>NC_082646.1:13472500-15972500 GCF_028023285.1 Balaenoptera ricei
TTTCTAAAACTTGACAGTTGTTATAAATCTCCTTAATCCAACAAATTATCCCTCAATAACGTTAATCCCTACTCTATCAAGGAAATAGAGACCGCCAGGCATGAAATCCCTCTCACACCTTACACCTCCTACAAACTAAATTCACATCCCCTCCCATCCTGCCTTCCCTCTACTCGAAGGAAGGGATGTCTCCATTACTTTCCAAGCTTCGTCTATCTACTTGTCCTCCATATTCCTTGCTCAGTCAAGAAATTCAAGCTATTTAGCATGCTATGAAAAGTTTTCACAACCTCCCCCTACCTTCCCTCTCAGCCTCAAACCCCTCTGCTACTGTACACGAAATGAGTATGCACCTCATTCGCAAAGTGCACCGTGGGATTCCTGATCTTGAGCAAATTCATTCATTCATTGGGAGCCTATATTCACTAGGTCACAGTCTGACAGAAATGACTTGATTCCCCATGACTATTCTTCCCTCTTCTCATCTTGGAGAATCATTTCTCTTTTCTACTCACTCAGCTCTTCTGTGCTCTTGTGTGAGGTTATGGACTTGCCCTAAATAAGAAAAATGAAGCATCAGTTTCCACACTCCTGGGCCACCTGCCCTCTCTTCCTACCGCCACCCCTTTGAGAAGAGTAAGACAGGGTATCTCCTTAATCTTCAGGCACCATGATGTCTGACTCTAGATGAACTTTTAAGGCAATCAAATTAGTACCGGCACCCTCCTCCCTCCAGGGATCTGCTGTCACCCACCCCCAGCCTCTATATTCTTCCACAGGCCTCTGGCTGCTTAGACTCAATAACCCCTTTCTCCGGTCCGGTGCTTTCTAACCCACGCACACAGAGCCCAGGATCCCCTCCTCCTGGAGAACTGGAATCACACGGTAGCAGGCCAAAATGACTTCTGCACTCCCCATGGTCCAGACCGAGCAATGGGATTTGGTGTGGGCGTCACTGCTATGACTGGTAGGGAAGGCCCTTTTCACGGGGTGCTGGTCTGATCCTGAAGGCACTGCTCAGCTGAGGAATGAATGCCATCAGTAATGCTGAAGAAATTCCTCAAGTGGCAGCCCCAGCCACTGCTTAGAACACCAGCAAACCAAGGGCACCAAAAGAATGAAAGAAAAAAATTGAGACCAGAATTTGATAGTTTATAAATATATATTTTTGAAAGTATAATCATGTTGTACTTACTTGTAGTTGCTTCCGGGTTTAATATTTTCATTTTGAATTATACACGGAGAATGGGGCACCACAGTCTTATCAGGGTTCAGAGCCTTTAGGCTTCATCTCATCTTGATTGGGAGAAAGGTCTCTAATGACTTGCCCTTGGGGTCTGCCTCCGGCCCTGTTCTATTCAACCTTTTAACCCACCGCTTGGAGACAGTTGTCCATCGAGTCTCACAGGTCAAAATTTAATGAGGATAAACACAAGGGCTTGCTGTTGGGTCCAAGATAACCACTGCAAACATCTAAAGTGAAGGAGCACAGCTTGAGCAATAACAAAACATGTAAAGGCTTAGGGGCTCCAGAGGGCAGCGGCTTCATACTAAACTGAGAGCATGGTGTAACCACCAAAACTAGAGGCCCCAAGGACACGGGGGTGGAGAGGGGACTCCAAACTACACGACACAGGAGGTTTAGAAGAAACTGAGGGTGCTTAGCCCAAAAAAGCCTCCGTTGTCTTCAGTTATCTGAAGGCCTGATGGGGGAGCAGAATTATACTTGTTTAGTGGAAGGACAGGGTGTGGGTGGTGAAATTGATACAGGATCCTAGAGGAGTGAGCCTGGAGATGCAGTGGCTTTGCTTATGGAAGTCTTCACTTGCGTTTCCTCTCTCCTCTATGTTGCCATTAAAAAAAAAAAAGAAAAATCTTTCTCAATGCCTTTTTTATATTTATTTATTTATTTATTTATTTTTGGCTGCATTGGGTCTTCGTTGCTGTGCACAGGTTTTCTCTAGTTGCGGTGAGCGGGGGCTACTCTTCGTTGCGGTGTGTGGGCTTCTCACCGCGGTGGCCTCTCTTGTTCCGGAGAGCGGGCTCTAGGCGTGCAGGCTCAGTAGTCGTGGCTTGTGGGCTTTAGAGCGCAGGATCAGTAGTTGTGGCACACGGGCTTAGTTGCTCTGCGGCATGTGAGATCTTCCCGGACCAGGGCTTGAACCCGTGTCCCCTGGATTGGCAGGCGGATTCTTAACCACTGTGCCACCAGGGAAGTCCTGCTTTCTTTTTAAAATTATTTATTTTTTATTGAAGTATAGTTGAAGTGCAATATTATATGTTACAGGTGTACAATATAGCGATTCACAATTTTTAAAGTTTATACTCCATTTAGTTATTATAAAATATTGGCTATATTCCCTGTGTTGTACAGTATATCCTTGTAGCTTATTTCATACATTATAGTTTGTACTTCTTAACCCCCTACCCCTATCTTGTCCCTCCCCCCTTCCCTCTCCCCACTAGTAACCGTTACTTTACTCTCTATATCTGTCTCTTTCTTTTCTGTTACATTCACTAGCTTGTTGTATTTTTTAGATTCCACAAATAAGTGATATCATACAGTATTTGTCTTTCTGTCTGACTTATTTCACTTAGCATAATATCCTTCAAGTCCATCCTTATTGTTGCAAATGGCAAAATTTCATTCTATTATACGGCTGAGTAGTATTCCACTGTATATATATACCACATCATCTTTATTCATTCATCTGTTGATGAGCACTTAGGTTGCTTCCATACTTGGCAATTGTAAATAATGCTATGAACATTGGGGTGCATGTATCTTTTCAAATTAATTTGTGTTTTTTTCAGATATATAGCCAGGGGTGGAATTGCTGGATGGTATGGTGGTTCTATTTTTAGGTTTTTGAGAAACCTCCATATTGTTTTCCACAGTGGCTGCACTAACTTACATTCCCACCAACAGTGTACTGTTTTCTCCACATCCTCACCAACATGTTCTTTGTGTTCTTTTTGACGTCAGCCATTCTGACAGGCGTGAGGTGGTATCTCATTGTGGTTTTGATTTGCACTTCCCTGATGATTAGCCATGTTGAGCGTATTTTCATATGCCTGTTGGCCATCTGCATGTCCTCTTTGGAAAAATGTCTGTTCAGTTCTTCTGCCCAATTTCTCGTCAGTTTGGTTTTTTGACGTTGAGTTGTATGAGCTGTTTATATATTTTGGATATTAACCCCCTATCGGTCATATCATTTGCAAATATTTTCTCCCATTCTGTAGGTTGTCTTTTCATTTTGTTTATGGTCTCCTTTTCTGTGCAGAAGCTTTTACATTTAATTAGGTCCCATTTGTTTACTTCTGCTTTTATTTCCTATGCTTTAGGACAGATCCAAAAAAATATTGCTACAATTTATGTCAAAGAGTGTTCTGCCTATGTTTTCCTCTAGGAGTTTTATGGTTTCCAGTCTTACATTTAGGTCTTTTACCATTTTAAGTTTATTTTCGTATATGGTGCTAGAGAACATGTTGCTATTTCTTGAAGGGGCTCTTGCAGAGGCGAAGTGAATGTCTACATTGACTTGACCTTAAAGCCCTCATTATTTCTTGCCTGAATTCCTGCAGCAGCTCCCTAACTTGCATCTGCCTGCTCTCTCACTCCCCATCACGGGCAGAATCACCGTTCTAAAACTTGATGCAGTCCTTTTGGGCAGCTTTGCCTTCCTTCCCAGTCTTGTCTCTCTCCACAACCCACTGCCCTCTGTGCTGCAGACCACAAAGTACCCCTTTAGATTCGTTTACAGACCTAGTCTCCTCTGCTCGGAATAAACCGGCCACCCCTTTGTAGATGGTAGCTCTAGTTGTTTCCTTGACCAAGTCCTTCTTGATCCCTTGGCCAAGTAATACTGTCAGCTCCTGCTTTGAGCCTTCTCAACGAACCCTGACAGGCCTCTCACTCCACTCATTTAGGTCTTTCCTCACCTCTGTACTGCAAGTCCCTCCGGGGCAGATCCTGCCTGGGTTTATCCATCTTTGTATCCTTAGCACCTGTCACAAAACCCAGACTATACGAAGAACTCAGTAAATGGCTGACGGAATTAATGAACAGACTTCTCTTTCCTAATTCTTTCAGCAGTAGGCACACAGTTTTTGTAGTAAGAATTATTTAGTCCTTTTTAAAAATGTCTTTTTAAAAGACATTTAGTCCTTTTTAAAAAGTGTTAAAACAACACTTTTGGGGCAGCTTCCTGCCCATCCAAGACCCCTGACAGTACTTCCTTGACCTCTTGAGAGTGGCGGAGACCCTAAGAATGGACACAGAGCACTAAGATGTGACTGGACAGGCCTAAAAAAATGGTTCTTGTTTAGGAGGGTTCCAACCCCTTTGAGAATCTACTGAAGAAACAGACCCCTTTCCTCAGGAAAATGCACATTCAGATACACAACTTTCTAACTTGGTTCCTGGACCCCAAGTACCTGCTATTCCCTAGGGCTTCCACATCCACCCTCTGCCCTAAGCCTCCTTCTTAGTCCCACAGCTCCACAGGTAAAGAACCCCCAACCCAGAGGTGCTGGCTTCTAACCAGCACTCAGAGAGTGGGGCCGGCCTGGGCGCTCTGGCTTCCTGGCAAGCCCCACTCGTCCATCCTAGAGTGTTCTCCTGCCCACTCCTGGCCTATGCCTGGGACCTCTATAGAGATGGTAGATGTTCCAAGAAGAAATGGAGAAGTTTCACCAAAGGTGGGGAGCGGGGGAGGGGGGCAGGGAACAAGAGGACAGTTAAAACAAACCCTAGTCACTAAAAGGGGAACGAGCCTAATTATTCAGCTCCTCTTCTGGGCAGCAGTATCTCCTCGTTATCTAGTTAATACCACCAAACATAAGGAAGAAGTGAGTAACGGCCCAAGCGTTTCTTTTATTACCAAAAACAATTGTTACGCACATACTCAGTGCCTTCAATCCCATCCCTGAGGATGACCATGAAAGTCCTTGGGGTTTATAGGAGGAACCATTTAGAGGGAAATGCCTTGGCTGGTTGTGAGGAAAGGGCCCTTGCAGGGATCAGTTATATGTCATCCCTGGGCCTAAGGACCCCTAAAGACAGGAATGGATGTGAGCTGACTATGGATTTTAATCACTCTTCCAGCACGTCTGGGGGTTAGGGTTAAGCCTGACACTAGCCCCCTCTACAAGAACACACACACAACCAGGGTGCCCCCCCCAAAGAATCCAAACTCCTCAGGATCCCCACAAAATGTGGTCTGGCAACAAAGGGAAGTCCCTCAGTCTGCCGAATGATGCAAGCCGGGTCCAGAGTGGACCGCACTGCTCTCAGCACCACTCCTAAAGGCATCCATTGGCAAGGGCTGCCCACTAGGGGCACTGCCACCAGCCCGGTTCAAACCCCAGGGTCTGGGGTAGCAATGGTCAGGGTCTGCAGCCTTCATACCATCTGGACTTCTGGCTCCTCAGCTACTCCCTGAAGCTCTTCCATGACGCCCCCGGAGGGGGGCTCAGAGGCTGGGGGTGGCTCTCCCGGGGCTTCGGACAGCACATAGTAGACAATCTCTCGCTCACCTTGGGCGCTGGTCTGATTCACCACGTGGATGACAGGGCTAGAAGTGTCCTGAGAGGCCGAGAGGGCTGTCCCCTCACCACCCCCACCTTCCTCTTCCTCTTCAGCCTCTTCCTGGGGTCCTGGCTCCCCTGGCACTGTTTCTAGAATGATGCCCTGCAGGCTGCTCTCATTCAGTGATGCTCCCAGGCCCGATCCCTCTGGGGGCTGCCGCAGCAGTTGCTGTGTCAGCTCTACACTCTCATAGCGAACCAGCTGCAGACGCATGTAGCCGTCTTCATGCTCCTTGTACCTGGTGAAGGAGGAGCACAGAGGGCAGCAAACAAGGGCAGGGGGAGGCAGAAATGGCCTGGAGATTGGCGAGGTAAGGGACAAGTATGGGGGAAAGAAGCAGCCCTGGGATTCTAAGTGATGGAGGTTAAAGACAAAAAAGGTCTTTATTGGAATATTTAGAAGAAAAGGCAAGAAGGATCATTACTCAAAAAGGAAAGGGAGGGGAGCAAAGGGGAGAGAGAGGAATTATCTGTACTGGACAGTAGTGTTGTCAAAGAATTTATGAAAAGGCCATGGAGCTACAGATTAGGACCCTTGGGCTCACACTCTGGTTCCGGCTGCAGGACTTTTGGCACCATTTACTGTTTTTGGCATCGTGCCTTGAATTCAAAAATCAGAAAAATAATCTTTGCCCCACCACTATTCTCTAGGTTCCTTGAGCCTAAATGGAGAT
The DNA here is from genome assembly GCF_028023285.1 of Balaenoptera ricei. Classification (NCBI taxonomy): domain Eukaryota; kingdom Metazoa; phylum Chordata; class Mammalia; order Artiodactyla; family Balaenopteridae; genus Balaenoptera; species Balaenoptera ricei. The sequence continues at coordinate 13,478,764 of NC_082646.1, forward strand.
GGTGGACATCAAAGTACCATCAAATTCAAGGTCTGTAAATAGTTGAAAGGTATGAAGAAAAAGTGTGGGAATCTGGGAGGAGCATACCGAAAACGGGGGTGCCCTGAGGGCCACTTGAACTGGTGTTTCTTGCGAAGGTGCACGGTGAGGTTGTTGCCCCTTGTGAAGCATTTGTCACACACGTGGCATCTATACCTTGGCTCTGAGTCTCCCTGTGGGGGGGGGGGGGGTGGGAGAGTGAGGCTAGCTTCCCCCCGACCCCGGGCTCCCCGACATTTCTGCTGGCCCTTCCCCACCATCAGCCCCACTCACTTCATGCACTTTTCGGTAATGGGACTTGATAGAGCAGAGCGACCGGGCACTGAAGGTGCAGTTCTCAAAATCACACCTGTAGGCTGGCTCCTTGCTATGGGTATCCAGGTGCTTCCGGAGGTCGATCAGATTCTTGCAGCTGCCGAGAGAGGTCAGGAGCGGTCAGAGGGCATGGAGGACCCTGGAACACGAGTTTTCTGATTTCCAGTCCCCGTTTCCCTTTACCTGTAGTCACAATAGTCACATTTAAAGGGCCGGTCCTCGCTGTGGCGAAAGCGCATGTGGTTTCGGAGAGAGGATGGCAGTGGGCAGGTCATGTCGCACAGAGGGCACTTGTAGTGGTTCACTGAGGAGCAGAGACGAGGCTGTGATCCGAGGGCTAGTGGAAGCTTGGAGGGCGGGCCGGGACGAGAGGGGGTGGCCGGCTACTCACCATGGTTACGCATGTGGTCCCGCAGCAGCCGCTCCGTGGCAAATCTCTTGGAACAGTGAGAGCACTGGAAGTGTTGCTCTGTGGTGGGGCGGGCAGAAGAGAGGGTGGGTTGTGAGGGATGGTGGAGAGGCACAGAGAGGAGAGCAAGCTGGGAGAGGGGAACCATCCCAGGCAGAAGGGAACCACCAGAGGAGGAGCGGGGAGCTTAGGGAACTATGGACGGACATAGTATCACAGAAAGAGCATGGGACTTGGAGTCGAGAACCTGAATTAGAATTCCGGCTTGACCACTTACTAGCTGTGTGATCTCAGGTAAGTGATTTAACCTCTCTGAGCCTCAGTTTCCTCATCTGCAAAAAGCGGGGATAAGAGGCCTACCTCATGGGGCTGCTGCTAGGATTCACTGAGATAAGAGCTGTGGCACACAGTAAGCATGGCATAACAACGTCTAATGAGTCTCTATCAGCAGACACTGTGGTAGGTGACTGAGCCCTCAAGGTAGATGTAGCCAACTTGCAGATGCCTTCAGGGGTCCCCTCTCCTGGGAATGTGCCCCTGACCCCCACTCCAAGCCTGCACCCATACCCCTTCTCCGACCGCTTACGATCCAATGAGGTCTGGCGACGAATGTGATCTAAGAACTTGGTGTTGTTGGCAAACATGCCCCCGCAGGTGGGGCAGGCCACCACCTTCTCCTGGGTATGGCTACGGAGGTGCTCTCGAAGCTTAAAGCGGTCCTTGAAGGTGCACGTACAGCCTGGGAAGGAAGGTCCAGTCAGGTCTAGCTACAAACCCTCAGAGTAGGCTCTGGTACCCCCAAGTCTCTCCAGCCAGCAGCCAACCTTGCCCTGTAGGACTGGTCCCACCCCTAGCAGCCCTGGCCCCTTAGCAACCCCAAGGTTTCTTTAGAGGTCAGAAATTAAAGAGTGGTCCTACCTTTCCAGCCACACAGCACCATGTGGTTGTCCTTGCCGACTGCCTGGTATTCACAGCACAGGCTGTGCGCTTCCACATGCCGATAGAACCACTCGGGATTGTCGAAGGAGCTCTGTGCCAGGAGCAACTTGGGGTAAGGACTGAGGGTGGGTGGAGGGACTCTTACCCCTAGGTGTCCAAAGGGGGCTTCTCGGCTCTCTCCCAAATTAACTTGGTGGGGATAGGAAAGTTTGAGCAAGGGGGCTACTAGCGGGAACCTCAAGAATACAGGGCCATCCCTGAAAGGGTCAAGGCATCTTGAGATCCCCAACTTCCCTCCACCCCTATGACTGGCTCTGCCTGCTGACCTCACAGTGCTCCCACAGACACAGGAAGTGGTCAGGGATGTCAGGGATGAGGTTGCGGCTCTGGAAGTCCAGGACGCAGGGGCTGAGGTCGGCCTGGCTCTGCAGGGCCTGCAGCCCGCACTGTTTCAGCTTGGTGTGGTAGCAGTGGAAGTAGACATGGCGCACGAGATCAGCCGAACTGTCCAGAGAACAAAAGCCGCACTCCTGCCACAAGCAGGAGAATTCTTCCTCTGCAAAAAGGGGTTTAGAAGGACGAGTCTGATACTTTCCAAAGCTCTCCGTCCACTTAGCAGCAAGTGAGGACGCCGGACTGACCTGGTATGCCAGGAATTCATTCAGCAAATACTAGTATTTAATGACCACTGACTGTGTGCCAGGCACCAGGGATACAAGGACGAGTAAAAAAGAGTCCCAGTCTTTGTCTTCGTACAGCTTTCAGTCAGGGAGAAAAAAACATCCAATAATCACATGTATAAATACTAGACTGCAACCAGGTGGAGGGGAAGTGTGGTCTAGGCAGGGGGACAGTGTGTGCATGTCCCAGTGCCAGTGACTCAGAGACAGCAGGTGTGGCTGGCATTTGCTACAGTGGCTGGGAGTTTCTGCTGTTCCCGAGGAAACTGGGACACCTCCCACCCCTTCCTGTCAAACCGGAAGTCCTTCTTTCCCCCATATCCTGCCCAAGATCGGCCTTCCCTAGGAAGGACTATTCTCTAGAACTATTCAATTCCACTTCCTATCTCTCTAGCATCTGTCTAAGCACCAAATTTCCAATGCTTTATAGGGGTTTACTTGTTTTGAAAAGTAGATACTTTTAAAAATATAATAATCCCCTAATTTCTCCTCTGTATAAATATTACTTGACTTTTGAAGCTATTAGTCATAGTTCGCAGTCACTAGACTCAAAACAGAATTTGAGGTGGGGGAAGGAGAGGTGTCTCTATACCTTCTGTAGAACAGAGTTTTTCAAACTGTGTTGTGACCCATTAGTGGGTAGTGAAATCAGTTTAGGGGATTGCAAATCACACTTTTTTTTAATGAAAGAGAGTAAGATAGAACAATTCAGAGAGAATTTAATAAAGGCAAGTATTGTTTTTAGTATTTTTTAACTTTTGTGTACAGGGTTGTGATATAAGATATATTCCTAACTGATGGTCACAGTAAAAAAAAAAAAAAAAAAAATTGAAAAACACTACCAGAGAGTGAAAAAAGCAGCTTGCCAACAGCTTGTACAATATGATCCTTTTTAAAAAAATAAAATCATATCTATCTAATTTATGTATACACATGCAGAGAGAGGTCAAAAAGAATGTTCACCAAAGTCAGTAATTGACTTTTGATGGCAGGATGGCAGGTTCATTCCATATATCCTTGTTTAATGAGTTTTCTATAATGAGTCTAGTGTTTTTATAAACAAACCAAAAAAAGCACAATTAGGAAAATAAACCACCACTCTCGCCGGCTGCCTTCCCCCTTTGCGGCAAGGAAAATCAGATTTTCCACCATCCCTTGAGCTCTTCCCCCCTGCTGCGTCCTGCTTCCTTACCCAGCGGGTCCTCCTCCTCCTCCTCCTCCTCCTCCTCCCCGGAGCCCTGCAGGTGCTGCTGCAGGTGATGAGTGACGTGCTCGCAGAACTCCTCCATGGCAGAGCACACAAAGGAGCAGGACCCCCACTCACACTGTAGCCCCAGGTTCTCCTTTCGAGGAACTTTCCCAGGGGGCGGCATGGCCTTCACCCTAGAGGGGGAGGAAGAAATCAGCAGCTGCCAGGATTCCACCCAAGTGCTGTTGGGCATAAACACCTGGGCGGGCAGCCAGCCTAGACCCAGGAGACATTTTCCAGTGGCCCGTGGCAAACTCCATGCTTTTTCAATAAGGACAGAGTAGCAGTTCCTTAAGCCCCTGGAAGCTGTCTGCTGTTCTTGGGAAAGGAGAATACAAACTAACATTACTGAACATGTGCCAGGCTCTGAGCTAAGAACTTCAACAGACATTTTTTCATGGAGCTGCAGAGCAACCCGCCAGGAAGGAATTACTCCTACAGGAAGCAGAACAATGCTCAGGTTCAAAAAGAAGGCTTTGGGGAATGACCCAGGGTTCAAATCCAGACGCCTCTGTCCACCACCTACTTAGCTGTGCGACCCTGGCCAAGTAACTTAACCCTTCCACTCCTGAACATCCTCATCTGCAGAATGGAGATAACAAGCCCTTCTGCTTTTAATTTCACACTTACTATACGCCAAGCACCTACTAAGCACTTTATTTGCCTTGTGTCATTTAATTACCAACACCACCCTATGAGGTAAGCACTATTTTTAACTTCATTTGTAGATAAGGGCCTAAGGCTTGGAGAGGTTAACTGGTTTGACCAAGATCACACACTAGTGTGGTCGGGTCAGGTGAGGCTGACTCCAAAGTCCACATTCTTTCCTATGCACACAGATGACCCTAGAAGCTCCTTATTTCTTACTGTATCATGAGTCCCCCGCCAGACTTACAAAGTGCCGTACAAACTCCCTTTGCCTAACCTATCCAGTGCTTTACTCCACCACTGCCCTAACATCCTCTGAACAACAATGCAGATTTCATTTCACGTAAGAGGCGGTTACCTGTCCAGTTTATACTGGGTGTACACAGTGTTAGGCACACTTAGGCATGTAATAAATATTTATTGAAGAAAGCTGAATAAAAAAACTAAAGGTTCTCAACCTTTAATATGCACACAAATGCAGACGTTTCCAGCCCCTCCCCTAAAGGTTCGGATTCGGGAAGGCTGGGTTAGGCCTAGAAATATGCTCTCTTAACTCAGCACTCCAGTTCTGGTGGGGCTTCCAGGAACAGAGTTTGAGGAGCAATAAAAGAACAGTTTCCCTCGTTAAAACAAAACACAGGGACTTCTCTGGTGGCGCAGTGGTTAAGAATCCGCCTGCCAATGCAGAGGACATGGGTTGGAGCCCTGATCCGGGAAGATCCCACATGCCGCAGAGCAACTAAGCCCCTGCACCACAACTACTGAGCCTGCGCTCTAGAGCCTGCGAGCCACAACTACTGAGCCCACGCACTGCAACTACTGAAGCCCGCACGCTCTAGGGCCCATGCTCTGCAACAAGAGAAGCCACCGCAATGAGAAGCCCACGCACCACAAAGAAGAGTGTCCCCTCCCGCTCACTGCAACTAGAGAAAGCCCGTGAGCAGCAACGAAGACCCAACGCAGCCAAAAATAAAAAAAAATAAAACAAAACAAAAAAAAAACCACAGAATGACAGATGATACTGCAAGCAAAATCTCTGGGGGAAGAAAAGACACTAAGAGGCCCTGACTCTGTCCCCTGAGTGTCACCTCTTCCTTGAGGATTCTCACTGATTCCTGCTGTTCCCACTGTGGTACCCTGAGAGGGAGTGGAGGCATTGCTCCCGCTGGCCTTCCTGAAACAGGTGGGAACTCTGAAAAAGAACTTTACTACATACTGACGAAAAAGACCCAGAAAACACAAAATGCATAACATCTTTCATAGCTACAACTGTAAGAACCTACTATATCTAAATGCTTACCAGAGAAACCCCTTTTAAATCCACAGCCTTTGCCTCTTCTCTGAGAAAAAGCCAGCTACCTTTGACACTCTGGGGTGTGAGTACTTGGGGTTGCTGAGCTCTTGGTAGACTAATAGTGAAGCCCTATTAGGAGAAAATGTGGACTACTTTCACAATTTTGGGGTAGAAGAAGTAGGGAAAGCCTTCCTAGGTCAGACATAGCAGTCCAAACCTCCTATACTACCCTTCAGGATCAAGTCCACTTAGCACCGCATGCAAGACTCTTCTCCAACTGGCTGCAACTTACTTCTCCAGGAGCTGGGTAAGGGAACTAACACATGAGGGCCTACCATGTGTCAGCCCTGTGGTGAGTCCTCTTCCAAACTTCAGTTCATTTGGTGTAAGAGTGCCTTGATTCTAATCCAAAGGTCGTGCCCTTCCCCCCACACCTATGCATTTATTCCCTCTTTCTCTCTGAGTCAGTAATCTTTGTCCCTAAGCATACTACATTCTCCTAAAACGCTCTGCCTGAGAAACCTCTACTCATTTGCTTCAAGCCCAAATGCCCCCTGCTTGGTGACCCCTCTCCCAATTCATCCAGGTACAGCTGACACATCCCCCCTCCTGCCTCCACAGCACTCGGTACACACTTCCATCCAACTACCTGTTACAATGGAACAGAATGTGTGTCCCCTAGACGAGGAGCTTCTCAGGGCAGAGCCCATCTCTTCTTCACTTCTCATTCCCAGCATTAGCCCAGAGCTTTGTACTCCCGGGAAACTCAATAAATGTGGGGATATGACTATATCCCCGGAAGCGCTCCTAAACTACCCCGCCCCTCAAATCACTCTCGCCTTTCGGTTTGATGGCTAGCGTAGTTGAAACCAGAAAAGCTCAACTCTATTTTTTCTGCTGCCCTTGGTCACTCATGGTTGTTTTGTGTTCCACTCTCATTTACCCAACTGGACAATATTAGCTGCTTCTGAGCAGATACCCTATCACGCCTGTGTCCCTATACTGTGTCCAGCACAATGCTGAGCACAAATATTCTAAACACATACCTGTTGTTAGACTGTGGATAAGGCCCAGGAAGCAGGCTATCTAGATACCTAGAATGACTTGAAATTTAGGCAAAGCTCCCTGAATCCCTCTTTCACCATCCCCCAGCGTTCTTTACTTTCTTTCCCTGTACGCTGCTTGTTTCTACCCTGGGAAGCTGTAGGACAAAGTGACTATTTGGTCACCACTCCTCTTTCTGTAGGCAAGGGATGCAAATGAGGCAACCTGTATACGGAAAGGGTGCTGGACCAGCTGTCAGAAGACCTGGCTTCAAGCTTCCTGTCTCAATGAGTTTGCTCAGCCTAGAATAATATAACACCTATTAACTATCTACTATATGCCAAGCACTGTTTTAAGTATCTTATATGTATAAAAACTCATTAACACAACAACCCTATTAAAGTAGGTACCATTATTACCCACTTCGCAGATGAGGAAATGGCCCAGATAGGTTAAGTAATTTACCTAAGATCAAAGCTAGAAAATGATGGAGACAGAATTCAAAGCCAGGGAGCTTGGCTCCGTTCTCCTCCTGCATCAGCCTCTCTTACCTCTTCATGTCTGATTCCTTCCTCCCCACAGACATCATATCCATATACACAATACCCAAAGCATGTTTTATTGAGTAGCTATTTTGTCAGTTTCCTCCAATAAGCTGTGAGCTCCTAGAAAGCCTGGTCTGTGCTGTGTTCAGTTCTAACTGCAGGGCCACCACGTACCTACTACAACCTCTTTTAATGTTTAGGTAAATCTGTTAACTTATTACTTTACTTTTAGACAAATCATATAGCTTCTTTGAACCTGTTTCCTTAAATGTAAAACAGGATACTAATATCACAGCAGTGGATGATGGATTCAACAGATCTGATTAGAAAGTTCCAACATTTACTAGCTATGTGACCTCAGGCAAGTTACTTAAGCCCGGGTTTCCCATGTAGCATGGGAATAATCATGCATGTCTCATTGAACTGATTTATGGGTTAAACCAGATAATGAATATTAAAATGCCTAGCATAACACACCGCCAGAACTCAACAAGTGTTGGCTCTTCGTATCCTTGCTTCTAAGGATGAGATGATCTAAGCACGAATTCTACAAAAAGATCAACAAAAGGAAAGCCCGAAGGATTCCTAACCCTTCCTTTCATCGTGAGTCATAGTAAGAAGCAATCAGCAAATACTTGAGTATAAATTGTAACGCAAAGCACCGAATGAACCCTGACTGGTGTTCAAGAAAGGAGGGACCCAGATCCGGAACCTCCTAAGGACTCACAATGTGGTCGAAGAGATAAGACTCTGACGTGTTAAGACAACGACCAAAACAAAGCGCCGAATGAGGGAAAGCTGGACAGGGAGAAATCCCAGTGGCAGGCGAAGCAGGGAAGACTTGCCCTAAGCGGTGAGGACCGGGCCCCTGGAGCACAGGTAGAATTCGGAGAGAAGGAAGGAGACCGTTCCGGCGGATAAACCTCTCCCTCTCAGCCCCGCAGGCTTCCCCCAAGGCGTGGCGGCGACCGTGTCTCAGCGGCAGCGAAGCCCCAGACGGGAGGTTCGAGTCGATGTTGGGGGCAAGGCGCTGCAGGCACCAGGCAAACCAGCGTGGCCGAACAGCAAGAGGGAGCCTCGCCTAAGCGACCGGGGAAGAGCCTGGCCTCGGCAGCCAGCCCAAAGCCCAGCCCGACGCCGCCCGGCCAAGCCCGCAACCCGCAGCTTACCGTCGATCAGTCTGCTCCGGGGTCTCTCCTGCTCTCCTCCCACCTCGCACCGTCTCCGGGAGGGCGCTTGAGCGACGGCCAACGACAGCCAATCGCCGCTCTCGGATCCCTCTAACAACCAATCGCCCCTGCGACTGACGGAACCCGTGCGCGACCAAAACACGGAAGGGGCGGGAGTGAGGGGCGGCGGGACGCGCGGAAAGGTACCGCTGCTGGCGCCGCGGATCTCCTGGCGTGGCGCAAGCGGGGATCCCTAGGGCCCGAATTCCCCGAACTGCGCAGACTCGGCCCACGGCACCCAATGGGCATGCGCAGAGTTCGGGCTGAGCGCCGAGAGGGCTCTCCGTCCTTGTGTTGGTTATCAAGCTAGCTGGCCGCGTGGGCGCTGAGGCAGAGGAACAGGTGGAGGAGGCCGAGGAGGCGGAGGAGGAGGCATGCGAGGCTCCGTGCCCAGCACAGCAAGCCCCGCTCAGCCCAAATGGGGGTCTTTCACCTTCTTAATCTTTCTGTTTCTTAAATATCAGTATTCCTTGTGCCATCTTCTCTTTCCCCTACACCTCACCTCCTGTGTCACCAGTCTCAGTGAATGACTCCTTCAAGTCAGAAACCTGGCGGTCATGGCTGATTCCTCCCTCACACGTCGCATCCAATCCATTGCCAAGTCCTGTAAATGCTACCCCCTTAAATACAGGATCTCTCATGTTCATCCCTCGTTCTTGATGTTCGCCGCCCCCTCTCTAGTCCATTAACAACGTCCATCCCGGATGTCTACACTGACCTAACTGGTTCCACTGCGGACACTCCTACTTCCCTCCAAACCATTCTCGACGGAGCTCTCAAGTGATCTTTACAAAGAGCAAATCTGATCAAACCATCACCCTGCTTTAAACACTCAAAGTCATTCTGTTGTCCTCAGGACAAACCCCCAAACCATACTGAGGCTTTCTAGACTGTTCAGCATCTGGGTCCTGCATACTTCTCTCCACCGTGTCTTGAGTGCTCTTCGAACTCACTCTGCTCTCCAGCCCCAACATTTCTTTCAGTTTCTCCACCACACCTAGCTGCCTTTCCTCCCCTGCCTTGTACTTGCTGTTTCCTCTGCCTGGAATAATCTTCCCTTTCTCACCTTCCCACATATGTTTGATTCCTACTCATTCTTCTGGTCTCAACGAAGATGCTTCTTTTTCCTGGAAGTCTTCCTGGACATCCCTTTCCTGCATTTCCCCATTACAGCTCTATCACGCGGTATTGTATTTGCCTGTTTACGTGTCTGCATTCTGCACTAGACTCAGTTCAGTGAGAGAGGGCAGGGATTGCGTGTGTTTTTCACGTTTATAACCCCATTGTTTAGCCTAGTGGCTGAAACTCAGTAAGGGTCCAAGACATATTTGTTTAAAAATTATGTACGTTAGTAAAGTTCATTGGGATTGATATTTACTGTGTTATATTTTCTAACCTATATAATTTATATAATCAGAAAACACCTTACATGCTCAATATAAATAAAATGAACTTAAAGATGCCATTAAAAATAGCAAAGCCAGGGACTTCCCTGGTGGCACAGTGGATAAGACTCTGAGCTCCCAATGCAGGGGGGCGGGGTTCCATCACTGGTCAGGGAGCTAGATCCCACATGCAGGCAGCAACTAAGGAGCCCTGGAGCTGCAACTAATGAGCCTGCCTGTCGCAACCAAGACCCGGCACAACCACATAAATAAATATTTTTAAAAAATAGCAAAGCCAGAGTAAAATCAGAATTTTGTGCATGAAGTTTGTTACTAACAACAAACAGTGAATTAAACTTTGTCCCTATTTTAAAATATAATTCAAGAGTTACAAAAATATGTTTTATCAACTTTATCCATTCAAAAGCACATAGGTGTATTAATACTTCATAAAATGCCAACTGTATTTTAATTCAGACTTACACCACTAAAGATGGCTCTTAGCTTTAATTTAGCAATTTCATGAAGAAAAATCCATTCACTGAGCTGTGTAGACTCAAACAATATTTACAGAGCAAAAATTTCAGGATATCTCTGGAATCCACGCATGTTTCCAAAATTTGAAACGGTGTATTGCTGTCTAACATAGGTCACTTCCATCTCAATCTGCTTCTCTTGAAAACAAGACACAATTTTGGCTGGATAATTCAAGACACATCCTGAGATTTGTTCTTTAAAAGCTGCCAGAAAATCTTAAAGCGTAATTCATACTCATCAAAAACTGTGGATCTCTTCTGAAAGTATAAAGTGAATTAGGTTATGTTTTGCGTTTCTTTTGCGTTCATTTTTTTAAATCCCTATTTTTGAAATGTGGTCAGGCTCTTTGCCACTACTAAATATGTGATTGCATTGAGTTCTGGGCAGATCACCCTAGAAACTGAGTACATCTTCCAGTCACCATCAGCTCAATCCACAGGTCTAGTAGGAATCTGAATACCTGCCCTCCCATCAACAATAGTTTCTTGTGAAATTTCGAGTTCAGTGTGTTTGGCCGTCTTGTCATATTGGTAAACAAACTGCTGCTCTGTGAACTATTAAGAGTTGTATTTCTTAGATCAGGGGAAGTAGCTTGATAAATCTTTGAGTTTTGAGGACCTAGAATTTAGCATACCAATATATGCAAATTAACCAAACATCCATATTCTGCCACCCTTTCTAAATATTCCATTATTCTGTGACTAGCGCGGACAGGAGCATGGGGAAAATGAACAACTCCAAGCTGCCTAGCCAAAGGCAGGTGCCCTGAAGCCCCTGTGATATAGGTTAGTCAGAATGGCAAGGCTGGAAGTGAGTGTGACCTGGATGATTTTCTAGGCCACCCTTCATTTTAGAGATGTGGAAGTTAAGGTTCAGAAAGCAGAAGTGGACTTCTCAAGGTCACTTGCTGTGTCTGTGGTACACCCAGGTTTTCTGTTACTGGTCGAGTGCTCTCTCTGACATCCTGCAGCAGCTTATCTGTTTCAAGTCCTGTGTAAGATCCCAGAGAACAGCAACCAGCGTCCTAGAGTTTGCTAGTATCCATAACTCCCTGAAATTTGCCCACATTTAGGAGTGAAAGACTTTTTGATGATGATGAAACCCTTATAAGACTTCCCCCTCCCAATCCGTCTCTTCTGAGGCAACAGCTCACACTTATTCAGCACCGACTGTATGCCAGCCAAGTTCTAACCCACAACCAAATGATAGTTACTTTTATCGCAGTCCCCACTTTACAGATGAGAAAAGTGAGGTGCTCTAAGTTTACATATCTTGCCCAAGGTCACAAAGATAATTAGTGGAGCTGGGACTCAAATCCAGGCAGTCTGGATCCAGAGGCTGTGCTCCGGACTCTCCTATATTCTGGAAGGAGCAGCCTGTTCAAGGAAGGGGAATGAAGATGCCCGTACTAGCCGATGGACTTTTTTTTTCTGATTGACATTTTTGCTACAACTTCACCCTTCAAAGACGCTTGTTCTCCCATCCTCTCTCTACATGTCCCTTCCTCCCTGCAGGAACTTCGTAGACCCAATATATGTGTCACCGACCCCACCTCACTATCTGGGCCCTGCCTCTGATCCTCCCACTCCGTCAACACCACAGCCTCGCTGCCCATTTGCCTGTCAAAGGATGACCAGTGGTCCAGTTTATAAACTCCAATTTGACTTTAATAAATTAAATTCCAGGCCATCACACAGCAATGGACATCATCATCTCCCGCTAGTCAGAGGTGCAGCTCTGCTCTTGCTCCATCATCACACGCTCTGTAAATAAAGCCCCTAAAGCCATCTCTCGGGGGAAGGCTTCCCATCAGGCTCCTGGCTCCCTCCTTCCAACAGAGCCACTGCTCACAGAGAAGGCATCAAGTACAAAAACGGTAACAAAGGGGGAGGGAGGGATGAGGAGCAGAAGGGGAGGCAGGGAGGTGGGGAGTACCTGCCCCCCATCCCGGGCACCGGCCCGGCTTCCTATGAGCCGTCAATGTCCTCAGAGGCAGACATTGGTGCTGGTCGGAGTGGGGACCTGAGGGAGGTGAGGGAGCCCCATCCGAAAGGGAATTGCCTACCCTCCTGGGATAGGAAAGAAGGGTCACCTGGGAGAGATGCCCTCTACTACCTGTTCACTGAGGGTCCAGGACCACACATATAAATAGAAAAGAGAATAAATAAGGGAGGAAGGATCAGCTGAGGAGCTGCGCACCCCGGGACTCCTCTGAGGGGCCAGTGTCGACAGCAGGCCAGCGGGTCTGGGGAGTGCCCACACATGCCAGGACAGAGCCCCCTCTCACTCCCAGCCACCCGCTCCCTCTTCTATGTCCTCAGCAACGGGTGTCCACGTCTCACATGCTTCCCGTTGCAAGTACCCTTCCAACTAGCCCCACAGCCCAGGGTGGACAGGGCATCCTGGAACCCAGAGGGCTTCCCTGGCCCAGGCTACTGGGAATCCAGGAAGGGGAATGGAAGGGAATGTGGGGAAGGGGCTGAGAGGACGCCTGCCCTCTCCTAGCTCAGGAGGTGAGCAGGGCCCTCAGAGCTGGGGGCTGGGGTTGCCATTGGTCTTGGGTTTGGATTTGAAGGAAAAGCGCTTGATAAGACGGCGAGAAAAGCTGCCAGCCTTCTTTCGGACGCTGGGTGTGGCCGTCGTGTTGGAGAGGTCATCGTGTGATTGGCTCAGACCAGCTTCCTTCTGACGAGGCCTCCGGCGGAAGATGAGCTTAGTGCCACTGCGCAGGAAGCTCACTGTGAGGGGAGAGGGGAGGCTGAGGCAGCGAGGGGGGCCCCACGGGGTGGGGTGAGGAGGGGAGCCGAGAAAGGACAAGCGTGAAGGGGTCCAAGATGCGGAACAGAACAAACATGCCCTTTAGCCTTCCTGGGGAAAACACGGTGATGCTCGTGGGAGTCCGTGTGTGCTCCTGACCACTGCCCCTGAGGTGGAATGTCACGGGGCTGGCTGCTCCGTGAGGACAGATGGACGACTGGGCCTCTTTACTATGGAAAGACAGAGGCGGAGCAGAGGGTGTTCCTAAAAGCCATGAAGGGACAAAGTGGGTTGACGCTGACTTGTTGACCAAATTCCAGGGTGTGAGCAGGAAGCAGTGTGTCTGGAAAACTTCAAAGAGGTAAATTCAGGACGAATATAATGAGAAGGGTGCTTACACCGCAGGCTTCGGACTTAGGACTCTCATTATCCCAAGAAGTGATGCAGGCTTAAATCATAAATAAATACATTCGTGAGTGATAGACTCACTGGCAGAGGGATGTGGACGTCTGGGGGCAAGCCCTTGAACCTGAGAAATTAGAAATACCACAGCTGTGCACAGACTGTGTCACTGCTAGAGGGGTACTCCTAGGGTTGCCTGGGGTAGGAATTCTTATACTCATAGGGGAGAGAGTAAAGAATGAAAGGAAAGGGTGGTGGGCGAGAATAAGGGAAGGAGGATATGCGCTTAGATCCAGGAAGAAAGAAAAAGGGAGGTAAAAGGAAATATTTTTACATCTCTTCTTATCACCCAAGCCTGTTAGATCCAAGCCAAGACTCAAGGCATCAAGTCCCCCCTCTCTACTCAAGCTTGGCTGAAACAGGCTGGGAACTCTGGGATCCCTTAGGGGAGGAAGGAGGAGATTGGCCTGAGGCTCCTATGTCCCTTAGTGTCCAGTGGGACCCAGGTGATGATACTGGGTGTAAAAGAAGAGGGGGGGCTGCCAATATCTCCCCACCTTTGTGATCCTTGAGGCTGCGGGTTTCCAGCGCACCAGTAGACCCTGTTTCCGACTCAACATCATCCACAGAGGGCCTCTCAGAAATGTCCGAACGTGTTGTCTCATCTGCTTCCTGGACACTCGTGGGACTGGAGAGGGCATCTAGGGGTCCTGGGGACATGGCTGGTGGGTCTGAGGGAGGTGAAGAGGGACCTCCACTGGGCCCTGCATCATCCTGCGTTGAGGCTTCCAGGGATGCCGCATAGCCCAGGGATAGTGCCAACTCGTCCTGAGCAATGGGCACCTGGCAGGAGGGACAAGTTTTAAATGGGCAGGAGTGACCAATGAGGGCTCTCTCCCTAGCCCAGCTCCTCTCCCCAGAGCCCTGTTACCTTGGAAACACCGGAGATGATGAGTGTGCTACGCTTGGTGGGTGTCTTCTTGGCTGCCCGCCCGCTGGGCTCAGTCAGCTGGCGAATGGCTGTCTCTGCTACAGGGTCCAAGCCGTTGGAAAGGTGGCTCTCCCCTGCTGGATGACGGATACAGGGGATGGCTAGCCTGACTCCTCCCCAGCTCCTTCTTGGACCTGAACTCCTGTGCCCCACCCCAAATGGTTTTTGACTCTGGGGCCCAGGTGCCAACCCCCACTCACACTTCCCGATTCCCTACTCACGGCTGCTGCTGTGGGAGGTACTGCTGGGGCCACCGCTCTCGCTCAGCACAGTTGTTGTCTTCTCGGTCACCTCCACCTTGGACGGGGAGCGGGAGGGGGAGTCTGGTGGGTGGGGGAGGGTCAGTGAGCTGGGAGGTGCTTTAGAGTGGCCCCCACCCCCTACTGTCTTTATTGAGATGCAGACTTTGGTTGACTCAGAGGGTAGGGATGACTAAGGGATGATTAATCACAGGGGTGACTAAGAAGATGCCATGGGGACAAAGACACCACAGGAACCAATGGGAGCGTGGGAAAGTGCCATGGGGCCCACCGAGGGCGTGGAGAGATGCCATGAAAATATTGAGTGTGCAGAGATGGCAAAGGGGTCCAGTGGAGGTAGGGGGAATTCCATGGGAGAAATGTCATGGAGGGCCCCTGGGAGTGGGAGAGTTGCCAGGGAGGACACTGGGTTTGTTGCAGGGTCCCACAGGGTGCTGGAGGTTGAGGGGCGAGGGAGGGGCAATTGGGCAGCTGGGGCTGGGAAAAGGGAAGGGGAGAGACGTGTGAAAAGACAGAGGGCAACTTGGGGAGGTGGAAGTGTGAGAATACCGTAGGAGGGGCTGGTAGATCCAGGATTGAAGAGGGAGAGGACTAGTTAGGGAAATGGAGGGATGCAACAGAAAGTTTGAGAGAGTCGAAGACAATGAGGAAGATGTGGTCGGAAAACAGGGAGAGTTGGAATTAGGGCTTTCCTTGCCCTTTCCCTGTCCAGCCACGGATCTGCAGTCTGGGGCCCCTGGCTAGAGCTGGGCTCCCAGGCTCCTCCTCTTTACCTAATTTGCCATCTACCCGGGGCCGGGACTGGACGGTGGTGACTGTGGTGACAATGGTGCCATCGGGCATGATGGTCCGGTCAAGCTCAATCTTCTTGGTAGGTGTGATGCTGGGGCGTGGAGTGGAGGGGGTGGGAGTGCCCAGGTTCCGGGGGGAGCCCTCCTCATACTGAAGCTGCCGAGGGGTGGAAGAGGAAAGAGGCAGGGCCTCAGAGACTGGTCTTCCCCTGTGTCCTCCCACCTCCCCCCAGGGGGCAGCTTCTCACCTCTACTGCCATGGTGGCTGCCTGCCCCAGGGCTTTCCCTGGCCCAGGGGTGAGTGGGCACACCTGTCTTCGGGACAGTGGTCTGGAAGGGGAGGCCACAGACACTGTGGCCTGGCCCAAGAATTCAGCTGGGGAAAGGGGTGGCACTGTGAGCTGGGGCCATGACCAGGCCCCGCTCAGCACCCACCCAGAGGTGCTCCTTCCTGCCCCATACTCACTGTCTCCACAGCTGCTACTCCTCAGCACTTTGAGGATCAGCTCCCGGCTCTGGGGCCCCAGATCCCTGTGGCCAAGAAGAGGTGGGGCAGGGAGGGGGAAGATTAGCAAACTGAATCCACCCTTGAGTTGATCACAGGCCAGAGGCAGAGAGAGATGGAGGTAAATAAGATAGAATAAGTGCTGCAATCATCCTCCAAATATGGTCTCTTCCCAAGAGAATGGGACGGGGCTGAGCAGGGACCATACTACTCAGCTGGGCATTCAAATCCTTCATGCTCCTGCCCCATCCTGCCTTCGCAGTCTCCCTCTATGGCAAATCACTCTCTTTTTCCTTTACTCAAGTTGTTCCCTCTGCCATGAACACTTTTCTCTAACACTCCGTTAAAATCCTACTCTTGCTCGAAGGTGTGATTTAAATGCCACCTCCTCCATGAAGCCTACTCTGATCCTCAACCTGTGGGAATTAAGCTCCCCCATCTAAGCACTTCCACGGCACTTTGTGTAAACCTGGACTGGAGCACTTATACCATCTTCTTTACGTACACCTGTCTCTGCTTCTAGCCTGTGATCAACTCAGGGCGGGGGTGTATCTTGGTTATATCTGGACTAGGCCAGGGCCTGGCAGACAGTAGAGGCTCACACCAAGGTTTACTGAAAACAGAGCTGATTCATGCCAGGGCTCTGCTGGAAGGCTCTGATCCCCAGTCCAGCCGTGGGAGCAAGGGTGGGGGCTGGGGAGTCACTCCTTACAGTGTCAGGTCCTCGCTCCACTCCACCTCAGGCCCAGCCCTCATGGGCTTGGTCCACTTCTGTTGCATGGGGTTGTCGAGCTCAGCTACACAGCACACTTCCCCAGTGCCTGTGGGGAACCGGAAATTTGAAAATGCTCAGTTCCAAGCTGAGAGGCCACTGAGGAGCAGAGAGGCCACGCCCTTGGCGGGGGTGGGGGGGCGCCAGGAGCACCTGCAACCATAGCCTCGGCAGTCCCCCAGAAGCTTCTGGCTCTCACCTTCCAGCTCACGTCCCAGGTGAGATGCTCGAAGCTGCCTTAGGAATAACCGGGTAGGTCTGGGGATGGCTGGCTGGGCTTGGGGCACCACAGGTGGCTTCTCACTGGGTACCTAAGAGCAGAAGGAGGTAAAAAGACCAAGAATCCCGACACAGTACCCTGGGGACAGTATGCACGCAAACTCTTTGCTTTGAGCACCTACTCACCAGGCCGCCAGGGGCAGAGCAAGCCCTGAGGTTGACCATCATAGCTGGCTGGGTGCTGACTATGGAATCCTCGATCAGCTCCTCAATAGTGGAGAGCTCTACTTGCTCCTCACCTCTCTGCGGGGAGGAGAACAAGGAGGTGAGGCCCCCCAGCTCCACCTCCCCCTCCCTGCTCTGTCGCTTCTCTCCCAGCCCTGCCCCCTTACCTCCCTGTTCTGCAGCTTGGGAAGCACTGTCAGCCTGAGATCTGGGCGATCAGTGAAGGCCCAGGATACAAGCAGGCCCTCACCAGGGATTTCCTCCAGGTTGACTTCCAACTGGGGACAAGGGACAAAGGGACTGGGTTGACTTGCCCCACTCCTCCAACTACTCCCAACCGCCCCCCCCAGGACCCTCCCTTCCCAAATTCTGTCTTAGAAAGGAACCAAACTGAAAAGGCTGAGGCAATTGAACCACCCGCCCCCTGCCCAACTCAATTTCCCACATCCTCCTCCACCTGTGTTGGTGGCAGTGTCAGAGTGACGTGGTAGGTCTCCATGGAGACGGCAGCGGGGGACTGCTGGGTCACAGAGACTGGAAACATCACCTCCTCAGCAGAGAGCTGGCAATGCAGCACCTGAGACAGGCGAGGCACGGGGGCAAGGAGGGTCAGGCACGGAGGAAGGGTGCTCAACTTGGCCCTGCCCTGTCCTTCCCGACAACGGGTCAGCAGACCCCTCTCCACTTTGGTTTTCCTTGGGAATCACCTTTTGGGGGTCATAAGCCCATAAAAGAATGACAAAAGCCAAAGACTCCTCTCTCCAGAAAAACGCAAATATGCACACACGTACTACAGTTTGCATGTAACTTTAGTGGGATTTTCAGACCTCCTGAAGCCAATCCTGGGATTCCCTAAGGCATTCAAAGACTTCAGGTTAAGAACGCTCAGACTAAAGGGAAGTCAGGATCAGCCCCCACTCCAGCCCTAAAGAAGGCAGTGCCCATCAGACCCTTACCATGGTGCGCTCTGATTGGTCTGTGCAGGTCACATGACTGATGCTGGCTTTGGGTGGGAGTTGGGGCACCTCCTCAAAGGCGATTTGGATGGAGCTCTGAGGGAGTAATGTGGGCATAGGATCAGGTCTCTGGAGCTGCCCCCCACAGGGCTGGCCTACTCAGTTGCTGGCTAGGCCCAGGCACTGCGGAGGCCTCAGCTGCAGGCTGGCTTCTGGCCCCTCCTTGGCTCAGGGCTTTAGGACAGGAAGTGTTCCCCTTGAACCCCGCCTCTCCAGGGGCCTGCAGCTGCTAGGGAGACCTGGGAAGCTAGACCACCTCCGAGACCACATCACCTTGAGCTGAAGACCCTAGATTTCTCCTGGAATGCCAGAAGCCTCCCTCTTCTCCCCCAGCTTCCTCTTCATCCCCACCCTACCCCCGAAGAAAGGTGTGCATAGAAAAAAAATAATAAAGGTGTTGGTGCCACCTGTATATCGTAGCTGGGCAGAGAGAGACACAGCTAAGCTAAGGATGAAAGCAGTAGGGCCCCTTATTCAAGACAAGAGCTAAACCTTCTTCCAGATAAATAGGATGTAGAGGCATAAGAGTATGACTCTATCCATATTCTTGGAGATGAAGACTAGCTCAGCATGGCCTTGGGGAACTTTACCAGAGGAACTGGGAAGAAAAGCAAGCTCAGAGGGCTCAAGGGCCAGAGACTTGGCTAATTCCTCAAGGCAGACAGCAGGGTGGCTTTAGGGAGCAGAAAGCTGCTTAGCTTAGGTGTTGTAAGAGCTTCCTAATTCTTCCACAGCAGTGGAAGCAAACTGCTGCAGCCCCATCCAGAGAGCAGGATGGGAAGAATTGAGGAGGGGGCACAGACTGAGCTGGCAGCTCCTCCTCGGGTCTTGGGATGGGAGGAAACAAATCCACAGGGCTCATTTGCCCGGCAAACCAGGGAAAGCCAACTTCTCTGCTACTGTAGCAGGCTTGTTCAAAAGCCAGGCCAAGGGATGCTGGGAACGCCAGTCTCCCCACCCCCTGCAAGGGAGGCTAATGTCCAGCTGAGTCAGCTGTCCCGGGGAGTCAGTCCTGACCCAGGGACAAGGTACAGGGAGAGCTGGGTGGAGGGCTGAGTTCACGGCGTAGACTGACAGATGCCATCTGGCTTTCAGGTCAGCTGGGCAGAGGAAGCAGAGCAATTTCTTGCATGGCCACTTCTGTTTCCAAGCATCTGGGGAGCTAGTGGATTAAAACCCACAGACTAGTGGTGGCTGGAAATGGAGAACCCTCTGAGCCAGGGGCTAATAGACTGTGAGGGCCAAGATGAGTGTGGACCCCAAGAGAGGGCGGTCTCCACCTCCCACCCCACCTCAGTCTTATGACCACGCTTCCTGCCCCACTTCCTGGGAGGCCAGCTGCCCATGGTGCAATGGGAGGAAGTAGGCTGGGCTAGTCTGTGACTGACCCTCAAGGGGCAGCTCTAGGCTCATCTACTGGGCGGGGCATGGATTGTCAATCTCCTTTCCACCTGAATACCTTTCCCTCAACACAGACACTGCAGGGAGCATGGAGAAGGACGTGTTAGACTGCAGCAGTGAAATTACTGAGGGATGGGGTGGGGGGGAATTCAGGCTCCCCGGAGACCTGCCTGATCACACCAGGGATCTGGGGCATGAAGTGCTGACTGGGTGTGGTGGCATGAGGACCAGGCAAATTCCTTCCACAGGTGCACAAGTCTCCCTTCTACCCCCTGCAACGCCCCCCCCCCCACCCACACCACACACACAACCAGCACCCAGGCTGGGCGGAAGTGCCCTGGGGCACAGGGATTAGCGTTGCTATGAGAACAGCAAGTTGTGCACTGGTCTGGAGCCAAAGAGTACCTAGACCGCAAGAATAGAGGATTTGGGACACAGCCGCATTTCTACAACCTCCAGCCTCACTTGCACCCGTTTCTCTGATCCCAGAGGAAGAGAAAGGCCATAGGGTTCCCCAGTTGCTCCCCACCCCCATACGTGCCTCCTGGCCTGAGCAGTCCCTCCTCTAGAAGAAAAGGCTGAGTGACGGGACCACCTAGGTCCTCCTGTCCAACTCACCCCATCCCTGCAGGCCTGCTCGTTCAACGCTCGCACCCAAGCCCGCTGCCAGTTCTCCCGGAAAGACTTGAAGGCGAAGAGCGACGCCAGGAGGCCCCGGACGCCTGGCTCCTCAGGGGCGCCAGCCCGAGTCGCCCGCAGCCTCAGCAGCGAGCGCCACGCGCCCAGCTCCCGCAGGGAGCCGGCGGGCTCGGCGGCTAAGGCGGGTCCCGGGCCCCGGCCCCCGCGGGCCCGCGCCAGCCACAAGCCCCGGGCATACTGCAGCAGCCAGCCCAACACCGTAAGCAGCGAG
This sequence comes from Balaenoptera ricei, assembly GCF_028023285.1. NCBI lineage: Eukaryota > Metazoa > Chordata > Mammalia > Artiodactyla > Balaenopteridae > Balaenoptera > Balaenoptera ricei. The sequence continues at coordinate 13,499,326 of NC_082646.1, forward strand.
GCGGCGAAGAGGACCAGCAGGGCCGCCCAGCCCACGTCCCGCTGCCCCCAGTCTGGATCCATGCTCCGCGCGGGCTCAGGTCCCGGTTCCGGCTCGGGCTCAGCCGCTGCCCCGGGGGAGCATGGCCCGGGCGGGCCGCGGGCCGGGGGCGGGCTCCCCCGGGGCTCGGCGCGCGGGATCGGGGGCTCTCCGGGGCTGGGTGCCCAGGACTAGTGAGTGCCACAGATCGAGGAGAGGAGGTTCCTGGGGGGTCGCGACGCCGGGGTCCCTCTCTCCGGAGTCCGGGGCCCTCCTCGGTTGGTCCGGCAGTCCAGCCCGGGTTAGTCGCCGGCCAGCGCCCGACTCCTCCCACGGCGGGGGCCCCGCCGGACCCGGGCGGGGACTCGTCTGCAGAGACGCTGGGGCTCGCAGGCCGGCACCGGCTCCGGGAGGGCTGCGTGCGCAGAGCTGACACTGACAACACCGCCGGGCCCCCCGCCCCCATCCGGCCTTAAAGGAGCCGCACCCGCGGCGGGCGGGGCTTAGTGAGCCCGGCGTTCCAGCGCTAGAAGAGGGTGGGAGGAGGAGCCGAGAGCGGAGGAGGTTCTAGGGTTGGAAATAGGCGGGATCTTTAACTACCCCGCCCCATCCTGGAATCGGGGGTACTCCTGCTCCCCCGAGCTCAAGGCGAGAATAAGCAAGAGTAATTTCACTCACCTGAGATGACGCCTCTGCTTCCCCCTACGTTCCTTAGCTTTCCATAGTTTGGACGCCTGTGGGGTTAAAAAGGAGGTGACCCCTGTGAATAGCATCAACCCCTTATCCCAACACTCCCAGGCTCAGCAGCTTCTTGGTTCCTATGTCCTGGCGGAAGCTAGGCCCTGGGTATGTAGCTGCAGAGCATCCCTCCTAGATAGAAGTGCCTGGCAGAGGTCCAGCTGATACCGACCCGAGAGGAACCAGAACCTGAACCTGGTAGAGGTTGAGAATAGAACATGGAACATTGAACCTCCTCCTCCACCCCCATCCTCTTCCCTCTGGAGCCAGGACCAAGGGACACCCTATTAACCTCCTTGCTCGTGTGGGTTTATTCTGGAGATATTTCCAAAGCCTGGGGCTGCTTCTGTTTTTAAAAATAATTTATTTCCATAGTAACAGCTCCTGCCTATAGAGCACGTGTAGAGTGGGTGGCAACGAGGAGGGAGCTGGCAATGCAGCACTGGACTATCAGTAGATTCAGCCAGAAGACCCTGCCATCCAAATATGTGATATCCCAGCAAGCACCCAAAAAATTATGTTATAGGTACACTCTGGCCTCAGGATCCATCCCTTTTCCTAGATTTAAGGGAATGGATTTCGTCCCTATAGGACAGAGGCTTGTCACTGCTTTCTGGAGGCAGGAGAAGGAAAATCCTACAAAAGGATTCAAAGGAATCCCCATTCCCCAAGAGGCCCTTTTTCCCCACATACATATGGCAGGCCTTCCTTAGAGAGGTAAACAGAGAGGCGTTAAGTATCTCTCTCCCAAATCCAGTCGTTAGTCTGAGCAGTGAGCAGATGGGAGTAAACAATGTCTTCTAAAGTGCGCGGTTGCAGAGCTAAGCAGAACCTGTCAGGTCAGCGACAGGGTGCCTGAGCCACAGGAGGTGGTAGGAAAGCCTGGGGCATCCCCAGATTTCACTCTAAGGAATGGGGTAGGGTGATGGGGTAACCTTGCTGTGACCCTGCCCATGCATTATCACTGGACCTCCAAAACCATAGAAGATTCCTAGAGTGTGGATTTTTAATCTTGAGGGGAGAAGAAATGAAGGGAGGAGAGAACTCAGGGACACAGAAGGAAGCTGTCAGTGGACAGAGCAGCTAGGGCTAGGGGAGCAGGTTATGCGGAAAGTTGTCCAGGTACCGTTTCACTATGAAGACCCTCTTCCCCCAAGAACCCTTTTCAGGGTTCTTCAGAGTTCATCTCAGGTCTCTGAGTTCTTGGGTTTACTTCAACTCCTCCACTGAGCACTTGGTCCTGTGCTGCCAGATACTGCTTCACAATTCAGTCTTATATTAGTCTCTCTACTTAGTCCTCCCAATCTTCCATCCACTTGTTACTAGACCTCTTGTACTTATTTCATTCTGCCTTATAGCCTAGCTGGTTGTTTATATGTCTGTTTTTCCCACTCACCAGAAAGCTGCTTAAGAGTGGAGACCCTGTCTTACTCATCTCTCTTCCCTCATATTGACTCAAGGTGCTTTAATATGATGAAGTAGACTCCTTGGGGAAAACAATTGCATTTATATCACTTTGTGTCCCCACAGTACTTAAAAGTTTCCCATGCACATAGTAGGGGTTAGCAAATTCTTTGTAATTTTTTTTTTTTTAAATTTATTTATTTATTTTTGGCTGTGTTGGGTCTTCGTTTCTGTGCGAAGGCTTTCTCCAGTTGCGGCAAGCGGGGGCCACTCTTCATCGCGGTGCGCGGGCCTCTCACTATCGCGGCCTCTCTTGTTGCGGAGCACAGGCTCCAGACGCGCAGGCTCAGTAGTTGTGGCTCACGGGCCCAGTTGCTCCGCGGCATGCGGGATCCCCCCAGACCAGGGCCCGAACCCGTGTCCCCTGCATTGGCAGGCAGACTCTCAACCACTGCGCCACCAGGGAAGCCCTCTTTGTAATTTTAAGAAGTCTAACAGAAAATATTCCCATATACATGTAAACACTGAGAATTGCTATATTGTTTCCATCTTTTGAAAACCCATTCATGTCATCCAAGTGGAATGGGAGATCTTGGGGCTTGCTATCAGCTAACAACTTTTGATAAACTGATAGGAGAGAGGTGGGAAGAAATGGTAAAAGAGTAACTCAGCTGCTTGTAAAGAGCCACAGATATGGTCCTGCAAGTGTCATAGATCCGGACTCTCCAAAGCTGTCTCATATGGACTTTTTCAGCACTGTGAAACATTTCTGGGACAGTCTTTGTCAGGCAATCAGCCTTAATAGTGCATTAGCTTTGCTTACTGGGAGGCACTCAGAGCTCCCCAGTAGGAGATGCACGTCTCAGACTTCGTCTACTCAGCCCAAGAAACCAGCGGAAACTCACCTGATCCATGGGTCCTAGGACCAGCTTCAGCATTTAGGTAAATGCTTTGAACTTGTACCAGGACAGGCACACAATTTCAAGTGTGGCCAAGTCATGTGTGTGTTTGTTTCTCCTGGTGAGTCTGATAATCAACTGGGCATTTACCATCATGGGAACAAAAATATTCAGATTATATGACAAGTATCCAAGTAACCATGTTCTGATGGTAACATGTATGCATGGATGATGAATCCCCAGTGTCTTGTTTTTGAACAAGTATCCCCTACCCTCTTCCAGGGGGGTGTGTGGGGGAGGGCTAACAATCTCTGGAGAAGAAAGAGACAAAGGTGCCCAATGCCAAGCTGGGAAGGAAGAGTTATTAGGATTGGCCTCCTAATAAAACAGGAAATAGATACAGACTGTCCCTCAGACCTCCAGGGAGTCTCAGCCTGCTCCTGATCAACAAGATAACTGAATGCTGCCTCCTCTGGGGCTCCGACAAGCTCCTCCTTTCCACCTGCTCCTGGCATCTCACTTTCGCTGTTTGGAAGGCCCTTCCACTCTTGCCACCCACTGAAATCCTTAGAGACACTACTCTTCCTCAAGGTCCTCTCACTTCCCCTGGTCACAACTAATTGCTCTCTCCATGTGCTCCTATTGCCCTCTGTACCTCTTTCAGATCCAGACTCATTATGTGTGATAATGCCTTGTATACAGATATCTGTGTGTCCTTAGCCCCATAGGAACACACTGTGGAACAGAAAACACTTTGCCTCTAGGGAATTTCCAGTCTAAGAGGCACAGATGCACACTCATGCACCCGTGTGCAGGTACACACACACACACACACACACACACAGAAAAACAATACAGTGGGATAATAAGCACTGAAAATTTGGAGGAATACTACTATCAAGTAATTACTGGGATTACTTTATATACATGGTTTGAGTTGTTAATTAGAGCCACCTTCGAGTAGAAAGGACATTTCACATCTGGTTTGGAGAGACAGGAGGGCCTATCTTTGGCCTAAAAGGAATCAACCTGACCCTGACTCCTTATTCAAGAATGAACAAAATGTCAGCATACTTCAGTCATCTCCCGCACTTCCTGGTGATGAATTCTTCTCTGAGGACTAGAAATCATTTGCCATCTAACAGCTTGTGTGTCTGTTAAAGAGAAAGATGCTGGTGAACTGTTATTTGCAAGGAAACAGGTGCCAAGCAAAAGGCACCTAACCTGGAGGAAGAAACCTGCCTGGGAATTCCTCAGACTTACTGGAAGCCAGCCACTTGTGGGTCTGGTTCTCCTACTTAGCTCTTTCCAAAGCCTCAGCCTCACCTCCTCCGACTGGGAGCCTGGCACAGTGCATCCAGGACCAAGGAAAGTCAAGTACGGGGTTAAATCCAAGACCTGAGGGCATGAGGGTACTCCCAGCCCCTTCAGTGCTGAAGTACCCCTCAGTGTTGCCCGGCAACTAACTGCTACTGGGGGGGCAGAAGGCGGGTGGGATGATGAAGGAAAAGTACCTGGATCAAGGACACGGAAAAACATGAAGTGGGAGGGGCTTTTCCAGTGTCCGCGCTTTAAATTTTACATCATCTTCCAAATTGTAGCTGTGTTTCGGGGAACTGAGTTGTGTTTACCTTGGCTTCCTTCCCAACGTTGACTACGTTGGCAACAGGTTTTCTACACCGAGCAGGTTCTGCTCCACATCCTCATTCCTCCTGCCCTCCCCCTTGCTCCCAGCAGCCATCTTCCCGTCTCCAGAGACGTCCCAGAGTAAACGCGGGGCATTGGCCCTTTAAAGGCGACCAGCGAAGGCCGACGGAGCTAAACTTGACGTGGGACGAAGAGTAAGCGGCGTCAGACACGCGGTACAAGGAGGCGCTCATCTTGGAACCGGGCAAGGAGTTTTTCCGCTTTGGGCTGTACATCTTTAATGTGATGTTAGGAAAGTATCCGCCTTTGTTTGTCCTTCTTTAATTGCTTTTCCAATCCCCTCTTGATGATTCAACTCTCGAATAAAGGATGTAGTTTAAAATCACACTTCTGTCCCTACTCTTATGCCCATATTAAAAATGGCCGCCGCCTTCCACAGCGACAGTTGCTCTGCAAACTAGATCCGGGTGGAAACAGTGGGTAGGCAGATGCAGTGGGGCAGAGCCAAGGTTGCTTTATAGAGGCTTGAGGGAGTCCAGAGGGCGGCTCAGGTCAGAGTTGCTGGGTTTCGCTCAGGGTGGTGTGGGAAGATCCAGCCTGTGGGGAGCGGCCACTCCTTACTGCTGGGGCCTCAGGGCTTCTGCCCAGCTTGCCCGTTAGCTAAGGAGGGGGCCGAGCGGGCCCCCTGGCCGGTCACCATGTGGGCCTTCCCGGAGTTGCCGACGCCGCTGTTGGTGAATTTGATCGGCTCGCTGCTGGGACTTGTAGCCACACTCACCCTCATCCCTGCCTTCCGTGGCCACTTCATCGCCGCACGGCTCTGCGGCCAGGACCTCAACAAGTCCAGCCGGCAGCAAATGTGAGGGGCCGCGCGCTGGTCCGGGGCAGTGGGGAAGGGGTGGGCAGGCAGGGGCGGGGGCTGGAGTGCTGGACTGCGCGCGGAGACGAAGTGCTAACCCAACAGCCAGCCCGGGACTCTGGGAGGTGGAGGGCAGATCTGGTTAGCATTGGGGAAGGGGTGGAGGCGGGAAGGTGGGACCCTTGGGTGGATCTGGGACTCCAGTAGTAGTGCCCTTCCCCGCTCCCAAGTCAGGTTATGGTGGTGCTTGCACTAGTGAGTGACCACGCCCCCTTTCCTCTTCCCCCTCCACCCGGCTTGATGCTGGCCCACAGCCCAGAGTCCCAGGGAGTGATCAGCGGTGCTGTTTTCCTTATCATACTCTTCTGCTTCATCCCTTTCCCTTTCCTGAACTGCTTTGTGGAGGAGCAGTGTAAAGCATTCCCCCACCATGAAGTAAGTGGGTTAGTGAGGGCTGCTGCCTGTGGCTGGGACTGGGAGCTACTGGAGAGAGTTGGGGTTATTTGGGTGTGGGGGGAGGGGCTGAGAACGAAAGAAAAGATGGGAATTCTTGAAAGGAACCGTGGAGTGGGAGAAGGCTGGAGCCGTGACCTGCCCGAGCCTTCCCCAGTTTGTGGCCCTGATAGGTGCGCTCCTTGCCATCTGCTGCATGATTTTCCTGGGCTTCGCGGATGATGTACTGAATCTGCGCTGGCGCCATAAGCTGCTGCTGCCCACAGCTGCCTCACTACCTCTCCTCATGGTCTATTTCACCAACTTTGGCAACACGACCATTGTGGTACCCAAGCCCTTACGCCCACTTCTTGGCCTGCATCTGGACTTGGGTGAGTAGCACTGCCACTTCTGCCCCTATGGCCCCTACTTCAGGGCACCCTTGCCCTGTGAGATATGCAGCAGAGCATCCTTCCTGGTGCTCCACATTCTCCTCCCTGTTTTGTCCCTGTGTTTTCTTAGATCCTTTTGTTGGCCTTTCATCCCATCCTCTATCCTCACCACTTTTCTCAGAAGACTATCCTTAAATTCTCATTCTACAGGTGGCATTACTTCTCTTACTGTTTTCTCCCCCCAGGGATCCTGTACTATGTCTACATGGGGCTGCTGGCAGTGTTCTGTACTAATGCCATCAATATCCTAGCAGGAATTAATGGCCTAGAGGCTGGCCAGTCGCTAGTCATTTCTGCTTCCATCATCGTCTTCAACCTGGTGGAGCTGGAAGGTAGGTGGGATTGGACTAGGGAGAGAAGAGAAGTCTGAGTGTTAAGGAAGTTGCCTGATATCTGGCTTTGGGGAATTTGTTAAACATGAGAAAGAAACTAAGATTTGTTAAATGTGAGAAAGAAAAATAGCAGCCCTGTCATTTATAACGGCATTGGCACTAATAGGTAGGCCATGGTCTTCTCCTATTGAACATAAACAACTTCATAAAACCTCAGAATCAGACAGGGTCACTCTGTGACCGTGATAGAGTAAGACCAAAACTAGACCCCTCTGTAACCATGTCTGAGCATAGACAAAACCACAAGAACACGGTGCATCTCACAAAAATGACCAAGATCCCCTTCTAGCTAACATGAGTGGTTGCTGCTTCCTTCCGATAACAACTCAGTTCCTCTTACTTCTTGGATAAAAATTATTAAGGTGCTCAATCATAGCATTATCTCTGCTGACAGCACTCAGTGCAGGGCAAAACTCTCCCTCCTTGCATCCTCCCCAGAATTATTTAAAACAAATTCTATAACAAGTCCTCCTAACACCTCCTTACTGAGGCATCCCATGGTTCCCCATGGTGTGTGGGTTCCAAAGTTTCTCTTGTTTCAAGTCAGTAAACCCAGCTTTGACTACAGACGTGTTTCTGGTGGTTTTTGGCTGTTGGGCATCCATAAGTACTTATTAAAGCTAAGCACTTTTAAAATGTGATCTCACTTTAAACTCTGTAACAGCTCTATGTGGCAGGTGTTTTCATCAGCCTTTTTTTACAGATAGGAAACTGAGGCTCAGAGAAGTTAAATGTGTCATGATCAAGGTCACACAGTTAGGAAGTAAAGCTGGTATTCAGACCTAGGTCTGAATGGTCTAAACCAAATGTAAGATAGTAACTAGTTTAGGAAGAGTTCATGAAAGAGGTGAACTGTTGGGAACTGCGTGGGTGACATAAAAGGGGTAGTGAGTTCTTGAGACTTAGAGACGTGGACAATACAGCTTGGGACAGAACTCAGGGACAGACAAAAATAGGACCCAGGTATGCAGGGGAAGTGGCTATCAACTTTTCCTTTTTTCTTTTTCCCCTGCTTCCAAAGGTGATTATCGGGATGATCATGTCTTTTCCCTCTACTTCATGATACCCTTTTTTTTCACCACCTTGGGATTGCTCTACCATAACTGGTAAGTAGGCCTGTGGATAGTGGGACAGCTATTTGAATTTGTGGCCAGTACGGTCCTCCTGATTGTGACCCATCTCCTGACGGAGAGGCTTAACCTGTGCATCTCTGTATTGAGTGTTTTCTGGGTCTTTTTGGTAATATTCTTAAATCTTAAATATTCTCTACCCAACTGTAGCCCGGGGCAGGTGCTGTGGAGCCCCCAGGAATAGATGGATTCAGGGCCTTGTTTCCTGGAGAGTTGCTGGGAGAGCTGGAATGTCCTCTGAGCCAGAACTAGGGTCAGGGCTAGCCCAGTGCGCAGGGTGTGTGATGTGAGAGAAAGGATTGCTAATGCCTCTTGCCACTGGCTCAGATCCTCTCCCCCACACAGGTACCCATCACGGGTGTTTGTGGGAGATACCTTCTGTTACTTTGCTGGCATGACCTTTGCCGTGGTGGGCATCTTGGGACACTTCAGCAAGACCATGCTACTCTTCTTCATGCCCCAGGTGTTCAACTTCGTCTACTCACTGCCTCAGCTCCTGCATATCATCCCCTGCCCTCGCCACCGTATACCCAGGTAGCCGCTTTGGGGCTTGAAAGGGACATCATAGCTTTTTCCCTTGGAATGCCTTAGACGTTTGCTGTGCAAAGGCAATGGGCCCGAAGAAGGGATAACTCTTGCCATGCAGTTAGCCCTTTATACATTACAGAGCACATTTACTTCCACGGTCTCATTTAATGTTCACAGCAGCTCTGATCACACAGAAGCAAGCAGCAGAGCCAGAAATAGATCTCAGGGTGTTTGACTCCACATTCAGTGCTCTTCCTATTAATTAACCACAGGGAGGAGAGTTCTTTGAGTAGTGGCCCAGTCACATGAAGCTGTCTTCCCCTGCAGACTCAATACCAAGACAGGCAAACTGGAGATGAGCTATTCCAAGTTCAAGACCAAGAGCCTCTCTTTCTTGGGCACCTTTATTCTAAAGGTAACAGGGTAACAAGGAGGTAAGGCTCTAGGCTGCCATTCGGAATTCAGGGAGTGGGGAACCTAGGCCTACATCACACCCAAGGGGAGTTTGGAAACATTGAGCAGATCCCCATTCCTGAAGCGTAGGTATTAGCTGAAGTTCTCTCCACTTTTGACCCCTCCAGGTAGCAGAAGGCCTCCGGCTAGTGACAGTGCGCCAGAGTGAGAATGAGGATGGTGCCTTCACGGAGTGTAACAACATGACCCTCATCAACTTCCTACTTAAAGTCTTTGGGCCCATGCATGAGAGAAACCTCACCCTGTTCCTGCTGCTGCTACAGGTGCAATGCTGTTGGTGATGTGGTTTACATCTCCTTGTCTCCCTTTCTCTGTGGTTCTTACTGTAGTTCATTTCTCCTTACAGGTCGTGGGCAGTGCTGTCACCTTCTCCATTCGGTACCAGCTTGTCCGACTCTTCTATGATGTCTGAGTCCCCTGATCCACTGTCCTTTGCTTCACAGCCTCCAGATTTCCTGACTCAGGCCGACCTCTTCTAGACCAAGATTGCCTCCTGGCCCAGGCCTCTCTCACCCTTCATTCTCCTCCAGATTTTGTCCTCAGCATTTCCTTTCCCCTGTGATTATTGACATCCTGGGCCTTTTTTGCCCTCTAATGACTATTGATTGGACTTTGCCTATGGCTTTCTTCAACTTGCCACTCCCCCTCTCCGTCCCATCTTTGCAGCCTCCTAAGGTGGGATACTGTAGCTCTGGTGCAATTACCCACAACTCTGACACTCAAGAAATACGTTGGGCCTGGGGATAGAACCCTGGCTGGGGATAGGGACACAGGCTCGAAGGTGACTTGACATTTGACTATAAATTAAGTATTCTGATGATTTAGCAGACTGGGGGGCCAGGTGCTCCCAGTGGTGACAATAAACTGTCGTCTTTTTCTTATTGTTCCTGTAGGTGTATTTCCTATATAGGGCATTTTAGGGTAGACTGGGAGGGTTGGTGGAGGCATTTCCTCGGAGAGGATGCCTATCTCTCTGCCCCATCCTTTTTCTTTCAGTACATCAGGCCCCTCCTAGCAAGAAGGGAACAGAGGGGGCTTCCCTGGTGGCGCAGTGGTTGAGAATCTGCCTGCCAATGCAGGGGACACGGGTTCGAGCCCTGGTCTGGGAAGATCCCACATGCCGCGGAGCAACTAGGCCCGTGAGCCACAACTACTGAGCCTGCGCTTCTGGAGCCTGTGCTCCGCAACAAGAGAGGCCGCGACAGTGAGAGGCCTGCGCACCGCGATGAAGAGTGGCCCCCGCTCGCTGCAACTAGAAAAAGCCCTCGCACAGAAACGAAGACCCAACACAGCCAAGACTAAATAAATAAATTAATTTAAAAAAAAAAATCTTTAAAAAAAAAAAAAAAAAAAAAAAAGAAGGGAACAGAAAGAACAGACCAGACAGAACATGTTGAATAAATAGGAAATCCTGCTGCTCAGGTGGCATAAAGAGCCATAAGATTGGCGTTATCTCTTCTCTGGGACGGGGTTGGACTTTCAGGGGGTCTCATTCCTTCCCTTTTTCACTCTCCCTTTGCCAGGCAGGAAGAGGGAGTGACCAGACCTGGGACGGGAGGAAGAGGTAGCCATAGTGTTGACCCCTTTCCTTTAAAAATCCTGGACCCGCACAGACTTCCCTGAGGCTCTTGAGGTGGCTTCAGGCTCCACCCTCTTTGTCTTCCGGCCCTGGTCTGGGCTGTAGGGTTTAAATCTGGCGCGCTTCACTTGGATTGGCTACACCCGGGAGTGGTTGGCTGTTTGCTTGCTGCCGCTCCTCCTAGCCTTTTCCCCGGGCAAAAGGTTTTCAAATTCGACCAATCGGCGGGCGCGTTCCCTCAGCTGAGGCGCGTCATCGAAGGGTTAACCGCAGCCAACCGGAGGCGGGTATTGGAGAAAAGAGCCAATCAGGAGGACGCGGGGGTGCGCCCTGGGGGCTTATAAGGGCGGCCCTTGGGCGCGCGCGGCAGCAGTTGGACTGCGGCGGACGGCTGTTCCTTAGTCTTGTGAGCCGTCCTCCTCTCCGTTCCTCTACCTCGCGCAGCATGTCGGGCCGCGGCAAGACAGGCGGTAAGGCCCGCGCCAAGGCCAAGTCGCGCTCGTCACGAGCGGGCCTCCAGTTCCCCGTGGGCCGCGTGCACCGGCTGTTGCGGAAGGGACACTACGCCGAGCGGGTGGGCGCCGGCGCGCCGGTCTATCTGGCGGCGGTGCTCGAGTACCTCACAGCCGAGATCCTGGAGCTGGCGGGCAACGCGGCCCGCGACAACAAGAAGACGCGGATCATCCCCCGCCACCTGCAGCTGGCCATCCGTAACGACGAGGAGCTCAACAAGCTGCTGGGCGGCGTGACGATCGCCCAGGGAGGTGTCCTGCCCAACATCCAGGCCGTACTGCTGCCCAAGAAGACCAGCGCCGCCGTGGGGCCGAAGGCGCCCGCGGGCGGCAAGAAGGCCACCCAGGCCTCGCAGGAGTACTGAGGGCGCCCGCGCCGCCGCCACCGCCGCCGCCCGGCCCCTCCCCTCGCCACCACAAAGGCCCTTTTAAGGGCCACCACAACGCTCACGGAAAGAGCTGGGCCACGTCGGGCTCCGGGCCGGGCGGCCGCGCACTCGCCCCCTCCGCGGCCCCGCCGCCGCCGCCGTTCGGCCTGCCCCTCCCCCGCGCGGCTCGCTCCGGTCGTGGCTCGGCGGAGGACGGCCGTTTGAACGCCGCTCGGTGCCAGGAGCGAGCTCGTGACTCGGCCGGCCTGGCCCCCGAATGCTGATGGGCTGCGGGGAGGCCGCGGCACCTTCTAGAAGGCTGGGCCGGCCGCGCTGACGCAGGGCCGGGGCGCGTGGCGGGGAAGGTGAGTCGGTGCGGACGGCCGCCGGCGGGGCCGCGCGCGTTCCCCACCAGCCCGGTGCTCCGGACGGGACTCGGTTGCCGCCGACGGCGGCGGAGCCAGTCGGTCACTTCATTTGTCCCGGGACGACCTTTGCTGCCGGATCCCGAGCCTTGCACGTCCGCGCTCCCTCCATCTCCACTCGCAGGCCTGTGCGCGCCCCGGAAGACACACTTCGCGGCGTGAGCATCTCCCGCGGTGTCGGGTCCCGGCGGCGTGGGGGCTGCGGGAGTCCTGCCCCTGGACCCGCGCCCCTCCCGGCGTGTCCGCTCCGCAAGCCAAGCACCTAGATACCAGCACTAGTCCGTTAATCCCCATCTGGACTGAGCCGCCGTTGGCCTCGGAACTGGAATTTTGCAGCTAACCCATCCAAGACAGTACTTTAGGTATTGGGGAGTTTCAGATGGACTAATTTTGTTTATTAAAGGATTGTTTTCTTTTTTAAACAATGAGGTGCCTCTTCATTTTGCAGACGGGTTGTAGGATCGATGACTTTGTAGATTCCTAAAGGTAGTGGGGGAGGGGAGCTATCTGATACAAAGGCTCTACCGTTAACTGGAGCGGCAAATCGTAGATTATAAGATCATGGTTCTTTCTTGATGTTCCCTGGGAGACAATTTATTCTGTCAGAACTACTGAGACAGAAACAGAAAGCAATGTATTCCAGGAGAACTTTGGACAGGGGTCCTAGCCTCTGAGGTAAGGAGCAAAGGGTCTTGTGGTTGTCCTTATCTTTCTTTCCTGCAACCCCATCAAAAACAAAACCACCTTCAAATCTAGTTTATTAGTAGAGTTGGTTACATTCAAAGGCTGTGGCTTGTTAGATGTTTTTTCTTTAGAGACTAAGCCTCCACCTACTGAGGAGACAAGGCATCACCAAGGCCCCAAGTTTAGATAAGTCTCTGAGTCTCTGCCCCTGCAGTTCAATCCCCTGGGTAATCACCCCCCAGGTAGCAGTGAGAATGGGGCACTGAGGGCTGGGATGTAGGCACGGGGCACCAGCAACCCAGGCACCTGTGCCCCACAGACCAGTTAGTGGGCATCATTGAGCTGCCGTGCAACATCCAAGATGTTCTTGGCTCCTTTGTTCAGCAACAAGGTGGCCAGGCTGATGCCCAGGCTCTCAGCAGCCAGCTGGGCTCGTCGTGGAATGTTCCGGGCAGTGATGCCCACCAGCTGTGGATCATCCTCAGGGCCATCTTCATGCTGGGCAAGGCAAGGAGGGTAGGATTTGGTGAGCATGAAAGGGGAAGTAACATACAGACGTGTTTTTTACCCTCTCCGTCACCCTCCAGCCTTGGCACCTGGGCAGGGACATGGATGGTGGCCTGCATGGTCTCTTGCATGCTATCTGCGCCATTCAGACTCCAGACTCCTCCAGTCAGGTATAGCTGGGAAAGAAAACAGTTGCCTCAGCATATCGTGAGAGGGAACTGCTTAGAAACCTGGGCTTTTCTTGCTGGCAGCTCAGGATGTCCCTTCCCTGCCCTCCCACCCATCTTCCCCTGCTTACTTGCCCATCCTTCATAGCTGTATGCACCGCCACTGGCACACTGCAGCCTCCTTCCTGCAACAAGTTCCCCCTGTGAGCTCCAAGGACCCTTACCACCACCCTGTACCCAGAGTCCTCAGAGATAACAGACCCCTCTAAGGACATAACCGAAAATGAGGTAGCGGCCCAGACCTGGGTCCTGTCCATACTTTCAAGGATGAGTTACCACTAAATACAGAGCAATTATTTGAGAAATCTCCCCACTGCCCTTCCCAGCTCCCCAGGTACCCACCCCTCCACAAGAGCACAGGCCCTACCAGGTGCCTCAGGAAGGCCCGTTCAGCAATGCAGCGAAGCAAAGTCTCAGGATCATGCAACACACCCACCAGATCCAAGATGTCCTGGTCCTTGGCTCGAACTTCCACTCCCAGAGCCCCCTGATGGAAAAATAGACTAAGATATCAGGGCCAATCTTTCCCCAACCAATGGCACTAAGGATGGGAACCAGCCTACTTCCACCTGTTTGCCAGGTCCTTTTGGGCCAGTAGCCTCCCAAGGCTTGCCCCTCCCTGGGAATGTTCTTGGTTGAAAACAAAAGAAAGAGACACATCAACACACAACTTCCCTGGTCAAGCATACCTGACCCACAGCATACATGCACTCCTCAGGGTGCAGGATCTGTGGGGGCAGAAGAGGCAGTCAGAAGGGTGGAGGTGGGAGTGCCTAAAAGCACACAGCAGTGAGATCGGGCTTTCCTAGCATACAGAAGGGCTGGAGAGGCAAGAGTGGGAGTTTGGCCTCTGATCCCCAGTCTTCCCAACCTGGGACTCATTTCCAGCTTGCACTGTTAGAGGTGGGTATTCAAAAAGAGAACACAGGCAGGAAGGAGATGAAGATCAACTGGGGAGGGAAGAGGGGCAGGCCCTACCTGCCCCACCCGGTTCTGCCAGCCCATGCGCTGCAGGCCAGCTGCGGCCAGGATGATGGCACTGAACTCCTGCAGCTCATCCAGCTTCCGAAGCCGTGTGTTGAGGTTTCCCCGCTGTGGAGAGGCGCTAAGGACCACAAGCTTTGGGCAGTCTGGAGCCTTATGCTGTTCCCTTTGCCTGAGTCTCTCAATCTGCTAACTTCTCACCTTTGAGTTCTCAGCTTAATGACAACAGCTAACACTTACCTCATACTTACTACATGCCAGACGCTGTTCTAAAGTGCTTTAGATATGTCAATTCATTGAATTTTCACAACCCTATGATGTAAGTAGTAGTATTATCATCTCCATTTTACAGATGAGAAAAATGATAGAGAGGTTTTAATTTATTTAATAACTTGCCCAAGGTTACAAGACCTCTGAGAAGCCTTCCCTGACTCTCAAGTCTGTGTTTAGATGTGCCAGCTAGAAGCTTCCAGAGAATTCCCTACTTTGCACACTGGAGCACTTAGCAAATACTATTTTGAAAATCAGTTTTACAAACATATAACATTGTAAAAATCAAAACAATATAGTGGAATATAAAATAAAAATGGAGTTATGGTTACCAAAGGGGAAAGGGGATAGGGGGAGATAAATTAGGAGTTTGGGATTAGCAGATGCAAACTACTATATATAAAATAGATAAACAACAAGGTCCTATTATATAGCACAGGGAACTATATTCAATATCTTGCAATAAACTACAATGGAAGAGAATATGAAAAGGAATATGTATATATATGTACAACAATCACTTGCTATATACCAGAAACTAACACAACGTTGTAAATCAACATAATAAAACAAATTTTTAATTATTTACATTTAAATTAAAATGGAAGCACCCCCCCCAACCCCCCTCCCTTGATGTAATCATTATTCAGTATCACTCTGTACTATCAATGCCTGGTTGTCTGTCTCCAGAACTAAAATGTAAACTCTGTGTAAGCAGGGACAATGTTGATCTTGCTCACCATATCCCCAGTGCCAGGCACTTGCCTGGGGCTAAGAAAACATGAAAGGATTATGAATGAATGGATGGCTGGATGGATGGCTGGATGGATGGATGGATGGGAGGACAGGCAGTCCACTGCATCCATGGTCCACTTCCTCTGGAAGCGCCTTCCACTCTCACAACTCCCAGGGCCCTCTGGACCTGGTCTTCCTCCTTGGCTGCTGCCTCCTCCCTCCGCTAAAAGGATACAATACTCTTGAACTCCAGATGTGGGAACTTTCTCTGCAGCTGGGCCGCTCTCCGCAGGGAGCTAGTTCCCACCACGCTGCTCAGAGAGATGATTTAAAATGAGATTTAACTAGGCAGGCACTGTTCCTTTCCTCCTCCTCCCACCCCTCCATCTTCTGTGCACATCCCACCAAGATGCCTATCCAGGTCCCACTCACCTCTTCTCTGGCAAGGTTTCTAGGGTCTTCCCAACAAATTTTGGGTGAAAGACCACAGCATCATAGGGGCTCTCCCGCCTGGGGATGGAGGGAAAGTCAGAGAATAAGGGAGAGATCTCGGTTCAGGTCACTTCCAGGCTCTCTCAATAGTCAACTAACTGGCATTTTCTGAGTTTTCTGCCATGCTTGACACTCCTCAGGGCAGGGGAGACAGCCTAGAGGCAGAGGGCCAGGTCCCAAAGGGAAAAGTCAAGGTTAATATGATGTCTACCCCGTGCCGAGGCCCCCTGACTGGCAGGACTCTTACTTGCAGATGGCTCCGATGGTGAAGCCAGGAGGAAGCACCGTGGGCAGGTCCTTCAGGGAGTGAACAACCAGGTCCACTCTAGAGAGACGGCAGAGAGGGAAGGAGAAGGGGTCTGAGCAGCACGTCCCCAGTCCTTCTCCACCCACTCCTGCCTGTACGTCACTGGCAGAGCCTAGAGCAGTTCAGGAAGCAGGCCTTTCCGAGACCTTGGGTCCCAGAGACCCGCTCCCCTCCTACCCTCCCTTTCATCCCCCTGCCCCAGCCAATCCTGTACCTCAGGCAGCCAGATGGCTCAGAACCAGGACACTCTCCTTTTCTGAGGCCTGAAAAACTCACATATGAGCCCCTCTCTAGCCTATACAAGCGTTTAAGCCCAACAGTCTAGCTGATACCCAGGTCTGATGTGCATTGGGGTCCTAGCGAGAGCCTGGGAGGGCGCCATGCTCCCTGCTTTCACTTACTCATTCCTCTCCAGCGCGTGTTCCAGCTCCTTGGTAAACAGGCTCTTCTCTCCAATCTGCCAGGCAAGAAAGAGCCTCAGGGTGAATCTTTTGGGGGAAGGAAAGAGGAGGGGGAAAAGGGTTGGATGGAAAATGTTGTTACCTTAGAGAGAGCAGTATCAAGAATCTTGTCCCCTGTGGTGGACATAGCAACTGAGGAGAGAATCAACCAATCTGATGTTCAGTGATCAGCATTTATTGAGCCCCTACTGAGCTCAACACTTGTGCTAAGATTGTTGGGCACATAAGCCCCAGTCCCTACCCTCTGGGAATGTACGATCTAGGAGGAAGACTAGACGTAATCACAAAAAGACCCAAAGCAGATGTTAAATGCCAGGCTAGCCCAGGTAGTCAGAGCTGGAGGTGTTTAGAGGAGGACAGGGCCCTCCAAACTGGGGACAGCCAAGAAGAATTCTCAGAGGCAACAGGACCAGGCTGTGGTCCAAGACAAAGCCAGAAACACTGTGTTCTCCCCTCCAGGGGTTAAAGGCTTCCCATTAGCTTCCATTCCTGTCCAGAAAACTCACTGATTTCAAACTGCAGGCCTGGGTATAAGGTTTTCAGCGTTGCCACCACACTGTCCGTCTGTATGCGGGCCAGCTGGGGGTAGAAATTCAGGTTAGTCCTGTCCTCTGGCCACTGCCCTAAGGTCAGACCCTCACAGGGTCAGGGAGATCCTGAAGGGACTGGAATTCAGAGAGGGGATTGAATGCCCACCTAGGAAGGGGAGGGGTCTGGCCTGGGAGTCCTCTGTACCCCAACTTCCCAGCCCAGGGACTATCTCTTTACAGAATGCAATCTGTCATTCTGCATGGGATTTGATACTCAGTCACCCCATTTCCTCCATCCCCGAGCTGCTGAGAACGCTCTGGGCCCCCCAACTTATAATACTGTGAACACAGAAGTCTTCTGACAAACCTCCTCCACCCCGGTACTTGCACTCACCTGGCTCTTGCGGGTACCCACGCGAATCACTCTCATCTTTGAGCTGTTTTCTTCCTGCAGAAAAAGTCCCCAGGTCACAGTCCCTGCTGCTCTTTGTGTTCCTCAACACCTTGTCCAAGAACCAGAATCACTGGCTTGGAAGAAAGGAACCTCAGCCCCTGGCCTGTGGCCAGCTGAGCCTCAGAGTGGGGAAACACTCCCCTGCCCAAGACTGGTCCCTTTACCTTCCCCAATACCTTCTGCCTCCTCAGGGATCCAGAGAAGCAGAGACCAGACAGAAGTAACAGTAGGACCTGCTGTTGCTGTAATGACCAGGACACTAAGCCCTGAAGCCCAGCCAAGCTAAGGCAGCAGGAATGCTGCACTCAGCCAGGTGGGTAGAGAGATAAGGTCTATCAGTCTGGCCCCAGGGAGGGTGGGGCCTGCAGCAGGCAGGGGCAGGACAGCTGGGGCCACACAGGGGAACGTGAGCTGAGTCACTGAGGACAAGTTCAGCATCCAAAACAGAGCGGCACTTGAGAAAGCTTCAGTGCCACCTAGACGCCGTAAGAGCTACCCTACAGCTGCCGCGCTGTGGATCCCGTAATCTGGACGGAATGCATACGTAAAGGACTGGGGTCGACAGATCTGACATATAGTCCTGCTCAGCCTCTTGGCTGGGTGACCTTGAACACATCATCTTATTTGTTCATCTATAAACCTGTTTGTTCATCTATAAAATGAAGAAGTTTGCACTCAAGTATCTTCTGCTTTTGATATTCTGTAAGACTAAGAGGGTGAGCTGTCTAATGTCCATTCACCTAGAATGTGGCCTCTGGTTTCACCACGAAGGAAATATTAGGATGTCAGAGACCAAGCCAAGAACTCAAAGGGACATGCCTCTTCCTCTTGCCAGGGCACCTTGGACAAAGGTATTCAGTGCCAAGCAGGCAGAACTGGGTTCTCCAGTCTGAGGTCCTATTTCTTCCCAGATCAGACAGTGGCCACTACAGATACTATCAACTTTCCCTGTTCTGGGATCTTCATCCGACAGAGTTCTTCTGCAGTCAGGTATCTGGGGCCTCTGTTGCTGGAGGAGGTGACAGCTGGCTGCTCTTGGACTCTAGTCTACTCCATGGCTATCACTTCTCCAATAAATAAACCCTGGGGGACCCTAAGCAAATTAGGTTAGGTTTGAAATGCTAAACATGGCAACTAAAATTCTGGGCCACAGGGAGCCCACAGAAAGGAATCTAAGGTCCCAGAAACTGCTATGTTCAAACAATCCCTTAATTTCATTGATTCTGCACAGCATATTCAAGTCAAATTGTTCCAGTAAAAAATTCCTTATTGAGCATATATATCCTAGAGCTATTGCTTTTAATCTTCATAACAACCTATCAGGTAGACAGGGCAGGCATCTCTGGAACTATGTTACAGTAGCAAAGTCTGGCTCTGAGGAGCAAAGTGACTTGCCCAGGGCCACAGGGTTAATCATGGGTAGAGAGCTGGAATCCAGATCTTCTTACTCCTAGCCCAGCACTCAGGAATGTCAGCAATGGCAGAGAATCCCACTCCTTACCAGCACATAGGTCAGGGAGAGATAGGCAGCTGCCCCCCTCCTTTCTTATCTCAGGCTGACGTTGGCCTCATGGGCTCTGCAGTTTGCATCTGCACAAGCCCAGAGCTGGGACCCCAGGCTAGGAATAGGAAGGCCCAAGGGCGTCCCCCGTCCATGGTAGTAACCCAATGATGTGTCTCAGTTGGGGACTTTTGAGTGTAGGCTGGGGCTGGGTGTCCATTAGAAAAAAAGGGGAGAAGGTGCACTTCCAAGACGTTTGTGTGCAGTTCGGAGACTTCGAGGTACACTCTCCTCTCTGGATCCAAAATGGAACGCTTCCCCAAAGTGGCCGAATCTCGACTCGGACCTGTCTCGTGTGAAGGGATCCCGGGGAATAGCACCCTGTCTCGTGCAGACTAATTTTCCTGTGTTGGGTCACTACATCTAGAGCCGTGGAAGCCATGCCTCATGGAATCCCATCCAGATCCCCGCAGGAACGGGGTTGCGTTTGAGACAATCCATCTGCTCTTAAGTCCGCCCCCACCGCTCACTGATTCCCCTAAGGGCAACCCAGCTACTGGCCCTTTAAAAACTATTCGAACCAAAAAAAAAAAAAAAAACAGACGGATAATCGTCCCGACCAATTGACGACGGAGAGTGGCAACTTGGGGCCAATCGTGGCACTGCTAGTGCAGAAGACCGAAGTTGCGAAGGTCACCGGCTCAGGACTCACCGCCGTTGCGGCCGCGTCGCCGTTACCAGACATGGCTGTGCGCGGGAAGTAGGCCGGGAGCTGCTGCCAATGTCCTCCGGAGTCGGGCAAGCAGAAGGCCCCGGCCGGCCGGGCACTGGGCGCACGCTGAGCTCGCGATCCTCCGGCAACCACACACTCCCGGCTCTGCTAAGGGCCTGCGTCACTTCCGGCCCCGCCCCAGAGGGGCTGGACCTCCCCTGGGCGGGAATTAGAACGATTGCGACAGAGAAGACCTTACCTTGGGTTACCGCCCCTACTCCCCCAGGCTGACCCCGGTCTTCCGCGTTTGAGACCCAGGCCCACCAGCTGTTCATTTTTACTTTTACCTAGCCAGGAATACCGATGGTCAGTGGCCAAGGTATGCTTCCCGGATTTATCCACAAAGTAAGTTCTTTGCAGTCCCTCCTACCGCCACCCAAGGGAACGTCAATAAACCAAAAGTAGGCGTGCCGAGAGGAAAAGGATATTAACCCTACAACGCGGCGTCGGAAGTTAAAGGCTACTTGAGCAACTTACCATGCCCCCAGGCTGCATTCAACGTCTACAAATAAAAGAGGCCTGCTTCTGAAAGCTAGTCACCCAGAATTCCACAGCTTTATCTCCTTAGCTGTGGCACAAGCAATTAGTGCAGCTTATGTGGTGCTTCTTCTGCTACAACCCTGAAGTAGGCAACTAAAGACAAATAACTGAAATGGGAGTGCCAACACATTAGTGTTAGTGGGAAAACGGCTTGTGAGTAAAAGTGCTTTACCCATTAACAGTACTAATAACCACATATTAGCCACTTTCAAAAAACTGGACACCTGTCATCCATACCAGCCCGAGGGCTACAAGATTCCAGGCTTGACTTAACTCTGTTTCAAAAGCACCTGGTATTCGCCAGAGATGTTTTGCAACTGAGCTTTAAGAGATATGCAGTGGTCAACAGCCCCGAACCAGCTCTGACTTGACCACAGGACCTGCTGGTGTCCTAAAGCTACCTTTGCTTCATTACCATGCCAAGATCCCCGCCCAAGGGGGATATTTGTACTCTGCTAGGCGCAATTCCTGCCGTGTGGAAGACTGTGATGCCCCAGCTCCCCACCCCTCGAAATCTCTGCCCCTTTCCTAGAGCCCTGATGACATGTCTGCCTCCTATCCCTTAAATTCTCTTACTGCCCTCCCTTGGGGGAGTAGGTGTCTTTAGAGCATGTGCTCTCCCTTCTCCATTCCTTGATCAACGAATAGTTTCTGCTCTGCTATACCGAACATGGTTTTGTTTCACTGGAATTTGCAACTCCAGGCAAAGGACCCACTGAGGGGGTCACTGACCTCTTGGGGACCAGTAACACATCCATTGATTGGCTCCTTTGACTTTCATAACAGCCGTACTAGAAAGATGTTGTAATTCCTCATGTACAGACGAAGAAACTGAGGTTCAGAGAAGGTTCAGAGTTGCCCTAAGTGAAACTAAGAATCAAGCTCAGGGCAGCTGATCCAAAGTCTGTATTCTTAGCTGCTACCAATGTAGTGTAGTCTATCCGCCTCTTCTAAATACTACCTAAACCACAATGTCTAAGTTACTTCTTTTAATTAAACAACCCCATAGGAGCAATTTTCCAACGGGCAGTGTAACCCCAATTACACGCAGACACTTAGCAACACAAACTTCAGCTGACAACTTCGAAGGGGGAACAAAATGTTTCAATAAAGGCCCTTTTATCCTGCTTATCATCTGGTACTGAATACAGCAAGACACCAACCCACCCATTATGAAGGCAGGCTTGAAAGCCCAAGGCTCCCCACCAGAATCTGCCTCCAGCTTGAATACTCTGTCCATACAAGAGCCACAGAGACCAGCCACACTATAGAGCCGAGTCCTCAGTCCGGGCTGCTCTTGGGGCTCAGGCCTCAGGCCTTTGCAGAGGTTCTTCAACTGAACTCTACTAGATGCCATAGGCCCCACTCATTACTGGAATGAAGTCTCGTCAACATCATCTTTCAGGAACTCTGTAGGAAGCGAAGGGGAGCTCTAGGAGAGCAGAGGGAAAGAAGTACATTTTGCACAGTTAAGAATCACCAGGAAGTCCCCAGAATAAATCCTTCAACCCCGAAATCATTATATGCTTTTATTTATAGACTCTGGGAGCCAGGACCCAAGCACAGCCTGGTGCTCTTGGATAGAGAATAAAGCCGCTATTGTCCAGACTCTGAGGTTGCTGAGGTGCCCTCCCCCTCTGGTCTGGAATGATCTACACTGCTCAAAAAGTCAACAGGAGAAATGGCAGGTTGGCCGAAGAAGGAGGCAGGAAAAGAAAGTCCCCTTAAGTCCTGAGGGCTATGGCATCAGATGAGAGCAGAGTCCTGGGCATGTCTGCCTAACTCCTGTGCAACAGCCCTGTCTCTGTCCCCCTGTGTCCCTGCTGCTGGGCCTCCACCATCACACCCCTCCCACTAGCCACTTAAGTGCCCCTCCTGGCGTGTATGAGCAAGTCCCTCTGCAGCCCGGCCTCCAGGCTCGCAGTCAGTCGGGCTGTCGGCGGGTCGGTCAGCAGAGTCAATTTGTTGAAAACACCTCGGCCAAAGTAGTCAGCAATCACAGAGAAGCTGTCGTTGGAGCACTTGAGCTGCAGGGAAAGAGAAGAGTTGCGAGTCAAAAACCCACAGGACGGGCTTCCCTGGTGGCACAGCAGTTAAGAATCTGCCTGCTAATGCAGGGGACACAGGTTCGAGCCCTGGTCCGGGAAGATCCCACATGCCGCAGAGCAACTAAGCCTGTGCGCCACAACTACTGAGCCTGTGCTCTAAAGCCCGTGAGCCACAACTACTGAAGCCCGCACACCTAGAGCCCACGCTCCACAACAAGAGAGGCCACTGCTTAAGAATCCGCCTGTCTGTGCAGGGGACATGGTTTCAAGCCCTGGTCTGGGAAGATCCCACATGCCTCAGAGCAACTAAGCCCATGCGCCACAACTACTGAGACTGCGCTCTAGAGCCCGTAAGCCACAACTACTGAGCCCACGTGCCACAGCTACTGAAGCCCGCGCGCCTAGAGCCCGTGCTCCACAACAAGAGAAGCCACCGCAATGAGAAGCCCGCGCACCGCAACGAAGAGTAGCCCCCACTCAACGCAACTAGATAAAAAGCCCGCGCACAGCAACGAAGACCCAACGCAGCCAAAAATCAATCAATCCATCAAAATAAAACAGAACACCTCATTCCATCTCTTTAAAAAAAAAAAAGAGAGAAGCCACCGCAATGAGAAGCCCGCGCACTGCAATGAAGAGTAGCCCCCGCTCGCCGCAACTAGAGAAAGCCTGCGCACAGCAACGAAGACCCGATGCAGCCAAAATAAATAAATAAAATAGATACATTAAAGAAATAAAAAACGTTTTTTTAAAAAAAAAACCCAGAGGAGGAGGAGAAAAGAACACCAGTCCCCAGCGCTCACCACCTCCCTGGGGGCGGGGGAGTCACGTCATCCCCACCTGGTGCTGGAACTGATCATGGAGATCTCGCTTCTGTTCCTGGGCCCGAATCATATCCATGACCTTGCGGTTTTCAGGGAGGCAGGTGGGGCAGTCAGCATCACTTTCTGAGTAACTCTCAAAGCAGTGCTGGTGGAAGGAGTGGCCGCAGAGAAAGTGGACTGAGGGCAACTCCAAGGCACTGTTACAGATGCTGCACTTGGTCTTCTGGAAAATCTTCGGACTACACGCAAGGGAGACCAGAAAAGAGTGGCAAAAAGTGAGGGCAGGGCCAGGAACCATGTGGAGAGAGAAGGCAGTTGGAGGCAATGAGGAGAGAGAGGTCCCCGTTAAGGAACTACGAGGCCCTGCTCTTCTTACCACCTAAAGGGGGTCACAGGAAGACCCCACGCTGAGCCTGCAGGGAGTCTCAGCACCCTCCTAGCAGGTCCATCCAACCCAAAAGTACCTGCTACAAGATAATATCCTCCAAAGCCCAATAAATCACGTTCTACGTAGTAAATCATTCTTTGGAATTCCTCCATCAAAACAGATGTTCAAGAATGAAATGCTCAAACACACTCCATACAATCCTCTGTCTTTGAAAAATGACACCCTGTGAAGAACAGTGTTATCTCCCGATACCTCCACAATTCTGGATGCCAAGTACCTCGCCTTCAGCTCCTGGATCTCCTGGCGGATACGGGTGGTCTCCTCTCGGTAGCGCCGCACCCGGAGCTCGTCCTGCGCGATCTGCTGGCTCTGCTTCTGCAGTTTTTGGACCAGGTAGTCCCGGATGACAGACAGGGTGGCCGTGGAGTTGTGGGCCAGGGTCTGCACCACTGAGATGGGGGTCCGGGAGGAAACAAGACCATGAACCAAGCAGCCCTCTGGGTAGAACTGAAGGGCCCCTGCCCGAGCCCGACTGTCGGCAGCCTGCACCCAGCCACCCTCCCCGTCCTCCGCAGTACCTAGAAGAGGCGGCATGAGGTTCTTGCTCTCGATGTGCTTAAGCACGGCCGCCACGTACTCCTTGCAGTCCTCCTCCTTGCGGGCGAAGTAGCTGAGTGCCTGTTCCCACAGGGAGGGCTCCTGCTCCCCGTGGCGCTCGCACACGGTGATCACCTGCCGGTACTGCTCGTGCTGCATGTGATAGTGCATGATCTGTTGGAACCTGCGGCCGGGGAAGGCACACGTCAGCAGCTGTCCCCCACAAGGGACTCGGCTACGTTCCCCTTCCCTGAGATTCCCCAGACTCTTACAGTTTCCCCTGCTCATAGAGGTAAAGGACCCCATCCTGGAAGTCGTGCATCTGGCAGAGGACCAGGGCCTTGTCAAAGACATCACAGAAGCGACCACTCTTCAGTAGGGAGATGGCCTCTGCGTGAAGCTTCTCTTTGACCTAAAAGAGGAGGGTAGAGCTGCTGGACATCATGGAAAAACGACAAGGCCTCTCAGGACCAGGCAAGTCAACTATCTCTTCCCCTCAGTCCAATTTCCTCTTCACGGGGGACCATTTAGCCCCCAAGGGTGAGGTGTTATTGGTCTAAAGAAAGCAGCAAGAGGCAACCAGGAAAGAAACGGAAGCAGTTTTTTCTCCAGCGCCTCCGGCCGCTTTGCCAGGTCTCACCTGCGGCTCCTCCTCGTGAGCCCAGTTCTGGAGTCGCAGCTCAAGGAGTGTGTCATAGATGCCCTGCGGGGAGTCAGGCTGCACCTCACTCATGTGCTCTAGGAAAGCTTTCAGCTCCCGCGGGTTGTTGGCAAAGATGGGGATGAACTCCTCTGAGTTGGCCTAGGATGGCAAGGGAGGAGAGGTGGCCGAGTGAGTGGGCTCGGTACTTGGGCTGCTAAGGTGATCCCTGCTGTCCAAAAGCCATTCTCCCTGAGGCCTCACCCTGCAGCCTGGAGCCTCCCTATCGCCTCGGCCTTCAAGGTTGGGCCGATAGTCAGTACAAAGTCCCTTCAGCAACTCGGTCGTCTGCTCTGGTATATGGTGCATGAGGATCTTGCCGTAGCGTTTCATGTTGCTCTCTGCCTGCTCAAAAGGCAGCTTGCCGATGTATCGAAGGGCTTCCTGATAATTCTGTGGAGAGGGAAAGGGCAGAATAAGCACGTGCTCCTGCCTCACCCACCGGGAAGCACTTTCAGCATCCCAGGGATGTCCTAGAAAAAGAACAGGGTCCTGCCCATGTCAAGAGGCTCAGCTACCTTGATGTCCTCTAGCTGGATCTTCAAGTACCACTCGTGATGTGCATGGTTCTCAGCCAAATAGAGGGCATGGGAGTAGTAGCCAGCCTGCCGGAGGACCTTGATGGCTGTCTCCACATCAAAGTGGACTTCACTCTCACTCTTTGTCTGCCAGGGAGACATTAGACAAAACCAGTCATAGAGAGGTTGTGGTTGGGGAAAGGAAAGGAAATATGCATCTGATTCTAAGACCAGATTCTTAAGGCAATAAAAAAGTTGATGTTTTTTTTTTTCTTTTTTGGCAGCACTGAGCGGCATGCAGAATCTTAGTTCCCCACCCAGGGATCGAACCCACGGCCCCTGCAGTGGAAGCGTGGAGTCTTAACCACTGGACCACCAGAGAAGTCCTAAAGTTGATGCTTTTAAAGCACTGTAATCCTGCCTCTCCAAAAGTCTTCCTCTGCCTCTACTATTAGAGGGACTCGTCCGGGAACACAGGGCTTCCCTGGGCTTAGATACCACGAGAAGTTCTGGCATCAAAAAACAAGAGGGGTGGGAATTCCCTGGCGGTCCGGTGGTTAGGACTCTGCGCTTCCACTGCCGGGGGTCCGGGTTTGATCCCTGGTGGGAGAACTAAGATCTGGCAAGCCACGCAGTGCAGCCAAAAAGAATTAAAAAAAAACCAAGAGAGAAAACAGGAGAAAACTCGCAAAAAAGGCTATTCCTCTTCCTAGTTTATAGACCAGAGGACTCTGGTCCCCAAATAAGGTCAGCTCTTCCCTGTCTCTGCAGCCCTGGTGGAGCCCCTCATGCTCAGTGGGGCCCTCACGGAATCCCCCGCCAACACCACCCTGCACCTTGATGAATTCCTCCAGCTTCGAGCTGTCCTTGAGCTTTGTGTAGCAGTTGAGCAGTAGGGTGGTGTGGTCGGCATTGGCCAGGGACTGCCGGTGCAGGGTCTGCAGGTAAGCCGTCAGGTTGTGGATGCGCTGGGCATCCAGGAACTTGCGGATCACATACGATGGCTCCAACTTTCCAATGGTTCTAGGGAGGCATATGCATCAAATAGCACTGGGGTCAGCGTACTTCTCAAACTTTTCATGTGCATAGGAATCACTTGAAGATCTTCTTAAAATGCAAATTCTGTTTCAGCACGTCTGGAGTAAGGCCTGAGATTCTGCAATTCTAACAAAATCCCAGGCAATATCGATTCTACTAGACCATGGACCACATGAGTAGCAAGGCTCCAGAGCACTGTTTCTTAAACTTGGCTGAAAACAGGAATTCGAGAGAGGTTGGGAAAGAGGCTAGACAGGTTCTTAAGACCCCTTATTAATTTAAGAATTACTATTGAGAGAAGAAAGTGTGGAAGCAAGAGATGAATACCCTTTTCCCTTTAAAGAATCTTATCAAGGGCTTCCCTGGTGGCGCAGTGGTTGAGAATCTGCCTGCCAATGCAGGGGACACGGGTTCGAGCCCTGGTCTGGGAAGATCCCACATGCCGCGGAGCAACTAGACCCGTGAGCCACAATTGCTGAGCCTGCGTGTCTGGAGCCTGTGCTCCGCAACAAGAGAGGCCACGATAGTGAGAGGCCCGCGCACCGCGATGAAGAGTGGCCCCCGCTTGCCGCAACTGGAGAAAGCCCTCGCACAGAAACGAAGACCCAACACAGCCATAAATAAATGAATAAATAATTAAAAAAAAAAAAAAGAATCTTATCAAAATGAGTATTAACAAAGGTCAAGTTCACATCTAAAATAACAGATACTCATCAGCTCAACTGCATGCTGGTCATGTAATATTTGACCCAAAACACTCCCTTTCCAATAAGGTATACTGTCTTCTCACTTGAGGCATCACAGTTTCTGGAGGAAAAAAAGACGGTTCACAGTGGAGTCTACCCTCCTTCCCCAAGCGCAGGTTTTAGCCTGTCTGGCTGCCTGTCCCTGCATTCACAGCTATATCCTAAAGCGCCTCCAGACTGACCGGATATACTGCTGGACAGCCCCATCATGGTTGCCCTTGCTGTAGAGATGGTCCCCATACTGCATGAAGATCTGGGCCAACCCATCACTGTCCAGATGCTGGCTCTTGGCCAGATTAATCGCCATCTCGAATAGGTTCTTCTTAAACAGCATCTGGAAGGGAAGAGAGATTAGAAAACTGGAAGAAGCAGTCCTGAGAAGACACCTTCCCAGAACGCACCCACAACACACAAGGCAGACAGTTGTGAAGCCCCGATCAGCCTAGATCTTAGACAGGGTGAGACCTCTCAGATACCCCCAAGAGCAACATCAGCTCGCCTCACAAGGTTCTCTGCAGGCAGGCAGAGTGGACCCTGAGAGTGGGTTCAGGCTCCCAGCCACTGCTTCCCTCTAAGGCCTCATCCCAGGCCACTGGCCTTGTAATCCTACCCTAAGGGAGCTGAGTAAGTGACCCAAAGGGAAGGAAACACCCTGGCCAAGGGACTTGGGGAGCCTGTTCCTAGAGCTGCGTCTGGGTGCCCACGGCCAGCTCTGGGAATCTGGTGGCCTTGCCTCCAGTTTGGTCTGTGTGTCCTTCTCCTGCAGTGCGTGGACCCGCCCATCCCGCGTCAGCACGTACAGGGAGCCCCACTCAGCAAGCACATCCACTACATCCTCAAAGACGGTGCTATAGGCTATGAACTTGTTGCACAGGTCATAGATGTTGAGAATCTGCTTGTCGGAGCTCTGGGAGTCCCTGCTGGTAAACTCTGACCTGTGTGGGAAAGAGAAAGACCCAGATATTTGTACCACCTCTGTCTCAGCTCCCCTCGATTTCCTTTCCTGTGACAACTTTGGTGCTGCCCATTCCACCCAGAACAAGACACCGCTTTGGCCCCTCTAGCAGCTCATCCTGTGACATTTAGCATGGCGCTGGCAGTTGTAGGAAGAGAACATATAGACCTGGTCTTACCCTTTAGGATCCTATAATTAATACAGGCAACACATTGAAAAATTAACTACATTCCAACATCCATTATTTAATAAATAATTAGTGCCTGGTGCATGTAGGCCACTGAGCTTAGTACTGAATGAAAACTAACATCTGACAAGGATCACTTGCATCACGCTGAAGACCCCATCGCCCTTTCTGGTGGCTCAGAGAAAAAAACGCCATGTCTTGCATCTCCCAGAACTTTCCAATTTCTCCACTACTCAGTCTCTTGTTCCTCTATCCAATTCATTTTGACCAAGGAGTAAAAATCCCAATACCAGGTCCCAAATTCCCTGGAGCATTCTAGCGCATCAGGGCTGCTCAGCAAATGTCTGCAGCAAAATCACACACTTTTCAGCAAAAAAAAAAAAACATTATAACTGAGTCTAGGTGTAAGCACAATCTACCTAAAACCAAATAGGAGATTGACGGGATCCAGGCATTAGGAGTTTAAAATCAGGTTAATTCTGGGGAACAAGTTCAGCCCTCTCCCTTTTGCTTCTCCGTGGAGTCCTTACTTGGGAGAAACCTTCCGGTCACGGGAGACAATGACAAGGTAGCCTCTAAACCAGTGAGCAATGAGTTTATGGCCCTCAAAGGCGAAGCAGGGCCCCCGTTCATCAGGCTGGTACAAGTAGACACATTCATCCCCCGCCACTATGAACTGCAGGTCCTGAGAAGGGTCGCTTAGGGCTGAGCAGCGCAGGCCACAACCGTGGGTGTCCAACTCCACACGAGGGTAGTCCTTTCCAGAAACTATGTAGGACTGCAGGAAGTAAGAGAGGGGTTAACAGGCTCTCTTTGAGGAGGAGGCATCTAAGCCTTCCCAAAGGTATCTCCACCTACATATTGGCTCTCTCTTCTTAATTCTTAGCACCCTAAGACTTTCCCTGGCTGCTTGCCATCTCCATTAACCACCACCCATCTATTAAATATATAAGCAAAGACTACATTTCTTTCCTCTGTATATACTATCACTACTTACTACAGGTATTTAGCAAGTAAGAGAATTTTACTGCTTTATCCAAAAACCATTGCTGAAACAAAACAAAACTATTGCTGAGACTAAGCTGTTATAAATTAGGAGCACAGGAACCAGAGAAGTAAAGCAACTTGTCCAGTGTCTCTTAAGTTAATTAGGAGAAAAACTTAGGTCTTTTACTACAAGACCAAAAGTTCTTTTCCTAGCTCTAACTCTTCCCAGTCTCCTAAGTGAGGAAATAAAATATTAAGCTGGGCAAATGATTCAAGGTTGTATGATGAAAACTGCAGGAATTCTACCTCTTTTGTCAGTTCCTTACCCTAGCCCCCTGAGCAATGTTAAAGCCTTTCCTGCCTGCCCGTAACAGTGGAGGCCCTGGTCATACCTGAACATTCTCAGTTGTCACAACAAACAAGTGAGTGGTCTTTCCTGCTTGGCGAAAGGCCAGTCCGGTAACAGGATAGTTGCCCTTGTGCAAAATCTGGGTCTTGCTATGCCGGTCCCGAGTGATGTCCCCTTTGTTCAATGTAACACTGCCATCTGTGAAACCTACAGGAGAGCAAGAAATCGCATTTTATTGAGGCTGAATAGATCAGGAAGCACAGAAGGGGAAAAAGACTACTTGAGGCACTTGTTAGAAGTGACAATCTTTCTCCTCATAACCAACTTCTCCAGTGGTTACCATGAAGATCAGGACTCACTGACTCATTTTCAAAGAACAAAACTAAATGCTTTCCCATCCAGAACTTTAAAATCTCAAACGCATCAGTTCAGTACAAAATGGTCTCATGAAAACAGTGAAGATGAGCTGCAGAAGCAACTCTGAAGAAAATCTATAAAAAATCATGGGGTGTTAGCTTTGCCTTCTTTCTGCTTACCGATGGCCATAAAGTTGAGATTTTCATGGACAGTCAAACAAGATACAACAGTCGGCTCTGCCCCTGGGATGGCAGGGAAGATTCGAGTGCAGAGTGGATTGCCACCATCTCTCTTCTCCAGGTTCCAGATCTTTACCTGTGGACAGACCTCAGATGTGTGAATGCTAGTCACCCTCCAACAAACAGCCATTCCCAGGCTCCTGGGTCTTTCCCATTTCCTTTCTAGGACTCACCAGGGGGTTGATCCCCTCTTCATCCTCACCGACAGATGCCAGAATGTTGTGCTGCTTCAACTGGTACAGGTGTGTCACCCGTAGTTTGTAGGCCTGGAACCCGGTAAGCTGTAGGGAGCGGGGCAAGAACCAGATCTGGCCTTCCATGTGTGCAGAGTAGTCAAGGAGCCTCCTTTCCAAGGAGAGATACTTAAATTTAGGCCAGAACCCAAATAACAACTAACATACATACAACTCTTTAAATTTTTCAAGGGTTTTTCCACAGATTATCTTCTGGGAACTCCCCACCATCTTAAAAAGACTAGAAAAGAAAGGCCCGAGTTTAGTGGCAGCATTATGAAAAACAAAGCAGCAAACTCATGGCCTCATTTAACTCCTCCCCCACAATACTGGGCTGGGGAGATAATGACACCTCATATATTCATCTTTTAAAGCCAACTTGCATCCGTTCTTTTCATCGATCTTAAAGAAAACAAAAACAAAAACAAAGCCTTGCCGAACTGTTAGTTTACGCCCCTTTTGCAGATAAGGAAATTGAAGCCCAGAGAGGTTAAATGACTCGCCCAGGATTGTTCGCTCAGTTGGCAACAAGTTAGAGAACGGACTTCCTCCTTTCTTCCCTCGGACCACAGAAGGAGCACTGGGCGCCCATCTAAAGGAAAGTGGCACGTAACACGAACCCCTCTGAAGGACAGATTTCATCCCAGCTGTATCTCTTCAGGGATTCGGGGAGGGAAGAGGCAGCTCCAGAGGAAGGATATCTCCAAAGACTAGGCTCCCTCGGCCTGAGTCGCAGACAGTGATGCCAGGAGGGAGGCAAAGGAACTTGGAAGCAGAGGGTCCAGAGGCAGGCGCAGCCCCGGGAGCAGCCCCATCATTGCCCAGTGGCTCCTTCACCAGCTCCTTGTCGAAGAAAACGAAGCGCCGCCACTGCAGGTAGGCCGCCATCTTGGCCGAAGGCCCCCGCCTCCGGTAGAGAGGTCACATGAGAGGAGCCGGCGGATCACGTGACCCGGCAGCTTCCTGGAGCCTGGGTGCGCAGGCGCTCTCCAGTCGCCTTGACAGCTTCCCCCTGCTGGGAGAGTGCGCGCCGCAGCTTGAGGCAGTGTCCCCAGCCCGCCACTCGCTCCGTATTTTGCGGTTTTGCCGGCTCTGTAAGTGCCCTGGCTGAAATGCTTGTTAAGAGCTAGACCTTCACCTCTTTGAGCATCAGTTTCGTCCTTTATTAAATTCGCAGGCAATGAGGGATCAAGATGAGGATCAAATGTCACGCGCTTTGTGAATTGTAACCCGCTGTGCCTAGGTGAATTATCTTCTGCCCTCATAGGACTGTTTTGAGGCCTAAATGAACCCGTGTATGTGAAACTGGTTTTTCGGCTGTAGAAGAGGAGAATTGAAGTTAGAGGTTTGTGTCTGCCACCAGATACGGATTGTGAACTCTAGCGCGTGGCATGTAATGGGCACCTAAAACATGTTTCTTAAGGAAGCTGGGAAATACTGATGGGGCAGGAATTCCAAGAACCTGGCCTTTCTCTCGTTGCCATAGTGGCAGGGTATGGCACGTAAGCAGAGCACAGCAAAGAGCCTTGAAGCCGCAGCTCTGAGCACTGAGTGATTTAATGAGTGGTGTCTAAGACACTCCATGGTACCCACCAGTCCCAACTCGGGCTAAACCAGCTGTCCACGTGGAAAACTGCAGGTGTACTGTTTGTGTGCCACAGGAATCTACAAACAGGAGTGACACAGTCATTTGAGATAGTATGCATATGAAAAAGTGGCCATGTGGTTAGTATTTGTGAAGTTCATTTTTGCATCCTTACCCCCCACAGCTTTTTGTTTTCAGAGCATTTTACTCTTTATTCCTTACCCGGAGTTCCCAGAGAGTAGGGCCTGTATCTTGGTTACCAGGAACCAGGTCTAACAGAGCCTGGTAGATACTCCATGTTTGGTTGAAGCAATGAATGTGGATGATTTTCCTCTTATCACCTCCTCTCCTTGGTCTTGTTGACGGGAAAGGTAGTGTCCATTTGTCTAAAGAAATAAATGAGGGGAAGGCACACAGATTGCCTGATTTCCAGCCCAGATTTCTTTCTGCTTTGTCACACAGGTATTGGAACTAGTTCAGGATCTCAATCCGCGGGCAGAAGCACAAATGGGGAGTAGATGGGACCAGCTTTCACCTGCTGAGCGTATTCTGTACTATTCATTAGAATTTTTAGATCGTATGTTATGTCAGTTGTTAAGACTATGGATAATATATGTTAAAGGAAGCAAAGTGAAAGCAAAGAGATGTGAACAGCAGAATGGCATCTTTGTTGCTGATGTGCGGCGTGCTCCCCCTACTGTCCAATGATAGAGGCTCAGCATCTTCCTTTGATGTCTGAACCTGGTAAGGCCCATGCGCACTGGATCTTCTTGTTGATGGGGGTACACAGGCAGATAACTGGCCCACAAGAGGACCCATGGCACCTCTTCAGACTTGCTGCCTTCCTTCCTTTCCTCTTTTTGACCAATACGTGTTCAGTACTAACTGTTCCTGGCGAGTTTGACCACCACCATAGGGAAAGACATAAACAGGACTGACAGTATCCAGCCCTTAATTTCTTTTTTATAATTGAAGTATAGTTGATTTACAATGTTTCAGGTGTATGGCAAGGTGATTCAGTATATACGTATATTCTTTTTCAGATTCTTTTCCGTTATAGTTATTGAATATAGTTCCCTGTGCTATACAGTAGGTCCTTGCTGTTTATCTCTTTTATATATAGTAGTGTGTATCTATTAACTCGAAATTCCCAATTTATCCCTCCCCCCTTTTTCCCTTTGGTAACCGTTTGTTTTCTATGTCTGTGAGTCTATTTCTGTTTTGTAAATAAGTTCATTTGTATCTTTTTTTAGATTCCACATATAAATGATATCATATGATATTTATCTTTCTCTGATTTACTTCACTTAGTATGATAATCTAGGTCCATCCATGTTGCTGCAAATGGCATGATTTCATTCTTTTTTATGGCTGAGTAATATTCCATTGTGTGTGTGTGTGTGTGTGTGTGTGTGTATGTGTGCGTGTGTGTATATATGTCACATCTTTATCCATTCATCTGCCAATGGACATTTTTTTAAAATATTTATTTATTTGGCTGTGTCAGGTCTTAGTTGTGGCAGGTGGGGTCTTGCGTTGCGGCACACAAGCTTCTCTCTAATTGTGGCTTGCAGGCTCTAGAGCGCATGGGCTCAGTAGTTGTGGCGCTTGGGCTTGGTTGCCCCGCAGTATGTGGGATCTTAGTTTCCCGACCAGGGATCGAACCCAGGTCCCCTGCATTGGAAGGCGATTCTTAACCACTGGGCCACCAGGGAAGTCCCTGTCGATGGACATTTAGTTTGCTTCCGTGTCTTGGCTATTGTAAATAGTGCTGCTACGAACATTGGGGTGCATGTATCTTCTTGAATTAGAGTCTTCATCTTTTCTGGATACCAGTCCTTAATTTCATGTAGTGAATGATACATAACAAAGTGCTTTCACTTTTCATGAATTCTTCATAGCAACCATCTGCAGAAGTATCATTATCTCTGATGAGAAACAGAGTCTCAAAGAGGTTCAGGTGATTCTCTCTGGGCAAAAACATCAAAGTCCTTTGGAAATAAAACAAGAGTTCTTCAGTTCCCTAACCTTTAATTAAATGGTTTGCTGGGGTGTAAAGCTAGGCCACACTTGTCAGAACACACACCGGGGTTTAACTTTTAATTATGCTTGTCTGAATCCAGGAACTTCAGTATAGTGAGGAAGATAAGAAGGCTGACTACACAGAAAATGATCGAGTATACAGATTCACTTACAGTTCTGCATACTGAGAACTGGAGTTCTGAGGAGACTAAAGATGAAGAAGCAACTCAAGTCTTTAGCTTGAAATTAAAGAGATCACAACTCAGAATCAAGAATTGCCTAGCAATGCCCTTTCTTTTGCCCTTCAGCCAACTGCAGCCCATGATGTACAACAGTCATTTCCACTAGAGCAGAACAGGAACACTACTCGCGCTAGCTGCAAGCTTTTATTTTCTATCATTTCCCCCCCTCATCTGGCTCTCTGGGAGAAACCATTTTCTAGACTACTGGACAGTCTGTTTTTTTTCTCTTAGCCCCTAAAAAGGCTAGCAGCAGTTTCCACTTTAGGAACAAGAAGGTCAACCTAAAATAAACTCAGAGGTCTTACAGTATAAGAGAGTCCAGGGCTCCAAGGCTACCATGAAACAGGAGAAAGAAGCAATTAACTGATTATTGATTGTGAAAATCTAGCCTACAAAAAGAGAAATTCCCCATGAACTTGGCAAAGCACTTAACCAAGCTTTTAACACTGCAATAGTGCACATCTTTTAGTTTTATTTCTCTAGACAAAAACCAAAAACAATAAAAAAGTTAACTAATGTATATTTGGTGCTTAGGACGTCCCAAGCCCTATGTAAAGCACTTTATTACCTTCTTTTTTTTTTTTTTTAAGTTAGAAGAACCACTAAACAGGCTCTTTTTTATTCATTTATTTATTTATTTATTTGCACTGGGCCTTAGTTGCGGCAGGCAGGCTCCTTAGTTGTGGCTCCAGGGCTCCTTAGTTGCAACTCGCCCGCTCCTTAGTTGCGGCACACAGGCTCCTTAGTTGTGGCACACGAACTCTTAGTTGCAGCATGCATGTGGAATCTAGTTTCCTGACCAGGGATTGAACCCGGGCCCCCTGCATTGGGAGCGTGGAGTCTTATCCACTGTGCCACCAGGGAAGTCCCTACCGCCTTCTTTAATTTTGACACCAACCCTGTGAGGCACATACCAGCATGCCTCTTTAAATGATGTCGAAACTGAGGCTCAGGAGAGCTAAACAACTTGCCTAGAGTCACACAGGTAGGAAGTAGTGGGGTTCACAGACAAATCCAGGTCTGCAGACTCCAAAGCCCTGTATTCTGTGTGATCAGTTATTTTTTAAAGAGCACTCAAGTCCATATATTTGTTCATAAGTCTGAGTCATTTTTCTATGTGATCATGAAGTCATAGAATTCAAGAACCCTAAAAGTCTTGTTTTCTCTCCTTGACACATAATAATCCCCATCTCAATGCAAGCTGAGAAATGTTCCTAAGCCTTTGTGTCCTCATCACCCCCCGTCATTTTATTAAAACTTATAATGCCGGGACTTCCCTGGTGATCCAGTGGTTAAGAATCTGCCTCCCAGTGCAGGGGACACGGGTTCAATCCCTGGTTGGGGAACTAAGATCCCATGTGCCACAGGGCAACTAAGCCTGCATGCCGCAACTACTGAGCCCACGCACCACAACTACTGAGCCCGTGCGCTCTGGAGCCCACGCGCTGCAACTAGAGAGAAGCCCCGTGCCGCCGCAACCACTGAGCTCACGCGCCACAACTACAGAGCCCGCGTGCCACAACTACAGAGCCTACGTGCCATGGAGCCCGCACACTGCAAAGAAGAGCCCGTGCACCACAACTAAGAACCAATGCAGCCAAAAATAAATAAATAAATATTAAAAGAAAAAAGCCCCTCATAATGACAAGACTTTATTTTTTTTCCTTTTGGCCATGCCATGCAGTTTGCGGGATCTTAGTTCTCCAACCAGGGATCAAACCCGTGCCCCCTGCAGTGGAAGCCCAGAGTCCTAACTACTGGACCACCAGGGAATTCCCACCAAGACTTTAAAAATGAATTAATATTCTAATGTTAGTAAGGATACAGGGGCTGTCATCCACTGCTGTTGGGGAGTGCATATTGGTAAACCTTTCTGGAGGGCAATTTGGCAATATGTATCAAATGCCTAAAAACCAGAATTTAAGGCCACATTTCCACTTTTATAAATTTATTTATTTACTTTTGGCTGCGTTGGGTCTTTGTTGCTGTGTATGGGCTTTCTCTAGTTGTGTTCTCTAGTTGCAGCGAGCAGGGGCTACTCTTCGTTGCGCTGTGCGGGCTTCTCATTGCCATGGCTTCTCTTGTTGCGGAGCATGGTCTATAGGCACGCGGGCTTCAGTAGTTGTGGCTCACAGGCTCTAGAGCGCAGGCTCAGTAGTTGTGGCGCACGGGCTTAGTTGCTCCGTGGCATGTGGGATCTCCTGGACCAGGGCTCGAACCCATGTCCCCTGCATTGGCAGGCGGATTCTCAACCACTGTGCCACCAGGGAAGCCCTCCACTTTTAGAAATTTATCCTAGGTAGATTATAAGGGATAGAGTTACATAAAAATTTATCAATAAATGTGTCCATTGCAATTTTATAACAGTACAGAGAACATCTTAATTGTCAAATAGTAATTTTGGTAATTTTAAAAATTAATTAATTTATTATTTTTGGCTGCGCTGGGTCTTCGTTGCTGCACACAGGCTTTCTCTAGTTTTTGCGAGTGGGGGCTACTCTTCGTTGTGGTGCGCGGGCTTCTCATTGCAGTGGCTTCTCTTGTTGCAGAGCACGGGCTCCAGGTGCGTGGGCTTCAGTAGTTGTGGCATGCAGGCTCAGTAGTTGTGGCTCATGGCCTCTAGAGCTCAGGCTCACTAGTTGTGGCACACAGGCTTAGTTGCTCCGTGGCATGTGGGATCTTCCCAGACTAGGGCTCGAACCCGTGTCCCCTGCATTGGCAGGCGGATTCTTGACCACTGTGCCACCAGGTAAGTCCTTGGTAATTAAATATTGTATTTCTCTATGCTACAATTCCATAAATATAGCCACTGAAAATTCTGGAGGGGAAAAATATGACATAGGAACCTGTTAAAAGAGTGTGTATCGATTGATATACATTATAATACTATAAGTGATTTAATCTAGAAAATGGAATTGTGAGTGGTTTTTATTCTTTTTTTTTTGAATTTTATTTTATTTTTTGTACAGCAGGTTCTTATTAGTTATCTATTTTATACATATCAGTGTATACATGTCATTCCCAATCTCCCAGTTCATCCCACCACCACCCCCTCACCCCCCTGCCACTATCCCCCCCCTTGGTGTCCATACATTTGTTCTCTATATCTGTGTCTCTATTTCTGCCCTGCAAACCGGTTCATCTGTACCGTTTTTCTAGGTTCCACATATATGCGTTAATATACGATGTTTGTTTTTCTCTTTCTGACTTACTTCACACTGTATGACAGTCTCTAGATCCATCCACGTCTCAACAAATGACCCAATTTCGTTCCTTTTTATGGCTGAGTAATATTCCATTGTATATATGTACCACATCTTCTTTATTCATTCGTCTGTAGATGGGCATTTAGGTTGCTTCCATGACCTGGCTATTGTAAATAGTGCTGCAATGAACATTGGGGTGCATGTGTCTTTCTGAATTATGGTTTTCTCTGGGTATATACCCAGTAGTGGGATTGCTGGGCCATATGGTAATTCTATTTTTAGTTTTTTAAGGAACCTCCATACTGTTCTCCATAGTGGCTGTATCAATTTACATTCCCACCAACAGTGCAAGAGGGTTCCTTTTCTCCACACCCTCTCCAGCATTTGTTGTTTGTAGATTTGTGTCTCCATACAAATTTTAAGATTTTTTGTTCTAGTTCTGTAAAAAATGCCACTGGTAATTTGATAGGGATTGCATTGAATCTGTAGATTGCTTTGGGTAGTAGAGTCATTTTCACAATATTGATTCTTCCAATCCAAGAGCATGGTATATCTCTCCATCTGTTTTTGTCATCTTTGATTTTTTTCATCAGTGTCTTATTGTTTTCTGAGTACAGGTCTTTTACCTCCTTAGGTAGGTTTATTCCTAGGTATTTTATTCTGTTTGTTGCAATGGTGAATGGGATTGTTTCCTTAATTTCTCTTTCTGATCTTTCGTTGTTAGTGTATAGGAATGCAAGAGATTTCTGTGCATTAATTTTGTATCCTGCAACTTTACCAAATTCATTGATTAGCTCTAGTAGTTTTCTGGTGGCATTTTTAGCATTCTCTATGTATAGTATCATGTCATCTGCAAACACTG
Source organism: Balaenoptera ricei (assembly GCF_028023285.1). Classification (NCBI taxonomy): domain Eukaryota; kingdom Metazoa; phylum Chordata; class Mammalia; order Artiodactyla; family Balaenopteridae; genus Balaenoptera; species Balaenoptera ricei. The sequence goes on from NC_082646.1 coordinate 13,537,730, forward strand.
ACAGTTTTACTTCTTCTTTTCCAATTTGTATTCCTTTGATTTCTTTTTCTTCTCTGATTGCCGTGGCTAGGACTCCCAAAACTATGTTGAATAATAGTGGTGAGAGTGGACATCCTTGTCTTGTTCTTCATCTTCGAGGAAATGCTTTCAGTTTTTCACCATTAAGAATGATGTTTGGGGGCTTCCCTGGTGGCGCAGTGGTTGAGAGTCTGCCTGCCAATGCAGGGGACACGGGTTCGGGCCCTGGTCTGGGAAGATCCCACATGCCACGGAGCGACTGGGCCCGTGAGCCACAATTGCTGAGCCTGCGCGTCTGGAGACTGTGCTCCACAACAAGAGAGGCCGCGATGGTGAGAGGCCCGCGCACCGCGATGAAGAGTGGTCCCCACTTGCCGCAACTAGAGAGAGCCCTCGCACAGAAACGAAGACTCAACACAGTCATAAATAAATAAATAAATAAATAAAAGAATGTGAATTTCTTTAAAAAAAAAAAAAAAAAAGAATGATGTTTGGGGGGCTTCCTTGGTGGCGCAGTGGTTGAGAATCTGCCTGCCAATGCAGGGGACATGGGTTCGAGCCCTGGTCTGGGAAGATCCCACATGCCGAGGAGCAACTAGGCCCGTGAGCCACAACTACTGAGCCTGCGCGTCTGGAGCCTGTGCTCCACAAAAAGAGAGGCCGGCGACAGTGAGAGGCCCGCGCACCGCGATGAAGAGTGGCCCCCGCTTGCCACAACTACAGAAAGCCCTCGCACAGAAACGAAGACCCAACACAGCCAAAAATAAATAAATAAATAAATAAATAAAGGAGTTCCAAAAAAAAAAAAAAAAAGAATGATGTTTGCTGTGGGTTTGTCCTATATGGCCTTTGTTATGTTGAGGTAGGTTCCCTCTATGCCCACTTTCTGGAGAGTTTTTATCATAAATGGGTGTTGAATTTTGTCAGAAGCTTTTTCTGCATCTATTGAGATGATCATATGGTTTTTCTTCTTCAATTTGTTAATATGGTGTATCACATTGATTTGCATATATTGAAGAATCCTTGCATCCCTGGGATAAATCCCACTTGATCATGGTGTATGATCCTTTTAATGTGTTGTTGGATTCTGTTTGCTAGTATTTTGTTGAGGATTTTTGCTTCTATGTTCATCAGTGACATTGGCCTGTAGTTTTCTTTTTTTGTGACATCTTTGTCTGGTTTTGGTATCAGGGTGATGGTGACCTCATAGAATGAGTTTGGGAGCGTTCCTTCCTCTGCCATTTTTTGGAAGAGTTTGAGAAGGTTGGGTGTTAGCTCTTCTCTAAATGTTTGATAGAATTCACCTGGGAAGCCATCTGGTCCTGGACTTTTGTTTGTTGGAAGATTTTTAATCACAGTTTCAATTTCATTCCTTGTGATTGGTCTGTTCGTATTTTCTGTTTCTTCCTGGTTCAGTCTTGGAAGGTTATACCTTCCTAAGAATTTGTCCATTTCTTCCAGGTTGTCCATTTTATTGGCATAGAATTGCTTGTAGTAGTCTCTTAAGATGCTTTGTATTTCTGCGGTGTCCGTTGTAACTTCTCCTTTTTCATTTCTAATTTTTTTGATTTGAATCCTCTCCTTTTTCTTGATGAGTCTGGCTAATGGTTTATCAATTTTGTTTATCTTCTCAAGAACCAGCTTTTAATTTTATTGATCTTTGCTATTATTTTCTTCATTTCTATTTCATTTATTTCTGCTTTGATCTTTATGATTTCTTTCCTTCTACTAACTTTGGGTTTTGTTTGTTCTTCTTTCTCTAGTTCCTTTAGGTGTAAAGTTAGATTGTTTATTTGAGATTTTTCTTGTTTCTTGAGGTAGGCTTGTATTGCTATAAACTACCCTCTTAGAACTGCTTTTGCTGCATCCCATAGGTTTTGGATTGTCGTGTTTTCATTGTCATTTGTCTCTAGGTATTTTTTGATTTCCTCTTTGAATTCTTCAGTGATCTCTTGGTTATTTAGTAACGTATTGTTTGGCCTCCATGTGTTTGTGTTTTTTACGTTTTTTTCCCTGTAACTGATTCCTAATCTCATAGCATTGTGGTCAGAAAAGATGCTTGATACGATTTCAGTTTTCTTAAATTTACTGAGGCTTGATTTGTGACCCAAGATGTGATCTATCCTGGAGAATGTTCCATGTGCAATTGAGAAGAAAGTGTAATCTGCTGTGTTAGGATGGAATGTCCTATAAATATCAATTAAATCTGTCTGGTCTATTGTGTCATTTAAAGCTTGTGTTTCCTTATTAATTTTCTCTCTGGATGATCTGTCCATTGGTGTAAGTGAGGTGTTAAAGTCCCCCACTATTACTGTGTTACTGTCGATTTCCTCTTTTATAGCTGCTAGCAGTTGCCTTATGTATTGAGGTGCTCCTATGTTGGGTGCGTATATATTTATAATTGTTATATCTTCTTCTTGGATTGATCCCTTGATCATTATGTAGTGTCCTTCCTTGTCTCTTGTAACATTCTTTATTTTAAAGTCTATTTTATCTGATATGAGTATTGCTACTCCAGCTTTCTTTTGATTTCCATTTGCATGGAATATCTTTTTCCATCCCTTCACTTTCAGTCTGTAGTGTCCCTAGGTCTGAAGTGGGTCTCTTGTAGACAGCTTATATACGCTGTCTTGTTTCTGTATCCATTCCGCGAGCCTGTGTCTTTTGGTTGGAGCATTTAATCCATTCACGTTTAAGGTAATTATCGATATGTGTGTTCCTATTACCATTTTCTTAATTGTTTTGAGTTTGTTTTTGTAGGTCCTTTTTGTCTCTTGTGTTTCCCACTTGGAGAAGTTCCTTCAGTGTTTGTTGTAGAGCTGGTTTGGTGATGCTGAATTCTCTTAGCTTTTGCTTATCTGTAAAGCTTTTGATTTCTGTTGAATCTGAATGAGATCCTCACCAGGTAGAGTAACCTTGGTTGTAGGTTCTTCCCTTTCATCACTTTAAATATATCGTGCCAGTCCCTTGTGGCTTGTAGAGTTTCTGCTGAAGAAATCAGCTGTTAACCTTATGGGAGTTCCCTTGTATGTTATTTGTCATTTTTCCCTTGTTGCTTTGAATAATTTTTGTCTTTAATTTTTGTCAACTTGATTACTGTGTGTCTCGGCGTGTTTCTCCTTGGGTTTATCCTGCCTGGGACTCTCTGCGCTTCCTGGACTTGGGTGGCTATTTCCTTCCCCATGTTAGGAAAGTTTTCGACTATAATCTCTTCAAATATTTTCTCGGGTTCTTTCTCTCTCTCTTCTCCTTCTGGGACCCCTATAATGCGAATGTTGTTGCATTTAATGTTGTCCCAGAGCTCTCTTAGGCTGTCTTCATTTCTTTTCAATCTTATTTCTTTTCATTCTTTTTTCTTTATTCTGTTCCACGGCAGTGAATTCCACCATTCTGTCTTCCAGGTCACTTATCCATTCTTCTTCCTCAGTTTTTCTGCTATTGATTCCTTCTAGTGTATTTTTCATTTGTTATTGTATTATTCATCTCTGTTTGTTTGTTCTTTAATTCTTCTGGGTGTTTGTTCTTTAATTCTTCTAGGTCTTTGTTAAACATTTCTTGCATCTTCTCAATCTTTGCCTCCATTCTTTTTCCGAGGTCCTGGATCACCTTCACCATCATTATTCTAAATTCTTTTTATGGAAGGTTGCCTATCTCCACTTCATTTAGTTGTTTTTCTGGGGGTTTATCCTGTTCCTTCATCTGGTACAAAGTCCTCGGCCTTTTCATTTTGTCTATCTTTCTGTGAATGTGGTTTTCCTTCCACAGGCTGCAGAATTGTAGTTCTTCTTGCTTCTGCTGTCTGCCCTCTGGTGAATGAGGCTATCTCGAGTGGCTTTTATTCTTTGTTTTTCCTATGTTCCTCCAGTTTTCTTCAATAACCAGACATTTCTTTTGTAATTCTAAAAACATTTTTATAAAAATAGAAAAAAAACAACTTATCCTGGTGCTTCTCCTGCCTAAGTTTACAGTAAAATCAAACCCTCTAGTCCTTTGTGTGACACATACAAAATAATTTTTAAATTTTTTATTGAAGTATAACATGCAAACAGAAAAGTGTACATACTACAATCCATTGACTTTTCCCAAAGCCACTGCAACCAGCATCCCAAAAGCCTGCCCTACGCCCTCTTCTTACCCTGAAAGGGTAAGCACCATCCCAACTTTATCACTGTAACTTAATTTTGCCTGTTTTTAAACTTTATACAAGTGAAGTCATAAACTGTGTGCTCTTTGGCTTCTGGCTTCTTTCACTCAATATTGTTTGTGGGATTCATTTAAGTTGTTGAATGTAATAGTAGACCAATTGTTTTCATTGCTGTACAGAATTCCATTGTGTGAATCTACCACTATTTATCTATCCAACTATTGATGGGCATTTGGGTAGTATTTAATTTTGGGCCCTTATGAATTAAGCTATTATAAACAGTCTCTACATTTGTTAGATATACACCTAAGAATGGGGTTGCTGGGTGACAACAAATTTTTTAAATTCTCCTGGATTATGTTCGCCATAATCAACATTGCCCTCAGCCCATAACATAATGTGCATGGTTTATAATGTATGAATGTGCTCTGGCTAATATGTTCATTTTAGTCTTCTGTCAGTTTGGCACATGTTCTGCAAGATGGCAACTTTCTTCCCTTGGGTTTCTACACAGTGTGGGGGAAGGGATGTAGTCCTCAAATGTTATTACAGGTTATTCTGGAGAACTAGTGGAGTCAGCTGTCTTAGTTAATCTAAATCAGGTGTTTTACATTAAAAATTTCCCATTGTTTTACAACTTGCCCTTGTGAAATGCTATTCTCTTCTCTGGTCAGAGAACAAAACAGGTGACTTCCCAGAGCACTTGCACCTGCTGCACGTCCCAGGGGGACAGACACCCAGGTCGAGAAGCGTAGCTGCAGCAAACTGTGCTCCCACCAAGGGTATTCTGGGAGTGGGAGCTCACTTAGGAGCAGGGGAGACTGACTTTCTTACTCTTCCAATTAAGTCATTCAACAGGTTTTTAATAAGTGCATGAAACCATGAACATACTTGTTTCCCAACAGACTGACTCCTCTGAAGGAAGGGACAAGGTCGTCCCCATCTCTGGAATCCCAGCACCTAGCACAATGCTTTCAGACGACAGAGGGCCAATAAATGTTAAAATGCATACTCTGAAAGGGATGGAAAGAATCTACCCTACTGGATAGCTGGTCAAAAGTAGAGTCAGTTATTGAGAAACAAAATCTTTCTCTGTGGAACTGAAATGACAACTTCTGTGTTCATCAGTATGGCTAAACAACCCCCATGCTATAGAATGTTCTATAGCAGTAAACAAGGTGAATCTTTATGTACTGGTATGGAAAATGCTCCATGATTTATTGTGAGTTACCGAAAAAAAAAAAGAGAGCAAGTTGCAAACAATCTAATTGTATAACATTTTATCATTTAGAAAAAGACAACAGCTACATGTTTCAAAACACATATATGTAAATACAGAGGAAAAGGCCTGAAATGTTACACATCTGATAACAGCAGATACCTCAGACAGAGTAAGGTTGTGGATATTATCAAAGGGATTTAGCTTTATCTAGAATATTGGAACTTTTTTCAAGATTACATTTGTGTATGGTGCTCCAGTGGTTAAGACTTTGTGCTCTCAATGCAGGGGGCGCGGGTTCCAACCCTGGTTGGGGAACTAAAATCCTGCATGCTACACAGCGTTGCCTTAAAAAAAAAAAAAATTACATTTGTGTATTATTTGTGTAATTAAACCGTTTTAAGCGAATTTCTATTTCTACCAATTTCTCTGCTACCTGAACACTGAACTGTTCTTAAAGGGAAGGAAAATAGACCTTTCCCTGGTACTGCCAGTAGGTTTATCTTCTAAGCATAGACACCAGACTCTCTCCCTAAGCCTCATAAAAAATGTAGGGAAAGGAACAGATAAGAGTTCCTTAACCAAGCCCTGGCTGTCATAGCCAGGGCCTTCACGAGAACCTTCTGTGAAGGAAGGCCAGGCGTCGATTTCGTGAGAGAGGCGACTGATATCACGTTTAAGAAAAGTGCGCTCATCTCAGTAAAACTGGGAAAAGAAAGTGCTCTAAGGACCGTGCATATTTCTATGGGACTGCAAAGTACAGAAAGGGAAGTGAGAAGCGCCAATACCTGCCCGAGGTTCTTTAATTCAGAAAAAAAGGGAAGTGCACAAGCTTTAATGGAGGAGAAACAGGAGGTGGTGCATCTGTGCTTAACCAATTACAGCTTCACAAATATTAAAAGCGTCTCTTGTGTGTAGCGATTTGCAGTTTGGAATATTCCTTCTCATACAAATTAAAGAGTCCAGGCCAACTTCTGCCACGAACACAAGCGTTATCTCCGACCCATCAGCGAATATCTCTCCTCTGGTGGCTTTAGTTTCCTCAAAGAAACAAAGCGGGGTTGAGGTGGACTGAGCCAGAAGCGCAGCCATTCTCTGATTTCCAGCCAAAGCCAATACCGACCAACAAGCAAGCGCCTCTTCCGCGTGGCTGCGGAGGGGATGCCGATCCTTCCTGCCCCTCGGCCGGAGCTCCCAGGTGACCAGAAGAATAGGGCCGAGCGCGGGACCGCTCGTGCGCCGACTCGTTCCAGGGACCGGTCACTCCCGACCCGGGGAGTCAGACATCCAGCGCCGCGGCCGGAAAAGTCCCGCGAGCGCACCGGGACTGACGCTGGGCCGCGTGACGTGGGCCAATCCACGGCCAGCATCGGCAGTTTTCCTCCAACTGGTTGACTGGCCCCTCCGCTGCCTCCCCGGTAGCGGCCGGAGACGGAGGAGGGGGCGGGCTTAGGACGTGGCCCAATGGGAACGCGCGCCGCGGCGGCGGGGGGCGGGGCCGGGCCCGCGGCGCAGGGCCGGGCGGCGGAGGCTCCAATGAGCGCACGCCGCGTCCGGGGCCGGCTGGTGCGCGAGACGCCGCCGGGAGGTTGGTGGCTAATGTAACAGTTTGCAAACCGAGGGGAGTTGTGAAGGGCGCGGGCTTGAGGGGCGCGCTGCTGGCCTCGTGGGTCCGTCCGCCGCCGCGTTTTTCCCAGAGCTGGGGCCACAGGAGCGGAAGCAAGAGGTAGCGAGGGTGGGGATGGCGATGGGGACCGGCCACCCCTCCTAGAGGAGGCAACGTGCTAGCTCCGGGGGCGGGCCGGTAGTGGTAGTGAGGGTCGCACAAACGCCAGTGCGCTTGGCCCTGCATCTCGGTCCCCGGGGCGCCCCCACGTCTTAGGGGTGGACCGGGACCCGTTTCCGGGAGTGGGAGCCGCCGTCTTCGGCTGGTGAGGCTTAGGTGAACTCGGGTTGCTCGGTACCCAACGGCGCGGAACCTTACCGTTCCAGGCACAGCGTCTGAGTAGGCAGCGGGGCCTGGTATGGGATGGAGAAGGGGAGCGGGCGGGACAACCCGAAGGGATGCTGAGGATGAGACAGGCCCTTCTTCCATCCCAGCCTCCCCCAACGTCACTATCTCTCAGTTCCCGTCCAGGCCCGGCCCGGCTTTCCCCGCCAGCAGGGGAGCTCCAGGTGTAGGAAGGTAGTTGAGTCCTGGGCGGGGATCCCTGGCCGCACCCCAGGTGTCTGACAGCAGGAACAGTGCTGGGGTGCGCCAGTTGCTGCCTATGCTGTGGACGGAAGGCCCTGGTCTCCTTTCTCCTGTCCTGTTACGTTTATTTAGGGATGTGGTGGCTGGCGGCCAGGATCTCTGCTGTTTCACCTGGGCCTTTGTGTGGGCACTTCTGAGAATGCTGAGAGTGCTTGGTTCTCATTGGGAGGGAGGGGGTGGGATGTAGACTGCTCTGCCCTGGGTGAGGAGGGAGTAGGTATGAATCTTAAAGCTCTGTTCTGGATGAGGTTCTGCCTCCTTCACTCAGGGCATCCAGTTACAAGTGTTGTTTTTCTCCTCCCCCAGAGACACAATGGCAGCCACCGTCAGGAGGCAGAGGCCGAGGAGGCTAGCCTGTTGGGCCTTGATGGCTGTGCTCTTGGCAGACCTGTTGGCACTGAGTGGTGTGTACCCCAACAGAGGCATCAAAAGAAATTTAAACGAGTGAATGTTGGATGATACATGGTGGGAAGGGGGAAAGAAGCTGGTGGTGGGAAACTCTGGACTCTTAGGTTGCCAGACCCAGACCTTTTTCTTTGTCTATTGCTGTCTTACTTTCTCCATGGAAAGAAGTGTGCTTTGATTAGCGGGGCCTCAGGAATTGGGGGAAGAGGGGCTAATTGACAAATCTGTTTCCCCTTCAGACACGCTGGCAGTGATGTCTGTGGACCTGGGCAGTGAGTCAATGAAGGTGGCCATTGTCAAACCTGGAGTGCCCATGGAGATTGTCTTGAACAAGTGAGGGCGGCCGCAGGGTCGGGTGGGGAAAGGGAGTCTGCGCCCCAAGCCACAGTGTGTTCTTCGTAGTGCCCTCAGCAGACTTTGGTGTCTGCACGATTGATTGTATGTGGGGTGTTGAGGCTCCTGAGAACACACCCTGCCATAGGCACCTGGTCCCATTGTCTCTTTTCCACAGGGAATCCCGGAGGAAAACCCCAGTGACTGTGACCGTGAAAGAAAATGAAAGATTCTTTGGAGACAGTGCAGCAAGCATGGTGAGCTAGCAGCCCGCCCCCTTCCCAGAAGCAGTGGGCAGAGGAGAGGAGGTAACAGACCCCAGAGTCTGTTCCCTGATCGATCTCTGAGGTAGGAAGTAGTGATGGCCAGCTTGGAGCTTAATACTCTGCTTCTTCTTTACCTCCTCTCAGGCCATCAAGAATCCAAAGGCTACGCTGCGATACTTCCAGCACCTCCTGGGGAAGCAGGAGAATAACCCCCACGTAGCCCTTTACAGAGCTCGTTTCCCCGAGCATGAGCTGGGCTTCGACCCACAGAGGCAGACTGTGTACTTCCAAATCAGCCCGTGAGTGCCCTGCTGGGAAGGGTGGGCTCAGCGGGCCTGATGGGGTCCCCATTGCATGTGCTCACCATTGTCTTTGCCTCGATGCCTGGCTTTCCCTGCCTCTAACTGCTTCCTTCCCCCAGGCAGCTGCAGTTCTCACCTGAGGAGGTCCTCAGCATGCTTCTCAATTACTCCCGTTCTCTGGCTGAAGATTTTGCAGGTGAGCGGCCAAGATGGGGCCAGTGGGAGCCAGGTTCCCTAGGGACTCAAATGGAGGTAATTTTGCCTCCCAGGGAATATTTGGCAACGTCTGATGACATTTTTGGTTGTCACAACTGGGGAGCTACTGCTTCTGGCATCTACCCAGTAGAAGCCAGGGGTGCTGCCAGACATCCTAGACTGCACAGGCCTGCCCCCCAAACCAAAGAATTATCTGGCCCAGAGACTTCCCTGGCAGTCCAGTGGTTAAGACTCCATGCTTCTACTGCAGGGGGCACGGGTTTGATCCCTGGTGGGAGAACTAAGGTCCCGCATGCCGCACAGTGCCACCAAGAAAAAAAAAGAGAGAGAGAATTATCTGGCCCGAAACATCAATTGTGCTGAGACTGGGAATCCCTCCTCTAAGGTGTGAAGCTGGTGGGAACTCTGTTCTGTTGTCCCCTGTAGAGCAGCCCATCAAGGATGCAGTGATCACCGTGCCAGCCTTCTTCAATCAGGCTGAGCGCCGAGCTGTGCTGCAGGCTGCGCGCATGGCTGGCCTCAAAGTGCTGCAGCTCATCAACGACAACACTGCCACTGCCCTCAGCTATGGTGTCTTCCGCCGGAAAGATATCAACAGCACTGCCCAGGTGAGCCAGGGAGGAACTGCTGACCAGACTTGCAGCGTGGCTGAGTCTGATGATGGAGGCCATTTGGCTCGTTTTGCATCTTGTTTCTATGGCTGGCCCTTGACAAAATGAGGCAACAGCCCTCAACCCCTTTTGGAGCTGTTTGGCTTTCATTTGAGAGTTGGTGCAGCCCCTTGCAGGCAGGGAGGCACGCACCCTGGAGTTGAATAAGGTTCCTGTGACAGTGGCCTTGATGTCTCTACAGAATATCATGTTCTATGACATGGGCGCAGGCAGCACTGTGTGTACCATCGTGACCTACCAGACAGTGAAGACTAAGGATGCAGGGATGCAGCCGCAGCTGCAGATCCGGGGAGTGGGGTAAGTGGGTGCTGGGAGGAGGGCTGCTTGCTGAGATACCCTCGGGTCAGGAGTTTCTTCTCAGAGGGGCAGCTGCCTCACTTTCCTGCTCCCTGCAGGAAAGCTCTCCTGGTTAAAGCATCAGTCCTCATAGGGTACCTCTCCTGAAGAGCAAGGGGTAGATGGAAATTGGGGGAGGACAGTTTGGGAAGATTGAAGGGCAGAGAACGTCCCAAGCTGCTTCTAAGGAAACCCACACGGCCATAGGCCATATGTGGAGTGTCAGATTCAATTATTTTTTTGTTCTTGTCATTCCCAGTTTACTTATCACTGGCGTTATCTTATTTCACGAACCCATTCTTTCCTGTCCATCTTTACTGCCTCTATGCTAGTCCAAACCACCATCGCCTCTTACCTGAAGAATTGAAGATCTCCCTGCTGCCAGTGTGGCCTCCCTCCAGTTCTTTCTCCACATTTCAGCCAGAGGGTTCTTTTCAAAATGCCAACCTGACTGTATCTCGTTTCTTTAAAAACCCTACAGTGGCTTCAAACCTTTGCCTTGGCCTATAAGGCTGTGCCTCTGTGCTCCCAGGCTCCTCCTGCTTGGCTCTGACCCTGAGCCTCTTGCTCTTTGAGCTCCAGCCATCCTTGCTCTCCATGGAACTTACACACCGCACTCTCTCTCACCTCACAGTTCTTATGCATGCTTTTCCCTCTGTCTAGAATGTTCTTTCCTCTTCACCTAGTTAACCTCAACTCATCCTTCAGGTTTCAGCTCAAGCATCACTTATTCACAGAACTTTTCCTGACCTCTCTAAATAGCTGAGATTTTCCATATATATGTTTAGTGGCGTTGTCTTACTCTCTGTCATAACACATAGGATGGTTAAAATTTCACATTTGTATGATTATCTGGTTGCTGGATTATAAACTCTTTGACAGCAGGGGGCTTGTCTTGTCTTTTTCTTCTCACAGTTGCATCTCCAGAGACAAATACGTAGTTTGATGCCCAGTAGGTACAGTTGAATGAACGGGCAGATGCTTATCGCCGTGAGGTGTCAGCCATGTGGGTGAAGGCCAGGTTCTGTGCAGGTGAAGGAGTCCTGTGTGTTCCTCATGCTTTTCCCTGTTCCCTTTCCTGCACAGGTTTGACCGCACCCTGGGGGGCCTGGAGATGGAGCTCCGGCTGCGTGAGCACCTGGCCGGGATTTTCAACGAGCAGCGCAAGGGCCAGAGAGCGAAGGACGTGCGGGAGAACCCCCGCGCTATGGCCAAGCTGCTGCGTGAGGCCAATCGACTCAAGACCATCCTGAGTGCCAATGCTGATCACATGGCCCAGGTGCTCACATGTGGCTGCTTGAGGGCAAATATTCCCCACCCAGAGGGTGGAGGATCCCGCCACGCTGAGCTAAACTCCTTGTGCCTGGTGTGGCCCATCCCTTTTTCCTGTGCTTCCTTCCATCCTCCCAAAGTCCTGTTCCCTTGGTGTCTGACCTGCTCACTCAGAGAGCAGGACCTGGGTGAGAACTCTGACCCTCCTCATCCTCCCGCAGATCGAGGGCCTGATGGACGATGTGGATTTCAAGGCGAAGGTGACTCGGGCAGAGTTTGAAGAGCTGTGTGCAGACCTGTTTGAGCGGGTGCCTGGGCCCGTGCAGCAGGCCCTGCAGAGTGCCGAGATGAAGCTGGTGAGGGGGTCGTCGAGGAGGGCATGGAGGGGAGGCAGGTGGGATAGAAAGCGATGAGGTGGCAGGAAGGAGGGAGCAGGAACGTCAGGGAGCAGTCAGTGCTGAGGAGGGTTAACTCGTGCTGACCCATCTCCCATTCTTTCTCCCCCTGCAGGATGAGATTGAGCAGGTCATCCTAGTGGGTGGGGCCACTCGGGTCCCCAGAGTTCAGGAGGTGCTGCTGAAGGCTGTGGGCAAGTGAGTGTGGGGGGCTGGAGGGCTGAGGGGAGGCGGGCCGGGCTGGGAGCTGCAGGTGGATGGTGCTGAGGCTTGGGATGCTCACAGGGAGGAGCTGGGCAAGAACATCAACGCCGACGAGGCCGCCGCCGTGGGGGCTGTGTACCAGGCAGCGGCGCTCAGCAAAGCCTTCAAGGTGAAGCCGTTTGTTGTCCGAGAGGCGGTGATCTACCCCATCCTGGTGAGTAAGCCTGTCGGACGGGGTGACAGGCTCCCTTTACCTCTTCCAGGGCCATCTCCCCTGTCTGCTCTAGACTGTCCGTCTGTCTTCCTGCCATTGGTGTTCCCAGCCCTTCTTCCCCAAGACCCTCCTCTGCTTCTCCAGCGTACCCCTCCCCTCTGCCTGCCGTGTAGGTGGAGTTCACGAGGGAAGTGGAGGAGGAGCCTGGAGTTCGAAGCCTGAAGCACAATAAGCGTGTCCTCTTCGGCCGGATGGGGCCCTACCCTCAACGCAAAGTCATTACCTTTAACCGCTACAACCATGACTTCGACTTCCACATCAACTATGGTGACCTGGGCTTCCTGGGGCCTGAGGATCTTCGGTGAGGGGGTGGGGCAGGGAGAGGGCTCCAGAGAGGGAGGGTTTGGGGTCGGAGGGTGACACAGGGGAAGCAGGCTGTGGGCTTGGTCTGGGGGTTGGGCTGAGCTTCTCCTCCGGGAGGAGCTTCCATCCCGAGGGTGTCCTCGGGGAGGGTCCCGCATCTCGTGCTGGGAGGCTGTGTAGGCTAGAGCTGGGGGGGCTCCCCTTAATGGCTCTCTTCTCCCCATGCAGGGTATTTGGCTCCCAGAATCTGACCACAGTGAAGCTAAAAGGTGTGGGTGAGAGCTTCAAGAAGTATCCCGACTATGAGTCAAAGGGTATCAAGGCTCATTTCAACCTGGATGAGAGTGGCGTGCTCAGCCTAGACAGGGTGAGAGCAGGAGACCCCGTGTGCAGGGCGGGGGCCCAGGCCCCAGCAGCCTTTTCCAGATCAGTTCCTCATGGTAGTAGAACGTGATAAGCGAAACGGGTTCTGGAGTTGGGTAAACCTTAGGTTAAACAAAGCTAACCAGGAACCCGGTATGGACCGTCTCAGAGCCTGTAAATGCTCGTGGCTGTTACAAGTTTCAGGATCTGTAGAATGGTTGAGGAACCTGTTTTTAAAGAACGGTTCTGGGGGTTAATATCTTTCAGAACATTCTAGGGCAATAGCGGCCCATTCGGTTGAGTGGAGAAGTGTGAGGGTGGGCAGGCGAGGAGCTACGGTCCCCTCCTCAAAGGGCTCATAATCACCAGGGGTGGCGGTGACTCCATCCAAGAGCCCATAGAAGGAGGCAGGTGAGAGAATAGGCCGGCACACCTGGGAGTCACTTGGATGTGCCTCAGCAGTCACCCGCCAGGCAGGATGTTTGTGGAGAAGAGGTGGCTTAGCGTGTGCATTTCCTCACCTCGGATCCCTGTCTTCAGGTGGAGGCAGTGTTTGAGACGCTGGTGGAGGACAGCCCAGAAGAGGAATCTACTCTGACCAGTAAGATGAGTGTGCACACACCTGCCTGTGTTTGTGTGTGTGTGACAGGGTGTACTTGTGTGCATTTTGGGGAGGTGGGCGGGCCGTGCCCTTAGGGTTGGGGGTGGAGTCAATGCTGTGGTCCCCTTTAAGTCTTTGGGTTTTCTTTTTTCTAGAACTTGGCAACACCATCTCCAGCCTGTTTGGAGGTGGCACCACACAAGATACTAAAGAGAATGGTACTGACACTGTCCAGGTAAGGCCAGGATGGATGGAGCTAAGGGAGCATGGAGGATGGTGCGTGGGACCATGTGGAGGCAGCAGGGACAGGGGGTTGGAGTGGGCATCTCAGCTGCCTAGGATGTGATAGACCTACCCCTCCTCTCAGCCCAGGCCGAGTTCACCACACCCTCCTCTGGACTCGGAGCCGTCCCTGTGTTTGAGCTCCAAGGCCCACCCTCATCTCCAAACGCTTTTCCTTTGTCCAGCTAGACTGCTGCCGATTTCCATACAGTGGTCCTCTGTCTCCCCCAAGCTGTGTCATGGGCGGTGAGCCCCTCAAAGCAGAGCCATGGGGACCTGGCGTTGCCGAACCAGTCCTGATCCACAGGCTCTGCTAGTGACTATTGTGGGTGGGCGTGTCTGTGATTGTTTCCCAGGAGGAGGAGGAGGGGCCTGCTGAGGGGAGCAAGGCTGAGCCTGGAGAGCAAGCAGAGCTCAGGGAGGAAGCTGAGGCCCCAACAGAGGACACCTCTCCACCCCCATCCCCTGAGCCTAAGGGGGATGCAGCCCCTGAGGGAGAAGAGGCCGCAGAGAAAGACAACGGGGAAAAGCCCGAGGCCCAGGTGAGCTCTAGGCAGAGTGAGACCAGCCTGGACGCAGCGGTTAATGGGACAGGTGCCTGCCTTGCTTCTTGGCCCCCAGAGCCCTGCCTGTGGAGGATAGAAGGGCCAACACTTTCCCTGACATCTTGGTCTCGTCCCCCCAGAAGCCAAGTGAGAAGGGCGAGGCAGGGGCTGAGGGTGTCCCTCCAGCCCCAGAGGAAGAAAAGAAGCAGAAGCCGGCCCGGAAGCAGAGAATGGTGGAGGAGATCGGGGTGGAGCTGGTAGTCCTGGACCTGCCTGACTTGCCCCAGGATGAGCTGGCCCGCTCGGCCCAGAAGTGAGTAAAGGCTGCGAGTGCGCGGAGGGTGCCCAGGGTATGGAACGGAGCCCCTCATGCCTGCCGCCCCTGTCCACAGACTCCAGGACCTGACGCTCCGGGACCTAGAGAAGCAGGAACGGGAAAAAGCGGCCAACAGCTTGGAAGCATTCATCTTTGAGACACAGGTTGGTCGGCTGGGAAGCACACCTGCCCCAGGCCCTGTGTCTGGGGCTGGGGAGCAGGGAGGGGGTCCTGCTCCGTGAGCCTTGCCCCCAGGGCCTGCTGCATGCTTGCGCTCTTGTGCACCTCCCCAGGACAAGCTGTACCAGCCTGAGTATCAGGAAGTGTCCACCGAGGAGCAGCGTGAGGACATCTCTGGGAGACTCCGTGCCGCGTCCACCTGGCTGGAGGATGAGGGCTTTGGGGCCACCACGGTGGTGAGGGACCTCGCAGGACACGGCGGGCCGGATGGGAAAGGGAGGAGAGCTGGGGTGTGAGGCCATAACGAAGGATGCAGGGCTGGCTCCAGGGCTGACATGTGCCCTCAACCCTTCTGCCCTCTCCCTCCCCCACATCCATCAGATGTTGAAGGAGAAGCTGACCGAGCTGAGGAAGCTGTGCCAAGGCTTGTTTTTTCGGGTGGAAGAGCGCAAGAAGTGGCCCGAACGGCTGTCTGCCCTCGATAACCTCCTCAACCATTCCAGCATGTTCCTCACGTGAGCGGCCCCTTTGCTTTTCTTCCTCATTCAGTCCCGCCCTGTCCCTCCTGGACTGATGGTCTCCTCTCTGGCTGCAGGGGGGCCCGGCTCATCCCAGAGATGGACCAGATCTTCACGGAGGTGGAGATGACAACGTTAGAGAAAGTCATCAATGAGACCTGGGTAATCCCCGTGTAAATACTTAACCTGGAGACTTACCTGGCGAGGCGGGCTGTCCTAGGCAGCGTGGGAGATGCGGAGAAACGGAGAGCTGGCAGCCTCTGCCTCCGGGCTTGGCAGCTAATCTGGAAGGCAGAAGATGGTTGCGTTTGAGGCCATGTTGGATTAGTCCCAGACTAGGGTCATAGCCATGAGTTGTCAACCAGATGAGCAACAGAGCCCATCCCCATGAGGTTAGAGAAAGCTGCTTTGAGGAGCTGGGACTTGAGCTGGATGCAGAAAGTGGGCCAGGGTTTGGGGAGGTGAGAATGACTTGTCATGAGAAGCAGAAACTGTTTTGGACGTGGGGACTTCTTTTTTTTGAACCAGAGCTCAGAAGTGGAGAGATAAGGAGAAAATAATTAAGAGGTTCAGCTGTAGTTAGTCCATAGTAATAGGATGTAAGCCAGAAACATGTAGTTTGGGACTCCCATGTGGAGAGCCTCGAATGCCATTCTGAGGGGTCTGCTTACTTCTAGGGCTGACGGCCACGGGCAGCAGTGATTTGGGGTCTGAGGGAAGAGCCTGAGGTTGGTTGGGGGGTGTATTTCACCTGGGACAGAGGCGTCTGCCATTTCCGTGGCTGGCTCTGAGCCTGTCCTCGCCCCCAGGCCTGGAAGAATGCAACCGTGGCCGAGCAGGCCAAGCTTCCTGCCACAGAGAAGCCCGTGTTGCTCTCAAAAGACATCGAGGCCAAGATGATGGCCCTGGACCGTGAGGTGCAGTATCTGCTCAATAAGGCCAAGTTTGCCAAGCCCCGGCCCCGGCCCAAGGACAAGAATGGGACCCGGGCAGAGCCTCCCCTCAATGCCAGTGCCAGTGACCAGGGGGACAAGGTCATCCCTCCAGCAGGTGAGGGCAGGGTGCCTGGTTCCAGGTGCTACTGGGCAGCAAGAAGCTTTCCCTTCCTTCCCGGGACTACATTTTCCTCCTGGTTTCCCTCCAGGCCAGACTGAAGATGCAAAGCCCATCCCAGAACCTGAGCAAGAGACTCGTGAGTTGGGGAAACTGATTGGGAATATGGGCATCGCTTAGCCGAGGGGTCGGCAAACTGGCAGGTACAGCCTCTTTGCAGACGGCCCCTGAGCTATGAACGGCCTTAGAAGGTTATTTCCAAAAACGAAATATGGAAAGAGACCTAGTGTGGCTCACAAATCCTAAAATATTTACTATCTGGCTCTTTGCAGAAAAAGTTTGCCATCCCCTCCGTTAGCCCCTTCCTTCCTTTGCAGACACTAACCCATTCCTTCCCGAAAGCAGGATCTGAACCGGCAGACTCTGAACCTCTGGAGCTAGGGGGTCCCGCAGCAGGTGAGGGCAGAGCAGGAGACGGGAGGTACCGGGAAGCCTAGCAGGGTCTGGGGGGAGACGCCTGCCCAGAACTGGGCCCGTTACCTCCATCTCACCTGCTTTTGTTCCTTTGCTCTCCCCCAACTCTCACCAGAATCTGAACAGAAGGAGCAGCCTACAGGACAGAAGCCAACTTTGAAGAATGATGAACTATAACCCCCGCCTCCCAGTTCCCGGGTTCCCCGCTCGTCCCTGCCCCCTTCTCTTACCACCTCTATTTATTAAACACCAAGGGCTGGGGGAGGGGTTGGTCCCGCCCTCAGAGGCTCAAGTTCCTCTTCTCTCACCTGTGATGGGAGGTGTGGAGAAGGGGAAGGAAGGGACAGCTCACCAGTTCTTCTGGAGTAGTTCTGTGGTTAAAACTGAAATTGTTCCGTTCCCCAATCCCACCTTCTGGTTCCCTACCCATCCAGGCCCTAGTTTGGGAAAAATCACTATTAGGTCTTAATTCTTCGCCTGTGGGTAGGTGAGAGGATGGCCATCGGTAGTTGGTTGACAGACCTGGTAGTGGGAATCCTGGCTTATTAGAGGGTCTCCAGTCTTTTCTGGTCATCCTTCCCTCCCTCCCTCTTCCACCACGAGATCAATGCCACACAGGCCAGTGTCTGCAGAGCCTTGGTTACCAGGTTTGATTTCTGAGCGCCTGTCTGTGCTCTTGCCTCCTCCAAGGTTTTTTCTCTAAAAACCCCCGCCCCCATGCCTCCTCCCCGTGGGTCTCCTTGGCTTCCTCTTGCAAGTTCGGCAGTCCTCTGCCTCTAGGCCAGAGCCCTTCCATCTGGACTGCCTAAGTCAATCTAGGTGGACTCCCACCCACACGTACAACCCCTGGTGGCCAGAGTAGGCAGGGAGAAAGTGAAGAAGGGAATCCAGCTGCCTTTCCAGGGAGTGAGATGTGTGAAAACCCTGTAGCTCCCCAACCTGTGGACTCTTGGGCCTAGGAAAGCCGTGTGCAGTGGCTGGCACAGGATGCCAGCGTCCTGCAAGCACTGTTGAAAACTGCATCTTCCTAGTAGCCTGGTACTCCATGGCCCTTTGACTTCCTGCCCCCATTCTCTCCGCTCCTGTTCTGCCCTCTCAGACAGAGCCTTTCCCTCATTTCCTGGCCCCCTGGGCTGACCAAAATGTGCTTTCTACTGTGAGCCCCTGTCCTAAGACCCTGGGGGCAGGAGAGACCATGGCGTGAATGTAAAAATGCCACCTCGCTCTATTGGAGGCAGGCCTTGTGGGGGGAAGGAAGAGGGTACAGGCTGGCCTTTCTTATTAATGTGTTGCTCTGCTGGGATGGGGGCCTTTTACCCACCACACCGATGTTGGGCAGCCTGCCCTCCAGGATCCCATCTGTAGCAGGAGCCAGGGCTGCCACCCCAACTCCCAGGGCAAGGGGGAGCCTGCTTGTGTCTGTCTCTTGTGTTTTTTTCCTCTTTTTTTTTTTCTTTTTTTTGCCACATTGGCAGAAATGTGACCCAAGTGTCCTACCCTGTCCTGTATGTTTGAGTTGTTTCACTAGCAGTTGAGGCTGGTTGGACAGCTTTGAGTCAAGTTGTATTTTGCTCCATTGTTAATTGAAAAGCTGTTTCAATAAAATATTCTTTTCTACAGTTTTTTGTGCTGTGATTTTTTAAAAATATGTTTATTTCTTGAATATAAATAATGCATGTTTATAATGGAAAATCTGGAAGGTAGAAGTTTGAATAACAAAATTGCCTATAATACTACCACCAAAACATCATTAACGTTTTGGACTTAGTTGAGATTCATGTATGTAATTTTTCTTCATGAGAACAAAACTGTGGTTTTATTTTTCCCCTGACATCATTTGGATCCCTATATTCCAGGTATTTTTAGGTAATAATCCATTTTTAAGGTAACAACCTCATTTTACAATTAAGAAATCAGCAGTTCATAGAGGTTCAGAGGTCCAAGGAATCAGAGGTATTAGGTGACTCAGCTAGGTTTGAACTTAATTCTGACCCAATAACCCTTCCATTATTACCCTGATACAAGAATGTGTTGCTAGAGCTTCATTACTCATAGCACAGTTAATTTGGGTTGTTCATCAGTTGTAATGGAGCCATGTTTTACCAAAGGAAAATCACTGTAATCATTAATTATTATTATTACTAACAACGGCCTCAGTCTTTTTTTTTTTTTTTTTTTTGGTTGCAGTGGGTCTTAGTTGAGGCAGGTGGGCTCCTTAGTTGTGCAAACTCTTAGTTGTGGCATGCACGTGGGATCTAGTTCCCTGACCAGAGATCGAACCTGGGTCTCCTGTATTGGGAGCGTGGGGTCTTATCCACTGCGCAACCAGGGAAGTCCCTAGTCATTAATCATTCACATGTCTAAGCAGTTGAATAAAAAAGTGACCATGAAGTTTATGTTTTTCTCTAAAGGTTGAACAATTCAGACGACAAGTTTTGAACCTGCAAGTCTCTTTTTGTTTCCCAATAGACTTTTTTTAAGGGCAGTTTTAGTTTCACAGCAAAATTGAGCAGAAAGTACACAGTTCCTATATACCCTCTGGCTCCATACATGCTCAGCCAACCCCAGTATCAACATCCCACACTAGAGAGGGACGTTTGTTATAATCTATGAACCTACACATCATTATCACCCAAAGTTTACATTAGGGTTTGCTCTTGGCATTGTACATTCTTTGGGTTTGGACACATGGATGATGAAACGTATCCGTTAACATGTCATACAGAGTACTTTCACTGCTCTAAAAATCCTCTGTGCCCTGCAAATCCATCCCTCCCTCCCCTTTAGCTCCTGGCAACCACAGATCTTTTTACTGTCTCCATAGTTTTGCCCTTTCCAGAATGTCATGTAGTTGGAGTCATACAGTATGTAGTCTTTCCAGGTTGGTTTCTTTCGCTTAGTAACATGCATTTAAGGTTCCTCAATGTCTTTTCATGGCTTGATAGCGCATTTATTTTTATTTATTTTTATTTTTGGCTGCATTGGGTCTTCGTTGCTGCCCACAGGCTTTCTCTAGTTGCGGCAAGCGGGGTCTACTCTTCGTTGCAGTGCGCAGGCTTCTCATTGCGGTGGCTTCTCTTGTTGCAGAGCACGGGCTCTAGGCGCGTGGGCTTCAGTAGTTGTGGCATGCGGGCTCAGTAGTTGTGGCTCGCGGGCTCTAGAGCACAGTCCCAGTAGTTGTGGCGCATGGGCTTAGTTGCTTCACGGCATGTGGGATCCTCCCGGACCAGGGCTCGAACCCATGTCCCCTGCATTGGCAGGCGGATTCTTAACCACTGCACCACCAGGGAAGTCCCATGGGAGGAGGGAGGGGTTTTGATGCCGAAAGCTCAGCTTCTCTGTACACCGGTGCCAAATCAAATCTTGGAGACAGTTTTGGGTGAAGTAGAAAAGGACAGCTTTATTACTTTGCCAGGCCAAGGGGGATACAGCGGGCTCCTGCCTCGAAAAAGTATGTGTCCCAACCCAGGAGGATTTGATGAGGAGTTTTATGACAATAGTTCCCAAGGGTGGGGTTGCTGACAAGATTAGGGTGCAGGGTCTCAGAGTCTCAGGTGCTTGGTCTCCTAATCTTGATGAGCTTCTATGGTCCCTTTAGTCTTGTCTCAGGTGGTTTCTTGGCTGCTCCTCCCTTGATTAGTAACTATTTGAACCTGCCCTTTGGAACTCAGGGACGGTCATGGAGGCTGGAGTCTTGCCTACAAGAAACGGGGGACAAAAAGGCCTCCGTTCCCGGGAGCCCCACAAAGCCTCGCTTGGTTTCAGTTTTTAGTATCTAATAGATAGATGTCAAGGATGCTGTTAAACATACTACAATGGACAGGACAACCCCCCACTACGAAGAATTCCCAGCCCCAAATGTCAATAGGGCTGATGTTGAGAAGCCCTGATTTAAATTCCCAAATATTATCTTCCTTCAATTCTTTGCTAATATGTGTGGGAAGCAGCATCGTTCATTGATTAAGAATATGGGTTTTAGGAACTGGGCTGCTGGCTGTTCCTGAGACAAATCTTTTGCCTTTGATCTTTCTTACCTTTTTAAAGGAAGATGAGGGACTTCCCTGGTGGTTCAGTTGGTAAGACTCTGCGCTTCCAGTGCTTCCACTGCAGGGGGCGTGGGTTCAATCCCTGGTCAGGGAAACTAAGATCCCACATGCCCCATGGCCAAAACTAAAAAAAAATTAAAGGAAGATAAGACCCAAGCTCGGATGATTTCTAAAACCAACACAGTATTAGTACTTTAATTTTGCCAACCTGATAGATGAAAAGTGGCATCAGGGCTTCCCTGGTGGCACAGTCGTTACGAATCCACTGCCAATACAGGGGACACGGGTTTGAACCCTGGTCCGGGAAGACCCCACATGACGCGGAGCAACTAAGCCTGTGCGCCACAACTAGTGAGCCTGCGCTCTAGAGCCCACGAGCCACAATTACTGAAGCCCGCGCGCCTAGAGCCTGTGCTCTGCAACAAGAGAAGCCACTGTAATGAGAAGCCTGCGCACCGTAACCAAGAGTAGCCCCCGCTCGTCACAACCAGAGAAAGCCCATGCACAGCAACGAAGACCCAACACAGCCAAAAAAAAAAAGAAAAGAAAAATGGCATCAATTTATTTCAGGATTGAGGTTGAGCATCTTATTTAAGAGCTGTTTATAGAAAGGTAGACAGCAGAAGCAAGAACTACAATCCTGCAGCCTGTGGAACAAAAACCACATTCACAGAAAGATAGACAAGATGAAAAGGCAGAGGGCTATGTACCAGATGAAGGAACAAGATAAAGCCCAAGAAAAAAACTAAATGAGAGCTTCCCTGGTGGCGCAGTGGTTGAGAATCTGCCTGCCAATGCAGGGAACACGGGTTCGAGCCCTGGTCTGGGAGGATCCCACATGCTGCGGAGCAACTAGACCCGTGAGCCACAATTACTGAGCCTGCGCGTCTGGAGCCTGTGCTCCGTAACAAGAAAGGCCGCGATAGTGAGAGGCCTGCACACCGCTATGAAGAGTGGCCCCCACTTGCCGCAACTAGAGAAAGCCCTCGCACAGAAACGAAGACCCAACACAGCCAAAAAAAAAAAAAAAAAAAAAAGGCAAATTACATCTCAGTATTATTATGAAGATAGGTTTTTTTTTGTTTTGTTTTTTTAATTTTATTTATTTATTTATTTATTTATGGCTGTGTTGGGTCTTCGTTTCTGCGCGAGGGCTTTCTCTAGTTGCGGCAATTGGGGGCCACTCTTCATCGCGGTGCGCGGGCCTCTCACTATTGCGGTCTCTCTCGCTGCGGAGCACAGGCTCCAGACGCGCAGGCTCAGCAATTGTGGCTCACGGGCCCAGTCGCTCCGCGGCATGGGGGATCCTCCCAGACCAGGGCTCAAACCCGTGTCTCCTGCATTGGCAGGCAGATTCTCAACCACTGCGCCACCAGGGAAGCCCATGAAGATAGTTTTGACCTCCCTGACCCTCCCAAAAGATCTTGCAGGGTCCAAAGATTACAGTTTGAGAACCACTGCCTTAGTCTATCCAGAGTTTGAGCTGATTTGATTGGACTGTCGTGTTTTTTGTATTTTGTTTTTGGCTGGGCCGGGTGGCTTGCATGATCTCAGTTCCCCCAACCAGGGACTGAACCTGGGCCATGGCAGTGAAAGCCGGGAATCCTAACCACTACGCCACCAGTGCCCAGTTGGACTGTCATCTTTGTGAAGGTTGTGGTATTTCATGTTGGCCTTTATTCCCAGAGTGCAATCCATCAGGTGCCCTAAATTAATGCCTGGGCTGGTTTTCATGCTGCCTTCTCCTTGATGACCTTGAACTTCATTTTTTGTCCTCCAAATCCTAGATTTCTGAAAGCAGTGCTGAGCTTCCCTTCATTATTTTGGATTGCAAATGCCTTCGTGATGCAAACAGTACCAAACGTTGTGTTCACTTCTTTCGGCTTCTCTTCACTCGGATCTTGACCTCTGTGGCAGATTGACTGCAAGAAATGACTGTAGTTCTTCATCTACAACTTTTGCAATGGATTTTGCAACTCCTTTCATGAAGAGGTAGAGTCTATTTCTCCATCCCTTGAATTTTGGGTGGTCTTAAGCCTGCTTTGGCCAATAGAAGATGACAGAAACAATACTGTGCCATTTCTGGAACTAGACCTCACGAGGCTGGCATGCTTCGGTTCTGCCTCAGACCCCTGCTATGAGAATTGCCATGCTACTCTGCTGGAATATGCAAGACCACATGGAGTAGAGAGAGACTGTCTCACCTGAATCCATCGTACATCAACCAGACACCAGCCATGCTACCTCCTAACTGCAGACACGTCAGCAGCCTGGCTTGGATCAGCAGAACTGTCCAGCTGACCCATGGACTTGTGAGCCACAATAAAATGCTTATTATGGTTTTAAACAACTAAGTTTTGGGGTGATTTTGTTATATAATAATAGCTAACTGCAAAAGCTAATTGATAACTTTCTGCTTTGGTAGCTCTTGGACACCTTCAAACACCAATTTTGTATTCTGACCAGCTTTTCTATTTGTTATTGGTGGGAGGATTGGTCTGCAACAAGCTAGTCTGATGTTACTCAAAGCAAAACATCCTTGATGACATTGTTTTTCCTCATATTTTCATGAGTCTCCTTTATATTTTTGAGAATATTTAATATGTTGATTTTAGCTTCTTGGACCACAAATCTGCCTTGTCTGCTATAGGCTGTTCAATTTGTTTTATTTATTCTTTTTTTAAAAAAATTAATTAATTAATTTATTTTTGGCTGCGTTGGGTCTTCGTTGCTGTGCGCGGGCTTTCTCTAGTTGTGTTCTCTAGTTGTGGCGAGCGGGGGCTACTCTTTGTTGCGGTGCGCGGGCTTCTCATTGCAGTGGCTTTTCTTTTTTTTTTTTTTTTTTTAATTTATTTATTTAATTTATTTATTTTTGGCTGCGTTGGGTCTTTGCTGCGCGCTGCTTTCTCTAGTTGTGGCGAGCAGGGGCAACTCTTTGTTGCGATGCGCGGGCTTCTCATTGCAGTGGCTTCTCTTGTTGCGGAGCACAGGCTCTAGGCGTGCGGGCTTCAGTAGTTGTGGCACGTGGGCTCAGTAGTTGTGGCTTGTGGGCTCTAGAGCGCAGGCTCAGTAGTTGTGGCACACGGGCTTAGTTGCTCCGTGGCATGTGGGATCTTCCCGGACCAGGGCTCGAACCCGTGTCCCCTGCATTGGCAGGCGGATTCTCAACCACTGCGCCACCAGGGGAGCCCCGCAGTGGCTTTTCTTGTTGCGGAGCACGGGCTCTAGGTGCGCAGGCTTCAGTAGCTGTGGCACACGGGCTCAGTAGTTGCGGCTCGCAGGCTCTAGAGTGCAGGCTCAGTGCACGGGCTTAGTTGCTCCACGGCATGTGGGATCTTCCCGGACCAGGGCTCGAACCCGTGTCCCCTGCATTGGCAGGCGGATTCTTAAACACTGCACCACCAGGGAAGCCCTGTTTTATTTATTCTTACAATGATTTCTTTCCTAGACTTTTACCCCTTGGGCACATATTCCCCTAGGGATATTTGCCACTTTGGTGGATGGAGTTGTAAACAGGGACAAACATTCAGGGCATGAGCCACTCCAGGTGAAGCAGGCTTGCGTTTGGAGGAGGGTATGAGATGTAGAGCAGAGATGTTGAAATCATCCAGGGCAGTGCAACTGCCTTTTGGGGAGCTCCCTTCCTCACTTAGAACCATTTTGCTGTTCGGGTTTTGAGGTGGTGGAGTAAATGCTAGGATGCAGCTAGTCTGCCTGTACCTGTGTTGAACGCTGACGCCCCAACCTATTGATATCCAGTTGGCTATTGTTTTCTGCCCTTTAAGCAGTAGCAGAGGCACACAATGGACTGGCCCAGGTAATGTTGGGAGAGTGAGTTGCAGACCTAAAAACTCTGCCCTACTTTATCTCCTATCCACAGTTCATGGTCCCTGTCACTCTGGGCTGCCTTCTCCCACCCTCCACCCCTACTCCAAACACACACAGGACCTTATCATCCATTTTCCAGGAATGCCTCCATGTTTTCGTGTTAATTTGACAGTTCCACCACCTGCCCTACTATTTCTGAGTCTGGGTTTGGGTTGGCACTGGCAACGAACAGCCATTGATATTTACGTCAGATATATCTTTATTTATTTATTTTTAAAATTTTATTTATTTTTCGCTGCATTGGGTCTTCATTGCTGCGTGCAGGCTTTCTCTAGTTGTGGTGAGCGGTGGCTTCTCTTGTTGCAGAGCACAAGCTCTAGGCGCACGGGCTTCAGTAGTTGCAGCACATGGGCTCAGTAGTTGTGGCACACAGGCTCAGTAGTTGCGGCACATGGGCTCAGTAGTTGCGGCTCGCAGGCTCTAGAGTGCAGGCTCAGTGCACGGGCTTATTTGCCCCGTGGCATGTGGGATCTTAGTTCCCCGACCAGGGATCCAACCTGCATCCCCTGCATTGGAAGGTGGATTCTTCACCACTGGACCACCAGGGAAGTCCCTGTTATTATGTTTTAATTAATTTATTATTTATTTGGTTGTGCTGGGTCTTAGTTGTGGCATGCGGGCTCCTTAGTTGTGGCATGTGAACCCTTAGTTTCAGCATGCATGTAGGATCTAGTTCCCTGACCAGGGATCGGACCCAGGCCCCCTGCATTGGGAGTGCAGATTCTTAACCATTGTGCCACCAGGGAAGTCCCTCTTCAGTTGTTTTTAAGATTGGAAAACACTGCCTCATCCAGTGACTAATCTAGTGGTTTTATTTTCTTCAGTGGCACTCTTTAATCTATCTGGGGTTTATTCTTTGTGGGGTATGCAATAGAAATCTAAATGGATTTTTTTTCTAAATAGCTAAACAATTATCTTACACCATTAATTAATTAATTACCCCCCCCCCAATTGATTTGGGATGTCTTCCTTATCATGGTTTAAATTATACATGTGAAGGTCTGCTTCTAGTACATCTTGTTCCTTTTAAATGCCTGGCTATGCTCTAAACCACATAATTATCACAATCTTACAATTGTTAATATTTGGCAGTGGAAATTCTCTTTACTCTTCTTTTTTTTTAATTCGTTGAGTTTCTTACTCTGATGTTATTTATTCTCCCAGATGATCTTTAAAACAATTTTGCCCAATTTCCAAGAAATCCTACTGGGATTTTAATTGGAATTGCTTTAAAAACCCCAAATGAAAGGAATTCGCTGGCGGTCCAGTGGTTAGCACTCCACGCTTTCACTGCCTGGGTTCAATCCCTGGGTGGGGAACTAAGATCCCGCAAGCAGCGTGGCCGAAAAACAAAAAACGAAAATCTCCAAATGAATTTGGAAAGGATTGATGTTTTTACAGTATCAAAATCATAGTTTCTTCTTCAGGCATGTAGTATAATTTGCATTTATTCACATTAGGTTTTATTATTCTGTAGCAAAGCCTGCTTACTTTTGGAGGATGTCATTGTCTTATTTCCTTTCCTTACTTTTCTTGGGAAATAAAGAGTGAGAAGACTAGCGTTTACGTCTCTACATTGTCCTGGCCATAAGATGCTTTACAATGTTTTCTCGTTTAATTCCCACAGTGATGCTGAGGTGGGTTAGATCGTCCATGTTTTATTTGAGGGAACTGAAATGGGAGAAGGCAGGGAAATAACTTAGCATGACCCCTGGCTGAAAGGAGGTTGAGGATTGTAGTAGCTACGTTGGTACTGCAGGCGTTGAAGGCCTGTTAAACTCTATTTCTGGGCCATTTTTCAGAGCTCTTGGCAGGTGTCTCTGTCCTCACATATGTGGCTGAGCAAACCTTGCCCAGACTTTCTAGCTCTGGCTGACCTCTGAGACCCACTCCCTTCCCCTCCAAGCCAATTAGCTGCATCAGCAGTGGCCAAAGCAAGATTCTGTGCCTACCTCTGCCTCTGAATCCCCATGGTTCTCTCTCTGGTAGGAATTTTTAGCACTTCCCACTGGAATTATGACTCTGTCCAGTTTCTATGCCTTCCATCTATTGCTCCTCAATTTGGCAAGCTAATTCTTACCAAACAGTTCTTTGAGTGTTTCATGCCCCTCAGCCCAAAATCCTTAACTCTATAAAACATGTTTATGCTATAATAGAAAAAAAATCAAGATATAAAAGTATTTAGGTGGTGTGAATAATTGTTCATCTAGCAATTTACTGAGTATTACAGTAGTGTTTTGTACCAAACACTTAGCTGGGTACAGTGGTAAAGGGGCCATAGTCCATCCTCAGGGATGGGTTATTTAAGTGTTGAGAACCCAATAGAAAAACACTTTAAAAAATCTCACAGGGCTTCCCTGGTGGCGCAGTAGTTAAGAATCTGCCTGCCAATTCAGGGGACACAGGTTCGATCCCTGGTCTGGGAAGATCCCACATGCTGCGGAGCAACTAAGCCTATGCGTCACAACTACTGAGCCAGCGCTCTAGAGCCTGCGAGCCACAACTACTGAGCCCGCGTGCCACAACTACTAAAGCTCGTGTGCCTAGAGACTGAGCTCTGCAACAAGAGAAGCCACCGCAATGAGAAGCCCGCACACCACGACGAAGAGTAGCCCCCGCTCGCCGCAACTAGAGAAAGTGCACACGCAGCAACAAAGACCCAACACAGCCAAAAATAACTAACTAACTAAATAAATAAATAATAAAAAGAAGAAGAATACCAACTCATAAATACAGAAGGAATGATAGAATGAAAAATCCTTCACTTTGCAACCACCATATTAATAAATGATTCAGGAAAGAATCATCAATAGATAATAAAACCACTGGGTGAAAGATTGTTGAAACAGGAGGATGTATCTGCAGTATCAAAGTATGGTCCCACTATAGATTACTAATTACAAAGAGGAAAAGTTTCCTCTAGTACAGAAATCAGGTGGACACCATTTTAACTAAATGATCAAATTTATCACATGCTTCCTGATGTGGTACACTGAGAAAGACACATTGTCATCTATATTGTACTTCTGCCAAAATTATTTAATATGATAGTATTGCAAACACAATCAGACATATCCATATGAGGGACATTCTGCAAAACAACTGACCTGGATTTTTGAAAAATATTAAAATCATGAAAGATTTCTTTCTCTTTCTTCCTTCCTTCCTTCCTTCCTTCCTTTCCTTCCTTCCTTCCATGGGAAACTGATTTCTCTTTATTTAGGCCCTAGGAAGACAATTAAATTTGGTCACATATTACTTTTTAAAAAATCTAGTTTCAGGGGTTCCCTGGTGGTCTAGTGGTTAGGATTCTGGGCTTTCACTGCCATGGCCTAGGTTCAATCCCTGTTCTGGGAACTGAGATTCCACAAGCTGCGTGGCGTGGCCAAAAAAAAAAAAGAAAGAAAAAAATCTAGTTTTACACAGATAGGACCAAAGTATCAGAGAAATAATTTCTTCTGTAAAAATTGGCCAACCTTTATAAAAAATCTAACATACAATGTAATTCAAATTATATAAAGACTGCTTGGGATCATAACAGTCTGAATGCATGATAGTTGCAATTCCATTCTAATAGGTGTGAAAATATTTGCTCTCCTGTGGCTTTGGTCCAAAAGAGGTGAGCTGAATCTGCAAGAATAAACTAAGTACCTGTGGACGAAGAATGTCGTATTAGTAAACAAAGGATGTTACAGCCATCAAGCCCTCAGCCACTGCAGCCACCACCAACTGTGCATCCTGAGGGGATTCAAAGGAGAAAAATAGGATGCTGGCCCAAAGAATTAATGTACATATGAAAGGAATGATTTAAATGAGCCCAGACTCTTACATCTTCCAATACATAGAAAAGTCCTATATTCATTAACTTGAGAGGTCTGGTTTTTCTTTGATTAACAGTAATCGTTTGATGTTCTGACAACCTAGTTTTTGCCCATATATCCTGGTTCCTCCCTTACCTCTTCAGAGCAGTTCCTCAGAGCTATCTGAGAGGCTGTCTTCCGGGCTTAAGTCCTCAGCAAGTCTACTGAATAAAACGCAATTCTCAACTTTTGTGTTGTGCATATTTTTTCAGTCGACATACCTAGTCTTTTGCCAACATTAATTTAGATTGCTATTGGTAGCAGAAATGTCCATGATGACTAGTTCTACTATAACAAAGTAAAATAAAAGAATTTTTTCTTTCGGCCACGCCACGCGGCTTGTGGGATTCCCCGACCAGGGATCGAACCCGGGCCACAGCAGTGAAAGCACAGAGTGCTAACCACTGGACTGCCAGGGAATTTCCAATTAAAGAATAGTTATCATGAACACATCACAATATCAGATAAACTTTTTATAACAGAAAAGTATGAAGAAAAAGAAAAGATTAAACAGCTACCACAAACAAAAAAATAGTGTCTCCCCCATAACTCTATTTGAAGGGGTAGAAAGTGCGATTAGAGGTTTATTGATGCTAATATGAAAGGAAATTGAGTATTGTATTTATTTCTTATTTTATACAACTCTTACTCTTTATAACAATGTTTATAGTCACATCCATAAAAGTATGACCCATGGCATCTGAAAGCAAACACTCTGTAATTATTTAAAACGGCCTTTTAAAAAGTATAATACTGGGCTTCCCTGGTGGCGCAGTGATTAAGAATCCGCCTGCCAATGCAGGGAACAGGGGTTGGAGCCCTGGTCCGGGAAGATCCCACATGCCGTGGAGCAACTGAGCCCGTGTGCCACAACTACTGAGTCTGCGCTCTATGAGCCCGAGAGCCACAACTACAGAAACCCGCGCACCTAGAGCCTGTGCTCCGGAACAAGAGAAGCCACCGCAACAAGAAGCCCGCGCACCACAGCGAAGAGTAGCCCCCGCTCACCGCAACCAGAGACAGCCTGCGTGCATCAAGGAAGACCCAACGCAGCCAAAAATAAAATAAATAAAATAAAAATAAATAAATTTATTAAAAAAAATTCAACTGAGTAAATTCTAAAAATCTTATTGGCTTTATTCAACAATTTATGAATCAGGACACGTCCAATCTAGCAGCTAGAAAGGCGCTCTGAAGAGCTGTACAAAATGAAAGCCTTTTATAGGTAGCAGGGAACAGGAACAAGGAATTAAACTAGGCAAAAAGCAGATTGGCTATTACCAGGTTACTTCGCTTTAGGGAATGGCAGGGGGGTCTATAGGTAGATGACATAACTAAATAACGAGTGCTGAGCAGGCGATTCCTTTTTTATTTTCTTTTTGTGGCGGCACCACATGGCATGTGGGATCCTAGTTCCCCAACCAGGATCGAACCCAGGCCCCCTGCCTTGGAAGCACGGAGTCTTATCCACTAGACCGCCAGGGAAGTCCCAGGTGATTCCTGATTGACTTATTTAAGATTCCACTTCTGGGAGAGCCAAAACAGTAGTTAAGTCTCCCTTTGGTGATGTGGGGCTTAGCATAAGCAACTCCATTTTGGACCTGTTGTGTTTTTAACATCATTCTAAAAGAGCTTTACTCTCAACTTTGAAGTACTTATTTCAGCAATTCTCTGATGGACTCTGTGAAAGCAATTATCTAAATTTTCTGAACTCCTATCTGAATCTTCTATTGAATCCTCACAACCACCCTATGAGGTTGGTAAGAAACTGGGGCTCATAGAGATTATTAATTACCCAGGGTCATGCTGTCAGAAGCAGCGCGTCCGGGATTCGAATTTAAGTTTTACTCGGGGCCCATACTTTAAACACTCTGGCTATTTTGTTTTAACTCTGTCCGCAATAGTCTGACCACAGATAAATGTTCAAATTGTGCTTACTGAGGACTGCATTAATTTCGTACAGAAAATACTGTGTTCTCTTACAAGATGTTTCCCTACCGTGAACAACTCGGGAACAGTAATTGGTAGCTGGAGGCACTCACTGATGTGGTTTGTCGAATGCCGTCAGTTAAGAAGGGAACGTACGACTCCAGCCCCTAAGGGGCGCTGTCTTCGCCCAACGACCAGCGTGACCCGCATTCTTATACGAAAACGTTTGTGGGTGGCCTCGGCTCTCGGAACTGGAAGACGCAGGCGGAGTCC
Organism: Balaenoptera ricei; assembly: GCF_028023285.1. Classification (NCBI taxonomy): domain Eukaryota; kingdom Metazoa; phylum Chordata; class Mammalia; order Artiodactyla; family Balaenopteridae; genus Balaenoptera; species Balaenoptera ricei. Next base: position 13,568,670 of record NC_082646.1, read on the forward strand.
CCGCCCCACTCTGGGCGCACGCGCATGCGCCCGCCGGGCCCCGCCCCATGCCACTCCAGCTCCCACCTCCGTTCAGGTAGGGGGCGGTGTGCGGGGGAGGGGCGTCGCCTGGGGGCGGGGCTGGAGTGGGAGTCTCAAGCGTTGCTGCTCCTTTGTCGGAGGCCCAACTTCCAATCCAACCAGGAGCAGTTTCTGCGGCTGCCGGTTCAGGGGTGGAGGCAGTTGCTGGGTCCGGGAGCAGCACGCTCCCTCTCCTTTTTGTCGCACGAGTCCTGGGGTCTCCGCAGCTCTCGAGCCCCTGCTCTCGGGCCCCCGTCTATTCCCAGCCGGAGTCGGGTGTCCTGGGTAGCTTGAGGACACGGGGCTGGGCAGGTGCCGAGAGCTCGCCGCCTCGCTCCCTCCTCCCCCTTCTTGCCGCTTGGCCCCACCCCGCCTGGCCGAGCCACTCGGCGCCGGAAGCGAGGGGCCTCCGGGGCCTACGTGGGGCAGCCTGCTCCGCTTGCGCCCACGCCTTCTGCTCCAATTGCTTTCCCAACCAAGCGGCAAAGCCGGGGTCGTGCTGCCGGGGCCCTGGGAAGCGGGGCGCATGGGCACTGCGCCTGGAGTCCATCGCTGCGCCTTCCCGCCCACGGGGCGTCCGGTCACCGTCCCTGAAGCCCCAGCCTGCCAGACCGGAGCCCATACTGACGTCAAGGGTAAAGGCGACCGGAGGCATCTCAGTGGCACAACCAGGACCCCTGCCCCTAGTGGGGCTTTCGGTGTGCAACCGTGGGTCCTGAGCAGGGAACTTCCTTCCCCCGCCCCTTGCTTACCGTTCTGCAACTGTCAGTAAACAGTTACACCGTACCGTGTGCTAAGCATCAGGAGTTACAGGGCTTGAGGTCAGCTCTGGAAGACTTGAAAGTGAGGTTGTTGGGGATAGGTGTCTGATTGAGTGTGTGTGTGCGTGTGCGTGTGTGTGTGTGTGTGTGTAGAAACTAACCCAGCACCTAGTGCAGTGCCTCTCAACCAGTAAGCCCTCAATAAACCTTCACCGAATGAATGAGAAGGTAGGTGGATGAGGGAGCCGGGCTAGAGAGGGCAGCTCTACTCATCCCACCCCTGCCTCCCCTGAGCGCAAGCCGACAAAAATAATTAGGTTAAGCCTTTAATCACAGCTGGTTTCACGGGCAGGCGGACAGGGAAGAGCCGGGAAAGGCAGCAATCCTGGGGACACAGTGTGCTGGCCTGTTTCACGGACACTGCCTCCCTCTCGGACGCCCTCCAGGCCCCCACAGCCTGGGCGTCAGTAATCTCCTGTTTTCTTGTCTCCCTCAGGACACCGGGTTCCCTAGGAGCCACCCCAGGCTTAATGATTGTCCAGAAGGTGCCTATAAAGGGAGCCTGGGAGGCTGGGTGGAGGAGGGAGCAGAAAAAACCCAACTCAGCAGATCTGAGCACTTGAGAGCCTCAATCAGGAGCCGTGGTCAGAGGCTCTGTGTCCCGGCCAGTAGGGCCTGCTCTTTCCCACCATGGCGGCCCGAGGCTACGGCTATTACCGGACTGTGATCTTCTCGGCCATGTTTGGAGGCTACAGCCTGTACTACTTCAACCGCAAGACCTTCTCTTTTGTCATGCCGTCGCTGGTGGAGGAGGTCCCTCTGGACAAGGATGACTTGGGTGAGCCCTGGCAGGGCAGGGGGGGTGGGCCCAGGAACACAGGACCAGCAGAACAAGTTGGGTGTTTGTGCAGTGTGGTGGGTACAGGCATGTAGTGTGCGTGGAGTGTCTGCACAGCAGACGCCGGGGGACAGTGCATGTGCCGGATGAGGAGGCTCTGAGATCCATGTCTGTGGGCACAGGTAAAGGACTGTGGGTATGGTCTAAGCATGTCTGAGGGCTGCTTATCTGGTGTGTGTGTGTGTGTGTGTGTGTGTGTGTGTACGCCCGCCTGTGACTAACATGTGTCCCCAGAGGCACTGTGTGTTAGGGGGATTCTGAGCATGGTTTCTGCACCTGTGTGGGTGCAGGCTAAGACCACAGGGTGAGTGCTGGCCACTGACATTGTGAGCACTGGGAACTGGGGAGTTGGTGCAATGACTCCATGTGGCCTAGCAGGCTACCCTTCAGGAGGAATAAGGTCCCTGACTCCAATTCTAAGCCTTTTGCCCCATGTTCTGAGATGGGGCAACAGAACTGCCAGAGACACTGGGTTGGCATCCACGGTGAGGGAGAAATCAGGCATATGAGAATCCCATGGAGGAGGGCTGTCTTGCTCCCTGACAGCTGCTGCTGGAACTCTCCAAGAGGCTGAAAAGTCATGGGTCAGCCTGGGGCTAGTGCTGATGGAGAGGCCGGAGGAGTAGCCTGGCCCCATGAATGAATGTCAGGATTCCAACACAGGCCCCTCCTATTCCTCTTGCAAGGAACTAGTCTCACCCTGCCAGGCACCTCTACACACCTGACCCCATGCCTTCCTCCACCCTCCTGTGCCTCTGCCCTGGCCCCTAACCCCCCAGGTGTCCTGCTCCCTGCTCCCCTCCCCTGCAGGGCTCATCACCAGCAGCCAGTCGGCAGCCTACGCCATCAGCAAGTTTGTGAGCGGGGTGCTGTCTGACCAGATGAGTGCTCGCTGGCTCTTCTCTTCCGGGCTTCTCCTGGTTGGCCTGGTCAACGTAGTCTTTTCCTGGAGCTCCGCAGTACCTGTCTTTGCTGCTCTCTGGTTCCTCAATGGCCTGGCACAGGGGCTGGGCTGGCCCCCATGTGGCAAGGTCCTGCGGAAGGTGAGTGTCTGCTTCCAAGGAGCTGGTTCAGATTGGCAGAGGACACCTAAAGAGCATGTGGGCACGCTGGCACCTCCACCCCCAAACAGAGCAGGTTCCTCAGGAGTTCCAGCCCAGCTTCTGTTGCTTGTCAAGGCTGAACGTGGTGGGGTCAGGTGGCAGATGAGGGAATTGGCCCTGCCAAGTAGAAGAGCCCTCTCCCTCATCCCTGTAATGTGAGCTTCTGGGTCTGCGCCACCTGACCCTCACCTTCAATATGGACTGTAGGCTGGGCATCTACTCTGTCCCCCTCTGCCCCACAGTGGTTTGAGCCATCTCAATTTGGCACTTGGTGGGCCGTCCTATCAACCAGCATGAACCTGGCTGGAGGGCTGGGCCCCATCCTGGCAACCATCCTCGCCCAGAGCTATAGCTGGCGCAGCACGCTGGCCCTGTCGGGGGCACTGTGTGTGGTTGTCTCCTTCCTCTGTCTCCTGCTCATCCACAATGAACCTGCTGATGTTGGACTCCGCAACCTGGACCCCACACCCTCCAAGGGCAAGAAGGGTGAGTACGCACTAAAGCCGACCCCTAGGGTCATTCACCTGGCAGACTTTCATTGAGGACTGGCTGTATGCCTGGCCCTGTACTAGCTAATGGATGTCGGGATGGTGATGGAGAGTGGGTGGGGAGTAAATAAAACTCCATCCTGAGAGGCAGTTAAGTACCAGACAAGTGGCAGAGCCAACAAATGCTATGACTCATGTTGTAGCCTAGTCCTTCCTTACAAGAGAGCCAGGGTTCCCTGTGTGGACAGCATCCTAAGCGTTAAGTGGCTTGGGTGCCTTCCTCCATCCCCACTGGTCCTCAGGTTCTCTTTCATTCGTTGAGACTTGCAGTGGAGAGGAGAGGGCAGAACAGTGGGTGAGGGGGACCTTCCTGCTGATCCTTGGCTATGTGGACGGACTCTGCCCCTACGGCTAGTGAATGAGTGGTGGGGGCAGGGCAGCCTGAGCAGAGTCCTGAGGCCTGGCCTCCTCCCACCCCCAGGCTCTCTGAAGGACGAGAGCACCTTACAGCAGCTGCTGCTGACCCCCTACCTGTGGGTGCTCTCCACTGGCTACCTTGTGGTGTTTGGAGTCAAGACGTGCTGTACTGACTGGGGCCAGTTCTTCCTTATCCAGGAGAGAGGACAGTCAGCCCTTGTGGGTGAGATGAGTGTTGGGATGGGGCAGGCCTAGGGAGCAGGAGCCAATGCAGGGGATGGGAAATTCAGACCCGCTTCCCTTTATCCTCTTTCTTCTTTCCCTGAGGCCGGGCAGTACTCAGGCAGCTGTGGCCAGTCACCCTTGGGGACCTTGTACCTCTCTGGGTTTCAGTCAGTCTGGGACAACCCCAAGGTGTAATACCCTTCCACCCTTCCTTTCCCTCTTCCCACCACAACTCCCCACTGCAGGTAGCTCCTACATGAGTGCCCTGGAGGTTGGGGGCCTTGTAGGCAGCATCGCAGCTGGCTACCTGTCAGACCGGGCCATGGCCAAGGTGAGTGGGCAGAAGGGACGGGAAGGAAGAGGGTCCCTTTAAATCTTCCCAGCATGACTGGGACAGGCACCAGAGAGGTAGGAGCCCTGGGGCACAGGCAGCTTGGCATATGCTGGTTTAGCTTGGGTGAGGTGGGAATGATTCCAGGCTACTCTTCTTTGCTAGGGATGTGGAGATGAGACTCTTGGGGGAAAGGGTTTTAACTGATGTCAAGGAGAGCCAGAATTTCTCTCCGCCTAGCTTCTCCACAGCCCCAGGGAAACTGGGGTTGGGGAGGGACTGGATGCAGCCTGCCACCACGTGTCCCCAAGCCTGCCCCAAGTGGAGGAAGGGATGTTGTGGAGTTTGACCTCAGAACATAATAAGCAGGTCCCAGGGCCTCCCAGAGCTGCCTTGGGCCAAGAACTGCAATGGGATTGCCAAAGACCTGTCAGCAGAGGTCTGCTGTGTCAGCGTCCGGGGGCGAGGGTTCTCTGCTGCTCCTGGGGCCTGATGTTGCTGGACTGTGTCCACAGGCACGGCTGTCCATGTACGGGAACCCCCGCCATGGCTTGCTGCTGTTCATGATGGCTGGCATGACAGTGTCCATGTACCTCTTCCGGGTAACTGTGACCAGTGACTCCCCCAAGGTAAATAAACAGGGACTGGCCCACGTCAGGGACAAGGATGAGAAAGCAAGGGCCACTGACTCTGTCTCCCTCTCCCTGGTCTTTCTCTGCTTCTGACTGCCCTTTTCAGTTGTTTGTACCTCCATTCCCCTCGTCTGTACTCTGATGCCCCTCCTTGACTCTGGGCCTGGTTTCTTCTCCTCTCTATGCTCCTCTAGGATGTTGCTTTCTGGACTCCGGCTCTTCACCCTCTCGCTGAGCTCACAGGCTTTACAGAGCATGAGGTGCCCTATCTTTATCTCTGGTTTTCCGCGTGGTGTGTCTCACCTTTGTCCTACCGCCTCTGCCTTGCCCTTAGCCAATCCAGCTTGCACAAGTCCTGAGACGAGACAGCATCTCACTTGGAGGGATGGCTCCTGAACCCCCCTCCCCTACCTGCACAGGCCGCTGGGTTGGCTGAATGTGGCCCCCACTCCTCTAGCTCTGCAGTCAGCTGTGCTGGGAAGTGGTGTGTGTGGGAGTCACTTACTGTCTGCTTTTACTACAATTATTTGTTCCTGGGGCCAAGCATTCCTCTCTCCTCTGGCAGGGGTAGGTAGGTAAGAGGCTTTCTCAGACCTTAAATGCTACCCTGCACTGCCCTTGCAGCTCTGGATCCTGGTGTTGGGAGCTGTGTTTGGTTTCTCCTCTTATGGTCCCATTGCCTTGTTCGGAGTTATAGCCAATGAGAGTGCCCCTCCCAACTTGTGTGGCACCTCCCATGCCATTGTGGGACTCATGGCCAATGGTAAGTGATACCCCACTGATGCCTTGCACACAAGCCAGCTAGGGGCTGGAACAAGCCCCACTGGCTCTATCCTCACAATGACTCAGGCTCTTCCCCTCCTCCCTGACAGTGGGCGGCTTTCTGGCTGGGTTGCCCTTCAGCACCATTGCGAAGCATTACAGCTGGAGCACAGCCTTCTGGGTGGCTGAAGTGATCTGTGCGGCCAGCACAGGTGCCTTCTTCCTTCTACGAAACATCCGCACCAAGATGGGCCGAGCGCCCAAGAAGGCTGAGTGAAGACAGTGCAGGCTCTGGAGCATCCTGTCCCACTTGTGGCCTCTCCCCTCCACGGGGGTGGGGGAAGGGAGGGAGGGGACTATCTGACTAGCACCTTTGACTTTCCCTTTCTGCTCCTTTTCCCTCATCCAAGTGGCACTGGAAGTTATCAGTGGCTAATGAGGTCCCAGCTTCCCATCTGATCTCTATTTAAAAGACAACCTTTGTTCTTGGACTCCATTAGCTCCTATTTCCTGGCTTCAAAGAGGAAACCCCTGCACTCAGGGAGTCTCCTATATCCTTCTCCCTCTCTTGGGCCCTGCCCTGTCCCCATCCCACCCCATCCTCACCTGAGGTGAGGCTCCTCCTGCAGCAGCAGGGCAGCAGTGGCCTAGGACCTCTGCCCTGAGGCCTCTCAGCTGGGGGCAACTGCTCCTGCCAATACCTTGGACTCCAGGGGAAGAGGGTCACTCTCACCAATACCCAGGGTACAGTAGGGGGGTATGGGTGGGAGAGTAGAAAGATTTGTTACAGAAAATTAAAACTAGATTTGATACTAAACCCTGTCAGTGAGTCATTCTTTCAAAAACGGTAGTACAGGGACTTCCCCTGGTAGCGCAGTGGTTAAGACTCCGCGCTCCCAATGCAGGGGACCCGGGTTCGATCCCTGGCCAGGAAACTAGATCCCACATGCATGCTGCAACTAGGAGTTTGCATGCCACAACTAAGGGGCCCGCCCGCCGCAACTAAGACCCGGCGCAACCATATAGAGAAATAAATAAATAAAATAAATATTAAAAAAAAAATAGGGCTTCCCTGGTGGCGCAGTGGTTGAGGGTCTGCCTGCCAATGCAGGGCACACGGGTTCGAGCCCTGGTCTGGGAAGATCCCACATGCCGCGGAGCAACTAGGCCCGTGAGCCACAACTACTGAGCCTGCGCGTCTGGATCCTGTGCTCCGCAACAAGAGAGGCCGCGATAGTGAGAGGCCCGCGCACCGCGACGAAGAGTGGCCTCCACTTGCCACAACTAGAGAAAGCCCTCGCACAGAAACAAAGACCCAACACAGCCATAAAATAAATAAATAAATAAATATCTTAAAAAAAAAATAAAAAGTACTTCTCAAAAAAAAAAGGGGAGGTAATACAAGCCAGAGATAGCTTTTTTGGGGAAATACTCCCTTAATACATGCTTTTTCCACCCCAGAAGAGAGAGACTTCATTCCCCTGGAAGGGAAAGCTGAAGTGTAGATGGACTCCTTTAAACTCATGTCTCTACTGCCTTCAACTTCATACTGCATAATTCAATGAACATTTTGAAGATGAAACTACTGGGTGCCAGGCAGGTTAAGTAATTTGATGGAGGGAGATAACAGTGTAGTCAGAAAGCCTGGGTTCAAACTCAGTCCGCTGGTAACTAGCTTTGAGACTTTGCGGCAGAGAGTTTGTACAGTGCTTGCTGAATCTCATCTGTAATAGAAACAGAATGTACCCCCTGAGGTAAGGGAGAGGATTAAGTGAGATAAAGCGTAAAACGTGGCTATAAGCACTTGATAAATATTCCATCATCATTTTCATTATCGTCATCACCACCATACCCACCACCTAGGAAGTCAGTAGCAGTTCTGGAACTAGGATCAAGGCTCCTGATTCAAAGTCCCATGTTCATTCATTCACTTAATGAACATTTATTTGTTTTGTTTTCTACTAGAACATAGTATCTCATTTTCCCAGAATTCCCTTATCATTTCTGTCTCCCCTCCTGAGGCTTTTTCCCCAAACCATCAATTAGGATAGCAAACACTGAGATCAAAGGAATGTTTATTATAGCATTTATGGGCCTACCTCCTCCATAAATAATCTGTACAGAGTTGGGAAGTAGGACCATAATAGATACAGGAGGAAAGAGAGCATGGTATTAAGGCTCGGGCATTGGTACATGTCATCAGGCTCAGCAACCTCCCATTTTCAAGTGCACTAACAAATGCCGCTGGGATCTCCATCGGAGTGGAAACAGCAGGACCCCTGTTGCAGGATCTCTCAAGAATATGCGGGGAGTGGGGGGGGTCCACTGCAGGTTCAGCCTAAGACCCAGGTCCAAAAGTTCCAGCCTTCTCTGCCACCTCCAGGGCTAACTTCAGGTTCTGGTCAAACAGCTCACACCTAGGCCAGACCCAGGAAGCACAAATAAGGACAAAGTGTGAGGCCTGGCTCTCTCCCCACCTTGGGTGCAGAGGCAGAGCCAGTGGAAACTCTGCTTGAAGAAGGACATAAACCCCAAGGAAAGTCTTTAGTTTCTCCAAAAAATAAATAAGTAAAAGGCTAGTTACTTTTGTTTTATTTAAAAATAACTCTACTACACTTCAAAATGACATTGGGGAAAAGCACACAGGGAGGGGGAACAAGGAGGCTTTGACCAGAAGCTGGGAAGTGGGACCACATACCTGATGGGCATTTCCAGGGAGTAAAATGGATTCTTCAGGGCAAAGTCTGAGTAAATCTCATAAATCTTTCGGAGAAGAGAATCTATCCCAGCCTGCCTAGGATCCGCCAGCACCACAAACTTTATCCCTGGAGAGGGACCAGGAATGATTACCAAAGGGTAGAGAATGCAGCAAAAAATGCTGTCCTTTGTTTGTACAGCACTTTCATATGCCCACTTAAATTTTATCCTTATTGCTACATAAAGCACGAAAAGCAAGATTTTGAATCTACAGGTGAGAGCAGAGAAGTGAAATGACTTTGTTGCATCACCCAGCTGACTGAGTGACCAGGCTTTGGGTTCTAGCTCTGTCGCTTACTTCTGGCCTGGGGGCCCCTCAGCAGAAAGTGCCAGGCAAGGAACAAACTCAGGCAGTTTTCAATGATCTGCCTTCAGGGAGTGATGCAATGACAGTCACGATCCAAAGGCCATTTCCATTTTGCATTCAAATTTCATTTTGGAACAACACACCTTCCAAAACGTGTGCAACATGAGATAACATTAAGGTGAGTTTATCTGTGGACAGGATAACCAAGGCTGAGCACGCTCAGTGGCATGGACAAAACTGGCGTCAGATTAAATATTGGCTTTAGATTCACAAAACAAGTAACTGTCTGTGCAGTTGTCCCAGAAAAGGCTAACCAACACTCCCTTGCTTACCAAACCCGACTTAGGTCAATCCCTTCTCCCAACCTGCCCCATCGCATCCCCTTGGCCTATCTAGAGGTGCGTACCTGTCAATGTCTGGAAGCAGTGCAGTTTGAATGTGTCTGTCTCCAGCATCTCAATGCCTGAGCTGCCCTGTTCAGGAGACAGCTGGGAGCCGATTGCGAACAGCCTATTTGCAAAGGAGGCAAAGTTGGGAATGCACCTCATTGCTATAAGGGAGAAGTGCTTCTCGAACTTTTCCACTGAAATTACCCTTATCTTCTGAAGAGTTCAAATTACAGCTTGAGAGAGTCAGAAGCAGCAGTGTGAACTGCCTGGCAGCAGTATCAAAGTTTCTTAAAAATTCATTTTAATTCTGCATGTATTTTACATTCATACTTTCCTACAAAACACTGTACATTGAAAACTTTGGGTGAAATTAACACTCTGGGACTATGTACCACGTTTACTCACCCCATAACTATGCATATCCAGTACATCTCATACCATAATTGACAGCAAGAAAAGATCTTAAAGATCATTTAGCTCAATTGCCTTACTTTAAAGATGAAGAAACTTAAGACTCAGAAAAGAGGTGACTTAGGCAAACAAAATCACACCTACAGCCTAGTCATACTGGATCAATTCTTTTCATGACACAAGAACTGACGATTTAGAAGGAGGAAGGTAAGCACCGCCGCTCAGGAAGTCTCTGAGCGCAGAACCACACTAATCCAGCCAGTCTATGAGCCAAGTGCAGACCGACAAAATCTAGGAAGGCTTGTGAGACTTACGAGTGGAACATGGAGGCCAGCATGAGCTTCTCATTGGAGGTGAGGCGAGGCCGGCCGAATCGAATGGACACCGGGTAGTTAGCAGGGTTGCCCAGGTACTCCAGCACCTCTTTCCCATCGGCCGTGTACTTGCCGCTCACGTCCACACCATTGATGGCCAGCACTGCGTGGCCCACTGCAGAGCCGAGGCTAAGCGTCAACGAAGCCTCAGCTTGGGGATCCCGCCAAGGGTACAATGGACCCGGCCCCAACTCCTCACCCCCTCCGCCCCCCGCCCAAAGACACCTGCCCACAACGGCGGCACTGGGCCCCGCCCCCCGGGCCCGAGCCTAACCCACCCCGGATGCCGTCGCGCTGGCCGAAGGCAACCAACACACGCTCGTCATGCAGTTTGAGCAGCAGATCAAGCGGGTAACTGAAAGTTTTCTCAGCCTCGGCCCGTGGCGCGTAGCTGTCCAACTGGTAAATGAGGCCTCCAGCTTTGTTCACCACAAACACACTGAAAATCGCCATTGCTGCCGCCGCGACTGCGGGATTGCCTCCCCCTCCCGGCTCCGCCCCGGAACCGCAGCACAGGACCTGCCCCTGGCGCCCCGGCCGCGCTTCCCCTCTCGACCCCGGAGCGCGGCCCGCTGCGGCGCTTGCGCACTTGGAGCACGCCTGGCTGTCAGTAATGCCGGGAAGTTAGTTGTCGGGATCTAGAAAATTGTTTTCTGTCCCTTTTCCCCGGTTTTTAGTGTCAGGAAACAGCAACGTGTGACTGCCTCACAACTAGCCGCAAAATGCAAAAGGTAGGGGCAGCCTCAAGTGCCTCCGGCTGCGGGATGAGGTCACACTGCCCACAGCCACTTCCGGGCCTGAGTCAGGCCTGAGCCTCCGGACTTCCTCCGCGCGGTCCCGCCCCTTGCCCCGGAAGCACTCGCTGCAGGCGGAGGTTTCTGGGTTTCTTCGCTAAACGCACTTCCTTTTTGTCCGACATCTTAGCGAAGCGAGGTGGTAGGAGTTCCTCTCTCGGCTTCGTTATGGTGAGCTCTGTTTGGGGTCAGCCGGCGTGGTTTTGGGAGCCGGCGATGCCGGCGCGCATTTGGGGCGGCATCGGAGGAGGGCTCCCAGAACTGCCGGGCCGCGTGTCGAGGCGGGCGGGCTATTGCTTCCCCCATGTGCTCCGGCAGTGGGGTCTGCGCGGGGGTGGGGAGGTGGGGCGCAGGCGTAGGGGGAGCGTGGGGCTGCCTTGAGACCTGGCCGCATTCCCGCTTTTCTTCTGTAGCCGCCCAAGGATGACAAGAAGAAGAAAGATGCCGGAAAGTCGGCCAAGAAAGACAAAGACCCAGTGAACAAATCTGGGGGCAAGGCCAAAAAGAAGGTAGGAGTGAGTCGCTTGAACGTTGAGGGAGGCTGCGGGCGCCCGTCCCTTATCGATATATTAACTGACACCTAGCAGATGGCTTGTAAGGTGGTGGGGTCTAGAGTCAGGTTATTACAGCTTATGCTCTTATCACCATTCTGGTTTTTCTTCATTTGGAAAATGGGGTGATATATGCTGTTTGGAAATATAACAGATGTGTACAGAGCATTTATTTTGATACGTAGCACATAGTGTTATTTTAATTGGTTCCTTGGGGCTCAGTCAGTATCCGAAAGTCTCAATAATAGGTTTTCCACCCCCCCCCCCCAACCAGATGTGTCTTTGATGCCGTTAACGACAACCAGGGTCTCTTTTTACTTTGAATTCTGGGTTTCTAATTATTTAAATCTTAATTTGCGGAATGTCTGCAAATTCTGAATTTCATAGATCTCTGTAGGCCAAGGAATAGAGCCACTCTCTCAGTATAGCCGTAAAACCAAGTAACAATTCTTTGAGGCACGTTGTTCAAGGAGGGAAGAACTGGAGCACTGATTTTTTTTTTTTTTTTTTTTTTTTTGGTGAGCAGAAGTGGTCCAAAGGCAAAGTTCGGGACAAGCTCAATAACCTAGTTTTGTTTGACAAAGCAACATATGACAAACTCTGTAAAGAAGTTCCCAACTATAAGCTTATAACTCCAGCTGTCGTCTCTGAGAGACTGAAGATTCGTGGCTCCTTGGCCAGGGCAGCCCTGCAGGAGCTGCTTAGTAAAGGTGAGAGGGGTGTGTTGTACTGATTTGTATGCTTTTGCACCTTAAATTGGCCTGACCGTGTTAGCCATCTTAAATGCAATAGGTGGTTGTTAGTAATGTAATTCTAACATGTTACTTAGGTTATTGGTTAGTGCCCAATAATGGAAACAGTGATTTTCAAGTTATAGTGTAGTGCTGTGAAGGTGGCCATCCCAAGAGCAGGTGGTGAGTCCCTTGTTTTAAAAAGGTAAGTCAAATTAGATTATAACCAAGAAATGTAGGCATGTCTCCTGAACTCATGCTTAAATTCAACATTTCTGTTTTGGGATGGGATGTAAAACAAATATTTCTAGTGTCTGATTAAGTATTTCATGGTACTATTGTGTGAAAAATTTATAATTTCTTTCTAGGACTTATTAAACTGGTTTCAAAGCACAGAGCTCAAGTAATTTACACCAGAAATACCAAGGGTGGAGATGCTCCAGCTGCTGGTGAAGATGCATGAACAGGTGAGCAAGAACCCAGGGGTTCATGGTGTAGGAAGTATGCATTCCTTCACAAGGCTCTATAGTTCTGATTCTTGAATTTTTTTTTTTTTTACAGGTCCCACCAGCTGTATATTTTGAAAAATAAAACTTTATTAAATCAAATAAGTGGGCATGTCTGTTTCCTAAGAAAGGCAGTTACAAAGGATAATAGTAGGTATCGGTTTGTTCATTTGGCTTTGAGCATTACAGTGGTTGAAAATGTATTAGGAAACCATTAACTTTTCTTTCTACGTGGCTGCTGTTTGTTTCTTGCTGCGGCTTCAGTTTTGAATTGATGCCTGAAAAGAAATGAAGGGTTAGCAGGACGAAGGGTGAGATCTCCAAGGGGGAGTGGGTTGGGGTCCTGACACTGGGCCCATACCTGGATTGCCAGCGGCGTCCATTATTCCAGACCCGGCCAAAAGAGGGCAGCCAGCCTGCACTGGTACTGGAGTTATGATCAAAGTTGGCCCCAACTCTGTCTGGTGGGAGTTTCTTCAATTTCTGTTTTTCCTCTACAATAAGCAGTTTTATTTCAGTAGGAAGACTTAAAGAACCCATCACCATTTCTGAATTAATTAACTTACTTTCTTTGAGAAACTCTTCATAGGAGGGTCCTATTTGTTGGTTCCCAGAGCTACAGTCCTCATCTTGGACCATCCAGGGAGGTGTGGCACCTGGAAAAGGAAGACCTTTTAAGCAGAAATCAAAGCACTTAGAAAAAGTTTTTAACCTTCAGGCTATTGTGGAACATATCTAGCTATAAGTTCCTACCTACCTGAAAACTATAAATGTTTGTAAACAAAATCCAGGAATTCTGGACCATGGGAAGTTGAGGGGCCTAGGCTAATTTAAAAGGTGCTGATACTTAATAAGCTGTATTGAGGCATGACTGACATAAAACAAACTACACACATTTAAAGCATACAATTTGAAATGTTTGGGGTGAAATCATCACCACCATGTATCCTTGTGCCCCTTTAAAATATTTTCTGGCACACCTTCCTTATACCCCTTTTCCCAGGCAACCACTGATGTGCTTTCTGTTGCTATAGGTTAGTTTGCATTTTCTGTAATTTTGTATAAATGGAATATATTATGTACCCTTGTGTGCCTTTTAGCATAGTTACTTTGAGGTTTTTGTGTTACGCGTGTTTTCAATCGTTCCTTTGTTATTGAGTATTTTTTGAAGTGTTCATTTGCTGAGGCACATTGAGATTTTTTTTCAACTTTGTAAGAAACTGCCAAACTGTTTTCCAAAGTAGTTATGCCATTTTGCATTCCCACCAGCAGTGTATGAGAGTTCCTGCATATATAAATGGTCAGTCTTTAGCCTTTTTAAATTTTTTGGCCACACCACGTGTCATGTGGTATTGTTCCCCGACCAGGGATTGAACCCGTGCCCCCTGCATTGAGAGTGCGGAGCCTTAACCGCTGGACCGCCATTGAAGTCCCTAGTTTTAGCCATTTTGATGAGCATCTTTTTATACGCCTTTATTGAGTGTTGAGAGGTTTTCATATATTGAGAATACACATCCTTTATTAGATGCTGCTTTACTTTGGAAAAACGTAAGTTTATTATGCTAAAGTTTGTAATCTTCCATTTTTCAAGCAAAGTATTTTTTCTCTTAGTTGAAATTCAAGGAGACGAGTGGCTGTAGCATGGCTAATGCCATGGTGGGCACTGTGTAGGGTATAGAAATTTCTCTGGCCCTCAATTGCAACGAGTTTTATTTTTAAAATTTATTTCATTGAAGTATAGTTGATTTACAATGTTGTGTTAATTTCTGCTATACAGCAAAGTGACTCAGTTATATATGTACTCTTTTTCACATTCTTTCCCATAATAGTTTACCACAGGATATTAAATATAGTTCCCTGTGCTATACAGTAGGACCTTGTTGTTTAGTTTATACTCTTTTTATTTTCACTCTTAAGTGTATTATTTCAAAAAAAATTTTAACACACACTCAAATAGTGGTTGAACAAAAACCCTTACAAGAATTACCACGTCTGACATTTTCTAACTTTTAAAACACCTTAGATCTGAAAGTTAAAAAAAAAAAATCCGGTAAGCAGGTGAATGTACATCTGTTACTTTCCTGAGTTACTCAGATGCATTTGACATACGCGTCTTCGATACCCTTCTACCAGTGAAAGGCCTAGAACTCGAGTGTGTCTCAAAGATCCCAAGTTCACTGACAGTGCTGTATCTTAATCAACTTTATTCTCTTAAAAAAAAAGCTTCTTACAGTTTGAGAAACATTGCTGTGGGTCTCACCTGAGTGGATGTTACCAATTCCTGGTGTATCCTGTAGTTGGAAATGGGGGGGAAAATCATAAGAAAGCCAAGAGATGATAGGATACTCATAGCCTAGAGGAAGAAATTTTACAGGAGGTGGATGGAACCACTGCCATGATGCTAGTTCCGCACTGGGTTGATGTTAAATCTTACAGAGCACAGTAAATCACTGAAAGACAGTCTTGCCCTCACCAGACTCAAGGTCTTAGTAGCAGAAATGTCCAAAAATAAGTGCCAACTAGATGGTAGGTAAACGAAACCCTTTTCTTAGCATACATACTACTGGGAAAGAGAATTAAGTATGAATTATACAAGTTACATTCACAGCTTTTTACATGGGGCTACATATATTTATAACAGTTTTCCATGAAAAAGTGACATTCGAGCTAAGAGCTGAAGGAAGGTGAGGGTTAAGTAGATGATGAGGGAAGGAAAGCATATCATTTAAGACAATGGCAATTACATGTTCAAAAGCGAGAGGAGCACAGTGCAGCTGGAGGATAGAATGTAAGAAAGCAGGTGATGCGATTATTTTCTGTTGTGTTTGGGACAAGATGGCAGTAGTAGGAATTGTTCGAAGGTAGAAGCTGGTAGAGACCAGCTTGTATTAAGGAGATAAAATAGATAAGACATACTCATTGAGGGAATGTGAAAAATGAAAGAAAGGAGGGGATAAGAATCTGTAACTACAGTTAATGGAAACACAGGAGTGGTAGGGGTTAGTTAGCTTCAGGTACCTGCGGGGTATCTATAAATGTCCCGTATTGAGCTGGAACTATGAATTCTGCACAGCATGAGATTTAGGAGTTGGTACTCCTATGTGGCAGTTGGGGCAATGTGTGGATAAGATCACCATGGAGGGTGAGGAAAAAGTCTAGGAACGTGATACTATGGGACAGGGCAGCAAGAGGGAAAAGCCTGCTAAGACAGGAATGGCCAGAATACACAGAAAAGCCAGGAGAGACGGGTGTCCTGGGAACTGAGGGGGCATTGGCCTTTTCCCAACTCTCGTATCCATTGTACCTGATGGCCAATGAATGTCAGAGGTTGTACTGTCTCCATCCAGTCAAGCTCTGGGGCTGGTGGCAGGTCCACATATGAGGGCTGCTGTGAGGTGGAGGCTACTTGGCTGAAAAAGACAAAACAGGAGCCAGGCTGGCAGACAAGGTCCTTGAGCCATGAGGATAGCAAAGATGAGATTTGTTCCCTTTTCCCAGCCAGAGTTACAGAATGTTCTAAGAGATGTCAGAACTCCCAACAAGAGGTTTCCTAACAATCTTACCTGTTTGTCCCGTTCCAGCTTCCAGGTGCCGAAGAGCCCTCTTCTGGGTCTGGCACTGTCTGAGGCTGAGTTTGATTCAGGAAAAATAAATGTGTCTAGGATGCTTAAGAATTTGCCTAGGCCATGCTCCCACCCTCCAGACGTAAACAAATTGAGATACTGAGGGTACTGCCCATATCTTGCAAACTTCCTCCCTCCCTCCCAGCCTGGCCCACATCATCTCCACTGACAAAGGCCTGCCCCCTGGTGGGCAGGTAGGGGAATTAAGCCGAGCTGATGAAGCATGGAGTCCATGAATTCTAAGAAGAGCTGGTAGGTGAAATGTTGGACCTGGGAGAAGCAGGAATCAGTGGATTTGGATACTGCGCTGGCTCCTCCGAGGGAAACCAACCTCTAAGACAGACCGAACCACCTCCTGCCGGCTGTGCTCCACCTCACGGATCTGAGCTGCCATCTGTGGGAGGGAGGCTGCTTAGATAGGTACAAAATGGTGGGGGGGCTGGGTCCTTCAGAGGCCTTTCCTTTAACTCACCTCTTTAATCACTTCATCCTCTTTTTCCTCATAGGAATCCAGACTTTTCACCATGGACTTCTTGAATCTAAAAAGAAAAAGGGCAAGTCCCTGCCAGTTGTGAAAAGATCCTCAGTAGATCATTTTTCTCTGAATTTTGAGTAGTGTCAAACTCCTAGAAACAAAATAGTACAGTGAACACCCAAGTACCTCTCCCCCAGATTCACTGTTAACACTTTGCCATACTGGCTCCAGTTCGCTTATAAACACATTTCTTTTCTGCCAAGAACATGAGACTTAATTCTAAATTTTTCAGCATGCATCTCCTGGGAACAGGAACAGCCTATGAAACCATTACCATACTTAAGAAAATCAATTTCCTTTTCTTGATGTCCAAATTGTCCCATATTTGGGACAACAATATATTTGCAGTTGTTTTTATCCTACAATACAAAGGTATCCAAATAACATCAATGCTGCTATCAACAATAAGACTACTAAGCAAAGCTCAAGATTTCTTTGCAGTTCATTAGTCCTCAGAAAACCTTCGAAGGGTGTACAGTCAGATTTTTGTGTGCAAATGTTACTTGAATTCTTATTCTTTTGTCATTGTTATCAATTGATATATAATTAATATAACTGTCTTTGCCTAATTTTATTATTATTTTTTGAAAATATAACTAAAGGACATTTATTTGTTTTTCACTAAGACTTTGTCTTGAGGACATAACTAAACCGCGTCACCACCCCCCACCCCGATTTGAAGAAGGGTCAGTACAGTGAATGTTACAGCAGATACGAACAGTTTGAAGGACTGGAACCAACAGTAACTGACAAAAACCAGCTTCCATCTAAATCATCATAAAAATGTTTTAAGTTAAAAAAAAAGGGAGGGGGAGAAGGGGGCAAAAGGGGTTTCAGACTGAACAAGATCCTCACATTTCATCTAATACATTCAACCCTGGCTAGTGTATACCAAAATGGAAACCGGATTACTATAATACAAAACTTCTACTACAGCACTCTGTACACACCTGTGTTCCAAGCCCACCCCCATCCCCCTAATGCTTCCAAACTCAACTGTTTCCTGGCCTGTCGACGAAGGAGCATATAGATCTCTTTAATCCAGTCTTTGTTATAAGGCTGGTATGTCTGGGTATCAGCTCGGTAAACAAGGCAGCTGAGGTCTTCCAGGTCATCAATAAAATCAAATAACTGACTGATACCATACGTGATAGAGGGGCTGTTGGGATTCACTCTCTTCAGATGTTCTTCATACATTTTACAAACACCTTCCATGCATTCATTCACAGATTAATAGCATAAGTTCTGCCTTCTGGCCTCTTGGTAGGCTGTACCAGCAAAATGGTGTGAGACATGGTGCCAAACTCTTGCTGCAGCCGCTGCCGACTACTATGCCGACTCCGCCACCACATGTGAGCTTATAGCCTTTTTGCCTAATTTTAATATGTAAAACATTTATGTAGGGGAACGGCTCTATCAAGGTGCCCTGGCAGCCTTGCACGTATCCTTACAGGCAAAGCATTGAACTGCAGCTTAGAGTTTTGGCTGAAGGTCTGCGTGATCCTCCTCGAACACAAGAGGACGGGAGGCCTGAAAGGAACTGCTAGGAGGCCATCTCCCACTCGTCTCCCCTATCTCTCATGGGAGACCATTATGAAAGAGTTTCTCATCAACTCCCAGTTCTGATGGGGTATGGGACTTCGTGCTCTCAGATGAGAGCTGTACATACAAAGCACGTAGCTGCAGTCTAGACTTGGCCCCCCAGCCAAAGTGCCGCACAGCTCACACTGCACTCATCCAGCCCTATGTGTATCAGTATGGTCCTTTTTGGTGTGTTGGACAACCTGGGAAGCTGGCACTTTGGGCTTACTCTTTTCACTGCCTATGCAACAAACTGCTTGAATCTAAAAGCTCACTGGGACTTTCCTGGTGGTCCAGTGGTTAGGAATCTCCCTTCCAATGCAGGGGACTTGGGTTTGATCCCTGGTCGGGGAACTAAGATCCCACATGCTACAGGGCAACTAAGCCCACACGCTGCAACTACTGAGCCCACACGCTCTGGAGCCTGCGCGCACCAGAACTAGAGAGAAGCCTGTATGCTGCAATGAAGCCCCTGCATGCCGGAACTAAGACCCGATGCAGCCAAATAACTAAAAAGACTAATCTTTAAAAATAATGATTAGGGCTTCCCTGGTGGCGCAGTGGTTAAGAATCCGCCTGCCAATGCAGGGGACACGGGTTTGAGCCCTGGTCCGGGAAGATCCCACATGCCGCGGAGCAACTAAGCCTGTGTGCCACAACTACTGAGCCTGCGCTCTAGAGCCTGCGAGCCACAGCTACTGAAGCCTGCACACCTAGAGCCTGTGCTCCGCAACAAGAGAAGCCACCGTAATGAGAAGCCCGCGCCCCGCAATGAAGAGTAGCCCCCACTCGCCCCAACTAGAGAAAGCCTGCGCGCGGCAACAAAGACCAGACGCAGCCAAAAATAAAATTATTTATTTAAAAAAAAAAAGTTAAAAAAATAATAAAAGTGGCTCATTGTATATTTACTGGTCAAATCAGTCAGGCTTGGCCTGGCCTTATCTTGTGTGAGCTTGAAATTTATAAAGCTCAAAAGTCAAACTATATTTAAACAAAAAGTTCAAAGAGTCCATCCTCATAATTCTCAATTATAACCTTTGCTGCTCAACTATCCTTTATTCACCCACCAAAAACCATATGGAGCTGAGCCAGGGTGTGAGGAGTGAGTGGCCTCAGTTTCTTACCTCCTCCCAGTCTGAACCACAGATTTTAAGGCAAGGTGGTGGGATTTAGGCATTTCTTATTTCCTCATTATTCTCCACACTGGGTAGAAAGAAATAACAAACACCATGTGTTTTCTTAACTTCGGCTTTGGGATCCCCTTGGGTTCCACACTCCACAATCTCAATATGGTCCCAATAGAAGTGATGATGTGAGGCTGCCTGAGTCCTCTCCCTGAGGCAGGCAGGGCTCACTCCCTCTCTGTGCTGTCCAGCCTCCTGCACTCCAGTTCCTGGGGGTCCTCCGAGGCCAGTTAAAATAGAGTCTAAAACTATTAAAAGTGGGCACTGGGTGAGCACCAGTTTCTTGCACACTATAAAAAGCATCTTCTCCTAAAGAACCTTAGTAGTTTCTGTGTCATACATTTAAGTAGTTGATTATGGTCAGCTTTAATTATACACTATTCTCTATTTGCTAAATACATTGTAAATCCACCCCCCCCCCCCAACTAGACTATAAACCTCTCAAGGACTCTCATATTTCTTTTGTGTTCAATATGGTGCCTAGGATAATGAGTGCTACAAAGACAACGGTTACTAATGAAGTCCTTACTAAACTTCCCAAGTAGTAGAGGAAGCTCCAGTACCTGACACAGGCCCAGAGAATCCACACTCTGCTACTTCATCATGTGAAGTAGTGACTTACCGTGCATAATCCTGGGGGGAGATCAAAAACTTCTCTTTCATCTGGAACTCAGCCTTGTTCTCCCACCAGAATCTGTTGGTTGCTTTCTTGTGCTCTGGACTGAGAATGGAAAGGACAAGTAATCTCAATGATAGATTACAGAATATTACACAGACATCTAGGCATTAGATAAATAATGCAAACTGACATCTGGGTTTCTGTCTCTGGGCAAGGCTGAGAGAAGAATACTGATAGTAGTCTCTTCAAGATCTCCAGTCTCCCCCTTCCAATAAAAATGTGAGAATCTGAGAGGAAGCGATGGGAGGGAACCTTGATTGAGCAAGCTGCCCAGCTGACTTTCCCAGCTAGACCCCAACACCACTGGGACCATGGCAGCCGTAAGCCCGCTACCCTCAAGGCTGACAATGCCTACAAGATGACTCAATCAAATCACAAAAGCGTTCTTCCTCTCACCCACCCTAAACTCTCCCTCCCACAAGTGTACACGACTGTTGTATGCGGCTCCCGGCCCGGCGCTCACCTGGCCAGATGCTCCAGCAGCCCCCCATGCAGCACGGTCAGGTTTCCGTGGCTCAGGTGTTTCCTCACCTCACAGCCGCAGCACAGGCACCAGCAGCACCGCTCGTGCTCGGGCACGAAACGCTCCACCTGAGCGGCGCGGACGGCCTTGCGGGCGGCCTCCACCTGCCGCGGAGAGGGTACCAAGGGGAAGAGGCTAAGTAGGACCCCGGCGGACCCCCAGATCCCACCCCCTCGGGCCCTCACAGCCCCGCCCGCATTCCCGCCCCGTCCTGTCCAGGGTTTCCTCCAGCCTCCCGTCCGCACCTGAGGCAGAAGCCGCTCCAAAGCCACCTTCAGCTGCCGCTGGTGCTTGCGACTGTAGACGTGTCCGCGGCCGCAGAAGAAGGTCTGGCGGCAAACTGTGCAGCGCTCCGCCGGCGCCATCTACCCAGGACTGGGGATCCGCGACGCGCAGCCACTTCTTCGCCGTCCGGTGACCTCTGACCCCTCAGGGGCGGGGCGAACCCAGCGGCCCCCGCGGCCCCCAGCGGCCGGCAGGCGCCACTGCAAGTCCTTCTACGGTTGCGCGGGTTTTTCTCCGGGAACCCTCTTTGCGCACAAATCCAGCCCGTCGCCAGTACCGCCAAATGCAGTCTGGCTGGAAAAGGTAAGGGAAAGGAGCGCACGCAACAGTTAGCGGGGACCGCGCACGTATCTGGACACTGACAAGGACCCGTAGAGACAATGTAACAAATCGTAACTAGTATTTATAGGGTGCTCAGTGGGGGTCCAGAGCTTTACCTTAACTACCTCAGGTAATCTTCCCAATAACCCTGTGTGGTGTCCTGTTATTACTGGCATTTTACAAGCGGGAAACTGAGGCGTGAAGGAGGAGGTAAGTCTGTGGAAGGTTGCACAGGTGTAAAGCGGCAGAGGCATTACCAGCAGGCTGTAGGGAACACAAGCTGAAGGCCTAATCTAACACCTAATCACGCTCATACCCCACAGGGGTGATCTGAACGTTGCTCCTGTAAAGCTGTAAAGGGAAAGCTATAAAGGGTGCAGAGTCATTGCTGAGGGTTAGCAGACGTGTTTAATCTGTAAACGTCCTAAACTAGTGGAACTTTATTCTCTACAAGCCACTTCTCCCAGAGTCAACAGCCTTCCTGTCTGCCCTCCTCCCTTAGCACCTAAGGTGAATTGCTCCCTCCGAGGGCTGAAATCCCCAGACTGTGATCTCCACCCTAGAACTCCCTCCAAAAACCCTGGGGCCTGGCCCACACCTTAACTTACAGGATGTGCAAACAGAGCTGGCACAAAGTCCCCAGCTTCCCTTACATTTGTTACCTGTACTGGTGCATTAACCTGAATGGGTTACAATGTCTGTGGGCATATCCAGTCAACTCTACATAATTCAGACCCAGAAAGTAGCCAGACTCCCCTTCAGATCTTGACTTCCTGATGGAGCTTCCCTTTAGACTCAGGCCTTTGCCAGATGTGATCCATTTTGATGACCTTGCAGTTCTCAGTTCCTTGACCTCTCATCACTCCCCTGGCAGGGGTAATCCTGGACCTTGTCCACCAAAAATTGCTCCTTCTCTGAATTCAAACTCTGAAGTTCTACTCTGACCATCGTCTTCCATCCTCCCCTGTGGACTTACCTTCTATCTGGTCTTTAACTGCAGGGAGACCTCCATTCCTGAATATGAGTACTCTTATCCATTCACTTGGAAAATTATTCAGCATCTGCCAGCTACTAAATGTTTGCTCTAGGCCAGGTTTAAAAATTTAAAAACCTTTAAAATGTGGCCTCCCGGTCAGCAGCATCAGCATCTGGGAACTTGTTAGAAATGCAAATTCTTGGGCCCCACCCCAGACCTACTGAATAGGAAACTCTGGAGTGGGTCCCAGCAATCTGTGGTTTAATGAGCCCTTCAGGTGATTCCGATGCTCAGTCAAGTTTGAGAATCACTGGTCTAGGTCTTAGGTCCTCTTGACTTCGCTTTACCCACTGGATCCCAGGAATACTTCCACCACACTCTCATGGCAACATATTACTTCACTTGACCTACCAAGACCTCTCATTCTGTCACACCCCAACCATCCCATCTGTTTCCGTCATTTGTCCCAAAGCTGCTTTAGAGTAGTCTATACCATCTGCTTAAACGCCTAACTTTTCAGCCCTCTGTAATTTGGGTTTTGAAACTGTTTCCCTAAAGTCTTCCATTACTGAGTATTCATTCGGCTGCCATCTGAACTAGACTGTGTGAATGGAACTCAATTTCTTCCTCTTCAGATCATCCCCTGTTTTCATCCTCCCAGTGAATGATACCACTAAACTAAAGCCTGGAGTTTTGGGGTAAGTTATCTTTTTTTTTTTTTTTAATTTTATTTATTTATTTTTGGCTGTGTTGGGTCTTCGTTTCTGTGTGCAGGCTTTCTCTAGTTGTGGCGAGTGGGGGCTACTCTTCGTTGCAGTGCACGGGCTTCTCATTGCGGTGGCTTCTCTTGTTGCGGAGCATGGGCTCTAGGCGCACGGGCTTCACTAATTGTGGCTCGTGGGCTCTAGAGCGCAGGCTCAGTAGTTGTGGCGCACGGGCTTTGTTGCTCCGCGGCCTGTGGGGTCTCCCGGACCAGGGAAGGGCTCGAATCGGTGTCCCCTGCATTGGCAGGCAGATTCTTAACCACTGCGCCCCCAGGGAAGTCCCCGCGGTAAGTTTTCTTTGATACTCCCTTTCACTTAGTCCCCACGTCCACCCTGTGCAAGCTGTCTTACTGGATTTCTGAGATGTCTAAAATCTGTTCTCCACCTTTTATGCTCATAGACCATACCTTATTTCAATTCCCTACCTTTCTTGCTTAGATTCATGTAAAATCTTTCTGACTGGTTTCCAAGTGTCTGGTGTATTTCAGCTCCATTTATCCTCCACACGCTGGTCTTAAGGTAGTCTCTAAAATGACTTTCCTGATTAATTTAATATCTCTAAGTTGCCTTCAGGAAATATCTAAATTTCGCAACATGAATTTTACACTAAGTTTCCTAACCTCCTTTTCAGTCTTGTGTCCCACACTCCACCCCTCCACCCCCTCCTCCAGGCAATATTCCTGCAGTCCTGTTGCTCCTATGCACTTTAGCATCTCCAGCCCTTGGTTCCCTCTGCCTAGAATTTACTTCTTTCCAGCTCTGCCTGATAAATTCTTTCTATTATATAGGGCTCTGAAATATGAACTAGAATGGAATTTCCACAAGGCTGGTGACTTTGTCTGGAACATGGTAAGCTCTCAATCTATTCATAAGCTCTTAGATCAATTCATGATTGAATGAATGAAATGTCACCCTTTTTGTGAAGCCTATCAGAGTGGATCCTGCAGAATTAATTTTTCAATTTCAAGGTCCTTTGCTCATCCTCTTGTCGTTTTGTTTAGTAGTCAGTTGAAAACCCAATAGTTAAAAAGCTCTTCAAGTGCAGGGACTGTGTCTTTTTTTTTTTTTTTTTTTTACTAAATAATACTCAGACCCACAGAACTGAGCTTTTCTTTTCTTTTTTTTTAAAATTAATTAATTAATTAATTAATTTTTGGCTGTGTTGGGTCTTTGTTTCTGTGTGAGGGCTTTCTCCAGTTGCGGCGAGCGGGGGCCACTCTTCAGCGCAGTGCGCGAGCCCCTCTCACTGTTGCAGCCTCTCGTTGCGGAGCACAGCTCCAGACGCGCAGGCTCAGTAGTTGTGGCGCATGGGCCTAGCTGCTCTGCGGCATGTGGGATCTTCCCGGACCAGGGCTCGAATCAGTGTCCCCTGCATCGGCAGGCAGACTCTCAACCACTGCGCCACCAGGGAAGCCCAGGGACTGTGTCTTGATCATACCTGACTCAGTAGAACTAGCAGAAAGGGATCTTCTATGAATATTTCTCAAATTAAGTTAAAATCATCAAAACTCCAGGCACCCTGGTGTTAACATGCCCATGGGGTGGGAATCTGTGCTGGGAAGGAGCCTCAGAAGCATGCAGCTAACAGCCTGCTAATTATGTTGCAGGAAAGGGGACCCCTTCCAGGGCCCAAGAGTGGGCTCTTGTCTAACACTCGGAAATGAATTGTCTGAGGAGATACATGTACTGACGAAGCAAAAGACTTTATTGGGAAGGGGCACCCGGGTGGAGAGCAGCAGGGTAAGGGAACCCAGGAGAACTGCTCTGCCATGTGGCTTGCAGTCTCAGGTTTCATGGTAATGGGGTTAGTTTTCAGGGTTGTCTCTGGCCAGTCATCTTTCTTGGCCTATATTTGGTCTGACTCAGGGTCCTTCCTGGTGGCGCGTGCATCTCTCAGCCAAGATGGATTCCAGTGCAAAGGATTCTGAGAGGTTGGCAGGACAATATTATGGGCTGGCATCTCCTCCCTCCTTTTGGCCCCTCCCAGATTCTCCTGGTTAGTTTTCGGTGGCAGCACCATGTTCCTTATTGGGAACTCGTGTTGTGAGACAACTCATGCAAGTGGTTATCATTGTGCCTGGCCAAGGTGGGTGGTATCAGTCAATGGTTCCCTAACAATTAGAGTATCAAACTACAAAATAGGCTAGTAGATAGCTTTATTTATTTAAAAATTCTAAAAAGTAATTTCTTATTAAAAAAGAAAAAAACCCCTGTACCGAAGCTATAAATAAGAAGGGGGACTTCCTTGGCGGTCCAGTGGCTAAGACTCTGCGCTCGCAATGCCTGGGGCCCAGGTTCTATCTCTGGTCAGGGAACTATATCCCACGCCACAACTAAAGATCCCGCGTGCTGCAACTAAGACCCAGCACAGCCAAATAAATAAATATTTTTAAAATAAATAAATAAATAAATAAAAAGGGATTGGCCTCCATATCTTTTTGCCACCCGCCAATCCCCAAAGATGACTATTACTGTCTGATACCTGTTTTCTTTTTTTTTTTTTTTTTTTTTTTTTTTAAAGAATTTTTTTTTTTTAAGGCATTGTTTACTTTGTTTATTTATTTATTTTTGGCTGTGTTGGGTCTTCGTTTCTGTGCGAGGGCTTTCTCCAGTTGCGGCAAGCGGGGGCCACTCTTCATCGCGGTGCGCGGACCTCTCACCATCGCGGCCCCTCCCGTTGCGGGTCACAGGCTCCAGACGCGCAGGCTCAGCAATTGTGGCTCACGGGCCTAGTTGCTCCGCGGCATGTGGGATCTTCCCAGACCAGGGCTCGAACCCGTGTCCCCTGCATTGGCAGGCAGATTCTCAACCACTGCGCCACCAGGGAAGCCCTGATACCTGTTTTCTTCAAGACATTTTCTGTGCGTAGACAACATACTGTTCTGCTACTGTTTGTCTTTTTAGCCCTAAAAATGTATTATGAATATCTTTCTACACCAGTACATTGAGTATGATTTAAATACTGTCTATATCCCCCTGACTCTCAAATGTATTTACGTCTTCAGCTCAGGCTTATCTTCTGAACTCCAGACTTACAACAATTATAACCACCCTGATGTCTCACACATTCTAAACACAAAACTGCTCAAACCTGCTGCTCCTACACAGGCTTCCCCTCCTCATCATTCATCCAGTCATTCAAACCAGAAACCTCAGAGTCATTATTTTCTCCTCCTGCATCTAGTCAATACTGTTGACGTGTTGATTCTGCCTCCAAGCTATATCATCAAATCAGGCTGCTGCTCTCCATTTCTACTGCCACCTGGATTCTGCAGTCACCTCCCTACAGGCCTTCCTGCTTCCATGTTTGCCCCCTCCAAGCCACTTTCAATGAGTGGCTAAGCATCATTTAAAAAATAAAAGGGAGTTGGACTTCCCTGGTGGCACAGTGGTTAAGAATCTGCTTGCCAATGCAGGGGACATCACTTCCGGAGAAGAGCTAGCTGTTGTTTTCCAGACTTGGAAAGCAGACCCTGTGCTAACGTCTCCTGTGAGAAGTCTTCCCCAGTTCCTCTCACGCTAATTGCCCTCTTCTCTGTGCTTCCAGAGAACAAGGAATCTGCCTGTTAGGGAAGTTACTAGTGACAAGTCCTAGCAAACAGAGCATTCTTACTACCTAATGGGCCCCATGCTAGGCTCTGGGGTTTGGACATGAACGGGACTTATTCCATTGTATTGTCCTCACTGGTTGCCAAGGTCACTGAGGGTGAGCGCCTCTGGGACAGGGACTGTATCTTATACGTTGCTTGGTTTGGTGGTTTTCTACTTCATCAGCCTTAACACCCTAGGAATGGAGCAAATACTCTGTAAGACCGTCTTTACCACCCTGAAATGAACCTTACTGATAAAATAACCTACCTACACATACTATTTAAAAAAAAATCAAACTGTAATGCTCTAACGGTAATACAACAGAAAAATAAAGGGAGAGAAATGTATTCTAATGGATAAACTATATATATTCTTTTTTATAAATTTATTTATTTATTTTTGGCTGTGTCGGCTCTTCGTTGCTGCACGTGGCTCTGGTTGCATCGAGCAGGGGCTACTCTTCGTTGCGGTGCGTGGGCTTCTCATTGCGGTGGCTTCTCTTGTTGTGGAGCATGGGCTTTAGGTGCACGGGCTTCAGTAGTTGTGGCTCGCGGGCTGTAGTGCGCAGGCTCAGTAGTTGTGGCACATGCGCTTAGTTGCTCCGTGGCATGTGGGATCTTCCCAGACCAGGGCTCAAACCCATGTCCCCTGCATTGGCAGGTGGATTCTTAACCACTGCGCCGCCAGGGAAGTCCAATAAACTATATTTGAAAATATGAGACAGTTAAAAATTTGTAGATACTTATTGTGAATAGCTTAAAGAGAAGTCATTCAAATGATTATTGAAAATACTTTTTTAAAAATGGATATAGAGCTATTCTGATTTTTTAATTTATTAATTAATTAGTTTGCACCAGGTCTTAGTTGTGGCTCGCTGGCTCCTTAGTTGCAGCATGTGTGTGGGATCTAGTTCCCTGACCAGGGATCGAACCCGGACCCCCTGCATTGGGAGTGCAGAGTCTTAACCACTGCGCCACCAGGGAAGTCCTGAAAATACTTTTTTCTGTATATTGGCTACCTTGAAATAGCTAAATATTTGTTCATACATGTAGAATCCCAATGATTACAACAAATACAAACAGACCCATACAGGCATGTGGTATTGGTGAGTTAAATACCAGAGCAGCTTTGCTGTCAGTGAAGTGGTTTTCCGAAATGGCAAACAACTCTCAGAAAACTTCCAAACTAAAAAAAGTACAGTCTTCCTTCACTTTACATAAGAGTTGCATTCCTGGAAAATTCAGTATATAATAAAACAACACAACAAATACTTTCTGCTTAGGTGTAAAACCGGGTTAGGTTCTTGGCTCAGCTCATTCTCAATGGCCTTCGGTATGAGGCTCAGCTCTTTAAGGTGAGACACTGCCTCCTGCACTGACACTCGACACTCCTGGGCCTGCCAATCCCCCACATCCTTGCAGCAACCATAGGGCCAGTGAGAGCCCCTGGCCTAGCACTGCTTTTGGTGCATATTCCAGAATGAATGCAAAGCTGGAGCGGGTAGAGCAGAGGTGGTTGTGGTGATGGACAAGTGACTAGGGCGAGACTGCATGTCTGTTACCAAAAACGTGCAAACCAAGCAGATGAACTGGGGCCTTTCTTCAAAGGTAAAGATTTTGGTCAGATAGGGCATGGGCCATGCTTTTCAGGAATACCATGTTTCAGAGACTAGGGAGGAGGCAGTCTGATTTTATAGTGCTATAGACTGCAAGGGATTAAGGGCTGAATAAGTGGACAGAAATGAAGGCAACTCCTTAAATAGCTATCACACTCAATGACCTGAGAAGAATAACAGTACCTACTCCTTAAGGCCTCTGTATGGATTAAACCTGCAAATGCACTTAGAATGATGTCTGGTCCAATTGTAAGCACTCAGTGTTAATATGCCAGACACAGGACTACACACTTTCCATTGTCCTATTTAGTTCCCAAATCAAATCTGTGTGTACTTTTACTATCCCCAATTTGCATGCAAAAGAAACTGAAGTTTAGAAATGTTAAGAAAACTGTGCTAAAGAAGATACAGTGAGAGATGACAGGTGATCTGCTGAGCGGGAGCAGAGCGGGGAGTCAGAGATGGAGCAAGGTCCCGGCTCCCACTGAGAGTTGCCAAGTGCTGAAAGTAAATCCAGGCCATCACTAGCCCACCAGCATCCTGGAGGAAGGAGGCGGGTCCTAACTAGACATCACAAGAAGCAAAAAAACAGCTACCATTTATTTAGAACTGGGAGCCAGGTTTGGTATGAAGCACTCTACTCCATCCCCCCACATCTCAATGCTGGTACAGTACTAAGAAAGAGCCATCAGGGACTTCCCTGGCGGTCCAGTGGTTAAGACTCTGCGCTTCCACTGCAGGGGGCGCGGGTTCAATCCCTGGTAGGGGAACTAAGATCCCACATGCCATGCTGTGTGTCCAAAAAAAATAAAAATAAATAAAAATTAAAAAAAGAAAGAGCCATCATTAACTCATTTTCCTGATCAAGACACTCAAGCTTAAAGAGAAAGTGGCTGCCTGAGGCAGGTTCTTCTAGAACGAGGATGCAAGAGCAGCAAGCAGCTACATCAGAGCTGAGAGCCAGTGCCCTTCTTGAGACTCACGCACCACCCACTGCTACCTCTGGGGAGTAGTGATGCCCAGTCCCCTGGGACAGTGTCTGAGGCTGGAGCCATGTTTCTGTACAGGCCTGTTGTGGGGTGAGGGAAGAGCAGGAGAGGGAATGAGAAGGGTCATCTCAGCCCTGTGGGAAACCCAGCGTGAACTTCAAGCACTGTGGGAATGTCCGTGGCATCCCGGCACAGCTCTGAATCTCGTTCCTTCCTTACTTGTCCCCCTGGCTTCTCCCTATCCCTCAGGTCTGAGGCTGGCAGCTGGCCTTGCCCTGGACACGGTCTCCTGCAACCAGGGAAGCCACAGCAGCCCAGCTGTGATCTGCAGCCTCTAAGGACAAGTACTCTGGTTTCTACTGAAACCGGAAATATGGAAGGGCCATGCCTCTCAGCTCTCAGTTCCCACCCCTCACCCCCAATGCTTAAATGGGGGAAATGAGACTTAAGCCTGGCTACTCCTTTTCTCAAGAAATTCTTTCCTTTCACCTTTCTCACTGCTCCTTCATGGCCTCCTATAAGGGTCTTTCCTTCAACTGTTCCATAGATGATGTGTTTCCCTAGGCCTCTCCTCATTGTCCCCAGCTGATTACATCCACTCCTATGAGTGGGTGGTGATTTGGGGGGGCCTTTTGCAGGCCTGGCTACTTTATGATAGCATCTCCCAAGAAAAATGGGACCCTAAAGAGGGTTGAGTGTTTTCTTCCTTTGAAGAAGGAAGAGTATGGGCTCCCTTTGCTGTGCATCAGGCAACTGCCCCACCCATCAGCTCTGAGGGCATCCCATTTCCAACCTCAGAGCTCACCTCCACCCCCACCCCTGCCCCATCCTCAGACCACGCACACACCAGGGTGCTGCAGATAACTTTAATAAGGCATGGGCTGACGGTTGGTTTGTGGAACTAAAGGTCAAAGAGGGAGGGCATCACATCTGTAAGGAAAGAAGAAAGTCAAAGGGATCTATCTGCCGTTTGCAGACGCTGTTCCCTAAGCCTGGAAAGCTCTCTCACGGCAAATGATCTACTTTTCCTCTCTCAAGGCCCAAATGCCACCTGGTCTCCAGGAGAAGAAAAAGCCCCCTTTGCAGAGAACTGCTTATACCATGCTTCTCACATTGTGTGGTCACCATTTCCCCAAGCTGCAGGGCTGTGAGTAGGGCCAGCCGCACCTTAGCTGTTTCTCCATCAACTCCCAGCACCTCAGGTTCCGTGCTTGTGTGTGTGGGGGGGACCCCTGACGCAGGCACCACCCCAGGGTCTCAGAACACTGCTCTCCTCTCCCCTTCCTACAGAAGGTGCCACCCCCTCCCCGCCCCCTCCCCCGTGTGACCCTGGCTCCTTCTCCGCACACTCGGCCTTGGGTCAGGATCTTCAGGGCCCCTTCCCTCGGCCCCACGTGTGACGAGGCCTCACACCTGGCTGGCTCATGCACTGTTGGATAGTTTCCAGCTTAGTGGAGGCCAAGGCGCGGGCCTCCTCTGCAAAGCGGCGGTGTCCCTCCTCGGTCAACTTCCAGAGGCAGGATCGGGGCCGTGTGCCGGCGCCACCCTGCATGCTGACCGGCACTTTCTCAAAGCTGTCTCGGAAACAGAGATTGTGACGCACGGTATTCTTCCAGCCTTCAGGAGCCGTCCGGAAAAAGGGGAAATGTTGTCTGCAGACAGGGAGGAATGGTAAGGAGAGGTGTGGTCTCTCTGGGAGACGCCTTACCCTGGAGAATGTTCTCCCCCGGGGCCAGGAGCCTCAGCCCTTCTCTCACTTCGGAGAAGGGCAAGCTGGCCCACGACGCACTCTGCCGACTGAGCATGTGTCAGACCTCCACCTGGCGCAGTGCTTGTGCAGAGCCTCACCTTATAGACCCAGTTCACTGCCCCCACTCCCCGGCTCGCTTTCCTCCCTCCCTCCGAGGGCTCAGGAGTTTGACTTGCAACAGGAACAGAGCAGAAATCAGGCCAACAAGCTCCTGTCAGAGGAATCCTGGTCAAGGAGGATGCCTCTTGAGGATTAATACTCTGTGACTCGTCTGATAATAGAGGGAAAAGGTCTGAGAAACTCGTCAGTCATGGGTACCCGACTCTCAAAGCTCAACGTAAATCCCTTCTCAGCCCGGCTTCCCCGGGTCCTTGGGGAACAGGCTGTGCCAGGCAGTTCAGTCCAAAGGGAAAGCATGTGAGAAACTGTTGGGGAAACCAGATTTTATACTGGGTTTATTTTAAACCAGATTTTATACTTCCCTCTTGAGAGGGAAGATGGGAGAATTTATGACCCGGGTGATTTTATATTTTAAGGAACTAAGGTATAAAAAGGTTGGAGTTTCTTAGATGTGAAAGGGGGTGGGGTGGCTATCTTCCTGTCTATGTGAGGTGTGGACACACATTCGGGGACAACCCAGAACCAGTGGCTGGGAAAGGAGAAGTATCCTCTCAGCCCCAGATGGGGGAACTGAAGCAGCAGCCCAGGGCCTGGAAGGTATCAGAGCAGGGCCCTGCCCCCTCCCTTCGCCCTCCTCACAGGGCCCCCCCGCACATACCGAGTGAAACTGTAGATCTGTTGCACGTTGAGGCCACAGGGGGAACTGTTTCTTAATGCCAGTGCAATTAGGTGGAAGTAATTGAGAGGGGGCCGGGACCACAGCCCCCCCTCCTGGCTGTTGGCTTGCCGAAGCCTCCGACTCTGGAGGGGGGCCCTTTTGTGAGGGGACGGGAGAGCCACAGAGGAGCTGTCATCCTGGTCCTCAGCCTCCTCCTCTTCTGTGAGCTAGAGGAGCACAGAGTAGGAACTGGTCCTGACTCCACGGCCTCTACTCCAGGGGTGCAGTGGCAGGAAGGGGTGGTGGTCTAGGGCCACCGTCTGGGCTTCTCCCCAACCCAGGGGCACAGCTAATTTCTGAACCCATTAACCCTTTGTTAACCCTAAGAAAACAGAACTCTCTGCTGCATCATCCCTGTGCCCACCCTGCCTACATCCTAAGTCCAGCCCACACCCCAGAAATCCCTACCTCCCAGTTGCTGGGGGAAGAGGCAAACCACTTCTGAGGGGGATACTGGTCTCCAGAAAGTGATGGCGACTCCACCACTGTGGCCTGTGGGCATTTGGCAAAGTCGTCTTCTTTCGGGGGTGGCTGAGGGGAAGGGACTATGCTTGTCAGATTCTTCCCCTTACTGGGTTCTGGGACCTCCAGCTTTCCAGGGGGGAACACGATGTTGGGGTCTACCCACATCCACAGGTTGGGCTCGAAATCTGGACCTGTGCAGAGAAAAAGGAGATTGCGGGCCATAGGTCATGGGCTTTGGGTGTCCCGCCCAGGCCACAGGGCCATGTCAGAGAACTCACTCCCATCTACTCACCATCTTTATCAGGGTTGGGCTTTTTTTCCAGAGGTAGTTTTGGTGGCTCAACTATTCGGAGTTTATATCTGGCAACTAGCAAAAAGAAGAGAGTCAAAACATCCTAGGATTTTCATTTTGGCCCCTTGAAGCTTCCCTGGGAGGTGGCTACGGGCCCTGCCTGGGAAGTTATGATGCCATATTCTACTGGTTTCCCCTTACCTCTCTGACCTTTTCATTCTCCTCTGCATTCTTCTCTTCTCACCCCACATTACAGCCCCTAAACCATCTCATTAATGCCTGTTACTTTAGTCAGTCACCATCTATAAACTCAAGGCTTACAAATCTTTATCTCTAGCCCAGACTTCTCTGCCAGCCCTTAACTAGAACTGCCCATGGGATAACCCACAGGTATTTGAACAACATCTCTAAAACTCGACTCCATTTTCCTGCTCTTGCTCCTGCATTCCTTGTTTCAGCATATGGCACCATCTAACCAGCTGTCCAGGCTAGATACTTGGAAATCATTCTTTTTTTTTTTTTCTCAATTTTTTAGTTGAAGTATAGTTGATATACAATGTGTTCGTTTCAGGTGTACAGCAAAGTGATTCAGTTTTATACACACATACACACACGCGCATATATATACACATATTCTTTTTCAGATTCTTTTCCACTGTAGGTTATTACAAGATATTGAACATAGTTCCCTGTGCTCTACAGTAGGCCCTTGTTGGTTATCTATTTTATGTACAGTAGTGTGTATCTGTTAATCCCAAACTCCTAATTTATCCCCCCCACGCACCCCCCACCACTTCCCCTTTGGTAACCATAAGTTTGTTTTCTATGTCCATGAGTGGAAATCATTCTTGACTCCTCTTTCCCGTACAGCCACACCCAATCAATCACCAAGTTCTACCATCCTAGTCCAAGCCTATAACCTAAAAGGTCTGTTTATCTTCTTTTCTTTAATTTACCGTATTGCAGTTTGAGTGATCTTCCCAAAATGTTAATCCAATCATGCCACCCTTCAGTGTAAAGCCTTTTGATGGCTTTCCATTGCCTTTGGGCCAAATCTAAATTCCTGAGATAGTCTACAAGACCCTGGCTTCTCATCAGTGTTGAGTCATTCCTCCCAGGCTCTCCACCCATCTCCAACAGACCACATCTAGATCCTCTGCCTTCCCATAAGCTGTTCCCTTTGCTGGAAAGAAACACTCTTCCCTCTTCCTGCTTGCCTAGTTAAATGCTACTCACCCATCAGGTCTCTGTTTAAACATCTTTCTAAAGCAGGCCTTCTCTGACTACCTGTCCAAACACTCCCGTAGCACACATTTTATTGTAATTACCTGCTTAGTGTCTATCTCCAGGTCTGTCTCCTTCACTGCCTGGCACATGGGAGGAGCTCAACTTAACTGGATGAATGAATACATGGTGGGCTCAGAGTAAATCAGGTATATATTAGAGCTAGGTGCTCGACATGAAGCTGGCTTCTGGTCCAGGTAGGGGGAACTATTTTTGTCCCCCTCATTGTCCCCATGAGTGTCATCATATTACAGATGAATCTAGGTTTTTGTCTGGAAAATGATGATATACTTATTAGAGAGCTCAGTAATTAGAAAGGATGCCCATTACATCGTTAATGTTCAACACAGTATTCTAAAAAGGAAAAAGTAGTAAGAGATACAAGAAAGAAAAAGGCAAAACTATAATTATTTACAGAAAAAAACATAGATTAACAGAAAACCATACAAAATCGATATATAAATTATTAGAACCGATAAGAGTCCAGCAAGTTTGCTGGATATAAGACCAACATACTAATCACCACTGTTCCTCTATACCAGCATTAAGAAACTGGAACATAATTTTTTTTTCCAAAAAGGTGCTGTTCACAATAGCAACCAAAGTTATAATGTATCTAGGGATTAACTCATCAAAGAATGGACCTTTATGTGAAAAAGATGTACTTACTACTTAAGGACCTAAAAGACTTCAATAAACAAAGACATATAATACATATTATAAAGATGCCAATTATCCTCAAATTAACCTATACATTTAATGCAGATATTATAACACATAAAAATTGAAAGGTTCTGCACAGTAAAACTCACAAGGGAAAAAAAAATCCATAGATAATAAACCAGAAAAAAAATCATCTCCAGAACTCTCAATTCTCTGATAGACAGCTCCTACAAATCAAAAAATAAAAGGCTAAGACAAATCTATACATGGGTGAAAGATACGAATCAGTATTCAGAAGGAGAGGCTACCTGAAGATGCTCAGCCTTACTAGTAATAGGAACACAATAAAAGAATGATATAATACTTTACATCAAACTGACAAGAATTATAAAAAGAGGTAATACCAAGTGTTGGCAAAGACGCAGTGAAATAGGATCCTTTATTACATCTGAATAGCAACCGGTGCTGGTGAAGAATAATCAGGCAGCACTACAATTTACTGTCTAATCCTGGGTGTGTCTACTCAAGTTAAAAGAGGAATTTATATACTAATTTTCATTGCTACCATCATCTACCAAATTCTCGGCCACTCCCCCTCATTTAGAGGAATTTAGTTCCTGGCTCACTGTCACTAGTGCTACTCCTGCCTTAAATCTTGGCTATTTCAATAGATACATAGATGATTATCCTAATAACCTGGCCTCTAGTTTCTTGAACTCTTCTCCTCCCAAAATTCTGCCTTCCATCCTAACATAGACAGTCCTCACTGTCATAACCTAAACCAATAACTGCAACCTCTCCATAACCTCATTTTTGCACCATGTAAAAATGCACCACCTCCTCTTTCCAACCATCTCTTTTGATACCAACTGATAACCCCAATCCATTGATCTATGGCTTTGGAGCACTTGTTTGGTAGAGCTGGATTTAATCAGGGTTGTGGTTTGGCCAAGCAAGTGTTCCAAAGCCACAGAGAGCCAAAGGAGTCAACGGTGTATGCAAGAGAGTGAGCCTGTTTGACTGGGGGATTCTAGGTTAGTTAAAGAGAGGACATCCTCTCTAACTCTGCTCTTTGAGAGCAGGGAAAGGGTGATGAGATCAACAGACGGGTGATCTCAGTGGGATCAAAGGATAGTGCCTCTGTCCATCTCCCTCCCCTGCTCTCTCTGACACAGGTGGCCCCACACCTCCTCAAGGACAGTGTTTGAAATTTATTTTGGCCTCAGGAGGCTTGTGGGATCTTAGTTTCCTGACCAGGGAGCAGTGAAAGCGCCAAGTCCTACTCATTGGACGGCCAGGGAATTCCAGTCTCCTCTCTCTTCTGTTATAAATTTCTGTCTCTGGACCATTATCATCATTCAGATATGCTGTTAATTCTCTCATCTTATTAAAAACAAGAACTTCTTTTATCCCCACTTTCTGTGCCAGGCCACTACTCCATATTTTTGCTTTCCTTTGAGGAAGAACTCCTCGAAAGAATTGCCTATACTTTGTCTCCACTTCCTCTCCCTTCCACACTTAAAGCCTTGCCAATCAGTCTTCCTCCTCCACCACTCCACCAAAACCACTATGATCAAGGCTGCACTCCACCAAAACCATATAATCAAGGCTCTGCTTTGCTAAATCCAATAGTCAGCCCACCTCTGACCTGATCTCTCACAGCAGTGTTCCTGTCCTGTGACCACTCCTTCATTGAAACACTTTCTTCACTTGGTTTCCAGGAAACCACAATATCAGTTTTGATTATTAACGGTCACTTCCTCAGTTTTTTTGGTTTATCTCCTCTCCAATATCTTTAGAATGGAATGCCCCCCAGGGCTCATCCTGGGTTCTTCTCTATTCTCACCCCTTAAATGCCAGGCGTGTACCAAAGACTCTCAAAATTTATATCTGCATACCTCTCTCCAGAATTGCAGACTTATATATTCACCAGCTTACTCAACATTTCTACTTGGATATCTAAAAAATATCTCAAACTCAGCATGTTCAGAACAGAATTCCTGATTTTCCTCCCTAAACATCCTATCAGGAGCTTACCCCATCTCACTACAAGACAACCCATCCTTGCTCTTGATCAGCCAAAAACTCTGGATGAGTCATCCTCTAATCTCTCTTTTTTACACCACACATCCAATCCATCAAGCGAATCCACGTGGTTCTACCTTCTCACCATATCCTCTGCCACCACCCTGGTGGTGCAGTCTGCCATCGGCTCTTGTCTGGATTACTACAGTAGCCTCCTAACTAGTCTCCTGGCTTCCCAGTCGCTCTACATTTACAGTGTACCCTCAACCCAGCAGCCACAGTGATCTTTTCAGACTATAGATCATTCAGGATCAGCTACATAATTTGTAGCGCCCAGTGCAAAAGGAAAATGTGGGCCTCCTTGTTCAAAAAAGGAAAATGTGGGCCTCCTTGTTCAAAAATTATTAAAAATCTTAAGACAGTGATAGCAGGACATTAAACCAAGTATAGGCACACTATGCAATGGCACAGGTCACTCACTAAGCTGGCGATCAT
Organism: Balaenoptera ricei; assembly: GCF_028023285.1. Classification (NCBI taxonomy): domain Eukaryota; kingdom Metazoa; phylum Chordata; class Mammalia; order Artiodactyla; family Balaenopteridae; genus Balaenoptera; species Balaenoptera ricei. The sequence continues at coordinate 13,605,645 of NC_082646.1, forward strand.
GTCACTCCTCTGTTCCAAACCTTTCAACCATGCTGCATCTTACTTGGAGTCAACCCTAACGCCCTCAAAGGGGAAGACGGCTCTTCCTGATCTCTGCTCCATGACCCACACCCTCTGAACTCTCCTCTTTATTTACTTTGATCCAGCCTCACTGGCCTCTTTACCGGTTCCTCCAGGCATATTCCTGAGGGCTTCTACACTGGCTATTTTTTCTGCCTGGGAAATTTTCCTCTAAGTATCCTCCGGCTCACTATCTCACCTCCTTCAACTCTGCTCTGCTCATATACTATGTTCCCAATGAAGACCAACCTGATGACCCTATTTAAAACTGTAGCTGCCACCACCTCCCAGCCCCCATTCCTGAGCCCTTTTACCATGTCCTTTTTTCCCCCATCTCAGTTATCACCTTATAACATACCATATATATATATATATATATATTTTTTTTTTTTTTAAATGTGGATTGCCTGTGTGGCCCCAGTAGAATGTCAGCTCCATGAAGACTTGTCTGTTTTGTTCATGATGTATCACGTGAGTGTCCAGAACAGTGCCTGGCAAATTGGAGGTGCTCAATAAATATTTCTTGAATCAGTGAAGATACAAGAATGTTCGTCAGCATTACTTATGGTGGCAAAGAGTTCCAGTGGAGTTTTGTCTCCGTCAGTAAGGAGAATTAAAATGCAAAAAGTAATGTATGCAGATGATAGAATACCGCACAGCAGTCAGAAATGATGAACCAGATCTGCATTTAGCAACCGAAATAACTCTTAAAAACAATTTGAATGAGGGGTAAAAAAGCAATGAGTTTATGTGAATTAAGTTCACCTATAAAAGCAAAATAATGCTAAACAGTTTTCAAAGATACACCTATCTAAAGACATTAAACGGATTAGGGTAGATACTTGGGAGTGTGGGAGGTGACAAAAGTGGGTGGGGATTGAATGAGTTAATCCAAGTACTTTGCCCAAACAGATGGCAATCATGTACCATGAATGTAGGAGGTGATTAACTCAAATCGCAACACTTGAGGACCAAACAAAAAAAGTTTTTAAAAGACAACGGTCAACTATCCATTCAGCAAATATTGAGCACCTCTAGGTGTCAGACAATGTATTAAGAGGTGGGGATACAGCCACGAACAAAACCGATTTTAAAAAGATTTTAAGAGAAAGATGAACGAAAACGTAGTGTGCCCCGATGGCGTAGGCGCCACGGAGAAAAGGCCGAGAAGAGGCCTAGAAAGTTCTGGGATTTAGCCGGGGTGGGTGGGGTAGGATTGAAAGGCCGTGTTCAGGCAGGACCCCTGCCCTCCCTGGGCTTTCGGTCGAGGCGGGGACTCCATTGCCCCTCGGAAAAAGTGGGGGCGGGGTGGGAGCTCCGGGGTTCAGCAAAGGGGGCGCGGGGCCCGGTAACACGACATACGTCACGGGGCTCGTGGGGGCGAGTGGCAAGCGAGTCAAAGGCCGGGGAGCTTCCGGTCCGGCGCGCCCAGGAGCCTCCGACCCTCCGCGGCGCGCCCATCCCCCACGACCCCCCTCTCGGACACTCACGGTTCTGTTCCGCTAAGGGCAGGTGCGTAGTGGTGAAGGCCAGAAAGCACTCGTTCCCCATGTCCCAGTCCAGCAATCCCGGGACCTGGCCATGGAGGCTGGCCCAGAAGTCTAGGTGCTGGAGCTTCAGATCCACGATTAGCTAGAGGAGGGAGAGCCGGCACAGGGTGGGAGAGTCTGGAGAGACTGAGGCTGAGGCCTAGGAGGCACTTCCTCAAATACCCGCGCTCTGATTGAGTTAGGTCGGAGCCCGCTCAGGTGTGCCCGGTCCGTCTGACACCCTTGCTCTCGAGCCTCCACTGAGTGCTCCTTGCCACGTCTTTCTGCAAGCCCCCCCTGCCCCGCTTTCATTTGGGAACCTTGGGGGTCCAGAAGGGAGGTACCCCAGGCCCTCTTTCCCCTCTACATTTGCACCAAGCTCTTCTTTTATTTAGTAAATCAGTCTACCATTGAAGAATGATCCCGTGGTGGTGTTAATAGCTACTTTCTAGAAGTTTGGAAGATTTCATGGTTTATCCAAGATTACATCTGTAAGTATATGGTGGAGATAGGATTAAATGGTGATTTTTTTATTATTTTATTTTTTTGAATGGTGATATTTAAATTTTGTTTTGCATAATTTCAAATTTACAGAAAAGTCCCAAGAATACTATAAAAAATTCCAGTATAGCTAAATCCTGTAACTCACCAATTATACCAATTATTAACATTTCATCACATTTTTGCTTTTGTCTCCATGTATGTAAGACATACATTATTTTTTCTGAACTGTGAGAGTAATTTGCAGACGTCATGTCCCTTTACCCACAAATACTTCAGTGTGTATTTTCTTTTTTTTTTTTAATATCACTTTTTTTTTCCTTTATTTTATTTTATTTATTTATTTATTTATTTATGGCTGTGTTGGGTCTTCGTTTCCGTGCGAGGACTTTCTCTAGTTGCGGCAAGTGGGGGCCACTCTTCATCACGGTGCGCGGGCCTCTCACTATCGCGGCCTCTCTTGTTGCGGAGCACAGGCTCCAGACGCGCAGGCTCAGTAATTGTGGCTCACGGGCCTAGTTGCTCCGTGGCATGTGGGATCCTCCCAGACCAGGGCTCGAACCCGTGTCCCCTGCATTGGCAGGCAGACTCTCAACCACTGCGCCACCAGGGAAGCCCTCAGTGTGTATTTACTAAAAACATGGATATTGGTTTACATAACCAGAAAATCAGAAACAAGAAAATCATCAAAATTTAACATTGATGGGCTTCCCTGGTGGCGCAGTGGTTGCGAATCTGCCTGCCAATGCAGGGGACACGGGTTCGAGCCTTGGCCTGGGAAGATCCCACATGCCGCGGAGCAACTAGGCCCGTGAGCCACAATTACTGAGCCTGCGCGTCTGGAGCCTGTGCTCCACAACAAGAGAGGCTGCGATAGTGAGAGGCCCGCGCACCGCGATGAAGAGTGGCCCCCGCTTGCCACAGCTAGAGAAAGCCCTCGCACAGAAATGAAGACCCAACACAGCCAAAAATAAATAAATAAAGTAAACAATGCGTTAAAAAAAATTCTTTAAAAAAAAAATTTAACATTGATTCAATACTATGTTTGAGATACACATTCTATTCAGATTTCACCAATTGTCCCAATAGTGTCCTTTATTTTTTTAATTTGTTTTCTGGTCTAGAATCCAATTCAGGATCATGCAGGGCATTTAATATTTATGTCTGTTTAGTCTCTAATCTGGAGCAGTTTCTCAGACTTTTATTTATTTATTTTTAAATTTTTTTTGAATTTTATTTATTTATTTTTTATACAGCAGGTTCTTATTAGTTATCTATTTTATACATATTAGTGTATACATGTCAATTCCAATCTCCCAATTCATCCCACCACTCCCCCACCAGACTTTTAAATCTTTCATAACATTGACATTTTTGAAGAGTACAGGCCATTTATTTTGTAGAATGTCCCTGATTTCCTCATAATTAGACTTAGATTATGCATTTTTGGCAACAATACCAGAGAAGTGATTTTGTTTCCTTCTTAGTACATCACATCAAGAGGCCCATGATGTCAGTTTGTCTCATTATTTGTGGTATCCATCATGTTTCTCAACTGTGAAGTTACCTTTTTTTTTTCTTTTGTAATTAATAAGCAGTTTGTGAGGAGATACTTTAAAGTGATCTAAAATCCTGTTTCTCATCAAGTTTGGACCCACAGATTCTAGCGTCCATTTACGATTCTTGCCTAAATCAATCATTACTATCATGGATGTGAAATGATGATTTTTTTTTTTTTTGACTGCGGGATCTTAGTTCCCCAACCAGGGATTGAACCCAGGGCCACGATAATGAAAGCACTGAGTCCTAACCACTGGACCGCCAGGGAATTCCCTGATTTTTCTAAATCAATCATTACATCTCCATTTATTTAGTTGGCATTCTGTTGTAAAGAAGAGCTTTTCCTTATCTCGTTTTGTTTATTTGTCATCAGTATGGACTCAAAGGATTGATTCTTATTTTACAGAGTGGATCATAATTCAGTACTGTAATTATTTGTTTTAATTCTTAAATTGTTCAGATTTGGCCAGAGGGTGAGGCAGCCCCCTCTGGTTCCTTTGTGCATACTGGGTTTTCCCATCAGAGCTCATCCACCCTGTATTGTGTTGCCTGTTCCTTGTCTACTAGACCAGATTTTTTTTTCTTAATAATTTATTTATTTATCTTTGGCATCGTTGGGTCTTCGTTTCTGCACGTGGGCTTTCTCTAGTTGTGGCGAGCGGGGGCTGCTCTTCGTTGTGCTGCACAGGCTTCTCATTGCAGTGGCTTCTCTTGTTGCAGAGCACAGGCTCTAGGCGTGCGGGCTTCAGTAGTTGTGGCACACGGGCTTAGTTGCTCTGTGGCATGTGGGATCTTCCTGGACCAGGGCTCGAACCCGTGTCCCCTGCACTGGCAGGCGGATTCTTACCCACCGAGCCACCAGGAAAGTCCCGACCAGAAATTTTGAGAGTAGTACCTGATGCATAGGAGACCCTCAATATATATTGTTTTAACTATGGTGAAAACAACAGCTTTCTTTTAAAAAATTTACTGGGACTCTACCTTTAATATCAATAATAATAGCTTTTATGACAATTTACCTAATTATAAAAATAATACATGTTTGATGCATAAAACTTGGAAGTATAGAAAGCACAAAGAAAAAACAATAAAATAAAAATCATTCTTGTTATCAACCAGAGATAATAATTAATTACATTCTGATGTATATTATTCCAATCTTTTTCCTTATGAGTGTTTCATTTTTGTTTTATAAAAAATGTTATTGTGGGCTTCCCTGGTGGTGCAGTGGTTGAGAATCTGCCTGCCAATGCAGGGGACATGGGTTCGAGCCCTGATCTGGGAAGATCCCACATGCCGGGGAGCAGCTGGGCCCGTGAGCCACAATTACTGAGCCTGCGCGTCTGGAGCCTGTGCTCCACAACAAGAGAGGCCGCGATAGTGAGAGGCCCGCGCACCGCGATGAAGAGTGGCCCCCGCTTGCCACAACTAGGGAAAGCCCTCCCACAGAAACAAAGACCCAACACAGCCATAAATAATAAATAAATAAAATAAATTTAAAAAAACAAAACAAAACAACAACAACAAAAAATGTTATTGTAATGCATCCACCCTTTTATAGCCCTTTTTATTTATTTTTTATTTTTATTTTTTTTCCTTTTATTTATTTATTTTTTAGGCTATACTGTGTGGCATGCGGGATCTTAGTTCCCCAACCAGGGATCGAACCTATGCCCCCTGCATTGGGAACACAGAGTCTTAATCACTGGAGTGCCAGGGAAGTAAGTCCCCTATAGCCCTTTTTTGGTTGTTGTTGAATTTTATTTTATTTATTTATTTTTTGTACGGCAGGTTCTTATTAGTTATCTATTTTATACATATTAGAGTATATATGTCAATCCCAATCTCCCAGTTCATCACACCCCCACCCCCACCCCCATAGCCCTTTTTTTTTTTTTTAAAGAAATTCACGTTCTTTTATTTATTTATTTATTTATTTATGACTGTGTTCTTCGTTTCTGTGCGAGGGCTTTCTCTAGTTGCGGCAAGTGGGGACCACTCTTCATCGCGGTGCGCGGGCCTCTCACCATCACGGCCTCTCTTGTTGCGGAGCACAGGCTCCAGACGCGCAGGCTCAGTAATTGTGGCTTACGGGCCCAGTTGCTCCGTGGCATGTGGGATCTTCCCAGACCAGGGCTCGAACCCGTGTCCCCTGCACTTGCAGGCAGATTCTCAACCACTGCGCCACCAGGGAAGCCCCATAGCCCTTTTAAAATTAGTGTATCATTTAAGAATGTTTATATCATGTAAATCATATCTCTGATAAGGGGTTAACATCCAGAATATATAAAGAACTCCCACAACTCATCAAAAAACCCAAACAACCCAGTTTAAAAATGGGCAAAGGACTTGAATAGACATTTCTCCAGAGAAGAAATACAAATGCCCAATAAACACATGAAAAGATGTGCTTTTATATCATTAACATTAGAGAAATGCAAATAAAAACCACAATGAGATACTGCCACATCCATTGGGACAGCTATTATAAAAATAAACAAAACACAGAAGATAGCAACTGTTGACTAGGATGTGGAGAAATTGGAATCCTTATGAATAGCTGGTGGGAATGTAAAATGGTGCAGGCCCTCAAACCAAAAAATGTAGGGACTTCCCTGGTAGCACAGTGGTTAAGAATACGTCTGCCAATGCACGGGACACAGGTTCAATCCCTGGTCCAGGAAGATCCCACATGCTGCAGAGCAACTAAGCCTGCAAGCCACAACTACTGAGCCCACTCACCACAACTCCTGAAGTCCGTGCACACTAGGGCCCACGTGCCGCAACTACTGAGCCCGCACGCTGCAACTACTAAAACCTGCACGCCTAGAGTCCGTGCTCTGCAATAAGAGAAGCCACCGCAATGAGAAGCCTGTGCACCGCAACGAAGAGTAGCCCTCCACTCAATGCAACTAGATAAAGCCCGTGCACAGCAGTGAAGACCCAATGCAGCCAAAAAAAATAAATAAAATTGAAAAAAAAAATGTAGAATTACCATATGATCTAGCCATCTCATTTCTCAGTATATAACCGAAAGAAGTGAAATCAGAGATTTGAACATACATCTTTATACCCATGTTCGACAGCCTTATTCACAATATCTAAAAGTGGAAACAACCCAAATGTCCATCAGTGGATGAAGGTGGTATATACATACATTGGAATATTATTTAACCTTAAATTGTTCTGATGCATGCTACAACATGGATGAGCCTTGAAAATATTATGCTAAGTGAAATAAGCCAGACACAAAAGGACAAATTTTGTACAATTCCACTTGTATATCTAGAATAGCCAAATTTATAGAGACATAAAGAACGGTGGTTGCCAAGGGTAGAGGAGGAGGGAATGGGGACTTATTATTTAATGGGTACAGAATCTCCGTTTGGGCTGCTGAGGTTCTGGAGATAGACAGTGGTGCTGGCTGCACAATGTAAGTGTACTTAATGCCACTGACCTGTACACTTAAAAATGGTTAAAATAGTACATTTTATGTTATGTTCATTTTAGCACAATTTCTAAAATGTTTATGTCAGTAATATCCAAACTTTGCTGCACATTGGAATCCCCTGGGGATCTTTAAAAAGTACTAATGCCTGGATCCCACCCCCAGTCATTCTGATTCTGGTGTGGGGTATGGCCTGGGTGTTGGGATTTTTAAAACCCCCCTGGATGATTCTAATGTGCGGCACAGTTTTGCTCCTTGTCTGATGCTCTTCCCACAGTTCAAGAGGGGTGGGCACCAAACCTCCCTCAGCTGGTGCAGTTAGGGTGGGAAGCAGGGCCTGAACCATTCTCCCTGACCCTCCCTCTTGACGCCAGGCCTCCGTTCAGTCAGGCCCACTGAAACTAAGGAGGGTCCCAGTGTTCACCTCCTCTCATCTATCATAGCACTTATGACAGTTTTATTTATTTACTTGTTCACATTTTGGGGAATCTGTATCTTCCACTAAATTCCATGTAAGTTCCACGAGGGAGGAACAGTGTCTTTTCACAGTTTATTCCTAGCACCTCCAGTAGCACCTGGCACATAATAAATGCTAAGTTAGAGTTCGTGGAATTCATAGATATTGTTGTTCTTCTCTTCCATTGCCTCCCTCTCCCGGGCTCCTGGATTACTCTAGAAAGGGATCATTAGACCATTGTTCCAGCATCTTCTAACTCTGTGTCATTTTTTATTGTTTTTGCAGAATTTTTGGCACTTTCCTAGCCCCCGCCTTCTCTTCAGGGGCTTGTTAATTCATTCGTTCGTTCACTTATTCAACAATATTTATTGAGTATCCACTGTGTCCCAGGCACCGCAAAGGTACTACAGGCCCTTGGGAGCAAAGCGACAACTCCCAGGGAACATAAAGTCTGGTGGGGAGACAATTGAATAATCACATCAACATAATAAACATAGTAATGCTATGAAAGATGGGATAGGAGAACCCAACCTAATGGGGGGTGGAGGTCAGAGAAGGCTTCCCTGGGGAAGCTGGCTTAACTATGCAAATAGAATGGAGTGGGCGTGGGGGCAGTCTTCAGAGCAGCCTGGGCTTAAGGAATAGTCTGTGCAAAGGTGCTGAGGCAAGAGGAAACACAGGACATTAGAAGGCACATGGTGAGAGCCTGAGGGGCAGTTAGGGGAGAGACCCAGGGCTGTCTTTGAAGGTCACCTCAAAGATTTTGGTCTTTCCCCTAAGAGCAAGGCAAAGATCCTTAGAAGGAATATATATATTGGAGAAGACACAAGTGAATGAGGATGAGCACTCCCGCTCTTTTCCCTCCGTTACCCCACGGTACCACTCTTGCCCCCTCCGGCAGGGTTCTTCCACTTCTGCTCTCTCCTCCTAGAGACCCTTTCGCCTATTTTCCACTCCCCTTGCCCCCAGCACCCTGTCCTTGGGTCTCACCCTGGTGGCCCTCTGTCTTTTCCTGGTCAGAGCCTCTCTTTCCCCCAGTGCTTCCCCTTGCCCTGCTGGTCCCCACGTGGTGCACCAGCCTCGGCCACACCCCCACCCCAGGCCCCTGCTTGGGTGGCCTGCTCTGGAGGGTGCAAAACACAGCCCAGGTGTGAGTCTGAGAACCCTGACTCTTGGATTCTTTTTTATTTTTAATTAATTAATTAATTTATGGCTGTGTTGGGTCCTCGTTGCTGCTCACGGGCTTTCTCTAGTTGTGTCGAGCGGGGGCTACTCTTCATTGTGGTGCGCGGGCTTCTCATTGCTGTGGCTTCTCTTGTTACGGAGCACGGGCTCTAGGCGCGGGCTTCAGTAGTTGTGGCTCGCGGGCTCAGTAGTTGTGGCTCACGGGCTTAGTGGCTCTGCGGCATGTGGGATCCTCCCGGACCAGGGCTCGAACCCGTGTCCCCTGCATTGGCAGGCAGATTCTTAACCACTGCGCCACCTGGGACGTCCCTGACTCTTGGATTCTTATCTCATCCACCCCTTCCTGCCTCCTGGGAAATGCAACTTTGGGGCTCCAGGGCAGAGAGAGGACTGAGAGCAGCTGCAGCCTGGACATAGATTCTATAGGTTCACCCCAAAGTGGAGCCCGCTGAAGAGAAACACACACAGCAACATGGCATCAGGTTTTATTGTAGGGACTAAATTCACTGAGGGAAGGAAAAATTCCTGTCTGTCATGGGTAGGGATTGGTTAAAGAGGTGAAATGGGAGGAAAACCAATTCTGACACGAGTGGGATGAGGGGAATAATAGGGAGTGTTGGGTCAAGGTGAGGCCTTAGGGGACAAGGAGGGGGACAGAGGGAGGAAAGGGCTGCAGTGGAGAGGGGGCAGGGAGGGGAGGTGATGGCACCAGAGGAGCCAGAGCCTGGCGACTGTGGCCTGGGAGCAGGCAGTCTTTTCAGCAGAGGAGACAGGAGCAAAAGCAGAGCCCTGAGCTGGGGAAATGGACGGTGCCTTGGACTTCCTGGAGGGGCCTGCTGCCCGGTGCTGTCTTCCTCACTTTTGGGCGCCCAGTGCCAGGGCGATGATGAAGCCCAGAACCAGCAGGAACATGGCTACAGAGAGCAGCACCGTGATGACCACCATGCCCCCCGTCCGGGCCATTCCCAGCCCAATAGATTCTGCCTTCCTTCCTGTCAGAAGAGAGGAGGGAGGCCGTTGTGGTCAGGAGGGGCCCCCATCCTTCGCAAGGCTCCCAGCCTAGCCCCTCATCCATTCATCCAACCAGCCATCCCTTCACCCATTTATTCACCCAACCAACCAACGACTCGTTGGAGGGATCCAGACATCCATCAGAAAAACATTTACGAAGCATCTCCTAGGTCAGGCACTGAGGATACAGAAATTAATCGGACACAATCGCTACCCACAGAGTTTAGCGGTGTGGGCAGATGAGTCAACAGCCACTTAAAATGCCAGGGGCTCAGTGTGAAGATAGAGGTAAGCAAAGGAGCTAAGGGAGCACAGGGAGGGGCAGCTGCGGGATGGGGTGGGAGGGGCCTGGAAAGGCTCTGGGGCCCTGAGATGTTACTTACGAGGAAGTGTGGACATTGGGACCTCTCTACTGGACTCAGTGGATGCCCCCTTCGTCACTAGGTAGGAAATGCTTTTGTGGTGAGATTTGGGAGAGGAGAGAATCCTCAGTGAGTATCTGGTACTTAGGGTAAGAGAGAGCCCAGGCCTCCCCCTTCACAGCTATGCCTCCTGTTGTGCCCAGGAGAGGTGCATTCTTGACCCCTTTAGCTGTGCCCTCACTCTCCCCCGTGCTGACCACCTCCCACAACCAACACCAAAGTCAGGACCCAGCTTCTCTTCCTGTAGGCCCTCCCACAGATGCCCCAGGCCAGGGTCCGGTACTTACTAGTATTTGGTTCCTGGTACTAGGTTTGTCATCTGGTATGCACTGAGCCGGGTGACCGTGAAGCCAGACCCACTGTCCACCACGCTCACCAGTTCCCTGCGTCCGCGGCATGGAGGCACCACGAAGCTAGATTTCACCACTGGGCAGGAAATTGGGGGTGTGAGGCAGGGTCAAGTTTCTGGAGACCCCAAGGAGAAGGGCAGGATTTAGAGTATGGATGGCCCAAGAAGGGGGTCAATAGGAAGGGATGAGTGGGAGGAGGGATGCCGGCTGTCCTGGGAAGGGATCTCTGGAGACTAGGGGATGCCTGGGAGGGGGTAGCAGACCTTTGCTGTCATTGGCTCTCCGGACCATCAGTGTGGCATTGCCCCCTGTGAGGTGACAGGGGGGCAGGGCAACTAGCAGGCTTTCCGTTAGCGCTGGGGACAGCAGACCAGAGAGGCTTGAGATGTTGAAGTCGGCTGGGGGGCCAGGAGGGAATACAGGGGAGGATCAATCCCCCTCTCATCAACAGATCTGCCCCCCACCCCTGGGCGTCCTCTCTAAGGATGAAGAGTCCCATTCTGCAGTCCGTTTGCAGAACACGAGCCTTTGCCTGTGCAACCACCAGGTGGCAGGCTTGAGCTGCAGAAGCTAGGTACTCCACCAAGCCGCTAGACCCTGGGTGCCAGAAGGGGGCAGAGCCCAACCCCACCCATATCCGTAGCCTTGGACTCTTCCCCACACCTCCCTGCCTCCTGGATCTGGGACCAGGAGTGTGCCCTGGGCCCCAGTGACTGATGCCTGGTCACTGCCATCTCCAGTCCCCCAACCCCAACTGGCCAGATCAGCCCCTCTTTGAGAGCCCTGGAAGGCACAGTCCTTCTTCTCCAGACCCCTGAGCCCCTCCCCACCCCGGTCAGAGATGGCAGAAACCTGCAGCCCCGGGGGCCAGGACAGCCAGCAGAATTAGGATCAAGGACAAGGTCCGGACAGGCAGCGGAGACGCCATAGCTGGGAGCTGGGGTGCGTGCTGGCAGGCTGTGGCTTCCTAAGGAAAGTGAGGCCCTGCCCCGGGGGTGTCTGATTTTGTCCTGGGGCTGGGAGGGGCTAGAGGGGAATCCTGTCCAACCTGCCCCTTGGGCCCTACAGCCTCAGGGGAGGCCCCCAGACAGGTTTTTCAGGATGGGGAGCTAGCCCTCAGGCCAAGAAGGGGGAGGCCCTGACTGGATCTTGGTGGCTTAGTCACCTGCAGAGGGGCAGGGTAACTAAGGTGGGGGGAGGAAAACCCCCTTCTTCTGGGGCACCCACGTGTAAGGGCATGAGTGTTCCTGCCTGCACGTGCATCTGGAGCCCGGCCTGTAGAGGACCGTTCCCCTCAGGTGGTGCGGGGCTCTTCCTAGGAGGGCGGCAAGTTCTGAGTTTGCCCTGGTGTGTAGGGAGAGGAGAATAGCCCTGAGGGGCTCCTGAAAGGGCCTTGGTTGGGCAGGAATGGGAGAGAAGCTGAAAGAAACAGGTAGTAGGGGGTGGGGGCAGCAGAGCCAGGGGTTCCAGTTCTTGGCATCCACTGAGGCCCAGGCCCTGAGCTCTGGGAGAGGCAGAGGGGTGTGGGTGCCCGGGAGCGCACAGTGCTTCCCATTCTTCTCGAGAGTGGGACCAAGGATGCCGGGGAGGACTTCCAGTGTTCGGAGACGTGGGCACTGACCCACCCAGTGGGGGTGGGGGTGGGAACAGTCAGCCTTGGTCAGCAACCTTTGTGAACTGTTTGAGAATAAAGAAGAGAGAGGGGCTTCCCTGGTGGCGCAGTGGTTAAGAATCCGCCTGCCAATGCAGGGGACACGGGTTCGAGCCCTGGTCTGGGAAGATCCCACATGCCGCAGAGCCACTAAGCCCGTGCGCCACAACTACTGAGCCTGCGCTCTAGAGCCCGCGAGCCACAACTACTTAGCCTGCGTGCCACAACTACTAAAGCTCGTGTGCCTAGAGCCCGAGCTCTGCAATAAGAGAAGCCACCGCAATGAGAAGCCTGCGCACCACAACAAAGAGTAGACCCTGCTCACCACCACTAGAGAAAGCCCCCACTCAGCAACGAAGACCCAATGCAGCCAAAAATGAATAAAATAAATAAATTAAAAATAAATAAATAAATAAATAGAAGAGAGAGAGACCTGGTAGGAGAAAATGAAAAAGAGACACAACTTCTCTGATGGCACCATCCGTGTTAGAGACCATCAGTGTTAGAGAGACGTGAAGGAGGAGTTGTGAGTGGAGAGAAGACAAGAGGAGAAAGCACCTACCCTGAGCCCCGGGCAGGGTCTTTGCTTGCTCCACACTTACCCTCACAGCCATCCTGGGTGGTAGATGTCATTGGCTCCCTTTTGTGGATGTGGAAACTGAGACTCAGCACTAGAGCCACTTGTGGAACATGGAATACTTTGTCAGGAGAGGTCATAGACCTCCTCAGAGAGTGTTATGTGTGTCTTTCTGCTCCAGGAGCCACTCTAGCCTCCCCAGTCCTAGAAGAGGGCCGGGGTCCTGATAGGGAAGTAAGGGTCTGGTGGGGTTGTGTCCTTACCCCCACGGTGGGAAGGTAGGCTCAAGGTCTGGGGTGTGAGCAGGCAGTGACAATAAAGATAGGACTCAGGGACCCAAGCAGAGTAGGAGGGCCTCAGACCAGCGCTTCTCCAAATTTAATGTGCATATGAATCAGTGGGGATCTAGTTAAGATGCAGTTTCTGATTCAGTGGGTCTGAGGTGAAGCCTGAAATTCTGCATTTCTAACGAGCTTCCAGGTAACGTTGATTGATGCTAGTCTGGGAGGCCCACACTTTGAGTCGCCAGATGCTCTGTATTGCCTCCCCCCTCCCACACACACACACTCTGGATCCTGTGATGGAGATCAGGGGCAGGTGTTTTTCCCCAGTCTCCCAGGACAGGCTGCCTTTGGGTGAAGAACTGAATCCCGTTTTCCCTGCACCTTGGCTTTTGTCCCCTTTTAGATCAGCTCTTATCATCGTTCTACAAACTGAAAGAGGATCTTTTGCACATTGAGAACTTTGGAGAGCGGGAACACACTAAATGGTGGAATTCCAGGGGTGAGGGATCTTCTTAGTACTCTTCAAATCCCATCACCAACTGGGAGGATGTTTACACTTGGGCTTGGGAGATATCTCTTCCCATTTCAGTCACAAACCAGGAGCAGAAAGAAGAGGTTGGGTTTATTGCAGAGTGGGTCGTGTTGGGTCCACTCCTAAGCCCCCATCCCCATCTGAGATTATGAGGGGGATGGAGTCGGGTAAGGGAGGGCAGAGCCCTGACCAGATTTTAAAAGGATAAGAGGGGCCTGTGCCTTTAAACCCTCCTTTCTCCCTCCAATCCCCCCCTTCCCCACCCCTGGCCCTCCCCAGGTTTCTGGAGGAGCTGAGAGTTGCGTCTTCTCCCTGCCCTGCCGAGCTGCTCACTGGCTGCTCTGGAGGCTGTGCTTTGCGGTCTCCATGGAAACCATTAGTTGCTAAGCAACTGGAGCATCATCTGTGCTGAGCTCTCGCATCTAATTATCCCATCATAGCAGCCGAGAAGGGTTTGGGGAGCTGAGAGAAGGGGGAGGACAAGCGCAGGAGCAAGAGGATAACTCTTTTAGCAGAGCAGATTCATTGACAACGCTGAAGTCATTTAAAGCCACAGCACTCTCTTCCTCTGGAGGATTTCCTCATGGCTTGGAAAAAGGGAACCAGGGCCACAAATGCCTGGAGTCTCTCTCTTGGACCCACTCTTTCTAGGCTGTCTCCCCCTTGGATTCTTGATTCTCAACTCACTCAAGTTCCCTCCCCTGCCTCCTTCCTTCCAAATCCCCTAGTCAAGACAACAAACATTTATTAAATACCAGTTATGTCCCTGGAACTGTGCTAGGCACCAGGGATATGAAGGTAAGATAAAATTTTGCCCTCAAAGAGCTCCTGACCTCTCTATTCTGCCACAAAGATTAGCTCCTAAAACAGACCTACTCTTTCTAATCTGTGGTTCTTCCTTTCTTTCTTTCTTCCTTCCTTCCTTCTTTCTTTTTAATTGAACTATGGTAGTTTTGCAACCAAAAGAGCTGAGATCAGAACTCAGGTCTGTCTGATATACTTAATGGTTCTCCTTCCCTAATGCCACTCTTCTGCTTCCCAGTCAATTAGAAGAACATGTCCCCTTGGTTCCACGGGCATGTCAACCTCTGATGGGGACTACTGTCCTCCTGTTGAGGAGTGATACCATATAACTTTAGGTGAGTTACTTTGAACCTCAATTTTCTCACCTGTAAAATGGGAAGACTCATTCCTTCCCATCTATCTAGTAAGATATGACAGGTGTACATATGCTTTAAAATAAAGGTGCAGAAGGAATGTAGATATCACGGTCAGAATCTGTAGGAGCAGACTGGGGGAAACCCTGGCGACTTGGACCTGGGGGTAAGATGCAGTGCTCACCAAATGTTGTTCTGATGGGAAATGTCAGAGCCTCTATCCTTGAGATACTAGGCTGGAAAAAGCTGTGAGTAAGAAAATCTCAGTTGTTCAGTGATGGAAGACAACTGGATGCTTCTTTATTTTTTTCTAATGTTGCCTATGATACAACCACTTGCCTCAAATCTTCCAGCTTTCTGACCTTGGCCAAGTTACCTACCTAACTACTCTGAGCTGCAGTTTCCTCTTCTGCAGAAAGGGTATAAAGTCTGTCTCACCAGGATACTATGACTATCGCTCAAGCTAATTTACTTAAGAGTGCCTAGCACAGTATCTAGTTCAATTAATATTAATTTAAGTAATTTATCTTATCCTCTCCTTTTTATTAACCCTTGGTGCAGATGAAGACTAGAGGCTCAGAGGCAATAAATAATGTTCCCAAGGTCACAGAGTGAGCAAGAAATGAAGTGGGTTAGAATTCAGAATGTGCTTTCCAACCATGTCATTGAAGCAAAGGGAGATGGTTGGGCAGGAAAGGTAGTCTGAGAGGGGAGAGTGACTGAGAGGTGGACAAGCTGTTCCTTGGATATCACAAATGCCACAGGGGTACTAGGCACGCAGGAACTGCCTGCTCACACACTTATTATTATTATTTTTTTCACACACTTATTCATTCAGTAAACATTTGTTGAACAACTCCTCTATGGTGGGTACTATGCTAAGTGATGAGATACAGAGATGACAAGACACAATTCCTGTTCTCAAGTTGCTGAATTTTGGAGAGTTGCAGAGTTAGCCTTCCTAAGTGGGATATTTCAAATATCCCTAAGTGGGATATTCCAAAAAGAGGGAACAGCACATGAAAAGGCTCAGAGAAGTGAATTATCCTGACACCTCCTGGGAACTGTGAACCATACATCTTGGCTAGAAAGAAGTATTAAAGGATGGACATGGTGAGAGTTCTAGCTACCGGTTGGGTCACCAATGGCTTTGTATGCTATGCTAAGGAGCTTGGTTTTTATACTGACGAAAACAGAAAGCCTTTGAGGTGTTTTACTTGCTTAAAGATTATTCTAGAAACAGTGTGGAGAATGAATTGGCAGTGGGTAAAAATTGGTACGTTGTGTCAGCATTGGTCTATGTGGCCAATAGAATACGACGGAAGTGATGGTAGGTCACTTCTGAGAGTAGGTCCTAAAAGGCATTGCACCTTCCTCCTTGCTCTCATGGATTGCTCACCCTGGAGGACATGGGAGCACCTCCATGGCGAGGTCCACGTGGCAAGGGATTGAGGCCTCCTGCCAAGACCCAGAGAGGAACTGAGGCCTCCAACCGACAGCCATGTGAATGAGCGAGCTTGGAGACAGAGCCTCCAGCTCCAGTCAGTCCTTCAGATGACAGTGGCCCAGGTTGGCATCTTCTCTGCAACTTCATGAGACACCCAGCTAAGTCTTTCCCAGATTCCTGATTCTCAGAATAAATATTTGCTTTCATAAGCCACTAAATTTGGGGATAAGCTGTTATGCAGTAATAGATAACTAATACCAATATCTTGGGCAAGTCAGATGAAAATGACATTTTCATAATTGAGTATATGAGTCTGGAGCACAGCGGGGAGGTCTGGGATGAAGAGAGGGAAGGCAGGCGATGGTTAAAATCATAAATGTAGAAAAGAGTTCTTGAAGAGAGTAGTGGAAGGGAAGGACAAGACAACCAAGGGCAGGATGCTAGGAAACACAGTGTCTAGAGGACAGATGCAGGGTGAGGAGCTGATGAAGGAGGAACGAGCATTAGGAGGAGAACCAGTAGAAAGTGGATGGAGGGTTTTGCAAAGGAGGTGTCAAACGGTATGAAGGTCAGGATTGAAGGCAAGGACTGAAAAATGTCCCTGAGCCTAGCATCTTGAGGGGTGTGTGTGTCCTTCAGAGCAGGTTCCTGCAGGTGAGGGGGGCAGAAGCCAGACTGCGAGAGCCCAGGGATAAGTGGGAGGAGGGAGAGTTAGAACTGTGTAGACTGCTCTTTGAGGAAGCTTGGCTGGGAAGGGAAGGAGACATAACTGGAGGGAATGGGGGGCACAGAAAAGTCTCATCTGTTTTGTTTTTAAAGTTGAAGATACAGGAGAGAGGGAGGTATAATTTACGGGGAGGCTCCTGGAGGAGGGAGAAGATGGGACTCACATCAGAGGTGGAGACATTAGCCTTTGGCTGTAGGAATGACACTTTCCAGCAGAGAGAAGAATGGGGGCAATGGTGCAGAGAAATCTTATACTTTTGGGGGGGTTGTGTTGGGAAAGGTTGGGGGATGAGAGAAGTAAGTTAAGGGAGCTCCCTCCTGAATGTCTCTGCTTTCCCTGGGAAGTAGGAAACTCAGGGGGGAGAAGGGTTTGGGGCCTAGGTGTTGTGGGGAGAGGAAGGCACAACTACAAACAGCCCTGAGGAAGGCTGTGTTTGGAGGTGACAGCCCAGCTCAGTGTGGGGACCACTGGTCTTCAGGGACACGGACTGTATTAGTTAGGGTTCTCCAGAGAAACAGAACCAACAGGATGTGTATATATAGACAGATTTATTTTAAGGAATTGGCTCATGCAATCGTGGAAGCTTGGCAAATCCAAAATCTGATGGGGGGAGGCCGGCAGGCTGGAGACTCAGGAAAAGAGTTGCAGTTTTTGAGTCCAAAGGCAGTCTGTTGGCAGAATTCCTTCCTTCTCATGGGAAGAGGGTGGAGGTCATCTTTGTTAGGGCCTTCAACTGATTGGATGAGACCCACCCATATTATGGGGTAATCTGCTTTCCTCAAAATCTGCTGATTTAAATGTTAATCTCATCCAAAAAACACCTTCACAGAAACATCCAGAATAAAGTTTGACCAGATATCTGGACAACATGGCCCAGTCAGGTTGACACATAAAATTAATCATCCTACTGACCTTGACATTTTGGGAACTTTTCCAATTACTCAACAGCTAGAGCATAGAAATGATAAAACTGTCACATTGTACTGACTCAGTGTTAGGGTTTCCAAAGTATCGAAAGATGAGGGTATTGACAAGATTCAAGGGGTGGAGAATAAGATCTAGGCTAGTTTTGAGAAGGAATGATAGATGTGACAGGAAAGAGGACTGAGCGAGGGGGTGTTCAATGAGGTCAAGGTAGAACAAAGGTGTGGGAGAGGTGGAGGAGCAGGAGTGGGGGCCATCTAGGTGGCTGCTAAGGAGACAAAGCCAAGATCCTCACTGCAGCTGGATGGGATCAAAATGTTGCTGGGAATTCCCTGGCGGTCCAGTGGTTAGGACTTGGCACTTTCACTGCGGAGGGCCTGGGTTCATTCCCTGGTCGGGGAACTAAGATCCCACAAGCCTCGCAGTGTAGCCAAAAAAAAAAAAAAAAAAGTTGTGAGGCCGGCAGGGGCTGAATACCCCCGTGTCTCCAGGGTCCAGGCAGATAACAAAAGTAGTAAAACAAGGTGAGTGAGACTGGGGCCAACTAGAAAGAGTGTAGCAGCACGAGTTCCATCTACCGGGCCACCCCATGCAGCTCTGGAAGAGCTGCCCTGTGGAAGGTGGGGACCTAGTATGGCCACGCCTCCTCGCTTTTTCAAGAGAAGCCAAAAGTCTGAATTTTTTGGTAAAATGATCTTATTTTCAAATTTTAAACTAAATATATATTAGGAAAATGCACTTTGTGAGCCAAACAATATACACCTTCGAGGCCAGCTTTGCCCTCGGATCCCCAGGTTGTGTCATCTGGGACACAGGGTGTTGGAAGGATACTTGAGGCTGAGGGCATAGAGGCGGGAGGGTGTGGAAGCAGCAAGGGGTTCAGCACAGCCAGTGGGCAGGACCCTGGGCAGGAGGGTTTGCAGTGGAAGGGGTGGGGTGCAGAAGTGAAGGAGCAATCGCCCTGTGATTTCCACAGACAGGAGGAGTCTCCAACAGGGTTTGAGTAGGGAAGTCGCATAATTCAATCTAGTTGTAGAACAATTACTGAAAGAGTAGGTGGAGGCTTGATTGCTGGGTAATTAAGCCTCTCCTTAGGCTGAAGGAGAGCTAATCCATACAAGAAATAATGATGGCCCGAATTAATTTATTCAATAAATGTTTATTAAATGCCTTTGCATCAGTCACTGTGCTAAGTGCTGGACATTCAGAGGTGAACGAGACATTGTTCTCCCTGAAATTATGGTCCAGTGGGAGATACTGAAGAGGCCACTACTCATTGCATCAGGATTTTAGTAGAAGATGTAATAATAACAGCTGTTATTTACTGAGTGCTTACAACATGCCAGGCGCTGTGCTAAATCCTTTATGTATATTTTCTTGCTTGATCCTCATGACAGCCTCTGTGATGTGAGTACTGTTATTATTGTCCTCATTTTATTAATGAGGAAACTAAGATCAGACTCGCCAAAGAGGCTCCTCACAGAAGGGGCAACTTACATGGGCTTGGGTAGTCCTGAAGGGCTTCCTGGAGGAAGTGGTGAATAAGTGAAGACCTGAAGTTTGAGTAGGAGTTAGCAGGATGAAGGTGGGGTGGGTGGGGGGGGTGGGGGGGTGGAGAGGGGAAATTGTTCTAGGCTGTAATGGACCAAGATTAGAGAATGGGCCCATTGGAAGGTTAGAGTGGATTTTGAGGGAGTCACTGGAGAAGTAGCTGGGACAAGATGAAAAGTATTGTAAGCCCCTTTAAGCATTTTAATTTTTATCCTAAGGCTAAAAGGAAGCCCTTGAAGGGTTTTAAACTGGAGAGTGTCATGATCAAATTTGTATCTTATAAAGATGGTTTTTGCTGCAATGCAGAGATTGTGCTGGGTGAACAGCTGGGAGATATTTTGGATGTCTCTGACATGCTGTTGAGATAAGATTCCAGGCAAAAGATGATAGAAGAGGAGATTTGGGGGTGATGATTTGGCTGGGAGGGCTGTGGAGGGGGCTGGAGAGCAGAGTTAAGGGTGCCTCCCAGGTCCTGGCTGGGGCAGCTGGGTAGATGATGGCACTGTCACTAGCTGGGCATGAGCGGGGGTGGGAGGAGCAGATTTGTGGGAAGGGGATGGAGATCACTGAACTTGCTGAGTTGAGGTGCCTGGAGGACACCCAGGTGGAGGTGTATGGAAGGTGGTCGGATGCCTGATCTGGAGCTCAGGAAGGTTGTCAGCTAGGTGTGACAGCTGCAGCCTTGGAGAGAAGTACAAGCCAAGTAAGAAGACAAGGTCAAGGACAGAGCCTGGGGAACAGCAACACTATGGGCAGAGGAAAAGAGGAGCCTGCAAAGGAGAATGAGAATCTTCCCTAAAAGAAAAAAGAAGCGCCAGGAGGGAGTGGTGTCCCAGGTACCCAAAGAAGAATACTTCCAGTTTGTTCCCTAGCAAACTGGTGCTCAGGGAATAAAGAGCCATGAAGCGTACTCCTTGGATGTGGCAAGTAGGAGTCATGGAGATTGCTTCAGACTAGGGGAACAGGTGACTGAGTGGGACTGGGCTGGCAAGAGGGTGTTGAAGGCCTGCAGGTCCGGGTGGAGTTGGGCCTGGGATTTGGTGAAGGGGTGGGAGACTGGACAGCCTGGGAAGGGCAGGTGTGAAGGCGGAGAACAAGGAAGAGGCTCTTCTTCTCACCCCCGGCAGTTCCTTAGACCCTCTTGGGTCCGGAACCTATGACGGGAACAGGGAAGGAGGGTCAGGAGGGGTGTCCTGGATATTGGTGGCATGTGGAGGAGATGGTGTGAACTGAAGCGGTAGAAGTGAGCTGATCTGGATCAGCCTTCCCTTCAGGCCTGAGGAGGAAGGAGCTCTATCCTCCGATCCCTCTCTACAGGGGTGTGGGGCAGGGACCTGGGATATCCAGCTTGGTGACAAGGGATGTTTTGCCCCTCTTGGGGCCAGCCATCTCTTACACACACATGGACTTCCTGGTTAGGGAGTGGCTCAAGCCAGCTCACGGGGAGCTGTTTCAAAGTAACCAGGTAGCCACTAGGAGGAACAGCAAGGTATGATGGAAGGGTACCAGCATCCTCTCGAATCTCATTGCACCCTCGTGGCAGGGAGGGCTGGTCTTGGCATAACTGCCCAGGCCATAACCTCAGTCTCTGCCTTCTCCCACCTCCCCAGGTCCTGTTTAATAGACGCATCAGATATGGTGCGCTTTGCAAAACTGTTATTTGTATAGAAGCCTGAGGGAGGGGGAGGGAAGCCGCGCCCTCCTCTTCCCCCCTTCCAGCCACTTCACTTGCAGAGAAGAGACCTGCAGTTAAATACCAACCCCCAGTCCCTCTGGCTCACTAGCTCAGAGACTTGCAAACCGAGAGCTGCCGGTTCCCCAGCTTCCCACGTGGCCGCGCTGTTTCTCACTGCATCGCCGGAAATGGCCTGGCCTCTGAGCTTCCCCCACTCCCACGGTCCTCTCCACCTCAGCCCTTCCTCCCCACTCCCCCAGCCCTGAGCTCAGAGCACCCCTTCGCCTCCCACTTAGCCCAGAGTCTGGCCGCTGTGGCATATTTGCCTCAAGTCTCTCCACCTCTCTGTATCTCTCAGAATAGAATGAGAGCCTCAAACTCGACCAGCCCCCGAAGCCCCCAGCCTGCCCTGTCCTGTTCCAACGGCACAGGAAAAAGCCGGGGAATGGGACACAGGCTCTGCAAGGTAGGCAGAGGGCTAGGAGGAGAGGAAACAGCTTTAGAGCAGATGGGCCTGGCTGCACCCCACTCTGGCTGTTGCTCACCAGCTTGGGGCCTAGATCTCAGTTTCCCGCCTATCAGTGGAGGCGATAAACCTACCTCTGAGGGCCGTGCTGAGGACGAAATGAAACAAGTCCTGGGGTGCCCAACACAGTGTCTGGCACATAGTAGGTGTTTAAAACAAGTTCCCTCCCCTGTCTTCACTTCGGGGCTCTGATGAAGAGGTAGAATGAAAGAAACTAGGGTCGACGGAGAGAGCTCTCCCAGAGTCAAGGAGGCACACTGGGGTGGCAGTACAGCTCTGCTTCACCCAGGGGAGGGGGAGGGGAGGGAGTGCCAGAGCCCTGGGCCCTCCAGTGCTTCTGTCCTCACTGCACTCCTTGGACTGGCCTCGGGAGACCCCTGGGAAAGGCATTCCTTGTGGGTGAAGGAGGTCTGGTGGAGAGGACCTGGGGTGGGGGCACTGCCTCTGGGTCTTGAGCAACACCCCTCCCCGCTCCCCCAACTCATAATCCGATTTATATTCCTACTCCCTCCTCTGGATCCGTCACCATGGCAACAGTTTTCTCAGTTGCACTTCATCAGTTTCTCGGCAAATCTTTTTTTCTTCCCTGTCCTTCCGTCTCTCTTTTTCTCCTCTATCAGTCTGCCTTTCTCCATACCCATGGTGCTCACCTTTCCCACTCAACTTCTCTGTTTCTCTCTTGCGCTCCCTTTGTCCCTGCCTGCTTCTGTTCAAAGCTCTCTTTCTACACCTTCCCCCCTCATCTCTCCTTTCTCAAGTCCAAGATTGTAGCAACAAGCTAGAGTCTATTGGCTGGACAAGAGCTTGAGTTCCTTCTCACGTCAGGGCAGAAAAGTGGAGAGTCATGGAGGGACACAGTTTGGGTCCCAGTGGGCTCTGCACAGAGGTCAGTGATGCGAGACTGGATTTAAGGTCTGGTCTATCTATTCAACTCTGACCAGGAAGCAGGGAATGGGGGGCGGAGAGGGAAAGCAGGATCGGGCAGTTTCTTCTCTAGTCCCAAGTCAGAATCAGCATGGCTGGGCTTCCCTGGTGGCACAGTGGTTAAGAATCCGCCTGCCAGTGCAGGGGACACGGGTTCAAGCCCTGGTCCGGGAAGATCCCACATGCCGCGGAGCAACTAAGCCCCTGCGCCACAACTACTGAGCCTGCGCTCTAGATCCCCTGAGCCACAACTACTGAGCCCACGTGCCACAACTACTGAAGCCCGCACGCCTAGAGCCCATGCTCCACAACAAGAGAAGCCACCACAATGAGAAACCTGCACACCTCAACGAAGAGTAGCCCCTGCTCGCTGCAACTAGAGAAAGCCCGCACGCAGCAACGAAGACCTAACACAGCCAAAATAAATAAATAAAATAAATAAATTTTAAAAAAAAAAAGAAGAAGAATCAGCATGGCTCTGGGGGGTTCCTGCATGGCACTGTCCTTGGTTCGCTTCCCAACTCACCCTCAGAGAACTTGCTGCATGCCTACAGCTCCCACTGGCATGGGGTGTGTCCCAAACACGTAAATTTGGCTCCTACTTGTCTCTCTCCAAATTCCAGTCAAGTCTCTCTACCTCCTCACTGGTCATAACCATGGGGATGCCTACCATCCTGCCTAATTCAACAACTCTAAACATGAACCCGTCTTCCGCAAAACATCACCCCGCTTTACAGTACTTCCCTGTCACTACCCAGGGTAAAGACCTCAGTGCTACCTGCGACTCCTCTCTCTCTGTCATTCTCCATATGTAGCTAGAGTCCAAGGGGTATCAATTCTTCTTCTGAAGAGGAGAATCTGCTTTTATCCCTTTGCCCTTTCATCTATACCACCCGAGACTGAGTGCCCAGCAAGTCATTCGAGGTTCACACTATAGTCCCATCCTCACCTGAGCCTCCTAGAAGGGTAGTTTCCTCTCAGAAACCAAACCCATCTGAAACATGATTTTCTTCTCACCCTCTTTTTCTACTTGATTTATTGAGCACCCATTATGTATTAGGCTCTTCATATATGTCATCTCATTTAATTTTCACAGTAATCTATGAAGTATGTATTACCCCATTTTACAGGAGAAGGAATTGATGCTCAGAGTGGTTAAAGTAAGTTGTCCAAGTTCTACAACTAGTAAGCAATAGAGCTAGGACTCAAGTCCAGATCTGTGGAGTTCCACAGTTAGTGCTTTGTTTTATTTTGTTGCTATACTAGTCTGCTTCCATGTGACTCTTTTACTCAAAAACATTCTGGTTCTGAGCCTTCTGACTTTCTTATTCTTCCATTAGGCTTTTGAGGTTCATTATGATCTGACCCATTCCACCTACAACACCATGTATCTTGCTACTTCTCAATATGCCATGGATTGGTATCAACCAGGAACATTCGTGTGCTTTAGGGTTTGCCTTCATCTCTGTCCTGTTAAATATGTCTATTAATAGTGTATATGAAAATATAGTATCACATTTCACAGATACAAGCCTGGAGGGATAGTAAACACTTTGAAAGACAGGGTAAGGATTCAAAAATCAGCTCCATGTATATAGAATGGTAGGAAAACCTAACAAGATGAAACGGTCAGAGATCTGTGTAAGATCTCAGCAACACACACAGACTAGACATGTCTTAGAAGCAGTTCAGGTAAAATAGAATTGGGGTATTAGTAAGTTCAGTCTGAGTCATCAGCATAACATGGTTGCCAAAAGTACATCCAATTTTAAGCCATATTCCTAGAGATATAGTTTTTGGAATAAAGGAGAGGATTGATAGTCCTGCTTTACTCTAAGTTGGCCAGGTGTCTTCGTGGGCATAACTTTAGTGAACTGGGAACGTTTAGGCTAGAGAAGAGGAGAAGAGTCTGGAGTCATTAAAGCTCAAAAATGTGAAGGGCCAGGAGGTAGTTCATGGACTAATGGGTAGAGACCACAAGGAGATAAAATTCAGCTCAAAGGAGGGAAAAACAGATGTTTGTAAATGGAATGAGTTGCCTTGGGGGGTAGGAAGCCCCCTATTACTGGAGGTGTTCGTAAAGATGTTGATACACTGCTTGCCAGGGATGTTATCAGAGAGTTGAGCATCAGAAAGAATTGGAACTAGGTAGTTGGTCTTTGAGACCCCTTCCCGCCAAGATCTATGACTTCTGTTTCTGCTCCATCTGTGCCCCTCACTGGGTCCTCTGTGCTCCCCTGTACCTGAGGTCAGTTTCCTGTTTCTCTTCCAGGTCTACCTGAGGATGCAACCTGCACTGGGTGCATCAACTCCACATCTTTTAATGATTTAGCATCTTTTATTGTTCTTTAATTGTCCCCATTTTATAAGTTCCTTGAGGGCAGGTGCCTTTATTATCTGTTACAGGATTAAAAACTTATTAACCACTGACTGTTCGCAGCCTCCATCTGCCTTGCCTCCCCTCAGCCCCAAGATAATTTTATCCCTCACCTGTTGTTGGAAATCTTGTCATGGCCTGCTCAGTTCCAGGGCTTTCGTAACATAAAACTGGGAGAACAAGAGGTGAGAGATAAGACCTAGAGAGGCAGGAGACAGGTAACGTTTTTTGTGTGTTAGGGAGAATCTGGGTAATGGGTGAAGGAAAAAAGAAAATAATGAAACATAAGAGGCTAAGCTAATCTTTGTAATAAGGAGAAGATGGTGGGCAAAGAGAGACAGAAAAGCTTTCTTGACTACAGAGAACAGAGAGAGGCAGAGAGAGGGGCTGATTTAGGGTTTGCAGAGAGCGATTTAACTGTTGCAAGGTGCAGCAGAATAGAAGAGGAAAGGGAATTTGAACAAGATGTGTTGTAGGTTAAGAATTGGATCACCTTCAAGAGACACAAGTAAAAATTAGGATTCTTTTTTGAAATTACTTTTGATATTTGGGCTGTGGGACCCCAGAATATATTCAGGTTATACATCCTGTAACTTTCATAGGACCCAGCATGGTATCAGGGTGAAGGAACCCCCATCAAGCAATACCCAGTCCCTGCAGATAGAGCAGACATGGTCCTGAGGCTGTGGAATCCTGCAAAAAGACAGAATTGTTAAGCTTACTCCCTTCCTTCAGAGTTAGAGCTTTTAAAAACACTTCCTAATCTGGGATTTCAAGTTACAAATGCCCCAGGAGTTAGAATCGGTTACGGGTCTTGACAGATGGAGAAAATGAGGCCCAGGGAAGTTAATCAGCTTGCTCAAAGTCACAGAGCAGGTTTTAGGCCTGGTTGGGACTGGGAATATGCCTGGCCCAAGGCTTTGTCCACAATCCAGGGATGCCTTTTTAGGTTGAGCCAGAGACCTACATGCATGTAAATAAGGTCATGGTGGGAGAGGAAAGGGGGGCTGGGAGACTGGGGGTTCCGAGCACCCCTCCCTCTGTTCAGAGCCCTGCACCAGGCTCTGGGGGACGTCCAGATAAGGAGGCCAAGCCTGCCTTCCCAGATCTTATGGCCTCACAGGGAAATGAGCCAGATGCAGGAAGAAGTCCAATGGAAATTTGGAAGCGAGTGCTGCAGTGGTGTCGTGGAAAGTGTCTGGACTGGGAATTAGGAGACCTGGCACCTCTTCCAGCCATCACTCACCAGCCATGTGATTTTAGGCCAGTCCTTTCACCACTCTGTGCCTCAGTTTCCTTACTTCTGAACATTCCATCTCTTCAAAATAAAAGCTTTATAGTGCTACATACAAGAGCAAGTTAATGCAGTTGCATTAATATTTTTGGGGTGTGTTGTCCCCCAATGCTCACCCCTCCCAGCAAAATCTCCGAAAGGCTTTTGCCTTCAGTTGACAGCAAGAATTAAATGTTCCCAGGACTCAGAACTGGCAGACAACCCAGGCAGTGAGGAGTAGGAGGTGACTTGTGTGGCCTTCTCTGGGCCCTGCCTCGGACAGCCTCTCCGGGGCTTATGAACTCTGCCTTCCATCCCCAAGCCGACCAGAGCCATGTGATTGTTTTTCTCTCAACAAACCAAGCCTTCTATTTAATTGCTATTCTCTTGATAAAAAAGAGCCTGGAGATAAACTCATCCAACTCCCTTGTTTTTTGAAGAAACTAAGGCCCAGAGATGAGGCTGACTAGGCCAAGGTCACATACTCTTGGCTTTCAGGCCAGTCTCCTTTCTTTTTTTCTTTTTAAAAAATATTATTTATTTATTTATTTATTTATTTATTAATTTATTTATTTTGGCTGTGCTGGGTCTTAGCTGCGGCATGCAGGATCTTCGTTGCGGCGTGCGGACTTCTTAGTTGTGGCATGCATGTGGGATCTAGTTCCCTGATCAGGGATTGAACCCAGGCCCCCTGCATTGGGAGCACAGAGTCTTACCCACTGGACCACCAGGGAAGTCCCCAGTCTCCTTTCTTTTGGGACTTGGAGAACTTATTAGACATGGATTGTTTGGGAATGCAGACTTAGCGATCTCTTACAACATCTGGTGAGACCCCTTGCTGGAATCCTGTTCTATACTTAGATCGCCAGTTAGATGTACTGTCTGCCTGGACAGAACCACACCTTAGGCTGGAATGTCTCAGCTCAGATGGTGCTCGCTGCAGGAAACTTTCCCAGACTCCCAAATCCCAGATAGATGTCTCTCCAAAGTGCTCTGCAAGCCTTCATGACACTGAATTGAATTCGCCTGTTCACGTGTCTGTCCCCAACTAGAGTGAGGTCAAGTGACCTCTGTGAAGTCAAGGACCACATCTGTCTCATTCACCAACATATACCTATTGTCTAGTCCAGTGCCTGGCACATAGTAGGTCCTCAACAGATATTTTTTTAGTGAATAAGTAGGTGAGGTTGGTCAGAGAAGGATTCTTGGAGGAGTCAAGGAATCCAAGGAGGACAGGATTGTCCTTGGTTGGGTGAACTGCTTATGCGAAAGGAAGCCTTAGATAGAAGATAATTGGAAATGGGGAGAGGGAAGGAAGTGAGGCAACTGGGAAAAAAGAGAAAGGAACCCTTGAAGGTCATGGTCTTCGCTAACCTGGGAAGGCTTCTGGGTAGAGGGGAGGAAGGGTCTCAGCCCTGCCTGGGATAGGAGGAAATGGTTGTGAGCACCTAGAATCCCTCAAGAGGGCCTCTTTATGGGGGAGAAACTCAGAAGGCAGCTTGGCTAGAGGGGAGGGAAACTGATGGGGGACCGGGTAGCTGGTAGGAGCATTGAAGCCTGGCTAGAGGTTTGCATTTGCTGCTGGGGTCTGGAGGGAATGGGAGTTCTGGGAAGGCTGGACACAGAGAGAAAAGAAGGTGAGGGGCAGCTTCCTTCTATTGCTCCCCTTCATTCGGTTGAGACCCTGGCAGGATAGAGCCTATATCTTCTATTTTCTCCTGTCCTCCTCCAGGTGTCTGGGCACCTGGGACCCACAAGTAGGGTCCCTAGGGCAAAGATCTGGAAGTGGCTGAGGCAGCCTGATAAGTGGGGATGGCATGGCAGGGATTGTGGGAGCTCCACCAGCCTCCCCATAGGATTCTCTTTCTCTCCAAAGGTGCTATTCCTGCAGGAGGAGTACTCTAGCTGCCTCCAAAGTTTTTCTTTCACCAATACCCACCTGAGCGTAGCTTTTGACAGAGACTGCTAAGCCAGATCTAACCACCAGGGGGCAAAAGAGCAGCCCTGAGGTCGGCGTCCCTCCACTTCCCCACCCGCACACCTGAAGGCCAAGATGGGCGGTTCCTCACCTGGCTCTCACAGGGAGCCTGGGAGCTCCATTAACCCCTTCCTGCCTAGACTGAGGTACTGCTCTCAGGCATAGTCTTTCACGGCCGAACTGGGGGGCAAATCTGATGGTGGAGGAAGTGCTGCCTAGGAGAGGGGCTAGGGTGGAAGTGAAGTCAGGGTTTCCGGCTACTCGGGCCCTTGTCCTAGCTGGAGCTGGGGCAGGCTAGCATTCGCTGCCTCGGTTGGGTAGCTACCCCCGCAGATGTGTGAAGGAGCCCCCTGGAGGCCAAAGAGGCCTGGGCTGCGGTCACCTGCGTGGGCCTCCCAGGCGGGATGCGGAGGAGAATGCAGAAGCAGCCACAGAACCCAGGTTTCCGGGTTCCCTGCATCCTTCTATCTGTCAGGGATCTTTGCAGCAACTAGTGGGGGTGGTGGCGGGAGGGTGGCCAAAGGGTGGAGGAAGAGGCACAGAGGGTTGGGGTGACAGGGGAGGGTAGACAGTTAAGATGTGGCAGAAGAGCGGACTGGATTACGCAGCTCTCAGGTGCCGGGTTTTGTGTGTCGCTCTTCGAGCACCAGGCAGCCTTCTAGGGCTCTGACAAGCCCAAGTTCCGAGACTGCGTTCTGGGCCACAAGGTGTTAAACTGTGGGTGGGAGTAGCGTCAGGAGTCCCTCCCTTCTTCCCTCCCTCACAGCGTCACCACCTAGGAGTCCACCGGGCTGGCGCGCAAGGAGTTAAGTCTGCCCGCAATCTGCAAGACTGGAGCCGGGGAGGGGGAGGAGGGGGAGAAGGAGGGGGTAGAGAAGGAGAAGGGGGAAGCAGACTGCGGGGAGACAGCGCCAGGAACCCCCTCCCCAGGGACCTGGCCCCTGGGCCCCCAGCCCCAAAAGAGGCCCTGCCCTCCCCGGGGTCGTGCTCTCTCCCCCCGCCCCCGCCCTCCAGCTTTGTGTCCCCAGGAGGGTGGGCTGCAGGATTTCCAGCCAAGCCTTGGCTGCCTGCTCAGTTTTTCCAAACCCTCCAGTCGGGGAAGGCGGGAGCCCTGTCAGGATAAGAGTCCCTCCCCCACTGCCCCTGCCGGCCCCCTCTCCCAGCCTCCCTTTTCCTGCCCCCGCATCTTTTCCAAACTCCTTTCGCTGTCCGACCCTGGCCCCTGCGCCCCCTATCCCCACCTCTATTGGCTCCCAAGTTCCAAGTTCAGGTTGGAAGGGGCCAACTGGGTCCCACAATTCTGGAGAGGCGCTGGTAAAACCATACTCCGCAGGCCGACCCCGAGACCTGCGGGGCGCCGTCCGTACTCCCAGCCTGGCGCCCGCCCCATCCCAGAAAGTGGCCCCGGGGACACCGGGGAGGGTGGCCCCGGGGTCTCTCGCCCTGGAATGGAGGCGGTGCTGCGGGAGCCGGCAGAGCAGGGCGGCAGGCTCTGTGCTGCTGGTGCCAGGCCCTGGGGCAGGCTTCGAGGAGGGGCAAAGTGTTCCGAGGGCTGGCACGGTTCTGTCCAGCAGGTCTATTATATAATAATCACCATCTATCAGGAAGCCAGGCAGCTGGAGTGAGTGGGGAAGCCAGGATGCCCAGATCCGCTCCTTTTCCAGGGCCCAGGAGGGTGTCTCCATCAAGCTGGGGGTGTGGCAGCAGCCCAGGAGTGAAATGAAGTGGGGGTCGAGGGGCAAGTGAGGGGCGCTGGGCAGTCCGAAGGCGGCCCGACAAGCCCCGCCCCCAGAAGCTGACTGACAGTGCCCTCAGCCAATGATTGAAGTCACTGTGGGGCTGAAAGTTAACCCTTTCTTGGGTCCCTGTTTGCTTTTGGGGATAGAGTCCCTTCCCAGGAACTGTTCTCTAGTCCTGAATCCCACCTGCACGAGGTCGGTGATGAGTACCAGCTGGAGGATCCTTTCGTCCTAGTCACCCCAGGTAGTAATCTCAGATAATCTGCAGCCCTAGCGCCTCCGACCCCCTACCCCCACTCCAAAAGTAAAGTGTATTACAAAATGTGGTTGTGTGTGTACACCCTGTGGTTCCAGAAAGAGGCCCACGTAACGCTGGAACGCCCACACTGCACCACGAACAGGCTATACCCATGCCCGAACTTCCACCGACACTCGACACTCGCTGACACACCTGTGACACTCCTCGTGACATAGTGACACACAGATACGCGGCAACACACGGTGATTCCCCGAGTTCGCCAGTAGAGGGAGCCACTCCATTCCAGCAATGGGCCACCGGCCTCTCTCCTCTCCTCCCTCACTCCAGGGTTCCACCCAGAACTCGTGGCTGCCCAGAGCTGGGGCTCCGCATCCCAACCTGGAACCTACGCTGGGGGAATGAGTCACAGCTCCACCCAGGGGAGTGCTCTACATGGCTGCTCCACAGGACATGCCGAATACACTTGATTGTGTGCCACAATTAACAGACCTCTTGCAACACAGCCATCACTCACCCCTACAAACATTGTTTTCTGGACCTGCTATGAACTGGGCATCGTGCCAAACAGATCATCACAAGCCCATGCGGTTTGTCATGTATGTAACGGGAAACTGACCCACATAACTGGGTGGACCCTTCCTTTTAACAAGCAATCCTGTTTGAGAAATGGCCTTCTTGTCTTGTGGCTCATCTTATAGCAGGACCCTGGGGAGGGGAGAGGAGATTAAACCCTACCTCCATGGGTCAGGTACTATCCTAGGCTCTGAGATCTTTCACACCAGAGCTCAGCCTCTCTGGGCTTCAGTTTTCTTTTCCTTTAAGTGGGAGTAATACCTATCTCACAGAGTTGTGATGATTCAGTCCCTAAACCAGCTTGGTCTTGGCATAGCAGTTAATAGGCACTTGGGGAAGTTTTGTTGATTGGCTCAAAGCACGATCAAGAGATAGTGTGTATGAAAATGCTTTGTAAACTTCTATGTTAGGCACCCATAGAGGTTGTTATGTTATCTTCTTTCAGGATTTCTCCCCCTTTTCCAGCTGTGCCTCCCCAGACCTTGCCCAGTGCCCAGCTGCGGACACCATCAACCCATCAAGTGAGTATTTACTGAATCCCTACTATGAACCCAGCCCTGAGTGCTGTGGGGAATATAGAGGCATAGGAGACATGGTTTGGGCCCTCAAGAATCTTTTGGGGCAACCAGACATATGCACAGGAGAATCAAGATAAAATATACAAGTAGGTACTCAGTTGGGTGGCATAGATGTAGAAGGTGAGAGGGAGGGAGGTCACTGAGAGCTAGAGCTATCTGGGGACCATCTGTGAGGAGGGGCAGGGGAGAGCTCAGAGGAACCAAATAGCATGAGCAAAGGGGCTTGCTAGTGCCCTTCCTTTCTGAAGTGGTCAATGGTTGTTACTTGTTGGTATTAATCCTGGGTGGGTGGGGGTAGTGGGATACAGGGAAAGTGCCCTGGGGTAAGGAGACCCAAACTCTAGTCCTGGGCTTACCACTTTCTAGCTGTGTAACCCTGAGGAAGTCCTTAACTAATGCAAGCCTTTGTTTCCTCATCAGTGTCATGGGGCCATAACATTTTTCTCACAGGTTTGTGGCAAACACTGAAATAACATATGTGAAATGCTTTTTAAAACACTTCACAATTTTTTTCCATTGGATCTATTCTTCTATAGGGTCTTGTGTATGTGTGTGTGTATGTGTGTGTGTGTGTGTGTGTGGCACTTTGAGCTTAGGATAGAGTTCTTTTGGGAGAACAAAGGTTTTACTTCCACAAACATTTTCTTAGTATCTACTTTGCGCTGCTGAGGATTGAGGTGAAAAAGTTCAGTCTACATCCTCAAGAAACTCAGGGTCTACTAGGAAAGAGAGATGAATAAAGTGAATAAAGAGATGTTCAGTGCATAATGAATGTGGGTGGATACAATGAAGAGGGGACCCAGTGGGGGGGGGAGAGGGAGGGGGAGGGGGAGAGGGAGAGGGAGAGGGAGAGAGGGAGAGAGGGAGGGAGAGAGGGAGAGAGGGAGGGAGAGAGAGAGAGAGAGAGGGGAAGAGAGAGAGAGTGAGAGAGAGAGTGTTGGGGGTTGGGGGGAGTCAACTCCCACTGCTTCCAATCAGCGTAGATAGGAGGGTAGGTTTGTCAAACCTCTCCCCAGCCTGAGATGGTGTTAGCCCGTCTCCTCCCCAGTCCTCGGGAATGGGGTGGAGAGTGGCATAGAAGCCCCCTCCCCGCCCCCGGGCCAACCTGCCTCCCGCTAGCCGGCCGGGCGCCTTACCGAGTCAGACCACTGGGAGGCTGGGGGAGCCGGGTTGGGCGAGGAGGCGATCGAGATGGGGGAGCTCTTATTTTGACAGGGGCCTCTCCGGGCTCTGGTATGAAGGCAGAAGGAGGCAGCCAGAGAGCCCCGATGCTTATTCAGGCTGGGGAGCGGAGCCGAGTGGAGGGGCGAGCGAGGCTCCGGCAGCGCAGGGGAGCCCGGGGAGGCGGCGGCGAACGGCGGAGCCAGTGGCCGGACATGCCCCGGACTCGGGGCCGCTGCACCACCGCCGCTGCCCGGAGCCAGCCGGCCGGACGCCCGCACGCCTGGGTCCCCCGGCGCCGCGCCGCCCGGGGACTGCGACCCGGACCCTCGGCGTCCGACCAACAATAAGCGCCCAGACAGCCCCCTTTCAGCCCCGCGCCCGCCGTCCCCGCGGGCCTCGGGAAAAGTGAAAGGAGGAGACGAAGGAAGGAAGGAAGGAAGGAAGGAAGGGAGGAGGAGCAGGAGCCGGAGCCGTGAGGTTCGGGGCTGAGACCCCAGCCCTGAGCCCCGGGCCGGGCGGGTGTGCGCGCTCTCCCGCCGCTGCCCGGCGTCCAAGACCATGCTCCGCGGTTGGAAAGCAGGAACCCAGGCGCCCAGCGACCCCCGGATACCCACTCCCGGGCCGGGCTGGTATTGAGATCAAGGCGTCCAGGATCAAAAGATCACCACCTGCCCGCCCTCCTCCGCACCTCCAACTGGCGAGCAGGAGGACCCCAATCCACCCACCGACCCTGACCTGGTCATGGCGTCCAACTCCGGCCTGGCGTGAGGACCCCCGACCCGCGCGAGGTGAGGGGAGGGCTGGGGCCGAGGGCGAAAGTCATGCCAGGCCAGCAGACGCGCGAGGAGGGAGGAGATCCAGTTCGAATTGGGGAGGGGGAACACAGTCTGATTGTCTCTGGCCCTCTGGCACGCACCCCCAGGCTGTTTAAGGGGTCGGGGACGCCCCCAGGATTAGTGGAGGCCACTCTCGGGCCCCCAATCAGGTTGGCAGCCCCAGCGCACAGAGGGGAGGGCTTAGGGCAGCCAGGGGACCCTGCCACCCTAGCACAGAGAACAAGGCCGGCCTTGGGCCAGCTGGAGCAGCAACTCTGCCCTGGGGGCTTCTGGGAGATGTAGTCCCCCTCGCAGGCTCACCAACCCCTTGGGTCTCAGCACCCCAGCACTCCTCTCCTGGCTTATAGGAGCTTCCATAAGGAGGTGCGTGGGGATTGGAGATTGCTGGGGGTCACCCTCTGCCCCCAAGCACTGCCTAGGAGCAGCGGGGGCTGTGACTGGAGGAGTCTCCCCTGCCAAGGATTCTTAGTGGTGTGGGCTTGGCCCGGGGGTGGGGGTGGGGGGCAGTCACACAGTTCCTTGGAGGTGTCTCTGCCTTGCTAAGAGGAGACAGCCCCTGCCTTGGTCTGGGGGAGCTCTTGGGGGAGGAATGTGGGGAAGAGAGGGGAGGCTTGGGGCTTCTTGCTTGGCTGGAGTATGTCCTGTCCCAGGGCTGCTGGAATTTGGTTTCAGGGGACACCGAGGTCTACTCTCCCCTTCTCCCTCTTGGGAGCTGAAGAGAATGTCCCTTACAGTCTGGGAGTCTGGAGGGTGTCCCTCTGGAGCAGTGAAGCCAGGATTGGCTTCTGTCTGTCTGTCCAGCTTCCTTCCTTCCGGGTTTTTCTGACACCCCCTCCTCCCTCCTCCTTCTGTCTGTCTGCTGCTTGGGGTGTGGGTCTGTGTCTGTGTCTGGGGGCCTCTGCTGCAGGGAGGAAAAGTGTTGCTCTGGGAGAGGTGAGCTGGGCATGTGACTGAGCCCCGGGAAAGGGGCTTGGAGGCCCCCTTGATCTTTGGCCTTGGTTTCCTGTTTTACCTAGGAAAGCTGTCTTCGCACAGTATCTGCTGTAACCCTACTGATGCCTCTGGGCAGCTCTCTGAATGAGACCCGCAGGGTGGGTGGGCTTCCACTCCCCTTGCTCTCCCCCCTCCTCAGCCTCTCCAAGGAGCAGCTACTTTTTCTGGGCTGGGGCTGCCTGGCTTGTCTGCTGCCCCTCAGCACTAGCTAGGCTGCCTTCTCTGGGTCAGGACCATGATTTCATGGCCCCAGGGGAAGAGCATGTTCAGGCCCTGTCTTTCTGGTATCAGCTCTGAGGCGCCTGCTGATAGGAGCTTCAGGACAGGATGAGAATGGGAGAGAAAGGAAGGTAAGGGGCGGGGTGGGGGGTGGGGGGGGGTCTGGTATCAGGACGGAAGGCGCTGCCCTCCCGCAGCTAATCAGGCTCCTTGGCCTTGGAGAACCAGGCCTGGAAGCTCAGCCTTCTGGCCACTTGCCTCTGGAGATTCTCTGATTACCTGTGTTGCTTCTGACTGGGGTGGGGCAGGGGTTAATGCTGGAAAGGGTGCTCCTGAAGGGGAGAATACCTATATAACCTTGGATCCAGAGTGACTCTTGTGCTCAGGGTAGCAGGGGCCTCACGCTAGAGATGGTTTCTGGAGGTCCATATGGAGGCTCAGAGTGAGTCTCTAATTACTGAGGTTGAGTGTCCAGGTGGGAAGAGATTACAGAGTCCTGGAGAAGGATTAGTGTTGGTGGTCCACAATCGATCACAACAGTGGTAATGTGCGACCTAGTGAACTTGCTTATTGAGTCTGTGTTGGACACCCATGATTCCCTTTGGATAGTGTCTGCCTCCCAACTTCTGGGTATTTGAGTTAAGCAGGAGCCCTGGGCCGCAGACTCAACTTCCATGAAGAGGCAGGGCAATAGCCTTCTGGGCAGAGGCCTAGTGGGTGGCAGTGTCGACTCAGCAAGGGCTGGAATGCCTGGCACCTGCTTTAGATTAAAGGCGATGCCTGCAAAGGGGGCTGCCTGCCTGCAGGGGGAGGGGCTGGGATGGAGCTGCGTGGAGCCCAGGAATGGGGTGGAAGGAAAGCAGCAGGGTTGCAGGCAGCAGCAGCTCTGGCAGGAGTGGAGGGAGCCAGCAGTCACCCAGCTCAGCAGCCCATCCTCCAGGGTGTCCAAGACAGGAGCTGGGGGCCGCCACACTGCCTCTGGCGCCACCAGCTGAAGTTCTGTCCCAGCGCCCTGGGGGGGCGGCTGCGGGGAGCCAGGGTGTCTGAGTGTCCAGTCTGCCCAGGACTGGAGGAGGCCTGCAAGGAGGTAGGGGGCACTTCGGGGTTCTTTTTGGCCTGACGCCATGTTTACTCTTCTGGGGGCTCCTTGGTTGCTGGTAGTGAGGCACTCCAAGAGCCTGGGCACCCAGGGGTGATGGGGAAACGGCATCCTTTCCCTGTGCCAGGAGCCCTGGGCACTGCTTGGTTGCTGACCTCGGGGGAGGGGGCAGAGGGGATGGCACCGTGGGAAAGTGGGCAGCCGTGGGAGCCAAGCGGGTACAGGCTGGGTGCCGCGGGCAGGGAGCCTCTGCCAGGCCTGCTCTCCCTGGGGTGGGGCTCGCTGTTCCAGGGACTGGCTCAACCTGTTGAGCGCCTGGCTGCTCTAGCTTGGCGTCTGTGCCCCTGCCTGCCAGCGCCACCAGCTGCCCACCCGTAGCCCCACTGTGGGGGCTGCCCCCAGGGATCTGGGGCGAGGAGGCTCTGACTGGCCAAGGGGCCAGGATGGAGCTGGTAGAGGCTCCTCCAGGGGCGCTAAGTTTCCCCAGGTCCCACCCTCTAACTACCAGAGCTGCGGCTGGAGCCACTTGGAGGGCCAGGTAGCCAGAGGCTAGGGGCTGAGGGGCAAGGTGAGGAAAGCTGCAGCACTAGAGGTGCTGCATGTCACTTGGATGGGCCTCCCTGAAGGCAGCCTGGAGTTAAGGCCTGGCATTTCCTCTGCTGGGTGCCAGGGCCAGGCCTCCAGAGCCCCACCCCCAGCCTGGCCTGACCTCCCCTCCCTGGGAGAGAGCTGCCGACTTTCCCTGGAGGTTGGGGGAGGGGCAGTAAGGGCATCCTGGTGCCCTGGGAGGAGAGGGGTGACTTCCTGGATGTGGGCGTCTGTTGTAGTGCCTCGGCCTCCCAAAGAGCCCCCCTCCCTGGGAACCCAGGTAGGAAGCTCTGGCTTTCCAGGGAGATGTCCCCCACCCTGCCCTGAGTGTGGGTGGTCCTGGGTTCCCTGGAAGGTCCCTGACCCCCTGCAGGCCCTTGCTGTCCTCCCACACCCTCTGACCCCCCCCCCCCCCCCGTAGCTTTAGGCCTGCCTTGGGGCTCTGCTAGCTGGCGGGGAAGGGGAGCCAGCTGACACTCTGTAGGGGGGAAGGTGGCCACCACCACCCACCCACGGGTCGGGGAAGGGCCCAGGTGGGTTCCTTCGCCTTCTTTCTTCTCTAGTCAGTGGCTAAAGTGGAGGCCTCTCGTTCTCTGCCTCCTTTCCACCCCAGGCCCTCCCTACTTGGCCCCGGGCCACCTGCCCCTCCTAACCTTGGTGTCTGGCCTAGTCGCCATCCCCAGGGGCTGGGATGCCCTCTGTCCAAGTCCCTCTTCCAATGGGCTGGTGGCCCTGCGCTAGCCTGTCTTCCCCCTCCCCTTCACTCTCCACCCCCCAGCCTCAACTGAGAATGGCCCTGAATCCAGCATTTCCAGCATTTCGAAACCAGGATTGTTTTGAAATCCCTGAGTACTTCTCCACCCCCCTGCTCTGACTCCCCTCCTCCCCACTAGCCCAGAATTTAGTCCTCTAATCTGACTTCATGCTGTGCATTGCCTGGGTGTGTGTGTGTGTGTGTGAGTGAGTTTGTGTGCTAGCACATGGCCACGTGCATACTACTCTGTGTTGTATGTGTGTGTGCTCGTGTATCCCAGTGTGGGTCTATCTTCTGTCTGTCAGTAGTTCTGTGTGACTGGCTGATGTCATTTGTGTTTCCCGAGCTCTCTTTGGCCTTCTCTGAGTATGGGAGCCTCTATGGGTCTTAAGGAGTCCTTTTTGGGGAGTTTGGGTTATTTTAAAGAGGTATCCTGGATGTGTGTCTTTGGGGGTTGTGTCTGTTTCTCTCTCAGATACACGTCTGGGAGTATCTGAGGAGTATGCCTGCTCGGGATTGTGTCTCTGATGCATGTGCGTGTGCGTACGTGCGCACACTCAGTGCGCTCCGCTTCTGTTGCCGCCTCTATCCTCCTCCCTCAGAACATGTCTGGGGTGCGTAGCCACAGGTCTCCCCATAGCTCCCTGGGACATGGAGTCCTCTGTCCTTTGATAGGGAGGTTTCTTGGAGCGAGGCCAAGGCTTCTGGCCGTTCTGTGGTCCTTGGAGAGAAAGTGTGCAGTGGGGAAACTTTGGGATAAACTGTCCCCAAGGCTGGGCTCTCTTCCTCTGCCCTTCACGGACACCTGGCACCTTAAGGGATCCCAGTACTCCCAGTCCCTCCTCTTCTTGTCCTGGTGACATCGTGGGAGCTGTCACAGGGCGGCCCAGTGCTCTCCACAAAGGGCTGGGGAAAGGGAGTTAACCCTCCACTCTTGGGGTCACTTGCTTCATTGGGGACAAGAAACAGCCAGCCACATCAGACCTGGGAGCTTGGTGGCTAAAGTTCAGAAAAGTTGACTTTGCTAGCTAGGGGCAGACAGCAAAACAAGACAAGACACTCATATTTCCAGCCTGAGCAGAAGACAGAGGGGCCTGGAACGCTGGGGCGGGGTGGGGGGTGATGTGCCACCCCAGAAATATGAAGCGTTGGATGTGAGGCCAGCTGCCATTGTAGCCTTGACCCTGGGAAGTCCTTCTTGATGTCTGACCTTAATCGTGTTTTACAGGAGGGGGGTGGGGATTGCTAAGGGGAGCTTTCTTTCTTTCTTTTTTTGCCAAAGCAAGAGTTGTGTTAGTAGAGTTATGTCTGCATGGGATGCGGGCCCTTGGAACCCCTGATGCCTCGCTATGACTCAGTTTCCCATCCTGGGATCTCAGGCTATAATTGAATACTTTCCTCTAGAAGCACTTGTAGCAAATCAGTGAAGAAGAGGGCTGGGGCAGGGGCTGTTTGTTGGAGTCAAGGGCCTATGGAGACAGCAGCACGAGGTGGGCAGAGAGAAAAGTTGTCTGTTTATAACCCCCCTTCCCATGGCCTCTGGTCCCAGGACTCAGTGGGAGGAAGGGAGGGGTAGAGGCACAGGTTGGTACAGTGCTCAGTGACCCAGCAGGGGGAGGGCCTTGGCAAGGAATTTTCAGTTTGTTTCTCAATCTCTGTCTCTGAGACACGCACACACACGTCACTGCAGACACCTTCAGGAGATGAGCCCAGAAAAGTCACCCAGGTGGTGGCAGGGCGGGGCAGTACCAGATGGGGCCGTGTGGTACCATGTTCTGGCAGACACCCTGTGCTTGCCCCCTAGAACTGGAAGTTGGGCCCAGCGGGAGGTCCCTTCCCCAACTCCCCTGTCGTGTGCCTGGGAGCACCACAGGCTGGAGAGGGTTAAGTCTGGTTGGCAGGGACACCCCCCCACCCAGTGCAGTGAGAGAGAGGGAGGGGTGGTTAGCAGCTTGCTCTAGTTGGCGTCTCTCCCAGAATTCTTCGGAAAAGAACTCCCCTTTGACCCCCAGTACAAACTGAGCCCAGCCACCAGCCTCCCTCCTGCCTGCCTGTGGGAGCTTCACCCAGCCCCCTCCTACTGAACTGCTAAGCCTGATTCTCTCACCCTAGGCCCTCCCAGCCAAGCCCGGTCCCCAGGGGCATCTTCAGGGGACAAGAGAGACCACACAGGGACATAGGACCCACACCATTCTTCTCCTTGACACAGGATAACCCCGGGGTGGCTGGTGCTGGAAGCTGGGGTCCTCAGGCCTCCCCATCCATCCCTCCACCCGGGTCCTCAGGCCAGGCCGTGGGAGTCCTCCCCCCGCTCCCTGTGGGCTGAGCTCTGAGGGAGCTCTAAGGCATCTCTAGCCCCTTCTCCTTTCCTGCTTGCAGGGGAGGGAGGGGGAGCTGTGCGGTGGGGCCGCTGGGTCAGGCCTGGCTCCCGGCCAATCCACAGAAGTCGTGGAGGGGGGGTGGTGTCCAAGTAGCTCAGGGACTTCCTGGAGCTGCAGGCCCGTCTGTGTGTACATGCTTAGTGGTGTGCGTGCTGGGGGTGGGGCTGGGGCTCTGGGAGGAGCAGGGGTAGAGATTGCTGGCCTGGGGCTTCTAGCTGTGACCCTCTCTCCACAGGGAGCCCCAGCCCAGATCACACCCTTGAGCCTGAGCCCGACACGCATTATCCTGAGGTGAGAGGTCTGTGTGCTTATGTGTGTCCTCACGGCCTCCTCGCTCAGCTCTGTCTGCCTCTGCCGTTGCCTCCTGCTTGGCTTTTTGTCTCGGGCGCCCTCCTCCTGGCTCTCTGCCCCCACTTCTCCTTTCATTCTCCTCCCCCCCGAGGAGAGGGTGCTGACAGCCTACAACCTGGAACCCGGTAGGGGCCGGGGGCGGGGCCGGGGCAGGAAGGGTTAAAGCGCCACAGCCGCTGCTCCAGTGAAAGTCCCAGCCGGGGTGGGTGGTGGGGAGCCCCAGCCCGGTCACCCCTGGAGGGCAAGGTAAGGTTTCCTTCCCGGTCATCCCAGGTTCTTGCTCCCCTTCGCCTGCTGGCTTTGGCCTCAGCTGGCTGAGTCAAAGCCAGGGTGGCTACCAGCCACAGTAATGTGGTTTCTGCCCTGGCCCCTAGACACACACACACACACACACACACACACACGCACACGCTTTCTCCCTACTGCCACCCCCACCCCCTCCCTCCCCTCCTTCCTTACTTAGCAACAACTCCCTGAATTCACAACAAACACGCCTGTAGGCTCCTGGTCTGACTAGGGAAAGCTGGAGAAAACGGAGGACTGCGAGGAGGCACTTCTCCTAGACCGTCCCCAGGAGGGAGGGGCTTCGAATCCCCCCACCCTCCCTGCTGGAGGCCACCACCCCTCAGGGACACAGAGGAAGTGGTCCTTCCAACTTAGGCAATGAAAAAAGTGGGGGGCAGTGCCAGGTGTGGCTGAGCAGGTGCAGGGGGTGGGGGGGGCAGGGCTGGGACTTCACCCGTCACTAGTGAGTCCCACTTGACCTTTGACCCCCACCTGCGGAGACTCTTCCTGCCTCTGGGCCTCTCAGCAGGGGCCTGTGCTGTTGTCATGGTAACTTGCCTTGCTCCTTCCCCAGACTCTTAGGGACCAGGATGGGTGAAGATGTAACAGATTGGGGGTGGATGGGGCTGGGGTGGCCCAAGAACTCTGCTCTCAGAGCCCCAGTGGGCCAGGCACCTGTGTTGAGGGGGTGGGGAGTGGTGGCCTCTCTTTGATCTCTTCCCTGGGCAGGAACTGTGGCCTCTAGCTAGGACCTGGTGCGCATCAGGGTTGGAGGGAGTATGGAATGAGGGGGTGAGGCACCATTCTTTCGTCATAGCACAGAGGGCTGCTACCAGGGTGAACATGTATTGTGAAAAGGTTAATAGCCCAGTTGCTGGAGTGTCTGAGTTCAAATCCTGACTCTTCTAATTTTGGACTGTGTGCCTCAGGCAAATTACTCAACTTCCCTGGGCCTCAGTTTTCTTATCTGTAAAGTGGGGATAACAAGAGAACTTTCTTGTAGAGTACTAAATTAGAGGATTAAATTAGATAATGCATGTGAAGCCTTCAGGACAGCTTGATGTTACACAGTAAATGCTCAATAAATATTAGAGATCCTCCTCGTTATTATTAGCCATAGCTCTTCATAGGAACTCGTGGTGCTCCCAGGGGCTTTAGCAGGGGAAGAATTGATGGGGGTGAGGGGAGTGTGGACGGTGGGGAAGAGACAGCCTTTCCAACACTTCAGACTCCTAGATTCTAATACCCATCTAGACCCACCTTCTTGCTGCCTCAGTTTCCCCACTGAGGGGAAACTAACATCTTGGTTGCAAGTTTGCCAAATAGCCATGGGCCTGGAGATGGGTCTGAGGACTTAGGGCCTGTCTCCCTCCCCATATCCCAGCGCTTCTCAGAGCTGAGCCCTCCCACCCCCATGCTATTAGCTCAGATCAGCTTCAACACCCCTCCCACCATCCCATCCCCTGATGCTCTGTTCCTTCACCAGGCTGAACAGCCATTAAGACACTCTGTTCTTAAATGGCTTAGATGGCCACCTCCTCTCTTTCCTGGCCTAAGGGGTCAGGGACCTTCTTTAGGGAGAAAAGTAGCAGTGTGGAGCTGTGACATGGATGGCAGCTGTTAGGCCTGCCTTGGGGTCCAGGGTCCACTGGATTCCCTGTACCCTGCCTGGGCATTTTCCCTGAGCATGGCAGGGCAGTGCCCAGGCCTGTGATATGTATAGAAGCCCAGATGGGCATGCCTGGCACCTGCTGTACACAGATGGGCAGAAGCCCATCCTGAAGCCCAGAGGAGGGGTGGGGTCATATCAGCATCCAGAGGACGCCCCCAGAATCCTTTCCTCTGCGGCGTGGGTGAGTGTGGGCAGGGCTGGGAAAAGTTCTGTTTCAACCCTGTGTGCCCTGGGGCAGGCCAGGGGAGAATGCTGAGTGACTCTGGGTGAGCAAGGCTCCGAAAAGCCCTGGGATGAGAGTCGGATGATGGAGGGGCTAAGGCTTGGGAACATCTGGGTGAGGAGCCCAGCGCTGGGCAGCAGGAATGGTGTGCCCACAAAGAGGGAAGCTCTGCAGTTAAGTGGTTTGGTCTTCTGGGGAGTGAGTGTCCACATCTCTGGAGAAAGTGGATTCAGATGTGGCAGAGTGCCTGGGATACCAGGGCTCTTGGGTACCTTCTCTGGCCTGGTACCGATGGGGGTGGGCTGGAGGCCCTGGGTCTACTCACCACCTCCTTCTGGGAGCAGAGGGAACACCTCCCTTCCATGGGCCTGGGAGTGAGGGCTCAGTGTTGGCCTGGGCCATGCCTCACTGCTGGGCTGGCCATGCTGCTTTTGCCCAGCCCCTGGGGCCTGTTCGTTGGGCAGGCTGGGGCTATTTTTGGGATCGGGCTGGGGCTCTGGGGCTGGTTTCAGATGTTCCAGTGTGAACAGGAGAAAATGGGAACAGATGGCTGGAGGGTTCCAATCAGCAGGTCCTGCTGGGAGCAGGTTATTTTTAGGGCCTTGTTAACCCTTTGGGGGCTGTGGAGCCACCCTGAGAGGGACAGCCCTCTCTAGTTGAGAAGAGCACAGGTCTTCTCTCTGGACCTCTACTTTCAGAACTGCTTGTCCCAGTTGCTCTTCTTTCCCTCTCAGACCCTCCACTCTTTAAAGAGGCCCATGGCAAGAAAGTAGGCTCCAGCTTCCTCCCAGCCCAGACCCTGCACGGAGACTGCCAATGAGTAGGACGGGGAGAGGGGTGGCTGGTGGAGGGGACGGGACGTGGGCCACTGTTGAAAGGAAACTCCCCTTTGCTTTTCTCCTGGGGTTTTGAGACAGCCCTGAGGCTAAGAGAGTGGATAACTGCTCTCTGGGTTCATGCTCTGGGTTTGAGTGTATGTCGATAAACCCAGTGATGCCCAGGGGAGTGCTAGCTGAGGGAGCTGGGCTCTGTGAGGACAGAGAAAAAGCCAAGTTTTTGTACTTGATACCACTGAGATGACGCCCATGGGCCCCGATCCCTTGGATACTCAAGAGCAAATATCTTGAGAGTGCCCATCTTTACCAAATGCCCAAGGATTTGGGTGCCATGTAGGGTGTAAAGAAGAGGACATCATGGCCAGAGGTGGTTTGTTGAGGGCCAAGTATGTCACAGGCATTCTGCTGGATGGTTTCACTATTAGTATCTCACTCGATATATTGATCCTCATTTTGCAGATGAGGAAACTGAGGCTCAGAGGGCTGAAGGGATGGACAAGGTCCCGTCGCTCAGAAGGGGTGGGATGTGATTGGCATCTTTGTCGGCCTGACTGCAAACCTGGTTCTCATTCCACTGCATCACTCACACTGCCTGCCAGTGTCCGAGCCACAGAGGCCCAGGCTGACGGGACTGGGCCTCCTCAGGGAGCAGGTCTATGGAATGAGTGTAGGAACGGAGGCCTGGGGTCAGGGGACCCTGCCTGTCACTGCTCTCACAATCCCTTAAGCCCTTCTTGCCTGAGGGTGCCAGGACTGATACCAGAAACCCCATTTGGCCTTCCTGTCTTCCCTGCGGGAGGATCACAGGCATACATCCTGTCTCATCAGTCCCCACCCCCACCCGTCCTGGCCCACATGCCCCTGCTTCCTGTAGGGTCACAGCAGTCTGGATGTCAACGTGGGCAGAGCTCGAGGGCCCTCCAGCTGCTGCTGGTGCCAAGAGTTTGGGCCAGGCCAGCGAGGTGAGGGCTGGGAGGATGCCTCTGATGCTGGCAGTACCTGGGGGAGAGAGCAGAGCGGGCAGGCGGGCTCTGGGTGAGGTCCCGCGCCCCATGGTGCACCGCCTGTGCCAGCAGTCTGCCCGCACTCGCAACGCCCACAATGGCCCCATTGTTCCCAGCCGCCAGGCAGTCAGGCAGTTTGGAGGAGGTTCCTGGGCCACCCCTAATCCCCCCCCCCAAAAAAAAGGGCCAGATTAACCCCTTGGAGGATAGAGGCCAGGTGAGGGCCCACAGGGAGCTACCCTGCCCATTCCTCCCTTCTGGGAATCCGGGCTTGGGCCGCCACCTCCCAACACGTGTACCCAGCGACAGGGCATCTCTGGAGATCGGGGTTTCCCACAGGGTGGGGAGTAGCACCTAGACCCTCTCCCACCCCTAGGGTGGTGTAGGTGCCAGGGGGCAGGAAGTGCCAGTGGGGTGGCAGACGGAGACCAGATATATTTGGGCCGGTGGGGCTAATTCCAGCCACCGCTGCCTGCCCTACTGGCTCCTGAGCTCCTTTCCTTCCTGTGAAACCAGAGCTGGGTTGGGCCTAGCTCAGGATTTCGGTGGATTTAAAGAGGCAGCACCACCCCTGCCAGCCTGGCTTCCTCTCCCCCTCCCGAGGTAGGGTCTGGGGCAGAGAGAGGACTGGAGAGCTGCTTGCTCCTCCCTTGCCC
Source organism: Balaenoptera ricei (assembly GCF_028023285.1). Lineage (NCBI taxonomy): Eukaryota > Metazoa > Chordata > Mammalia > Artiodactyla > Balaenopteridae > Balaenoptera > Balaenoptera ricei. The sequence goes on from NC_082646.1 coordinate 13,649,981, forward strand.
CAGGCTAACCCCTGGCCCTTGCCCCTGCTGGGGTACCACGCTTTTGGCACTCCCTTCTCCCAGAGCTTTGGGCGGGTGGGGTGGGCGGGGGTGGGCTGTGGTTTCCTGTGTTGGCTGTTTGTGCCTGGTCCAGAGTGCCCGCTGCCTGCCTGGGCTTCCTGCCCTGTCTTGTTTCCTTGTGCCCCCCTCCCCCCCCCCCCGGGGGAGGCAGCAGCCAGAGATTGAGCAGTAGCCTTTGGGGGCACCCTACTGCCAGGCCGTGACTGCTTCCCGAGGCCTGGCCACTTGGGCACTGGCTACGGGAGCCAAGTGAGGTGACCTCCGGCTTGTCTAGGCAATGCCACTTAGTCCGGTAGTTTCCAGAAGGGCAGAATCCCCTCCAGAAGCACCCTGTTCAAAGCCCCAGACTGGAAGGTCTGGGGCCAGGAGTTTCCATGTCCCAGCAGGGTTAGGGTTGCCTTGACATCACCCTGGGGCTGCAGGTGGGGTGGGGCTGGAAACTCCCAGACAAAATGGTTGATTTGCATGGTCTCCTTTGGCAGGAGGTGGGCGGAAGTGGGGAGAGCTGCTAGGAACTAGGGTGAGGGGAAGGCCCCCCAAGCCTGGAAGTCCCCATACAGAGGGTCCCAGAGCAATACCTTGGTTCTTGAGCAGATTTCCTGCTGGGCTCTGAATCCTTGACCTCCCCACCCGGCTGAGTCACCACCTCAGGAAGCGGAAGTGACCTGGGTGGTAGAGGAGAGCTTCTAGGGACCAAGGAGTCCTGACACCCAGGAGAAAGGGGACTCGGGACCTTGTTGTCTTGAGGGCTGCCTCTCCCCGAGTCAGTGGCTGAGGATCCCACCACTAATACTCCCAGCAAGTTCCTGTTCTTTCAGCTACCACAGGGTCCTAGCAGCCCATTTCCTCTCTAGAGGTGTCTGCCCACTGCGTGTGGAAGCATGGGCCCTCCAAGCGTGTTCTCACTGCCTCTTTGGGATGGTTCTGAGCTGGGCAATAAGACTGGTGGGCTGGCTGGTGAACCAAGGAGAGGCTCCCAAGGTGGGGGCAGCTGGAAATAGGCAGGTTGCCCTGTCGAAGCCTTCCTCGTCTCCCTCCCCCAGCTGAAGTCAGGTGCACTTTAACCCTTAGGTCACTTCCCACCCCCACCCCCCCACACCCCACGTTGCACCAGGAGGGCAAGATCTCAGGCAGGCTTTGTCTCAGCAGCCTCCTGGGCTCCATTCTCATAAGGTCTGCTCCTGGCCTCTTCACTCAGGTGACTGGCACCTGCTCCCTGTTTGTGAGCACATGTCACTGCTCCCCACCCTACCCTCTAAGAGGCAGCCACAGTGCTGTGTTCCCAGAGCTCCATCCCTTTCCTTTCACCTATCTCAGGGGCTCCTGGCCTGGTGCTGGGAAGCCCCTTCACTCTGTTTGTTTAAAAACTGCACCCACCAGGAATCAGCTTTCCTGCCTCCCATCCCCAGGGTTTTCCAGGTCTCTTCCAGGGACTGTGAGTGCTAGAGGAGGACAGGGGTCTCTGGGATCTGGGGCAGACCCCTGAGGGGCAAAGGGGGGAGGTGTGAGATGGGAAGCTCCTGACTCATCTGTACTTGACTCAGCTCGTCCTGCTGCTGGGTGGGAGCGAGGGGGTGGAGTCCTAGAGGGGAGGGCAACTCCAAGATTCTTCTGGAGAGGAGGCTCAGCCTGACTGGGTACCCTGGAGAGGACTAATTTTCTAACAGCCCCTTCCCAAATTATTAGATGTCCCAATATTTGAAGCTGTGAACAGAGGAAAGTGGGTGGCCTTTGCCCTGCCCCAACCCCGGGGGGCTGGGTCCAGTGACCTGCGGCGTGTGGGAAGCCCATCTGTCAGGTGCAGGCTCAGATGAGCTGTCATGACTTGAGGGGAGGACACTGCAGTGGAGGGGAAGCACCAGGGGAATGGGGTCTTGGTGCTGCCATGTAATGGTCATGTGACCCAGGGGCCTGTCACTTCCTTTTCCCAGATCTCAGTTTCCTCCCTGTGAAATGGGGATAACAATGCTGTCATGGCAGGTGGTTGGTAGTTTTGAGGATCAGCAAGGTGGTGAAGGTGGAAGCCTGAGACCCATGTCAGCCCCATAGGCCTGCCCTTAAGCCCAGGTGCCCTCCAGCTCTCCCCGCCTCAGTCCCCCCAACCCCCCGCACCCGTCCCGCGTGATGCAGGAGATGGGGGCTGGCAGCAGGCTGCTTCCCAGCCAGGCCCTGGACTTTGGAATCTTCCCCTGAGGAGCCTCCCTCCCTAGAGACAGAGCTGGAGTGGGAGTGGGGGGGGGGGGGAAGGCCAATTGCCCCGGGGTTAAGTTAGGGTTAGACTCCCACAGGGTCACTGATGTGGCCCCCCCACAACACCGCCCAGGTCCCAGCCCAGCCTCTGGCAGCTCGGCAGGGAATGTGGGCCGGTGTCTGGCTGGGCCTGTCACCGGGACAAAGCTTCTGGCCCAAGACCTCCTCCTCTCCCCCCACCCCTTTCTGGGATCTGCGGGGGGAGTGGGGGGACAGGGCTGGGGGCGGTCGGGTGAGGCTTCTGTGTTTGTGTAAGTCTGTTTGTTGGTGTATCTATGGCCCCGTGTGTGTTTCTTTGTGACTACCGGGCTCAACTTTCTATGGCTCGCTTGTGGCCGGGCCTCAGTCTTTTCATCTGTTCAATGAGTCGACGCGCTCCCTCTCTGCCCTCTGGCCGCCTCTGGAAACATGCCCCAGGCTGCTTCTGTGCTCCTGCTTTGGCCAGCGCCTCCCTCGCCCTCCCGCACACCTCCGCGGGCCGGCGTGAGCGCGCCTCTAGTTTCCTGGGCTCCGTGCGTGTCTTTGTCTCCCCGTCCACGTGTGAGCTGCGAGTGTGTGTGAGTCAGAGTTTGGGTGCTGGTGGGTGCCAGGGCCCCTGCCTGGCGGCGCCTAGCGCTGGACCGAACCTCGGCCCCGCCGTGGCGCGCGCCAGGCCCCTCGCCGCACTTGGCCGTGGGTCTGTCCGGGCGGCGCGTGCGGGGCCGGGAGAGGCACGCTGCAGTCCTGCCCGTCGCCCGCTCCCCGGCTCGCTGGCTCGCTGGCTCTCTCGCTCGCTCGCTCGGCCTCTCCGCTCTGGTTCTGCCGAAGGGGGCGGGGTGGGGTGCTGGGGCGGGGGGAGGGGAGGCTCCTGCATTCTTGCGGTCGGGGAGGAATCTGAGCCAGCGTTACTGGTCTCCAGAAGAGCCCAGCTGCAGCCCCGGGGCCCCGCCAGGCCTCTCGCTGCCCGCCCGGGCCTGCTGGGATGGGCACGGGCTAGGCCTCGAGCTGGGGGCGGGGCATCGCCCCTACCCGCGGCCCCCTTCCCGCCTGGGCGCCCAGGGGCAGGGCTCAGCGCTGGGGGCGGGGCGCCAGGGGGTCCCCCGCCCCCCGGGTGAGGGGCGTGCCTGGGGGCGGGAGTCCCCCCGGGGGCCTGACAGACCTCGCGGCCGCCCCAAGCGGGCACTTTTGCAACCCATCCTTTTAGTGAATTCTGCCCCTGCGGCCCGGGGGGCCTTGCTAGAGACTGCAAGCTCCCTGAGGGTAAGGTGCGGGAGGAATGGGGATAGGACCGGCCACTAGGATACAGGCCCCCGACTAGTAATCCTTCCTTGCCAGTCACACCCTACCCTATCCAGTTCCCTAGTCCCAGGGCTGTTGGGTCCTCCCGTCTCCCCTCCCCTTCTCACACCCCCTCCCCAAGTCACAAGTTTTCTCTTTGGGGCTTGTTGCTGCAGTCCCTGCTCCAGTACCGAGTACCTGGCTGGGCCCTGGGCACGCACAGGGGCCGTAGCCCCACTGTGTGTGGGAACCATGAGGATCCTGGCTAACAAGACAAGGTGTGTGGGTGTCGCGGAGGGCGGGATATGTGTGTGGAGTGAGGGGAAGGGAAGGGCCCAGTGGTGATGGGACTGAACTGTGCAGGCTTGGAAAGCGAGCCCCCCTGAGTACCTGGCTTCCAGGCCACCGGCGGGCTAAAGGGAGGTCAGAATGGGAAGGCCTGCCCCGAGGCAGGAGCCCACAGCTTTAGTGCCTGGGCCCAGGGGACAGAGGGGAATGGCAACCAGCTAAGCCTGCTGTTCTAGTCCCTTCCAGCCCTTTCCTCTTAAAAACGGTTTGAGCAGACCCCTGCCCACCCCACTGTCGGGTCCGATGGCGCCCTCTGGCCTCAGTCTAGCTGGGGGTGGGAGCTGGAGGGAGGGGCGGTGCCTGCCTCCCTCCCCTTCTCCAGGAGAAGCCGGCAGACAGGGACAGGCGGGGCAGCAGCAGGACAGCAGTGCTGAAATAAATCTGAGCTGGTGTGGAATGAGGGGGGATAAATATCCTCTCCCGTGATGTGATCTTTCCAGCGGCTATTAATAGGTCTCCGGGGAGGGGGAGGCGGTGGGGGGAGCGGGCTGGAGCTTAAAGGGCCCGCAGCCTAGGCTGCAGGAATCCTTGGCTTCAGTCTGCTTTGCACACCAGTCCCCTCCCCTTTTTTTTTTCCTGCTCCTGCCTGCCGGCCAGGCATACTAGTAGACCCTCTTGAGGCATTCCCCTCCTGCTCTGGGGAGCTGTCTGGGCCAGTGGGTACCGCTCTCTGGTGTGCTTTTCCCCACTTCCCCAGGGGAATGGGGCTGGGGCATGAGCAGTGACCCTCAGGTCCTGTGCCCCTTCCATGCTGCTGTTGGGACACATGGCAGTTGAGGTTTGGGGACCTTGGAAGGAGTCTGAAGACAGCAAACCCTTGAAGAGAGGATGCTTAAGTGTTGGCCAGGTGCTAGTGGAGGGGGGTTGCCATGGAGGCTTGCAGTCTGTTGGATGCTTGGGCTGGGGGTGGGTTGGATTCTGGCAATGTGAGGCCTTGGTTTTCGTTTGAATTGTGGGGATTGGAGGGCAGAGGGGGTTGCCCCATCTTCACTGCCCAAGGTGGAGAGGGGCGTCAGCCCTTCTCTGAGGAGACATGGAGGGGGGTAGGGGATAGCTGGTGGTCTTAAGATGCCACTCAGCCCCCACCTCCCCTACCACTAGGTGAGGCAGGATGGGGCAATTAAAATCCAGGCATGCTACACCCCTAGCAAGATTAACTTTTCATGTCTCTTCCACCTTCTCCAGGTTACCCCACCCTAGGAGGAGAGAAGCTCCAGGGAGCCCGCCGCTGTCCCCCCGCGGCCACTGCCCCCCTGCCCCAGCCAAGCCAATGCACCCAGAAAATAAGTTGACCAATCATGGCAAGACAGGGAATGGCGGGGCCCAATCCCAGCACCAGAATGTGAACCAAGGACCCACCTGCAACCTGGGCTCGAAGGGCGTGGGGGCGGGGAACCATGGGGCCAAGGCCAACCAGATCTCACCTAGCAACTCAAGTCTGAAGAACCCCCAAGCAGGGGTGCCCCCTTTCAGCTCTCTCAAGGGCAAAGTGAAGAGGGAGCGGAGTGTGTCTGTGGACTCCGGAGAGCAGCGAGAGGCTGGGACACCGTCCCTGGATTCGGAGGCCAAAGGTATCCCATTTCCTGATCCCCAAGACCCCAGCATCTTCCACAGCCCTAGACTCACACTTGCTGGGAGACCATCTTTCTATCCCCCTTGCCTAATCGTCAATGCCCACTCCTCTCCAGCATTTATGCCGGGGGCACCTTTCTCTTACCCCCATTATACCCACCCATCTGGTCATTCTCTCAGGATTGGGTGCCACCCATGGAGGGGCCACACAGAGTGATGGGCCTCTGGTCTGTTGGTCTCATGCCTCTCCTGCTTCCCCACCAGAGCCCCCAGAGCGGGAGAGGGAGGTGCTCTGGGGTGAGGAGCAGACCCTCACACCTCCCAGGAACCTCCTGGTATCCTGGCTGGTGGGAGCTATGGTGTAGGCACTGGGGCCTGGAAGAGTAGCAGCAGTTTCCCCCTCCCCCCCCAGCCCTAATTAGAACCAGTTGTGGTTGGGGATTATGCTGGGCTTGGTGCTGGGTGGGGGAGGGGAGGCAGGCAGCAGGGCTGTAGAGAGAAATCAGAAACAAATGGTGTCGTGGTGGGGGCCAAGGGCTGGCAAAGTGCCCACCATGGCCGGGGCAATGCCCCCTGGGGTGGGGCATCTGGGAGACGGGGCTTGGGAAGGATCCCGGCTGTGGGAGGACAGGGCCTCTGGGTACTCTCTCTGACCCCTGCCTGCCTGGGCAGAAGTGGCACCCCGGAGTAAGCGGCGTTGTGTGCTGGAGCGGAAGCAGCCATACAGTGGGGACGAATGGTGCTCAGGACCGGACAGCGAGGAGGATGACAAGCCCATTGGGGCCACCCACAGTGAGTGCCCATCATTGCCAGGATGCTGTGGCCCATGGTGCCCCCAGAGGATAGCCGCCCTGAGGGAACCTCCCTCTCCTCACCTAGGGCTTTAGAAGGCGCAGCCTGGGAAGAGGGAGCAAAAGGTCAGGAGCCCAGGCTCCTCCTCTCCCATCTCACATCTCTGACTCAGTCCCTCCCTGCACTGTGACAGCTCAGTTGCCGCCTTCCAGGTGCTCAGTGGCCCCCCTCTCCCTAGGGACCAGGGTGGGGTAGGTTGAACCTCAGGTGGCCTCTCCCGGCCACATCTACACCTCCTCCCATGAATTCCTGGCCTATGCTGCCACCTACTGGTTATTAGAGGGAGGGCGGTGAGGGTCCAGCATCACTGGGAGCTGGACAGCTGGCTCGGCTGCGCAAAGCTGTGCTTAAGCCTGGGTGTGAGCTGACATTGCCTGTGTCTCTGGTGCCCTTCCCTACCCTCTAACTGACTCCTGGCAAGTGCCCGGAGTGCATCACCAGGACGAGGAGTGGGTGTGGGTGGACGCCGACCCCTCTCATTCTTGCATTGATCAGCATTTATTTGGGCCTGGCACTAGTGATGGGGGAGAAACGGACATACCCCTGCCCTTGGGAAGCCCATATACATTGATTTGATGCTTTCCCTCCAAGCTTACGTCTGTGTGTGGGGAGAAACAACTTAATGCATACGAAACTAACCAGAGAATGTTAAATTGTGAACTTGTGGAAAGCCAGACTGTAGAAAGAAGGAAGAAAAAAATATGCTGGATACTTTGCTACTTTGTTTTATTTAATCCTTATAATAGCCTTGTGAGGTAGGTGTTATTATGATGCAGAGGAGGAAACAGACTCAGCAGATGTTTGTGGAAAGAGCAGATCATGTCCGTGGAGGTGGTGTATGGGATCAAATACTGAAGCCTCTGCAGCTGGATGGCACTTTAAAGGTCATCTGGTCCCAGCTACCCCCCACCCCCACCCCAGGGGACTCATTGGTGGTCCACAAGCCCCTGGCCAAACCCTTCAGTGATAGATGGGGGTGGTCACTGCTTCCCAGGACAGACCTCCTCAATTCACTTTTATAACACTAGACTGTGCCATTGTAGAAACATGAAAACACAGGGAAATCAAAGAAGAAATTGCTAACATCCCATACCTGATACCAAGGCAAGCACTTAACTGTTTTAGTTATATTGCCATTAAATTCTCAAAGAGTTCTTAATGGTAGGGCAGTATAATGTAGAAGTTAAGAGCACAGACTCTGCAATCAGACCGCCTTGGTTTATATCCTGGGTCTTCCACTTATTATTTGTGTAAATTTGGGAAAGGGCCTCAGTTTCCTCATCTATAAAAATAATCTTTTCCTCTTAGGGTTGTTGTGAGGAGTCAGTGAGTTGAGACATGTAGCACACTTAGAACAGTGTTAGCTTTTTTTTTTTTTTTTTTCTGGCTGCAGTGGGTCTTTGTTGCTGCGTGTGGGCTTTCTCTAGTTGAGGCGAGCAGGGGCTACTCTTCGTTGCGGTGCGCGGGCTTCTCATTGCGGTGGCCTCTCTTGTTGCAGAGCATGGTCTCTAGGCGCGTGGGCTTCAGTAGTTGTGGCTCGCAGGCTCTAGAGCGCAGGCTCAGTAGTTGTGGTGCACGGGCTCAGTTGCTCCGCGGCATGTGGGATCTTCCCGGACCAGGGCTCGAACCCGTGTCCCCTGCATTGGCAGGCGGATTCTTCACTACTGCGCCACCAGGGAAGTCCCCAGTGTTTAGCTTTTATTGTTATCATTGTACTAGAAGTTTCCTTATTGAAATAAAAGCCTGCCTCTCTCCCCATAACTCATCTCCAGGAGTCCTAGTTCTGTGTATTGAATGTGCACTTTCCTCTTCCCCAGGGCAGCCCTCACACATTGAGGTCAGCTCTCAAGTTCCCCCCCTAAACTTCTGGCTCTGTTATTCTATGTAAAACTGGAGAGACAGGGTCCAGAGCAGGGCCATTATGAGGTAGGAGTGTTAGAGAAGATTTCTTCAAGAAGAGGAGCCTGCCCGTGGGCCTGCGGGAAGGTGGCTGCTGCCCCAGCTCAAGGGAGACAACTTGGGGCAGTAGGTGCTGTCACTTACTGTCTGCAGGCCAGGCACTTGACTGGTGGCAAAGTTCCACCCACTCACTAGACCCATGAATGACCAAGCGTAGATCTTTTGTAGGCGAGGACTTACAGTCAGGGCTGTGACCATGGAACAAAACCTCACTCGGTGCCGAGGATGGCCAGTCTACCCTGGCAGTGAACCCAGTATGTCAGGCTTTTGTAACTCTCTCTTTTCTAAACAGTTTTTTAGTTTGTGACATAGTTGTGAACTTGCTGTAAAAATAGATTTCTTTGACCAGCCCCTCCCCCTCCTGCAGGGCTGGAGTTAGTGTTTCCATTTTACAGATGAAGGAACTGAGGCTTAGAGGGAGGAAGTATCTTGTTCATAAGGTTGCAGAACAGTTAGTGGTAGGGCTAGAGTGAAAACCATTCAGCGTTTGAATCATCAGCTGTACAAGCTCTTTGCCTTCTCCCCTCACCTGGCCAACGTGCATACACACACACAGACCACGGCGAGGGGTCGGAGCAGGGCCAAGCTCAGGGCTCTGCAGCCCCTGCCTGGTGCAGACCCTGGCTCTGCACTGCCTGGCTGTGTCACCTTGGGTGAGTAATGTCATCCCTCTGAGGCTGTCACGTGGAGTATACGACAAGTGGAGTGTACGACAGCTTCCTCCCAGGGATGTGATGATTAGGTGGAATCACATCCATAAGCGTCCGTCAGGGTGCCAGGCATGCGGGAGCCTATTCATAAGGGTCAACTTTTCCCTCTCCCTCCTCTCCACATGGTCCGCACAATTTCCATCCTTTTCAAAGCCTGGTCTAGGGCAAGTATAGAAACTAGACTAGTGAAAATGCCCCATTGGGGCCCCAGATGACCCTGTGGGCACGAGCTATGAAGCAGTGAGCCTCTCTGGCCCTGGGCATCTCTAGGATGGTACGGTAGTGACAGGGGCGGGTGGGGGGCTGTCCCCCCACTGGATCTCCTCTCTAAATCTGGGCCTCTTTCCCTCTCCTCTCTTGTGCAGATTGTAATGTAGCAGACCCAGCCATGGCGGCCCCACAGCTGGGTCCTGGCCAAGCCGCCCAACTGCCCCTCAGCGAGAGCAGCGCACCAGGCCCCCCGCATGGGCCCCCGCCAGGCCTCCGGCCCGACGCCCCCGGGGGTGGAGGCGGGGGCGTCCCGGGAAAGCCTCCCTCACAGTTTGTGTATGTCTTCACCACCCACCTGGCCAACACGTAAGTGCCTCAGCCCTTGTTTGCCTAGCACCCCTCAGCCTGGGGTCCTGAGTGAGTGCCTGCAGGGGGCCAGGGTTGGCTTGGGTTGGGCTGGGTGAGGTTGAGGGCTCCCTCCTGCCTGCCTCTCTGAGCTGTCTGTGCCCGACCCTCCTGTGTAGGGCTGCGGAGGCAGTGCTGCAGGGCCGGGCCGACTCCATCCTCGCCTACCACCAGCAGAACGTGCCCCGTGCCAAGCTGGACCAGGTGAGTGTGTCACCTGGCCTGGGCATGGTGCTCTGTGAGCAGCGGATTGGCCAGTGCATCCCCTTACCAGTCTCGTGCTCTGCCTTTGTCCTCTTGCAGGCCCCCAAAGTGCCACCCACCCCAGAACCGCTACCCCTGAGCACACCATCAACAGGCACCCCTCAGTCCCAGCCTCCTCCACTGCCGCCACCGCCACCCCCAGCCCCAGGCAGCGCCCCCCCTGCTCTGCCTTCTGAGGGGCCTCCTGAGGACACCAATCAGGACCTGACACCCAACTCGGTGGGAGCTGCCAGCACGGGTGGTGGCACTGGGGGTACCCACCCTAATACCCCTACAGCTTCCACCGCCAACAACCCGCTGCCTCCTGGAGGAGACCCCAGCAGTGCTCCCGGCCCTGCCCTGCTTGGGGAGGCCGCCACCGGCAATGGGCAGCGGAGCCTGGTGGGCTCAGAGGGCCTGTCCAAGGAGCAGCTGGAGCATCGGGAGCGTTCCCTCCAGACGCTTCGAGACATTGAACGGCTGCTGCTCCGCAGCGGGGAGACTGAGCCCTTCCTCAAGGGGCCCACCGGAGGAGCAGGCGAGGGGGGACCCCCAGCACAAGCCCCTCCCACCCCCCAGCAGCCACCCACGGCCCCGGCCAGTGGGCTGAAGAAGTACGAGGAGCCCTTGCAGTCCATGATTTCGCAGACACAGAGCCTCGGGGGCCCTCCGCTGGAGCATGAAGTGCCTGGACACCCCCCGGGTGGGGACATGGGGCAGCAGATGAACATGATGATGCAGAGGCTGGGCCAGGACAGCTTGACACCTGAGCAGGTGGCTTGGCGCAAGCTGCAGGAAGAGTACTACGAGGAGAAACGGCGGAAGGAGGAGCAGATCGGGCTGCATGGGGGCCGCCCACTGCAGGACATGATGGGCATGGGGGGCATGATGGTGAGGGGACCACCGCCTCCCTACCACAGCAAGCCTGGCGATCAGTGGCCCCCCGGGATGGGAGCCCAGCTGCGGGGGCCCATGGATGTCCAAGATCCCATGCAGCTCCGGGGTGGACCACCCTTCCCCGGTCCCCGTTTCCCAGGCAACCAAATGCAACGGGTGCCTGGGTTTGGGGGCATGCAGGGTATGCCCATGGAGGTGCCCATGAATGCCATGCAGAGGCCTGTGAGGCCGGGTATGGGCTGGACTGAAGACTTGCCCCCTATGGGGGGGCCTGGCAATTTTGCCCAGAACGCGGTGCCCTACCCAGGCGGGCAGGGTGAAGCCGAGCGATTTATGACCCCTCGGGTTCGTGAGGAGCTGCTGCGACACCAGCTGCTGGAGAAGCGGTCGATGGGCATGCAGCGCCCCCTGGGCATGGCCGGCAGTGGCATGGGGCAGGGCATGGAGGTGGAACGGATGATGCAGGCGCACCGGCAGATGGATCCGGCCATGTTCCCCGGGCAGATAGCTGGCGGCGAGGGCCTGGCGGGCACTCCCATGGGCATGGAGTTTGGTGGAGGTCGGGGCCTCCTGAGTCCCCCCATGGGGCAGTCTGGGCTGAGGGAGGTGGACCCACCCATGGGGCCAGGCAACCTCAACATGAACATGAACGTGAACATGAACATGAACATGAACCTGAACGTGCAGATGACCCCACAGCAGCAGATGCTGATGTCGCAGAAGATGCGGGGCCCCGGGGACATGATGGGGCCGCAGGGCCTCAGTCCCGAGGAGATGGCCCGGGTGCGGGCCCAGAACAGCAGCGGCATGATGGGCGGCCCGCAGAAGATGCTTATGCCCTCGCAGTTTCCCAGCCAGGGCCAGCAGGGATTCTCTGGGGGCCAGGGACCCTACCAAGCCATGCCCCAGGAAATGGGCAATACTCAAGACATGTTCAGCCCCGACCAGAGCTCAATGCCCATGGCAAACGTGGGTACCACCCGGCTCAGCCACATGCCCCTGCCTCCTGCATCCAATCCTCCCGGCTCTGTGCATTCAGCCCCAAACCGGGGGCTGGGCAGACGGCCTTCAGACCTCACCATCAGTATTAATCAGATGGGCTCACCGGGCATGGGGCATCTGAAGTCGCCCACCCTTAGCCAGGTACACTCACCCCTGGTCACCTCGCCCTCCGCCAACCTCAAGTCACCCCAGACTCCCTCACAGATGGTGCCCTTGCCTTCGGCCAACCCACCAGGACCTCTCAAGTCACCCCAGGTCCTCAGCTCCTCTCTCAGCGTCCGTTCACCCACCGGCTCGCCCAGCAGGCTCAAGTCTCCCTCCATGGCGGTGCCTTCTCCAGGCTGGGTCGCCTCGCCCAAGACAGCCATGCCCAGCCCCGGAGTCCCCCAGAACAAGCAGCCGCCTCTGAACATGAACTCTTCCAGCACCCTGGGCAACATGGAGCAGAGTGAGTCAACGGGGCCGGGCAAGTGGGCCCTGGCCTCTGGCGCTGGGAGCCTCCCCGGTGGGAGTATTCTTGCTGGGCCAGGGGAGTGAGTTAAGGCATCCGTGCCGGGGCCCAGAGGTGGACGGCTCTGCTCGTGGGGCAGACGCTGGCAGCTGTGTGTGAGCTTTCACAGGGAGCTCCACGTTCATCTCCCAGGCATTTCAAGGGGGTCATATTTGGGATCTCCCCACTGCCCGGGGCCCTGAGGCTGCAGGAACCGCTTGGAGACAGGTGGGCTGTAGTGACAGTGGGGGGCCTGTGTTGAGTGGGACATCTGTGCCTGGAGGAGTCAGGTGGAGGTTTGGGAGCTGACCTCTTGCTAAGCCCCCAGTGTGAGCAGCCAAATTCATCTTCCCCTCCCCAGTCACCCCTGCTCTTTCTGTCTCCCCGCTTCTGTAGGTACCCTCCCGCCTAGCGGCCCCCGGAGCAACTCCTCAGCGCCTCCCGCCAACCCTCCCAGCGGCCTCATGAACCCCAGCCTGCCATTCACTTCCTCCCCAGACCCCACACCTTCCCAGAACCCCCTGTCACTGATGATGTCCCAGATGTCCAAGTACGCCATGCCCAGCTCCACCCCGCTCTACCACAATGCCATCAAGACCATCGCCACCTCAGACGACGAGCTGCTGCCCGACCGGCCCCTGCTCCCCCCGCCACCACCACCGCAGGGCTCTGGGCCAGGTGCGGGGACAGGGAGGGGCCGCGGGGAGAAGAGCTGATGCAGGCACTGGGCGTGGGAAGAGTTGCCACGGCCAGCAGCTGCCCCTGCAGTCCTGCTGGCTTTTTTGCGCTTCCAAAGAGCCCTGGGCGTGGAGTAGGGGGGGTGTCCCGGGACACAGTTCCCACTCGTCACTCAGTGAAGCCAAGCCCGGAAAGCTGGAGTGGTCTTTCCACCTACTGATGTGTCCCTGGCTGGCTGGGCCAGAGCTTGGGCCTCTTGGCTTCTCACCTAAGTGCCTGGAGTCCCTTCCCTCGTAGCTAGGGCAGGCCAACGGTGAAAGCCCTCAGCCCTAGTACCAGCCTGGCTGGGGAGTGGGGAAGGATTGAGTTCTGCACCCTCCCCCAGCTGGGCGCACACGGTTCCTGACCCCCATTTCTCTTTCCCCGCAGGGATCAGCAATAACCAGCCCACCCAGATGCACCTGAACTCAGCTGCTGCCCAGAGCCCCATGGGCATGAACCTGCCAGGCCAGCAGCCCCTGTCCCATGACCCCCCACCTACCATGTTGCCCTCCCCCACCCCTCTGGGCTCCAACATTCCACTGCACCCCAACGCACAGGGGACAGGAGGGCCCCCTCAGAACTCGATGATGATGGCTCCAGGGGGCCCAGACTCCCTGAATGCCCCCTGCGGCCCTGTGCCCAACTCCTCCCAGATGCTGCCCTTTCCCCCTCGGCTGCAGCAGCCCCACGGTGCCATGGCCCCTAGTGGGGGTGGGGGCGGGGGCGGGGGACCCGGCCTGCAGCAGCACTACCCTTCAGGCATGGCCCTGCCCCCAGAGGACCTGCCCAGCCAGCCGCCAGGCCCCCTGCCGCCCCAGCAGCACCTGATGGGCAAAAGCATGGCCGGCCGCATGGGTGACGCGTACCCCCCGGGCGTGCTCCCCGGGGTGGCGTCAGTGCTGAACGACCCTGAGCTGAGCGAGGTGATCCGGCCCACCCCGACGGGGATCCCCGAGTTCGACTTGTCCAGGATCATCCCCTCGGAGAAGCCAAGCAGCACCCTCCAGTACTTCCCCAAGAGCGAGAACCAGCCCCCCAAGGCCCAGCCCCCCAATCTGCATCTCATGAACCTGCAGAACATGATGGCGGAGCAGACCCCCTCCCGGCCCCCCAACCTCCCGGGCCAGCAGGGCGTCCAGCGGGGGCTCAACATGTCCATGTGCCACCCCGGACAGATGTCCTTGCTGGGCAGGACAGGTGTGCCCTCACAGCAGGGCATGGTGCCCCATGGCCTGCACCAGGGGGTCATGGCCCCTCCACAAGGCCTCATGACCCAGCAGAATTTCATGCTGATGAAGCAGCGGGGCGTGGGCGGTGAGGTCTACAGCCAGCCCCCCCACATGCTCCCCCCGCAGGGCTCTCTCATGGGCCCCCCGCCCCAGCAGAACCTCATGGTGTCCCACCCGCTGCGGCAGCGCAGTGTGTCTCTGGACAGCCAGATGGGCTACCTCCCGGCGCCGGGCGGCATGGCCAACCTGCCCTTCTAGCAGTCCCCGTGGGGGGCTGGAGCTGGGGCGATACTGCAAATAGGATAACCTTAAGAAAGTTTCTTCCCCTTCGGTGTTGGGATGGCCTGGGTCAAGGGGTGGGGTGGAGGGGGTGGGAGGGGGCTTGTGTGGGGAGTGGCATTTGTGGAAACCAGATGTGCTGGCAGCTTAGGGGGAAGTGGCAGAGTGGGGTGGGGGATTTGGGATGGGGGTTGGTCCCATTTCGGCCGCCAGGACTGCCCCTCCCCCTCGCCCCCCCCCCCACTCCAGTCCTACGGAGCCTCGATTTTCCCTCTTTCTCTGCGTCCACCCTCTTCAGCTTTGCTTTCAGAGCCCTGTATCTAATCCTTGGCAGGGAGCAGGAGAGGAGAGCTCTCCCTCCCTCTCCCTCCCCTTCCTGCTGCTGTCTCCTCCGGGAGCTTCACTTTCCTCCTCTTGGTTTCTCTGCCCACCCCCCCCACCCCCGTTTTTCCTTCTGTTTTCTCCTGCCTCAGTTCCTCTCCCTGATGATGTGGCTGACCCCCTCTCCCACCCCAACCTGCAGGCGGCTGGCCAGGTGGGCAGGCGCCAGCCGTAGCTGTAAATAGAGCGCTGCGCTTTTGTGCCGGTTTGTGTGTGTGCTGTATTTCTGTGTTTTGATAGAAGTCACACAAAAAAAGGATAAAAGAAACCCTTCCCCCCTTTTTCAAATGATTGCCCCTTCCATTCCCCTGGACCCAGGGGCACGCAGTCTGACACACCTTCCCGCTGTGGCAGTGTCTCTGGGTCCATAAAGGATACCATTCCGGTCCCCTCCCCCCAATGGTGAAATGACGTAGCTACACCCACACCTAAACTGAAGTCAGACCACCTAGGCTTCCACCTGGTGAGCCCCAGCAGGGCTGAGACCCCCCAGGGCGGCAGCCTGTCTGCTGCTGAGTGATTCAGGAGAACGCGTGCACGTGCATGTGTGTTTGCCCCACAGAGGTGACACGGGGCCCTGGCTTCCTAGCTGTGGATGTCTGGTGTCCCCTGCTGCTACATCTTAGCCAGAACTTGAAGTCCTTGGTCCCCAGTCTGGGATGAAGGCAAGGAGGACGAGGCAGAGACTGTGTGGCCCCCTCGTGTGGAGCCGTGGAGGGGTGGCCCGGGGGGCCAGATGGTCCTGTGCCCGCTCAGTGGCTCTGGGCCAGGTAGCCCCCAGGGCCATGACTCTTCCAGAGGCTACCACCTACTTCCTTATCACCAAAGGAGGAAAGGAAAAGGGTTTGGCCAAGTCCGTCTGTCTCCCTCCAGCCTCCACCCGCTGAGGATGGAATAGAGAAAGTGTTGGATGCGGAGCAGGAGAGCGTCTTCCCGCTTCTCTCTGCTGTCCGATCACTGGCAAGGTCCCTCTGCCCAGAGCTCAGGGCTCTGTGCCCACCCAGGCGCAGCCACTGCCTTCCCCTCAGCCCTCGGCTCTTTCCCATACGAGCTCCCCACCCGCCTCTGGTCAGAGCTGAAGCCATACACGATTGGGTGTTTTGCCCCCCCTCAGCCCCAGGAGTAAAACACTTCTCCTTTTCTCACTTCCTTTCCTGCCTTGTGAGGTGGCAGGGCAGTTACCTGGCTGAGGCCTTTCCTACCGCACCTCCAGGGCCAAGGGCCATTTCTAGACAAGGTGTCTTCTGCCGTGGCCCCGTCCCCAGCCTTCCTGACCTGAGGGCCTGGTCTCCCATTGGCAGCTGTGATACAAAGGGAATTTGTCCCCAGTTCTCCCAGTCTGGTGCTGTCCTCAGTACCCCGTCAGCCAGGTCAAGTGCTTCCTCCGGGGCTGGCTGCGAGCTCCTGCCTCCCCCAGCCCCTCCCAGGGGCCAGGGCCTGGTCCCCCGTGTTCAGGGGCCACCTGCCCTCAATCCCGCCAGACACGTTCCCACCCTGTCTCAACCCGGGCCTCGTGCCCTTGAGTCCCCCACCCATGACCCAAGACTCCCCAAACCGACTCTTAAGTGTTTCCTGCGCAGAGGAGAGACGGGTCAGACTGAAAAGGGCCTGATGCCCTCCCCCTCCCCCGCTCCTCCCACCTCTGCCAACAGACTAGCTTTCCAAGGTGAATTCCACAGGCCAGCTACTTCCCTCCATCCATGGCCACACCCCCAGCCATTTTGTACCATTATATAAATATATATATAAATATAAATATATAAATACAATATGTGAAGACATCTTCTTGGTTTTTATTTTGAAACAATTTTTAGGCTTGTTCCGGGGGTCTCTGTGCTGCCTGTACTGTATTGACCTGTTTTATAGGTGCCTTTTTATTAAAAAGAGAAAATTAAAAATCCAGTTTCTTGCTGTCTTGCTTCCTCCGCTGCCCAACTTACTATTGGGTGCTGGGAGGAAAAAGGGGCCCCAGGGATTCCCTGGTGTTCCACGGTGAAGACCTAGTCCCCTGGGTCACAGCTCTGATCTCCCCTGCGGGAGCCTCTTAGGGACCCCTGCTGACTGGCTTGAGTGGGCTTGGGCAACCGATGTGTGCCCTCAGCAACTACAGGGGTCCCTGATGTCTCATTCTAGGCAGACCAGAGGCTGGGGAGGAGGCAGGGAGAGCCCTCCCCGGGCAGGGGGCAGGCGGGCGCAGAGCAGCTTCCTGTGGTTCCATCTGAGTGGTATCCTCTCGGGGCAGGGCCCAGCTTCCTGGAGCCTGGGGACTTCCCTGCCTAGGCCTGCTTGTCACACTGCCCAGACCAAGGGGATGCCTTGCGGCTCTTGCTGAGGCCCAGAGAGATGGCCTGGCCTGCAGGCAGGGGGCTGGATGAGATGACCCCCAGGGACCCCTTAGGTCTGTCTCTTTCCTCAGGAGGTCTCCATCTCTGCTCCGTGGTCAGATTCTCTCTGTGGCTCCAGGAGTTTCCCCTGGCTGTGTAGTTTGCGGGGAGAGGGACAGGGAAGAACGCGTCTGTCCCCTTCCCCATCGGTGCCCAGACCCACCAGGGCCCTGGACCCTGCTGCCCCTGGCCCACCCTGGGAGCTCTCCACCCTGGGCAGAGAAGACAGCTGGCTTTGGTTAATACTTGTTCATCCTTGGAGCTGGGGAAGGAGAATCTTTCCTTCCCTTGGTTGGGCTCCTCTCTGCTGACCTTAGTCCTTCTCTAGGATGCTGGCTGGTCTCTGAGGGCGCCTGGAGTCTGCCTCAGGCTGCAGACCTCCCAGGGCCCAGTGACGTGGTGCTGGCCCGGTGCCATTTTGGTCAGAGCCAGGGGCAGCCACCTGGACCGGGTCATCCTGAGCTTCCTGCTTGGTCAAGATGCTGCACGGCTGGTGACCTGAAAGAATGTCTGTGCTTGTTCGGCACTGAGACATGTTAAGGCCCCAGTCTGTTGCCAGCTGGCCTTTCCTCAGCCTTAACCTCCATCCATCCCCTGGTGCTCAGCCGCTTGTTACTTTTGGCAGGTGAGCTGGGAGGAGAGGTGGGTGGTTGTGGAGGTCGGTGGTCCATAAGATGATGGAGTACATTCTGGAAGGGGAATGACTTTCCCTACTGACAGGGGCAGAAGTAAAATTTGTTTCTTGAGCTTTAGATGGTTAGGATGAGAGAAGGTAAGTGTGGTCCTCTCAGCCCAAAGTGATGCAGACGAGCACAGGTATCCTTTGCTTTGCCCTTGGGCTGCTTTCCCCTCCCTGCACCCCAGCCTAGACCCGGGGCTGGGAGAAGAGCTGGCGGGGACGTCCCAGAAAGAGGGGTTGGTTCCTCCAGCTGCCCCATATGAGGACACTGGCCAAGGCAAGCTCTTAGGATCCCAGATCCTGTTGGAAGGAGTTCGAGCATCACTGCCTGCCCCAAGGAAAGCAGAAACAAAGGGGGGCTAGGACCTAGAAGGTGGTGAGGGAGGTGGCATTCTCTGACTCCGAGAGGCTGCTCTTGCGCCAACTAGGGAAGAACTGGCAAAGAGAGGCAGGGCCGGCACAGCCCAGCTTGGTCAGAAGCCGCGACAGGTCACTGCGGAACTTCACGCCGGCAAACGTGTAGAGCATGGGATTGAGGCAGCAGTGGGCCAGGCCCAGGAACTCACTCATGGTGATGGCCACGGAGAGATAGCCATTGAACTCACAGCTACTGCCCAGGGCCTTCAGCCTCGTCAGGGTGTCCAGGAAGATAACGACGTGGTAGGGTGACCAGCAGAGAAAGAAGACACTTGTCACAAGGATGGCCACCCTGACCGCCTTCTGCCGCTGAGGACGCCGCTGGGCCTGGCACAGCCTGTGCACCACCCCGACATAGCACCAGGTCATCACCAGCATTGGCAGCAGGAATCCTCCGATGTGATAGAGAAAGCGGGAGGTGAACCAGGCATTGGTTTCGGCCTGGTTCTCTTGGGGGAAGGTGCAGCGTGGCAGAGAGTCGTTGTAATGGGGTTGACTGACCTTGGCGAAAAGGATCTCTGGCAAGGCGAAGAAGACGCCCGCCAGCCAGATGGTTGCACAGGTGATGTGGATGGAGAGGAGGCGGCGGTGGCGGTAGGCGTGGACGGCGTGGACGATGGCCAGGTAGCGGTCCACGGCGATGCAGGCCAGGAGCAGGCTGCTGCAGTAGAAGTTGATCTTGTGCAGAGAAATCACGGTTTTGCAGAGGAAGCTGCCCAGGACCCAGCCCACGGAGCCCTCGGCCACAGCAAAGGGCAGGATGAAGACCAGCAGGAGGTCGGCCACCGCCAGGTGGAACAGGAAGGTCTCGGTTGAGCTGCGCGTTTGCCGGTGCCGCTCCAGGATCACCAGCACCAGGATGTTGCCCATCATGCCCAGGAGGAAGATGAGCCCATAGGCCACGGGCACGAACACGGCCTTGAAGGAGGTCAGCAGGGGCCCCTCAACTGTGGAGCAGAGGTGATTTTCCATTGTGTGGGTCTCCGTACTGTCATTGTAGCTGCCTAATTCCTTGTACTGCAAGGGCAAGGAGACAGGAGGGTGGGAACTGAGAACCAGTCTTTCCTCTCAGAGAGGGACCCAGACCCCCTGGTAGAGTAATCCTATCCCCCCAGGCTAAGTGCTTTTGTCCCTGCACTCCCAGTCTGCCCACGGACCAAATCCCAGTTTCCCTTTGTGTTCCTCAAACAAATCACGTTGCCTTTTCCAACTTCAGTTTTCGTCTGTAAACATCCCTCACTGGGTAGTGACAAAGAGGAAAGGAGATACATGGTGTGGATGTGCTTCATAAACTCTGAAGGGCTGGGCACCTGTAAGTCATTTCTCGTTTGCGAGTCCTCAGGTGTGGAAGGATGCAGCCGCAGGGGCTGGAATCAAGGCTTCCATTTGGGGGAATGGATCTGGTTGGGACAAAGAGCCACCTCTTCCAATTCTGAACAGAACAGAGGGCACTAAGACCTAGGATCTTGCTGAAAGGGTGGATGCTGATATGGCCTGCTGGCTTGCTCTCAGTTTGTCCCCTTGTTCCTTCATTATATCTGAAATTGCAGTAAGAGCCTCTTTTTTGTTTAATCGGCACAGCAAGCTCAAGGTATGTGGTATTCCTGTCTCACCCATGTCTCGCCAGAGGTCAGGTCTGCTTGAACCCGCGCTGATGTAACGTCCACCACTACGCAGCACTGCCTGCCCTGCCCCGGCGAACGCCTCACTCTGCTCCCTTCTCCTCGAGGGGGGTGGGGAGGGGAGGAGGGGGGAGGTTTCCAAGTGAAGGGGCTGTGCCCACTCTGTCTCCGGAAGCTCACTCCTCCCTTGCCTCCTCCTCCTCCCCCCACCCCTCCCCACCCCAGCACTCAGGTTGTTTACCCAGCTAACCGCAAAGGAAGGCAGGGTGCCTGTTTTCATACCTTTCACTCACAGCTGTCCCCCTGCACCTGCTCCGCACTTCCCAGCTCTGTTCCTCCCACCCCCTCCCCTAACCAGCCCCCTCTCCACAGCATTTCAAAACCAATTATAACCAGCTTATGTGGGTTCAAAAAGGCACTTCTGTAAACGATGAGCCCCAGGGAGAGAGAGGATGGGAGAGGGTACCGGGCACCCAGGCTCAGGGTGGTCCCACCCTGCCCTCCTTCCTGGAGAGCGAGGGTCCCACACAAGCAGGGGGTGGTTGTACTGCTACCCAGGGCCCCAGTTGTGGGTCATACACGTGCTCTCAATGGTGGGAAGACCCATTCCCCAACCTGGGCCTTTCCTTCTGGTTCCTGGGACAGGTGGCTCTGGGAGAAGCGGGTGGGAGGATACATTAGTGCAGTGGCAGAGTCATAGGCTCGCCCGACCCCAGCATCCCTCTGCCATAGCCCCAGTCTAGCCCTTCTTCACCCTAATGCTCTCCCCATTACTGGGGACAGGACTACTGTCTCCCCATGGGTCCCATTCTCACCGACTTCTCCACTCTTATCCATCTCCTACACAGAGGACAGGATGAGTTTTTCAACCCACGAATACCATCACATCAGTGTCCTGCTTAAAATCTTTTACTGGTTCCCTGTTACCTCTAAGCAGTGGTTTTCTTTTCTTTTTGTCTTTACCTTTTTTTTTTTTTTTTCAGTTTCATAGAATTTAAAAAAAATTTTATTGGAGTAGAGTTGATTTAAAATGTTGTGTTAGTCATATTTAATAGCAAAGCCAATTATAAGGAAAAGTCATGTTTGGGATCAAGTTCATCAATGGAAGATTGGAAGAAGCCAACCTCAGTGCATTCACACAGCAGAATACAATGCAGCGCTCAAAAAGAAGTGAGGTTTACCTGCACGTTCTCTTAGGAAGAGATGTTTACCATACATTACTAAATTTCAGAACTAGTTGTGGGGCCTCTCATACAGCATAAGTCCATGGACTTTCTTTGTAGGTTTTACTGGGGTTGGGGGTGGGGGCGGGAAGGGAGGGAGCCTCTGGTCCTCCCGTCTTTAAACCAGACACCCTTGCCTCATGTGGTGTTTCACACATATGCTTTTGTTTAAGAAAATGGTTCTGCTTTCACTGGAAGACCATGGACTTGCAGGGTGAGGTCTAAACTCCTCTACAGGGCCTTTACATTTTTGCAAACTGTATATTCCCCTGACCTTTCAAACCTTCTCTTCCACTTTATCGCTTTATCCCTCTCCTTCAGGTTTATCATTCTCCTGGCTGCCTGCCCCCATCACGCTGATACAATCCTGTCTCTAAACTCTTCCTTTCGCCCAGCAGTCCTTTCTTCCCAAGTCTGCCTACTGCTATGCTTCCTTCAAGGCCCCACTCAATCCCACCTTCCTATGTCCTGCCTAACTCTTCTGCTTGGAATTACATTCTCTCTTCTTCCATCACGTGTGCCTTTATTACCTCACTCAGGGTTGGGATGTCGGTGGCCTCATTGGATGGTGAGCTCCCAGGGGCAGGTCTCCTGTGTCTCCCTGACAAGGCCATGTGTTTTACACATGCCAGACATGCTGCAGGTGTGTGCTACACCGCTTGGAGAGCAGTTTCCCAGATAAGGCCAGGGGACCTCGTATTCTGGGACTCTGGGGAAGTTCCTCCCTGTGCCTCAGCAGACTCAGACACTCCTTCTCACCCTTCTTCAGTTTTTGCCTCTTCCCAGTGCTCTTGACAGCCTAGAGCCTATCTTGGGCTCTCTATCCGTATCGGGAGTCATTTCCAACATCGTCATTGAATACAACCATTTGACTCCTCCTGGAATTCAGCTGGAGTTAAAGGGGAAAGCAGTGAGATGAGCTGTTTTCATGCAGAGCAAAGCGACTGAGACAGAAGAAGAGACGCAGGGTTGGGTGCCGTCAGTGGGGCTGGACTCCGTCTACCTCGCGGTGGGAGCCTGGCCGTCCCACTGCCCAGCGGAGGGCTTAGGTGCGGCCAGCCTGTCTGGTCCAGAACCACTCAAGACCTGCCCTCTAAAGCATTCAGGTTGATTGGTTTGCTGCTCATTTAAAGTCAACACAGAGAGACAAGTCCCTAGGACCCCAGAGCCCCCATCTCCTGAGAACCCAGGTTTAGAGGAGGGTTGGGAGTGGGGGACTGTCTTTCCCTTCTTGCCAAGAGATCGTTGTTCGGCAGAGCGCTCACGCAGAGAGGAGAGGACGGAGGAAGCTGGTTTGAGGAGCGCTGAGAGATGGCGATGCCCCTCAGCAGGAGGTGTCAAACAGACATCCTGGGGGCTCGGGAGTGGCACGTGTTAAAGCCACTTCCCACAGCCGGGGGATCCGGCACACCCGCCCTTCCTCAAATCATGGAGAGAGGTAATCGAGCAAGGTCAGCTCTGGCCCAGTGGGAAGTTAGGAATCAGGAATCCTGAATGCTGTGGGGAGTGGGCACGGAAGGGAGCCCCCCAAGACTCACACCCAGAGGGAGCTCAGGGTGGGCCATCTGGCCGAGCGCTCACTCATTCTTTGCTATGAGAAGCTGCAGGAAGCCACGGCCCTCAGGCACACACACACTCTGACGGCAGCATGACCCTGTATAGACTCAGACGTGTGACTGCTGGGGCCATGACAGCATGTGGCATAAGCAGGTACCCAGTGGACAGTAGCCTAACAGAGGCCAGGGACCCAGGCCTCAAAGAAGGCAAGAAAACACGATGACCAGGATGAAGCTGCGGAGAGGGCAGGAGTGGGGACTAGAACATTCTGTGTCCTGGTATTGAGGTGCCAGGAGAAGGGAGGATGGGGGGAGAGATCAAAGTGCTTGGAATTATAAATATTACTCTTCCTACCCCCACTCCACCCCTCTGCCCCTCCCTTCTTTCCTTCCTCAGGAGCCTCTGTGGGACCCAGGCCCCTCCCTGGATAATTAAGTCCTCCAAGCCCCATCTGACTTCACATAATGAGGCTGTCTCACTGCCCTGCACTGGCCGGTGTGAAGCTCAGCGAACGTTTGCTGATGGGGCTCTGTGTCAGCAGGTGGGCAGCCGGTGTCTAGGACCTTCCTCGGGGGTCTGTCCTGGATCCTCTCCTCTTTTTCTCTCTCAGCCCTGTCTCGGGTGATACGGCTGGGGGAGGCTTTCAGACAGCGCAGAGTTCTCTACAACCTGGAACTACAGGCGCAAACTGACCAGATGGAATTGATAAAGAAAAGTGTAGAGACCTAGATGGGGTTTAAAACTTCAACTCTTCAGGGACAGGTTGGAGAAGACCTGACCTAACAACTGTTTATGCGAAAAAGACCCGAGAGTTTGTTGACTGCAAGCTTCAGATGAGTCAACAGGGTGACGTGGCTGCCAGCAGGGCTTTGTTACCTTATCTAGGTGAACAGAAACCTGTAGGTGGGCACCTGCCACCAACCCAGTTTGTTTGGGCTGGACAAGCGTGACCAGCTGTTAAGGGGTCTGGAAATCCCCACCCTGGGAGGAAGTTTCCAGGTCCTAGGCTGTGGTGTCCAGGAAAGAGAAGACTTGAGTCCGGGAGAGCTGGCTCCTTCAAGGACTGGAAAGAGCCCCCATGGCGAGAAGGCAGGATGGGCTTATTGTGTGAGGTCCTAGAGGGTAGAGCAGGAGAAATGGGCAGAGGTTGGGATTGGGGGTGTTTCAGTCAAAGGAGAAAGAACCTTCTAACAGGCCCTTGGGGGGAAGAGGAATGTTTGAGGCCCAGTGTGTGGGAAGGGATTCCTGCTCTGGAAAGGAAGCTGGGCCCTGCCCTCAGATGCCCCTTGCTCACAGCTCCCAGATGCTCCGAGTCTCCGACTGCCATGCCCTGCCCTGCGCTGATCTGGTTCTCAGTGTCTCCTTCATCTAGCTCAGCACCTGGGTGGGAGCCGTTGCTTCTCCAGCCTGTCTGTCCCGCACTGAGTGAATGGCCCAGCCTGACTTGCTTCTCAGCCCCCAGGAGGGAGGCAGGGCCGATGAGTGCTTGGCTCATCCAGGCCCAACTCCAGGGCTCCAGGGGCCTGAGTCATACTAGCTGCAAGAGGTGTCTACACACAGACGCGGTTCATCACTCTGGCTATAGGGGACACACACAGGCTCCGGCTCCTTTTATGTCCCTGGCTGGATATTCCCAACCCAGAGTCAGGAGTCATGAGTGGGACCAGCCAGGGTGTCTCTCACTCCAGCTTTCAGTGGCTTGAGGGGTGCGGGGGTCTGGAGGAAGGAGGCTGGGCTGAGGGGCGAGGGCGGAGGACTTTATCCCTTCCCCACTCTTCCTTTAGAGTTTCCACACCCCCCAAAGACCATCTGAGACTCCGGCTGGCCATTTGTCACATCTCCCCCCTCTCCCCGCCCCCACCCCTCAGGAGCGAGCCTGCCAGGCTCCTCTTCCATCTCCACCCAAGGGTTTTGGCCATTAGGAACATGGCACTACTCTGGGTATGGTTCTGGGGGGAGACTTTAAGCTACCCCTACCTCTGCACTGAGTCTTCAGGTTTCAGGGGGTCCCCCTTGGCACCCCAGATCAATTTGCACTTTGGGGACAGAGCCACACAGTCCGAGGGACAGGTAGACAGGTCTCTTAGGTGTGTACGGCAACCTCTTGAAGCCATCTCCTGGGTCAGTACTGATTTGAAATATTTTGTCCCATTGTTCCTGAAAGAATACACATTCTTGTGTCCTGATTCTCAGTGCTAAATTCATGGTCACTTTTTCTGCCATTGTGCCAGAGGAGTGGATCAGCCACAGTCTGTGTCCTCACTGAAGGCAAGAATTCCTGATGGAGACTGTGGTCTGTGTGCCTGAGCCCAGACTTGCCCCAACACTGACCCCTCCCCAGGCTGGCCCTGGGTCTCGCCCTCATCTCTGACCCTTCCAATCACCCCCAGTTGGGGCTTCTTCCACTGGGGTTCCTCTGGGATTTTTGACCTGGTTTGGGAGGGGGTGAGCCTCCCTTCCCCCTAGGTAAACCCCAGAAACAGCCTGAGCTGGTTTTGGTTCCTCTTCTTCACACCTCCTTGATGAAATGGGACAGTGCCTATGAATGGCCTTTGCGTCCTGTGATGCTCTGATCACGCTGAAGTCATAGTTTGTGGGGGCCATCCCTGGGGAGGGGTCAGGGGAAGCCAGGCCCTGGGGCTGGACCAGCTTCACCCTGCTCTATAGCAGCTTCCCCTCCTGGCTGGTGTGCAGGGTGGGGCTGGAGGTGCAGTTTATGACTGACCCCCTTAGGTGCCCCAGGTCCTAGGTCTGTCAAGAGGAGGCTGCATGCTTTCAGATCCAGGTTCCTATGGACAGAGGCTTTTCTAGGTCTGCCTAGATCTGCCTTCCCAGCAGGATGGGTCCCTGGCATGCCCACCCCAGGGACCTGGCTCCTAGTTTCTGGTACTTAGCCATCTAGAGTTTTTCTGTTTGGATCCTCCGTTCGTGGGAATTAGCAACCTATCTCAAGAAAATGGACATTTTAAACAGTTGATCTTAGAATGCAAGAGGAGGGAGGGAAGACAGGATGCCCAACACTCGGTTTATGGCCAAGAGTCCCCGGTTCTTAACCCAGCATTGGAGTCTAGAACCCAGTGTTCTGGGACACTGAACTGATACTTGGTTTGGACCGGGAGAGGGAGAGGAATAGGAAGCAAAACAATAGAAGTGAGACTAACTCCAGAGAGAAATGGGGAGCTGAGACACTCAGCAGAGCAGAACAAATCAGTACATACTTATTGAGAAGCTATTGCATACAAGATTCTTCTGCTGCCCTGCCATGCCAGGGCCCCTGTGCTGGCAGATACCGTCAGGGAGACTGTCAAAACTGCTCAAGGTCCTGCTGTGAGTGGCGGGGGGTGGAGAGAGAGGGTCTGTACTTCTGAGGGGGCAACAGCCCTGGAGAGAGAGTATATGGGAGGTGAGTGCAGGCGGGATGAGGTGCTGGGGGCTGGCTGAAGACGGGTTCAGGGCCCGGATGGTCCTAGGACTCCTGGCTCCTGGCCCGACCCTGATGGAGGGGGTTCAGGCCTGCAGGGATGCCTGGACTGAGACGACTCGTCTGAGGCGTTACGTGAAGTGAGTCACCGCTCTCTGTCCCTGGGCTGCAGGTTTTCTTTGGTATGTGGGACATGCCCCGCTGTCTCCCTGCCCCCTGCCGCCACCTGTCTCTAGTAGGTCACGCAGTGGAGTGAGGCATGCAGTTAGGGGAACTCTTGAGGTTTCTCAGAAGCCAGAACCGGCCAGGTCTCGAGTTGGTTACTGTGATATCCAACTGGGTCAGGGCTCGTGGTCAGCTTGAAGCTTCGGGCAGAGGAAGATGCCCAGTAACCTAGTCAGGTGAGGCCAGGGGCCAGGGATGGGGGCCAGGGTGGGAGCACGTTGCCTTGTCAAGGTTGTTGGGTTTTAGTCTGGTTGGACTCAGGGCCAGTTTTATGGACGTGAGACCAGTACAGTCACGCAGGGCCCAGCACTTAGAAGAGCCCTGTGCTTGGTTTAGTGCTCTGCTGTCTCTATCTTGAAATTTTTAACAGAGGCCCTGCATGTTCATTTTGCATTGGGTCCCACAAATTAAGCAGCAGGTCTGATTAGACTGATGGTTCTGGCTCTGCTTTTATCGGGGGGTTGGATCTGAGAAGACAGACTTTGGGTAATTATCCCTTCCCCCACCTCCCCATGTTCTGCTTACGCTTCCAAGTCTTGGGATCTGGACAAGTGAGAGGCAGACTTTTCCAAGCAAGTCTGGGAACACAGTTGGTGGAGTTATAGACTCCAGTCAGGGGAGCTAGAGGGAGTCGGAGACCATCTCAGGGTGAGTTTAGGGCCAGGAGAGCTGGCAGGTATAGGAGAAAAGGTTTGGACCTTTCGAAAAGGATCCAGCCCAGAATTTAGCTCAGAGAGAAGTTCTTTTCCTAGCAGTGCCCTTGGCCATGGGGGAAAGGGAGTGAAGACTACAAGAAAGTTTCTAAAAGATCCATTACAAGCAACACTCTGCTGCCCTCACACAGGAGCCTTGGGTCTCTGGTTGAGTTGCTCCTTACATACATCTTTTGGGGACCCAGTAACAGCCAAGCCAACTGGGTTACTCTGCTTCACGGGACAGTCTTGGGTGGGTGGCAGAGAGTGACGCTGGGGACTATTTTCTTAGTCCACCAAAAAATACCTTATCTCTAGAGAGCCCAGGCCTCTGAGGGAGGCCACAATGTGCTCAAAGACATTTCTAGGATTAACACCGAGTTCTTCCACTAACTTGATACCAGCTTGGCACCCCCTACCTCCTGACCCCAGCCCACTGGGGTCCTCTCCCTTGCTGACCATCTCCTTGGGTTTAGCACATAATCATCATCTACGAGCTTCTGGTGAGTAGTTTTTTTCTTTCTTCTTGGCTAGTCCGTGAGCTATTGAAGTGCCAAGACCAGGCTCTCACCTTCTCTCTCCAAGAGAGAATGTCGTGCCCCGATGACAGAATAGTATAGCAAGAGATGAATAAACATACACTGACTGGTCAACTAGCAATGCCAGCCTCCTGATATTAAGAAAACCTCCAAAGTACTTTCCTACCTACCCCGTATTCCAGCCCCGTATTCTCCTCCGATGAGGAGAGGAGCCCCTATTGAAGGATGGAGGCAAAGTGACTTGTTCTAGGTCCTAGAGCGTGTCAGGGAGGATGCAGGACCTGAACCCATACTTCCAATCCCCTCTAAATAAAGGATGTCTATTGAAGGCAACAGCTCTATTTTCCATGGAATGAGAAATCAAACCTCACAAGGCAGGCGCCAATGGGCCCGTCTAGATTCTGCCGATCTGCAGTGGGAGAGGACTGCATGTCTTTCCCCTCTTCCTGGGGCCCCGGGCGCAGGATATTTAGAATTCCTGGGCGACCATAAGCTACCTGTCCCTACTCACCAGGTCCTCCAGGTTGTAGTTCATGAAGTCCATGTCCAGGGTTAGGGGGTAGTTCATGGTTGTAGCCGTATGTCACCAGACTGGCCACTGCCTGATGTTGAGAGCTTCTCCGCCTGGTGACTATAGAGAGGTGGCAGCCGTCAGCTGCAAATTTAAACAAATGAACTGTGTGCTGTCTCCTGGGGCTGCGTAGGACCCGAGGCCTGTCTCACAACTCATCACTTTTTTTTTTTTCCACTGGGTCTTTTGTGTTTTTTTGAAGAAAAAGGGAAAATCCCCACAGCATCAGTGCTAGTCAAGCATTTCAGCTTCTTTCCCGGCAATAGTTGTCTCCGTTGGGGCTTGTAACTGGTTTAAAGGCTGCCGCTCGCTTCTCCTCCCTGTATCTCCACCAGCCTCCCAACAGGGAGTTGTGCCTTGTAATGAAAACCACCACATTGGTTGGGGGGCTTTGAGGGAAACTCCACGTAGAAGGGGAACAGGAGGTGAGCTCTTCCAGGCCCTCTCCTCCAAACTGCCTCCAAACCCTCATCTGTCTCCCCACTAGGGCAACCCAGCCCCCAGTGTGCCCAGGGCTGAAAGTCCCTTGTCCTGGGAAACCCCTCAGTCCGAGGCAGACTGGGATACCCTACTTGCATCATCCTTTTGCCCAGGCAGGGGCAAAACCCCTTCCCTTTCTAGCTCAAGTTCAGAAGAGATAGGTTAGAAGTTTTCAAAGGGAGCAACAATAAAACAGTGCTGGAAGACAAAAACAAAATTACCCAAATCACCAAGCACAAAAATATAGTCACAGAAGAGTCATTTTCTGACTCAAAAATAATGATGTTCTAGCTATAAATTAACTTGGTTGGCACATAAATGGTTAACGTCATAGACTACCCAGCTAGAGTAGACTTTTACATGGGAGGACGCTGAGGCCCAGAGAGGCAGAGTGACGTCCTCAGGACACACAGCTAACCAGTGGCAGAGCCAGGATTGAACCCAGGCTTCCTGACTCCATATTCAGTGTTTCCTCTATCCCACCAGGCTGCTACTCTTACAGGCTCAACGGAACCCTTTTCCTTTCCCTCACCTCTGCCCTGTCTGTGGACCCCTACCTTTAAGAAGCTCAATGTAGACACTGATCGACTTCCCCTCCAAGTCTCATCTTCGTGCTTTTTCTTCCAGGAGAAGTCCACAATGATACAAAAACAGTGAGTGCACACACAGAGGCACCCACACGTGACGTGCTCTTTCCTTGCCCCACCTCATCCTCCCCTTCCAGCCAAATGGCCATTGGCTGGGATTCTCCCCTTTCTAGTGCCCTCCTTCTCCTTTTCCTCCATGTTCATCTTCCCCTTTTCTCTCCCCCACTTCACCCCAACAGATACATCTTTCTTGGGTTTCGACAGCTTGAGGAGTTTTCAGCCTGTATTTGTACTGTTGAGGTCTTTCTTTCTTCAATCTCCATTCACTGCCTTCAGCAACAGCTTTCAAGGAGGAAGAATTTCAGGAAAAGGGGCCAGAGTTCCCTTCTGCACTTCCAGTCTGGAAACCTTCAGGAGGAAGCTGCCCCAGTGTTTCCTGTGTACTCCCCATTCTTCCAGCCCCACCCACCCCAACATCCCCACCCTTCCAATCAACTGATATACTCAATTTAGCTTTTGCTACTCTAAGGACATTGATCAGGAAAGAATATAGTATATAGAATCATGTAGGAATTGGAAGGGAATTTGAAAGGGCAACCATTCCATCCTCATTCCCCCCTTCCCCTACCCCCAGCAAATTCAAGATTCCTGTCACTACATCCTCATCAGATGGTCACACAGTATCAGTCAAACATCACCAAGGGTGAGAAATTTGTTTCTTTCAAGAGATCATGTTTTAATGCAGTATGATTTAATCAACCCATTCTTTGACCTCTGGGTGATTTCTGGTTAATGGCCTAGATATAATCTGACTAGGACAAAATATAGGAAGATAAGATTTTCCTTGTTCAAGGTTCCAAACTTATATAACTGTAATTAAAATGGTCTTTCCTGTGGGCTCCCACTCCCCTTGACAACATGCTTAACAAATTTCATTTTGATGGTTCTAGTCTGTCATCTCAGCTTATAAGGGGAAACTTTTGAAATCCTGATTCAGTCCTCTGTTGAAGTGATACCAACTTAGATAAGCCTGCTATCCTTGGGTCTATCCAAGTCTTTTTTTTTTTTTTTTTTAAAGAAATTCACGTTCTTTTATTTATTTATTTATTTATTTATTTATTTATTTATGATTGTGTTGAGTCTTCGTTTCTGTGCGAGGGCTTTCTCTAGTTGCGGCAAGTGGGGACCACTCCTCATCGCGGTGCGCGGGCCTCTCACCACCGCGGCCTCTCTTGTTGCGGAGCACAGGCTCCAGACGCGCAGGCTCAGCAATTGTGGCTCACGGGCCCAGTTGCTCCGTGGCATGTGGGATCTTCCCAGACCAGGGCTCGAACCCGTGTCCCCTGCATTGGCAGGCAGATTCTCAACCACTGCGCCACCAGGGAAGCCCTATCCAAGTCTTGATGGAAAATATTGACAGAACAATGCCGAAAACAGAACCCTACTTCATGCCATTAGAAACCTACTATTCTCAAAGGTCAGAGAAGACTTCATGGAAGAAGGAGGACATGAGCTGGACATTGAAGGTTTGGATAGAGTGACCTGATATGCCTGGAGGGGAAGATGCAAGGTAGGGGGTGTGGGAGATGATGAAGACTGCATGAAAAAGTGTGTGGAAAGAATTACTCAAGATGTGATGGGTGTGGTTATGGTGGTGTTGATGATGATGATGATGGGGGTCGTGGGCAGCAGCAAGAAGATGGAGGAGGTTGGAGTGTACACTGGAAAAGGTAGGAATTGCTCTCGTGGCCTTCTCCTCTCTTATTCTTCCCGTGGGTGTCCATTCACCTTGATGTGTGGCAGGTCCAGAAGAGGGGTTTGGGAGGAGGCTCAGGACTGCTCCTCAGGTGCAGCAGCAGGCTTTGGCTGTGGTTGCAGCTATGATGCTGGGGGCAGCAAGGCATCTGCTAGCTTCTCAGTGGCTGACCTGGGTTTTATGGAGAAGAGAAACCTGTGGTGTCACCTGAACTCCTCTCTAGTCCCTTAACTTCCTGGTGCTTCTTGCATCGTGGGCCCATTCAGATGCCCCTTCCTGTCTCTCCAGATGCTGGGACATACTGCAGGTTACCAGGGCCCACTTGACCCGGCCACTGACCTTTGATGGTCAACTGGGTTTGCCCTAAATGGGTAAATACCACCCGACTATGAGTTCTAATGTTGCCTTAGTAGGTTCAGAGAGTAACTGCCTCTGGTAGAAAAGATGATCTTAAGATCTTCAAAGCCATAAAGCCAGATTAGCCCCGCAGAATAGAGAGGGAAATGCCTAGCCTGTGACCCCTTGACTTTAAGGATGAGATGACAGGGGTTCCACCTGTGTGTGAGGGGGACATTTCCAGAGGAGGCAGCCCACATTTTATTTCAACTTGTTTATATTTCTGCCGTGTGGGATCCCAATCCCTACCCCATGGCCAGCCTACCTGAGGCAGAGCTATTTTCCAGGCTTCTCATCAAAAGCCTGACCACTGGTGGTTCTGACAAGGGTAGATTTGTGTCTGCCTTAGGCAAGATGGTGGTTTAGTATCAGCCCAGGTGGATGTTTCTCAGTAATTTTGCTTCACAGTTCATGCGTTAATTAAGTTTCTCTTTATTTCAGATACTAGATACAGTCACTTGTCTTGGAGTTCATTTCCTACATTCCACAGGAAAGTTAAGTGGTTCTGCAGAGTGTTTGGGGTGCAGGGAAAGGGTTGGGGTTTTCCCCCTATTCTTTCACTACCCTGGGGTGCTCGCTCTCTCTGATCTGGACAGAGATCTTGTTCTCTTCTTTCTCTGGGTCTTCCTCAGCTGTTCAGAACAGAGCTCCACAGGTCCCCACCTAGAGAGTCAGCCCAAGGAAGTGTTGGGTATCTTTCTAGGATAAGAGAATAACAATAACATTCGTATAGCATTTACCAATCTACAAAGTCGTACAATTTTTATATTTCATTTTTCTTAATCTTTATACTTAATTTCAGATTTAACTCTTTTTAATCCTCAAAACTCGTTATGCAGGAGGTATTGGCATCACCCATGGCCAAATTTGCGGGGGGTGGGGCTGGAGGATGAGGAAACAGAGGCTCAGTTGCTCCCTCATGAGTACAGGGAGAGTGATGGCAGAGTCAGGGTCTGAAGCCAAACCCGGGGGGTCTCTCTACCAGACCACATGACCTTCTCTCAGAGATTCAGTTTCGCAAAGGACGGGCACTTACCTGGCTATCTGAGGGGAAAACTCTGCCTAAACCCTTTATGAGCTTTTCATCAGACACTTACTATGTGCCATGAACCGCTAAGCTCTTCACACACATCACTTCCTATGGTCCTCTGAACAGTCTTTAAGTGCTAGGTATTTTTATCACGTTATCACACATGTGGAAACTGAGCTTCAGGCGTAGTGGGAAGTAGCTGTAAGTGTTAACAGCTTTCTCAGTCACCAGTGACCCAAAAGCACAATAAAAATGAACACAGGAAGTGGGGTGGTAAAGGTTCTCAGTGCTGGAGCCAGCACCCACGCATAGCTCCTCTCTCATTAGGTAACAGGTAGGAGTCCTGCGGGGAGGAAGTGAGCTGCAGGTGCTGGGGAGGTGCATCAAGGTTGCCTCAGGGTTACAGGGGCCATGAGCGTGTCTGGGAACCTCCGGCCTGGGGCGGGTTGTGTGGTCAGGATTAGAGAGTGAGTGAGGTTCCTGGATCAGGTGATTGCATGCTGAGTACGGCTGAGCCCCAGCCAGAGGGGTGATGTGAAGATCGAGGGAGGTGGGATTCAGGCTCTGCCCTGGGAGGACTCTGTCCAGCAGAGAAGGCAGGACAGACCCACGTACTCAAGTCTGCACACTCATATACACATGTAACTTGAGAACATTTTCAAAGCAACATACACGCGTGTATTTGAACCCAGTGCGGGCCAAGTCCAGCAGTGTGGAAGACACACAGAGTAGGAAGGATATACCCAGCGTTCCTTTACACATAATCATATGCGTGAATGCGCCATATAAACAGTGGAAAGAAAGCCAGGTTTTATAGCAAAAGGCCTGGACTGGAGGCCCAGCATTTCTGTTTTTCGACAAGGCTGCTTTTAGGCCAGACCTGCCTAGATATTCCAAGACACATCGAACACAGAATGCCAAACAGGGCATCCTTAGGAAAGTGGTTCTCAAATGTTATGCCTCAGAATCACCTGGAGGGCTTGTTAAACAGATGACTGGGTCTTCCCTCAGGTTTTCTGATTCCCAAGGTCTGGGGTGGGACCTGAGAATTCGAACTCCTAACAAGTGACCAGGTGATGCTGATATTGCTGGCCTTGGAAGCACACTTTGAGAACCACTGCCCTGGGCTACAGAGCACTGGTACGCGGAGAGAGCAGACCCTGACCCAGCCCAAGCCAGCCAGCAAACTCTCAGCCTCTCCACACAAACCCTGCCACAGCTGAGGCTTCTCTACAACAACTCACCTCACACAACCGGCACCACAACCCACAGCTGCTTTCCCTCAAAACACCGGCTTCCCTGGGCCCCAAGCTGGCCCAGCTGAAATTCAGATCATGGCTCCCATCTCTGGCCCTTCTCTTGTCCATCTCGGCCTCCATGATAATTGGTGAAGCTTAAGTTCTGCTGGTTAACCTTCAGCACAACGTGTAACCCAGTCACTTTGACCGTGGCCCATAGTATGAAATAGGTCTTACATCACAGCCTCGGCATGTGTACACGCACACACACACACGTTTCTCATATAATACTTATTCTTTACTTATTCTTAGTATGTGTGACGTACTCATATTTTCTACCCTTCCTTTCTTCCTCCCCCGCTCCCTCTGGGTCTCTGCCTCTGTCTCTGCCTCTGTCCCTGCCTCTGTCCCTGTCTGTCTGTCTGTCTCTCTTTCTTTTTTTCTTCAGTGGAAGTCACTCCACCAAATTGCTTTCGTGGATCCACAAGTAAGTCCAATCCCTGGGTACATAAATTACAAATAAAACTTCTCTGAGCCTTAGCTTCCTAATCTGTACACTTGTAAAATGCCTGCACTGCCAATGTTGCTACTGTTTGTCTTGAATAATATCACGTATGTAAAAGTCTTTTTTTCCAAATAGAAATACTCCAATAGGTACAGAGTGCTATTAAACACACACACAAACCCACACCCATACACACCACACTTTTAAAAGGGGCTTGGAAAGGAAGGAAGTTCAGACAGGACTTTGAGGGAAGGGAACAGGGAATGACTGAGCCCCAGCAGAGGTCTGTAGGTGGTACAAGCATATCTTGGGGAGAGGATGGTGGGCAGTTTTTCTGGACTGGAGCAGAGGAAGATGTGGGACAAGGACAAGAGTCTGGGAAGGTGGATTCTGAGAGGCACAGAGAGCCTCTCTGGGCATTTGGATCACAGACGGGGCAACTGGGAAACGCGATAGATCCTTCAGCAACAGAACTTCACAATTAAGATAGAATTAAAGGAAGTTTGTTCATTTCAACTTCAAAAAAACACTTATTAATTGCCTACTCCATGCCAGGGTGTAGCAGTGAACAAGACAGACTAGCCTTGCAGATGTCTCTGATGAGGATGGGCAATGGGTCCTCATATAACTTAATTATTCCTTAAGCCTCCATTACATTCCAAGCACTGAACCAGATGCTGGGAAAAATAATAAGAAACAATCCTACACATGACTCCCGCCCTATCACAGTTTACACTCTGGAGAGGAGTTAGGCAGTAAACCAATCAACTATTTGCTTAGCAGTAATGATAACTTATAAAAATCTGTAAGTGCTCCGAAGAAAAGG
Organism: Balaenoptera ricei; assembly: GCF_028023285.1. Lineage (NCBI taxonomy): Eukaryota > Metazoa > Chordata > Mammalia > Artiodactyla > Balaenopteridae > Balaenoptera > Balaenoptera ricei. The sequence continues at coordinate 13,684,993 of NC_082646.1, forward strand.
AACAGGATTCCCAGAGAGAGAACAATAATGTGAACTCAATCTCCACAAACTAATAACCACAATCATTATACTCCCAGATTAATTTACAGTTTGTAAAGTCCTTTCCCATGCTTTGTCTCAGCAGGACCTCATCTCAAGCCTGTGGAAAAAGCCAGCCAGGAGTTCTTCGCCTCTTTTTTTTTTTTTTTGATGTTCTGCTCTTTTCAATCATTTTATTCCTTATCTTTTTCTTTTATAAATTTATTTATTTTTTTATTTTTCTTATTTATTTTTGGCTGCGTTGGGTCTTCGTTGCTGAGTGCAGGCTTTAGCCGCAGCGAGTGGGGGCTACTCTTCGTTGCCATGCGCGGGCTTCTCATTGCAGTGGCTTCTCTTGTTGCGGAGCATGGGCTCTAGGTGCGCAGGCTTCAGTAGTTGCGGCACACGGGCTCAGTAGTTGTGGCTCGCAGGCTCAATAGTTGTGACACAGGGGCTTAGTTGCTCTGTGGCATGTGGGATCTTCCCGGACCAGGGCTCGAACCCATGTTCCCTGCCTTGGCAGGCAGATTCTAAACACTGTGCCACCAGGGAAGCCCCTCTTCACCTCTTTTATTTGTGAGAAAACCAAGGCTCAGCCGGTCTCATGAGTTGCATGAGTCTTTCCAGTAGAAAAGGAAGTTCAGCCAGTTCTGACCCCAGACCCAGTGCTCTGCCCTCCAAGGAGCAAGAGATGAACTGGCCCCCAGTGGGGCAGTTAGCCTGCTTGTTCTAGAGCAGATGTAAAGTGGCAAAATGTTCATCTCCAGGTGTAAAGAACAAACTTATGATTACCAAGGGGGGAAGGGTGGATGGGATGAATTGGGAGATTGGGATTGACATATATACACTATTGATACTAAGGAGAACCTACTGTACAGCACAGAGAGCTCTACTCAGTGCTCTGTGGTGGCCTAAATGGGAAGGAAATCTAAAAAAGAGTGGATATATGTATACATATATCTGATTCACTTTGCTGCACAGCAGAAACTAACACAACATCGTAAAGCAACTATACTCCAATAAAAATTTTTAAAAAAAGTTCATCTCCCCTACGTCCACGGCCTCAGAGCCTCTACGTGAGGCTAGAGAGAGGAACTGTGGTCAGCGAGGGGGTAAGGTTAGGGGCCTGGCCTTGGATGACTCACAGTGGGGCAGGCAGGACAGAGCAAACTTGAAAGGCAAAGGCAGGAAACGCGAAGCAGGACCGTGAGCTGGCATTGTCAAATCATCTGTACCATCTCCATCTCCGTCTCCGTCTCCAGCAGTGAAAGTGAACTGGGCCCAGGGCGGAGGTGATGGGCCAACGAAACTCACCACCGCGTTCACCTCCGTGACTGGGGACACAGTGAGGCAGGCCCACCTGCCGTATCAGCACCTTGATCACGGAGCTCATCAGAGACAGGTTTCCAAATGACTCGGCCCTGCTGCCCCAGGAAGGAAGCCTTCTGGGCTGCTGCGTGGGGGCCGCTGTTTGTGGGTCAGGCACTTGAAAGAGAGTAAACGATGACACAGCAGTGGGGGACAGGGCTGCTGACACTGTGGTTCCAGCTCTGGAGAGGAGGCCGGGAGAGGCTACGACAGAGCAGCCACCTGGCCTTACCCACCAAAGGGCGATGCTGGCAAGACCCCATAACGGCTCCCTGTTAGCAAGGAAACAAGCACCAGATTCTGTAACTTGGCATTTCTGGTCCCTGTAATCTGGCCCAGATGCACTGTTTTTCAGGTAATAACTACTTACAGAATGTCCACTATCTGTTTCTAAACCTCTGTCCTCCTGCTCCCCCTCAGGTGCATCATCCTCGAGCCACACAGATTCCTAGAGTTTCCCCGCTTCCTCTCTCCACCCCTTCCTGCCTTCACCTTTCCCTTAAGGTGTTTCCTGAAATCTCAGCAGCCCTTCCCCCATATCTCTGCTGGACCAAAACTTGAATATCCTCAAGGCCCATCTCAGTGCCCCTCCTCCACAAAGATTCTCCTAAATCAGAGTAACTTTTTCCTCCCTTGAACTTGATCTAGCGCTTTACCTACATTTCCTACCTTTCATCTGGCATTGTAGTTATTTATGTACTATATACTCTCCTATTAGGCTATGAGAGACTTTGGTGACCAAGTCCTTTATGATTCATTTCCCCCCTCTCCCTGAGAGCTTTGTACCTAGTAGGTGCTCAATAATTGTCTTTGACTGACTGACTCACTGAATGAAGGAATGAAGAGGGAATGGGAGAGGGGCCAGTGGAGGAGAGGTAGGAAGTCTGGGTAGGGCCCAGGGGAGGTTGGCTTTCCCTGAGGCTTTCTGTGGGCTGAGCCTGCAGAGCTTATCCTGGGACTGCCAGCAAGGTCAGGAGGAAGAACTCCGGTTTTTGAATCTCAGTCATCAGTAGCCGTATGACCTTGGGAAAGTCTCTGTCTTCTTCCTCATGTGTAAGTGATCTAACACCTATCTCAAAAGTTTATTGTGAGGATAGATATGTGATCAATACAGGGAAACACCCAATACCCGGTAGTGTTCGATAAAGTTGCTGACCAGTTAACCAAGTGAGAGGGGTTTGTTTTAGCTGCTTGTTTTAGGTGGGGTGGGTGGCTGGGGCATTTGCCCTACTCCTCTTTGTAGCAGAGACATCTGCACACTGATCCTGCTAGATTATAACCTAGCACAGTGCCAGGCACACTGCATGGAGTCAGCAGTCCGCAGAGGTTTGATGAATGATGGATGAACACTGCATGATAACTGAGTCAATAGCCTCTGGAATCTAAAATCCTCCTTCTGGGGCTTCCCTGGTGGCACAGTGGTTAAGAATCCGCCTGCCAATGCAGGGGACACGGGTTCGAGCCCTGGTCCAGGAAGATCCCACACGCCGTGGAGCATCTAAGCCCGTGCGCCACAACTACTGAGCCTGCGCTCTAGAGCCCGCGAGCCACAACTACTGAGCCCATGTGCCACAACTACTGAAGCCAGCGTGCCTAGAGCCCGTGCTCCACAACAAGAGAAGCCACCGCAATGAGAAGCCTGCGCACCGCAACGAAGAGTAACCCCTGCTCACTGCAACTAGAGAAAAGCCTGCACGCAGCAACAAAGACCCAACACAGCCAAAAATAAATAAATTAAATAAATAAATTGTATAAATAAATAAATAAATAAATAAAATCCTCCTTCTGGAAACTAAAGGAACATAAGCTGTGGCTGTTACTGTTGTTCTGCTTCAGGCAGAGGAATTCTTATCCTCCGGGTGGTTGATCCAGCCCTGTGATCCTCCAGGGCCCCTGGCTAGGTGCCGAGGGGAGGCTGTAGAGGCCGAGGTGGCAGAGGGGCTCAGCTTGTGCGCGAGGGCAATCACCCTTGCTTGACAGCAGACCCAGAAACGAAACGGTGCTTTTTGTCCTTGTCAGGCCTGGGGTGGGGAAGAGAAAGCCACAAGGCACTGAGCCTTACAAATCAGCCCAGTGCCCAGAAAATGGACCCTGGCCAAGGCTGCATAGCCGTGGAACTCACTGTCCTGGAGATTGGCCCGGGAGGCTGAGCCCTGGTCAGCAGCAAAGAGACGGCTCCTTGGGCTGGGCAGTGGGCAAAGAGGGTGGCTGGGGAGGTGCCTGGGGATAGGGTAGAATGAGCCCAAACTGGCCTTGACAACTTCCATGCACCCATTTCCTCCTGTGAGATGAGCAGAGTTTGGAACACATCATAGAAGGTTCTCGGACCAGGGGCACAGAAGGCTGATGAGGGGCTCCTTTCCATAATCGGAGGCTAGTGCCCCGGGATGTGTCATGTGTGGATGCACCCTGGAGAGAAACCGGCCTCACTGATGTCTAGAGGTTGCTGAGCTGCAGGAATTCGCGGTCGGAGGACCACTGTGGAACCGCACAACTCAGACTGGGGCTGGAACCCAATTGCACCTCAGCTGTGACTCGAACTCAGCCAAAACTCAGACTGGGAGTTGAACCCACTGTCTTTTAATTGAAATCACACACCTGGTCTCGGACTTAATGAAACTCAGGTTCTTTATGTCTCAGCACAGAAGGAATTCAGCGAGAAGCAAAGTGCTAGGTAAGAAGCAGATTTATTGAAAGAGATACACACTCCATAGACAGAGCATGGGCCGTCTCAGAAGGTGAGAGGCCTTTTAGATACACATTCCTTAGACATAACGTGGTCTGTCTCAGAAGGTGAGAGTGGCCCTGAAATATGGGGTGGTTAGTTTTAATGGGCTGGGTAATTTCGTAGGCTAACGAGTGGGAGGATTATTCCAATTACTTTGAGAAGGGGTGGGGATTTCCAGGAATTGGGTTACTGCCCACTTTTTGGCCTTTTATGGTCAGCCTCAGAACTGTTATGGCACCTCTGGGCGTGTCACTTAGCATATGCTAATGTGTTACAATGAGCATATGTATAATGACGCTCAAGGTCTACTGGGAGTCGAATCTTCCGCCATCTTGGGTCTAATCCATTCTCACCAGTTTTTGTTGTATCCTCAACAGCTAGCCATTCTTTTAAAGGTTGTGCCCTGCCCCCTTCCCTCCTGTCTCACTTGGGAGGCCACAGTCTCTCCCCAGTTTTTTTTCTCTGGGTGCACTAAATCTGTGCGGATCCCGCTTTCAGAGGGCCCGTCTACTCTTCCCGCCCCCCCCCCCCCCCCCCGTGCTGGGGGTCTCTGAGGGGAGGTTTTAGAGCCCTGCTGGAGACAGGGAGAAGGGAAGAGGGTGTCCTCACCCAGCCACCCCAAAACTGGCTGAGGACTTTGGGGGTGTGTCCCTGGGGCCATATCCTCAGGGACAGGGGAGCTCTCCAGGTCTCTCTCCAGCCCCCCACATCTGTGTTTAGGGGAGGCCCCCTGGAGCCTGGCAGGGGGAAGAAGCGGAGATTTGTTGCTTTGTGAAGCCGCCCCTTACGGACCAGACTTTTTTTCTAAAGAGGCTTCTTCTAGACTTATTATTTTTTTCAATCTAATTACACAATATAAGAACATGTTATTTTTGTAAATGATTTACAGAAAAAGCCCTTTGCTTAAGACCGACAATGAGCTCCTCCTTCTCCCCATGGATAACCACAGCGGCAAGGTCACTGACCTTCTCTCCAGACCTATTCCAGGCACCGTCAAAAAGATAAGGTATTGCTTTGCTTCACTTTTCTGTAAAGGATGTCATGTTGTTCCTACTTCAGTACTGTAAGTCAAAGTCTTGTTTTAGAGGCAATATTACATGTAATTGGAAAATAGCAGGAAAAATCCGTCATAATGTTACAATGAGAACTAATGCAAATTTTGTGCACCGTCTTTTTTCTTACACACAAATTGCAAATTTGTAATCATAGTATCCATGTGATTTTGTAGCCTGCCTTTTCATTTAGCATACTCTCATAAACATTGTTTGGAGGCTTTTTTTTTTTCCACCACTCCACGTGGCTTGTTGGATCTTAGTTCCCTGACCGGGGGTTGAACCCAGGCTCACTGCAGTGAAAGCGCTGACTCTTAACCACTGGACCGCCAGGGAATTCCCTGTTTGGAGGTTTTTAGCATGAAATGTGAATGCTTAAAATTGTTGTTTTCCTGACTCTTACTGTTTCCAAAATGATAAAAGAATAGCCAGAGCTAATAGATATTAATTAAATGTATTCACAATTATTGTCAGGAATGTACTATATGCCAGGTTTTGTTCTAGGCTCCAAGGATGTAGCAGTGAGCAAAACAGACAAAGATCCCTGTCCTCCAGTCTTCATAGAGCTTACTTTCTAAAGGTGAAAGACAGATAATAGGCAAAATAAATTTGAAAATCAGATAGCGTATTAGATAAATATGTATATGAGAACGGCATATGTGCTATTAAAAAAGGTAAAGCAGGAAAGGAGGACAGGGAGGGCTGAAGCTGTCAGGAAATACCTAACATTTAGAAGGGGACTTTTGGGTGAAGATTTGAAGGTTACAAGAGTGAGCCAAGAGGATAACTTGGGGTAAAAATGTTCCAGGCCTCGGCTAGCAAGCACAAAGATTCTGAAGTGTGGGAACATGCAAGGAGGCCAGTGTGACTGCAGCAAAGCGAGCAAAGTGCTGTGTAAAGAAGATGACAGCAGAGATGGTGGGACCAGATTATATAAGGCCTCATAGGTCCTGTAAGGACTTTGGCTTTTACTCTAAGGCAGGAAGTACTGGAGGCAAAGGAGTGTCATAATATGACATTTGTTAAAGTAGGCTCACTTTGGATGCTGCATTAAGAATAGACTCGAGGGGGTATTTCCCTAGCGGCACAGTGGTTAAGAATCCGCCTGCCAATGCAGGGGACACGGGTTCGATCCCTGGCCCGGGAAGATCCCACATGCCGCGGAGCAACTAAGCCCGTGTGCCACAACTACCGAAGCCCATGTGCTCTAGGGCCCGCGTGCCACAACTACTGAGCCTGCATGCCACAACTGCTGAAGTCCGCGCACCTAGAGCCGGTGCTCTGCAACAAGAGAAGCCACTGCAGCGAGAAGCCTGCGCACCACAACGAAGAGCAGCCTCCACTCACTGCAACTAGAGAAGAGCCCGCGTGCAGCAACGAAGACCCAACGCAGCCAAAGGAAAAAAAAAAAAAGCTCAAACATCAAAATAAATAACATTAAAAAAAAAATAAAGAATAGACTCGAGGGGAATAAAAATGGAAGCAGGGAAACCAAGAAGCTATTTCATTAGTCCAGGTAAGAGATGACGTTGACATGAACCAGTGTGGTTACAATGAAGGTGGTGAGAAGTGATCAGATTCTAGGTGTATTTGAAGGAAGCGCTGACATAATTTGCTAATGGACAACTCCAAGAACTTTGGCCTGAGCAGCTAGCAGGATGCAGTTGCCAGTAACTGAGATAGAGGAAACCTGGGAAAAAGCAGGTTTAGGGAGGGAGATGAAGAGTTTAGTTTAGGGCATGTGAGGCTTAAAATAACTATTAGATGTCCAAGGGGAGTTGTCCCTCAGGTAGTTGGATATTCAAATATAGAGATCAGAAGAGAGGAAGGAGCTCAAGATGTAAATTTGGAACAAACCAGATAGAAGTGAGTGTAGGCAGAGACGAGATGAAGGATTGTGGCCTAAGGCACAGGGTTCAGAGATGAGGGAAATGCATTCATTCATTGAATTCTCACAACAACACTCTGAGGAAATTACTATTATTGTCATCATTTTATAAGTGATGAAATTCAGTCATAAAGTGGTTAAACAACTTGCCAAAAGTCACATAGCCAGTAAGCAGCAGAACTGGGATTTGAACCAGCCAGTCTGGTTCCATTTACCATACACTTAACCTCTAGTTTATACGGGTGGGTTCTATTCATGATCACATTTTACAGGTGGGGAAACTGAGTCTTAGGCTAAGTAATTTGCTAATACTGGTGGCAGAGCTGGGATAGGAACTCTCTCATTGACTCTCTGCTTTGAGAGATCTCTGCTTTTTTAATCACTCTGCCGTATGACCTGAACAACTTTCTGGAGGTGGGGAGAAAGCCTTCTGCATCTCTCAAGTTATAGACCTTAAACAACTGCCTTTCCTCCTCACACACAAGAATTTTCTTTTTTCTTTTTTTTAAAATAAATTTATTTATTTTTTATCTATTTATTTTTGGCTGTGTTGGGTCTTTGTTGCTGTGCACGGGCTTTCTCTAGTTGCGGCGAGCGGGGGCTACTCTTTGTTGCGGTGTGCAGGCTTCTCATTTCGGGGGCTTCTCTTGTTGCAGAGCACGGGCGCTAGGCACGCGGACTTCAGTAGTTGTGGTGCACGGGCTCAGTAGTTGTGGCGCACGGGCTTAGTTGCTCCGTGGCATGTGGGATCTTCCTGGACCAGGGCTCGAACCCATGTCCCCTGCATTGGCAAGCAGATTCTTAACCACTGCGCCACCAAGGAAGTCCCCACAAGAATTTTTTGACTTGTCACCATGCTTGGAAAAATGGGATGCTAGGTCTAGCTGCCAAGGCAGCCTCAGCCCCTGTGACCCTTCCCCTCCCCCTTCTCCTGGTCAGGAAGCCCGTGGTTGGATGTGATTCCTGACTTCCTGGAGCTTAGGTCTTAAGGTGGTCCTATGGAATGGTTCTGTGTGGCCATCAGCAAGTTGCTTCCCTTCCCAGCCTCAGTTTCCTCTTCAGTAAAACAAGGGGATTAGGTCAGGACAGTGGTTCCCAAGCTGGCTGTGTACCTGATTCACCCATCTGAGGATTGTTTGGAGCCTGTAGTGCCCACAACAGACCTACTGAATCAGACTCTTCATGGGTGAGGCCCAGGCATGTGTGTGGTACTGCCAGCATACCCCTGATTAGGACGCCCTGGGTGAGATGATCTTGAAGGCCTCTTCTCAGTTGTGTGTGCTGTGGTTCTGGGGCCTCCCTCATCTTGGACTGTGCTTCTCTGATGTCTCTCAGGGCCCAGAGCAAGGTGCAACTCTGAATAGAGGGCAGGGAACGTTTTTTTTTTTTTAACATTTATTTATTTGGCTGTGCCAGGTCTTAGTTGCAGCACGTGGGATCTTCCTTGCGGCATGTGGGATCTTATTTGCAGCATGTGGGATCTAGTTCCCTGACCAGGGATTGAACCTGGGCCCCCTGCATTGGGAGCACAGAGTCTTAGCCACTGGACCATCAGGGAAGTCCCCGAGGGCAGGGAACTTGAGTTCTCATTGCAGCCAGACCAGTAACTCAGCTCTAACAGGTTGCTTCCTCTCTCTGGACCTCAGTTTCCCCATCAGCAAGAAGAGTTTATGGGGGTGGGGTAGAGTTGCCCTAGATTCACTCACCCAGCAAGTATTTACTGAGCACCTACTTGACTCTTTGCCAAGCTCTACGATTCACTGGGTCTGAGTCTAAATCACACAGAAAGGTAATATCATAACGGGTGAGGGTGGGAGGAGGGCTGCTGCCGGGCAACTTGTCCCAGTTGCCTGGACTTCGAAGCATGGATGCCATAGGTCCTTTTTTAGCAGGGTGAAGGTCCCTTCTCCCTAAACCCTCTTCCTGGCCCTGGCAGCTCCAGCTGGTCTCCACAGCAACAAGCAAGCCTGCTGGGCTCAGGAAGGGAGCAGTATGCAAAACTGGTCAAATAAAAATCATTAGCTTTTCTAGATAATCTTAGTAACAAGCTCTAAAATATTAAACTAAACAACCCCACTTAAAATAGCACAACTACAACCTAGTAAGATCAACGTGTGGGCCCCAGCACCGTAGCAGCGTCACCTGAGAGCTTGCTAGAAATCCAGAATCCTAGCCTCTGCCTGGGGCCTGCTGACTCAGAGTCTGCTTTTTAAGAAGATTCCCAGGTGATGGTATGCACGTCAAAGTTTGAGAAGCACTAAACTAAAAATAAAATCGCCTCAGAAAACCCCTTGACAACAAATGTGTGTGAGACCAGCATGAGGACAAGCACATGAATTCCCTGAGAGACAGCACATAGCACGCCACGTTCCTGGATGGGGCGACTCAGAGGTGTGAAGATGTCTATTCTTATGAGCGCAGAATGTGTAAAAGTGATTTGTGAAGTTCATCTGAAAGAATAAATGGCCAAGAATAGCTTTTTTTTTTTTTTAAGTAAATAAAAATAATGAGATGGGATTCACCCTATCAGAGAGAAATGGTGATAAGTAAGAATTCAGGTTCTGGAGGAAGTAGACCTGGGTTTGAATCTGGCTCCACCACTTCCTGGACATGTCACTGTTGTAGAATGAATTGCGCTCCCCACCCCATTCACATGTTGAAGCCTTAACCCCCAAATGTGACTGTACTTGGAAAGAGATCTGTCTCTCTCTCTTTGACTGAGAACAAAGGAAAGGTCATGAGAGAACACAGCAAGAAGGAGGTCATCAGCAAGCTAGGGAGAGAGCCCTCACCTGAAACCAAGCCCTGCCAGAACCTTGATCTTGAACTTTCCAGCCTCCAGAACTGTGAGAAAATAAACTTCTGTTGCTTAGGCCACACAGTCTGCAGTATTTTGTTGCGGCAGCCTGAATGGACAAATATAGTCACCTTGGGAAATATTCCTAACGTCTAGTAGCCTCCGTTTCCTCATCCAGGAGAGTGGGAACAAGAATACCATTTACAGCATCATTTTGAGTATTAAATGGAATAATACTCAATAATAAATGGATTCAAAGCACTTAGCACAATGCTTAGCCCTTAACAACTATTCAATAAATAACAAGTACAATGATAACAACTGTGCCACTGGGGCAAAAATTCAGAGAAAGACCAATGGAACCGAGTAGACAACACAAAAACATACTTCAGCATTTATATAAGCTCCAGGAGAGAGGAGAGGGACTGTATTTTTATTCACCATTGTTTCATTCCCCCCCATGCAGCACGAGTATGGCACATAGTAGATGCTTTAAAATATTTGTTGGCTGCCTGAATTAGAATTTAATACTATACATGCTAAAGGAAGACTCATAAATCATTGGTGACAGAAAAGACTATTCTTTGAATGATGCTGGGAAAATTGCTGATTTGGAATAAAATAGATTTTATCATTAAATTTTGTAAAGGGGATTTCAAACCATGACCCATGGTAAGAAATATGTGAGACATCTCAGCCCAGTAAATACACTCAAATATAAATTCATAATTAAAGCAAAATATCATAAAACAGTATTTATCCTTATTATGTCAGATGGACTTTGATCTAATCTGTTCTACTCCATTCCACTCCTATCTTATCCTATTAGAAAGAAAATTCTTGTCCCTACCCAGTAGACTGATCTCACAATACTAATGGTAGCTATCAGCAGTTTGAAAAGTACTACCTTATAAAATTAATTTCCAATTTGAAAAAGAAAAAGAAATTATAGATAAATAATGTGAAGTCTTGAAGTGAGAAAGGATTTGAGATTAAAAAACAATGGGATGGGCTTCCGTGGTGGCGCGGTGGTTGAGAGTCTGCCTGCCAATGCAGGGGACACGGGTTCGAGCCCTGGTCTGGGAGGATCCCACATGCCGCGGAGCGACTGGGCCCGTGAGCCACAACTGCTGAGCCTGCGCGTCTGGAGCTTGTGCTCCGCAACAAGAGAGGCTGCGACAGTGAGAGGCACGCTCACCGCGATGAAGGGTGGCCCCCACTCGCCGCAACTAGAGAAAGCCCTCGCACAGAAACGGAGACCAAATGCAGCCAAAAATAAATAAATAAATAAATTTTTTTTAAAAATGGGAAAAAGCTCACAGAGGCAAATGTCAACAGGTTTGACTATTTAAATATTTATTTATTTATTTATTTATTTGGCTGTGTCGGGTCTTAGTTGCTGCACGTGGGATCTTTTGTTGCGGCGTGTGAGCTCTCCATTGGGCGCTTGGGCTTCTCTCTAGTTGCGGTGCACGAGCTCCAGAGTATGTGGACTTAGTTGCCCCACGGCATGTGGGATCTTAGTTCCCCGACCAGGAATCGAACCCGGGTCCCCTGCATTGGAAGGTGGATTCTTAAACACTGGACCACCAGGGAAGTCCCGGTTTGACTATTTAAGCCTTTGAAACGTCTGTTGGAGGGATTGCGTGTGGAAGAGGCAGCCGTGACTGAAACAGGACATGACCACGACGCGAGGGGAAGAGGCCGTTCATCCCTGACACTTCTTTCTTCCTCACGCTCACCTGCCTCTAAGCATCAGCAAGAACTGGGGATGCGGCCTTCATCTGTGCCCTTTTCTCCCTCCCACAGCCCCAGCTGAGTCCAGCCACCACTATCTCTCACCTGAACTGCCGCCACCACCTCCTAACTGGTCTCCCCACTTCCACTCTGCACCCCACCATCCTATCTCCTCACAGCAGCGAGAGTGAGATATTTAAAGTATAAATTAAATCACTCCCTTCTTAACACTCTTCACGTACGTACAATCCAAACTCTTGGATGTGGCCTCAAAGCTCGATGGAGCCTGGCCCCTGCCCACCTCCCACCTCATCCTCAGATGCTCCCCATCCTCCTTTTACCCCTGGCCTTCTCTCCGTTCCATGTGAACACAGCGCTCTTCCCTCAACTCCCTGCTCCCCTGGCTTCTTCTCATCCCTCATAACTCAGCCTCGGTTACCTTCACACAAACCAAAGCAGGCCTCCCCCTCAGCGATTTTTCCCCCAAATGTGTAAATATTTGCTATTTGTTTGCTCCTTTCTTTATTGTCCAACTCCCCTTAATAGTCTAAGTTCCGTGAGGGCACAGACCGCTCAGTCTTCTTGACTGCATCATCCTCGACACCCAGCACAGGGTCTGGCCTATAGTAAGTGCTCAATAAATATTCACTGAATGGAGTACATGCTAAGACCAGAGCAGGAGGGGCTCCAACTTTCGGCCTGTGCTTTAGAGGGCCCTGCTCTGGCCCTCCCGTAGTTCTGCCCTTCCCTATAGGGAGGAGAGAAAATGTGCCCACTGGGTGGCTTTTCCCCACAAGTACATATAATACCTGGGATCCTAGAATTCCTTTCCCAACTCCCCTCAGCCCTCTTCCAGGGCCTGTGTGGGCCTCTTTCCTGGGCCCATCATCCCAAGGACAGGTTGGGTTGCTTATGTGTGCATCCCTAGGCCTGAAAGGTGGCCAAAAGTGACTGAAATTTCAGTGTGTAGTGGAACTTGGAGGTGCTGGTTGAGGTAGCCACAGGCATGCCCCCAAGGCCCTGGGCAGGATGGGGTGGAGGTGTAGGGTTAAAAGAGGGAGATGCCAGCTCTGCCTGCACCCCGACATTCTGGAGAGAAACTCTAAGGAGTCCAGGAATTCTAAATTAGAGCTAGGCCTTCCTGGTTGTTCTGAAGGTATATTTGTCAAGGTAGGAGGATAGACTATATATATATTTTTTAATTTATTTTATTGAAATACAGTTGATTTATAATGCTGTGTTTATTACTGCTGTACAGCAAAGTGATTCAGTTATACATATATATTCTTTTCCATATTCTTTTCCAGTATGGTTTATCACAGGATGTTGAATATAGTTCCCTGTGCTATACAGTAGGACCTTGTTTTTTATTCATTCTATATATAATAGTTTGCATCTACTAATCCCAAACTCTCAATCCATCCCTCCCCTACCCCCCCACCCCTTGACAACCAAAAGTCTGTTCTCTATGTCTGTGAGTCTGTTTCTGTTGTGTAGATAAGTTCATTTGTGTCATATTTTAGATTCTACATATAAGTGATATCATATGGTACTTGTCTTTTTCTTTCTGACTTCCTTCACTTAGTATGATAATCTCTAGGTCCAGAAGATAGACTATATTTTATCTAATAGTCTCTTAGCTGGACTTATAACTTTTATTTATTTATTTTTCTTTTCAAATTATTCCTATGAGAATTTTATTTTTTTAAATTGAAGTATAGTTAATTTACAATGTTGTGTTAGTTTTGAGTGTACAGCAAAGTGATTCAGTTTTATATATATATACTCTTTTTCAGATTCTTTTCCATTATAGGTTATTACAAGATAGAGTATAGTTCCCTGTGTTGACTTATAACTTTTAAATATTAGATATATTGTTTATGGGTGTCCATCTGCACTTTTGCCCTGGGCCTGGCTGGGTCAGGGACAGGCCTGGCTGAATGCATGAACAGCGACTTCCTGGGGCTGAGCTCTCCTTCCCATGGATAGGGAGTGGGGACACACACAGACTCTGAGAGTTGGAGCTCCCACTGAAACTTGACCCTAAAATCTCTGAAGCCTTGATAGGAAAGGTGGAGGGGAATGAAAAACTGTCATTTCAAAGCTGATGTTAGTCCATTTTCATTCTAGGGAAACTGCGTAAGAGGACTTTTACTTATGCAAATGTAGAGCATAGCTACTCTTCTGAAAAGGAGATGCCTGTGGCCCAGTGGCCCAGGAGCATCACTTCTGGTCAAACAATGGCAGTAAGCCTTTGTTGTAGCCAGAAAGGCATCTCTTCAGATTCTGTTTCCAAAAAAAACAAAAATTGTATAAAATATAATTTATACAGTAATATTAAATGAACGATCATCATGTGTCAGATACTGTGATAAGCACTTTACATGATTATCTCATTCAGTCTTCATAATACCCAATATTATCATCTTCATTCTATAAATAGGGAAGCTGAGGTTCATAGAGGTTGTACAATTAGCAAGCAGCAAAGCTGGGATTTGAACCTTCATCTGACTCTAGAGATGGCACCACCTCTATCAACCTCTGGAATCATTAATGATCCTCTAATGTGGAATGCCCAGACTAGAAGGGCATCCTCAAGACTGACTCAGACTGGGGCAGAACAGGAGAAGCCATCACTTTGTGTGAAGTGTGTGCCAATCAGAGTCATCCTTCTGACTTCTGAACTGTTTCTTGACCAAAGAGGGAGAGGAAGGAACCACTTTACAACAAGGGCACAAAGATGCAGCCGGCAGGAAGGAACCAAGGCCCTTTCTCCCTCTGGGCCAGGCCAGGAAGAGTTGAGCCCCACCCAGGTGATCAAGCCACGTTCAGAAGGGTGATGTTGAGAACGGCCTCAAGGTGATGCTGAGATAGCTAGAGTGTCTCACAGAAGCTTAGGGCCCACTAGACAGGGGCCAGTGGCCAGAGTGAATTGCTGGGATGAGTCACTTTGGAGAGCCAGAGGAAATCTGAAAACAGCTCCCACTAGCAGCCTGGAGCCACATCCTGGACAGGGCTGCCCCCCTGATGCAGACTGGGGACTGGACACTGTATTGGAGACCTGTGGGTCCAACATGGAAGGATGTCATTGTCCTTGGCTGTGGAGGCCTGTAGGACTCAAGAGAACTTTTGCTTGTAGATTTAGCTTTTTTTAATTTAAACTTTTCAAACCACATGGTTAGCAGAGTGCAAATGCTGCCTGCCTCCTATCCAATCCCCTTGCACTTTCTGAGGGGGTCTGAGCAAAGAAAGTGTAAGAACTCCATCCTCTCCCACCCCTCCTCCAAGAAAGTAACCCTGCCTATTCGCTGCAGCTCAGTGGTTACACTTTTATCGATGCTTCTTAACATTATATTGTAAGCTGTTTGTTCATATTTAGCTTGTGGTTGACCTAAACAGCCAGATCTTTTTCATACAAACTGCTGTCAGGCCAGTTTTTCCCAGCCTATGCTTCTAGTATTTGTGCAACTGATCAAAAAAAAAAAAGCAAAATGTAAATGCAGGACATTTCACTTTTAATTTTGTTTGAATCTGGTCTGCTGAAATAATGTAAATATTTTATTCTGTCACCTTTTATAGTAATCCCTTTGCAGCTTTGTATCATCTGCAAAACTGATGAACACTAATTACTTTGTAGTTAATGAAAATTAACTACAAAATATTCATTAGTAATTAATGAAAATGCAGAATAGGACAAAACAGAGTCTTGTGGCATAGCATGACAATGGGGTTTCTCAAAGTGTGGTCTGCGAATCCTGGAGTTCCCTGAGACCCTTTCAGAGGGTCTATGAGATCAAAACTATTTTCATAAAAATGCTAAAATGTCTTTATCCCTCTCATTCTATCGTGAACAAACTGTGGAATTTTTCAGAGGCTACATGACATATGATACTGCAATAGACTATGCAGAAGTAGTTATGAGAATTCAGCTGTTTTCTATGAGCCAGACATTACAGAGGTTTGCAAAACTGTAGAATGAAACCACTCTTTTCTCACTATTTTTTTTCTTTTTGGAATATATAGTCATTTTTAATAAAAAGGTTATATAATATAAAATAGAGAAACAAGAACCTATAGGAAATTATATTCAATATTTTGTAATAACCTATAATGGAAAAGAATATGAAAAAGAATATATATATACATATATACATAACTGCATCACTTTACTGTACACCTGAAACTAACACAACATTGTAAATCAACTATACTTCAATTAAAAAAAAATCTAAAAAAATTTTTTTAAAACTTTACATAACATACAACAGGTTTATTTTATTTTAAAAGCAGTTAAAACATTTAACATGTTTTATTAATTTTAATTTCCAATACAATAATATTGTATTAACAATAATAATAATAATCCACATAAAAGTTCTGAGGGTCCTCAATAACTTTTTAAAAATTAATTAATTAATTAATTTATTTTTGGCTGTGTTGGGTCTTTGTTGCTGCGCCCGGGCTTTCTCTAGTTGCAGTGAGCGGGGGCTACTCTTCGTTGCGGTACGCGGGCTTCTCATTGCGGTGGTTTCTCTTGTTGCGGAGCATAGGCTCTAGGCGGGCAGGCTTCAGTAGTTTTGGTGCACGGGCTCAGTAGTTGTGGCTCGCGGGGTCTGGAGCGCAGGCTCAGTTGTGGCACATGGGCTTAGTTGCTCCACAGCATGTGGGATCTTCCCTGACCAGGGGTCGAACCCGTGTTCCCTGCATTGGCAGGCGGATTCTTAACCCCTGCGCCACCAGGGAAGCTCCCCCCACCCCCCATAATTTTAACTGTAAAGATCCTGAGACTACAAAGTTCAAAATATGGTAGAGATATTCCTCTAGGCTGATAGCTAGCCCTTACTCTATGAGTTGTCGCAATAATGTGAAGATTCTCAGAATTTCTCTAGCACTTTTCTTCTAAGGCAGAGGCAGTACAGTCAGGCAGGCACTGGAGATTAAAGAGACTGGAGCTCTAATACTGGCTCTGTCACTAACCGGCTGTATGATCCTGGGTAAAACCCTTCACTTCTCTGGAGAACAATTTCCACATCTGTAAAATTAGGAGCTGTATGGGATTGACATCTAGGGTCAATTTTTTAAAAATTAAAGCACTTTTACCAACCTCTTTGTGGGAGGGAGGAAGGGGCAGGTAGGTATTTGTTCTTCATTTTACAACAAATACCTACAACAGGGAAGTTAAGGTCCAAAGATGTTAAAGAGAAAGACATGTCCTAAGCTGATATCAGATTCAGGATTGAAGCCAGGGTCCTTGTCTTCTGGGCTAAGACTTGATCCACTCAATTGGTAATATTAAGAATAATAGTATTTGCATGTATATAGCGTTAAAAAATAAATTCATATTTTGAAACAACTCCAAATTTCAAAAAGTTGGACAGAGGGAAAGAAGAACTTTATAATTTTCATGACTATGGGAGCCAGCCTCCATCGTGGCCCCCAGTAATCCTTACGTCCTGGTATTTGTGGCCTTGGGTAGTCTCCACCCACATTCAATAGTGCTGACCTATGTGACCAACAGGATATTTGTCAGTAAGTTGAAGTATAGAGTGTGACTTTGAGACTATGTCATAAAAGACAATGCAGCTTCCACCTTGCTCTTTCTTAGATTCCTCTAGGGAAAGCCCACCACAATGTTTTGAGGACACGTAAGCATCCCTGTGGAGAGTCACATGTGATGAGGAACTGAGTCTTCCTGCCAACAAGCAGCACCAACTTGCATTCATGTGGAATGCAAAGGAGGTCAGAGGTCTTTGCAGACTAGACTATGACAGAGGTTGGAGAGTTGGTAGAGCCCTGGGGTAGAGCAGTGAAGGTATACTGCTGGCCCTGCCAACTAAAAGAAAACTGCATTGGGTGATCTCTTCTAAAAGGTATAGAGTAAAAAGCACTAGCCAAATCAATAGCAAACCAAGTGCCATGGGATATGTTGATTTGCTTTAGCAAAGAAATCATACCTGGAACAGCAGATGTGATTGAGTCACAAAGTTTGGATCATCCATTGTCATTCTCCAAGTTCCATCAGTCTTCGGACAGACAAATAGATGATTTGAGTGGGGGATATGGCAGGAATAACTACCTCTGTATCTTTCAAGACCATGTTGGTGGCACTAATCTCTTCAATCCTTCCAGAAATGTGATACGTTTTTGGTTTCCTATTTTAGTAAGTGGACACAGTTCTAGTGACTGCCATGTGGCCTTTTCTATAATGAGAGCCTTTCCTCCCTGGGTCAGGGAAATGTCTAACAGTTGCTGAACATATCTACCCAGATACCTACTGAGTATATCTAAGCTGTAATATATATCCATCTATGTGTTCTGGGACTGAGGAAATAATAATGGGATGGGTTCTGGGAACCACTGGGCTTGTCGTGAGATAGAGCCAAGCCAAAACTCCAAAGATCATCTGACTTCCCTAAGCCCCTACTTTGACAGTGGACCACAGTGACATTTTGAGTTTCCAGGGATTAGCCTCAGTTCAGAGCCAATATTCTGTAATCCCCTAAAAATCTGGTTATCTCCTCTTCCTAATGCACAGTCGCCCTGGTAAATGGCTGCAGGTCCCTTCAGGGGAAAGGGTTGTCAGAAGATTTACAGCATGACTCTTTGGCAATAGAGCAGGTTCCTTCCTCAAGTGGTCCCAGTCTTCCCTTCATTCCAGGGAGTCAAGGTTTATGAACTGGCTCCAATCTAAGAACTGGTTGAAGGGCTCTTGCTCTATTGTCAGAAGTCAGACTTCTGTTCACTACAACTAGAGCTTTCCCACTCATACAAACCAAGTAAGACTTCAGTAGGCTGCCTGCCCATTTCTGTCCCAGGGACACTCTGATCAGTTAGCTGGTGCCAAAGCTCTGTAATCCAAACCACTATGACGCCTGCTTTGGCTCTGCTGCCCATTAAAGTAACTACACTAACTTGTCTTGGTTACTAGATGCTTCCACTTTGCTCTTGACACCCTGATATCCCATCATTTCCATTGCATTAATTCAGGGAGCCCATTTTGATAACTGCATTTTCCACCACCATGCCCTGCCTTTAGAGAATAGCCACTATAGAGCTCTTCAGGGACGCTGGTGTTCTTCTCACCAATGCATGTCTCAAAATCCTGGTGAAGGAAGTATCCTCTGGATCCTACCAAGGAATAGTGTTCATTGGTTTTACATTATAAATCTACTCTAGTATTCTGAATACCTTCCTCTTCTGTACTAGAAGTTCTGACATCTCAGCTTCATTCAGTGCAAGCCCTTTTTGGGTTTAGTCAAACTGTTAGAGCCATTCCCAGCCAACATGAGCAAATACATTAAATCCAGAATCTCTGCTTAGTGCACCCATGTTAACACATTCAACCCAGTCCACAATTATATTCCTTCCATCCTGATCCAACACCTTTAGGATCCATCCTCATGCATATTCTCTGGGTTTCCGTCAACATACATTGGCATTGGAGGGGTAAAGAGTATTGTTTGTACTATTGAAAGGTAAAGAGTATTGTTTGTACTATTGTTATAACTTTCAGTAAGGGTGAAATTATGTCAAAACAAAAAAGTGAAACAATATATAAACTGACAAACTTTCAATATTCTTTTGGTGTATATGGTGCTTCCTCATGGGTCACACTAGTGCCTGCTGTCACTTGAATCAGGTCACAGATCTAATAGAGGTGGGTGGGGTTAGGTTCCTAGGAGGATGAGCAGTTCCCTGCGAGGCAAATACTTCAGGGGAGGTCATTACAGGTTCTTCAGGTAAGGGAAGAGTAACTTCATTTTTATTGCTGAAGGAGGGTCAGCAGAATTTAGAGTTTAAGGACTTCAGTTTCATCAGAATCTGTCCATATGTCCCTATCCTAAGATTCAGGGTCTCACTCCTTCCCAATCAATGTCTTATGTTAACATGAGACCCTGCTTGGTTATGAATTCAATTTGTATTGAAATTCAGTTCCCTGCAAGTAAAAGTTGAGGGTTTGGTTATCAGAAATCTTGACCCTGAGGCTACAAGAGATAAAAGTTTCTTCTAGGGCAGTCAGAGAAGTCTTTTGGTCCCTTTCCCAGATTTTGGGCTGGGAATTTAAAGGCCTAAGCTTATTATTTTCTTTCTCCAAACTCTCCAGCATACTTAGAAGCAACCAACAAAGCTCACTGTTTGGACTAAAATGTTCTAGGGCTGCAAATATTTGGTTACTCAAAGGCCTGCCTTCCATAGGCATTTATCACAGTGAACATTATCTACAAGTGAGAATTTGACTGTTTTGCCACTGAATGCCATGGAATACCCATGGCCCCTTTACCACTGTCAATAATCATTAATGCATTTAAATTTAATCAGATCAGAAAACCAATTCCAGATTCCCTTCCTTAAGGGTCTACTTCCCTGAGACCACAGCCAGAACCCATAAGCGTACCAGTCAGGAAAGCTTAAACACTGTGAATTATGAGATAAGGAGTTTACTATGGAAATTAGAGTTTACACAGTTTTGGAAGGAGCTGGAGAAGTGAAGGGCCAACAGAGAAGTCAGAGGATCAGGAAAGGAGTCACCAATATGGGAAGCCAAGCATATCTAGCTGACATGGGAGTGTGATGGGAAAGCTCATGAAACTGCCACCTCTGCGGGCCCACCAGCAAGTGTCTGGAGATGGGCCCGGGGCCACTGTTGGTCAGCAGGGTCAACAATTGGGAAGCATTTCTGGACACTAAGGAGAGCAAAGCAAGGACAAGCTTGAGGTCATTAACACTTCTGTTTCCAACAGTTACCACATCTAACCACAAGGACCTTCAGAGAATCATATTTGCTGCTTTATTTCTGCTTTCCAAATCTCATGCACATTCCTTCATTTGACTAAATCTAACCTGAAACCATCTGGGCAACAGGATTCTGGCAAACATAGCTCCAGCTGAACCAAGTTCTCACAGTGCAGAATCACTATAGTAATGTGCAATGTGTGAGCCTGGACTGGAGAAAAACAACCCATAAAAGACATTTTGGGGACATTGGGATTTTTTTTTTAAAGAAGGCTGCTATTTTATACATTTATTGTTTGTTCATTTATTTATTTATAGCTGCATTGGGTCTTCGTTGCTGCGCGCAGGCTTTCTCTAGTTGCGGCGAGCAGGGGCTACCCTTCGTTGCGGTGCGCAGCTTCTCATTGTGGTGACTTCTCTTGTTGCAGAGCACGGGCTCTAGGCGCTCGGGCTTCAGTAGTTGTAGCACGCAGGCTCAGTAGTTGCGGCTCGTGAGCTCTAGAGCGCAGGCTCAGTAGTTGTGGCTCACGGGCTTAGTTGCTCCGCGGCATGTGGGATCTTCCCGGACCAGGGCTTGAACCCGTGTCCCCTGCACTGGCAGGCAGATTCTCAACCACTGCGCCACCACAGAAGCCCTGGGATGATTTTTATATGGAACAGCTATTAGTTGATTAAAAGGGATTAATGGGGTTTTTTTTGGCTGTGCCGCGCGGCTTGAGGGGATCTTATTTCCCCAACCAGGAATTGAACCTGGGGCAGTGGCAGTGAAAGCCCGGAATCCTAACCACTAGGCCACCAGGGAACTCCCATAAAAGGGATTAATGTTAATTTTCGTGCCTGATCATGACACTGTGGTTGTGTAAGAGAATGTTATTCTTAGGAGTTAAGTGCTTAAATATTTAGGGGTGAAGTTTCCAATGTTCTAGCATTTATTTATTTTTATTACTTATTAAGTAAATATGGTAAAATATAGGTGGTGGATCTGCAGATGTTTCAACTCTTCTGTGTATTTGAAATTTTTAAGAGTAAAATAATAGGGAAAAGACAAGACTGCTATGATGATTACTTCCTCTGGAAGCCTTTCCTGCCCACCTCCCCCTTCTCCTCCAAGCTGGTTATGTTCATTCTTTTACTCTGCAACACCCCAGATGTAGCTCTGAGGCACTTATCACACTGTATGTTAATTTTTTGTTTTCTCTTCTCTCTCCCCCTCTAAACTCTGAAGTCTTTAAAGGACACCAGTGTCTCTCGTCTCTAACTCTCTAACGCTTCTTCCTGTACTTGGCACAGAGTAGGTGCTCCATTAATCCTTGTTCAGTCAAGAACAGAAGAAAGTCTAATTGAGGAATTTCCTTCAAGGATACCACCAAATTAGGGTTCAAGTGAATCTAAGGAAAGCAAGGTTTTGAGTTTAAAAAATTTTTGTTTCAAATTACAAAAGTAATACATGCAAATAAAAATAATAGAGAATTAAAGTGAAAATGAAATTATTGTTTTATTCCTGTCACATACATATACTCCAACCCGGGAGTCAAGAGTTTAGAATATATCCTTCCAGATCTACTTCTATACAATTATAAACACACACACACACACACACACACACACACAAAACAAAACAAATGTTTGGTGACTTACTTTTTTCTTTTCTTTTTTAAAAATTAATTAATTAATTTTTATTTTTGGCTGTGTTGGGTCTTCGTTGCTGCACGCAGGCTTTCTCTAGTTGCGGCGAGCAGGGGCTACTCTTCGTTGCGGAGCGCGGGCTTCTCATCGTGGTGGCTTCTCTTGTTGCGGAGCACGGGCTCTAGGCGCATGGGCTTCAGTAGTTGTGACACGCAGGCCGAACCGTGTCCCCTGCATTGGCCGGCGGATTCTTAACCACTGCGCCACCAGGGAAGTCCCTACTTTTTTCTTTTAACCTAATAATCCACATCAGTGTATAATAGATCTACATCACTTTTTTTTTTTAATTAATTTATTTATATTTATTTTTGGCTGTGTTGGGTCTTCGTTTCTGTGCGAAGGCTTTCTCTAGTTGCGGCAAGCGGGGGCCACTCTTCATCGCGGTGAGCGGGCCTCTCAGTATCGCGGCCTCTCTTGTTGCGGAGCACAGGCTCCAGACGCGCAGGCTCAGTCGTTGTGGCTCACGGGCCCAGTTGCTCCGTGGCATGTGGGATCTTCCCAGACCAGGGCTCGAACCCATGTCCCCTGCATTGGCAGGCAGATTCTCAACCACTGCGCCACCAGGGAAGCCCCTCTTCATCATTCTTTACACAGGCTACAAGTAATTTATTGTATGTGCATTTATTTATGTAACAACCACATTTGGATGAGCATGTGGATAGAGGAACAGTTTCTACAGGAAACCAGTAGCCTAGACAAAAAGGGATTTGGTAACTCCAGTAATCAAAGGAGTAAGAATAGCTCAGCCTTAGACTGTGGGTATAAAGTCAGGGTAAACTGGCAAGGAAGGGACTTTACCAAAGCCTCAGCTTACAGAAAAACTCGGCCTTTTCAAGGAACGAAATAGAGAGTATAGAAGAGAATGATCCAAGAGTGAAACTGAATTGAGCCAGCTGACAAATGTGAGACCATGTAAGCACCTAATCTGCATACACTGACACTGTCCCATGAAATTAACGCAAGCTGGAGGACAGTGAAGCAGCCAATTGCAGACTGCAAATAGCCACCAGGGAACAAGTGAAAGTGGCAAGTGTGTTGGGCCTGGTTCATCTTGGAGGAGAAAGTCCCACAGGTTTCCCATTGACAACAGAAAGTTACCCAAACAAGTGCTGATGAAATCCTGCCAGAAGGCTGTTTCGGGGGCCATCTGATCTCATCAACTGGGACCCCCACTGCTTTCGCTTTCCCTACTCATTCCTCATGCACAAAAACAAGCTTGTTTTGTCCTGTAGCTCTCCCTCCTTTTTGAGCATCCTCACCCTCCCTAATTATCCAATCTTTTTTTCCCTCTAAATTTCTTTTTTTAATAATTAATTAATTAATTAATTAATTAATTAGGTTGTGCCGGGTCTTCATTGCAGCAGGCGGGCTCCTTAGTTGTGGCTTATGGGCTCCTTGGGTGCGGCATGCAAACTCTTAGCTGGGGCATGCGTGTGGGATTTAGTTCCCTGACCAGAGATCGAACCCAGGCCCCCTGCACTGGGAGCGCAGAGTCTTAACCACTGCACCACCAGGGAAGTCCCTCTCCCTAAATTTCTAATGCCCACCTTGTGTTCCACTCAGACTATTACTGTGTCAACAGAAAGATGCTAGACTGCACTGAGACTGTTAAAATGATAGTGTTTACCTATTCCAAAGCATAGTATGAACACATCCACGTCAATTTACCTTCACTGCCATGTCATAAGTGTGTGTTCGGGGTTCTGGCTGCTGCTAACGGCAAGTATTCCTGCAAATAAAATAAATATTAATAAGTTTGGATGCATAATTTACTTTATACAAATCCAACGAGTGGTGATCCAAGAAATAACAAGTTTTGGAGGCAAAGTAAGTCCTTAAATTGGCAATTTCGAACTGGGATTCTGTGTAGTGCCGGGAAATCTGAATGTTCCACTATTCAAACACATACTACTCAATAGTGTTCGAGGCTGGTGTTTCTTTAGCGTTTGAATATTCACTGTGAATTACAGTCATTTGTATATACTTCAACAGAAGAAATGCAAAGAGAAGAGATGTGAATGTTGTAGAATACACTGACATGAAATCAGAAACTGATCTAAGGGACTTGCGTGGTGACACAGTGGTCCACCTGCCAATGCAGGGGACACGGGTTCGATCCCTGGTCCGGGAAGATCCCATGTGCCGCGGAGCAACTAAGCCCATGAGCCACAACTACTGAGCCTGTGCCCTAGAGCCCACGCACCACAACTACTGAGCCCGCGCACCACAACTACTGAAGCCCGTGTGCCTAGAGCCCATGCTCCACAACAAGAGAAACCACCGCAATGAGAAGCCCGCGCACCGCAACAGAGTGGTCCCCGCTCGCCACAGCTAGAGAAAGCCCACGGCAGCAACAAAGACCCGACACGGCCAAAAATAAATAAATAAATTTATTTAAAAAAACAAAGAAACTGATCTAAAATCTGGATTTGCAAAAGTAATACCAATTTCAACAGTAAAACCAAAATCAGGGCAGGCAGACAAAATATTTTCATTGTTAAAGGGGAAATGAACTTTATGAACCAACATGTACTCTAATACCTAACTTAAAGGTGATTTTAGATATTTTTTTAGCAATTCGACTGACATTAATGCAAATGAAAGAACTTTCTTTTATATCCAGAATATTTGTCATGAAACAAAGATTAGACTACTAGACAGGCAATTAATTCTTTGTGTGTTTAAAATTTTCACTTTAAGAATGCTGACTTTTATTTTTTTTATTTTATTGAAGTATAGTTGATTTACAATGTTGTGTTAATTGCCGCTGTACAGCAAAGTGATTCTGTTATACATATATATATTCTTTTTCATTATGGTTTATCACAGGATATCGAATATAGTTCTCTGCACTGTACAGTAAGTAGGACCTTGTTGTTTATCCATTCTATATATAATAGTTTGCATCTGCTAACCCCATACTCCCCATCCTTCCTTCTCCCACCCCCTTCCCACTTGACAACCACAAGTCTGTTCTCTATGTCTGTGAGTCTGTTTCTATTTCATAAATATGTTCATTTGTGTCGTATTTTAGATTCCCCATATAAGTGATATCATATGGTATTTGTCTTTCTCTTTCTGACTTACTTCACTTAGTCCATCCATGGACTAAGTCCATCTCTAGGTCCATCCATGTTGCTGCAAATGGCATTATTTCATTCTTTTTTTGTTTGTTTTTATAAATTTATTTATTTTTGGCTGTGTTGGGTCTTTGTTGCTGCATGTGGGCTTTCTCTAGTTGCAGCGAGTGGGGGCTACTCTTCATTTTGGTGCACAGGCTTCTCACTGCACTGACTTCTCTTGTTGCAGAGCACAGGCTCTAGTGGGCAGCCTCAGTAGTTGTGGCACACGGGCTTTGTTGCTCTGTGACATGTGGGATCTTCCCAGACCAGGGATTGAACCCATGTCCCCTGCATTGGCAGGCAGATTCTTAGCCACTGCGCCACCAGGGAAGTCCCTATTTTGTTCTTTTTTATAGCTGAGTAATATTCCATTGTATGTATATACCCCATCTTCTTTATCCATTCCTCTGTTGATGGACCTTTAGGTTGTTTCCATGTCTTGGCTATCATAAATAGTGCTCCTATGAACATAGGGTTGCATGGGGTTTTTTTTGTTTGTTTTTTGAATTTTTGAATTTTATTTAATTTATTTTTTATACAGCAGGTTCTTATTAGTTATCCATTTTATACATATTAGTGTATACATGTCAATCCCAATCGCCCAATTCATCACACCACCACCCCCCGCCACTTTCCCCCTTGGTGTCCATATGTTTGTTCTCTACATCTGTGTCTCTATCTCTGCCCTGCAAACTGGTTCATCTGTACCATTTAGGGTTGCATGTATATTTTTGAATTATAGTTTTGTCTGGGTATATGCCCAGGAGTGGGATTCCTGGATCTTATGGTAACTCTATTTTTAGTTTTTTGAGAAACCTCCATACTGTTTTCCATAGTGACTGCAGCAATTTACATTCCCACCAACAGTGTAAGAGGGTTCCCTTTTCTCCACACCCTCTCCAGCAAGAATGCTGGCTTTTATTTATTTATTTATTTTTAAGGCTGGAGACCAAACCCAGAGGATTTATTTATTTATTTATTTATTTATGGCTGCACTGGGTCTTCGTTGCTGCGTGCATGCTTTCTTTAGTTGCGGCGATTGGGGGCTACTCTTCGTTGTGGTGCACGGGCTTCTCATTGAGGTGGCTTCTCTTGTTGTGGAGCAGAGGCTCTAGGTGCGCAGGCTTCAGTAGTTGTGGCACGTGGACTTCAGTAGTTGTGGCTCATGGGCTCTAGGGCACAGGCTCAGTAGTTGTGGTGCACAGGCTTAGTTGCTCCGTAGCATGTGGGATCTTCCCGGACCAGGGCTCGAACCCATGTCCCCTGCATTGGCAGGTGGATTCTTAACCACTGCACCACCAGGGGAGCCCCCATGCTGACTTTTTTTTTTTAACAAATTTATTTATTTATTTTTGGCTGCATTGTGTCTTTGTTGCTGTGTGCGGGCTTCCTCTAGTTGCGGCAAGTGGGGCCCGTTCTTTGTTGCGGTGCACGGACTTCTCATTGCGGTGGCTTCTCTTGTTGTGGAGCATGGGCTCTAGGTGCGTGGGCTTTGGGAGTTGTGGCATGCGGGCTCAGTAGTTGTGACGCACAGGCTCTAGAACACAGGCTCAGTAGTTGTGGTACACAGGCTTATTTGCTCCGCAGCATGTGGGATCTTCCCGGACCAGGGCTCGAACCCGTGTCCCCTGCATTGGCAGGCGGATTCTCAACCACTGTGCCACCGGGGAAGCCCCATGCTGACTTTTAAATGCTAAATATTGATAGCATTATCTATCAATTTTTAAAATGGTTTTTGTTTGGCGTTAATTTGTGTTAACTTTTTAGATTGTCCTTTAGCGTTTTCCATTATCAAATGTTATATCAGGTAGAGACCACGTGTACATGTTATTGAAATTAATCTTGTCACAATATGTTGGTTTATAATAATAATAAGTGTACATTTATTATTACGTTGCTTTTTTATAGCAAGCCTCTGAAATTTTTAGTATAACCTTATCACAGAAAACTGATTTGCTGTTTATAATTATGATCACTCATTATTATTTAAAACATGTAAATAAAGTGTTATGAAAAATACAGAATAATTTATAGCATCAAGAATTCCTGGTGATTTCTAGTTATTATTCCCAAATCCAGAAGATTGTAAATTGATAATTTTTGAAGCTGATCATAGGCACATGAGAAGGTTCATAATACTATCGTATCTGTTTTCATATATGTTTAAATTTTTGTAATAAAAAGTAAAACAAAACTGGATCATGCTACATTCCTGCCTAAACTTCAATGGCTTTCTAATGCCCGTAAGATGAAAGCCAGCTGCTTTGAAAGCTTGCATAATTTTGACCCTTTCAGCTCTCTGGCCCCAACTCATCTCACTCTCCCACTACTTTCCAGCAACACTAGCCTTCTTTCAGTTACTCAGACTCACCACTCAAGATCTTTGCCTGTGCTGTTCACTCTGCTTAGAACACTCTTACTGTCCGTATTTCCCTGGCTAACTCCTACTCATCTTTAAATATGAGTTCCTCTTGGAGGTTTTGCTTGGACCAATCTCCCCCACCTCACACCACTAAATCTAAACGAGGTATCCCTGTGATAATCTCACACAATTTCTTCATAGCACTCAACACACTTTGTAGTTATATATTTATTCATTACTTATTGTTTTAATGACAATATCCCTCATTACATAGTAAGCACAGAGAGTGTGTCTGTTTTTCTCACCCCTGTTTTGCCTGCACCTAGCACAATGCTCTGTACAAAATAGGCCCGCAGTAAATATGAGTGTAAACAACCCCAGCTGTGCAACATAACAATTAGAAAATAAAGCAAAATTGTTCTTAATGAATATAAGACAGCTCTCAGTGTTCACCAAGTTTTTTGCATTGCTCACAAACGTATTCTAGAATCTCACCCAAGATCAACATTCAGCTTTCTATTTGTTGTTTCTGGAGTCTACCTTTCTTCCTAACAGCTTTAATTAAATCTAAAACTGATCCTCCAAGGTTGGCAGTGAAAGGAAGATAAGAATAGGAGACCTAAGAGACATAGCAACCAATTGCAATTCTATTTGCCTAGAATTTGAAGTCTTGTCCCGAGATTTAGTTTTTGGTGCAAAAAAAGATGACTTAGAGCCTATAGATCTATAGATCACTATAGAGCCTACAGATTTTAAAAAGACAGCAATGGAATTATGAAAAACTTTACCCCAGTGAAAATTTGACAACTTAGATGAGATGGATAAATTACTTGAAAGAGACAAATTATAACAACCGACTCAAGAAGAAATAAAATACCTGAATTGTCCTATATCAATCAAATAATTGAATTTGGAATGAAAAATCTTCCCCTAGGCCCAGATGGCTTCCTTGTTAACAAAATATTAGCAAATTGAATTCAGCAATAGGTAAAAAGGATAATACAACATTCCCAAGGGGATTTATCCTAGGAACCCAAGATTGGTTTGAAATCAATTAATGTAACTTACCATGTTAATAGAACAAAGGAGAAAAGCCATATGATTACCTCAATAGATGCAGACAAAGCATTTGAACAAATTCAAAACCAATTTGTAACAACAATCACACAACACTCACCAAGTTTTTTTTTGTCCAAGATTCACTATGTATGTAGCCTAACTTCCTAAATTAAGCATCTCCCTCTACAGCCAATCCTGAGGGAGTCAACACTCAACCTTGAACAAATATTTGTGAGACAGGAGAGAAGCGGGTAGGGTACAACTTTTAAAAGAAAGACATAGCCATTAAGGATACAACATAAACTGGTTAGAACAAACTAGGCCCAAAATGACAGAAGATTCGACTTCCAGTAGACCTTGAGCCTCATTATACATATGCTCATTGTAATATATTAGCATATGCTAAATGACATACCCCCCAGGTGCTGTGACAGTTCCAAGGTCGACCATAAAAGACCAAAAAGTGGACGGTGGCCCAATTCCTGGAAACCCCTGCCCTTTCCCCAAATAGTTGAAATTATCATCCCACTTTTTAGCCTATGAAATTACCCAGCCCATTAAAACTAACCACTCTGGCACCCCAAGGCCTCTTGCCTTCTGAGTCGGCTGACACTCGGTCTATGGAGTGTGTATCCCTGAATAAACTTGCTTTCACTTTACTATGGCTTGCTCTTAAATTCTTTCCTGTGTGAAACCAAAGACCCTCATTTGGCGGCCTGTCCCAGGGACTCACCCAAGACCTGGGACATGACCATCCTCTTGCGCCCCATTCTTCTGCAACATTTGGGTGCCTATAACAGGTTACGCAATGTTCTAGGAGCTGAGGATACAGCCGTGAACCAGCCGATGAAGTCCCTGCCTTGTAGAGTTTGGAAATAGCTTTGATTTTATTAAGGGTTCTGGGAGAATTCCTTTCACTTTCATCCTACCCATGCCACTTCTGAAAAATCTGTATGTGTGCCTGTCTTCTCTTCCCTCCCCCAATTCTCCATAATTTCTCTCAGATTATGGGGTAAATAGTGACTACACCTACAAGTTCTTTCAGTGCCCTAGGAGGTAATTTATTTGGGCTCTGGAGTCTTTTTTTTTTTTTTGTAGCAAATAAGTCTAAGAATATTTATTTATTGATTTTTAAGTTGGGGTATAGTTGCTTTACAATGTTGTGCTAGTTTCTGCTGTACAGTGAAGTGAATCAGCTATATGTGTACATATATCCTCTCTTTTTCAGATTTCCCTCCCATGTAGGTCACCACAGAGCACTGAGTAGAGTTCCCTGCTACACAGCAGGTTTTCATCAATTATCTTTTTTATACATAGTAGTGTATATATGTCAATCCCAATCTCCCAATTCATCCCACCCCCACTTTTCCCCTTTGGTGTCCATATGTTTGTTCTCTACGTCTGTGTCTCTATTTCTGCTTTGCAGATAGGTTCACCTGTACCATTTCTCTAGATTCCACATATATGCGTTAATATACACAGAGGCTCACTTATTATCTTTCCCACATCTTGGACTTCAATTCACATTTAACTCCATTCTCCTTAGTGGAGCACTAAATAGGAGAGGCATGGTTTTCTGTCTGTCACTTGCAAATCTGGAGCTTTATGCCTGAGCACTAGTTAATAATTATCTTCTTGTTCTAAACACTTAAAAAACAGTTTTATTGAAATATGCTTCATATACAATTTAAGGTGTTTTCCTATTTAAAGTATATAACTCAGCGTTTTTCAGTATATTCACAGGTTTGTGCAACCATCATGGCGACCTAATTTTAGAACGTTTTCATCCCCCCTTAAAAAAATCCCATACCTATTAGCAGTCAATTCTAAACACTTTTAAAGTAGCTTTATGACTGTCCTTAGCTGGTTTTCTCAAGCCTAAGTCTAGGGAGGGTCTTCCTCCTTGGTTTCAGTCTCCCTAGAACTGCTGCTGTAACTGGTGCACACATTCTCTCATATGTTATATTTGAGCTTGCCCTTCTTCTGTTTTCCTCTTAGGATCATAGTGGATGTTGTCTTGACAATATCCAGCCCACCTCACCCACTCCTGATCCAAGAACTTGGGAAAAGAATGGATACACAAGGGACTTCCCTGGCAGTCCAGTGGTTAAGACTCC
Organism: Balaenoptera ricei; assembly: GCF_028023285.1. Classification (NCBI taxonomy): domain Eukaryota; kingdom Metazoa; phylum Chordata; class Mammalia; order Artiodactyla; family Balaenopteridae; genus Balaenoptera; species Balaenoptera ricei. The sequence goes on from NC_082646.1 coordinate 13,715,660, forward strand.
ATGCTTCCAATGCAGGGGGTGGGGTTCAATCCCTAGTTGGGGAACTAAGATCCTACATGCCATGCAGCATGGCAAAAAAAAAAAAAAAGAATGGATGCACAGAATGAGAACTTACAAGAAGTTTTTAACAAAGAGTTAGAAAATATAAAGGACAACCAAATAGAGTTGAAGAATACAAAAGCTGAAATGAAAAATACACTAGAAGGAATCAATAACAGAATAAATGAGGCAGAAGAATGTATCAGTGTGCTGGAAGACAGAGTAGTGGAAATCACTGCTGCAGAACAGAATAAAGAAAACATAATGAAAAGAAATGAGGACAACTTAAGAGATCTCTGGGACAACATCAAATGTGCTAACGTTCACATTATAGGAAGGAGAAGAGAGAGAGAATGGGCCTGAGAAAATATTTGAAGAGACAATAACTGAAAACTTCCATAACATGGAAAAGGAAACAGTCACTCAAGTCCAGGAAGCTCAGAGTCCCATTCAGGATTAACCCAATGAGGAACACACCAAGACACATAGTAACCAAATTGACAAAAATTAAAGATAAAGAGGAAAATTTAAAAGCAACAAGGGAAAATCAACAAATAACATACAAGGGAACTCCCATAAGACTATCAGCTGATTTTTCAGCAGAAAGTCTGCAGGCCAGAAGGGAGTGGCATGATATATTTAAAGTGATGAAAGGGAAAGACCTACAACCAAGAATACTCTACCCAGCAAGGCTCTAGTTCAGATTTCACAGAGAAATCAAAAGCTTTACAGATAAACAAAATCTAAAAGAAGAATTCAGAACCACCAAACCAGCTTTACAAGAAAAGCTAAAGGAACTTCTCCTGGCAAAAAAGAAAAGGGCACAACTAGAAAAGAAAATTACAAAATGGGAAAGCTCATCAATAAAGGCAAACATACAATTAAGGTAGGAAACCATCCACACACAAACTAGTAAGGAGGTTAAAAGACAAAAGAAATAAAATCATCTGTATCTGGAAAAAGCAGTTAAGGGACATACAAAAAAATTAGATATAAAATATGATATCTAAACCAATAATCGTGAGAGGAGGAGAGTACAAATGCAGGATATTTAAAACGCATTTGAAATGAAGAGATCAGCAACTTAAAACAATCATGTATAAATATAGACTGCTATACCAAAACCCCATGGTAACCACAAACCAAAAATTTATAATAGATATACACACAAAAAAGAAAAAGGAATCCAACACAATACTAAAAATTGTCATCAAATCACAAGAGAACAAAAGAAGAAGGGGAAAATAAAGACCTACAAAAACAAACCCAGGGCTTCCCTGGTGGCGCAGTTGTTAGGAATCCGCCTGCCAATGCAGGGGACACGGGTTCGAGCCCTGGTCTGGGAGGATCCCACATGCCGTGGAGTGGCTAGACCCGTGAGCCACACCTACTGAGCCTGCACATCTGGAGCCTGTGCCCCGCAACAAGAGAGCTGCGATAGTGAAAGGCCTGCACAGTGCAATGAAGAGTGGCCCCCGCTTGCCACAACTGGAGAAAGCCCTTGCACAGAAACGAAGACCCAACACAGCCAAAAATAAAAATAAATAAATTAATTCATTAATTAAAAAAAAAAAAACCCAAAGCAATTAACAAAATGGCAATAAGAACATACATATCAGTAATTACCTTATGTGTAAACAGATTAAATGCTCCAACCAAAAGATATAAATTAGCTGAATGGATACAAAAACAAGACCTGTTTACAAGAGACCCACTTCAGATCTAGAGACACATACAGACTGAAAGTGAAGTGATGGAAAAAGTTATTCCATGCAAATGGAAATCAAAACAAAGCTGGAGTAACAATACTTATATCAGACAAAATAGACTTTAAAATAAAGACTGTTAGGGAATTTCTGGGTGGTCTAGTGGTTAGGACTCCATGCTTCCACTGCAAGGGGCCTGCGTTCAATCCCTGATCAGGGAGCTAAGATCCTGCAAGCTGCACAGCATGGCCAAAAAAGAAAAAAAATACTGTTACAAAGATAATGAATGACACTACATAATGATCAAGAGATCAGTCCAAGAAGAAGATGTAACAATTGTAAATATATATGCACCCAACATAGGAGCACCTCAATATGTAAGGCAAATGTTAGCAGACATAAAAGGAGAAATTGACAGTAACACAATAATAGTGGGAGACTTTAACACCCCATTTACATCAATGGACAAATTATCCAGACAGAAGATCAATAAGGAAACAGAGGCTTTAAATGACACATTAGATCAGATGGACTTAACTGATATTTATAGAGCATTCCATCCGAAAGCAGCAGAATACACATTCTTTTCAAGTGCACATGGAACGTTCTCCAGGATAGATCACATGCTGGGCCACAAAGCAAGCCTCAGTAAATTTAAGAAAATTGCAACCATATCAAGCATCTTTTCTGACCACAATGCTATGAGATTAGAAATCAATTACAAGAAAAAACTGCAAAAAACACAAACATGTGGAGGCTAAACAATATGCTACTAAACAACCAATGGATCATTGAAAAAATCAAAGAGGAAATTTAAAAATACCTAGAGACAAATGAAAGCAAAAACATGACAATCCAAAACCTATGAGATGCAGCAAAAGCAGCTCTAAGAGGGGAGTTTAAGCAATACAAACTTACCTCAGGAAACAAGAGAAATCTCAATTAAACAACCTAACCTTACACCTAAAGCAACTAGAGAAGGAAAAGCAAACAAAACCCAAAGTTAGTAGAAGGAAAGAAATCATAAAGATCAGAGCAGAAATAAATGAAATAGAGACTAAGAAAACAATAGAAAAGATCAATGAAACTAAAAGCTGGTTCTTTGAAAAGATAAACAAAATTGATAAACCTTTAGCCAGACTCATCAAGACAAAAAAGGAGTGGGCCAAAATCAATAAAATCAGAAATGAAAAAGGAGAAGTTACAATCAACACTACAGAAACACAAGGGACCATAAGAGACTACTACAAGCAACTATATGCCAATAAAATGGACAACCTAGAAGGAATGGATAAATTCTTAGAAAGGTACAATCTCCCAAGACTGAACCAGGAAGAAATAGAAAATATGAACAGGACAGTCACAAGTACTGGAATTGAATCTATGATTTAAAAAGACAATACAAACAGATGTAAAGATATACTGTGTTCTTGGATTGGAAGAATAAATATTGTTAAAATGACTATACTACCCATGGCAATCTACAGATTCAGTGCAATCCCTATCAAATTACCAATGGCATTTTTCACAGAACAAGAACAAAAAATTTTTAAATTTGTGTGGAAACACAGAAGACCCCAAAGCAATCTTGAGAAAGAAAAATGGAGCTTGAGGAATCAGTCGCCTTGACTTCAGAGTATATTACAAAGCTACAGTAATCAAAATAGTATGGTACTGGCCAAAAAAACAGAAATATAAATCAATGGAACAGGATAGAAAGCCCAGAGATAAACCCACGTACCTATGGTCCATTAATCTATGACAAAGGAGGCAAGAATATACAATGGAGAAAAGACAGTCTCTTCAATAAGCTGTGCTGGGAAAACTGGACAACTACATGTAAAAGAATGAAATCAGAACATTCTCTAACATCATATACAACAATAAACTAGAAATGGATTAAAGACCTAAATGTAAGACCAGATACTATGAAACTCCTAGAGGAAAACATAGGCAGAACACTCTTTTACACAAATTGCAGCAATATCTTTTTGGATTCATCTCCTAGACAATGGAACTAAAAACAAAAATAAACAAATGGGACCTAATTAAACTTAAAAAGCTTTTGAACAGCAAAGGAAACCATAAACAAAATGAAAAGACAATGTACAGAAAATATTTGCAAACAATGCTACCGACAAGGGATTAATTTCTAAAATATAATAACAGCTTATACAGGGACTTCCCTGGTGGTCCAGTGGTTAAGAATCCGCCTTCTAATGCTGGGGACGTGGACTCAATCCCTGGTCAGGGAACTAAGATCCCACATGCTGTGGGGCAACTAAGCCTGCGTGCCACAACTACTGAGCCTGTGCACTCTGGAGCCCGCGAGCCACAACTAGAGAGAAGCCCGTGCGCTGCAACAAAGAGCCTGCTTGCTGCAACGAAAGATCCACATGCTGCAATGAAGATCCCAGGTGCCGCAACTAAGACCCGACGCAGCCAAAAAAAGCTTATACAGTTCAATATCAAGCAGACAAACAAACAAACAAAAACCCAATCTAAAAATGGGGAGAAGATCTAGATATTTCTCTAAAGAAGACATACAGATGGCCAACAGGCACATGAAAAGATGCTCCACATCTCTAATTATTAGAGACATGCAAATCAAAACTACAATGAAGTATCACCTTACAGCAGTCAGAATGGCCATCATCAAAAAGTCTACAAATAGGAGGGTTCCCTGGTGGCCTAGTGGTTAGGATTCCAGGCTTTTGCTGCTGTGGCCTGGGTTCAATCCCTGGTTGGGAAATGGAGGTCCTGCAAGCTGTGCAGCACATCCAAAAAAATAAACAACAACAACAACAAAAAAAAAAAGCAAAAAAAAAGAGAAATGCATTCAATCAGTCTCTATGCAAAATAAAAATGCTGGAGTAATAAATGCTGGAGAGAGTGTGGAGAAAAAGGAACCCTCCTACACTATTGGTGGGAATGTAAATTGGTGCAGCCACTATGAAAAACAGTATGGAGTTTCCTTAAAAAACTAAAAATAGAGTTGCCATATGATCCAGGGATCCCACTCCTGGGCATATATCCAGAGAAAACTATAATTCAAAAAGATACATGCACCCCAATGTTCATAGCAGCCAAGACATGGGAGCAACCTAAATGTCCATCAACAGATGAATGGATAAAGAAGATGTGGTATATACATACAATGGAATATTACTTGGCCATAAAAACGAACAAAATAATGCCATTTGCAGCAACATGGATGGAACTAGAGATGATCATGCTAAGTGAAGTAAGCCAGATAGAGAAAGACAAATATCATATGATATTGCTTATATGTGGAATCTGAAAAAAAAAGATACAAATTAACTTATTTACAAAACAGAAATAAACTCACAGACATAGAAAACAAACTTATGGTTACTAAAGGGGAAGTGGGGGAGGGATAAATTAGGAGGATGGGATTAACATATACACACTACTATATAAAAAATAGATAACCAGGGACTTCCCTGGTGATGCAGTGGTTAAGAATCTGCCTGCCAATGTAGGGGACATGGGTTCGATCCCTGGTCTGGGAAGATCCCACAAGTCGCGGAGCAACTAAGCCCATGTGCCACAACTACTGAGCCTGAGCTCTAGATCCTGCAAGCCACAACTACTGAGCCCACGTGCCATAACTACTGAAGCCTGTGTGCCTAGAGCCTGTGCTCTGCAACAAAGAGAAGCCACCGCGATGAGAAGCTCGTGCACCACCATGAAGAGTAGCCCTCGCTCGATGCAACTAGAGAAAGCCTGCGCACAGCAACAGACCCAAAGCAACCAAAAATAAATAAATAAATTAATTAAAACAAAATAAAAAATTAAAAAAAAAAAAAACAACAAGGACCTACTGCATAGCATAGGGAACTATACTCAATATTTTGTAGTAACCTATGATGCAAAAGAACCTGAAAAAGAATCTCTATCTCCATCGTCTATCTATCTATCTATCTATCTATCTATCTATCTATCTATCTATCTATCCATCTATGTACCTGTCTATCTATGTATCTATCTAAATCACTTTGCCGTATACCTGAAACTAATACAACATTGTAAATCAACTATACTTCAATTTAAAATTTTTCAAAAAAACAAAAATTAAAAAAAAAAGAAATCAAAGCATTTTCCCAGTTTACTAGAAATTATACAAAGCATCTCTTCTAGTGATTGCATTAATGTTCTACTGTGGGAATATACTGAAATTTATTTAACCAGTCTCATTTTTTGGTACCTAAGATGTTTCTACTTTTTCAGACTCATATATAACACTGCATCCTTGTGAATAACTCTTTGTATATATTTTGGATAATTTTTTAGGATAATTTAAGAGGAGAATAATTGATATGCATCACCAAATTATTTCTCTAAAAGCAGTCTCAATTTGCCTCACCACCAGCGGGACATAAGAATAGCCTTTGCACTGCACACTTGCCTGCCCTGGATAGCCTTTTTTTTTTTTTTCTTTTTTTAAGTTTTGCAAGTTTTGATAGATGAAAGATGGTACCTGGTTTAAAAAATTTGCATCTCTTTTGTTATTAGTGAAGTTGAACATTTTCCCACGTGTCTTTTAGCTATATATGTTTCCTCTTTTGTGAACTGTTCAAGTTCATTTATTTTTCAGGGTTGGGGGGTGTCCTTGACCAACCTCTTAACACACCTGGGTCATTCGCTCATAACCTACAGAAAGAGGTTTTCTAAATAAAGAGGATATTAAACAATATGTAGATATCTAGAAAGGGGCTTTTCTTCATAAAATGTAGAGATTGAAAAAATGGGGTCAGAGTACAAATACTCATTTCTGAAAGGGCTATTAGCCCTCTCTGACTAGCTCCAACAGACTGAAAAGTTGGCAAATGTAGCCTTGGGCAAAGCACTAAGGTCTTGAGAATTTCCATACTTAAAAATCTCCAAGTTTGGGGCTTCCCTGGTGGCGCAGTGGTTGAGAATCCGCCTGCCAATGCAGGGGACACGGGTTCGAGCCCTGGTCTGGGAAGATCCCACATGCCGCGGAGCAACTAGGCCCGTGAGCCACAATTACTGAGCCTGCGCATCTGGAGCCTGTGCTCCGCAACAAGAGAGGCCGCGATAATGAGAGGCCCGCGCACAGCGATGAAGAGTGGCCCCCACTTGCCGCAACTAGAGAAAGCCCTCGCACAGAAACGAAGACCCAATACAGCCATAAAAATAAATAAATAAATAAATAAATAAATAAATAAATAAATAAATCCAAAGGGGGGGGGGAAGCCTCTAAAAAAAAAAAAAACTCCAAGTTCCCAGTGTCTCACATATAACCTTAAACTTAAGCTCCTTAGGACCATGATAAAGATCTAAGTGGTCTTGTATTTGGAAAAGATTTGGGATGGGGGGGACTGCAAAAGTGATGCAAAGCTATTATCTATTTTCGCCCAAGGCAGGAAAAGAAAGACTAAGCATAAACTGTCTTAGGACAGGTATGGTTTAGATATCAATAAGGACTAGCCAGCTGTCAGCTGAGTGAGTCTGTGGACCAGATCGCTGTGAAAATCTGGTTACTTTGTAGGAAGAAATTGAGAATTCCTTGATAACTTTTTGTGTGTAATAGGCATGGCCTAAGGGAGATTGGGATGGGTTAACTAACCTGGATTTCAGCTGGTCCACCGAACGTGAAAGAGTATGATCTCAGAGGGCCGTGACATTATCACGTCATCCAGCCATTTCTGAATTAACAGCCCATTAACATGCAGGAATTCTGGGCCTGAGTGGGAATCCCACTGAAGTCACACTACAAGGTGAAGGTTAAGGGGGGAATACCAGACCGGAACCTGACATTTCATTCTGCTTCCCTGGCAGGACCTTTTCAAAGAAACAAGAACTGAAATGTAGCTTGAACTGGAATGCAAAGCAGGCCGCTATTTCAGTCTGAATCATGAGTAGGGGCTGCAGTGGGCCATCCGAAACTGAGGGGCAAAAAAAACCCGAATACCGAGGCAGGAGCTGCACATAATAAAAAATTGAAACTGTCCGGGCAACAGGACAGTTCCAAGCATTAGCTACACTGGGAACCGAGCCAGGAAGCAGAATTTTATAGCATTTCCTTCCTGGCTAGAGCCATGCACCAGTGGTTCCCCCTCTGTCTCTGTCTCTCTCTCTCTCTCCCCCCTCCTTCCCAGGATTCCTGCAGTCAGTCCCCTGATCTGCCGCAGGACTGCAGGACGCGGGTCTCTTAGCACTGCTTGGCCTTGTACCGCAGTGTAGCCATGTCACCTGGTGCTCTGCCCCTCCCCCAGCCCAGCCCAGGGTCATAGCGGCCTGCGGTGTTGCCAAGGAGCTGGCATCACCCAGATCCAGAGGGCAGAATAGTGGCTGAGGTGGCCAGCCACGTCATCTGTAACCCAGAGTGTTTATGTTCTCTGCAGTCCAGCGACGCAAGAATCTGCCAACAATCCTCAAATTTATTCTGCTTTCTTGGGCCTTCAAGAAGTGAATAGCTGCCATGAAAACAAAGCAAAGAAAGCTCTGATGGGAAAAAGGTTCAGGCTTCCTTCTTGAATTACCTTTCCTGCCTTTTTCTGCTAAGTCATCTTCCTCCCTTCCTCAGACTCCCGTGTATCTCCCCTTCTGGAGAGCCTTCCTTAACCCTGGCTAAGACCTGCTCACTCAGGCTCCTGTTCATCTTTCCCATGATCATCAAAAAAGAGTTTTTCATTCAAGGACCAGCTACCTCCTAACCAGGGAAGCTGAAGGACTGTTGAGAGAAAGTAAATTGATTTTACTATTAGCTTAAGTTACACATATATCTTCAGTACCTAGTAAGCACCAAATGTGTGTAACTTAATTGACATCAGATGCAAAAACACCACATGTACTTGAGAGCCAAGGCAACTTTAATTTTTATATTACCTGTGCATACATCATTATTGAAATCCCAGGATCTTGATTGAGACAGACCTAAGTTTAACTCTAGGCTTTACACTTACTAGTTGTGACCTTGGACAATTCACTTCACTTCTCTGAAGTGCCTTATCATATGAAACAAAGATCATAATAACATGCCTCATAAGGCCTTTCAGAGGATTATGTAAATGAGCCTCTCGTTCACATTTGTGAACAGTTAAGCGACAGTTGCATTACTCTGTGTGTACATATTCTTTCATATGTTCTCTCTGTACACCTCTGCTTTTTGACCGTGATCTCTATGAGGATGGTGCCAGGCTCTACCACCTGAGTTGGCTGTTGTCCAGCTGATTGATCCTACATGCATAATGCCAAGAAAGCTCAGATACTGTCTCATGGTACTTGAAGTAGACTCAGGAGAAAGGCCTGGACCATTGATTTTGAGACACAGGATTGATGTCTGCATAATGAACCAAGCATGCTACATCAGGCCATGATACACAGTTGTGAAGTTTTAGGAAAGTCATTCATTTAATTATTTGTTTATTCACCCAAACATTTATTGAACATTTGTTATGTTGGAAAATATACAAGTTCTCTTTCCACCTAAGCTTACAGTTTAATTATTTAACCTAAAGATATAATGAGGCAATTTAATTAATATTCATTGGAAAACATTTCAACTATGTAAGGGGACATTGTGCTTTATTAAACAAAACCAGAACCTCCGAAGCTTAGCTCTTGAAAGAGAATATCTAGATAAGAATAACTGGCTGAACTGAGTCGTGACTCTGTCCCAGGTTCCCCCTCCCTCAGGTTTGCTATGTCTTTTTTTTTTTTTAATCGAAGTACAGTTGATTTGCAATGCTGTGTTCGTTTCTGTGCTGTAAGTAGGACCTTGTTGTTTATCAGGTTTCCTATGTCTTTGCTGTTTCCTCTCTAACACTCTGGCCCAAGCATAGATTATAAAATTTTTGCTTATCAGTGAAATCGGTTGGAGTTCTCAACAAACTATTTTACTAAAAAAAATAAGAGAGAAGAAATGGACACCCTTGAAAGCAAAATGAAACATTGTTATGACTTTGGAAAATTGTTTGGTGGTATTTACTAAAGCTAATCACAATCAGATATATGCAAGGACTCAGCAATTTCATTCCTAGGAAATGTACCCAGTGTGCATTTTTTGAGTACATAGTATATCTAGGATGATAATAGCAGTATTATTTGTAATAGCCAAATATTGGAAACAACCTAAATCTCATGTGCAGTAGAATAGACAAATTAGGGTATCTTTACACAGTAGAATACCACACAGCACCGCAACGAACATACTACAACTACAGGTAACAAATGCGTGAATCTCACCAGCGCAATGCTGAGAGTTAAACCAGACACAAAAGGGGATCTGCTGTCTGTTATTCTATTTATCTAAAGTTCCAAAACAGGCAAAACCAATCTGTGGTGTTTGCAACCAAGATAGTGATTGTCATTGGAACTAGTGACTACAAGGGCACAGGGACACCTGGGGGGCTAGTAATGTGCTATTTCATTGATTTGGGTTCTGGTTACATGGGTGAAAATTCATTGAGGTATTCACTTATGATTTCTATACCTTTCTATATGTTCAGTACACATCAATAAAATGTGTTTTAGAAAATAGTATAGAACAGTCTGATTTCCTGATCATTCTACAGCTAACTCACTCATGGCCTTGGTTTGAATGATCTGTAACCTACTCAGACTGGGCAAATACCCAAGCACTTTGCATATGTTCCTGTTTCTTCTGTCCCCTGAACACTTACTGGGAGCAGGTGTGGTCTTATTTCCCACCACACAAGAGGTAATGTCTAGACAGTTGTGTCCCTTTGGTGGCTTAGCTTACCATCCCCCTGGGTCTCCTAGCTAGTTCCTGTCTCCCAACCAAGGGATTTTCCTGACCCCAGATTGGTAGGACTATGGTGAACGATTCAGTGAATAGGCATATCTTTTGGGTGAGATCCCAGCCCCCGTATCTAAGAGTGGCTATGCCCCTAATATAGATACAATAATAAAGTAATGCTTTAACAAAACAATAGTTATTGCATTCATGCCATAATTTCTCCCCATCTTTTAAAATAAGTTTTATGAGGGCAGGATTTTGTTTTATTTTACTCATGGCTGCTATAGCCCTAGCACATAGAACAGTCCCTGGCACATAATAGGCACTCAATTAAAATGTTTTGAATGAAATAATTATTCTCAAAGAAAAGAAGCATACACAGAGGATAAGAGTGTGTGTTCTAGAACTAGACTGCTTAGATGCAAATCCTAGTTATACCACTTGCCAGCTGTGAGATGTTGGACAAATTATTTATTCTATTCATGCCTCATTTTTCTCATCTGTAAAATGGAGATAGTACTGGTATATCTTCCTCTTAGAGTTACTATGAACTTTAAAGAACACATGTAAAGATAATGTATGGAACAGTTTGGTGACCACTATGTCAAAAGTGGGCTGGCCTATCTCTTAGAAATGCAAGAAAATTGAAGTCTTCTGACCATCTGTGTGACATACAATAGCATAAGTAATAAAAAGAAATGTTAATAAAAACAAAATTAGTGACATGAAGAAAACTTTTAAAAATATTAAAATTCAAGAACCCAGCAAGATTTTTTTGTAGGTATGGACAAGCTTATTCTAAAATTTATATGGGAAGGCAAATGAGCTAGAATAGCTAAAACGATTTTGAAAAAGAAAGGTGGGAGGAATCACTCTGTCTCATGTTAAAGCTTATGAGATAGCTACAGACTCACTATAAAGCTACAGTAATCAAGACAGCGTGGACTGATAGACACGTAGATCAATGGAACAGACCAGAGGACCCAGGAATAGACTCACACAACTATGCCCAACTGAATTTTCACAAAGTGACAAAAGCAATTCAACAGAGGAAGGATACCCTTTTCAATAAATGGTGCTGGAGAAATTGCACATTCATTGGCAAAAGAAAGAAAAAGAAGAACCTTGACCTAAATCTCACATCTTATACAAGAGTTAATTCAAAATGGATCATGAATTTAAATGTAAAATATGATATCCGGAAATGACAAAAACTCTAATTAGAAAAGATACATGCCCCCCAATGTTCATAGCAGCACAGTTAAAAATAGGCAAGGTATGGAAGCAACCTAAGTGTCCATCAACAGATGAGTGGATAAAGAAATGTGAGATATGTATATATGTATACATATATATCTACACACACACACAATGGAATACTACACAACCATAAAAAAGAATGAAATAATGCCATTTGCAGCAACATTGATGGACCTAGAGATTATCATACTAAGTGAAGTAAGTCAGAGAAAGATAAATGTCATATGATATCACTTATATGTGGAATCTAAAAAAATGATACAAATGAAATTATTTACGAAACAGAAACAGAGTCACAGACATGGAAAACAAACTTATGTTTACCAACGGGGAAGGGGGGGATAAATTAGGAGTTTGGGATTAACAGATACATACTACTATATATAAAATAGATAACCAACAAGGACCTACTGTACAGCACAGGGAACTATATTCAATATCTTGTAATAACCTATAATGGAAAAGAATCTGAAAAGGAATATATATATATATATATATATATATATATATATATATATATATACACACACACATATATATGTGTGTATATATATATATATCTGAATCACTTTACTGTACACCTGAAACTAACACAACATTGTAAATTAACCTGCTTCAATAAAAAATAAAAATTAAAAAAATGTAAAATATGAAAAAAGTCAATCTCTGTATGATTCCATTGATATGACATTCTCAAAATGACAAAACTATGGAGATGGTGAGGTGATTGACGGTTGTTAGGAGACAGGGATGGTGTATGTGTGTGTGTATGTGTTGCTCACAAGTATAAAGTGATAACACAAGGGGGTTCTGTTGTGTTGATAGAACAGTTCTTTATCTTGATTGTGGTGGTGGTTCCATGAATCTATGTGGTTTAAAAATTTCATACAACTACACACCTGTGAATGAATGCATACTAAAAATGGCAAAAGCTGAATAAGGTCTGTAGTCTAGTTAAAAGTATTGTTCCAATGTCAATTTCCTGGTTTTCATATTGTAATACAATTATGTGAGATGTCACCATTAGGGGAAGCTGGATGAAGGGCAAACAGGATTCTATTCTACTGCTTCAGCTTTCTGGGAGTCTACAATGGTTTCAAAATAAAAAAATTTTAAAAGTGTAAAACAAAAGGGTTAATCTCCAATATTTACAAGCAGCTCATGCAGCTCAATATCAAAAAAACAAACAACCCAATCCCAAAATGGGCAGAAGACCTAAATAGACATTTCTCCAAAGAAGTAATACAGATTGCCAACAAACACGTGAAAGGATGCTCAACAACACTAATCATTAGAGAAATGCAAACCAAAACCACAATGAGGTATCACCTCACACCAGTCAGAATGGCCATCATCAAAAAATCTACAAAGAATAAATGGTGGAGAGGGTGTGGAGAAAAGGGAACCCTCTTGCACTGTTGGTGGGAATGTAAATTGATACAGCCACTATGGAGAACAGTATGGAGGTTCCTTAAAAAACTAAAAATAGAGCTACCATACGACCCAGCAATCCCACTACTGGGCATATACCCTGAGAAAACCATAATTCAAAAAGAGTCACGTACCACAATGTTCATTGCAGCTCTATTTACAATAGCCAGGACATGGAAGCACCCTAAGTGTCCATCAACAGATGAATGGATAAAGAAGATGTGGCACATATATACAATGGAATATTACTCAGCCATAAAAAGAAATGAAATTGAGTTATTTGTAGTGAGGTGAATGGACCTAGAGTCTGTCATACAGAGTGAAGTAAGTTAGAAAGAGAAAAACAAATATCGTATGCTAACACATATATATGGAATCTTAAAAAAAAAAAAAAAAAGGTTCTGAAGAACCTAGGGGAAGGACAGGAATAAAGACACAGACGTAGAGAATGGACTTGAGGACACGGGGAGTGGGAAGGGTAAGCTGGGGCGAAAAGAGTGACATGGACATATATACACTACCAAATGTAAAATAGCTAGCTAGTGGGAAGCAGCCACATAGCACAGGGAGATCAGCTCGGTGCTTTGTGACCACCTAGAGGGGTGGGATAGGGAGGGTGGGAGGGAGATGCAAGAGGGAGGGGATATGGGGATATATGTATACGTATAGCTGACTCACTTTGTTATAAAGCAGAAATTAACACACCTGGGCTTCCCTGGTGGCGCAGTGGTTAAGAATCTGCCTGCCAATGCAGGGGACACGGGTTCGAGCCCTGGCCCGGGAAGATCCCACATGCCATGGAGCAACTAAACCTGTGCACCACACTACTGAGCCTGAGCTCTAGAGTCCGCAAGCCACAACTATTGAGCTCACGTGCCACAGCTACTGAAGCCTGCGCGCCTAGAGCTCATGCTCCGCAACAAGAGAAGCCACGACAATGAGAAGCCCATGCACTGCAACGAAGAGTAGCTCCCGCTCGCCGCAACTAGAGAAAGCCCATGCACAGCAATGAAGACCCAACACAGCCAAAAATAAATAAATAAATAAATAAATAAATTTATTAAAAGAAATTAACACACCATTGTAAAGCAATTATACTCCAATAAAGATGTTTAAAAAGAGAGAAAAAAAATAAAAATGACAGGCAAAAAAAAAAAGTGTAAAACACTTCTCACAGCACGTGATACAATAGTAAGTGTTCAATAAACATTAACTATTATTCTCGTTTTAAATTATTGTCAATATTATTATAACAAAAGGAGAATTACTCATTCGCACTCTTTGCCTGGCACAGAGCAGGCAATCAATAAATATTTGTTGATTAAATGAATGAATTATAGGTATGGGGGAAAGACGGAAGAGTGAGATTTTAAAATTGGAAGCGGCCTTCATGGAACTTCCATTCTAAAGGAAGAAACAGACATGAAAATAACTAAACATAAGGCTTCATGGAGGTTGTGGCTTTGAACTGAGACTTGGAGAATAAGTAGATGGAGAAGAAGGATGAAGAATATAATAGGAGATGAGAATATAAAGGAGATTGAGGAGGGTTTTGAATGTTTCTGAAGAGTATGGTCCCTTATTCTGCGGGTGAAGAAGTGCCATTAAAGAGTATGTGTAAGATAATTCCAGTGGCAGTGTGAAGCATGGATGACCAGGGAGAGTGTAGGCCACCTGAAGATATATAGTCCCCTACTAGGAGATTACAGTCTAATTCTGAGTTGACAAGGATATATTTATGTTAACATGTCAGTAGTCACATGGCTATGACTAATTTTTCTCTGGTCTGGATAGACTTTTTAGAGGAGGTGAATCCTGACCTTTTACAAGAAGGAAGTAAAAAAGGTGGAGGAAGGGCGTTCCAGGCATCTCCATTCTGAGTTATATCTACTTTCTAGAATTCCAGGACTGAATGGAAATGAAGTCAGTGTACATCACCCCAGACAAATAGGTGCCTTGCAGAAAAAAAAAAATAAGGTATTAAATCTAAAAACAAGTGATTTCTATAAAACTAATACAAAGAAACTCTGCAAGAAGCTCTCCTCTGGCACAGTTAAGGATGTTGTAATTTGAGGATTTACACTTCACTTTATTTCTCCACCTGGCCTATTTCCTGTTTCTAAGGTACTTTGGTTGCCATGGAAACATAAACAAACATAACTACTTTCCTCTAGTTGGACTGCTGAATTCCACCCTGAGCTCTACCCCTCTGCTTTCTCTCTCACGGCCACTTCCCACAACACTGCAGTTAACCATCGCCTTTTTCTACCAACCTACCTACCCCCCTCCTCCCTGCCCCATTAACTTTCTCTCCCAACCTCCCTCTCCTGATGTGGTAGCACTCTTGAGTGTATGGATAGCTACTTGCCTCCCAGCTTATACATTCTTTGTGCGAACTAACCTCTCACCAGTGGGATTGCCTCCTGCCAAGACTTCCATTTTTTTTTGTGGAGCTATATTGATTGGAATTAAGAATACCTTGGGTATTGACATTTTGTTTCCTATTAAATAGCTGTATAAGGAAATAGTAATAAATTTTTATGAGTAGGAAGATAAACAGCACAAAGCCTCAAGGAATTAGTGAGATGCATACAAATTCGTACAAAATAGTGATACAAAACAATGAGTGACCTAAGTAAAATTAAGAATTAGAGGAAATGGATTGAGGGGAGCAATCAAAGTTTGGAAAGTTCATAAATGAACTCTGTGTTTCATTTAAGAGAAAGAAACCATTCTTTCTCTTTCCTTCTCCTCATTCTCCCTCTTCTTCCTAATAGAGTCATAACTTGGGACATGATGTGAAGTATGGTGACATTGCATGAAGTATGGTGACATTCCTAATGGGATGCAATACAGATCAGCTAGCGAGGAGATCTGACTCTGAACAGAAACTCCTGGAATGTCCTATAGCAACTGGTGGATCTAATGTCAGAGCTGTTTGTGCTATGGGAGAATGGGTGAAACATTTCATCTTCTGTGATAAGCATTGTTAGCATGAAAAACCTTCCTGTGCTTTGTGCTGCCAGGAGCAGGTCCCACCAACACATGCCCTACTATCGAGGAAACTGCAAAAGAGAACTCAAAAGATTGAACACAGATCTCCTGTGAGAGATGTATTTACATGCTATATGTAGATAAAGTGAGTATATTTTTAGAGTAGCAAGTTCTGGCCAAGCAAGTTTAACATGAAAACATGAGTATTGCCCTACTTCAACAGACCCACCCAATCAATATTCTGTGTTTGAGAGTGGAAGTGAAAACTTAATTATTGTGAAGAGCTTATTGTATAAATGACTGATTTAGTTCCCATGATACACTGTCTTGTAATAAATCTACACCATCTTCCCTATGAGATTAATTTTCCTCTAGGACAGAGTCCCTGTTAAATCACCAGCTATCTGGGAACTTCGAGAAAAGTCATTCTAGATTGACAAGTTAAACATGTAGGCAAGCACTGATTTTTTAACGTATACAAAAATTTTCTAAATTGGTAACAATAGGGTATAATAAAATTTGTAAAACTGTACACCAAATGTCTCAGAATGCTGCACTTCTAAAGTTTTTTTTTTTTTAATTAATTTATTTTTGGCTGCGTTGGGTCATCGTTGCTGCGCACAGGCTTTCTCTAGTTGCGGCGAGCGGGAGGCCTCTCCTCATTGCGGTGCAGGGGCCTCTCATTGCGGTGGCTTCTCTTGTGGCAGACCACGGGCTCTAGGGCGTGTGGGCTTCAGTAGTTGTGGCGCACGGGCTTAGTTGCTCCGTGGCGTGTGGAATCTTCCCGGACCAGGGATCGAACCCGTGTCCCCTGCACTGGCAGGCAGATTTTCAACCACTGCATCACCAGGGAAGTCCCCTAAAGTTTTTATGTAGTCCCCTTATAGTTTTTCTTGTCATTTTCCCCGCTATTGGCGCCCACTTCCCTTTGCTCTTAGGGTAGAGCTTACTTATCACAGACTGTCTTCCCTTATAATACAGTTTCTAATTTGCTACAGGCAGATGATAATTGTCACTTACATTTGAACCACCCTTCAGCAATTATAAAGTGCTTATCTGACCTTTGAAGTTGACATCATTGTCTGTCAGTAATAACCCTAGGGCCTGGCCTGGCCAATCATAATATTCCATCTCTCTCACCAATGACTGGTTCAGGGATGGGCACATGTCCCTAGCTGGGCCTATTGAATCTGTCCTAGGATTTTTGTCAGGGTGATCAAGAAAGCAGTTCATCTGAAGTTTATCTTAATACTATGAAATCAGGTAAACCTGGAGCTGCCCAAGTCCATCTTATGGCCTATGAAAAGATCCTAATGTACAGAAAAACAGCTGAGAGATGGAGGGAGATAGACCTGCAAACAACATCGTTTGAACATCTGAATCCTGGACTTTTCAACTTGCATGAGCGCCTGCAGCCACTCCACCACACACATCCATTTTTCATTTCTATTTTGTTGTGTTTAAACTGGCTTGACTTGGGCTTCTGTGTTTCTCTCATTTGTAACCAAAAGAATTCTGGCAAATACAAACTTCCCATCAAGACTTTGAGATAATAGGGATATTATTACTGGTTTTACAGACTGAGAAACTAATGACTTATTCCATACATGAATACACATCATTGTAAATAGAAAAAGAACTTCAACCCAGGTCTCACTCTCACACTTTCACATTTCTTAATCTGGAGCTTTTTTTTTTTTTTTTTTTTTTTGCTATATTAAATTCCTTTTCAAATAGCCAAATGTGTTAAAATTGCATATAAAACAAGGGAAAGTACGCTCTGAGAAAGGGCCCACAAGTAAGACATCATGGGGTGATCAATGCTTCATGAGCACTTGGGGACAGATTTGCTGAGGCCAGACTCCAATCTTCTGCACCCCACAGCATGTCAGAAACTTCCACCATTCAATGAAAGATTCCAGTCAGTAGGGGCTCCAGGACTGCCTGGGGGACAGATTTTCAAAAATAAAGACTCTCAAAACAAGTTTTCAACAGAGTTTTAATTTGAACATTTTCCCCCAATGGATAAAGTCTCTTTCTCCTCCCTTCCTTCCATCCTTCCTTTTCTTCCCTCTTCCTTCCTTCCTTCTTTTCTTTCCTTCCCTTTCTTTATTTCTTCCCTTCTTTCTTCCTTCCTTCCTCCCTCCTTCCCTCCCTCTTCCCTTCCTTCCTTTCTTTTCTTTCTCTCTGTCTCCCTCTTTCTCTCTGTCTGTCTCTTTCTTTCTTTCTGGCCACACGCGCAGCTCGTGGGATCTTAGTTTCCCACCAGGGATCGAACCTGGGTCCATAGCAGTGAATGCATCTAACCACTGGACCGCCAGGCAATTCCCTCTCTCTCTCTTTCTATTTTTTGGTTTCTTTCTATTTTTTAGTTTTCATTCTAGAAAAGAGTCTGCAAGAATTATTACAAAAAACAAAAAATGTAGCCTCTTGTTCCCTCCACCCCACTTTCTTGCCTCACTTTTTACTCTTTTAACTGATTCCTTTGTATTTTCCAGCATATTTTGAATAATATGGTTAGACTGCTACTTACCGATTTTTCTGTTTTAGATTATTATCTATTGGCTTCCCCATTATGGAAGATGAAGATTTATCTCTCTTTTACACACACCATCACTACCACCACCATCATCACCACTGGTTTATATGTGCCATTCCCCTTTTCCTAATATAATTATATCATAATTTTGGTTACTTAGTCTTATTAAGATTATTAAGTCATTAAGGCTATGTAAATGCTATTCACAAGTGAGTCATATAATGTACTATGATTAGTGTTCCTTTCTTGCAAAACTTCTTGTTTCCTGGAAGTTAATAATTATCCTTTTTGTTTGTTTGAATGCTTAGTTTTCTAATTCAGCTCCAAACTCTCCCCCAACCATTACATCCTCACTCAATACATTAAGTGCTTTGGGGGTTCAAGTGTTTTCATTTGGCAACATCTCTCCAGGAGCCATTGGACCCACTCTAGTCCAGACTGGTTGCTGTGACCCCAGCTGCACAGTGTCTGCCCAGGATCTCTTTTCACCATCATCCTGTGATTCCCTTCACCTTTCTCTGTGTCGTGACTTTCCAGTCCATGTTTTCCTCCTTGATTTATTTCTTCATTTTGGTGAAGTACATCCCTTAGTAGCTTCCTGAATACAACTACAAGTTCCTGTAGTTGGGAAATTAATTTTTGGAGACTTTGCATGCTTGAAGATGTCTTTGCTTTCCTACTTCATTGATAGTTTGGCTATATTTGGGATTCTAGGTTATAAATAATTTTTCCTCAGAATTTTAAAGGTATCTCTTCATTGCCTTCTAGCTTCTAGTATGACTGCTAATAGGTCTGAAGTCATTTTGATTCCTAAGTCTTTCTTTGTGGCCTATGTTTGATTAGTTTTGCTCCTAAATCTTTCTATGTGGCCTATTTTTGATGAGTTTTGTTTCCTTTCTGGGACCTGTTCTTCTCTTTATCCCTGATTTTCTGATGTACCTTGATGATATAATGTGCCTTGTTGTGGGTCTGTTTTCATTCACTGTGCTGGCACTAGGTGGGACATTTCAATGTGGTAAGTCATGTCCTTCAATTCAGGGGAATGTTTTTTTTTTCCATAAATTTTATTTATTTATTTTTGGCTGCGTTGGGTCTTCGTTGCTACGTGCAGGCTTTCTCTAGTTGTGGCGAGTGGGAGCTACTCTTGGTTGTGGTGCGCGGGCTTCTCATTGCCGTGGCTTCTCTTGTTGCAGAGCACGGGCTCTAGGCACACAGGCTTCAGCAGTTGTGGCGTGCGGGCTCAGTAGTTGTGGTGCACGGGCTTAGTTGCTGCTCAGCATGTGGGATCTTCCTGGACCAGGGATCGAACCCATGTCCCCTGCATTAGCAGGCAGATTCTTAACCACTGCGCCACCAGGGAAGCCCCTGGGGAATGTTCTTTAATTGTTCATTTGATAACTTCCTCCTCTCTGATTTCTCTGTTCTCTTTCTTGAGTACCTATTTAGATGCTAGATCTCCTGGTCTAATCCAATTATTTTGGGGCTTATTTTGTTTTTGATTTTTACCCCTTTATAATCTATCTTTGTCTTTTTTTTTTTTCTGTAAGATTTCCCCAACTTTGTCTTGTAAACTTTCTGTTGTGTATTTTTTTTTAAATTTGTGCTATCAGACAAAGACAAATACTGTATGGTTTCACTTATATGTGGAATCTAAAAAACAAACCAAATGAATAAAACATAACAAAGTAGAAACAGAGTCACGGATAGAACAAGCAGGTGGTTGCCAGAGGTGAAGGGGGTGGGGGGGGAAGAAAGAAATAGCTGAGGGAGATTAAAAGGTACAAACTTCCAGTTGTAAAATAAATGAGTCACGGGTGTGAAATGTGCAGTGTGGGGAATATAGTCAATAACTACATAATATCTTAGTACGGTGACAGATCGTAACTAGACAAAAAAATTCTGCTGTCATTTTTTTTTTTTAATTTATTAATTAATTAATTTATTTTTGGCTGTGTTGGGTCTTCGTTTCTGTGCGAGGGCTCTCTCCAGTTGCGGCGAGCGGGGCCACTCTTCATGGCGGTGCGCGGGTCTCTCACTGTCGCGGCCTCTCCCGTTGCGGAGCACAGGCTCCAGACGCGCAGGCTCGGTAGTTGTGGCTCACGGGCCCAGCCGCTCCGCGGCATGTGGGATCTTCCCGGACCTGGGCACGAACCCGTGTCCCCTGCATTGGCAGGTGGATTCCTAACCACCGCGCCACCAGGGAAGCCCCTGCTGTCATATTTTTAATTTACAACAGTTATTTCTTGTTTATGAGTGTTTCTTTTTATAGCATACTGTTCTTGTTTCATTAACTTGATCCTCTTATTTCTCTGAGGATATTAGTGATAGATTTTTAATTTAATTTCTCTTTTTATCATGAAAGAAGTTTAAATTTTCAAAAAATTGTGAGAATAGTTTAAAGAAATTTTTTCTTGGATCATTTGCGAGTAAATTGCCAACATGATACCCATCATCACCAGTACTAGTATGTATGTATTTCCTCAAACAAGGACATGCTTCTACCTAACAAAATCATTAGAATCAGCAAATTAATACTGATACATGACTGCCATCTAATCCACAGACCACCCCAGTTAAATTTCTCCAATTGTCCCAATGCTGCCTTTTATAACAAAGGATCCAATCTAGGACCATACATTGCACTTATTGTCCTGTCTCTTTAGTTTCTTTTAGTCTAGAACAATTATTCCACTGTTTCTTTGGCTTTCATGACCTTGACAATTTTTTTACAGGCCAGTTATTTTGTAGAATGTCCCTGACCTTGAGTTTCCTCATGATTGAATTCAGGTTATGCTTTTGGGGGGCAAGAATAGCATAAAAGTGATGCTGTGTTCTTTTTATTGCCTCTTATCAGGTAATAACTGGTTTCAATTTGTCCCATTATTGAGATTGTTTTTGATCACTTGATTAAGTGGTGTCTGCTAGGTTTCTCCATTGTGAAGTTACTCTTTTGCCCCGTGTAATTAGTAAGAATTTTGTGAGGAGGTACTTTGAGACTGTGTACATATCCTGCTCCTCATCAAACTTTTACTCATTAGTTTTTTTGGCTGAATGAATTTTTACTATGATGGTTGCCAAACAGTGATTTTCCAATTTATTATTCCTTAATTTATTAGTTGTCATTCTACAGTAAGGAAAAATTTTCTCTTCTGCCCATTCACTTATTTATTCATTTTTTATATTAGTACGGACATATAGCTTCCTATTTTATTCAATGGATTATAACCTTTGACTATCATTATATATTTTGATGCTCAAATTTTGTTAATGAAAGTCCCCATCAAGCTCCTTCTATGTTCTTTTGATATGTCTCCGTCACTCTTTAAGCACCTCTGTATTTCTGACACAGGAACGTGGTCCAGGTTTATCTTGTACTTTCCCTATCTCAACCCTGGAATCAATCATTTCTCCAAGGGTCCCTGGTTTCTTTTAGTAGAGGATGGTATTTAGAGACTAAGATTTGGGCAGTAGAGGTGTTCATTGCCATTGGAGTAATGCTGTTTCCACGCTCTCTCTCAGTGGATGAAGCTAGAGAATATGTGTATCCAAAACCCCACTTGCAGACACTCACCTCCCCTGGACCCCAGTTGTTCTCCTTATTCTGCTTAGGTACCCATAACCTGTTTTGGGCCACTGTCACATACAGCCTCCCACCCCACACAGATGCTATCTTCCCTCCACTTGGGCTCCAACATATCACATGGGTTGTGGACATGACTCCTTACTCTGCTCAGATTCTGACCTCCCAAGCTGTATAGCTGCCTCTGCTTCCCCTGGTCAGACACCCTCCTTGCCCTGCCCAGGCTCTGACACCAAGCTTGGGGCTCTTGCCACCCACCCCTCAATGCTTGATGGCCTCTTTGACTCATCTGGGCTCTAACACACTGGTAGGTTACTGCTGCTGTCACTCCCACTCCCTCTGCAAATATTTTCTTTATCCCACTTGGGCTCAATACCTGTGTGGATTCCTTGTCACTCTACTTAGACTCCAACTCCCCACACTTGGCTGCCAGTGTCACCACCCCTGACCCCCACCCCACAGAAGTCCTGCTCACCTTGCTCTAATACTCCCCCAGCCCCTCATAGATAACCTACTTGCTCATGCTGACCTAATGGCTTTGGGACTAAATTAGTCAAGAGGAATGGAAGAGAGGAAGACAGGCAGTAGGTTTCTACCTAGTCTGTTTTCTTTAAGTAGCTTTTTTCTGTTTGTTTTGGTCTCTCTTTCATATAAGAGGACATTCTCAGATACCTAGTGATTCTTGGTTGTCTGTGGGGGGAGGTGGAGGGGGTGTTTGCTTATCATTTGGGTACTTTACTGATCTTGCAGGGCTATTTCACTGAGGAACATCCAAAGGTTATCTCTTTAGGTCTTGTCTCTTTTATCTGCTCCAGAAACTAAACCTCCAGCTTTCTGCTGGAATGAGGGAAGAGGGAGGAGCTGTTGCCCAGCAGCTTGGAGTCAGCGAGGGGGTCCGGATGTCTAACAGCATTTTAACCGGACTTTCAACCAATCTCCTGTTTATAGTCCCTTTTCACCGTAACTTCCAGAGGTACCCGTGTCAGCAGTTCCTGACCCTTTGAAAGTTCTGGGTGAAAATCTAGTTGCTTCTTGGCCTTCTCTGTCAGTTAGGACACCAGTTTCCTGGCTCTGCTAACCCGGTTACCATTCATCTCCTCTCCTGTCCTCTTTGTTCTTAAGAAGTGTTTTTTAAAAGTCTCTTTTCTGTCATTTTAGTAGAGTTTTGAAAGGAAGTGGAATTAAGTGCGTGTTTAATCTGGCCTCTCTTACTGGAACTCCAATTTGAACTTTCAGGCTTTTAATTTGCCTTCATGACTCAGTATCCAGGGTCAAAAGCCCAAATACAATTCTTTTGGATTGCGTGTTCTTTTAATCCTTCATCCTTTTACTTCTTTGTGTTTCTTTCCGTTTGGTTCTTCTTACCATTGACCTCTTTGCCATCTCTTTCACTGTGTCCTATACAATCCTCACTGCAATAACAGCAATAACAGTAATAAAGAAACCTTGACTTCTCCCTGTTGACAAAAAATTAATCAGTCAATCTAAGAAAGAAATGGAAAATTTTATTCAAGCCAAATTGAGGATTACGACTTGGGAACAGCCTCTCAGAAAGCTCTGAGAATGGTTCAGCCCGTTAAAGGTCAAAGTACAGTTATATAAGTTTTTGAGACAGAGGGCTCTACATTAAATGAGGTATTTTTGACAGTACACAATCCAGATTGTGGGTCGTTGTCGTGGCCCCTTACAAGATTTAAGAAGCAAGGCTATCTCCCAAGGAGTTGCAACCCTTGATGAGATCAAGAAAGAATGTTATCTCCTAAGGAGGTCTGGTTAATGCAGACGTACGATACACACTAAAGGGGAAGGAGGAGGCTCAAATGGACAAAGAAAAGTTTTATGTTTAAATTTTCCTTGTCATGCCATAAAATATGAATTTTTTTTCATCATCCCTTAGCCACACATCAAATTTATCCCCAAGGCTAAATTCTTGATTCTTCCTCCTAAATATCTCTAGAACCTGCTACTTCTCTCCCTCAACACTTGATTCTCACTCAAACCTTCATTTCTCACCTGGATTACCTTCTGATCTTCCTACCTCTAGTCTAGCTCCATTTTATGCATCTAATTTCTTTTTCTAAAATACAAATTGATTGTGGCACTTTCCCAGGGTCATGGTTTTAAAATTCAAATTTGAATGCTTTCAGGTGAGTGTGTACTCTGGAAGTCTTTGCAGGCCCCATCACTTCCTCTAGGACATTTTTTTAGGCCACCTGCCTTCCCCTAAAGGCGTTTGAGCTTCTGATTCCCATTGCCATAGGGTAAACTACAAACTCTTTATCTGACCTACAAGACCTTCATGATCTGGCCCTGCTCATCTCTCTCCAGCCTCATCTTTCCCCATAACTCTGTTTTCTAGCCAACCTGAACTACTGAATACTTTTACTTCAAATTTGCCAAACTGCATCTTGCCTCAGGGCTTTTTGTGTGCTATTCTCATTCTCCCCTTCGCATTCATCTGGCTAATTCTGACTCACACCTCAGTTTCAGTTTAGACATAATTTCCTTTGGGAAGCCCTACCAGTTATTTGCCCCTCCTGCTGGCTCTTGCAGGGAACTCTGTCTACTTCTTTTATAATAGCACTTATCACAGAATATTCTAATTACCTGTTTATTGTTCTATCTCCAAAATGTATCTCAGTATTTGACACATAGGAGACCCTCAATAAATATTTCTGAATTAATAAATACATTTATTTAGTAGCTAATGATAGGTCAGGCCCTGGGATAAGCTATATATAAATATATAGATATTTATATACCATACACACACACACACACACACACACACACACACACACACACACGATCTCCTTTTGTCCTCACGATAACTCTGGATGTAGATATTATTATCATGATAATACACATTTTCTAGGTGAGGAAATTAAGTCTCAGAAAAATAAAGAAACGTGGCCTAAATCATATAGCTATTAAGCAACAGATCCAGGATTCAAATACAAGTCTGCCTGATCCTGAAACCTTGCTCCCAACCATTTAGGTTGCTACATCTTTAGTCTAGTTCAGGAAACAGCCATCCATGCCTTCCTGGACCAAGTCCTAGCGTGCCCCAGGCACTTGCTCTCTCACGGTCCCCTTGTAAGTAGTCCACTCCCTCTTTCATGATCTGTTGTGCACACAGCCAGGAGACGGAGCAGCATTTTCATGGCATCCCATAGCTTCTCCCAGGTAGGGTTGTCAGATTTAGCAAATAAAAATTCAGGAAGCTGGGCTTCCCTGGTAACGCAGTGGTTGAGAATCTGCCTGCCAGTGCAGGGGACACGGGTTCGAGCCCTGGTCTGGGAAGATCCCACATGCCGCGGAGCAACTAGGCCCGTGAGCCACAATTACCGAGCTTGCGCGTCTGGAGCCTGTGCTCCGCAACAAGAGAGGCCGCGATAGTGAGAGGCCCGCGCACCGCGATGAAGAGTGGCCCCCGCTTGCCGCAACTGGAGAAAGCCCTCGCACAGAAACGAAGACCCAACACAGCCATAAATAAATAAATAAAAATTAAAAAAAAAAAATCGCCATATTAAAAAAAAAAAAAATTCAGGAAGCCAAGTTAAATTTGAATTTCAGGTAAATAAGAAATTATTTTTTTGTCTATGTCCCAATGCAATATTTGAGACATATTTATATTAAAAACTTATTCTCTGCTTATCTGAGATTCTAATTCTTAACTGTGTGTCTTGTATTTTATCTGGCATCTCTGCACCATTGTCCTTCCACCTTCTCTGAAAGCCCCTCTTCTTTCAAACCATCCTGCTCACTGTCATCTATTGATTCATTTGTTCAACACATACTGAAAAACCAGATACTGACTTGCTGTGATACCACACATCCCCTACAGGGAATATAGAGAAGTTACTACCTTATCAGTATTTAGCGCTCTATTTTTTTTTTTAATACATATCACTTTGAGCACATAAACATGCTCTAGCCTTCACAATAATTGTCAGCCCTATTTTCCCTTCTCAGAATCACCCTATTTTTCTCCTCTACTCAGCTCAGATTCTTAAAAGACTTGTCTCCACTTCCTCACCTTCCATTCATTTGAAAGATAGGGTAAAGAAGAGTGATTAAGAGTATGGATTTTACTGTCAGAATACTTGGGTTAATATCCAAACTGACTCTTGCTATTAGTAACCGAAACAGCTTGATCTCTCTAAGCATCAATTTGCTTGCCCATAAAAAGAGATAACAGTGCCTGCCTCACTTCAGAGGGTTGCTGTGAACATTAAATTAGATCATTCATATAAAACACTTAGCACATGCCTGCAGATAATAAACATTCAATAAACATTAGTATTATCCAACTGAAATCTATATTCTGCCCAGTACTCTACTGAAAATGCTCTGGCCTAGGTTATCAATGACCTTGTAATTGTCAGATCCAAGTGTATTTTTCGGTCCTCATCTTGCTGAACTCTTGTGACACTTGGCACTACTTCTTTCTTTTCTTTTTTCTTTTTTAATATTTATTTATTTATTTGGTTGCGCTGGGTCTTAGTTGCGGCAGGCAGTTCCTTATTTGCAGCTTGCGGGCTCCTTAGTTGCAGCAGGTGGGCTCCTTAGTTGTGGCATGGGAACTCTTAGTTGTGGCATGCATGTGGGATCTAGTTCCCTGACCAGGGATTGAACCCAGGCCCCCTGCATTGGAAGCTCGGAGTCTTAACCACTGTACCACCAGGGAAGTCCCACTACTTCTTTCTTGAAGTTCCCTCTCCCTTTCTCCCCACATTCTCCTTGTTATCCTTGGCCTGTCTCTTCTTCTCAGACTTCTTTGCCACATCCTCTTCTTCTGCCTGACTCCCCTGATGTGCTCTTCCTTGAGTTTATCCTTCGTCCTTCTGCCTCAGTCCCACCTACCTTTCCTGGGACATCATTCCCACTCCTGTTGTTTTAACTCTCCCTCTCTGAAGAAGACATTTTTCCTTTTTCCACTTCTGACCTCTCCTCTGACCTTCAGTTCCGTATCTCCAGATAGATGCCTACAATAGACTGAATGGTTGCTTCCCTCCAAAATTCATATATTGAAATTCTACTCTCAATGTGATGGTATTTGGAGGTCGGGCCTTTGGGAGGTAATTAAGTCATGAAGGTGGAGTCCTCATGAATGGGATTAGTGCCCTTATAAGAAGATGCCAGGGAGCTAGCTAGCTCTCTTTTCTACCATGTGAAGATACAATGAGAAGTCAACTGTCTGCAACCTGGAAGAGGGTCTCGCCAGAACCTGACCATGTTGACACTGATTTCAGACTTCTAGTCTCCAGACAGAAATAAATTTCTGTTGTTTATGAGCCACTCAGACTATGGTATTTTGTTATAGCAGCCTGAGCTGATTAAGACAATGCCCAAGAGGCATCTCAAACTCAGTACTCAACTTAGCCATCTCTGAAAGTATCACTTACCATCCCCACCATGAACCTAATCTTCCTCTTAGGTTCTCTCTGACAGTGGCTGTTGCTTCCAACCTCCCAAGTCTGCAGGCCTAGAAACCTAGACGTCATTCTTTCCACCTCCTTTACCTTTCTTTCTTTTTCTTTTAAATTTATTTTTGTTATCTATCTATCTATCTATCTATCTATCTATTTATTTATTATTTTTGGCTGTGTTGGGTCTTCGTTGCTGTGCACGGGCTTTCTCTAGTTGCGGTGAGCGGGGGCTACTCTTTGTTGCAATGTGTGGACTTCTCATTGCGGTGGCTTCTCTTGCTGTGGAGCACGGGCTCTAGGCACACAGGCTTCAGTAGTTGTGGCTCACAGGCTCAGTAGTTGTGGCTCGTGGGCTCTAGAGCGTAGGCTCAGTAGTTGTGGCGCACGGGCTTTGTTGCTCTGCAGCATGTGGGACCTTCCCGGACCAAGGCTCAAACCCATGTCCCCTGCATTGGCAGGCAGATTCTTAACCACTGGACCACCAGGGAAGTCCTCCTTTACCTTTCTTCCCCACATCCAATCTATTCCCATGTCCTGTCATTTAACTTACTATTGATCTCCCAAATCTGTTTCTCTTCGTCAACCCTCATGCTGAGTAGAGAATGGATTATAAGGACCAAGGAGATCAGTTAGGAGGTGTTTTCAGTAGTCTAAATGAGAGTTGATGAGGAACCTCTTAACTGGTCTCCTTGGCCCCTCAAAAATCCATCTCTATTCAGCTGTCAGAGTAATATTCCTTTTATTTTATTTTGCCACACCACACGGCTTATGGGATCTTAGTTCCCCAATCAGGGATTGAACCTGGGCCCTTGGCAGTGAGAGCATGGAGTCCTAACCACTAGATTGCCAGGGAATTCCCAGAGGGTAATATTCCTATAGTCCCATAAAGTCACCCTCATCTTCAAAATCTGTAGGTTAATGTATAACCTTCAATGCTTGACACAGGCTGTTTATAGAGTGATTCCTAACGGGCTCTCCAGCCTCAGCTATAGTCACTTATTTTCCCAACACACACCTACACACCTAAGCTACTTGTGGGACCCCACTCCCCATCCTAGTCAACCTGCTGTTGACTCTGTCAGTAATGCTCTTTAATCCGTGGTCCACCTGATCAGTTCCTACTCAACCTTCAGCATCTTGCTCAGAATTTCATCTTGAAAGCTTCCCTGAAACACTGCATCCCTACCCCCTTGCAGAATTAATTACTCCCTGTACTCCTCTTAGGCTTAGTACATATTTTCTTATTTTAAAGCTTGGTACATGTTTTTATTATAGAATGCATTATTATGTTATTTTGGTAATGTGTTTATCTTTGCTACTATTAGAGTGTAAATTCCTTTTCATTCATATTTGCTCCCCCAGAGTCAAATGTCAGGTCTGGCACATAGTGGATGTACAGTTAATGTTTTTTAAGCTCAACTGAATTTCTGTACAGGTGAGGCCTTGAGGAGGAAGGAAAAGGGGATATTAAAAGAGAGGGGAGGTGGGAGCTAAGTTTGGAGAGGTTGGGAGAAGGCACCTTGTTTGCCAATCTACAACGCTTGGCTTTTACCCTATGGAAATTTGGAACCAGCAGAATCTTCAAGCTGGGGAGTGATGTAGAAAAAATTGTTTCATGAAGCCAGTTCTACAGCAGACTTGAAGACTGTTGCAATAATGCAGGCAATGGATAATAAATGTGTACATCAAGATAATGGCAGTGGGTATAGACAAAGGAGCTAAGCTGCAAGCAGTATTTCTGAAATAAATTTGATCAGTTTAATTCAGAGGGGTAAGGAATGAAGGTTAAGACTTCTAGGTTTCTGGCTTAGATGGCTGGTGATACCATTAACCAAGATACACAATACAAGAAGGGCAGGGATGTTGGGGGGTTGGGACACAGTCAGAATGAAAGGCTAGTGAGGCAGCCAGAATAGATGTACCTAGTCACTAGATGGGGACACAAGCCTGGGGGTTATGCATTTGGTAGATATCAACACACTAAATGCCTGGTGACCTCATGATGGGTGAGATCATCTTCAAAGGAAGAAAGAGAACCAGGAAAAGTGGAGTCCTAGGAGCCAAGGAAGGAAGATATGGAGAAATAGTGGGTACTCAACAATATCTAACACCGGAGAGTAACGTGTTCCCATGTGTGTTTTATGAACTCCCCTGGGATGTTTGGCAGTATTCTACTACTGGGAACATGAGAGAACAAAGAGAGCAACTGGTGATCGAGTTTGGAAAATCCTGTGCTAAACAAATTTGAACAATTTTTTTCTGTTGCAGGATTTTACATTTACATATTCACACTGTGAATTTCCCAGAGGGAAATGTATTCATTCATTCATTCATCCTTTCAGTTCGACAAATATTAAACATCTTTTACGTGCTGGAATTATGGGGCTATTCAGTAACAAAACAGATAAGGGTTCCTGCCCTGAAGAACATGAATTTCTCAGAAAAGTCAGATATTAACTAATTAAACAAATTAACTGCAACTGAGCTACATGCTACAGAGTTGACGCACAGGGTACTACAGCAGCGTCTAATAGGAGGAACGTGAACTCACTTTTTTACCAGAGCAACTCTAGGGACTAGTGTTCTGCAGAATCAAATTGAGGAAGTGTGGCTGTGGAAAGGTCAAGTAGGCTGAGAACTAGAGCATATGTCTGTGGATTTAAAAACAAAGAGGTCATTCATGGTACTAGTGAGAGCTGTTTCACAGAGTGGGAGTTGATGAGGTCTAGACAGACAATCTACTCTTTGGTAAAGTAAGGGAAGAAGCAAACAGGGCTGCAGCTGCAAGGGGAAGAGAAAGTCTAGGGTAAGTCTTTAGTCTTTAGTCTGTCTTTTGTCTGGGGAGTCATACCCATTTGCAAGTTAAAAGGAAGGAATCAGAAGAGCTAGACAGTTTGCACTCAAAAATAGTGAGGGCACTCAATCGTGTACAGTATTCACTTGTAAATGTTTGTTTGGTATATTCTTTGCTCTAGGGATTGTACTAGGCACTTGGGATACAAGGGGGAAGACAATATACATCGTCCCTGCTCTCCTATATTCTAACAGGGAAGACAAACAATAAACAAGTCATCATGAAGAAATAAAATAATTAGAGCTATGATAAGAAGTATGAAGAAAATAAACAAGATCCTGTGATAGGGGACACGGTGTACGTGTGTGCGGGAGGGCCTTTGAGGAATGAGATTTACTTGAAGAATAACAAGAAGCCAGCTGTGTAAGGAGAGGAGAGGAGTGCTTCAGTTAGAGGAAACAGTAGGTCTTGAGGTGGGAAAGAGTTTAGCTGATCTAAGAACTTCCAAGGGCCACTGTGGCTCAAGTAGAAGGAGCAACTAGGAGAGTGGCAGGAGCTGAAATAGGAGGGGTAGGTAGGACTCGGATCATGTAGGTCCTTGCAGACCAGGGCAGGGAACTGGGAGCATATTCTCAGCATATTGGGAAGCTATTAACAATGCAGGGTACTGATGCTCTCATTTACATGAAAAAATATCACTAAGGCTGTGTGGAATATAGATTGGGGTAAGACAAGGAGTAAGTAAGGAGCCCAAGTTAGGACACAACAGCAGTAAACAGGCCAGTGAAAGACAATTCTGTCTGGTTGAGATTGGAGGCAATGGGGTAAAGGAGTGGACAGATTCAGGAAATATTTTAGAGGTTGGTGATGGATTAGATATAAGAGATGAGGGAAAGATCTAGGCTGAGGAAGTAGAAATTGAGATACTATGTAATTCTTTTGGAAAGATTTTCTTTTTCAGTAAAATTTTCTGTGATCATCGAAATGTTTTACATTTGCCCTGTCCATTATGAGCCATATTGTGTGACTATTTATTTATTTATTTATTTTTGGCTGCGTTGGGTCTTTGTTGCTGCACGCTGGCTTTCTCTAGTTGCGGCGAGCAGGGGCTACTCTTCGTTGTGGTGCACGGGCTTCTCATTGCAGTGGCTTCTCTTGTTGTGGAGCACAGGCTTCAGTAGTTGTGGCACATGGGCTCAGTAGTTGTGGCTCACAGGCTCTAGAGCACAGTCTCAGTAGTTGTGGCGCACGGGCTTAGCTGCTCCGCAGCATGTGGGATCTTTCCAGACCAGGGCTCGAACCCGTGTCCCCTGCATTGGCAGGCAGATTCTTAACCACTGCGCCACCAGGGAAGTCCAAGAGCCCTTTCAATAAACACTTACTGAGCACCTACCAAATGCTAGGCCTTATGTTAGGTGTTGGACATACAAAGAATAAGGCATAGATAGATCCAGTCATTGTGAAAGGCAAACCTACAACCAAATTAACTCTGATAACAAGGGATCTGCACAGTCATAGAAATTTGCACAATGGTGGCACTGAGGTGGGAGTGCTTCACTCTGCCTGGGGTACTGGAGGGAAGGGATGTAGGGAAGGAGGTAAGGCCAGGTTCTCTAGAAGATGAGTCTAGAGGTGGAGAAGGGAAACTGAAAAAGACTGAGCTCTGTGACCTTGATTTTTTCCAAGAAGCAGGAGGCAGTCATCTGCTGTGAGTCAGTAATAGGTTAGAAGACTTATGTTATATATTCTTGGTTGTGTTCTCTGTAGGTGAAGTACCTGGATTTGCACCTCCAGCAACCAGCATGATGTCCTCACCTTAGTCACAGGGCATTTTATACTCATCCAGAGATATCATTGAGAGCATATCTCCAAAAATGTCTGCATCTCCACACATTACTTACTACTCTATTATTCATTCAACATTTTTAATTGTACGCTTTATTTTTCCTTCCAGTTTTATTCGTAACTGACATACAGCACTGTATAAGTTTAAGGTATATAGAATAATGATTTGACTTACATACATCATGAAATGATGACCACAATAAGTTTAGTGACCATCCATCATCTCATATAGATACAAAACTAAAGAAATAGAAAAAAATGTTTTCCTTGTGATGAGAACTCTTAGGATTTACTCTCTTAACAGCTTTCATATATACTATAGAGCTGTGTTCATTATATTGATCATGTTGTACACAACATCCCTAGTACTTATTTATCTTATGAGTGGGAGTTTGTACCTTTTGACTGTCTTCATCCAATTCCTCCTCCCTCAACCTGCCCCTCTGGTAACCACAAATCTGATCTCTTTTTCTATGGGTTTGGTTGGTTTGTTGTTTTTAAAGTATAATTGATCTACAACACTATGTTAGTTCCTGTTACACAACATAGTTATTTGGTATTTCTATACATTTCAAAATGATCACAGTAAGTCTAGTTACAATATGTCACCATACAAAGAACATCGTTATCGACTATATTCCCCACACTGTACATTTCACACCCATGACTCATTTATTTTGCAACTGGCAGTTTGTACCTTTTAATCTCCCCACCTATTTCTTTCTTCCCCTTACCCTTATTCAACAGCATTTAATAAGCATTTATTGTGTATCTGGTATAGAATAAATGAATGAATGGTGAATAAATGAACAAAAGAATAAATGGTTGAATGAATGAACAGGTAAAGAATTACAGCTTGTCATTGACACTAGAAACAAGATTTAACTAAAAATTTGATAGCAATTATATTTTTAGCTACCCCACCTTTAGCATGGAAACCTTTAGCTGCCTAGATCACTCACTATAAAAATAGCTATTGTTTATTGAGGCTTGCAATGAGTTAGGCCCTATGCTAAGCAGTTTACATGTATTTCTCATTTACTCTTCTCATAATCACCCCAGAGGCAGAGTTATCATCCTGATTTTACAGATAAGAAAACAGGTTTAGGGCGGTTAAATAGCTTAGGAATTCAAGGTCTTTTTATTCCAAAGTTAGATCTCAACACTATGCATAGTTTTCACTCTTCCCCTACTTCCAAAAGACACTATGCTTTTGCATAACCATTACTTGATCTTTTGAACCTGTACCCTGAAAACATTACTGAAATTGTTAGGATGGAGATATCTGAAGCTCCTCCTTTTGCTGGCTGGAAGAACACAGAGGCATGCATCTACAAATAGGGAAGGTGATCTTTGACCCTGGTGCCACCGACTGTGGGCACCTAACCTGATATTTCCTACCATTGTCATCACTTCACTCTTTCCTACAAATTACCAGCCAGTAAGTATTGAGCATCTCAGTTATCAACCAATTTATAGATATGAACTAGTTTTGTTATGTGGAATGGAGAATTATTAGACATGATACTTGCCTTGAAAGAGCTTCCAATCTAGAAGAAATAAGATCACAAAAAACTCAACAAAAGCAAACTAGCTAGCTATGTACCTGGGTACTAAATGGTGTGGCACAGTCTATAATCAAAGAGCTTGGGAGACATGACATTTGGAGTCAACTGGGGGCAAAGGAAAGTAACATTTATTGGACTTTTTTTTAGCCTAACACACTTACAATGTGTTAGATATTGTGCTAGACTCTTCACATACGTGATCTCATTTTAATGTAGCATCCAGTTTTATTCAACAAACACTTCCTGAGCTTTTACTATATTTATACAAAATACTAGGTGTTACTGATGAAAGAAATAGGAACATGACTTTGTTCCTGTCCTCACTGATCTTAGAAATAAGACATGTGTACAAATGGCTATGATACAGGGCTTTAAACAACAGTGACTGTATAATTTATTGTCCAAATTGGGATGCTTTTGAGAATAAATAGGAGTACTATTAATAATTACTGTGGAACAACCCAGGCATTAAACCCAGACTGCTCTGAACAATCCAGGTTGTTATCACCTCGGCAAGGAGAGAGCTTGAAGTGGTGGCCAAGCACAAAGGAGCCAGGGGGCTGAATCAGTGAAACCCAGTGGTAGAAATGGATAATTTGGGCTTGCTGCTTGGGAGGGCACAGGCAATAAGCATGTAAACAACATAATTTCAGGTAGCTTAAGGGGGTAAAGAGAGGGGGGAAGGGGACTACTTTAAAAGGCATGGCCAGGGGAATTCTCTGGCAGTCCAGTGGTTAGGACTCCACGCTTTCACTGCCGAGGGCCAGGTTCAGTCCCTGCTTGGGGAACTAAGATTCCACAAGCCACACGGCACGGCCAAAAAAGAAAAAAAAAAAAGAAGCATGTTTAGTGGGAAGACATTTCGGAGGCAGTAACATTTAAGCTGAAACTTGAATGATGAGAAGAATCAAGAAATTGAAAGACAAAAAGAAAAAAAAATCACAAGAATGGTCTTATCTCAGCAGTGATCTGAAGGTCAGTAGGCCCAACCTCCCACTCCTGGGGTTTGGGGTGAGGAGGTTTAGGGGCCTCCTACTTAGTGTGAAGAGAGATGAGGGGGTTTCAGTTTTATTCTGTAGGTAATAGAGAATCATTAAAGAGTCTTGAACAGAATAGTGATATGAGTGGAAAAATTACTCTGGCACTAGTGTATAGGGTGGGTTAGAGAGGGGAAGAGGTTGAAGCAGGAAATCCAGGCAGCTATTGAAATAGTCCAAGCAAGAGAAAAAACTCCTGGATTGGGACAGTGGCAGTGACATTGGAGAAATAGAGATGGAAGTGATACCCCAGAGCAAGAACGTGTAGGATTTATGCTAGGGTGTCACCTAGCATAGTGCCAATCCCTAGGAGGCCCTCAGTAAATGCTAGCTCCTCCCCTCCCTCACTCAGCAGGTAATGGGAGTGAGGGAAGATTGTTTCTGTTTGTTGTTTAGAATCGAGAAAAACCTGGGCGGGAATCCAGTTTCAGGTTAAGGGGAAGGACCAGTAGAGAGGGAGATATAAAAAATGTAAGGGAAAGGGGGTTACCGATAGCATGTTTTATTTAAAAAGGGATAGATGTAAAGGTGAATATAGTCTTAGATAGGAGGTGTGATACTTCATCCTCCAAGACAAGATCAACAGAAGTCTGTCGAGGGAGGTGGAAAGTCAGTGAAGCTTCTATGGAACATCTTTGATTTGAAGGTGGGCTTATGGATAGAAGAAAATATTTGGAACGCTTCCGTGGGAAACAATTTGTCCAACAGCTGTTCTCACCCTTGGTTGAATATTAGGCTCTTCCTGGGAGCCTTAAAACAAAAAATGATGCTGCACCCCCAGCCCCAGAGATTCTGATTTAATTCCTCTGGGATGGGGCCCAGGCACTGGTGTTTTCAAAAGTGCCTGTGTTGCTGTCAATGAACAGCCCTAATTGAGAACCATCAGAAAGAGGTTCGAGGGCCTCAGAAAGGGCTCAGCTGAGGTATGGGAGCAGGGATTTGTTGTTGAGCCAATCAGCCTGGTTACAGGACTCTCTCCAGCACCAACTTTTCTGGAGCAGAAGCTGTGAAATTAGAGCATGGTTCTTGTTTACTGAGGTTGGTAAAGCACTAGGCTGAAGAAGTAAGAGGTGATAGAGGTTGGGGGAAAAGAATTGGCCAATCACAGATTGTCTAATCTGACAGAAAAAGCAGAGGTTCAGATGAAAGTCGATAAAATAATAATAGCAACACCACATAATTTTTTTGAGTGCTATCTACCAGCTGCAAAAATAAAGTGATTTATACAAATTCTCATTTACTCTCACCGAGCTCTAGGTCCTCATTTATTATCCTCATTTTATAAACGGGGAAACCGAAGCTCAGAAGTTAAGAAAGGTTCCCAAGTTTATGGAGTTAATAAGTGGCAGAACTGGTATTTGAACCCAGATCTGACTGACTCTAGAACCTGAGCTCTGGTTGGGCAGGAACAAGGGAGTGGGAAGGAGGGAAGATAAGAGCCTGTAGGAATCTGCTGGGTTTGAATGGGCTTGAGATTGGCCTCGAGGTAAGGAGATGAGAGGGTTTCTGAGGGAAACAATGGAAGGTGAGGGAATGGGTCCTGAGCATTGGAGGGAGAGTGGGAAATCAGATTGGATAGGCACACTGACAGGCCCAATCTGTCAATGGAATGTAGACTCCATGTGGTAAAAAAGAACTGGGCGACACTAAGGGGTTATTTAGGAGGTGGTTGACGTGATAAAGAGTAACCTTAAAATTTATCAAGCAGATGAAGAGCTAGGAAGGTCACTGAGGAGAGCTCTGCACTGAAATACTTTTTTCTTCCTTTGTTCCCTGTCTTGTCCTGGTAGCCACAGATGTGACTTAACCCACCCATGGCACTCAGGACTGCAGACTGCCCACTCCTCAGCTCTAAGCTATCTTTCCAGGGCTCGTACCTAAGATCACAGTTCTATGTTCAAGGATTAATAGAAGGCTCTGCAGATTGACTAGTGGCTGGAAAGCGGGCTGGGCACTTTGTCATGTTTGTTGCTACCCCTGCAGAGAAGGTTATTCAGAAATATAATGTTGTTACAAGGTGATGGGTACAAAGGAGGCACCGTACACATACCAACACCACGAGAATTCCACAGGATTGCCAGGGACCTCCATAAACATCACTCATTAGCAACTGCCCCTGACCTAACTCAGAAAGTACCCAAGAGCACCAAGCCATCTTCGATGCGGACGGTGTCAGTTCTTTCTTGATTTGAGTAGACCAAATTAAATTTATACCTAAAGAACTAGTTTCCAGATTTCAGTGTCTTCCCAGCCCATGTTGTTTTCAAATTAATGAAAATCAAAATTGCTGGTGCACAGTAAGGAAAACTGAAGAGGCAAAATGAATAACTAGAATTCTCTGAGTGATGACCAGAGCACAAATAATGCTGGGACCTGATGAGGCCAAAAGACACCTAGTGAGCTTAGCTAGCTGGTTGTGGTACCCTGGGAAGGGGGAGATGTTATCTGTCAAAGGGAAGATAAATTCTGCAAACCAAACCTGGCAGTTTGGGGAAAATGTGTTTAACCCACTCACTTCCCTCCTTATTTGTAATATTGCTTCCCTACTTTTCAACTTGAGTTTACTCTGGAAGTGGAACATTTATTCCAACAAAATGTGCCCGGTGTGGTCTCTCAGAGATTAAAGACATCTGCTTAGTAGGTATTAACTTCAGTGTAGTACTTGCACCTCTCTGAGGATGTCTTACTAAGCCCTCAGTAGGCTGAGGCTGCTTCATTTTCTTCAGGTATGTAAACTGAAGAGGCAAATTTTACCTGCTCTGAAGTCCAAAGAAAATGGTACTTGGCTCCTTGGGCTCATTAGCCGTTAGTCTTAGTTAGTAATTACCAGATGTTGCTCAGGCATATTTGGAAAAGAACTTTATCTGTGTAACTTTCTTTTGGAAAATCAGAACATTATACTGCAAATTGTGAAGGAGGGGAAATGCTGTACTAGAAAGCTTAGCCAGGTGTGACATAATCATTTTCTTGAGGATGTGGTGTGGCAAACTTTTTTTCTTCTAGGTAATGAACACATTTGCTTGTAGTTTGAGTTTAAAAAAAAAAAGCTGGGGCTTCCCTGGTGGCGCAGTGGTTGAGAATCTGCCTGCCAATGCAGGGGACACGGGTTCAAGCCCTGGTCTGGGAAGATCCCACATGCCGCGAAGCAACCAGGCCCGTGAGCCACAACTACTGAGCCTGCGCGTCTGGAGCCTGTGCTCCGCAACAAGAGAGGCCGCGATAGTGAAGAGGCCCGCGCACCGCGATGAAGAGTGGCCACCGCTTGCCGCAGCTGGAGAAAGCCCTCGCACAGACACGAAGACCCAAAATAGCCAAAAATAAAATATATAAATAAATAAAAGATTACTATAAAAAAAAAAGCTATTATGTTTCCTTTAAAAAAACGTGTAGACCGTCAAAAGTGTGAAATCCATTTTAGCCTGTTGAAAATATTTGGGTTTTTAAGATAGCATCACAGATGTATATATTCCAGGTTCAAATTACTCAGAATTCTAGATTCTAAATATTATAAACTGAAGTTGAAATCAAATGTAAATTAACCTGTGATTTTTTTTTTTCTTCTAGTTATTTTTAGGTAAATAACTGAGGATAGGATGTGAGGCTGGCAAACAATATTCGCTGGGAGGACCCTTATTGTGATCGAATTCCAAGTAGTATTTTTTAGTCACATCTCATTCTTACACACACACACGAATCCTGTTGTGTTTTAAACAGATACTGAAAACCTCAACTCTATTTGTGAATCTTTTTCTTTTTTAAGATATCTTTCCTACAGACAGAATCTCTAGCAGCCAGCCAACAATCCAGGCCTAACACTTTAGCTAACAGCTTCATGGTTCAAAAAAAGTAGGGTGGGGGAAGTGAGAGTGAGTAAAAACAAAATGAAAATGACCAGTATGTTTTGGGAAACACTTTACTACAGTTATTAGGTGACCTCACTGGGGATAGCACGCCCTCCAGAAACCGTATTTACCACGAATCACCCAAACTATTATATTCAATAAGGTCAAAGGGCTGATTTATGTAATATTTTTAAATTTACATTTTATAAATATAAGGATACTGTGTGTATTATCAAATAATTCATTTGTATTTCTAAAGTGTCATATTTTCTATTGTTCTTGTTAATCTGTTTGAACTAGGGAGAAAAAAAGGTATTGAGATAGTTGAATATTGGATCCATCAATCACTAAAATTGAACCAAGAAAAGATCCAAGTTTTCATAGTTTAATTCTATACCATCCATACTTCTCACCAGAAAACTGATAAGGGCTGACATAAATAACTCAGTTGGAAGGATATCTGACTATCTTATAAAAACATTATGCAGAATCTTTAAAGGTGTTAGCCCTGGCAGGATTCCTAGGTGAGAATAGGCAGCTATACCATATTCTACTTTTGGTGGCCTCCTCACTTTTGGTTTTTGTCATGACCTCAACCAGGCCCCCTTTGAAGGTTTATTTGTGAACACAAACCTTTCTCCTTTAGCTGGTCTCATTTTTTTAGTGGTCTAGGGAAAGAGACCGAGGCAAGCTGTGGCCTATTTTAAATCCTTAGGTTCCCTTCCCTCCCACTCCTTGCCCTCCTCCCCTCCACATTCCTGCTACATGGAAAGGCAGTGGGGCCTCATACCTCAACATTTTATTAAAGAACCACTTAGCCATTCTCTCACCAGGATGGGCACAAGATGCCGGTTATTCCCTTAGATGAGTGGGTTTTTAAAAAGCTGGGTGGGAGACCCCATGCTACAAATTTAATATAAAAACTGTTAAAGGAACCTTTTTTTAAATCTCAAGAACAGCCTTTTCACACTTCTCTACCACCTTTCCATTGGCTGTGTGTAAATAAACAAAGACCACCAAGTGAGAACAGGCTATTTATTCAAAGCTTGCAAGGCAGCCAGCCACCTTCACTCAGCTTGGGACTTACAGGCCGGCAGTAAAAAAAAAAAAAAAAAAGGGGGTGGGTGGAGTAGGCTTCAGGGTATGCTCTGATTGGAGGTTAACGCGCGGAAGCTGGAGGCGGGCTAACTAGAAGCCGGGCATCTAACGTGATTGGTTGGGGGGGGGGGGGTGGAAAACATATTTGGCTTTCTCTGATTGGTCCCGAGTTGGTAACAGGGGCAAAAATTTGGGAAGCTGGCAGTCAATGACCGACTCCTGCCCGTTCTAAGCTGATCACTGCAGAGGCTGTGGTTTGGCTTCCCGTGTTGGTTGCAGCAGAGGTTGTGGGTCGTAGTTCTGTTGTCAACATATGGTCCCGTCATTGCCCTGTATATTGTCTGTCAACTGGGTGAGACCCAGGTTTTTATTTTCCCTTGACCTAGATAACTTTCTAGCTTCCGATTTTTGTTTTACCTGGAACAAGATTGCATTCCTATTATTTCTGTTAAGGATAAACGGAGACATTAGGATATGGAAAGTATTTATGGGAACAAATACATCAGTGTCTTTCTGATGAGGGTCAGGCTGGAGAAAGAATCACCCTCGGTCCTCTGATTCCCCATTTCCGTACAGAACTCCTGTTACCATTATAACTGACTCCTTAGCAGCGTTTCCTTCCTTCGGGGGAGGCTCGGCCTCCTTGGTTCCCTCTCTTTGAGGACTGCCCTTTGGGGCCGAAAGAGGAGGATCGTTGCCCCAGTCTCCCACTCTCCTTCCCGAAGCTCGCTTTCCGGGTTCCGGCCCGGGTCGCACCCCCGCTACCCAGCACCCCACCCCCGCCCAGTCCTCCTACAGCGTCCTCCACCCCCGCCCCCGCCCGCCCGCGCACAGCGCCCCCTGTCCCCCGCCCCGCGCCCTCCCCGGTGCTCCCCACCGCACCGGTCCCGGCCGGCCCCCCTTCCGGTTCCCACACCCGGACGCGTGCCGGCGCCTCCGGACCACTGGTTCCGCGCGTTCCTGCACGGAGGCGCGCCCCGGAGGGGCTCGAACGGACGCGACCCCCTTGGTCCCGCAGCAGCCTCCCCGGCCCGCGGGAGATGTCAGGTCAGCTCTCCTGTCCCCGAGTCGCTACCAGGTCCTTGGTCAGGAATAAGCAGATCCTTCTCGGGTCCCAAGCCCCCGACATCCATTCTGGGAGGACTCTTCCCAGCCACCATTCCCCGATCATTTCTCCTCAGCTGTGGAAAAAGCAGCCCTCCTTTCTCTTCAGAAAGGGACCCGTATTTTCCCTTCAACTTCCATTAACTTGGGCCCCCGCGGGCCCCCAGTCGGTGGGAAAGCACTACCCTCCATTTTCGCCTCAGGGAGGTTCCTCGGCCCGGATCTCTCCTGCCACGAATCAGGAGAGGCCGAGGCGCCGCGGCGGGCTCAGCGGCTGCAGCTGGGCCCTCGCCATCTTGCGCGGAGGAGGAGCCGCGGCGGCCGCCATGCGGAGAGCTAAGGGGCGGGGGCGCTGCGGGCGAGGGAGGGGGCGGGGGAGCCGAGTTAGCTCGGCCCGGGCGGCGGCTTCGGCGGCGCTTTGAGAGCGGGCAGCGGCGGAGGTAGGGCTGGGTGGCCCATGGAGCGGGCGAGCGCCGGCAGGCTGGCCCACTGGCCCCCGGCGTGGAGCGGGGCGGGGGGCGGGGCGGGGGGCGGCCGAAGCGAGGGGCCGGGTGGGGGCGGGCGGAGGTTTCCGAGGAGGAAGGAGCCGCCGCCATTTTGGGAGCTTCGAGTCAACAATAAAGGACCGAGGGTACAGAGCGGGAGTGGCCTCAGTGGTAGGACTCGGGCCCGAGCCGCGAGGAGTGGGGTGAGGTGAGGGGGTGGAGGTCGGCGGTGCAGCGGGGGCTGCGGGGAGTCCCCCCCGCCCCGGCCGGCGTGGAGGGCGCTCTGAGGCGGAGGACTGAGGCCTGGTCGGGCCCGGGGGAGGAAGGCGGGCGGCAGTTGTGGGGCGGGGGCGCCCGGGAGGAGTGGGATAGAGCACTGTTGTGCCCGACGGGGTCCGGAGGAGGAGCGGGAGAATTCCTCGGAGGAGCTTTGTGGGAGACGAGGGAAGGTGGGATCGTAGGGGGTGGCAAGGACTTAGGGAGATCGTGGAGGTTACAGGGTACGAGGCGGCCCTATAGGGGGCGGCAGGGATATGCAGTAGCGGAGGGCTGGGTTTCGAAGAGGACCGGCTGCTTGACGGAGTAAGGCCTTGCAGGTCGATAACAAGGGGGTGATTATGGAGCCCCAGAGTCATGGAGGAAAGGAGGGGCCGTCTGACTTAAGGGTTTCTCTTCGGGGCCTTTTGGGGGAGCCCCTATTGTTTCCTACCCGCGGAGCTGGTTCCCTGCTCTTGTTGCGCAGATACGATTGCAGGGCCCCAACCCTTTTGTGTTTATGGGCCCAGGGAGCTGACTCGAAGTGTGTGGGTTTGGGGGGGGGTGTTGAAGGGGAGGGAAACATTATTTGCCTACAGTTATGGGGCTCAAATCATTGGCTTGTTTCTTTCCCTTATCGCTCACTCCCCTTTCTCTTCCACAGTCCCCTCGCCCCTTCAAAATAGAACGGTCACTCCAACTTGCAGACCGAGCTTAGAGAAACTGCGCTGCATTCGCACACAAAAGGTCTTTTTGGAGATGACGATACTGTTTTGGGTGTGAAACTGTCAATTGCTAACTACAATCTGGGAAGTGCTGTAATTAACTCCGCTAGGGGTTCCTCCCAACTCGTCTCTGTTTCGTTCGTATTTTTGAAAATGTAGAAA
Source organism: Balaenoptera ricei (assembly GCF_028023285.1). NCBI lineage: Eukaryota > Metazoa > Chordata > Mammalia > Artiodactyla > Balaenopteridae > Balaenoptera > Balaenoptera ricei. The sequence continues at coordinate 13,758,305 of NC_082646.1, forward strand.
TATAACTTGCAAATCTAAATTGGGAAGGGGTAGGAGGAATATTTCTTTTCCTGAGACGTAGAGCTGCAGTGCTGGTTTTAGCTTAATTAAGAGGGGAGCAGTTATCACATAGTCACATTTTGGATGCAGGGAGGTTTGAGGTCTTACGTGCATGATGGACAGTAATGATATCATTTAATTTTTAGAAGTTGCCACTTTCATCCTCTTAGTGCTTGCAAATAAGTAAGTCTTCTGGTATGAAGTAGGTGATATCGCTGATCATAATATAAACCTGTCAATACAGGAAACCAATTACTACCTTGCACTGAAATTGGGTGGCTCTTAACCACCCTCTGCTTAAGAGGTCACTCAGCTTCTGGGAGACTTGGAAATATACAGCTTTGTGTACGTGATAATCAGGATTTGCTTGTGAGCAACTTTATTTTCAATTAAAAAAAAGACATCAAAGAGTTTTTTTTTTTAATTTTATTGTTTGAGAAACCTTGGTGTATGGCAGAAACGCTAATTAATAAGCTAGTGTATATTTGGTAAGAAATGTAAAGGAGTCAAAGAACAAAGCAAACAGTAGCCCTTTATTTTCTGGCCTTTTTCCCTCTGGCTTTTAAATTATGTTTTCATTTACTTCCTTTAAAAATAATTTTATTTGGGGAATAATTTAAAAATTTTTTAAATTAATTTAATTAGTACTCTGGGTTTCCTGGAAAGTTTGATTAAAGTTACTAGTATCTTTAGCCTTTCACAGATTTTTTTTTTAACACAGGTAATTTCCTTTTTGTGTTTTTGTAATTTAAAAAAATGCTACTTCAAGTTGGGATATACTTTTTGAAAAGTGTTATATTTAAAAACGTAGAAGTTTTTTTAGTATTCAGTTTTAATTAAGGTAGCTAAAGGTTTTCTTGGCTGTTTTTCAAGCAAAAGATTTTGACATGTAGACATAGTTATATCCCTTGACTGCTTCCGTTACTCTTTTAAAGGGCAAAAACTTAAGGGAAAAAAAATATTTTTCTTTATAAAGTTTAACTTATGTCATTGAAATTCATAAGGGCATAAATGTGTTCTTCTGAAAGCATAAGGTGAAGTCAAAAGCTCAACTCTTCAAGGATTCTCAGTTGTCAGAAATAGAAAAAAAATTAATGAATTGTCTTGCCTTGTTCATTTGTAGATTTACATTAAGTTGTGTGATACTTCATTGAGTTGTAATGCAATTGAGTGTAATGACTCATTGACTTTAAGAGGTGGCAGGGACTTCAGAGAATTCATCAGGGAGGAAATAAGGGAAGAGATTGTCATTTGACAACTAATGCTAACTTAATCACAGTATCTTTCTACTTGGTATTCTCTGGGTTGCTTTGAACTGACAGTTTAAAATGTTTGAGATCGGTCTCGGTGCAGGTTTGGTTTTTGAGGCAGTTCATCTTTTTGTGTCTTTCCTAGCTTGGCTAGTGATTTGGTCTCAGTGCAGCTATATTCTTAATTCTTTAATTTAAAAGAAGAGAGTGCTTCTAAAGGAGTTCTTTAAAAGGGAAACAAAATTTTTTTTTCTAATTTTACTCTGTTTGCTAATTTAACTTTTTTCTTTGTTTCAGACTGAAGTGAGCGAATTCAGATATATAACTCAACCTTGTTAGAGGGCTTTATTAAAAAATAAAGAGTTGATTCTGTGCATGAGAGCAAGTTACTGCTGCTTACCGTTCAGAGACTTACAGGTGCTTGCCTGCATTGCAATAAAGGACTCATATATTGAGCAAGACTTATATTTATCTCTTCGTTTTGGAGAGCCTAATAAACTGTTATTACAGTTTCTCTACTGACTTTCAAAAGTTTTGAAGTTTGAAAGAGACATCTTTGCAATTAATACAGCATGAGCACGGCCAGAACAGAGAACCCTGTTATAATGGGTCTATCCAGTCAAAATGGTCAGCTGAGGGGCCCTGTGAAGCCCAGTGGTGGCCCTGGAGGAGGGGGCACACAGACACAGCAACAGATGAACCAGCTGAAAAACACCAACACAATCAATAATGGCACTCAGCAGCAAGCACAGAGTATGACCACCACTATTAAGTAAGTGTTAGAATAAATAATAAACACACTTGGGGGACCAAGGAGATTTATTTTGTTAGTTTGTTGTTGACTACTTTGTGTATACCTTAGTTTAACCATTTTGATAGCAAATAGAGGACAGATGCCTTTGTTTTATGGCCAGCAGGTATTTGCAGTAGAAGAATGTATTTCTGTCATAACTAATTCAGGTTTATTAAGTAACTTAACAGGCACAGATTAATATATATTAATTTTGTGTAGACTATTTTTCGAAACATTTCTGGCTTTCATAATGAGCTCAGATTCATCTTGTTTTTGCCAGTATGGCTTTTTCCCTAGTGTTGGAACTTGACCTTATCCTAGTTTGAATGGCAGTTATAGCCAGTTTCACGTTTTAAATTTAAAGACTTGCCCAGCCTTCTGAACTTCAAACATACTCATAGAAAATTTATCCATAACTTTTTTTTAGTTTATGACACTTTGCTTTTCTGCCCTATTTATTTACTTTTCAAATACACTTTCTCCTCCTTTTACACACACACACAAAATAACAAGCAGTTTATGTCATAGGGAACTCAGGATTTTGAACTCTTGTAAACACATCTCTGAATAGTCCCAAACCCGTTTGACAACTTTTAAAAACGTAAGAGCCTCATCTTACTACAGAATATTTTTTCTTTTAAATTTGGAAGTGTGTAGGCTATCATCTTTAGGTGTACACTTTAAAGTATTTGGTAACTATGACTCCAAAGAATCAGTTAATAGAAAACATTCAAGAATCTTGACCCATTTGAGATTTGTCTTTGTTAAAAATCTAGCCATGTAAGTTGATTTAACCTCTAGAAATCTTCGTAAGATGATAAAACTCTTTCAAGGAACCAAAGCTTGTGTTTTATTACAACCTAGATCTTTTCCATGCCTAAAAAGTACTTACTAAAGAAAAATAGTCCTAACTTCCAACAGAATTGGTTTGGTCACTAGGAGAATTGGCATTAATGCGTATTATTTTTGAGATGAATATTTTAATTAGTATAGAAATCAAGAATATTTTCTAAATTGCAGTTTGTCTTGACAAAATATGAATAGGCTAGCAATATTTAGGCTACTTTTAATCCTTAATCATAGAAACATAAAGCTACATTATTTCATTTTGAGAGTATTTTCTACTTGAACTCAGATTTGAGACAGCAGTGGATTTTGCCTTTTTTTTTTTTTTTTTTTTTGCTTTTCCTAGGATTAATGGTTTCTTTTCAATTCTGTGAATCTTTAAATCTCAGTTTAAATGTCATCTCTTCTATGAAGACTTCTAGATCCCATGGCTCAGAGCTCTTCTAATACCTATCTCTATCACTTATTTTCTCATTAAAAATTTTTTTTAACCTCCTAAGATTATACATTTTTTTTGTAGGCAGATTTTGCATTGTATCTTCCCGCATTTTTATCCACTATTTAGTGAATTTGGCAATGTGGCAAGCTGGCTTACTAGGATGTTCAACTGACATTTTTGTTTATACCAAACTTTGCTATGGTATGGACTGGGGTGAAAGGCTTTAGTACCCTTGGATTGGTAGCAAATAGTTCCCTGTGTTACAGTATCTGGGATTATGTGGGACCTAGCTTTAAGTAAAATATATGCTTATCTTTCTAAATCAAGACTCTTGAGATGTTTGGGGTGCTCTAATTATATGAGTTACTGCAATTAAATCAGTGAAAGCCTACTTATTTTAAAGACACAGTTGAAAGCATTGTCTGCTTTATTGACAGTCTTTTTTCTGTTAGATGCTTTGGGTATTGTATTATTTGAAGTTTTTACCTGACCAAAAAGAAAATTTTTTATTACGTTTTCTTTGTTGTTTTCTTTCATGGTTTCAGGCATCCCCAGTAAAAAAGATAAAGAGAGATGTTTACTAGCAGCTAATGTCGAGTTCTTCTTTTGCCAGGCACTGTGCTGAGTGCTTTATAGAAATTATTTTATGTAATTTTTATCCCATTTTTTATGTGAGAGAATGGAGGTTTAGAAAAGTAACTGTTTCCAAGGTCACAGAACTAATATGTAGAAGAGTCAGGGCTTGAACTCAAGTCTGAAACTTTATAGATTCCTTGGCTTTAACTAGTCACCAAGAGTTACAAACTCAGATGCCTATAGGGGACTGCCAGATTAGAGGGTACTTGCCCTATTAAAAGGCATCAACCACTTGATTTTAAACTCCATTTACTAAGCTCTGTCAAACTATTGCCATGCAGAAATTTGAAACCAGTGTTGCTAAAGCTTCCAGGTTTTTTCAAGAAAATCCAGAATCTGGACTTTTACACAAAATCTCCTAATTTTTTAATGTTGGCCACTAATTTAAATTAAAACACACACTATATAGGTCAAACAAAACATATGGGTTACCAGTTTTGAAAATGGTTGGACTGTATACAACACTGCTTCTCTTAAGAGGATGGATACCTTACTCCCTTCTATTCTTGATTTTTTAAAATTCTCCCTAGATTGTTGTGCTTTGTAAGAAAGAACAGTTTTTCTAAAATTGTTTATCTCTTTTGTTACCTGTATTCTTAAGTAAACGGCAATATGTTAAACTTAGTGTGGTTTTTAGAATTATAATCGAGATGAATTATCTTTGTATTTTAGAATACTAATGCTGTGAATTCTGATACTTCAATTTTACTGTATTCTCTCTAGACCTGGTGATGACTGGAAAAAGACTTTAAAACTCCCTCCAAAGGATCTAAGAATCAAAACTTCGGTAAGTTGGTTGTAACATTCAAGTGGAAAAATGATGTGGAAAGTGAAGTAGTTATTTAATGATAACAGGCACTGTGTTTACTCTTAAGTAAGTTGAAGTGGTTGAAATTGTATAACTCATGTATGATAAGTTGCCCAAAATTTCCACTGTTTGGAGGAATTAGTAATAATGTGTATGTATACACATTATTGTAGTATATAATGTAATATTTAATATACAGTATACAATACAATAATTATCACTATATATAGAGTATTTAATATATAATTTATATATTGAATATTGTGTTTATACGTATATATATCTTATCTCATTTGTGGAACGCTTTTATGGTTTTCAAGGCATTTTCTCAAAATTCTCTTGTTTCCAGCAGCACAGTAAGTTTCAGGGTAGGTATTGTCCACATTTTGTGGATGAGAAAACTGAAGTTGAGAGGTTAGTTCTCTTAGCCCAGTGTTCTCAACCAAGGGCAATTTTTGTCCCCTAGGAAGCATTTAGCAATAGCTGGAGACATTTTTGGTTATCACAGCTGAAGGGATGCTACAGAACAGCCCCTTACAGCAAAGAATTTTCTGGCCCAAATGTCAATAGTGCTGGGCTTGAGAAACCCTGGTTTAGACTAGGATATTTGTAGGCAGTGCATGGTGGAGCTAGGGTTTGACTTCACATCTTGTGGTTTGATACTTATATAGAAATAACAGTATTCCATCAGTCCTTAGAGAAAAATGACCACAGGGTGGCTGGTCTTTCCCCAAAACATAGTTTTTAAATGGCTTGTGTGTGTTAAAGAGAGTGGTTATTTTTCAGTTGAACTATAGATCAAGACAGAGAACTAATCTGCATACATTTATATTTTAAATGGGGTAAAGAATTAGTCTCTCAAACACTTTATTAAGCATGCTAATTACCAAAGGAACCCAGTTGTACTTCATTCTTCTGATGTTTGTCTGTTTTTGTTTGACCAGGATGTGACCTCCACAAAAGGAAATGAGTTTGAAGATTACTGTTTGAAACGGGAGTTGCTGATGGGAATTTTTGAAATGGGCTGGGAAAAGCCATCTCCTATTCAGGTATGTTTCCCCTTTTTTATCATATGTATAATGTTATGAGTTAAGCGTTACACACTTTTTGATCTGCGGGAATGGTACAGTGAAACAACAATTCTCTCCAGTTTGTATACACACACATATATATATATATGTACACACAGGCATACACACTTTCTGAACCTTTAAATGGTAAGTTACAAAATCATGGCCCTTTATTTCTAAATATTTCAGTGTGTATTTCCTAAGAATAGGGATAGTCTCTTGAATAATCATAGTACAGTTATGTTCAGTCAGTTTAACTTTAATGCAATATTTCTATCTCATCTGTCATTTGTAGTCTTATTTTTAATTGGCCCCCAGATTTTGTCTTAAAGCATGTTTTTTCTCTTCTGTATAGGGCCCATCCTAGGATCAGGTATTGCATATAATGGTTACATCTCTTTTAGTAGTGAGCATTTCCCTATTCTTTTTTTGTCTCTTATGACATTGACATGTTAAAAATATGGCCCCCTTCCTTTTTTTTTTTTTCCTCCAGTAGAACATTCCTCATTTTGGGTTTGTCTCATGTTTCCATGTGATTAGATTCAAGTTATGCATTCTTAGCCAGAATACTGCAGAAGTCACATTTGAAGGGATAGTGTTCATCTATTCCTCAAGGGTGATTTTAATTTTGATTACACTTTTGAAGTGGTGTCTTGATTTTTCTACTGTATAATTATTGCTCCCCCCCACCACCTTGAAACTAATAAACAGTCTTTGGGGAGCATTGTAAGGCAATGCAGATATACTACTCTTCATAAAAATTTCCCCCTAGCTCCTCCTTATGTATCTATATATTATCAATGTGGACTCATGAATTACTTTTTTTTTTTAATGGTATTTTTTTTATGTATATAGATTTATTTATTTATTTATTTATTTATTTATTATTTTTGGCTGCGTTGGGTCTTCGTTGCTGTGTGTGGGCTTTCTCTAGTTGTGGTGAGGGGAGGCTACTCTTCATTGCAGTGTACGGGCTTCTCATTGCAGAGCACGGGCTCTAGGCGCACGGGCTTCAGTAGTTGTGGCACATGGGCTCTAGAGCTCAGGCTCAGTAGTTGTGGAGCATGGGCTTAGTTGCTCTGCAGCATTGGCAGGCAGACTCTTAACCACTGTGCCACCAGAGAAGTCCCTTTAATGGTATTTTTGTGCTCGAATTGTCCCATATTTGGCCAGTGTGAGCTCCTTCAAGCCAGTTCCTTTGTGTTTGTAATGTTCCTCTTTCATTTTTTTCCTCTGATAGACTATTTTATAAAGCAGTTTTAAGTTCATAGCAATTGAGCAAAAGAGATTTTTCATAAATCCCTGCCCACACTCATGCATAGCCTCCCCCATTATCAGCATTCCCCACAAGAGCAATATTTGTTACAACTGATGAACCTGTGTTGACACATTATCACCCGAAGTCCATAGTTTGCATTAGGGTTCATTCTTGGTATTGTACATTCTGTGAGTTTGAACAAATGTATAATGACATGTATCCACCATTATAGTATCATACAGAGTAGTTTCACTGACCTCTGTGCTCCACCTATTCACCCTTCCCTTCCCACTTCGTTTTTCTTGAGCACTTCCTTTTTGGTATACCATGATGTCAAGCTTATCTGTAGAGCTACCCTTCCCCAGCCTCAGAATCAGCTATTTCTCCAAGGAACTCTAATTCCAATTAGTGGGGAGTAGTATTAGGGACCAAGATCTAAGCACTAGGTGCACTCTTTGAGTGGAAAGAGCAAGGAAATATATGTATGTATACACATACATGCCTGTAGACCTAAACATGCATTATACATACACAGATTTGATAAATGTGTTTGTTCTCTTCACATAAATTGAAGCTGTTGAATCCAAGCTGTACTCGGGACAAACTCTGTGACATCATTGAGTACTTTTTCATTGAACAAACATGTATCAAGTGACCTAGAAAGTGTTAAGACCCTGAGGGTGTTATGATGAACAAGATAAATAGGGTTCCTGCACTCAATAAGGACAGCTTATTGTACAGGTAATTTCAGTGTAATGTAATGGGCACATATATGTAGTTGAAATTGCACATGTATGTAGCCACTAGGGAAGATGGAACAACATGGAAGAAGTGATCCATGTTCCAAGTGGGGAACACTGGAATGGTGATTGCCTGGGGATGAGTGTGTGCCTTTGTGGACAAACTGAAAGGAGTTTGTTGTGGTTAGAGAAAGTATCAAGATAAAGTTATACCTCATCAGGCAGTTTGAGTGCAGATATCAAAAATATTTAGGAATCTACTTTTCTATAATATAGTTCATGTTAGTCTATTTTATCTATAGGAGTGAAACATTTTATGGGCACTTTTCTACTGTATCATTCAACTTTGTATCTCTAGTACTTAGCAAGGTGCATGGCAGGAAATAGGCCCTCAGTTGTATTGCTTTGTTGGAATTATGGTTAATGGATATCTGTAAGCGAACTTCGTCTAGAGAAGTGTTTGAGAGCACTGTCTTTGCGGTGAGGCTGCGCAGGTTGAATCCCAACTCCACTCCTAAGGAGATTATTTAAATGTCTCGAAGCTTCCGCTTTCTGACCTATAAAATTGATAAAATCGTATATACCGTGGAGTTGTTGTAAAGATTAAATGAGGTAATTCATGTTAGTATCCTAACTACAGTGGCTAGTAGGTGACAAATGCCCAATAAATGTTATGGGGTTTTATTTTATGTAGTTTTATCAAAAAAGGAGATTGGTTCATTTAGCAGAGTTAATTCTTAACGGACGCTTGCTGACTCCTGTTTCACACCTTTGTATTAAATTTTAAAATTCACTTTGTTATTTGCATTCTCAGTTTGGTATAGCATATAGATAATTAACTCTCCAGCCACTTAGCCAGTCTACCATCTAGCTTTTTCTGTAAAGTAGAAATGATCTCCCTCACAGGGTTTTTATCGTGAGGACCAGAGGTAGTGTACAGGCATACCTCGTTTTACTGTGCTTTGCTTTACTGTATTTTGCAGATACTGCGTTTGGGTTTTTATTGGTTTTTTTTTTAAAACAAATCGAAGGTTTGTGGCAACCCTGTGTTGTCACATGATGGTTATTATTTTTAAATTAAGGTGTGTATATTGTTTTTTTACACAGTGCTACTGCACACTTAATAGACTATAGTATAGTGTAAACATAACTTTTATATGCACTGGGAAACAAAAATATTTGTGTGACTCACTTGATTGCACTGATCTAGAACCGAATCCGCAATCCTCCAAGGTGTATTTTGAAATAGCAGAGTATGAATATAAAATATTATTCTATATACCTGAGACTATCATTCACATTGCTTTTTCCTGCACTATTGTTTTGCCTGAGAATCCATGGAAAACACAAGATAACATGCTTCTTAGAATCATTCAGTGTAACAAACCATAAATACTAGGACTTTAGAACCAAAAGAAATCTAGAAGGCCTCTAGTAAAATCCAACCTCGTGACTGACATTCTTCTATTCTCTTCTTGTCTACCTTCTCTCCTCACTTTTTTTTTTGTTATTTTTTTTCTTTTCCTAAAACATGTCTATTGTCTTTATAGTACTTAGTTTTACAGTTTTATTCAGGTTTTTTTTTTCTCTCCAGATATAAAATCCTTTTGATCAGATGGGTGTCATATGCATTTGAATCTTTTTTAAGAGATCTGACTTAGTTGCATTTTGGCTATAAGATTATTGGAAAATGAGGCACTTAAAATCTTTTGAGATGATATAATTTTACACTGACAGGCTGGAGCCGGATATACTACAGATTGCTTCCACACATCTTTCTTTGGTACAGCCATCTGTGATTCTAGTTCTAGGTCTGAATGCTGTGCCCAGTAGCATAACCATGCCATTCTAAGGCCTAGCTTTACAGGAATAGAGACTTCTTTGGAGGACCTAAGAGTCTGTTATTCTGCTTAACATTGAGAAACCTTATATTAACTTGGGGATGATTGGTGACAGCTCTTGCTGCTTCCAGACCTTAGGCACAACTTTTGAAGACTTTTAAGGTAAGAAGGTGATGGAATGGCAAGTAGTTCATTATTGAGGGAAACATGGAAGTTCTTCTTTTGGCAACCAAATTTCATATCAAGTCGGGAATCTCAAATTATTTTGAGAAATTATTTTGTTAACCAAGTCTAATTGGTCGTTTATTAAATTTATAGTTAAGAATTAGAGCATTCTTAATTCTTTTGTAATTCATTCCTCCTGCTGACATGGATTTATTGCCAAAAGAAATATTTTCCTAAATTCTCAAAAAAGTCTTTAAATGCATGTCTTCATTGGTTACTATGGTAAAATTGGGGTGTGTTCCTTAAGCTGGAGATGTTCTTTTTGAAATTACTATCTTCCATCTCCTTTTTTTCTGGGTAGCAGTAGATGTCTTAACTATTGCTTACCTCCTCCACAGTACCCATATTTTTTTCCCCCTGAAATTAAGGTTCTTAAATTCAACTGGTCCTAGGAAGTAAAAAGAAGCAGCTACTCTAAAAGCAGCTAGCTGGGCAATTTGGAGCCTTTTCAGGTACTGTACTTTTGTAAAATGCCTCTCAGTACTAGGAAATTGGAAGGTATCCCATTCTTTGGTTGTAGGCAACAGAAACCAACTTGGGTTAACTTAAGCAAAAGGAAATTTATTGAATATCAGGAATTCACAAGATTAGGGAGAAGTCTGGAGAAACACACTTGGCATTGGCCAAGAACCAAGGCAGCCCTAAAGGGCTCAGGAAGCTGTAAATTGTTATAGGATGCACTATAGCAATTTCAATTCTTAGAAGGGAGCATTCAGCCAGCCTGACTTCAGTCAGTGTCCTCCATTTAGCTGAGGAAGTTGGCTAGACTATCCATTGGGGTGGGGAGGATGTAATTCCTCAAAAGGAAAGTTAGGGTGCTACTAAGAAAGGGAAATGGATAGCAGGGTTATAAAAACACAATAAATACATACTTACTCAGTCCCTAGACCTTAACAGTGGAACATGGACTTTGGAGAGCTAAAGTGGCAGGATCGGACCTTAAGGTCGTGGGGTTGTTTCTGTTTTTTTGTGTTTGTTTGTTTTGGTTTTTGGTGGGTTTTGGTTTTGTTTTTGGTTGCTTTGTTTTGTTTTTGGTGGCTTTAGGGTATAAATCACACAGCACACAATTCACACATTTTAAGTATACAATTCATTGTTTTTTAGTATATTCACAGTTGTGCAGTCACACAACTAAAACAGTCAGTTTTAGAACATTTTCATCACCCCAAAAAGAAACTTCTTTAATAATCACCCTCATCTTCTACTAGCTCTAAGCAACCACTAATCTACTTTCTGTCTGTATGGATTGGCTTATTCTGGACAATTTCACGTAAATGGAATCATACAATATATGCTCTTTTGTGACTGGCTTTTTTGACTTAGCATGTTTTTAGGGCTCATCCATATTGTAGCATGTATCAGTACTGCATTCCTTTTTATTGTTGAATAATATTCCACTGTATAGCTACACCACATTGGTTTATCCATTCTTCAGTTGGTAGGGTTGTTTCCACTGTTAGCTGTTACGAATAATGCTCCTTTGAACATTGGTGTATGAATTTTTGTGTGGAGATATTTTCATTTCTCTTGGGTATATACCTAGGAGTAGAATTGCTGGTTCATATGGTAACTCTTTAACCTTCTGAGGAACTGCCAGACTGTTTTCCAAAATGGCTGTACATTGTACTTAGTGGTATATGAGGTACTGATTTCTCTGTTTGCAAACCGAAGTTCAAATCCTGGTTCTGGCATTTCTTGCTTTGTGACCTTTGGTAAAACAGTCTGAGGATCCATTTGTCAGTTGTAAAACAAAAAGTACCTAACTTGAAAGGATATAATTAACGTTAAGTATCTAAGCATAGTGTCCACCACAGTAAGTTTTTAAAAATTATTTAGCTTCCTTCCTCCTTTCTCTTCTCCCTGGCAGCTCCCCATGACTTCCTCTTGGGTTTCAAAGCTGTCTGAGTTGGACTTGAATTCTCTTGCTTCATATTCCTTAATCTTCCTAGCAAACAGTGGTAAGAGACGGTGTGGATATACTGGATTTCCTGACTGCTAATCATAATGATCACCATATGAGATGAAATACAGTGCATCTTAACTTACAGACTAGCTTACTTTGTTAAAGTCCTATCCTTAAACAGTTTCTGTAGAGCATAAGTCCTGTCAGAGTAGAGGAATAGAAGTCAGTGAATGGCTTTTAAGTCAAAAGATAAACCCCAAATAGGAATTAGGATACCCCCAATCTAATTCTATCCTGTCTTACTTCATTCAGAAGTCTTATCTTTTTTTATTATTATTAATTTTTATTGGAGTATGGTTGCTTTACAATGTTTTGTTAGCCTCCACTGCACAACAAAATGAATCAGCCATACACATACAGGTATCCCCTCCCTTTTGGACTTCCCTCCCATTTAGGTTACCACAGTGCATTAGGTAGAGTTCCCTGTGCTATACAGTATGTTCCCATCAGTTGTCTATTTTGTACATAGTTTGAATAATGTATATGTGTCAATCCCAGTCCCTCCTTCCCCGCCCCTTTCCCCCTTGGTATCCATACATTTGTTCTCTACGTCCAGATCTCTTTCTGCTTTGCAAGTAAGATCATGTATACCATTTTTCTAGATTCCATATATACACGTTATTATACGACATTTGCTTTTCTCTTTCTGACTTCACCCTGTATGACTCTCAGTTCATCCGTGCCTCTACAAATGACCCAATTTCGTTCCTTCTTATGGCTGAGTAATATTCCATTGTATATATGTACCACATCTTCTTTATCCATTCCTCTGTTGATGGACATTTAGATTGCTTCCATGTCCTGGCTATTGTAAATAGTGCTGCTGTGAACATTGGGGTGCATGTGTTTTTTTTGAATTATGGTTTTCTCTGGGTATATGCCCAGTAGTGGGATTGTTGGATCATATTGTAGTTCTATTTTTAGTTTTCTAAGGAAACGCCATACTGTTCTCCATAGTGGCTGTATAAATTTACATTCCCACCAACAGTGTATGAGGGTTCCCTTTTCTCCACACCCTCTCCAGCGTTTATTGTTTGTAGATTTTTTGATGATGGCCATTCTGACCGGTGTGAGGTGATACCTCATTGTAGTTTTGATTTGCATTTGTCTAATAGTGATGTTGAGCATCCTTTCATGTGTTTGTTGGCCATGTGTATGTCTTCTTTGGAGAAATGTCTATTTAGGTCTTCTGCCCATTTTTGGATTGGGTTGTTTTTTTGATATTGAGCTGTGTGAGCTGCTTGTATATTTTGGAGATTAATCTTTGTCAGTTGCTTTGTTTGCAAATATTTTCCCCATTCTGAGGGTTGTCTTTTCGTCTTGTTTATGGTTTCCAGAAGTCTTATCCTTTTAAAGAACCTGATTCAGGAAGTCACTGGGAGACTACCTAGCCTTTTTTTCTGCTGTAGAACTGAGTAGTATGCAGGTAGCCTGTTTAAAAACCATAGAAGAGAATGAACCCATGGGGATAATGGGCCTTCAGGACAACAAAAGATTAATAGAGTTGACTCAAAGTAGGGGGGAAGAGATTAAGACCAAAGGGTCAAAACCAAGGTTTTCTTCTTTGACCTGCTTTACCATACATAATAAGCAGACTGTTTAATGCTGGCTGTAGGAACAAGATAATAGAGTATTGTCACTGGATCATTTTCGCAGTTGTTCTGGCAGCTATGTTAGTTATTCTGACCATATGGAACCCATCTGACCCCTGTGATTGGGGTTCTAGAATAAGAGTCATGGTGGGAAATGAAAGTCATGATGCTTATGATTTAGATATTTCTCCAGTAACGGTTTTTGGGGTTTTTTTTATTTTTATTTTTTGGCTGCGTTGGGTCTTTGTTGCTGTGCGTGGGCTTTCTCTAGTTGCGGCAAGCGGGGGCTGTTTTTTGTTGCGTTGTGCAGGCTTCTCATTGCAGTGGCTTCTCCTGTTGCAGAGCCTGGGCTCTAGGCGCGTGGGCTTCAGTAGTTGTGGCACAGGGCTCAGTAGTTGGGGCTCAGTAGTTGTGGCACAAGGGCTCAGTAGTTGTGGCACACAGGCTTAGTTGCTCCGAGGCATGTGGGATCTTCCCGGCCCAGGGCTCGAACCCGTGTCCCCTGCATTGGCAGGTGGATTCCTAACCACAGCGCCACCAGGGAAGTCCTTCAGTAACAGTTTTAAAGTGCTAGAGATACTTGTTTTGCTCATTAGCTCAAGCATAGAAAGAACTAATTATTTTAGTGATTGTGAATCTCTTTTCCTAATTTATTTTCCTAATTTTCTAGTTTTAGAAATTAAAATGTTTAGTTTTAGAAATCGAAATGTTCTGCTTCCTCTCTGTTTATACCTGTTTTACTTTTTAAATTTCTCTCCGTATATGTGTATTTAATATTTAGTAATTGTTAGGAATCCTTTGCTATTGTCTAGGAAATATTATAATATTATAATAAGAAATATTGTCTTCTGCAAAACACATAAAACAAACTAAGCCAAATATGAAAATGAGAAGTCAGCCTTGGTAATGTGACCATGGATCAAGATAACTGGGATAGAGTTGAGACTCCAGTTGAGCACATCTCAGGACAGAAGTTGGCTGTGAGACAGACATTGGACATTATGTAATACGATTTTTAAAAAAATCAAATAGGACCTGAGGTTAAACTTTCCCAGCTGATTCCTGTTTTGTGTAGGGATAAATTGTCCAACCTACAATTTTTCATTGTGGTCAAATTGGTTTACTAGTCTCAGAATATCTTATTACAGTCTTTCCTTTGAATATTGTTTGTGCTGTCTTTTCCTCCAGTTTTTAATTGTGAAATGTCCTTTGCTTTTTTTTCCTCTACGTATTCATGATGTTAGCCCAAGTTACTCTTCTTGGTTGTTGATGCTCAGCTTCCTTAGACAACACATTTGCACATGCAGACTTACATATACAGTTTTTTTTATTACTTGAGTATGTATTTTATAAGCAGTTCTGGTAAATGTCAGTTGATACTGATGGTGATGTGGACTGGTCCTGCTAATTTATTTGGTCTCTACTTATTCTTGTAAAATACTTCATAATACCAAAGAGCTATGTATACTTTCAGTGTGTTTTAGAGAAGAATTTGCTTATGTACTGTTTTTATTCACAAATAATTTGCATTGTCTTATCTCTTCTAGGAGGAGAGCATTCCCATTGCTTTATCTGGTAGGGATATTTTAGCTAGAGCAAAAAACGGAACAGGCAAGAGCGGTGCCTACCTCATTCCCTTACTTGAACGGCTAGACCTGAAGAAGGACAATATACAAGGTTAGTTTGTTTAAATTGTAAATGGCGATTTAAATCTTGGAGCTATTACCATCTGTTTTTTAGTCAGAACTTAAATAATCTGGAATTTGTATTTATCCTTTTCACAGTTTTTGGCCTGGTTGTCTTGTAAAAATGATCCCTAACTTTTTTTTTTTTTTTTTTTTTAATTAATTTATTTATTTTATTTATGGCTGTGTTGGATCTTCATTTCTGTGCGAGGGCTTTCTCTAGTTGTGGCAAGCGGGGGCCACTCTTCATCGCGGTGCGCGGGCCTCTCACTATCGCAGCCTCTCTTGTGGTGGAGCACAGGCTCCAGACGCGCAGGCTCAGTAATTGTGGCTCACGGGCCCAGTTGCTCTGCGGCATGTGGGATCTTCCCAGACCAGGGCTCGAACCCCTGTCCCCTGCATTGGCAGGCAGATTCTCAACCACTGCGCCACCAGGGAAGCCCCGATCCCTAACTTTTTAAAGAGATTTCTAGTTTTCAAAGTTCTTTTACATATTACACAGCTATGACAACATTCCAGTGAGATAGGCAAAATAAGTATTAAATTTTCAGCTATTTTTTCCCCCAGCTTTCTTTCTTTCTTTCTTTCTTTATTTTTGGCTGTGTTGGGTCTTCGTTTCTGTGCGAGGGCTTTCTCTAGTTGCGGCGAGCGGGGCCCACTCTTCATCGTGGTGCGCGGGCCTCTCACTATCGTGGCCTCTCGTTGCAGAGCACGGGCTCCAGACGTGCAGGCTCAGTAATTGTGGCTCACGGGCCTAGTTGCTCCGCGGCACGTGGGATCTTCCCAGACCAGGGCTTGAACCCGTGTCTCCTGCATTGGCAGGCAGATTCTCAACCACTGTGCCACCAGGGAAGCCCTCCCCAGCTTTCTTGATCTATAATTATTATTTCTGCCATCTCTCTGTTACTAACTTTCATGTGATATAAATAGAACTGGGCGGCAAGAGTTTCTTATTTGGGTATTTTGACTAGTGAATCTCTTACTAAAATATTAATGAACTTTGGGCTAATAATTGACAACTCGAAGAACCCTTTAAGGGGTTGTAACTAAGAAGAGTACAAGAATTGTATAGCATTGTTACTGAGGAAAAGTCTAAATCTGGAACAATATAATAGGTTCTCTTTTTTTTTTTTTTAAGAAATTTATTCATCTGAGTGTCTTAGTTAAAAGGGGAAATATTTCTGTAGCTTCTTAAACTCTTAATATATGCTGGTTTTTTTCTGTTTTCTCTGTTATTTGTTATTTTCCAGCAATGGTGATTGTTCCCACTAGAGAACTTGCTCTACAGGTCAGTCAAATTTGCATCCAGGTCAGCAAACACATGGGAGGGGCTAAAGTGATGGCAACCACAGGAGGAACCAATTTACGAGATGACATAATGAGGCTTGATGATACAGGTAGGAAATGATTGATGTAAGGTGGCTGGCTCTCTGTAATTCCACACACAGGTGTTTCCTTTCAGTAACTTATTAAAGTTGTTTTTAAAATTAATAAGGAACAAACATTGCAGTAGAAAAATGAATAAAGGAAATGACCATTTCATTCAAGCATAAAAACAAATTGTTTTAGTAATTGAAAGACTATTCAACCTTACTAGTAATTTTTTAAATTACACATAAAAACAGTAAAGTGATATTGTACCTTTCTGATTGACAAGGTTAATTCATATTGGCAAGGCTAATTAGTAACCAGTAATGTGAGTTTGTGGAGAAATTGGCTGTCTTGCAACATGGAGGTATAAATTGATATAATCTCTATGGTGGGCAATTTGGCATTATATTTCAAAATTATAAATGTATATTTTTAAGAATCTTTTTTTGAAGAAATAAGTGGACAAATGCAAGGTGGTTTACTACAGCATGGTTTGTAGTACTGAAAAAATTGGAGCAACATGAATGTCAGGGGAGTTTGGCTAAAATACATTGGGTATAGTCTGAAGGGAATTCCACACGGCCATTAAAGAGTGAAGCTGACCTGTATTCATTTTTTAATGAAGAGTTCTCCATGATACATTATTTAGTGAAAAAAGAAAACAGCAAGAATGAAATCCACTTATATAAAATTATATATAGAATTTTAGTCAAAATTTTATATATGATTATCATTTGATAAGTTTAATTACTATATTCTTTGTGCTGTCCTGTTATTTAAAATGATTATTTGATCCTTATTACAGTCTTCAGAAGACCATTGATCTAGATTAAAGGCAAGCTACTGTATCAGAAGCTTGGCATACCTTTTGTTTTTCCTTGGGGGTTGCCCCAAGACAAGTATGCCCCTTATTTGGAGCAGGTGATTTGGGAAGTTGTAGCCCCACCCCATGTAGCAGTGAAACTAACAGGTATTCTCTAGCCAAACAAAGATGAAATGGAAATCCATATTCTTAAAACACACCTTTGCCTCTTTTTATTATTCCTACCTCTACAGCAGTATTTCTGATAAAATATATGATATAAACCTTTATCCTTTTTGCCCCAACTAAAATTAACGAAAATATGTTTTCTAATCTTGTGTAGTGCATGTCGTGATAGCTACCCCTGGGAGAATCCTGGATCTTATCAAGAAAGGAGTAGCAAAAGTTGATCATGTCCAGATGATAGTATTGGATGAGGTAATGTCTCTTCATTTGGAAACATACTATTCTGTACTACTCTGGCTTTGTTCATAACTGCCAGTGAGTGAAGCATAACCTCTTCGTGTTTATGAGCTTTTATTTATTTATTTATTTATTTTTAGTTTTTGGCTGCATTGGGTCTTCCTTGCTGCGTGCAGGCTTTCTCTAGTTGTGGCGAGCGGGGGCTGCTCTTCGTTGCAGTGGGTGGGCTTCTCATTGCGGTGGCTTCTCGTTGCAGAACACAGGCTCTAGGCACACGGGCTTCAGTAGTTGTGGCACGCAGGCTCAGTAGTTGTGGCTCACAGGCTCAGTAGTTGTGGTACATGGGCTTAGTTGCTCTGCGGCATGTGGGATCTTCCCGGACCAGGGCTCGAACCCATGTCCCCTGCATTGGCAGGCGAATTCTTAATCACTCTGCCACCAGGGAAGTCCCTATGACCTTTTAATAAATGCATGACTCTTGTCGGTTCAAACTAATTTGCTTATAAAACATGTTTTACCCTTTAAAAACAATAGATGATAGGAATTTATAGGAGTAAATCAGCCTTGTGTCTTTTTCTTAGTAAAGCCAGGTTTTTATTTTTCAATAAGAGAAGTTGTTGAATAATCTCAAAGCCAAGTTCATTCTAAGTCTCTTTCCATTCTGTGATTCATCTTAAGAAGCATGTAATGTCTCTAACCCCTCATTTAACATACAACTTTGTATTGTTTGGTTTTTCGTCTCTGTTATAATGTGTTATCTCACCAGGTTATAAGTGCCTTTTAAGAACTTACTCAGCTCTGCATCCTTGGGACCTAGCAGTGTTTTATATGTATATGAAATCAGTGTTGATGTTTTTAAAGTTATTTTCCTGTTTGGTCTGTGTTTTAGATTACTAGAGCAGTTTCGTCATGATCTAATTTGGAACAGGTTTTTATCTTTGAGTAATGAGAGAGCACATTTATTAGTTACTGTGTGCTAGCACTAAGTGCTTTACATGTTTTTTCATTTAATTTTTGCAAGAATCCTATAAGGTAGGTATCCTATAAAGTAGTTACTACAGTAAGAAGACACCTTAATTTTTAAATTGTGGAAACTGAAATAGTCAGTGGTTAAGAAGCCTCCCAACATAGCTAATAAGCGAAGGAGACAAGTTTTAAACCCAGGTAGTTTGACTCTGCAGCCTGTACTTTTAATCACTATACCATAATGTCTCTGTAATGGGAGTCACATTAAAATTTTGTTATGGGAACAAGGATTATATCTGTCTAGGACTTTTTTTCCTTGGAAGATGAGTATTACAGACTTTTCCCCTTCTGAATCACTGGTAATGTGTCTTGGTGCCTTTGGACTATGCAGTGTTGTAGAGGACTTACTGTTTACGACCAGGAGCATTCCATGAACTTGCTGGGTGATGCCTTATTAACCAAAGACCTTAGACATTATTTCATTGTGTTTAAGATCGTCTTCTCTTTGTACTGCAGGCAGATAAGTTGCTGTCACAGGATTTTGTGCAGATAATGGAGGATATTATTCTCACGCTACCTAAAAACAGACAGATTTTATTATATTCTGCTACCTTCCCTCTTAGTGTACAGAAGTTCATGGTGAGTATAAACCTGTACTTGGAAGCAGTACTATCCTGTTGTTCATGAGTATATCTTTATCCATGATTACATCTTACTACTAGTCTATATATTAACGCTGATTTCAAGTTTTGGGCTTTTTCTTTAGCTGATCAATTAAGGTTTGTTGTGCATAAATTAACTGATTTTTTTAAGATACAAAAGTAATTTGATTCTTATTTGTTCACTTAGCTTTTGTTGTCAGACTGACATAGCCATTGATGCTAGATAAATTGATTACAGCATAATTCTATATTTAAAGTACAAAATAGTAACTTAGCTGTATATCTGAATGTTATATCTCCCATTTTATGGTAATTTACTTCTTTCATGACAGATAATAACATTTTAAAGAGGGCTCCATCCCTTAAAGTAAGAGTTTATCAGACAGAAATGTATGAGGATATATTCTGAGTTTAAGAAATAGACTCTGCTTTCATTTAAATATGAGACTCTTCTTTTTTTTCAGAATTCCCATTTGCAGAAACCCTATGAGATTAACCTGATGGAGGAACTAACTTTGAAGGGAGTAACCCAGTACTACGCATATGTAACTGAGCGCCAAAAAGTACACTGCCTCAACACACTTTTCTCCAGGGTAAGTCTGTTAGGCTTCAGCAGCTGAATGTTGTCCGTTACTTACTACTTAACCTCAGTAAAACAAACAGTTGTATCAGTTTTCTCACCATTTTCTTTTTCTTTTCTTTTTTTTTAAATACTTATTTATTTGGCTGCTCCAGGTCTTAGTTGTGGCATGCAGGATCTCTTAAGTTGCAGCATGTGGGCTCTTAGTTGCGGCATGCGGGATCTAGTTCCCTGACCAGGGATCGAACCCGGGCACCCTGCACTGGGAGCACGGAGTCTTAACCACTGGACCACCAGGGAAGTCCCTCTCAGCATTTTCAGTGTAAAAAAAATTCCTTAGTATTTCCTGAAAGGTAGTTTGAGTTGTTGATCTGAAGCTGATACTGTATGATTGACAAGTCACAGGCACTTCTAATTTGATTCTAAAATAATTTGACCTTAATTACAGATAATCCTCATTATTCTCAGTAATTATAATTGTTCCGTTGTAGGCAGATTCTGTTTTTGCAAATTTGCCTACTTGCCACAATTTCCTTGTCACCCCGAAGTCAGTACTCAGGTGCTCTTGAGGTCATTTGCAGACATACGTGAAAAATTTGAGACCTCATGCGGTTTCCCCCTGCTTTCTTGTTTCAGCTCATATTATAAATGAACACCCTTTTCACAGTCTATTTAGTGCCACATTTCCCACATTTCTGTGCTTTTCTGTTGATTTCACTCTTTTAAATGGCCCCTAGGCATAGTGCTGAAGTGTTGTCCAGCGCTCCTAAGTACAAGAAGACTGATGTGCCTTGCAGAGATAATGTATTAGATAAACTTCATTAAGGCATGAGTTACAGAGCTGTGGGCCATGAGTAAGTAAGGTGTCTTTAAACAGTAACACTGTTTAAACCAAATTCCTTGGTGGTCCAGTGGTTAGGACTCCATGCCTCCACTGCAGGGGGCATGGGTTCGATCCCTGGTCAGGGAACTAGGATCCTGCAAGCTGTGTGGCAGGGCCCAAAAAAAAAAAACCAGTAACACACATAAAAGAAGGTTATCTGTTGACCCGTTGATGAAGAAGTTAAGTGTTCCTCACAGGAACCTAACCCTGTATTTCCCCTGGAAGCAGTGGTCCTGTATTCAGTAATTCAGTGTTTCCAGTAACTGTATAGAACATAACTACCTCAAGTAATGAGAATTGGCTGTGTTTTACTCCTGTTGGCAATTATGCGGCCCTTATGAAAAATACTCTGCTACAATAAAACTTACTCTACAATAAAAATTATCTTCAACTACTATGTAAATGAATAGTACTTAAAATTTTTACAGTTTTGCATCTCTCTTGTATCATGAGATTCTAAGTCTTAGATGATATTTTCAACATTAGGGTTAATATTTTCAAGATTTGGCAAAGTTAATGAAGGTTTTTGTTTTCCTTCCTTATGTCATCGTTTTGTTTTGTTTTGTTTACCCCCTGTGCTCAGCTTCAGATAAACCAGTCGATCATTTTCTGTAACTCCTCTCAGAGAGTTGAATTGCTAGCCAAGAAGATTTCTCAACTGGGTTATTCTTGCTTCTATATCCATGCTAAAATGAGGCAGGTGAGTGTAAAACTTGAACTTGCATAGATTTTTTAAAAAACCTTTTTCTTAGTATTTCTTGGATTTTGTTTTGTTTTAATGCTCTTCCAAATGCCCTGAGTTTAAGAATAAATTATTCCTTAGCAGGCAAAGGACCATTCATTTTAACCTCTCTGGCATTAGGTTTTCTAACTACAAACAGGGGTAATAGTACAAATTCTTACTTCACAAGGTTGTCAGGAAGATTGAGATTATGTAGGAATGAATAGTTTGTAAGTTGCCAAACATAATAGAAATGTGAGATTTTATTCCCTTCCTTCCCCGTATTCTTAGATTTGGGCTAGTATTTAATACAGTAATCACTAGCTACACGTGGCAATTTGAAAGAGTTAAAATTTAAATAAGTAAGTTAAAATTAAACAATATTTAAAATTTAGATTCAGTGCAATCCCTATCAAACTACCAATGGCATTTTTCACAGAACTAGAACAAAAAATTTCACAGTTTGTATGGAAACACAAAAGACCCCGAATAGCCAAAGCAATCTTGAGAAAGAAAAACGGAGCTGGAGGAATCTGGCTCCCTGACTTCAGACTATACTACAAAGTTACAGTAATCAAGACAGTATGGTACTGGCACAAAAACAGAAATATAGATCAGTGGAACAGTATAGAAAGCCCACAGATAAACCCACTCACATATGGTCACCTTATCTTTGATAAAGGAGGCAAGAATATACAGTGGAGAAAAGACAGCCTCTTCAATAAGTGATGCTGGGAAAACTGGACAGCTACATGTAAAAGAATGAAATTAGAACACTTCCTAACACCGTACACAAAAATAAACTCAAAATGGATTAAAGACCTAAATGTAAGGCCAGACACTATAAAATTCTTAGAGGGAAACATAGGCAGAACACACTATGACATAAATCACAGCAAGATCCTTTTTGACCCACCTCCTAGAGAAATGGAAATAAAAATAACAAATGGGATCTAATGAAACTTAAAAGCTTTTGCACAGCAAAGGGAACCATAAACAAGACGAAAAGACAACCCTCAGAAAGGGAGAAAATATTTGCAAATGAAGCAACTGACAAAGGATTAATCTCCAAAATACACAAGCAGCTCATGCAGCTCAATATCAAAAAAAAACAAAAACCCAATCCAAAAATGGGCAGAAGACCTAAATAGACATTTCTCCAAAGAAGATATACAGATGGCCAACAACACATGAAAGGATGCTCAACATCACTAATCATTAGAGAAATGCAAATCAAAACTACACTGAGGTATCACCTCACACCGGTCAGAATGGCCATCATCAAAAACGCTACAAACAATAAATAAATGCTGGAGAGGGTGTGGAGAAAAGGAACCCTCTTGCACTGTTGGTGGGACTGTAAACTGATACAGCCACAATGGAGAACAGTATAGAGGTTCCTTAAGAAACTAAAAATAGAATTACCATATGACCCAGCAATCCTACTACGGGGCATATACCATGAGAAAACCATAATTCAAAAAGAATCATGTACCACAGTGTTCACTGCAGCACTATTTACAATATCCAGGACATGGAAGCACCCTAAGTGTCCATCAACAGGTGAATGGATAAAGAAGATGTGGCACATATATACAATGGAATATTAGCCATAAAAAGAAACGAAATTGAGTTATTTGTAGTGAGGTGGATGGACTGAGAGTCTGTCTTACAGAGTTAAGTAAGTCAGAGAAAAACAAATACCGTATGCTAACACGCATATATGGAATCTAAAAAAAAAAAAAAAAGATTCTGAAGAACCTAGGGGCAGGACAGGAATAAAGACCTAGACGTAGAGAATGGACTCTAGGACATGGGGAGGGGGAAGGGTAAGCTGAGACGAAATGAGAGAGTAGCACTGACATATATATACTACCAAATGTAAAATAGATAGCTAGTGGGAAGCAGCCAAGTAGCACAGGGAGATCACCTCATGCTTTGTGATCACCTAGAGGGGTGGGATAGGGAGGGTGGGAGGGAGATGCAAGAGGGAGGGGATATGGGGGTATATGTATACATATAGCTGATTCACTTTGTTATACAGCAGCAACTAACAACAATGTAAAGCAATTATACTCCAATAAAGATGTTAAAAAAATAAAATTTAGTTCTTCAGTCACACTAACCACATTTGAAGTGCTGCATTACATGTGACTAGCAGTCACAGTTTTGGAAAGTACAGATACAGAACATTTCCATCATTGCAGAAGGTTCTGATTTTTCTGTGTACCTCCTCAGGTACATCTGTTTTTACTATTTGCCTTTAGAAAAGGATGCAATGTGTATTTCAGAACTTAATTCAACAGAAAATAGATTCAACACCATCACAAGACAACATTTTGTGTTTGTGCTGACGTTGTGAAATTTCATAAGAAAGTAGTTTCTGTAGGCTAACGGGCTAAGAACTTCATCAACTCACATATGGTTTTCAAAGAAGCTTAGTGTCATGGATCAGATACCTTCATGTAGACCCTAATATTAAAATTATCACAGGAAATGAATGTATTAAATTGAAGAGAATATTTCAGAATGGAAGAACATTGTGCTGAAAAGAAAGACCAGTTTGCCAGATGCTAGATTTATTGCTTTTTGCTAGTCAGTGTATGTTTTCATTTTTGATTTTTAATTGGAAAGTAGTTATTTTTAGCTTTTGTATATAATAACTGAAAAGGTAAATAGTAGATGTTTTGGTCAAGCCAAACTTTTGACATCTTTTGTTTGAAATATTTTAGAAGTATGGTGAAAATTATCACTAAAAATCCACTCCAGCAAAAAAGAAAAATACCTTTAAGAATTGAGATAATAAACAACATATACACACGTATTCATATTAATTCCCATGGGAAACTAATTTATGGTTAATTATTTTCACGTTTTGTTTTTAATTTATGTGTATTGAATTTGGCTCCTTTCTCATTCATGTAAAAAAATTTTTGGGTATAAAGAACTTTGGGTAGGAGAAAAAATCATGGCAGTTTGGGGGCTTGTGTGAGTTTTAATCAAATCAAATGCATTACTTTGTTCCTAGGAACATCGGAATCGTGTATTTCATGATTTCCGAAATGGCTTATGCCGCAATCTTGTTTGCACTGGTAAGTATTTTGTTTTGTTTACCCGTAGTTTTTCTTCTTAGTTTTGCTCTTTCTCTATCGTATCACGCAGTGAGGCCTGTGACATAGTCCAGCTTGCTCTACTATCATTTCTAGAATTTCTGAAGTTGAGAATGAGCTGTAGTTAACTTTTGAAATTAGGTTCCATACCTGAAACTGCAGAATACTTGTTCTGGCACTCATACCTCATCTCTGCCTTTTAAACCAGTTTTGGGGTTTGTGTATTTTCTAAATAGTTTTAGCATACAGGAATGAATTATATATAGCATACACAAAATGAATTAAGAAACTATGTTTTAGAAGTGTTTATCATGGCCTTTTTGGGGTTTTTTGCCAGAATCAGACCAGTTTATATTTTGGTATATTTCACTGTGAAGAAAAACAAACTGGGGCGGGGCAGGTGGACAGTCAGAGCAGACAAAACAAATGGATTCAGTAGCCTCCCATCTCTACACTGGGAATATAGTCTTAGTATTGATACTAGATTAATAATCTAAACTAGGCTTCTGGATAGAGGGAAGAACCTGGATTTTTTTTTTTTTTTAATTTTTGAGGTATACACACATAAATACAGAACTGCATGGGTTCTGAAGGCCGACTATAAAGTTATATGCAGATTTTCAACTGTGAGACCCTAACCCCTGAGTTGTTCAGGGGTCAACTGTATAGACAAACAGAAAGTGCCATTTGCCATTAACCATTTCCTTATTTGAGAATGAAAAATACTTTTTTGTTTTCTAGAAAGAGTTCTTAGTACTTATAGAAATCACCCATTGATATGAATTACTGCTGTGGTTACATGGTTTTATTTTTAAGCATTACTTGCAAGGCTGCCTTCAGATAAGTTTTTGAAGTGCCGATGCTTTCTTCTTTCTGATTTTTCAGAACAGTGGGTAATATGTCGTTAAATAAGTACTGAATAACGTTTATGTGTAAAATGTATAAATAAATATATGCAAAGTACCACTCCTCTCTTCAAGGAGTAGTTGTTTAATCAGAGATAAAAAGATAACATTAAGAACCTAAGGCAGGGCCTGCAGACTTATTCTGTGAAGTGTCATATAGTAAATACCTTAGACTTTGCACACCATATGGTCTCTGTTACAAGTTATAAACTTGTGGCAGTATATAAACAAATGGGCATGGCCACATGGCAGTAAAACTTTATTTACAAAAACAGGCATTGGGCTGGATCTACAAGGGAGTAAAGGTAATTTGCAAGTGGGAGGTATGTACAGTAAATAATCATAAATTTTCGTAAGAGAGGGAAGGTGACTAGCTGAGGTGATCTGAGAAGAGATGAAATTGTAATTTAAGCTATAGGTGAGTTTCAGACTTGGAGAAGAAGGAATTTTAAGTTAGGGGACTGGTATAAAAAATAATCCATAGACAGCTAAGAAGATATGTTTAAAGAAGTATAGTGGACAAGTTTGGTGGAGAGGAAGGTTTGAGATGTGTTAGAGAAGTATGTTAGGACCAGAGTATAGAGTGGAGGACCTTGAATATCAGTTTTAAATTTTATCTGGAGGCAATTTAAAATAATGAGTTAACAAATTCAAAGCAGTATTTTAGAAATATTTGACCATGGATTATTTTGAAGTGTGGAGCTGATAGATGCAGGGAGAACTAGTTATTAGCCTATAATAATTATTTCTACCTGTATTTTTCAAAGCCTAAATTAGCATAATAATTGTGGGACTAGAAAAGAGTTAGAAGGGATAGCCTTGCATATTAGCTTACCTCAGACCTGTTATAAATCATTTAGCAGAACGGGATGAATGAATTCTAAACAAAGCATAAATAATTACTGCTAGAGGATTATGTCTTTTTAGAAGTATTCTACGTTACACAACAAAATTTTTAAAAATAATTTACTCTGTTAGCCTTGGATTAAATACTCAAAAATAGACGGAAGAAAATTATACTCCTGAGACTCATTTATGAGTGTATAGCTTATCAGTCATCCTTGACTTGCACAGTCACCTTAGACCATTTTTTAAAACTTTGTTACAGGACTGGGAAAAGGTAACTTGTTGAGCAGAAAGCTGCTTATGGTAATGTGCATGACAGATAATGCCAGTAATTTGCAAATGCTTTTGAATTACTGATGAGGTGAATGAAGCTTAGGTTACATTAGAAATATATGTTAAAGAGTATTATGGCACCAAATTGAAGGATATAATGGAGTTTTTGTTTTTGTTTTTGTTTTTTTTAAAGATTTGTTTACCCGAGGTATTGATATACAAGCTGTGAATGTGGTAATAAACTTTGACTTCCCAAAGCTGGCAGAGACCTATCTCCATCGTATTGGAAGATCAGGTGAGGAAAAGGAAGGAGATGTTCTTCGTGGAAGTTGTTTGAGAAGTTTAATCACTAAATTTTGTTCCTTTGTAGAGTGTGGTAGCAGTTAGAACAGTGAATTAAAACTAATTTAGTTGTTTGATATATCAAATTAATTTCCAATTCTTCCAGAACACTTATTTTAAAAGGTTAAAATAACTTTATGCTTAATTTAAGATTCACAAATGAGAACCTCACTTCTGTAACTGTACTGTTTAGTATGTATATTCTGGCAACTTCTGACAGAAATGAGCACCCGTTTTTTCATTTGAAAAAGGTGAAATAGAAGTACTACTTCAGGCTGTGAAACCTGAAGTTGTAACGTGTGTATGGGTTCATATACTCAGAATGGTAGTGAACAAAAACATAAATCCTTTATGGATTTGCCACTTACACACTAGTGCTTGCACATTGATTCCCATATTTAACTGTTTTATTAATTAAAATTGGTTTTTGTTAGGTCGCTTTGGTCATCTTGGCTTAGCCATCAACTTGATCACATATGATGATCGCTTCAACCTGAAAAGTATTGAGGAGCAGCTGGGAACAGAAATCAAACCTATCCCGAGTAACATTGACAAGAGCCTGTATGTGGCAGAATACCACAGCGAGCCTGTAGAAGATGAGAAACCGTAACAAGCATGTGTGTACCCGACAAAATAGCAAAGTGAGCATAATGTTTAAAGAAAGGAAATCAAGGTCCTCTTTCCTGGGGGAAATTTGATGTTCCACGGTATATAATTAGCAATAAAGGATGAAATACCTCTTGGCATAAATGACAGTAAACAGGAAGTATCTCTGTTGAAGTTGTGATCTTATTGGCGAATCCATAAATGCGGTTCACTTGAATACAGTCTTCCTAAGTAATGTAGTATGTGAGCAGTACTTAAGACAAGTTCAGACTTCTAAAATAATGGAAGCAAAAAAGAATCTTAGCGATTTTGAATATGAAAATATTTTTGCTCTTTTCCTTTATCACTCGGTCATCTTTGTTAGCGTTCACTCTTAATTTCTAATGGGTACCTTAATAAACTATGTTAAATTACCTGTAAAATTTTATTGCTAAAGGTGTAATCAGGTTATGAGGATAACTGCCTTATTTTAAATGCCCACTCTGGTTTCCTGCAGATGGTTTCTCATCTTTTGGTGACTGTTGGGCTCTGGTAGAAATGCTTAAAACAAGGCTTAACATAGGGGAAAACCTCTAAAACAGCCTACATTCCTCTAAGGAAAATCTGATTTGAGAGCTGATAGTTTCCAAATCAGCAGTGAACATCCTACCTGTTGCTATTTTTAGATTTTTCAAATTACTTTCTTCACTTTAACCTTTTTATCCTAATTTAAATGTCAAACACAAAACCCTTGGACAAATATAAAACTAGCCCATGTTTGCTAATACATTGGCAGGCTGTTGAGTTCATGTACGGTTTAAAAAAAAATTTTTTTTTTTAATTGTCACAGAGACTGCTGCCTGTTACTAGAACTTTCAGGGTTTCATTCTGTCTCTGGGATACATAGCAGAAATTCCTTAATCCTGAGTGGATTCTATAGTAGGCAGACAGGCTCAGTAGAAGCTGTGATAGAGAGCAGTGGCACGGGGATTGTGAACACCTGTGTGTCCTAGTTCATATTGCTTTCAGGACATTAATTTCAGGCTTCTTTTTTTTTTTAGGTTTTGACAAACTACAGAAGGCTCGTTTGGATCTGTGACACATCGATTTTGGGAGGATGCTCTTCTCTTTGTGGGTTTTTCATCTTCTTTTATTTTGGAACTATGAAGACTTAAAAGAGCTCAGACATTTTTTCTTTTTTTTAATTGGTGAAGAGAAAAAAGCTGAAAAGGAATTTACCTTTTTTGTTCCACTTGTTTGCACTGTGTGCTGACTGAACATTAGTTGCACTAACTGCTGGTTTTTTAAAAATGTTTTCTGGGGAAGGGGGACAAGGAAGGAGGAGAAAGAAGAGAAGGGGAGAAACCCTAAAAAGAGAAGAATCTTGATGAACACAAGCTTGTCTGCGATTTCAGAATTCTCCAACAGCTGACTCTTGAGTGCATTTCAACTTCTCCCTGGTTACTCATCCGTTTTTTAAGCCTGAAGAGCTTATTACTTATTTGTGCAAAGTGCCTTATGCTATGAGACCATTCAGAATATCATCTTTTAGACACAGCCCAAGGAATCAACAGTAGTAGTGTTTTTTTCTTTTTTCTTTCTTTTTAAAATTTTTGTCTTTCCATTTTGGTTTCAAGTTGAAGTCTCTCTCTTCCCTTTCTACCCGATACTCAAGCCCAGGGCTGGAAGATGAAACGTATTAGTAATGTTAAACACCATTTTCTTTTTCTTTATGTGGAGGAGTTGATATGCAACTGCAGTTCATCCGCACTGTAAATACATGTATTTAAAAAAAAAAACAATCCCAAGTAAAAATTTCTTCTGGGCTGAGTAGATGCAACATCATCGCTCCCAAAGGAAAGAGCAGTCTATCATTGCAGGAGCCATATGACAAGCCTTTTGTGCTCTATAGCAGAACACTAAAGACTGGTTTACATACGCCTCCATTAGCAGTTATGGCACTTGATGTGTAGACATGTCAGAGCCTTTGACCCTCTTTCCTCTGTGGCAAAGCGTGTCCCATAGAAAATTGGGTGTGTATACTTGTATAAACTTTGTAAATAGGTTTTTTTCTGGGTTCATATATATATATACATATATATATATATATATATTTTTTTTTTTTTTTTTGGATGAAGGTTGCTGGGATTAAGGGGATTAGAGTGATTATGGGAGCAGCTAAAGATGAGAGGGGCTCAGTTTTCCGCAACACTAAATTCTAAAAAAGTACTTTGGCTTCTTACTGTAGAGAGCAGACCTCTACAGGGACACCCTCTGTTGGAAAAGGGACCCAGAAGTCTGGGATTCACTGCTGCCACACTGTCTCATATAGTACCTTTGGAGGAGGCCTGACAGAGAGAGCAAGGAAGCTTCAGAAACCTGTAATTCAAGATGTTATTTTTGAGACGCTCTCTCTGATAATGTTTCTTCCCCCCTTTTTAAAAGTTGTTTGAGAAACTTTTCAAGCTCAGCAAAAGGGGACAAAGAATAAATTGCCTTGCAGTGTGGCAGTTTGAGTGGCAGTTTCTTTGAGCAGTATATGTATAAAGCATGGATTTGCATTTCAGAATATTAGCCAGTACCAGCTGTGGTAACATTAGCAGTTCTGGGGCTTACTTTCTGTGGATCTTCTCTACTGTGTAAGTGTATTGCCCTCTGCCCACCTTGATACATAAACTTGCAGGAATGGGCAACCCCTGAGAGCTGTTAACTTTGATGCTACAG
This sequence comes from Balaenoptera ricei, assembly GCF_028023285.1. Classification (NCBI taxonomy): domain Eukaryota; kingdom Metazoa; phylum Chordata; class Mammalia; order Artiodactyla; family Balaenopteridae; genus Balaenoptera; species Balaenoptera ricei. Next base: position 13,788,683 of record NC_082646.1, read on the forward strand.
AAAGCTGCTTGCCATCCTCTTGCTTTGTGACAAGAATTATCTGTCATTTTGCATTGTAAATTGCTGGCAAATGCGTTACAGTCAATAGTGTTGCTTTAAATTGTGCCCCTCCCAACATGCTTGATGTTTGGCCTGATCTCCAGGCAAAAGGAGTGAGATGAAGCAAAACCAGTGAACTTTTTTTTTAATGTTTTTAATTCCCTTTTAACCCAGTGTACTAGGTCAATTAGGAGGCATCTAGGATTTTTTTTTAAAAAAAGGAAAAAATAAAATTAAAAAAATTTGATTTCCATATGCCATTGTTTTCCAAAACCCTAAAATATTGCAAGATGTGTCCTGCATAAACTTTCATGCTTAACTCATCTGGAAAAAGAAATCAGTTATTCAAAGTTGCTTTTTGACTCTGCCTAGTTCTAAGCAAAATTGTGACTCACCCAAAATTCCTTGAGGATCAAAATCCTGTAGATGCCTCCTGATCAGACATAGCCCTAACTCCTTAAAAACTGTAGCAAGAGCTGCACAGTACAAACCCCAAAAAGAATAACTCATTTATCTGGTAGCCAAGCCACATGTGTCTATCCAGCCAATGTTGGTTACTAAATACAAGGCCTACTTAAGGAAGTAACCTTTTTCCGGGGAGGGGTGGGGGGAGGGAATTTAAAAGGCATCAACTTTTGACCAAAAATCTTGCCCTTGTACTGATGCAGCTCTCTTTCTCCCCCACCTCTGGCGAGATAAGAGGGATCATTCATTATAGAAGAAAAACAAGGAATGCTCATAAATGCAATTTTGTGTCTCGCTAGAGAGTGTGTGGGTGACTAAGCAGCGCAGTCTTTTTTGCCATCCTCAGACTGTGCTCTGCCTGGTGCCACATGCCTGTGGGTCCCTCTAAAAGCACAGACTTTAAATTGAAAGTATTAATGAAGTACAGCCTCTGATGAGGAGTGGCACTTAAAACTATCTGGGACACCACTATTGGACACAGTCTTGTAGAGGCAGCTGTCCAGTTTTGGTGCTTGTCTCTTGAATAGGAATTGTTAAATGGAAAGATGCTCTAAGGACTAGGTCAAAGCCTAGTCTTTTTTTTTTTTTTTTTTTTTTTTAATTGCCCTTACAATAAGGAGCATTGTTACTATTGGAAGTTGTTTTTGTGTTCCTTGCAGTACTGGGTGTTTATTTTAAGTAATGATAATATTTTTCCACTGGTTCATTTGGATGAAAACTATTTGCCCTATTTTTAATATTTAAATTATATTCAGCACCTGGTTTAACCAGTGGTTATATAGTTGTGTAATGGGTTGTGGACTGTTACACAGCTTGCTGCCTCTGTCTTTCTCTTTTCCTTACATTCCGATGGAGAAACTTCCTTGCCTTTTCCCTTAGGAATGGAATGGAATAAATTTATTCTAAAATGATCTTCCATGGGAAGAAGTAAGGGAGAGAGAAACCTAAATATAATCTCTAAATTATTTTCAAGTTGGTTCCAGCATCATAATATGGGTTGGCCCCAAAGACTGGGGGGGAGGGGGGAGGCGGGAGGCAACTGGTTATCAATATTTGTTTTCAGAATGAGATGGGAGCATCTTTCCTTTGCCATGTGCTTTGTGTTAGAGACCGTCATGCTTGGGTTAGAACCAGACAACCCAGCACAAAGCCTTGAGTGTAAATTGTTGGAATCAAAACATCTCATTCTGATCACTTGATTTTTTTTTTTTTTTTAATAGGGGTGGGAGGGAGGTTACTTTGCCCCAAAAGGGAGGGTATCTGCACTAAGGATTTAGAAACACTTTGGAAGCTCATAACCTCATCAGAAACTGCCTTTAGTCACACTCTTGACCTTATAAGATGAGTAACAAAAAGATGAAATAAGTTCTTGGGAATTAAGCCATGTTATTTTAATTTGCTCCTTTTTCAATGTTCTGTGTCTCTTAAGCTGTTATTGTGGAATCATTTTCTGGCAAAATACCTTTGTCAAGCAAAATTATTGGCCTCGTGGGAGCTGACGTCAGTCAACTGGTGAATTTAAGTGGACTTTGGTGAGCTTATAGTTGTACTTTATATCCTTAAAGGTAGTTTTTTAAAAACTTCCAAAGAAAACTCACTCTCCTTTCTGATCTAAAAACTCATCTTTGGGGTAAAGAGTTAAGTGTCCAAAGGTTGTAAGAGTTCATGAGGTAAGAGGGCGCTAGCCTGGCACCTGGATTCTGCCCCTCCGTTGCTGACAGATTCCAACAGAAGTGTGTTTAAATTCTCCAGTAGACAATACTGGGTTGGGGGGGAGGGGGGGTAGGGTTGGGTTGCTAAGGTACAGGCTGCTGTACTTTACCCAGTGGTTGTGAGGGAGGGTCCCTGGAGAAAACCAAGTCGCTAGTCCCTTTTTTGAAACAAAATTAAAACTTGAAAAAAATTTTTTGTTCAGTACAAAATGGGATAGAATTTAATGTCCCTAGCCACAAGGGACCAGTTCCACTGAGAAGTGAACAGTGGGGATTCAATTTTGAAAACATTTGGGGAAAGGGAAAATTGGCTTTCTGTTAATTGGCAAATGTTCCAGTGGGGCTCTGTTTTTGTTGGAATGTGTTATGTTGTATGTACACATATATGGACCAGAGTGTCTGCTGAGTTTATAAAGTTAAGAAAAGCTGGTTGATAAAATCTTGATTTTTGTTACTTTATCTCAATAAAAGCCCACTGGAACTTCAGGTGTGTGTGTGGTGTGTCTATAGCAGCAGGCTGTGCGGTTTAGGAATACTTGCCTTTGAAATCATTTTTACTTAAATAACTCACATTCTGGTAAAGCAGTAAGATTCTCAGCACTACTCCTCTCAGCACTACTCCTCTGAATAAAATATGTGAGCACCTTTGTCCAGCCTTATTCGTTGTCCCACCGTTCGCATTTCACTCTGTTTTCATAGCCTAAACACAGAACAGATAAATGAGTTGGAAAGGAGAGAGATGTTGGTCCACAGTATGTCTGGGGGACTGCCGGTGGTCAGTCACCTAGAATTGTTCAGATGTTTTAGAAAGTTGAACAAAAATTACTTAGGCATTAACGATATGAATGGAATTTGTATTCTGAGACCGAGAAGTACTAATGAAAGAAATCAGAAGACCTAGATAATTGGAGAAATCCAGACACAAAGCTGGACACAGCATCCTTGCCCCCCACCCCAAAAGAAATACTTCAGTATAACAAAATAATGTTCCTGACATGTATGCTGAAAACTGCAAAATATGCTGATGAGAGAAATCAGGCCTGAAGACATAGTCTTCCAATCCATGAGCATGACACCTCTATTTTTGTCAGTTCCCCAGTTTCATCTGTAGGTTCAGAGTATTTTCCTTCCAGTCAGTCCCAGCAAGCTTATTGACAAGATAGCCACCAAGATAATTCTAAAATTCATATGGAAAGGCAAACCGCCATAACAGTTTTGGAAAAGAACAAAATTGGAGGACTCATTACCTGATTTCAAATTATAGGAAGCTACAGCAGTCAAGAAATTTGTAAATTCAGTTCTTTCACTACAATACACTGAAGAAATGTAGGAAGACATGCCATCAACATTTTCATCTAAGGAGCAAAGAATGGATGTGTGCAGTCTGGCCAAAGATCAATTTTTCTTGTAGATGCTGTGTGGGCAGTTGTTTGTTCCTAGTTCATTAGGTGCATTTCCATTATCCTGTTAATCTAATCGCGGAACAGCGTACCGGCTATCTCTCTGCCTCTGGATTTGTCCCACCCTCCCTCAGTTTACTGTCTCCAGAGATTGACCTGTATGAACCACATAAATATTTCCTCTGCTCTCCGGCTCCCATTTGGGTTTGCTCACCAGGGATTCCCCTCAGGAAATTAGAAAAAGAGAGAGGTAGGAGTTTGTATTCCTTTAATTCCCTTCCGATAAGATGCCTCTAGCTGCTTTGTTTCTCAACTGGAGATCTCTGCAGCTGAGTCTGTCACTCTCTCCCTCCATTTTCTGGTAACCATCCTCTCCCCTTGGTAGATTTTCCCTACACCCATGCTTTTGTAAATAGGCCAGATGTAAATAAACTCTCCTCAAATTTTCCTATGCCATCTGTTTCTTGTTGGGACCCAGACAGAGTAATTGGTACCAGAAGTGGCCCCAGGAAACAGACTCTTAAAACGAGATTCTGGGATTGGGTTAGTTATATTTGATGAGCTCAATGATAACCTCCTTATGGGGGTTGGTGGATGGGATGGAACATGAATAATTCATGGTATACAGTGGCATCACAATTCAAATTTTCACTGGTAGTACCATGGGATTAAGTGCAGGTAAAGGACGAGGCATAGGGAAATCAAGGGGCTGTGACAATCAGCAATAATACAACCTACGGACTGGGAGAAAATATTTGCAAATGTTATGACCAACAAGGGATTAATTTCCAAAATATGCAAACAGCTCACACAACTCAACAACAGAAAAACAACCCAATCAAAAAGTGGGCGGATGATCTAAATATTTCTCCAAAGAAGACACACAGATGGCAAAAAGGCACATGAAAAAATGCTCAGTATCACTAATTATTAGAGAAATGCAAATCAAAATTACAATGAGGTATCACCTCACTCCGGTCAGAATGGCCACCATCAAAAAGTCTACAAATAATAAATGCTGGAGAGGGTGTGGAGAAAGAGGAACCCTCCTACACTGTTGGTGCAAGTGTAAATTGGTGCAGCCACTATGGAGAACAGTATGGAGTTTCCTTAAAAAATTAAAAATAGAGTTACCATATGATCCTGCAACCCCACTCCTGGGCATATATCCGGAGAAAACTATAATTAGAAAAGATACATGCACCCCTATGTTCATAGCAGCACTATTTACGATAGCCAAGACACGGAAGCAACCTAAATGTCCATCAACAGATGAATGGATAAAGAAGATGTGAGACATATATACAATGGAATATTACTCAGCCATAAAAAAGAATGAAATAACGCCATTTGCAGCAACATGGAAGGACCTAGAGATTATCATACTAAGTGAAGTAAGCCAGACAAAGACAAATATCATATGATATGCTTATATGTGGAACTTTAAAAAAAGAGAGAAAAATGAACTTATTTACAAAACAGAAATAGACCCACAGACATAGAAAACAAATTTATGGTTACCAAAGGGGAAAGGTGGGGAGGGATACATTAGGAGGATGGGATTAACATATACTCACTACTATATATAAAATAGATAACCAACAAGGACCTACTGTATAGCACTGGGAACTATACTCAATATTCTGTAATAACCTATAAGGGAAAAGAGTCTGGAAAAGTGTATCTATCTACATACCTATATCTATAGATATATATATATCACTGAATCACTGTGCTGTATACCTGAAACACAACATCGTAAATCAACTATACTTCAATAAAAAAAATAATAACTTCCTTGTACCTTTCCTCCACCAACCACACACACACATAAAAGTGGTAGGCCTTTTAAAACTTGTTCTTTGGCACGGGGTAAAAAAAAAAAGAAAAGGCCTCAATTGCATACATAAGATTAAAAATATGAACATGCAATTAACATACAAACAGAACAAGAAGGCCTCCCTGGGAGTTTTGAAGAGGGTCCCTTATCTGTAGATAGCTTTGTCCTTAGCTAATTGGTTACTGTGTCCCTAGGACTGAAATAGATGGCAGCCTTCCAAAGTTTTACTTGATTTGTATACACAGAAAATCTCTGGATCTGATGAACAGAATTCTGACTTGAGCCAGTCTGTTGATCTCCTCTGAAGTTTCCAGATGCGAGACAGTTAGCTGACACAGAGCCTCTTGAATAAAAGCGAAGCCTTTCTCAAAAGGACTTGTGACCATTTGCTAGTGTGACTATATATTGGGGAAGAGGGAATAACTAGACTTTTGAGGACTACTGGGGGCCCAAAATGCTACAGGTCAGAGTAAAGGCTTATGGAGGTCAAGTGATCCATGGAGTTTTGGCTTGGGTCCATCTCACAGTTGACATATTGGGTCCCCAAACCCAGGTCTAGATTGCGTAGTGGGAATTGACATCCTCAGCAACAGGCACAATCACCAAATTAGTTCCCTGACCCATGGAATAATAAATATTATGGTAGAAAATGCTATGTAGAAGCCACTAGAACTGCCTCTAACTACCAAAGTAGTGAACCAAAACCAATACCACATTCCTGAAGAGACTGCAGAGATTAGTTCCACCAATGAAGATTTAGAGGATGCAAGATTGGTGGTTTATAGGCCTTCCCTGGTGGTCCAGTGGGTGAGACTCCACGCTCCCAGTGCAGGGGGCCCAGGTTCGATCCTGCATCTAGTTGGGGAACTAGATCCCACATGCATGCCGCAACTAAGTTCGCATGCTGCAACTAAGACCCGGCGCAGCCAAAATAAATAAATAAATATTAAAAAAAAAAAAAAGATTGGTGGTTTTTACTACATCTTCCTTCAACACACATATCTGGTTTGTGCAGGAGACAAATGGATTGTGGGAAATGACAGTGGATTATCATAAACTTAAGTGATGATACCAGTTGCAACTGCTGTTCCAGATGTGTGTGTTCTTTGCTGGAACAAATCAACACATTCCCTGCCACCTGGTATACAGCTACTGATGTAGTGAACACTTTCTTTCTCTAGACCTGATAGCAAAGACTGTATGAAATAGTTGGTTTTCAGCAGGCAGGACCAGCAACACACTTTATTGGTCTGTGTCAGGGCTCTATTACCTCTCTAGCTGGTCTACAGAGACGGATCATCACTGAATTCTACAGGCTATCATCACACTGGCCCACTACATTATAGCAGGATACAGTATCTACCTTGGATACTTTGGTAAAATTCAAGCATGCCAGAGGATAGGAAATAGATTCCACCAAAAAATCATGGACCTGCCCGCCCCAGTGAAATCCTAGGGGTCCAGTAAACTGGGGCATGTTGCAATATCCCTTTCTAGGTAAAGGGCAGATTGCCACATCTGGCTCCTTCTACCATTAAGAAAGAGGTACAATGCCTAGTGGGCCTCTTTGCATTTTGAAGGCAATAGATACTTTATTTGGGTGTATTACTTCAAGTCGTTTGCTGAGAAATCTGAATTTTTGTCTTTTTTAACAATGGCCCAGAACAAGAGAAGGCTCTGCAGCAGGTCCAAGCTGCAGTACAGTTTGCTCTGCCACTTAGGCCTTATGATCCAGCAGATCCAATGATCTCAAAGTGTCTGTGGCAGATAGTGATGCTTGTATAAAGCTTTTGGCAGGCTCCTGTAGGTGAATGACAGCACAGATGTTTAGGATTTTGAGAAAAGCTATGCTGTCCTCTGCAGAAAACTATTCCCCTTTTGAAAGCCAGCTTCTGTGGACTTCCCTGGTGGCACAGTGGTTAAGAATCCACCTGCCAATGCAGGGGACACAGGTTCAATCCCTGGTCCGGGAAGATCCCACATGCCGCAGAGCAACTAAGCCCATGCGCCACAACTACTGAGCCTGCACTCTAGAGTCTGCATGCCACAGCTACTGAGCCCGTGCACCTAGAGCCCATGCTCTGCAACAAGAGAAGCCACAGCAATGAGAAGCCCGTGCACCGCAACGAAGAGTAGCCCCTGCTCACCACAACTAGAGGAAGCCCGTGCTCAGCAACGAAGACCCAATGCAGCCAAAAATAAATAAATACATTTATTTAAACAAACAAACAAACAAACAAACAGCTTCTGGCTTGCTCTTGGGCCTTAGTAGAGACTGAACTCTTGACCACCAGGCATTACCAAGTCACCGTGCAACCTAAGTTACCCCTGATGAATTGGACATTGCCTGACTCATCAAGTCATAAGGCAACTTTGGGTTCTGCTGGCCCAGAGGTCTTAATTCCCAAGAGAGACATGCTTCCTCCAGAGAACTCAGAAGTTCTATTAAACTCGAAACTGAGCCTGCCACACCAGGCTTCTGCCTACTTTGGGCTTCTCATGCTAACCAACCATTGGGCTGCTTTGTGACTATTGATCCTAATTTGAAAGGGGAAATTGGGTTGTGATTACACAAAGAGGTAAGTAAGACTTTGTCTGGAGTGCAGTAGATCTCCTGGGGCTGCTCTTAATACTACCATATAAAGTGATAAAAGTTAACGGAAAATTACAACAATTTAGCACAGGCTGGATTAGTAATAGTCCAGACTCTTCAGGAATGAAGGTTTGAGTCATTCCATCAGGCAAGGAATCAGGACTATCCAAGGTACTTGCAGAGGGCAAAGGAAATATGGAATGGGTAGTAGAAGAAGGAAGAAGGAATTTATAGATAACATTTATGGCCACATGACTAGTTGTAGAAATGAGGACTATAATAGTTATGAGTATTTCTTCCTTATTTTATTATAAATCTGTCAGGTATGTATCAACTAGTTCTTCTCTTTTTTTCTCATCTCATTCTCCTACCATCTAAGATAAGATGTATTATAGATATCAAAGAGGGTTTTGACCCACTAGAAAAGGCTTGAACATCACCTGAAAATAAAGTGACATATAGGAATTTGTATCCTCTTTTGGGAGATGGTTAGCATGCTTTTTATTTTTTGATGAACAGGAGTATGTTAATCAGATGCATGATTTTGCGGACTTTTTACTTTGGAAGTTAAATATGGTGTAAAAGAGGTGTGACTGAATGTCATATTAACATGGGACGGAATGTTGTGGGTTTTTTAATTGTCCATTTAGCTAACCTGGAACTACATTTCCTAGAATCTCCTGTCTTGTTAAGTTGACTTTGGTAGATTTGTAGTGTATTAACTTGGCTAAGCTAAAATTAAATTTCCCACAATCCCCTTCCCTGTTTGGCTCGGGATCAGAGTTGGCCAAAAGAAAATGTGCACAAGATTTGGGAGGTGAAACTGAAGCAGCAGGCATTACAATCTGAAGGTCATCATGGTCAGAGGTGAGGAGAGACAGAGAGGTGCCAGAAAGTTCCAGTTTTCCCTTGCTCTTTTATTTTTTTGCTGCACATCCTTGTTCTTGCTCTATGTCCAGCTCTTTTTCTTTATTGCTAGCTCTGCTGACCAATAGCAACCCAGACCTATTGCCAGACCACTTGGCTGTGAATTCACAGAGCATAGCTATGAAGAGACAACAGCCTTCCATGGTCTTCTATCCCAGTTCCCTGTGTGATCCCGTTCCAGCAGCTGATGTGCCTCACTTCCAGACTTCCCTGAAAGCACTAACTAGTTCACCCAAACTAGTGATTAAGAAAGCCAATTAGTGATTTTTCCCCTGGCTTTTTAACACCCTCATTTGGACCATTACTTCCCCAGTCTCTCCTCCAATTATGTAAAGCAGTGGCTCTCAAACTTCAACAGGCATCTGGATTACCTAGAGGGTTTACTAAAACCAACTTTCTGAGTCTTACCCCCAGGCTTCTAGGTCTGTGGTGGGGCCTAGATATTTGCATTTCTAACAAATCCCCAGGTAATGCTGATGCTTGATGCTGTTGGTCCAGGGAGCATACACTGGGAACCACTGGAGTAAAGCCTAATTCCTCTAATAATTCCTCATTCTGTAATATCCATTGTAGTTCTGCTTCCTTGATTTAACTCTGGCTAATATAGGGCCATAGACCATATAGGGGAAGAAAAATTAAAAGTTATAAACATGCAATTAGGAACTTGCCAGTGGGGGTGGGAGAAGAGGACTTCTGCCTTTCACTTCCTGCCAAGACAGAGTAATGGTGACCAAATCTACTCCCTTTCCTAAAGCAGCCAACAATGGACAATATATGAAGCAACAGTTTAAGACACTAGACACCAGGCAATGAAAGACAGTGAAACCTGAAGATGAGAAAGACAAGATGAGCCCTGTGATTACGATCACCCAACTTACTGCCTTGAGAGAGTTTTCCAGTCACCATGCAGGGAAGGGAAGCCAAGTGGAGCCCAGCAAACTACCTGAGTTGAGGAAACAGAGCTGAGATTCTGAGAGGAGCAAGAGGATGGAGACCACAGGACAGAGTGCCAGAGAGGAGAGAGCTGCACAGAAAGAGAACTCCAGAGATGCAGAGTGTCCCCCTTGAGTATTTAGCTGAGTATTGATTTGCCCAAGCATGTGCAGAAAATACTTGAGACCAGGGAAAGAACCACCCAAAAGGATTAGTGGGAACAGTGCCCAGAGCTCACACAGGGTTGGGAATACTGCCTGTGCCCACCAGGCAGACTGGAATATCTCATGATTCATGAGGCATTGGGTAGAGTACTCAGAAAGGTCTTGCCTCAGTAATGGGGAATAATTAGACTTAGAAAGAGTACTGATATGCTCCCACCTAACACACCTTAAAAAGCAAGACCCAAAAGGATCAAACTCTTTCCAACTAACTGCTTCCCAGAAAAAAAGTTCAATAGTATTTATAAAAATATAAAAAATCCAGCACCCAAAGTAAAATTCATAATGTCTGGCAGCTGATTAACAACAAGAAAGCACGCAAAGAAGCAGGGAAAATAAGACCCATAATATAGAGAATAATCAGTAAGTCAGAACTGACCCAGATATTAGAATTAGCTAGACAAGAACATTTAAAAAAAATCAAATTAAACTTCTAGAGATGAAAACTACAATGACTGAGGTGAAAAACATACTGGAGGGGATTGATGGCAGATTTGAAAGATTAATGAACTTGAAGATATAGCAATAGAAACTATCCAAAATGAAAAAACATTTTAATGAACAGTTTCAGTGAGCTATAGGACAATTTCAAGTGACCTAATATCTGTGTAATAGGTGTCTCCAAAGAAGATGAGGAGGGAGGGATGGAAAATTTTTTTGAAGAAATAATGGTCCCCAAATCTTTAATTTGATTAAAACTATAAACCCACAGATTCAAGAAGCTTAATGAACTCCGAGCACAAGAAATATGAAGAAAACTACAGGGTATATCATAATCAAATTGCTCAAAACTGATGATAAAGAGAAAATCTTAAAAGCAACCAGAAAAAAAGACACATTATGTACAGGGAAACAAAGATAAAAATGATGTAGATTTCTTAGTAGAAAGAATTGTTGACAGAAGACAGTAGGGCAACACCTTTAAAGCACTGAAAGAAAAGAAAATGTCAATCTAGAATTCTATACCCATTAAAATACATTTCAAAAATAACGGCTTGGCTCCCCTGGTGGCGCAGTGGTTAAGAATCCGCCTGCCAGTGCAGGGACACGGGTTTGAGCCCTGGTCCGGGAACATACCACATGCCGCGGAGCAACTAAGCCTGTGTGCCACAACTACTGAGCCTGCGCTCTAGAGCCCGCGAGTCACAACTACTGAAGCCCGTCTGCCTGGAGCCCGTGCTCCGCAACAAGAGAAGCCACCGCAATGAGAAGCCTGCGCACTACAGCAAAGAGTAGCCCCCACTCGCCGCAACTAGAGAAAGCCTGCATGCAGCAACGAAGACCCAACGCAGTCAAAAATAAATAAATAAAAAAAATTCTCACAAGAAAGGTAACTGGAGCTGAGAACACAGCCTATACAATACTTAGTTCCAAAACCCCTCCTCACATCAGAGGAAAAACTCACGCGCTTAGGAACAGAAAAAAAAAGAAAAAATAAATAAATAAAGGCTTAAGAAATTTTTATACATAAAAAACTGAAAGAATTCATCATCATCAGACCCACATTGTAGGAAATGTTAAAGGGAAAAGCCAAAATGAAATAATATCATGTGGAAATATGGATCTACACAAAGGAAATAAAAAGCACTGAAAAGGGTAATTACATGGGTAAACATATAAGATATTTTAATTATTATTTTAATACTTTTAAAAGGTAATTGATTGTTAAACAAAGATAATAAAAATATAGTGTGGGATTTATAACACATGTAAAAGGAAAACATATGCTAATAATAGCAGAAAGTCAGAACAGAAGAAATGGAAGTATACTATTGTAAGATTCTTATTCAATACTTACAGTGGTATAATATCACTTGAAAGTAGACTGTGATAATTTTAATGATGCATGCTGTAAACACTAAAGCAGCCACTAAAATAACCAAAGAGAAAAAAAAAAAAAAATAACCAAAGAGTTATAGCTAATAAGCCAAAAAAGGAAATAAAATGGAATCATAAAGACTCAGTTCATTCAAAAGAAGGCTGAAAATTTTTAAAATGTGCAAAAGTACAGATGGAACAATAGAAAATATGTAGCAAAATGACAGATGTAAACCTAACATTTTCATTAATCACATTAAATGTGTTACTACTACACATCTATTAGAATGACTAATATTAATATCTAAAAGACAGTTGGAACTCTCTTACACTGCTTGTGGGAATGTATAGTTGTACAACTATTTAAGAAATTGCCAGTCTGTTTTCAAAAATAGTTAAACATACACCTACCATATGATCCAGCCATTTTACTCTTACATGTTTACACAAGGAAAACAAAAGTGTTTGTCCATATGAAGTCTTGTATATGAATGTTCACAGCAGCTTTATTGGTAATAGCCAAAAAGTGGGAACAACCTAAGTATTCATCGATGGGTAAATAGATAAACAAATTGTGATATACCCAAACAATGGAATACTTTTCAGCAATAAAAAAGAATGAATTATTGATACACAAAACAACCTGAACAAATCTCAAAATAGCAGTGATGAGTAAAAGTAGCTAGACAAAAAGAGTACATACTATATGATCTATATAAAAAATAAAATTCTGAAGATACCACAATGAAGAAAATTACAGGCCAATATCACTGATGAACATAGATTCAAAAATTCTCCACGAAATATTAGCAAATCAAATTCAACAATACGTTAAAAGGATCAAACACCATGATCAAGTGGGATTTATCCCAGGATGCAAGGATGGTTCAAAATCTGCAAATCGGGGGGAGGGATAAATGAGGAGTTTGGGATTAACATATACACACTATTATACATAAAATAGATAACCAACAAGGTCCTACTGTATAGCACAGGAAACTATACTCAATATTTTGTAATAACCTATAAGAGAAAAGAATCTGAAAAAGAATAGACATACATATATATGTATAACTGAATCACTTTGCTGAACACCTGAAACTAATGCAACATTGTAAATCAACTATACCTCAATTAAAAAGACCCAAAATCTGCAAATCAGTCCATGTGATACACCACATTAAGAAACTGAAGAATAAAAATCATATGATCATCTCAATAGAGCAGAAAAATCTTTTGACAAAATTCAACATCTATTTATGATAAAAACCCCAACAAAGTGAGTATAGAAGGAATATATCTCAACATAATAAATGCCATATATGACAAACCCACATCCAACATCATACTTAATGGTCATTTCCTCTAAAATCAGTAACAAGACAAAGATGCCCACTCTCGCCAATTTTATTCAACGTAGTATTGGAAGTCATAGCCACAGCAATCACACAAGAAATAAAAGGAATCCAAGTTAGAAAGGAAGAAGTAAAACTGTTACTGTTTGCAGGTGACAAGACATAGAAAATCCTCAAGATGCTATCAAAAAACTATTAGAACAAAAATAAATTCGGTAAAGTTGCAGGATACAAAATTATACAGAAAGCTGTTGTATTTCTATACACTAATAATGTACTATCAGAAAGAGAAATTAAGAGACTTCCCCCATGGTCCAGAGGTTAAGAATTCTCCTTCCAACGCAGAGGTTGTGGGTTCAATCCCTAGTGGGGGAACTAGTTGCCCCGCAGCATGTGGGATATTAAGTCCACGCGCTGCAACGAGAAGCCCACACGCCACAACTAGAGAAGCCCATGCACCACAACTAGAGAGCAGCCCTCGTGCCACAACTAGAGAGAAGACTGCATGCCACAACGAAGACCCAGTGCAGCCAAAAAAAAAAAAAAAAAAGAAAGAAAGAAAGAGAAATTAAGAAAACAGCCCCATTTATAGTTGCATCAAAGAGAATGAAGTACCTAGGAATAAATCTAACTCTGAAAACTATAAGATGTTGATGAAAGAAAGTGAAGAGGATACAAACAGAGGGAAAAATATACTGTGCTCATGGTTTGAAAGATTTAATACTGTTAAAATGACCATACTACCCAAGGCAATCTACAGATTCAATGCAATCCCTATCAAATTACCAAAGACATTTTTCACAGAACTAGAACAAATCTAAAATTTGTATGGAAACACAAAAGATCCCTAATATCCAAATTAATCTTGAGAAAGAAGAACAAAGCTAGAGGTATCATCTCTCTGATTTCAAACTATACTACAAAGCTACAGTAATCAAAACAGTATGGTACCGGCACAAAAGCAGATCAATGGAACAGAATAGAGAGCCCAGAAATAAACCCATGATTATATGGTCAATTACTCTATGACAAAGGAGGTAAGAATATAGAGTGGGGGAAAAGCCTCTTTAATCAATGGTGTTGGGAAAACTGGACAACTATATGCAAAAGAATCAAACTGGACTACTTTCTTAAGCCATATACAAAAATAAACTCAAAATAGAGTAAAGACTTAAATGTAAGATCTGAAACCATAAAAATCCTAGAAGGAAACACAGGTAGTATTCTTTTTGATGTAAGTCTTAACACTTTTTTGGATCTGTCTCCTCAGGCAAGGGAAACAAAAAACAAAAATAAACAAATGACACTACATCAAACTAGGGTTTCGCATAGCGAAGGAAACTATCACCAAAACGAAAAGGTCGCCTACTGAATGGGAGAAGACATTTGCAAATAATATATCTAATAAGGGGTTAATATCCAAATCATACAAAGAACTCAGACAACATCAAAAAGCAAACAAACAACCTGATTAAAAAATGGGCATGGACTTCCCTGGTGGTCCAGTGGTAAAGAATCTGCCTTACAATGCAAGGGGTGTGGGTTCAATCCCTGGTCAGGGAACTAAGATCCCATATGCCTCAGGGCAGCTAAGCCCACGTGCCACAACTACTGAGCTTGCGTGCCTCAACTAGAGAGCCTGCATGCCGCAAACTAGAGCCCTCACACTTTGGAGCCTGCACGCCACAACTAGAGAGAAAACCCACATGCCACAACTAGAGAGAACCCCGTGCGCCACCATGAAGAGCCCACGTGCTGAAACAAAACATCCCTCACACCTCAATGAATAGCCCACGTGCCGCAACTAAGACCCAATGCAGGTAAAAATAAAAAAATTTTTTAAATTTTTTAAATAAGCAGAGGACCTGAATAGACACTTCTCCAAAGAAGACACAGATGGCCAGAACAGACACACGAAAAGATGCTCAATATCACTAATCACCAGGGAAATGCAAATCAAAACCACAATAAGACACCACCTCACACCTGCCAGAATGGCTATCATCAAAAAGACAACGAATAACAATTGTTGGTGAGGATGTGGAGAAAAGAGAACTTCTGTGCACTGTTGGTGGGATTTGGTGCAGCCTCTGTGGAAAACAGTATGGAGTTTCCCCCCAAAATTTAAAACTAGAACTACCACATGATCCAGCAATTTCACTTCTGGGTAATTTACCCAAAGAAAACAAAAACACTAATTCAAAACAATATATGCACACCAATGTTCATTGCAACATTATTTACAATAACCAAGATACAGAAGCAACTTAAGTGTCCGTCGATAGATGAATGGATAAACATGTGGTGAATGGGATATTACTCAACCAGAAAAACATCTTGCCATTTGTGACAACATGGATGGATCTAGAGGGTATTATGCTAACTGAAATAAGTCAGACAGAGAAAGACAAATACTGTACAATCTCACTTATATGTGGAATCTGAAAAACAAAACAAACAAAACAAAATGGAAACAGACTCATAGGTACAGAGAACAAACTGGTGGCTGCCAGAGGGGAAGGTGGTGAAGGTGAAATAGGTGAAGGGAAGTAAGTGATACAAATCTTTACTTATAAAATAAACAAGCCATGGGATGGAATATACAGCATAAGGAATATGGTCAATAATATTGTAATTACATTGTATGGGGACAGATGGTTACTAGACCTACAATGGTGATCATTTCCTAATGTATGCAAATGTCAGATAATCATGTAGTACACATGAGACTGACAATACTGTACATCAACTATATTTTAATTTTTAAAAAATAATAAAATAAAAAATAAAATTCTGGAAAATGCACTCTTACAGGGACAAGAAGCAGGTCAGTGGTTGCCTATTGGGGAAGAGGTGGGAAGGAGCGGAAGGTTATAAAGTTACATGAGGAAACTTCTGGGAGTGATAGATGTGTTCATTATCTTGATTGTGATGATGGTTTCACAGGTGTATACATGTTAAAACATTAAATTACATACTCTAAATATGTGCAACTTATTGTAGGTCAGTTATACCTGAGTAAAGCTCTTAAGAAAAAATAGAGCATGCAGAGAGAACCAGAAGGCCTTAAGGGAAGCTTTGAAGGAGTCATATAGTAGTCATAGGGCACAGACAGCTGAAGACCAAGACCTGGGTCTGATGGTAAGGATTATAGAACCACAGCACCAGTTGGAATGCACAACCTACCAGGTCTCTCACATTACAGAAAACTGGGAGGGAGGGAGGAGCCCCTGAGATATGGGATGGGGCATTTGAGCATACATAAACCAGGCTAAAAACCTTGAACCTTCTCCACTCTTCTAAAGTGTGGGCTGTACATAGTGACTTCCTTCCAAAGAGGACGGTATGGAAAGGGGAGAGGAAAAGAATCGTTTGATGGCAGAGAAACCTGACAAACATGACTCAGCCAGGTGATCCTGGTCAAGATCAACAGTAAAAAGTCATGATGATAGTATGTATCCTTGATATGATGTAATGAGAACAGCACTTTACCTCTGTGGTCTTCCTCCCCCAAATCCACAACTCCAATACAACCATGAGAAGAACATCAGACACCCCAAATTGAGGGACATTCTAAAAATGTCTGGCCAATACTCCTCAAAACTATCAAGGGCCTCAAAAACAAGAAAAATCTGAGAAACTGTCACAGCCAAGAGGAGCCTAAGGAGGTGTTAAATGCAATGTGGGCTCGTGGAACAAAGAAGGGCATAAGTGAAAAACTGAGGAAATCTTTTAGTAACTAAAGGGTGGACTTTAGTTACTAATAATGTATCAACGTTGGTTCATCAACTGCAACCAATGTGCCATACAAATGTATTGGGTTGGCCAAAAAGTTCGATTGGGTTTTTCTGCAATGGAAAAACCCGAATGAACTTTTTGGCCAACACAATAAGTCATTAATTAGAGGGGAAACTGGGTGTGGGGTACATGAAAACTCTCTGTACTATCTTTGCAACTTTTCTGTAAATCTAAAACTATTCTAGGGAATTCCCTGGTGGTCTAGTGGTTAGGACTCTACGCCTCCACTGCAGAGGGCCTGGGTTCGATCCCTGGTCTGGGAACTAAGATCCTGCATGCCGTGCAGCATAGCTAAAGAACTGACTAAAGAACTAACTAAATCTATTCTAAAGTAAAAAGTCTGTTTTATGGCCCGGCAGGATGGCTCCTGCAAAGAAGGGTGACAAGAAGAAGAAGGGCCGGTCCGCCATCAACAAGGTGGTAACCAGAGAATACACTATCAACATTCACAAGCACGTCCACGGAGTGGGTTTCAAGAAGGATGCCCCTCCGGCACTCAAAGAAATCTGGAAGGAGATGGGAACTCCAGATGTACGCATTGACGTCAGGCTCAAAGCTGTCTGGACCAAAGGAATAAGGAATGCCCCATACCTTATCCGTGTGCGGTTGTCGAGAAAATGTAATGAAGATTCAAACAAGCTCTGTACATTGGTACCTATGTACCTGTCACCACTTTCAAAAATCTACAGTTAATGTGGATGAGAACTAACTGCTGGTTGTCCAATAAAGTTATAGAACGGTAAAAACATTAGTTTCATTTATTGAAACTAATGTCTCTCTTGGAATTAGGTTGGGCTGGGGACATTTGCAGATTCTAATGTTGTAGGGCGAATAAAGTTTCTTAGTGTCTGAAGTAAACCTCTGAGGCTCCAAATTCCCCTCAATACATCACCTCCAACTTTCCCAACCCTGCTCAATCCCACCTGCCAAGGAGTAAACTTTTCTCTACATAAAGTCTGTAAGATGGCTGTATCTGCAATAGCTGATTGTCTCACAAGCTGTCTCTTCAGGCTCCACCTCTCTTCGCCTCCAGGCCCAAGATGAGACCCTAAGGTAACCCATTCAGAGAGGAGCAGCCCTATATACATCAAAGAGTTACAAGATCTTGCTAATCTATATTAGCAAGAACCTAGGGGGATACACATGGGAGTGAATTACCAACATGTAGGACTAGAAGGGATGGAATAGAAGGCTTGATCGAGTCAAACTCAGCCACATGGGTGTGGTCACCTAATATTTTGGCTGAAACAAACTCGAGTAGCACTTATCGTTTGTTAAATTGCCTAATTAAAGCCTGGACTTATTGGTGACCTACAGCAGGGGTTCTTAACTTTGAAGTGTGGTCCCTGTACTAACAGTATCAGCAGCACCCTGGAAGTTCTTAGAACCGCAGATTCTCAAACCCCAACCCAGACCTCCTGAATCAGAAACTATGGGGGCAAGGGCCCAGCAATTTGTGTTTTACAAGCCCTTCAGTTGATTGTGAGAACCACCTGCCTACAGTTAATGAGGTCGAAATGCCAGGTCTTCCCCGGGCATAAGGTCATCAATAAAGGAATCCTAAGGATCCAGGAAATGAATGAATTAGAATGGATCTGTTAGATGCAAGCTGCTCAGCCTTCCCTACCTGTACCACCTGTGAAGGCTAAAAGACGCGCCCTTCACTAAGGTATTAAGAAATGAATTGGTGAGATGAGACGAGCATCCTTGAAGAACTCCATCACAGCTGCTGGAGAAGACAGTGGGGGTGTTGGAACTGGGTTCCCTAAATTCAGTGGGAATAATGGAGACTGAGTGGCAAAGGACAGGTGTTTAACCTTCAGAGACAGGTAAGTGCAGTTACCACAGTGAGCCACAGAGCCTAAAAAGTCATCCAGTGTTTTGAACCATGTGGATCTGTGGCCACAGCTAGATGATCACAGGGTCTCTACTAAGATACTGCAACCTTTTAAAGTGCTGCCTACATAGACCTATGGCCTCAGGGAGTTCCTCATGTTCCTCCGGGTAATGGAGGACTGTGCCTGTGTCGTAAAGGTCAATTCCAATAGGCCTGGAATCAGCCTGAGGTGTTTAGTGTCCTTTGCATGGCACTGATCCTTGGTCAAACCATGGAACGGTGACTGCGGACAAAAATATTTTGCCTGCCATTTCAGTAAACAATGAACGTTGCCCACCCACAAGCCATCAGCCACTGTAGCTGGCCTGACCATGTGCCCTGAAGGGAATTCGGGGTGGAGAAAGACAGGCTACTGGCCTGCTGGGCTGCACCCCACAGGCCTGCAAGCCTTGTAGTTGCCCAGCCTCGAGACCAAAGAAAGAACCTGGAGACAATGACAGAGACATCAACGGTTTATGGGATGGGGGCTCTTACACGTCTGAAGCAAAAGGTCCTGGGGCAACACTCCACTGCGAACAGCCGGCAGAGGGCGGAAAGGAGGCTACCATTTATAAGGGGAATTGACGTAATGTTGGCTCGTCAGTTACCAGGGAAACCAGCACCTGGGGCAGGGGGCAAGCATGTAGGTAGTTACTGATTAAGCCCTACGATTAAGAGGATTGGATAGTCACGTGAGTGAAGCAGGGCCTGGTTGAGCAGGGGATGTACAGAGAGCAAGAGAACAGCCATCCTGAATGGCCTGACCGTACACTCCACCCCTACGCACCCTGGCTGACCCTTACGATCTTGGTTCCCCCTCTTCTGAGATATTCCTGGGGTCAGGTATGTAGGGGGCCCTGCAACCAGATACCACAAAGGCAGTACAGACACCAGCAGCTAAAGAGTACAAAGAAAAAGCCAGGCACTTACCGGGTTAGTTTTTCATGGAAGTCCAAAAGCAGAGGACAGTGGCATCTTGCCGTAGACCCAGCAACTGGACTCATTTCTCAGTGAAGCCACTGTCACCCAGTCCATGAACAGATTCCCTCTGCTCAGACGAGGGACAAAATGTAAGATGTTTAACAGGCACAATACAGGGATGACCATGACCGTTAAGCAAAATCCAAGCAGTAACAGCACCCTGAGATAACACCGTCCCTGCCTGTGGTTTTCGTCCTGGCCTGCAGTACCACACGGCCTGTCCACTCGGTCCCCGCGGCCAGTGCCAAGTGGAGAGGCGCTGTAACAACGGACCCCAGGGTTACTGTAATGGTGCCTTTCTCCCGTAGGGGCCCCGGGTTAATTACCTCTGTAGCCTCAGGCGGGACCAGGAAGGAGACAGGTGTAAGTCCCTTTCTAAAGCTAGTCCCCACAGGGCAGCAAATCCAAACCGCTGGGGACTTACCTGCCAGTTCCAGGATCATTTTACAATGTATCCTCCTGGGGGTAGATCCTGTAACAAGGACAAAAGTGAGTTATTGACCTGATCCATGTGTGACAACAGCCCTTCGGTGGTCAGCAGCCGAACCTGGGTTGTGCTGACTAGTTGCCTCCAGGTTAACATAGAGTAAGCACTGGGCTGACTGCTCCTGGGATGGTCAGTTGTAGTCTGTAGGGCTTGAGTTAGCCTCTGGTCCACGTGTTGAGAGTTTCCATCTCAGTTGTTGGCTAAGTAGTCCATTCGTCCTTTCAATTAGCCCGGCAGCAGTGGGGTTGTAGGGCAGGTGGAAAAGCCAGTGTTCAGCATTTTTAGCAGCCCATTCCTGAACCTCATGGCCGGTAAAGTGGATTCCTTGGTCGTGATTGATGTCCATGGGGGTCCTGTATGTTGCACACAGCCATTCTAGACCAGAATAGTGGTTTTCTGCATTGCTCGACAACTCGGGTAGGCCTTTTGTAAGATCTTCTACCTATTGTGCTGCATTGTAGAGGGCATATAGCTGTTGGTCCATCACACTGTATCATTGCTCTGCCCCCTTCCATAGCTGGGACCAGAAGCCCAAGGGTACTCTTATTATTTTGCCATTGCAACAGGCCCCAGCCAAACCCTTCTGGGTAACTGGCCATGTCCAACTTACAAATCTGTACCTGAGCTAATATCACTAAAGCCTGTGTCTGTAATTGTTTAGGGGTGGTGGGTTGGGAGTATGCTTGTATTTTGTAGATGTTCGAGGTCCTTGCCAGCCATCCACATGCAGTCAGATGAACAACCAGTATGGGGCTGCTACTTTAAAACTAGACTCCGAGCTTAACAGGATATCATCAATATAATGGAAGAGAAAGACATCTCCCATGGTAGTCAGCTGCCACAGGGCACCATGTACTAGTGGATGGGATTGTCCCCGCAACTTTCCATTCCCCGCCCCCTCTTTCCTGACATCTCAGTGCTCAAGGGAGTTTCCTCGGCCTCCTGGCTGACTTGACAATTGTTGGGCTCCACACTGCAGGCTTGCAAGCCTTGTAGTCGCCCAGCTTGGAGACCGAAGAAAGAACCCGGAGACAGTGACAGAGACATCAATGGTTTATTGGATAGGGGATCTTACACGTTTGAAGCAAAAGTCCTGGAGTGACACCCTACTGTGTACAGCAGGCAGGCAGGCCATAGCTGTAATCCTCAAGACTCGGGCGGAGAAGGAGGCTACCATTTATAAGGGGAATTGACGTAAGGTTGGCTCATCAGTTACCAGGGAAACCAGAGGCTGGGGCAGGGGGCAAGCATGTAGATACTTACTGATTAAGCCCTATAATTAATAGGATTGGATAGTCATGTGAGTGAAGCAGGGACTGGTCGAGCAGGAGATGTTCAGAGAGCAAGAGAACAACCATCTTGAATGGCCTGACCATACATGACCTTAGATAGTTAAGATGCATAAGTAAGGAATAATTTCCATGAGCCCAGACTCTTGCATCTTCCCATATAGAGAAAAGCACTAAAATCATTAACTTGAGATGGCTGTTTTCTGTGATTAACAGTAATATTTTTATGTTCAACTACATGCTGTTGTTGTTGTTGTCTTTTCAGCAAAAACGCCTATATCTCCCTCATCTCTTCGGAGCAGTTCCTCCAAGCTATCTGAAAGGCTATAGCCCTCAATAAGGTCCCCGAATAAAACATATCTTGCAACTTTTAGGTTGTGCATTTTTCTTCCTTGACATGATTAATTGTGCTGCTTTATGACCATGGTTCTGATGACTTTCTGGGAGCTTTGCACTGGCTGCCAGCCTTGTTTATTGATTACAGTGAGATTCATGATTTGCACCTGGTCTCATTGAACACCTGGAAGACTCTGCCTTGATGAGGTGGTGGAATTATCTGCTGAGAGACAGCATCCTCCAAGATTAGGGTGCCGTCCTGCAAGATACAGTATATGCCTTAAACTTGTGGCCAATATATGGGGCCATTTCCCTGTAGTCAAGATGCGTGGGTCCAAGAACCAAGGGTGGAGGTGAGAATGGCCCCTTCCACTATTCTTTTTTTTGGCCTCACCGTGTGGCATGCGGGATCTTAGTTCCCCTACCAGGGGTCAAACCCGTGCCCCCTGCATTGGGAGCACGGAGTCTTAACCACTGGACCGCCAGGGAATTCCCCCTTTTTCTTTCCCCTTTCACTATTATTCTTAATAACCCACTAGAAAAATGTTTGCTTCCTGTCTCCCCACAACCTTGAGATTGGTGAGCCTGGTACCCAGAGAAGAAAAGCCATTACCATGGAACACAGTCATGATTCTGATGAATCAGAAACTGAAACCACCCCATCTCATCTGGGGCTCCACATGCCACTGAACCAACAGGCAAAGAAAGAGGTCACCGTACTGGGTGCAGTGATTGATCCTGGCTACCAGGGTGAAATGGAGTGGCTGTCCCTGTGAATCGGGGCAGGGAGGACAGTGTCTGGAATGAGGGGCACCACTGAAGCACCCCTTCATCCAATAGTCCTAGTCAAGGGAAAACTGTGGCAACCCCCAAAATAAGGTAGCCAGGGACTCAGAATCTGCAAGAATGAAGATTTCGGTCATCACATCAGGTAAAGAACCCTGTCCAGAAAGGTGCCAGCAGAGGTTAAGGAAAACAGAGAATGGAAGGTGTAAGAAGGCAGCTAAGATTACCTTGGCCTTGGGGTCAGCTATAGAGATGGGGATGTAGCAACCACATTTGATGAACCTCAATTGTTTCTTTTTCTTACCTTATCTGAAGAACACCAGTGATTTCAGCTGGAGCATGATTAGCTGGCATCATCCCATGATGACACAGTAGCTGGTTGGACTTTACAAGTCCCTTGTGTTGGAGAGACGAACCTTTCCCATGAACAAAGGTCTAGAGTGGATGCTAAGGGCCAAAAGGGTGGAATGTGACATTTACCTTTTGTTTGCTCCTCCAGAACCCCCTACCCACCCCCTGACATTGCCTCTGGCCCAGGAGGCTGATCTGTGTGGTCCACATCCTGTGTCTTGAGTGTCCTGGTGGAGCCCCACAGGAGATCAGAGAGAGAGAGAGAGAGAGGAGCTGAGGTCAGGTTATTTATTTCCTCTCTGTGAGCTGGCTGTGTCCCTCAACCAATGACCACGTCTTCTCTCCCCGTGGCCTTGAGGCACAACTCTCTCCCTGTGGATGCCAGCAGCTATTCCCCCCAACCTCCCTTTCAGCCTCATGATGGCAATGCTTGGCTGCCGCTAAACTTGGGTTACTGCCTTATCCTTGTGGTTCCCCGACACCCATGTCTTTTTTTGTAAATAAACCCTCCTCAAATTATCCTATTTTGAATGTGCCATCTGTTTCCTGTTGGGAGACTGACTGGTGCAGTGGGTTTTATGCCAAAATTTCTCTGCTAACAGTTTCATGGTTGAACTTCAACTTGTGGTGTCCTGGCATCTTTTCCCCTTAAATAGGAGCTGCTCTGAGCCCCCTAGGAGTGTCTGCACCATGGCAGGCAAAAGGGTGAAATAAGACAATGTAATCACCTAGAACAGTGATTGGTACAGGCTCAATAAATGCTAGAAGAATCCCTCTCCCCTCCCACTGCCCCATCACCCTCCCCATCACACCAGACTCCGCACTGCAAACCAGGCTAGTGGGGTTTGAAAAACTTTTGTGTTCCTGCCATGCATGTTAGTGATTTGAGTAGAGACGGGTTAAATTAGAGAAATTTTGCCCCAAATGACTATTTTATTGAAGTCCTGCTCAATTCTTAAATTTTAATACACCTACAAAAGGCAAGAAAGAAACATATCTCATTTAAGATGTTTGGAAATAAACAAAACTGGACTCTAGGCAGGGCAAACCTAGTCGTGGTCAGCAGCGGTGGATTTCCTGCCAAGTCAATGACACGTAAGCCCAGGGCCCCTCAACAGCTCTGCACCTAGCTTTGTGTTCATAATTTGATTCTTTTTCTTAAAGAAGGACTCCAAATTGTTTAAGCTTCAGGCCCCACAAAATCTGGGGGCCCAGCCTGCTGAGAAGTTATTACATTTGGGCTCCTCTCTGGGACAGGTGGAATGCTCTTTGGGGCACCTTACAGGTCAGCTCACACCAGTGGAAGTCACATGCGTTCTGGATGAACACAGACAAACCAGGGGCCTCGGGCAGATGTGAACTGTGCTGGGGACAGTGGCGCAGCTGCAGCTGTTGCCACCAAGAGCTCTCAGTCTCAGCTTCGCCCACAACCAAGACACATGAATGTGTGAGACCGTAGACACAAACCCTTCCCCAGCTTCTACGGGGCAGGTCGTGCAACCACAAGCACACACTTTCCAGAGCGTGGGCATTATTTGACTTTCAAGTGAGAACGAATACCTCACCAAGGCCATTACCACTTCTAACCACTGCTGCTTCACTTTATAGCATGAGAATTGTCCTCTGCTATACAGAAGGTCAGTTCATTTGTATCAAAAGCCTAATCTTTTGTGAATTCTTTGACCCTCCAATTCCATGTCGAGGAATTTATTCTGAGGAAATAATACTACTGTTTATAATGATATCAGTACAAAGGCATTCTCTCTAGCATTGTTTGTTATTAAAAAAAAAGGAATGAACTTAAATGTTTATGTTTATTAAGTGTCTGGTGATAAAGCATTGGTTGAGTTAAGTTATGGTACATCCATATAATAGAATGCGGTGAGGCTGTTAACATTACTTGGAAGTAGAATACATAATGACATGGAAGGATAAACACATTGTGGTGGACAGACCCTAGGGTGGGCCTCATGATTCCTACTCCCTGATGTTTGCACCCTGTGTAATCCACTCCCCTTGAGCAGGTCCTGTGACTTGTTTGTAGCCAATAGCATGTGACAAAGGTGAAGGGATTTTGCAGATGCAATTAAGGTCCCAAATCAGTTGATTTTGAAGTAGTCCAAAGGGAAGTTATCATGGATGGATGGGCCTAACCTAACCAGTTGAAAGCCTTCGAAAGAGGGTCTAGGCCATCTCAGGGTTGGAGACTCTCTCTCTAGTGCTGGTTTTGAAGCTTCCATGTTGTGAAAGGGCCATGTGGCAAGGACTACCAGGACTCTCGAGGAGCTGAGTGCCACCCAGCTGACAACCAGCAAAAAATGGGGACCCTACAACCATAAGCCAACAACCTGAGGGAGCTTAGAAGGGAATGTTTCTCCAGTTGAGCCTCTGATGAGACCACAGCCCCAGCCAACACCTGAAACAGAGAACACGGGTAAGCTGTGTCCAAACTTATGACTTACAGAAACTATGAGATAATGTGTGTTGTTTTAAGCCACGAACTTTGTGGTGCTTTATTACACAGCAGTAGAAAACTAACACACGTCACGTGTTGTTACATGAAAAAAAAAAGATTATAAAATAATGAGATCTTGATATCTGCTTAGAAAAAAGCCTGAAAGAACAAATGCCAAAACATTGCCCCAGGGGGCTTCCCTGGTGACGCAGTGGTTAAGAATCCACCTGCCAATGCAGGCGACACGGGTTCGAGCCCTGGTCCGGGAAGATCCCACATGCCACGGAGCAACTAAGCCTGTGCACCACAACTACTGAGCCTGCGCTCTAGAGCCCGTGAGCCACAACTACTGAAGCCCACGTGCCTAGAGCCCGTGCTCCGCAACAAGAGAAGCCACCGCAATGAGTAGCCCGCACACCGTAATGAAGAGTAGCCCCCGCTCACCGCAACTAGAGAAAGCCTGCAGGCAGCAACGAAGACCCAACGCAGCCAAAATTAAATAAATAAATAAATAAAATTAAAAAAAAAAAAAAACATTACCCCAAGATAGAAGTATTATAGCATATTTTCATTTTGTTTATTTAAATGTTTCTAAATTTCCTACAATGAACATGTAAGGAGTTACTTCTAAAGAGAAAAAGAACTTCAGTAAATGAAATTAATATTTTTCATTACTTTTAAAAAATGGAATGATAGACAATGGAGTAAAAAAAAATCTAGACTTCTGTTTCTGAAAATATCAAAAACACTCCCACAACAATTGCCTAAAGCTTTGGATAAAATGTAACAAGGATCCTTTTTTATTCCCACTGAGATATAACTGACCTATAGCATTATATTAATTTCAGGTATACAACATAATGAATCAATATATGTATATATTGGGAAATGATCATCACAATAAGTCTAGTTAACGCTCATCACCACTCATAGTTACAATTTTTTTTTCTTGTGATGAGAACTTTTAAGATCTACTCTCTTAGCAACTTTCAGATATACAGTATTATTAACTATAGTCACTGTGCTATACATTACATCCCCATGACTTATTTATTTTATAACTGGAAGTTCGTACTTTTTTATCCCTTTCACTCATTCTGCCCACTGCCCCTCATCAGATCCCACAGGTTAAGGGCTCAGTCCCACAAGACTGCCCCCACCACACACACACACACACACACACACACACACACACACACACACAAACATACACACACACTTCAGAGGCAAGTACTTCCAACCAACTGGCTATAGATATGAGCTTCCAATGACCCCCCCCCCCCTTGGGTTTAATTAATTTGCTAAAGAACCTCCCAGTGTGTTCACCAACTGGAAGTTCTCCAAGCCCCCTACTATTGGGATTTTATGGAGGAATACTCATGTAGGAATGATCAACTACTAACTTCATTTCCAGCCCCTGTCTCCTTTCTGGAGAATGATGGTGGGGCTGAAAATTCCAAGCTTCTAATCATTGATTGGTCTTTCTGATGACCAACCCCCATCCAGGAGCCTCCAGGAACCCATTCAGAGGCACTTCAATAGAACAAAAGATGCTTCTAGTGTTTTTATCACTTAGGAAATTACAAAGGTTTTAGGAGCCATGTGCCAAGAACTGGGGGCAGAGATCAATATATAAATTTTCCATGATCTCACAGTGAGGTTTTTGTTTTTGTTTTTAGATTCCACATATAAGTGCAAAGATCCTTTTAAATATATACCCGACCTCATGAGAAAGGAGGATTCACCAAGGGACAGAAACAAAATTATCCTGCAGGGTAGTAATCAATACTACCCAAGGGCTGTGAAGTGGAAAGGTGGAGCTGAGTCCTCACCTAGATCCAGAATCCTCAGAGAGTTACAGCCTCAGTGAAAAGGTGACCTAGGGAAGCATCTTTTCCCTAGCCCAGGTAAATTGCAAAGAAGTATGTCTCAGCTTGGGCTCTGGGTAGAAAATGAAATGCTCCCTTTTAGAATTTCTAAACACAGTTCTGTGCTTCATGTTTGCGACTTGAGTTTACACTACTATCATGGTTATTTAAATGGGATCCAGCAGCAAGGGAATAACATAAAAAAAACTTTTCATAGTGTGTGATACTGTTGGGGTCCTTGAAAGAAGCAATCACAAAATAACTTTGGAATATCATGCTCTCAACCCAGATCACATGGGATTCCAAAGGATAAAGCCCTACTGAACATAAGCTTGCAATCCAAAATTACAAAAAAAAAAGAAAGAAAAGGAGAAAGGGAGAAAAGAAAGAAAGAAAGGAAGGAAGGAAGGAAGGAAGGAAGGAAGAAAGAAAGAAAGAAAGAAAGAAAGAGAGAGAGAGAAAGAAAGAGAAAGAAAGAAAGAAAAGAAGAGGGAAGGAGGAAAAGAAAGGGAGAGAGAAAGAAAGGAAGGAAGGAAGGAAGAAAAGAAGGAGGGAGAGAGGAAAAGAGAGAAAGAGAGAGAAAGAAAGGAAGGAAGGAAGGAAGGAAGAAAGAAAAGAAGGAGGGAGGGAGGAAAAGAAAGAGAGAGAGAAAGAAAGAAAAGAAGGAGGGAGGGAGGAAAAAGAGAGAGAGAGAAAGAAAGAATGAAAGAAAGAAAGAAAGAGAAGGAGGGAGGAAGGAAGGAAGGAGGAAATAAGGCATCATTATGAGCAAGAGTTAGCAGATGTAACCTCAAAATTAGACTCCCAAGAACTTCAGATGTTATATGAAGACTAAAGATATTGTAGAAGAGATATGATTTAAATGCCTGGATGCATGTACAGCACTGAAAGCATAAGAAAAGAATAAAATACTATGAATAGACATGTGGGAAAAAGAACCAAATAGAACTTCTAAAAATGAAAAAATGGTAACTGAAATGTAAAGTTCAAAAAAAAAGGCTAAATAGCAGATTCAACACAAATGAAGAGACAAATAGTGAACTGGAACACTGATCTAAGAAAATTACCCAGAGAAAGAAGAAATAGAAATTATGAAAAACAGGTTAAGTCACACAAAGAATAAGATGAGAAGATCCACCATTTGTCTGACAGGAATTTCAGAAGAGAGAATGACTGAGGCACTATTGAGAGATAATGGTTGAGAATTTTTCAAAATTAATGAAAGATATGCCTCTTCAGGTTCAATAAGCACAGTAACACTTCTAAATTATGTTACTTTGTGTTTTATCCATCTTTGTAAATGGTCTTAAATCTTTTTTGGAACAAGATCAAATAGAAACAAAAAATTAAATGAATTAATTTTAAAATAAACTAAATGAAGATATGAATGTAAAGTTTCACAGAGGAAGGACATCTATGTCAGGCTGGGCTGGGACACGTACCAGTTAGTACTCTTTCACTTGTAAATGACATAAAAATCCATTTAAAACTGTCTTAAGAAACAAGGAGCAATCATTGCTAACATTACTGAAAATATAATGAGTAGGGTTGCTTTTAGGTGGGGCATGATGCAGGTTTCAACCATGCATTCAGGATCTGCTTTTCCCGAAGCTCATCTCTGCTCTTCTGCATGATAGCTTCATTCTCAGGCTCTGTCCCTCACTTAAATGGGGGACATAGCCTCCCCGTGAGGTTAGAGTCTTTCTCTTTTTTGTTCACTGTTTAGTCCCCGACACTTAGAATAGTATTTAGCACATAATAGGCACTCAAAAATATTTGTAGGAGTAAAAAGGAGGAGAAGGCAGAAGTAGTATCAGCACAATTTCTGAGCAGGAAAAAGAAAACGGAACCTATACCAGATATGTTTTAGAGAAACTGCAGAACAGTAAAGACAAACAGATTATCTTAAAAGTCACCTGACAGATTACCTACAAAGGAAAACAATTCATAGCTGACTTCTCAACAGCAGCCACAGAAGAAAGAAGTCAGAGGCATTCTACATTCAAAGTGCTGACAAAAACTAACTCACCCTAGAGTTCAAACTCCCCTAAAATACCACTCAGGAGGGCTCCAGTTACCTATTGCTGCAAAACAAACCTCTCCAAAATGTAGTGGCTTAAAGCAACCACCACTGTATATTTGCTCACAGTTCTGTAATTTGGCAGGGCTGAGTGGGGACGGCTCATTTACGTTCTGTGTGGTGTTGGCTGGGATGGCTCATCTGGGACTGGAGGAAACAAGGTAGCTTCACTCACACGCATGGTCCTCAGCAGAAGGGATGGGAATGGCAGGTGGCTGGTGGGCCTCTCTTGCCCTTGGTCATCTTTCATCCTCCAGGCCCCCTCTTCCTCTGTCCAGTGGGGCAATTGGACTTAGTCTCATGGTGGCTGGACCCATCTGGGTGAAAGTGGAATCAGTCAGGCTTCTTAAGACCTAAGGCTGGACCTGGCACAGGGTCACTTCCACATTCTACTGATCAAAGCAAGTCACGAGGCCAGCCCACATTTAAGGGAAGGGAAAATAAACTCCATCTCGATGGGAGGAGTGACATGTGCATCACAGGGATGGACAGAACTGTTGGTGGCCCCCTTTGCTGACAATCCAACACAACAAGTGAAAGTGAAATAAAGACCATTTCTTCAGATGAAGACTGAAAAGAGTTCACCATAACATCACTGGTGTTAGAGCTGCCAACACATCTATTTTAAGAGAAAGGAAATTGAACTCAGAAGGTGTGAGATGTGTGTGTGTGTGTGTGTATGTATCTGAATCACTTTGGTGTACACTTGAAACTAACACAACATTATAAATTAACTATACTTCAATTTTAAAAAAAAGCAATGAAGAGCAAACACACTGTAAACCTGTGGGTAAATGGATATAAGCACCAACTGAGAAAAACTGCAACAGTGATGGTGATGAATTGGAGGTGTAGAAGCTAAGGCAGACCCGCGATGCTGGATGGAGTTATGGAAGGTGGAGGAGGTAATCAGAGTTAAAGTATTCCAAAGGCCCTGCCTCCATCAGGGGATAATCACATTTCTGATTAATTTTAGAGTTGGTGTACATGTGAAAAAAAGGGGAGAGAAGCCCTAAAGAATAGGAATGAAATCTATAATTTACAAGAAAACAAAGGAATGAAGGAAGGAATGAATACAAGTAGAAAAAATAATAAAAGAGGCTCGGACTTCCCTGGCGGTCCAGTGGTTAAGACTCCGTGCTTCCACTGCAGGGGGCACGGGTTCAATCCCTGGTCGGGGAACTGAGACCCCACATGTCACGCAGCATGGCCAAATAAATAAATAAAATAAAAGAGGCTCACTAAATTTGATAAATATAGGAAACAAGGGAAATATAGGAAACAAAAGAAAAAGTAAAAAGAAAAAACCATGAGGAAATTAAGGAGCACAGAA
Organism: Balaenoptera ricei; assembly: GCF_028023285.1. Lineage (NCBI taxonomy): Eukaryota > Metazoa > Chordata > Mammalia > Artiodactyla > Balaenopteridae > Balaenoptera > Balaenoptera ricei. The sequence goes on from NC_082646.1 coordinate 13,819,626, forward strand.
TAAGATGGTAAAAATAAGTTCAAATAATGATAACACTTAAACTTGTAAATTAAAAGATACAGATTCTCAGATTAGATCTATGTATTAACATGGTGGAATCTCAGAAACATACCAGCACCAAAAAAAAAAAAAAAAAGCATCAAATTGCCAAATGATACAGCACAAATACCCTCCATATACAGTACATAAGATTTTAAAAGATTCAGAGCAGTACAGGGGTTCCTGAAACAATTAAACATAGAATTACCATATAATCCAGCTGCACCATATGATCCAGCAATTCCACTTTTGTGTACATCCCCAAAAGAACTGAAAGCACATACTTGAACGGATACTTACACACCCACGTTCACTGCAGCATCATTCACAATAGCCAAAAGGTGGAAAGAACCCAAATGTCCATCAACGGATGAATGAATAAGGAAAACATGGCGTACATATGCAATGAAATATTATTCAGCCTTTAAAAGGAAAGAAATTCTGACAACAACATTGAGGAAATATGTTGTTAAATCAATTCCTCTACAACATAGAGGAACCTTGAAGATACTATGCTAAGTGAGATAAATCAGACACAAAAGGACAAATATTCTATGACTCTATTTACACAAAGAACCATAAATTCAGAGAGACAGAAAGTAAAATGGTGGTTTCCAGGAGTTGTGGGGTAGGATGGACTAGGGAAGTTATTGACTAATGAGCACAGAGTTTCAGTTTTGGAAGATCAAAAGTTTCCAGAGCTTGGCAGTGGTGATGGTTACACAACAATGTGAATGTACTCAGTGCCCCTGAACAGTACAATTAAAAATGGTGAAAACGTTAAATGGGAAATTTTATGTTATGTGTGTTTTACCACAATAAAAAATAACATGCAAAGCAATACTACACGTAGTTTGTAAATATATACAGCAAAAGTATGAAGGCGCGCATAAGAGTGGGAAACTGCAAATTCAGGAGAGCAGCTACGCCCCTGAGGGTCAGGAATACAAGCGGGGACCTGTTATGTTTCAGTTCTAAAAACAAAATCTGAAGAAAATAGGACAAAGTCAAGTCGTTAGGCATATGCATGTTTCTTACCATTACACTCTAAGCTTTTCAATACGCTTTGAGTTTCCCGTAATCTGAAGGACAAGGTACCAGGAACGCCTGCTAAGGAGGAGTCGCGACACGGTCCCATCTGCCCCATGCAGCCCCATCACCTCTTTGGAGACTCAACCCTAAGAATAGCCTCCTCCCTCCTCGTGTCCAGAGCAGCCTCTACTGATTTGCCAAGTGTGGAGCAGAGCCTGGAACTTTTTTTTTAATTGAAGTATAGTTGATTTACAATGCTGTGCCAATCTCTGCTGTATTGCAAAATGACTCATACACATATATACATTCTTTTTTAAATATTCTTTTCCATTATGGTTTATCCCAGGAGATCGGATATAGTTCCCTGTGCTATACAGTAGGACCTTGTTGTTTACCCATGCTAAATGTAATAGTTTGCATCTACCAACCCCAAATTCCCAGTTCATCCCTCTCCCTCCCTCCCTCCCCCTTGGTAACCACAAGTCTGATCTCTATGTCTGTGAGTCTGTTTCTGTTTTGTAGATAGTTTCCTTTGTTCCATATTTTAGATTCCACATATAAGTGATATCATCTGGTATTTGTCTTTCTCTTTCTGACTTACTTCACTTAGTATGATAATCTCTAGTTGCATCCATGTTGCTACAAATGGCATTATTTTGTTCTTTTTTATGGCTGAGTAGTATTCCATTATATATGTACCACATCTTCTTTATCCATTCATCTGTCGATGAACATTTAGCTTGTTTCCTTGTTTTGGCTATTGTGAATAGTGCTGCTATGAATATAGGAGTGCATGTATTTTTTGAATTATAGTTTTGTCTGGGTATATGCCCAGGAGTGGGATTGCTGGATCATATGGTAATTCTATTTTTAGTTTTCTGAGGAACCTCCATACTGTCTTCCATAGTGGTTGCACCCAGTTACATTCCCACCAACAGTGCAGGAGGGTTCGCCTTTCTCCACACCCTCTCCAGCATTTGTTATTTGTAGACTTTTTGATGATGGCCATTCTGACCGGTGTGAGGTGGTACCTCACTGTAGTTTTGATTTGCATTTCTCTAATAATTAGTGATGTTGAGCATCTTTTCATGTGCCTACTGGCCATCTGTATGTCTTCTTTGGTAGAGCCTGGAACCTTCGACGTCAGAAGATCCTTCCAGGCCCATCCTCTCCAGGCTGACCAAACCACGTCCTTCTTGCAGAAAACCCCAGGAGTGGAGGAGCAGAGAGATGGCCTGAGGAATGGAGCTATTAACAAGCCATGCACCTGGGCTGTGGGTGTTGCAGGCAGCCTTCTGTAGGGAATCTGGAAGCTTTCCAGTCCCGGGTCTGCACTGCCCCGTGCTGAGCTGCAGGCCGCTGTGGTTGGCTGGCTCTGAGCAGCCTCTCTTGCCCCGCTTCACTCCACCCAGACTGTGGCGAGGCCCCCAGGACGGTCCTCTTCTGTTGCCTGGAGGCTGGTCTTTGCTTGTCGGACCACCAGTTATCCTTGGAATAACGTTCAGCTGGGCGTCTGCTACCCTCCCTCCAGCTGCAGATTTGTGTCATACAAGACACAAATCTCAGAGCAGGAGGGTCTGGAAGGACAGCCTCGTGGTGAGTGGCTGACAAGGAGGTCCTCCCGGGGACGCCTGACGGTACCTTAACCGAGCCCTCGGGGACGCTGTCATCCAAGTGGCGTGAGGCCTGCGAGGAGGCGCGGAGGGAACCGTCCTGCTCCAGCCCCTCAGCTGCTGGAATGGACTCAACTAGGGTGTCTCTACCCACCAACAAAGCAGCCGCTGCCCTTAGCTGACTCTCTGTGTACCTGAAACACGCCACGTCTAATTCTTACAACAAGCCTCCAGGAGAGATAATAGCCCCAACTTCACAAGTGAGGGCACTGAGGCTCAAAGAGATCACCTGACCTGCCTGTACTCGTGGAGACCGTGTATGACCGAGACTGCCCCCAGAGGCGGGCACGGCCCCGCGGTCCTGGGAGCTGAGCGGGGCTGCAGGTCACAGGCTCGGTGCTTGGGCCCGAGCCCCGAGTCCCCGCACGTATGAGCAGTACTGACTGAGGAAGGTGCGTGGGCCGTGACAGACAGTGGCAGGCGTCTCAGTGCAGCATGTTAGAGGAGAGCTTGCTCCTTGCCTGCCCTTTCATTTGTTTTTTTAACTTCTCACCACAATAGAAACTGCTGATCTGCAGGTGTGCAGCTATTCTAAGAGAATGAACGGCTCATGTTAGATTCCACGGACGGCACAGGGCCCGCCCGCCCCTGCCCTGCCCCTCGCAGGCGGCATCATGCTGTGGCTCTTCAGGCTGCTGCTGCGGCCGTCTGGCCTCCCCTCCTGTCCAAATGAGCCAAACCAAGCAGGCTGATGGACTCCGAAAATTTCAAATGATTTTATAATGAACTAGGGTGCAACACAGGAACGTCCATAAAATATGCATGACAGTTGAACAGATCACTGTAGGGCAAACACCTTGTAATGGATCATGAAATAGAACATCACCAGCACCCCAGGAGCTTCAAATGTCACTTTCCATGTACAGTCACACACCATCCTGGCTTCACTGCCCATGAGGATGCCAGGAGCTGTTGGCACAAGTGCTGATGAGGACTCTGGGGCTCTAGAGTTGGTTTCCGAAGCTGTGAGGAAGGTGGGCCAGGCACCTGACCCAGATAGATGGATCGATCCGCCTCTCACACCCAGAGCCGGGCTGAGGTTAGGCCAGGTGGGCAGGATCGCTGCAACATTGCTGGGACATTAGGACACTGTGCTGGGAATGAAGGAAAATGTACTGACCAGAAGGCCTCAGAAGAAGGACCTGCCAGAGACTCCATTCAGCCAAAAGGGACAGAAATCTGAACACCAGTGGCTTAAACAACTAAGGGGTTTGTTTTTCTCATATAAGGGGAGCCCAGGGCTGTGTGACTCACGGTACCATCGAGGGGCCAGTCTCTCTATCTTTCTGCTCTGCCATCTTAAGCCTGTGGTTTTCAGCCTTGGGTTCATTGCTTTGTGGTTGCAAGGTGGCTTCTGCAGATCCAAGCACTTCATCTGTGCTCAAGGCAAGAAGGAGGGGGAAGGGCAAAGGGCCAAGAGCAAAGCCGGCTGAGTCTTTCCCCTCCTAAGGAGTTTTCCCAGGAGCCTCTTCCAGTGGCTTTCACTTATAGGTGTCAGAACTGGGTCCCCAGCTCACCCTGACTGCAGGGAAGTCTGGGAAATCAACCTTTTTAAAAAGCTGGTCACGTTGCTACCCTGAGAACAGACATCGAGAAGGAAACCAGTAGTTTTTCCTCAAAGAAATACTTTGGGTCAAGGCAAGGAGACCCCTCCTCCTCCCACTCACCCCCATCCCCGCCAGCTACCTTCTAAGGATGGGGGGTCCAGCAGGTCTTTTACTGAGTGAGGGTGTAAGTGTGGGCCAGAGCTGACTTACTGAAGACTAAGAGAAGGCTGGGCTGCCTCTCGGGGTCCCCCTCTCAGTCCTTCCCCCACACAGCAGATTTCACAGCTTCACCGCGAAACCAAAGCTGAATAAATATTTTAAAGTATTATTGAATATTTTTCCCACCAGTGACACATCTGCTTGTAAATGTGCTAAGAAAGACTAGGCAGACAAGCTAAGTGGTGAGACTTGGGTGAGAACATCTAAGAAAGTCGGGGCACAGACACCCGGAGGCAGGGGGAGCTGTGTCCTTGTGGGCTGAGGCCCAATCCAGATCCAGAAAAAGAACGAACAGAGCATTATATTTATCGACCATCCATAGTTAGTCTGTAGATTTTTTTCAAGCATAACAATATTATTTTTCCTTTTTGATTTGTAAGAGATCTTTACATATTAAGGATCTCAATATGTACAGAGTATCTCACTGCAAAGGGCACCACGTGACTAGGAGTCAGCACCCAGGCTGAGGGCTCATTCAAGGGTGGGGTACTGGACACTGTGGGGAGAAGGGGGCCTTGCAGTGGGGTCACGTCTCCTCCTCCCCACTCCCCCCTCATACACAGGCATCACTCCTAGATGTACATTCAGAATTTGGGACATTGAGACACTTAAAAATTGGGATACTTCACGTAAAAATATGGATCTCTGCCTACGTTGAAAAGTTGGAAGATCTAGCAAACGAGGAACCCACATTCCCTTACATCAGCCAGCTTCTGCAGCGGAGACCCCAGTTACACAAGAATGTGCTTCCCGGTCACCCCAGATCCCACCAAGCATCTTCCCCCTTGCATGGTTAGTTTTCTTATTCTCAACTACGTCCCACAATTGCATCCTGGAATTTGAGTTTGCAACCCCTAACGGCCAGCAAAGCCTTCAATTGATATACAGATTACCTGGAATGGCAGGGGGAACTGCCCAGGAGCCCACGGCCTCTAATGGCTTCAATCAGGGGCTCCTGGGACCCAGTTCTGATTGAAATCCTCTCTCATGGAGATTTACAAACATTGCTAACGCCATTAATTACAGGGCCTGGGTGGGAGAAAGGGTGTGTGACCTGAGTTGAGGTCACCTGGGAGCCTGTGAATTTTGCTGATCCTGGGCTGTGGCCCTGGAACTCCTGGCTGGGCAGGGAGATGCCCAGTCTTCTGGGTGTGGTGGGAACCCATGTTCTCACGGGGAGAGGAAGCCACCACGGTGGGTGAGGTGAGAACAAGAGGTTGGGCATCCTGGGCGGGCAGAGGTGGCTATAGGCAGCTGCTGCAGGCTGGTGCCTGGCCCAGATGCATCCTCTACGCCCTTTCTGCAAAAATTGCTGTCATGTGCAGAAATGTGCAGTCTGAGAGTGGGCGCTTAGAAGTCCCCCCACCATGTGTGTGCAGGCAGCCCTCGAGTCTCAGCCCCAGCCCCAGCCATGTACATCTTTCAGGCAACTGAGGATTTTTAAAAAGAGGTGTTTTTGATCTACAGGTGGCTGTGGTTTGAGCAGGGTGGCGGGAGGGGACTTGAGGCGCTCTTGTCGTGCTCCAGGCCTGGCCAGGGAGCTGGGCCTGCCTGGGAGGAAGGGACAGTGCTGTGGTGCGCAGGCTGGTGGCCAAGCTGCAAAGGAGCAAGTGCCACAGGGTCTGCCCTCCCGCTGCTGGCCCCTCCTCTCCTGCTGCCGGGACAGAGCTCTCCCACATCTCCCCTCATAGCAGCCCCCATCCCCAACCTCAGTGGTGTTCTGCCTGTTCCCTTTGCCCTCTGGGGTGTCTCCTGCCCCAGGGATGGCCCAGAACAGGGCCTGGACCAGTAGGAGAGGCAGGTGCACGATACGTATCCCGGCCGATACGACACAGCCCCCGGAGCACAGATTGGCACCCCTTTCCTGGGAACACAGGGCCCCATGCCCTCAGGATCACCATCTGAGAGATGGGGCTACATCACTGGCGCTCCTGGCAAGAGGACAAGAGGGGGCCTGGCACTGAGAGGCTCTAGGCCCGCCGTGACCGAGCAGGAGGCCGAGCCACGCTGGCTTAGCTGCCCTGGGGCCCACAGCGCTGGACCGCCCAGGGCTATCAGATCACTAATGGAGAGGTGAGACTAAGTCACCCACCCTCCTGCCCAGGGGAGTCCTGACACTCAAACCAGAGCAAACACACAAGAGATGAGAGGCTGGCCGGGCACGCCCTCACCTGGGTCCCCTGTAAGGGATACAATATCAATTCAGGACATAGCTCTTTCCCCTGGAGCTCACAGAGATGCTCCTGTTCTTAGTCCAAAAGTCCAACTCCAAGGCCAGGGTCTCAGTGTTGTCCCCGGGGTGGAGCCAAGCACCACTCCCCCCAGGCACCCTGCCCGAGCCCCGTCCTGGGCGGTCTCAGGAATGGGGAGGCAGGGCAGCATGGGGAAGGGTGCCCACCATAGGAAGGCGGTTCTGCAGCATGCCCTTCACCAGCTGGGGCATCTCAGAGAGGAACAGACCCTCCATCAGCCAGTAGGAGTCCCTGGGGGGAGGACAGCTCAGGCATCACACCACCCCACTCAGGACGCCCCGCGGGCCCCGAGCTCCCCCCGCGCACCCCCCGCTCCCTGCCCCGAAGCCCCCGGCCGCTCACCAGTAGTAGAACTCAACAAAGCGCCCGCCGGGCACAATGAAGGGGTGTCTTGAGTAGATCAGAGAGAACTGCTCAGGGTGGCTGAGGACCTCTGGCTTCACCTGGAGTCCGGGGAGAGGGCACAGGGGGCCTGGGACCCACGTGGAGTGGGGGCTGGAGGAGGCTGGGAAGCTGGAGGCCCTGGCAGCCGCGGGCTTTGGAGCCAGGGAGCCCGGGCTTGGGTTCTGGCTCTGGGGCTGCTCAGCCGTGTGGCCCTGGTCAAGGCCCGGGCCGTGGGGAGTCCGGTCTGCTGGTCCCCACATGCTGGCCTCTGGCAGCCCAGCAAGAGCACGACGGTGTGCAGGAGCCTGGACCGCTCAGCCCAGTGCCTAGCTGGGGGGGACCATTTCCTCCGGCTCCCAGTGCCCCCCGAATCTCGGCTGCCACTGTGAAGCCAGGCCCAGAGGATCAGGGCCCCCCAATTCTGGCCCAGGTGTGGATGAAACCCCAGCACCTTTCCCCAGTGAGGCGGATGTGGACGGACATGGCCAAGGGAGAGCACAGTAGGACCAGAGTGGGGCTTGCTGTGTCCACATCAGGTGTTTTCTCTGTTCATCCCCTCCCAGTTCTACACACGTGAGGTGGTTTCAGTGGGAGAGAGGTCAGCCTGTCAGGGATTCGGAGGGGAGGAGTGGAAGGGGCTCGGCTTTGCTCCCACTGGGTGAGGGGCTGGTGAGGAAGTGGCCCAAGCTGGCACACGACCCTGGAGCACTGCCCTGTGCCAGTGGGTGCCAGGGCCCTGGGGCCAGGCTGGAGGACAGGTGCTGTGCAGCTGGGGCCAAACTGCTGCCCTCTCTGAGCCTCAGACAAAGGAGAGAAAGTGCGTGATAGAGTGTGCTGAGCACAGGGCTGGGCCGCGATCAGCAGTAGCAATTATCATTCCTGAGCAGAGGCCTCACCGCAGGAACTCAGGGATGAGGAAGTCCCACAGGGGAGTGAACAGTCACCACGTGGTGTAAAGGGCAGGACGGGGCAGCCTGGGGGTGCAGGACAGGCTCGGTTTGCCTGGGGGAGGCTGGGGAGGGCTCCAGGGAGAAGGTGGGGAGTTAGAAGTAGATGTTCCCGTCCGTCCTCCCCCTCAGAAGTTCTTTCTAGAGAGTCCTGTAGGGCCCGAGTAGGGGCTCTGGTTACTCCTTCTAAACCCAGTGCCACCCGGGAGAATGACTCCCAAGCTGTGATGTACTAAAATGTGCAGAAACCAAGCTAGGCCGCGCTGAAGGCTGGCCTGTGAGACAAGGAGAAAGGTGGCTGGTTCAAGTATGGCCTTCAGCATAAAAGATCTGGAAGTTTACCCCACTTACCACACTCCTCTCTGGGCTGGCGGCCTCTCCAACCCGGGCAACGTGGACAAGGCTCTGAAATACCTGGAGGCGAGGGGGCAGCAGGGCGGGCTGCTACACTGGCGGCAGGGTCACCTGCTCACTCCCTGACTCTGACCTGTGACCTCTGGCAAGCGGCAGCCACACCCCGCTCCGCCCGGGGCCTTAGCCTGAGGGTCCCACTTCTGCCACCAGGGGGCAGCTGTGAGCCAAGAAGAGAAGGCCCCGCAGGGGACACCTGGCTTCAGGAGGGCCCAGCCTCTTGGCTGCCTGTCCAGCCCCCACCTACACTCATGGTAACGTCTGGAACCTTCTAGGACAGCTGGATCCTCACCTACCAGAAGACAGGCCAGCAGTGGGACTTCCCCAACGCCTGGGCCCCCTGCAGGACCTGCTCATCAGAGGTGAGGAGGCGGGGGTGGGGCCTCTCCCAGGGCCTCAGCCCACGGGGGTAGAGGGTCCGCCGGCCTGGCTCTGGGGAGGCGTGAACAAATGAGGCAAAGGCCCCTCTCTGGCCCCTCTGCTCTCTCAGCCTCTCACTCAGCAAACACACCTACCTCCACCTGTCAGGGGAATCGGCCCTCCTCTCTCCACACCCAGGCCTGGATGATGGGGAGCAGGTTGGCCCCCGGCTCCAGGAGGGAGGGCTAAGCGCCCGGGCCTCTTTCCCTCCTTGAGGAGAATAAGGCTCAGGCCTCTGCTCCCCCTGGGATGGGGGCTCTGGAGATTCAGGGTCCTGCCTGGGGTGGGGTCCAGGTCTGGCCAAGTCTCCTTCAGCCACAGCCCAGGAAGTGGCTTTCCAGCTGGCCCAGAATTGGATCCAAACCAACTGTGACATCTACTCCAAAAAGTCAGCCAAGTATGAGAAGGTGAGCTGCCCCAGAGCCCAGTCCCTCGGGGTCCTCCTCCCCACGGGGAGATGGAGGAATCGTCAGGCTGTGCAAAGCCCAGGCCCACACAACCGGGGACAGTGGCGGCACCTGGTGGCCATTCTTGGGCACTGCAGGGGTCAGAACTGCTGGCCAGAACAGCTTCTCCCTAAGGGGCTCCCATTTCTGGCTTCCCTAGAGGCCTGGCGTTGGGGGGCTGGGGTAGGGCCTGACCTTAGAGCCCGTCCTCTTGTCCCCAGTATGATGTCAGCAACGGTGGACACCCAGGTGGTAGAGGGGAGTATGAAGTTCAGGTGAGTGGGCCACATCCTCCAGGGAACTTCGGGGCTCTGCTGTCCCTGCAACTGACCATGACCTCCTCTCTCTGGGCCTCAGTTTCTTCCATGGAGGTGGGCCCCAGGGAGGAGGCTGACTGGTGCTCCCTGGTACCCCTGGGGCTATGCAGGGCCAGAGCCTCTAGGTGGGGATCCCATACCCCATAAAAGGACTTGGGGGCCTTCCCCAGAGGTCTTGCCCCACTGACCTCACCTCTCTCCAGGAGGGGTTTGGCTGGACCAATGGTGTGGTCCTGATGCTCCTGGACTGCTATGGTGACCGGCTGAGCTCGGGGACCCACACAGCTTTCCTGGAGCCCCACTGCCTTGCAGCTGCCCTTCTCCTTACCCTCCTGCTCAGCCTCCTGCCTCAGTGACGGGCCTTCACTCCCTCATCTGGCTCCAGCTCCTGTCAATTAAACCTCCACATGAGTCCCTGCCTTCTCCTGCCTGTTGATCCTTTATCCCTGGAAAGCCCACCCCCCACCCCCAGGCCGGTCCTTGGTCATAGTGGAGTGGGGGCAGGGTAGGGACCTGGAAGTCACGGTTGGGCCCTGGGTCCCTCCTGGAACATCTAATAAGGTGGAAATGCTGCATTGTGGGGAGACCTAGCTCTCCTACCCCACGTATCCCAACCCCATGTCCCCCACCACCAGGCGTCCCAAAGACATAGTCCAAATGCTTTATTGTTCTGCTGAGATGCTTACAAATACTGAAAAACATCCAGCCTGGACCCAGCAACCATGGCCCAGGGCTGGGAAGGGGGACAGGGAGGTGGGCTTAGTGTTAAGGCGGAAAGGGCTGAGCACAGACAGCTGGAGGCCTGGTCTTCTGCTCTCCATTTCATCCCCCTTCTGAGGCTGCAGGGAGGGCAACCAGACCTCAGGGCCCCCCCTCTGCTGCTTCCTCTCCTGCTCAGGACTTCCATCAGGGAGAATCTGAACAGCCCTCTGTCTGTCAGAAACTCAGCCCTATAACAGAACCCCAAGGACAGCCCGTCTAGCTTCTTCTCCCATCCAGTGGCTCCACCTCTGGTCTCTAGTTCCCAGCTTCACCCCTTCTGGCTCTAGGCAAGGCACGAGTGGAAGGGGGAGGGCTGGACAGGGGAGCCAGCAGGCTGTGTATTAGGGCCTGGAGACGCAGGCAGGGGGCAGGGAGAAGGTGTTCAGTCCCTTCCCCCCAGCAGGAGATGCCCAAGGGCCTGGGCTGGAGAGATGATGGCACATACCCTCAGATGGGTCCACTGCTGAAGCAGTGGGCTGAGCCATGGAGCCATGGCAATTAGTATGTAACCATGGCGATGAAGCCGTCACTGTGGTGACCATGGTGATGGGTCTGCAAAAAGGTGATAGGGCTGGGACCTCAAGGATGACACTTTCGGTCTCTGGCCCTTCAGCAAAGTAATAAAAAATATAAACGCAGGACAACAATGGGGTAGAGCGGGGTTTGAGAAGTATACCGCCTGAGCTGTTACCCCACTCTGAATGTGGCTCTGCTCAGCCCCCAAGGCCCCCGCAAAGGGAGCTGAGGCAAGAGGGGATCTTTGGCAGTTTCTGGTACCATAATTTGTCCTTTACAAAAGAGAACACAGGTTGGGGAGCGCAGGTGCCAGGTCAGAGCAGAGGGGCCCCTCTGTGACAGCTGCTCAGCCTGGCTGGGCCTGGGGCAGGACCCTGAAGGGTTATTGCAAGTTCTGGGTTCCCAGGAGGCAGCAAAGCCCCCTCCCCAACTTTTATCTCCTGGCCGGTTCTTTAGGGGACCGGAGCTCAGAAACTCACAGGACGAGCTCCTTACAGAACATTACAAAGTCACTTCTTGTACAAAACCCCAGTCATGCTCCGCCCTCCAGGGCCTCTGGGAGCACTTGTGTGAGGCCTGAGGCCCAGGGCGTGACTGTCTCCGGGGCGAGTGGAGCAGCAGGCAGTTGGGCATGGGTCCTGGGCCGGCCTGAGGGTCCACGAGGCCCATTCGGTCAGTTCATGAACTGGGTGTAGCCCTCCGCCCCGGTGACGATGACATCCATCCAGATGCGCATGGCCTCTGCGGACGGGGCCACCATGTAGTACAGCCGGTCGTGGGTCTTTACACAGAAGGTGAGGGCCGGGTTCGGGCTCTGCCGAGGGAGAGAGGAAGGTCTAAGCCAGGGCCCACCCACGAAGGCCAGGAGCATCTTGCATCTGCCTCGCCGTCTGCCCTTCCTCTCTCTGACTCCAGGACGCCCTGGAGCTCGAGGCTGAGCCCTAAATAGGCCCAGAGCCCAATCCCTACCACCAGGTGGGCCCCAAGCTGAGACGGTCCCCTCCTCTCAGCTGGGCAGTCCTTGGACCCTGGCAGGGACAGACGCTGCCAGGCGGGGGCACTGCTCCTTGGTACCCACAGGCACAAAAGGGAAAGACTCAGTCTCAAAGGTCTGTTCCAGTGAGGACCAGAGTCTCTTCTCAGCAAAAGAGGAACAGATGGAAAAAGCTACAAGTGGGATGCTGGGCCCCAGGACCCCAGAAGGGCAGAGATCAGGGATGGAGTGGGCATCTGAGGCTTGGCAGGAGGGAGGCTGACCTGCATGAAGGCAGATGGTCCCAGCCTCAAACATCTCCTGTTTACCAATCCTCTTGACCAGATCTAGTCTCTGAGGGCCCCCTACTCCCCTTGTAGCCATCCCTTCTGCACTGCCCACCCCCACGGAGGGAGACATCCTACCGTCATCTCAGGATTGGGAGGCAAGCAAGCGTACTCACGCCCACAGGGGCTTCCTGCTCTCTGCAACCCACCTGGCTCCCCCCATCAGGACTGGGGGAAGGAGGGGGGTACTTAGGGGAGAGTCAAGGGTCAGGGGCAAGAAGGGTACAGGAGGCATTAATGTGCAGTAGTTCTGGTTACAGGTATATGGGGAGGGGTACCTCAGTCACCATAGTGAAGCTGAAAAACCTCTTCTGGGAAGGGGAGAGGGAGAGAGGAAGAGAAAGTTTACGAAGAGAACAAGAGATGGGTCCGAGCCTCTGAAGAGGGCAGGCTGGAGGCCTTTGCTCACAGAGCCCTGCTGGGCCCACCCCTTCCCCAAGGCTGTCCCTCTGCCCCTCACCTTGGCTGCACTGCGCAGGTGGTCATAGTACACTTCCTCGATGGCCTGGAAATAGATGACCCCTTTCAGCTTCGTCTCATGCTTGTCTGCAAAGGAATAAGGGCCAGGCTCGTGGACATGGAGCGTCCTCATGTGGGAAATGGAGTGATTCCCAGGACTCCAAAACAGAGCCCAGCAGGGAGCCCGGAAGACATGGTCAGTGTTCAGCCTCACTCAGAATGATAGAGAATGCAAATTAGAACTCCACCGAGATAACCACTTCTAACCTATCAGAACGGCAAAAATACACCCAAAATACACAGCACACTCTTGGTAAGTCTGTGGAGAAACAGGCGGTGTAATAAATCTGACAGGTGGGAGTATAAATTGGTAAACGCTTAGGAGTGGTTTGGCTGCATCTACCAAAGTTAGAAAGGTGTTTGCCCCTCGAGCCAATTTTTACACTTAACAAAAATTTATCTTACACATGTACAAAATAACAAATTTACAAGCTTCACCATAGCAGTACCTATATTCATGAAAGATTAGAAACAAGCCAAGTATCCATCAAGTGGAGATGGCTAAGTAAATTAGAGTGTGCCACATGATGGAATACATCCAGCTGTTTAATAGAATGACAGAGAAATATCTGATATAGATACAGATTCAGAAATAAATCTAAGGACTTCCCTGGTGGCGCAGTGGTCCGGGAAGATCCCACATGCCACGAAGCAACTAAGCCCGTGCGCCACAACTACTGAGCCTGCACTCTAGGGCCCGTGTGCCACAACTACTGAGCCCACGTGCTGCAACTACTGAAGCCCACACAGCTGGAGCCCATGCTTTGCAAGGAGAGAAGCCACCACAATGAGAAGCCCGCGCACCACAACGAAGAGTAGTTCCCGCTCACCACAAGAGAAAGCCCACTCACAGCAACAAAGACCCAACGCAGCCAAAAAATAAATAAAGTTAAAAAAAAAAAATTTAAGATAAAAGAAGAATCCGCCTGCCAATGCAGGGGACACGGGTTCGAGCCCTGGTCTCTGGTCCAGGAAGATCCCACATGCCGCGGAGCAACTAAGCCCATGTGCCACAACTACTGACCTGAGCTCTAGAGCCTGCGAGCCACAACTACTGAAGCCCACGCACCTAGAGCCCGTGCTCCGCAACAAGAGAAGCCACTGCAATGAGAAGCCCACGCACCGCAACAAAGAGTAGCCCCCGCTCGATGCAACTAGCACCGCGTGCAGCAACGAAGACCCAATGCAGCCAAAAATAATTAATTTTTAAAAAATCTATAAAATATGCCCAGATATCAATATCTAGATATAGATATATTTGAGATAGAAAGATCTCTAAGATACATTAGCAGGAAAACAAGGAATGTATTGGGTGCTACCTTTTGTGTAAGAAAAGGGGTAAGAATACATGTTTGCATTTGTTTATATTCCCCTAAAGATACTCTAGAAGGATACACAAGAGAGTTAAAGGTGGTTACCTGTAGTGAGAGGGGGCGTAATGCTCAATTTAAACCTTTTTATGTGTTTTGAGTTTTGAACTATATAAATGTGTTTATCTATTTAACTCCAACAGTAAAAAATGGAAGGAAGCATATAGCATCTGGAGGCAGGGGTGGCAGGAAGGAGGTGGGCAAACTCGCAGAGCAGATGACCGCTCGGGTGGCAGGGACAGGGCGCTGGCAGGGGAAAGCACAGGGCCCGGGCCATCCCGTCTCGGGGCAGACACCGAGCAGGCACCTCAACTGACGTCCTGGGCACTGAGCCCAAGTCACAAAGGAAAGGCCACAAGATCACTAAACTCAGACTGCGATGGCTGGCACCTTCCCCCACCCCCAGTGTCGTTTCAGGCCGAGGCATAGATCCCAGATCATTGCTACAGCCTCCTAATGTGCCCCTGCCCTGCCCCCTGCCCCTCAACTCGCTGGCCCTGATGCCGAGGGGGAGCTTCCGGAAGGAAATCGAATCCTGCTGCCTCGGCTCACAAGCATCTCTGCCGGTTCCTTCACTGGAAGCTGCTGCCTCCTTGGCTTGGCAAAGGTCCCTGACAGGCCAGTGCCAACGCGCCCCTCTGGCCTTGCCTCACATCCCTCCCCTGCACCAACCACAAGTTCTGGCCAGGCTGAGCTTCTCACGGTCCCCTAACAGTACGCTCTGCCGACATCGGAATGGTCTCCAGCCCATTCCCTTGGCAAACTCCTATGTCATCTTCAAGACCCACTGCCATTGTCACCACTGGCATGCACGGTTGTGCTCTCCCGTGCCCCTACAGCACGGATGTTCCTCTGTACAGATCTCACGGTGCTGAATCTGAACCCTCCTTTATCTGTTCGTAGGTCTAGCTCTCCAACACTGACTGCTATGTCCTAGCACACGGCAGGTGCTCAATCAATGTTGAATAAATGAGTCCGAGGCACTGGGATCCAAAGAAGTCAGAGACCCTTCTCTTAGGAACCCACAATTTGGGGGAAAGGAAAGCAGACACACAGCCGCTTATCAGCTGTGTGACTTGGGCATGGTTAGGACTCCAAGAGAACGCCTACGGGTCACTGGCAGTCACGAGTGTTAAGTGAGAGAACACACTCCGACTGTTCAGCACAGTGTCTGGCACAATACACGTGGCATCTGTCATGACATAATTATGCCCCAGGGCTGACACCACATGGCAGAGGGACCCTGTATAATGCAGGAGTTAACAGCAGAGGGCAGGAACCACTCCCAGTGAGGTGGGACCAGGAAGGGCTTCACAGAGGTGGTTTCTGATCTGGACCCTGTAGAATGGAGGGGTTTCATGAAGTAGGTGGGAGGAGGGTCCAGACAAGCGCAGGGAGAATGTCAGGTTCAAGGAACAGGCAAGGCACACCCAGGGCCCTGATCCAGCCACAGGCCCACCTCCACCCGGCACTTCCTCCTCGGAACAGGGACCCAGCCCCATCCTGGCCCCTGGGCCTGGCCTTCCCTCCAGCCTCTGTTCTCTCCCATCTCTTCCTTTACTGGAAATAGTGACACATTCCTGCCTCTGCTTCCTTACCTCCCACCTACCCTTGATGGATCGCATGCAATCTGGCTCCCACCCCGGTACGTGGTGGAAACCATTCTCTCGTCAAGATCCAGTCCCTGAATCAAATGGCCTTTGGGTCCACATTACTCTTGGCCTTTCTGCAGCATCCATCATGACTGGTGACACCCTCTGCTTGCACATGTCGGCTCCCTTGGCTGGCTTCCTTCTCCATTTCCGCCCTGCCCTCCCCCTCCCCCATCTGATTGGGTCTCCTTTTGTTTCACAGACATTAAGGAAGGTCACACGCGCCAAGCACCAGCCCAGCACCTGGCATGTGGCTTCCTGCCTCCTGCCCCTTTCGCTTTGCTGGTGCCTCCTTCTCCTCCTTCCTCACAAGGGTGGACCTGCCCCAGAGTGCAGCTTTGTTTCTCCCTCTTCTCTGCTCTAAAGTCTAATTGCCCAAGATCAGTCTTAGCTCTGCCTCTTAGCAGCTGAGAGACCTTGGGCAAGTTACTTAACCTCTCTGTGCCTGATTTTCCTCATCTGTAAAATGAGTGTAAAAACAGTGCTTCCCTCACAAGATCACTGTGAAGATTAAATGAGATGCGGCACGTAGAGTGCTTAGCACGGCATCTGGCTCATACAAGTGTTCAGTAAGTATGATCTGCTATCATTAGTATTATCGTTATTATTATTATTCCAACAGCTTCAACTTTCACTCCGCCTCTAACCCTGACCTTTCTCGTAACCCTAGATGCCCCAGGGGCACTTCAACCTCAACCTGCCTAAGATGGAGTTGTCCTCCCGGGCCTGTTCCTCTCAATCCTGAATCCTGACAAAGTCCCTCCCCAGCCTAGGTGGAAACATGGGGACGCGCATGTCTCTGCCTCCCCGTATCCAGGGCCCAGGTGGTCAGGGAGGGCTTCTTGGAAGGGATGGCACTTGGTTGGGGACCAGGTCAGGGGGGAAGCAGGGTGCTCCAGGCCTGCGCGACTCCAGCACCAAACCCTCCGGCCCTCTCCTTCCAGGCTCCCAGCAGGACCGCTCCTCCCGGCTTTGTGGTTGGGTGGGGCCAGGTGACTGGCAGAACAGACCCACTAGTGACTTGGGGACAGACCCCAGCTGGGGCATTGAACGCCAGTGCCAACCCAATCAGGCTTTTCTTTACCCTCTGCCACCGCAGCCAGCAACGTTCTAGAAAGGCATGCTCTGAAGCCAAGAGAACACTGACACAGAGCAGAGCCCCCGCCAACCCACGACGTACATGGACACGTACCAGGAGTAAGAAGGAAAACGCGGGTTCTGAGCCACTGGGATCTTAGGACAGGTTGCTTCTGCAGCACAGCCTAGCCTGTCCTGACTAGAATATGATACAGCACCCCACGCTCCACGTGGGAACTGTCCAGAGGGAATTCCAGGGATGGGAAACTAAGCTGGTGGCTGGGTGCAGAGGGCTGAGGGAGCAGGATGGGCCAGGGGGCTGTCCTCAGGGCTGCCCTGAGCGCCCCGGGCACTGCTCAGCTGCTTGTGCTGGTGCCTTTGCAGGAACTTGCCCGAAGGGGAATCCACAGGACTCCATGCGCCCCCAGCATCTGGGGTCCCCTACAGCACTCCCATCATTCTTTGTTCACTATCTGCCTCCCTGACAAAAGGCTCCAAGGGAGAGAGAGCTGTGGCCACGTTGCTTATCACCAGAGCCTAGAATAGTGCCCGGAACTTATTAGATGCTCAGTAATACTGCTGAAAAAATGAATGAGTGAACAAATCAATGGAGGTGAACCAGGTATACTCTGCACATTTTCAGGGACGGGAGGACAAGACCCAGCCCAAGCCCCTGGGTCCCACTTGGAAGCTTCCAGAAGACCCGCTGTCCTGGGTGACAGAGCCCAGGGGTCCTGGCTCTGGGGCAGTCTTGGGGGAACTCACCCACATAATAGGAAAGGGTGCGCTTGAGTCGATCGAAGACAAACCAGCGCTTCTTCCATGATTTAATCTTGCCACCCATCTTGACCAAGTAGCCACGGCAGACCTGGTGGGATGCAAGGGTGAAGAAAGACCCAAATGTGCGGCCCCTAAACCTTTATTCCCTGAGCAGCGCTGTCAGTGCCATCGCCTGTGCCTGTATTCATGGGGGGGGCCTGTCCCCAACATCTCTTCAGGCCAGCACACCTGGTCCTGGGACAGAGACCTCTGGTGTTAGGGCAGGAACTGAGGCCACTATTCCGAGGACCCAGGAGGTGCCTCTGAACATGGGGTCCCCACCACGACACCCACCCCGTGCCCCGGGGCCCTGCGTGCCTGTACCTTGCTGCTGAGCACCACATGCAGGCAGGTATCCACGCCGTGGCCCGAGGACTCAATGTGGGTCTTCAGATCAAAGTCCTCCTTCCGGATCGGCAGGTAGCGGGTCAGGGGTCGTGCCTGGGAGCAGAGGGTAGGATCAGTAGGGGCCCCTCTCTGCCCCTGTCATTCCCTTGCCCGGGCCCCTTGGCTTCAGTCCTGAACCCCCGAAAGCCTGCCATCACTCCCTCCCCAGCCTCCTGGCTGTCACTCTGGTTTCATGGGGCTTTGGCCAAAGCAGGGACCTGGCACGCCTGTGCTGACTCCACCCAGGCCTGGGCAAACTGCTGAACGGCTCTACGCCTCAGTTTCCCAGACACGGCTGTCCTTGTCCTGTCCCTGCCCCTCCTCTCCCTCCTGGGCTGAACGGAACAAAGCAAAGGACCAGATGTGAACATGCTCTTGGAAGAAAAGCCCAATAAGAAGCCTGGTCTCTGACTTCCTGTGGGGCCTCGTTTGGGACACAGTCCCTCTCTGGGCCTCCGTCTCCTTGTATGTAAACAAGGGCTTTGAACTAGAGAATCTCTAAGGTCTGTTCCACCTCAAAATTTCTGATACTTAACTAGAATTCTCAGTCAACTGGAATTTTTTTCTCCTCTTTATTTCGAGGAAGAACGTAAGAATGACATGAAAAGGAAACATCACAAGTTATTTAAAGAAGAAACAGGGACTTCCCCGGTGGCGCAGTGGTTAGGAATCTGCCTGCCAACGCGGGGGACACGGGTTCGAGCCCTGGCCCGGGAGGATCCCACGTGCTGCGGAGCAGCTAAGCCCCTGCGCCACAACTGCTGAGCAACCCCCGCTCGCCACAACTAGAGAAAGCCCGCACACAGCAATGAAGACCCAATGCAGCCAAAAATAAATAAATAAAAATAAATTTATTAAAAAAAAAAAAAAAAGAAGAAGAAGAAACAAAACGCTCAGCTTCCCGGAGGTGCCCCCAAGATGAGCTGACTCCATCCACCTCCCCAGAGCTGGTGGCCCTGCAGCCATTCCTGAGCCCCAGCGCAGGGGGCTAGAGAAGAGAGTCCCAAAGAGACCACTGACAGAGACAGGAAAGGGGAACTAGGCATTTAGCAAAAGATTCCAAACACAGAGATAAAACTCACAGAGTTTCTAATTATTTCTAAATTCCCAAGCCAATCTACCCCTTAGAATTCATGTTGCAGCATCATTAGGAACTCATGGAGCTATGCTCGCCAGTCACTGCTGGGTAGGACCCCCATGCTGGGGAGGCCTATGGAAACCCCCAGAGGAAGGGACAACCTGTCTGAATCTCACAGGTTCTCCCAGGGCCCCTGGGGAGGGTCTGGGACCAGACACATGAGTCGATTTCCCTGCCCAACCTAATTTCTCCCTCTCCCTTCAACTGCTCTGCTCAAGTCTCCTGTATGAGGAAAAAGCCCAGGGTTGGCTGTTATGTAAGGCTGGATTCTTGTCCCAAGGAGAAACTAGTACATTCTCTTTTGGAGATGTAAACCGAAAGTCAGAGTGAGGCCAGCTGCTGGTGGTGGGGCCTGGAGCCAAAGGGTCTGGTGGAGTGAGGCTCGGACAGCCACAAAGCCAGGAGCAGGAGGGCATCAGGGACCGGGAAGGAGGTGAAGTGCAGACTCACGAGGCAGAGGTGAGGCCCCTGCGAGAGGCCAAGGGTAGCCACCCTGATTCTGACTCACCTCCCATCACTGGAAGGCCTGTCCAGACCCTCTTCTCTAAAAGGTGGCCTGCCGCATCCCCACAACCCAATCAACACACACACACACACGCACACGCACACGCACACGGGCTTGAACAAGCCCTAGTGAGTGGGTCCCTGTTCCTTGGGGCCAAACAAGTCCCAGGTAGAATTCTGCTTGTGCAATCCTTTCTGGAGAGAACAGGCTCTACAGCCCAGCAGGGGTAGTACCCTGGGATATCGCGACCCCTCCTCAGCCCTACCCTTAAGCCCACCACCCACTCACCTGCGAGAACTGCTTCTCCCGCATCTTGACCTCCTTCTCCACGAGCTGATGCCTCCGGGCGCTCTCGCTCTGCAGCCTCCGTTCCACCTGCTCCCGCCGCCTCCGCTCCTCCTCCAAGGCCTGCCGCCTCAGCTCCATCTCCCGCTCCTGCCCCCAAAGCCCGGGCTCAGTGCCCACCAGTGCCCTCTTCTCCCCCAAGTCCCCACCACCCCTCCTCAGGCCGGGGCAGAGCCACAGGAGGCACCCACCTCAGAGGGCAGCCTGGCATGAGGGGCCGTCATCCTCCAAGCCCACCCTCTCTAAGGACCTGGCTGACAAGGGTAAATGCCTTAAAGTGAGACCAACCTGGCTTCAAATCCTGGCTCTACCACCACTATGAGCTCTGGACCCTGACAAACTCCCTAAGCCTCAGGTGCCTCATCTGTAAAATGGGGTCAAGAGTGCCTACTCCTGGGATTGTAGCAAAAATTAAATGAGATCATGTGAGTAAATGCCCATCACTAACCCTGGCAGGAAGGAAGCACTCAATAAAAAAATGGGGCTTTTATAATTTTATCTGAATTCCTAGGACATGGATTGTCTAAACAACCTAATCACTAAGTGAAGACCCTCTGAAACTCCAAATGAGAAACATTTATAGTTGAACTTCAGATTTTATGGGGAAAAAATGAAGTTACGAAAGCCATTATCAAAACATTTTAAGCCATTAAAACAAATCATTAAATACAGAGCATGTGGGTGATGTTTTATATGTCTTCATCAATGATAACAACCTCCATATTATTAACTCCCATCTGTCATTTCTTCCCAGCTCGAAACTTAGCAGAATCTCCTTTTTCTCCATTTGTCAAGAGATGTTTATAAATCTGCCCTCCTCTGAAGTAAATAAGACTAAGAGGCCTTCTTTTCTGGTTGATCTCCTGCTCTCTGGGTCCCACTCTTAACTCCAGACATGCAGAGTGCCCGGATGATAGAGACAGACGAGCTTCTGCAGATTCTCTATTTCACCTCCTCCCCAGGCACAGTTTCCTCAGCCTGGCTGTGCCTAAGATGAACCCCTGGCCCCTCTGCTGTGTTCCAGGCCCATCGGTAGGCAACGTGAGGCCCCCGCAGCCAACACCTCTGCTCTGGTTTGGACATCTGCCTTCTCTCTGTCCCCATCCTTCAACCCCAGTTCCTAGCCATCCCCAAGAGGAGTGACCTGGCACTCAGGTAGACAGGAATCAAAATTTCTGTGGTGGCCAAACGTCCACAGAGGTGAACACACAAAGACTGGAAGCTCCCATACGGGAAATTCACCGCTAGACACTGGGTCCTGCCTCCCCTTTTCCTAAGAGCTGTGAAAGTGGTCATCTCGCCAAGCCTCCGCATCCCCCACTTGAGGAACATAGGCTTTGAAAACACTCTTCCTCAAGGGACTGCTGCGAGGACAACGTGGGTGAAGGGGCCTGGGGAGGAGCGGAGGCCCTTGGCGGGCGGAGGGCAGCCCCGGGGCCCCGCGCCTTCCCCAGCCCCCACCCCCACCCCCCGGCTCCGCTGTGGCCCAGATCTGCCTCACCCTCGACTCCATGAGCCGGCTCTTCTCCGCATGAGCTTCTTTCAGCATCTTCTCCATTTCTTCCGTCTTCCCCACATCCAGGCCGCTGGCACTGGGGAGGCAAGGGGAGGAGGCACGCGGTGGAGGCGGCGGCCCTGGTGTGGGCAGGACAGCGGCGGGCCGCCGGGTGGTGGCCGGGGCGTGGGTACCTGGACATGGTGTCGGGGGAGCAGGCCGAGTTGCCCCCCGTGGAGATGCTGGTCTCCATGCTGTCTGAGCTCTCCAGGCTCAGCGTGTCGTAGGCGTGCTCGCCCTCCTCCCCTCGCTCCCTGGCCGCCGGCAGGTGGTGCAGGATGGAGTGATGCAGGAGCGGCGGGAAGCCCGAGGGCCCGGCCGGGAAGGGGGCGGCCCCGTGCAGGGCGTCCCACTGGCACTGCGCCTCGGCCGCCGCCTTCTGCTTCAGCTCAGCCAACCGCCGCCGCTGCTCCTCGATCACCTGCTGCCCTGCAGGAGCGACAGGTGGAGTCACGGTGGGCACCCCACCTCCCCAGGGAGGACGCCGGCAGCATCACAGACGGAGGGAGGAGGCGAGCGGGGAGAAGGTAACACCGGCAGCCCCCTTGCCCCCCACCAGCTTCCCTGAAGCCCCCGCAGCTCCAGGTCCGGCTGCCCTGGCAACGCTCCGTCGCCTGCACAACTGGCCACAGCCATGCAGCCTGACTTCAGCGCTCCCACTGTGTCCTGAGCCCACACGCGGCACCGGACCTGCCCAGGTGGGGCCCCGGCAGCACGATGGCCAGGTGGCTCCAGCTCACAACCATGGCCTGAACAGGTGGGCAGGGCACATGCACCCACCCTGCTGCTGGGGAAGGGTGAAGGAAGAGGTGCTGGGAGCCCCATGAGCACCCACATCAACGCAGACCCCGCGGCGATGCAGAAGCAGGAGTGCCAGTGGCAGGAAAGGAGGGAGGGGAGACGAGGCGGAGCACAGCTGAGGCAGGAGAGAGCTCAGCTGGAGGGGTGAGGCCAGCCTAACACCCCAACCCAACTCAGCCTGGGAGTCTGCCTGCGGCCAGTGGGGGCCTGGGCAGAATACATCATGCGGATGCCCGGGCAGGGGCTGCCTGGCCAAAGCAATGCCCTCAATGACCAACGCTCTACCTGCTGGGTCGTCAGTTGGGAGGGGCTCGGCAGGAAGCGACTCGACTGGTAGGGGGGCCCCCAGGTAGAGACACAGAGGGGACGAGAGGGGAGAAAGGCACAGACTTGGACTTTCAAAACAAACAAAATGCACACGAGCAACCAGGACTCCTGGGTCCCTAGAGCCAATATCTTAGGGAAGCATTTGTGGAGGTCATCAAGTCCAACCCCCTGCCTCCAGACAGGATAACGTCTATCCCTACTCAGGTCAACAAGCATTTCCCTTATTTGCTGCCGTCTCTAGGAAAGATCTCACATCCACCCCCCCCGCCGACCCTTAGTCCCCTGCCCTTAGTCTTCTGATAGCCAGGAATCTCTTCTTTAGGTATCTAATCCAAATCCTTTTTGCTCTTGCCTAGATCCCAATTAAAGGAAAAACATCCTGGGAAAGGCGTGGGCATGGATGAGGTAGGGTGGAGAGTGCGTGGCAGATGTCCAGGGCCCCCAGGAGAGCAGGTGGGCTGGCGTTGCAGCCACTCACCCTTCTGCTGGAGGGCCAGCTGGCGCTTGGTCTCAATGTCCTGCAGCGTGGCTGCCAGGTTGCGAGGAAGGCTGCTTGTGCCATTCTGGGCGAGTAGAGTGCCCTGCGGAGGGAAACGGAGCATTGGGACCCGAGGCTCAGAAGGCACCTCCCCCCACCCTCAAGGCTCTCATGGGTGGCTGTGACCTCTCTCCAGTGTGGCTGTGTCCATCCCCCACCATCACCACCCTGCCACGCACACAGCCCTCCCACTGTCCTCAGACCTTTGGGGAGGGGCTACGGCCCAAGGTAGCCACGCTGAGCTGGGAGGAGGAGGAGGAAGAGCCAGAGGAAGAGGGGAGGGGGCCACTGCGGGTCCGGGGCAAGGGGCTAGTGGCCTCACCATCCATCTTGGAGCGGTAAACCTGGAGGGAAGAGACACTGTCTGGTATCCCCGGCTCCCCCACTGGCCACCATCCCCATGGCATCTAGGCTGGCTGTGATCCAAGGTACTGCCCCAGCACCCGAGGCCTCTGTCTCTAGCTGACAACAGCACTGAGCCTCCTGGGCCAGCCCAATGGACAGATGTTATTGGCAGCTGCCAAGCCTCCTTTCCAGGCTGCTCCTCCTTGGGCCAATCCCTGGTCCAACCCTGCATCTTAGAAAGGACAGTGTAAATCAACCCATGTGAGGAGTTAACACCAATGGGCAGAGCTGTACAGGTGACTGACTGGAGGCCGGGGCTCCCTCTGGTCCCAGCTCTGCTGCTAAGGGGCTGTGACCTTGGGCCACGCACCTCCCCACTCTGGGCCTTGGCTTCCTTATCTGCAAAAGGAGGGGGTAGGGCTAGACTAAATAATCGCCAAGCTCCCTCACAGCGCTAATGTTTGGTGAATATGGTCTTTGGAGTCAAGCACCCTGGCCCTCGGTGTAGCCTCTGCTACTTCCTAGTTGTGTGACCTCGGAGAGATTACTTATCTTCTCTGGGCCCCAGTGTTTGATCTGTAAAACGAGAGTTATCGTTATCTACCTCAAAGGCCTGTGGTAATGATTAAATGAATCAAAACATGTAAAAATCTCAAACCAGCTGGGCACAAAACAGAAATGTCACACAAACTACTCCCAAAGGAAACATGGAATTTTAGCTGAGATCACAGTCTTAGAGGTGCAATGTCTTCACTCAAAGAATGAATCTTGAATGGGGCATTGGGGGGTAGGGGGGTTCAGGCCCTACAGCCGGTCAGTGGAGTGACACTTGGGGCAGAAGACTGCCCGAATACTCTCCCCCCACCCCGTGGTCAGCAGCTTGCTGCAGGCTCGAGCAGGGCCATGCCCCCAATGGCAACTCTGAGGAGTCTTGGGCATGTCCTCAGGGACTTCAGAGCCTTTGTCCCATTCTGTCCTGCCTCCAAGTGTCACCCCTGGGGAGACCAGGAGAACAAAATACTGGCAACTCTCCTAGGACACACAAGTTCCAGAGACAACAGGCTCAAGAGTGCGTCAGGCCAAGACCGAGTGAGAAGCTCTGGGGTTGAGGGCTACCGAGGACAGCATGAGGCACCGCTGCTCCCGAACCTCCTTCCACTGGACAGCCAAGCACGTCGCCCTCGGACTCAGGAGGCTGGCCCTCCACACCCGGAGTGCCAGGATGGCTGCCCAAGAGGAGACCCTCACTCCCCTCTCAGGGTCCAGAGGCCCCTGTTGCCCCGGCTGCATTAACCCCCCCACCACCTAAGGCAGCACTGCAGGGCTGACGGATCGGCAGGAGGTCCCCGGAGCAGAGAGGAGCGGGGCCTGGGGAGGGAGGGGTGGGCAGGGGAGGAGGGGTTACCTGCAGCTGACGGGAAGCTTTGGCGGGCAGAGGCGGGGGGGAGGAACGAGGGGAGGCCGCAGCGGGGCCGGTCCCCAGCCCGGCCATCAGCTCCTGGTACCACTGCTCTAAGTCTACAGCGGGGAGCAGCAGCTTCTCCATCTGGAGGGGGCGCGGGGAGGAGGACAGGGGACGGGAGGGGAAGGACGGAGAGGAAAGGTCAAGGAGTGAGGGGCGAGGAAAGGGGAGGAAAAAGGAAGAAAAGGGCAAAGAAATGGGAAGCTTGGAGGAAGGGTAGAGGAAGGCCATTACCAGGGAAACAGACAGGAAGGGAAGGGAAAACAGGAACGAAGGAAGGGAGAAAGGAGAGCATAAGGAGAAGAAAACACAGTGAGAAAACAGTTGCCGTGAACGTGCTAAGGGCAAAGAGAAACAGGGCACAACTCCCAGACCACAGACACGTGCTACGCCAACCACGGTGCCAGCCAGCCGGAGCCACCCCCCCGGCAGGCAGCGCTCCCCCCCGGGGGCCGGCTGAGGGCTGAGACGCCACTGCGCACGGGCAAAGCACACACAGACAGAGCCACGCCACTAGTGGGCTGAGGGTGGCAGGAACACACAGACCACCAACCTGGGCTGAAGGCGGGATAGAAGCGAAGGAGGAGGAAGAGGGCAGCGCAGGAAGAAGGCAGGTGGTGGGAACCAGGTCCTGGGAGGCAGGGGCCCAGGGAGGAAGGCCTGGCGCGGGCGCTGCGGGCACAGGCGAGGTGCCCCACATGGCCTTTAGCTGCTCAAGCGTCACGTACTTGGGGGAAGGCCAGACACAGGAGGGAATACAAGAGGTTAATGGGACCGGAACCCAAGAGATGGCCCTGCCCACGGGCAAGGGAAGGGTAAGAGTAGGACACACAGAGCAGAGTAGGCTTGTAGAGCCCGGGAAAGCCAGGGTCCTCTCAGCAGGATGCCCTCACGCTAGAGCAGAAGGCCTTCCCTCCTTGAGCCATCAGGAGCTGAAGAAAGATCCCGAAGCCCCAGGCAAGAGAACGAACCACTCCCAAGCCCCCTGACGCGAGCTGCCCTTCTCCCTCACTGCTGAAGACAGACCCTGCTGCCCCCCAACCCAGGCCTCAGGGGCGATCGAGGGCCTCCATGAGGAGGCCCTTGGGCATAGGTGGGTTCACTCGGTGGCTGGTACCTCACTGTCAGGCAGGGGCTGGGCGAGCGCGCTGGGGGAGGTGGCAGAAGCATAGGGGTCCAAGCAGGAGCACAGCTGGAGAAACTCTGCCAGGCTCACATACTCCTAGGGTGCCCGGTGGGAGGGGGAAGGGTGGGCAGAGAACAGGTTAACAGGATTCAACCAGGTACCTGAGATCCACACTCCATGCCAAAGGGCCATCACTCCATTCAATACAAAATCCAGAGCAGGGGTGCGTGGGGAGCTCAGCTGCCCACTGTGGCCTCAGCTGGCTGCCGGGTAGTGGGGTGGGGGGCAGAAAAGGGCAGGCAGAACTGACTGTCTGTAGGCTCTTCTTAACCTTCACTCTTGAGGCTGCCTTGGCATCCGGGCCCTGCCGTGGGCAGACCCTGAAAGCCCATTCCTGGGTTTGCCCTGGGCTAGGGGCAGGTGAAGGAGCCCGAGGAAGGTCTTCCAGGAGTCCACCAGGGACCAGGACCCACCTCCCAGAGAACCTTTCTGTCTCCAACACCTTGGGCATCCCCAATGAGGCACACACATGCATCACTGGGCACCAGTCACAGCATTCCCATGGGTCCCCTCACACCCCACCTGCTGGAGCAGGAGCTGGAAGGAACAGGAACTGCAGGCACCACTAGGGCCTGAGCAAGATGGGCCCTGAGAAAGAGACCTTAGCAGGGAGTAGCTAAAAGCCCAGAGAGAAAAACCAGGCCACTGCCCAAAGGTTAGGACTTGGAAAGATGCTAACACACCAGATCGTGGGTTGGGAAGACAGGGACTGTGGTATTCTCTGAGCACATCCTTAGAATTCTGAGCTTATCTAGGTGTTGGGGACATGGTAGGCATCCAAAATGCATGCAGAATCAAAGTACAGGATCCTAAGCCTGCCCTATCCAGGGGAGCCCATCCTGACCTAGCTCCAGAGGGGGACTGTCCTCCAGGGGTCACACAAAAGGAAAATGAGCTAGCAGGTCCAGTGTGTTGTGAGAACTGATGGATGGCATGCAGAATATATGCAAATTTATATGCAAATTGATGCTCTGATTTTGCATGGGATGCCCAGGCACCTAAGGAACAACAAACTCTGGCCAGACAAAGGATTACTGCCACGCGCCCTTCAGCTGGGCCATTGGGAGGAGCTGAGCGCAGAAGCTCAGCAAGCAGGCAGACAGGCAGTGAGTACAGCAGAGCAGGCAGTTAGCTGTGATTACCTCTTGCGCTTTGGGGCAGAGCTGAGTGGAAGCAGGTGGGGTTAAGGGACCAGAGGAGGCCCCAGCCTGAGAAGACCCTGGGAAGGGACCCAGAGCCGCCATCCCCAGCCCCACCTCTGAGGACTCGGAGATGAGCAGTTCAGCCTACAGAGAGGGTACGTGTGAGGGGCCTCACCCCTCACACTCAGCCCAGCCACCCCACCCCAGGCCCAAATTGTTTGCGCAATGAGGCAGGAAACTCGGCACGTCCTGGTTGAGCCTCACACACCAGGCATGCAAAGACTCAGGAAAGAACGAGCCCCAATGCCCACTTCTGAGCCTGTAGCCTAGTTCCAGACAGAAGCCCAGGGAGCTCCAAGATCAGGACCCCTAGATCCCTATGCTGCCCCTTGAGCTGAGTCCACCCAGCCCTGGCCCTCACCAAACCTCTGAGCTGCCATCCTCCCCACCCGTGCCTCCTGAATCCCCCAGATGTGTTCAGTCTCCCGAAATGGTAAGATCAGTGGGCTCCTGGGGGCCAGAAAGGCAGCTGAAAAGCAGCAGCCGGTAGCCATAGAAGATCCAATCCCAGACCTCAGAGCCATTCCTACTCAAATTTCTCCAGTTCGGGAAAATGCCCCCATATTCAACCTCAGCTGTTGGGGTGAAGGCACCATGTGTTCCTCCAGAGCCTCCCAGGAGACCCCTTGGGCCTGAGGCTGGGGCCCAAACCAACCACGTTACCTCTTTGAGAGTCGACGTAGTCTTCGGGAAAGCCCTGCCCCCTGTGAGCGAGTGGTATCTTCTTTCCAACATAGCCAGTTTCTCCTTCTCCTGCAAGCCCAAAGCGGCAGAATCAGAAAGGAGTGGGAGTGGGGCAAGGGGCCCCAAGTAAAGGGGGATCCCACCTGGCTGGCCAGTCTCCACCCCAGCCCTTCTGCACTCACCTCCCACTCCCCCAGCCCCTCGCCAGCCCTCATCCCCCGCCCAACCTGACTGGGGCTACCTTCTGCAGCAGCTGCAGGGAGGCATTCTTATCCCGGGCTAGGCGTTCCGACTCTTGCACAGCCTGGGACCGGATCTGCCCAGCCTGACTGTCCAGGACCACCAGGTGCTCCTGGAGGAGATGGGGGTAGTGGGTCAGACCCTGGGGAGACAGGGCTGAGCCCGAGGTGAGGCTTGGCCGTCTCTGCTGCCCAGAGATCCTGGGCTTGGGTGAAGGGAATCAACTAGTCCTTCTGTTCGGCCTTGTCTCACCCAAGGAAAACGCAGGCTGCTGTGGTCGGCTCCCTCACCCCTCCCTCGACCAGTGACCCCATGCCACCAGGCACACCAGCCAGAACTCAAGTTCCCAAATCTCTCTCCCTGCCCGCCCCAGTCAACGTGTCCGGAATCCCAGAGATGCTGACACGTTCTCCACCTGCCCCCGTGCTTCCATCCCACTGTCACCACCCCAACCCAGGCCCTCTGTTTCCTGGTCTGGACTTCTTCACCAGCCTCCTGCTTCCACTCTCTCAACTTTCTGATCCACCCCTACACTGCCACAGATAGCTTCCTAAAATGGCCTTTGAGGTTTGTTTTTGTTTGCTTGCTTGTCTGAATTTTCTAATCTTTTTAGAATGTATATTACTTGAATAATTTTTTTTAAATCCACGAGTAAGGGTAATCACTCCTCTTCTCAAAATTTTTCAGCAACTCCTCATTACTCACAGGATAAAGCACAAACCCCTCAGCCAGCACTCAAGGGCTCCTGGAACTGGGCCTCCACTTTCCACACTCCCTCCTACCCTGAGCCCTCGGCGGCGTGCGCTCAGCTCGGCCCTATTGTAACGTCAGCGGTGCAGGTGTACACTCCCAGGCCTTTCTTATACGGTTCTCTTTGCCAGGAATGCTGTCCTGTCTTCTCCACCCATCAAGAGTTTATTTATCCTCCAAGACCAGACCCAATGCTATCTTCTCTCCAACATCTTCCTTGATCACCACTCAATTCCTTTGCTCCTTGCTCTGTGCTCAAATTATTCCATATCACCATTTGCCTTGTATTGCTGTTACTTGTGAATATATGTCTCCATCACCACCACCCCGCCCAAGCTGTCCGATCCAAGGGCCGGGCCAGTGTCTTTTTTGTCTCCACATCCCCAGTAGGGCTTAGCGCAATGCCTGGCTCAACAATCATGTGCTAAAAGGAAATGAAAAGATAATAAGTGAGAGAGAAGGAGAGGGGCTCGGGAAAATGGGCTGGGTTTAGCCAAGGAGGGCTTCCTGAAAGAGGAGGCCTTAAACTGTCACCATTAACAGCAAGACATAGGAGAGAAGGGAAGAAGGGAGCTGTACTAAATCTGGGGTCAGCCCAAGCAGCCTGAAGCAGACCAGGTGGTAATCCTCACAAGATCTGCAATTTACTGAGAACCTGTCAGGACCCAAGAACTCTACTAAATGCTTTGCATGTGTTACCTCATTTAACTCTCTTAGGAGGCAGATGCCTTTATGCCTATTTCACTGATAGGTAGATGCATTTGTAAGGCAGAGCAGCTCAGGGAGAGAAGCAAGGGATCTGGACTCAGGGGGAAGTCCAGTGGCTTCCCACTTACCACCAAACTCAGGCTAGCCATCAAGCCCCACTTTTTGACGCCCCTCCCCAATCTCACTGCCCTCACCTCCCACCCACTCACTCCAGCCTGGCAAAGTGCACATGCATGCATATGTGTGCACGAACACGCAAGTCTCAGCCACAGGTGTGTGGGCCGCCTGGCTCCTCCCCTTCTCCTCACCCACATCTTCCTAACTCTGGCTTAACACAAGCCTCCTCTCAACTTTACATCCCCGCCCCAATACCCTGTCCTGGTCTGGCTGAGATCAGGAGGAAACATCACAGCATCTGGAGCTCCAGAACCAGCCAGGATGCGATACCAAATCCCCTTGTTTTACGGCTCAGCTGAGCCAGGGCTGAGCCAAGGCTGGAACCCAGGTGACGCCTTTCTAGTACCCCTGGCAGGCTCTAATATCCAGATCTCAGGTCTTTGTATGTGTCCCAGCACTTCCATCAGAGAGCTCTACAAGGGCAGGAGCAAGTCTCCCCTTCAGCCCCCTCCTCCATCTCCATTTCTCCCTTCCCTGCCCAGCCAGGGCCCAGCTCTGAATGTGAGCCCAATCCACTTTCCACTGGAGGACTGGGGGAAGTCAGAGCTTAATAACCATAGCTATTGTTCGCTGAGTGCTTACTATGATCATGTCCTATGCTGTCTTCACATACAGCATCTCCTTTAACGCTCACAACAGCCTGTTATTGTTCTTGTTTTACAGATGAGGAAACCGAGGCTCAGCAAGGTGAAGTCTAGCCGGCACTGCGGGCCTCGCGGCAGGGATGGGGGCCGGGGGGGGCGCACCTTCCTCTTGGCGATGCTACGCAGCAGCTCGGCCTTGCTCCGGAGCAGCCCTTGGCCAGCCAGCTCGCGCTCCTCCTCCACGCGGCTCTCCCGCTCCAGCTGCTGGAACTCCAAGTCTTCAAAGAGCTTTGTCTCAGTCTCCAGGGCTTCTGCCTCCTTGAACGACAGTGACAAAGGGGATCGGGTGGTGCTCACGATACCGCTCTGCGCCTGGAAGGCCAGGTCACAGAGGTGAGAGTTCTGGGGGCTGGACCCGGGGAAACGGAGGAAGGGACCTGCCCCCACCCCGCACCCTTTCCTCCGCTCGGCTCTGCCCCTTTGCCGGGCATCGCTGCCTGCAGTAGCAGAAAGGAAAACCTCCATCCCCCCCAATCCTTCCCCGTCCCCTCCAAGCCACAACACGGACCCTGGCGTCCGGCAGGTACTGCAGGGCCCAGGCGGTCCCGGCCCACCGCTCCTCTCTTCCGGGCGGGCGGCCCTCGGGGGCGGGGAAGGGGCGGGGGCTGGTGAAACTGACCCTTCTCAGCTGCTCCTGTAACTGTTCCCGCACTGACTCGGGGCAGTTATCGAGCTGCGTCTGGAGCTCGGCGTAGAGCGCCTGGCGGGCCTCCAGGTGCCTCCGTCCCGCGGCCAGCTCCGCCCTCTCCTGGTCGCCGGAGGGGGAGGGGGCGGGCACAGGGGAGAAACAGAACACACACTCCTCAACTCCGGCCCGGGGCAGCGGCGGCGCGGGGCGGGGCGCAGGGAAGGGGGGTGGGGTGCGGGGAGAAGAGAAAGAAGGCGGGGAACGAAAGGAGTTTAACCAGGAGAGGAGAGAGCAAACAGAAGAAAGGGAAATAAGGAGGAAGAGGTGCAGAGTGGGAAAGGCAAAGAGCTGGGGTGTGAGACAGGACTGGAGGTGCAGGCGATGGTGTCACAGGCAGGGGTGTGGGTCCCAGGCAGAAATGTTGGTCTCTTGGAGTCCCTTGAACTAGAAAGGTTTGGGCAAGTCCTCGGAATAGGCCCTCTGTTTTCTCTCCAAACCAGTCAAAGCCAAAGCTGGTTCCACATCACAAACACGGAGCCTCTAGCTGCTGTTCCTCCCCCTCTTCCGCTTCCCAGAGACCAAAATTTAACCCTGGGAAAAGGGTAGAGTTGGTGGGGATTAAATCCAGGGGTTGGGTGTGAATTGGGAGCCGAGGATGTTAAAGCTACAGCAGTGCAGTGGAGGGGACCCCAACCCAACCCCCTTGGCCTCCCCACCTCCTGCCCAGGGTGGGGGTGGGGTGCTGGCACTGCAGGCTGAACTTCAGGAGGATGAGGGTTGCAATTAGTTCGGCCCGTTGCCATGGTAATAGGAGCCCCAGGAGTGGGTACAGAGAGGAGGTGGATGGCTCTGTCTGGGTCGAGATGACACCTCTGAGGGTGGGAAGGGGGGATGCAGGGAGGAGCTGGTGAGTCACCCCTCCGAAGGACAGGCAGAGGAGAAAGTGTGAGTACTGATTCCAGAGCCAGGATGGGGCCATGGGCCGGGCACTGGGGAGGGAAGCTGAGGGAACCTTCCCCACTGCCACCACCACCGCGCGGCCACCACCATCGCCACCTCCACCTCAAATAACTGGGCCCAGAGAGAAGGCAAAGTTCATGCCTCCAGGCAATGCCAGGTCAATGAGAAATGAGGTTAGACAGGTTCCTGCTGAAATGCTGAGCTTCACCCTGGAGTCCTTGCGCTGAACCCTGCCTCTATCCGCCCTCCACCCCACGCCCCCATCCTCATCCAGGAGAGGAGGGCCTGATCAGGCCAGTTTCTGAGGTCCAAGCACTTCCCCATGCTTGGACTCAGCCTTTGCAATACCCTATGTTCTGAATGGATCAGGGGTGGGAGTGGGGAGAGACCTACCCCTTCCCACCCTCTGGATGGAGTATCTGAAATCGGGACGCCCCAGAGGAAAGCTAGGAAGGGTAGCCACTGTGTGGCAGAGAGCCCCTGTCCATGCCCTCCCCGGGCCATGCCACTACCACTGGACCTCCTCATCCCTCCGCTCAGGAGGGAAGACAGGTGATGGCTGGAGGACAGCCCCCCTCTCCTCTGTGCAGGAAACTGCCAACGGTCTGTGGAGGCCGCACCCTGGCTTTTCCAAATGAGAGGAGCTCTTTGGGCCGAGAGGCTCCTCAGCCAAGCATTTCCCCCAATTTTGTACCCCTCCTGCCAATGCCCCACTGAGTAAAGTTGAGCTGTGCCCCCTGCCCACTCCTTTCTGATCAAAACCCTGGGGTCCCACACCAAGAATGGAAGGAGGCAACATTAGAGGGGAGGGGCCAAGGGCACAGGGGTGCCCATGGAGTTAGTGCAAAAGCAGGCACGGCTCAGCCTTGCCTGGGAGGCACTGGCAGTTAGGGACATGCAGAGAGCCCAGGACAGTGATTAGAGGGGGCGTTAGTGCAGGCCTGGTTGGTAAGCGTGGAGTTAATTTGGCACAGAATTTGGGAGTGTGGTTTTGGGGGCCAGAGCCAAAGCTCCAAAAAAAAAGGTGGGAGGGTCAAAGAATTTTTAAGAGCTTCAAAACTGAGGGGCAGGAGGAAGACACTCTCAAAAAATCCAGAAGGAAAATTAATTCTTGGAAAAATACTGTCAAGTCCAGAAATAGGTGGCCCCTCTCCACTTCGGAGCTTTTGGCACGTTGTTGGACATCTTGGGCGTGGCTGACACGGCCCCTGTGGGATGGAGCGGCCCCAGCAGGCTGGCACGAAATCTGAAAGGGTCAGGGGCAGGAGCTGGGACCATCTGGGATGGGAGGCTGCAGATCCTGAAGGCTCAGGGGAAGCAGAGACCTGAGGGCCATCTCCCAAAGACCACATCCTGAGCACCGGAGCCATGCTTGGTGGGGCATGTCCTCCAGATGCAGACACCCAGACCTGAATCACTCCCCAGCACCAGTGCCTTGGGCTGTGCTCACCGCCCAAGAAGGGGCTTCGGCACTTCCTAGAAGGGGCACGAAGGGCCCAGAATGGCAGGCACCCAGATGTAGAACAGAGACCCAGGCAGAGGAGACCCCAGACACCAGCCCAGACCCTGGCAGCGCCCTCCAAGCTGGTACTTTCCACGGAGAATAAGGCCCCCTGCCCCTGGAGGGGCCCAGAGACCAGCCGGTCTGCAGGATGAACGATGAGGTAAGAGGTTAGGGGCCCCAGAGAAGGCATCTCTCCTCTTCTCCCAGGCCACAGGCGCCCAGCACTGAGCCAGGCCTGGTGTGGGTTACCTTGTCCCTCTCCTTTTGGATGCCCGTCTCCAAGGTCAGCAGCTTCTCCTGCAGCTGGTCCAGCGCGTTCTGCTCCTTCTGCAGCAGCGCGCGCTCTGCTTCCCTCTCCCCCTGCAGCAGTGCCCGCTCCATCTCAGCCTGGAGGCAACAGCAGGGTCCATGTCAAGGCCACTCAAGGCAGCTGGGCTCAGGCCGCTCCAGGGCCGTCACCGTGCCTGGGGAGGAGTCCAGCCAGGGCCCTCGCTCTCACCTCCCGCGCCGACTCCTGCAGCTGCTGCTCCAGCTCCTTCACCCGCACCTTGAGCTGCTCCACTCGCCCCAGCACCTGAGCCCGCTCCTCTTCCAGGGCCAGCACCTCTCCCTGGAGCTTGGCGCTAGGTGCATCTTCGTGCTGGAGGGGAGGGGAGCCATCAGCTAGGGAAGCCTAGAGCCTTCCAGGATGAGACTAAGAAAATGGATCCCCATTCCTCAGGGGGGTGCTCGGAGCAGCTGGACTGAGATAGGAGGAAGTTCCCCTCCCTGCAAGGGGAGCGGTACAGCTTGGCTAAAAGTAACAGACTCGCCGCTGAGTGCCAGGCCTGGGTGGGGTTCCCAGGAAAGCCAGGTCATAAAGCGTATTTATAGCTTGGGAAACTCATCAACACCTCCGCCTCTTCCTTGCCTCCTCTTTTTTTTTTTTGGCCCCGCTACTGGATATGGGGGGATCTTAGTTCCCGGAGCAGGGATCGTCGAACGAACCCACACCCCCTGCGCGGAGTCTTAACCAGTGGACTGCCAGGGGAGTCCCACCTACTCATTTCTACACCCTGATGTCGTCCCAAACTTCATATACTTCCCCCTCACTGGGCCTTGGCATCCACCACACACGCGTGCCTCCTCGGCCTCCAGCAGGCCACCCCTCGTCCCACCTCCTGCTGGGTCCCACCTCCTGCTGGGTCCCACCTCCTGCTGGGTCCCACCTCCTGCTGGGTGCTCTCAGTGCTACTGCACTCCTCCTTGAGATTCTCCTCGTCCGAGCGCTCCACAGTCTCCCACAGGCGTTGGGTGGCACCTCCAGGCTCCTCGTTGCTCCGCCCAAAGGCCCCAGTGCCCCCCGCAAGGCCTCGTGAGGGCCTCCGGCCGGCCAGAGCCAAGACTGCGGCGGCCTCCCCAATGCTGGGCAGCTCCCCGGCCTCAGGTCCCCCGTCGGCCCGGCTGTACTCGGCACATAAGTTCAGGATGGTCTCCAGGCGCTGGCGTTCCTGGGGAGGGTGGACAGAGCAGGGCGTAAGGGGAGGAGGCTGGGTCCCAGGAGGGCTAGAGCCAGGCACGGTGTCCCGTCAGGAGAGAGGACTAGGACTCTAGGGGCTCGGGGTCAGGATCAAGTCAGGAGAGCCCAGAGCCCAAGGTCTGGGGAGGCAGAGGGAAGGAGGGTGGGTGCCCCAGCGGCGGGCAGGAGGAACCAGGCTGTCGTGCCACCTGCCCACATGGCCAGCCCCTCCCGTCTTCCTGTTTCCTCTCCCTTCTCATTCTGTACCAGGGTGGGCTTCCTCGTGAACACACAGGGAAACACACGCTGGTAAGCAGAGTAAAGAACACAATGAGACACAGATAAACACGCAGGTGTTCATGCTGACACAGATACACGTAGACCCAAAGACACCGGGGCCCACAGAGACGCCGCCACATATCAGTACTGACACATGAGGACACAACATGTACCCCGGGCCTGTATTAACAGGCAGCTACACACAAACACACCAGTCCTGACATGCACAAACGCACACTGGCACACACACGGATAAACACAGTCTAGCACACAGACAGGTGGGCACCGACACGGGTAGGGCCGGAACACAGACCCAGGGGCCCACAGGGACCTGACACAGGTTCACACAAAGATGTGCTTAGCGTGTATACACCCTGCCCGAGAGGCCTGGGCCACAGCCCTCCTCATCCTCATCTCAGCTCCACTCACCCTCTGGCAGCCCTCGGCTCCTTCCCAGCAGGGCGGGCTGCTGCCAGCACTTGAATGCCTGGGCCCAGGTGTCAGTGCTCCGTGGCCCGGCTGTTGCATCCGCCCCCTCCCCACACAGCCCACCCAGATACCTCCCAGGGGCCTAAGAAGGTGAAGGAGGGATAGTAGAGGCGTGCTCCGGGTCTGTGCCCCCTCTCCCACTCACAGCACTCCAGACTTGGAGCTTCCCCCAGTCTCTCTCTGGGGTCCCTCAACCTCTGGTGTCTCTCACCAGTTTGGCCAGGACCCCCCAGACACTTACCCAGCTTCCTTCCTGCTGCTTACCCAGTTCCATAGTGAGAAAACCAGGAACAGAGTCTCAGCACCCAGGAGGCTGGGCCAGTGCACCCGCCCCTGCCCCAGGACCCAGATAAGCAGCCCGGTGGAGGTGGGAGGGGCAGGGCAGGCAGCCTCCAAGATTTAAAGTGGCAGGTGGGGCAGGTAAGGGCTGGGGAGGCATGTGGGGTGGGGCGGGGGAGGGGTCAGGAAGGCTGAATGGAGTTGAGGGAGGCTGGCCCCACCACTCTGCCCGTGCCAGGTTCACTGCCCCCTCTCCAGGATGGGACCCCGGCGGCGGGCAAGCACTCTTGTCTAGGCCAGGCAAAAACAGAAGATATAGTAACTTAGAAGACTGGGGGTCCTGCCTCATCCCTCCCGGACCCAACACAGACACGCAGTCCCACACCCTCACCTCACCCAAAGCTGTCCCAACCGCTCCTGAAAGGGCTCCAGGCAAACCTCCTCAGTTCTGATTCTCCTCCTCAAACCAATCCCAGTGTCCCTGGGCCCCCAGGAACCCCGTTCTTCTGCTCGCAAGGGAAAGAGGGCAGAATCTATTTTCCTGTGCATGTGCTCCAGCGTGGACACACCAGCCAGAGCCCCTCAAGCTCCCTGCTCTATCTGGGGAATCCCAGCCCCCACCCAGCTCAGATGCCATCTCCAGGACAGCTGCCCAGAACCACACCCAGCCCCCAAAGGCACCCACACGTGTGCACATGCACACACACACACCAGCACACATAATTACTATCACACAGACTGACCTGGATCAGCCAGGGGCCGCCCATCCCGTTCTCTTCTTCTCCCCTGCCACCCCCATTTCCAGACGATCCAGCATGGGCCAGGATGAGCAGCTCCCACCCATTTATAGAGGCCAAAGAGAAGCAAGAAAGGAGGACCAGAGGCTTTTCTAAAGAATAAGCCTTGGAAAGACAGGAGACGTGGGTTCCAATTCCAGCTCTGCCAGAACTTGCTGTGTGACCTTGCACAAACCCATTCCCCTCTCTGGGCTTCAGCCTTCTAATCATTAAGACCTGCTTCTCAAACTGAGACATACAAAGCTTCATCGTAAATGTGGTGAGTTTTCCTAGAGCTTCATTGTATTCAGATACATAATGTGAAACTTCTTTTATACATGAAAACAAACATTGTGTTATAGAATAAATGCAAAGTGAGCATGAATTTGAAATAAGGCCTTAGAGACTTCAAAGAAAGTTCTTGTTCAGGGCACCAGAGCCTTGAGATACTGGTCACTACGGTGTATCCCGGAAGTGGAGAAGCTTGGGAAGCCCAGGCCCTGTCCACGGGCCCCTCCCTCCCTGCCAGCTGGCCCGCCCACACCCTGGCAGAGCCCCTGTCATGATGCCAGCAGCCTCCCTGGCATCCGCTCACCAGCCTCTCCATCTCCTGCTCCCGAAGCCGCTCTTGGCGCTGCCGCCGGTGGTACTCCAGGAGGTCATCCTCATTGTCACTGATCTCTGTGATGCTATTTTTCCGCTCCCGAGTGACAGGCACTCGCAAGTCCCCGCTGGAGAGCTTCCTCTGGGCACGGGGGCTCTGGCGGGGTGAAGCCCCAGTCAAAGAGCCCAGACTATAAGCCGGGCTCAGCCTGCCACTGAAGCTGCCCTTGCGGGGTGCCAGGGACTCCCCGAGTGTGGGTGAGGGGCTCCGTGTCCTACGGCCCCGTGCCCCCAGCGTCACAGAGAAGTCCTCTGGTGAAGCCCCATGGGCTGCCCAGCGCCGGGGTCGGGGACTCTCTGCCACTTCCCTGGTTAGTTTGGGATCTGGGGTGGTCCGGGCGGGCATGGGGGAGAGAGCCCTTCGGGACAGAGATGGGCTCAAGGGAGGCAGTTCTCTCATACTGTCCAGGCCCCGCCGGCCTAGGCGGGGACTCTCGGGAGGCTGCAGGGTGCGGGTAGCGGACCCATCTGAAAATGTTCGGCCCACCAGCTGGCGCGAGGGGCTGGTTGTCAACACCCGCTCAGCGCCTGGCAGCTCCCGGAAAGGGCTGGGAGGGCGGTCCTGGAGCGTGCCAATCTTGCTTCGAGGAGCAGGGACCGGTGGCTGGAACTTGGGGCTGCCAGGAACGCTGGTGGGTTGGCCACGGGCACCGGAAGCCGGGTATTCACTCAGGCCAATCGCCACCAGGGGCAACTGCCCCGCCGGCCGGGGGCTCTCGGTGGCTCTGCAGGCCACTGCCAAGACAGTGGCTGCAGGGCTGTCTGTCCGCAGACCTCGGAGGCCGGGGCTGGGCGGCCTCTCGTGACCCCCCTTCCTGCCCAGCCGGGGGCTCTCAGAGGGGCGAGCACCACTGGGTCGGGACTGTGAGGGCTGCAGGGCCAAATGGTAGCTAGAGGACCGGGCAGGCACCAGGGGGGGCATGGAAGGTGCTGGCTCCTGCCCACTGGGGGAGTGGCTGGCACAGCTTCCACTGCTGGCTGGTGAGGAGAGCGGAGAGAAGGCTGGAGAGGTGTTCTCATAGCTGGAGCCCACGGACATGGCGCCGGGGCTGGTCGGGGGGGACAGCAGGTAGCGGCCACCATTGGCCATCGGTGACAGTGGGGAAGTGGCGGCAGGCTTCTTGCCAGCAGCTCCAGGCTCCTCGAGCACCAGTGAGTCCATGATCTCCTGCAGGTCCTTCTCAATAGAGCTCACCAGGGAACTGTGGCTGCCACAGGCTGAGGGTCCCTGGGTTGTGGGCTGTGGGGTGTGGTTCCCGTTCACCAAGCTTTCTGATTCTGCTGAAGGAAAACGCAAAGAGGCCTCAGGACCTGGTCTTCATCTCCTAGGCCCTAGGGAGCTGCATACGCACAAGAGCGAGCACTCGCCATGTCCCGCCAGCAGAATAGGGCTGGAAAGGCTCTGGAGAAGCAGCCAGGAGATCTGGGTCCCAGTGCCAGCTCCGCCACTAACCTGCTGTGCAACCGCCCCAAGTCACTTGCCCTTGGTTTTGCCTTCTGTAAAGGAGGAGGGCTCTCCTGGCTCTAACATTTTATGACTTAGGACAGAGTTGGCAACAGGGCCAGGCACTTCTAGGCCTCGTTGTTGCCTACTCACCCTAAGACTACGTTCCTCCCTGCCTTGGTTTCCTCAACCTCCTCAAGCTCTACTTCAGGAAGGGCAGGTGGACGTTCTGCAAAGGGCATGGAAGCATGCTGGGGAGCGGGCCAGAAGTTCCGGGTGGGGGGGATCCCAGTCTAATAGGACATAAGGGCCTCCCAACACAGCAGCCGAGACCCAGGAAAACACACACACAAAGCCTCCGGGGCTGGCCAAGGGGTGTGTGCAGCACCACTTTATCCAGTCAGAGGCAAGGGAGGGGCCTGGCCCTAAAGGCCAGTTCCTGGAAGCCAGGCTGGGCAGCAACTAGGTGCAGCTCAGTGCCTCCAATTAGCCCATTAAGCCATGCCAGCAAGAGCCTGCCTTTGCCCTGCCCCAGCCCTTGTCAACCAACCAGGAGTCTCTGAAACCACTGCCCCAAACAGCTGAGGGAGTGGCATGACAAGGCCAGGGTGGGAGCAGGGTAAAGCTACCCAGGGAGTGGACTGGGAACCCAAGCTTCTGAGCCTCCAAGGGCCTAGAAAGGAGAAGAAGTAAAAAGACTTTGCAAGACTGAGTCTGGGTCCAAAATTATGGGGACTGTGTGGGACCAAAGGCAGAGGGGTTGCCGTGGATACTGGTGATCCCAGGGACCACCCATCTTTCCTCAGATCCCCAGATGATCCATTGAAGCCACTGATGCCACCCCGCTAGGTGTACCTGACACACATGTCCACCTGTCCCAGTAGCACGTTGACACCTGTCATCCCACAGCCATCTGAATACCCGTGCAAAGTCTGGGGTGGCAGGCCTATAGGCAGCCTCCTGATCTGCACCCGGCCCCCTAGGCAGCTGGGCTGAGGGGGGCTGTGCTGGCTCCTTGGGACAATCACCAACTCTCCTCTGGGGATCAATAATTCACACACAAACTGCAGCTGCTCCACTGAGTCATCAGCTGGCATGGCATGGCCTGGGGGTGGGGCAGGGCCCAAAGACATGATCACAAGCAAGTGGGACCCCCCTCCCCACCCCAGAGCTTACAGCAGCTCAGTTGGATGCTTCCTTCTGCCCCCACAGGCCACCCTCAAGGGTGAGGCTCCCTGGTAGTGACATAAGAGGGTCAGGGTCCCAGACACCGAGGTGGCACCTTCCAGGGCAGTGGGACACAGGCCGGCAGAGCCCCCCATCCCTCAGGCACATGATTCCCCAATTCCAGCCAAGCAGCACTCCTTGGATCTCTTCCAGTGGCCCACGGCAGGTGGCAGCAAGCCCAGGTCACGGGTATTGTCCTGCCCTGACGCTACAAGTGCGGCTGGAGTGGGCAAGGAGGAGGACTGTCCACGGGGTGCCACCAAACTAGCCACGTGCCCCAAGTGGGTACCTACCCGGGCCAGGACTGTAGGGGGGTCCAGGGGCCCGGCCCCCTGCCGGAATCATGCTCTTCATCCACTTGGCTTCAGCCGGGTGGTTAAAGCGGAGGAAGGTGGACTGACCCAGGCACAACATGCAGCCTGCAGAGAAACCAAACGCTAGGAAGGGCAGGCAGAGCTGAGGCAGCCCTCACCCCGCAGCACCAGCAGGCTCACCCCCGGCTCCAAAGAGTCTTCCCCACCTGCGTTCAACGGCGTCCACTTGGTCCACACCTGACTCCCCCCGGGCCGGAGGCCCCAGCCCAGCTCCACAGCACAGGGCCGAGGGCAAAGAGCTCTGGTTTGTAAGTCCTAGTCCTAAATTTTCTTCATACTACCTGTGAGATCTTCAGGTAGAGTCACTTCACCTCCTTGAGTCTAGTTCTCTCATCAGAAAAATGAGGACAAAACCACTGACCTTGCAGAGTTAGAAAGACAGTGTATGCCAGTGCTCTGTAAGTGGAGAAGGCTCTCCAGAGAACACAGACACCCACGTGCCTCCCATCATGATCCATCTATCTGCCACTTGGGTGGAAGGGTCAGTTTGAGAGGCAGCAACTTCCAGGATCACAAAAAAGCTCTGAGATAGGGGACAGGGAAACACCATGGATCAGTCAAGATGCCCCTGCAGGGACCAGAATTCGCTTCCTTAAGAGAGCTGCCTCCTTAAGAGAGCTGCCACCCTTTCTGACAGTCCGGAGCCACTGCTACCCTCTTTCTCTCTGTCAAAGCACTCTCTGGCCTGACATCGTCCTGCTCCTTGGTCTCCCCTGGAATGCAGCCAAGCCTAGGCCAGTGGGCCCAGCCTCAACCAAGCACATTCCCAGGCAGTAGACACAAGCTCAGTCCTGCCCAGGAAGTGTGAGCGCATGGAGGGGGGAGGGCATGTGGGAGCCAGAAAATGTAGCCAGGGGCACCGGGAGTGTGCACGGCGACAGGTATGCCCACCGCGCCTAAGCCTGTCTGGCAGAACTCCTCCTCCCGGCCACTCCAGGTGCTAGAGGGCTTCTGCACAAGATGCTCTGTTGGGAGAAGCCAGAGACCTGGTGGTCTCTACCACCCACTCTTCCAATTTGTCCATGCCCTTGGCCCCTGGCCCCAGGCTCCTCGCTACCCAATCTGGTGCCACTTGGCACCCCAAGCTTCATGCCAGTCTGAGCTAAGACTGGCAGGGAAGTCTACATTCCTGGACGCTGAGACAGTTCAGCTCAGGCAGGCCACAAGGGCATGGGGCATCCCAGGCCACGTGGGTACCTTGGCCGCCCACTGAGGAGCTCAGGAGCCTGTTGCGGGGGCCCTGGGCATTGCCACGGATGGGGGGCTAGCAGGCTGAGAAGCCCATAGCAGACAACATAGTAGACAAAACCACCCACTTCTTCGGCAAACCCACAGGCCCTCCGAGGCAGGCACCAACAATTCTAAAGGCTGATGGGTGGTTAGGAAAGGAGGGAGCCTTCCCTGCCAAGCCACCAATCAGAGGAGCTGATCACAGAGTAATCATAACCGGAATAAATAATAGCCAGCCACACTGTCCACCTAATTACAACCACAGCTGTTTCAGAAAGAACCCTGACATTCCCCTCCCCCTCCTCTCAGCCATTTAACAAGCTAATTAATGATGAGTTTGCAGGGTCTAGACAGACCCACTCAACCCTAGGTTGATGGGGGGCAGGCAGGGAGGGGGGGCGGGGCAGATCAGAAGCCTGACCACATAGTCCAGACTGGGAAGGAGGTGGGCAGTCTGGGTGGGTTCCAGCCCATCAGTGCCAGGCCCACCCAAGGAGGCTGTGGGCACCTACGGACCCCCGGCCCTGGCCCCTATAGCTGTGAGTTCCCTGCCCCTTTCTCTGCCCCTCACCCTCCTCTATACAAGGGGTGTGGCTATGCTGCCTCTGGGGCTATAAATAGGTGATGCCAGGCAGCAGAGCTGGATCTGTATTAATAGAGCGGGCAGGAGGGCAGCGGGACTGATTGCAGCTCAGCTCCTGCTCAAATTAACTTTCTATTTGCACTCAGGGGCCCCAGGCATGGCCCCAGCTCTGGTCCCATGCCCCCAGACGCCTGGCAAGCCTACTTCTGCGAAGAAATCTCCTCTCTGCCCACTCCTGCCCCACCCCTCCAAAGGTCAGCCCACTCACGAAACCCAAGAACCCCTTCTCATCCAGGCAGAGCTGTGTTTGTGCCCCTCGTCCCCAAAGGGGCTCAGGGCCCAGCTGTGTGCAGGTGGGTGGAGGAGCTGCACATCTGGAGGGAAAAAAACAAACAGGGCAAAGGAGAGCGTGGATCCTATCTCTGAGAGATGCGGGGGCGGGGGGGGAACACCACACGCACACACACTCTCATCCCGGCTCACACACATACACACTCAGAAACACACAGACACACAGATATAGGCACACAGCCTCACACCCAGAGCGACAGTCACTGCCCTGCTGGCCACACAAATAGAATGAACTGGCCAAAAGGAGGCTGGGGCGAAGGGAAGATGGGAGGAGGGGCCTTGGCTCCTTCCAGCCGAGACCCCTCTGAGCCGTAACACAGGCTCCACTCATCCTAACCAGGACCCCTCAACCCCGTCGAGAGGCAGGTCCCACGGAGGGGACCGCCTAGTGCTGGGGAAAATGAAGTCAGCCCCGCTGAGGAGTGGCCCCGAGCCCAGGCGCCCCACTTAGATATGTTCAGGGCTCACACACACGATCGAGCCTCACGGCCTCAAGCTCCCAAGCGGGGCCAGGGACCTGATCCCCCTCCTCGCACGCCTCCCCACCCCCTCCACGCCCCTCCCAGCCCGAGCTGCTCCGCGCCCGGCTGCCGGGGCTGCGGCCGCCCGGGGCTGAGGACTCACCACCGAATCCGGACCTCCGGACCGCTCGCCCCCGCTAGCTCGGGCCCTCCAGGTCCCCGGCCCGCCCCGGGCCTTTGAAGAGGCGGGCCGACCTCC
This sequence comes from Balaenoptera ricei, assembly GCF_028023285.1. Classification (NCBI taxonomy): domain Eukaryota; kingdom Metazoa; phylum Chordata; class Mammalia; order Artiodactyla; family Balaenopteridae; genus Balaenoptera; species Balaenoptera ricei. The sequence goes on from NC_082646.1 coordinate 13,863,347, forward strand.
CGCGCCGCCGGCTCCGGGCTCGGAGCAGCGAGCGGCGAGGCAGCGAGCAGCCACCAATGCCCGGGGAGGGGCGGGCCGGCCACTGGCGGCGGGGGAAGGGAGCCAGGGAGGGAGGGACAAAGGAGAGGAGGAGGGGAAGAGGAAGTGATGGAGGAGAGGAGCGGAGAGGAGAGGGGAGCGGGATGGAGAGGGCGGGGCGGGGATGCGGGGAGGGAGACAGCTCAAAATTCCGGAGCCCGGGTCAGGAGTAGAAGTGGGGCAGGGAGGAAAGGTTCCAGGGAGATGACAGAGAGAAGGAAAGGTGAGAGGTAGATACAGAGACCAGAGAGTGAAGAGCCAGGAGGCAGAAGTGAGGAGAATTGGGGTCTCACTGAGACCCCTCTCTGGCGAGAAGTCACCATAGGCTTAGGAGGGGGCCGGCCCAGCCCCTGACTGGCTGGTCACTTTGGGCCAGTCACACCCTCTGGCCTTGGGTTCCTTATCAACAGAATCAGGAGGCTGGCTTGATGACAGCAGAGGTTAAGCTCTGACAGTCCATGGCTCCGTATATTAGAGAGAAGAGTGAAACTCCTGGGAATCCAGCTAAGTCACTGGGTCCAGCTCTGGCTCTCAGTCTGCCACCGTGACAAGTGCAGGCCAAGGCGGTGCTCTGTGCAATGTGAGCAGCACTGAGCCCAGCCCCTGTCTCCACCCTAAACACCTCCTCCTTTGCCCCCCTAACCCCCACCCTCCCAGCAGTTCACCTCACCCCATGACCCACACTGGACCAAGGCACTGCCTCTTCCAAGCCAGCCCACTTCCCCGGGGCTCCAGAAGCCAACACACCTCCTCCCAACCACAACCGTGCTAGCCCCGTAAAGAGCTCTCCCACCCCAAGGAGGTACCCTTCCCATCTGGAAACACAGTGCCAGCCGCCTCTGGAGCCACCAGGACCAGGCTGAGGTTCTGGGCCAGGCAAGTACCTACCACCCAGCCTGGGCCCCAGAAAGTTCCTCTCATTCCAGGGACTGGCCTCTGGACACCAGAACCTTAAGGGACACACTGTGTTCTCTCAGATGTCTTCTGTGTGCTCAGAGCTCACATAGCCCCACACACTCTCTCCCAGGTACACACCAACACCTGCTCGGTCACACAGACACCACTCGGCTGTGCATACTCTGAGTCACACAGACACCCCAGTTAAACACGTCCTGTCTCTCATACACATTTATTCTCAAACACACCACCCCTCAGGCACCAGCCCCTCTCTTGGTTATACCCTCACTCAGGCACAGATAGCCTTTCACTCAGTCCCCAGAGAGACTCTGAAATCAAGTCAACCTCCTTAGAGAAATAGTCAAACAATTTTTCCACCCTCACTGAACTCCTACCCACCCAGCCATACTACACACAGACGCACGCACGCGCACACGCGCGCGCACGCGCACGCGCTTACATACTCACATACAGCTTATTCCCCTTCTGAAGGAAAAAGGAAAACCATATAGGGTCAAATGCAAAATAGGGGGAGGGTTTTAAAAAAAAAATCTCCTCAGGAAATGTGATTCATCAGTCTGGAAACTGTGACGGCCAGCTGGACAGACCCAGACGGACACAGAGGATACCGCCAGGGAGAAATGGGGCAGGAGGCAGGCACAAAGAAGTGGGGAGCTAGGAGCATTTGCTTTTTCTCTCCTTCCTTTGAGCTTTATTAGTCAAGATCTTTATCAGTCTTATAACAGGACAGTTGGAGGCGTCACTCCCATTTTACAGAAGGAATAACTGAGAGCTGGGTGGAAGGGGAAGAGGCTCAGTGTCCTGGATCCCAGAGGGAGGCAGCTGGATCGCTCAGGAATCCTGGCTCGCCAGCCACATTCCGGGGACCCTCTCCTGCTGGCCCTCACAGAAGCCCCTACCCACCAAGGGGGCGCCTGGGGAGTGAAGGAGACTCGGACGAAGGGCTGGCAGTGAATGCTGGGAGAGGATGAGGACCTTCTGTCTAGACAGCCTGGTCCCTGAGCCTCATGGCTTTCCGGGCCCTTCCCTACTTGGTCCCCTCCCAGATCTTTCATGTGGTCTGGCGATGTGGTCTCGGGGTGGGACAGCCTAGACACGGATTGAGATTCCTCCTCATTTCCTTGGTCCTCTTCCTAGCTCCACCTCTTGTTCTGTAGAGAGAGGGCAGCGTGGGATGTCCCAGGATACACGGGGATAGGACTGAAAGCAGGATCTTCCTGGCCCCCATGTCCATAGCTCTAGCTAAAGGTTGGCATCTGTTTCCTGCCTGCTTCCCCCCACCCCTGGCCAGGCATATTCCTGCTGGAAGAGCCTGTCACTGCCACCCTGCTCGTGATGACGTGTGCCTCTCCAATTGCCTATGGCTGGGCCCAGTGCCCAGAATGATGCATCCAAGGCCCGGCCCAGCCAGAGAGGGCTCCTTGTTATTTCTAGGGTAGCCCTCTGTTTTTCAAAGAGGGGGGTCCCCCCTACAAGGCTGGATCGGGGAAACAAGACAGGGAAAATGATCCTCTTGCATATATGCCCACAGATAGGCACGTGGCCAGTGAGTTCTCATATCCTCACAGGCGCACACACGGACACTTCGTCACCATCAGTCCTGAGTTCACCCCTGCCCCCAACTTGAACACTCTGATCCATAAACACAAGGAAAGACACAAACACAAAGATACACAAGCCCAGAGTCACAAACACATCCGGAGATACATAAACACACTCCAGTTACACAGACACACAGAGATAGCACATGCACCCCCGAGCCACCCAGTTTCCAGGGAAACGCACTCCCAAGAATGTCCGGAGTGGGGCCAGGCAGGGCTGGGCTTAGTGCCTTGCTCCAGAGATGAGACAAGGAAACCCTCAGCTCCTGGAGCCCAGGGGAGGGGTAGTGCTGGGGAGAAGAACACCCGTTCCTTTGTGCCTCTGCCTACCCCTCCCCAGGCTGCCAAGCTTCTGAGACAGGCGAGCCTAGACAAGGCAGCTATGGGGGTGGAAGGGAGTGAAAGGGAAGGGGGTTTAGGGTCAGGAGAGAGTGGGAGGGTACATAGTTGGCAGGGTGGGCTTTTGGCTGGGCAAGAGTTGGGGGTCACTTGGGCCACAGGAAATGCCTAAGAATTCCATCTTGGCCCAGGCTCTCCCTCTTCTCAGGGAGCTAAATGCTGCCCTGGGAAGACCGGGCAAGAGAGGCCTCCAGAGCATCGGTTCCTCCACCCTGCTCACAACGCACAGGGGAAGAAAGTTCTTGCTCATGAACGTGAGGGATTTGGGGCTGGGCTCTTTCTCCAGCCTTCTTTGAACTCTGCCTCTGCCTCTCCTTGCTGTTCTACTGTCTCCCTTCCACGTACCCAAATCTTGGGGAAGATGCTCTCTTTGAGATGGAAGAGTACGGTCAGGAGCCAGATGGCATCACAGCCAAAGCCTCAATTTATGGGGGTTCCTCCTCTTATCTGGAGTCAGAAAAGCCCTGGAGGAGATGAGGGCCTGCTTGCTGCTGCTCCTGGCAGACCTGTCTCCCTGGAGTCAGTTGTCCCCCCGACACTCCCAAAGGCAGGAAGGTTGGGTCTCCTGGGTCAGCCCTGAAGGGAGAGACCCCGAGAGGTGTGAAGAGAAGGAGAGAGGGAAACAGTGGAGTGAGTGGGATTTCCACTGCAAAGGAGCTTCCAGCCAGTAAGAGGTAAGAGTCCCAAGAAAACACTGCCAGGACATGGGTTCTCCTACTTGGAGCCAGGCTAAGTCCAAAGCTCCATCCTCTACCCCCCACCCAAATCCACTTTTGTCATCCCCCTAATATGGTGCTTCACTGTATACATTGACGTCCAGGGCAAACACACCTGGTTTATCAGAGTGCTACCTGGCCAACCCCTTACCTGCCTGGTCACCATAGTAACTGGAGGCCCAGTTTTTAGAGCTCCCTTACACAACGGAATGGCCTGTTGCTTTGGGAAACAGGGTGGTAACCATATTCATGACCCAAAAGCTACTGTCAACAGTGTTTTAACAGGAGTGAGCGTGTCCTCAGATTTTGCCATCAGATTTTGCCCTTGTCCCATCGCCATTGTCCTCAACAGCTCCCCAACTTCAACAGCTTTTCAGAACAACTCCCTCTTGGCATCAGGGAACCATGCCATTTTTCCCCTCGCTGCTGCTCCAACCGCTCTCCCCTAACAACCATGAGCGACCACTGCACCACTCCCCATGCCCTCTGAGAGCAGGAAGCAGGCCCTCTTCTCTCCCCACGGTGGCAGGGTGGGGGTGACCAGAGAAAAGCAGGTTGAAGACGAGTCTGGATGCTGGAGGGGTTTTGAAATGCACCTGATCCAGATGCACCTGAGCACCCCACCCCCAACTTGGCCACTCAGGCGGTTACCATGGCAACCACCACAGCAGGCTTCCCCTGCACCTGTCATGCACAAGCTTTTAAACAGCTCCCTAGGTTCGGGGCTGTCAGAACTTACCCTGAGTGAGTCGGGTGGGCTGCCGGACCAGGAGCCCATCAATAGTGCAGGCATTGCCGCAGGGGTAGAGGGTGAGGGTGCCCCGCAGGTTCTCGATGTAGCAGTGCTCTGGAGCCAGGCCTGGACCCTGCAGCGAGATGTCCCTGGCTGCAGAGCCAATCACTGTCCTCCCTGAAGACAGGAGGCACACTGAGTCAGAGGGGTAGTCCAGGCTGAGCTGGCAGAGATGGGGCAAGGAGGGCCACACTGGAAATCTACTGCCACCTCCCACTCCAGGGAGAATCACTGGCCACCCCTTTGGGGCCCCTGAGCCTGGTCGAGACAGTAAGGGGTAGAAGCTCTTCTCAGACCCAGAGATGAAGGCCTGAAGGGCACAGAGGATCCACAGATAGAGTAGGGAAGGGGACTTCTCTGCAGACTTTCCCTTTGTCCCCCCAGTGCTCCCTCCCTAAGACCTTTTTCTCCTTCGCCATTCTCCCCCATCTTTTCCTCAAACTCTCTCTGCCTCCTTCTTCTCTCCCTCCCTTCTGCCACCTGCAACCCTTGCCCTCCCTCACTCACCTCTCTTCAGTTCAACTCTCCCCGGGCTTCCTCAGGCACAGCCCCTCCCCCTGGCAGAGCCCCTGGGACCGGTATTTGGAGAATGTGGGGAATGTAGTATCACCCAGGCAACAAGTGCAACCTCGAGAGTAGAGAGGAAGGGCAGAAGCTGCAAGGTGGAAGGGGCTGTGCCAGGGCCTAACTAGGAGGTCTGCCCCCCCTGCCATCTCTCCATCTCCACCAGCACCTTCTCCCATGCCAGGCATTGCCCTGGAGGGGGCCCCCTTTCTTCTTGGCCACAGTGGTTGCCAGGAGCCGTGTGCTCTCCTGTTTCAGTGCTCTCCTCCTGATTTCTAAACTGATCTTGAATCCCAGTCATGGAGCCAGATTAGTCTGGGCAAGCAGAGACAAGGGAAACAAACTGGTGGGGTAGGGTGGCACGGCCTCCCATCTGGGGGAGGTGAACACTGCCAGCAGGTATCAACAGGGCCCCAGCACATGCCAGGATCCCAGGGCAGGAACGTCTATGGGGATGGAGGGGTGGCAGGTTAGATGCCCCCCAGACTCACCTTCCTCCAGCGGCAGAAGAGTGATGGCCGTGCTGAGCCGCCCACTGCCCAGGCTCACCAGATGGGGTTTGTCCGTTTGCACTTTCAGCCCTTTGCCTGTTTCGATCAGGTCCAAGGGTCCTTTCTGCAGGTAGTGGAGGTGGGGTATGAGCATCATGAGACTCCTGGCCGGCACCTGACCACCCTAGTCCCCGTCGTCACACCAGCACTCTCTCCAGCACCTGCCCTCTCCAAAGGGCTCTGAGGGTGTAGTGCAAAATCTTGCACAGAGCAGTATTCCACTAAATTGTAATTAGATCTGAATCTAGGCCACTAACTCGTCCCACTGGATTTATCTCAAGTCTTGGTGTAACTGCCCCTTTTGTCTGTTAGGACAGAAACAGGAGAAAGTAAGGGGAGTGGGGAGGTGCTTGGTAAGAGGAGGGGGTACTGGTAGAGGGGACCGATCAAGACTTGGCCCTGTAGACCTGTCCGCGGCAATCCACTTGGCCATTGCTTGCCCCTGTTAAACTAAATTACAAGAGAGGGCAGGGCCTGGATGGAGGAGAGAGATACAGCTCAGGGTCAATCCGCAAACCACTTCCTGACTTTCAAAGGCTATTTTCTGGGTGAGCCAATTAACCTAATTCAGCTAAAGACTTAGCTGTTAATAGGCTTGGGACCTGGGGAAGAGCAGAGGTAGTACCGCTGTCATCCTTGGGCTGGGACCACAGGTAGGTAGAGGAGTCAGCGCATCCTCACCAACAGCCCGCTTGCCCCGCCCCCAACCACACTCACCTGCACCGTAGCTGGGGTCTTGCATCCAGGGCCCACTTGGTTCCTGTTGATAGTGTCCATTGTCCTGGGGCTCCAGAGCTCCTGCGGACACAGCAGAAAACAGGTGAGGTGAGAAGGCCAGGGCAGAAAAGGGCAAGGAGTAGGCTCTGTAGCAAGGTTCTCAGGGCAGGGGCAGGCCCATGTCACAGTGGTTTCCAGCATGCTCCTGCTGAGGGAGAAGTCGAGGCAGCTCAGGAGCTTCCTGGGGGAAGGCGATGCCACATTTTCAGCTGTGGCGTGGATGCCACACTGCACCGGTCCTGGCCCTTGCCACACACAGGAAGCCCAAAAAGTCCTATAGGGCCCAACCTGTACTGCTGTACTTTCTTGCCTCTGACACCCAGGACTCAGGCCTTGGCAGCTGAGGACCCTCACACAACTGGAGCCGTAAGCCGGGTGGGGGAAATCTACCTTAGTGGGAGAAGCAAGTCCAAGGAAGTCCCTCCAGGGACACTGGTAGACAGGGGGCCCCAGGTGGGTGGCAGGGCTGAGCAGGAGCTCCCTCCCACAGCCTTTCCCTCTCCTTCTTCTCCCTTTGTCTCTTTTCCCAGGGGTCTCAGAAGGATGTTTTCTTAAAGGAGACACACGGGAAAAACGCAACTATTCCTGCCATCTCTTTGTCTCGATTCCTGCACCCTCTCTTCCCCAGAAAGCAATCTTACCCCCAGACAGTCAGCAAAAAAATAAAAACCCTCCATGACGACTAACACTGGGAATATAGGACTCTGGGGATCTTCACCTGGTTTGGTGCTGTAGGAAGCTGAGGTCCTTAGAACCAGAGGTAAAATACTGATAGACTCCAGAGCCAGAACTTGAACTCTTCCTCACCCATCCCTTTCTCCCTGGCTCACAGTTTTGGCACCTGCAAACTCTGAGGAAGCACCTTTGTGTACTAATATGTGCCTACATGCCCATCCTTGGCCAACTTGCTAAGGTTCATCTGCTGCTGAACAATGTTTCTGGGGAAGTTGAGAAGAGTGTAACTGAAGGTAGGGAGGGAGATGTAGGAAGGCAGGGTGCCCCTCCACTTTCTCTTCCAGCCATCTTCCAAGGGACTTGGAGAAGAAGTCGGGGGAGGAGCCAGCATTCCAAGCAATGTCTGACCCTGGCAGTGGGGCCCAAAGGCCTTAGCCATAGAGTTACTAATTTTACCCTCCCAGCTTCCACCCTTCCGGTCCTGGACTGTATCGGCTCCGTCACCATTTCCACCCAAGCTGGCGGAAGAGAGGCCGGAACAGGGCCTGGGGCCCGCCCCAAGTCTGCCTGGGAAGAGGGAAGGCAAAGGCCATTAACCTACACCAAAGCTCAAGCTGGCCTGGCACCTCCCCAGGAGATCTGGCCAGGGGGAAGAATTTCCAGGGACGGAGACTGCTGTACTCAGGGAAATCCCTCAGCATTCTATGAGGGAGGAGAGGCAAGAGAGTGGGTTGGGGATGGAGAGTTTATATAAAAGAGGGGTAAGAAAAACAAAGTGATAAATAATAGTGAAGGGAAGGCATCATCACTTAGTGGAAAGAGCTTTAGACTGGGGTACAAGAGCCTTAAATTCTAATCCTGACTTTATTATTTATTAGCTGAGAGGTCTTGGACAAGTTACTTAACTTCTCTGAGTGTCAGATCATTCTCTATAAAACTGGAATAATGATTTAAAGAAAAAAGAAAGATTGTTTGGATTACTGCTTGCCTGGGGCTAGGTGTGGAATGGGGAGTGACTATAAATGGGCAGATTTGGGGGAGGGGTGATAGAAATGTTCTAAAACTTATTTGTGATGATGGTTGCACAGATCTGTAAACATACTAAAAATCACTGAATGTACATTTAAATTAAGTGAATTTTATGGTATGAACATCATACCTCAATAAAACTGTTAGGGTTTTTTTTTTTTTAAAGATGATTGTCTGGAGATTCAGGTATTATATGAAATGACACTCTGTGAAGTGCAAAGCACTATAAACATGCCAGTTATCAGTATGAGCTTCATGATCTTGAACAAGTAACTTCACCTATCTGGGCTTCAGTTTCTTCATCTGTCAAGTTGTCATTATCACTCTGTGAGGTAGCAGTGGGTGTGCTCGTTTATTTACACCAAGGATTTCAAGTGCAGATAAAGATTGTAAAGGAATGAGGTTGATGGGGAACAAGAGTGATTGGAGGGGAGGAGAGAAGGGAATAAGGAGGTGAAAGAAGAAGGAGAGATAAGGAGAGAGGTGTAGGGAGAGACAGAGAAGATAAGAAAAGATGTAGATTGGGAGGCGCGGGGCTGTGGCCCCAGCTCCGAAACCTAATCCAGGTGAAGTGGAAAGGTACACCAGACCAGCGCGTCCCAGCACGCGGGCGGCGCTCTGACCCAGGGGCTGCGCAGAGGCCGGGAGAGCAGCCACGGTCGGGGTGGTGGGGGTGGGGGACGGGTCTTGGGGGTGGGGCGTGGGGGACGGGTCTTGGGGGGGGCGGCGGGGGCGGGGGCGCCCTCTCCTCCCACCCCACCCCCGGCCGGGAGTGCCAAGCAGGCTGCTCCGGGGCGCCTCCCACAGGCCGACCTGCTCCCGTCCCACAGGGCTGCCCACTACCCGGGGCTGTAATTACCCACCTCGCTCGCCCAGCCCGGCCTCCGCGGCCGCCCTGGGAAACCCCGCCCCGCCCGCTGCCAAAAAAAGGCCCCTGCGGTGCGAGTCCAGCTCTCGGGGAGGAGGGACTGGGGGAAGCGCCGCGGTCAGCCTCGGCTCTCAGTAGCCCTCCTGCACCGCGAGCAGAGGTGCCCAAGCTCCTCCTCGGGCTCAGGGTGGCAGAGGCCTGGGTGTCTGGAGGGCCCCTTGTGGGGCGAGGCCGGGGCTCCGGCAGGTGACCCCGCTCCGGCCCCTCCGGCCTCTCGGCCCAGCGCGAACGCCCGGGCATTCAGGCCACGGGGGGTCAGCAGCCCTACCCTGTCCCCAGCTCTCTGCGCCTCGTGGGGCGCCCAGAGTCACCGCTTCGGGGGTCTCGGCACCTTAACCAGGGCGGTGGGGCCCCAGGGAGCGGCCGGAAAGGTCTGGAACCGACAGGCACTGGAGGAAGTCCAGACTCCAAATTAGGCCCCAGAAGAAAGGTCCGAGGCCGGCCCCGGAGCGAAAGCGGACCCAGCGGAGCCCCCGCACGGGTGCTTCCGCTCCGGCCTCACCTGTGGCCCCGGCGGCCAGCCCAGGCCTCGCCCCGGGCGTCGCATGGCTGTGGCCCGAGGCCTCTGGGGCAGAGTTGGGATCCTCTCGACCCGCCGCCGCCGCCGCCTTCGCCCGCCCGGCGCACATCCGCCCTCGAGGAAGGGCCGCCGGCGGAGGAAGGAGCCGGGAAGGGAAGGAAACTGAGGCTGGGAGCCCAGAGGGCGGGGCGCCGGAGGCGGGCGAGGGCCGGGGAGGGCGTGGGGGAAGCCAGGGACGAAGGGAACTTCGGGAGAAGGAAAACGAGGGGTCTGCGGAGGGACGGGGCGGGTGGGAAGACGAAGGGATTTGGAGGGAAATAAGAAAGAGGGAGACTGAGGGAGGAGGGAAAAGGAGGGCTGGGGAGGTAAGACTGAGGGCAGAGGACTGGGGAGGAGGGGAAGAAGGTGGGAAACCGGATAGAGTCCAGGGGACGCAGAGGTGTGGGGAGACAGGGACGGAAAGGTAGAGGGACTGGGGGACGAAGGAGATGGGGGAGACTGGGGACAGAGGAGTCCTCACGGAAAGGGGGTGACGGACCGGGGGAGCAGTCGAAGGTACCCAGGGCCGTGGAGGGGGAGACCGGGGTGGGGGCGGGAGGCGGGGCCCTGGAGTAAAAGAGGGGGCCGGAGGGCAGGCCGGGGGACCCAGGAGTGGGGAGAGACCGTAGGCGGGCAGCCGGGGCTGGAGGAGGCGGTGGGACAAGGCGAGAGTGTAGTTCGGGGGTGTGATTTTACTTGTGTGCGGGGTGGAGGTGGGGTGCCGGAAAAGGGCAGCTCTCCGAGGCCGGGGAGGCTGGGGGACTGAGTTGGGTTTCCGCACGGAGGGCTCCCTGCTGCCCCTCGCCGCCCTCCCCAGGGCCGCCAGGTGGGACAAGGCCGCAGTGTTGGGCCGCCTGCCGGGCCGCCCCGCCCGCCGCTGACGCCGGACAAGCGGCCTTTCTTTGGCCGGGCGGGGAGAAGGGGCCGCTTGTTTGCCCGGCGGGGGAAAGGGGCGGCCCCCAGACACCGCCGGCTCCCCGCGGGTGGCGGCGGGAGGGGGGCCGCGTGTGTAGCATTTGTGTGTGTGTGTGGGGGGGGTGCGTGTGTAACAGTCGGCCTGTGTGAGGACTGTGTGATGGGTGTGTGTGAACGGCAGGGTGCGTGGGCCCGGGGAAGGGCGTGAGCGCGAGGGGCCGCAGGTGTGAATGTGGGCTTCCTGGGAGGGCTGCGGGTGCTTGGCGTGTGTGTGGAGTCCTAGGTGTGTGCTGGGTCCCACGCGTGTCACGGCGGAGAGAGACGCAGCTGTCCGCTTGGCGTGTGCGGTGGGAAGGGTGCGTGGGTGATGCCGGGTGGGGCGCCGAGTGTGTCTGCGCGTGGGATGCCTGACGTGGTGGGGAGGTTGGCTTTGAGTGTGACCGGTTCGATGAGTCAGCCTCCGGGACGGCTGAGCTAACGGGTCCAGTATGCAGCCCCGCCCCGGCGCCCTGGGTCCCCCGTCGGGCCGCTCGGTCTCCCGGTCCAGGCTCCCCTCTTGCCCGCCGCGGCGGAAGCGTCCGCGGGCGCCTCGGCCACCCAGCTACCCCAGCCCCCCGCCGCCCCCGGGCGCCCGCGCTTCCCCATCCCGGAGGAGCCCGGAGGACCTGGATCAGCCCCGGCACCAGGGAACTCCGCAAGGGATTCGAATCTGGACCGTGCGGGCGTGGCAAGAGCGGAGACTCATTGCCTCCAGCTTCCCTCCTCTGGCCTCCCGGACCCCTAAAGACGCGGGGCCTTGGAGAGGGCCGGAGAAGCCTCAGATGTGCCACCCATCTCCTGAACACACGCAAGAGTCCCTCCCGGACGCCACTGCCTCCAAGCCGGACTCCGCAGCCCTTTCCTGTCCGCCAAGGCGGCCCGGCCCGGGACTGGAGCTGAGATGCCCCGGGGGACACCCCCGCTCCTGGTGCAGGGCTCTCTCACTCCTTCTGTCGGCGAGAGAGGGCAGGTGTGGGGAGCAGGCGGACGAGACCCCGCGAGTGTCGCCCAGCCGTCTGGGTGCCCGAAGGAGAGTCTTGGGACAAGGATCCGCGTTCCCCCCGGGGGGAGAGCGCAAGGGCCCCCTCTGGCGGCGGCGCGGGCGGCGGCTCGGGAGGGCAGGAGCAAGCAAGCAGCTCTCGGGAAAGCAGCGGAGCCCACTCCGCACAAAGCCTCTCGCGCCCCCACGCACTCACCTGTGGCCCCCCTCCTCCCCTACCCGGTTTCTTCGGGGCTCTTCCAGCCCAGAGCTGATCTGAGGGCTCTCTCCAGGTCCCTGGGACTTCCTCTTATCCAGTCCCAGCCGCGCAGCGAGCAGGACCCTCAGGCGTAGTGGGGGAGAGCGTTCTTACCTCGGGGGGAGAGGGGGACACCGGTTCTTTCTCCTGGCTCGGCCGCCGCGGCCCCAGGCTCAGAAGGACACTCTTGCTTTTCCCTGGGAGCCCGCTGAGTAGGAGGAGAGCGAGCGGATCCCGCCTCCCTACCCCACCCCACCCCCCGCTAGTCCCCGCCCCCGTCCCCCGTCCCGTCCGCCTGGCCAGCCAGAGGAGACGCCCTTGTGGGACTGGAGCCCAAGATCCCCCCACCCACCCTTTCCCATAGCAGCACCTCCCCACCCCCCCACCCCCCGCCTGCACAGCGCTCGCTTTGTTCATCTCTCTGCAGCTGGGCTCTCCACTACCACCACCACGTACACACCCCTATCCCCACTCACCCTCCCCTTCGGACTCTCCTAGACCACCCTCCACCCCTAGGCTTTAAGGCTCTTCAGAGAGGGCGTTTTTGACAGTTGTTCTCTAAACCCCACCACCACCACCTTTTTTTTTTTTTTCACTTTAGATGCCTGAATCCACCATGAGCTCCCAATGAACTTCATGGTGGCAGCCCTACAACATATTCTCATCACCTCCAAATATCTGCTGAGGGTATCCAGGTCTACTCTCTGTTGCCCCTTCTCCTCATCCTACTCCAAGCCCCTCCACCATGACGACCTGTAAATGGGGTGGATAACTAACTCTGCATATAGGGCGTCACAGATTTTTCTAAGGATAGGTATAAGGAGGCATGCTAAAGTGCCATGCAAACTGTAAAGCACAGGAAAGCTGAATGGAATTATCGTCTTACCCCGTGTAGCTCCACCCCCACCACAACCTGCAGGATTACAGTTGGGAGACAAGCTGTAGGTTTACTGTTGAGCACACCATCCTACAGCAGTTTGGGTCTCTGTAGGAGCGAGGGGTTAATAAGGAAGAAGAGGGGGGCACCGAAAACCTAAGGGAAGCCTAGAAACTGAGCCGGGTTGAAAGTCATTCTCCCCACCCGAAATCCAAGCTGACAGCGGATCCTTACCTTGCAAAGCCAGCTCTCGCCCCAGGAGACTGACAGGGGAGGCCCTAGGGAGCTGAATGCAGCTAGACTGGACCTCTTTAACCAGCACTGGAGGGACCCCTGAGACTCTCCCTCCCTGAAGGAGAGGAAGCAGAAAGCCCTCAAGGCTGGCATAAATTCCAGTGAGGGAAGGATAGCAGAAAATAATTTGTCCTCTTTGGGATGGACAAATCTTGCTCTGATTCAGTGACTTTAGTGTGTACCCTCCCTGCCTAACCCAGGAACAGCAGAAGGTTGAACTGCAGGAATCTTTGGTCACTCATTGACAGGGCCAGCATTAGCAGGGGGACCCCCCACGGCTGGAGGCTGGAGCTGACCGGACTAGAAGTGGGAGGGGGTGGGACGCTCTCTGCAGCTACCTGCTATAGCTAACAGAGGTCAAACTATCAGGCTTCAGCATGTGCTGTGGGCACCAGGAAGCCCCAGGATTTGGCCGGGGGTGGAGGAGCGGTGTTGGGGGTGGAAGCCTCTTATTCTTTCCGTCTTCATACTGTTTGAGGCTCATAAAAGTATTTTAACTCTGACCACCTTTTTATGAGGCAGATCACAACAGTAATTTTTCAGGCTATTCTGTTTAAAAAAGAAAAGAAAAAGAAACAAACCCCACACTTGTTGTATCTTATGTGCCAAGACCCAGCGTTTGAGGGAAGAGGCTCGGACTGGGGTACCGCAAAGACTTTTCACATAACTCTGTTTCACAATTCCAGCTCTTCCTTACCGTCTTGGTCAGGAGGAATTTCAGGGAATAATCAAGGCTGCCACGGAGGCGGCTGATGCTGAGGCAGGGGGTTGAAACATCACCCAACTGCTCTCTGTCCTCCCAGCCCAGCGGTCAGCTGACCCCATGATATAGGTTCTGTGCAATGTGTCCTCACTCCTGCTGTGTCGGGGCCTTATGTTCCCACAGTTAGAGCACTCAGGGGACTTCAGACCTACCATCCCCACCCCGCTCCACATCTGGAGCCCATCAAAAAACTCAGTGCTCTCTCACAGTTACGCAAGAGGTTGAGCAGCTGGGAGCTCAGAAAGGGGGAGGAAGAGAGAAGAAAGCAGAAAACAGCTTTCCAAGCATGCTTCAGACTTTCCGAAGTGGAAGCAGGGGGAGAGGGCAAAGGCTGGGTGTGGAAGGAAGAGTGGATTTTTTAAGGCCCTCTGCACTTGGCTATGAATGTCAGGAGTGGACTTCCACACCCAGCCTGCCTTTGCCACGGCACATTTCCCAGCTCTGTCCATCCTCTGAAACTGTACACCCTCCAGCCCCAGAAAGAGGTGATTATTGCTCATTACAGCAAGCAATCCCTGTAGATGCACACCCTATCCCAGGAAGCTAACCTTTCTGGCCTCTTCGGATCCTGAACTCAGGCATCATTAGTGTAGGTGTGGTGGCAGCAATGATGCCAAGTAACTCCTCACTGCATCCAACTTGGGGGAAAAGTTCAAACTTTTCTTCACTAGTTGCAAAAGAGCAGAAGCTCTCTTCTCAGCTTGTCTTAGAAATTGCACAATTCACACTTCCACCCACAGCTAAGATATGTCCAAGCTGAGTGGGAAATTTGGGTAGGACAGAAGACTGGTCTTATTTACCCTCCGTGGCTCAGGACCTTCCTATGAGCTGAAAAGAACAAGCATTCATTTGGGCAAAAGAATGGGAAAGAGACCTATTTCCATTTCTCATTGCTTTGAATTGGTAACACCTCTTTTTCAAAAAGCTCGTTAACCTGATCACAGATTTACACCTATGGGAACTTCCCAGAATTGGACTAAGCCTTAAATAACCACATAACCCCTGCCCTATGAACAGCAAGGCAAAAAACTTTCCTTTCTGACCACTGAGGGTAGAGGTAGGGGAGTGGCCGAAGCTTCTGAAAACCGCCTGGTTGCTTGACTCTTGTGTTTGAGAGGGGGCAACAGCTCAGTTTGGAAAAGTAGTCTAAACTTCCTACAGGCCTGCCTGCACATCAGTCACTAACTCCCCAGGGTGAGATGTGAAACTGACTCTTGTAGAGATGCTGTCTGCTCTTGGGTCAGGAGCAACACACAGCAACCAACCTACTTGTGGATCTTCTAGGAGTTTCAAAGAAGCTCTACAGCTGCAAACATATTTACCAAATGGGGCAAAAAGAGGGAATGAAGGGAGAGGATGGCTGCAATGAGAGATGTGCATAGTACAGGGGAGTCAATTCTGAGTTTTTGCTTCCTTTTGAGCGATTCCTCTAAAACCTACCAGACCAAAGCTCTATTCCTCACCCTTATTGAGACCCATGTTGAGTATCACTAGTTGCAGTTGACGACGACCTACCTTAGCAAGAAAGCTTTGTAAGGAGGTACAGCCGTTGCTTCCAGCTCGACTTCAATCCTCCTGAGGATGGGGACTCCTCCTATTTTCCTCCTCTCCTCCTCCAATGAGCCCTGCAGATGTGAACTTTTTTTTTTTTTTGGCCCCGCCTCACAGCATGCAGGATCTTAGTTCCCCGACCAGGGATCAAACGCGCGCCCCCTGCAGTGGAAGCGCAGTCTTAACCACTGGACCACCAGGGAAGTCCCGTAAACTTTTAAGAAAAGCTATTCTCTATCAACCCTGGAAATCTCTGAGAGCCTACCCAGTGTGAACAACGTTAAATTAATTGGAGGGCAAAGTTTCCTGTAGAGATGCATGGGTTGATAGATTTGGGGTTTGATACTGTGAGTAGATGAATGACAGACCTTTTTTTTAAAAGGAACTCACCTACCTCCCTACCTCCTCTATGTGGAATTAATTAACCCAGAGCAGGAACCACAAACCTCCTACATTAAACAGAATGCTCAGTCAGATCTAATTATTCTGTTAGTTTCCCTCACAAGAGGCCAACAAAAACTCCCCTTGATGCTGTGGAGGGATCAGCTGCCAGTCAGAGGGTGTGGCGTGGTTTTGGTGTGCTTCATTTCACTGGATTAACGTTACAGCCTCAGAGATCCAAGCCACACTTCAGCAACATTAAAGATACTTGCAATTTCTCTTGCAATTTCTCAAAATCTTGGCTTTCACCATTAAAATAAAAACTTATTCATTCCAGAAACTTACTATTCATCAGAGATTTGCCTTCCAAACAATTTGGTGACATTCAAAAGTTTTTCAAGTTAAATAAAAAGAAAGGAAGGAAGAAGCCTTTTCTGAGGGAATTATCAACTTCCAAGGAAGGCCTTCATCACTCATGCCTGCATCACTTACTTACCACTGTTTGTCTAATGGGGAAGAGAATGCTCCAAGATATCACCAACTATGGTTATTCTTTAAAGATGAATCCTCATTTTTCTGACTCTACAACTGGCCCTGACAAAATTAAGATCAAAAGCCCATAAGTGGCATCAAATTCAAAAGCTACACTGTCAGGAGTGCATGTGTATGTGTATATGCTCAAATGTAGAAAAATACACCAGAAGACACAATACCTGTAATAGGGAGAAAAGGCAATGAATACTCTCAGATAGAGATTATTTCCTCTTAAAGAAACATATCATTAATTTTTAATCTTAGATCCTGTTACAGCATTCTGACGACACCAAAGAAGACACCAAAGTATGAGAGAGTCAACAGTCTAAAAAACATTCATTTTATAATACTTTTTATTTGATTAAAGAATTTGCCTTCTTTGTGTACACTGGAATGTTATATTCCCTATGTATTTTACAGGGTTACAAAACTTCTCTCATTTTAAATATTACCCCAAAAGTAATTTTAGAAAAAAAAGTTTTTGTGAAACTAAACTTCACTTTAAAAAAATCATATGGACAAGCAACTCTCAAACAAAACTGAATTAATAAGATTTCTTGTCTACTTAACTACATGACAGATTTTTTGTTCCAGTCCCCTTCTTCAAAAAAACCTTATGTGGAAACCAAGCTAGAGATAAGGATTCTTCCCTGATGCAGTTAAGGGAAAGGGAAAGGCCAGAAATTTCTTTGGCAAACAATTCCATCCATGGCCATTTGTGTGTGACTGCTCTGCTTCAATTACAGTACACTCTTTGCAGGGAAGGCCAGATGTTGTTCAGAGTGGGAGTCGTACTCTCCAACCAGCTGAAAGTGCAGGAGGTCATCTACTGTCATCTGTCTCTTCCCCCTGTCTGTGGCTGCAGCCTGGCAGCAACTCCACCAACTCCCAGTGCAATACTGGGTTAAAAGCCAACGCTGGGCTGGCTGATGTAGTCTTCTCCATTGAAGAAGTAATGGGTGAGATGGGGCGGAGAAACAACCATTACATGATGACACTAAACAGAAAAGGCTTAGGGGAGAAAAAGGAAGGATTTCAGACACAGGAACAGAAAGGCTGCTGAAAAAATGCTGGGCAGGCTAGAATGGAGTATATCAATGCCTACACAGTGATATAATCAGCTGGATCTTGAAATGCTAAAAACTTGGTGGTGAAAATGGAGGCTCCTTGATAGTTCAGGACCAATGGGATTGGCACAAAGACTCACTGAACCTACAGCCTCCAAAATCATAACCTCATGTCTGATAGAAAGGAAAAAACTGATGACATAGAGAACATTCAGGAAGAGGGAGGTGGTGAATCTCAGGAATGTGAATGGATTACAAAGACCATTAGCTATCATGTTTTAGCTGAAGTACCCAAAATATGGAGAATGGAAGGCTGGGTAGCACCAGCAGCAGACATGATTACCTGTGGGTGTGAAATCCCTAACTGGACATGACCATTCTCCTCCCACACACCTTGAAGTGGGGGCTATACCATTTGAAAGCTGCTTCTCAGCTGTCTTTAATATTGACACAAGTGGGATTCACACTAGTGTTCTAAACCAGAGCAACAAGCCTGCAAGGAAAACAACCTGGCAAAGGAATGGAGGGATGAATAGATATAGGAAAAGGACATAAGACATCCTTATCTTTTAACTTCTAGACCCCCTACCCCTCAAGCAGTTCACCTGCATAGTCCAGAAATCAAGAATGGATTAGATCAACCTGTTCCCGGAGTGCCAAATATAGTGCCTATATGCAGATGATCTCAGTGCTGGATTGGATATATAGAAAGAAAAAAACTGAAGGTAAAGGAAAGGAGTATGAAAGATTAAAACCTTCTGCAGAGAAAACTTTTTAAAAACAAAGTATGAAATATATTTAGGGATTAAAATAAAAGACAACTTAGGTGATGGGGGACAAAGTGTTTAACTGGGGGCATTCTCTGGAGAGCTTGCTTTCCTGCTGGCCAGTAAAATCTGCCAAAGAAATCAGCAGCCTTTCCCTTTATGTTTGTGTCATTTCTTTGCCAGAGAATGTCTCTGTGACACTGAAACACTGAGGGTGAGTTGAGGGTCCTTGCGCTCAGAGAATCGTGCACTGTATTTGAAAAAAAGGGTCTCCAATGGCTTGCAGGTTTGGACAAAACTCTTCAGCCACCGTTGGCTTCTTCTTTATTAATTTGAAAATTTTCCTTTTCGGTTCCCTCTTCTTGGTATTACAGAATTTCATACTTATCCACTAGGAAAGTGGTCTCTGTGGAAAACCTTACAGGGCTGTTTCCATCTACCTGGGTCACTTTGGTAACCTAGGAAAACAAACAAAGAGTAAGGTAAAGCAGAAGGACAGCAGGTCTTTAAGGTGCTGGCTAAATTCTCAGTACAGAACAGATCAAATCCCCTAAAGCAGTATTAAAAGTAACTCAGAAATACTAAAAAAGTTCAATTCACAACTGCAGCTCACAGTATCACTCTTCCCTACCAACATGATTAATCCGCTCTCTAGATAGAAAAGACAACTGTTGGGATGACATGTAGAGTGGTATTAATATTAAGTAAAAGGTCCAGAATGAGTGGCCACTGCCCAGGCTCTGCCCTATAAAACCTATGAAAGTCATAGACATTCTATCAGGATGATCAATTAACATTTTGATCCAAAATGCAACATTCTAACAATTCAACATTATTTGTTTAATTTGCTCTCAGTCTAAGTTGTTCTATCATATTCATTTTCTAGATATGGCTGGGTCCTTCTAATGAGATTTCTTTTTATTTATTTTTTATTTAAACGTACTTTTTTTTTTTAGTATTTATTTATTTGGTTGCGCTGGGTATTTAGTTGTGGCAGGCGGGATCCTTAGTTGTGGCATGCGAACTCTTAGTTGTGGCATGCGTGCGGGATATAGTTCCCCGACCAGGGATCAAACCCGGGCCCCCTGCATTGGGAGTTCAGAGTCCTAACCATTGCACCACCAGGGAAGTCCTGAGATTTCTCTTTATTAATAATAACAGATGTCCAATTTAATGAACTACCTGTAACAATGGTGCACATAATGGCACCAACACAAAACTTAAACCATTGATTCATATTTTCTAGTGAGGTTCTGACAAAGCAATTATACTGTCCTGTTCTTCAAATGGTCAGTAACAGGAAAATGTCTTGGGTTCAACAATGTGCTCCCAATACTGACGGGTTTAAGCCAATAACTGAAATGGGGGGGAGGGAGGGAGGGGGAGAGAGGGAGGGAGAGAGGGAGAGAGGGAGGGAGAGAGGGAGAGAGGGAGGGAGGGGGAACTGCTCTTTGGAATCATCCAGCAGATGCAACTATAACTTCCCAAGCACTTTCAGGAGAGACAGAGACCACCTGGGGAGATAACCAGAATAACAAGCAAATCAACAAGTCAGAGGGGAAGATAACACTATAAACTCGGTGCTTATAATGCAATTTGAAAGCTGGAAGAAAAACGAGTTAAAAATAATGATCTGAAGGACAGTTCACAGGGAAATCCGTGGCGGTCCAGTAGTTAGCACTCAGCGCTTTCACTGCCATGGGCCTGGGTTCAATCCCTGGTCGGGAAACTAAGATCCCACAAGACGCATGGCACGGAATGAATGCATGAATGCATGAATAAATAAATAAATAAATAAACAGTCCACAGATTTCCCCTGCTTTGCCTGCCTACCTTAAGGACAAGGTTTACAAGAGAACTGGCTTATGATTATCCGTATTAATGAAGGGAAGCTGTGACATAAAAGAACACAAAAACTGTATCCATTTGTATTAGAATCACCTTTTTTGGCAGTAATTTTGTCTTCCAAATAAACTTTCTTTCATTCCTTGGGATCAAACCAAGGGACAATACAGAAGGCATTACTAAGTCATGTGTTGAGTGTTTTGGCAAATGGATTTTAAGATACATGAGATTATTAAAAAAAAACAGGCAACTAAGAGATATGAGTCTTGCACAACCCATAAGTACTTTTATATGTAGTCATTTTCAATTTCTTTACTTCGTTTGATCTAGAGAGGAAAACTGAGATAAAGCAGGTGAAGAACTGACCAAGGTTATACAATGAGGCAGCAATGGAATCCACGGGGGACATCAGCTTTTCTGATTTCTGCTCTGACCATGAAGTCATGTTGCCTATCAGGTATCTGTCCTACCACTTTCCGCATATAAGTTCTCTATTAAACAAGGGTACCTGTATGTTACAGTAATTTTTTTTGGAGATGAAGGAGACTTGAACAGGGAAGAAATCATTGGGCTGCCCAGCAATGCTGAACTCAAGGCTGCCACTCTTATTTTTGGCATCAATCACTGGCAGGCACCACTCCAAGGTATTTCGTCGACTGTCATGTCGATATTCGCCATCAATCTCACCAATCACCGGTGCGCCGACACCAGATCTGTCACAGGAAACATCCGTGTCAAGTTAGCTGTCCAGAGCTAGAAGAACTATGCCAAGGAAAACCAGCCCCAAATTTGATTATGCTCCTCAAATTCTGCCCACTTTTATATAGTCCTAGAAAAAATTAGACTCCCTGATAACTTCAAGGACCCTTACCTTGGCCAAGGGTCTCATTCATTCCTTTTGTAGGTACAGATATATGCAACCATAAGTAATGGGCAAACATAGTCCTGGGCTGCTCCAACTTATGGACTAGATCTGGAGCTGGCAGAGGACTGAGACTGACAAATGTGTAAAGTGGGATGTATTTCCCAAAATACTGCACTAATGGTTTGCTGCCTTGTCATGATGGAATTTTAACATAGTGTAGCTCTCTTCAAAGATGCCAATGAGGGGAAAAACAGGTTGATAATAACCGTGGGGGAGAACTTAAACACCATTATGTGGTTATTTAGAATGGAGATGAATCTGGACCTTTGAGAGGATGTTTTTAAAAGATTTTAGAAGGTTTTAAAACTTATTGTAGTTGATGCCAGTGGGTTTATTTGATTTATAATCCAGTAACTGAACTTTATTTGATGTGTGAAAGCACAATTACCCCTGGGCAAAATGTGAACGTGATGGGAAAGAGAGATATTACATAGTTGTCCTTAGTCTGCAGGAGAACCAGGGCTAGTCAGGACGCACTGTGCATCCCCGCACACGGCTGACAGGCAGTGCCAGCTACTCCTACACACTCTAAATTTACCACCTTTTAATTCAGCAGTGACATCCAATGTTTGCATTAAAGGCAGGGTAAATAAGGGAGACAAAGAAAACTTTAAGGGTGATATAACACAATTAACTCTTCCCTATCAATTTTATGGTCCCAGTTGTATATATGTTTCTTCCCTTTGCCCTTGTTCCAATTCTGATTCTGAGATCCTCTAATTTGATCAGTTCTAGACAATAGGGTAAAATGCTGTCTAAGGGTCTCTTCTGGAGACTACTGCAAAGTTGAACTAAGACGCAGGAAACCACCATAACCACAATTACAGGGTAAATGGAGAGGCCTAAAACTTGTGGCATCCTAAAAATAGTCTAGTAAAATAAATCTTGACAAAATAAAACCCACACCTGCCACCAACGCCCAAGTCTCACAATGGTTCAAGGCAGCCATCTATTGTTCTGAAATAATAACCAAGCTGTGAAGAATAAGATGATTAGCCCATTAAAGGGGATATTGGTAATAAAGCATATTTTAAAAAATGGAAATAAGAATGACTAAAACCAGACCTGGCCATATAAAGGCCTGAATCAAACTACAAATAAAAATTAATTAAATTAATTTAATTTTAATTAAATTAAAATTAATTTGAACAAAACTACAGATTAAATTAGAACCATTTTCTCTGTAATAATAACTGAGAAATTTAATAGTATAGACACACTAAGAATTCACTTACTGGGTATTCATAATTAAGCCCTGTACTTAATCATGGGGGTGCTGAAAGGCAGAGGAGAGAAGCAGGGATTCAATGGTGAAGTAATAATGGTTCAGTCACTAGAAATGCTAGTGAGGAGATAAACTTAAAGTAAGAGTATTTCCAGATGATCCTAGAAAGTAGGCCATTTAAGCACACATCAAAAACTTACCGGAACTAAACTTCGGGGGTGATGCATAGTTTTGTTATCTTAACTGTGATGATGGTGCATACATGCCAAAACTTATCAAACTTTATAATTTAAATACGTGTAGTTTATCACATGTCAACTATACCTCAATAAAGCTGTTAGAAAATTTACTGAAACTAATGCAGATATCTTGTTTCAGCAAGAATAGTACCCTTGAAAACATAATCTCATCTTTAGTTGAAAATTTAGAGAACAAAGTGAAAAAGAAAAATTCAGTCTGACAGACTCAATTCCTTTAAGAGTTGCAAAACAAAGCAGAGAAAGTCTGACTGAGAATTGGCTCCTCCTTCTGGAAACCTTCATTACTACATGAACAATCTGAAGACCAATATCTGAAAACACAGCTCTAGAACTATAACCAGCTTTGCTTGTTTGGCTTTAAAATCAGTAATATCCACTCCTTTAAAAGTGTACAGCTCCATGCATTGACAAATGTATCTTGTAAGCACCATTACAATCAAGTCATATAACATTTCCATCATCTCCAAAAGTTCCTTTGTGCTCCTCTGCGATCAAATGCTTCTTCTCTTTGCAATCAAATGCTTGATTTCTGTTCCAAGAGTAATACCTTTTCAGAATGTCTTATAAGTGGCATCATATAGTAAGTATGCAGCCTTTTGTACCTGGCTTCTTTCACAACTGGCCTTTATGAGAAACAAATATCTTAGAATGGATAGCCAGCTAAGTGCTGCCTCCAAAACGAGTTCCAAAAGACTAGTTCTAAAAGCTCACTATAGAAAAAATGATTATGTGGGGTACTTACGGGAGTGGGATGGTGATAACCACATCATTCAGTTCTAAATTATCTTCTTGTAGCTCATACTCTATGTTGACATCACAACCATTTCCACTTTCTGAGGGCCAGCAATTAACTGAAGAGAAAAGCAAAGCAGGTATATTAGAACATTAGAAAAAGAATGGAGGAAAGTTAAGATGGCAAATCAAAACTGACAACTGCAGGCCTTAAACATCCTAGTGTAAACTACTAAAAATAATGGTTTCAAAATTAAAGGTATTTAAAATTTAAGCTACTTATTACCAAAATACACTAAATATAGCACTGAGCCCATTTTGAAAGGTCATTTTGTCAAAAAGAATTGTGGCAATGAAGAATGTACAAGCCAGGGCTATTTCTAGTTCTCAGTGCAGTCTAGCTTAGTAGGATTGGGCAGAGGCACTTACTTGTCAGTGGAATAAAAGACTCCTCTGTGGTTTGTAGTCTCCACTTTAGCACCCCAACGTCACTACTGACTGGAAATGACTTCTCTGGGTTCTTCAAGCCAATTAGAGATTCTGCAGTGAAAAGTTTTTTATCCACATTTGGATGGGTCTGAAATGAGAAGGGAAAGAAAACTTCTGAGGTTCAGACATTATAAGACAGGAAATAAATTCCTTTTGGTCTTACATGGCCCGTAATCTAAACATCTAAAACAGGGTGCCTAAAAAATTCCAATTATTTTTGATTTTGAAGAAAGATTTCCTTTCTTCAAAGACTTTTAAAGATTTAAGACATTTAAAAAATAGTAATAAAGTAATTTCAACTCTAAGCCATTTTGTTTGTAAGTAACAAGTTAGTAACTTTGTAACTGAGAAAGTTAAAAGACCATTAACCAAGTCCTTTACAAAAATACTTCATAGGGAGCAGCCTGATGGTGAGGCTAAGCTTGCCAAACAGAAGACTAGGGTCAGACGTTGATCAGCTGGCTGGGTCACATAACAGTCCTGGCCTTATACTAAGGAGACAGGAGAGGGGAAAAGCTCTGTGGAAAGTTTAGTTGCAATTTTGCCTAGAGAGCTAAAGTTGTGCAAACTCAGGCCAACTAAGATGGACTGATCTTTTTAAAAGAAGTCACATTAGGAGAAAAAAGGAAAAAGAAGTAACTTTTGGAGAGCAGATTACATAGACTTTATGAGCCAGCAAAGCTACTGTCAAATAATATAAGTACTACTTCCAAAAGACAACTGTGCGCTGGTTATGAGTGGAATAAAAAGTAGACAAAACCACTTTCTTCGCTGAAAAGGCTTTGTTCTTGTCACAAGAGATATAAGATCAACCATCTAAATAAACTGTAACAAGAAACTGTAATAATATAAAGAAGGTCTCTTACATAGCCAGGTAGGTGGAACATACATATTCATTTTTAAGAATTTTAGGTACTTTTCAAATATACCATTAGATATATTGCCCTTCAGCTAACAAAACAAGCACTGGCAGTTTATATAGTAGCAGCATGAGTAAACTTAGTGTCATAACCTGTTTTAATAAAATACCTCCTGGGCTTCCCTGGTGGCGCAGTGGTTAAGAATCCGCCTGCCAATGCAGGGGACACGGGTTCGAGCCCTGGTCCAGGAAGATCCCACATGCTGTGGAGCAACTAAGCCCGTGTGCCACAACTACTGAGCCTACGCCCTAGAGCCCATGAGCCACCACTACTGAGCCCGCATGCCACAACTACTGAAGTTCAGGCACCTAGAGCCCATGCTCTGCAACAAAAGAAGCCATCTCAATGAGAAGCCCACGCACCACAACAAAGAGTAGCCCCACTCACTGCAACTAGAGAAAGCCTGTGTAAAGCAACGAAGACTCAATGCAGCCAAAAATAAAATAAAATAAATAAATTTAAAAATAAAATAAAATACCACCCTATTAAGTTTTAAAACTTTGTTGTTTTTTAAATTATATTTCAAGCAATATCCTAAATGAATTTACTCTTTGCATAATAGTAACAAATATGCATCTCTTTGTACTTTTGTTAGTGAGTATGAAGTCATTTATTAGATTTCAAAATGACCTTTCACTCAATTCCAGTATTAAAAGGCCATACTAATACAGCTGCTGTCAATCATTCCCAACTGGCTTGGGAAGGCATTTATCAATTCAAGGCTTCCACTGTAGGTAATAAATTAACTTCTTTCCTATGCATCTAGAATGGCACTAGTTATATAAAGTTAAATAATCTTCTGTGTTCTATGGTTCACACACGGAACTCCAGTTGAGAAAGACTGTGTTAGGTAGACAAAAGCCTTAATACTCCCTTATCAAAAGCCTCTACACACCTGTAGCTGCACCCCTTTCTTGTCTTCATTTTCCACATGAAGACGAATTCGGCCAAATTTATCATCTGAGATCCTAAGCATGATCATGCCATGCAACTCCATATTCTGTAATCCTCCATCTCGTCCACAGGTTAGTGTGATCTTTTCCTCAATCTTCATGTGCACACTGTAGAGAAAGAATGATAAATCTGCTCAGACAGGTAAAAACCAGAACTCCCTTTCTCCAGGGTTTAATGGTGATTAGCCATCAGCAACTTATTTAAAGGTGCTGCAGCCATGTGTATCAAAATTTAAAGCATTATATAAACTATCACATTTAGAATGGATAAACAACAAGGTCCTACTGTATAGCACAAGAAACTATATCCAATCTCCTGGGATAAACCGTAATGGAAAAGAATATTAAAAAATAATGTGGGGACTTCCCTGGTGGCACAGTGGTTAAGAATCTGTCTGCCAATGCAGGGGATACAGGTTCGAGCCGTGGTCCGGGAAGATCCCACATGCCGCGGAGCAACTAAGCCCGTGCGCCACAACTACTGAGCCTGCATGCCACAACTACTGAAGCCCACGTGCCTAGAGCTGGGCTCTGCAACAAGAGAAGCCACTGCAATGAGAAGCCCGCACACCGCACAACGAAGAGTAGCCCCCGCTCGCTGCAGCTAGAGAAAGCCTGCGCACAGCAATGAAGACCCAACGCAGCCAAAAATAAACAAATAAAATTTAAAATAAATAAATAAAAATTAAAAAGAATGTGTATATATTATATATATGTATGCATAACTGAGTCACTTTGCTGTACAGCAGAAATTAGCATAACATTATAAATCAATTATACTTCAATTAAAAAAAGAAAAAACCTTTATCCCTAAAAAATAAAATAAAATAAAATAAAATAAAATAAAATAAAATAAAAGCATTACACCCTTTGGTTCAGCAAGTCCTCATCCTACAGATAAATTCTCACCTGTGCAAAACAATGTAGTAAGTTATTCACTGAAGAATTGTTTGTAATAGCAAAAGTTTAGAAACAAATGTCCGTCAATAGGGGGACTACTTAAATACATAAAAGTATATCCACAAAAATGAATACTGGGCAATTAGAAAAAAAATAAAGAGGAACAATTGAAAAAGCTTTTTATTTGAAAAAAATTTCAAAAATTAAAAAATTAAAATTATAACAGAAATACATGTATACCCTTTTTATGTATTGTTAACATTTTATCCCATTTGTTTTATCATTTGCACACTGTCTCTATATAAATATATTTTACTTTTTTCCCTGAACCATTTACAGGTAGAATATATACATCATGGCCCTTTACCCCTAAACATTTTCAGAGTGCATTTTGTAAGAACAGGATATTCTTTCACATAACCACAGTACTGTTATTAACTTCATAAATTTACATTGATACAATACTTTAATCTACCATTCATATGCCAATTTTGTCAGTTGACCTAATAATGCCCCTTATAGTAGTACAAGATCCAGTCTAGGGTAAGGTACTGCATTTGGATGTCATGTCTCTATAGCTTCAAATAAGGAAATTCTTGTCTTCAAAATAGTTAAGTGAAAAAAGCAATTGGAAAATGTATCTAGTATGCCACCACTAATGTATAAAAAGGAGAAATACAGAAGTTATACCATGTTTTTATTCATCTATACATAGACTATCCCTCTTGGAAGATTCACACAAAAACTAGTTAATACTGAGACTTCCCCAGCATCCAAGTGGTTAAGACTCCGTGCTTCCACCGCAGGGGTGCGAGTTCAATCCCTGGTCGGGGAACTAAGATCCTGCATGCCATGAGGCGTCGCCAAAAAACTTTAAATTTTTTAAAATTTTTTAAAAATTAAAAAAAACCTAGTGAATACTAGTTGCCTCCAAAAAGAGAAACCTGCATGGCTGGGCGGGAGGAAGAAGTTTTAGTTCAATACCCTTTGAACCTTTTGAATTTTGAACTACATGAATGTATAATCTAGTTTTCAAAATAAGTAAAATAAAAGGTGCTACTGCTATGGGCAATTACTAAGTACAATCTATCCATATTCCTTACTAAAACTATTTTTAGCTGGGTGAACTGCAGAGGCTTAAAAACACTATTCTGGCATCCTACTTTGTTCTGTTCTAACCTCTAAGACTTCCCAGAAACAAAGGCATGAGACTCAAGACCACAGAGGAATGTGTCTTATGACAATGCAGGGTCTCATTTACCTTCACAAGCATTTGCTCCATGCTCAAGAAGTACTTCATCATTCAGAAAAAAGTCTCAAGTCCTCTCTAGTACATGATGGTCTCCAACATCTTATTAAAATAGTGTCAAGCCTCTGTCTTCCTCAAAGCAACTACTAGGAATAGCACAGGAGCTTTAGTGATTAAAGAGATTTACCCCGACGTAACCCCGTTCATTTCATACAGAAGAAGACATACAACATACTCCTCTTTTATGCACACCTGACAGAGGTATCCTCCCAGACTCATCTTTCACTTGACCTCAAAACCATCAGTAACAGTAGAAGGTTTGGGCTTCAAAACAAGAAATCTGAGTCATGAATATGTGAACTTGATAACTACCACTTAAAAATGTTACCAACCAGTACCACAAGTCCTAAGAGACAAATCAAAATATTCTATACTGGGTTCAAATACTTAAAAGGCAAAAGATAATACATTATTTGCTACTAAAGATATTTATAAATTTTGTCCTCCTTAAAACTTAATTAGAAGGATTTCCCTGGTGGCGCAGTGGTTGAGAATCCGCCTGCCAATGCAGGGGACACGGGTTCAAGCCCTAGTCCGGGAAGATCCCACATGCCACGGAACAACTAAGCCCATGTGCCACAACTAGTGAGCCTGCAATCTAGAGTCTGCGAGCCACAACTACTGAGCCCATGTGCCACAAATACTGAAGCCCGGGCGCCTAGAGCTCATGCTCCACAACAAGAGAAGCCACCACAATGAGAAGCCCATGCACGCAAACGAAGAGTAGCCCCCACTCAACGCAACTAGAGGAAGTCCGCGCGCAGCAATGAAGACCCAATGCAACCAAAAATAAATTAATTAAAATTAAAATTAAAAAAAAATTAATTAGAAAAAGACATGCCAAAATATAGTACAGTGCTAATCATAGCTCTAGCCCTCTAATTCCACTCCATTTTAAGAGACAAAGTACACACTAGGCACAAAGAAAAGTTATTTTTGTTTAATTTAGCCACCACACAGTTGATAGAAAGGTAAGTTCTAAACTTAATAGAAAACAGATGGCTGAGAGCCCCCAAACATGTTTAAAGGGGGGAGGGGGGAAGACCTCATGTTAATACCTAGAATGTACTTTTTAAAAAAAAATTTTATTTAAGTATAGCTGATTTACAACGTTGTGCTTAATTGCTGTACAGTAAAGTGACTCAGTTATACATATATATATTCTTTTTCATATTCTTTTCCATTATGGTTTATCACAGGATATTCAATATAGTTCCTTGTGCTATACAGTAGGACCTTGTTTAGAATATACTCTTTAAGTGTTTTAAATCTGGAAAAATTAAGACACAAAAAGAATTTACAGTGCATTGAGATAATTTTTTTTTAACACTCTGTGGTCTGTTCTTACTGAAAGAGTTACTACTTACCTCTCCATATTAATGGGTGGAGCATGCACTTTGGTTGCTTCAGAGGTACGCTTGCCCGTACTGGAGGACATGATAGTTTCACCTTCAGATTTCAATTTGTCAACAAAGTTATCTACTTCCTTTCCTTTGGCTCCCAGTTTCAAAGCCTTGCTAGGGCCTGAAGGCCTAAGTGGAAGAACACACACATACACACAAAAATACACACATGATTAAAAAAGTTAAAAACTAATTAATAATTCTCTATCACTGAAGCTTTCCTTGAAGCTGTTCTTTAAGAGGAATGTGAATACCTCAAGGAAAAAACACAAGCTTCCTAGTGTTTAGTGGACAACTAGACTATTCCCTGCCCGAACTGACAGCTGGGTCACAATTAACATGTAAGCTTCAGGAATTCCCTGGTGGTCCAGGGGTTAGGACTCTGTGCTTCCACTGCAGGGGCCACGGCTTCATCCCTGGTCGGGGACTAAGATCACGTATGCCACAGGGGCGCAGCCAGAAACAAAACAAAAAAACAAAACAAAACAAAAAAACCCATATAAGCTTCAAGTACCCAAAGACCAAAGGTATACTTTCATAAGCATGTGTGATCTGACAAAAACTTTGTACCTTCTATCCAGATAAATATACCTGTGTGCAAACAAACTTTTTCACATAATTTCAGGTAGTTCAGATTCTCCCTTAAATCCATTCATGAACACTAGATTAAAAATACATGTTCCTTAAACAGTTAAATATCCCCTCTTCTCCCAAAATAAGGCAACTCTCATAGGAAATTGAGATCATGTTATAATTTGTAAAAGAACTCTCTTTTACACAAAAGGAAAAACACCACATTCAGATTTCTCCTTTATCCCCATATTATGCAGCCAAATTTAATATTACATCTTACTTCATCAAGTCACTCGTTATTTCCAGTTTGCCTAAAAATCAGATATCACTCTGAGATACACACATACAGCCTTCATCTGTCATTATAGGATTGCATTCTGGGTGATACACTGGATTATACCTGGCTGGTGCAGGTGCCACTTTTGGTTTATCAGTTTCAATGATGGTCTCTGTGATCATAGCAGCTGTGCTACCTCCAGACACTGTGGAGCTTCCAAATCCCCCAAATCCTGGTGCTTTTTTGCCCTGTCTCTCTGCATCTCTTCGGGCCTGTTGTAATTCTTTTGCTTTACGCCGCATCTCAGCCTTGGCTTCACGTTCTTGAGTCTACAAGAAGATACATACTTGGATGTAGCTTTGAGTACAGACTAAACTAGCAAATAAAAAAGGGAAAATCAGATAATGAAGCCTAAAAGAAAGATATACAAACCAGCAGCCCCAGAGAAGACCCTATTTACCTCTCTGACTGCTCTGAACACCTTCTCCTCATGAGAATCCATTTCTGTGAAGGTTCTGATCTGTGCCAGGTTAACATTCTCCCGGTATCCCAGGGCAACAATTTCATCAAATGCAAAAATCAAATCAAAACAGTGCTCAGATATTTCATTCTCTTCTAAGGCTCGGCAATATTCAGGAATCTAATCATGGAGAGCAATGGAAAAGAAAGACTTAGAATTTATCAGCAGTTTTGTTTTCCAGTTCTTATCCTTTAAAATACACAAATTTCAATAAGCCTAAATCCCTTTATTAGCTCCTTCTGCTACTCTGTATTTTAAGCAAGTCTGTGGCATAAAGTCTTTGTATGTGTGTGGCTACATCAACAAATCTTACCTGAAGAATATTATCTAAAAATATGGCCAAACAAGAGTCAGAACCACAAAGGCAGGTTAGAGTAACTGCTAGAGAAATGGGAAACAAAAGGGCAGTTCTCATATTCTCCTTAGTAATACTTACAGTCTAGGATACCCAGTAAGTGTCTGCTGAATGAATAGGAGCTGTAGTAGTAAGATGCTGGGATGAGGGCTGGGGGCATAGAACATGCAAACTGATAAGCATCAGCTGCTTTGGGGGAAAAACAGTTTTACACAAAAAATTTAAAAACAAAAACTGTAACCCGATATTACAGGATTCTTACCACTCTTGAGAAGAGCCTTAGGGTCTCCAGATCTTCTAAGATGTTGCTGTTTTTGGTAGTGATCAGTACCATGTACAGTTTCTCCATAGGCTGGTAAACATATCTGACACTCTCTGTTTCAACAAATGTGTGTTGTTTTCCAGTGTTCATGAGCTTTGGAAAAGCTGCTAACAAGCCCTCAATCCGAGTTCGGGTCATCTCTACAAACTGTCGAGAAACAATAGCCTTTCCTGCTTTTGTGCAGACTGCTGCTGCCAACAGCACCTGCCGGGAACATATAAATAAGTACTAATTAATTATTTCTTTACATGTGTTTTCTCAACATCCTCAGATCTTCTGTAGAATGGTACACTCAGTTATTTAGTGATGTGACTACTATTAGAATGCTGACTTTCAAACTCTACTTCATTGCTCTTTTAATTATAGTATGTCATTCATAAGACAAAGCTAAAGTAGAGGGAAATGAAGCTATTACTCCTGTTTTTCAATAACATACCTAGAGAAAAACTTAGTAAAGAAATAATTTTTTCTAGGTCTACACATACATTATGAATGGATCCCCTGTGACTCAAAACTGGGTTGCTCTCTGCTTTGGCAGACCCATAAAGAAGAGTTTAAACTTTTTCTAGGGAGAATAGAGATCTCCACAGCCAAAAGGGAGGTCTGATCAGGCAGACTGAAGATTTATACAAGGCCCCTGACCTTTCCTTTCATTTTTACCTAGAATATGGAACCAATCTAGTGAGTCTAAATTTATCTTCTGCTCTTTGATTAACCTTCCCATCCCACACTATCTTACCTCCAGACATGCAAACAATCTGTAAAATGAAAAACTAAAAGACTCAATGTTTCACACAGGTTTTGACACTGGGCAATGATCAAGACTAACAGTCTTTTTTTCAGAGTCTGGCATTTCATTAAACAAAATGAATAAAGCATCAAAGAAGATAAGACCAAATGCCATTAGCAGAGTAGTAAGAATATTAAGTACAGTGTTAATAGTCTCTTCAGTACAGGAACCCAAAAGTTCACAAGGACAAGTAACAAAATGACTATTTACACATTTTGGAAGCCTCAATCCTAGGATACAACCTCTGAAATATCAACATCTTACTGGTCAGGCTTCTCAGCTTTACGGAAACCTGTCCTCTACAGGTGAGCAGCTTGAAGAAAAAACAAGTTAGTCAATTTGAATAAATATTCTTATAGTTTCAAAACAGCAATACAGTTTTATAATAATTATAGGAGAACACAATGTCCTTATTCATCAAGGATAGGACATTAGGGTATTTGGGAGATAATTACCATCACGCTTATTTCCATGCAGCTAGGTAAAAACAATTTATACTGAGAAAGTGTTTGATCTATATCCTGCACAAATAATTTCCCTCTACCAAACAGATTTGTATTTTTACTGATTGATTTGCTTCCAATGAACATCAGGCAAATTTTCTCATGTGAAATCTCAAGAATAATGCTATCAACTGCTCTATTTCCCAAATAACAACGGCAAGTTTAGAAAGAAGCTCATTTAAGGGAGTTATACAATTTTATGTTCCTGAGTCTATAGACTCTATATTGAAACTTACCTTAATTATTCCAGCATAAAGTTACGTTGTATAGAATTAAAAAGTTAAAAAAAAGAAAGTAGTTCTACAGCATAAATAAATACTCTTAGGAAGAATCTTGTTTTGTAAGTTATATCCTTTTAAAAAGATAAGAAAATACTTTAAAAACATACAGAGAGGTATAGAGTATAAAATTACAGTTGGTTACTTCAAGAGTGGCAAATAAGCTAGCTTAAAAGTCCCAAAACAGTCACTTTCTCCAAAATATTTATAATTTTTTTAATAAATAGTTTGTTTTTTTTAAATAAACAGTTTTGTACTTAAGAAATGTATCTTTCACCATCACCAACTACTTGGGAGGTTTCTGCTACCACCCAGGCATGAGGCAAGAAGATATACTGAGGGGAGTAAAGGATCCCAGAAAAAGAATAAAAATGCAACAAGGTTATGACCCATTCTTTTCAAAGGAAATCTCCCACCTCATGTCTTTAACTTTACTATTTTGTTGTTGTTGGCCACAGAATTTTATTTAATTCAGCTTTACTGAGGTAAAATTAACATATAAAAATGTGAGATATTTTAAGTATACATCATGGTGATTCCATGTCTTTTTTTTTTTTTTTTTTTAAAGTTTTTGGCCACACCCCACGGCATATGGGATCTTAGTTCCCCAACCAGGGACTGAACCCACGCCTTCTGCATTGGAAGGCAGAGTCTTAACCACTGGACCGCCGGGGAAGTCCCGGTGAGTCCATGTCTTTAATTTCATTTTTTTCTTCTAGTTTTATTGAAATGTAATTGACATACAGCACTGTAAAAGTTTAACATGTACAGCATAATGATTTGACTTACATACATCATGAAATGATGACCACATAAGTTTGGTGAAAATCAACTGTCATAATGTTATACAAATGGGTTAAAATTTCCAAAAGTATCAATATATGAATTCGAAAAGTGTCAAATATCAAAAAACTCAACGTATAAAAGTTCTAAAAAACTGGTAATTCAAAAAGAAGACCTAGTGATGATGATGATGCTTGTGAAGAATTTGGATAAACTGTTTCATGAACATAAGAACAGAAAAAAGGAATTATTTCTCAATTAAAAATCGTATTTCTGTAACTTTAAACAGTATGTATAAGTAAATTATTAAATACTTTAAGAACATATTTTTAACTATTTGTGCTATAGTCCTAAAAGTTTTATATTCTGAAAAGCTTTTCTTCTTAATATTCTCATCAGGTAAATGAGGTATTCCCTTATATTTAGGATCACCTCACATTGGTTTCTCCTTCTCCCAAAGACTATGTGAATTAGAAATAGTGTTCTAAATTTGCGAAGAACCAAGTTAATATACCAGGAAAATTACATGACTGGAAGTGAGACGATTTGGATCCTAGTTTTTGTTCTTCTATTTACTATCTGTCTGACTTAAGTTACGTTTCAATCTCTCTTAGCTTCAGTTTCCTCAGAAAATGGAGCATCATCTGACTACCTCACAAGCTATTATGAGGACCAAATGAGTGTAATAAAACTGTAAGCCAAAGCTATACAACTTATGCCACAAAATATGTAAACATAAAACACACACACAATGTAAAACAGCACCATTATTAATAATAAACTTGCCAAGAAATGCATGTCATTAAAAAATTTGTCACTTCAAGGCAATGGACTTTTACCTTTATGGGTTTGGCAATATTTTAATACTCAAATAATGCAAATAGACTCCCCACAAAATTTTACATATAATGTCAGAGAATTCATAGATCCTCTAGAGTAGTAATTCTCAAATGACCCATAGAGAATCACTTTATGCAGTGAGAAATATTACTAATAAATAGGAACACATCATAAATTTAATACTTATAGAAGCGCTCCTCACCAAAAAAAAAAAAAAAAAAAAAGGGCTGAGAACCACAGTCCTAAGAAGTATGGTACCCCACCTTAGAATTTTATGAGGTTTTGAAGGAACAGAATAAGCCACAGTAAAGATACTAAGCACAGCACAATTTAAACACTTGAAGTCAAAAGTCTACTCAGAGAAAGGACTGCTCAGACCAAACCTTCAGATCTATATAAATATGCTGATTTAATACAAAGCCCATGTCTAACATACCTAATAATAATAAGCCTGTTAGAAACAGTAAGAAGCCTGTTTGTATGTTTCAGGGTAGTTCTTAGGCAGCTGGAATTTAAAACACCTCCATACCATACGGATAGAGTTTAGGTAAAAATTAACATCAAGGCAACATGAAAGGGAAATTAAAGGCAACCTGTAACCAGAAAGGTGTACGCTATGTAGAGGGGCAATTCACCCACTTTGCTTTATTGATTGGGCATGGTCAAAGGCTAATTATAGGCAGTGGCAATCTCCATTTTAGCAGTATTATTATAAGAATTAACTAAATAATTATTTATTGGACACCTACTATACACACTAGATGCTCTCTGGGAATACTATGAGGAAATCAGTAAGACTGGCATTCTTCTCTTAAGAAATCTGGTAAGATCTCAAAAGTTCGCACCCAAAAAAAATAACTTTTTTTGTAACTATGTATAGTGATGAATGTTACCTAGACTTATTTTGGTGATCATTTCACAATACATACAAATATCAAATTATTATGTTGTACACGTGAAAGTAATATGCTATATGTCGATTATAACTCAAAAAAAAAAGGCAGCAGCAGGCTAATAGGGATAAGACACAAACATAAATAACTAATACTAGGCAGAGTGTGTTAAGTAATACACTATAGGAATTCAGAGGAAGAAATTACTTCTAGCTCACAAGATCACTGATGACTTGATGGAAGAAACAGCATTTAAATTATGCTTTGATAAATCAGGGAATTTGAGTATGTAAAGATGAAGAAACAGTAGGATAAAATAGTAGGTCCCAAGCAGGAGAACTCTGGGACTCTCTTGAGACACTCCACTATCCAGATATAAGCAGAATAAAGCTCCCAAACTAGGACCAAAGTGCCCAACACTAAGCATGGCTCTAAACCTCAAAACACCCAAGACACCACAATCACAGGATCCACAAAGCTGACACAGGTTTCTATTCACTGTTACCCATGTTAATAACACAGTTATTAACATGGCTGGAAGGTATGGTTAGCTCGAAACAAGATAAATTTAACCTATCCTAAATTAACATTCATCTTAAATGCCTTTAAATAATTAAGCTTCCCTTCACATAAATGTTTACCAATTATTAAAAAATAGTTCATACTAAAAGGTAGGTTAATTTTTCCTACTGTAATTTGATCTGATTTTCTTTGGGGAAGAGTGAATAAGTTTGATTCTCTATACAGTTATTTTACTTGTTTTTTACATTTTTGGAAAAGAGCATTTAGACCTCAACCAAACTTTCAAGGGCCCTTGATCGATTTATAGATACAAAAACTGAGGGTCCAGAAGTTACGTAGATGATCTCTTCAGGACTGTTTAAAAAAACAAAATAAAATTTCCCATTAGGTTACACTTTGTCAGACAACTTTTCTCTTAATAATACTTAAAATGCTTTGAATATATTGTCATTTGTTCTTGGATTAAATAACAACACTCTCCTACCCGGCTTTAACTACATGGATCAAAAAGTTCCTTGAGTAAAGAAACCTGGAGAATTAGGTTTCTGTTCTGCCTCTGCCACTAATTACGTTACCTTGGATGTCACTTAATTGTTTCTTGAAATATCCCTAAAATAGAGGTTAGGGACTTCCCTGGTGGCACAGCGGTTAAGAATCTGCCTGCCAATGCAGGGGACACGGGTTCGATCCCTGGTCCGGGAAGATCCCACATGCCGTGGAGCAACTAA
This sequence comes from Balaenoptera ricei, assembly GCF_028023285.1. Taxonomy (NCBI): domain Eukaryota; kingdom Metazoa; phylum Chordata; class Mammalia; order Artiodactyla; family Balaenopteridae; genus Balaenoptera; species Balaenoptera ricei. The sequence continues at coordinate 13,899,706 of NC_082646.1, forward strand.
GCCTGTGCGCCACAACTACTGAGCCTGTGCTCTAGAGCCCGCGAGCCACAACTACTGAGCCTGCGTGCCCTAGAGCCTGCGCTCCGGAACAAGAGAAGCCACCACAATGAGAAGCCCGCGCACTGCGATGAAGAGTAGCCCCTCCTTGCCACAACTAGAGAAAGCCCGCGCTGCAACGAAGACAAAAGGCAGCCAAAAATAGGGCTTCCCTGGTGACGCAGTGGTTGAGAATCTGCCTGCCAATGCAGGAGACACGGGTTCGAGCCCTGGTCTGGGAAGATCCCACATGCCACGGAGCAACTAGGCCCGTGAGCCACAACTACTGAGCCTGCGCATCTGGAGCCTGTGCTCCGCAATAAGAGAGGCCACGACAGTGAAAGGCCTGCGCATCACGATGAAGAGTGGCCCCCACTTGCCACAACTAGAGAAAGCCCTCGCACAGAAATGAAGACCCAACACAGCCATAAATAAGTAAATTTAAAAATAAAAAATAAAAAAAAATTTTTAAAAAGGCAGCCAAAAATAAATTAATTTTAAAAATAAATAAATAAAATAAAATAAAAGAGGTTAGTTTATGTGAAAATAGAGGTTAGTTTATGTGAAAGTGCCTTTGCATCTTTAAGATTCTATAAGTGTAAGCATCTGAAAACTTTACAGCAACAGAAAATGTGCAATACCTCCATTTCACACCCACTGCTCCAGTGCTAACTATCAATACTTTGGTTTTTTTTTGGGTTTTTTATTGGTGCACAGGCTTCTCTCTAGTTGTGGCGTGTGGGTTTTCTCTCTCTAGTTGTGGCACGGGCTCCAGTGCACCTGGGTTCTGTACTTGTGGCCCGTGGGTTCCACGGCTCATGGGCTCTGTAATTTGTGGCATGCAGACTCTCTACTTGAGGCGCATGAGGTCAGTAGTTGTGGCACATGGGCTTAGTTGCCCTGTGGCATGTGGGATCTTAGCTCCCTGACTAGGGATCGAACCCACATCCCCTGCATTGGAAGGTGGATTCTTACCACTGGACCACCAGGGAAGTCCCACTATCAATACTTTGGAACCATACATTAATATTAAGCTGCCAGAAGGCAAACTGCCTAACCAAAACAAATCATGTGTGTGTATAGTATACGTGTGTCAGATAGCTGCCATATCATCCCTTCACCCCCACTAGTGATAGAGGTCCAAGCATAACAGGTAGTAATTCAGCATAAATACGCATAATTCCCTAAAGAAAAAAGTCAAGGACTTCCTTGAACCTCTAAATGCTTCAGTATTCCTCACTTCCAGAATTAGCCAGTCACTTTGTTCCTCGTAATTCACTGTAATGATGATATATATAATAATTCATGATCATATTAAGGCCAGCTTCTACAACTGTCATAGAGGACCATTTCGTCTTTCTTGTATGCATGAAGTGATTACAGATAAAATCAAATCGGCGGAAGATTACAATAAAATACAGAGCACATACAAAACCAAAACCTGAAGTTACTCAGTGAGAGTTTTAAGCTCATCACAAGTTTCTGTTCTAAAACAAAAACCTGTAGAGTATAAAAATAAAAGGACATTGTTCTCAGTTTCTGCAGTGTACCTTCTATTTGGAGAATAAATACGATGGTAAGTCAAAAGAAACCCAAGAAAATCATTTTCATTCTTTGCTCTCCTCTCAAACAACAATCAAAAAAAAATACATAAAGAATACAATAGCTGTGCAGCTGCTGTATTGTATATGAAAAAGAAAAAGAAAAAAGAAAAACCAAAACAATAATAACTCCCTAACTGGGAACTGTTATTACTGTGTAGGATTTCAGTCTCCCCCTGCCCCCATCATGTGTAGACCAGCCATACAAACCCAAATCTAGCTTCCTAATAACTAATGACTCTTGGGAACTGAACATATTGTGATCATTTATATTTAATGTGATCACTACAGTAAATTTACTCATTGCCTATACTTAGTAAATAAGAAGAGAACAGGGGGCTTCCCTGGTGGCGCAGTGGTTAAGAATCCGCCTGTCAATGCAGGGGACACGGGTTCGAGCCCTGGTCTGGGAAGATCCCATATGCCGCGGAGCAGCTGGGCCCGTGAGCCACAACTACTGAGCCTGCGCGTCTGGAGCCTGTGCTCCGCAACAAGAGAGGCCGTGACAGTGAGAGGCCCGCACACCGCGATGAAGAGTGGCCCCCGCTTGCCACAACTAGAGAAAGCCCTCGCACAGAAACGAAGACACAACACAGCCATAAATAAATAAATAAATAAAAAAGAAGAGAACAGCACTCTGTAGATATAAGTAAAGATTTTACAGATTAGGGCTACCATGAGACTTAATATCAAGTTCATTCAAACATAAGTTTACTAAGAAAAAGAACTGACTATAATGATATCTGACAAGTGTTAAGAAAATAAGAACATGTTCTCATTAATTTGCAGAAAGCTAGAAAAAAAGATCAATCAAAAGATGCTTTTTTTTGTACTTCATTTTATAACAAAGTCACCATAGGCCATTTGTTTTTCCATTTGTTCATTTATTTCTCTAGGAGGACTTTGTAGTGTAGGACATTTTGCACCAACTCCAGTAACTAAAGCTAAAGGAAATTTATTTTTCAAAAATCAACATTTACATACTGATATCTACAACTTACCCTAAAGCACATTTGAAAAAAAAGATGGCTACAGGGATGAATGGATCATTACATGCGTGATAAAGCAAGAATAGTGAAATGTCAATTACAGAATCTAGCTGTTGGTTACACGGAGTGTTCACTGTAAAGCTCTTTCAACTTTCCTACATGTTTGAAAATTTTATAATAAAATGTTGAGGAAAAATCAACTTTCAGAAGTTTGGATACAACTTTTAGATCCAAGAAATCTTACAAAATGTTACCCTATTTGGACCTTTCTTTGTCCAGGGATCTCTTTGTAAAGGAACAGAACCTGAAAACATTACACAGAAAAATACTTAATAATGTCTTACAGAATGTACTGAGATAAGTTGTTCTCCAGAGTACACAAATCTGTAGGTATCTGGATCATGCCAAGTCCCAAGTAATTCAGAAACATATGCATATTTAAACATGACACAACTGTATGTATATGCACACATGTCCAAATAATATGCAAAATTTATATTTTTATATTTATCACTCAACACCTAGGGATCTACCATCCCTCTGGTTATCTATGAATTAAAAATCGTACTAGGAAAAAAAATAGTATGAGGTTCCAAGAACTTTTCAACAAACAAGGTTTTTGTAAATATTAACCTACATTTCATTTATATAATACAAGACTTTAATTTTGCTTTTAATATTACACTATACTCTGAAATGCACTACAGGTACATCCAGGATGTATAAAGGAAGTAGTTTAAAAATCACTACCCAAATACTAAGCCTCCTAGTGGAAACGAAGAAAGGAGTTTTGGGAAATTTTATGTCCAACATAAAAGTTTTATGAGGTAAACCTACTTGATGCAATTTATATGCCTGAAGCTGAAGAAAACCTTTCAGTGGTTTAAAGTCCAAGCATGAATGCCCCCCCCCCCACCATCCAAGTTCTCATCTAAAAAGGTCGTGAACAGAACTTAATGATTGGCACCAAATTATACTGTCATCTCTGAAGTATGTAGGAAGATGCTTGAAATCAAATTAATAATCTATTGACAAGAAGAGAATTTAAAAAAAAGAACGTCCTTCAAAAGACTGAAGGGCATAAAGTGCACTTAAAAAAATCACTAGCTTGTCTGGAAATTTCACAATTTTGAAATTTTGTCACAAAATTTCTCCTACTTCATAAATATCCACAAATCGTCGTGAGAAAGCAAGATGTAGTGGAGTGAGCACTGTTTTGTACCATCTCGCACCCACGTTAATTTTAACAATAGATGAGAACACAAAGATAATGCAACTGAAGGCAAGTAACAGGTCCCAGAGTATAAACCCCTCCTCCCTCCTGTGAGATATCTGATTACGATATGCCACATCCACATTTCACTTCACCTGAACGACAAGCTCCCTGAAGACAGAAAGCCTGTGATATCGATAACTCGGTTCACATTTTCCCAATGCTCTTATACACAGCGTATACTCAATCACACTGACAAATGGACCCACCTAATATCTACAGAAGTAGGTGGCAGGTTTCTGGGACACTTGGGTCCGACAAATTAGTGACAAATTAATGTCAGAAGTTACTCCTTCCTGTTCTATGCCTCCTTTCGAACCTTCCTCTATTTGTCCTTTTCAAACAAACTAAAGAAAAAGTCCTGAACACTAATGGGTTTAGATTTCAAACTTCAACGGCCTACGGAACACCGGGGATGAGAGGTGAGCTGATTACAGAAGGAAGAGAACCCTCGAGAGGCCCAGCTTGCTGCGCCTAGGTGCCCACGGAACCTGCTGGACACTAGCGCCCAGGTCCACAGCGTGGGGTCCAAGGGACATCACTAAGAGGTTCTTGCAGAGCAACAACCCTGGGCCCGTTTTAGGGCCCGGGTCCCGGCAGAGGAGGGTGCCCAGCTGGTTGCGGGGGAGGGGTGTGGGCGCGACCACAGAGGGACTGGAGTTAGGTCCCTCGGATCTCCCGGGAGGTCGGGCACAGGGTGCGGAAGGCCACCCTGCTCCCAGAGCCCCGGGGAAGCGCCCAGCTCCAGGCCCTCGGGGCGGGGCTCCTCTGGCCCCAGCACAGGCCGGCAGCAGGGAGAGCGGTCGAGCAAGGCCGGGAACCGGGAGTTGGGCCCGGCCCGGGTCTTACCATGGCGACGGCGGTGGTGGGGCGCACCCGCGCTCCGGCGCCACTGCAGCTAGGGCTGGGGTCGGGGGAAGGGGAGCACCGGCCGCTCCGGACCTGCTGCCCCCCTGACAGGAGAGCCGGCCGCTTCGCCTCTTGCCAAGATGGCGGCCTCGAGCCACGTCTCCAACCGGAAACGGCAAGGGTCAAAGGGCGGGGGGCGGGGCGCCGTGGGGTGGGAAGACTGTGCACGCAGGCTGAGACGCGGGTTGTGTCTGGGAGGCCCCGGGACTCGACCACCAGCGTAGAACCGCTGGCTTCTGTGCTTTCTCTGTTCGTCAGAGCCTTCGTTTAATTTGCGACATCTCTTGCAGTTTATAAAGCTCTCACAGCCACTTATCATTTGATATACAAAATAACTGTTGTTCATAAGGGACTAGTAGCCAGAATATATAAAGAACTCTTAAAATTTAACAATGGAAAGACAAAAAATCCAATTTTAAAATGGCCAAAATAGCCATTTCTCTAAAGAAGATATACAAATGACTAATAAGCACATAAAAAGATGCTCAACATCTTTAATCCTTAGGGAACTGCAAATCAAAACCCTGCTTCATACCCAATAATAAGTGTTGGTGAGAATGTGGAGAAATTAGAACCCTCATACACTGTTGGTGGGAGCGTGAACTAGTGCAGCTGCTTTGGGAAGCAGTTTGGCAGTTCCTCAAAAAGTTAAACATAGATTCACCATGTGACCCAGCAATTCCACTCCTAGGTATATACCCAAGAGAATTAAAAGCATACATTTACACACAGATTTGTACACTAATGTTCATACAAGCATTATTCATAATGGCCAAAAAATGGAAACATTCCAAGTGTCCATAACAAAATGTAGTATATCTACATAATGAACTATTAGTCACAAAAAGGAATAAAGTATTGATATATGATACAACATGGATGAACCTTGAAAATATTATGTCGTTAAGTAAAAAATGCCAGTCACAAAAGACCACATTTTGTATGACTCCATTTATATGAAACATCTAGAGTAGACAAATCCATAGAGACAAGAAGTAGGGCTGCAAGGGACTGGGGGAGGGGAGAAATAGGGAATGAGTTTTGTTTTTTGGAGTGATGAAAATGTTCTGGAATTAGATAGAAGTGGTGGTTACACAACCTTGTGAAATACTAAAAACCACTGAATTGTACACTTTAAAAGGGTGGCTTTTTATGGTTTTTATGGTAAATTATATCTTTCTTTCAAAAAAATGTGTAGGAAGCAGGGCAGTTACTGTGCTTGTGTCCATTTTGTAAATGAAGAAAATGATGACAAGTTTAAGAAATGTACCCAAAGTTCTAGTTCTATAATGGAAAGAAGATTCAAATCTGGTCTTCTGATTGTATGGGTATTCTTCCATGCCAAATGTCAGACTTTTCAGATTATAAGTGATTCAGCAGTTCTTCCCCATATTATTTTATCCCATGTTAGTGGCTCAACTGTTTATCCTTTATTGCTGCAATAATGGATAAACAGCAATCTTTTATTGAGTGTTTATTTTATGTCAGGTACTTTACACATATTATCTCTAATCCTTATACACAGCAATTCAGATAAGGACACTGAGGATCAAAAAAGTTAAGCATTTGCCCAAATTCATACAGCCAGCAAGTGGTAGAGCCAGGATTCAAACTCAGCTTTTCTCAGTATGTCACACTGCCTCTCTGTATCTCCTGTGTACTCCTTAATGTTTATTGAACACTTACAATGTACCAAGCGTTACTTCAAATTCTTCACATAGATTATTTTACTTTTTTTTGGTTGCACAGGGTCTTAGTTGCAGCATGTGGGCTCCTTAGTTGCGGCATGCATGTGGGATCTAGTTCCCTGACCAGGGATCGAAGCTGGGACCCCTGCATTGGGAGCACGGAGTCTTATCCACTGCGCCACCAGGGAAGTCCCCCAGATTATTTTACTTAATCCTCACAAGAATTCTCTGAGGTAAGTACCATTAATACCTCCCTTTTGCAGGTGGGGAAACCAAGGTACAGAGAGGAAAACCATTTTACCACAGGTGTCAGGGCTAGAAAGCAGCAAAGCCAGGATTCAAACAAAGGCTGCTCAACTTCACAACCTGTACCCTTGAGCACTGCATTATAGAATTCTCCCTCTTACACATTTCAATTCCATTTCCAATGGCTTTCTAGTAGAATCTTTACGAAGCTCGAAAACTTTTAAACTTTACATGTCTGGAAGGATATATATCAAATCGTATTGTTTATTTTTGTTATTAAAAACACACATTTTTAAAAAAGATGAACAAATTCTTTTTAAAATTTATTTTATTGAAGTATAGTTGACATACAATGTTGTGTTAGTTTCTGGTCTACAACAAAGTGATTCAGTTATATATGTGTATATATATATATATATATATATATATATATATATTCTTTTTCATATTCTTTTCCACTGTGGTTTATTACAAGATATTTAATATAGTTCCCTGTGCTGTAAGTAGGACCTTGTTGTTTCTTCATTCTATATATAATAGTTTGCATCAGCTAATCCCAAACTCCCAATCCATACCTCCTCTACCCTCCTCCCCCTTGGCAACCACAAGTCTGTTCTCTATGTCTGTGAGTCTAAAAAAATGAACAAATTCTTAATTTAAAAAAGTAAAAATTCTGCCTGGAATTATTGCTTTATTATGGCAACTTCCAGGGGCCTTCAATATGGACCACCAAAGTTCAGCAAAGACCAATTGATACTGATTCTTTGGAAATATGAAATTAGCTGAATTAAACTGCAGAAGAAAAGCACTCCTGCAAGCATGCTTCGTGAGGAGTGCCTTAGAGGCAGCATGTCACAGTGGTTAAAAGCAGAGACTTGGGAATTAGACTGACCTGTGTGTGACTCCCATTTTCTGCACTTACTGCCTGGGTGACTTTAGGCAAGTTACTTTAACTCTCCTAAACCTCAGTTACCTAATCTGTATATTGGCAGTAACATCTATCTCAAAGTTATGAAGTTAGATTACATATTAATAAATAAGATTATCTACTCTTAAGTGCTCCTACATACTAAATGCTCAACAATACATATCCATTATTGTTAGCAGTAACATGACAAAATATTTTTTAATGTTTTGCATTTCCCTTTTAACCAGAAGTGTCTCAGAAGAGGTGTCTCTGATTTCCCTTTTTAAAGCCACTTTTCGCTTTCCTCTGGCAGGTTTTCATGATCAAACTTCCAAAATTCTTTTCTTTGTTTCTCTCCTTCTGACTCCCCAAATTAACTATGTCTGTAGTTTTGAAATATTTGTTCCTTATATCTTCATTCATTCATTCCTTCATTCATCCACACAATGAGCATTTTGAAAGTGCCTGATTTAGGCAATGCACTGGGCTGTGAAAAGCTTAAAAACTAATTAGACACAGACCCTGCCCTAAAGAAGCCCACAGTCTTCTTTAGCAAATAAAAACGCAGGAGAAGGAAGCAGCCACATAGCACAGGGAGATCAGCTCGGTGCTTTGTGACCACCTAGAGGGGTGGGATAGGGAGGGTGGGAGGGAGATGCAAGAGTGAGGAGATATGGGGATATATGTATATGTATAGCTGATTCACTTTGTTATAAAGCAGAAATTAACACACCATTGTAAAGCAGTTATACTCCAATAAAGATGTTTTTAAAAAATGCAGGAGAATGGGTTAAACCTGAATCTCAGATAATGAATAATCTGATAGTACTATATAAGTTATGTCCCATGCAATGGGACACAGTGGAGGGGAAGGGCTATAATGTAATATAAATACTATAAAAGGTCGTACAAAGTGTCCTGGGAATTTAGCTAAACTCCCGAGTTTGCCTAAAGTCTGATTGGACTGACTTAGTAGGAATTACATACCTAGTGCTCCTTGTCCTGGGGGAGACAGGCACACCATATTTCCCGATTGGAAGGCTAACTCTATGCGAACCGAAATTCATCCGTCAGCTTTGCCGCCCCCGGCCGCTAGATGCCGCCACAGACAAATTTATTGAAACCCTAGACAAACAGGATCCGAGCCCCTCTAGATCCTCCCTGGATCCTTCAATGCTGGAAGAGACTTAACGCGCGAGTGGAGAAGGTCTCACGAGAGTGAAAGAAAGTCTCGCGATTTTTTCTTTCTTTTTCTTTCTTTTTTTTTGCTTAGCGACTGACAACAGGCCGGTTGCTCCGAGTAGAAGCCTTTGGTCTTCTTCCAAGTAGAAGTGGCCTGGCCTGAGATTGAAGTGAGACCCTAGCCCTAGGCTGGGGTTCTTTCCACATAGAGGAGACGGATTCAGAGGGGCTACAGGTAATTCGTACTTACCCTAGCAGAAAGAGAACTCTCTTTCTCCCTCTGTAGAGGAATAGAAAGGACTCCCCTTCCCTCTCCCCATCTCCCCTCCACCTCTTCCCATCTTCTTGACAACTGTTCTTTCCCCCCTTCCTTCACGCCATCACCAACCATCCTGCTTCCTTTACTCCCCAAGAAACTTAAGTGGGATCCGATATACAAGACGGGGGTGGTGTGGTGGGGGTGAAGGTGATGCTTTCGGGATTATTGGGTGGGACCAAGAGACTGGAGTTTACCCTCTCTTCGGGGAACGCCCCTCCCTCCCTGGTAACCCCAGAGACAGAACTCTTTCTAGAGCCTCTACAGCCTCCCCTGAGAAACTCCGGCCGCCTTGCGACACTGATCGAACCGGAGGAGACAGCCATTATCTACAGACGAATACTGTTTTGCCCTTGCGCGGGTATCTTACAGCTTTGGGGAGCTGCTGCAGAAGTTGGCTGTCGTTTCTCTCCACGATTCCCTCGTTCCTCAGCCAGCCTGCCAGCAGTTCCTAAATACGGGCTGCAGCAGAATGACTTAACTGCTTGACCTGGGGCCAAGAAGCCTTAAGGAAAGTTTGAATTGGGGGGGGCGTGAAGGTTTCAGGTAAAACTGGTGTCTTGGGTAAGGAAGAGGAACCAATGCTGGTTTGGAATCCACCTCCCCACAGAGTGCTTAATGTCCCGTGATAGGAGCTCTGTAATCATATTTCCTTTTGCTTAGACCAAGATCGTTGAAAACCAGACATATGATGAGCGTCTAGAGATTAACGACTCTGAAGAGGTTGCGAGTATTTATGCTCCAACCACAAGACACAAAGGTAAGAGAGGCATGAAGAGGAAAGAAGAGAAATGTTTTTTTTTGTTTTTCTCTTTGTTTTGTTTGTTTTGCATTTGTAAGTCAGCGGTTATTAAAAACAAACCAAAATTTGTAAAAAAAAAAAAAATGTCATCTCCAAATAAACCATGAGAATCAAAACTGTTGATCTCGCGTGAATGACACGTAGCTTAGAACTTAGCCGTACTTTCTTAGAAACAGAAACAAAACAATTGTCTATTACCACATGGAGAATACGTTTGACCCTGGTAGGTACCGCCTTGAGGGTTGCAGGATGGATTCATGATTGTCCCCAAGAATTTTCTATTTTCTGTTAGCAGATATTGGCTTTCAGAGTCAAGTTACTTGCCATTGCTTCTGTTTTCCAACTAGTTAAGGGGGGAGAAAACACAGCCACCCAGATTGCAGGATCTTCCATCAACCTAACCAGTGTTCCCCATCGCCATTTACTTCATGATACTGTTCTGCCCACAGTCTGCCGGGGGTTCATGTTTGTTTGTTTAATTTATCAAAACTCTTTTGCTCAGTTCTGAAGATGCTTCAGTTACCTATCCTTAACCTGCAATTCCAATTGAAACCTCAACAGAATATTTTTAGAGGACTTGACACCATCATTTGTTCAACAGACATTTTTTGAATGCCTATTATCTGTCAGCCTTATGCTTGGCATTAGGTATACAGTTTTTTGTTTGTTTCTTTGTTTTGGCCGTGCCGCGTGGCTTGTGGGATTTGAGTTTCCCGACCAGGGAAAGAACCCAAGTCTTCGGCAGGGAGAGCTCAGAATCTTAACCACTGGACCGCCAGGGAATTCCCAGGTATACGGTATTAAAAGAGACATTGACCCTGCCATCCTGATGCCTGTAATTATGGGAGACAGATGCCAAATGAATAAAGAAACACAATTACAAATGTGTTAAGCGCATTGATGGAAGCAAAGAGTTTGATGTTATGGAGAATGTTGGTGAGGAGTGGGATCTACTTTTGATGGAGGGGTCAGGGAAGACCTAAGGAGGTGATGGTTGAAACTGAAAGGTGAGAAAGATTTAGACACAGGAAAAGTAGGCCAGGAAGAGGGAGCAGCTAGTGAAATGTGAAAAGGCCCTGAGGCCAGAAAGAACTTGGGTTAGTTTGAGGACTTGAAAGAGACCAGCATATGGTAGGAGAGAGTAACCTCAGAGGTAGTCAGGAGGTATAACAAGCAGGGCTTTAGAGGCCATACTGCTGTTATGCATGGCATGGATTGAAAGGTGCAAAGGTGAAAGCAAGGAGCCAGTTAGAAGGACTGTCGCCATGGCTGAGTTGAGGTGATAGTGGCTTGGATGTGGGGAGGAAGTTGAGAATAGAGAGAATTGGCAAATGCTAGAGGTATTGTTGTAGTAGAATCACTAAGACTTGCTGATGGATTGGATTTAGCTCTTGAGTTAGGAATCAAGGATGACATCCAGGGTTGTTTGTTTATTGTGGTAAACTTGCCTAATATAAAATTTACCATTTTAACCATTTCGAAGTGTACAATTCAGTAGCATTAAGTACATTCGTGTTGTTGCGTAAGTATCTCTACTCTCTATTTCCAGAACTTTTTCATCATCCTGAACAGAGTTATTGTTAAACAATAACTCTCCATTCCCCTCCCCTCCCCCCCCCCCCCCCAGCTGCTGGTAACCTCTATTCTACCTTGCCTCTATGAATTTACCTATTGTAGGTACTGCATAAGCAGAATTATACAGTGTTTGTCCTTTCCTATCTGGCTTATTTCACGTAGCTTAATGTTTTCAAGGTTCATTCATGCTGTAGCATGTGTTAGAATTTCCTTCCTTTTTATGGCTGAATAATATTCCATTGTTTGTATAACCACATTTTGTTTATCCATTTGTCTATCGATGGACACTTGGGTGGTTTCCACCTTTTGGCAATTGTGAATATGCTGCTTTGAACATTGGTGTACAAGTATCTGTTTGAGTCCCTGCTTTCAGTCTTTCAGTGTATGGAAAGACACCCAGACACACCTAGACACCCAGGTGTTTGTTTTTTTTTAACCAGGTCATTGACCTACTTATTTTTTTGTTTTTAATTTTTACTTAATTTTTAATTTTTTAATGCCTGTCATACATATTTATTTATTTATTTATTGAAGTATAGTTGATTTACAATGTTGTGTTACTTTCAGATGTATAGCACAGTAATTTGGTTTTATTTATTTATTTATTTATTTATTTATATATTCTTTTTCAGATTCTTTTCCCTTATAGGTTATTAGAAAATACTGAGTATAGTTCCCTGTGCTATATAGTAGGTCCTTGTTGGTTATCTGACACCCAGGTTTTTTGTTTTTGTTTTTTAATGTTTATTTATTTATTTGTTTGTTTGTTTTGGCTGCGCTGGGTCTTAGTTGCAGCATGCGAACTTTTAGCTGCTGCATGCAGGCTTCTTAGTTGCAGCATGCGGGATCTAGTTCCCTGACCGGGCATTGAACTGGGGCCCTGTGTACTGGGAGCTCGGAGTCTTACCCACTGGACCACCAGGGGAGTCCCCTGACACCCAGGTTTTTGACTTGAGCACATTTATAATCTTGCCACCTGTGGACATTATAATTTGTTTTCAGTTTAGGCAATTTAAAAGGCAGAAAAATGGTGTTTAGTGGGCATTCATTTGACTTAGAAATCATTGAACATGTTTTCATGCCAGTTAATAATATCTTACATCTGGTTATGCTTTTAATTGTTCAGAATATTGTATTGCTTTTATCTTATAGACACTGATTGAGATTCATATTTGTGACTACTATTTGCCAGGAACTAGGTCATTTCCTTCCACATAAAATTCTTTGCAGTTGATCCTTACAACAATCCTGACAGAAATATTACTGACCCCATTTAGAAGTGGGAATACTGAGACTCAGAGAGGTTAAGTCATTTTGTCCACCTGATAGAGTTGTCCTATAAACCCAGTCTTCTGACTATAAAAATCCAGCACTCCTTTTTTTTTTTTTTAAATTATTTATTTATTTATTTATTATTTATGGCTGGGTTGGGTCTTCATTTCTGTGCGAGGGCTTTCTCTAGTTGCGGCAAATGGGGACCACTCTTCATTGCGGTGCGCGGGCCTCTCACTATCGCGGCCTCTCTTGTTGCAGAGCACAGGCTCCGGACGCGCAGGCTCAGTAATTGTGGCTCACGGGCTTAGTTGCTCCGCGGCATGTGGGATCTTCCCAGACCAGGGCTCGAACCCGTGTCCCCTGCATTGGCAGGCAGATTCTCAACCACTGCGCCACCAGGGAAGCCCCCAGCACTCCTTTTGCTTTACTAATTACTAACCTCATTTCACCAATATGTAAACTAAGGGCAGATTTTATGCTATTTATGTAATGTCAGATAATCAGTATAATGTCTAACCTAATGCCTTAAGCATAGTAATACTTAGTAAGTATATCTCGAATTGAATTGACAGAGCCATGACTAGAATTCAGTTTCCTGTCTTTCAGCTAGATATTCTTATAAACCCTGTTCCATAAAATGGTTAGAGCATAAAATATAAACGAAAAATATCTGTCTTTGAAAATCATTTTAACAATAACCTAGGGACTTCCCTGGTGGCACAGTGGTTAAGACTCCACGCTCCCAATGCAGGGGGCCTGGGTTCGATCCCTGGTCGGGGAACTAGATCCCACATGCATGTCGCCACTAAGAGTTTGCATGCCACAACTAAGGAGCCCACCTGCCACAACTAAGACCCTGCGCAACCAAATAAATATTTTTAAAAAACACCCAAAATACAATAACCTAAAGGGAAAACTTTTCTTCCAAGGACTTCGTCGTTCCACCCGTCTTCCTAACAAGACTATGGCTGACAACAGCAGTGAGGAGTACGAAGAGGAAAACAACAAGGTGCAATATAACCCACCGCTTCTTGTGAAACTTCTGCTTTGAATTTTTAGTAGTTAGTTTGAAATGACACTAGTTCAGTAGCAAACATTTCTTAAATACTCACCTCCAGTGATTGGGTTCCTTTGAGCTCATGGAGGACAGTCAAGAGCCAAGAGCATTAAGATTTTGACTCTCCTTCAGGAATAAAGCTTACTGTTATAGCTGATGTTCTGGTGAGAAGTTTCATATAACACAGGCCAGGGTTTCACAAAATTTTCTGGTCATAATAATCAACTGGGGTACTTATTTAAAAAAAACAACAGATAGGAATTCCCTGGTGGTCCAGTGGTTAGAACTCTGTGCTTCCACTGCAGGGGGCATGGGTTCGATCCCCTGGTCGGGGAACTAAGATCTCACATGCCGCATGGCACGGCCAATAAATAAATAAGTAAATAAATAAAAATTTTCTTAAATTTAGAAAAACAGATTTCCAGTCCCCACCTAGAACTGCCTAATCAGAATCTTGAAGGTAAAAGCCTGCAAATGTATATTTTGAGCAAGCACTCCAAGTAATTCTTATGATAAAGAAAGTTTGGAATGATTGATCCTGGCATTGGTTCACTGTCAACAGTTGTGATACTGCTAGTATTTTGTGAAAGAGACTTTAGTTTTGAAGTCTTAAGGCCCAGATGTCACTTTGGTGTTATTCTGTGAACCAAGAGAATCACCGTTTCTGAAAGCGAGATGAGAAGACGCCTACAGCTCTAGCCAGATAGGGCCTTAAATTTGCACATGTGGGCAAACAGCCCCTGTGTTTAGGCTTAGCACATGGTCCAATGGTTATGTTTTAATCGTCCTCCAAGAACAGGCGTTTTGAAAACTCAGGTGAAGGAGAATATTTGAAGTAATGCAGAAAGCTGTAGCAACAGAGACGGATTTCATAGAAAGTCTAAAAGGTAATGTTTTAAGATAGCCCCACTTTGTGACTAGTGTGCTGTTTGACATCTTACCTACAAAGTAATTTTTTGGCATCTTGTCTGTGGTATATAAAGTCTTCTCCCATAGGTCAGAGATTTTGCAAAGCACTACTTTGAAGAAGCAGACAAAAGAAAAGTGAACAATTTTCCTAAATTGACCTCCTAATTTTGTATATTCACCCTAAATTTTTCTAGTTTTCATCATGATGTAGTCAATATTCAAGGCTCATTTATCTTTCCAATTTAATATGCACCCAGAATCAGCAGATAGGATCCACTTTTGAATAATCTTTGAGCTGACGATATTCTTAAAAATCTCCCCTTGCCAGACTGCTTCCCATGTGACCAAGAATAATTTGGGCAGATTTTGAATTAGGAAAGAACACTGTGGGAGATATTTACCAGTTGTATACCAATAAGGCATATTCTGCAACTGTGTCATCATCAGTCTCACATGTTACAGATTAGTTAAAATATATTTTTATCTATGTATAATAAATCTGTGTTATGCTTAGAGGAGAATGTAACCCAAAGAAGTTTTTGATGTCCTGTAATGTGTCACAGTTTTAAATGTCAGTAGCTGCTTTAATGTAAAAGAAACGTTAAATAATTTAAAAAACTAGAACCAATCATCTCTTAACCTCAGTGTAAGCCATATGGCATATGGAAACCAAGCTTGAAAAACCTACTTTTAAAGGGGGCCAATTGGCCACCCTTTAGGTCCTAAGTGAGGGCATGCCACAGGCTCCAGGCCCTAGAGTCAAAGACATGGACCCTGTCCCAACTGCCCCGGCAAGCCCAAGCACCACCTCACCCCTTCTCGTTGGCTTGAGGGTGGGGTGGTACATCTAGAACCAGAAGCCCAGAAAGGTAGGTCGTAATGCCAAGGACAGAAGAGTCTCTTATCTTGAGATATAATGTACAGTCATTGCATTTAGCTTACGGGGGAAGGGAGGGGAACCATGCATCGGTCAGATACCCATTGAATGGAAAGGGAAAACCCACAGCCTCCGGAACTGCTGGTCAGAATCCAGGCACGGGGTTGATTATGAACTTTCTTCTTTTGATAGTTACAAGCAGCTTACCCTGGGCAGTCTTGCAAATTAAATACTATTATTTCCTCCCTGTGATCTTTGTGAGTATTAAGATTCCCTAAAGTGTGTCTTCCCTACTTCATCTTCCCCCGTTTCTTCCCAAAATAACTCTTATATTTAGAGTTGCTTTCTTCTTCAGAAGTCCCTCAGTTTTAGAGTTGAAGCTGACTGGATAAAGTTTATGCAGAGTTCTCAGAATCTCCTAAGTAATAGGTAAAAGAGATATGTATTGGATAAAATTTATACCCAAGCCTCAAGCAGAGGAAGAGACCATGGTTATAGAAAGTGGGGACTCAGTTAGTAGCTAAGGAGGAGCAGAAGAAGGTTCTCGAGGCCCTTCTGGGGAGTGCTTCCTTCTCTTTCCAGTGAATTGGTGTCAGGCGGGAGGGTTCTGGTTAGAGCACTAGGAGAGAACTGGGTAAAGGAACAGTAAATTTCTCCTTATCTGGACCTTTCTATCTCCTGCCCTATCTCAGGAGAAAAAGAAGACCTCGCAGCTCACGCCTCAGCGGGGCTTTAGTGAAAACGATGATGATGACGACGATGATGACTCATCTGAAACTGATTCTGATGATGACGATGATGATGACGAAGAGCACGGGGCCCCTCTGGAAGGGTGAGGAAAGCCCCCTTGCCAAGGAGGAAAACGCCTCCTTCAAAACACTGGACAGGAGGACGTCAGTGAGAAGTGAAATTCCAGCAGCTCTTTTGATCTCCTCTATTTAGGATTAGCAGATGCTCAGAAACCCAGTGTAATGAGTTTTCCTTCTTTTTTGGCTCTACTGCCCGAATCCTGTGATGTCACTTGCACTATCGGAAACACCTGTGGGCTCAGGGATTTTACGAGGATTTGCTGAGTCAGTTTAACTGATGGTCTCTGACTTCAAGGAGTTCACATTCTAGGGAAGAGAAGATAAATTTATACACATACCAAAGCATTTCTGTTTAGCAAGGAAAACATACATGCACAGGAACATTTCTATTTTAGGCTCAGACCCTTTTAGGACGGGTAGAGAATAGGTGCATCCAGAACCCTGTATTGAGGCAAAATGTTCCTGCATGATGCTTCAGTAAAAATTCTCCTCACCATGTTCCAGCTCTGGTGCTAGATTAATCATGACCCACCCCTGCAGGTTTTAATCAAAGTAGATTCTAAAGCCCATTCACTTAAAATACAATTACTGGTGTAGCCAATCAGTAGAATTCTTTCTAGCCATTAAAAAGTACGAGGCAGCACTCTATGCACTGTAAAGAACAATCTCCAAGGGACATTGTTACATTTTAAAAAGGTATAGAAGTCTTTATGCTGTGCTACCATGTGTATAAAACAAATATTACATAAGCTATCTCTAGGCTACCCTAGGAACTAATAATACTGATTACTCTTGGGAGGGGAACTTGGTGGCAAGGGAACAGGGGTGGAAGGGGACATAACTTTCCACTGTATACATTTTGTACCTTTTATTTCCTATCATGTGCATGCATACTTTATTCAATGAAGTAGTTTAATAAAAATAAAAAGTTACCTTTGAATTATCCACCTGAAGGTAGACACTAAGTAAATTAGGCAAATGTTTAATACCAGACTGACTTTTCATGCTTCCCAGTTTACTTCATGATTCTGCTTCCATAAATTATAATCTGGGGAAATATAAACTATTTAGTATTTTTGTTAAGCACCTCTTCCCAGAAGAACCTTAAATAACTCTCCTAGTCACTTATATACTTTGTCAATTCATTACATTTTACTTAATTATAGTCATTAATATGTACTCTACTACCTTTTTACTGTATACATTTCATGTATTAATACAAGTATTTTTTAATAACTGCAATATTCATCTTGACATATCTAACCATCTCTCAAGTGTTGGACATGTTGTTTCTAATTTTTTACTTAAAACACTGAAAAACATCTTTGTAAAAATTGCTTTTTTTCTTGGCGTAAACCGTTTTCATGTCAGAAATTAAGATCTCATTCCATCTTTTCTCTTCATCCCCTTCATTCAGACAAAAAAGGGAAAACAATTTCTGCTACATTCCAAAATTTTTTAAAATTTTTAAAATTTTTTAAAATTTTTAAAATTTTGTTTTAAAATTATTTAATTTAATTTAATTTAATTTAATTTAATTTAATTTTATTAAATTATTATTTAATTTTTGTTTTTAAATTATTATTTAATTTTAATTTTTAAAATTTTGTTTTAAAATTATTATTTAAAATTTTTTAAAATTTTTAAAATTTTTTAAAATTATGTTTTGGATTTTCTGTAGCTCTGTTCTTCTTCATTGTCAGAGATAGCTGAGAGCTAATTATAAGCATTTTTAAAGTTACCTTGCAAGCTGCTCAGAAAAGGCAGATGTGGGTGGAGCAGAAACTAGGTTCAGAGTCATATGCCCTGTGGCCAGAGTAACACCCGGCCTGAACCAGGGCTCAGCAACCCCTGCTCTTCTCTGGCTACCTTGAACCACATTTTCCTTTCCCCAGGGCCTATGATCCTGCAGATTATGAGCATTTGCCAGTTTCTCCTGAGATTAAGGAACTCTTCCAGTACATCAGTAGGTGAGTACCAGACCCTCCCACCATAACCCCCAGCCCTGCCTTGCCCTTTCCTTCCTCTAGTCTGAAACATGGTCATTCCCCTTAGGTGTTTTTCAGCCTGAATAATAAAATAAGTTTCTCTGACAGTCTCCACCTTCCCGTGGCAATATCTCCTAGGTATACACCTCAGTTGATTGACCTGGACCACAAACTGAAACCTTTCATTCCTGATTTTATCCCAGCTGTCGGGGATATTGATGCATTCTTAAAGGTACAGTCAGAACATCCTAAAACTGACTCCTTAGGTGTTTCTTCTGACCCCTCTATCACTCTAACAGTTCCACTAATTTCCCTGACTAGCAATAGCTACCTTAATATATATTCTTCATTTCACTGGAGTTCTTAACTTGCTCTCAACTCCATACTCATTGCTATTAGGTAATAATTATCTCATTAGGTGTTAAAAATTTGTCATATATCTGCCTCCTAATTATCCATGACTTCAGCTTTATATTTAAGGTTCTATAGATCATGTATTTTTTTCTAGGTAGTATTTTAGTACAGCATGATATACAGGCATGCTTTTTTTTTTTAAACATTTTGTCTTCTTTATTTATTTATTTATTTATTTTTGGCTGCCTTGGGTCTTCATTGCTGCACGTGGGCTTTCTCTAGTTGCGGCGAGCGGAGGCTACTATTCGTTGTGGTGCGCGGGCTTCTCATTGCGGTGGCTTCTCTTGTTGCGGAGCACGGGCTCTAGGCGCTCGGGCCTCAGTAGTTGTGGCACTCGGGCTTAGTAGTTGTGGCGCACAGGCTTAGTTGCTCTGTGGCATGTGGGATCTTCCCAGACCAGGGATCAAACCCGTGTCCCCTGCATTGGCAGGCAGATTCTTAACCACTGCACCACCAGGGAAGTCCCAGGCATGCTTTTTAATACTAGAAATAATGATGAACCAGAAGAGTTCTTCCTCTTCAGCTTATTGGAAGCAAGTGTACCTTTTTATATCCCTCCCATGTTTTTTTTCTCTTTCTTACCTTTCTCCTAACCAGGTTCCACGTCCTGATGGAAAGCCTGACAGCCTTGGCCTACTGGTACTGGATGAGCCTTCTACAAAACAGTCGGACCCTACAGTGCTCTCACTTTGGTTAACAGAGAATTCCAAACAACACAACGTCACAGTAAGATACTAGCCTAGCACAGGCCCCAGCTCCAGGGGGCCGAGAGTAGAAGCCTTGCTAGTATTTGAACAGTTGACTTACCGCCTATTAAAAGGGATGGCTATGGTTTCAACCAGCCCTATTTTTTTCAATAACAGTTGTATTAAGATATAATTTACCTACCATGAAATTCACCCTTTTAAATTGTACAATTCAGTGACTTTTAGTATATTCACAGAGCTGTACAACCATCACCACTATTTAAGAACATTTTCATTATTCCAAAAAGAAACCCCTTGGGAATTCCCTGGCGGTCCAGTGGTTAGGACTTAGCACTTTCACAGTGGTGGGCCCAGGGTTCAACCCCTGTTGGGGGAACTAAGATCCCACAAGCTGCAAGGTGGGGCCAAAAACCAAACCAAAACAAAAAGAAACCCCATACCCATTAGTAGTCACTCCTCTCCTCATTTATCCTGCTCTTAAACCCTGGTCACTACTTCATTCCCTTTTTTATGGCTGAATAATATTCCGTTGTATGGACATACCATATTTTGTCTATCCATTTACCAGTTGTTTCCATTTCTATTCTGCGTCTATGAACGTGTACAAGTTGTTGCATGCACATATACTGTTGTCTTGTGCATATAGGTAGGAGTGGGATTGCTGAGCCATACGGAAACTTTAATATTTTGAGGAACTGCTGAACTGTTTTCCAGAGTGGCTGAATCATTTTACAATCCCACCAGTGATGAATTAGAGTTCCAATTTCTCCACATCCTCGCCAACACTTGGTATTGTCCGTCTTTTTTATTCTAGCCATCCTAGTAGGTGTGAAATGGTATCTTATTGTGGTCATTCCTGTCCTATTGACCTGCCCCCTTCCCCTGGCTGCAGAAGATTTTATCAGGGTTTCCTATAATCTTCATTTGGCTGCTGGCAGGCTTCCTTTTTCAGCAGCTACCTTGAATACAAAATAGCAGCATATGATGAGCCACTCTGTAAAAACATCCTTCAAGGGCTTCCCTGGTGGCGCAGTGGTTAAGAATCCGCCTGCCAATGCAGGGGACACGGGTTCAAGCCCTGGTCCAGGAAGATCCCAGATGCCGTGGAGCAACTAAGCCCGTGTGCCACAACTACTGAACCTGTGCTCTAGAGCACGTGAGCCACAACTGCTGAGCCCGTGTGCCACAACTACTAAAGCCCGCGCGCCTAGAGCCCATGCTCCGCAACAAGAGAAGCCACCGCAATGAGAAGCCTGTGCACTGCAACAAAAGAGTAGCCTCCACTCGCCGCAACTAGAGAAAGCCCACACACAGCAACAAAGACCCAACGCAGCCAAAAATAAATAAATAAATTTATTTTTTAAAAAATTCTAGAAAAACAAACAAAAAAACATCCTTCAATGCCATCAGCCAGGCTTTCCCCTTACTTTTCTAGCAACATATGAAAGTAAAGAGCCTGGAAGATGCAGAAAAGAATCCCAAAGCCATTGACACATGGATTGAGAGCATCTCTGAATTACACCGTTCCAAGCCCCCTGCAACTGTGCACTACACCAGGTAAGAAATAGTACATTCTTCACTGTAGTAACCCATGGTAACAGTCACCACCTATGAAGCCATTGCTCCTGAGAAGGGGGTCCCAAGGCTGGGGCATATCTGAGATATATCAACCTGAGGGTCTATGGATCCTGGCTGCTACTGGCTAAGAGTGCAGACATAAAGGTTATGATTTAGCTGGTATTATTACTTAGCCAGCTTCTCCAAACCCCGGGTCTTGGGTAAGTTTGTCCCACCCAGTCTATGTTCTCCTGAAATCCTAATGTGCCAGACTGAGAATCTCCCTTCAGTCTAGAATATCCTGATGCAGAGATTGCTGGTACCGGCCCATGTTTTCTATTCACGTTTACCTCTGTACTTGTAGGCCTATGCCCGATATTGACATGCTGATGCAGGAATGGTCTCCAGAGTTTGAAGAGCTTTTGGGAAAGGTGAGTGGAAGGTAGCAGGAGCTAAGAAAGTGTGGCATTCATTCTAGGGCCCAGTGTTTTCTCTCTTCTTGTATTACTATTATCATTAACTTTTAAATTAAAGTATAATACAAAATCAGAAACATACACATAAGTGTTGATTAACTTTCACCAACTGAACACCTTTGTGTAACCAACACATCAGATCAAAAAAACAGAACATCTCTGGCGTCCTGGAAGCCCCCTCGGGCTTCCACCTCCCAACGTAACTATTTTCCTGACTTCTAATAGCACAGATTAGGTTTGCCTGTTTTTTTGTTTTTTGTTTTTGTTTTTTGGCCCTGCCACATGGCTTGCAGGATCTCAGTTCCCCGACCAGGGACTGAACCTGGAATCAGTGAAAGCCCAGAATCCTAACCACTAGGCCACCAGGGAACTCCCTAGGTTTGCCAGTTTTGTATTTTATCTAAATATAATCATGTTCCTTTGTGTCTTATTTATTTGCTCATCTATATTGTTCATCCATATGGAGAATCATCCATATTGTTCACACATCATGGTTATATATTTGTTCTCACAACTGTATGGTATTCCATTGTTTGAATATATCCATTCTATGATAGCCATTTGGGTAGTTTGCAGTTTGGGGATATTACAAATTACTCTGTAATATTACTGTCCTATTACCATGAGTACATACCTTTTGATGAACATATGTACTTTTTGTATTATCACTTTAGACTCTACCTTTTCCACAGAGGTGTATATGCTATTCTAAGAAGCTGAAGTCCCATTCATAATGATCCTAAATTTTTTAAAAGTGCTCAGGAATATATTTAATAAGAAATTGTCAAGACTTTCTTGAAAACCAATTATAAAACTTCAGTGAAGGGCAGACACAAGCTCTGAGTGAATGAGGAGTCAAGCCATGTTCCTGGAGGGAGGGGTCAATGGCTCAGCACTGTCAGTCCTCCCCAGTTCACCGTGGAAATGGAAGGCCGTTTCAATTAGGATTTTAACTGCATTTTTTTAGAAATTGAAAATTCGGTAACAAAGTTTATCTGAGAGAATCAATTTTTAAGACTAATCATGAAAATTTTAGGGAAAAAATGAGGATTTGCCTTGTCAGGCATTAGAAACACATTATAAAGCTGTAGTAAATAAAACTATAATGTACTGGTTAGGAACAGAAATAGATCAGCAGCACATAACAATCCAGAAACAAACCCATGTAAATGTAGAAATTTGTTGTATAAGAAAGATGGTTATTTTAAATGATTAGAGGGACTTCCCTGGCGGTCCAGTGGTTAAGATTCCGCACTTCCAATGCAGGGGGCGTGGGTTTGATCCCTGGTCAGGGAACTAAGATCCCACATGTTGCGTGGCCAAAAGAAAAAAAAAAAAAACCTAGCTGGGAATTAAATGATTAGAGATAGGATGGGTTGTGATGAGATGACTGACCAGCCATTTGAGAAAAATTAAATAGATCTAAGCCTCAACCTTGAGCATACAGGAATTCCAAATGAATTAAACAGTTAAAACAAAAATAAAACTATACAGGACTTGCCTGGCGGTCCAATGGTTAAGACTCCACGCTCTCAATGCAGGGGACACCGGTTCGAGCCCTGATCGTGGAACTAAGATCCCGCGTGCCACGTGGCACGGCCAGGAAGAAAAAAAGTTACTTACGTATATATGTGACAACATTACTGTCCAAGCAAAAAGCTCTTACATATCAAGAAAAGAAAACTGAGCAAAGATGATAACAGGTCCTTCCTGGCCATGGTGTTTAAAATTGCTACACCACATTCCCCAAGCTCTTTCCCTGCTTTTTCTCCATGATACTTACCTTCTTACATATTGTATACCTTACTTATTTTTTTTTTTTTAATTAATTTATTTATTTAGGCTGTGTTGGGTCTTCGTTTCTGTGCGAGGGCTTTCACTAGTTGCGGCAAGTGGGGGCCACTCTTCATCACGGTGCGCGGGCCTCTCATTATCGCGGCCTCTCTTGTTGCGGAGCACAGGCTCCAGACGCGCAGGCTCAGTAATTGTGGCTCACGGGCCCAGTCGCTCCGTGGCATGTGGGATCCTCCCAGACCAGGGCTCGAACCCGTGTCCCCTGCATTGGCAGGCAAATTCTCAACCACTGCGCCACCAGGGAAGCCCTACCTTACTTATTTTGTCTTTGGTTTCTCCCTACTAAAATATAAGCTCCATGAAGACAGAGTTTTTGGTACGTGTTTATTGAGTGTTGTAAAAGCAAAGAATTTGAAAACAGTCTGTTTTCTCACAGCATTTTAAAGCTATAGCTGAAGAAAAATGTCTAATTAGGGAATTGAATAGATAGATTGTAGTACATCCATTCAGTGAAATACACAATGGAAGATCATTTGGCCTTATTTTGCTCTGATACAGAGAAATACCAATGACATGTTGTTACGTGGAAAAAGGAAATTGCAGAACCATCTACTCTGATTTTTGTAAAAAGAGAACAAACAATTTATAAGAAGCCAGTGGTTTTTAAACTTACAATATGAGTTTAGATCTGGAGCCTGCTGAGATGTCATGTCATTTTTTTCTGTTCCTGTGGTGTCCAAGGACCATTAGGCCTTCTAACACCAAGTAACTATAAATACTTGGCCATAACTTGGGTCCAGTTTCTTCTTCACAAATACACACAGGAAGACTGCATGGCAGTATATTTTACTTATAAAATATTTTGGTCCTGTTACATCATCTGCTACTTTGGTAGTTAATGAGTATAACCAATTCCACTTTACTGATCGGGGGAAGAGAAAAGGCACGTTGTATTATTTGCTAGGGCTGCCATAACAAAGTGCCACAGACTGGGTGGCTTAAGCAACAGAAATTTATTTTTTCACACTCTGGAAGCTAGAAGTTGGAGATCAAATTGTCAGCAGAGTTGATTTCTTTTAGACCCTTTCTCCTTGGCTGTCTCCTCCCTGTGTCTTCACATGGTCTTCCCTCTGTATGTGTCTAGGTCCTAATTTCCTCTTCTTATAAGGATTCCAGTCATACTGGATTAGGGTTCACCCTAATGACCTCATTTTAACTTCTCTTTTTTACGACCATATCTGCAAATATAGTCACATGATCTGAGGCTCTTAGAGGTTAGGACTTAAACATATGAATTTTGGGAGAACACAATTCAGCCCATGTCACCCCTTATGCTCGGAGCTCTTTTCCTTCAGAGAGAGTGAGTGATGCTAGGACCACTGAAATTTCAGCCTTTTGACTCGGGTCTATCCCGTGCCCCTCCTAGGTGAGCCTGCCCACAGCAGAGATTGATTGCAGCCTGGCAGAGTACATAGACATGATCTGTGGTAAGCCCTTCCATCCCTTCCTTGACCCCATCTCTGGATAAATTAATTCATTGTGGGCTGTTGAAAAGGCTGGTTTACTCTGAGTTACAGCCTTTACTTTAAGCCCGTTGTGCTATTTGGCAGCACGCGAGGGTGGTATTTGGGTTTATGTGACTACCTGCTGGGTATTTAACCCGCAGAGTTATAGTAACACATCCCATCTGGGAGGGGACTGGCCATCCTCAACAGAAATGCCCCATAGCTTCCGGATTTTTGTTTATTTCTGCTCACGGGAGTTCTCGATTTCAGCCATCCTAGACATCCCCATCTACAAGAGTCGGATTCAGTCCCTCCATCTGCTCTTTTCCCTCTACTCGGAATTCAAGAACTCACAGGTGAGACCAGCATTGGAGGTTGACTTAAGCTGTAGTGAGGATTGCTGCTGTCGCCACTATTTTGGGTCTGCTGTGACTCTGTCGTGTGACAATGGAGGATGTCTCTGCCTGGAGTTACCATCGCCCTTCCGCATCACGAAGGGAACTGCAAAGCAGGCAGGGGTGGGGCTTGTAAAGGAAGGGGAAGTAGGAGCAATGTGGGCCTTAGACAAGGCTAGGTAAGGATCTACAGTGGACAGTCATTCTTACAGGAGAACCAAGTGGCCTAATGAATGGAAGCAGGAAGCAAGGTTAGTTCTTGCTAAAATGTAGTAACTAGTATGTCCCCAATCCTTCACGTTCCCTCTCTCTCCTCACAGCATTTTAAAGCTCTAGCTGAAGGCAAGAAAGCATTCACCCCTCCATCCAACTCCACCTCCCAAGCAGGAGACGCAGAGACATTAACCTTCAGCTGAGACACCTCCCACGTCACTGTTTCAAGGCTGAGCTGGCTTCTCTGCCCCATCTGAGAAGGAGGGATCATTGTCAGCCACTTGGCGGCCTTGCCTGCCTCACAGCTTGATTCAGAGACAGCGCACGTCTTACTGCCCTCTCTGCCAGAAAGCACTGCCCATGGTCGTTAAATGGCTAATGCCTGTGTCAGAGTTCCTTCCCATGGAAATTAATTATGCATCTACACCACTGTGGGGATGTGAGTTAGAAGCACTGGAATTCCTGGGATCCCAGGATGCTCAGGTTGGGAGGAAGGCTTAACAGATGTTCTTTTGAGATAACAATAGAATTATTTTCTTTCATTCTTAAAGTTAGTTGGCAAAGATTTTACAAATAAAATGCTCTTATCTTTCAGGTTATCCTGCTGTCCTTTAATATGAAAGAGAGAAGGCAGACTGAGCAAAGGCAGAGATAAGGAACTTGGCCTAGGAATAGGCATTGAGTGAATAGCAGTTTAAGCAAGTCAACTTTGTGAAATAAAATCAAACCCCAGTCCTCCAAGGTTGGCAATAGAGGGGAAACTTTTTTCTCCCAGAACTTATTTTTTCTGGGGGTCTCCCACCAGGTAGCACTACCTGCCTTACAGGCTACCTGCCTGTCTAGCTCCAGACCTGTCTGGTTGTGGACTCAGGGAGCCTAGCTATTGCAGTCACCCAGGTGAGAGATGATGGTGTCTTGGACTGGGTGGTAGTGGTGGAGATGGACAGATTCAGGAAATATTTTGGAGGTTGTATCAGCTAAGCTCCAGTCAGGAAGTCAGAAACCATACTAGTTATTTCTAACAAAGGATGTTAAGTATGGGCAGTTGGTTACAAAAGTGTTGGAAGGGCTGAAGAAACAAAAGAGAGAATGGAGAGTGCTGAAGGAACAAGAGGTTAAAGGGGAGTGTCCACTGCAGGGGCTGGAAACAGAAGAGCTGTCGCAGGTCCGAGACCCTCACCCCTACTACAGCCACCCTGGGCAAGGGCTGCTGCCTCCTCTCTCCCACCCTCTCCTAGCTTGCTGGTGCCTCCCACTGGCAGAAATTAACAGCTGGCAAGGGAATCTGGAAAATCGAGCAGCATAAAGTTTAGAAGGGAAGGTGTGGGGTACGAGGCAACAGATAAACAACCAGGAGAGGTGGAACCAACAGAACTTAGTGATAGAATGTGGGGGAGGGAAGAGAAGAAAGGGCGACTCCCAGGTTTTCTGGCTTGAGCAGCTGGGCGGGTAATGGAGCCAAGTACTGATACACGGGGCAAGAACTGATTGGAGGGGAAAATTACAGTAAGATGCTACAGCCTAATACGTACCCGAGAAACACGTGACAGGAGGGGCATCGTTTCCTGCAGACCCTTAAGCCAACTCTGATGTTCATCTCATGCTTGAACTTGAGCAGGAACATCTGAGCTCAGGCCTCACTTTGACACCATGTTGGGACCAGGTGCTCTGCTCTCAGACGGATGTCGTTAATGCTCACATTTCACTCAAGGAAAAAGAGGCAAAAACGTGATGGGAACTCAGATTCTCCATCAGGTTTTCAGGGAACAATCAGACTGCCTTCTTTGGCTAGAACTGAGACTCAGCACTAGTAAGTATAGTCAACTCTCGTTATTCACAGTAGCTTGTTCTATCAAGTCACCGCAGACACTGAATTAGCAAATACTGAACCACTGCTCCTGGGGGAAATAGAAGGTAAGGTTCCTGTGTGCCTCTGTCCTAACATTTTCGTCAACAACCATTGATTCATTGAACTCACAGCCACCAGCACTGTAAGTCATGCCGTAATGAAGCTCATCTAACGCACTCTCTCTGTAAGGCACATGACAGCCTTACTACACTTAGTAACTCTAGCCAGCACCTCAGCACTATGTGGGTGGGGGCCATTTAATTTATTTACTTTAAAATATTTATTGTACTTATTTATTTGGCTGTGCCGTGTCTTAGTTGTGGCACGGGG
This sequence comes from Balaenoptera ricei, assembly GCF_028023285.1. NCBI lineage: Eukaryota > Metazoa > Chordata > Mammalia > Artiodactyla > Balaenopteridae > Balaenoptera > Balaenoptera ricei. The sequence goes on from NC_082646.1 coordinate 13,927,385, forward strand.
TATCTTTTTTTTTTTTCAGTTGTGGCATGTGGGATCTAGTTCCCTGACCAGGGATCAAACCCAGGCCCCCTGCATCGGGAGCATGGAGTCTTAGCCACTGGACCATCAGGGAAGTCCCGGGGGGGCCATTTTAAACACTGAAACCACCACCAACAAGCAAAAAATGAGGCATTAGGTAGACCTTGGATAGGGCACTCATTTAGAGTGTGAGAGCCGAAACCAGGAGGCAGGACGTCGCCTTGTTCAGCCTCAGCTGGGAAGGTACGTGTCAGGCGACTCACATTTTTCACTGCTCTAAGCATGTTTGCAAACGATTGTAAAAACACTGCAAGTATCGATTTTAGGATTACAGATAAATTTTAGTAAGTGAATTCACAAATACAGAATCTGCAAATAATGAGGATCAGCTGTACTTCCTGCCTAAGTTACTGGCTGATGTGCAGGCCTGTTATGTTAGCCTGTCTCCCTACCCTAGCACATCCACTGAGCTCTCCAGGGAGCACCTTCGGACACTGTTTCCATCGTGGGCTCCTCCTCCTCCACAATCTGAGGTTACTCTCTTTTGGCTACTTGATGTGTGGCCCTAGAAAAATAAGTTAACTTCTATGCCTCAGTTACTCTAGCTATGAAACAGTTATAATAAACACTAACTTAACTCTTAGGCTTGTCCTATGGGTGAAAATATGTGAAAAGATGATTAAATGCCACAAAATGTAAGATCTAATAATTATGTTACTAAGTATAAATTTTTCACTTAGCCTTTTAGACTTTCCTTTTGGCTCTTCTCTCCCTGCCCCGAGATTCTTATTTTTCTAATTCCCCAGCGAAAACCGCAAAACCAGCCTGCTTGCCATGCTCTACACATGATTCATGAGTTCCCTCTTCTAACTAAACCTTTATGCAGTCTATTTTCCTGGCTTGAAGTGTCCCTCCCCTCTGCTATCCCAGGCTCTCAACATTTCTAAATAAACAAAAATTGGACACAAGTATTTACATTTGCATTCCCTCCTTTAACCTTCCTAAAATGACAGTATAGTAATTTTTTTTTAAAGGTATAAACCAGCAAGGACAGATAATAGGAAAGAAAATGACTGTAGACCAGAGACCAATACAATTTTGAAAGATGGACAAGTGGTAACAGATTTAGTGGGCAGGGGGAGGGGAAAAAACCTGATACTTGATTTCCAGTAGAGGAGAGGGACAGAGAAACCAATAAGAAGTAAGCCATTTGACACTGCAGAGTCCTGGAAAGGATCAGGAATCGAAAGTGTCAGATATTTCTGATGGCATGTGTGCAGGGAGGGGCTGCAGACAGGAGGACTGGCTGAAGGTTTGTAGAAAGATGGGCTCCCCAGAGCCTTCCCCGTCTGTGCTGCCCACCTCCTTACCCTGACAGAAGATGGTCCCCTTTAAACCAAGGAGCCTCTGGACATGAGAACACCAAGCAATTCTGAGGACAGGAATAAGGGGCCATATTTAAAATAAGAGGACAAAATAGAGGAATGAGCAATGAGACCCTCAGCCCTCTTCCGGCTTATCCCTCCAAAGCACAATATCGGAAGAGTCCTCCCTTGGGAAACTGATCAGCCAAAGAGAAAAGACCTAAAGATACTGACAGGGAGTCTTCAAGCATACAGACTTATTTGGTGCCCCCTACCTACCATCAGCTTCCATTCAGCTTGTGGGTATCTCATTCTTGTGCGTGTGTGTGTGTGTATGTGTGCGCAGGCATGCTTGCAACTCTCATTCTTAAATATGAATGTACAGTCACCAGGCATTTGAAGAAAGCCAGAAAAAGAGACAAAAACAGAACAAAGGATATCAGAGAAGCAAAGCAGGCAAGATATGAAAAAAATTTTTTTACCTATAATATTCATAGAGCAGTAGTTCTCATGTTTGGTTGCATGTTAGAATCAACTGGAGATATTTATATATATATATATTTTAATATTTATTTGGCTGCACCGGGTCTTAGTTGCGGCATGTGGGATCTTTAGTTGCGGCATGCGAACTCTTAGTTGCGGCATGTGGGATCTAGTTCCCTGCCCAGGGATCGAACCCAGGCCCCCGGAATTGGGAGTGCAGAGTCTTAGCCACTGGACCACCAGGGAAGTCCCAACTGGAGATATTTTAAAGATAAGTTTCCTCTCCCAGACAACACACCAGACTAATAAAATCACAATCTCTGGAGGTAGGATACAAGAATCCATATTTTTTAAGTTCCTCAGATTATTTCAATATGCAGACAAATTTGAGAACCACTGTCAGAGATGAGAAGATTGCATATCCATGAAATATTGGGCTGGCCAAAAAGTTCATTCGGTTAGTGACTACATTGTTCAATAAAATTCTTGGTGAAAATGAAATATGTGTGGGACTTCCCTGGTGGCGCAGTGGTTAAGAGTCCGCCTGCCAATGCAGGGAACCTGGGTTCAAGCCCTGGGCCAGGAAGATCCCACATGCCACAGAGCAACAAAGCCCGTGCACCAGAACTACTGAGCCTGAGCTCTATAGCCTGTGAGCCACAACTACTGAGCCCATGTGCCACAACTACTGAAGCCCGCGTGCCTAGAGCCCATGCTCCGCAACAAGAGAAGCCACCACAATGAGAAGCCTGCACACCACAACGAAGAGTAGACCCCGCTCGCTGCAACTAGAGAAAGCCCACGCGCAGCAACGAAGACCCAATGCAGCCAAAAATAAATACATACATACATTTATTTTAAAATAAATAAATAAAAAATAAAGGTAGGGGCTTCCCTGGTGGCGCAGTGGTTGAGAATCTGCCTGCCAATGCAGGAGACACGGGTTCGAGCCCTGGTCTGGGAAGATCCCACATGCCACGGAGCAAATGGGCCCGTGAGCCACAATTACTGAGCCTGCGCGTCTGGAGCCTGTGCTCCGCAACAAGAGAGGCCGCGATAGTGAGAGGCCCGCGCACCGCGATGAAGAGTGGCCCCCGCTTGCCACAACTAGAGAAAGCCCTCGCACAGAAACGAAGATCCAACACAGCCATTAATAAATAAATAAAGCACACCTAGTATAGGGTAATTAAAAAAAAAAAATGATTTAAAAATAAAGGTAAATAACAAAGTATTTTCTCAGACCACAATGGAATGAAGTTAGAAAACAATAAGGAGAACTGAAAAATTTTGTGTAAATTAAACAATACTCTCTTAACCAATGGGGCAAAGAAGAAATCACAAGGGAAATTAGAAAATACTTAGAGAGAAATGAAAACAAAAACACAGCATTCCAAAACTTACGGGATACAGCAAAAGCAGTGCTCAGAGGCAATTTATAGCTGTAATTGCTTACATTAAAAAAGAAGGGGGCTTCCCTGGTGGCGCAGTGGTTGAGAATCTGCCTGCCAATGCAGGGGACACGGGTTCGAGCCCTGGTCTGGGAAGATCCCACATGCCGCGGAGCAACTAGGCCCGTGAGCCACAACTACTGAGCCTGCGCGTCTGGAGCCTGTGCTCCGCAACAAGAGAGCCCGCGCACCGCGATGAAGAGTGGCCCCCACTTGCCGCAACTAGAGAAAGCCCTCGCATAGAAACGAAGACCCAACACAGCCAAAAATAAATAAATAAATATTAAAAAAAAAAAAAAAAAAAAAAGAAGGAAGATCTCAAATAAGCAATCTGACTTTACAACCTAAGGAACTAGAGAAAGAAGAACAAACTAAACTCAAAGCTAGCGGAAGGGGGACTTCCCTGGCAGTCCAGTGGTTACGACTCCGCGCTTCCAATGCAGGGGGCGTGGGTTCGATCCCTGGTCAGGGAACTAAGATCCTACTTGCCACATGGCATAGCCAAAAAAAAGAGCTAGCAGAAGGAAGCAAATAATAAAGATTAGAGCAGAGATAAATGAAATAGAGAATAGAAAAACAATAGAGAAAATCAACAAAACCAAAAGTTGGTTCTTCAAAAAGATTAACAGAATTGAAAGGCCTTTAGCCAATTGTCTAAGAGAGACTCAAATAACTCCAGCCAGTGGGGACATTACTACCAATTCTACAGAAGAGAAAAGGAGCAGAGGGTACTATGAACAGTTGTATGCCAACAAACTGGATAGCCTAGATGAAATGGACAAATTCCTAGAAACACGAAACTTACCAATACTGAAAAACAAAATTTGTAAGACCTATAATTAGTAAGAAGATTGAGTCAGTAATCAAAATTTTTTTAAAAATCAAAGTAAAATACACAAAACATGCAATTTACCATTTTAACTATTTTTAAGTGTACAATCCAGGGGCATTAAGTACATTCATATTGTTGGGCAGCCATCACCACTGTCCAGCTTCTGAACTTTTTCATCATCCCCAATTGAAACTCTGGACCCATTAAACAACGATTCCTTCCTTTCCCTCCCTCAGTCCCCAGTAACTTCTATTTTCTGTCTCTATGAATTTGCCTAGTCCAGGTACCACATAAGTTGAATCATACACAATTTGTCCTTTTGTATCTGGTTTACTGCACGTAGCATAATGTTTTCAAGGTTCATCCATGTTGCATCATGTGTCAGAATGGCCTTCCTTTTTAAAAAGCTGAATAATATTCCATCATGTGTATATACCACATTTCCTTTATCCATTCATCTGTTAATGGACATTTGCATTTCCACCTTTTGGCTGCTGCAAATAACACTGCTATTAATACTGGTGTACAAATAACTGTTAAGAGTCCCTGCTTTCAGTTCTTTGGGGAATAAACCTAGAAGTGGAATTGCTGGATCATAGGGTAATTCTATATTTAACTTTTTGAGGAACTGCCGTACTAGCTTCCATAGTGGCTACACCATGTACATTCCCACCAGCAATGCACAAACTTGAACATTAACTTTTAGAAGTCTTGATTAAATAGTCTATTGTGTCTGGAGGAATTCAGTAAAACATAGTCCAGGTGGGAAAATGCAGCCTGAGCTGTGTGTGCTTGCCCAGAATGTTGGACTGCTGTACGTTCCAGCTCAAGGTAACTATTATTGGAGGGTAAAGATTAAAGATTAGGTGAGTGAAGTATAATAAAAATTGGGGAATTCCCTGGCGGTCCAGTGGTTAGGACTCCACGCTTTCACTGCCGAGGGCCCGGGTTCAATCCCTGGTTGGGGAACTAAGATCCCGCAAGCTGTGCAGTGCAGCCAAAAATAAAAAATAAAAATAAAAATTGGTCTTCTTTCCCAGGAAAGATTGAACTGTCATGTTAAGGGTATTAGTAATGCTTGAAAATTCCATGATCCTTAGATCAAAAAGATTTCAGAAATATCAGAGAAGTAACTAGATCAGGTATCCCCCCCCCCCGGATATTTTATTATGAAAACTGTTAAATAAAAGAATTTTGGAAGAATTGTACAGTGAGTTCTAAATACTCACCAACTAAATCCTACAATTAACATTTTGCTATATTTGCTTTATCACACGTCCATACCTCTCTATCCATTCGTCAGTCTATCTTATTTTTTGATACATTTCAAGTAAGTTGCAGACATCAGTGCACTTCACCCTTAAACACTTCAGCATGCTGGAGAGGGTATGGAGAAAAAGGAACCCTCCTAGACTGTTGGTAGGAACGTAAATTGGTGCAGCCACTATGGAAAACAGTATGGAGGTTCCTCAAAAAACTTAAAAGAGAGCTACCGTATGATCCAGCAGTCCCACTCCTGGGCACATATCCGGAAAAGACGAAAACTCTAATTCTAAAAGTTACATGCACCCCAGTGTTTATAGCAGCACAATTTACAATAGCCAAGACTTGAAAGTAACCTAAGTGTCCATCAACAGATGAATGGATAAAGAGGATGTGATACACACACACACACACACACACACACACACACTCTCTCTCTCTCTCACACACAATGGAGTATTTCTCATCCATAAAAAAGAATTAGGAGTTGGGGATTAAAAGATACACACTACTGGGCTTCCCTGGTGGCGCAGTGGTTGAGAATCTGCCTGCTAATGCAGGGGACACGGGTTCGATCCCTGGTCTGGGAAGATCCCACATGCCGCGGAGCAACTAGGCCCATGAGCCACAATTACTGAGCCTGAGCGTCTGGAGCCTATGCTCCGCAACAAGAGAGCCCGCGATAGTGAGAGGCCCGCGCACCGCGATGAAGAGTGGCCCCCGCTTGCCACAACTAGAGAAAGCCCTCGTACAGAAACGAAGACCCAACAGAGCCATAAATAAATAATTTTTTTAAAACAAGATACACACTGCTGTATAGAGGTAAGTAGTAACTCTTTCAGTTAGAACAGACCACATGGTGTTAAAAATTTTTTATCTCAATGCACTATAAATTCTTCTTGTGTCTTTTAATTTTTCCAGATTTAAAAGACTTAAGAGTAGAATATAACACTGCTATACATAAAACAGATAAACAACAAGGACCTGCTGTATAGCACAGGGAACTATAGTCAATATTTTGTAATAACCTATAATGGAAAAGAATCTGAAAAAGAATATATGTGTGTGTGTGTGAATCACGTTGCTGTACACCTGAAACTAACACACCTTTGTAAATCTACTTCAGTTAAAAAAAAAAACAACATATTTGAGGGAATGAAACAGATATGCAGCATTCACTCGGTCAAGTTTATTGAGAATCTACCACGTGCTCAGCACTGTCCTCGGCAGTAACGTGAGAAAAATTACAAAACAAGATATCAAGAAGGGAAAAATACACTTTGCACTCTGTTAATTTGCAATCTTTTCCACGTTGCTTTTCAAAAGTGTTCTTGGGTCGTTTTGGAATATGTGATCTCCCTCCTTTTTCCACGTCCCCCTAAGGTTTCCAGCACTGTCAAGTTATGTGCCACTATGGCCATCCCCTAAAGAACAGAGGATGGGACAGGAAGAACAGCTTCCTGCTGATGGGGCAGTCAGGGTCCTGCTGATGGGGTCCAGGGCTGGGGTCCCATAGCGGGGTAGATACTTTGAGCGGGAACCCGTCAACCCCGAGGGCTCAGGGCACTCACGGTGAATCATGAAAAGGCCAGACTTGGGGAAGCCCCAGACAGGGCCCTGGGGCCCTTGCTCACCGCCTCCCGGGAAGACATGTTTAAAGTGCTAACACTGTAAGAAAACAAGGCATAGCTATATGCAGGCCTGGACGCACCAGGCTTCTCACCTCCCATTCTTCCCCTTTCTTGTGCTAACACCAGGCGCTGGCACCACCAGGGCCCAGGCCAGTGGGGAAGTCTAGTGCCAGGTGAAGAAGTGGAGAAGGTCCAATGTATAACCTATGATGCCCAGGAGGGGGCTGGGGCAGAGAGGTATGCAGCAGAGGGTACTGGTTTGTGCTTGGCCAGCGCTGCTGGGCCAGGGGTGAGTTCCTGTGCAAAGGGCAGGTTGGTTCTCTACAGCTAGCAGGGTCCTAAATTTTCCCTGAGGGAACAAAGCTGCATAGCATGGGACGGAGATCCAGGACGTGCAGGGCCCTCCCAACCAGGCATGCCCCATGCCTGCTGTACACGGTGCTGAGGAGCACCGGCGTGGGGCACAGAGCTGCCCCAAGCCGACAGGGCCACGCCACGCTTAGATGCTGGATGACCTCCAGGCACACCTGGACAGAGAGCCCCATCCGCCTGGGCACAGGCCATCATGCAGGCCCTCAACCAGAGTTGGAACAAGGGCTTAGGTCCAGCTGGCAGCCTTGCCAAGGATACCAGTGACCCAGAGGACAAGCAAAAGTGGCAGTGGCATGGCCTCTTCCCGTTGGCAATGTGGCCAGGCAGAGGGTGCCTTGGAGGAGGACCGGGAGGGTGCCCAGGGGCCAAGAAGGCACCCTCTGTCTTAGCCTCAGCTCAGAGCCAGATCTCATCACTGCTCACACTGGACACCCGATAAATGTAGCCCAGCATTGGGAGACGGATGAAACCTGCGGGTCAGAGATCCCAGGAGACTCAGTCACCCTCATTCCTTGGAAGCTGGGAGACCACTCTCTGCCCCTTGGGGATTCAGAGGCCTTTGGCACAAGCAAAAGGGCCGGGGAGCAGGGCAGCAGGGCAGCAGGCCCCTTTCCCATACCTCGGCTGGTGAGGAGGCCGCCGGGCTCCGGATCCAGAAGCTCCGGCTGGCTGCTGTCCTGAGCCATCTGCTGGTCCGCTGCTTTCCCTGTGGGGTGACAAAGGGGATGGTGCCCGGGGTGAGGTGTGTGCCCGACGGGGTCTAGACCCTCCTAAGGCCCAGGGTCTCTCTTTTTCTCAGAAGCACCTCCACAGATAAAGCTGGGGCCAACAGAGGGTCCTGGATGTACCTCTGGAGTGCGGAGTGAGGTCGTTGAGCTGCAGGTAGGACGGGAGGGACATGTTCTCCCGCGGCAGGCGCACGTTGTTGAGTTTCAGGTTGTTGGAGTCACTACAGGGCAGAAAAAGGCTTGGATGGGCCCTGGCACCAGCGGGCACAGACTCCTGCTTGCGGCCCGTTCCCAAACTACCAGAAAGCCCAGGATGCCCCCGTCCCCATGCTGCCTCTCCATTTGGCCCATCCACCCAGCCCCAGGGAGAGTTACCTAGAGATCAGGGATGGGCGCCGGGAGGGGCCTGAGGAGAAAGAAACCACAGCGCTGTCTCAGTGTGCCCACCTGCTCTGGGCTCTGCCCCCTGCCCTCTTCAGGCCCAGAACCCTCAGGCAAGGGGTCTCTCAGATGCCCAGACTGGCTTCCCAGTGCCTGGCCCTGCTACCTGGGATGCATGTGGTCCAAATCATGGCCATGCCCAGGAAGACCTGTCCTACCACTTGATAGAAACGTTCTGCCCAGCTCCACTCGCTGCCCATGGCCTTGCTGCCCACCCCCTGATCTCGTCTCCCCTTCCCCAGCCACCCTCTGCCCCCGCCCTGCTTTGGCCCTACCTTTGGTCTTCTTCGCTTTCCTGCAGACCAGGCAGGCCACCAAGGTGCTGAACCCCACCAGGGTGCCCAAGGCAAGGCCTCCAGCCACAACGATGCCCAGCAGTGGCACTTCCACCCGGGTGGCCAGGAGCCCTGCAGGTCATTCTCTGGTTAGGTTCCAAGCGGGCAGGGCCCCCCAACTCTGAGATGCCACAGGTCACTACTCTGTCCTCCTTGCCCCAGGTGGCCAGGGACAGCTTTCACCAGACTCGCCCAAAAGGCAACAAGCCTTCCTGTTTCTGCACCATGATCCCACACCCATCCGAGGCTTTGCTGGGCCCGTGGCTGGCAGTGCTCACCTGGGGCCGGAAGCGAGGCGCTGGTGACACCCACGTCGTTGGTGGCCACCACGCAGAGGCTGTGTGGCAGGCTGCGGAGCTGCAGCTGCACGTGTGTTTGCTGAGCCAGGCGTAGTCTGGGCATCCAGCACCAGGAAGTCAGAGGCGCTGACAGTCACCGGCCCATCCTGGTCGATCCAGGTCACGTTGGCAGGCGGGTTCGCACGCACCAGGGCAAAAAGGACGACCAGGAGGCCCGGGCCTTGAGCTTCCTGGTACTTGGCCCCAACCTGGGCAATCTCCGGCTTAACTGGTGCAAAGCAGAGACCAGTATGTTCCCACCACAGCCCCTTGCACACCTTCCCTTTCTTCCCAAACTCAGAAGGGAGCCAGGGGTGTGGACCTCTCCTTAGGGGGCACTGGGAAACAGGATGGCTGGGTCTGCCAGAGAGGCAGCATTTCGTACAAATGAAGATTAAGAGTATAAACACTAGAACCAAAATGTCAAGATTTGAATCCTGGCTCTGCTACTTACCAGCTGTATGACCCTGGGCAGATTGCTTAACCTCTCTGCCTCAGTTTTGTCATTTGTAAAATGGGGACAACAATAGTAATTACCTCATAGGATTACTGTGAGGAGAAAGTGAGTTAATACTTGCAGAGTGCTTAAGTGTTTTTTAAATGTCCTACCAGACCACCTGCCTGGTGACTGCTGGGGGTCCCTGGGCAGAGAACCTCTGTCTCTGTCCACCTGAGGGGCACTCACATTGCACATTGAGGAGGACGGAGGCGTTGGCTGACCGGCCACTGTCTGGGTCCTGCAGGGAGCAGTTGAGCTCATGCTGGGCCCGCTGGGCCGTGACAGTGAAAGTGCTGGTGCCTCCAGAGAAGGCCTCCCCGCCCACACTCAGCAGTCTTGAGGTGCTGGCCTTCTGCAGCTGTCCATCCAGGTACCAGGCCAATCGGGGGGTGCCAGGCCCCCCTGCCACCCAGCAGGTGAAGGCGTGGCGTTCATTCTCTCGAAGTGCCCGCTCTGCCCAGGTATGACCATCAATTTGTGGCGCCAACTCCCCCCAACCTGGAACACAGGGGATTCTGGGAAGGGCTGGTGGAGGCTTAGTACTGTTCTGTGACCGGGATGAGGTCCAGTTACAGAGGGGCAGCAGGCCAAGAGACAGAGCACCTGGGTTCTCTAGCCAGGGACGGCTGGACCTTGGGGAGGTGGATGAAGGGAACCCAACTCTGGCGCCTGGAGTGGGTACCCAAACTGAAGATGCAGGCAAGGAGGGGAGAGAGGGGGACTTGACCGCACAAATGCATGGCCAAGGGCTGAACAGGGGTGTACCTGAGCTCAGAAGGGCCGACAGGAGCAGAAGTGTGTGCGGGAGGGTAGCTGGCCCTGGAGGCAGCGCCATGGTGGCCCCGGCCTGGGCCCCAGGCTGCCGAGAGAAGGGGGCAGGCCTCGATGTTAGCCAGGTGAGAGCAGACAAGCTTAATAACTGCTCCAGGAATTTACTCTCCAGAAACAAAAATAAACCATGCACGGAAACACAAATGTAGAACGATCCACAGTGGTGAAGGCAAGGACGCAAATGGTCGAGCCCAAAGGTCCAAACCCAGCCAGCACGTACCTGTACGCCTTGCAGGCACAGAACTGAGCGCTGACTCCACGGGACAAACAGGCACACGCTCGCAGGTACACAGAAACAACCTGCAACCGTGCAGCCCGCACCAGGCCCAGACACACACACGCGCGCGCCTAAACACTCGGGTACACGTGCCCCTCCCCCAAAGGGACCGTCCTTCTCCCGACCCCGGCTCTCTCCCGCCCGCTTCCCTCACCCACCTACGCCCCTTCTCCCCTCCTCCGGATTTGGGCCGAAGAGGATGGGATCCAGGAGGCGGGGGTCGCGAAGCATGCCCGCCCCCGCCTCGCCCCGCCCCGCCTTCCGGTGCAGCTCACCTGGCTCACTCCCCGAGAGCAGCCGGAGCGACTGCTCAGGTCTGATGAGCACCGCAGTCGTCCGCAGGGGCCCGGGCTGCGCCAGGCAGGGCCAATCGATGCCCGACCTCGGCCCGAAGGACCCCCTCCCCCAGGGCGGCGGCTCCGGGACCACGTCCCGGGCCTCGCTGACAGCCTCGCGCGCCGGGGGTACTTGAGCGCCCTTCCCTGCGGGGACGGCGGAGGACGCAGACACAGGCGGTGGCTGGGAGAGCCGGCAGGTTTATTGGTTGCGGGCGCCCCCCTTCCCCCCACGCCCGCCTGCCGGCGGCTCAGCGCCGGTCGCGGGGCCCGCGCAGCTGTCCCATCACGTCGGCCAGCATGCGGTTGCACAGCGCCGCGTACGGGTTGAGCAGCACCAGCTGGCGCCGAGCGAACGGGCTGCCCAGCCGCGCCGCCCGCTCGAAGTCCCCGCGGGCGTCGTCGTCCCGGCCCTGCAGTCGCGCCACGAGCCCGCGCTGCACGAAGGCCTGGCGGGCGGCGCGACCCCGGCCGCCGCTCAGCGCCAGCGCGCGCTCCAGGTCCTCCAGGGCGCCTGCGGGACCGACGGACGGGCGGGGGTCAGGGCCGCGGCCAGCAAGCGATCCGGCCCCGAGTGGAGGCTCTGGGGCTCGGCCGTTTACATCCCGCCTGCACTTGACTCTAGAGATCGGTATTGTTACTCCCTTTACGCAGATGAAGACTGGAAGAGTTGGCAAGACTCGGCCTGGGCTGCACAGCCAGTTAGTGGCAGAGCTGGGACTGAAGTCCAGGTCTCGCCTTGTCCGTGTTATTTTCTACCATCTGATACATCAAAACACGGACGGAGGGTCACTATGTTATGAATCTGGCCCTGTTGCCAGGCACACATACGTTATTAACCATCTACCATGTGCCAGGTGACTGACTCCGAATCCCAGAGTCCAAAAACATTAGAATTACCTGACAACCATGTCTTATACAATAAAGTCCTTTCTTTCCTCTCTTTCTTTTTTTTGCCGCACCGCGGGGCATGCGGAATCTTAATTCGCCGACCAGGGATTGAACCCGTGACCCTGCAGTGAAAGCGCAGATTCTTAACCCCTGGACCCCCAAGGAAGTCGCTCTCTACCTTTTGAAGACATTTCTCTCCTCTTTTCCATTGATGCCTTAAAACCGCTTCTCTCACCTGTGTTCTCTACTGAGTGTCTCTTCTCATTCTTTATTTCCATGGTCTTCATTATTTTGTATCTAATTTTCTTTGAAAGAGGTCTTGGAGCCAGAGCTGGCCTGCAGCATTTTTGTTTTTATCATCCTCGTAAATACTTGGCTTATTAGGCATCAGAGCTGTGAACTCAACCTCAGGCAGCCAGCTGGTATCCACGGTAGGGTACCGAGCTGCATTTCTTCTGCGCTCTGCTTCAATTCACTCAAGTTCTCTAGTCTATAGCGCCTGCCAGGGCAGGGCGCTGGGGGAGCGCCAGCAGCATCCTACAGCAAGGCTGGTCTTCCCTGTCCTCTCGCTGTGTGTTTTGGTCCCCGGAACCCAGCAGAGGCTCTGCTCCCCATCCTGACTGGTCCGTTGAGAAGCTTTCTAATCACAGCATTCCTTGGTTTCCCTCAGAGGAGCTGGTCAGGAGGAATTGAAGGCCTTCTCCAGGCAGAATCCCCTCTGATGCTCTCTGGGGTTTTGGTCTGCAGGCTGTCCCAGCGACCTTTATGGCCCTGCTCTGCCAAAGCCAGGTGGCAGACAAGCCTGGGAAAGGCCCTCAGAGTCCCCCAATATTCCCAGAATGGAGTCCAAACTCCCCAGCCTGGCATTCCTGGCCCCAGGAACACCTCTACCACCACGGGTCTCGATAGTCTAGTAGTTCCCTACTAGGCTTCTGTGGTTTACCCTTTAGTTGAAGCCCGTTAGTGATTTCCAGCGTTTTCAAGACAAAGTCCGATCTCGGCCTAATGTTCGCAGTTGTTCACTCTCTGGCCCCTGTTTACCTCTCCAGGCTCTGGAGAGGCTCCATTCTTCCAGCACGCCCTTTTCCAGCCAGATTCCCTGTACCTGTCCATGACTTCAGGACCTCTACAGGCCGTGCCTTCTCCCACTCCCTGCCCTCCATCCAGCTAACGCCTACTCATCCTTCAAAACTCACTCCTCAGGAACAGATCCCGTGCTGAACCCTCTCAGCTTGTTATGCTGCTATTATATTTATGTGTCTGTTCTACCCTCTAGGCTGTGAGCTCCTTGAGAAGCAGTATCATATGGGGATTGAGAGCACAGGCTCTGGAGCCCTGCCACCTGGACCAGATCCCAGCTCTGCCGCTTCTCAGCTGTGTGAGTAGGAAACTACTTAACCTCCATGCTTCAGTTTCTTCATCTGCAAAATGGAGATAACAATAGCACGTACCTTTTAGGGTTGTTATGAGGATTATATGAATGACTACAACTCACATGTGAAGTGCTGAGTGCCTGGCACATAGTAATTGCTATAAGCACTATAATCCTCAGCACCTAGCCCACTGCTAGAATAGTAGGCTCTCATTAAATTTTTATAAATATGTAAATGGAATGCAGTCCCCCTGACTCTCACAATATCCCCAAGAGGTTAGCCGAGCCCATGATATGTCTCTTATGGGTAGAGACATAGGTTCCAGAGGGGCTTAGTGACTTCCCACGCCCCGTGCCCAAGCCCCACAGACACACCGTCTCTGGTCTGTGCCCTCCCCGGCCCCTCTGCACAGGCTCCAGGGACTCTCCCCTCACCTGCCACGTCTCCCTGCAGTAGCCGGGCCTGGGCTCGGTTGCTGTAAGCTGAGGCCTTCTCAGGCAGCAGGTTGATGGCTTGGCCAAACCTCTCCAGGGCCGTGCTGAGGTCGCCAGCCTCTGCTGCCATCACCCCTTGCAGCTCCAGGGCCTTGGACTGCTCCAGCTGTGCTCGAGGGAAAACTCCATCTGTGCCAGGGAGGGAGCCAGGAGGGGACAGGTGTGCAGTTGGGAGCAGGAAGCAAAAGCCACCTGGGGCTTTGGAAACCTGGGACACGAGCCAGGGCTGACTGGGCAGGGCTGTAGGTCACAGCAGGAGTCAGATGCAGTGTTTGGGGCAGGGGGAATGGAGGTCAGCAAGGCAGAGAGCTAGCCCTGCTTAAAGTTCCAAAGGGACCTGGGAAAGGCGCCTTGGTTGGCTCCCCACTGCCAAGAGAATGAAACCCAAACTCCTTAGCCTGTAGCTAAATGATTTGCTCAAGGTCACACCGCCCATAAGCTGCACAGCTTGGATTTGAACCCAGGTCTTTCTGGCTCTTCAGTCTGTCTCTGTTTTGTTCTACTCCACTGCTTCCAACAGGAAGGCCGCCATGACATACCCGGGTCATGAAAACCATTTCCAGTGTTTCTCTCAGCTTTTCAGCCTGAAGTTGCATTAAGGCTTAGGTTTCACTCCTTTAGAAACAAAGGGCATCAAAAACCTCTGACGCGGACAGCAGGCCCCCTTAGGGGCTGGTGGAAAAGCCAGTGAGCGCACTCGCTCTGGAAGAATTAGCTCAGGGCTTGGCTTGTAAGGTGTGTGACACTGAATACTTGCTTAGGTTGGAGCCGTTTAGCTGAGCCACCCCCTGCCCTGTTTCTTTCTTCCCTGCTGTGGAGGGTGATATACTCTGACAAAGACGTGAGCGTATCACATGGCCCCTCTCCCCACCAGCACAGTTAAGCTTGGACCATGGGGTGAACTGAGTGGGGAGGTAAGTTCAGAGGGGGGTGGTGGAGGACAAACCTGGCTTTCTCCTCTGGCCACAGTGACTCCTGCCAAGCCCCCGTCAGTGCACTGAGGGTCAGCAATCATCATCCAAGGGTCGTGGAACAAGGGCCCTCGTAAGACCACCTACCTCTGCCACCCCAGCGAGGCAGCAGACCAGCCAATGTGGAGAGCTATACTCCAAGGTCGAATACTGACCTTCATCTCCTCCTTCCTTCTCTGCTTCCTCTCCCAGGTCCAACCCAACAATGTCTCCAAACGGAGTGTCGGGGTTGAAGATGGCCTGCAGCACTGCCTGATCATTTGGAGTCCCCATGGTGCTCAACTCCAAAATCCGAAAAGGTGACTCACCGTGAGAGGGAGGAAAAAGGGGTGAGGGCCGAGCCTCCAGCCAGCTGATCCAGAGGGAGGAGGTCCGTTTGAGGACCAGCCCCCATGAGGAGGAGTGTTGACCATTCCTTGGCTGCAGTGTAAACTCAGCCCCCTTTAGCCTGGGGATAGTGACCCTGGCTTGGCAGAATATATTTACAAATATTTCTCAACTGCCTCCCTACCCCCACCCCAGTCCTAGGGAGAAACAGAGTAAGTAAATCGCATTTCAGCTTTAAGGTGGAGTGGAGCAAAGAGAGGGTACTGCCCAGGCTCTCCCTGAAATGCTTTCATTTTATTATATTCATAGATTGGGAGGAACTCATTAGAAGCCAACGCTTGACCACCTGTGGATGAAGAAGGGGGATATATGTACCAAGTAAAGGAACTATTCCTCTGTCCTCTTGACCCCTTCCTCATATCCAGAGTTCATTAGGTCCTGAACATACATCACTGATGAATAAGGGAAGAAAATATGGTTAAGAGAGACAGTGTAGAGTGGGGCCTGAAGGAAGGCAGTGGGGACTGATTTCATGATTCCACCTTAAAAGGAAGGACTGTGGAAGGGACTCTGTAATCAGGTCACGGGCCACACCCCTCCCATTCGTCCACCTCAGCCAAAGCCAAAAGAAAGTTCAACCATGTGCAGCAATAAACTTGACATGTTTATTAATTAAACTATCACTTAAATAAAAAAAAGTGCATAGAAAATAAACATGTTTAAAAACTCCTTTTTTTTTTACAACTATGTACACTTTTTACTTTTACATTCAGTCTTTCGTAGACAGCTTTCAGCATTATTATTTTTTGAACTATTAAAGTATTTTCCTTCATCCCTGTCACAGGGAGTTAACACTGATGGACTTTAGACACATTTTTTTCCTTTTTTTTTCTCTTTTTCTCTAACCAGAAGCTTGGAAGAACACAAGGAAAAAAAAACCGAAAGATCTGTTATACATGATAAAGTTGTCAAGAAATGTCTTATTTCTAGAAAAGAAGCTTGTCATCTGTTGAGCTTTTGAAACAATTATTCAACTACCTGTATTTACTAAAGAGACTGTTAAAAGTTCAATAAAAGAAACACCACAAGTCTATTTTCTTGGTTGAAAGACAGAACTAGAGTACCTCGGAACAAGATACCAGGAAAGCACAGAACACAATTTTCCCCTAAATGCAGGTGGTAACCCCAACATTCATAACCAAAAATAGAGAAACAAGGAGTACAGGTACTGACTGGCAACATTCACAGGCAGAAAAAATCCAGGTGACACCATTTCTGCATTTCTCTCTGATCCCAGGAATGGACTGTTCCGCCATCCCCTTAGGATGGGTCCCCCCCCATTTGGGGGGATCAGAGGAGCGCCAGACTGACATTTTCCTGCCACTACTAGCAACTGTAACACAATCCTTATCTATAGTGTTAAGAGAATTAAAAGCCATGGACTGAACTAGGCTTTGTTACATGGTGCATTACTATATTAGTTCCTATATATATCATATTTATATTTATTTGAAAACCAAAACAAAAAAGTTGCAAGTTTTCAGAGTGTGAGACTTGACTGGTATTCATGATTCGGCACAAAACCATCTGCTAGATAACCTTGTATTGCTTTAAAATGAAGGAAATGAAACATAAAATTACACCCAGCCCTTTGCAATGACCCGCTTTTCCTTTAAAAAAAAAATCCAAAAAAACCACAACTTGATTTCTATTTTAAAAAATCCCAAATCAAACTTAACATCTGACAAGGTTTTGACCTTTAGTATTTTCAGATATTTGATGGAACGACAGTCCTTTAGAAAGATACATTCATTAAAAGGTTTTTTTTTGTTGTTTTTTGTTTTTTTTGTTGTTGTATTTTTTTTTTTTTTTTTTTTAAATCAAGGGAGCTGCATGGTGCTCACGGCATTGGCCGGGGGTTTGACAGAGGCAAGCAGGGTGGTGGAGTGGATCCCGGCCAAGGAGTCTGGTTGAAAACTTATATATAGCTGCCAGGGCTTCCCCCTTGATTCTTGTCATTGGTCTAAAAACAGGAGGGGCTGGGCTGGAGGTGGCGGATGGTAATGGAGGGAGCCAAGGGACCAAGTTCCGGCCAAAGGGTCAGCGCCATGCAGCTATTCTGGTTACACAGTTGTCACTGGCCACCAGGAAATGCAGCCACAACAGGTTCTAGCAGCAAAGCTGTAAGTGAGCTGGCTCTGTCACTGAGAACTGACCAGGTTTGCAGCTGTTACTCCTTAGGGATTTGGGATGCCCCTTAGGGGATTCTTGGGAATGACCCACCACAGTTCCTCAGTCTGCACTTTTGTGCGGAGATTCCCTTGGTCACTTTCGAAACAAACTCGGAGGTGTTTTGGAGATAGCTATGCCATTTCTTTTTTTTGCCTTCTTCCCCTCTTGTAGGGAAACCTTAGCTTATTCCCCAAGTTGCTGGCAGGTACGCTGAATTTTGGCAATGGACTCAAGGGTGAGCTCTAAGAGGAATTCCTCATTTCCATGGTTGACAGGGAGTGGAAAGGCAAGGCAAACCATCTGCAGCTGGCAGGAGAAGGAGAGCTGGGGGTTCCTCCCCTGGCCTCAGGGTTTGGGACTGGTAGAAAGAGCTGAGGAGGGGCTCACAGTACAGCACGGCCTAGCAGGGCAGTAACTAGGTCTATTTAGCTGAGTTTCCCCCACCCCCGACTGGCCTTTGGGTCTTTCTCAAGGTGAATTCATGACCCATCAGTGCATTAATCATTTCAGTAACAAATGCAGCTTAAGGTTTTTTTCTTTAAAAAAAAATAGGAATAAAAGGATTTACAAAAAAACCTCACACAGTGCAATAATAAAGGAAACCAGACACTAGTGGAACCCCTCGGGCCACTGTATCTTGTTCACGGGCAAAAGGAGGAAGGGAGGTGAGGTCTGGGTAGAGTGCTTTTCCCCAGTCCCCTGCTGGCACTTCTCCACGATGACAGGGAGTCTCTGCCTTCCTGGCCACAGTGCTGGGCTCCCTGCATGACAGTGAAAACAGTGACAATGTTCCAGCAGAGCCACCAAAGTTCTTAATTAAGGTCACGGAAGAACAGGGAGCCCAGGATGGAAGGCACAGCAGAGCCACGAGTCCCGGGGCAGAGAGCGCTGGGCTGAGTCGTATTGCTTCGCTAGACTTCCTTCCGTAGGAATGGGCTTCTCGAGGCGAGAAAAGGTGCCTCGCCCTCCACTGGACTACGCTGCTCTGAAACCTTGTAGCTGACAGAGGCAGAGGAGAATCTGCGTTATCGTGAGTGGTCAGACTGTGCTTCAGTTTCAACGGGCTGCCCCAAAAGAGGGCACAAGGGGATCCAGGGGGTCTTTGCAGGCATGAGGACTTGGTGGGCAGAGGGAGAGGGAACGAGGTGACCTATGAGGCAGATGGTGATGGAAAATGTCAGGTTGCCATTCAGCTTGGATGCTAACTCTGAAGGAGGAAAGACGAGGGAAGTGTAGGTTCCCGCCTCTCAGCACTGAGCTGTGCCAGAAAGGAGAGAGACAGCACAGGAAAGAAGAGGAGAAACTGCTGTGTCGAGATCCTACCGCAGCCTTTTCAGGAGCTTCGATTTGGGAAGGAGGGGAGTGGCCCGATGGAGTTGGGGGACCTTCCTTTGCCATTTATTGTCAAAGAGCAAACCCAGGAAACGTTTATGTCAACAGGGCACAAACGAGCTACACATTAAACAACAAAAAGTACACCTTCCAGGGGGAAGTTGGGCAGGAAAAACCAGACTTTGTGTGTTCAGCTGAATATTTTCTCTAACTTCATCCTATGAAAATAAAAAATTATTAAAAACCGATCTTCTTTTAAATTAGGATAATACCGCGGTTTAAAAAATAGCCTTGTCATAAGTGCTTCTCCCTATGAAGTGCTTCTCATAGAAAAATATACAAAATATATTTACATTTATAAAACCTTAAATAGTAAACTGTAAACAGAACAGAGTAAAATCCAATGACTTAATTTAACAGGTTCAGGACACTGTCTTGGGGAAAGGAAGAGAAGAAACATTTGATGCTGTTTTGACCACATCCTAGGGAGTAATCAGGGCAGTAGTGTCATTTAATTTACTTTATCCATAGATTTTGTGCAGGTGGCAGAGTTCCCTCGATACAAGGTGGTCTAGTCCCCAAGTTTTGGGCCTTGAAATCTGATTAGTGTTCTGCCTTCAACTGGACACTGACCATTTAAAAATTAAGTCTTCCTATGTCTTAACAAGGGGAAAGTAAAGTTATCATGTCCTAGGAATGGGGCCCAGGGGTTACCCTGGTTGTGATACTCTGGTCGTTGCATGATTCAACTCCTATTTAAATAATCTTCCTCTTCTAAAAAATCATGCTACATATATTTCTTTAAAACTCTTCAGTGGAGTTTTATGAAAACGTCTCCGAATTCTGTCTGGTTATGGCCAATGGCTCCTGTCCACTTCCCCACTGGGAGTGCTTACAGGCTCAGGGAACGTTTTGTAGGCACATCCTATGCCCAACAGGGAGTGTCCTCGAGCAGGGAGTCACTCTCCCCTACCACCCAGAGAGCACGGGAAAGCAGTGGGATGCAGAACGGGGGACGAGAAAAGTGGAGTGAAGAGAAGGAATGAGAGGGAAGCCGCTCCTATTGTCTAGGAAGGTGACTGACTGAGATAAGGCTCATGGGGGTAACACTCCCACTTACAGCCCACAGGCTCAACGTTTGGTAATGAACTGGCACGACCCCAAGACAGCCTTTGACACCAAAGGTGCTACGAAATCCTGTCTCCCAACCAGAAGGGAACTCTCAAGTGGGAGCATAGTAGGGAAAACCACCAGACCGTCTTTGTTCAACACACGGCTACAGGCTGGGCCCGGCTGGCAAACTGTCAGGTACCCAACCAACCCCGCACCGGGGCTGTGCCTGACCCCTTGCTTACAGTGCTCTGGAAAGGCCAAGGCGAGGATGGCAACTTCTCTCTGAGGAGGTGCTCAGGCCCGATCTCCCAACATAACTAACCCTCTATAGGCTCCTTCCAGGCAAGTCTGCTAGGGACCCGTTTCCCACTTTTTAACGGCACGCAATCAGAGGGGCCCCAGGAGAAAGCCGATCGCGGATCTTTGCTTCGAGACCTCATCCCTCTCCAGGACTATGATCACATGTATAATGTGAATATGGGGCCTAAGGGAGCCCAGCCGTCACGCAGGCCCCTCAACTGTGCCCACTCAATCCTGGAACTCCTGGCTGCCGGCAAAGGCCTTCGGCACTGTTTTGGAGGCCCTGGGTCCTAGTGCTCCAACAGTGGGGAGAAGAGCAGCTTTAGTTTAGGAACTTCCGGCATTTCTTGGCACCACAGTTGCAGGGTAGCTTGTTGCTGGCATCCTCAATGGGGAACTTATAGTCGTAAGTGAGTTCCTCCCCTCGGTAGATTTTGCGCATGGCGAAGATGACAATGTGCTTCTGCCCGTCGATATTGATAACCCGAGAGTAGCAGTTAGGCTCACATGAGTGATTGATGAAGCGGGCAGCGTTTCCATGCATGGTGGCATCTACCACCTCGGAGTCATCGATCCGGAACATGTAGCAACCGATGCCCTACAGGAAGGAGAGCGGAGAAGAACCTGTTATTTATTACAGCGCAGGCTTGACAACATTTCCCAACCTTTTTCTGATGTGACCTTAGCCACTGATGAACAGGTCCTTCTGGTAAAATTTCTGGATTTCTCCCATCTTTCAGGATGCCTCCATGACAAATTCCTAGATTACAGGCACTAGACTAGAAGTTTCTTATTGTCTCCACAGGCAAGAGAAACCTAAAACTTGTGTCACTGTGTGTTGTTGTTGTTTTTTTTTTAGCTGCACCGAGCAGCTTGCGGGATCTTAGTTTCCCGACCAGGGATTGAACCCGGGCCCCTGCAGTGAAAGCGTCGAGTCCTAACCACCGGACAGCCAGGGAATTCCCGTCACTGTGTGCTTGTGACCCTGGGATCCATTCAGACAAACCTTCAAAGAGTATCTTTGTGTGCTAATCCCGAGAGTGGACTGGGCCCACCACAAATTCAGAGATGTTAAAATGTAAAAAACAAAAACAAAAACAAAAACTAATTCTTCCGCGATCTAGGGATCATCTTTATAGTTGATGGCCCCTTTCTATAACAAAAGAACTGGAGAATGAAAGTGTGGAACTCACCTTGCTGTCATAGTACTTCTCTCGCTTGTCAGTCTGGATGGAACGGATGACATTGCCAGCGTACTCAATCACCATCTCACCTGCATCGATGTTTCTCTTACAAAAAAGACCCCGGCCATGGATGGGAGACCTAGGACATAAAGATGGAAAAGACATCAGCCGCAGATTTTGCAAATAAGGTTAAATGTGTGAATACATGAATAAATGAATAAAATCTCCTGGTCTATTAGTTCCCCAGGAGAGACAGAGACTTGGAAAGAATCTGGACCCACCTGATTTGAGTATATTAATCACTCTAACAAACAGCCAAGGATTAAAGATTTCTCCGTTCCAAAGCCCACCAGAAGTAGCAATACTTTAAAGCTTACTGTGTTAAATTCCTCGTTCAACACAAGGAGTTGCAGGATCCCAGGACATCAGGTTCAATTAGTAATATCGATAAAAACCTCACTTACTGAATGAAGGAGGTCACTCCAGCATTTGATCCACTTTGATTTTGGAAAACTTCATTAGTTTTCTATAATTCTTTCTACAATTTTAGCCATACCTGTAGACACCAACTGCCTCCTTAGAAGTCTTTTTTAAGTGCCGGAAACGCATGGGCATTGGCAGATCCATACTAGTTGCCCTCCTAAAGAGAGACGGTTCGTTATTAATGAATTCTCTTCAGGAAATCATCAGTTTTGAGTCTTGGATCAAAGGTTCCTAGAGCATATGACTACACTATTCTGTGTGTTCAATCCCAAGCATAACAAAGGCCTTATAAAATCAGGCCTAAAATATAGTGTTACATATGAAGTCTGTGGTGGTACATGCAAAGCTGACAGAGTATACTACAGTTAAAGAAAATAAAATATACATCTTATAGTTATTTGAGTTTCTCCTCTGTAACACATTCCCCTCTCTTTGCCAGCCAGCTACTGTTACTTCAACACAAACTCTATTTCAGTCTTCTTAAATGTTATCTGGGAAATTGTGATCTAAGCAAAACTGCAACAGAGGGAAGCAGTATTTCTTTTTTTATTTTATTTTTAAATTTTTTATTGAAGTATAGTTGATTTACAATGTTGTGTTAGTTTCTGGTGTATAGCAAAGTGATTCAGTTATACATATATTCTTTTTCACATTCTTTTCCTTTATGGTTTATTACAGGATATTGAATATGGTTCCCTGTGCTATACAGTAGCACCTTGTTGTTTACCTATTTTATATACAGTAGTTTGTACCTGCTAATCCCAAACTCCTAATTTATCCCTACCACCTTTCCCCTTTGGTAACCAAAGTTTGTTTTCTGTGTCTGTGAGTCTGTTTCTGTTTTGTAAATAAGTTCATTTGTATCATATTTTTGATTCCACATATAAGTGATATCATATGGTATTTGTCTTTCTCTGACTCACTTCACTTAGTATGATAATCTCTAGATCCTTCCATGTTGCCGCAAATGGCATTATTTCATTCGTAAAGAGTATTTCTTATGACCGCTCTCTACTCCAGACTTACCGAGCTGACTTCAGCTGTACCTCCTCCTCTTCCTCATCATTGGGGTTGTATTCAGGAGGCTGCCGGTGTTTAGAAGCCAGGAAGTTAAACATGTCAAATGCTGACTTCCTGGAGCCAAAAGATGAAAATATACTTAGAGAAATACTTTAATAGAACCAGTGAAGGACAGTGTTAACACTGGAAATCTCAAAGGTTAAGTGGGAAAATAATTATATCATTAGATCATAAAATCAAGACCTCCAACTGCTTATGGAAAGGAAGAGAACTTGCCTCAGGTGGACTTCAGCCCTGGCCGAGCCATGAGGGTTCAGTGGAGGTTCATTGGCCTCCTCTGGTTTGTGGAAACGGAATTTGTAATTCCTACAGTGCTTGGCACCAGACAGTTGCTCAATCAGGAACACAACTGCATCGTGGAGAATCCCCAGCATCCTCAAACCGTTCACACCTGCAGGGTCAAAGGCACCCGGGCAGTGAGGAGCCCAGCCAATAGGAAGCTGCATACAACCACAGAAATGCCTAAGCTAGGGAATAACTCAGCCAGAGGCTGCTCAAGGGTGAATTATACTAAAGACAAGCTAGAAATCATCATTAGATAGCCATTAAAATGATGCGGATACAGATCCATCCACATGGAAAACACTCATGATAGATTAAGTGAAAAAAGCATGCCACCAAACTATGGACTATTTTCTATGTTCTCTGTGTACACAGAAATGCTATATGTGTTATTTCGTTTCATGGCATAATGACCACACCAGGCAGGAAATGCTAGCTTCATCTCAAGGTAAGTAAACCTAGGCTCACACCCAAGGTCACATAGCTAGTGTGACAGAATTTGAACCTTGGTCTGTACAACTCTAACTATGATCCCATTTTTGTTTACAGGTAATGGAGTAATCAGCTCACATGCACACAGGCACCTCACTAAAATTTATAAGGAATGTTAGTGAACCTCTAACAGAGAACTCTCTTCCGTGCTGTTACAGTGAACTTATGGAGAAATACACTCAATAGCCACTTTGTTTTACTCACTTAGTCTTATTCCATTAATGAGCATTTCTTATTTCTTTTTATTTTAAAAAAAATTTATGTAAGTCTGCTGGCACAGATAGTGAAAGGCTTTCTAAAATGATTGGCTTCAGGACTTCCCTGGTGGTGCAGTGGTTAAGACTCTGCACTCCCAATGCAGGGGGCCCGGCTTCAATCCCTGGTCAGGGAACTAGTCCAACATGCATGCCACAACTAAAAGTTTGCATGCCACAACTAAGGAGCCTGCCTGCCGCAACTAAGGAGCCCACATGCTGTGACTAAGACCCGGTGCAACCAAATAAATAAATAAATATTAAAAATAATAATAATAATAATAAAATAAAATGATTGGCTTCTTTCCTTAAAGGATGGGACATAGTAATAATTGCCATACCTCTTTTTAACACTAGCAAATAGCTAGTTAAATAAATAGTATATCATTTACAATTATTGTTTTTGGTATTAATAGATACCAAAATAATAATGGCATCTATTGTGGACAAGATATTATTTCATAGGCATAACTGTGTTAGGATCACACATGGAATTCCAACAGACACACAGTTTGTGTTATAAAGCATATTTATAGAGATGTAACCCCAGTGTAATCTGGGGGCCATATGCTATGTCTGGAAGGATATCCATGTTTAAATGTTAACAATTACTTCTAGGAGGTGGGACCCCGTCCACCAATTTGTTATTGTGGTGATTAGCTTCTCCAAATTTTAAAATTCTACATCTTGTATAATTTTTTAAAAGAGGGGCAAGTTATTATCAGGTGCCTAATTTCCACTTCACTTACGAGAATCTCTAAGGGATATAATTTGGTTTTAGTGGCAAGCAGAAAGTTAAGTCTCCAGATAAGCAACATTCTTATGATCACAATCGTTGTTCCGATTAGAACTCAACCTATAAAAGTATTAAACACAAGTCGACAACATAAGAGCCTGAAGTCATATAAGACAATGGCAAACATTTTTTTTTTTTTCTATACAACACTGATTTTCCCTAAGAATTTCTTCCTAGGAGTTTTAGATTGCTGTGGATTCCTAGGTAGAAAAAGCCATTAAAAAGCATACTTATGTGTATTTTCACAAAATTCATTTTAATGTTTAGGCTGAGTGTTCAACTCTAGTGTCCAACCTTCACTGGAGGGCTTACAATGAGATTGGACACTGTGTCAATAATGGGAAAAGAAAGATGAGTTGCACATGGCCCCTGTTCTCAAGGAGCCCTTGGCAGAGGGAGGCAGATATGAACACAGACCTCGCAATGTGAAAGCAACCAGATAAAGGTGTAGTATAAAGTACAACAGGGAACAATCTATTCTCGTGTGGGCCATTCACTTGTTCATCCAACAAATATTTACTGAGCACCTACTGTATCTCCCGCATTCTTTCCATCTCTCCACTGTGCCAGACAGAATCTTGGGAAAACAAAGGTGAACAAGACAGGAAGGTACCCGAGACAGAAAGGTCTCAGATTTTTTTTTTTTAAATAAATTTATTTATTTATTTATTTATTTTTGGCTTAGTTGGGTCTTTGTTGCTGCGCGCGGGCTTTCTCTAGTTGCGGTGAGCGGGGGCTACTCTTCATTGCGGTGCGCGGGCTTCTCATTGTGGTGGCTTCTCTTGTTGTGAAGCACGGGCTCTAGGCACATGGGCTTCAGTAGTTGTGGCTCGCGGGCTTTAGTGCACAGGCTAAGTAGTTGTGGCATGCGGGCTCAGTAGTTGTGGCTCGCGGGCTCTAGAGCGCAGGCTCAGCAGTTGTGGTGCATGGGCTTAGCTGCTCCGCGGCATGTGGGATCTTCCCGGACCAGGGCTCAAACCCGTGTCCCCTGTGTTGGCAGGCAGATTCTTAACCACTGCACCACCAGGGAAGCCCAGGTCTCAGCTTTAATGTCACCAGAACCCTTGGACCCTTACCTAATACCATATATAAAAATTAACTCAAAATGGGTCAAGGACCTAAACGTAAGACCTAAAACTATAAAACTCTTAGAAGAAAACATAGGACAAAATCTTCATGACACTGAATTTAGCAATGCTTTCTTGGATATGACATCAAAGGCACAGGTAACAAAAGAAAAAACAGACAAATTGGACTTCATGATGATTAAAAAATGTTGTGCATCAAAAGATACTATTAAAAAAAGCTAGTATTCAGTGATTTCTCTGAATTCTATCTCAAATCCCGTCAGGATAATGATCTTAATTTGGCATATTAGGGTACTTAAATAAATCATGTCAGGTTCATTACTTTTATTTTTTTATTTTTGGCTGCACCGCACGGCTTCCCTGACGAGGGACTGAACCTGGGCCCTCGGCAGTAAGAACACAGAGTCCTAACCACTGGACCGCCAGGGAATTCCCAGGTTCATTATTTTAATTAATCCTCACGACAAATTTTGAAGGTTGCATTAATATTCCCACTTAAGGAGATTAAGCCTTGAAGAAGTAAATTAGCTTGCACCTGAAATAATGTTGATAGCAAAAGTGCAGAAATGGGACTTGAACTCAGCTTCTGTCTCCAGAGTTCATGGTTTCTAACCACCATTCCATGTGGCAGCAAAAGACATGGATAAATGAAAGCAATCTTTGTGCCGTTGGCGAAAAGGGCTGAGCTACTCAATTTGAGACTGAGACCACTGAGCTCGGGATGCTGGTTTCCTCTAGGAGCAGAATCTTACACACATTATCAGTAATCATTTCAGAGTGACTCCTGGGAGAGGCCATGTACAAATTTAATTATAGTTCACCCAATGACTGCCACAGTTGGACAGAGCAGGACCTATGAGCCATATTTTTCTGCCCCCAAAATATCTCCCTCACCAATCTAAAAAAAACAAAAAACAAAAAAGACACTATCCAGAGTAAAAAAGGAGGCAGCCCACAGAATAGGAGAAAATATTTGCAAATCATATATCTGATAAGGGATTAATATCCAGAATACATAGAACTTCTAAAACTCAACAACAACAAAAAAAAACAACCTGATGAAAATATAGACAAAGGACTTGAATAAACATTTCTCTAAAGAAGATATATAAGTGGCCAATAATCACATGAAAAGATGCTCGACATCTCAAGTCTTTAGGGAAATGTACAGAAAACAAAAACAAGTACTGGTGAGGATGAGGAGAAATCGGAATTCTGTGTACCATTGGTGGGAACGTAAAATGGTACAGCCACTGCAGAAAACAGTATGATGGTTTCTCAAAAAATTAAAGATCGCATCACCATATGATCCAGCAATTCCACTTCTGGGTATATACCCAAAAGAATTGAAAGCAAAGTCTTAAAGAGATCTCTGTACACCCATGTTCACAGCAGAATTATTCAAAACAACAAAAATGTGGAAGCAATTCAAGTGCCCACAGATGGATCAATTGATAAAAGTAAATGTGATACATACATACAATGGAATATTATTCAGCTTGAAAAAGGAAGTAAGTTCTGCAACATGCTACAGCAAGGATGCACCTTGAGGACATTATGCTGAGTGTACTAAGCCAGTCACAAGAGGACAAACACTGTATGATTCCACTTATATGAGGTACTTAAAATAGTTAAAAGACGGAAGAGGAGGATGGGGAGTCATTGTTTAATGGATATAGAGTTTCAGTTTTACAAGATGAAAAGTTACGGGGATGGATGGTGGTGATGGCTGCACAACAAGGTGGATGTATTTAACACCACAGAACTGTATACTTAAAAATAGTTAAGATGAGATATGGGGATGTACGTATATGTATAGCTGATTCACTCTGTTGTACAGCAGAAACTAACACACATTGTAAAGCAATTATACTCCAATAAAGATGTTAAAAAAAAATAAAAGAATAAGACGGTAACTTTTATGTTACGTGTATTTTACCACAATAAAAAATATTCATCTGTAAAAGAAAAAAACAAATGAAATACTGAGACAATGTTACAGTAGAGAGAAATCTTGAAAGCATCATGTTAAATGAAACAAGCCAGTCACAGAAGGCCACGTATTATATGATTCATTTCTGTAGGAAATGTACAGAAGAGGTACATCCAGAGAGACAGAGAGTAGATTAGTGGCTGCCAGGGGCTGGGGCTGAGGAATGACTGCTAATGGGTATGGGGCTTCTTTTAGGGATGATGAAAATGTTCTGCAATTACACAGTAGTGATGGTTTACACAACTCTGTGAATACACTAAGAGCCATCGATTTGTATGCTTTAAATGGGTAAACTGTGTAGTATAAGGTTTATATCTCAATAAAGCTGTGAAAAATGATTTTTTTTAAAAAAGAGGGTTGATTTTTTTTTTTTTTTTTGTGAAATCAACCCTGTAGCTTAGACCCACAAGTTACCAGAGGATACTGAGACAGGAGTAAAATGACCGCTGCAGCATTACCTGCAAATGAAAGCTGCTTTAGGCGGGCGTTTGACCGAGCCTCCTGGACTTTGTCTGTCAATGACTTCCAGGCATCTGTGAGGAAATAAGATAATTCAGTCAAACATCTCTTAACGCCAATGATGTGAAAACATCCCCTGCTAGAACAGCTTTTTGTCGTTTTCTTAGTTTAAATCAGTTCAGTGAATAAGAAAGCAGCTGGGAAGGTGCCCCACCCAACAGCGCTCCTTTCTGTTACAAAGGATAGAGGTGGTGAGGAGGTTCCCACCTTCTGAAAATGACCCCTGCATCCTCAACGCACTCACTTCCCGAGGTAGTCCTGGTCCCAAACTTGAATGTGTGGTATTAACTCTACTCCCTGTACTGCTAACCAAAACAATACCAGCACTAACGGTTAACCAGGACTGGCGGAAGGAGATCACAACCTCTCAGTTCCTTACAGTTGAGGGGTGTAACTAGAAAACCTTTACAATCCCTTCCAGCTCTATCCTAAGAGTCTACGATCTCTTCCTATCTGTTGGATTTATTCCCACACTCCACACTCAATACATCTAATGCAGAATGTGTACACTCAAACTAGTTATTTTTTTGTTCTCCTTACATATCTTTTTTTTTTTTTCAGTCACCCAGGCCAGAATCTTCAGAGGCATCTTTGAGTCCTCTCTCTCTACCCTCTATATCCAAGCAGTCATGAATGTGTCTGTTCTTCTCTCCTTTCCTTTCTTCTCCTACTGGAAGTGGGCTTTATTACCTGACACCTCTACTGCAGCAATACTCTCACTAGTGGCCTCTTGCCTTCTAGTGTCTCCAATTCAATCTATCTCATATGGAGCTGCTCACACAAATGGTACTACTGCAGCCCTAGCTGAACAGAGCCTGTGCTGTTGGGCTGGCCTAATTTAATCCACTCACCTTCGATACTTTCTGCACAGATCTGAAAGCCATCGTCACTTGAAATTTCAAAAACAAGTCCTTTTTTGGGCTTTTTCTCAGCAATGCTTTCCTTCCGCTTCTGTTCTTGCTGGAGCCAAAGCATAAGTGGAGAGCTGAAATTACTTTCTTCTTCTTCCGCTGTTTTCGGTTCTGTGAGGGAGAAAATAGATAGGGGCCAAAGTGGACGCCATAGCAAACACTTACTGAGTACTTTATGCACGTTATCTCCAAGCCTAACAACATTACACAGCTGGTTTTATTACTTCCATTTACAGATAACAAACCTGAGGTTCAAAGAGGTGGAGCAGCTTGCCTGAGGTTATAGCTGGGAAGTGACCAAAACTAGAATTTTTTTTTTTTTTTTTTATGTGAAGTTATGCTGTCTCTCTGGTAGTTTCTGGTATGACAATCTGACAGTTTTTCAATAAGTAATTGCCCTCAACAGAGTCAAAGCTAAAAAATAACACTGGTCAACATGTATGAAACACTACATATGAGGCACTCTTCTAGGAACTTCCTGTATTAACTCAGATAAACCTCACAACAATCCAATGAGGTAGGTGAGAAATGATCTAAATTTTAAAGGTGAGAAAACTGAGGCAGAGAGAGGTTAAGCAGCCCATGTTCATACAGCCAGTAAGTGGTAAAGCTGGGATTTCAACCTATCTGACTGCAGAGTCTGTACTCTCAGCCACCACCCCTCACACTGCCTTCTTACAGAGAGATGCATCAATCCTCTCCAGGAATCAGCAAATCAGCAGAATGTGATTGCATCCCAAGTCGTATGGCTAAGCATTTTCTCTACCTGGTTTTCTTCTGGGAATCCCCTCAACGGAAAAGGACAAAGTCTTATATCCAGAGCTCTCTAGTCTTGAAGTGACTAGTTGTTTACTGATGAAATTCATCAGGACAGAAGTGCTATGGAGATGTATCTGGCGTCATAACCTAAATCTGGCTATATTATATAATAAAAATGGTTCTTGGTCTTCACTAGTGACAACTAAAGGATGAAGGCAGTTTATTGTGAGCTATTTAAGTCACACTGCTGTTACAGCAAACAGAGCAGAAGAGTATTTATAGGTTTTAGTTTTGTGTCCTTTGGCCAATCGCTTAACATCTTTAGCGCTTTGACTTTTTTTTTTTTTTTTAAATCTAGAAAATCATTAGGTAGAGAAGGTGACTTTTACAGTACTTCTGGCTTTGAAATTCTGATTCTAACCCGTTACCCATCTAACCTGTTACCCACGCACACACCTGAATTTTCTTGTTCATCTGCTGGATTCTGTGTTGTCTGAATCTCAGGAAGAACAGCCACTTGCCTACACGAAAAGAAAACCAAATGTGAGATGTAACACCAGCTAGTTCTTCAATTCAAAGATAAAAACTGTCCACAATCTACCATACAGCTGTATCAATTATACAAAACAACCACTAGACATGAACCACAGGATGCTTTGTGAACAACCTGTTGAATGAACACACCACCACACTACTGTACGATACATAACATCAACTATCTTTTGTGAGATTCTCTCCCAAACATTTGACATGAAGTTTCTGCTTTTGGAGTTGTAGACTGTGTCCTTAAAATTCTTCTCATACCCTTAACTGTTAGAAAAAAATAAAAGGACGCTTGTTAGAAGCAGTTCTGGAGTTCCTTAAGTGAGTTAGCTGGTTTAATTAAAAACAAAAGCAGCCTGCATGATGAACCAGTAAACCATACCTATTTTCACTTTTTACAATTAAATAAAACCTGCAAACAATCCAGATGCAGATCAAGAGGGAACTAGTTAAATAAATTACTGTAGGTCTACACAACAGAACTGGAGGCAGCCATTAAAAAATGAAGTGGCACAGAGATATGTGCACAATACAGTAGCTGAAAAAAAACAAGTATAGACCAGTATGTACGGCATTATTTTATGTAAAAAAGGTATCTACGTATTCAAATGTACACCATGCATATCTGTATGCACAGAAATGTCGGTATGAATGAAAACAAATTACGAGCAACGATTACCTCTAGGCAATAAATTCGGAACAGAGTAGGCAGGATGAACATGGAACCATTACCCATTATTTAAATAATTCTGTGGGTTTTTTTTCTTCTTTACAAGCATGTATTAATTCCATTAAAAAAAAACTTTGGCAAAAATAAATAAATAAATAAAAAATCAACACAAATCAGGAAGGACTATTTTCTAAATGAGGTGGACAGAACTGAGTGCTTCATCTCAGGGAACTAAGCTTTACACCTACCCTGCAGGCTGCCCACGCTCTTTCTGTGGCGACTGTTCCACGTTAGCTATGTCCTGCTGCTCTGCCTCTGCTCCTGGAGTCCTGGAACAGAATCGTTTGTATCTTTTCAAGAAAAACAACAGTAAATATGTATCCAACATGGAGGTCAGTCTAAAGAAACGACTCTAACAGGATCTGATAAAATTTATGGGCTGAGAAAACTAACCTGTGGTGATATGGGTTAGACAGTGGTTACCTTGAGGGGGTACTGACTAAGAGGGGGCACCAGGAGCCTTCTGGAACACTAGAAATATTTTATGTTAGGATCTGAACGGCAGCTACATGGATGCATACCTAGGTAAAAGTTCACTCTGTGTACTTTATGTATATTTTAATGACAATGTTTCAGAAAAGGACACCATGAGGATCTACAACAGGTGGTTTTGCCCTCCAGACAGCAATAATCATCCCTTAGTATCCTAACTAAGCCTCAGCAAAAAAGAAACAGGAGCAAACAGCAGCACTGTTCTAAATCAGAGCAAAGAGCAATTAAAGATGTGGTTCTATCCAGGGGACCAACTGCCCGCGGATGGAACTAAATTTTACTCTATAAATCACCACCGTGAGGAAAAAAAAAAAAAAAAAAAAAATCAAAGTCAAAGCCCAGAAAACCCAAGTAATACAACTTGGGCAGAGGTGTGTCCCTCCCAGAAGGCCACTTCAACAGCCTCTGATCCAGAGCATGAAACCCCTCAGACCCAGCAGAGCCAAGGTCTGCATCTCTCACCCTGTGACTGAGGTCAGGGGTGTCATGTTGGCTTCTTGGTCTGGAATGTGTGCTTCAGAAGAACTGGTCCGCAAGTGGGAAACTTTGTGCTTCTTGCCACTCCCTTTGTCCAAGGGCAGCTGAATCCGTTTGATTTTTGGTTTGGGTTTCATGGGCCCCGGCACTGAGGGACTTGCTGACTGCTGTCCAGAGGACGGAGAGCCCCCAGGAGAGGTGGAGCTGGCTTGCATAGCTGAGGATAAAGCCTTATTCTGCTCCAGCCCCATGCTATTAGGAGCATCTACTGTCTGGGTAAAGTTGGAGCCCTGGGTCCCTGGAGCGGAATCAAGATCCCGCTGGGAAGAGAGAATCCCAGTTTTGCTGGCGAGGAGCTGGCTCACGTGCTGGAGCTGATAGTGTTCTTCTGCCTCCCCTGAAGGCGAAGCAGCTGTTACGCCCGCGGTCTGAGTCGAGGGGCGCACACAGATGCTGGATGCTGCCGTCATTGCAGCAGTAGAGGGAGTCTGTGACGTCCCCAGCTGTGGAAACATTCCTGAACTTGGCGGTAAAGCCACAGGCTGGTCTTGAATCCCCAGGCTCTGCTGGCTGGCTTTGATTAAAAGGTTGCTTATGGAGCCAATATCCGGGCTACCAAGCAACCTCGGGTTGGTTAACGCGACATGTCCTGGAACGGACGCGCTACTTGTAGGGGCGGTTGTAGTTTGCATGGATACAACGTTCAGGACGGAGGAACCGGAGGCCAAGCCAGACACAGGCCCTGACGTGAGGTGGCCGGTATCCTGGCTTATGGTGGCTGCACCCGCCGCCGGGGCAGCAGCCCCTCCCACATTCTGTGGTAACAGGGGCGCCTGTTCAAAATACATGATGCCGGACTTAGACCTTTTTATGATGTTGGGGACAGTTCGGTGAGATGAAGTATTAAGTGACCCCAGGTCTAACAGATTGGGATGATTTGGAAGCTGGGAGGGTGTGAAGTTAATCAATGTCATGTTGGAAACCACGTCGGAAGGGGCGATGTTTGAAGGGGTACTAGAGGGAGCGAGTTTTTTATTCTTTCGGGTCTGCAGGCGAGATATGGGTCTTTTCTTGAGTCCAGAGGATGGAGTGGCGACTGTGGTACTGAGATCTGTCCTCTGGCTGGCTTCTGAAACCAAAAGCTGGGGATCTGGAGGAGGCTGGACCCCGATAAGTAGGCCTGAAGGAGGACTGCTGATGTTTGGTGGGAAGCTACTCTGAGTAGCTGCAGGGAAGGAATGTAAGTGCTGGTGATGAGGCATGGGGAGCAGTCCTTTGCTAGCAGGAGGGAATAAAGACTGGGAAGTCGGCAGGCTTGGATTGAGTCCTGTGGTTAGGGTGAGACCACTTCCCATGGGCCCCAGTACTGACGTGTTTGTCTCCATCACACTGGGTGCAGAACTAACAGAAGAGGTCAGCTGGATTTTTTGGGTCACTCCATTCGGAAGAGTCTGGAGAACGTAAAGTGGCTGCATGTTCTGGTTAACAACAATGAGTTTCTCGGTGGCTGGTTTCAGGTGGGGCGGAGTGGTCTGGACAGCGGCGTTAGAAATCTGAGACGGGCCAGGGCTGTCGGTAGAGTTGGGCACGTATTTCTGGTTCTGGATAGGAACGGTAGGGGAAACAGGTACCTGAAGGCCAGGGGTGCTACTATTTCTAGTTAAATCCTGGTTGTTGCCATGACCTTGCTCCACCGAACCACAAGGAGGGCTGGAGATGTGGTCTGCATCCATGTGACCTTGGATAAAGTGGTCAGGAGTCATGTGGCCTTCAGGGCTGGGATCTACTCCTGGACTCAGCAGTGAGGAGTCACCTTCAGAGGAGGCCACAGATTTTTCCGGGATGGTTCCTCTCTTCTCCCCTGAGTCTGAGATTACAGCTAGCCTACTGGGGTTCTGGCTCGGGACAGTGGGACTCCGCGTGGTCAGGACAGAGAGGTCTGACGGCAGCTCTAGTGGCAACTCGAACTGCTCCTCTGCTGAGATGGAGGAAGAAACACTGCTGTCCACGGCTTCCGTTGTCGGCAACTGCTGAGAAAACACTTCGAAAAGACCCATGTCTTTTTCACGATTACTATCAAGACCCAAACCTTCACCAAGATTCAGGAGTTCCGACGAAGAGGACTCTGGGCTCTCACCCAAAGCCTGCATGGATGGAGTATTCTTTAGTACAAAGTCCATAATGTCTGAGGGCAGGATGTTCCCACAGTCATCACTGTTGTTATTATCTGAATCCGATTTCAGGAGCTCAGTATTATAGGTGTCCAGTAAGTTTTTGTCTGAGGGGGTGCTTGTGTGGACCCTGCGGCTTGACTCCAATGAGCTGAGCTGAGCTTCCAAGGAATCCTGTCCCTGTGTTTTCACTCTGCTCACAGCGTGGCAGTTATCCATCTTTGGCTCATTTTTGTGGCCAACAGAGCTCTTAATGACATGCTCTTTTTCACCAGTGTCTTCAGGCCGATCCATCTTCAAGTTCTCTGTTCCGTTTTCTTTACTGTTTCTTTTTGGAATCTGGCTGCTTTTCCTCGTGGTGGCTGTGACGCTAGTATCACTCTCTGTCCCATCGTCAACACCATCCAACTGTGAGATTTTTGGAAGATCACATTGCTCCTCCTCCCGAAATAAATTATGGGGTGTCAGCCGTTCCTCTCCACCTGAAGAAATCACTGTCCTAGTGAAATTGTAATAGTATAAATCGTCTTCGTCGGAAGTGCTCAAGTCATCGGCCCCGTCCACCTGTCCTTCAGCGGATCTCTTGCCTCGCTTCTTCCCAGTTGAGCTGCTGTAAAACGGAATGTCTTCTTCGCCATAGGACCTTACTCCATAGAGTGGGGTGAGCCCAAAGAACATGTTAGAACGTGCCCGGGCGCTGCGACGGGGATATCTCCTCTTGAAAGAGCCATCCTCCTGAGGTTTGGGGCCATCTGGAAGCATTAGGTTTCTGTCCTGTACTGGAAGATTCTGATAGTTATTACTTTGAGAATCCTGGGATGAGGTATTATTGGGGCTTGCTTGGGCGACCGGACCATCTCCTGGACCTTCGGAAGTGGAAATCGGTTCTGTTGGAGAGGCTGACTCTATCTGCAAAGGGGAAAGAGGACTACTTTCTTTTAGGGTATTCTTGGACTGACTCTCACCCTCCATTTTTAGAGGTGTCAGTGTTACTTTGACTGTGCGTTTCCGGGGTGTCTGTAATTCCTTGGCAGACCCTTCTACTTGCATGGATGGAGCTTTGGGGACTCCTGGAATAGAATGGACTTTGTCCCCAATCTTATCAGAGGAAACATTATTACATGGTCGTTGCCCCATGAACTCAGGAGGCAAAACTTCATCAACGAACTCTGGCTTTAGGTTTCCTTCCTCACCAGTTGCCACCTGACCAGGTTCCAAAAAAGATTGACTGGAATGCTTTTCTTTGAACATTTCTTTACAAGATTTTTTCCCTTTCTGTCTCCTGTCTCTGGAGCTGGATCCCACGTGCTCGTTGATAATGGACGATCTGCTGCTCACTCCAGATAGCTTCAAGGTTTTGACTTTAGTATCTTCATCGGGAGGGGAGTTTGCTGACTGGGTGGAATCTGTCTGTTGGTCTCGATCATTCCTCTGCCCTCTCAAATGGAGTGGCGGGTACGGGAGGGCCTCTTTAGAAGAAAACGGCACTGAAGACAGTTCAGCAAAAGTGCCCGTTTTACTAACATTTAATTCTCCAGCTGTTGCATTATGAACCAGTGGGGCCAGTTTCGGAAGGCCAGGGTAAGCCACATTATGTGCCGATCCCTCTGAGTTCTTGGAACTCGGCATTTTGGTCTTCTCTCCCTTCGAAGAGGAGCTCTTGGATGTTGAGTCTGAAGCGCTGGAATGCTTCATTTCTGAAGATGAAGAGCCATCGAAGTGACTGGTTTTAGTGCCCATAGTAACTACCGTCCTTTGCAGATGTGAAGAGGTGGGAGTGTTCTGCCCTAAATTAGTGTTAGAATTCAGCGGCCCTAAGACATGATCAACCGCTTTGGCACTTGACTCGAGATCTGCGGCGGTCCCTACGGTGGCGACTGAGGAAACACTGTTCCTGGAGTAAGTGCTCCCAGTTCTCATTGGAGACATTATCCGGAGTTTAGACCGCTGGGGTGACAAGGAAGAAGTACTGTGACGCCTGGAGCCAATGCTTCGAAGTCCAGAGGAGAGTAAAGGGTCACCCACTGTGACTATCTCATGAGTGGTTGGGGTAGGGCTTCCTAAACGAGAGAGAAAGTAATAAAGTCCATTACAGATCAGACACGTGTGCTGTACCACTGGTTTCAATGACTTAGCTAGATATGTTTACAGCTAACGGAAAAATCAACATTTTCCATTGGCAGAAGTCACCACGATAAAGGTGCCTGACAGCATTACAAACTAATCTTTGAGCTGACCTCCTTGGGTCGGGTAGGTCAGTGAAGTCTTTTACCTGCAGAAGGCAGCGGCCGACAGCCAGGGGATCTCTGTGTTGGAGAATAGCTGGGTGTTCGAATCCTAGGGACCTTTGAGATGACGTGATAGAAACAGGAACCAGAGGTTTGTGAATGAGGAGGTCGATCTGGTGATGGAGGACTTACAATTTCAGCTGTGTTTTGACTTTCTTTAGGTGAGATTTCTGTGGCAGGAAATAAAAACTCTTACTAAAAAAGTTTAATTAAGATATCAAACAAATGAACCAAGAAAAAGCCAGCTGTCAGGTTAAGTACCAAAACAGAAGCAAATGTGACCTCCCAAAGCAAGGCCTTTTTCCCACCCGTCAATCGCAATATTCCCCCAAATCGAATTCAAGTCCCATCTTGATTAAAGGCTAACCTGCAAAAGATGTTGGACTGTGAGCGATGGTCCTGTTTTCATCATGTTCAACAGTGCTGTTGATGTCTGGCTCTACAACCGGAGGACGGCATTCCACTATCTTGCACGTGTACACGCAGCGTTTGCGAGCATCCGTGGTGCTCCAGTACACCCGAGAACACCTGCACGCAGATGGTAACGATCACCGTGAGTGCGAGGACAGAAGCAGAGACTGACATTTGTCAAAACCTCTTCTCAGCCTAGGTTCCCTGGCCTCCTTGATTTATAAAATTTAGCTTTATTTCATGGATTCTTATTAGAGGGTCTCCTGGTTAGGGTCTTCCAAGTTTTTTGAAGTCCTTGGTTTTTCCTGGCCTCTCAGAAAACAGCATCAAATCCTTTTTTATTGTGTTGTAAGCAGGGGACAAAATTAGTAAAACAGCCTAAAATGCAAAGAAAAAAAAAAATACTAACTATTGATACTACAAGAAATAGTTATTGGCCTTCAGGAAGGGATAACTGCCCCACCATGTGTACAAAGTGAGGAAAGAACAAACCTGGCGTGTTTCCTTTGGGAGAAAAGCCCCATGAGACAAGAGAAACGGAACTGCTTCAAATCTGCTGGATGCTGACGGAGCCTAGCTCTTTACACTAAGAGCTGCCAGCTAAATGTGGAGTAGAGACTGTGTTTTCACAATTGAAATGCAGAATAAATCAGAGTATATATAACAAAAGGGAGACTCCAAAGGGGAAGAGAGAGAAAGCGAATTTTAAATTTATATCGTCAGTTTGCTAGAAGTTTAAACAATTTGTTTCATGCGGGAAAGATTACAAATTCTTATTGGACTATTTGATTGTTATTGTAGGGGTTATTTTTAGAAGGACCTATAAAATGTAAAACGTAAAATGAGGACAGAGGCATGAGGTGTTTGATCCCTGACAACACACTGGACTTCTGAACTGAGGTGAATGGAATTTAGTGGAATCTTAAGAGACTGGCCTGGTGTTTTCTACCTAGGTTTTATTTGGAAATGATTCTGAAATTACGTCAACAATACTTTCCTTCTACAACTGGATCTAGCTGACATAAAATGATACTTTAGTCCCAATCTACGAGAAGTAGCAAAAAAAAAAAAAAGGAATTAGTTAAAAGTCACTAACAAGTATGGCTCTACATTTAATGACCTACTCACTGCTTCAGGGTACTCAAGGGGTGGGGCTGCTGTCTTCTCTCTACAGAGCTACTTACTGATATCCAATAGGAAAGAGCTTATCCTCACAGTCAGAGAGATCATTCAGAATCCCTAAGCAGTCAATTGTCATGGAGCCTAAGTAAGAAAAGAAGAACTGATTAGAGGCAATCATGAGAAGGCCCACTTTATAATTGAAGACTAGAAAGTACCTCAGTGACACAGCCAGCCTTCCCCAACAACCAAGGCCCATGTCATACCAATCATCATGTGGATATTTTCTGGTTCTAAGCCATTGAGAAACTTCCTTCTCAAGCTGATTCCTTCAAAGTCCACAAACACTCTTCTAAAAACTTCAAATCCATTCTCAGGAACCACCTTAAATGAAAAGCCAGGGCAGCTGTTAGGCTATCCCTTTTACACACCATACTCACGATACTGACTCAGAGGGAAAGTGCAGAGCGTATCTCAAAATCACCCTTCTGTTTCACTAGCAGTGCCTCTGTTATTGCTCCTAAGGGGAGGTGATTCTAGGAATACCTAGAATCACCTACTAGGAACACCTAGGAGGATGGTGAAATACAGTTTACCATCTTGCTATTTTCAGCCTCTTTTCCTAGAGAATTCAAAAAGCAGCTAAAGCCATCTCACCTCGCCTTTGATCAAATCCCGATGTCGTTGGCAATATACTTTTTTATCATCCAGAAACACACAGTTCTTGGCGCGGGAACACATGAAATGATAGTTGCTGGTGCAGGATGTGAGGCAGCAACCCACAGTGGCTCCTGGCTTTTGGCAGAATTCACATCTCTAACAACCCAGAAAGAACAGAGTCCAAGTCAGACTTTCAGAAGTTTTAGCCATTTTCCATCCCCCCCTAGAGAGTCACCCCATTCCGGGTTTCCCACAATTCATTTTGCTATTGGTAATCTGCTGAATTACAGAAAAGTGATATGAGCCATAAAGCCTCCTCTACAAATCCTTTCTTTCCTATGGCCCATGCGGCCTATGATTATTAAATTTAAATATTACAATTTGATTTAGAACTTGAACCAAAACAGTTTTTTCTAGGATGCACAACTGATTTAGAGAAGATGAAACTTTGAAGATCGATGTTAAAAACATCATCTTGGTAGAAAGCTATTACATCCCAAAGAACTCAGTTCTGGAAAGATTATACTAGTCAGAGACATAACGGTTCTTAATTACTAGGCTTAATTGATGAACTTATGTGATTCAAAGATTTCCTTCAACTAGGCTATATGTTACTAGCTCATTCTGTCACAGTCACAGTCTGGGCTCCTCTCCAGGGAAGACTTTTTATTTGTGCTCTCCGCACATTTTACTTATGTTTCTTATGCATGTGCTATTTTTTGTTTCTTCCTGATAATCTTTCATTTTCTCCCCCCCCGTCAAAATATAGCTTTACAAATTTTACTCCGTCGTAGGCTTTTCTGATTACTCTAAGCTGCTACTAATAATCACTGTCTACATCCCCCCCTCGTGTATGTATTTTGTGAGTTTATCCTATGGAGCCTCAGAGTGCTGATTCAACTGGAACGTCTGAGGTCATTTTGTCTAAATCACTTAATAAATTAATACCTTTCTTGGGCCTCTGAATTATTTCCCCAACTGGATAAGACTTCGTTTTCTATTGCTTTTGTACCCATCCTCCAAGGGTAAGAATAGCAATCTGCCTACAGTGTACACCAACATTTGCTGCTGGCTAACCATTCTGAAGGAGCTATGAGAAACACCAGCGAGGCAGCATTTAGCCCCAGAAAGAACATCTGGAAACTGAGAGGCATTCTCTTCCATAACATTCACCCACAGGTTCTTACCAGCTGCTTGCCCCTGATCACAGCCATATGCACATTCTTTAGTGATCCATCATCATCTTCAAACACTTCTGCTGACCACAAAGCGCAATTTACATGTGTCCATTCGTTTTGGCCAATGTATAGCAAACGGCCAGCATCCTATGAAACAAGAGATTTCCTTTTTTCTTTGAAGAATATAATGTCAAATAGGGTTTTCCTTGGTATTAGCTTTACCTCCTTCAGGATAACTTCAGTAAATCAAGTCTAATTCTTTAACTTAGGGGTGCACACAAAAATCACAATTCAAAGTTTCTTTGTTTTCACGTCTCACCTTTTTCGATTACCTTTTCTACAGACTGGAAGTATTTTATAATCATAAAGAATTAAAGAACAAGCAATATGTGTTAGGTTTATAGAAGTGCCCACTGACTTCTTTAAAACCATATTTCAAAGCCAGTTCTCTCAGCTTGCATTAAAAACCTTTTTAAAAAAAACTGTAAGCTTACTATGTGCCAGGATCCAAATAAGGCTTTACATACATTATTTCCTTTAATCCTCATAACCATTCTGAGGTAAGATTATTATTATCCTCATTTTAAAAACGAAACTGAGGGTCAGAGAGGTTAAACTCTTTGCCAAGGTCAACAAGTAGGCGGCAAAGCACAGAAATGAATCCAGGCAACCTGCCAGACCTGGGGACCTTAACCACACTGCTAATAACTACATTAAACACAAGCTATTTAATGTGCAACTTCTGTTTTATTCACTTTCATAAAATCTTTTTTTGAGGAACTGCCAATATAAATTACAAGATATCAGCATGTTAATTTAAGGCAACTCATCTTTTAAATCAATTACATCAGTTATAGAAAAAAAACCCAAATGCCACAAACTAAGTGACAAATATTCATTTGGCTAGTCTACTAAGCAGGACCCAAGGCACCAAGGTACTTACATTAGCACTGTCGTCACCGTACGTCAAACACAATGCACATTGTCTATTGTCTTCTATGCCTGGGGGTGGGTTCAGTTCTGGACTGTCTTCTCGACTCCTATCAGTACCTTGGAACCCAGAAGACATACACTTAAAATTGGCAATACTATGTCTGATATCCGGGAAAAAAGAAAACAATTCAGCTTAAATAGCCTAGAGCCTATGAAATCAGCACGTTCAAAAAGTGTTCAAAGTTATGCTACCTTACTATCCCTTACATTACTTGTATCAATTCTCTGTTAACATTCCAAGTGAAGCAAAAAGAATGATTTTATTACATTTAAGGATCACCGGGAAATTTTTCCAATACGGAAGTACATTAACTTTAGAGTCACAAAGTCAATCATTTGCACCCAGAGAGAAATGGATAACAAGTCTTCATCTGGTGTCTTACTCAAAATTGGCGGTGTAGGAGGATGCAGAGGAGTTGGTGAGTCTGGTTCTCCAGGCCCTTTAGGTTTGGGAGCTGGAATGATTTTCTTCATTAAAGGAGGCTGCTCAGTGTGGCTGTTTTCCTCTCGCTCCTGCCACTGAGCATAATTATGGTCAAGTGAAGGTGGAAGCACTGCGTTTGGTAACATCCCACTGCTGGAAATAATCGATTCAACAAGTATTTATTGAACTCCTACAAGATACCCAGAACTGTACAAAACAGTCAAATTCTTGATATCATCAGGTCTCAGGCCTCGGCACAAGCCTTTCACAGACTGTAAGAACAAGTCACAGAATTTGAAAACTGCCTACACAGGACTTTATTATTTTTAAAAATATAATCCCGATGTATTGTGACTCTTGGTTAAACATCTAGAAAAAAATGATAACCTCATCAGTGTGTCAAAAGGATTCACTGGAATAGAAATTTAAGGTTAAATATGGAGAATCAAGAACTGTTGAGAGCACCATTTGAACTAAATAAAATAGAACCCAGTTATAACTGGGCTATATATATATAGTACATGTATTGTACATATGCCACAAGTTCCCTAAAACAACAGATACATAAATAAAGAAAAAAAGGGCAGCGGACTGCAATAAACATTAAGTGTTGTCTCTAAACCAGCAATAAAAAGGCATTTCAGGGCTTCCCTGGTGGCGCAGTGGTTAAGAATCCGCCTGCCAATGCAGGGGACACGGGTTCAATCCCCGGCCCAGGAAGATCCCACATGCCGCGGAGCAACTAAGCCCATGCACCGCAACTACTGAGCCTGCGCTCTAGAGCCCGAGTGCCACAACTACTGAAGCCCGCGTGCCACAACTACT
Source organism: Balaenoptera ricei (assembly GCF_028023285.1). Taxonomy (NCBI): domain Eukaryota; kingdom Metazoa; phylum Chordata; class Mammalia; order Artiodactyla; family Balaenopteridae; genus Balaenoptera; species Balaenoptera ricei. Next base: position 13,969,765 of record NC_082646.1, read on the forward strand.
GAAGCCCACGCGCCTAGAGCTCGTGTGTCTAGAGCTCATGTTCTGCAACAAGAGAAGCCATGACAATGAGAAGCCCAGGCACCGCAATGAAGAGTAGCCCCCGCTCGCTGCAACTAGAGAAAACCCACGCACAGCAACGAAGACCCAACACAGCCAAAAACTAAACAAATAAATAAATAAATTTATTTTTTTTTAAAAGGCATTTCAACTGATTAACCTTTAATATTAAAACCTAGTCTAAAAAAACCCCTCAATCTAAAAATATAAGAACGCTCAGATTTCTAGCTGACGAAGCGAAAAAAAGTAATACTGAATTTACTCACTTGCTTGATACTTTATTTGGCTCCCAAAACCTGGACTTTTTGACACTGAACCATGGAAAAACACGTTCCATTTGCTAACAGAAAAACAAACAAACAAAATGTAAGCATGTGACCATTCATTTGGAAAGCACATAAAAACCAACAACTTCACACCAGCTTCTCTGTCAATATGAGGATGATTTCAGGCCACCAAGGGAAAGATCCATCCACTCTGGAACCTCACTAATCTCCTCCCAAAGAATCAGAGGAACGAATTAAACCAAAAATGATTTATACACATGACAAAGCAAAACACAGACGAGAACAAGTCTGTTCTGTTCACGTGGTAACAACCCGCGGATTAAGCATCAAAGACATGAACTATTAATATCATTCACCCGAATAAAGAAGGACTTGACCATGCTGTTGGCTTTTTTAATCTCTGGCTGCCCTCCATCTGAGTTAATGGCTGCTTGAATGATCTTCACGATATCATCGCTGAACTCCAACTGTATACAAAACAAAGCGTTCATTATTCATAGAGCAGTGCGCTCTCAGAACCACTTCCTCTTCCCTCCTAAATCATCCGGCACAGAGATCCAAGAGAAGACGGACACCCCATTTTAACACGGTGTAATTTCTCTTTAGTGGAGGCCTTTGGGATTCAGTTCATAATTAACTTGTGGCAGTCAAGACATGCCAGGCTAATAAGGTAAGAATGCAGATAAATTAGCTGTATCCTGGTAAGTTACCCAAACAGGGCCACGATTTTTTACTTAGACTAAAATGAATAAACACCTGAATAGCAAACACGGACCATGAGATAACAGATGATCACTTCCTACACTTTCTTAAAATCATAAAATTAAAAGGCATCTATCTAGAAACGAATATCCATTATAAAAAGACATATTATTCAGATGTGATCTCAAAAGGGGCAAATCAATTAATTGCACATTAGTATTTTTCCATAAACAGTTTTAATATAAAAATAATTTTAATATAAAAATAATTTTTGAAGAACTCAGATGAAAGCCAAATAAATAGACACTACCTTCTCTATCATAACCCATCTTCCAAAACACAGAACTAAAATAATTCACATATTTTTAGGTATTTAAAACCACATGACATTTCTAAATACAATACAAATCATTTTTTAATGCTAACACCCAGCCTCATCCCCCAAAAGACCCAAGGAAGCTAAACTGGAGCTGGAAATTTGGGTAGTTTGCTGTATAGACATACCACAGATGTGTAGTTCCCTTGGTCCATTTTCCTCTTGACTCCTTCCAGATCTAAAGGCTGTTGATCTTCCTGTTTGCTGACCTCAGTAAGCACTGGTGGATCAGGCCCTTCTGGGGAGCTGCGGGAAGGTATACTCTCCTCTGTCTCAGGATTTAAGTCCGGAGGTTTGGCAGCCTGTCGTCAGGAAAGATATGTTTCTTTTATCTAACACTGAAAATGAGGCACCTATGCAGATTCTACTAAAATGAATAAAGATGGTACTGAATGATGCATATTATAAAACCTAAAGAACTTAAAAGTAATCAGAGATTTCTCAAATACTAGAAAAGGAAAGTTAAAACGAGCTGGCTATCTAATAGCTTGGCTAGGCTCACTGAGGAGCTTTGCTTGATAACTCCCAACCTAGTATGAATAAACAGAAACTGTCCAATTCCTTTTGAGTAAGACACAGATACAGCTAATTTTCCTATTCAAAAAACAGACTCTATTAAAAGATAAAGCAGCAGCCTAGCTCTGAGTTAAAGTTATCCAACTTATTAACATAACTTATGTTATTCCAACATTATACCTGTGTTCCCAATGACTACTTTATGTATATAGTTCATGACTTAAACGGACAAGAAGCAGTGATTTTCAAATCGTGTCCTGAGGAGCCCTGGAACTTTGCTGGAGCCGAAGGGTCTCTGGCCCCACCACCACCCTCGTGGAGCAGGCCACCATCCTGCTCCCTCTTACCTAGAGCACCACCACTGCCTCCTAACCACGCCTCCTGCCTCTAGGCTCAGTCCTCTCCAATCCTTCCTCTCACTCCAGTCAGAATCCTTTTTTTTTTTCTAAAAAGTAACTCTGATCAGGTTACTCTTTTGGGTGAAGTCCTTCATTGGGCTCCCCATGGCCTTCAGAATACAAAGGCCAAATTTCATATTACAACAGCAAGACCTTTGAAAGAGATATGGCCCCTTCCTTCTTCTTACCCCAGAGAAGGGTTTTACTCTTGGTGCTAAGAATGTTCTTAATAGCCTAAGGCCAAAACAAGGAACTCTACAAAACTACATGAAGAATGAAGCAAAAGAAAATAAACTGAAAAGCACACACACACAAAAACGCACACATTCCACGACTAGGTAAAAACCACCATTCGGAATACAGAATGAGGCTTGGGCCTACCTGTCGGTAGCGTAGCAAGTGGCTGGTGGTCCGAGAGTTCAACAAGGCTGTCAGTACTTGCTTCAGAGAGATCTGGAGCTCTTTTTCAAGGGCCAGTCGCCACTCCGCAGGGTGCCGCTCAGTACAGTTCACACAAGTGTAGGCCACACTTTCCGGAAGATTAGACAGGATCTCATACATCTCATCTGGGAAAACAAAAACCTACAATGATGAGGTGCTCTGAAGAGTGGGAGACAGGGAAAAGAGAAAGCTATTCCACTGAACTTAATATCAAGCTGCATGTTAGAACAGTATTAAGACTCTCACACCCCCCCGAAGAACTCATATGTATTGATCTCCGAAGGGACATTAACAACACTAACTCAGGATTTAGTCACTGGAGAATCAATAGGTTATGGTATCCACAAAGGACAGCAAATAAATATCTTAAAGAATGTGTTCAAGATAAATGAGCACAAATTTAACACAATGTTCTTATTTTAGAGACCAAAAAATAAATTTAAAAAGACTTCAAGTAACAACACTACCATAATTTTATGTCTATAGTACTTTGGGGGCTGTAAATGCAGCTGTACCAAGAAAGAAGGAAACTGTAATAAAAAGACTCCAACCTTCTGTACCTGAAAGATTCTCACATTTGGAATGGACCCATCGATCACACTTCCCACACTGCATCATCTTACTCTCATAGTCATCGTCATCATAACACTTATCACAAAGAGGGCAGAAGTTTCCTGAAAGCAAAGCAGAGCTTTCAGCAGAGCTTCGGTTCACATACCAATGCCTCTAAGGCCCTTGACTCACATATGCCAATGTGATGTAAAATGCCAGCCACCATATTCTGCTTCTGAAACTTACAAATGCCAGCATGCATCTACCGTGGAACGTTTACACATCTGTAAAGTGTCAAGATTATTCTGAGCTCTCAGAATATGTCACTAGTTCTCTTCTTTAGACCCATTTTTAAAGGTCATGAGGTAGATTTTATAGAAAAAGAATGGAAGAGAGAACTTTCTCTCTTAAACATTCCAAAGAAATGTTTAAATTTTTAAAAAAGAGGAGAGGGTAATGGGAGTAAAAAAACACAATTAATTTACACTTTTCCCTTATTCCCAGTGCTTTTACATTAGAGCTTAGAGCAATGCTTCCTAAAATTTGGAAAAATATACACCCTTCATCAATTTGTTTTATCCATGTATCACCTCTTATTATTTTTTACTTAACAGACTTAATATTGATTTGCTTATTTTAAATAACTTCAATAGTGAACTTTATATCATTATTATCCTAAGTCAGTTTAATGTATTGGAGATAATTTTTTTCTAGCACAACTATTAAGATAAAATCTTTGACTCAGTACCACCTAAAATCATTTCTGAAACAATCAAATGGATATATACCTCACTTTGGGAAATACTGGTTTAGAGTATTTCTTTGTGGTGAGTTACTATAAAAAGTCCCCTTGATTCATCTCCCCAAAGATAACAAAACCTTTCTAGTTGCTCTAAGTCTCTGTGTAAGGAAAAGAGCAAGACCAGAAACTTAGGAAATCTGTGTAAATGGCATCCTTGACAAGAATGGTAAGACCTTTTCATTCCACTGCAGTGTCCAGTTCACCTCCCAAACACTAAGTACAACCTCTAAAAGCTGACGAAACTGGCTTTTCTGAAGTACCTTTAGCAAAGAGTTTGGCACAATCATGGCAGAGTGAGAAATCGTGAGACCACTGTGCATCCCACCCTTTGCCGGGAGTCGTGGATCCACAGCTCTTGCAGCGAACGCACTTGGTACAGATCTGGAAGAGATGAAAGAAATTCAATAGGAACTTCTTATTTTTAATATCTCTTCTTATTTAAGATGGTCTCAAATGCAATCCATTTCTAGAGTTGACTTCTCTACTGGGACGGCTTTTCTTCCTCAAGCAGGATATTCTTCTTACAATTTGTGCACGCCCAACAGTCCCATGACAATTCTCTCTGAAACTGCGCATTGTGTGAGAAACTCACCCAAACTTTCTTTTTCTTTGTGGGTTTGGTGGGGTAATTTGGTCCCAGGCACTCAGGGTGATAGCTGTTTCGGCACTTATTACACTCCAGCAGCTGCTGTAAGAAAATAAGAAGGCAAAAAGGTGGGCATCACCTCACCTTCACTGGACACCTGTCACTTAGTACCCCATTTCATACTTATCTTCAAGTAAATACAGCACATCACTGTGACAGCTTAAATTTCCTCATAAATTATTTACTCTCAAGGCATAGGGATTTATGTCCTGCCAAAGGCACTCTAGTGGTGAACATTCTGATAAAGGAGATTTGACTTACTTTGAGCATTTTATCCAATGCCACGTTTTCTGCTATATTCCCAAAATTAAATTAAAACACAATAGGCAATTGATTACACCCAGTTAAACAGTAAAAACAGGCTAAGCCAACAGAGGAAAAATGTGCGTACGAAATCCTAGATTAAAAGGCAGAAATGGAGATACAGAGTAATACTGTTAAGTGGCCCCATTACTCAGTGTCCTACCTTGGTGGCCTGGTGCTGCCTTCCACAAACATGACAGAACTTGCAGCGCCGACAACACCAGTTTTCCAGCTGGTCCTCCAGAGGGCGCTCGTGCTCCTCCAAACAAAACTTGTGGAAGGGCTCACAACAGACTTGGCAATACACAAACTAGGGTAAGATGGGAACACAGAGGCGGTCAAATAGCACGTAGAAATATCAACCAAATCCTACCTGCTTACTTTGAGCTTTAGGAGTAGTGGTATACATACTGTATTCAACAAGTTCACTAAGCAATGACTATGTTAAAAAAGCAGAATACTGGGGAGTTTCAGGAGACTAAAGCAGTAATAATAGTAGAATTATAAAATAACTAAATAGATACAATCTAAAATTTAATAGAATGTGCTAAGTGCCGTAAAAGAGGTATCAACAAAGAGCTAAGGCAACGTAAAAAAGTGGGGAAAAGAGTGGGGTAAGGGGAAATAGGGATGGTTTTAAAGGTTCTCTATAATCTACTAAATGACTGTAAGCTCTGGTTTGTCCTTCCCGTCTCTAATTTTAGAAGTAAGTTATTTTCATACTGATACAGAGATTTTCAGAAATTCAAATGAGTGTGACTCATAATTTTCTTTTGCCATAAAAGAATCAGTGGGACAACTGGTCAAAACTAAATAAAGTCTACTTAAATAACTGTAATATACCAACGTTAATTTCCTGATTTTGATAATTATATTGTGGTTATATAAGAGGATGTCCTTGGTTTTAGGAAATACACAGTATAAAATTTAGAGGTAAAAGGGCATATGTCTGCAACTTGCTCCCAAATTTTAAGAAAAAAAATGTCTACATATAAAATGTGTGTACATATTTTACTTCTTATTTTGTACAATACATATACAAAGAGAAAAGGATAATGCAAATTAAAAATATTAATTCTAAAGCAATTTTACTCCAATTAAAAAAAATATTAATGCTTGGGGAATCCAGGTAAAGGATGTATGGGAGTTCTTTGTACCACTCTTGTAGCTTTTCTGTAAATCTGAAATCATGTCAACATAAAAAGTTTTTAAAAATTTGAATGGAGGGAAAATTCATCAAGCACTGGTTATGCTTTAGGAGTACAATGTAGGCAGTGGGCTATTCATTCTCTAACTTCAGTTTTTAGGAATCCTGTGGGATTGCTGTGCACAGCTACACAATTTAAATTAGAGCAATTATACTCTGGAAAAAAAAAAAAAACCTGTTTTAACACAGAAGTTGAAGTACTGGTGTTACGAAAATAAGTTATTCCTGTGGGTAACATGTGTATGGATGTAACGAGAGTTAGATTATGTAGGAAAAGAGATACAGTAGACCCCTGGCACTTATATAGACAGAACAGTCTCAGTTTCAACGCTATCTAAAGCAACTCCAGCACTTAGAACAATATATTGTTCGTAACAGGCACTAAGAAAATATTTCCTTAATGAATGAATACCAGGCAATAATTCTGCTAACGTGTAATTTATTTTTTTAATGCCTTTATTTTATTTTATTAAATGTTTGAATCACTAAATTTTTTTAAAAAATATTGCTGAACGTTTACAATGACAATTTTGCATTTCTCCATATACTTTATCATATAATGATGTCATATATTTTCTAAATTTCTTAAATCTATATTTAAGATACAACCATATAATAAGAATCCCAAGGAAAATAAAACTTACACCTCAAAATTACTGTTCATCCCATTACTATTTAAGCTGCTAATTTTTGCCCATTAAAACTCCTTTTTTCTTCGCATATTTAAAAATCCACATACTGGTATCATTTTCATTTAAAAAGTCACTCTTTAATATATAACTTTCAGCATACAGTTATTTGTGAATATAATTTTGCAAAAAAATTACTTTATGTCTGATAGTTTACTTTTGAAATTATTTAGAAAGCTTAAAGATGTAGAAGAAAAATAGCATATCAGATTATATAATCTGCATACATAAAGGATTTGCATTGAACTAAATCACAGAGGCAGTTTTGGTGAATTCTTATTCAATATTGTCTGCACGTGCTAATGCGTAACCTAAAATAGCAAGTGGGCAGGACTGAATGTCTTAACTAGTGAGTCTCACTGATTGCTCAACATCTGGATTACAACTTGGCTTTGGGTTTTCTTTATGACCTTAGAATACATATGTGACAAATAATACCCTAAGGAGGTACTCAGGAATTGAGAACTGTATGAATGACAAATTACTGCTTCCTAGTTAAAACTGTGCTACCTTTCTTCCCCCTTATGGTAAAGGTGGCACATACTCACTGCAAAAAAACTCAAAAAGATAAAGAAAAAACAAAAGTCAACCACAATCCAACTACACTCTTAAGATTTTGGTGTAAATCCTTCAGAATTCTTTCTACATATATATTTCAAAAACATTTTTCCAAACCAAAATGGGATCATGCTTTTTACATACTATTTTGTGACCTGCTCTTTTAACTCAGTGATGTGTCATGGACATCTTTCCATGTCAATATGAATCTATATTATCATCTTTAGGACTTCATATGTGCCATTATATGCATGTCCTATAATTATTTTAACCGGAATACCAGCCCCTTATTGATGACATTTTGGGTTGTCTCCAATTTTTTATTATCATAAATACTGAAAATAAACCCTTCTGTTTATTATATATATATACAAATATGTATACATATAGAAGGGTTTATTATATATATGTATTATATACATACATGTATACAAACATACATATACATATAATTTATCTAATTATATCCTCAAGATAAATGCCTGGAGTGCAATTGCTGGGTTAGAGGGTATACCCATTTTAAAGATAAATACATATTTCCAAACAATCTTCTCAGAAAGACTGTAACTAATTTAGATTTCCAGAAACAGAAAGTCTCCATTTCCACTTGATCCTTTTTATCATGCTTTAATTTACAGTGTTTGGTAATCGGAAGGCTTAACGCTCCCCCCTCCCACAATGTTTTTACTTCTCATTTTGTGAATTATATACTCCTGCCCTTAGACTATTTTTTTTACTGGGTGTTTTCCTTTTTCTTATTAGTTGCTAAGAGCTCCTTATAGACAAGGAAGTTTTGCTATTCAACATAAAACAACTATCAACAGCATCTCTTTTTCTAGAAAAACATTTATTATTTCTTCCATGTTTGGACATCTAGCAAAAAATCAGAACTCGAATAATGAGTGAATTTAAGAGATGAAACTATTAAACTTCTCACAATAACTGCTACTCTAAAAAAAAAAAACTGCTACTCTAATAAAAAGCAGACTCCTTCCTGAAATTTCTAAAAAACTTCAAAAGCATTTCATTTGCAGGTTTCAACAGGATATAGTGCCTGCTATATACCAACAAAACAGAATATAATGATTTCTTTCATCACAGCAAAATAATCTATCATTATACTGTCTGGGGTACCAAGAAGCAGGATATCTTACCTCTACATGCCCACTACTGGCACAGAGAAAGCAAACCACCCTGGGTGTTATAGGAACAGAGGTCAAGATTCCTAAGCCTCCCATCTCCCACACATTTTCTGCTTCACAATCCTCCTGCGGAGAGAGAGAAAAAGATCATTTATGAGAGTTTTACGACATAACGCTGCACTGAAAAAACGCTGCATTGAAAATAAGGACGAAAAGCATAAAATTAGAGTGACACCAGAATGTCGAGAATATTTCATCTCAATGAGTTCAAAATAACTGCTGCTTTGAAAATTTTAAATCTCAGACACAAACTCTTAAAAGGCTCACCTGTTAACTACAATGCAAAGATTTACTGGGGTTGAATTTCCCTTAGAGTTTTGCTGATTCAAGCGATCATCATGGTTTGATAATACCTATGTGAAAAAATCACTTCCTCAGATACTGTTCTCATCTAAAAGCACTTTACAGCTCAGGAAGGGCAGGACTGGCTCCGTGCCTCTGTCCTTCAGTCAGTTCACAGACTGACCTGGTAACACTGACCGGAGTTCTCACACACCTGAACCCATCTATTAATGGCAGATCTTCATTCCTCCGCCCCACCCCCCGAAAGAATTTCCTCTCTTTCAACATCTTTGGTAACATCATTTTCTTGATTTAAAGTCCACAACACTCAACATACTCCCGTGGTCACTGAACAATTTTACCTTAAAGTCCACTCTGATCCTGTGGACTCCATCTGCTGGGACTTTCTGCTTTGAACTATTGCCATTGGAGAGAGTGCTGAGGATGTTCAAAGTGCCTGCATTCTCCTGCTTATTGACCGGAGGTGGTTTTTCCTATGGGGATAGAAGATGGATAAAGAACAAATCCACACCCTGCCTGCCTTCACTCTTGCAACAGATAATAATGCAAATGACAAATCTTAATAGATCTGGAAAACATGTTTCCAATATAAGTATCCTACAGAAACAGACAAGTAATCTTCAGGAGATTTTTTTTTTTCCATTGAAGCATTTTATTGGCACGTATGTATTTATACCCCTAGAAAACACATCCCAGGCTTTTCCCTCCTGCGTGTCTTCATCTTGCTTCCTCGTGGTCCACGATGCCAGCTGAGGTTGTCAGTACAATGAAACCACACTGACCAGATGGGAGCAGGTTATTCTGCCATTTTTCTAGATCTTGGAGTTGCACACATCAAATCTGGGGCTGATCACTCCACACTTGTGTAACCTGCCTATGAGATTCAAAACAATTTTCCCAGCTCTGTGATCATCAATGATTTCAGATTTGCCAACGTAACCATGCTTCATCATCACAGTTAGAAACTGGACAGGAACTCTGGAACATGCCTTAGTAAGAACCTGGCATTTGCCTCTCTTTTCAGCACTGCTGATGCTCTCAAGAGCATCAGCCTGGACTTGCATGCACACCACTACGGGGGCACAGCAAGAACCGGAAAAGTCTTAAAGACCTCTCTCTCCACATGATAAAAATAGTGAGTGATTGTTATAGACAAATACTGCTAACGGATGTTGAGGGGGAAAAAAAAATTATACTCATCAGCCTGCAGCATAAGCATGTGGGGCTACAAGGAAGGGGAAAACAACAAGGGGAAAAAAAGAGAAAAAATGGAAGTGAGCTAAAGCCTAAACCTGAAGTTTGCTAATTTTAAGAAATTCCACTGCCATCTACACAGAAGCAGAAATGCAGTTTCACTCAATCACGTAAATGTCAAGGATAAGGCTATTTCCCTACAGAATAGAACACATCTTTGACAAATGGCAGGGAAACAAATCTTTCCTCACCTTTTCTTTAGGCTTTTGTTTTACAGGAATACTGGGGCGAGGAGCCACTTTTTTCTGCTTGCTTTGCTCTGGACCTAAAGAATTCAAAATAAACTGCAGTCAGATGTCACTAAACTTACAGTTAATGCTAAATAGCAACGATGACTCTAGCACTGATTGGCCTGCAAAGAAAGGGGCATTAGAAAAAACAAAAAACTATTTAAACTCTAGGCTTTAAATAGGAAATTAAGACAGTATCTCCAACTTAACTGGTTTTTGCTTCTATTTCTTTATTATTATGTAACAGTTAAAAGAGAGCTAATTGGGACTTCCTTGGTGGTCCAGTGGTTAATACTCCACGCTCCCAATGCAGAGGGCCCGGGTTTGATCCGTAATCAGGGAACTAGATCCCGCATGCATGCCGCAACTAAGAGCCCGCATGCCGCAACTAAAAGATCCCTCGTGCCACAACTAAGACTCGGTGTAGCCAAAAAAAAAAAAATTAAATAAATATTTAAAAGAGAGCTAATTTTCTTGTACCAAAGACTTAAAAATACACATTTCAGGTTTCCAAATGCTGTTTAAGATGTCAGTGTCCTGTGCTGGTACTTCTGGTGCGGCAGTTCTTCCTGCTGTCCTCACTCACCTGACTCCGGAGGTGGAGGTTGCCTTTTCTTGGGCTCACTAGGAGTGGTCTTGGGGACTTCTTTTCTCGGTGGTGCTGTGCTGGGGGGCTGTAGGGGGATGGCTGGTGCCGGCTGGGAGACCTGCTTGCTGGACTTCCTGGAAGAGGGCGTGGCCACTTGTTTGGCCTCAGGTCCTGGGGTGGAGGCATTCCCTTCCTCACTCTTGTCCTCCGGGGGCTTGCGCGGAGGTGGTTCACTGTTGCTTTTCTTGGGGGCGGGATCCTCTCTTGCTGATGGGGTAGACTTCTGACTAGAGTCAGCCAAGTTCTTCACAACACTGCTCTCTTTGCTCTCTTTCTTTTCACTGGTCTTAGACTTCTTCTCTTTCTTCTTCACAGCTGGGGGTGGGGGGGGAAAGCAAGATTATTTTTCTGTAAGTGAGAAAATTTTATTTAAAATATAAGTATAGGAATGTAACAATCTTAGTCTCAGTTTCCTACAGCTAAAGTTGACACTGGAAGGCTCAAGAAAGTTAATGCCAAGTTGGCAAGTGAAACAGGTATACTTTTATTACTCTAGGAAATGAAATATAATGTAATTTTTTGTATGAATTTTAAAAAATTTTTCTTATGGAAATATTCAAACATACTCCAAGGTGAAGGGAATAGTAAAATGAACACTTATGTACCTATCACCCAGCTTCAACAACCAACAGCTCCCTGGGAAACAGCAGTACTTGAAAAAAGGCTAGTATTCTCTTTACACTAGATGTACACAACTATATGACATTAAAGCAGGAAGCATTTGGGGGAAGATCTTTTGACAACACTACCTTTTGCTTGCTTCTGAAGGTAGGCTTTGGAAGGCATCCATTGTAGATTCTGACATTTTCTCATCCTAGAATAATAAGGAATAGCATAAAGTAAACTTCATTTAGGAGAGAAGCAATTGAAGCAAGTATTAATTCGTCTGCAAGAATCCGTGAACCTTGGGCTTCCCTGGTGGCGCAGTGGTTAAGAACCCGCCTGACAATGCAGCAGACACACGTTCGAGCCCTGGTCCAGGAATATCCCATATGCCGCGGAGCAACTAAGCCCGTGCACCACAACTACTGAGCCCGCGCTCTAGAGCCCACGAGCCACAACTACTGAAGCCAGCGCGCCTAGAGCCCGTGCTCCTCAACAAGAGAAGTCACTGCAATGAGAAGCCCGTGCACCGCGACAGAGTAGCTCCCGCTCGTCACAACTAGAGAAAGCCCGCATACAGCAACGAAGACCCAACACAGCCAAAAATAAATAAATAAATTAAAAAAAAAAAAAGAATCCGTGAACCTTTATTCAGGTTCATTTTGAGAGTTGAAAAAAGGACTGCTCATTATTTAAATTCAAGCCTTTAAATCCTCTGATCAGCAATTTCACCTACCTTGAGGATCTAAAAGGAGCAAATATCAAATTATTTTTGAAATGGGACTCAAATGTCTTGCAACCCAGTACTGACTAGCGCCACACACAAAACGATCAGTCATTATTTCTTACAGTCAAATCAGTCCTGCTCCCTTATAAGATTATTACTCATATAGTAATCTGAATACAAAATGGACTAAAATTACCCAAGTCCTTTGTCTGCCACTACAATGCTACAGGTCTATCTCAGGGCTTTGATAGATATTTCAGTCCTCAGTTTATTGAAACTCAAAACTTAATTTGAAGTTTAATATTGAACTGAATCCACTGCAACCCCTAAATTTAGTGCAATTTTATCTTGCTATCATGTACCTTTTTTTGTTGTTCTGTGAATTGTCTCACTTCTTTCCACTAATGGGACTGAGACAAGATTCTTGCTTAAGGCCAGACTAAACCAAAGCACAGAATTCTCGGTGTCTCCTAGAAACTGTCTCCCCTTAAGTAAATAATGCAGCATTTCTCCCAATTATGTTTTATATAAATCACTTTCGGGCTTCCCTGGCGGCGCAGTGGTTGAGAATCTGCCTGCCAATGCAGGGGACACGGGTTCGAGCCCTGGTCTGGGAAGATCCCACATGCCGCAGAGCAACTGGGCCCGTGAGCCACAATTACTGAGCCTGCGCGTCTGGAGCCTGTGCTCCGCAACAAGAGAGGCCACGATAGTGAGAGGCCCGCGCACCGCGATGAAGAGTGGCCCCCGCTTGCCACAACTAGAGAAAGCCCTCACACAGAAACGAAGATCCAACACAGCCATAAATAAATAAATAAACAAACAAACAAATAAATAAATAAATAAAATTAAAAAAATAAATAAATCACTTTCATGTTATTCGTTCATTCAGCGAATATCTATGGATAATATCTATTCCTGGTGCCAGGCACTTGATGAGATACTCAACCACCAAAATTTATTTATGCAACTCTCTTGATCCACTTTCAACAAATTATCCCACAGAGCAGAAAGTGCATCCACAAACTGACTAGAAAAAGGGAAAAAAGGTAGAGTAATCAAAACTTCCAAGGAATTCCCTGGCGGTCCAGTGGTTAGGACTCGGCGCTTTCACTGCCGTGGCCCGGGTTCGATCCCTGGTTGGGGAACTAAGATTCCGCAAGTAGCGCGCGGGGCGGGGGAAGACTTCCATAGGCATGAAAATATTCTGAGAGTTAGAGAGTGGAGAGACTTATATCACCAATATTTCCTGAATGCCATAAAGATAAAGGTAATTTCAGTTGACCTGATAAATACTAGGCCTAAATTCGTTGGTGATTAAGTAGAAACCCTCCAGAGCTGCACTGATATGGCAGCTCTAGACACATGTGGCTATGTGAATTTAAAATTACATGGAAATTTTAAATGTCGTTCCTTAGTCACACCAACCATGTTTCAGGTGCTAAACAGCCATATGGCTAAGGGCTACCACACTGACCTGAGCAGATACAGAACGTTCACAGCACTGCGCCTGAGGATTTCTGATTTAAGCACAGCCCAAACCCAGCACAGCACGAAATCCAAGCGTGCAACTCATCTTGCAACTTGAGGTGACTTGGTACAACCACACTGGGCATTCGGGCGCTCTTTCTCTGTGACAAGCGGGACAGTGGCTGAGACCAGCCCCCCAGAGAGACGCGCACTCACTTGCAGCACTGCTTCTTTATGTTGCGGCCACCAAACTTGGGCTTGTCCAAGCAGTTAGTGCACACACCACAGTCCTCAGGCACCTGGCAGCCGGGACACTGTCCACACCGCCTTGACCGCCGTCCCTTCTTTACTGGAGGTTCCTGCGGCGCCTTGTTTCTGGTGACAGGTTTAATTGGTTTGATGGGCGGAGCAAGAGGTTCGGCGTCTTCTGAGCCAGCAATCGATGACTTGTCTGTTAAAGAAACGTGGCATTAGCTCTGACAGAGTGTCTGGGTCCTTCCTGGGAGCAGAGGGGAGATTCTCAAAATCTACTGATGTTAGTATATACATTCAAACCTTGTTTTAATTGGGACTCCAGAAATCAAATTCATTACAATAAAAATATTCATATGCAGAACACAGAGCCTGTTTTAAATAATTACTTAAATGTTTAAAAATGCCTGTAACTTGCAGCTTGACGAAAGAAGAAATCCAAACAATGAAAACAAAATACAGTGTAACCTAAAGTCAAGAATATGAATTGAGGGAGTTCCCTGGTGACCTAGTTGTTAGGATTTGGCACTTTCACTGCAGGGGCCCGGGTTCGATCCCTGGTTGGGGAACATCCTGAAAGCCACGCAGCGTGGCCACAATAAAAAAAATAAAATAATTAATTTTTTAAAAAAAGAAAATATGATTAAAAAAAGAAAGTAAAGAAAGCATTAAAAGAAAAAAAAAAAAGAGGGCTTCCCTGGTGGTGCAGTGGTTGAGAATCTGCCTGCCAAGGCAGGGGACACGGGTTTGAGCCCTGGTCTGGGAAGATCCCACATGCCACGGAGCAACTGGGCCCGTGAGCCACAACTACTGAGCCTGCGCGTCTGGAGCCTATGCTCCGCAACAAGAGAGGCCGCGATAGTGAGAGGCCCGCGCACCGCGATGAAGAGTGGCCCCCGCTCGCCGCAACTAGAGAAAGCCCTCGCACAGAAACGAAGACCCAACACAGCCAAAAATAAATAAATTAATTAATTAATTAAAAGAAAAAAGAAAACAAAAGAATATGAATTGAATGCTTCTGAAGACTCTCTAAACCTCTAAATTTCATCTGAGCAGTCACCCATGAGAACGTGCCTCACAGACCTGAAACCACAGGGCCCCAGCTGCTGTGCTCTGAAATCCAGGGGTACAGAGGCCACACTTACCACAGGGGTTGCTCTCAGGCAGTGACAAGCGTGGCAGGGATACTAGGGTAGGCCTGTTCCCGGGAGACACGAGACTCCTCTGACAGTCACTGTTTGCTCAAGGGCTCCCTGACAGCCTTGCCAACCTTTCTCACGCTGCATGGCACCCAGGAAGATTCTGCCCAGCCTTCCTTCCCACTCTCCTTCACTAGGGTCAGACTTACAGAGCAGTCTGACAGCTCTCCCAGCCTTTCCTGACTCCCTCCCCATTTCCTCTCTCAGGCATTTCCTCTAGTAACACCCTTACACATTTAATCCCCCCGCCCTCCGCCATCTGGTTTTTGGAGGACCCAGCCTAACATATAATGCTATGAAGAGCCTACTGGGCACTCCCAGGATGATCAGCAAACAAACCCAGTGTCTGCTTAGACCTCAAGGTTGACATCCCCGACCTACCATCATTTCCCATGGAAGACAAAATCTTTTCTCGTTCTTCCCAAGGTAAGGCACTCAGGGTGGGCATGTCATCAGGAAACACAGCTCGTTTTCGGCCAAGGGCAACAGCAGCTCTTCTGCAGACGTGTTTAATCCGGGGTCCTCGCACAGAGGTCTCCGATGAGTCACTTTCTTGACCCTGAGTGGGAGGCAAGCCAAAAACAAACAATAACAACCATATGCGTTGAAAATATAATTGAATGAAGCCAAGGTATAGTTGATTAACTTATAATCTAGAATCCACACATACAACTCTAGTTATTCCCAGCTGACATGCCATATCAATATATAGAAATCACCTACTTCTAAAATTGGCAGAAAAGGATTCTAATCAAAAAACAGAAACCAACTAAGCTTCTATTCCCAATTATACTACTTCTTTAAAATTTCCCTCAAAAAAAATCAAGCTGCCAGTCTGCATTATCAAGAAGCTCATTCTCGTGTAAGTAGGGCTTATCTAAGCACAGACTATTTCTTATATTTCCCTGATCAACAGAGAAGTAGGGGGAAATAACCTATAAATGGAAGTATAAAAGGCCACGGCTCCAAACAGAAATGTCTCACATTTTAAAGAGCCACGGCTCCCATCACTAGGAGGTTAACCAAAAACATCCAAAATGGTGTCAGAAATAAGTCTCATCATATTCCTGCTAGACCCCTCAACTGGCAGAATTACTAAATGTAAATGTGGCCCTACGTTGAATAACATTAAAACCTAAGTTTGTGGTCATCTTAACCTAACTGGATATGTTGGTATGAACACGCATCTACTACATGACAATGTTTAAAAACAATCTAAAGATTGGCAGGTTTTCTCAGAAAAGGCCAGTGCCTAGCTTGCTTTGTTAATTAAAAAAAAAAAAAAGCTCTTCTTTACAAAAATCTGTTTGTCATTATCTTCACTAACTGAATTGTACAGCTTTTCTGTACCACAACTTGAGGCTAAGTGCTTCTCATGTGTATTCTGCAAATACCTATTTTCTATTGGTCTAATCACTCACAACTCAGAGGAAGAGATCCCCCCCCCCGTCCCTGTTTTCTATAGTAAACAACAGTAAAACAGTCTGACTGCAAAAATGCACCTTCAAAATTAAGTCACAGATTCCATCAAACCAAACCCATTAAGTACAAACAACTCAGCATTCAGGGTAATGTGGCCCCACGTACCTTTCAGTCTTGGTTCACCGCTTTCCTACACGTACCAGTCCAGCTATCCCCGTTCCTCAAGTACGTTTTATACGTTTCTATCTCTACCCTACACTGTTTCCTCTCCTTAAAAATTTCTCCCCTATCATCTTCTTCTACCTATCAAAATCCTACCCGTCCGTAAAGGACCACTGCGAATGCCACCATCTTTTCCTGATTCCCGTAACTGGATCTAACTGAAACACTCAGCCTAAAACTTGCTCCTAGATGGGGCTCGAGAGACTGTTGATTTTAATGGGCAAGATGGAAAAGAGTACCTGTGCTTTGGGCTGGTCAGTTTGTTTAAGACTCTTACTCTTCTCAATCTTGCAGAGCTGGGCTTTGGCCTTTTTTAGGAGGCTGGCAACCCTCTTGTCAGTCATTGGAAGCTTGTCTGCCTGAGCCAACATGGAGCCTATGGAGGAAGTGGAATGTTTAACAGTGCTAGATGAAGGAGTGGAAAGGCAGAGGGTTTTCTCCTTCTCCAGGGATGGGGCAGTTGGGCCGAGGTCCAAGTTGGTTTTTTCCAGATTTCCTCTCCCTTTCTTTATAAGTATTTTGGTTTTGACAGCTGTTGTATCCCCAAGAGTCACAGAAGCAATATCAGTCCCAGAATCAAGTGATGAAGACTTCTTCCGCCCGGTTGCTTTTTTGGCAGAAGATGAAGTGGCCACATCTTCACCAACAACCTTCTCTTTGGAAACCCTACCCACAGGATACAAAGCAGAGCTACTCTGAATTTCTGATCCCTTTTTCCTTTTCTCTTTCCTGGACTCCCGCTTATTCTCTTTTTCTCTCTCCCGGTCTCTCTCTCTACTCTTGTCCTTCTCCACGCTCTTGTCAGCATCTCGCTCTTTGGACAGCTCCTCAGGGGCCTTGTCTTTATTTCTCCCTCTCTCAGTCTGAGAGCCTGGGGTAAACCAAGGGAAGAGAGGAGTGGGACTACTGGACGAAAATGGCTCTGCCGGAGCACTAGTCTGCTTCCTTGGTCTCTGGTTTTTCTCTGCAGATTCCCCAGACTGAGTCAGGGAGTGAGAAGGAAAAGTAAAAGTTGGGTTTAAGGCACTAGTGGCAAGAGGGCTAACAGAAATGCTTAACGAGGAAGAGACAGAAGACGGTGGGGTGAGAGGTGACAGCTCGGAAGTGCTAAGCCTTCCACTTCTTGTCCTCATGGAGTGAGAAGGAGATCTTGGTTCTGATCGAATAGGGCTAAACACTTTTCTTTTCCTTTTCCTGTTAGAGACTCCTGACGAAGACGTGCCAGCAGAAGTTCGATTACTAGGCAAGGTTACAGACTCAAATATCCTAGAGTGAGCCTCACTTGGAGTAAATCGTGGAGCTCTCAGAAGAGGGCTCCTTTTGTGCATATCAAACCTTGTTCCGGAATGGAGTGGCGAAAACAATCGGGCTGAAGCAGCGGTACCAGATGTAGAAAACCCAGACGCGAAGCCGACGTCCTCAGGAGTCAGTGGAGGGGGGCGGAAATTATCAAATATTGGTTTGCGAATAAGACCTTCTTTGGCATACTTTGCTGAGGAAAAGTACTGTGGCTCTGACCTAGAGTGCTTTAAAGAAGTCCACCTAAATGTCGGTTCTCGCAAAATAGATTTTCGCTTCCCTTGCATGGGAGCGGCAGAAGTAGGCAAAAATGGTGATGCTAAAGGGATGGTTGGAGGCATGAGCCAAGGTGTGTGGTCAGCGATGCTGGAGGCTGGCTGCAGCGGGGGCGGTGGAGTAAGCAGGGGTGGCGGTGGCGAGGAAGAGGTCTGCTGCTGGGGGGCACTTTGTAGGGTGGACAACTTTTTCGTCGTTCTAGATCCAAAACTTCTCTCTGACACTGAATACCTTCTGCTTCTCCTGTCATTACTATCGTTTTCTGGGGACTGGGAAATAGGCAGTGGAGTGTGAACTTCGGGGGTATCGCTCCGCTCTTCAGGAAGTACCTGAATCTCCTCAGAGGCCTGAGAATCTGTGGAGGTATCAACACTGGGGCTACTGGATCGGGAGGAGTCTGAAGACATTTGAGAGGAGTGCTGAGAAGCTGCACTTGATTTTTCGGAAGATCCACAGGACGTGGCGCCGAATCTACTATTCGGTGTAGACTCTAGTCGGGCAATTTTAATTGGAGGGTCATAATCCTCATCCTCTATGAACCGCCGAGGGGTTTTAATGATCCTCGAGGAGATGGCACTGACAACAGGCATAATGAACTGTCGGATGTTTTTGACCTGTGTCTTCACTTTTCTTCCTTGCAGCTGAGCTGCTTCTTTCTCAATTTTCTTTTGAGCCCCCTTTTTTGCCCTCTGCAAGAGCTGCTTAGCAATTGTTGCATCTGTCCTTTTAGAAGAAGGAATAATCCTAACCGGCTTAATCCTTCGAGGGCTTTGTCTGACTACTGTCTTATCTTCTTTTGTGAGTGGAGGTGTTCCTTCCTTGTCTTTCCGGACCTTCTGGGGCTTTTCCAGTTCAGAGTTAATGAGGAGACCTGAAGGGGTCTTTATCCTTTCTGTTGATGGAGGCCTTCCTCGCCGGCGTACAATCTGTACCCCCTTCCTTCCTATTTGAAGCTTCCCTGTCTTAAACTTTGACTTGAGAGGAGAGAGTTTACCTGCTCTTAATTTTTTAATCTTTGTGGCTTGCTGAAACGTAGCAGAAGGTGTTCGTTTCATTTTCTTCAGGCTATCTTCTTTGTTTCCCTTTGGTAACTCTGAAATGTCCTTTCCATGCGTTATTTTGAGTTTTACTCCAGGGAAGGTGGGAGGTCTTCCTCTCTTCTTTTCTATACTTTTAGAATCTTTCTTCTTGATCTTATCTCCAGATTTGGTCTCTGATTTATTTAGAGGGGAGAACACAGATGGGTCTGAGAGGAGAGCTGAATTTCGGTCAGAGCCACTTCTAGGTCTCCCGCGAGGTTTTCGAGGACTAGTTTTAACTGTGTATAGAAATTAAACAATGAAGAGCATATATTTAGCTTTGTAGTTTAGGTCTTAACTAAGCTGAATATAATTTAGCACAAGCCATTCTGTACTGAACTCTACCTGGGTCTAATCAGTCAATAAAACATCTTAATTGTGCTTAGTTTCTTTTCACCAAAAACCTGCCTAAAAGAAATCAAGTAAATAACATCCTACCTAAAAGAACACTTAACTACCTTTTTGATAGAAAAACTAAGATAATAAGAGGTTTTCAACTGAGCAATTAATATATAAAACTAATTTTCCTACAACTTTAGGTGAACAAGGTTTTTTCTGAATTAAAAAAAGGTGTGTTTTAAAAAAATCTGTATGACCTTTTCCATATCGTAGCCACCAAGAGTTAACATCTGAGAACACATTTATAGTAAGTCATCCCATTTTTTCAACTCAGAATTTTGGCTTTAATAAATCTGAACAAGATGCTCTTCAGTCAACAACATACCAACTTCTATAGGCTACAATAATATACCAACTTCTATAGGCAGCTCAGCTTCCTATATTTTCAATCTGCTTTGCCAAAGTAAGTTAAGAGAGTTTCATTGAAAAGAAAAACATTCATTCATGAGACATCAGAATAAGATCACTGAACTCAGTGGTAGGTGAACTAATCAGTGAAATGACATGAGATGTCCATTCATCTATTCCCCTACCTACAGGTTCTTGAACTAGTTAGTCTCAGATTACAAAAAAGATTTAACCATAATTGATGTCAAGAGCAAACTGACAATATAAATCCGATTTCTTTTATTCTAAATAAAAGGAATTTGCCAACTTATAAATCAGCTCAATTTGCTGCTTATCAAGAGACTTCAGAAAACCACTGTTGCCTAAAATTCTCTCTTTTTTTTTTTTTTTTGTTTTTGGCCATGCTGCACAGCTTGTGGGATCTCAGTTCCCTGACCAGGGATTGAACCCAGGCCCCAGCACTGAAAGCAGTGAAAGCCTGGAATCCTAACCACTAGGCCACCAGGGAACTCCCTAAAATTCTTTGTATAGTCTGTACTTTCTTTTCTTTTTAAAGATGCATTCTTTTTTATTGAAGTATAATTGACATACAATATATATTAGTTCCAGGTGTACAACATAGTGATTTGATTTATATATACCACAGATTGATCACCACATATAGTCTGTACTTTCTAAATGTATTAAGAGTTGCCTCCTCTATCATATCATCTCTTCTCTTGTGACTTTTCAATGTTTTATATGACTCAACATTCTTCTGAGATTAAAACCTCCCCTAAGAGGCACCAGAAGAGATTTATGCCATTATGATGAACATTTTAGACTATGGAACCAGCTTTCTAACAGAACAGAAATCAACAAAGGTCTTATTGTTGAGCTTTCTAAATATAAATGCTTTCCTCACCAATTAACTTGAAACTTCTCTTAATAGATTAAGATTCACAAATCTGTTCTCAATATATACTAATTACAACAAAAGTAATGGACTCAAAGACAGCAG
This sequence comes from Balaenoptera ricei, assembly GCF_028023285.1. Taxonomy (NCBI): domain Eukaryota; kingdom Metazoa; phylum Chordata; class Mammalia; order Artiodactyla; family Balaenopteridae; genus Balaenoptera; species Balaenoptera ricei. The sequence continues at coordinate 13,991,233 of NC_082646.1, forward strand.
AGAAACGGTTTCATTTCTTAATAAAGTATATACAGATGGTTTAAAAAAACAAACAAACAAACAAAAACCAACATTTAAGGTACACTGACAGCCAAGAAAAAAACTTAAGAGGAAACCATCAAGAAAGGGTTGTGAATTAACAAAATAAACTCCTACCCAGAAGTACATCACAAGATTCCTTATAATCTTGGTAGACTTGAACTTGGCTACTCAAAGGCCTTTATTAATTCTGAAAACCTCTTCTATCCATCTTTTAAAAAAAGCTTTTGGTGGACAGGTAGAAAAAGCAGAATAGAGAAGAGTCCTGCTCTGCTGCTAACGTCCATAATCCACAACACATTCAAAGAACTCACAAATCAGTCAGAAGTAACTGCTCATCATGTCTTTTCTGGGCCTCATTTTATTATCTATAAATGAAGGGTCAGACCAGACAATCTCTAACATCACCTGATATGAAGTTTTAAGATTTCATCACATCTTAAAGAGAATATTGCTACTGTCTAAATGGCATAGATACTGGAATACTACTGACTAAGTCCTCTCAACTAGAATGGCAATACCACCACCACTTGGGAAAGGAAAAACTGTCAACTTATGTGTTTGAGTTAGATTACTATATAATATATGATGACTCAAATGAAATGCAAATGCTAACAAACATCACAAACTATGTCAACATCAAGGACCAAAAGCACAGCTAACAACATCATATTTAACTAGACTGTCTATGCACATAAAATCAAAGACAACCATACAAGAAGTCAGAATGGCAGCACAGATGGGGAATGTTTTTTTCATCAAAAGATCTATAGCCCTCTCCTATACAGAACAGAATTCTGCAAGCCATTAAATGTTATTTCCACTGAGGATCATCTTGCAGGAGACTGCTGTTAAGTCTAGAATTTCAAGACATTCTAGATATAAGAGAACAATGACAAATATTGCTAATAAATGGAAATACCCATGTCGTTTTTATTTTCTTTATTTTAACACAGTTTTTCAAGGATCAGATAAAATAGTTTCATACAGTGCCAACATTTTGTTTTTAGCTCTTTGACAATAGTAGACCAAATTTCATCTGTAAAAAACAATGGCCAAATTATTTCCAAAGTCATATATACTGCCATACAATTCAAAATGTGTAAATCTGAGGATGCTGTTCTCAGTAGGTAACCTTCAATCTGCCTACCAGGTTTTGCAAGCATTCCATGGAAATCTAGCCCCCATGCCTCTGGTGGTTCCCACAGAGAAGCATAATCGAAGATAAACCAAGAGCGGCCTGACAGAGAAGTCCCTTAAAGAGGTCTAGCTAGCTCATAAGCCATTTCCTACTTAGTGTGAGGGAAAGGGAAGGATGCACCCAAAAAACCCCAGTATTTAAGACCACCCTTTACATGCAAAGAAGGCAAGGGGAAGTCACAGTCTCTTAACAAACAAAACGTAAAGATGCCATGCATTTAACTGGCCATACCTGAAGGAGACCTTGTGGGGCTTCGTACTCTGACTTCTTCATCTGAGCCAAAACCTAAGAACTGCTCATCCTATAACAAAGGAAAATTATTTTAAAATCAGGAAAAAAAAAAAAAAAAAAACCATGAATCTGAACATATCCCAAAGAAATGCCCAGAGGAGACACAAATGAATTTGGAAAATTTAGCCTCTATGTATTACTCATCATCATTCATATGGATATTATTATAAAATAACTTAATACTGAAATAAATGGACCCAGCCATATGGCTTCATTACAGACAAATAGGAGCTGTGTAGTAATTGAACAATGCATTGATAAGTTATCTTTGGTGCACAGTACATAGGGGACAGTCCTAAATTTCAAACTATAGATACAGCCCAAAACAATTAAAGAATGACTTTAATTCAAGTAAGCAAATCAGTACAATGGCAGAAATATACAGCCCCAATAAAACAAATATATCTTTTCAACAAGTAGCTAAGTCTACAGACACATAAGGAATAATCTACAATATCATAATCTCTTGCCTACTAAATATTAATAGAGACTGAAATTGCCATTATCGTCAGTTCCTTAACTCAGGAATTGACATTTAGATGTGATTTCTATACATTTGAGATCCAAAGATTCTCAACATGCATTTTATGGCATCATTTTTAAATGCCCTGTGATAAGAGACTTAATGGTGGGCAGCAGCATTTGTGAAAGGGATGATGAATTGACCACATCAATTCAAGAATGCATCCAAGAATAACTGAAGGAAGCATCTTATTTTCAGTCATACTTAGAAAAGGCAAAAACTTCTCTTTACCTCTAACTTTTAACCTGCCTTTTAAAAAAATACTAAGGATTTAACCGATTTTGAACAAACTGTCAAGAAATATGGTCTATTTAAACAACCTGATTAATAGAAATTCACTGATTCAGAAACTAAGTTTTCTACAAAGAGATGAGAAAGAATTTCAGATGCCAGAAACAAAATCCACAATAAGAACAAAATAAGGAATTATAGACAGATTTTCTTGTACCTCCAATTTATACTGATAATCCCCAAACTAAGTTCCAACAGTTAAAGCCCCCCAGTTGTAGAGGGGGTCACTTCATCCTCTCGTTTGTTGGCACATGCCACCACTGAAGAGAGGGAAGGGCTTGTCTGAGGTCTCAATTTTTTTACTTATTGGAGTGTTGTAAGGAATAAATGAAATAATTTATGTAAGTTACGTAATTTATGTAAAACCATTCATAAAACTATAATGTGGTGTCCATATTGTAGTTCTTATTATTGATGTGGTTTTAGAAACTGAAGTTCTGAAGGGCCAAATGACTTGCCCAAGATCATACAGTTATTTACAAATAACTTCCTACCATAATGGCTACAATCTAAAACTATGAATAAATATTTAAAGGAATCCAATAAATCACCTACAGTACAAAATACCCTATTCTTTCAGCTACTGTTAAAGTTAACATGACACCCATTTTCAAATCCTTAAAGTTTCTGATTTAATTCATTCTTTCCCTGCATTATCCTTATGGAACAACTGCTAATCTATGCATTTCACAAAGACATCTGAGGATTTCCTAACACTTGCCAGGGGACTACATTGCTACATGTGTAAGTTCTATGCTCCAAGTGTTGCAATGAGAGAGTTCTAGCAACTATACATACAATAGCCAACAGGTAAAGTAACCAACAGCTGGAGTAATGAAAAATGTTTAATCTTTAAAGGAAACATAAGAGATCCACACTGCTATGTTCATTATCAGCAACCTTAGTGAGTCACTTTTCTATATTTCTAACTTTCACAATATATAACTGTACAACCCTAATTCAGTGTGCTCCAAAAGAGTACTACTGAGCTGTCAAGCAGTAATTTAACTAACTCTGCCAATGTTTAAAGTTTCCAAGTACTTTCCAAAATGACAGAAAGCATTAACTCTTTCTTTGTGGTCTTGTAGTTGGAATAAGAAAAGAATGACTTGACTTCCACCCAAGAGCTTTCTTTTCACTTCAAATATAGATTGACTTCTTGAAGCATGCTTAAAAAAATAAGCACCCATTGTTTAAATAATCCAGACAGTTTAGCCAAAAACAAAAGCCATCATTGTTATGTTAAAGAGCTCTGGTCAGCTAACTCTGAACTTCCAATTCCACGTAAGAGTCCCCCCAAATCTAAGGAAAACCAAGCTGAGAAAGCACTGGGGAAAAAAATGCTGCAAGAAGGCGCTACAAATGAAGTCCTTTTTGCCTCTCCTGTCGCTCCCATCACCCCCTTTAAACACATGGGGTTTCTGGAAGATGCAGTAAACAAGGTAACAGTGCTAGCTTCCCAGGGATTTAGGCTTGCCTAGAAATCAAAAGACTAAGTCAAAATGTCTACAAAAAAGGTAACAAGAGAAGCTGCAATTAAATCCATGTTTGGCACTATGGCATCATAAGCCTGGACAGCCGTGAAGAGAGGAAACAGGGGACCCCACACTACACAGGACAAAGTATTCCTGGAAACTGGGCCCAAACAGCCACCCACACTTTTCCTTTCACTCTGGCTTCCTCTGATGAGCACAGCACTCCAAGACAAAGTACAGGCAAGAGGCAACAAACCTATTCCTTCTGGATAATGATGTCCTTGGAGACTAGATCATCAAGATTTTACCCTCTTCTCACCTCCAAAGATAGAAAAATATCCTTGCCAAGTTGAGCACCATAAAATACTGTTGGATCATATTTAGCTTCCAGAGATTAGGAATGCAATGAAGCTAATGTCGTTTCCCAAGTGAAAGCTAATTCTAAAATAATAAATGTGTGGAATTTCTTTATTATCCCTACCCCTATCTCTAGGGGTTATTTGAGAACTTCCAAACATAAGTTTACTAGTAAATTCTACGTTACCCATAAATATCTTAACATTTGATGATTTTTATTTTAATGGCAGAATTTTAATCCTTTAGTGGCTATTATATTTGTGATGAAGCAATAGGAATATGTTTTCCACAAGAGAATCTAAGTGAACCCAAAGTAAGTATTACAGACAATGATGTTTACAGTTAAAATGTAACGATGAAGATATTTTAGAAAAATACATGAAGTTCTGTATTTCAAGGAAATATGTGCTACTAGGACAACTCTGCAAACAAAATACTATTTCTTTTACTTGTCCATTCATTCAAAAACCATTTATATGCTACCCGTTCCCAATGCAAAGATAAGTAGTAAGACATGATCCTGCTCCCAAGAAGTATCTAAAGCAGACAGGCAGGTGCACAATCTCAGCCTTCCTTTAGAAAGCCAAAATCCCTTAAAATGTCGGTGAAGGATAAATTACTATGTAATTCATATTCTGGAACAAAAAACTGGCTTAAATCTTGGAATAGTTCATTCTTCCACTTGTATTAGTATTAGGTTCATGGAGAAATATTCAACAAATTTCAAAATTCTTCCAAAGGATGGCAATGTCTCTCTCCATGCCTCAGCATTGTACTAGGCACCGCTCCAGCATTAGAAATCAGAGAGAGTTTAAGTAATCGAGACCTAAATCATCTGCAGTGATTAGATGCGACACAGTTCCTAGTAATACCAGCGATCTGATAAACTTGCAACTGATAGATGTCAATGCCTTTTCCTTCCTACCCCCAACTAAAATAGATTTTAGCTCCTCCCGTAAGTTCTTGCCAATTTGGTCAGAGCAGAAATCATTCACCTGGAGTTCTTCACCTCCCAATCTAATGTGGAGGTTCCAAAGCTATTTTGAAAACTCTTCTTGGCCACACCTGGCCTTTGATGAATAAGGCCTAGGATGACTGCTCATACCCTTCTTTCTTTTCTAGCAAGAGACTCAGCACTTCAGAGCACTGAATTAGGTGGTAAGTACCTTAGCATTCTTCTGTCTCCAAAATGTTCAGTCTTTAGAGTTTAAAAAAAAATCAAATTTCTTCACCTACAGAGGTTTATTGATGAATCAACTGAAAATAACATCAAAAACCATAGACAGTATCAAAAGCGCCCTGATACGTAATTGTTTGAAATTCTTTGTTTTGAAGGCTTATAATTTTTGGTATCATCATATATGGTTCCATCATATGAGGAGGCCACAGAACTAAGAAAATTACTAAGAACTAAAGAAGACGAAGAAACATCAAGGAGGCATATTGTGCATCTCAGCAGCTCTAGTTAAAGAAGAGTAACACTTCTCCTTTGGGAATTTATTCCAGTTAGCTATCACTTCTGCTGGCACATTTCTCTGAGTGTCTATCGCTACAAGCTCTAAAATACCAAGGGCTTGGGAATTCCCTGGTGGTCCAGTGGTTAGGACTCTGCGCTTTCACTGCTAAGGGCCTGGGTTCGGTCGCTGGTTGGGGAACTAAGATCCCACAAGCTGGGCAGTGTGGCCAAAAAGATAAATAAATTAAAAAAATAAAATACCAAGGTCTTAGTGTTGCATTTTAAAGACATACACACATAATCACCAGTACTTAATTAGCATAATGGATACAGAATGTGTTTACAAGTTTGTCTCCTTCTCTAGAGCATTTACTCTTTAAAGACAGGGAAAGTTTACTTATTCATTGTTGTATTTTAGTATCTGGCACAAATTTAGAGTAATAAATGTTTGTAAAATGAAAATAAAGGAAATGCAGTACACTAATTGTTTAAAAAACATTACGTGGTAATAGCACAGTAGCAGAAAATACTGGTGGACTCAAAAGAATTAGACAATAAGATTCTTCTTTTAAGAATTCATAGGGAGGGGTCTTCCCTGGCGGCACAGTGGTTAAGAATCCGCCTGCCAGTGCAGGGGACATGGATTCGAGCCCTGGTTCAGGAAGATCCCACGTGCCACGGAGCAACTAAGCCTGTGCACCACAACTACTGAGCCCACGTGCCACAACTACTGAAGCCCTTGCACCTAGAACCCGTGCTCCGCAACAAGAGAAGCCCGGCAACAAGAAGCCCACACACTGCAACCAAGAGTAGCCTCTGCTTTGCCGCAACTAGAGAAAGCCCTGGCACAGCAACGAAGACCCAAAACAGCCAAAAATAAATAAGTTAATTAATTTTTAAAAAACACAAAAACTAATGGAATGCAGTGTGTTTCCTGCTATGCCAAAGGAATACACATGCCAGAAAAATAAATATGGAAGCACAGCAGAAAGGTGACTAACCCAGTCAAGGAGAAAGAGTCAGGAAAGCCACTGCGGAAAGGGTGAAAGCTTACTCTAACTTCTGAAGGATGGTAAATTAGGGTTGAAGGGAGATATTTCAGGCAGAGAGAATAACACATACAAAGCCACAGAGATAGAAAAGAGCATGGCATGGAGTGAAATTACAGACAGTTCATAGGGCTGAGGCCCTAGCTGATGTGGGAAAGGAGCATAAGACATTGAGGAGGAAAAAAGGCAGAGGCAGATCATGAAAGGTCTTAAATGCCTTTCTGAGTTTGAAGTTTATCTTCAAGGAAGTGTGGGCCTCATCCTGAGGGCTACAGCTCATCAGTAACACTTTCGGGCAGGAGAGAAGCATGATTAGATTTATATTTTCAAAAGATCACTATGACAGCAGTGGGGAAGTAGAGACTGCCTTTAAAACCAGAGGCAGTAAGAACAGCTATAAAATGACTGCAGTGGCAATGGGGATTAAGGAAAAGGGCAGATTCCATAGACAGTTAGGAGGCAAAATGAACAAGGTTTCAATATAAAGGGTTCAGGGGATGGAAAGAATCAGTAAAGACTTGCAGGTGTTGGGCTTAGGTTGATTAGGTTTATGGTGATATATTTATAAGATTGGGAAAAAAGAAAGAAGAGAGGTTTCTAGGAGCAGGAGGGAAATCAGTTTAGACGCTTGAATTTGAAATGTCTGTCCAAGTTGTAAGATATAATGATCTGGAGAAAACGCATCTGATTCAATGAATTTATGAATGCTGAAACTGTATGTATAAACAGTCACCCAGGGAGAGAATAGAGAAAAAGAGGATCCATGGCAGATCCCCAGGGAATACCCACACTTCATGTATAGGGGAAAGGGATGCTAAGGGGGGAGACAGAGATGGAATGGCCAAGGAGACAGATCATGTATCTAAGTATAGAACAGTCAAGGGAAGAACACACATCAAGGGATGGCCAAGTTGGGGAGGGACACAAAAGGATTTTGTACAGAGGATATCAAAATTGGGAGGTCACCCATGACCTTACCAAGGTCAACTTCAAGGCAGTGTTAGAGGCAGGAGGAACCAAAGCGCAGTGGGTCAAGGTGTGATTAGAAAGTGACAAAAATGGAAGTCAGTATAGACCACTCTTTTGAAAAAACTCAATTACATGGGAAAGAGACAATGGGCACAATGTAGGGAAAGATTTGCCTGGGGGGATTACTTATTTGTTTGTTTGTTTATTGGCCGCACCACACAGCATGTGGGATCTTAGTTTCCTCACAGAGTGGAGTCTTAACCACTGGACCTCCAGGGAAGTCCAGGATTACTTTTTGAGTTGAATGTGTTTAGATGCTGGAAGAGAACATAGCAGCCAGGAAGAGACTGAAAATTCTCAACAGCAAATCGCTAATAAATGGAAAAGGGATGGGGAGGAGGGGTCGGCACTGAGAGAGAATGAAGACAAAGTGCAAAGGAAGGGAGTTCTCTCCTGTCAGAAAAGGGGCTAAGCATGCATTTAGTTGCAGACAAGTTGATAGGCAGGAGAAAGCTTAGAGAGTTTGCTGAAATCACAGGCAAAACTCTGTTTATATGGGCATCTGCCAGACGAGAGACACAGATTTCTTCAGATTCTCAAAGAAAAAAAGAGGCTCACAACCTACGAAAGTTTTTTAGAACGTAGCTCTAAAGGAAATAAATCATGGACAATGGCTGATTAAGAATAAATGGGGGGCTTCCCTGGTGGCGCAGTGGTTGAGAATCTGCCTGCCAATGCAGGGGACACGGGTTCGAGCCCTGGTCTGGGAAGATCCCACATGCCACGGAGCAACTGGGCCCGTGAGCCACAATTACTGAGCCTGCGCGTCTGGAGCCTGTGCTCCGCAACAAGAGAGGCCGCGATGGTGAGAGGCCCGCGCACCGCGATGAAGAGTGGTCCCCACTTGCCGCAACTAGAGAAAGCCCTCGCACAGAAACGAAGACTCAACACAGTCATAAATAAATAAAATAAAAGAACGTGAATTTCTTTAAAAAAAAAAAAAAAGAATAAATGGGGGCTTCCCTGGTGGCGCAGTGGTTAAGAATCCGCCTGCTAGTGCAGGGGACATGGGTTCGAGCCCTGGTCCGGGAAGATCCCACATGCCGCGGAGCAACAAAGCCCGTGCGCCGCAACTACTGAGCCTGTGCTCTAGAGCCCGCGAGCCACAACTACTGAAGCCCATGCGCCTAGACCCCGTGCTCTGCAACAAGAGAAGCCACTGCAATGAGAAGCCCGCGCACCGCAACTAAGAGTAGCCCCCACTCACAGCAACTAGAGAAAGCCCGCTGCAGCAACGAAGACCCAACACAGCCAAAAATAAATAAATAAAATAAATAAATTTAAAAAAAGAAAAAGAATAAATGGGAGGGCTTCCCTGGTGGCGCAGGGGTTAAGAATCCGCCTGCCAGTGCAGGGGACACAGGTTCGAGCCCTGGTCTGGGAAGATCCCACATGCCGCGGAGCAACTAAGCCCATGCGCCACAACTACTGAGCCGGTGCTCTAGAGCCCGTGAGCCACAACTACTGAGCCCCTGTGCCACAACTACTGAAGCCCGCATGCCTAGAGCCCATGCTCCGCAACAAGAGAAGCCCCCGCAATGAGAAGCCCACGCACCGCAACAGAGGAGCCCCGCTCGCCGCAACTAGAGAAAACCCGCGTGTAGCAACGAAGGCCCAATGCAGCCAAAATAAATACATTTATTTATTTATTTATTTATTTTTAAAAAAGAATAAATGGGAGGGAGGGGACTTCCCTGGTGGTCCAGCGGTTAAGACTCCACGCTCCCAGTATAGGGGGCCCGGGTTTGATCCCTGACCAGGGAACTAGATCCCGCATACCGCAACTAAAGACCCCCACATAGATCCCGCATGCTGCAACAAAGATCCCCAGTGCCACAACTAAGACCCGGTGCAGCCAAATCAATCAATCAATCAATATTTTTTTAAAAAAAGAATAAATGGGAGGGGGTAATGGGGAGAAGTGGGAAATCAGATGCAAAAATTGATAAAAATTGATTTGGTTGGACAGGGGTAGCCACAGCAGGGCCAAGATCAAAGACAAATAAAGTATCAGAACCTTGTTAATTCTAGGATGGTATGGTCAAAGCTCATCCAATAAACAGCAGGAGCTACCTTTGGGTCTCAAATGTAGACAAGGCATAACTTCGAAGTTTGAAGTTTATTCTAGATACACATATGAAATTAGAGTAGGAAAGAGACTGAATAATTGGAGACCAGATAGCAGTCTATCTGCTATCCCCACTGCCACTTCATTTTGAGCTATATGTTCAGCCAAAATTCAAATGTGACTGGCGTTCGATCACTCCAGCAAGTATTTACTGAGTGTTGCCAGGCACTGTTTTAGACTCTACACAAGTGAAGAACTGACAAAATTCCTGCCCCATAAGAAAATAACCATGTAACAAATAAAGAACGCAACGAGGGCGCGAAGGATTGATGGGGGTTACCTGTGAGGGCTGTTTTCACTAGGGTGGTCAGGAAAGGCTGCTGACCTTGGCAAACTGTGGCCCACAGGCCAAATCTGGCCTGCCACCTGGTTTGTTCAGTTCATGAACTAAGAATGGTTTTTAACATTTTTAAATGGTTAAAAAAATCCAAAGAATATTTCATGCACATGAAAGTTATATGAAATTCAAATTTCAGTGTGCATAAATAAAGTTTTATTGGCACACAGCCCCGTGTGTCATCATTTCTGTATTGTCTATGGCTGCTCCTGGACCACAACAGCAGGGGGGAGTCGTTGCGACAGAGACCATCTGGCCCTTTGCAGAAAAAAGTGGCTGAACCCGGATTTAGACCTAAATGATGAGAAAAAGACAGACATATAAAGATCTAGGTGGCATAGTATTCTAGCTAGATAGTAAATGCAAAGGCCCAGAGACAGCACGAGCGTGGCACATATGATAGACCAAAAGGCCAGTGTGGCTGTGCAGAATGAGTGAGATGAGAAGAGGCGGTGCTGGAAGCAGCAGACCTGACCAGAGGCCAGATCATGTACGGCTTTGCCAGACAGGGTAAGAAATCTGGATTTATCCAAGCAGTGGGGAGAAGGGAGATGGGGGAGAGATACCAACATGTTTAAAGTGAGGGAATAATTAAGATCTGACTGATTTACACATGGAATCCACAGTTGCTGTGTGAAGAACAAACTTCACTGAGGTAAGAACGCGAGCAAGGAGATAAGGGAATAGTCCAGCCAAAAGATTATAATGGGTAAGTGTGGGGTTTTGGTAGGAGAATTAATGAGAGCAAGTTGGATTTAAGGTATTTTGGAGGTAGTACAGACAGAATTTGCTGATGGGTTATTTGGAATGTGAATATAGAGAGAAATCAAGGATAACTCTCAAATTTTAGGCCTGAGCTATTGGGTAAAGGGTAGAGTCATTCTGAAACAAGGAGAAAGGAGAAAATCAAGACTTTCTGGACATGGGAAGTGTAAGGTACCTACTAAATATCCAAGTGCTTCAATGCATACCTGTTTCCTTGTCTGGGAATAGCAGTGGCTACCTCAGAGGGTGGGCAAGATTAGGTGAGATAATACATGTGAAGCACTGAGAATACTGCCTGGCCCACAACAAACACTCAATAAACGCTCATCATGCTTATTCTTATTATTATGCAAATGAAATGTCAAATAGGCAGCTGGAAATACAAGCCTGGGACTCTAAGAAGTAGTCAAGGTTTAGAGACAAAGATTTAGGAGTCCTCAGCATACAGATGAGGCCTGGATGAGGTCACTGAGGACAAGTGCACAGATAGAGAAGGTGGCCAAAGGCAGACTCTTAGGTGACTCCAGCATTCAGGGGAGTTAAGCAGAGGAAGGATACGTACAGAATACTGAAAATTAATAACCAATGAGTTAAGAAAAAAGCAGATGAGTGTAGTGTTACAGAATCCAAGAAAAGAGTGTTTCAAGAAGGGAGTGGTCACCTGGTTCAAATGCTGCCCAAAGGTTGAACAGGAGGAGGACTGAGAATTATCTGTTCAATCTGGCAAGAGAGAGGCCCTTGAGGATTTTGATAAGAGCAGTTTCCTAGAGTCATGGAGATAAAAGCCCAATTGCAGGGGATGAGGAGTGGCTGAGAGGTGAGAAAGTAGCACCTACAATTACATACTGCACTTTCAAGGAGTTCTGTTGTGAAAGGGAGCAGAAAATTGGGTAGTTGCTGGGGGAGGACCTGGGGTCAAGAGTTTTTTAAAACAAGGATTATATTAAGACAGTTAGTTTTATATGTTGATGAGAGAGAAACTGCTGATGCAGGAGAGAGGGGGACTAACTGCAGGAATGACCTTGAGTAGATGAGAGGGGACGGAACCCAGAGTACAAGTGGAGAGTGGCACTTCCTCAGTTGTACAAGGCAGTAAAGGATGTGCTAGTACTTAAGTTCCCTTTTAACAGGAAGGGGAAAGCTATTAAATACCCTGGGAGTACTTTAAATATCTTGATTCATATATTACACTTGGTATAACTGACTCTCAAGAATCAGTAAATCAGTAAATGAAGACTACTACTTGAATTGCTCCCAAGAACAGTTCTGTTAATATTAGTTTTGAGAGCTTTGGCCTTCAAATTACCAACTTCCAAAGTATCTTGCAAGGTATTATAATTTTAGTATGTATATTCATGCTATATTTTAAGCCGAGCTCAGTAAAGAGAAATTAGACAGTAAGTTCCATGAGGGAAGGGGGGAAGGGACTTGTTCAATGCTAATGCCCCAACACTTGGTCATCTGCCTGGTACATAAAAGATGTTCTTTGAAAAATAGATTCGATTTCCAGTCACTGTTTCTTACTCTGTAGAGTGCTATGTTTATGAATGCCATTTAGGGGGGAAGATGAGCCTCTTTGCAAGCAGTTTTCCACCATTTGTAAAAGAAAAAAAGATAGTGACACCTGTAAATCATTTCCAAAAGGTGAATTTAACAATGATGTTGTTGAATTTATAAGAAGGGAAAAGAATAAAATACTCAAGCATAGTCAAACACACAGATATCAGGAGACAAACTTCTTAAGCCAAGATGGTTTCTGAAATCCAAGCAGTCTAGAAATGTACACAAGTTACTGAACTGACATCATAGTCTCCTGTCAACACAATGGCAGGGACAGGGCCAAGGCCAGATTCTCTCTGGCTATTGGTGCCTCAAAGAGAACTGTGGCTGTTTGAATGCATAACAGATAGGAAGAGATTTACCCTGTTTTAAATATGATCTCTGCCTGATACTGAGAAATGTTAACCCCAAAAGTCACCTAGGATTAAAGACTGCTAAGACAGTAGTACAATGTTCTTCAATAACAACAGTTGGTAAAATTTTCACCCACACAAGAATGAAATCGTTTTCAAATATTTAATTCAATTCTACCTAGCAACTCTCACCTAATACAAATGATACCCACTTTGTAATTAAAGAAAGAAGTATCTCCTCATCCTCACTCCATTATCAACAAGAGCAAGAAGCAAAGATGCTCAAAACAGCTAAACAAATGAGACAGGTGAACTCCACCCATCCTGCTCCGGAAAAAGAGGTAGACAAAAAGAAGCTCACTGTCTTAAAAAAAAAAAAAAAAGGCAAAATGAATGCACTACATCAGATAGTAAGCTATACAGATTCTTGGCAATGCCCCAAATTACTTCACAGGACCTTAAAAAACAAACAAACAAAAAAACAAAAATCAGGACTTCCAAACTCCTAGGTTCCAAGTCTGAACTGGTTTATCTACTTGCTGAAGCAGAAGAAATAAGCCCACTTAACTGATATACTGTAGAAATTAAATTAATCAGCACAATGACAGGGTTTATTCTTCTCTGTTTAACAGGAAAGTACCACAAAATGCCTAGATCCACTTGAATAGGCTGGAAAAATTAAACAAACACCAACATTGTTTTCAGAGATGATTCTTTTTATTACAAGAGGTTTTGGTCCTCCATATGCCAACTTTCAGCAGTTAACTTCATTTTGAGCTATATGTTCACTCAACTACAAGTTTCTACTATAAAATTTGTATTTTTTTCTTCCAGCTTGTTCTGATCTTGCTGCAAAAGTCAGGTTGCATCTTTCCTTCTGGGCTGTCGAATGATCAACAGCAACTAAAGTAACATTGAGAAATTCACAACTTTCTTTCCTCTAAAGGTAAAAAGAATTATCTCTCCAAAAAGCCAGTTTTCTGAAGGAGCAAAGTGAAGTTACGTGACAAAAGTAAACATTCCCTTTGGCAAAACAACAAAGCTACTAAGTCAGCAAACACAATTTTGACCTAACATTTTTGAGGAATTAATGTTCAATATATGAGTTGGGAAGTTTTGTGTTCTTACTAGCTTAAAAAACCAACTGACTCTTCTGACTACTACATCATATTTGGAAGTTCATCATCACATTCTGAGAAGCACACATTATGTGGCATTAACTTACTTAAAAAAAAAGTCCCTGGTATTTTATTAGTCTAACACTGGAATCTCTCAAGTAGAATAAAGAATCATGAGAATTATTCTTTGCTGTTTATAATCTTTTGCTTTCTGAATTTATACCTGTATGATTAGCAATTAAAAGTTACGGGAAAAGGGGCTTCCCTGGTGGCACAGTGGTTAAGAATCCACCTGCCAATGCAGGGGACACGGGCTCGAGCCCTGGTCCGGGAAGATCCCACATGCCGCGGAGCAGCTAAGCCTGTGCGCCACAACTACTGAGCCTGCGCTCTAGAGCCCGTGCTCTGCAACAATAGAAGCCACTGCAAGGAGAAGCCCGCTACACTGCAACGAAGAGTAGCCCCCGCTCACCGCAACTAGAGAAAGCCCGCGCACAGCAACAAAGACCCAATGCAGCCAAAAATAAATAAATAAAATTTAAAAAATTAAAAAAAAAAAAAGTTACAGGAAAAGTATGACTCCCTTATATTTCCAATTCCCAGTTTCTCAAATGACACCAATTTTACAATTAGGGAATCAAGCCGCCCTTCACTTTGCCACCACTTGCAGAATCCCTGCAACAATCCAGCTTCACCTTTGAACTCCAGTCATTTTATGAGATGGTCTGGTTAACAGTAGACAGCATTTGCTATATGAAACTTAGAAAATATTCATTATATTTTTAATATTTAAGGCCAAATAACCTTAAATAAGCCTAGTATCCATTTACCTACAAGAAGGAAATTATACACAATTCCAGTACTAAATTCCAAAGTCCTAAAGCTTCAATAACCCACTCAAGGTTTTGGAACCAAGAGCTAGTAGGAGAATGAGCCGGTGTTAATATCAGCTCTGCCCAGACTTTTGGTAATCTATATGAATAATCCCAATTCACAGTTTTCATTCTGACTGTACCGGAAATGCTTTTTGCAACCCAACATATCTAAAAAGGTTTCATTCTAAGTAATGTAAGCCCTCCTCATGGCCTCAAAAGCCAAGGGTCAGAGGCCTTTATAATCCTCATTCACATGAAGCCAACTTATTAGACTGGAAAGGATTTACAAAGCACTTGTTATAATGCATCCACAAGCAGTGATACCCTTAACAAGGGATATTCTGAAGCACAGCTCTTTAGACTACAACTGAAAATGGACATAAAAGCTATAAATACTTATTTGTTTCCTATATTGAGACCACACCTACTACTTTCCCTGGTTTCTCTTGATGTTTAAGGTTTCCCTCTTAGCTCCATTTACTAAGTTTTTATTCTCCTATAAAACCACTATAAAATCATTTCATAAAGACATTTCTTTGGAGCTTACTACTGAAAGTTAATTGTTGCCATAAATTGACAATTCAAATACTTCTTAGGGAGCCAGTGAGACTAGGACCCCTTGGGGAATATTAAAAAGTATAAAACATGATCCATGCCCTCTAGGATCTAAATAGAAATATACTTATTGATTCAGAGAATGAGAAGGTAGCTTGAGAAGTCATTTTACACATACATAGGCAGGACTCCTGTCCTTTAAAATTCACCTCCAGAGAAGATCATAAAATTATTTCGGTAATCTTTTCGCCATCACTATAATGAAAACCATCATTAGCAACAAGTTCCTTACACAACTACCCTTTGCTTCAATTTAAACCTATTTTTCTTTTATTTTAGCATCAGTAGATCTGGAAAACAGCTGGTTACCATTCCTAATAATGGATCCATTCATGTTTTTCGAAGAGTTATTAAGTTGCCTCTTAACTTTTCATTCTCCCAACCCTTCCTCATAGGACTGACTTCCAATCATATAATCAACTTTTGAGTCTCCTCAGAAACCTCTCCAAGGTATCCTCATCCCCTCTAAGTTGAGGAACCTAGAAGTGGAAACAACACTCAAGTAAGCGGGTGATCAGTGCCAGCATTATCTATATAAAAGATGATGCCATCCCATCAGGATTCCTCAACATCACTTTTTTTTTTTTTAAACATCTTTATTGGAGTATAATTGCTTTACAATGGTGCGTTAGTTTCTGCTTTATAACACTCAACATCACTTTTAAAGCCCCAATCAGTACTTTTACAAAAATGTCCTCTGATGGCTCTTAAGACTTTCCTCTGCTGTACTTAAGTTAGCTTACTATTTTTAAAAATTACTCAAAATTATCCTGCTAATAGTCTTGAACAACATAATAGCTTATGCGATATGTCCTTGCAAAGTGTTCCTAGAAGTTGTATGTATACCAAATTTTCAGTTCAACAAACATTCACTGATCACCTTCTATATGAAAAGTCGCCACTGTAAACAATAAAAAACATAAATGATGACTCAGAAATGGTCTGTGTCTTAAGGAAATCATAACCTAATGGGGGAAAGACCGACACAATCAAGAGTATTTACAACATAAAGTATTCTGGAGTAAATTCTTTAAGGGTAGGTATAAAGTACAGTAAGAAAACAGGAAAGGAGTTGAATTTAAGCTAGTAGTGGTATCTTGAAAGCTTCATGGAAGAGTTGGGATCTGGGGATCTGAACTGAGCCATGAAAGATGAATAAGTCAGAGGAAGGTCGAGATGGGAAACATTTTAAGGCAAAGGAAAGGCATTAGCAAAGGTATAAAGGCAGGTACACACAGGCTGTGGAGAACATCTAATAGACTGGTAGTTCAATATGGTTGAAGCACTTTAAGTGAAAATGTGTGTTCAGGAGATAATGTTCAAAATGTAGAAATGTAGGCCAGCTAGATTATAAAGGGCTGGGAATTTTAAATCTTATTTTACATTCAGTGAGTAGTCAAAGGGTTTTAGGAATAAAGTGACAGAATCAGATCTGTATTTAAGAAAACCACTGGCACCACTATACAGTGAAAAGGAAGGCAGAGAGACCGGTTAGGAGCTTACGGTTTTAATCCATGCAAAGGTAATGGAAATTTAAAGTAGGATGGTAAAAACAGAAAAACAGGGACAGATTAAAGAAACAATACAATAGTATCACAGACAAGCCTCAGAAATTTATTGGATGGGGTGAGAAGAGAAAGGGACTGAAGGTACCACAGTGCAGAGAGCATGAACAAACCTTCAAATAGTTACAGATTTGGATTTGAATTCTAGCTCTGCCACTTACTAGCCATATGACTTAAGGAAATCTATTTAACGTGTCTGTACCTTGGTTTCTTCATCTGTAAAAGACAGTGTATTAAGTATTTCAGCAAACCTTTTTTTTTTTAAGTGAGATAAAACAGAACTATATTTTTCCTCCTTAAGCATACTATCCTCTACTAGGTAAAGTTTAACTTGTTTTTGACTATTCTATTTGTGGTTATTTTTATTTCTCAAGTTAAGTTCCAACCTACAACTTAGCATTTCTTCTGTAATTAAATGGTTAGCTGCATTGATCTCCACAGACCAACACTTACTCTCCCTAAGCTAAAACTTGAGAACAAATGTCAAATAGTTACCAAGTACAGACTAATGAATCTGAACTTGGGGGCCAAGAACCCTGAAGAACCTCGGAGTTGTTTTAGGAAATCACCAAGTACTCATACTCAAAAAGATAAGGAACACTAGTTACAGGGACCAAGGGTAGCAACCCCAATATAGCTGCCTTGGCTTGACAGTTATGCAACTCATGAAGGCACTGCCTTCCTTGGTTACCTACCCGCCTATTTACTGTCCTGTTCTTTTTACTCCCTTTTGTGCCTTATCACTAATTACATTCTAGCTGGAAACCAACAGTATCCACTGTTACCAAGATGTGTGACTGGCTTCAGTTTGGTTCCACCTAGCTTACTGATGAACTTGACACCCATACCAAAATCAAGAACATTCTAAAGTCAAGATTATAGCACTCGAATAGCTATATATGTGTACACATATATATGTATACCTCCAAGTAAAAAAAACCTGTTACCTCGGTGGGGAAAAAAAAAAAAAAAGATTAAGCACTCCTGTCCTTTCAATCTGAGTCCTAATAATAATTAGGGATTCCTCTGTACCAGGCAAAGTGCTAAGTACTTTGCATGCATAATTTCAATTAAGCCTCACAATAATCTTACGAAGCAGAATTACCACTGATTTACAAATGAAGAAACTGAAGCATAGAGAGGTTAAGAAAGTTTTTCAAGGTCATTCAGCTAATAAATAATGGAGCCAAGATTTGAACCCAGGCAGACTGAGCCCAGAGCCCATGGTCTTAATAGCTCTTAATTACTGTGCTGTACTATCTCACACTATTACAGATTACATAATGAGATTCTGTCCTTCCTTTGTAAAGGTATTTATATATGTACAAATAAAAAATCCTTGCTGGAGAGATTACAAAAGGATTTCCTCATTAACTAAGCTTAAAGAGATGTTATCCACGTGGTTTTACTGCTTATAATTAAAGGCAATAATCTAGGGACAATATTGTATGCTTGTGTTTGATCTAAAAATCAGTCAATACTCATGGATGGACAGAAGTTGAATACAAGCATGTATAAATAGTTATTCCTTTAGGTGTAGATATTTATTACAGATACGTGTGATTAACTACTCCCCAGTTTTTAGAACTGAGATGGTACAAAGGAGAGCTTAGTGAAAAAAAATTTCTCCAAAAACACTCCTCACAAGTAATATTACTCCCCTAATTCAAGACAGAAAGCCACAATTACTCTGATGCTGTAAAATGAGAATGAAACAATGATGCTTCAGCAAAGCGTGGACCATAAGGGTTGGATCTCTCTAAAACAATTCGAATGTTAGAAAGGTTCATAGCTCTTACTGATGAGAGACATCAAAACATCTACACCCAAACATTCCAACCAAACCCAAAACACAGAAATGCAAGAAAACAGATAAAATATATGGAAAAAACTCCAACTCCAGAAGTAAATGGCAGTTGACTAGATCCTACCCACTGGTGCCCCACAAGGCATTGCTGAAGCGATAATTAAAGGTAAAACAGCTGGGGAAATCCCTTCAGTCTATTTGTCAAATAGAAAAACAACTACTCATTTCAAAGAAAGGGGAATTTTCATACACAGCACAGAAAACTGCCAACTAACTCTTACATTTATATCTTTAACTGTTTCCTTAAAACTAAAACTCATTCGAATAGTTGTATTCAACATCTAAAAAGTTAAACCAAGTTTGGCCTCTAAGAAGTTTCATACGAATCCTACAAGGGGATTTATATCATCCAAAGCAACTACAAGTCACACAACAACATTCTTCTTTCAAATGTCTTAGTCTTTAAAAGCAAACGCCTAGCAGCACCTCCAGCCTCCTGGCTGGCTTCCCCTGGTGTGTAACCTGACAAGGTACAAAGCTCACTGAAATATTTAACAGTGGTGGTATGGATTTCTTTGGATAGATCAAGAAAAGCAGCTCGTCCTTTTTAAAAACATAAAGAACCATTTTATGGGATGCCATTCCCTCAGTCCAAGTGTCTCTGTATTTCCTCAGGGCTTTCTCAGAGAACTTATTGAAGGGGAAAATGAAAAGGCTAACAAAAGGACCCCTTTTCTCTCCCTATTCCCAACATAATCCACCTCAGCCATAGGGCCAGTTGCATCCACACTGTCATAAACGCCAGCAATTAGAGAATTAGGCCATAAAACCACCCACTCAGGTATAAGAGCACAGGCCTCCAGCTTTATTTCATGCATGCCATAAACTTCCTTCTTTCAGGCCTTCTTCACAACCAAGGAAATGACAATAACAACAACAAAAAAGTAGCCCTTTGTCCGCCTCATATTGATGTGATCAATGAAACCATCTGGGTCCAGGTGAAGGATTCAAGATTCCTTCTTCTTAATAAAGACTGCATTTCCTCTAGCATGGCACATATAGATCCGTTAAAGGACATGCTGTATTTTGCGCACTAACATAATGGGAACTAGAGTGAAACTACATCTTCCAGAAAAATTACTTTCCCTTATTCTGAAACTGCTCTAGAAACCTAGCCAATTCCTGATCTTCTCAAGAAATACTGGAGGCTACAAGAGTATTCTTAATTAACTCAATAATTTCTAGATCCTCCTGCAGTCTTTTCTAATCAAAAAAGTTAATTCAAATATCAAAGTTAACTCTATGCTTTAAAATCTGATACAATTTAGGAACAATCAGTAATTTCATTTGATTGACTTTGCAACCACAAAACCCCCAAGTCTGTGATTTACTCCATAAGCTTTTATTTATCAAGCTTTAAATCAATCTAGATAAGACCCAAACACTTTATAGTAAACTCTTTAGCTTCCTTCTTCCTACTAGTGCCTATAGGGTTAAGAATCTGACTAAAATGTAGTTACCTCATGTCAGACTCATTAGTAATTTAACTTTTCTTAATTCCTGAAAATAACATATGCAAACAAAAGAAGGTCCCATACCAGCAATCCTAGAATAAATTCCTCCCAAAGTAGTGATAGTCACAAAGCTTCCCCCTTTCTCATAGGTCTATGCCACTGGGCTCTCCACCTTGGCAGAGGAAGAATGGAAAGAGACAAGATATTCACAAAAGGCCGGATTGAAGGCCTTCAGTTAAGTGCTAGAAGGAAGCTGAAGTTCTGTGCCAACACTAGTGGAATGTGGGCAGGCACAAAGAGATCTTAATTAGGAGACCTACAATTAAAACAGTGAGTCTCCAAAGGAGAGAGAGGCACTGCAGTCTGTTATGCCTCAGAGCAAGCGAAACAGTGTTGCCACCCCCCCTAGCCACAGGGCAAGGAAGGCAATGGGTATTAAGCCTGCACAGCTGCTCTAGGGAAGGCCAGCTCCCAGGTGAGTAGAGATGGGAGGGGAGTCAAGATGGGACTATTTTCTCTTCTCAACTTCCAATCAAAAGATCAATCACTATTTTGTGAACGATGATCTCCTACGAGAGCATGTGCCTTAAGATAATTAGACAGAAGGTAAAGATGGGGACAAGTGATATGCCTTTCAGTGAAAGATGAAGAAAAGTTCTAAAGACTGCATTTGTGATGCTCAGTACAAACCAAAGTATGTTTTAGAGCATATTAACAACTACTCCCTGCAATGTAGGTACCATCACTTTGGATTTATAAATACATTAGCGTATTGGATTTTTTTCATTTAAAAGCTCACATACCTAAAGGAATATACTACCTAGACTGAAAATAACTTCCCTTTTGGAGAGTCAGGAATCTACAGTATTGAAAACATGAAAACAAATTTAGCCAAACAAGAGGGCCTCTCAACACCAGATAATGCGTTATACTTAAAATTTTATCTTCACTTTTCTTATAAATGAAATTGGTCAACTTCAGCAAAGAACTTTTTCCATAAAATCCTCACATTTTGTCCATACAATGAAAACTTTCCCACCAAGTTCAAATTTCTCTTCCCAATAATAATGGCAGTTTAATGGCAAATGTACACTCTGATATTAAAAATTACCAAACAGGGCTTCCCTGGTGGGCACAGTGGTTGAGAATCCATCCGCCTGCCAATGCAGGGGACACGGGTTCCATCCCTGGTCCGGGAAGACCCCACATGCCGTGGAGCAACTAAGCCTGTGCGCCACAACTACTGATCCTGCACTCCAGAGCCCGCCAGCCACAACTACTGAGCTCGCATGCCACAACTACTGAAGCCCGCGCCGCACCTAGAGCCCGTGCTCCACAAGAAGAGAAGCCACCACAATGAGAAGGCTGCGCACCGCAACAAACAGTAGCCCCCGTTCGCCACAACTAGAGAAAGCCCGCGCACAGCAACAAAGACCCAATGCAGCCAAAAAAAAAAAAAAGAAAAAAAAAAAAAATTACCAAACAGGCTCATTGACTCTGACTTTTTAAATAAATTCAGAATAAGAAGTTCTGACCTGAGCAAATAATTAATATAACAGAGAGGGATCAGAATACTGGAGCAGAAAAGATTCCTGAGCTGACGTTTAGCCCAACCTTTTCATTTTACTGATCGGAAATTTCAAGTTAAAAGTGAAATTGTCCAGAGTGGCGAGTGACAGAGATGAGTGCGAGGAGAGCCCATGTCCATCGACTTCCACGCGGAGGGGCTTCTTCTAATCCACTTGTGTTCTCTGCTTCACTTTCCTTCTGCCCAGCTCAGGATTAGCTGTGAAGGCAATGAAGGAGCAACTCCCACTCTTGGCACATATGCCCAACAAACATCAAAAAAAAAAAAAAAAATCACAAACACTCTCCCACTCCAGGACCACCATCTTTTCTAAGCCCAACCCAAGAGCCCACCTTAGTCCACCCGAACTAAACTGCCATTTCAAATACAGACAAATACATACCAATGTTGTGATTCGGTTTCCATTTATATCTAATCAAAGTTTGCCATGTTATGATCAGGGTGGCAATTCTGCTTTTAACATTTTGTGAGGTGGTAGGAATGGTAACTGGATTATGAAAGTAATAAACAAAGATTACTTGCTGATAAATAGACCATTTCTGGGGTTCATATTAAAACAGCCCAAATTCTAGTCAACAGAGAGGATGCTGTACTATGTTTAATTAGATGGCAAAGTAGAGTCACATATATACCACCTGAGACAATCCTCAGAAAAGTGGGACCCTGACACCATGCAGGGGAAAGGGAAGGCGAAAAAGCAGACCTCTGTGATTTCTCACAGTGCTCAGTCAAATAAAACTCTAATTCTACTTCATAATTGTCACACACAAAGCCCAAACAGGAGATCAGCAACACCTATGTATTTTTTAAAATAATCCCATCTGACAGACCTTGGTCATGAAGAACTCTTACATGTAGTTGTTACTCAGAGAGATATCAATCCCGAGGGAAGTTCAGAACCTGTGGCAGTAAAGGACAAATCTTCTACAGCTAAAGGAGTTTAAACGGAACTGATCTGGAAGGTTTGTCACCTTTCAACCACCTTAACTTAGTAGTTCAATAAGTATTAACTTACGTTTCGTTATGGAGAAGTTATAGTCATTATTCACTTAAAGCAAACCAGAATTTAAAGAGGCTAGAATCCTTTTGGATCACAAACCATGTCTTCATGAATCCAGACAAGCCTTGATACAGATCTGTGAGCAACTTCTCAGAAACAATCTTTAGAACTCTATGGCAGCCTGTGGGAACCCTAAACCTCCTTGTTGGAACTTTATCATTGATTTGTAACACTCTGTAACAAAATGCTTGCTTTCCACGTTGAAAACAACCAGGTCAAAGGATATAATCACCATGGTTTAGTACTAAGCCATACCATGGGTTAGCACTCATGAATGCATACCATTAACCCATCCTAGATTAACTCAAACTACCACATAAAAGGCTTATCAATGGAACAACAGCTCATTCAAGCCTAATTCAGAAAAAATACTGAAGTTTAATGTAAGGAGTCAACCACTTTCCTCATAATGAAGTAGCAACTACTGTTCAGGCAAAAGTTTTAAAGAAAATAAGTATTAATATGATCTTATTTGAAATTACTGCATTTCCTTGACAGGCTTTACACTACATACTACTGCTAAGCAAAATAATGCCAGTGGATAAGAAAATGTTAGCACCTGATTAAAACTTTAAAGGTGATTTGTCAAAGACCAACAGATAAAATATTCTGGTGCCCAGACATTAGGTCCCTGAATCCAGGTGGCTCTCTTTCTAACCAGTCTCTTGAAAAGCTATGATTGGAAGCTGTCAGCATAAAACTTTGCTTTTGAATATGTGATAACATTTGGAATGTGAACACTTGGTCCTTCAGTATAAAATAAATAAGCATGCTAAACAAGAAGAAAATGCTTCTCAGGATCCCCTTAAAAATAGACTAACTTCTCCTAATAGAGACTTTCTTATTATACTCAAATATACATGGGGCTAAAATTCTACATATAACCAGGCAAGTCTCAATTTTGAAAACAAGCAGGTAAATGAAATGTCAGTAAGTCTATTTTTTTTTTTTTTTTTTTTTTTGCTGCTGTATCTTTTAAAAAAGCAAAATCAACTCACATTTAAGCACCAACTCCATGCAAGTAACCTGAACGGTTCAGTCTTTTTGTCATGTATGAGGCCTTTGGTTCTCCAACTACATGGGATCTGTGTTGTTAGCTTAAAAAATACAGAATTGGCCTTTCAAAAAAAAAATAATAATCTACAGCAACCAATAAATAGTCTCAAACAACCCTGCTGACTGCAGCTGCCTTCTGAAGGCTGGGAAAAGGAGGTGGAGAGAGAGCAGAGAGAGGCAGGGAAAAGGGACGCTGCAGCTAGCTACATCGCAAGGAACACGCCCCCATCATGTCCTCCTTGCTCTGTCAGAAGGCGGGTTGTTGTCAGTCTCCTGATCAGGATGCCTTAGAAACGATTTAAAAAAGGAGGCAGGAAGACTAACAACTAAAAAATGCCAGCTCCTTGAAAGGAGGGGCCAGGGTCCCTGGGATCTCCTCCCTCCCCTTCTGCCCAGGATCTTTCTGTAGATCTAAAGGGGTGCGGGGCACAATAGGGGACGAGGGGTTTGCCCAGGATATTTTGTGTGCACCAACGGCAGAGCACGCAGGAAACGGCTGGTTGTTATCTTTCCCTTTCTGTTTCAATCAAGAGCACTCCAAAGCAGCAACCCCCTACCCCCCTCCGCTTCAGCCCCTAGCAGCTGCTCTTCCTCCTGGCATCCCCCATCCCATTCTCCCCCTTCCCCTACGATTCAAACTCCCCCTTCTGCATCCAATGGAAAACAAATGCGCAACGCCACAGGCTGAACCTGAACTCAACTTCCCTTCCCAGGGCAACTTTCCTTTTGGCTGAAGGGGGCTGAATAATGCCTATCAAAGCATCCCCATTCTCGCCCCAGTACTAAATGTGGAAGGGGCAAAGCTGGAGATCCTTCATCCACCTTGGGTCCCCCTCAAACAAATCAGAGAGAGAACGCTAACTCCTTCTAAGGAATAACTTTGCTTCATAAGCTCTTCATAACCCTCTTTCTTTCAACCAGAAGCAGCCACCACCACCGCACTACAGTAAAACTGTCCCTTATCTACTCTCCTCACCCCAACCCTGCTTCCCCCACCCCTTCCAAGCCCCAGGATTGGCCTAGGAAAAGGTGGATCAATAATGAAATGACGGAGAAAAGGAGAAGGGCGGGAGGGAGCTAGGTTTGAAGACTGCGTGCTCTCAGGCGCAGTGGGTGGGGTAGGAGAGCAGCTGCTTCCCCTGGGAGGATGCTGCCCAAGTACCCCACAAACACCGCCCCTCACGGGGGCCCCCTTCCCCAGAGCTGGAGGGAAAACCTGCCTCCTCTCCAGGGGGAATGGTGGAAAGCTGCTCTTCTCTGAGCCTAGGGGACAGTGGACAATTTTCCCCTCGAAGATGCCACTAATCCTTCATTCTAAAGGAGGGAAAGGGTGGAGTGAAGGTACAGTAATCCCCTGCTACCAATAGGCTAGAAACTGCAGCTCTGTAAAATGGGGGAAACAGACTGCTGTAGGAGGAGATCGCCGTTATCTTCAGAGGGAAAGAAGGCGAAGGGAGGCAAGGTGGAGAGGAAAGTAGCTTTTTCCTGGTGGGGAAGGGCGGGATGACGGGAGGACCTCTCCGCTGGGGGTAGGGGGGGTGCGGGTGGAGGTGAAGGAAGGGGGAGTGGCTGGTAGTGTAGGGACCTGGCCCGGGGACGGAGCGAGGGTTCATCAGGTTTTCGAAAGCAAGGTGCTAGAAGGGACATCGGTCCCCAAGGGTGGGAGAAGAACGTGGCTTTGGATGAGGCCATCCCCCGAGAGATGCCCAAGAGGAAAACTGCCCCAGGAGTAAAACATCTGCCCAGAGAGGGAGGCGGGGATGTGGCGGGATCAAGTCTCTAGGAGGGAGGGAGGGAGGAATCTCGCTCGGATGAGGTAATCTGTGAAAGGGAGGAGGGGTTCAGTCCCGGGATGGGAAACCCGGGCGAGGGGTCTGTGCCAGGGGATGTGGGGAAGGGTCAGGGGAAGGAGGGTGGGGGTCAAACGCCCTCGGCCAGATGGGTCCGAACCCCGGGGTGGGGACGCCTGGGGGTCTGCACCCCTGGATGGGGGTCCCGAGATGGGAGGGCCATCTGCCCCGGGTCAGGGACCCCAGGATGGTCCCCGAATTGGGATGCTCCACAATCCCGGATGGGGGAGGGGAGGGGGCTCCGCAGAGGGTCGAGACCCCGGACCTGGGGGTTCCTCGCCCCCTTACCTCTCCGCTGCCGCCTCCCCCGCCGCTCTCCCCAAACACGGCCCGGAACCGGCGCAGGTTGGTGCCGATGGCGGCCGAGACCTGCAGCGCCGCGTCGAAGCCCGGGCCCACCCGGAGCAGGGCCGGCCCAGAGGAGGCTGAGGACGATGACGAAGACGAAGACGAGGCGGACGACGAGGAGGCTGCTGAGGCGGCGGCCGCTCCCCCTGGAACCCCAACCCCGCCGCTTCCCGCCGCCGCCGCCGCCGCCGCGGCCGCCACAGCCGGGGGGGAGGGGGGCGCCCCGGGGCCGCCGCCGCCGACCAGGGGCCCGGGGGGAAGCAGCAGGGCCGGGACGCGTTGCCGCGGGGCGCCCCCTAGGCCCCGGCGCCCCCCGCCGCCGCCGCCCCCGGTGGTCCCGGGTCGGGCGGGGAAGCGCCACCGACAGCTGTGCGCCATGTTCGCCCCGTGAAGTGAAGCAGCGAGAGGGAGAGGCGACAACACAGGGGGGCGGGGAGGCGGAGGGGGGGGGCCGCGGGCCCCGGAACCTGCCTGGCCCGCTCGGCGCCGCCCGGCCGCCTGCACCCCGCGGCCGCTATGCCGAGGGCCGGGCCGCGCCAGCCGGCCCAGCAAGCTGTATAGCGGGCTCGGGCCCGCGCTGCCGACGCCGGGCGGCGGCTACGCCATCCCGAGGCCCGGGCCGCAGGCTGCCGCCCGCCCGCCCGCCCCGCAACCTGGATAACTGCGTGCCCCGCCCTCCGGGAGCGGCATTACTCGGGAAAAGGAGGGGGGGAAGGAAGCCCAGGAGCCCGACGCGGAGCGCGGGTTCCGGGGAGAGGGGGAGGGGCGAGGACTACGGAGAGGATGGAGGCGGAGGGAGGCCGGCCGCCTGCAGCCTCGAGAGCCGAGAGGCCGATTACACACGTTCCCGGGATGCGCTGGGAATCGAACCGCCCGGGAGAGCAGCTTCCAGTCTAACGCGGCTGCCGGGCCGGGGATGAGTGCGCCTTCTCCGCCTCGAGGCACGGATACGAGAGGGGTTAGCCCGGATTTAACGCTTCTAGAATAAAAGAGCCCTTATTGTGATACAGGCAAGACGGAATTGTTGCCCGGTTTACTATATGCAAAATAGAAAGGCCCTCAATGAATGCGCTTTAAAAAATAATAATAATAAAAAAGAGCCCCTCCCATTTTCAGGCTGGAGCTCTCTCCAAAATGCACACACCGAGTGGTCGGCCTCTCGCCACCTCCTCGCCCTACTGTGCGCTCAGGGCTGAGGAACCTCTGGCTTTGGTGCCCTTCTGCAGAGAGTTGGGTTGTGTTTCTCCAGCCCGGGCACTGGGGCCGCGGCGTGCTCCGCTAACGAGGCGGCGTTACAACGAAGCTGAAACTGGGTGGCTAACGGGGCCTGGAGGGAAGAGGCGGGCAAAAGCGCCCCCGCCCCTTCTTCCTCAGTTCTCTGCCTGCCGCTGCATGCAAAGCAGACCCTAATGTATGCACGCGGGGGGGCGGGTGGCTTGCGACCACGTTTCTGATTAAGAGAGGGGGAGGAGAAGAGCGTTGGGCATTATGATACACTGTGTGGAAGGGGCCCGCCGGCGGCGAGCTCTGTGCGCGGGGTTAGTAGGCAGAGGGGGGAGGGGGAAGGGGAGGGTTAGGGCGGGGGATGCATACCCACTCGGTTCACTTTATTGCGGGAAAGAGAGGAGGGCGCCACAAGCTAGGCGTTAGAAGCCTGCAAGGCTGGGAAGGCACAGAAGGGAGGGAGGGGTTTGTACCGGGAGAACTTGTGTTGGCTGAGGCTGGGGGATCGATACACAGCCAGCAGGCCCCGGGGCAGCCTCCATCCCTCCCACCCCCGGCCGAGGTGGAGTTCGCTGGAAGGTCACGCAGCCTTCCTGGACTCCCGCACCGGTACAGCGCCCCGCCTGTAATAAAACAGCCTGGGGCAGCGAATTTGGGGAGGAGGGGGAGGGTCGTGGTGAGCAGGTTGCAATCAGCTCTGGCCCTCTGGAGGGTGCACTGCAGCCTCCAGAGAAGGTCCACGGCCTCCTGGTGCTGAAAACCTACGTCCCTCCACCCGCGAAACGTTTGTGCAGAGCGAACGATGGGGTGGGGGCTAGAGAGGAGCAGGGAGAGGAAGGAGACACAGGCAAGCGCCAACTCCCCCAACTCGTCCTGGATCGATCGTGGTTCCAACCGCGCAGGATGGAGCCCAGATGGTTTGCAAAGCGCACACTCCCACAGCGCACACACAGAGCCAGATTCCGTTGTTACATCGCGTGGTTTACTAGGTGCAAAAAGGGTGGGAGTACGGGGAGAGTCTCTTAAACGGCAGCCCCAGGACTCTGCTAAGGACATAGACACCCCATTGTGGACGGTTTCTCCATTGCAGTATATTTAGCGTTAGGCGCTGGGGGTTTTGCTTCAGTGTCGCTGCTCTGATCAGTTACAGATTGGCGACCACGTGGATTCCCTCAAGCATCCTGATTTGTTCCCTCTCTCACTCACTCTCGCTTATTTTTCTTTTGTATTTGCCGCCCCCCCTTCTTTAATATGCATAACGGTCTGCAGAGGTAATAGGCAGGGGACTGACTGAGTGACAGGCTTTACAAAACTGTGTCAACAGGATTTCTTCCCGACCTCCACCCCTGAGAAAACATAAACCGGCTGGGTTCTGAGTAACCTCTTCCTTTCAAGCACTCTTCTTTGGGCACAGGTGGGAGGTCTGCAGGCTGAGTGGGGACAGCAGGAAGGAAGAATGTCTGTGAAGACTGTGTGAAGTCCTCAGACTCAAGCCTCTAAGTAGAAAACTCCTTGATAAAATCATCTAGTTTGTCTCTTTGCCTCCTGACTTGTCCAGAAGGAGCCAGAGCAAGTTGGAATTTGGTTTATTATTGGAGTTTTTAAGGCGGAAAGAATAATAACTTATATTTCTTGAGTGCTTTCTGTGAGCCTGAGTGCTTTATGCGCATTCAATTCTCACCAACCCTCCGAGATAATTCTGATTTTACCAATGGGGAAACTGGCGTAATGTCCAAAGTCACACAGCTAGTAAGTGGCAAGACCAAATCTCATTGGGGTCTGACACCAATATCAACTAACCATACTGCTGCAATATCAACTAACATACTAACTAACCCCAAAAGACATACTATGCCACCTCACTCCCATTAGGAAAACAACAAGTGTTGGTGAAGATGTGGAGAAATTGGAACCTTTGTGCACAGTTGGCAGGAATATAAAATGGTGCAGCCATTGTGGAAAACAGTATGGTGGTTCCTTGAGGAAAAAAAAAAAATTACCATATGATCCAGCAGTTCCACTTCTGGGTATATACCCAAAAGAACTGAAAGCAGGATCTTGAGGAGATATTTGTATACCCATGTTCATGGTAGCATTATTCACAATAGCCAAAACATGGAAGCAAACCAAGTGTCTGTCAACCAATGAACGGATTACCAAAATGTGGCATACTCATACAGTAGAATATTATTCAGCCTTAAAAAAAGGAACAAAATTCTGTAATATGTTACAACATGGATGACTCTTGAGGACATTATGCTAAGTGAAATAAGCCAGACACAAAAAGACAAATACTGTATGATTCCACTTATCTGAGGTCCTCAGAGCTGTCAAAACTGTAAAGACAGAAAGTGTAATGGTGGTTGCCAGCGGACAGAGTGAGGGGAGAATGGGGCATTATTGTTTAATAGGTATAGAGTTTCAGATTTATAAGATGAAAAGAGTTATGGGGATGGATGTGGTAATAACTTAACAGCAATGTGAACGTATTTTTGAAAAAAGGCATTCTATGCCTTACTCATAAGTTACCTTAAACTGCATGTGCTTTATTTAATTTTTTATTTTAAATTTTAATTCAGCTTATTTTTCTTGATTACCTAATATACTAATATGGTTAAAAATTTAAAGAAATAAAGTTTTCACTCCACTCTTACTTTAACTACCCTCTCCTCCCGCAGTCATACCTTATCTCCTTTCTTAGGGGCAACGAAGTTTATCAGTCTCTTGTATATTCTTCCAGAAGTAGTGTGTACCTATACAAGCAAATACATATAGAAGTTTTTCCTCAAATGAAAGAATATCAAACCCATTTCCTGGATCTTGCTTAGAAATCTATATCTTGGAAATCATTCTGGTCAGTAGACAGCATTTCCTCATTCTTGGGGCTGCATGGAATAGATGTAGCATACTTTATTTAACCAGTTCTCTGTTAGTGGGCACTTAAGTTATTTCCAAACTGTTGCTATTTCAAACAATGCTGCAGTGCACAACCTTGAACGTATGTTACTTTGCAAATGTGCAAATATATCTGCAGTATAAATTTCTAGAAGTGGAATTCGCTAAGTCAAAAGGTATGTACACCTATAATTTTGATAAATGTATGCCATGTTGTCCGCTGTAAAGATTGAGTTGCCGCCCTGTAAAGATTGTACTAATCATACTCCCACCAGCAATGTTTGCGTGCTTTCTCCACACCCTTCCGAAAAGGATTTTTTAACTTCTTGATTTTTGCCAACTTAATAGACATGCACATACTTAAATTTTTTTCCAAATGATGTAAGGAAATTTTTAAGAAGGGCACCTCAAATTTTGCCCCTTCCTGCAAACTCATGAATTGCTTCTGGTTTGAAGGGACCTCTAGATGTTCGTTCCCTTTTCTCCTGTCTGGAAAGATTTCTAGTTGCAAACCAGTATTGTGGTGAAACTAACATGGACTCAGATCCAGTCATTGTAACTATGTGATCTTAAACCAGGCACCCAGGCTCATGATGCCTCAGTTTCCTAATCTGCAAAAATAAGGATATTAATAGCAACTTCACAGGATTATTATGAAGACTGAATGACCTAATCCAAGTAAAGTGCATTCTCTCTCATTCAGACAGAAACACTTCCTTAGTCATTGGTGAAGATACCCCCTCTCAAATAAGCAATTTCCTTTCTCCAAACAGGCCCCCAGTGGAAAACATTGCATTAGTAGTCCCCAAAGTCCTGGAACTAAGAAAAGAATGGTGGCTGAGTCATTTAAGCTTGATCAACCATAGGAAGGCTTGATCATCACTGAACAGAGAGGACTGTTCAGAATCCTTAGATGCTGCTTTCTTCTGGGGAAGGAAGAGCCAAGTTCATTACTCTTCTACGAAGGCACCCTTCCGTTAAGGAAGCAATGGTCGCATTTTGCTACTGCCCCTTCCATGAGTTTCCATTCCAAAAGAATTAGGTATAAAAAAAAAAAAAAAAAAAATTAGGTATAACTATATCTGTGACTAAAAGGACTTTAAATAATCACCCCAGCATGAACAGCTGGCTTTCTGTAAAGGATTAGGTGTAGTCCCGGCCAAAGGCAAAGACTAGATAATTTGGGGGCCGTGAGCTCCTTGAGAACAGGAGCTGTATATTGCTTTTCTTTGTATCCTCTGTGCCAAGCAGTGTCTGTATCAGCTAAATTAATATTTGTGGAATAAATGACCCTTCCCAGATGTACTGTTGGACCTTGGGATTTATACCCAGGAGGTCTTATTTTGTCAGAGGCAGTCGCGTGTGCTGGGTTTTTAAAAAATACATTTTATTTAAAATCAGTTAAGTTGTTTCCATTTGAAATTGTACCGATGATCAAAGTTTATATCTCTCAAAGAGAGAAAAATGATAGGAATAATTATTATTTGATTATTACTACTTCACCTTGTAGAAGCTTGAAGGAAATGTTGAACGAAAGCATTTCCTTTCCCTCTCTTCCTGGTTACCTGTAAATTGTACTCTTTTTTGGTTTTTTTAATGGTTATGGGACTTCCCTGGTGGCGCAGTGGTTAAGAATCCGCCTGCCAATGCAGGGGACATAGGTTCGATCCCTGGTCCGGGAAGATCCCACATGCCCCGGAGCAGCTAAGCCCGTGTGCCATAACTACTGAGCCCACGCACTCTAGGGCCCGCGAGCCGCAACTACTGAAACCCGTGCGCCTGGAGCCTGTGCTCTGCAACAAGAGAAGCCACCGCAATGAGAAGCTCGTGCACTGCAACGAAGAGTAGCCCCCGCTCGCTGCAACTAGAGAAAGCCCGCGCGCAGCAACAAAGACCCAACACAGCCAAAAAGTAAATAAAATTTTTTAAAAATTTAAAAAGAAATAAATATTTATTTGGTTGCATCGGCTCTTCATTGCGGCAGGCAGGCTCCTTAGTTGCAGCTCCAGGGCTCCTTAGTTGTGGTGGCATGCAAACTCTTAGTTGTGGCATGCATTGGGATCTAGTTCCCTGACCAGGGATCGAACCAGGGCTCCCAGCATTGGGAGAGCAGAGTCTTATCCACTGCACCACCAGGGAAGCCCCTAAATTGTACTCTACAGTAAGTCTTCTGATTGGTGTTCTCACCTTCAACCTCTGTGCTTTCTGATTTTCTGTTCTTTCGTTTATTCAACTAGCATTTATTGAACATCTACTTTGTACCAGGTATTATGTTAGATCTGGAGATACAAAGATGTTATGTCACAAAACTTCCACAGAAACATGAAAAGGAAAGAGGCCTTTGAAAAACAAAGAGTACTTCAGTATTGCTCGAACACTAGGTACACGAGGGAAAGTGTCAAAAAATGACTGGCCAGGGGATTCCCTGGTGGTCCAGTGGTTAGGACTCCATGCTTTCACTGCTGAGGGCCAGGGTTCAATCCCTAGTCAGGGAACTAAGATCCCACAAGCTGCGTGGCAGGGCAAAAAAGAAAAAAAAGACTGGCCAGATCATATTAAGGAGTTTGGAATTTATTCTGGAAAGGTTAGGGGGAAAGGACAGATTTCAAACAGAGATTGACATGAGGGAATTTGTGCCACATCATTGTAGCAACTGGGTATAAGGAAGCAGGCTGATGGTGAGCCTAGAGGCAGAAAATGCAGTGAGGATATTTCTGACCTCTTCCCACGCCTTCAGACTCATATGTCTGAAGGACACTGAAATACTACTACATGCAGTAGTCCAGATGATGGGAGCAGTGGCAGTGAAGATGTAGGAATGAGGACAGATTCCAGAGGTGTTTAGCAGATAGAATGACTTTTGGTGTCCATTTAGATCTGGGGGATGAAAAAGAGGGGCTTGTCTCAGGTTGCCAGCTGCAGTCGATCAAGCAGATGGCAATACCACCGACTAAGATAAGGACAACAGGAGGAGGAAGGTGGTTTTGCTTGGAGATGATGAGCTCAGTTTCAGAACAGTGGAGCTTGAGATCCTGTGAGATCTGCAGGTGGAGCTGTCTAATAGGCAGTTGGATGTCTTGGACTAGAGCTCAGGAGAAAAGGCTAAAAATACAGATCTGGGACTTGAAGCATGAAGATGGTCACTGAAACTATGGGCAGGGATGAGACCACACAGAAAGAGTGTGTGTGGCACACAGAAGCAAATGGGTCAAGGATAGAACCAGAAGAAACTTATCTTTCTATCTAGTAGGCTAACAAAGAGTAGCCAGTGGAAGGAGACTGAGAAAGAACGCTCAGTGTGGGACTTCCCTGGGGGTCCAGTGGTTAAGACTCTGAGCTTCCACTGCAGGGGGCACGGGATCCCTGGACGGGGAACTAAGATCCCGTGTGCCACATGGCATGGCCAAAAAATTTTTTTGTAATGAATTATTTTTAAAAAATGCTCAGTGAGATAACAGGGGGCAAGAGGGAAGCCAAAGGAAAAAGAGTTTCAACCAGAGGAGCTGTAAACAATGTCAAATGTAGCAGAGAGTTCCAGAAGCAAAAAGGACTGAAGGGTGTTCCTCGTAGTCCCAGGGAAGTCGCAGGTGAGCCCTGTAAGTGCAGTGGCAGGGGAGACATGAAGTCTGGAGTCGGACTGTATTTGGTTGAGGAGGACAGGGAGAGGGCAAGAGGACAGGGAGAGGGCAAGAAGCCAGTGGAGGCAACTTTGGAGAGGCTCAGCCATAAGGGGAAAGAGAACTTTAGCTTGGGCCCCTTAACACGAGGTTAAGAGTTTTAGCTGGGACTTCCCTGGTGGCGCAGTGGTTAAGAATCCACCTGCCAATGCAGGGGACACAGGTTCGAGCCCTGGTCCAGGAAGAGCCCACATGCCGAGGAGCAACTAAGCCCGTGTGCCATAACTACTGAGCCTGCACTCTAGAGCCCGCGAACCACAACTACTGAAGCCCATGAGCCTAGAGCCTGTGCTCCACAACAAGAGAAGCCACCGCAATGAGAAGCCCGCGCACTGCAACGAAGAGTAGCCCCCGCTCACTGCAACTAGAGAAGCCTGCACGCAGCAACAAAGACCCAACACAGCCAAAAATAAATGAATAAAATAAATAAATTTATTTAAAAAAAGAGTTTTAGCTATTTTTTGGTTATTATAAAAGTCACATATGCGAGGTAAAATTTTCCAAATAATAGGGAAGAATATAAAAAGTCTAAATATCCCTTCCTTCCCTCAAAAGATAATCACTATTAAGTTTGTTGTCTATTATTTCAGAATATAAACACATTTATATTTATCTATCTATCTATCTATATGGATGTACACACAGACACACACATACTTCTTTACTCAATGTGATTATACCATACAAACTACTATGCCTTATCCCTTAATCTTTTTCACTTAACAATATGTCCTGGAAGCCTTTCTGTATCTTTCTGAGCTTATCTCCCGCCTCTCTCTCCCTAGTTCATTGTGCTCCTACTGCTTTGACCTCCTTGCAGTTCCTGGAACACACCTGCACACTCACACTTTAAGGCTTCTGCACTTGCTGTTCCTTCTGCCTGGAATGTTCTTCCCCCAGATATCCTCTTGGCTCACTCTCTCACTTCCTCCAGATCTCTACTTCAATGTCACCTCCTCAGAGGGGCCACCACTGTCATTCGTGATACCTTACCCTACTTCGTTTTTCTTCATAGCACTTGTATCTGCATCTACGGACTTGTTTCATGTCAATCACCCCCACAAGGATACGCACTCCATGAAGGGAGGGACTTGGTCCACTTCACTGCTCTGTATCCAGAGGCTAGAACAGTACCTGACCTTAATAGCTACTCAATAAAATAGGAAAACGCATATAGAGCTGGCACAGTATTGTATTAAAGATAACAACATAGTGTTTAAGAGTGCAAGCTCAAACTGGTTGGGTTCTAATCTTTATTTCTCAGTAGGTGGGTGCACTTGGGTAAGTGAATCCATTTTCTCTCTGTAAAACGGGGCCACACTAGTGCCTAACTTCCTGCGTCATTGTGAGGTTTAATGTGTGAACATAAGGAACATGCTTAGGATGGTAACGGCAAGTAGCCAACTGTTAATAAATGTTTTCATTGCAATGATTAGTAGTAATATTCTAGAAAGACAATATAGTAGCTTCAACCTCAGCGAGCTCCTGTCTTGTCTTTCTTCCATTCTTCCAGCCCTTCTTCACCTCTTTGATTCTTCTCCTTGGCTGCTTTCTCTGTCCTTCACCCCTTAGACAGTGATGCCTCCTGAGTGCTTTTCGTTTCTCACATTCTCTTAGAGTGAACTCATGGTTGTAACTACTACCCAGGTGGAAGAATGCCCGAACTGCTGCCCCAAACCACACTGCTCCCTGGGGCCTGACTCTTGCATCCAGACAGCTTTGAGCATTTCCATTCTAATTACTTGTCAGGTTGTATGACTCACTGAAGTGTGGGTTCCTCAAGGGCAGGAATAGTTCCTCGGTTATCTTTGTCTCTGCTTCTCCAAGGGAGGTGCTCTTGGTAGGGGCACTTTGTAGGTGCTCAGAGTCTAGTGAAGGGAAACAGACAACACATAAGTGACTGTCATAAGGCAGCTGGTGACAAGTGCTATGTAGGTACGATGAAGAGGGTAGACAGCTGGGAGAGGCTAAGGTGCAATTGTTTTTGCAGGCTGGCCAGGGGAGACCTTTGGGTTAAGGGGCTATTTGAACAGAGTGCTGAGGAAGTGAGAGAGTAAACCAAATGCAGATGGGCTGAGGTGGAGTGTGTTTAGGGGACAACAAAGAGGCCAGTGTGGCTGCAGTCAGGTCAATGGCGGGAACAGTGGTAGAAATGTGTTGAGCCAAGCAATGGGGGAGGGGGGGCTTCAGCTCATACAGAGACTTAAAATGAGATGACGAGCCACTGGAGGGTTCTGAATAGAAGACTGACAAAATACATAAAAGACTTGAAAGGATCACTCTGGCTGCTAGTATAAGAATAGATAAGAGAGAGGCAAGGGTAAAGGTGGGGAGATCTGTTGGCAGGTGACTGCTGTGGTCCAGGTGAGAGATGCGGGTGTCCTGGCCTTGGGTGGTAATGTGGAGGTGATGAGAAATGGACAGATTCAGGATATATTTTGAAGATAGAGTAAGGATTTGTTGATGTACTAAATGTAGGGAGAGAAAGAAAAGAGGCAAGGATGAATGGATAAGTAAATGAATAAGTTAATTGTATATATATAGTCATTACAGAGTGATACATTACAAGGGCTGCCTGGGTCAGAAAATAAATGAAAGGGAAAGTTAACAGAAGAAAGAGGATTCAAGATATACTCACATACTTCCATTCGCTTGAGAAGAAGGGTAATGAAAGATAGGTCAATAGCTTGAGAGTGAATTAAAGGTAATTATTGAATTACCTTCAATAAATTGAAGGTGGTGTTTTTGTTTGTTTGTTTTTAAGAGAGGGAGACTTGAGCCTATCTATAGCTTCAGGGAAAGTATCAATGAAAAAGGAAAGAAAAAATTGCTTAATGAAGATGCAGCCAAGTTTCTGAAAAGAATCATCTACCTTCAGAGCCTCCACTTCCTTCCCATCTTCCACATACTCTGCAAACACTATCATCTGGCCACCCACTACCCCCATTGAAACTGCTGCCACCAAAAAACTCCCATGACTTTCTAGTTGCTAAAACTAATGGAGACTTTTTAGTTCTTGTTGTACCTGGTCTCTTTTGCAGCATGGTTGAACTTCTGGAAGCTCTCTTCCCTTGGTTTCCATGACCCCACTCTCTCCTTCTTGCTTTTCCACCTACCTCTCTAATCTTTCTATCTCAGATCCCTTCAGTGGCTTCTTTTCTGTGTCCATCCCTAAATGTTGATGTTTCTCAGAGTTATGTTCTTAATCCTCTTTTCTTTTCATTATTTCATTCATGTATTCAAATACTTACTGAGTGTTGACTACATACCAGGCACAGTTGTAGGTGGTGGGGATACAGCAATAAACAAAACCTACAGAAACACCTGCTGTCCCCTCCTGGAGCCTTCCCATTCTTCCTAAGCAATCTCATCTCAGAAGCCAGGCCCCAGTCCCTGCAGTGGACTTGTTACTTCCAAATTTACGTCTTCAGCACTAACCACTCTTTCTAATTTCAGACACACAGAACCAACACTTTGTTGGGCATCTTCACTTAAACTAAATTCCTGTTTACACCAAAGTCTGCCTCTTTCTGTACAGCCTCCTCTAATTACACCACGTGCACTCCCAATTGCTCATTTCTTTTCAGGATAACTGCTATAGTTCCCAGTCTAATCATCCTCTGATAGAAGACTGATCTTCCTAAAATGCAAATCTGACCATATTACTTCCATCCTTAAAATACTTTAATAATTCCTTATCATCTTGAAGATCCTGTGTTATTTGGTCTAACTCTCCCTCACCCCTTCCTCCAACGCTCATCTATTCCTTGTGTTCCTGCCTTGTTAAATTTGAATTCTCTCCTACAGTTCTGCTTTGGTGCATGCTATTCCCTCTGTCTAAATAAAGTCCTTCTTTCCCCTTTTGTTCTCTTGGCTAACTTCTAGACCCATCTCAGGTGCCAGCCCCACTACCCCAGCATTCTTCAACCTCTCCTGTGTATACAACCATAGCATAATGTGCAGACTTCTCTTGTTGATCTTTACATGATGTATCATAATTGTGTGACTTGTAATTGTTTATTTTGCTACCTCTTCCCTTTGAGTCCTTTGAAGGTAGGATATGTGTCTTTTATTTTCAGTATCCCAAGCACTTAATATGCCCTATAACAAGAGTGTAATACATGTTTGTTGAACAAATAAATAAATGAACAAAGGAAAATGGGGAACGGGTAGGTTTCTTCAGATCACTGAAGAGTGGAAAGGCAGAGAAGCGAGAGCAAATGTAGAAGGATAATTTCAGAAAGAGTGTTCTAAATGTTTTCCTCTAGGACAGGAGAAAGGAGGGAAGAAATAGATCAGTTTGAGGTGAGGGGAGGAAATTGAAGGAGTCCTTGCTACATAGTTTCTATTTTTCCTTAATGTAGCAGGTAAGGCACTCCTCTTTTCTCAAAGACTGTCATGTGAACGAAGGTGTATCACCGCTGAATCTCAACTTCCATGCCTGCCGAACACTTGATTCTATATTCTTTATCCCATAAATCTTATCTCTTGTGAAATTTTAAGAGCCAAGGAGATCGTATAATATAAGGCTTTGGGGTCTTTAGATAAGTCAATGGACCTACTGATTCTCACTTAAATATGACTTTAAATCCATGTCGCTGAAAGCTGCTAAATTCCAAAGCCCTTCCCATTTTAACACTCCTTTTAATTACTTCTGTGTATTGTCAATGCTGCAGTTCCTAGAACTGGAAACATTTTGTTTGCCTCCAAATTACTTTGAAAAAATTCACTAGACCTAACATTACCAAATAAAAAAAATTTTTTTAAACTACAGGCAGAAAAAGGGTAATACTGAGCAATGTTATTCTCCCACTGATATGTCTAGATGTTTTTGAGTCATGCTTAAAGTCTAACTCAATGGTCTGAAATTGGTTTAGGATTCCTTTCAACCACCAATGCTAACTCACCTTAGGCTAACAAGACTAGAGTTCAGTTGGTCTAAATTAGAACAAATTTTTATCTGTAGATGGGGTGGAAACTCTAGGTGAGGATTAAGGTCATGGCCAAGGTACAAGAGGAGGAGGAAGTCTGAGTTAATTATAACCTAGGTTCTTCAGTCTTAATTCCAGGAAGCTGTCCCTTAGCTAGGTGGACAGCTTGTTGATGGAGGAATATTCTCAGAGGAACTGGAAGCTACCAATTCCTGATTCTGAGATGAATTTCCACAAGTGAAGATGTTAGCATTGCAAGACTAGACTTTATGGTCACCTGAAGAAGACTTTTGAGTAATAAGCATTTGGTTATTTTCTCTCCAGCAATCATGACTGGCCTGGAAGTTTTCCCAAAGGTTATCTTTTCCAAGGCTAGATGAGTAAGCTTGTTTCGACATGTTTTTGAATCTATAATACAACGCATGCACTGTGTTTAGTTTATTCCTAGACTTAAAAAAAAAATACTCACTGTATATCTTTTGGAAGATAACTGAAGTAAAAAACCAAACAAACAAAACCATGAGAGCATGGCCATCATTGCACAAGGCAAAGACCTCATAATCTGATACAAAAACGTAAGCCTGCTTTAAAAGCTATGCTTATTAATGTCTCTAACAGGTGAAGTTATATGAGCTTCTGATACCAAGTTTAAAAACTGAGAATTTATTTTGAAACATTATGGGTAGAGACTAGGTAGTTAAAGGATCACTGGTTAATTTGACTTTTTTTTTTAAAATTAATTTTATTCATTTAATTTTGGCTGCCTTGGGTCTTTGTTGCTGTGCGCGGGCTTTCTCTAGTTGTGGCAAGCGGGGGCTACTCTTCGTTGCGGTGCGCAGGCTTCTCATTGCGGTGGCTTCTCTTGTTGTGGAGCACAGGCTCTAGGTACATGGGCTTCAGTAGTTGTAGCACGTGGGCTCAGTAGTTGTGGCTCATGGGCTCTAGAGCGCAGGCTCAGAAGTTGTGGCACACGGGCTTAGCTGCTCCGCGGCATGTGGGATCTTCCCGGACCAGGGCTCGAACCTGTGTCCCCTGCATTGGCAGGCGGATTCTTAACCACTGCGCCACCAGGGAAGCCCAATTTGACTTTTAAGATAATTAGGATTAGGGTTTAGCCTTTTCTCTTTAGCCGCATTCTCTTCTCTGAGTCCTCTCTATTAATATCTGGACAATCCTATTGCTTAAGACCCAGGAAAAATCATGGGACTCTGACACAAGGAATACGTTATGAATCATCACTTGCTCCTGCTAGAGTTGAAATGAAGTGTCTTACATGTGGGTTATAGTTCGGATGTAAGTTTCTGAATAAACACATAAAAAGCAAACCATCCCCCGTCCCCATTCCTGCCCCTCAGGGTGCAATGACCAGGTTAAATATCCAAGCATAGAGAGGATGTAGTTAGAGTTAGGAAACCAGGAATCAAGTCCTGCATTCCAGTCTTTCAACCCTGACTCACTCACCTCACCGCGAATGGTTCCACATCATTTCATTCTGCACTGAACAGTGAGGAGAGTAACATTTTGTTTCAAAACATCTAAGTGGAGTGGCTTCTGCTAACCTGCACCAGGCCTTTGCTGAGACGGGCAATAAGGAAAACATGCAGCTACGGATACCATTTTAAGAGAGAAAAGAAAAAGGGTTTCGTTGCTGATGTGTTCTTCAGGTGGGCTTTTCCACAGACAACTTTGAGAGGCTTGCTACTCAGTGTTTAGAGGCAGCTTTCTTCTGGGATGGGTGGCTCGCGGTGGCAGGCGGTGGAGGGGGGTGGTGTCAGACGGTGAAGGTAGAGCAAACAAACTCACGGGTCTCAAATCCAGGGCCATTTGGCTTCAGTGTTTACCCTTAGTGCAGTGGGGGTGAAATTTGGAGCCTGCACAGAAGTGGAAATCAGTTTCCCTAATGTAGCAGTAACGTGGGTATCACATAATAAAGCATTCTTCTGCTCGCAATATTCAAGGCAGATGAAACCATAACAGGATTCAAAGTAAAGCAGGGACTTCCCTGGTGGCGCAGTGGATAAGACTCCA
The DNA here is from genome assembly GCF_028023285.1 of Balaenoptera ricei. Lineage (NCBI taxonomy): Eukaryota > Metazoa > Chordata > Mammalia > Artiodactyla > Balaenopteridae > Balaenoptera > Balaenoptera ricei. The sequence goes on from NC_082646.1 coordinate 14,032,238, forward strand.
CACTCCCAATGCAGAGGGCCCGGGTTCAATCCCTGGTCGGGAAACTAGATCCCACGTGTATGCTGCAACTAAGAGTTTGCATGCCACAACTAAGGAGCCTATGTGCTGCAGCTAAGACCCAGTGCAACTAACTAAATAAATATTAAAAAACAAACAAACAAAGCAAAGTAATGACGATCAAAATATCACTCCTGACAATATTTATTTGGCTCACATTACTTTAAAAAAAACTCCCCAAAACAACAATCCTGGGCTTACATGGTTTTCTTTCCATTACTCTACCTGAAGGTCATCAAAAGTGGTAATCACTTTTCTACCATCATGTTAGAATTCACTGTTATCTCAGAACTATAGTTATTCACTTGTTCTCTTAACTTCCCTACCCTCTTGAGACCCAAAGTGAGATGACATCAAGGTAAAAATGCAGGTAATCCTTAGGGGAAACAATAGCTGTTTTAACAAGTAGTCTATAATTCAAAACCACACAACAGTGTTTGAATTGCTTTTGGATTTGGCAACACTGGAATGCATTAAAACTTTGAGGCTCTAAAGATAACCTTTTTTACTTTGTGCAAGAAGTCCAACATATAATTCTTATAAAAATCCACCCATATCTATTTACAATAGCCAGGACATGGAAGCAACCTAAGTGTCCATCGACAGATGAATGGATAAAGAAGATGTGGCACATATATACAATGGAATATTACTCAGCCATAAAAAGAAACGAAATTGAGTTATTTGTAGTGAGGTGGATGGACCTAGAGTCTGTCATACAAAGTGAAGTAAGTCAGAAAGAGAAAAACAAATACCGTATGCTAACACATATACATGGAATCTAAAAAAAAAATGGTTCTGAAGAACCTAGGGGCAGGACAGGAATAAAGACGCAGACGTAGAGAATGGACTTGAGGACACGGGGAGGGGGAAGGGTAAGCTGGGACGAAGTGAGAGAGTGGCATGGACGTATATACACTACCAAATGTAAAACAGACAGCTAGTGGAAAGCAGCAGCATAGCGCAGGGAGATCAGCTCGGTGCTTTGTGACCACCTAGAGGGGTGGGATAGGGAGGGTGGGAGGGAGACACAAGAGGGAGGAGATATGGGGATATATGTAAATGTATAGCTGATTCACTTTGTTATAAAGCAGAAACTAATACACCATTGTAAAGAAATTAAACTCCAATAAAAATGTTTAAAAAAAAAAATCCACCCATAGGCTGCATGTGTAAATCCTATGAGGAATAGTGTGGTGCTATAAACTTATATATGATATACTTCTTTCAGCTCTCCGAAGGGTATAATTCCTGAAAGGCAGGTGTGGCAAAGAAAGAGGGAGTTAAGATGATCAGTTCCTAAGGAATTTCTGAGATTTTCAGATTTCAGCCTAGGTCTTCGGTAAAGGATCTTCTGCTGCCCACCCTCTCATTCTTTCCTCCTAGGTCTTATGTGAAGGCAGCACTGCACTAACCTTGCTTAGTAGAGAAGGGCTGATAATCAGGGATCCAAATCTCTGAGTTTCAGAGTTAGAGGCTGAGATGCAGGAGTGACTCAGCTGGCATCAGCTTTGTAGCAGTCTCAGCCTGCAGGCCTTCAGGAAATGAGTCCCCTAGGCCTGCATCTCCCTCTGTGGCAAACTGCCACTAAACTCTTCTGTTTTATCAACCTAGCACCAAACACGGTAAGCTAGAGTTGGCTGTTTTACTGTTTGAAAACCTACTATAGACAAGTCAGATAGATAATGAGATAGGCTAGGATTACAAAGGTGAATTAGATACTGTACCTTCCTTAAAAAGCTTAGCAAGGGGAATAAACAAATGTAAATGTGTCATTAGGGTACAGTGATGTGTACTATAAGAGGCCCAACAGGAGGGGAAAGGGAAGCAGTTCGGGAAAATCAGAAAAGACTTCTCAAAGTGGAACAGAGATGTACAGGTAGAAAGAGACAGGGTAAAGGCCGAGAGAACAGCATTTATAAAGGTACAGATTCATTAATGGATAAATTAATTTATTCATCATATCTGTATTGAGTGATTATGTGCTTGGAGCTTGGGATAATGTCAGTGAACAAAACAGATTTTTAAACATTTCTGCCTTTGTGGGGCTTGCATTTATTTTAGCAAGGTAAAACAATAAACATAATAATCCAGTAAATCATGTGGAATATTAGAAGTTGAAATTTTTGGAAAAAAAAGCAGGGTAGGAGAAAAGAGTATTTGGAGGGAGGTTTACTTGCAATTATAATTAGGATGTTTGGGGAAGCCCACACTGAAAATATTGAATGAGGTAAGGGAGCCAGCCCTGGGAAGATCTTGGGGTAGAATATTCCAAACTGAGGAACCAGTCAGTGCTAAGGCAGGAGTTGCCTGGTGAGTTTGAGAAACAGCAAGGGGGCCAGTGGGGCAGGGTGAGAAAGGAGAAGGGTAGAGGGGGATGAAGTCAGAGATATAATGGAAAGCCAGATCTTGTTGGGCCTTGTGGCCCACAGTTAAGGACTTTAGCTTCAAATCTGAGTGAGGCAGGAGCCATTGAAGGGTTCTGAGCAGAGGAGTGACATGGTGTGACTTTCACTTTGATACAATCACTCTGACTGATGTAAATAGACTGTAGACAGGCAAGCTTGGCAGCAGGAGGCCATTTAAGAGGGCATTTCAGCAATCCCAGTGAGAGATGATAGCACCTTGGTGTTAGTGGTGGAGGTGGTAAGAAATAGACATATTTGAAGGTAGAACCAATAGGACTTCTTGAAGGATTGATATGGAACATGAAAGACAGGAGTCAAGGATGACTCCAAAGGTTTTTAGCCTGAGCAACTGGAAGGACACAGTTGCCATCAGCTGAGAAGGAGGAAACTGTGGAACAGGTTTGGGATGGGGATGGGGAAGGAAATCAGGAGTTCACTTTGGATATACTAAGTTTGAGATGTCTATTAAACACCCAAGTGGAGGTGTAGTGGCATATAAACCTAGAGTTCAGAGGAGAGGTAGGGACTAGAGCTATAAATTTGAGAGTCATCAGTTAAGAGGTGTCATTTAAACCAGGAAACTGGATGAGATCTCCAGTGGAATGATGAGAGAGAGAGAGAGAGAGGGAGAAAGAGAGCGAGAGAGCGAGAGAGCTGAGCCTTATGTTTGGGATATTCCAAAGACAGGCTGCCAGGGAAAGGAGGAACCAGAAAAGGAAACTGAGAAGTGAACAAAAAGGAAGGAAGAAGGAAGGCCAAAGGAAAGTTCTGCAAGTCAAGTCTATCAGAAAGTGCATCAAGCAGGAGGAAATAGTCAGCTGAGTCAGATATTGCTGAAAGAGCAAGTAAAATGATGATTGAGAAGTGACCCATTTAAAGTGTCAGAAGAGCAGTTTCAGTGGAGTGGTAGGAATGAGTGCTGGATTGGAATGGGTTGAAGGGAGAACAGGATTTGGAGACACTGAATACCAGTAACTCTCAAAAAACTATTTTATTTATTTATTTAGGCTGCGCCGGGTCTTAGTTGCAGCACACGGGATCTTCGCTGTGGCATGCGGGATCTTTAGTTGTGGCATGAGGGATCTTTAGTTGCGGCATGTGGGATCTAGTTCCCGACCAGGGATCAAACCCGGGCCCCCTGCATTGGGAGCGTGGAGTCTTATCCACTGGACCGCCAGGGAAGGCCCTGAATATTGACAACTTTTGAGGTGTTTTGCTGCAAAAGGGGGCTAATTTTGTAAAAGATGGGGTAGATAATATGTGTATACACTCATAGGAACAACAGACAAACAACAGGAAAAGGGGAGAAATGATGGCACAAAGACATTGAATGGAGGGACTGGCTTTAAAAAGGAGCATGAATTGGGAATTCCCTGGTGGTCCGACGGTTAGGACTCCGCACTTTCACTGCCGAGGGGCCGGGTTTGATCCCTGGTCAGGGAACTAAGATCCCATAAGCTGCAGGGCCAAAACAAAAAGAAAGAAAGAGAAAAAAAAAAAAAGGCACATAAACTATCTAGTATAGGCAAGGTGGAGAATATTTATGGGTGCAGACAGTATGTGAGAATGATGCTGTGGGAGCCAATGGAAGTTCTCTAATTGCTTCAGTTTTCTTAGTTAAGTAGTAAGCAAGGTCATCTGCTGACAGAAATAATCGTGGCCCAAGGAAACACAGTGTGGTTGTCAGGTAGTACTAAGTACCATCTGAAGATTCTGATCATGAACATAAAGTGAGAGTAGCCACCTTGGCTGTTTCCTCCGGCTACATTCAGCTACACGGGTGCAAGTACAGACTAAGCAGACTTAGCCGAGGATGTGGTTTTGGCAAATGAGTACACCAAAATGAGTGAGAGGTAAAGAAGTTCAGGGTTTACTCAAGAGTGATCCCGATTGACCATGGAATATAAATAAGCCGGGAGAAGAAAAGGGGACATTGAGGTGGTGAGGGAGATGGTAGTATCAATTTTTTGATGGTCATGGTGACTCCAAATTAATATAGCTGGGATATTAGAGGGAATGGGCTGGAAAGATTATAGGTGGTCAGAGAGAGGTATGCGTGAAACTTAAACTATGGAGTGGCTGAAATTCCTTGGTAACGACAGGAATGAACGCCCAGGGAAGGTGAGACATAATCATTGGACTTTTTAAGGGAACTGAGGCCAGTTTGTTGGAAGGACAATTTATGTCAATAGTTCTCAAACTTTAGCATGCATCAGAATTAAACGGAGAGCCAATTCAAATAGAGATTGCCAGATCCCACCCCCCCTTCCTAGGTAGAACCTGAGAATTTTCATTACCAAGTTTCCTTACTTTGAAAACTACTGATCCATGTGTATGTTGAAATGGCCAAGAATTAAGACAGAATTCGTTTTGTAGAGTGACAGAAAGCCAGGAGAAAAAAATTTATCAAGAAATAAAGAAGAGTGGCCTGGTGACTGGTAGAAAACTGCAACAATCAGGGGCAGTGGGTACATAATCTCAAGACTAGATTTAAAGCTTTGAGTTTTTACGGGGACTGGTTAGAAGCTGTGTGGCTGAAACCCTGGTTGGTAGCAAAATGTGATTACGCCAAGGCTGAAGGCATACTGTCAAGGGCCTTGCATGTATTTATCAGTATTTTAATAGTATCGGGGCCTTTCATTTGGTAAGCAGGCCTAGTGTTAAGTTCCCTGGTAAGGGAATCTCTGGCGGAATTGCTACTGTATTTATCTCAAGAGTCATCCTGATCATACCAATTCGTATTCCAGTAGAAATGAAAACCACACTAATTAGGAAATACTAAGTCTCACAAAGCTAGATATCACTTTATATACGATTAGGTAGGCTGACATCTGATTTGCCAAGAAAGCTTAAACAGCTTGACAGTAGGGCAAAGGACTGAGAATATACAGAAAGCAGTGCAGAATGGAACCGTGAAAAACAATGTAAGGGAGTCTACAAGGAGTGAAGGCAGGGCAGAGGCTACACATGGGATCACCACCTGGGTCCAACTTGCGGTTCTACGGATTACCCATGGGATCCTAGCCAAATCACTGAGTGTTTCTGCTGCTTAGTTCCTGACTTCTTAACACATTACTGACCAGGGGATTTTTTGCAGAAACTAACTCCTGTGGCCGTAGTATGTCTCTGATCAAAAATGTCTTAAGTGGGTCTATCATTTGTGCCGCATGCCTCAGAGGGAAGCTGCGGGCTAAATGAGATAGTCAGTGAAAATGTAAAGTGCTATACAAATATGAGATGTTAAAAAAGTAAATTATATTGAGCCATCCTTAGAAATCAGGGCAGAATATGTACTTAGGTATATAAAAGATAAGTGGAAAAGAAAAAAGAAGCTTATCCAACGAGAGTAATGCTGAGGTGTATAGAACAGAGGATTAAGTATGCAATGTGGACAGAATCACATTCAATGTGGTCTTGAAATGCAAGCCTCAGGCAGGCTTTGCTGTTTACTGACAATTTATGTTTAATAACTTTAAGACCACATGCACCCCATGCATATTTCTACCCTAGCTTTTGTTAATGGATTTGAAATTGCCCGCTGCTGCTAGACTATACAAAGTGAAGGCTGGGATTGTGCCTTGTCTAAGTCCTTCAATGGGTTTCCGTTCACAAGCCACAAGGTACTCTAACTGCATGCTTAGTTACCTGTCTCACCAGATCAAGCTCTGTGAAACAGGTAACAGTCTTGTTCATGAATGTTTCTACCATTTAGCATACCTGGATTTAGGAGGTGCACCAAAAGTATCTGACTTCAAACTTAAGTTGCCAGTGGCAAACACTTGGCACACAAAAATTCAGTGAAAGACAGTCTGAACAGTTCTGTGCTAGGAGGCAAGACATTTGGGGTTTAGGAGGACAAAAAGTAACAGGCCTGCAGAAGTCAAGTGGCCAATTCAGAGTCCACTGCTATTTTAACCCAAGAAAATTCTGTACATACACTATTAGCCACCCTACACCAGAGGTGTGCCATATGGCAAAGGAGGAAGTAGCAGTGGAGTGAGTAGTAAACATTTATTTTGAGGACTTTCTGGTGTGACCATGTAGTTAAAATAAAATCACATTACATATCATGAATCAACTTGGCCTCTGTAGGTTCTTACTAGTGCTAGCTGATCTCATACCTTTAAATTTTTATAAAATTAACTGCACTGCTCACTCACGTATGCAATAGAAAAATTCATGAAAATCACCATTATTGTAGTAGTGTCTTTTCTGTCTGTTGCTATGCATATTTTAAGTTACTGAATGCTTTTTGAAAAGAGGTAGTTTCAGTTTTGACCACCTGCAGTAAGTTAGGCATTACTTCACAGTTCAGAGAGTAGCAGTCTCTCCTTGGAGAGTTCTTGCCTATCACAAAGAAAAGCTGTGCCCTTTATTGGCTAAAGTAGCAGTGTTCAAAACCAGCTGGTAAATTTGGGATTGACTGGATAAAGGTTCAATACTATTAAAGGATTAATACTATATTGTGAGCCATGATGCTTTTCCAATATGCAATCATCTTTTGCTTAACGTCAGCTGGTATTCCATGTTGTGCAATGGCTGCAAAGAGAGTTACAACGGATTTAGAAACATACCAATGAGACACTCATAGATGGTAAGAACCCCAGGAAAAGCCAATGAATGATTAAGTCGCTCCCAAATCCTCAATAAAGTGGCTCAAGATGACAGACTGATACCAATCACTTGTATTTATTTCAGGACATAATATACTATTTTGACCCATGGACGATACTAAACTATAATCCTGTTAAGTATCTATAGGATATTTTATTTTTGTAAAGATAGGTCCTTAAAAAAAAAAAAGACAGATTAATAACATATCAAAATTAGATTAAAAACATAGGTCATTGCTTTCATTCTCTGTCCTAGTGTTAAAGATGTTACAAAGACACACAGAATATCACCCGGCTGGTTTCTTTTGGGGAAGCTATATTCAAGTTGACAAAAAGTACCCCTACATTTACAGACACAGCTGTTGCCAAAGGGGTCTTTCTCTGATTTTAGCAAAGAAAAACAGTCCAAATTGTATTCTTTATACTAGGTGATTTAACTAGTATATAACATGCTTGGCACATGGTATTATTTTTCTCCTACTGGAACAAGTTCTTGTTTTCTCAAAGCCTTTCCCCAACTTTTCTAAAATTAAGCTTAAATATCATTTATTTCAAGCCTTCAAAGTAAAATGCTATCCTCATATATACATGCACCAGGTTGGTATATTCATATCTATCCTTTCCAATTGCAGGCTAAGCAAAGACATGCATTTAGAGCTGTATTAATGTATTAAAGCAAAAGACAACCCAACTTAATATCAAGAGAAATTGTGACCTTCCATGTAGTGCTTGACAGAGAAACACTGATTTTGACACATTGTCTTATTTTATTCAAATAGCAGTCTGCTCACACATGGTCCAAGAACACCCAAATAACAAAGCAAAGATTGGTCTTCAAACATTATAGCCAATGATGCCACGCTTGCCTATGATCTCGCCAACATAAAACCACATCCACACCTCAGTGGCCACCAAACCATTCAGTAGAGCTTCCTGAAAAAAGAAGCACAAATTTTAATGTACATTTTTTTCTTATATATTTAAAACTATTCTTTTCCAGGATTAAGTGACAGAGAATATAAGGATGCTATTCAAATTAAAGGGCAGTTTTAGTCAAAGTCAAGAATTACTGATGTTAACTTTAACTGCTGAGAACCCCTGAACTTTCAATTATGTAAGGTAAGTAGGCCAGAGCTTATAAATTCTTTCAAAGCATTCTTTAAAGACCTGAACTGACTTAACCCTTTCATTATTAGTTTATGAGACACTTTATGAGCCCTAAAACAACCCACATCCTGGAAATAGCTGCCACATTTAGACAGGGCATTCATATGAAAGGATGCCTATAGGAAGGCAAGTCTCTGAACAGACATTTCTGTCTGGCCAAAGAAAATCTGTTGAAAGATGAAGGGCTCTATCTTCCCCTTTAGACATAATTTTTATTCATTTATTATTTGGTTTAATTCTTTCCAAGTATTCAGTAGTTTCCCAGATCAATGTTTTATTGCCCTAAAGAGAAAAAGTACACACACACAGTTCCAGAAAACAGCAGTTCACACAAGCACAAATATGGATCTTGAAACGCCAGTTGAAAAAAATACCTTTCCACAACAAAACTGGGCCTTTTCCTTTCAGCACCTGGAAGTGAATTTGTTCCAACTCTTTTTTCTTTTTTCTTTTTGGCTGTGCTGAGCAGCATGTGGGATCTTAGTTCCCTGACCAGGGACAGAACCTGTGCCCCCTGCACTGGGAGCACAGAGGAGTCTTAACCACTGGACCGCCAGGGAAGTCCTCAAGTTCCAATTCTTTAGAATTCTTAAGTCTTTAGATTTTATCTCCACCCTTCATATTATATTATATGCTTCTAGGTTTTGGTATTTTTACCCTCCATGAGTCTTAGCTGCTTGACTGTGATATAGACCAAGAGATCTTTTGGCCAAACTGGGGATAGTTTTAGGACTACAGACAAAAAAAGTACAGAATCAGCAAAGCAAGCCATTCTATTTAGTACACTAAGCAAACAGGAAAGGAAAAAAAAAAGCTGCCCAGTAAAAATGATCACTTCTTTGTTATAAGATTAATAGGAAACTAAGACATAAAACAGCCCAATTATTTCAACCCAGATGACAAAATTACAAAGGTAAGTATCTTTCTTCGCAGTCAAAAAAGAGATTATCTCTCATTATGTTGGTTTCAGCCTCACTGAAAAATACATATATTAATCAAAACAATCAGAAAAATCCCAAGGGGAGACATTTTCTTTTACGCACATACGTTTTCATTTAGCCCATAGTTACCTTAACTGTGAGCTGTTTGAAGCTACCAGTTTGAGCACTATTGATAATTTTTTTCAAGCTCTGAATAGCTGTAGGGATCTCAGCAGGGGTTGGAGGAACCAGCTCAACCTTGGCATAGTGCCAAAATGTGGCCAATCGAGGCTTCGAGTAAGTCACAGCAGCTGGAAAACAAAACAAAACAAAAAACCAGGATGAACTCACTAGAGACCGAAAGAAGCAGATGTGTGGGCTGGACACAAATATTTATTCATGCATCACATTCATTCAGTGCTTGTACCAAATGTGCACCCGGTGTGAAAAGTCAAAGCTGCTCCCTGGAAACCAGAGGCTTTTAAAGATGCAGAACACCTGTGTCACAGGGCAGTTCAATCAGGCAGGAAGCTATAAGCACATTCAATTATGCCAGGACTTCACTAGTGGCCAGTACCAGAGTACTAGTACTTCATTTATGAATGGCAAATCTAGTTAACTATAAAGTTACTAGAAGTTGTGTTCAAAAACAAGAAAACAGCAGCAATGTAACCATATTGTCTTGTAGAGATCAAAAAATTTGGAGGGAAGAGGTGCAGAAGGGGAGGGAAGGAGCTCTGTAGAATGGCATCCTTAAGAATAAGATTAAAACTTGTCACTATACTGGCCACAAATCCAGATGGAATTATACCAATTAGTACCCATTTTTGGTATCCTCATCAATATGTGCTGGATTAACAAAGGCACAGCTGCTCCTCCTTCAAAATACCACAAATAATAAAAATAAAGCCTACAGGTAATGTTAAGAGCAGCCAAAACTTAACTCTGTTATTAAGCTGAAATTCCTCAAGGTATTTACTATTTCAGGAAAAAAAATTTTTAACAACCAGGGTAGATGTGAGACTGTGGTAGTGATTTCAGCAAAAGAAAAGGTATTTTATATAAAAAATTACAAGACAGCATGACAAAAATAGCACAAATACATGAACATCCATAAAGTGTCTACTGTTTAAAGACAGATAACCCAAAGCTCCTGGTACTTTCCCTATTATTAACTGCCTGTATTTAGGTTATTTCACTACTCTTAAAGTTACTATCTCCGTCATCCTCTGGCTTAGGGCCATGGGTAAATCTTTAAGTGGACCCAAAGCTCTAACAGATAGTTCTAAATAGAACTGCCAACGCCTGCGCTATCAAAGAGAACAAAGTCTTGTTTAACAGTCAACAGTCTTTAAAATTATCTTCAACATACAGATATATTCTTTATAAACAAACAAATCAGTACAATGTACACAAACACTGTACTTTAGTTGGTAAATTTGTTTCTCAGGGAGTTTAGGTTAAAAAGTTTGAAACTGCTTTACATGCATACAAGGGATGAACAAAATGTAAGTAAGTTAATGGTGGATGATGGGAGCCAGGTTTCTCACTGTAAGAGAGGGAAGTTACAGATGTGGAAAAAAAGAACAAACCCTGCGGTACTGGATTAGAGTTGGAGACATTCATTATGAACCTATGTTTAGTTTTATATACAGATTGATCATTAAGAAACAATTATAGTTGACCTTTGAACTGCACAGGTCCACTTATATGTGGATGTTTTTCAATAAATATGTACTACGGTACTTCACGATCCGAGGTTGGTTGAATGCATGGATGTGGAACTGTGGATATGGGGGGCCAACTGTAAAGTTAAAGTCGGATTTTCAACTGCATGGGGGTCAGCGTCCCTAATCCCCACATTGTTCAATGGTCGTGTGTGTGTGTGTGTGTGTGTGTGTGTGTGTGTGTGTATACACACCCATGGGTGAGTATACAGATGGTCCCCAATTTTTGATGGTTCAACTTATCATTTTTCAACTTTACAGTGTGAAAGTGATATACATTCAGTAAAAATGATACTTTGAATTTTGATCTTTTCCCAGGCTAGCAATAGTGGGTACCATACTTTTTTGTAATGCTGGGCAGTGGTGGCAAGCTGCAGTTAGTCTATCATGTGATATGAGGGTAAACAACCAACACACAACCATTCTGTTTTTCACTTTCAGTACAGTACTCAATAAATTACGTGAGATATTCAACACTGTTTTATAAAATAGGCTTTGTGGTAGGTGATTCTGCCCAACCGTAGGCTAATGTAAGTATTCTGAGCACGATTAAGGTAGGCTAGGCTAAGTTATGATGTTTGGTAGGTTAGGTGTAATAAATGCATTTTTCGACTTACAATATTCTCAACTTGTGATAGGTTTACTGGTACGTAATTTTATTCTAAGTAGAGGAATATCTATATGCACACACCTCCTTGTCCACTGAGAGGGCCTAGAGGCAATGATATTCTAGTACAACAGTCCCCCCACATCTGTGATTTTGCTTTCCATAGTTTCAGTCAACCACTGTCCGAAAATATTAAATGAAAAATTCCAGAAATAGACAATCCATAAGTTTTAAGTTGTGTGCCTTTCTGAGTAGTGTGATGAAATTTCGTGCTGTCCCTGTTCCATCCTAATGCTGTGTCACAATGCCTACATCATCTGCCCCACCTCATCCTATCATGTAGGCATTATAACATCTCACTCATCAGAAGGGCGAGTACAGTACAATAAGATATTCTGAGAGACAGCTCCCCTCACATAACTTTTATTGCAGTATTTTAATTGTTCTGTATTATTAGTTATTGTTGTTAATCTTTTACTGTGCCTAATTTATAGATTAAACTTTATCATAGGTATGTATGTATAGGAAAAAACAGCATATATAGGATTCAGTACTATCTGTGGTTTCAGGCATCCACTGGAGGTCTTGGAACTTACATTCCATGAATAAGGGGTAACTAGCATAGTCTAGCGGCAAGGAACATATCCAGTACCTAGACCGTAGTTTCAAAATACAATTGTCCAGTAAAAGGAACTAGGGTTCCTTGGAGAAATGGCTAATTCTAAGGCTGGGGCAGGGGATACATAAGATGAATCTGGGGAATTCCCTGGCGGTCCAGTGGTTAGGACTCAGCGTTTTCGCTGCCGGGGCCCGGGTTCAATCGCTGGTCAGGGAACTAAGATCCTGCAAGCCATGTGGCATGGCAGGGGAAGAAAAAAAAAAAGTCTGAAGCATCTTGTAGTACCAGAAAGTAAAGGGGAATGTCGAAGGGACAGAGGTGCCAAAGTGACAGTTCTCAATGACCAAAGCTGGAACAATGTGAGCAACAAAATAAATAACATACTACTGTACTACTGGAGGTACAAAGTTTGAAATAAATGTACGTGAGTCCATACAATAAATGACTGAATAAAAAAATGGGGAAGAAGAGACAAATCTTTCTCACAGAAGAATTCTATTTAAATGTGTGTAAATATTCCCTCTTACAGGAGATAGAATCCTGTCCCTGCCTCCCCTAATTTAGTTACTTGCTTCTAAAGAATATAGTATGGAAAGGAAAAAACAGTAACTTTAGGAGAAACCTAGTGAAACTACCTTAACCAAGTGATGAAAGCTAACTTCACTAGTGATGTTATATGGATATCACTTACATCATGATATGTGATTAGGGGACTTCATTTTTGTGGTATTCTTTCTCAAAATCCACAGCTCCAGGGACTTCCCTGGCGGTCCAGCGGTTAAGACCCTGCACTTGCACTGCAGGGGGCGCGGGTTCAAACCCACATGCTGCGAGGTGTGGCCAAAGAAAAAAAAAAAAGAAAAAGAAAAAAACAACAACAGTCCCATAGCTCCAGACTAATCATGACAAAGACACCAGACAAATTCAAAATGGGGAACATCTTTAAAGGATACCTAGACAGATACCTACACAGACATCCTGAGACTGTCAAGGTCATGAAAGGTAAGGAAAGGTTGGGAAACTGTCACACAGGAGACTAGAGAGATAGACAGCTCATTGCACTGTGGTACCCTGGAGTGGTTGCTGGAACATAAAGAGATTAACTGGAAAAGCTGGTGAAATCCAAATAAAGTCTCAAGTTTAGTTAATAGGAAAAAAAACAAAAACCAAAAAAAACCCCCAGACTCTATGACCTTTCCGGGGAAGTTTGATGAATAAAAATTACTTATTTCTGTAAGCTTCTTTGTCCTCCAGGAGAATTAACAGATACAGTTAGCAACATTTTAGATATTTAACATTAACACTTAATACACTAAGTTACGAAGCAAAATACAGCTCCACTTTAACATTCTGGCCCCAGTTGAGTTCTCCTTTCTGAGTACTTCTGGAAGAATACCAACCTATATCTTTCAGTTATTCATGGTAATAGAGAAAATGGTTGATATATTTCATAATTATTTTCATATTACTTTTTTTGGGTAAATTATCATTAAAATTAGTTTGCAATTCCCCAAGGTGCACCACCGAAAAGATGTGAAAGCCCTGGGAGGAGAAGAAAAATCCACTTGAAATTAAAAAAAATTTGCCTCAAATCATCCACAAAGTCCAAATAATCAAGCTACTATTCCTTCTCCTTGTATTACGTAAAAATGTAGAGCTTTATCTTAGTCAAATTGTAAACTTAAGTTCTTTGGTGAAGTGTGTAAACGGATAATAGTAGTGGACTGTGGGGTTCCGTAGGAGAAGAGAATCAAGTATTTACAGTATCTGACACTGTCAGGCATTCGGTAACTCATTGTTCGACTGCTGATGTAGAAAAGGGAGGAGACAACGAAGAAAATTTGAGCGAAAGCCGTTCAGAGATCTGCGCTTCAACCACTTACTAGAATATAGCACATCTAGCGAAGAAGCTTCCGTCTACTTAACTGATCTCACTACGGGGATAAAATGAATAGCTTGCTACCCAGCAGACAAATGAAATATTTACTGACATAAGACTACTACCCTGGGCTGTGACTACTCAGGGTTGTTCTGAAATACAGCGTTCTACCAGTAAGGCTGCATCCAGCTTTTTCAAACAGAAAATCCTCACGAACGCTAACCTATGGTAATAAACATTGCTCCTTACAAATATCCCTTCCTATGCTTACCGGGGCAGGAATATTCGTTCGTAAAGCTCAATTTCACCTAAAAATTCCCTTAGATTAAAGGTGAAGTATCTCAGAATCTAACCAGGACAAAATGCAAAGGCAACGTTCCAAAGGTCACCCATCCTTAAAAATTCTGCAGACTTTCACATACTCCACTGAGAAGCAGACAAGCTGATGCGGCCGCATTTCTGTGCTTTCAAGTGTCTCTGCCTGCCGTCTCCCACGCTCTCCTAACTGAGCCATCCCCTCTCTATTCCTCCTCGTGGAGGTCGAAGGGCGTCATGGCGGCGGCTGCTGGGCGACCCCGGCTGCCTGCACACTCCTTCCGCTCGCTGTCGCGGTCAGAATTCAGAATTTCTAGGTTGTAGACAGAACCCAAGCCGCAGCCGCAGGCCTGGCCCGCGGAAAGCTTGAGAAGAGCCGCCAATCCGCCTCCTGCCCCCCACCCCCCACCCACGTTCAGGCCGTGCCCGCCGCGGCCCCCGCCGGCCGCTCCGGTGACCGCTGGCCGCGTCCTCCCCTCGGGCCTTCGCAGGCCTCTCCGCCCGCCCGGGTACCCGCGTCGGCGGGATGATGCCGCGCTCACCGCTGACCAGCGCCGGGGCCTTCTCCGCGAGGTTACGGACAACCTGGGCCATGGTTCTAGGACGGAAAGCCCGTCGCCCCGACTGGCCGGCTGAATGTCACCCTCCCGGAAGGACCTGCCGCAGGACCCCGTTCCGCTTCCAAGGTCAGGCCTCCCCTTTCCGCGCCGGTCCAAGATATTTAGGTGTCCTAGTATTTTTCCGGAATTCAGTGGGCCAATTCATTTTCTTCAGTCACAGATGAGAAAGTGGGTACGAGAAGATGAGACCAGAGAGCACGTAAAAAACAACGGAATTCCGCAGAGAAACAGGCATTTCTTGGGGCAGCCGCTCAGGGAAGTTCGAAAGGCCGGCGCGAGGAGGGAAGGCGCATGCGCCCTGCGGTGGCGCCGACCTCCACTTTTTTTTTTGCGCAGGGTGCTTTTGCAGCTTTTCAGAGAGAACGAGGCAAGTTAGGGCTGGAAGGCACCGCTGCGATTTTTCTAGGCCAACGTGATCGTCTTACAAAGGCAGAGAGGGTCCCAGGCCAAACACGGAAAGTTAGGGGCGGAGCAGGCGCCACACACCCTGTCAGCTGACTTAGCCCATTGCCTTTAGTTGATCTTTTGTAATCCTGGTCTTCCCCGCATCCTGTATTAGGATTGGAATCCAATTCCCCTAATTCCCTAACCAGCCGCAAGGCACTATGGGGATATAAGGAACAAAACCACATTTACTGAGGGCCTCCAGTCTGTCAGGCATTTTGGAATTTAAAGAAAGCCTGTGTGTTAGGGAGTGTGCCCATTTAAGACTGGCATTGGTAAATGGCCACAGTAGCTAGTGACTGGCAGAGTTGGGATCTGATGAGGTTGCAATGTAAACAGAGAAGAGGCAGTATCGGATTAGGCGGCATTAGTATCGGATTAGGCGTGGTGCTGATCTGAGAAGACTTCCTAGAGAAGGAGATCCTTGGGTTGATGTATAACAGAACAGCTGTGTCCTACCGAGTTGAACTTTATAGTTAACATGACTGGAAGGAAAGATATACGTAGGGATGTGGCATTTGATGAGAAAAACACAATAAATAATGGATCCGGGGAAGCTGAGTAGAAGTAAAACTCTGATTGATGGAATGGTTAGAGGTGGAATGAAAAATTAGGAGTGATATCAAGGAGTCAAGAACAGCGCTTCAGTGAAGGAGTGATTCAGTTGCCTGATACTCCAGAGAAGTAAAATTAAGGATGAGGAAGTTAATGGAGCAATATAGAAACATTAGCTAGAGCAGTTTCAATTAGGATAGAAGCCAGAGTGAATGAGTGAAGAAATATGGCTATAAAGGAATACCAGCCAGAAAACCAAATATGAGATATGAAACTCAAGGGAGAGATTGAAGATCAAGAAGCGGGATTGACAAGATTCCTGATGAGGCTGGAAATAAGGTTGGAGGGATGAGCCTTGAAACTGTGGGGCCTTTTCCACAGATGGGATGATGGAAGAGAAGGTTGAAAGTGGAAATTCTGAAATCTATGAAGTAGAAGGCAAGGTCATCTGAGTGTGAGGGTTAAGTGGGAGGGTGGGAGAAAATCTAAGGAAAGAAGTTAAAGTTTGGAATAGCTGTTGAAGTTAAGGACACACAGGATTGTTGGTCGCACCACTCTAAAGTTTGTGTCATTTTTCTCCAACAGTAACCTGTAGCTGGGATATTGGAGCAGAGGGAAATGGTTGGGTTAATCTGGGCTGAGGTTTTGCATAGCAGAGGTGCAGAAACAAGGGGCAAGAAAGGGGAACTTGATAGTGAATGATTAAAATGAAAGACCTGGAGTTTAGGCCAGATGAAGAAAAGTGAAGCCAAAAGTGAACTGCTTAGGAAGAAACATGCCCTGAGACTCATCTGAAGATAACTCCAGGGTCCAGAAGCCTGGTAAGGCAGGTTAGGTCAGTCAGGCCACACATTTGATACGACCTTTAAAAAAAAGTCAAGTTCAGAGCCTTCTAAGTTTTCAGAGGGATTTCTGGAACTGCCACTAGCTTTTGATACTGTAATAAAGGCAGTGATAACAAAGGTTGTTAAGTCAGATGTTCATTTATTAAATACAAGCTTTGAACAAACACCCCCAGGCAAGTATGACAAGAAGTAACCTTCCTGGAATGTTCCAAAATACAGTTACGTTGATCAAGTTTTATTTCAATCAAACTTTTTGTTGTTTTGTTCTTCATTTTCTTTGTTTCTAGGTTCTTTTTCTTTTCCAAGCAGTTAGAGCATGTGCATTATTTCCTCACATGACATCAACAGTGCAGCATCAGCCTCTGGCTTGTAAAGGCACCCAGTAGACTTATGCTCTGTGCAATGGCTGCTTAGTAACCAGCATCAAATAAAGTAATGAAGCTTTTGTAGAGTGTGATACCAAATAGCAACTGGCACCTTCACCTGCACCATTAAAAAACCTTTGACATTTCTTTGTTTTCACATATCCATTAAAAACTATATTAAAAACAAACAAACCCAGACTGCTTGATAAAACCTAATTTTCCAAGTTTAGTATTACCCTCTTAGTAAGCAATACTAGAGCTGATTAAAGAGTCTTCACTTTCCTATCATACGCTAGCAAAGCCAACACATAAAACTAGGTATGTCAGAAAGTCTGCTCTAATAGATTTAGAGCTTGCTTCCGAGTTCCAGAAAACACAAGCCCTCTTTAAGCTTCCGAGTGCACATATGCACCATGTTGTCCCACGATCATAATTTTTTAGTCTCATTTTTGGGATGTCTTAAATTACTTCAAGGAAAGGAAAAAGGCACAGAGGACACTTGGTTTCCTTACCAATAGTGGCCTTAAGCTATGCACTTGCCTTTGTGATGAGTTTATAGATATTCAGCAGCATTAATGGTGCCATAGCCATTCATAAAAAGTTTCAGGAAAAGAGATTTTTTTTTTTAAAACAAAACAAAAAACCTTGCCAGAAAAGGCTTACAATCTGAAGACTTAATACAGAAGTAGAATACAGACACAGATACAAGAGGCAGCATAGAGGTTGTTAACTAGAAAGCTGCTGGGAACAGCTGCCTTCTGAAGTTTTGTGCCCGTTTTTTCCTCCAATTTTCTCCTATAAAACTCTGGTCTTTTCCCCACTTCTTTTAAAAATGAAAATATCCTACTACATTGGGTTTGGAAGATAAATGCAAGTAAATTGAAGCTTATTTTATAAAGTTCATTCTCAGAGAAGTAAAGGAGGATAATAAATATGAAATGAAGCTCATTTTAAGAAAATAAACAAATCCTGTCAACCCATGCCTTAAAGGCCCAGGGAGCATACTGAATTACTATCTTACATTCTGGCATTTGCGAGAGTCCTAGACTGCCTTTTTCATTTATAAGCACAGCAATAGGCAACATCTACTTTATATCTAGTGTGGGATGCCCTCTGACTTGAGGGTTTCCAGCTGATACCATCAAAAACACATCAAGGACTGCTTATAACAACTTGTGTTGGATTACCGTAAAACTACCATCTTATTTGAAAGAGGCCGTGGTTAACAATAATATCCTCTAAATGAAGCAATGACCCCTGTTTCTAGATCATACCACTTTTCTTGTTAGTTATATTTTCGGGCTTAGAGGGACAGTGATATAGACAGTCCCTAGGGGAATGTGCCTCACTCAGCGTGTTAAGCTGCACAACTGAGTAGGGAACTCAAGCTCAACTTGTAAAAGTGGGGCCCATCCATCTACTAACTGCATAGGGCTAAGTGGGTATTTAAAATGGTTTGTGGACAAGGTTGTGCTCAAATTCCTGCTCTGTTAATTGATGACCTAAGGCTGAGTTAGAAGCAGCTCTTAGAAGTCAGGTCATAAGCCCAAACAAACGTTAACTATATACATTTTACAGTCTCAGAACTTTGTCTAGAATAAGTGTTAGTAAACATGGCCACACACTGCATACATCTTACCATGGAAGAGACAATATAAAGTGGTACTCTGTTTACACTAGACCAATATAAAAATGTACATGGTGTGTGTATGTAGGTGTGTATATATATATACTGAGATATACTGCTGCTATTAGTGTCTTAAAATGACATTTTTCATAGTTACAATGTTTGTTGCCTAACTTTTCTACTCAAGCCTAGTCCTTGATTTCCAGTAGATGAAAAGGGCCCAACAGCCTTCTTTTTTCACCTCGGAATTTTCTGAATAAAGTGTCAAAACTGCAAATTTGTTCTACCAATCCTCCTAAAAATATTATAGGGCTAAATTTTCTGTGGTAATGACAACTCCATGGGGGAGTGTTTGGCCTCCAAGGTATCTCTGAGTTACAAGATAACACAAAACTAAGAGCTACCAACTGAAGTTGCATAAGATTCCTTTTTTCATGTCATCTTTCAACTTATTCAAAAATCTACTCAAACATCAAGGTATCTGCTTTTATACAAAATGTTATTCTGTAACATTGCAGAGCTGTAACAAGGAAAAGGGCTGAAGTCTGGGTCACAAAGTCTAGTAAATACCTTGATAACACAGGACATTCTGATATCAGCTGTCACTGAAATATGTGACATCATACACTTAAAAGCAGTGCTCACCAAAGATGTTTGAGCAGTTCTTGGAAGAGAAATAGTAAGGTGGCAGGAGGTTTTAGTAGTTGAAGTTAATGTAATTTAAGGTAAGAAAAGGAAGAAGAAAGAACAGGAAGAGATATAACAAAGGGTAAAAATTAGTGATGATTTCCAAACGTGGTGATGCTATAAGTATAATTTCCTGCAAGCCAGCACTGTAAAGTTCTTAGGAATTTTAATTATCATAATATGAGAAAGCACAGTTCTCTAATTTAGTAAAGGGTGAAGAAAAAAAAAGAAAGAAAGCAAGAAAAAGGAAAGGAACAGAACCAGAAAGAGAGAAACCACAAACAATTGTTTATCTACACTCTGGGGTTGGTTTTTGGTTTCTTTAGGTCACAGTATTTATTCAAGTTGCTCCTTTTGTTGTTGTTTCCTCTCTGCGAGCCACCGTTGGATTTTTTCTTTTAGTTCTGTGTTTGGCCGGATCTGGTCCATGGTGAGGGGACTACGGTTAAAGGGATCTGTTTGGTCACTGAGACAAAGAGAAAAAGAGAAATGGGGTTATTTCCGTTAAGTTCTAACATCTTCAGCCAAAAAGAGACTACCTAGGCATCTCACCTTGAGCCTGAAGCTAGAGTGTATTATGATTCTGAATCAAGTGCTGACTTGAGGTTAGAAAGAATGGGATGAGAGAGAGTGATTTGGGAGGTTTTTTGGTTTTTTTGCAGATTTTTTAGCTACTTTGTCTCTCTGCTTAACAAACTTTATCTCAGCATTGCTCTTCAGATGGTATTTGATTCCATTTCCCCAAGACAGAGACCCTATAACAATCATGTCAGCATAAAGAGCTGTTTGTAGTTTTAGTGACAGACTCTTGAAACAGTATAAGGTGTTAAGGGATAAAGCTTTGTAGGTTGACACTGGATTTAGCTAGCTGATTGCTCTTCAAGTAAATGCAGATTATGGCTTCCTCATAGGTAAGATGATATACCTTCTCTCTGTATTCTGAAGCCACGATAAAAATATAAATTCTCACTGACACTTTGGAAAAGACATACTACCCAGCACAGCATCATGCATATAGCGAGTGCTTAATACCAAATACCATCAAGTAGAACATCCTTTTTTCCAATATTTAAAAAACATTATTTCCCTAGATCTGGGTCAACTTATATAACTTCATTTTAAATAGGCAGAGTCTCTCAGTACCCATTTCTTTCTAATGCTACACTTAGAGTAGGCAGGCTGGGGAAAACTTGTAGTCACCATGGCTGAGTCCAACAGCTGCAGCAGAATGTGGGTAAACCCATACGATGAGTGTAAAACCTGAATTTTTTTTTTTAAATCTGTCTTTTATATTTTTACAACTAAAGTAAAATTAAAACAATTTCATGTCAACTTATACTCCAGGTTGACATATTTTATAATTGATAGAAATTATTTCCTTGAGGAAGGAAGAGGTAAGGTTAGCTCCAGCATTTCTCAACAGGTGTCTTGTTTTGGATGTTGAAATCCTTAACAATCAAGTGATATACTTCTACCAAAATGCCTCCTCAACACAATACGTTAATAAATCAACAATGTGGAGTACCTACTGGGTGCACAGTACTGTACTGGGAGAAAAAGATGATAGCAGACAAATGTACACCTGTACTCTTGAGGCTGCTTTTGGGGGCTGGCTTACCTGAGCAAATGTCTGGCAATGGTGGATCTATCCACAGTGACTCTGGAAGACGGCAGCACCACAGGGTCAGACATCAGTGTGCTCATGATGGGATCCAGAAACTCATCACAGGCATCTGCATAGGTCTCCTCTTCCTGTTGTTGGAGGTCTGCTAGAGACTGAGCACAAATACCGGGTAGTTACGGGGAAATCACAGAAGCAGCTGAACTCAAAATGCTCAGTGACTATACCTTAATCTTCAAGGGTTATTGTTAGTAACCCTTTACGGCGACAGTAACAATTCTCAGCTTTATGTTCGAAACAAGCCAATATGGATACTATAGGAGCAAATTTAACATTCAGCCCCAACTCTGAATCTTCAGTTTGGCTCAGCTGCTAGCAGCCATGACCAGAAATGGATTTAAATGTTAACAGGGAAAAAAAAACCACACCACGCACAACATCCATCCTTCTGACAACAGCCCGGCTGTAAGGGGTGGGGGTTGGAGGGGGTTATTATTTGTATAATTACAGAGTTACTCATGCAGTCTGTGTATGAAAAGCAGTTTCCGGTTTTAGGTACAAACAGGTATGGGAATTTAAAAGTGGCTTCAACATCTGATTGAACTTTAGTTCCTCAGCGATCCATCTGCCTAAGCTCTAGGCAAAGATGAAGCCCAATTCAATAAATAAGTAACTCAATGAAGGGAAGACTGTTATCAATTAGGAAGGTTCTCCATTAGACTCCGTGCCATAATTTTTCCTTCTTCATAAATGCAAATGAAGCTGCTCCAACGAAAGGGATTAGCTGAGTACAATACAGTATTTTAATCTTTAAAATGTATGGCCATTCCTATATAAGCCAACTACCAACTACAAATAGAGAGAACAGAGAAAAATCAATAAAAATCAATGACTAAAAGATACTAATCTTGAATTGTATTCTGAAAAGTTCTGCATTAATATTGTAGATTTTCAAATCTATTAGTAACACTGTACATAGAAGTTTTCATAAAAACAGCCTATTAAAAATCTGTAAATTGTTTTTAGTAGAAGCTTCTTATTTTTCTGTTCTCACCCTCATATTGAAAAGAGTAGTACTATTAAAGAATATGGTAGTTTAGCTATTGACTAATCAGGAAGAATCAGCTATATGTATTTTCTCAACGCAATACTCTTTTCCCCCCTCAAATTGGATAAAAAAGCAGAACGGCTGAGTTGACATGATTTTTATTGAACATGTTAATAAGCAAATTATCCTCCTCCTTACCTTGATTCTCTCTGCTAAGTTGCTGAAAGCCACAATCATATTCCCAGGCTTATTTATTTTCTTCAGGACTCGGACTGTCTGTGCAAAGAGAGTTGGGGAATAGGAACGTCCATCCTTGGGCACAGTGGCACAGAAATTCTCCTCATCCCTAGAAGGTCAGCACCAGAAAGAAACTGAGCATCAGAGGATAGGTCAAAGAGGGCAATACGGATGGGTTGAGGAACAAAGTTCCCCATCACTTATATACCATGAATGTTCTTTTGATATAGAATGATTTCTTCTAATTTTTAGGAAGGAAGTCTTATCAAGTATCCCATGGCCTTAAAAATATACTGCTTTACCAAACAATGGAACAATCAGTAAAGTTTATCTTTGCACAGATCAAGGCAGAATGTTGGAAATTCCAAATAACGTCCCACAGGTCATACAAAATCTCATTATTTAAAACTATAGAAGATTCCTTCATCAGCCAACTAGAAACAAACCATTTCCTTTCTATTTCCACATAACTACCAGCTAGTCATTCCATTGTCAAAACCCCCAGTTAAAACATGAGCAAGGCCTCTGGCCTGCCCAATTTAAATCTCAGGTACCCAAGATTTAAGTAGATGGTGCAGATATCTGAAACGAGCTGCTGGGGTTTGAAGTCAAATTCACTGAAGTCCTTGACTTTTAAGGCCCCCATCTTGGGGCCAACCAGGTGCTGCAGGAAGTAGTTCAGCATGGAGATGATGCGCTCGGCCAGGAAAGGATGCACAAAGAGGGATTTGATCTCTGGAAAAAAAACCAAAGTCTGTGAAAACTCAAGCCATTAGCAATCTTCAACTTACAATGTCTTAGAGTTTTACTTGGAGACCTCTGGGGACTGCTATTTTTTAAAATACATTTTCATCGCAGTAATATTAGACAAGGAAAAGCAAACAAACAAAATATAAAAACTACTACTCAGATGTGAACACTGTTAACATTTTGCTAATATAT
Source organism: Balaenoptera ricei (assembly GCF_028023285.1). NCBI lineage: Eukaryota > Metazoa > Chordata > Mammalia > Artiodactyla > Balaenopteridae > Balaenoptera > Balaenoptera ricei. The sequence goes on from NC_082646.1 coordinate 14,055,541, forward strand.
CCTTCTAGTTTTTCTGTCCATATTTACATACATATACATTTATAAAACAAAATGATTATCATATTGTACATATTCTGTAACTTACTTTTTTCATTAACGATATCGTACATACCTTACCATTTCAGTAAATATTGGTTCTTGTGCTGTCCAACATGGTAGCCGCTGGCCACATGTGACTATTTAAATTAATTAAAATTAAATTAAAAATTCAGTTTTTCAGATACACTAGCCACATTTCAAGTGTTCAATGGCCACATGTGGCTAGTATCTATAGTATTGGACAGTCCAGATTTATAGAACATTTCCATCACATAAAGTTCTATAGGATAGTGACGATTCATACCCTTTTTAATGGCCACATAGTTTTCCAATGTGCGACTGCACCATGAGTTATTTATTTACTCTATCTTTATTGCTGGACATTATGACTGTTTTCAATTTTTTCCTATTATAAGCGTTTCACTAATTGATGAACTTCACTGTGTACATATCTTGTAGACATTACTTCCTACAACAAATTTGTAAGGAACTGCTAGGTCACAGCATGAATGAATGAACGAATGAATGAATGAATAAATAAATAAATAAATACCAAGTGCAACAAACCAAGTAGTATAAGGCTTGCTTAGTACTGCTGGCTCTTAATTTTTCAATTTTAGTCATTATCTGTTGACTCTACTACTGATGAGTTTAGCTCTCATTGCTGTCCCTCTTCCCCAAATACAAATTGCCCTAATATATAAACAAATCTTTTGTGAAATAATTTAGATTTTGTCATTAAGATTATGTAAATATCATATACAGCAGAGCCACAAAGTATTCTAATGATTATATATATACTTTTTAAAAAAAATTTTTAATTAAAAAAATTGTTTTATTTATTACTATTTCTGGCTGCATGGGTCTTTGTTGCTGCACACGGGCTTTCTCTAGTTGCAGCAAGCAGGGGCTACTCTTCGTTGTGATGCATGGGCTTCTTATTGCAGTGGTTTCTCTTGCTGCGGAGCATGGGCTCTAGGTGTGCGGGCTTCAGTAGTTGTGGCACGCAAGCTCAGTAGTTGTGGCTTGCGGGCTCTAGAGTGCAGGCTTAGTAGTTGTGGCGCACGGGCTTAGCTGCTCCACAGCATGTGGGATCTTCCCTGACCAGGGCGTGAACCCGTGTCCCCTTCACTGGCAGGCAGATTCTTAACCACTGTGCCGCCAGGAAAGTCCCAATACTTTTTAATACTTTTTTTCCCCCGCTTATTTTCAGAGTACCTATCATTAAATCTTTCGAAACTCTCCACCAGAAATGTAAAACTCTCAAAAATAGTTTTTGGAGATGTTCTTTCTGGAAGCTTCCATTCATCACTCCAATCTGGACTCCTTGTTTTATAGGCCTATGGTGTGGTCATACAAGCTACCTCTATCATCAGCCTGGGAACTTCCTTTGCATCTCTCTTACAGGATTCCACTTTCTTCCTTCATTTTGATGGAGTATATTTATCCTTTTGTAGCTTCTCAAAAAAGGGTACACCGGAAGTAAATCTGATACCTTCATATCTGAAGATGTCCTTACATTTTACCCTCAAACAGGGTAAAATTGTTTGGTTGGCTATAAGATTCTAGGCTGAAAAGATATTTTCCATCAGGACTGTGTTCCAGCTTCAAACGTCAGTGCTGTGAAATTCAAAGATGTTTTGATGCTTAAACCATTGTACATGACCTGATTTTTCTCTGGAACCTTTTAGGATGCTCTCTTTACCCTGATTTTCTGAAATGCCACAATGATATACACCTTAGTGCAGGGGTTTAAAAATTCCCTGCGCTGGGTACTTGGTGGCTCCTTTTAATTTAGACTCTCTTAGTTTTGGGGAATTTGGGGGGTATTATTTCTTTGATAACGTCCTCCATTTTTCTCTTTTGACACGTCCTAGATTGATCCTTAATTTTCTTGTTTTCTCTTCTAATTTCCATCTCTTTTTCTGTTCTACTTTCATGGAAGAGTTCCTTGAATTTATCTTCTAACCCTTCTACTGACTTTTCAAAATTTCTGAAGTTATATTTTCAATATCCAAGAGCTCCTTCTTGTTCTTTGCATAATCCCTTGTATTGCCTCTTTGTTTCTGTTTTACGTATGCTGTATCTTCTCTCATACCTCTGAGATTATAAAGATATTTTAAAGCAGCAGTCCCCAACCTTTTTGGCACTAGGGACCGGTTTCATGTAAGACAATTTTTCCACGGAGTGGGGGTGGGGGTGGGGTGATGGTTCAGGCGGCAATGCGAGTGATGGGGCGCGATGGGGAGCGGCAGATGAAGCTTCGCTCGCTCACCCGCCGTTCACCTCCTGCTGTGCGGCCCTGTTCCTAACAGGCTGTGGACCGATACTGGTCCGTGGCCTGGGGGTTGGGGACCCCTGTTTTAAAGAGTTTTCATGTGTTATCTGTGTTTCACATTAGAGGATTTCCTCAAATGTCTGGTGATCCTTGGTTGTCATTTCATATATAATCAATATAAAAATTATTAATGAAAGGTTTTACTTTGTTTGTAAATACAAAGTCTTGCAGTGTGTATTTTCTACTTATATCACATCTCAATTCCGACTAGCCAAAGTTTAAATGCTTGAGAGCCACATGTGGCGGGTGGCTACTGAACTGGACAGTGCAGCTCTAGAGGGAGTAGAGATAAATATCTCTGTTTGATCCACCACATTTAACCAGAGTTCAAGAATATTTTTTTTCAGGTAACACAAACACCCCCAGATACACTGATATGGCTAAGTTGTCCTCAAGAAAAATGATACTAACTTATGCTTTCTGGCAGCTGTGTGAGGACGACTATTTCCTCATTCCCATGTCAACAATGGACAACATCATTCTTTTTGAAGCTTCTCTAGTGATTCACTTCCTCTCAGACTGTGGAGGAGGATACTGTCACCAGAGCCTCAGTGGGCTGATCCCTCAAATGAAGCAGATCTTAACCACTGCATGTTTTGAGAAAGCAGTGTGTTGTATCCTTACCTGATGTCAGAAAGGCAAGGGTACCAATTGTTTCATTGGACATGATGTTATGGAAACGTGCCAGCTGTCCAAACATCTGTAGGCCAGCCTCCTTCTCTCGGCGGGCTTCTGGAGTCAGACTGTCCCATTCACCTCGGTCCTTCTCAATTTGTTGAATTTTTATCTTGCTCAAATACTACAGAAACCAGAGGTGGAAGGTATCAGAGAACAAAGTGTATTGAAGGGAAGATGATATTTAAGAGGTCCTATTTAAAATCTAGTCCACTAAGCTGGGAAAACCACGGACTATCTAAGAGACACGAGGCTTTATTTCTCAGCACAGGGCTGAAGTTTAAAAAGAAATTGCGGAGAGACTTCCCTGGCGGTCCAGTGGCTAAGACTCCATGCTCCCAATGCAGGGGACATGGGTTCGATCCCTGGTCGGGGAACTAAGAATCCTGCATGCCGCAAGGCACAGACTTAAAAAAAAGACGAAAAAAAAGACAAAAAAAGATAAAAAAGAAATTGTGGGAAAAATTGTTTCAGCCTGGGTAGACTTATGGGTAATTCCCCTGGAAATACTATAGTCTATGAAATAGAAATGAGGATAAATAGTATACGAAATATTGGTAAAAGCAATCAGGCTACAGGGAAAAAAAAGATGAAAGATGGGAAAAAAAAAACCACCCCCCAAAACTGCTTATCAAAAAACAAAGCTCTATCAAATATGCAAAAATGTCTGGAAGGAGAACCATAAATATTTAAAACCCTCTACCTCTCACCACTCTTGCTGTTGTAGCAAGCATGTTAAACTTACAGTCCCATGAAAACGCCATCTGTGTCATTCTGTCACATAGCTCTTGCTTAGAAAGGTCTATTTATTACAGGACTTGTTTTCTAAGGCAACAGATCTAAAATCTTCAAGTATGGGATTATGAACAAGCAGGAACATTTTCTCACAAGTTAAATACAAGCTACTGGGAGATTGCTAATCAATACGAGGAATGTGTGGGCTATCCAACAGGCTACCCTCATGATTTACCTGCTTTGTCTCCCTTTGGGTCACTGCCCTTACACCTGTCGCAGATAAGGGAAGTTTTTATAGGAGCAATAAGCAGCTCCACAAGGGATGGTTAAGCTGAAGGAACTGAGAGGCCCCCACGTGTATACTCTGTAAAACTCATGTTTCAGATATAGCTAAAGATTTGGGAGGCAGTGGACAGATGAAGAGTACTGATGACTTGGAGTCTTTATGTGAAAAAATAACCCAAACCAGAGATTTTTTTTTCAAATAGTGGTATAAAAGTCAGAAGCTTTTAGGAAAGAGGGCTAAGGATCATTGCCTTGGTCAGTCACTGTTACTAATGTCTTGGGATGGAAGAAAGTTGAAAGTCACTAACTGAATGAAGATCCTGTGATTTCTTTCTGTAGTGCTAGACTTATTAGTTCTGCCAGTGTACCTTAGTTTGGCCTTTCACACTTTCTTTTCCACTCTCTGCCAAAATATCATCCTAGCTCATAAGGCCCTTGGTCTTGGTCTCTAATGGAACAATACCTATCAGACTCTACAAGGGCAAGGTTGGTGGTACATTACTACTTGCAAATTTTTGGTGTCCAAGACTGGTACTAGGGGGTTGCTAGCATAAGGATTGCTCTATTATGACTAAGAGGTAAAAAGTATGTATGACAGTATAAGGGCAGTTAAATCTGTTTGTTTGTTTGTTTGTTTGTTTACCTGTATGGCTTCATCCAAAAGGAAGATGGCATCGTTCATTAGCAGGTTAAGAAAGCGGAGGAAAAGTGGGGGATTCATGGCTTCTAAATTCTTAGAGGCATAGTCAGCCAAATCCTGTAAGTCCCAGCCCAAGAAAAAACCATTTTAGTACCGAATCACAACCCATTGGGGCTTATGTGGAGCAAAACTCAGATAACTCAACTTTGGTTTCACCAAAAACATTCTCACCTTAATGCTCTCTCGATAGGCATCTGTCCCCCACATGTACCTGAGGATGGGATACATGGGGCGGCGGTAATTAAACTTCTGCTCAAACTGATGGGGGTCTCCTGCAGTAAGGTAAGAGCAAAACATCAGCAAAGGTGGTGCTATTAGAGAAAAGGCAAGAGCTTATGTTTATGTGTAGCCATTTTATAAAAATTCTGAATGTTGTCAAGGCTACCGGTAAGACCTGCTGTGGGAGTTTATGAAGGCCTAGAGTCATAACCAAGTGTTTGCTTATCTCCTTACCGATAGAACAAGAGGGAGACATATAAACGATACAGTACTCAGAAAAGGACAAGGACTGAGCTGCAAAATAAAAGCCAAGGGAAACAAATGCTTCCATATCCAAACGCAGACTACTTATCAGACTTTGAATGAGGCCTCTGAGCTGGCCATTGTGGCAGTGCCAGCCATGTGCAGAATGGGCTACTAAAAGTAATCCCCACATTCTTCATGGATAACATCCCAACTGTGGGGCCAACTGGTTCTTGATTACTCTGAAAAATCAGGCCAGGAGCTAAAAATCTGAGGCTTATACTGCTTTTGACATGCCAGAAGTACCACCAGAGCTCTACAGGTTGGGTCATATAATAAAGGAGGGGCATGGGATTTGGAGTCAGGAGACTTAGGTTTTCCTTCTGGCTCCACTTAATGCAAGTCTCTTACTCTTTCTCAACTCCCACTTCCTCAGAAAACAAAACAGGAATTATAATACACCTTCTATTATTACAACCAAAGGGTCGTAGTGGCTGTATAATGAGATAACTGCAATGATTTATTGTGCAACTTCTTATATATTATAAAGATTTACATACACTGCCTCAACCATCACTTCAACCCCTTTTACAAATGAGGAAACTAAGTCTCGGAGGTAAGCAAGTAACAAAGTCAAAATTCAAATATGGAAAAACAGTCAGTAAAGTGTTAAATGTCTCTTTAATGTTAACTGTATTTATCACTGGCTGGTAGGACATCCCCTTTAAAAGGGGTCTTAAGTAACTGCTTTGCATATCTTGTTTACTGGTTGAGAGGGGGTACTGTTTACTCAGACATAGCATCTCAGGGTTACAGCTCAAAAGGGCATGAGAGAAAGGGAATGCTGCCTGCTGTTATTCTTAATCTAACAATTAAACTGTACGAGAGTTAGACCGTCTGGATAAGACAAAAGAATATCTCAATCAGCACATTGTCTCATTATCCACCATTCTGTAATTTTGAGGCAGAGAAAAATAAAGACCCGGGGTTTTAACTGGACAGACTAATTTATTTGAGTATGATTCTATCAAAAATTATAGTAAAGTTGTTAACAGTATGCGTTTTTCTTTTTTAAGGTGAGAGAGACCTGATTCTACCATAGTTGTATGACATAAATAATTTAATCTTTTTGAGCACCCATGTCTTCATAGGTAAATGGGGATAATAGAGTAAAACTTTCCAGATGGCAACAGATTAAGTAAACAATGTGAAAAAAGCACTTAGCATCAAGGGTAGCACATGGTAGGTATTCAATAAATGATGGCTTATGATAGTTTCCTGACATTTAAAAACTGATCGGCGATGTATCAGTTTCTTGGTTCTAGACTGCTTTACCTGTAAACTCAATGTCCACAAAGACCTTGATTAGAGCTTCTGCAAGGTGGGATGCGTAGGGAAAGTTGCAGAACACACGTTTCCGGTGGAACACACTGGACAGCAAGGGATTTGGGGTCTGATCCATGTGGGGCATCACTGCTTCCAGCACCTCAGCGAGTTTGGCCCTTAGGTGGGGATTCTTCATCCTATGAATAGGGCAGAAAGCAAACTGAGCAGGCAGAAAATTTGACTCCCAAATTTATAACTATTCTCTCCATACGAGGAGTCAAAACATCATATATCATCTGTACAGAGAGTTACAGGAGAAAACACGACTCCGCAGTTTTAAGTCGGTCAATTTCTGGGGGATATGCAGAGTGTACCATTCAGCTCTTTAAGATCATCACAGCTTACCAATTACGAGGGTGAGTACTTAAGTTTCTATTTAATGCTCCGCCATTCTGTTTACTTCTCTATAACAATGCATGACTTACTATTTACTATTCTCTGACAGCTTCATCTGGGATAAACTTGCCTTTCCAAGCTTTCTGAGGCTAAGGGCCAGGATATTATTATTCCACGTTACTTATAATGCATACCATGTGCACCTAATACTTGTTGACTTATGATTTTTCATTAGGTCTGCTCAGTTCAGTGAAGGACTGGCTTCTACCTATGTCTCACTGACACGGCTCAGGGGATTGTGGATCTCTTCTTTGTGCAGCAAATTCTCACTTACGTACGTACTGTTTCCTTTGGCCTACCACCAAAAAATCAGAGAAGCAACTCCACAGGTCAATGAGTGTCTTCCTTTGGGAAGGAGAACTAGAAGCTATGAATGGTAAGACTTGAGATCAGAGAGCATTTACCCAAGTTTACTGCTCATCCAACTCAGAATTTTAAGAGCAAACTTTGCTATCATACACTAGAAGATCATTAGCACCTGGCAAGGTCTCTGGCATTAAGGTAACTATTTTAACCAGGGACTAGCAATGAAATTCCCATCAGGTACCTTATATGCAGGTTCAAATTCTCTGTGGGCAAAGTCCTTTGTTTATTATGCCTCTCAAGTGTGGGATTTTGGGCTACCCATAAGGATAGTCAGGTGATTCATTAATGTTAACACAACTTCTGAAGGCAAACCCTTATGATTCAGGCTTGTTTATTTCTTGGTTTAGAAGTCTTCTGAATGTTTTGCAGCTCTAAACTGTGACAGAGCCACGCTTTCAGCACTTCACCTTTCTATGCTTCCAGTGAAAATGGTGATAAAACGAAGGACGTGTTCCAGGGAATCTGCTGATGTCTCCAAGATGTCGTCGGCAAAGCGGCGGAGAAAAATGAGGAAATCACCCAAGTTATCTGCAAAAAATTCTGAGAAAGAAAATGTACACTGGAATTAGCCAAACATCTGACTCTTTGTATTATGCAATATTTAAATTCCTCCCTTTTACTCTACTCAGTGAAGGTTAAAAAAACCCCAAATGTCTTGTAGGTACTAGAAATGACGATAAATTAATATAGAATCTCCTTTGAATGTAAGTCAATTTTTATTTTTATCCAAGTAAACAGAATAGTAGAGACATAAAATGTTAACACACCAGTGCAGTTTAAGAAAGTATACTGATAGACATTATACTTCCACACTCAAGGTTAACTGTGCGTTAAAATAACCCTTTAGATGAAAAAGAATCTTGAATAGAAATGAATACGTTAGATGACTATGGTCTTCACTCTCCGGGGTCCTCCACTGGTCCTTGCCTTCTAGTATTTATGCCCTTGTATACCTCCTCCTACACTATTCCAGGGTAGAAGACACACTATGGGGCACACAGAAGTGATGGCATGTCATTTCCGTAATTAGGTTATAAAAGCCTACAGCTTCCATTTTGGTTCCCTGCTCTGAGGGAAGCCACCTGCCATACCGTTAGCAGTACTAAGGAGAGTCCTGTGTGGCCTGGAAAAGAAGCCAGCAAGCAACTGAGGTTTGCCAACAACCACACAACTAGGCTCGTAAGCAGATCCTCCAGCTCTGGTGGAGCCTTCAGATCCCCATGGCACTGGTGGGCAGCCTGGCTGCAACCTCGCGAGAGGCCAGAGTCAGAACCTTGCAGCTGAGCTACCCCTGGATCACTGACCCGTGGAAACTGTGTGTGATAATGTTTGTTGTGTTAAGTTGCTATGTTTTGGGGTGATTTGTGACTCAGCAATAGATGACCGGTACAGTGATCAAGAACATGTAACCTGATTTTGACGGACAGTTTCTGCCGACCCTTCACCAACATACATACATACATACACAATCTCACTTCTGGGTTAACCGAGAGGAGATGATTCTTTTTTTTTCTAAAGAATAGCACAGGGGGGTGGGTTAGACAGATAAATTTGTAAGTTGAACGACAAACAATAGTAATGATAGAAACTAACAGCTCTGAAAACCCTGACCGCACTTCATCCTTTGAAGACTATTTTCTTATCTGCACAGCAGTGGCGACACAATGCTGAGGAACAAGCTGTCAGTTCCCCCAGGCTTCAACCAACAGACATTACCTACAAGTTTGAGCTGTTTCTCCAAAAACAGCTGAATGATAACTAAGGAAGGATATTTTGAGGATTAAACTTCCAACGTGACCCAGTTAAACTTAGATGGCTATAAATAGGAAGCTCCCAAGGGAGAGCCTGCTTACCTGGCACGTAAGCCAAAGAACTGTAGCCATCTGGCAAAGGAAAAGTTAGCTCTATCGGCTGTGAGCCCTCATTGCCTATGGCCAGTTGAACTAGGAGAACAGCCATGGACACCTGCAAATTTAGGCAGTTTTGCAGCATTTGCGGCTCAGTCATGGCAGTCTTAGTAGAAAGATAGATGGTCATCAGTCGTTCAAACTGCTCTCGGAGGTTGTCAGCAGCAGGGCTAGAACTTTGCTGAGCATCCCGCCAGGCTACCTGCAGCCGATGCAGATTTTGGTTGATTTTTACCATCTGATCATGCAACCTGCCCCCAAGAAAGCAGAAAAGGCTGGGTCAGGAGGCTCATATAGGGACAGTTGAGTACAGACCGTTTTTTTTAATTTTAACATCTTTATTGGAGTATAATTGCTCTACAATGTTAATTTCTGCTGTATAGCAAAGTGAATCAGCTATACGTATACATATATCCCCATATCCTCTCCCTCTTGCACCTCCCTCCCATCCTCCCTTACAGACCATTTTTGAAAACCAAATCCTCACTTATTTATTCTATTATTCCCTTTTAGGATGTAGGGAGCTGCAGTTGTGATGACACAGAAGGCAATCACAAAAGTTATTGACAGGACAGAGGTGGGGGCATAGCACCGGGAAAATGTTACCAAGTGTTCAAGAATTGAATCTAATTACATAGATTAGTTGTCTTCGGCTGAAATGCACCATCCATAGAATGGCTTGGTTGAGCAGGGTGTAGATTGGGCTTTTATTATGTACAATATATAACGATCAGGCAAAGTACAAGAAGCCCAGCAGGAGAGTTTGACACCACACAAGTGCAATGATTGTACCTGGATGTGGTTATAAAGACAGTCTTTCCATGGTTAGTAGAGAACTAACGCTGGTGAGAAAGGAGTCTAGATTACTAATGACCACATATCAACCAGCAGCCACCTATGATGCAGCCTAAGAGCAGCTTCCAGTCCTCTGATGCTCAATATAAAATTAAATGATTCTTCCAGAAGGGTCAGCCAAGTGTTCTCTAATGAAAGGAAGACCCATAATTCAATGTTATAGATAGTTGTGTCTATGTGTACAGTCCAAAGTCATTCTTGGCCTCGTGGATAACGTCTAGGGTTAGCTAGTCAATACTGGGAAACTAGATGACATTCATTTTTGTGTTTGAATCTACGTGGTTGAACAGGTTAAACACATGCTAAATTGTTATCTATTGTCTCACTTAAAATGTCAATGATAGGGATAGAAAATGTCTCTAATAAAGATATAATTTCATTTTTCCAAAAATTTGCTGAGTTTTGAAAAATGCTGTGTCAGTTTAAGTATCCCGAAAAGGCATTAAAAATTGCTTTCCTCAATATACCTTCCTATAGACTGTGAGTGAGTAGCTATTTTCTCCCCTTATTTATACTTGTCACAATCAGCTAAATCAGAGGGAAAAAAAAATCATAGAATAACATACGGTTAGCCAGAACCAGACCATTTTTGGAAGTCATATACTTTAGCTCTCAAATCTTCACACTTCCAGAATCCTCCTTATCTTTGATACATAGATTTTTATGTTCCTACTGATCTTATTGAAATACCTTATACACATTTAATTTTGTCAATTTTGTCTCTATACCATAGCGTAAAGCTTTCTCTTTTTTCATCAGGAGTAATAAGTAATGAAAATTCAAGAGCAGAATGTGAAATGTTAAATGAAAACAATTCCACTTTAGCAGATGACAAAAGGAAGATGGTGATTTAAAAATGTGCAAGTTTTGGGCTTCCCTGGTGGCGCAGTGGTTGAGAATCCGCCTGCCAATGCAGGGGACACGGGTTCGAGCCCTGGTCTGGGAAGATCCCACATGCCGCGGAGCAACTAAGCCCGTGAGCCACAACTACTGAGCCTGCGCGTCTGAAGCCTGTTGTGCTCCGCAACAAGAGAGGCCGCGATAGTGAGAGGCCCGCGCACCGCGATGAAGAGTGGCCCCCCCGCTCGCCACAACTGGAGAAAGCCCTCGCACAGAAACGAAGACCCAACACAGCCATAAATAAATACACAAATAAATAAATAAAAAAAAGTATTAAAAAAAAAAAATGTGCAAGTTTAGAGAAAAATACTAGTGTATCTTTAATTTTAAAAAGTTTAACAGGTCAAAAATTAAAAATAAATTCAAGTTATATGGATAAAGCTGCTTCATGTAGACACAAATAAATGCATATAATGCCCTTTTCCTACTAGATCCTAATGTCAGCCTTCAGAATAAAGTGAGATTGTTAGCTGTAAGATGCACTTTCAACCTTCTGGTTATCAACACAACCAAGCAGTTCTTTCTTAATGACATCAGAGCAGTTACCTGTGAAATCCCAAGTACAAGGTGTACTCTGTCAGGACAAGGTTTTCTGTTACAAGGTTGTAATTCTGGGGAAACTCTGGCTCCCGCACAGCTGGGATCAAACAGGTTTCTTTGTCCAAACCTCAAAGAAATTAAAAGGAAGAGTAAATGGCTTGCCACAGACATCTATCTTGGCTCCAGTGTCCCCTTATTCTAGTTCAACTTCCATCCTGCTATCAGTGAATTAAGTAATACCTTCTTAAAAACAAATCTTCTCACATTCCTACTCTCTTGTCTAAAAATGTAATTTGGCTTCTCAGTTTATCGAAATACAGCTAAATCTCTTTAGCTTGATCATGAAATCACCAACAATTAAAAGGAATGATAGCACTGTAGATTTTTCCAGGGGATAGATAATAGATCATTTGTATCTATTCTGTGCTTTTCTGTATTTAAGATTATTTGCTTTTGAGCATGTGTTACTTTTATAATTAGAAGAGTTATAAAACTGGGAGGAAATACATCAAGATTGAGTGATTCATTTTGAGTGGTAGAATTAAGAGTGATTTATCTTCTTCTTTTCACTTCCCTGTGTTGTTTGAGTTTTCCCCAATATTCTTCCTCCCTAGGCTAATATTTCCTGCCAATTCCCATACCCCTTCCCCCACCTACCCCTTGTTCCAGCCACATTGAGCTTCTCACTGTTCCTTAGTTAAGACATTACACAGCTGTGTACCTTCATACTTGTTTTTCCCTCTATATAAAGGGCCTCCTTTGCTCCTTTGCTTGATAAACCCAACTCATTTTTCAGGACTCAGCTATGAAGACCTCCAGCTTCTGTAGAATTAATCATTTACTCCCTCCTCTGTGCTCCTGTAGATTAGCCCTAGACCATATTATGATGATCTGTTAACATATCTGCCTTCCCGTGGAGACTTTGAGTTCAAAAAGGACGGGGACTGTACTTTATTCATTTTCATAAAGAATGAATGAATGAGCGAATATCCAAGTCTGCCAAATTCAGACAGAAGGTCTCATTAAAGGACAACATCTAAAAAATAACAGTTTTAAAAAGTTTGTCTTTTTAAAACTCATAATAGCTTTTCTTTTTGCCTCATCTTCTTTGATAAAGAGGGACCTCTGTGAAAAAGGATATAGAAGTGAATGGCTTAGATGTTACGCACACACAGTTTCGAGAAGACCAGCTCCCCCTTACCTCTCATGTGTACATTTTTTATTTTTCGTTCTTCATCATTCAACTCCTTCAGGGCACAGTAAGTGGGATTAAAGGTGAGGAGCCGAGAAGATCTGGGTTTGCAAAATGGCTGGCATAACTTCAGGAGAGCAGCACCCAGATTCAGAAAGAAGGCATCCGAGGCATACATTTGGAAGAAGATTTCTGGCATCTGATTGGCCCAAATCTTGGTGCGGCCTGCATTTGCATGCAAACAGTTTCCAAGCCAGGACAAGATACAGTGTTTGGTTTCTGGAGAGAGCTGGAGTAAGTTCTTCAACATCTGGTAGATCTTTTCATGGAACCGAGCCATGAACTGTTTAACCAGAAAACACAACCACAGAACATTCCAGTTTCACAATCCTAATATTTGTTACTCTCAAATCTTAGCCACTGGCAATTTCCAAAAATACACGAATCCTAATCTTCTCCCTCACTCTCCCTGTGCCTTACGCCACCATTTCTGATTAAAAAAAAAAATTTTTTTTTTTCTGGGAACTTTTAAGAGATTTCCTGATGAGCTGTCCAACTGCAGGTAGCATTTACACAGCTTTAGAGTAGGGGATGGTAAACTTCTTCTGCAGAGGGCCAGATGATAAATATTTTTGGCTTTGCATGCCATATGGTCTCTGTAGCAACTATTCAACTCTACCACTGTGGCATGAAATCAAGCCATAAACAATACATATACACAGGGGCATGGCTGGGTCCAATAAAACTATTTACAAAAACGGACGGCAGGCTGGATTTGGCCACTGGTATAATTTGCCAACCCCTGCTTTAGAAAGTTGTGATGACGGGAGATTTAAACTGCCCCCAATTCAACCATTTATTGCCATATGTTGGCCAGACTTCTACCATAATTTATGCTAAGAAGCCCAAAAAGAGAGGACATAAGTAGAAGGAGGAACGGGAAAACAATTTGGCTTTTAAGCTGGAGTTCAATCAGAAGATTTTAGGAGCTAAAGTTATAAGAAATAGCTTGGTGAGAAAAACGAGGATTGAGAGCAGGTAGCTGTGCTACAGCACAGGGCAAAGAAGAGCAGCAGCTTACTCTTCAACCACACAAAGGTTTGTCCCCTGCTCTTAGCGCCTGCTAAAAAGAGGGCCATTTCTGGACATGATTATGGTAGAGAGCCAACCAGATTGATCTGCTTTCCCAAAGAGGCTCAAGCAGCCTTATCTGCATCTGCTTTCTGAGGAAACGATACTTAATCTAAGATCAGGGGGCTGGGATACACCGGTAAACAGCTCCACCTGATGAATGTTGGCCTCTTGTACTTTGATCTCCTGGGGACTGGAACGAGATGGATTCAGGAAGTAGCCATGATTTTCTACTACACCCGGAGTCTTTAATAAGCAGGAGATATTCAGGATTACTCCCAGCAAGGTCTTCTGGTACATCTGCCCATTACTAGGATCCTTGGGCTGAATGTATTCTACAAAAACCTGTAGGAGAAGACAAGCCTAGTTATTTGTCTGTATGATGAGATAAATGATGGGATGAGAGGGCCTCAAAGAGTTAAGACTATACAACAACCAATGTATCTTTCTCTTATTCCATAGGCAATATTACACTGCCCTCAGGATAGGGAAGCATAGAGTATTAAGCTTCCAACTCAACTGAATACATATGAGCTTTCAGACCTACCTTTGCCATATCCTTTTGCCTAGTGAAATACAGAAGAATGTCCAGATATGCGTACAACATGATCTGGCAGAGTTCTAGATCTTTTATTCGGCCCAATAAAATATCAAACACTGGAATCATGACTTCTGGAAATGTTCGAACTTCCTCATCCAGTATCAAGGCTTCGATGACCTCATCCAGAAACTCAGCTACACCTTCAAAATCTGACAGAAGACCAAAGAGAGAGAGAGGAGGCCATAAGAATTTTTAGACGCCTTTACACACAGCTCTTTACTCTTCTGATACTTTTGATAATTTTATTGGTATTCAACCTCAAAGGTCAAGGTGTGAGCTCTCTTCCTTAATTTACGCTGGAACCATAGTAGCTCTGAGGCTTTCTAATGCAATCAGAGGAATGTTACACTTGGAAATCAAATGTAGAAGCTCATAGATGTTGCTTATGTACTCACGGCCTCCTAGGATGGCTTCCAACATCAAATCTACCAGTTGCTCGTGGATGTTTTGGTCAACATAGATCTCTGGGGTGAGGAGAACTGTTCGGGTATTGGACACAGTGAGGTTCCTGCACTGCACTGCAAAGGGTAGCAGGTTCTCTGGAACTTTGGTAATCTGGAAACAGCAATGAAAAGAGGGAAGAGGCTAGCTCTGTGACCTGGCACAAGGACAGATATAGCAAATAGAAGGGAAAAGACACTGTGTCCCAAAACAGTAGTGCTTTCCTGTGGATGCTTGAAAAGCCATGAGAGTTCATTCTTTGGTTTAAGGAATCACCTGTTAGAAATTCTAATGCTGGAAGTGATCAAGCTTAGTCTACTCTGTTATATACACCTTAGTGGAAATGAATTTATCAGACCGTTTTTTAATAAGGGTGTGATATATTAAGACGTTTGTGGAGAGAATAATAGGAGGCACTTGTTAATTGGGGAAAGGGGTAGACCCCAAGCCACAGAAAGGAGAGACTAAAACTTTAGAAGATAAACTAACAGTGCCTCTGATATCCAGTTCCACATATAATATGATGTATATAAATTGATATAATAGACACTGATCTTGGGACTTCCCTGGTGGTCCAGTGGTTAAGACTCTGTGCTTCCACTGCAGGGGGTGTGGGTTCGATCCTTGGTTGGGGAAGATCCCGCATGCTGCATGGCACAGCCAAAAAAAAAAAAAAAGACATTGATCCAACTCTCTGGCTTATGTGTTAAAGTCATACCCAAGAGGACAATGGAGTACTCAATAGGGATCATTCTTTTACCTCTTCCTTGGCTCTTTGGAAACAGGAATAAAGGTAACAAAAAATGTGCCTCTCCCCTGCATCTCGATCAGCAGAGAGATTCAACGTTGTAGAAGAGGTCATGTTAATCAAGTGGTTGCCTGGATCTTGAAGTAATAAGCGAGTGAAGACGGCCTATTAAGAAAAACAAATAAACAAAAATACTAAATCATTGCAAAGTTAATTTATTTTTAAATTTTTTTGATGTATTTTTTATTGAAGTATAGTTGATTTACAATGTGTTAGTTTCAAGTGTTCAGCAAAGTGATTCAGTTACACACACATATATAGATATTCTTTTTCAGATTCTTTTCCATTATAGGTTATTATAAGATATTGAATATAGTTCCCTGTGCTATATAGTTGGTCCCTGTTGTTTATCTATTTTATATGTAGTAGTGTGTATCTCTTAATCCCAAACTCCTAATTTATCTCCCCTGACCACTGCAAAGTTTATTTTAGAACATCAAGATATAAAAGATAATTCTGACACAGGTTATTATGAGAATCACAGAACACAGAACAAATGGGGAAAAAAGAGCTCAGTGTATCATTACTTTAGAAAGTATTACATATACAAATCTAGTTGTTTATGTAGTTATTCTAAAGCAAGCTTAAGTGTCTAGCGTAGCCCCTAGCACAGAGTAAGCATTAAAAGAATATTTGTTGAATGGTGTGGAGAATCGGAGATTAAACTCGTATGTGAAATCTACTACTCTGCATCACTGCTGACCTCACTCAGACTTATATAAACACAGTTTAAATGTACTGGGTTGGCCAAAAAGTTCGTTTGGGTTTTCCCATACCATCGTACGGAAAAACCCGAATGAACTTTTTGGCCAACCCAACTATAAAGTTAAACTACAAGTTGTCAAGTCTTCCCTATTAAACTTTTATTCCTTTAATGTTAATTAGGCACCTGTAAGGTAAAATGCATTGTTTTGATTTTGGAAAAGATATTAAAAAAGAGATGGACCTTGGCCTTGATAAATTAGTGTCTACGGGAGAGAGAAGACAGGTTCATAAAGAAGCCAAGACATGAGACAGAAAGAGACAATTCCCGTAAGAGATGCATGGAGATTACTGCCGGAGCCCAGAGAAGAAAATAACTCCTACTTGGCAAAACTTTGTCAACAGGATGGCATTTTAACTAGGTCTTAAAGGATGGGTAGATTTGGACATGGGACCATGGTAGATGAGAAGATTCCAAAAGAGGAACACCACAAACAGTGTAAGAGATGGAGCTAAGCAAAGCCATGGTTGGAGAAAGGTAAGCAGAGTTCAGCTGCAAGGTTAATTTTTGCTGAAGGCACACGTAAGGAATGTTAAGAATCGTACCTGCTCTACGTTGTTCATATCAAGCCAGTCTTGATCTTCCAGGTCTACTGCCATTTCTTCCAAATACACACAACGGCTGGGGATGCCATTCCCACTTTTCAGGCTTGGGTCACCTGGGAAATGGTTTTAATCTGGTAGGTTAAGGATAATGCTTCTGTCTTATACAGATAACTGATCTTGATGGCATTTCTCTTGAACCCCAAGTTTGACTCAGGTAACATCAGAATGATCTTGACACACAGAGCAGTATCTAAAGATTTAAATCTTTTTTACCCCTCAAGAGTATGTGCTTTGTTATAAACCTAACACCATGATATTTAAAGAGTAAATCCCAGACATCAGCACTAATTCTGGGGTTTAACTACAGATAGGGCACAGAGGGGAAACACTATCTGACCCTTCTTGGGGCTTTCATCTAAATGTTTAGGTCACCTCTGAGAAGAAAATGGATTTAGCTACCATTCCCATTTCCCTTTTAAGGTAGTAAAGGCAGTAGCTACATGGCCCAGTCAGTATCAAAATAGAAATGAAAGTTGTATCTGTGTCAAAATTCTGCTTTAGGTCACATTAAAAGCTTCCTTGAAATATAAACCCTGTGTTCCAGGGAGTATGATGGGTTTGTTTAACCATCAGATACAATAAGTTTCTAGGAGCAAGTCCCTAGCCCAAGCAGGAAGGGCAGAGTAATAAACACACTGGCTGCAAATATGTAACTCACTGTTGTCCAGAGTGATGAGGAAGATCCTTTGGATCATGTGATTGATGTTGAGTTGCTCACATATTTCCTGCTGTGAACGGAATGAGCGGCTAATCTCAGCCACAGAGTAATCAAATTCATCCAGGCTCTCTGACACACTATTATCTGAGTCATCTGGGCTGGCTGGGAGTTCATCTGCCAGAAAATGTAAGTCATTAACAGTTACAATGCTCTCTTTAAGAGAAAACCAAGTACACATGATAAATGTAACCAAGAGGAGGATAATTTTGGGTGTTAAACAAGTTAACTGTCTAATTAGTGAACATCTCAAGTCAGGCAACATCTTTTGTTTTTTAAATTAAGGTATCATTGACATATTAGTTTCAGCTGCACAACATAATGATTCGACATTTATATATATTGTTAAATGATCACTACAATAAATCTAGTTAATGTCTTGTCACCATACATAGCTACAAATTTTTTTCTTGTGGTAAGGATTAAGATCGACTTTAACAACTTTGAAATACACAATACAGTATTGTTAACTACAGTCACCATGCTGTTCATTGCATCCCCATGGATTCTTTATTTTATAACTGGAAATTTGTACCTTTTGAAACCCTTCACCTATTCTGCCCATCCCCCCCCCCCCGCCCCACCTCTGGCAACCACCAATCTATTCTCTGTATTTATCAGCTTCTTTTTTTTTTTTTAATATTCCACATAAGTGAGATCATATGGTATTCGTCTTTCTGACTTATATCCCTCAGCAGAACGCCCTCAAGGTCCAACCACTGTCCACCTGTTGTTGCAAATGGCAAGATTTCTTTCTTATTTATGGCTGAATAATATGCGTGTGTGTGCGTGTATGTGTGTGTGTGTGTGTGTGTGTATGTAATTACATCGTTTTCTTTATTCATCCGTGGATGGACCTTTAGGATGTTTTCACATCTTGGTTATTGTATACTGATGCAATGAACATGGGGGTGCATATATCTTCTTGAATTAGTGTTTTTGTTTTCTTTGGATAAATACCCAGAAGTGGAATTGCTGGATCATATGGTAGTTCTATATTTATTTTTTTTTAGGAACCTCCATTCTATTTTCCATAGTGCCTGCACCAATTTACAATCCCAGCAACAGTGCACAAGAATTCCCTTTTCTCCACATCCTTGCCAACACTTGTTATTTCTTGTCTTTTTGATAACAGCCATTCTAAGAGGTGTGAGGTGGTTTTGATTTACATTTCCCCAATTAGTGACAGTTTTTTTTTCATCGATTAGTGATGTTGAGCACCTTTTAATGTACCTCTTGGCCATCTGTATGTCGTCTTTGGAAAAATATTTATTCAGATCCTGTGCCCATTTTTAAATTGGACTGTTTGTTTGTTTTGCTATTGAGTTGTATCAGGAAACATTTTAAATACAGAATTCTGAAATCCCTGGTTATAAAATCTACATTTTAAAAACCAAAAGTTTTATTCTTTATACTCATAATTAATTGTATTCCAAAATGCCAATAGTAGCAACACTATCTTCCCTACAGAATCCTAGTGGGCAAAGAATTACCCAATAGATCAGTATGCCTTTAATTATATTAAATATGGCTTGGGGCTTCCCTGGTAGCGCAGTGGTTAAGAATCCGCCTGCCAATGCAGGGGACACGGGTTCGAGCCCTGGTCCAGGAAGATCCCACGTGCCGCGGAGCAACTAAGCCCGTGCGCCACAACTACTGAGCCTGTGCTCTAGAGCCCACAAGCCACAACTACTGAGCCTGTGTGCCACAGCTACTGAAGCCTGTGCGCCTAGAGCCCGTGCTCTACAACAAGAGAAGCCACCGTAATGAGAAGCCCATGCACTGCAATGAAGAGTAGTCCCCGCTCACTGCAACTAAAGAAAGCCTGCGCACAGCAACGAAGAAGACCCAACGCAGCCATAAATAAATAAATAAATAAATAAATGAAACCAAAAAAACAAAACTTCATAGACTAAAAACTATCCTAATTGTTCTTTTAATGGGCATTTCTCTAATTATTAGTGAGACTGGATTTTTTTTTTTGGCTGCACTGGGTCTTTGTTGCTGCACGTGGGCTTTTCTCTAGTCGAGGCGAGCGGGGGCTACTCTTCGTTGTGGTGCGCAGGCTTCTCACTGTGGTGGCTTCTCTTGTTGTGGAGCACGGCTCTAGGCGCATGGGCTTTAGTAGTTGTGGCTCAAGGGCTCTAGAGCACAGGCTCAGTAGTTGTGGCGCACGGGCCTAGTTGCTCCGCGGCATGTGGGATCTTCCCAGACCAGGGCTCGAACCTGTGTCCCCTGCATTGGCAGGCGGATACTTAACCACTGTACCACCTGAGAAGCCCGAGACTGGATTTTTAAAGTAACTTGATTATCATATATAAATCATTTCTAACTTTTTTTTGGCCGCACTGTGTGGCATGGCATGCAGGATCTTAGTTCCCCAACCAGGCATTGAACCCAGGCCCCCTGCATTGGGAGCACACGGAGTCTTAACCACTGGACCACTAGGGAAGTCCCTGTTCCTAACTTTTGTTGTTTTTCCAATGAGTTACTTTTTTCTTATTGATTGTATCCTTTTATTTTTTTATAAAGCAACTTACAAGAGCTTCTCAGAATGGCACTCACGCTAAAGGGGAATATAAGTAGGTTGTTCATTAAAAGCTACACACAAGTCTGCATCTGCTTTTTACCTCTACTGACAAAACAGTTAACTCTAAAAGTCCAGGCAAAACTCGCAGAAGCAAGAGTTGTGGGACTTCCCTGGTGGTCCAGTGGTTAAGAATCTGTCTTCGAGGGGCTTCCCTGGTGGCGCAGTGGTTAAGAATCTGCCTGCCAATGAAGGGGACACGGGTTCGAGCCCTGGTCCGGGAAGATCCCACATGCTGTGGAGCAACTAAGCCCGTGCTCCACAACTACTGAGCCTGTGCTCTACAGTCCGTGAGCCACAACTACTGAGCTGCAACTACTGAAGCTCACGCGCCTAGAGCCCGTGCTCTGCAACAAGAGCCACTGCGATGAGAAGCCCGCGCACCGCAATGAAGAGTAGCCCCCACTCGCCGCAACTAGAGAAAGACTGTGTGCAGCAACGAAGACCCAATGCAACCAAAAATAAATAAATAAAATAAATTTATAAAAAAAAAAAAAAGAATCCTCCTTTGAATGCAGGGGACATGGGTTCGATCTCTGTTTGGGGAACTAAGATCTCACATGCTGTGGGGCAACTAAGCCCGTGCTCTAGAGCCCATGCCCCACAACTAGAGAGCCTGTGTGCCGCAACTACTGAGTCTGCGCGCTCTGGAGCCTGTGTACCACAACTAGAGAGAAGCCCTCACACTGCAATGAAGATCCTGTATGCCGCAACTAAGACCCGACGCAGCCAAATAAATTATTTTTAAGAAATAATAATAAATAAAAAATAAAATATCTTAAAAGACAAAAGAAGCAAGAGTTGCTTCACTGTGTTGACTTTAGTAAAAGTGAAGCTCAATAAAGGAGACCAAAGGTTTTGGTAGAGTACTAACTGCTGGTGGAAAACGGGTTAGGTCAGGTGGCCTGACTAACTCACTGTAAACAAACTAAGACGATGAGGTGCCAAAATAGTAACAGAAGGGCATGCACCTGACTTGTCCCCACTGCCTGGTGCCTGCAGTGCTCCCAAACCTAGCCAGCCTTATGTCTGTTTATAGCCAGAAGGATGAACATTCTGTCACTCTATTCCTATACCACTCTATTCCCTTCTGAATTCCAAGAGTAATAGGTGCTGATTAGCAAAATTTCCCTCAACCACATACTTAAAAACTTTATTTTCTCATTTCCTTATTTTTCTAACTCCTCACTCTCCATTCTCTCCTACAATCTCTTAATCCAGGGTTTCCCATTCTGATCCTATATATTAGAAATCTGGGAAAGTTTTCAGAGGCGGAGACTCAGAGCTGCCTCTTTCTATCACATGAAAAAAGTCAGCATTACATGTTTTTCTCCCTTGTTTCATCCATCACTTTGTCTACTACTCATGTGTCTTCCCCTGACCTCCTTTTTCTTTTTTTAAAAAATTTTTAAAATTTATTTTTGGCTGTGTTGGGTCTTCGTTGCTGTGCGTGGGCTTTCTCTACCTGTGGTGAGCAGGGGCTACTCTTCGTTGTGGTGTGCGGGCTTCTCATCGTGGTGGCTTCTCTTGTTGCACAGCATGGGCTCTAGGCGTGCAGGTTTCAGTAGTTGCAGCACGCGGGCTCAGTAGTTGTGGCTCACGGATTCTAGAGCACAGGCTCAGTAGTTGTGGTGCACGGGCTTAGCTGCTCCGCGGCACGTAGGATCTTCCTGGACCAGGGCTTGAACCAGCGTCCCCTGCACTGGCAGGTGGATTCTTAACCACTGTGCCACCAGGGAAGTCCCCTGACCTCCTTTTCATTCAATCTTAATCAGAGAGTAAGGCCACAACTTAGCTACGTATCTGAATACTTCAGAAATAAACAAAATAAAGGGAAAATATAAACATTTCTCCTTTCCTAAAAACAATCACACTATTATCCTTTTTGGAGGAGGGAGAAGGGGAGCGATTTCTGGCTTGAAAGATCGTGAAAACCCTCAGAAGACGAATACATTTGAGAAACAGCACCCTACTTCTAGTCCATATGTTACCTTATAGGAGGGAGCTGGACTTGATCTTAATTTTGGTCCCAGATGAGGAAAATCATTGTTCTGATTAGTAAGATATTATCCGAATTTTCTTCACATTAAGGTTAAGGATCAGATTTTCCTAGATGTCTGTTCTGAAAGCAGTAAGTTATGAAAGTGGCCACTCTATGGAGTGAAAGAAACGTTCTGCTTGAGATAGACTCTGAAGCACTTGGCTTAAGAACAAATCTCATTTATTTCTCTACAGGCCAAAAAGCTTTTAAAATTCTTCCTTCAACACATCTGCTTTCTACAGCTGCATGTGACTTGCTTTCCGCACCTACGCCTATAACCTCAGTTTCCTATGTGAAAAAAAATTAGTATCTTTGTTAAGTATCTTTCACTAGGTGATTTTTAAAATAAAAGAGCTTGACAGCTTTGGGATAATGACTGGCATCTGTTCCTCTGGAACCACCTGTTATCTGGTCTCTTTTTCATGCAGGGGATAGGACAGGGAGAAGAACCCAAAACAAAACAAACAACAAATACGAACAAAGAAAACACTTCTGCCCTAAACTTAAATTCTAGTTGCAATTAAGGACCCAAAGAATACTTAATTTGGGAAGACCCCATTCTCGGTCATCTCATCTGCCGCTACTGGCTCGTCCACTTACCAGATTGCTGCTTCAGCTGCTCTTTTTGGATTGCTGCAAACTGCTTGGCATCAGCCAGGGAGCCAAAAAGAGCAGCAAAGGGGTTACTTGAGATGTTGTTGTTATTCTCCTGGTCTGTCATTTCACTTTAAAGTATCCTCCATCCAGACCTAGGGGGAGGGGCTATAGAAAGGACAGGTATTAGACGCCGAAGGGCAGATAACACAACAGTTATAATATTATCATAGTTGTTTCTTCTCCCATTTCTTGAATACATTTTAAAAGGGTTTGGGTAAGACTTGCCAACTCCTATTCCAAGACTCAAGACAATTTTTGGCAAAATGGTTACAAACCTACCAACTGGACAAGTTGGCTTGATTTGGGGGTGGCTAAAACCAAAAAGCTTAATAAATGTTCAGCTGGAATGCATTTATCTGTTGACATGTTTCTATTTACTATACCTTTAAAAAATAGATTACATAGAAAGAATTCTTGAAGTCAAAGAGGAAACTCAGCTACTAATTGCAACAACAATGTGGCACTTAAAAGTAATAGGACAAAAACTATGGATTTCCCATAAATCCCTAGGCTGGTCGACTAGTCCTCACTCACCATGAGCATAAGGTGGTGCTTGCACAGGATTCTGTGACTTAAGAGTTGGAGCTGGGAATTCCTCAGCTACACAGAAACTAAATGTAAGTCTGTATGTCAGATGTGGAATTGCAAACCAGGACAGGAATCAGATTAGCAGTATATCGTGGGTTTTAAATCTATATTAAGCAATCTATCTCTACTTCTAGGCTTATGACTACAGATATTTTTTCCTCTAAAAACGAAATGGTCTTTGCTTAATTCTATATTTAACTTTCCCTATTTATCTGACTTTTTACAATACTGAAGAAACACAAATTCCTAACGTACAATATGAAATAGATATATACCTCAAAGGTATTTAAAGGAGCTGACTGAGCCTGCATTTGCACTCTTCTGACTACATTTCCTTATCCAAGCGCCAAGGGGACTCAGTGGCACAACGGGATGAGCAGAGCTCCCTGAAAGGCTTTCTCCCCTTTCTGAAATTTTAAGGCCACAGCATAGAAATACAACCCTGAAAAGGGTGAGAAGAGACAAAGGGTATGAATACTCTGCTTACAAGGATGCTGAATTGCTACAAGGACAGAGGCCTTAGAAGGAGTGGGGTCAGGGACACAAATGTGGGAGAAAAAAAAGAACGTTCGGTCTACCTTTAATTAATTGAGTTAAGACTCCTTACACAATCCTATTAACAAAAGCTAATGCAAGTCGGAAAAGTTCCCCTTATTTTTTGGAGGAAGAGAGACTAACACTTTTTGACACTTCTGAGGCATCTCTACCAGTTGCTTCATGCTCCTCTGCCGTGCTTTCTGCATAAGAGCTAATGGCTACTGAGCTGTAATGACTCAGGCAGACAGTCTAGTCTCATCTCAGCATGGTGCTGGGCTTTACTGCTTCAAGGAACTGAACTGTTAGATGTTGCTCTATGTATTTTACTTTTTACTATGTATAGTTTAGTTGAGCTTAATAATGCAGAAAAGAAAGACAGCATATTTACCGTTGGAATTAACAATCCTTGAGAGGTCTTTCCTCCCATTTAAACATTGCATAAGCTTAGTTATTACCCCTAATTCATGTAGAGGCACCAAGAATTGTGTCACTGTTAGCTGACCACCACCCTACCTCTATCCTGAGGTACCCAGAGGAATGCAAAAAGTGTAGTGAGCTCTCGTTACTTTTCTGTCTGCAAAATATCAACCTCTTTTTTCAACATGACACCGACACTTTTCCTTTGGGGATCCAACCCATTCCCGGTCCATGTGTACAGAAGGGGATGACCTTACCCATTAGCTCTAGAAATGGGCATATGAATCTGGCCTGGCCAAAGAGAATACAGTATTCTCTGGCCAAAGTGACTGATTCAGGAGTGGGCACAAGACCCTAGCAAGGCCTAACAGAATCAATGAACACCAGCTACAGGCCTTTGGCTAAATCTACAGAAAAGGGGACTCTTTTTTCCTGCTTGGGTTGTTAGGCTAGTAAGATAGGAAACTGGAGTTGCCATCTTTCTACCATCTAGAGAAGGCCTAGCCTAAAACTAAGCCAACATGTAGGAAAAGAGATGTGAGATGGAAAGAGTCTTCTCAGTTATAAAAAAGCCAGTAGATTTCCCTACACTGTGGAAGCCAATACAACTGAAAAGAGTTCAGATTAGTACAAAGGAAATGCATCACCTGCACCATCTATGCAGAAAGGAAGTGAGTTGAAAGCTAAGAATCAGAACATAGGACACAGGC
Organism: Balaenoptera ricei; assembly: GCF_028023285.1. NCBI lineage: Eukaryota > Metazoa > Chordata > Mammalia > Artiodactyla > Balaenopteridae > Balaenoptera > Balaenoptera ricei. Next base: position 14,080,918 of record NC_082646.1, read on the forward strand.
TCTTAAGAATATCAAGAGAGATAAAGAGGATTTATCATCACAAATGGCATTACTTCCTCCTTTCAATAATATACTGTTGCAGTATATAAAGCTAGCTTCCCACTACATTTTACCTATATTAACAGGATTTATAACTTTCTACACTGTATTCCTAATGTAGATCTTCTATGTTACTAGAAGGTAAGCAATTTGAATACAGGTTCATATCTGATTATTTTTTTCTTCTGTACCTGGCATATTCCGTAATCACAAAATCCCAAATAAACATGTATTGAATGATTCAATCTTACATGTAATTACTCCTGACCTTCTTGTAATCAATAGCAGCACCCATAATCCTACTTCAAGGTAAGGGTTTTACTGTTTGTCCTGGGTTGCAGTGGAAGGTCAAACTATTGGGCCAGACACTTGTGGCTCTTTGATATCTCAGAACGTGTAGAATAGAGAATGGAAATAAATCTCTGTTGTCATCTATGCTGTCTTTTTGAAAAACAAAAAGGGCTTTGCCTACCTCACTAAGCTCAACTTTCTCATATGTACTTCAAATCTATTTGAAGTAATAGTGCAAAAACTATTTTCATAGAAAAATAGCTAACACTGTGCAACCAGGAAAATTTTACAGGAAAAGGGAGGACTGATCACTTGATGGGAACCTTTGTGGAGATGTCAGTTTAGATTTGTTCAATGATCACACAAATGTAAAAAGAGTACCCACTCCAAAAGAAAGGTCTGATAAAATGGAAACTTGATATTTTGTTTAGTATTCAATGTCATCAGGAATTTATAATCTCCTACTTTCAACTGCCATACAAAGATAAAGTACTACCCTGTTGTCAGCCTTTGGCAAATAACCAATCCATATAACCACCAATCCTTAGATGTTTTTGGATTTGATTTTTAAAAGACGTCCTCTTTATTTATTTATTTACTTTTGGCTGCACGGCTTGCAGGATCTTAGTTCCCTGACCAGGGATTGAACCTGAGCCCTCCGCAGTGAAAGTGCCGTAGTCCTAACCACTGGACCGCCAGGGAATTCCCCAAATATGTCCCCTTTAAAAACACGTTTCCCTCTTTTTTATTTTTAAAATAAATTTATTTGTTTATTTATTTATTTTTGGCTGTGTTGAGTCTTCGTTTCTGTGCGAGGGCTTTCTCTAGTTGCAGCAAGCGGGGGCCACTCTTCATCGCGGTGCACGGGTCTCTCACTATGGCAGCCTCTCTTGTTGCGGAGCACAGGCTCCAGACACGCAGGCTCAGTAATTGTGGCTCACAGGCCCAGCTGCTCCGCGGCATGTGGGATCTTCCCAGACCAGGGCTCGAACCCGTGTCCCCTGCATTGGCAGGCAGACTCTCAACCACTGCACCACCAGGGGAGCCCACGTTTCCCTCTTATATACATGCTGCAAGACTCTACATTTATAAAAGCTGTCTATCTCCAGTCCTACAAAATCCTCTCACCCTCCCCAGATTCAATCTTTTGTTTATAAAGAGTACTGCTAATCCCTTAAGGGGCACTGTCAGCTTTTAAAGAGGTGAGCACATAAATGTTTCAACATCAGATTTGGTATCGCTTTTAAACAGAAATACTTGGAATACTTCACAAAACTAGGATTGCCAAAATCAAGCTTTAGGGTTTCCCTGGTGGCGCAGTGGTTGAGAATCCGCCTGTCAATGCAGGGGACACGGGTTCGAGCCCTGGTCTGGGAGGATCCCACTTGTCGTGGAGCAACTAAGCCCACGCGCTACAACTACTGAGTTTGTACTCTAGAGCCCACGAGCCACAACTACTGAGCCCGTGCACCTAGAGCCCGTGCTCCACAACAGGCGAGGCCACTGCAGTGAGAGGCCCACGCACTACAGCGAAGAGTAGCCACCACTCGCCACAACTAGAGGAAGCCCACGTGCAGCAACGAGGACCCAATGCAGCCAAAAATGAAATAAATCTATTTTAAAAATCAAGCTTTATTAAATTATACTCCATAAGGTCTCTTTCCTGGTGAGTAATACATAGATCAAACCAAAAAAGGAATTAAAAAAATGTTTTCATTGTTACACATTCAGGCCTCTGTTGTGGCAACAGATCCTTCCATCACATCAGCAAGCTAGAAGGATCTCATCAAGTCGCAACGCACACAGCATTCCTTCCTGGGTCCCATTTTATCTCAGGACGGCTCCCATGTGAGACCAAAACAGATCAAGGCAGTGAGGCTAAACATATCCTTGTTCTGGGAGTGAAAAACTGAATCCAAAGAGAAGACCCATCAAGTATAAGCTCCTGAGCTCTGGTTACTCAATTTTAGAAATGTCTTCTAAACCCAATTGCTGAGGGAGCAAGAAGCAGAGTGCTAGGAGAGTTTTGAGTGGTGAACTGATCACTTGCCTTAAGAAATATCAACACCTTGCCATACGGATTCGGCTGGTTTGACTACTGCGACTCGTGCTTAATTTTCTCTTCTTTGGCACCTAGCTATTTGTTGTCTACTCTTTATATTTTATCCCTCCAGGTTCCATAAGGGATTTGCGGGACGGAGGGAGACCCACCCACTCGGCGCACGTTCTAGAGAAAGGAAACCAAAGATAATGCAAGGCCAGGATTCGGCCTTTTCCAGGAGGGAAATGGCAAAGAGGGGCAGAGATGCCAGAAGCTGGAGCACTGTAAGGGGTTCCCAAAGCAGACAGGGTCGAAGTTCGTGAAGGAGAGAGGCAGTGTTTAGGAAAGCACAGGAGAAGGCATTTGGAGGAGGTAAGAGAGCAGAGGTTTGGACTGGCATTCGACTAGGAGAAAAAAAATCCCATTGTAGACTCAACGATCCCCTCCCCTCCAGCTATATCCTCTCTTACCAGAGCCTGAGGGCCAGCAGCGACGACACAACTGAGTCTCAGTGGCCGAAGGGTTCCCACTTCCGACTCAGCACGGCAACCGGAGCTAACGTCATGACAAGGCGCCGGGCCTTGTGGAATCTCATCTGGGCGCCGGAAGCTGGGTGTGTCGCCCTGCGCTGGAAGCGGGCGCGCAAACATCCCCACTGCGCATGCGCTAACTGGCTTGGGCGGGGCGGAAGTGGCCGGAAGTGGATTTGGGGTTGAATTGGGGGCGGGTCAGGTTGAGTTGGGAGTGGGTTGTGGTGGAGCTCACTGGGATATGCGGCCCTCGGAAACCCATGTATCATCAGCAGATATGACTTGGTGAACCCTGGCACTGCTAAGGCCTCTGTGGACTTAACGCTAATTGTCCCACCGATCTTAGGCCTTTTTGAAACAGCTTCTGTAACTCTTCATAGATAATTATTATCTATGAAGCAATAACAGTAGCATTAACAATAACTGAAACTTGTGAACTGTTATTACGTACCCGGAAATGTGTTAAGATATGCTTTGATTGGAGTGCAGTTTTCTTATTAGTAAAGTGAAGACGAGTACATCCTAAAGGTTACTTTGAGGTACACAAAGGCAAAGGAAGCAGCATACTTTTCAAGCACGCAAGTGAAAAGACAATTCATAGAGTGACAGAAAATATTTGTAAATCACATATCTGATAAAAAATTAATATCCAGTTATATAAAAAAGCCTATAACTCAACAACAAAAAACCCAAACAACTTGTTTAAAGAATGGACAATGGGCTTGAATAAGCATTTCTCTATAGAAGATATACAAATGGCCAATAAGCACATGAAAAGAAGCTCAATGTCACTAATCATTAGGGAAGTGCAAATTAAGACCACAATGAAATACCACCTCATACCCATTAGGAAGGTGATTATGAAAAAAAAATAGAAGATAAGTCTTGGTGAGGATGTGGAGAGATAGGAACCATTGTGCATGGCTGATGGGAATGTAAAATAGTGGAGCACTTTGGGAAAACAGTTTGGTGGTTCCTCAAAAAGTTAAACGGAATTATCATATGATGCAGCAATTCCACTTCTGGGTAAATAGTCCAAAGAATTGAAAGCAGGGACTCAAACAGATACTTGTACACCACTGTTCATAACAGTATCGTTTGTAATAGGTGAAAGGTGGAAACAACCCAGAATGTCCATTGACGGGTAAATGGACAAACAAAATGTGGCATATACATACACATGATTATTAAGCCTTAAAAAGGAGGGAAATTTTGATACTTGCTATGAACCTTGAGAACATTGTGCCAAGTGAAATAAGCCAGACACAAAGGGACAAATATTGTATGACTCCACTTATATGGGGTACCCAGAGTAGGCAAATTCATAGAGACAGAAAGTAAAATAGAGGTTACCAGGGCCTGGGGTGAGGGAGGAATGGGGAGTTATTGTTTAATGGGTAGAGTGTTTCTTCAGGATAATAAAAAATTCTGAAAATGAGAGTGGTGATGGTTGCACAACATTGTGAATGTACTTAATGCCACTGAATAGTATACTGTAACATACACAGACACACACACCAAATGTTGAGCAATCTTAGAGTGCCTATTATGTTCCAGCATTGTTCTAGCTCCTGAAGCTACAGTAGTGGAAAAAATATACAAGTTTTCCTGGAGCTTACAATCTGGTGAGAGTGGAGTGGTAATGTAGCATTTAAAATTAATGTGCACAAGGTGGATTATTCAATAAATACTTCCAGAATAAGTGGGTAGCTATGGATTTAAACGTTAGTCAAGATATTAGACCTTTACACTAAAATTAATTCAAGATGGATCAAAGATTTAAATATATAAAGTGAAACCAGGAAAATGCTAGAGAATTAATGGGAGAAGTTTTGTAAAAGAATAATCTAAGAATGGGAGAAGGCCTTTCTAAATAAGAAACAACCCAGAAGCCATAAAAGAACAGTGAATTCTTCTACAGTCAAATATTTGTAAAATGTGTATAGAAAACCAACCATAAGTAAAGTCAAAATCTAAATAACAACACTGGAAAAATATTTGCAACTAGTGCCACAAACAAAAGATCTATTTTTCCAAATATGTAAAGGGTTGTTGCAAGTCAGTAAGAAGAAGATCAGGGGCTTCCCTGGTGGCACAGTGGTTAAGAATCCGCCTGCCAATGCAGGGGACCTGGGTTCAATCCCTGGTCTGGGAAGATCCCACATGCCACGGAGCAACTAAGTCCGTGTGCCACAACTACTGAGCCTGTGCACCACAACTACTGAAGCCTGTGCGCCCTAGAGCCTGTGCGGCACAACTACGGAGTCCACTCGCCACAACTACTGAAGCCCACATGCTCTAGGGCCCGCATGCCGCAACTACTGAGCCCGCGTGCTGCAACTACTGAAGCCCGCGCACCTAGAGCCCGTGCTCCGCAACAAGAGAAGCCACTGCAATGAGAAGCCCGTGCACCGCAACGAAGAGTAGCCCCTGCTTGAGCAACTAGAGAAAGCCCGTGCGCAGCAACGAAGACCCAACGCAGCCAATAAATAAATAAATAACACTAAGAGAAGGGGTTATATTCTAAACATCAAGAGTAACAGTAAAAAAAAAAAAAAAAAATCAAAGGATATGAGCCTGTATTTCATGAGAAGGAAAAACAAATGGTTAGAAAAATGCAGATTAAAATTAAGCTGAGATGCCATTTTTAACTTATCAGATTGGCAAAGTTCAAAAAATTTAAGGGCTTCCCTGGTGGCGCAGTGGTTGAGAGTCTGCCTGCCAATGCAGGGGACACGGGTTTGAGCCCTGGTCTGGGAAGATCCCACATGCCGCGGAGCGGCTGGGCCCGTGAGCCACAACTACTGAGCCTGTGCGTCTGGAGCTTGTGCTCTGCAACAAGAGAGGCCGCGACAGAGAGAGGCCCGCGCACCGCGATGAAGAGTGGCCCCCGCTCGCCGCAACTGGAGAAAGCCATCGCACAGAAACGAAGACCCAACACAGCCAAATATAAATAAATAAATAAATAAATAAACTTCTTAAAAAAAATTTAATAGTACACTGTTAGATTGTGTATGGAACAGTAGGGACTCTTGTTAGGATTATGTATCGGTCCAACCTCTATGAAGTGCAATTTGGCAATATTTAATTAAATTACAGGTGCAAATACATTATGGTCCTGCAATTCCATTTATTTGTATTTGTTACAAATAGTCTTAATGTTCAAAATGACATTTATTGTTAGAAATAAAACTGTAAAAACAAGACATATGAGAAATCTTTGTGACCTTGGGTTTGGCAAGGATTTGTTAGACATGACACCAAAAGCACAATCCATTAAAAAAAAAAAGGATAAAACAGACTTCAGCAAAATTAAAAACTCTTGCACTTCAAAAGACACCATTAAGAAAATGAAAAGACAAGTCACAGACTGGTAGATATATTTGCAAATCATGTAGCTGATAAAAGACTTGTATTCAAAAATATATAAGAACTTTTACAATTCAATAGTAAGAAGAAAAACAACTCAATTAAAAAAAAAAGTTTTGAACACACGCTTCACTAAAGATATGATAATAATAGCTAATAAGCACATGAAAAGATGTTCAACATCGTTAGTCATTAGGGAATGCAAATTAAAGCCACAATTAGATACTATTTTACATCTACTAGAATGGTTATACTAAAAAAGATAGTAACAAATATTTGTGAGGATGTGGAGAAACAGGAACCTCATTCATCCATCGCTGGTGGGAATGTAAAATGGAACAGCCAGTTTGGCAAACTGGCAGTTTCTTAAAATGTTATACATAAATTTACCATACAATTCAGCAATTCTTCACTCCTAGATATCAACCCAGACAAATGAAAACATATGTCCATGCGAAGACTTGTATGAGGATGTCCAGAGCAGCATATTGTATGACTCCATTTATCCAGAAAAGGCAAATCTAAAGAGATAGAAAAGAGATTAGTGATTGCCTGGCGCTGAGGGTGAGAACAAGGAGTGGCTGCAAAGAGCACAAGAGATCTTAAGAGACTGGTGGAAATATTCTAAATCTGGATTATGGTGATGGTTGTACAACTGGGTAAATTTGCTAAAAATTACCGAGAACAGGTGAAATCACTTAAAATGAGTGAATTTTATGTAAATTATACCTCAATACAATTTAAAAAAATGACATTTATACAGTCATTGTGGCATTTTAAGAGCAAAAGAACAAACTTAATTGTCCATCAATAGAGGACTAGTTAAATAAATTATAGGGGATCTGTACAAAGTGGCTGCATTAAAAAAAAAAAGGAGCTCCTTTATATATTGGTATGAAGTAATCTTCAGGTTTTATTAGGTGAGAAGTGCAAGATGTAGAGTATGATAACATTTGTGTGGAAAATAGGGGAAGGAAGAAAAATGTGTACTTAAGAATTTGCTTGGGGACTTCCCTGGTGGCACAGTGGTTAAGAATCTGCCTGCCAATGCAGGGAACATGGGTTCCATCCCTGATCTGGGAAGATTCCACATGCAGCGGAGCAACTAAGCCTGTGTGCCACAACTGCTGAGCCCATGTGCCACAACTACTGAAGCCCGTGCGCCTAGAGCCCATGCTCCACAACAAGAGAAGCTATCGCAATGAGAAGCCAACGCATTGCAGTGAAGAGTAGCCCCCACTTGCGGCAACTAGAGAAAGCCCACGCGCAGCAACGAAGACCCAACGCAGCCAAAACCAAACAAAACAAAAAATCACGATGCATTTATCACCCATAAAAAAAAAAAGAATTTGCTTATGTATGCCTAGAATACCTCCGATATATAATACTTTAAATATCTTGTAAAGCTATATAAGAAACTAGTATTATTGTTTGCCTCTGTAGAAGGCAACTGGGTGGCTGGAGAGGGAGGCGGAGGGAGACCTTTCACTGCATATTTGAACCATGTGAATTATGACTTATAAAGGAAGTAAATAAAAATTAAAACTTAAAAAAATGGTATTCAAATAAAGGAGGTTATCTGACCTTTTCGTTTTTCTTTTACAGAAAAATTACTTCCAATAGGTGGCGCTCCTGAAACACCATACAAGTTTTACTTTACTTTTTTTTTTTTTTTTTTGAGAAAAACCCGAATTTGCTCTGATGCCCTTTCTTCTCCATTTGTCACCTTTGGGAATCTTGAGTTTAGATTTAGGGTTGAAAATCTCTACTAGGATTGCTCCAAAATGTATTGCTTTGTTTCTGAGAACTGGATAGAAGGGAAAACACCTGGATTAGAAAAAGAAAAATTGCAACTGGTTCAGAAAACCAAATAATGCTTGGGCCCTGTTTTCCTGATTGAAAATTCTGGTTGATTGAATTAGAACTTCTGATTGATTGCTTGGGTGATTGGAAGGTTAATATAGGTTCAGTGATTCTTAACTAAGGGCGACTTTGCCTCCCGTGGGGATACTTGCAATATCTGGAGATATTTTTGTTGTCACAGCTGGGGAGTACTACTGGCATCTGGTGGACAGAGGCGAGGGACGCTGCTAAAAATCCTACAATGCACAGAAGCGTCATCCCCTCCCCCCAAGGAATTATCAATCAATCCTCCCTACCCCCCCATCCTTATAGCTGCTTGGGGAAAGGAGATAAACTTGGCAGTAGTTGGGAAGGCAGGTAGTGCAAAGGCACTTTCTTAGAATTGGTGTAGAGAGACACACCTACTCTGAGTCCTGGGCTCAATTCTTCCTCAAATGGTTTCCTTGAAGGTGGCTGTATTGGTCATCTTCCCGTTCCTTAAGGGGCTAAAAAGGATAGTACAGTCATAATCATTTTCCATCATCCTCTATGAATTAATTTGATGCATATTTATTTTTTAATTAAAAAAAATTTTTAGCTTTCACTCTAAATGTCTTTATTTTTTTCACCTTTCTTCATATATATATACTTTTAAAAAATTTTTATTGGAGTATAGTTGATTTACAATGTTGTGTTAGTTTCAGGTATACAGCAAAGTGAATCTATTATACATATACATATATCCACTCTTTTTAAAAAAAAAACTTTTTTTTAAGACTCTTTTCCTGTATAGATCATTACAGTGTATTGAGTAGAATTCCCTGTGCTATACAGCAAGTTCTTATTAGTTATCTATTTTATATATAGTAGTGTGTATATGTCAAATCCCAATCTCCCTATTTATCCCTCCCTGCCCTTACCCCCTGGTAACCATAAGTTTGTTTTCTATTGATGCATACTTATTGAGTGCTTTTTATGTTCAAGGCTTTGGAGTGGTTTCTTTATGGTCCTGGGGGTGGGAGAGGACAAGAATGGAGACTCTGTATCTAGTTTCTCTGTGTGTTCTTCAACTTTTTCTCACTAGACCCTGACCTCAGTCTCTCTCAACCCTTCTCTTTATTTCATCCATTGTACCCAAAGGGATAACGATGCCACCGTCTGGTATGTCCTAAGCAGTTTCTTCCAAATAACTTGTCCCCCAATTCCAAAATTTTACCACTACTAACTAGCAATGTCTCTTTCATTTCACATTCCCTTACCTGATAGAGCTGATCATTGGACAACAGTGTCTGCTTGTCTGAAGCTGCACAAAAAATAAACAAAATGTACATATACACAAGATAGAATGAATAATAAACTGGGATATATTCACCCAATGGAGTACTGAATAGCAATAAGAATTAGTGAAATACATCTACATATAACACTATGGATAGATCTCACAAACATATTGTTGAGTAAAAGAAGCCACACACAAGAGTACTTACTGTATGAGTCTATTTACGTAGGAAACAAAAACAGGCAAAATGAATCAATGTTGTTAGAAGTCAGGATAGTGGTCGCTTTGGGGACTAGGTGGAGGCTGGAAGTGACCACAAGTGTTAATTCTCTTTCTTAAACTGGGTGCTGGATTCATGTGTGTGTTTGCTTTGTCAGAAAATTTTTTTGAGCTGTGTGTATGTGATTCATGCACTTTTCTGTATGTAGGTTTTACTTCAAGAAAGAGTTTTTTAAAAAGCACAGAGGACAAATCAGAGAGAGTTGGATCTTGAGATAGGCAAATATGCTGTGAAAACACCAAGTGTCCTTTTCTCCTGCCTACAGAACCAGAGCCCCACCCAGCCATGCTCATCAGTGACACGTGCCAACCCAGTCTTTTCTATTGGTTCTATTTTGGTAGGAAGGAGGCTAAGGGTCCCAGGTGGTCTCACCTCTCATCTAAGAGCATTCTTTTACCTCTTGACTGGCGAACTCCTTCCTGTCCAGCAATGTAGTAGACCCCAACAGCAAGGAGGAAAATGCTGATGATTTCAGCGAAGATAAAGCCAGACACAGTGGCTGAATTCAGCTCAATGCAGTTCTGACACACTGTGGGGAAAGGGAAGGATAAGCCTCCTTCGAGGTGTGAAAGTTGTTCTGGATTTTTTTCTCCTGAGATAATACCTCTGTCTAGGGCAGCAGACTGCTCTCTCTGTGGGTGGTATGGCAAGGGAATTGCCTGGGAAGATCCTTGGACTGAGAACTCAATGCTTTTTGATGTTCCTCTGTCCCCCAGGAGTCCTGGGGAAGCCCATGTAGTCTTACTACCAGCAACTATTGAAATACAAGGAAGACCAGATCCCATTCTCCATGCTCAACTGCCTTCTACATTTCTGTTGCTTACCCTGTAGTCTCCCCTGTCTCCCTTACCCGCTCTAACTCACTTTATATAAACTGCTGACTGCTCCAGTCTGTGGGGCCTACCCGAAAGTGAGTCAGGCTTTACAACACAGGCTATGCTTTTTCAAGAATTTGGGGGAACTGCTTTGTTAAATTCAAAAAGAAGTAAGTTAAAAAAAAAAAAAAAAGAAGTAAGTTGAGGGACTTCCCTGGTGGTCCAGTGGTTAAGTCTCCATGTTCCCAATGCAGGGGGCCAGAGTTTGATCCCTGGTCAGGGAATTAGATCCTGCATGCTGCAACTAAAAAGATGCTGCATGCCGCAACTAAAAGATCCCACATGCCGCAACTAAAGATCCCCCATGCCTCAATGAAGATCCCGCGTGCCACAGCTAAGACCCGGTGCAGCCAAATAAATAAATTAAAAAAAAAAAAAAGAAGAAGTACGTTGAGATTAAGAAAACTCGCTCTTACTTCACTGTTTAGCATCTATTTCCACACTCACCCCAGACAAGAAGCTCACCAGAACAGCAAGTACTGCTTAATTTCACACAAGCAAACCAAAGGGGTCACGTACTTCTATAATATACTTGGAGTGGTTTTGAACTGTTCTTTGATCCTTGACACCAATATATCCCTCGAGGGTCCTTGGTACTACTTCCAAGATTCCAAGTCTTTTTACTTGTGTTTACAGGACTTATTTTCACCTGATCTTTAAACCATCTGATATCTTTTTCATTCATGTCACAAGTCAGAAGTACTGAACCATCTTCTCGATTGTCATCCACTTTTACTGAAAAAGGAAATGTCTGTTAAGATCTTGCCTCTGAAATTCTCCCTGTCCCAGGGCATCAGGAGAAGACCATGACAGTAGTGCTTCTTAAGCTTTAATGTGCACATGAATCACATGGGGTCTAATTAGAATTTCAGGTTTTATTCAGTAGTTCTGGGGAGGTACTGAGATTCTGCATTTCTAACATGCTCCCAGGTGATGCCAATGCTGTTGATTCACAGGTTGTGCTTTGAGTAGTGCCTAGCTGCTAGGGTCCTGTTTCTCCTCCAAGAACCAGAAAATTAATTGTTTATCTACAGGAAAGTTGCCAGGGAGGTCAAGACTGGCCACTGATTTGGTTGACACTGGAGAGGTTTGCTGTCTATCCTTCATCATCCCATCCCTTCTTAGCTCTTCACTTGCTCCTATAGGACTACTGTTGTGGGAAGCCATATTTCCATGAATTTCCTCAGAGGTTGATGATAGAAAGAAGCCATTTCCCCTACCTTCATTCAACTGCGCCATAGTACCTGTAGAGACAGAAGAGAGACAGTGGATCAGCTGGGCATGGAGTCATTCAGATCCCCTGATGTATCATTTCCACGGTCATTTGAGGCCAACATGGAGAGCGAGAGCCTAATTCATGTGAGTGACAGTATCTATACCTATTTCCTTGGATTGTAGCCTAAATCACCAAACCGAATTTAGGGTGTTGTATAGCAAAGAGTTTGTCTGGTCTTTCTCCTGGGTTGCTGGGAGGGAGTTTCTCAACCCTTGGAATTTCATGAATGGCAGGATTGCCTTTGTGATTCTTCGTGGGCCCTTGGATCACACATGAGTTTATGCTAATGAGATGACTCAGGATGGGACTGGTCAAGACCAAACATGTGATTGGAGAATTGGGGCTTTGAGCCCTAGGAGGGGGAGGAGGACTGGAGATTGAGTTCAGTCACATGACTAATGATTCAATCAATCATGCCTATGTAATGAAACCCCAATAAAAACTCAGTCATACTTCCTAGTTGGTGAATATATCAATGTGCCAGGAGGGTGATGTATTTTAATTCCTGAAGGAGAGGGCATGGAAGCTCTGTGTTCAGGACCCTCCAGGACCTCACCCTATGTGTCTCTTCATTTGGCTAGATCTGATTTTATTTTTTATAATAAAACTGTAGTAGTAAGTATAGGGCTTTCCGGAGTTCTGTGAGTTGTTCTAGCAAATTCTATGGGGGTTCTTGAGAACCCTCCTGATTTGTAGGCAGTTCGTTAGAAGTGTGGGTAGTCTGGGGATCCCTGAACTTGTGCCTAGCTTTTAAAGTGAAGGCAGTCTTTTTGGGGAGTGAGCCCTTAACCTTTGAGGTCTGACACTAACTCTGGACAGTTAGTATTGCAGAACTGTATTGCAGTATACGTAAGGGTATTGCCTGTACAGTGTGGAATGCTCTGCTCCTTTAGCAGCTAAAGCCCTGGCAAAGACTGGGTGTGCACTAGCTAAAGTCTTTCAGAGCTGAGTTACTTCTAAAATCTTCAGCCTTGGTGATCCATTTTTTGTGGAAACCCTGAACGTCCCAAAGGAGTTAGCTATTAAATAGCCCTCAAATCTGTCTCAAAACTCAGAGTAGTAGAGTTGCATGGTAGACATACTATAGAGAACCAACACTGGAGTTCAGTTCAATTGGATTTAATCCAAACACTTACCACTATTATGTGCCTGACATGAGTAACGAGTGTGGAAGAAACGGGTGGTGATACAAATAACTAGTTGTCGCTTCTGAAGAGTTTACAATGAAGTGGAAAAAAAATAAACACAAATGTAATAAATGTAATAGTACTTATAAATTATCATTTAGTATTTGTATAAATGCATATGGAAAGGGGTAGAAACTATTGATTTTGACCAAGGGTGAGGGGACAGGGAAAGCTTGACAGAGAAGATGGCATTTGGTTCTGCCTTGAAGAATGAGTAAGAATTCACCAGACAGAGAAAGAGTTTCCAGGTAGAAAGAATAGCTGAACAAAGATACAGACTTGGAAAAGGACAAAAGAGGTAGTTTGGCTAGAGGTAGAGTTTGTTATGGCGAGAGATGGGGGCATAGATCAAAGTGTGATGGAAACAGTTGGAAGGAGTCAACAGTCTTAGAACTTCATACAGGGGTGAACTGTTTATGAATAGTTCACCCGGAACAGTGCCTGGAACATGGTAGGAGCTTTATATATTTTGAATGAATGTATGAGTGAATAAATGAGTAAATGAAGATAAAGAAAAGCAAGACAAAGAGTTAAGCAGATTTCTAACTAGCTCTTCTCCCCATCCACCTGATCACCATGGGAGGAACAAAGAGTCCCCTCATTCTAACTCTGATTCAAAACTCCCCATATCTCCTCCCTCTTGTGTCTCCCTCCCACCCTCCCTATCCCACCCGTCTAGGTGGTCACAAAGCACCAAGCTGATATCCCTGTGCTATGCGGCTGCTTCCCACTAGCTATCTATTTTACATTTGGTAGTATATATACAGACTTAAAATTTTAAATATATTCTTATATCTGTGGACGTCTCTTTAGCATTTCATACTCATGGTGATTTTCTCCGTCTGGAAGCTCTCTACTCCCTTGGTTTCTATGGAATAGCACTCGTCTGATTATTTCAGCTCTTGGATCATTCCCTTATCTCTTTACTGACATCTTTGTCCTCTAACTATTCCTTAAAGGTGGTATCCTCACAGTTCTATCCTCAGCCTCCTCTTCCTCACATCTCTCATAGTTCTTGCATGATTTCAACAACTTTCAATGTGGAGAGAATCATCTCTAGTCCAGATTCCAGGCATCGGCCCAGTTTATCCACTTCCTATTGTATTTCCAACTGAATATTCGTTCAGGCAACCTATATTGTACCTTACACTCAATCTGGCAACGTTGAAACTTATCTCTTCAATTAGACTACGAGCTAATTGGAGCAGAAGGTTTTTATTCACCTTTATACCCTTCTAGCCTAACACGTAATAGGATCTCACACATATTTGTTGACCAGCTGACCAACAGAGTGAGTGAATGCTTCATAGGTCTACTTCTAACCCCAGCTCTGAGTTAAAGAACACATACCTTTTCTCTTCAGATTCCTGGCCTGTGCCCTTTGGGCTACATTCAAACCTAAGATGGTGGCATCCGGATTCTCTCTCAAGCCAGTAAAGTCATCTGTTTTGATTTCTTAAGACACAAGGACTCCATCTTTCCCATGGAACACGGCTTCTCTTTAGCAGAGAGCAGTAAGAAGCTTCATTTTTGCCCTTCCTTCTCTGAACTTTAGGGTGACAGCTCGAGGTTAGGGGATCCCAATATTCTTGCCCCCCAGTGATGGCTTCTTCCCTTGAGCCCTTCTCCAGACTATCAGACCCCCTAGCGGGCCCTTACCTTGAAGAAGAGTGATAGCCAGGATGAGGCCAGCCAGACGCGTCCCCTGCTCCATAGCAGCCTCTGTTCTTCTCCCGCAGAAGCACTGAGCAGCCCCTAGCAGCCAGCCAGCCAGCCTGTGCTAGCATATAGCCTGGCTCCGCCCAGCATCCTTAGGGCTGGGGCCCCTGTGAGAAGGCAAGAACCCTCTGCTTCAAGTGTGGGCAGTGGGTGGGGGCAGGGCTCAGGAGGGCTGCAGGTGCAGATATCTCTGGCTTTTCAGTTAAGGAGAGGAGCGTGGGTGGTGGAGGGGAGGGAGCGGGAGGGAGTGCTGGATTCCCATCTCAGAGACTCAGCTGGTACAGAAAGCCACCTTGGGTGCTGGGCAGGAGGTGGCCTGGGCCCCTTTCTTTTTATGAGGGGAAGATAAACGTTTCTGCCACCACTTGTTACTTGGATCTCAGCCAGTTGTTGCCTGTTGCTAGCTCTTGTTGTTAGAACTAGTGAATTTAGGTGGGAACTCTTAGGTGCTTGGGGCTGGAACTCTGAACAGAAAGCCACCTCAGTCCAGGGATTTTTTTCACTGCTCTCTTGAGATGCGATCATCAAAGTGGTGCCTGCCTGGAAAGGAATGGGTAGGACAATTCCACCAAGACAGACCATACATTTCCAAGGACTAGGGTCAGCTGCGTTCCCAAGATCTCAGGCCCCTCAGCCGGTCAGCCAGTGAATTGACAAAAATGTACGGAGCTCTCGTCATGTGCCACACACAGGCCAGGTGCTGGTGATACAGAAGTGAGCGAGACATGTACGCTCTCTGCCCTCAGATAAATTACAGTCTAACTGCGACAGTGTAGACAGTTTGGGATTTCCATAGCCCAGAGGAAAAAAGTCCATTTGTCTCCTGGGGAGGCTCAATTGTGCTGCGAGTTAATCATATTGTTATTAATAACTCTCTCTCTTATTGAGAACATATGAAGTGTCAGGCACCATGGAAACATTCCATTCGAATTCTTCTCATGATACTGAGGGAATTAGGCTCTGAAGAATTCTGTGACTGGCTCAGACCCAGCAGGTAGACAGTATTGGAGCCAGGATGTAAATCTCTCATTAGGGGGCTCCCAAAGCTCAAACTCCCACTGGTAAGAAGCTATTTAGTCTGGTGTCCCAGGCGGCCCAAGGAGGACCTCGGGTAGGGTCCCAAGAAAGACCAGGAAAGGGAGGAACCTAGCTGATATGGCTTATGGGATGGAGTTCACAGCTTGTCTCAAGGGTTTTGAGAGGTGGCAGTTTTTAGGTGGTGAGTAAATGTAGTGATGTTGCTGACAGGAACTCAGAATTTCTTGTTTTTCATCAGTGACTCAAGAAAGGACACCCTGAATCTCCTTTTACTTCCTAGAAGTCCAGGCAACCCTTTCCATATCGTCTGCTTCCCCCTTCTACCCCTCCCCCACCCTCCATGCTCTGAGAAAGAGTGATTTGCACCTGCTTCCTTCCTACCCCACCCCCAGCCTACCTCTACCCTGGCAGCCTCCCATCACCAACAGTGGAGAGCAGAGAAATAGGCGTCTTCTAGTGCCTCCACCACCCTTTACTTTTTCCGGGTACACATGAGTCAGTTGGGGGAAGGCGGCTTTCACCTTGGCTGATAGTTCTGTGACTTGGGTCTGTCTACTGGATGAATTCTGCTGGAAGATGGAACACAGAAGTTTTCTGTCTGGCCTGATACTGGCTGCCCTTCTCTCCCAAGGTAAGGCTTCTCTGGGTGGATGGGGGCATCTTGGAGAAGGGACCTAAGGGGGACATTACCACCTGGAATGTGGTCCACTCCAAAGTCCTTCTCAATGCTAGCTTCAATTCACCAGGCAGCGTTGTCAAGGAGGGCCATGTTGGGATGTAGCACAGGGTCTGGGAAGCATAGGCTCTTGGCTCTGACTGACTCCAGCTAGGGGTGCATCTTGGCCTTGAATGTCTCTCTGAAGACCTTAGGCCAGAGATCTGTAGGAAGTGTTGCAGTATGTGCGTGCCTTAGCCTAGGGCTGGTAATGGGAGCACTGTTCCTTCTAGGGCAGAGAGCCTTTGGGATCCAGGACTCTTGGTCATTTGGCCATCATGATGTCACCACCTGGGGCCATGGCCCAGCACTCAGGGGAATGCTTTAAGAGAAAAGTTAAACTGAGGCTGAGCAGGAGGGAGGGCAGATTTGGGTTGGTAGAATGACCCACTCATCCACGTTTGCCTGGTTTTAAAACTGATACTCTCATGTCCCAGGTATTCTCTTAATCCCAGGCAAACTGGGATGAATGGTTACCCTAGTAGTCAGCTTCTTTGGGACATCCAGGATTTCCATTGGAAACGGATCCCCAAGGAATACATGACTATGCAATGTGGAGCATCTGATGTACATGTATCTCCCTGAGAATACATGCATTTTCTCCTGACCTGCTACAGAGGCAAGAGAAATGGCTCTTCGGGGGGTTTTCTAGAGGATGCTCTTCTATCCAAATTGGTAACTGACTATGAATCTCAGGAAGAATGTAGATTCCACTTTTTCCTGGGATTGGAGATATAGATTCCAGTGCCTCTGTGGGCTGTGGCGATGCTCTCAGTCACAGCAGTTCAGTGGATCTAGAAAGGTGCCGTTCATACCTCCAACCCTTAAACTCCCCACAAGACTTGACCTGTGTGGAGCCCCAAGAACAGATTCAATAAAAAGTTTTTTCCTGTCCCTCTCCTCCTAAGCAAGTGTAGAACAACTAAAAATCTTTACATGGGATTTGCCCTAGGTCCCCTTTTGGACCACTGGGATGGTAATTCATATTAGCTTCTCTCCTACCCCCAGCCGTCACTGGCCATAGGAAAGGCTTTAGTAGTACCATTCCCTTGGTAGTGGTTGGGGCAAGGGTGGGGCGAGGAGGCAGAAGATGAGAGGTTGACGTGGGAGTGTTGCAGGCGGCTGGGAAGTAGAATTAGAAGGTTTCTTGGAGAAAAAAATGTGGACATCTCCAATTGAGTACCGTTCTTCTGCCTTTCTATATCTCTTGGGTGTTTTAGCAGTCTGGGCTCCCCTCCTACTTCTAATCAGTGGTCTGAACACATTTCCAGGAAGGTTCTTGGATCAACCCAGCTCCACGTTTTCCTCTTTTGCTCCATGTCCATCAGGGTCTGTCCTCTGTTTGGATTGTATCCTCATGTCCTTCTTGGTCCCTGCAGTTTGTGGGGGGCCTATTGAAGCACTTCTCTTGTGACTTCCGTCTCTCTCACTAGAAACCATGCACTATTCTAGACTTGGAAAGTGGTCCTTCTTAAGTATGAGCCTCAGCAGAACAAGGAGTCTGGTGCAGACCAAAGAGCTGGCTCCAACTGTGGTATTTTTTCCCTTAGTGAGCCCCTTCAATGTCTCTGTGGAGGAACTTGAGGACAGAGTATTTTTGAGATGCAGTACCAGTATCACGTGGCTAGAAGGAACAGTAGGACAACTGGCCTTAGGCAATAAAACTATGGACTTGGGAAAACGCAACCTGGACCCACGAGGAGTGTATGTGTGCAATGGGACAGATGGAAAAACCAGCAAAACATCTACTCTGCAAGTATACTATCGAAGTATGTGCTTCCAGGACCCTTTGGGTTGGAATGGATGGGGCCTCTGGATATGAGAACTTTCTAGGTGTAGGAGCCCTGGTGTACCAGTCTGTGCTCTCAACAAACTGGGTTACTCTCATAATGGTATGAGCCAGATTTTGGAGCCCTGAGTGGGAAATAGCTTAATGGCAAAAGAACAATAGGGACCTTGTGACCCAAGCAGTAGGGGCTTGGTTGGGAGAGTGGTTGGCCTACTGCCTTGTTTAAGTTCCTACAAAGCTGAGACAACTTCTTGGCTCTCCTCAGGGATTTCTTGGGTTGAAGGTTAGAGGTAGATGTAGCAAGGCTCTCAGCAGAACTTTTTCCAAGTTTGGGTCTTGGCATGAGAGACCCTGGGGCTGCCCTAAGAGGCAGAGATGGTTCCCTGATCTTGAAGACCCTCCGCCTCTCCTTCGGCCTCCCCTCCCCCACAGTGTGCCAGAACTGTGTGGAGCTGGACTCAGCCACCCTGGCAGGCATCGTCATCACCGACATCATTGCCACTGTGCTCCTTGCTTTGGGAGTCTACTGCTTTGCTGGACACGAGACTGGAAGGCTCTCCAGGGGTAAGTGGAAGGGACAGAACATGTGTGTGTTGTGGCTGTGAATGTGGGTATGAGTGTGTACCTGCTAAGGAATGGGGCTGGAGGTGGGTTGTGTCTCATCTGGGAGTCACTATTGCAACCTCCTAAGGACTCCTACAACTGGTTGCTGACAGAACTTAGGTGCCCATATGGCTCATGCAGACTTCCAAGGGTGTGACCAGCTGCAGTCCCCCTGCAGCATTCATGGGGTCTCACTGTCCCATCTCCTAGGCCCTCGTTGACTCTCTTTCCCTGGTTCTTCTAGTTGCTGACACTCAAGCTTTGTTGGGGAATGACCAGCTCTATCAGGTGAGCCCTGAGGGGAAAAGGATGAGAATGGGGGGAGGAGTGAGTGGGGATGGAGAGCCTGATACTAGGTTTAATGTGTATGTGTGTGAAGGTCCTAGTGGGGAATTCATCACTGGGGAGTCTGGAAAGGCCAGGAATGAGCTCTCATCTCTGGGGTCTGCTGGGGTTCTCCCTGGGAGAGTTCTGACACTGCCTCACTGTTTCTTCTTCTCATCTCTTAGCCCCTTCGAGATCAGAATGATGCTCAGTACAGTCGTCTTGGTGAGAACTGGGCTCGGAACAAGTGAACCTGAGGCTGGTGGCTTCTAGGCTCATTGGTTATCGACTAGACCTTCTCTCCTTGCTCAGCCAAGAAAGCTGTCCTCCTTCACTCAGCAGGCGCCTGGACTTTTGAAGTCTCCGGGACAAGGCATGGGAGTGGCCCTGACTTGACTGGGCCCTTGCTCTCCCTGCCCATCTGTGTCCTTCCTTCATCACTTCCCTCCTCTGCCCCACATGGACTGTGTGATGGACAGTCTCCCACCACATCTTGACCCACTGGTGTTTCTGTCCTGGTGGGCTCCCTGGGTGCAGGATCGGCCCCACCACACTCTCTTGGCTCCAGTCCCCTATTATAACCCTTCTACGGCTTTGACTTCCTCACCACAGTGGAGGGCGGGCTGCTGTGTTTAGGGACACAGCCACTCAGAAGTTTCCATGACATCATGAGCGGAGGTGGCAGAGACATCAAAGGTCCTGAGGATCACTTCCTATCAAGGCTCCGAGAGTGTGTATGACAAAGTCCCATTTCTGCTAAGGGGCTGGCCTTGGCTTTATGACCCCTGTGGAGTGGTAGCCACTACCTACAAGGAGGTCTCAGCCAAGGCCCCTTCAGTACCCTTTTCCCCTGTATAGAAGGTACCATTCTATTTTCTTTCCGCAGAACCTGTCCCTGCCCCACCCCTGCCTTCTGCATAGTAAACTGACATCAGAAACTCTTCATCAATTAAAACATACTATCCTTCTCCACCCACTTGGAAAGCTGGAGTCTGAGACTGGGTGGGGAATTAGGTTATTTTCAATAGATGTCATCTTTAGCCATTGGGTTAGTGGTGGTTCTGAAACTTTGGGATTTATTTAAAAAATACACACTTGGGTCCCACTTGGGGACACTCTTGTGTCCCCAGGTGATTCTGAAGCAGGCTCAATTCAGAGAATCTCTGGTTTAGAGGAAGAATTGAAGCTACTTATTCTTTTGTGTCCTTTACGCCCATTCCTGTCTACCATGTGTGGGAATCCCTCTTTTTTTTCTCTGCCTAAGAGTAATTCAATAAACTTCAGAACAGTTTAATGAGAGATGGTAGGTTTTCTTTTTAAAGATTTTTTTGATGTGGACCATTTTTAAAGTCTTTATTGAATTTGTTATAATATTGCTTCTGTTTCATGTTTTGGTTTTTTTGGCTGCCAGGCATGTGGGGTCTTAGCTCCCCAACCAGGGGTTGAACCCACACCCCCTGCATTGGAAGGCAAAGTTTTAACCACTGGACCACCAGGGAAGTCCCCAAGAGTGGGAGTTTCTTAGACCAGCGTTCCCAAAGGAGAAAATTATTAACAACCACATAGCCAGAGATCTGGATGATTCTGCCCACTATCTCGTCAAGATACACACAGACCCTAACTTTGTTAGAGACAGAATGAACTTCCAATTTACACATGCTTCATTCATGGTTGTGATTCATTCCTACCCTTTATACCCTACTGCTGCAGTCCTCCTAGCCCTAGATCCCATTCTCACACTGGATCCCTCCATCTTGGGCAACTCTTCCACGGCTTGCATTGCACCAATACTTGTGTCCTTCCCATGCCCTGCACACTTCCTTTGACCCTGTGCTCCTCATATACCCTTATGTCCCCCTCTACAGCTCATCAGTTCTCAAAATTCACTGCACATTGGAATCTCCTGGGGAGCTTTCAAAGTACTGATGCCTGGGTGACACCCCCAGAGATGCTGATTATACTGGGTTGGAACATCAGGACTTTTCAAACTGCCTAAGGTGATTCTAATGTGAAGCCAAGGATGAGAAACACTGACCTTCACCTGAGCCCTTCTGGAAACTTGGGTCCCTTCAGCTCTCTTTTTTTGTGTGCTTTTAAAACACAGCTTTACTGAAGTAAACTGACATGAATAAACTACATATATTTAACGTGTAAAATTTGATAAGTTTTGGCATATGTATACACTTGTGAAACATCACCAAGATTGGTAAGTATGAACTTACCCAATACCCTGGACAGTTTCCTTGTGCCCCTTTGCATGCAATCTCTTCCTTATCCTCTCATCCTCTAGGCAACCACTGATCGGCTTTCTGTCATTATAGATTAGTTTCCGTTTTTCTAGAGTTTTAAATAAGTGAAATAATATAATATGTACCCTTTTTTGGTCTGGCTCCTTACACTCAGCATAATTATTTTGAGATTCATCCATCTTGTTGCATCTATGAATAGTTCATTCCTTTCTAATGTTCAGTAGTACTCCATTGTACGGATACACCACATGTTGTTTATCCATTCACCCCTTGATTGTCTTTTGAGTGTTTCCTGGTTTTGGCTATTACAAATTAAGCTGCTATGAACATTCATACATAAATCATTATATAAGTCATACGCTCATATACAAGGACATACACTCTTATCTCTATTGGATAAATACTCAGGAGTGGAATGGCTGGGATACAACTTTTAAAGAAAGTAGTCTGGCTATCCTAGGTTCTTTGCAGTCCCATATGAATTGCCTTCTCAGTTACTACAAAATGCCTGCTGAGATTTTGATCAGGATTGCATTGAATTTATAGATCAGTTTGGAGAGAACTGACATCCTAATGATACTGAGTTTTCCAGTCCATGAACACGTCTTTTGTCAGATTTATCCCTAAGTGTTTTACTATATTTGTGATGATATTGTTTATGTTATTTAAAAAATGTTGATTTACAGTAATTCCTTGAAATTGTATAGGAATACAATTACTTTCTGTATATTGATCTTCTATCCTGAAAACTTCCTAAACCCATTTATTAATTCTAGTAGCTTTTTTTTTGTAGATCCCATTGGATATTCCATATATTTGATCATGTTGTTTGTGAATAAAGACAGTTTTTATTTCCAACTTTTCCATTTCCAATCTGGATCTGTTTTACTTCTGTTTCTTGGCTCATTGCACTGCTACAACCTCCAGTACAATGTTGAGTAGAAGTGGAGAGAGGACAGTCTTGCCTTATTTGTGGTTTTTTTGTTTGTTTGTTTGTTTGTTTTTAAGTTCTGGGTCCATTCTAAATATTTATTTATTTGGCTGTGCAGGCTCTTAGTTGCAGCACGTGGGATCTTTAGTTGCAGCATGTGAACTCTTAGTTGCGGCATGTGGGATCTAGTTCCCTGACCAGGGATTGAACCCAGGCCCCCTGCATTGGGAGCACGGAGTCTTAACCACTGAACCGCCAGGGAAGTCCCGCCTTATTTGTGATCTTAGGGGAAAACACTGTTTTTCATCATTAAATATGATGTCGGCTGTACGTTTTTCTTAGATGCCCTCTAACAGGTTGAGGTCATTCCCTTCTCTTTCCAGTTTGCTGAGAATTTTAAACAAAAATAGTTGTTGAGGATTGTCAAGTGCTTCTTCTGTATCCATTGAGATGATTATATGGTTTTACTTTTTTTGTCTGTTAATATGGTAAATTACATTGATGGCATGATCTGTTAAACCAATCCTGCATTCCTGAAATAAACTGTACTTGGTCATTATGTATTTTTTTTTGTGTGTGTATATTATTAGATTAAATTCGCTAAAATTTTGTGAAGCTTTTTTCTTTTGGCTGCGATGGGTCTTCGTTGCTGCGCGCGGGCTTTCTCTAGTTGTGGCGAGTGGGGGCCGCTCTTCGTGGCGGTGCGCAGGCTTCTCATTGCGGTGCCTTCTCTTGTTGCGGAGCACGGGTTCTAGGCACGTGGGCTCAGTAGTTGTGGCTCGCGGGTTCTAGAGTGCAGGCTCAGTAGTTGTGGCGCACGGGCTTAGTTGCTCCGTGGCATGTGGGATCTTCCCGGACCAGGGCTGGAACCCGTGTCCCCTGCATTGGCAGGTGGATTCTTAACCACTGCACCACCAGGGGAGCCCGTGAAGCATTTCTGCATCTATTCATATGGGATATTGGTCTGCAGCTTTCTTTTCTCGTAATGTCTTTGTCTGGTTTTGATATCAGGGTATGTTAGTCAGGGTTCTTCAGAGCAACAGAGTTGCAGTTGATGTTGCACGTTGAGCCCAAAGGAAGGTCTAGAGACAGAGAGAGCGCCCTCTTCCTCCGAGGACCTCAGTCTGCTTTTTCTTAAGGCCTTCACTGATTGGATGAGGCTCTCCCACATTATAGAAGGTAATCTGCTTTACTCAAAGTCGACTGATATAAATGTTAACCTCAGCTAAAGAGTACCTTCACAACACAATGAGATGTGTTTGACCAAATATCTGGGTACTGTGGCTCAGCCAATCTGACACATAATATTAAGCATTGCACGTGATAAGTTTGGTCTTCATAGAATGAGTTGGAAGTATTCTCTCTTCAATTTTCTGAAAGGGTTTGTATAGAATTGGCATTATTTCTTCCTTAAATGTTTGATAGATTTCACCAGGGAAGCCATCTTGGTCTGGAGTTTTCTTTGTGGAAAGGTTTTCAACTCTGAATTCAGTTTAATAGCTAAAGGGCTGTTTTGGTTATCTAGTTCATCTTCAGTGAGTGGAGTGCCTTCTCCTTTGTCTTCAAACTCTCTCCATCCTTCCCTTCAGGGCCCAGATCAAGTCTCTCCTCCTCCATGGAGCTTTTGCCGACCACCTCAGCTCTCCCAGTTCCTCCTGGGAACACTGACAACACCGTCTATAGCACTTCTATGGTACTCACATTGGTTCTGTCACTGTTTAACTTTTTGCATACTTGGCCACTCATATAATTGTAAGCTCCTTGAAGACAGGAACTGTTTGTATCCTTTTAGTACTTAGCACAGTGCTGGTCTGTCACATGAGTGATTAGAAAAGCACTCATGGAAGGAGTACCTAAGCAATTCAATACAGAGTTTTAAAGTCAGGAAAATGGAGAGCATTTCCAATGATCACAGTCAGCACTGGGTAGCTGTTCAGAGCATTGGAGTTGGACAGCCTTGGCTGCTAATTCCAGCTCTGTCCCTGACTAACTGTGCACCTTGAGTGAATGACTTCCCCTCTTTGAGCCCCCTATTCTCATCTGTCAAATAAGGACATCTACCTTGTCGGTCGGTCATCATAGGATGAAATGAGATAACGCTTGTAAAGTGCTAAACACAATTTCTAGAGCAGAGTACATGCTTCCTAAGTGTTAGCTATTATTGCTTTCATTACGCTGAGCCACACCTCCCTTGCCTGGGCAGCATCACATATACCTGGGACAGAACTGCCACCCCTGGGCCAGCCTGCTGATCAGCAGCTATTGATGGTCAACGTCACAGAGATTCCTTTTGAGCCTGAGTGCTGAGTGCTTACAGGGAGAGAAGCAGCTTCAGCAGGGACCAACAAATAGAAACTGTAGCCACAAGACCAGGGCCGAGTGTGTCCAGTATGTGGAGACTGCTAACGACAAAGGGCTTTTCTGAGTCGTGGTCACACTCTTCAGTAGTCCTGGGGTCAGCAGAGAGGTTTCTGAGTGCAGAGAGGGAGCAAGGAGAGCCCACTGGTTTGGGCTGGGCTGAGAGGTCCTCAGTGCTCTGGCGTCTTCTCTCTGCAAGCTGAGTGTGTGCCCTGGGAGAGTGGAAAGAAACCCTCCCACAACACGAGTCTCTGCTGCGTTGCACCCCGTCCCTCGCTCAGAGTGCTGCCCACATCCTGGCCGCTAAACCACAGCCCGCCTCGGGCTGCAGGCTGCTGCCTCTCACGGTGGAGGAAGGGGGGCCTGTGGGGCAGCACCTCCTCCCCTCCCCTCCCCTCCCCAGCCCCAGCTCCGTGGAGGCGCTTCCTTTTCGAGGCAGCGAGGAAATGTGTGTCTGCTGCCTCCCCTTCACCTCCTCTCTTCTGTCTGCTGCCTTCACCTACCTTTGAAGGCCTCTGTTTCTGTCTCACCCATTTTCTGAGCTGACCACTCCGTCAGGGACCCATCAGGCACTCTCTGCCATCCTTGATGTTTTTCTCCAAAAGACGTTAGGCAAACGATCATTTCTTTCTTTCTCTTTCTTTCTCTCTCTCTCCTTTCTTTCTTTTCCTTCCTCCCTCCTTCCCTCCCTCCCTCCCTTTCGCTCTCTCTCTCTTTTGATTTATTCCCTGATGCCCTTTCCAAAGAGAGCTTCAGATAATGCTTGTTTCAGCTGTGAAAACAGGTAGTACTGGCATTTGGGGTCATAGCTGGGAATATAGTCAGAGGAAGGGAGGACCTGCATTGTCTTAGGAAACGAGGCAGCCTCTGAGGGCCTCCCAGAAAAGAGGGACAGCAACTCTTTCAGCCAAATACACTTTATTTCTTTTCTCTCTCAGCTGAAAAGGAGCCTAGCACATTCATGGAGCTGCAAATGACCGTCTAGGGGCCTGCTGTGGAGACAGGGAGGGAAGGGGCACAGGACTAGATCTGGGCCAGGGTCTGTGAACAGGGCAGGACCTCTGCCAGCATTTACCCAGTCCATTCCCACAGAGGGTCGCCAAAGAGAGCTAGAAACAAGGAAATGTAGATGGAATAGTTAGGGATGGGGCAACTTCTATGCAGGAGAAGGAGGGAGCCAAAGGGAGAAGTAACAGCCAACAGGGCAGGAAGGAATGGGGGTATGTGAAGAACAGAAATAAATATCCTGATAAGAGGGCAGGCCAGGTGTGAGGGGTGAGTAGTGATGATGTTTCAAAGGATAATGAGGCAGCAATATCCTTGGATGGGGTCCAGGAGAGAAGGCAGGAAGGAGGCCGCTGGGGACAAGGCTGAGGGTGTGAGTTCCCCACAAGGCAGAGGAACAGTTCTCCTGTGGTGTCCAAGATTTGCCCAGGGAACAGAGAGTAGCAGTCCTGGAGAGGAGCCAGACCTGGGTCAGTGGGAGACAGTGTCTTCAGGAGCTGTCAGATGCCTCTCTGATTTAGGCCAGCATACAGGTCCCGCTGGCCTTTCCGGATGGGCTAGGGGTGGAATAGAGAGGGGTGGTCAGCAGGGTGGGAGGAGGTCACTCCTGAGAAAGAAGGGCCTCTGAAGAACCTTAGACCAGGGGTCAGGAGGCAGGCTCAACTGGTAAGAGATTTGATCTGGTCACCTCCTGTGAGCCTCAGTTTTCCCATCTCAAAAATGGAAAACTAAAGACCCAACTCTCAGGGCTTTTCTCAGAATTAAATGAAGTCACTCTTGCGAAAGTGAACAGCACACTCTTGACTGGTGCTCAATAAATATTTGTTGAGTTTGTCCAGGTGTGATATTCAAAATATTTAACAGTTGGTAGTGCCCATACACCGAGCAATCAGAACAATCCTGGTGGTTCTCTGCTATGCCAGGCAGTAACTCTTCAGTTGTCCAATCTAGAGGTGGTCCAGTGGGGGAGGGGCTGTGATGTCTGGCAGTGTGTGTGCTGGGGATGGAGGATGGAGGAAGCTTGGGTCTATTCACCAGTGAAATATTTTCATATTCCAACAACTGGTAGGTGCATGCCGGTGGAACATCAGTCATAAGTTTATCATGCTAGAGTCTGGGTGTATGGTATTCCCCATGGCTGTCGCCCAGCTAATGAATAAGCCAGAGAAATAGGAGCAGCACCTCACCCCCACCACCCGTGGTTGTGGAAACCCTGCAGCCTTTGAGATGGCCCCGTTCTACCATGATGGATGCAGAGGCGGGCACGTGGTGGGTTGTCCTGGAGCCCTGAGGGAGGGGATTTGAAGTGTCTGATGGGCCAGATGCACAGTCCCATCTGTCCCCTTCTCTCCTAGAAAGACCCCTTCCCCCACTTTATCCCTTGTTACCTCATAGTCTGGGTTGGGTACAGGTGGTGGCCTCTGCCTGTTTTGTCCTGCAGAGGAGGGAAGGGAAAAGGACTCATTTCCATGAGGAAACACCAATCTTGTGAGAATGAGACCCAGATCAAGGAGAGCGAACTCCCCTCTACTTCTTTTTTCTATTTCAGCTGCCCTTTCTCTTTGCTTTCTTTCATCCCATCTCTAATGACCCCACACTGTCCTTATCATTTGTGACCTCAGCTAAAGGTCCTTCCACTGTTTCCTTTCCCACAGGTTGGAGTCGGGAGGGCAAGGAAAAGGCAGGAACTAATGTCCCAAAGTCTCTCCAAAGATTGAGGGGTAGAGTCTGATTACTCCAGAACACTGACAGGCACTTGAAGAAGCCCATCCTGGTAGTAAATGTTTTTGCATTTTTCAAGGGTGGAGAGGACAGGAGTGATCTGAAATGGGACACTCTCTGTCAAGATTTTGGCCACACTGGTGAATGTTCTAGAGAAGCTGTCTTGACCTAGCCCTGGACTTGCCAGCCCATCCTGGCCTGGGCTGGACATCCCCCCTTGGCGGGAATCTCCTCCATGGTCTTACCCCTGGGCCTGCTGCCAGCACCCGCTCCTCTCGTCACAGGCATGGCCTTGGCCTTTCTGCTCTTGCTCCAGTAATACACCAGCAGCAGCAAGCCCAAAGTGACGCAGACGTCCACTACGATGATTGTGGCCACCACCATCAGATCTGCCTCCACGCAGTTCTCACACACTGTGGGGCGGGGAGTGTGGAGAGAAGAAGAGAAATCACACAGAAAGGAAGACACAGGACACTGGAGATGAGGAAGGAAAAAATGAAGATCGTTCTCCCTTTAATACTCACCTGGCTGCCATGGTCAGACACCCCCTGCCCCCTTTCAACACGTTTATAACAACCAGCAAACTGTGGTGTGTATGGGTAGAGGTTCTGCAGTCAGACAGTCCTGGGTTCAAGTCCCAGCCATGCTACTCACTAGCTGTGAAAGTTGTGAAATGTGTGTTCAACTCACAAAACCTCTGTTTCCTCATCTATAAAATGGGAGTAAGATAGCACTCAACCCATATGGTGGTTAAGAGGATTGTGTGAAAAGCCCTGGCAAGTATTTGGTATAGTGCTTAAAACTTAATAAGCACTCAATGATTGTTAGCTATCATTATTGCTTATTATTATGCCTTAGTTTATGACATTTTAGTAGAGTGGCTTTGAGTCCTTTTTGTAAATCCTGAAGAATTCCTCTCTGGATAAAGCAACAGATAAACTAATATTGGTGTCCCGTAATTCTGGACATGATATAATGCAAAGGACCCAATCTTGTCTCTTGGGACATTGTAGTTTTAGATCTAGAGCTGACTGAGGTTACCCAGACAGCCCCATATTGGTGTTTAATCTATATTTCAGAAAACACTGATGCTGTGTGGCCCCAGACAGTCCCGGATTGAGTGTCGGAGAAGCACAAAGATGCCAGGAGACTGTGAGTTGGGTTAGGGGAAATATTGAGAATGCCCTTTAGAAATGGTCCTCCCTGGGCTTCCCTGGTGGCGCAGTGGTTGAGAATCTGCCTGCCAATGCAGGGGACACGGGTTCGAGCCCTGGCCTGGGAAGATCCCACATGCCGCGGAGCAACTAGGCCCGTGAGCCACAATTACTGAGCCTGCGCGTCTGGAGCCTGTGCTCCACAACAAGAGAGGCCGCGATAGCGAGAGGCCCGCGCACCGCGATGAAGAGTGGCCCCCACTTGCCACAACTAGAGAAAGCCCACACACAGAAACGAAGACCCAACACAGCCATAAATAAAATAAATAAATTAATTAATAGAAATGGTCCTCCCTAAAGAGTCTAATAGTGCTTGCTCTGAAGATCTATATTACCTCTTGCTTTCAGGTAGAGCTTACGATTCTCGTCCTTTGAGCAGGTATAATAACCGCTGTTCTCTATTTCTGAAAAATCCTCCAGTAACAGTGTGTTTTCATAATGGGGTATTTTTATACCATCTTTTTTCCAAGTTATTTCCTCAGATACAGTATCCTCAGGGCATGTCAGCTTTACGCTGTTTCCAGAGATGGAGACTTTATATACTGGGGAATGGGAGAAAAGAGAAGGGAAATTAAGGGGAGAACCCAGCAATATTTAAGGCAAATTAGTAGCAGAAGAACCAACCAAATGCAGAAAGTCCTCTGACCTCCTAGATCTTAGATTTTCTTGTCAAAAGGGAACTCTGCTGGCTAGGGGGTATGAAAGAGGAGATATGTAGGAGAAGGGGCCCTAGAGAACCTTTTGAAGGTGACTTCAGAGTTTAGGCATGGACATGGGGACTTGGAAGTAAAGAAAATCTACAGCAGTCCTTATTTGTAATGTTTCTAAAATGGGAGTTAGAAATATGAGGTTGGGAGGACCTCAGTTCTTGGGGTTAATCTCTCTCAATCAGTTCCTTCTTCCCAACCACTGACTTGCATCATCAGATAGGGCAGAATAAAAGACTGATAAACTTACATTTCGGTGTTTGTGTTTGTGTAACTTCATCTGAAAATGAAAAAAGGAAGGAGTGGTAAGAAAATAACCTTGGTTTAAGTTTAAATTGTAGGTGAAAAATTTCAAGTGGAACTAGATACTATCCCCAAGAATTCCCAAAGAGGGCCCGTTCTTTAGGGAGCTCCAAGTCTTGAAGGTGAGGTATGTACTTGTCCTATGAGATATGCTCATAGACACAACTCAGATACATCAAACTGAGAATATACCAGCATGTGCTTCTAGATTTAGATCCACTAAAGCTCAGAAAGCCTTAAAAGCCTAAAGCTGAAAAATTCCAGTCGTCTTCAAGCTTATTCTCTTGCATTAGCAAGAATCATATTCCAGATAGATATGAAAGGGTCCTCTCAGAGCTAAAGACCTTCATATGTTTGAATCACTGATTCTTGGGCTTACCTGTTTTTCGTTATTCAGAAGTTCTTACTTATAACTAACAGAAACTCTCATAGCAGAGATCAAATATCTTTCTTCTTATTCCATCCCACTTTTCTGTTATTGCCCTTAAATTATGTGAAGCACTATGCACATTTTAAGGAAATAGTTATTCTAATAAAATGTGACTTTATTTTAAATTATATCTGAGTGTAATCAACTCTCAATTATTTTTGTTAGAACTATTGGTGTGGACAACTGAAATCCACTAGTATAATTTGGGGATCCAGCCAAATTCCCCACAGTAGGCAATTTTGCCCTGGGAAGTGGGCTGGGGAGCACCTTCATTTCCTGGAAAACTTGTGGCTGGGACACTGGGCGGCACTAGGCTATGCTTGAGCCTGTATATGACAGCTGGAAGAGTGGAGAGTGGTGCTCAGAGACAGCCCTCTCTCTGTTGGGGGTGTTTTGCTACAGTGTGCTGTTGGGGACAGAGCACTGGGCTGAGTCAGTAGCGCTGTGTTTGAATCCCAGATTTGCTTTAGGCTGTGTGACCAAGGGAAAATCATTTAACTTCTCTGAGCTTCAGTTTCTTCATCTGGGAAATGGAGATAAAACATCCACTTCACAGGGTATTCGTGAGAATTAAATGGATTATGAAGGTGAAAATGGATGGTTCATAGCAGATGCTCAAGAAAAGTGTTAGTTACTTTCTTCCTTTCCTTCTGGGGGTCCTGCTAATGGAGAACAGAACAGAGTTCTGCCCCAGTTGCTCAGTCAGCCCTCCAGCTGAGATCATACGGAATGTAAACAAGTCATTCTCCAGGTGTATCTATCTGCTAATAATTGGGAGTTGAGTATAATGACAATAGATAGTCTATAATATTTTGATTTGGGAATAATTTTTCAGCCCTGATATTTCTTAGAAATATTAAACTAGAAATCATAAATAAAATAATTTAGAAGTAAATAGAAGTTTCACTCTGATTGGTGTGTTTGTTTGGAAAAGCAATGTAAAGGAAATTGCTCACAACTCCTTTTGGCACAAATGCAGTAGTAGAGATCAGACCAACACATTCTCATACAAGGGCCTAGATGTCTATGCTCACAAAAATTTTATACACATTCATAGTGATTAAAAAGATGAGCTTCAGCATCAGCTAAATCTGCATTTATATTTCTCTCTCTGATTGGACTATATATTTATTTTCTAAGCCTTGGTTTTCTTACCTGTAGAATAGGGATGTTAGGAGAACTATATGAGGAAATTCAGGTAAAATATTAAGGGCAGTACATAGAACACACATGCTCAATAAACTTTAATGCATATTAATTAGTCTGCATATATAATGTCCCATATAATGATAAAATCCACCCCCTGCTTTCTATACATCAGATAATGTTCTAAGTAAATTACTCATTCAGTCCTCATAACAACCCTACAAGCTAGGTATCATTATTATTTCCACTTCGCATGTAATGATGCTATGGCACAGAGAAGTTAAATAAATTATTCAAAAACACTCAGCAAATAAGGAGTTGAGCCAGGATTCAGATATGACTGTCTAGATTCAGAGTTAGACTCTTAACCTCACACTACATGGCCTTCTCCTCTGCCTGAGATATTCTTCCTTAAAATATAAGCACACCCTTTAAAGCTCAGCTCAAGAATCACCTCCTCTGGGGAGCTTTCCCCAACCATCCTCTGTAGAGTTGACCACTCTTCTCTTTATATTTTATTCTGTATCTACCCATAACATGCAATACACTATATTATCAATTATTTGTCGTTCAAATAAGACCATCAGCTTTTTTTTACGACCATACCACCTGTCTTGAGGGATCTTAGTTCCCCAACCAGGGATTGAAACTGGGCCCTCCGCAGTGAAAGCGTGGAGTCCTAACCACTGGACTGCCAGGGAATTCCCAAGATCATCAGCTTCTTGAGGGGAAGGAACTAGTGATGCATTCACGTGTATGATCATTTATTCACTCAAAAAATATTCGTTGAGCACCTACTATGTGCCAGGCACTGGGCCAGGTAAATAAGACGCCATCTCTGCTTTCAGTGAATTCATGATTTACACAAAAACTTATGGTGGCTCCAACACCCACATGTGTATTCTTTCCTGAATGGATGCTCAGGGATACACATCACTCTCAGCCATAATCAGACCTGACAGTTAGCAACAAACCTAGGCACATCTCATTGAAAGATAATTGTATTTTCCCTCTAATAGTTCTGGTTCTTAGTATTTATTACTATGATTGTCTTCTATGACCATTTTGTTCCACATTTGAAAGGAAGTCGTACAGAGTGAAAATCCTCTTACCAGTTTCTTCAAAATCTGAAAAGGAAATGATAAGAAACTATTAGCAATACTCCTATCAGCTACTAAGATCAGATCCTGCTGCCGTGGGTTAGGACTCTTCCCTCAACCTTTAGAAAACAATGGATATTCAAATTCCCCATGGCTGTATAAGAAAAGCTGTTTAGGATCCTACATTAAACAACTGGTAGCTAATTATTTATAAAAAAGTGTTCTAAGTAATCATTTTGAATATAATATATATATTTGGTATATAAATATAAAAAATATATTTATGAAATCATTACGTTGTATGCCTTAAACTCACCCCATGTAATATGTCAACTATCTTCCAATAAAGCTGGGGAAAGAAGAAGATCTGTATTGGGCATAAATTAAATGATAAACAAAATCAACCCTAAATGGCCAATAACATGTGGAAGAGGTGAGTTATTCTGAAGCATATCAGTGCTTTTGACATATCCCATCTGTCAATAATGTAACATTAACACATTCTCCATGATATATTAAAAAGAGTATCCAAAGGACACTACAAATTAGGCAGTGTAATGGAATGGAGACTGGCCCAGTGGCTGCCTTTAAACACAAAATTGGTTCACTCAATTTGGAGGAGCTGACTGAATAGAAAGCCTTCCAATAGTGGGACATTCTTGACTCTCTGCAATGACTGAGAAAGTAAGTCCAGGGCAGGCACACTCATATGTATGTGCACACATGAACACATATGCACATACATTCAAAGTATTTGGACATGTAATTCTGAATGTGCACTCAAATGCTGCCCCAGAGGCTTATTCAGTGCATCTCCATGCAGGCATTCAAGCCACAAACCCTCTACAAAAATCTCCCATCAAATATGAAATGCAAACAAATGAAAACTGTTTGCACTTTTTTAGTTGTCTCAATTTTTTTCTTTTGAATAGTTAAGACTCATTATTTCCTATGATCTCTTTTGCATTCCTCTTCTTGGCTAGAACTGTCTCTAGACTTACGAAGAAAAGGCAAAGGAGAAGATGATAGAAACCTCTTTTATTGGTATCTGTGGGAGCTCTGTGGGAGGTCTAGTGAAAACTCCACTCATAAATACAAAACACACTGGGCTGATTTCATAACGAGGAAAGAAAGCATATCTCACCTGCTTCTGCCCAAGCGCCAACTAGAAAATAAATAAGAAAAAAAGAGTTAGTAAATGTTGTGAGTGTCTGAGATTCCAAGCAGAAAAAGTTCTACGGC
Organism: Balaenoptera ricei; assembly: GCF_028023285.1. Lineage (NCBI taxonomy): Eukaryota > Metazoa > Chordata > Mammalia > Artiodactyla > Balaenopteridae > Balaenoptera > Balaenoptera ricei. Next base: position 14,114,522 of record NC_082646.1, read on the forward strand.
CTAGTCTGCCCATCTCTGAAGATCTAAGGTCCTTTCCACTCACTGCTGGATCACAGTTATTCCTATACCCCAGATAAGTGACAAAGACTGCTGCGTACTGACCACGGGTTCCTGGTCAATTTGGGATGAAACAGAAGAAGAAAGCATCTAGCATTAAACATGAACACACAACACTTGGCAAACAGAAGTTAGAAAATGTTGAGGGTACATCTGGGGAGATTGGAGAAACAGCAAAAGAAGTTTGCAGCCCAGCCACAATTTTGAAAAGAAATCTCTGACTGTGGGAGAAAAACAAGCTCTGGGTTAGGTACAAAGACTGAGATTCTTGTTCCATCTCTGACTCCTGCTTGTCTGATGGTTCGGTTTTTCCATTTGTTTCCTACTTGAGAAAGAGATGGAAATATTTGAAACCAATTATTTATCAACTAGAGCCTGTGCATTGAAGAGTCCCATCATATTTCCACTGGGCCCTCCAGAGTCCCCGCACTTAGCAGTAATTTGGATTCTTTATAAAAACCAGTTTCCCTAACATTGCCTTAAAGTTTTTATTTTTTTAAAAAAATTAATTAATTTTATTTTTGGCTGCGTTGGGTCTTTGTTGCTGTGCATGGGAGTTCTCTAGTTGTGGCGAGCGGGGGCTACCCTTCGTTGTGGTGGGCGGGCTTCTCATTGCGGTGCCTTCTCTTGTTGCGGAGCACGGGCTCTAGGTACGCAGGCTTCAGTAGTTGTGGCACGCAGGCTCAGTAGCTGTGGCTCGCGGGCTTAGTTGCTCCGCTGAATGTGGGATCCTCCCGGACCAGGGATCGAACCCATGTCCCCTGCATTGGCAGGAGGATTCTTAACCACTGCACCACCAGGGAAGTCCTGCCTTAAAGTTTTATGTGTACCTCTTTTATCAACAGCTTCTATATTGGGTGAGACACCCCTCCCAACTGCCTGCTGCCCGCACCTGCCTAACCAGAGCAGACTGGGCACATTGTCATGATGCCAAATCTCTAGAGGTGCTTGGGTCTTTGGTATTCTCTCTCTCTCTCTCTCTCACTCTGCAGAGCATAGTTTATACTATAGGCCTCTAAGCCAATTCCTTGAAGGAGTCACACTCTGCCCCTTGACACTCCAAATGTGTCTCCTGGACCAGTAGCAGACGAATAAGCCAGAGAGCTTATTAGAAAGGCAGAATCGCAGTCCCACTCCAGACCCACTGAAACAGAAGTTGCAATTTAGCAAGCTCCCCCCGTGATTTGTGTGCACATTCAAGCTTGAGAAACCCAAGATGGAGCAGGAAGTAGAGAAGCCATGGCTGTAGCTCTGAGATGGGAGCCCCAGCTGTGATAGCAGTTTCTAGGTCTCTGAAATAAAACCCTTGTGAGCTGTCTGGCCTCATGTCGTGCTGTCATTAAGAGCACAGGCCTGTAGGCAGTCCTGAGTTCCCAGATCAGCTTCAGCACTTACTAACTGTGTGGTTCTAAACAAGTTATTGAGCTTCTTTGAGTATTAGTTTCTTCATCTGTAAAACAGGGGATACATATAACGTTTACCTTCCAAGGTGGAGGTAAGGATTAAATTAGTTAACACGTGTAAAGATTTTTTTAACACGGTATCTGACACTCAATAAACGGAAACCTTTAAAAGAATCTTCTTTGTCTGTTATGAGATATAGAAATGCTCTTGGTTATTTATCAATTTATATTCCACCTTGCTTCAAAAAGGACTAAAGTAATTGAAAGCTCTTGGTCAACTGAAGAAGACTGAAAATTATGAGGTGTTTCATTGTCTCAGATACTAAGCTTGCTGTATACCCTGTGCAGAGTTTGGGTGCAACTGTCTAGTCTCCTCACAACAAAGAGTGAAGGTTAACTCTTCTAATCTCTTCTGTGTTAGTTCTTAAGGGCTCGGTTGTTCATTGACAGAATGAGCTTGTTCTCAGGGGCACAAAGACCGCCTTGCTTTCAGTAGATATGATCATCCCAACTGCTTTCCTTTGGCTGTTCTCTAAAAGGTCTCCTGGGCACACACTAGCCTCCAGCCCTGGTTCCCTATGCTAACATTGCACAAACACTTCATATTTTCTAGTAAATGAGGTTCCTTGGTACCACCGGGCAGCACCAGGTTAGGCTGTGAGCCTTCTACGGTCTGGAGAAACACCCCCCTTTTCATTCCATCCTACTCACCTGATAAGAGGCAGAGTCCCAGAACTCTCCAGAGATTCCCCGACTGCATCCTTCCCTCACCGGACACTCACTCTACCTAAGATGGCGGAGGCCAGTTGGCTTATAACTTCTGAAAAAGAAGCCAGAGGACTTTTTCAAAACCCCTGATGGAGATGAGGACCCTGGGGCCATTGCTCCCGATGCTGGGATGAAGAAGGGGTCTTTGTAAGAGGGAGACTCACCATTTTCTGAAGCAGGCACCTAAGGCTGGGAGGGGAGGTGGGTTTCTGAAGCCTACACAGGAAGTGTGGAGGGGCCTCTGGGCCTGCAGGGTTCTACGTCACGGGGAAACGTTCGAGGCGGAGGCAGCCACCTGGGTTGGCTGGGGAGAGTTGGGGCCCACGTCCTCCCATTGGACGAGCGAAACCTGAAGGTGCTGTGAAAAATACCTGCAGTTTAGTTGTCTGGGCCTTGCACAATGTAACCCCCATGTCGGGGGCTCCCTTCTCAGAAACCCCTGCCCGCCAAACAAGCTGTGACAGGAAGAGAGAGGAGCACCAAAGAGCTGCTTTCTTTCTGGCGTATGTGGCATGGGGCAGCAAGGCACAGCCATTTTATTAGCAAAACTGTTGGCTTGAAAGGACATGTTGACTTAAAGCCATGAGATGCCATTCTTTTTTGCCTATAATATCTGCAAAAATATTTAAAAACACAGTATTCAATGTTGGAAAGGGTAAAGAGTGACAGTCTCAGAATCTGCTGATGTGAGTGCAAACGGATACAGCCTTTCTTAATTTTTGAGCATGCATCAATCAAATGCTTACCGGGTACCAGGCACCGTGCTAAGGGCTTTACCAACAGATCTCACTTAATCCTCAAAACAACCCTCTAAGGTAGGTATTATTTTCATCCCCATTTTATACTTGAGTAAACTGAGGTTCAGACAGGTTATTTAAGTTGTCACAGATTACAGAGCTGGGACACTGGAAAACCTTTTGGCGAAATTCATTGATTTAGTAAATATTTGATATCTACTACGCTGTAGTATGTGCTGGGTGCTAGTAATAGAGCAGTCACAAGATAGTCCTTGTGGGGGATGAAAGGAAACGTGGACATTAAACTGATTATTTCAGGAGATTGATGCTGAGAAAGAGGAAATACAGGGGCTGTGGGAGTGATAAAGGGGGGCCTAATATAGTCTGGGGGTAGAGAAATTCACCCTTCTCAGGGTGACATCTAAGCTGAAACCTGATGGAGGAATAGGAGTGAACCAGGTGCAGGGCAGGGTGGGAGAGCAGGTAAAGTATTCCAGTCAAAGGGAGCATCATGTTTGGAGCCTGGAGGTGAGGAAGAGAGGCATTCAAGAAACTGGAAGTCCAGAAAGGCAGGTAACAGAGTGAGAAGGAAGGTAAGAAATGGGACCAGAAACTCAGCAGGTTCCAGATGGGGAGGGATTTGCAAGCCTTGTTAAAGATTCCGAAGGATTATTTTAAGGGCAATGGGAAGTGATGGAAGGGTTTAAAACAGGAGGATGGGGCTTCCGTGGTGGCGCAGTGGTTGGGAATCTGCCTGCCAATGCAGGGGGACACGGGTTCGAGCCCTGGTCTGGGAGGATCCCACATGCCGTGGAGCAGCTGGGCCCATGAGCTACAATTACTGAGCCTGCGCGTCTGGAGCCTGTGCTCCGCAACAGGAGAGGCCGCGACGGTGAGAGGCCCGCGCACCGCGATGAGGAGTGGCCCCCGTTTGCCACAACTAGAGAAAGCCCTTGCACAGAAACGAAGACCCAACACAGCCATAAATCAATCAATCAATCAATAAATAAATAAATAAAAATTAAAAAAAAAAAACAGGAGGATGACAGCATCAAATTCTTTAAACATTTTAAAATTTTTAAATGAAAAAATTAATTATGGAAGTAATACGTGCAAGTTACAAACAAAGAAGAGCACAGAAGGGTACATACAACAGTCTCTCACCTCACCTCGACTCAGCCCTATTCCTCTCCCTAGAGAAAACCACTTTCAACTTTGTAAACTGTTTTTTTTTTCTGGTGGTTACCTTCTTATCTCTAAATGTACGTTGTCATCATTCGGGTTCTCTGGGAAACAAACTTTGCCGTGGAGATTTGTGCGCAGGTGGCTCATGGAGGGAAGCACAGGAACAGCACCTGTCAGGGAAGGAAGCGGGATTGGCAGAGGGAGAAGGGGAATTACAACGAGAGCTCAGCCAATCCCACGGGGAGTTCCCAGGCTAGGTTATAATAGGGAAGAACCTTGTATTCTATTACAAGTTAATCACTGAAGTGATGTTACCTATAAGCTTAAATTATACATAATGGCCCATCCCTGGGAACCCTGCCTCCGAGGTAATGAGCATTAAGCTAAAATACCTTTGTTTAGCTCACAGGGACCATCCTGACCAGGCCCACCTGTGAATGACTGCGGGAAGGAAGAAATTAACACAACCCCTCTGGAGTCTGGCTGGAACCAGGACTTTATACCCTCCCTTTTCAGTATAAAAGAAGCCTGAATTCTAAATCTGGGAAGATGGTTCTTTGGAGCACTAGTCCCCCATCTTTTCCATCTGCTGGCTTTTCGAATAAAGTGGCCATTCCTTTCCCCAATAACTCCTCTCTCTATTTATTGGTCTGTTGTGCAGCAAGCAGTATGAGCTTGGACTTGGTAACAGGATGATTGGTCAGGGTGGTCCTGAATTGAGGCCACAGGTATATCATCTAGTTTTGCTTATGAGCTGGTTCCAGAGAGGTGCGAACTTGGGTGTTACAGCTGCTTCCACTGAGAACGATGTCTGTGAAAGGGCTCAGCCGTGGGCTTTCAGAAGACACCCTCCCAGCAGCCAGGGGGGTAAGCAGTCCTCAAGGGGGAACCTGGGCGGTACCCACGCAGGTCACCCCTTGCACTGCTCAGATCCACTTGCTGTATAATAATTTCATGCCATTTTTATTTTTTAAATAAATTGTCTAGTCACACAACCACATCCAGGGGTGCGGGCCCCGGAACCCAGGTCTCTCCACTAAGCTCTTTTTAAAAAAAAAATAGATTTATTTATTTATTTATTTTTGGCTGTGTTGGGTCTTCATTTCTGTGCGAGGGCTTTCTCCAGTTGCGGAGAGCGGGGTCCACTCTTCATCGTGGTGCTCGGGCCTCTCACTGTCGCGGCCTCTCCCGTTGCGGAGCACAGGCTCCAGACGCGCAGGCTCAGTACTTGTGGCTCATGGGCCCAACCGCTCTGCGGCATGTGGGATCTTCCCGGACCGGGGCACGAACCCGTGTCCCCTGCCTTAGCAGGCGGATTCTTAACCACTGCGCCACCAGGGAAGCCCTCACGCCATTTTTTAAGCAGCCTTTTCAGGGTTCTGGTTGATCTCTTTTCCTGGAGAAGCTTGTGAAAGGAAAATTATAGTCCCACTACAGCTCTTCTGGGGGTCCCATCTGATACTCATCATCTCCCTCCTTTGTTACTCTTCTAGATCGCTCCCGGCCTCAGCTAGCCCTTCTGCTGACCTAAGAGAAGACAGCCTGGGGAGCCTGAGCCCCTGGTCAGCATGGCCTTCTCAGGCCGTGAACCCTTGGGTTCTATATGTATTCTCCCTGCTCCCTGCAGCCCTGACTCCTCATGATGATAAGGAGAGATTCATCCTGCTGGGACAGTGAATTATTTTTTTGCCTACTGGTCTCTTGGCAGGGGAGGCAGCAGGTGTAGCTTAGTTTAATAGGACTCTTGGTGTGTATTATGGTGGAAGCATTCTGCCTCTGGAAACCATGGCCTCTAGAAACTCAGAGTCTAGAGTTACAGGGACAGGAAACACAAATTTCCTAAATGCTTCACTGGGAGTAATGGTAAATATGGATGCGCCTACTTCCAACCCTTGCTTCCTGGATGCATATATTCTACGTCTTGGGGATGCAGTATCATATTACAGTCACTGATTTTTTAAAAATATAAATTTATTTATTTATTTTTGGCTGTGTTGGGTCTTCGTTTCTGTGCGAGGGCTTTCTCTAGTTGTGGCAAGCGGGGGCCACTCTTCATCACGGTGTGCAGGCCTCTCACCGTCGCGGCCTCTCTTGTTGTGGGGCACAGGTTCCAGACGTGCAGGCTCAGCAGTTGTGGCTCATGGACCCAGTTGCTCCGTGGCATGTGGGATCTTCCCAGACCAGGGCTCGAACCCATGTCCCCTGCATTGGCAGGCAGATTCTCAACCACTGTGCCACCAGGGAAGCCCCTATAGTCACTGATTTAAGATGTATGTCACATCCTGAAGGATAGTGCCCCAGGCTGCAGGGTGTCATCTTTAAGTTGATACCTTAGCTATGTCTTCTAAAGGCTATTCCATTGGTCCATTGGCTGGCAGCTTTAGGATGGTGTGGTATATGATAGGCCCAGTGGATCCCATTGTCTTACGTCTATATACCTTTGTTATAAAGTGGGTCCCATGGTCTGTTGTGATGTTATGCAAGATCCAGTGCTTATGGATCAGACAGTATGTGAACTCTTGGATAGTAGGACTAGCTGAGGCATTACAGGTGAGAAAGTCAAACGCATACCCAGAATATCTATCAATTCCTATCAAATGAATTGAGTCCTTTCCAGGTTTGGTTTGGAAGGGTCCGATGTAATCATCTTGCCAGGAAGTGGCTGGTTGGTTTCCCCCAAGGATGGTCCCAAATTGCAGCCTCAGCACTGGACTCTGTTTCGGGAACAGCAGTAACTAGATCAGCCTTGGTGAGTGGCAACTCACACTATTGTAACCAGGTATAGCCTCCATCACTGCCACCAATAGTTACTGCATTCATAACCCCATTGTCCCTGTGTTGGGATGGCTGAGGACAGAGGCTAGTTGACATTAGCTGGCCAAGTCATTTTCTTCTACTTTGTGCTGTAGTGCCTCTTCCATGATGGATGTTCTCTGGTGGGTGTTAACTCATGACACAAAGACCTACTCACTTTATAATGATGCCCGTTGGTCCATACATATGCCTCTTCTCCATACTTTCTTGCTCCCAATCTTCTAATCTTATTTAAAACCCCTGATCAATAAATTAAGCCATCCACCACTGTGCATGAATCTCTATATATTCAAACATCCATAAAGTGGATGACCAGGTACAATGCCAGACGCTCTGCCCTTTGGGAGGATCTCCCCTCACTACTGGCTTTCAAGGCTACTTCTTTTCTTTTTATTTTAATTTTTTTTGGCTACGTTGGGTCTCCGTTGCTGTGCACGGGCTTTTCTCTAGTTTCAGTGAGTGGGGGCTACTCTTCATTGAGATGCACGGGCTTCTCATTGCGGTGGCTTCTCTTGCTACAGAGCACAGGCTCTAGGCATGCGGGCTTCAGTAATTGCAGTGTGCGGGCTCAGTAGTTGTGGCGCACGGACTTAGTTGCTCTGCGGCATGTGGGATCTTCCCGGACCAGGGATTGAACCCGTGTCCCCTGCATTGGCAGGCAGATTCTTAACCACTGCGCCACCAGGGAAGTCCTCAAGGCCACTTCTGAGTGGCCTGCAGGGCTACAGCAGTCCATTTTGGCTTGCATCCACATACTGAGCTGACATCTGTCAGCAAAGATCAGGCTTTATTCTCCACTATCAGTGGTGGAGGACATAGGAGTGTGGGCTAGGTACTCCTGCAGCTTGTATCCTCTGTAGCTACTCATGCCTGAACCAGACTGTATTCCTTACATATTATGATGGATTGTTGCTATATCCACCCAACTTTACAACTTGGTGGATCTGACAAGTGCCTAACTTATAATGGGCAGTTCTGATTTAATGGCCGATTGATGTCCCATAGTCAGTCACTCAACTCTACCAGTGTGTCTGTTCTAGTAGCTTGCCTGGAGCTGTTTTTCCAATGGTATACAATTCTCTGCTGAAGATGGAATGGCCTTGCTCCAGAGCCCTATGTGTCAACATTGTGATCCTCCTACTAGAACTTGCCATAGGGACTTCCCTGGCGGTTCAGTGGTTAAGACTCCGAGCTTCCACTGCAGTGGGTGTGGGTTTGATCCCTGGTCAGGGAACTAAGATCCCACATGCCATGCAACGTGGCCAAAAATAAATAAATAGATTAAAAAAAAAAAGAACTTGCCTTAAACTCCAAAAGGCAACTTTTCTCAGCGCAGATATTTCTAATTACCATCAGGTGTGCCAAAATATGGCCCAGGTTGTAGAACTGCTTGCACTGCAACCTGGACTTGCTGCAGAGCCCTTTACTGCTCTGGGCTCCACTCAAACCTGGAAGAGTTCCAGGTCACATGGTAAATAATCAAGTGTGGAGTATGCTCCTCCAAAGCATGAGGTGCTGTGTTTCCTTCTTAAAGTTAGGATCAGTGCAAGGTGCAATAACATGTCTTCTGCATTGGAAGGCATGGCCTGGCTGGCCCAAGACCCTGGACTCTTAAAAAGGCCACATAGGTGGCAGTCCCCTGAATCTTCATAAGGTTTATCTCCCATTCCCCAAAGCCTCAGAGTACTTGCCATTTCTTGCTTATTTGATTTGGCTAGCATTGATGTTATTGATATAGTAGACTGCTATAATGTTCTCAAGAATGTCCAGATCATCCAGGTCCCTTCAGACTATGTTATGACAGAGAGTGGACAAATTAACATAGCCCCAGGCAAGACCAGGAAAGTATTTGTCTGTTATGGCTGTTTCCTGTGTGTGAATGCTCTAACAAAGGTATTACATTTGGCACAGCTGCTGCAATTGGGGTTACTATTTGGTTTTCGGTAATTCACTCTCATGTACAATGATTCCTCATTTTTTGCAAAAGCCAAATTAGTGAATTAAATGGGGATATGATAGAATCATTGTTCCTGCATCCTTTAAGTCTTTCAAAGTGACACTAATCTCTACCATTCCCTTTACGGTGCCATATTATTTTTTATTTATAATCTTGGCTGGGAGTCATGGACAGTTTCAAGGGCTTCTGTTGGCTTTTCCTAACACAACAGCTCTTACAGGCTGAGGAAGCGAAGGGAGGATTCTGCCACCTGCTATGTCCATAAATGTCCCTTGGGCCATTTGAAAGTCATATGGGGTGTAGGATAATTTTTTGTGTTGCTGACCTATTCTGTGCGTGGCAAGTTGCCAGCATTTGGTTGACTATAGGCCTTTAGCATCCCACACAAACAACCCCACACCCCTCTAGAGAACAGTGCCATCTTAGTTGAGAATTACTATTCAAGAGCTTTCCTCCATCCTGGGTTTATAGAACCCAGTCTCCATTTCCCTCTCAAAATGAACAGAAGGAAGCAACAACTGACTAGGAAATCAGCAATATGGGCACATAAATGCTTGGTATGAAATGTCTCTACTCCTCTGAACTTTGCCCTCACTCAACCTGCACCACAGCCACTAGACCAGCCCAGAAGCCCACTCTGTTCACTGGGAGTCTATTAGGTATGTTCTCCCCTCTGGCTTCCCAAATAGCCCCCATCTCTTAGTTCCTAGCAAGCTTACAGTCCCCAAGCAGTGGAGTCATTTTTATTTTTTTTTGAAGATCGATTAAAAAAAAAATTGTGGTAAAATACACATAACAAAATTTACCATCTTAACCATTTTTAAGTATACAGTTGAGTAGTGTTAAATACATTTGTATTGTGTAGCCAATCCCCAGAAGTCTTTTCATCTTGCAAAACAGAAACTCTATATTCATTGAAAAACAACTCCCCATTTCCCTCTCCTTTCAGCCCCTGGCAACCACCATTCTATTTTCTGTCGCTATGAATTTGACTCTCTCATTTAAGTGGAATCATATGGTATTTGTCTTTTTGGAACTAGCTTATTTCGTTAGCATAGTGTGCTCAAGATTAAGACTGAATAATATTTTATCCTATGTATATAGCATATTTTGTTTATCTATTCATCTGCTGATGGACTCTTGGGTTGCTTTCACCTTTTGCCTACTATGAATAATGCTGCTATGAACATGGGTGTACACGTATCTCTTCAATACACTTCAATTCTTTTGTGTATATACCTGGAAGTAGAATTGCTGGATCATATGGTAATTCTGTGTTTAATTTTTTGAAGAACTCGTGCACTATTTTCCACAGCAGCCGCACCATTTTACATTCCCACGAACGGTGCACAAGCTTCCGATTTCTCCACATCTTTATCAACACTTTTCTGTCTTTTGATAATAGTCATCCTAATGGGTGTGATGTGGTATCTCATTGTAGTTTTGATTTACATTTCCCTGATAATTAGTGATGTTAAGTATCTTTTCATGTGCTTGTTGGCCCTTTTATATCTTATTGGGAGAAATGTCCATTCAAGTCCTTTGCTCATTTTTTAATTGGGCTTTTTTTTTTTTTTAAAGCTGTCATACTTTATATATTCCAGGTATTAACCCCTTATCAGATATATGATTTGCAAATATTTTCTCCCATTTCATAGGTTGCCTTTTCATGTTGTTGTGAAACTTGATGCATAGCTTTAAATTTTGATGTAGCCCAGTTTATCTATTTTTTACTTTTATTGCCTATGCTTTTGGTGTCATGCAGTGGTCCCATTTTATTGCCAGCCTAGAGAACCCTTCAGGCTGTGGAAGAGGAGGAGGAGGAGGAGGAAGAGGAGGAGGAGGAGGAGGAGGATTGGATTAATCCTTTGAGTCACACTTAGCTATTGCAATGGTGGTCTTTTCACCTCCATGCTTGGTCCCACCAATCCATTCTCCATAAGACAGTGAGAGTGAACTTAAAACACACCAAAAATGTGATTTTGTCACTCTACTGCTTGAAGCTTAAAACACTCACGCATCATCCTCAGGATGATTATAAAGCCCAGGGATGGTGGTGGGGGTGGGGAAGGAGTATTGTCCCTGATTCTCTTTCCAGATTTATCTAGCCTTATATTCCTTCCTCCCCCTCTCCCATGCTTCTGCTATACTAAATTATTAGTAGATGGCTAACCACTTCATACTTTTTCTTTTTCTTACTTCTAAGAAACACTTGGTTTTTCTGCCTAGAAGATTCACCCTCATCTAGTCAACTCATACTAAGGCTTCAGGTTTTAACTAGATGTATCAGCCTCTGGGAAGCCTGCCCTAAACCCCAAACAAAAAGTTAGGTTAGGCAACACTCCTCCACACAGAACTTGTTATAACTGCCATTTACTTGTCTTCCCCCATCTAGACCACTGTGTCCTGTAAAATATTGTTTCTCCGTCCAACACTTTGCTGAAGGAATACATAGGTGGCTGTGTATAACAAAGGTCTTAGTGTTACTGAACCAAACATGGGTCTACTCGCCCATGCACAGTAAAGCCAATCTACTGACACTGGGTTGTGGTGCAAGAAAGTGCAGTGTTCATTGCACAGAACCAAGCAAGGAATCCAGGCAGCTAGTGCTTAAAAGACCTGAACTCCCTGATGGCTTTCACGGAAAGGTTTTAAAAGACAGGGTGAGGGAGGGAGATTGTGGGGTATGTGATAAGCTCGTGGATATTCTTCTGGTTAGCTAGTGGTGAGGTAAGCAGGAGTCAACATCATCAACCTTTTGGTTTCAACCAGTCTGTGGTCTACGTGCTGTGGGTGGCATACGGTTAACTTCTTCCACCTGGTGGGGGTTTCAGTATCTGCAAAACAGCTCAAAGGACATGGCTCAGAATATTATCTATAGCCCTTGAGGAGGAACTAAAAGCCCTTGACATGGTTTAATGGCTTAACTATTACTATTTTGTTTTGCTTGCCTATTTTCCTTTATTTCCTTTTTTTTGAATTTTTGAATTTTATTTTTTTTGAATTTTATTTTATTTATTTTTTTATACAGCAGGTTCTTATTAGTTATCCATTTTATATATATTAGTGTATATATGTCAATTCCAATTTCCCAATTCATCACACCACCACCACGCCCCCCCCCCGCCCCCACTTTCCCCCCTTGGTGGCCATACATTTGTTCTCTACATCTGTGTCTCTATTTCTGCCCTGCAAACTGGTTCATCTCTACAATTTTTCTAGGTTCCACATGTATGCGTTAATATACAATATTTGTTTTTCTCTTTCTGACTTACTTCACTCTGCATGACAGTCTCTAGATCCTTCCACGTCTCTACAAATGACCCAATTTCGTTCCTTTTTATGGCTGAGTAATATTCCATTGTATATATGTACCACATCTTCTTTATCTATTCATCTGTTGGTGGACATTTAGGTTGCTTCCATGACCTGGCTATTGTAAATAATGCTGCACTGAACATTGGGGTGCATGTGTCTTTTTGACTTATGGTTTTCTCTGGGTATATGCCCAATAGTGGGATTGCTGGGTCATATGGTAATTCTATTTTTAGTTTTTTAAGGAACCTCCATACTGTTCTCCATAGTGGCTGTATCAATTTACATTCCCACCAACAGTGCAAGAGGGTTCCCTCTTCTCCACACCCTCTCCAGCATTTGTTGATTGTAGATTTTCTGATGATACCCATTCTAACTGGTGTGAGGTGATACCTCATTGTAGTTTTGACTTGCATTTCTCTAATAATTAGTGATGTTGAGCAGCTTTTCATGTGCTTCTTGGCCATCTGCATGTCCTCTTTGGAGAAACGTCTATTTAGGTCTTCTGCCCATTTTTTGATTGGGTTGTTTGTTTATTTAATATTGAGCTGCATGAGCTGTTTATATATTTTGGAGATTAATCCTTTGTCCATTGATTCATTTGCAAATATTTTCTCCCACTCTGAGGGTTGTCTTTTTGTCTTCTTTGTAGTTTCCTTTGCTTTGCAAAAGCTTTGAAGTTTCATTAGGTCCCATTTGTTTATTTTTGTTTTTATTTCCATTTCTCTAGTAGGTAGATCAAAAAGGATCTTGCTGTGATTTATGTCATAGAGTGTTCTGCCTATGTTTTCCTCTAAGAGTTTTATAGTGTCTGGTCTTACATTTAGGTCTTTAGTCCATTTTGAGTTTATTTTTGTGTATGGTGTTAGGGAGTGTTCTAATTTCATTCTTTTACATGTAGCTGTCCAGTTTTCCCAGCACCACTTATTGAAGAGACTGTCTTTTCTCCATTGTATATCCTTGCCTCCTTTGTCATAGATTAGTTGACCATAGGTGTGTGGGTTTACCTCTGGGTTTTCTATCCTGTTCCATTGAACTATATTTCTGTTTTTGTGCCAGTATCATATTGTCTTGATTACTGTAGCTTTGTAGTATAGTCTGAAGTCAGGGAGTTTGACTCCTCCAGCTCCGTTTTTTTCCCTCAAGCCTGCTTTTGCTATTCAGAGTCTTTTGTGTCTCCATAGAAATTTTAAGATTTTTTGTTCTAATTCTGTGAAAAATGCCACTGGTAATTTGATAGGGATTGCATTGAATCTGTAGATTGCTTTGGGTAGTATAGTCATTTTCACAATACTGATTCTTCCAATCCAAGAATGTGGTATATCTCTCCATCTGTTTGTGTCATCTTTGATTTCTTTCATCAGCATCTTATAGTTTTCTGAGTACAAGTCTTTTACCTCCTTAGGTAGGTTTATTCCTAGGTATTTTATTCTTTTTGTTGCAGTGGTAAATGGCAGTGTTTCCTTAATTTCTCTTTCTGATCTTTTGTTGTTAGTGTATAGGAATGCAAGAGATTTCTGTGCATTAATTTTGTATCCTGGAACTTTACCAAATTCATTGATTAGCTCTAGTAGTTTTCTGGTGGCATCTTTAGGATTCTCTATGTATAGTATCATGTCATCTGCAAACACTGACAGTTTTACTTCTTCTTTTCCAATTTGTGTTCCTCTTATTTCTTTTTTCTTCTCTGATTGCTGTGGCTAGGACTTCCAAAACTATGTTGAATAATAGTGGCGAGATTGGACATCCTTGTCTTGTTCCTGATCTTAGAGGAAATGTTTTCAGGTTTTCACCATTGAGAATGATATTTGCTGTGGGTTTGTCGTATATGGCCTTTATTATGTTGAGGTAGGTTCCCTCTATGCCCACGTTCTGGAGAGTTTTTATCATAAATGGGTGTTGAATTTTGTCAAAAGCTTTTTCTGCATCTATTGAGATGATCATATGGTTTTTCTTCTTCAATTTGTTAATATGGTGTATCACATTGATTGATTTGTGTATATTGAAGAATCCTTGCATCCCTGGGATAAATCCCACTTGATCATGGTGTATGATCCTTTTAATGTGTTGTTGGATTCTGTTTGCTAGTATTTTGTTGAGGATTTTTGCATCTATATTCATCAGTGATATTGGTCTGTAATTTTCTTTTTTTGTAGTATCTTTGTCTGGTTTTGGTATCAGGGTGATGGTGGCCTCATAGAATGAGTTTGAGAGTGTTCCTTCCTATGCCATTTTTTGGAAGAGTTTGAGAAGGATGGGTGTTAGCTCTTCTCTAAATGTTTGATAGAATTAGTCTGTGAAGCCATCTGGTCCTGGACTTTTGTTTGTTGGAAGATTTTTAATCACAGTTTCAATTTCATTACTTGTGATTGGTCTGTTCATATTTTCTATTTCTTCCTGGTTCAGTCTTGGAAGGTTATATGTTGCTAAGAATTTGTCCATTTCTTCCAGGTTGTCCATTTTATTGGCATAGAGTTGCTTGTAGTAGTCTCTTAGGATGCTTTGTATTTCTGCAGTGTCCATTGTAACTTCTCTTTTTTCATTTCTAATTTTATTGATTTGAGTCCTCTCCTTCTTTTTCTTGATGAGTCTGGCTAAAGGTTTATAAATTTTGTTTATCTTCTCAAAGAAACAGCTTTTAGTTTTATTGATCTTTGCTATTGTTTTCTTTGTTTCTATTTCATTTATTTCTGCTCTGATCTTTATGATTTCTTTCCTTCTACTAACTTTGGGTTTTGTTTTTCTTTCTCTAGTTCCTTTAGGTGTAATCTAACCTTACACCAAAACGTTTACTTGAGATTTTTCTTGTTTCTTGAGGTAGGCTTGTATTGCTCTAAACTTCCATTTTAGAACTGTTTTTGCTGCATCCCATAGGTTTTGGGTCATCGTGTTTTTGTTGTAATTTGTCTCTAGGTAGTTTTTGAATTCCTCTTTGGTTTCTTCAGTGATCTCTTGGTTATTTAGTAACGTATTGTTTAGCCTCCATGTGTTTGTGTGTTTTACGTTTTTTCCCCTGTAATTGATTTCTAATCTCATAGCGCTGTGGTAGGAAAAGATGCTTGATATGATTTCAATTTTCTTAGATTTACTGAGGCTTGATTTGTGACCCAAGATGTGATCTATCCTGGAGAAAGTTCCGTGTGCACTTGAGAAGAAAGTGTAATCTGCTGTTTTTGGATGGAATGTCCTATAAATATCAATTAAATCTATCTGGTCTATTGTGTCATTTAAAGCTTGTGTTTCCTTATTAATTTTCTGTCTGGATGATCTGTCCATTGGTGTAAGTGAGGTGTTAAAGTCCCCCACTATTATTGTGTTACTGTTGAGTTCCTCTTTTATAGCTGTTAGCAGTAGCCTTATGTATTGAAGTGCTCCTATGTTGGGTGCATATATATTTATAATTGTTATATCTTCTTCTTGGGTTGATCCCTTGATCATTATGTAGTGTCCTTCCTTGTTTCTTGTAACATTCTTTATTTTGAAGTCTATTTTATCTGATATGAGTACTGCTACTCCCGCTTTCTTTTGATTTCCATTTGCATGGAATATCTTATTCCATTCCTCTCACTTTCAGTCTGTATGTGTCCCTAGGTCTGAGGTGGGTGTCTTGTAGACAGCATATACATGGATCTTGTTTTTGTGTCCATTCAGCGAGCCTGTGGCTTTTGGTTGGAGCATTTAATCCATTCACGTTTAAGGTAATTATTGATATGTATGTTCCTATTACCATTTTCTTAATTGTTATGGGTTTGTTTTTGTAGGTCTTTTTCTTCTCTTGTGTTTCCCACTTAGAGAAGTTCCTTTAGCGTTTGTTGTAGAGCTGGTTTGATGGTGCTGAATTCCCTTAGCTCTTGCTTGTCTGTAAAGCTTTTGATTTCTCCATCAAATCTGAATGAGATCCTTGCCGGGTAGAGTAATCTTGATTGTAGGTCCTTCCCTTTCATCACTTTAAATATATCATGCCACTCCCTTCTGGCCTGTAGAGTTTCTGCTGAGAAATCAGCTGTTAACCTTATGGGAGTTCCCTTGTATGTTATTTGTCAGTTTTCCCTTGTTGCTTTCAATAATTTTTCTTTGTCTTTAATTTTTGTCAGTTTGATTACTATGAGTCTCGGCATGTTTCTCCTTGTGTTTATCCTGCCTGGGACTCTCTGTGCTTCCTGGACTTGGGTGGCTATTTCCTTTCCCATGTTGGGGAAGTTTTTGACTATAATCTCTTCAAATATTTTCTCTGGTCCTTTCTCTCTCTCTTCTCCTTGTGGGACCCCTATAATGCGAATGTTGTTGCGTTTAATGTTGTCCCAGAGGTCTCTTAGGCTGTCTTCATTTGTTTTCATTCTTTTTTCTTTATTCTGTTCCATGGCAGTGAATCCCACCCTTCTGTCTTCCAGGTCACTTATCCATTCTTCTGCCCCAGTTATTCTGCTATTGATTCCTTCTAGAGTATTTTTCATTTCAGTTATTGTATTGTTCACCTCTCTTTGTTTGTGCTTTAATTCTTCTAGGTCTTTGTTAAACATTTCTTGCATCTTCTTGATCTTTGCCTTCATTCTTTTTCCGAGGTCCTGGATCATCTTCACTATAATTATTCTGAATTCTTTTTCTGGAAGATTGCCTATCTCCACTTCATTTAGTTGTTTTTCTGGGGCTTTATCTTGTTCCTTCATCTGGTGCAAAGTCCTCTGTCTTTTCATTTTCTCTGTCTTTCTGTGAATGTGGTTTTCCTTCCACAGGCTGCAGGATTGTAGTTCTTCTTGCTTCTGCTGTCTGCCCTCTGATGGATGGGGCTATCTAAGAGGCTTGTGCATGCTTCCTGATGGGAGGGACTGATGGTGGGTAGAGCTGGCTGTTGCTCTGGTGGGCAGAGCTCAGTAAAACTTTAATCCACTTGTCTGCTGATGGGTGGGGCTGGGTTCCCTCCCTGTTGGTTGTTTGGCCTGAGGCGACCCAGCACTGGAGCCTACCCAGCTCTTTGGTGGGGCTAATAGCAGACTCTGGGAGGGCTCACGCCAAGGAGTACTTCCCAGAACTTCTGCTGCCAGTGTCCTTGTCCCCACAGTGAGGCACAGCCACCCCCCGCCTCTGCAGGAGACCATCCAATACTAGCACGTAGGTCTGGTTCAGTCTCCTATGGGGTCACTGCTCCTTCCCCTGGGTCCCGATGTGCACACTACTTTGTGTGTGCTCTCCAAGAGTGGAGTCTCTGTGTGGATGGATCTAGACACTGTCATACAGAGTGAAGTAAGTCAGAAAGAGAAAAACAAATACCGTATATTAATGCATATATGTGGAACCTAGAAAAATGGTACAGATGAACAGGTTTGCAGCGCAGAAATAGAGACACAGATGTAGAGAACAAACGTATGGACACCAAGGGGGGAAAGTGGTGGGGGGGGGGAGGGTGGTGGTGGGATGAATTGGGAGATTGGGATTGACATATATACACTAATATGTATAAAATAGATAACTAATAAAAGCCTGATATATAAAAAAATAAATAAAATTTAAAAAAATGTATTCAAAAAAAAAAAAGTGGAGTTTCTGTTTCCCCAGGTCCTGCTGAAGTCCTGCAATCACATCCTGCTAGCCTTCAAAGTCTGATTCTCTGGGAATTCCTCCTTCCGTTGCCAGACCCCTAGGTTGGGAAGCCTAACGTGGGGCTCAGAACCTTCACTCCAGTGGGTGGACTTCTGTGGTATAAGTGTTCTCCAGTTTGTGAGTCACCCACCCAGCAGTTATGGGATTTGATTTTATTGTGATTGTGCCCCTCCTACAGTCTCATTGTGGCTTCTCCTTTGTCTTCGGATGTAGGGTATCTTTTTTGGTGAGTTCCAGTGTCTTCCTGTCGATGATTGTTCAGCAGTTAGTTGTGATTCTGGTGCTCTCACAAGAGGGAGTGAGCGCACGTCCTTCTACTCTGACATCTTGAACCAATCTCCTATTTTCCTTTATTTCTAAATATTCTGACTTCTCCAGTTAATTTTATTCTTTGGAACTTGGGGAAGGCCTGGGAGGTTAAAGTTTTTCTACAAACAAGAAGCGGGTGGAGGACATGGAAGGCTCTGTCCTGGGAGGGCCCCCCTGGGTCCTGCTTGGTTACATTAGTCAAACTGGAGGCTGGATGCTGCTTTCTTCTCACCATTGGACACACCCCGAGGTGAAGATTTTATTCCACTCATGACAAAGTACCACTTGTAGGGGACTGGGCTTATCACACATTTCTGGCCCCAAAGTAAGTTTATGCCTAAACTGGGAACCTTGAGACCTGTCAATTCTGTCCGAGAGTCTTAGCTCTATAGTTTTCCTTAGGTCACTTAGCTGGCCTCATGCTCTTATCCCATAACTGCTCTACCTTCTGCCCTACCCCCGTGGTTCCTCTCTCGCCCTTTCCCTTGTGCCATTTGAAATTCCAATGTAAAGAGATTGCCTGAAATCCTCTACCTCCTCACACAGGAAACGTGGCTCCTCTTCTCCCTCCCTTCTCAAGACACTGCTTTTCTTGCTCTTTCTTCAAATGCCCCTACCCCCTTATAGGACAAGAATCAAGAGAAAAAATTTGAGGGACTTCCCTGTGGTCCATTGGCTAAGACTCTACGCTCCCAGTGCAGGGGACCTGGTTCAACCCCTGGTCAGGGAACTAGATTGCACATGCTGCAACTAAAGACCCTGCATGCCGCAACTAAATATCCCATGTGCTGCAACTAAGAGCCGGCACAGCCAAATAAATAAATAAATAATTTTAAAAAAAGAGAGAGGGAGAAAGTTTGAATATTTTCCTTGTTCCTCACTGCCTTTTCCAGCCTGTTATGTTTCCACTCTCCTGCACGAAACCTTTGTGGAGATGCTGTTGTCATCTTATGTCATATCCCCTTGGTCCCTCTATGGCTTCAGCTGCAGCTGTGTGGTCACTTCTGATGCACATTGATGCCATCCCACATCAAAAGCCTGCTGCTATGACACCTGCAGCCTTTTCTGCCTCAGTTTGCAGGTGGGAACAACTTTGAATGGGTAGGAGAGGGTAGGGAGTGAATGCTCCCAGAGGCAACCCTCTACTAGTGGGAGAGGAGTTAGTGGATCATGGCCCAGCCTTTCAGTCAGAGGATTCATTTCTGAAATGCATTCTACGTGGTTCCTCAGAGGGCCTCCAAAGAGATTGACCCAGGTGCCCAGAGCAGTTACTCACTTAACACTGCACTCTTCACTGGCTCTCTCCTTCCCTCTCTTACTCCCCTAGCTCCCTCATTTTGGCTTGATAGGATCGATTCCCCAATAAACTGCCAGTTCCTAGGTCCACTCCTCTGGCTTTCTCCCCCTCTTCTTTTGAGGTTTTGTGTATGATGTAAACAAGAGATTCAATTTCACTTTTCTATATGACATTTTTTCCAAGCTCCACATTTTTAATAGTCTTTCCTTTCCTCACTCTTCTGACATGCCCCCTGTATTATATACCAAAGTTTCATATGTGTAAACATCTAACTAATGGGGTATGATTGTTTCACGAGTTAATTTTTCCATCCCTACATCAATGCCACATCATCTTTATTTTTTTCTCTCTTTTTAAAAATTGAAGTATAGTTGATTTACAATATTATATAAATTTCAGTTGTGCAACATAGTGATTCACAATTTTTAAAGATTATACTCCATTTATAGTTATTATAAAATATTGGCTAGGGCTTCCTTGGTGGCGCAGTGGTTAAGAATCCACCTGCCAATGCAGGGGAAACAGGTTCGAGCCCTGGTCTGGGAAGATCTCATATGCTGCGGAGCAACTAAGCCCATATTCCGCAACTACTGAAGCCTGCATGCCACAACTACTGAAGCCCACGCACCTAGAGCCTGTGCTTCGCAACAAGAGAAGCCACCACAGTGAGAAACCTGCACACTGCAACAAAGAGTAGCCCCCGTTTGCTGCAACTAGAGAAAGCCCACGCGCAACAAAGACCCAACTCAGCCAAAAATAAATAAATAAATAAATTTACAAAGAAAAAATAAAATATTGGCTATAGTCTCTTGAATTCCTTTTTAAAAAAAATATTTATTTATTTTGGCTGAGTCAGGTCTTAGTTGTGGCATGCGGGATCTTTAGTTGTGGCATCTGGACTCTTAGTTGCGGCGTGCATGTGGGATCTAGTTCCCCGATCAGGGATCCAACCCAGGCCCCCTGCATTGGGAACATGGACTCTTACCCACTGGACCACCAGGGAAGTCCCAGCTCTCCATTTATTTATTTTTAAATGTCTCAGTGTTTTATAATTTCCTCTATATAGGTCACATTTTATTGGGGTTAGATTTTTGTTGAATATACTCTGATACTATGTTAGGTGGTATCTTTTTTTAAATTGAGGTATAGTTGATTTTCAGTAATATGTTAACTTCAGGTGTACAACATAGTAATTCAATATTTTTATAGATTATACTCTATTTAAAGTCTTTTTTAAGCTATGTTTTTAGTTAATTGTTGGGGATACAAATGTTTATTAATATTATGTATATTAATCTTATATGTTTCATTGCTAAATTCTCCTATTATTCCTAATCATTTGTTTATATTCTTTTGTTATGGTATTGTGAAAAATCATGTCATCTGCCAACAATTACAGCTTTAGTTCCTCTTTTTTTGTTCTGTAATCCTCTAATTTGTTTTCCTTATTGTACTGCACTGGACAGGGCTCTGTCTGATACAACATGGAATAGAAGTGGGGACATTGGGCGCTCTTCTCAATTCTTAATTTGGAAATGAATCTGCTATTTCCCAATTTAGGATAATATTTGCTGAAGGATTTTAATAGTTACTGTTTATCAGGTTAAAGAATTCCCTTCTAGTTCCAATATACAAAGAATTTTTATCCTGAATAGGCATGGGATTTTATTCAATGCTTTTTCTGCTTCTATTGAGTTGCTCACGTAGTTTTTCTCTGAATCTGTTTATGTGGTAAATTACATTTGTAGATTTTCTAATATTAAAGCATTGTTGTATAACTGGTGTTGGGCTGCACCCTGCAGGCCTGCACACTTTGTAGTTGCCCAGTTAGTGACCGAAGAAAGAGCCTGGAGACAGGGACAGAGACATCAATGGTTTATTGGACAGGGGATCTTCCACAAAGTGTCCTGGAGCGACACCCCACAGTGTGTGGCAGATGGCCTGGAAGGACATAGCGGCTTTTGCTCTGGGGGGCGTGGTGGTGGGAACTGATGTCAGTTGGGCTAGTTATCAGGGATTAATTAAGCCCTACGATTAATTGGATAGTAATGTGAGTGAAGCAGCGACTGGTTGAGCAGGAGATGTACAGAGAGCAAGAGAACAACCATCTTGAATGGCCTGACCATACAACTGGATAAATCCTGTTTGGTAGTGGTCCCTTCCATCCTCCCTCCCTCCGTATTTTCTTTCTTCCTTCCTTCCTTCCTTCTTTCCTTGCTTGCTTCCTTCCTTTCTTTCTTTCTGATTTTTTCCTCTATTTTCATTAGTGAAATAGGCTTGAAATTTCTTTGTTACAGTATCTTTGATTTTTGCATTGGCGTTATGCTGACCTCAATGAATGAGTTAAGTAGTATTTTATTTCTTCAATACTCTGGAAGAATTTAACTTTTTTTTCATTTCATTTGCCACTCATTCACTGGTTTTTCGGCTTCTAAACTTTTGTTCTATTTCCTATCTGCTGTTATCTTCACATTCTCCTTGTCTTTTATGGGTATATGCCATTTTAGTAGGGTTTCAGGAGTGAAAGGGGATAAATAACATGTGTGTGTTCAGTTTTTCATAACAAATCTGGTATCTCTATTTCTTTTTCCACTTATGCATTTATCTGTAAAGTTGGACTAATTGAGAGTTGATTGTATAAAGAGTAGATTCAGATCTGAGCTTGCATATTAACTTTAAATTATTCATTTTAATGGAAGAACTAAGAAGCCTATATAACATAAAACAGTACATAGTTAAAAAAATAATTTACCAATTCAGTAGCAATGAGCACCCCCAAAGCCCAGATAAATAGGCCTCAAATACTATTTCCCATTAAAAGTAATCAAGGAGGGCTTCCCTGGTGGCTCAGTGGTTAAGAATCCACTTGCCAATGCAGGGGATATGGGTTCGAGTCCTGGCCCAGGAAGATCCCACATGACGTGGAGCAACTAAGCCCATGTGCCACAACTCCTGAGCCTGCGCTCTAGAGTTTGCGTGCCACAACTACTGGGCCGGCGTGCCACAACTGCTGAAGCCCACACACCTAGAGCCTGTGCTCCGCAACAAGAGAAGCCACCGCAATGAGAAGTCCGTGCACCGCAACGAAGAGTAGTCCCCGCTCGCCGCAACCAGAGAAAGCCTGCACACATCAACAAAGACCCAACGCAGCCCAAAATAAAAATAAAAAAAATAAATTTATTAAAAAAAAAAGTAATCATGGATACCTGAAGGATTGTGGATGATTTCAGATCTGGGGCAAGAAGTAGACAAGATGAGGTTGCAACATCTTGTCACATGTGTCAAAAAGACTGTCATGTGAGAAATTACCTTGATGTTATGATGGCCTCTTAATATACTACATAACAAACAATCCCAGAGATCACAGAGCAGAATGGTTCACAGACAAAATTAATACCCTTGATTCATTTGGTTTATTAAATCAATTAAAAACATTTAGTGAGTAGCAATGGGAAAGAGATGTGGAAGGTTAATCCCTCTGGGGTAGGGTATAAACCGGTGGAAGACCCACTGGATGTGAATCCTGTCTACATAATGTTCATCAGCCCTACCTTTCTCTCTGCTGCAAGGACTGGGAGTGTGGATGAACAGGGAGGCTCTGCAGATGATGGTAGCTGGATTGCAAACACTCTTGCTCCCATCAAGGGGCTCAGGACATACTACCCCAAAAGATGGCACCTTGGCATATTGAATATTTTAAGCTGAAGGACTTTGAGAAAACAGCAGCAGCAGGAAGCTCACTCTCTCCTTCCCCCCTTGCCCTTCTACCCTGAAACATGTAGGTCATAAATCCTCATGTGATAGGTGCCCTACCTATGCCTGGAGGAAAGGAACATTCTTATCTCCAAAGACAGAGGAACTCGGAGAAGAATCTGTCCTTGTTAAATTTCCCCCAGTGTAGTACAATGACCTCATACTCCTCAAACTATTATTCCACCACTATGGTCCACTCTTCAGCAAACCCAGCATAAAATACTCAGGTGTGTTTCTTTGAGTCTTCATTTCCTTATGAAGTCTCCCATGTCCTGCAAAATTACATTAAATCAATGTGTAGGTTTTCCTCCTGTTAATCTTTCTTTGTCAGTTTAATTTTCAGACCCAGCCAGGGACCCTAAGAAGGTAAAGGAAAACTTTCCCATCTCCTGTACTCTGTTGTAGGAACACAAGGGCAACAATTCCAGGCTACAGCTGTAGCTTGTCAATTACTGTGATAGGCAGTTATGGGTTTTACCTGCGTGTGTCAGGCAGAGTACACAGAGTGCCACAACAGGTGTCACAGCAAATGACTGAATTAAGATTTTACAAATATTGAGTGTCTCAGAAATATCTGGTGTTTCATGTGCCTCGTGTAGATTAGTATTCACCTACTTAGTCTGTCCATTGCTTCCTATATCAACAGGTATCTGCTTTATTCATTAAGGCCTGCTCTACCTCACAAACTACTCACTTCTACACTTAATTTCTTCTATCCTCCTTATTTATTTCCTTCTCTTATTTTCCATAGCAGACCTGACTATTCTTTCTTCTTTTTTTTGGCCGCACCGTGCAGCTTGCAGAAGCTTAGTTCTCCGATCAGGGATTGAACCCGGGCTGGGCCCCGGCAGTGAGACAGTGAAAGCACCGAGTCCTAACCACTGGGCCACCAGGGAATTCCCAGACCTGAATATTCCTAAATAACATAGCAAACACACCTTACAAGGATTCAAGAGCCAATCTGAAGAGGCTCCCGTCAGCTAATGATGGGATAATTTGAGAATCAATAAGTATAATATCTGTAATGTTTGCAATGCATCAAATATGTTTAATGCCATGAGTTTATAATGACACTACAAACAAACAAACATACAAAAAAATCTTTAAATGGTAACAATTGGACGATACTAGTGAACCAGGTTGTTGTGTTCAAAACTAGCCTTTCCTGTATAAACTATCCCACTGGGTAACCATTTAGCAGATGAGGAAGTTTCTCTTCCTAGAAGTAGCCTAGCTAGTAAATGAAGCAGGAATGATAGAATTAGAACATCATAATTTTATAATGCCTAATGAATGGTTCTAGGCACTGAGCATTGAAGACTGCTAACAGAACCAAAAAAGATGACATTATGTACCTCTTGAAGGAAGAATACAATACCACATGTGAGGTAGTCTCACAAAAAATCAACTCTGATTCTGACTGAGGCTCAGTCAAGTCTACAGCATGACTCTCAGGTGTGGTCAATCATCACCTGACAACTTGTTAGAAATACAAAATTTCAGGACTTGCCTCGGACCAGAAACAGAAACTCTGAAGGTCGGGCCCTGCAATCTGTTTCAATAAACCATTCAGAAGAGACTCTGATGACCACTAAAGATTGAGAACCACTGCTCTAAATCCAATTTATAGGAAATACAGAGGAACATATTACATGACATGATAATGTAGGCAAAAAGTCCAGACTGTGGAAAAATCCAGAGACAAATGACTCAGTTTCTTTAAATGTAAATTGCAAGGAAATGAAAAAGTGATGAAGAGGAAGCTATAGATTAAAAGAGACTTGGGAAACATACGGACCAATTGCAAATTTTGCACCTTATTTGGACCCTAATTCAAATATGTAAATTGTATCCTTTTGAATTACGGTTTTCTCAGGACACATGTACCCCAATGTGCACTGCAGCACTATTTACAATAGCCAGGACATGGAAACAATCTAAATGTCCAACAATAGATGAATGGATAGAGAAGATGTGGTACATATATACACCAGAATATTATTGGGTCATTTGTAGAGATGTGGATGCACCTAGAGCCTGTCACACAGAGTGAAGTAAGCCAGAAAGAGAAAAACAAATATCGTATATTAACACATATACGTGGAATCTAGGAAAATGGTACAGATGAACCTATTTGTAGGGCAGGAATAGAGACGTAGACGTAGAGAACGGACATGTGGGCACAGGGAGGGAAGAGGAGGGTGGGATGAATTGGGAGATTAGGTTTGACATAAATACACTACCATGTGTAAAATACATAGCTAGGGGGAACCTACTGTATAGCACAGGGAGCTCAGCTCGGTACTCTGTGATGACCTAGATGGGTGGGATGGGGGGGTGGGAGGGAGGTCCAAGAGGGAGGGGATATAGGTATACATATAGCTGATTCACTTCATTGTACAGCAAAAACTAACACAACATTGTAAAGCAACTTTACTCCAATTAAAAAAATAAAACAATAATAAAACACAAATATGTAAACTGTAAAAAAATAACATTTATGAGATAAGTGGAAATTTTAACACTGTATATTTGACATTTAGGAAATGTTAATTCTTGTTAGGTGTGACAATGGCATTGAAGTTATATTTATGGGTGAAATGATTTTTTTCCATTTGTTCAAAATAAGGTTGGATGGATAGGTGAAGGTATAAGTGGAAAAAAGTTGACCGTGAGTTGCTGATAATCGGGGCTGAGTGATAGGTACCTAGGGGTCATTATACCATTTTGTATACTTTTGTATATGTTTGAAATTCTCTACAGTAAAATGGTAAAAAAAAAAATTGCCTTTGACTTTGTGGGGCTTTGTGAGAACCCATGGGAAGAGCTTTGGTTTTAAATACAGACTCCCCAGAATGGGCCCTAGTTCTTCCATTTATTTTGTAGTGGGAGTGAGCTGGATAGCTGGGCAAATCGCTTCACATCATCCTCATTTCCTTCATCTGTAAAAAAGAATAGTCATAATTAAAGGATATAATGTCTTCAAATGCTTTGCAAAGAGCTTTGCAGATAGAAGCTTCTAGTATCAAGTATCTGTGAATTCCTTAAAGCCCAGTATGGCATCTTCTAATATTTCTTCAGCACAGTGTGGGGCATATATCAGTTGCTCCTTAAGTGTTTAGCCTCAGACTTTTTTTTTTTTAATTTTATTTATTTATTTATTTATTTATTTATTTATTTATTTATTTATGGCTGTGTTGGGTCCTCGCCTCTGTGCGAGGGCTTTCTCTGCGGCAAGTGGGGGCCACTCTTCATCGCGGTGCGTGGGCTTCTCACTATCGTGGCCTCTCCTGTTGCGGAGCACAGGCTCCAGACACGCAGGCTCAGCAATTGTGGCTCACGGGCCCAGTTGCTCCACGGCATGTGGGATCTTCCCAGACCAGGGCTCGAACCCGTGTCCCCTGCACTGGCAGGCAGACTCTCAACCACTGCGCCACCAGGGAAGCCCTAGCCTCAGTTTTCTTATTCAATCAAATCATTATTTATTAAATTAATGAATGGATGAGTACATTCCAAATTCTAGGTTTCAGACCTCTAGGTTGAATCATCCATTCAGTAATTAAGACCTAGAATAAATGAATAAAAGTAGGAGACACATCCTGACCATTATGATTTAATACATTACATTATACATATTCAAATAGAATCTATTATATATATTATAGATTATATTTGCTCCCCTCCTTTCATGATGGCTACTAGGATGAAAACAGTGGAAGGTGGAAAACTCTTGTTCAGTGTAGATTTTTCAATTATGGAGAGGATCTTTCCTGAGATATAAAAATAAGCAAAGTTAAAGCTGGGACTTGGTTTTAGGTCTTCACCCTTGGAGCTCTTTTGGGTTCCACCAGAGGGCGCTCCATACCTCGTGGCTTCGCTGAGGTGTGGGAGCCCAGCATGGAGCCCACAGGAGCCTATCTGGTAGGTATGCAGTCACTCCTTTAGCAAATGTACATTGAGCCTCTACTGTGTGCCTAGCACGTTTAGGTGCTGAGGATACAGAGACGAAAAGACCTGGACCCTGCCCTCAAAGGACCCAGTCTAGAGTGGAGACAGACGTGTAAACAAGTAATGATGGCATAGTGCAGCAAGGGCCATAATAAAGGTGTTACAAGGTGTAAGGAACTATTAACTCTGGCTCCAGGGCTCAGGGAACCCTTCATAGAATGTGAGCTTAATTTTGAAAGGCAAATAAGAATTCATCAGATGGACAAAGTAGACAGAATAGCGTGTACAGATATATACGTGAAGGTAAGAACACACACGTGGTTCGTTTGGCATGGCCAAGAGTGAGTTTCAAGGAGCCTGGAAAACGTGGAAGTGGGGCTGGATAGTTGGTGGGGCCGGATCATGAAGGGCCTTATTCCATGAAAAGAGAAGAACCTCTGAGTGTTTTTTGTTTTCTTCTTTCTTTTGGCCGTGCCACTCGGCATGTGGGATCCTAGTTCCCAGATCAGGCATCAAACCCACACCCCCTGCATTTAAAGGGTGGAGCCTTAACCACTGGACCTGCAGGGAAGCTCCCCTGTTCGTGTCTATATCCAGCTGAGTAACCACAGGAGCGATCTTAAGCTCTAGGAGGGATTATCCTCTCAACACAGTTACGCACAAAAGAATTCTTTAGTTTTTTGTCTTTGAAAGGCTCCTCAGGGAGCACGTACACACTACACAAGATCTTCATTCTCCTGATTTTATAATCAGTGGCGTTTGGTTACTCACTTTCTCAACTTTTCAGATTTGATCTATGTGACTTTTAGATGTGTTGGAGAATCAAACTAGCTCTCAAAAGCGTGAAGATTTGTCATCGTTAAGGATCTCAAAAAAAAAAAAAAAATTGTGGTTCAAGCTGTTAAGGCAGTTCCAGAAGAGTCCTTCTAGAAACGTTTGGAATAATGTCAGCATCATTAGAGTAAGAGCTTGCACTCAGGGTGACAGCTTTAAATGATCATTTTTTGCTCTGTCTTTGAAAGCCTCATTTCCTCTGCTTACTGCTAGTGTAGCCCAGCAGACACTGACACTCAGAGGGCGTATAACACGGGGGCAGGCTGGAAGAAAACAGCAACGTTGCCGAGAATTTTTCCCTGTCTTCCCCTTTCAGAAGCTGGAAGCTGGGGAGGGGGAGGGGAACCCCCGGGGGGCTGGGCAGGCGTGCTTTCTCTCTCTGGCTCTGACTCACCAGGGAAGACTCACATCCTGTTTGCCTGGACAAGCAGCGGGGCTGCCCTTTCCACCCAGAAATGCTTCTGAGTCGACAAGTCCAACCTGCTTGTTCCCTTGCAGGCAACAGGCCTCGATGGGAAATGGAGGGGAGCGCAGAGAGGCTGAAATGCCTTAGCTAACTCAGCACCTTTGCTGCTTCTCAGCATTCAATGGACCTGTGATGAAAAAGAGTGGTTCTGAGGCCTTGCGGCATCTGAGGTTTTCTGAGTAAGACTGAATTTTGAGGATGAAGCACGTTAAATCTTCGATAGTTACGACTAGAAGGGTCCTTCGAAGTCAGTTGGTCCAACCCCCTCACTTTATTAGTGTGGAAACTGAGGACCCGAGAGTTTAAAGTAGGGTGACCCTACATCCCAGTGTCCCTGGGAAAGCCCTGTTTTATTTTTCCAGTGTAAATATCAATAATGCCACTTTCACTCTCAAAACAGTTCCAGTTTGCAGTGAACTAAGTCAGACAGAGAAAGACAAATATCATATGATATTATTGCTTACATGCAGAATCTAAAAAAAAAAAAAAGATACAAATGAACTTAATTTACAAAACAGAAACAGACTCACAGACTTAGAGAATGAATTTATGGTTATGGGGGGGTGGGCTGGGGGAGGGATAAATTGGGAGTTTGGGATTGACTTGTACATACTGCTATATTTAAAATAAAATGTCTTTCCATGAAAAACAAAAACAAAAACAAAAACCAACTGTTCCAGTTTGGACAGTAAATTATATGGTCACCCACCCCCACCCTAAGAGAAAAGGAAGGCTGTGAATAGGTGGGGAGCAGTAAAGAAAGAATGTTAAAGGAAAGAAACAGTTTGAGAAAGGTATAGAGAGGAAAATAAGAATGAACTTAGTATGGCAGAACTCTTTTTCAGTGATTCTGCTAAATTACATTTTCTTTCATAAAGGTTTTGCTTCTCAAGATAAAATAGAGAGGAATAAATATTAAAGTTTTGGTAATCTGCTGTTTATTACTAGTACTATGGTTAAATTCTGTTTGGCTGTTACAAACAAATTACTACAAATCATTCATATAAAAATACCAAAGAAATAAACTAGATTAGGGGAAAAACTCAAAATGGTAGACTTTTTTTGGGGAAAGAACACCTTGAGTTGACTTTGGTTTTATGAAGAAGAAAGAATTTTTAGTCAAAACTTATGCTTTCCCCATTATCCTATAAGTACTTATTTCTCAGTAGAACTCAGTTATCACTTTTTGTGAACAAGTTGGAATTGTCATGTTACTGTGTATTTGATTTGCTTTAAGATGAACAATAAATTTAATAAAAAAAAAAAAAAAGTACTTGTTTCTGCTAACCTGAGATCAGCTTACTCAATCACCAGTGTTTACTGAACACCTACAGTGTGCCAAGTACTGTGTCTGATCAATGAGACAGGGCATTTTTTCCAAGAAACAGGTAAACTTTTTTTTTAATTGAAGTGTATTTGATTTACAATATTGTTTTAGTTTTAGGTATATAGCATAGTGATTTGTTTTTTGTTTTTGCAGATTATATTCCATTATAGGTTATTATTAACTTATTAAGATATTGGGTATAACTCCCTGTTCTATACAGTAAATCCTTGTTGCTTATCTATTTTATGTATAGTAGTTTGTGTCTGTTAACCCCATACTCCTAATTTGTCTCTCCCCACCTCTGTGTCCCATTTGGTAACCATCAATTTGTTTTCTATGTCTGTGAGTCTGTTTCTGTTTTGTATATAGATTCATTTGTATTATTTTTTAGATTCCACATAAAAGTGATATCATATGATACTTGTCTTTCTCTGAGTTACTTCACTTAGTATGATAATCTCTAGGTTCATCCACGTTGATGCAAATGGCAATAGTTGACTTTTTTATAGTTGAGTAATATTCATATATATATATATATATATATATATATATATATATATACCCCACATCTTTATCCATTCATCTATTGACGGACACTTAGGTTGCTTCGAAGTAGTGGCTGTTGTAGATAGTGCTGCTATGAACATTGGGGTACATGTGTCTTTGTGAATTAGAGTTTTTGTTTTTTCCAGATATATGCCCAGGAGTGGGATGCTGAATCATATAACTCTATTTGTAGTTTTTTAAGGAACCTCTCTACTGTTCTCCATAGTGGCTGCACCAATTTACATTCCCACCAGCAGTGCAAGAGGGTTCCCTTTTCTCCACACCCTCTCCAGCATTTGTTATTTGTAGACTTTTTGATGATGGCCGTTCTGTCTGGTGTGAGGTGATACCTCATTGTGCTTTTGCTTTGCATTTCTCTAATAATTAGTGATGTTGAGCATCTTTTCATATGCCTGTTGGTCATCTGTATGTCTTTGGAGAAATATCTATTTAGGTCTTCTGCCCATTTTTTGATTGGGTGGGTTGTTTATTTATTTATTTGATATTGAGTTGTATGAGCTGTTAATATATTTTGGAAATTAAACCCTTGTTGGTCACATTGTTTGCAAATATTTTCTCCCAGTCCATAGGTTGTCTTTTTGTTTTGTTGATGGTTTCCTTTGCTGTGCAAAAGCTTATAAGTTTAATTAGGTCCCATTTGTTTATTTTTGCTTTTATTTCTTTTGTCTTGGAAGACTTATCTGAGAAAAGATTGCTACAATTTATGTCAGAGAAGGTTTTGCCCATGCTCTCTTCTAGGAGTTTTATGGTGTCATATCTTACATTTAAGTCTTTAAGCCATTTTGAGTTTACTTTTCTGGATGGTGTGAGGGAGTATTCTAACTTCCTTGGTTTACATGAGGCTGTCCAGCTTTCCCAAAACCATTTGCTGAAGAGACTATCTCTTCTCCATTATATATTCTTGCCTCTTTCGTCAAAGATTAATTGACTGTAGGTGTGTAGGTTTATTTCTGGGCTCTCTATTCTGTTCCATTGAACTATATTGTCTGTTTTTGTGCCAATACCATAGTATTTTGTAGCTTTGTAGTATTGTCTGAAGTCTGGGAGAGTTATGCCTCCTACTTTGTTCTTTTTCCTCAGGATTGCTCTGGCAATTCTGGATCTTTTATGGTTCCACATAAATTTTAGGATTATTTGTTCTAATTCTGTGAAAAATGTCATGAGTAATTTGATAGGGATATCATTAAATCTGTAGATTGCTTTGGGTAGTATGGTCATTTTAACAATATTCATTCTTCCAGTCCAGGAGCACAGGGTATCTCTTCATTTCTTTGAATCATCTTCAGTTTCCTTTATCAATGTTTTATAGTTTTCAGCATATGAGTCTTTCACCTCCTTGGTTAAGTTTATTCCTAGTTTTTTTTTTTAATGTGATTTTAAATGTGATTTTTAAAACTTTCTCTTTCTGATATTTCATTACTAGTGTATAGAAATGCAACAGATTTCTGTATATTAATCTTGTATCTTGCTACCTTGCTGAATTCATTTATTAGTTCTAATAGTTTTTGTGTAGAGATTTTAGGGTTCTCTATATAGAGTATCATGTCATCTGCAGATAGTGACAGTTTTACCTCTTCCCTTCCAATTTGGAAAACTTTAATTTCTTTTTCTTGTCTGATTGCTGTGGTTAAAACTTCCAATATTATGTTGAATAGAAGTGGTGAGAGTGGGCATCCTGGTCTTGTTCCTGAATGTAGCGGGAAGGCTTTCAGTATTCTTGTGTTATCATTGGTGACTGGTATGCACTTTTATATTGCATATCAACCTGTATTGTGACTACTTTTTTGATTTTTATTAGCCTGATCATGCCTTAAGGGCTAAGATCTTATCTTTTTTTTTTACACTTGAATTCTTTTTTTTTTTCTTTTGAATTTTTATTTATTTATTTATTTTTAATTTATGGCTATGTTGGGTCTTCGTTTCTGTGCGAGGGCTTTCTCTAGTTGTGGCAAGTGGGAGCCACTCTTCATCGCTGTGCGCGGGCCTCTCACTATCGCGGCCTCTCTTGTTGCGGAGCACAGGCTCCAGACACGCAGGCTCAGTAATTGTGGCTCACGGGCCCAGCTGCTCCGTGGCATGTGGGATCTTCCCAGACCAGGGCTCGAACTCGTGTCCCCTGCATTAGCAGGCAGATTCTCAACCACTGCGCCACCAGGGAAGCCCTTGAATTATTTTTTTAAAAAAATATTTATTTATTTATTTTGGCTGTGCCAGGTCTTAGTTGCGGCTCTCGGGATCTTCATTGAGGCTTGTTTAGTTGCGGCATATGGGCTTCTTAGTTGTGGCATGCATGTGGCATCTAGTTCCCCGAGCAGGGATCAAACCTGGGCCCCCTGCATTGGGAGCGTGGAGTCTCACCCACTGGATCACCAGGGAAGTCCCATACCTTGAATTCTTGAGGGCAGTGCCTGATACTTGGTAGTGGCTCAAAACTATTAAAAAACAAAAAACAAATAACACACACAAAAAATGAGTAATAGGACATGGAAGGAACAACATAGTGAGATTTTTGGCATAATCCAAACCTCATTTTTGACAAAATCTCCAAATATTCTCTCATCAAATCTTTTCTTTTAGGAGAGATGCCAAGAAGAGGATGCCTAATGTTTATTTCATTTACTTGTGCTTCAGAAGTCTTCCAGAATGGTGGCAGTGGTAGTGATGGGGAGGGAAGGAAGGCACCACTGGTCAGAGAGTGGCCTGAACATACAATGGAGGGCTGACTGTAGACAAGCTTGATACATTGTTTTTTTTTTTGGCCTTGCTGTGCAGCTTGCAGGATCTTGGTTCCCCAACCAGGGATTGAACCCGGGTTCTGACAGTAGAAGCACCGAGTCCTAACCTCTGGACCGCCAGGGAAGTCCCATTTGATACATTGTAATGAGACGGGGTGACTGGTATTGTAGGAAGAGTTCAAATTGGCTCTGGAGTTGAGAGCTGGGCAGGCCTGGTTTTGAATTCTGACCATGTCACTAGGTAGGTGACCTTGGGAATGCTACTTGACTTTGGCCAATTTCTCCTCTCATTCCTGTCACCAACTGTGTCAGACCTCCTCTCCCTTTCCGACTTCTGCTCCTCCATCTCCTTGCCTCATCCTAGGACAGTGACCTTTCTTCCCTAGTACACAAATGAAGTAGGAACCACTAGATGAGAATTCTCTCAGGAGGCGAAAAAATCTTTATAAACCCACACACACACACACACACACACACACACACACACACTCACACACATGGATGAAAACTTCAATTTTTGGCCCCAACACTTTCATTTTCAAAGTTAGCCAAGTCTGTGCCCAGCCTGGGCTTCCCCCTTATCTAGATTGACCATATAAATTATCTTCCACACTGTCACAGTGTGAAAGGGGTACTAATTTTTAATTTTAATTTTTTATTTTTTGGCCACCCTGCACGGCATGTGGGATCCTAGTTTCCCACCCAGGGATCGAAACTGCGTCCCCTGCATTGGAAGTGTGGAGTCTTAACCACTGGACCACCAGGGAAGTTCCCCGAAAGGGGTACTATTAACCATTACAGCAGGACAACAAGTATTAAGCAGGACTGTCCTGAGCATCCCCTGAGCATTTTTTTAAAAAATATTTATTTATTTATTTAATTTTACTTTTTTTTGGCTGCGTTGGGTCTCCATTGTTGTGCGCAGGTTTTCTATAGTTGCAGCGAGCAGGGGCTAGTCTTCGCTGCGATGCATGGGCTTCTCATTGTGGTGGCTTCTCCTGTTGCTGAGCACGGGCTCTAGGCACGTGGGCTTCAGTAGCTGTGGCACATGGGCTCAGTAGTTGTGGCTCATGGGCCCTAGAGAGCAGGCTCAGTAGTTGTGGTGCACAGGTTTATTTGCTCCAAGGCATGTGGGATCTTCCCAGACCAGGGCTTGAACCTGTGTCCCCTGCATTGGCAGGCAGGTTCTTAACCACCAGGGAGGTCTCTGAACATTCTTAACCTCTTGTTAACAATGAGGGAGGTACACTTCCTCCTGTTTGCTGGCTCATTCCCGGAAGCATTTTAACATGCTAATACTTTCCTTTCTTAAAACCAACAAATGAGCCAAAAGCTAAAAAACTTTTTTCTACCACGTTCCCTTCCAGCTACCGCCTCTTCTGCTCCCCTTCATAAGCTCTGACCATAAGTAAACCACTTCCTCACTCCCATTTACCCCTCCATCGACTGCAAAACGACCTCCACCTTTACTACTTTTCGGGTGAAAGTGCTTTTACCAAGGTCACCAGTTGGGTGATCTAGTGAATACTTTCAGTCCTTATTTTACTTGACTCTCAGCAGCACTTGATATCTTGTATATTTGCCTTTTTTTTTTTTTTTGGAAACCCCCCTCTTCCTTTAGCTTTGGGACACCACTCCAGTTATTTTCTTCTCTCTCCCTTGTGTTTACCCACTCTCTTCAGAGATCTCCTTTTCTCTTGTTCCTTAGGTGATGTTCAGCCTGTAGATTCTGTCCTAGGACCGCATCCTTTCTCACTCTACAGTGGCCCCACAATTGCCTTCTGGAAGGGCTGGAGACCTCAAACTGGCATCTCTAGCCCAGAGCTCTCTTTGGAGCTCGGATCCATTTATCCCATTTTGTACTGAACATCTCTGCTTGGCTGTCCCACAGGAACATCAAACTTGACAACTCCTCATCCTCTCCATTTCAGAGAAGGGCAGCCACTGTCCACCAAGTTACCTATGCTAAAAATTTGAGAATTATCCTTCAACACTTTCCCTCACTTCCACTTCCAATCATGTACGAATCTCCATCCACTCTGCCTCCTTCATAGCTCTCAAATCCCTACTTCTCTCCATTCCCTCTGCCATTGTTTCAGTTCCTGTCAAATCATCTGCCTGTTGATTACTGTTCCCAGAAGCAGCTTCTTGCTTTCGGTCTTGTTCCTCTCCATTGTCTCTCTCCAAATTGTAGTTGCATGATCTTTTATTTTTTAATTTTTTATTTATTGATTTATTTTTAAAATTTTGGCTGTGCTGGGTCTTCATTGCGGCGCACAGGCTCTTCGTTGTGGTGTGGGGGGCTTAGTTGCTCTGTGGCATGTGGGATCTTAGTTTCCTGACCAGGGATCGAACCTGTGTCCCCTGCATTGGAAGGCGGATTCTTAACCACTGGACCACCAGGGAAGTCCCACGTGATCTTTTAAATATACAAATCTGATCAGATCACTTTCTGCTGGAAAGTTTTCAATGTATCCCCATTGCCCTCCAGATAAAGTCCAAACTCCTTAACCCTTATCAAGGGCCTTTAGGGTCTAGCCCCTGATGAGATTTTCAGCCTCATCTCTGGTCATTCATTCTCCTTTTCCCCCTTTTCTCTCCACCCACAAGGGCTCGATGGGTATTAGAATGAATGAGTCTCTTTGTGCCTCAATTTCCTCATCTATAAAACGGGGACCTCTGCTTATCTTGCTATTATGAGGATCAGACATAATATCTGTGACATGCCTGTGGTGGTGCTGGGAACATAGTAGGCACTTGATAAATGGTAATTTTTAAATTAATGGTAATTTTTATTTGTTAAAATTGACCAATATTCTAAGGAATGATGTCTAAACTATAATGATGTAAAATAATGACTCTCAAACATTCTATTTCTAAGTTTGGTGTTGTCATTTACTTAATGCTAAGGAAACTTGGTAAATGAGGAAGCAGATTTTTGCCAACATTTTATTATGAAAAGTTTCAAACATGCAGAAAAATTGAAAGGATTTTACGGTGAACACCTATATTCCCTGCTTAGGTTCTTCAGCTAACATTTTACTATATATTAATACATGATTTATATCATATATCTATTCATTTCTCTTTTCATCCCTTTATCCACCTATCCATTAATATCTTATTTTTTGTATGCACTTTACAGTTTCAGACATCAGGACACATCCTCCTACATACTTCAGCATTAATGAGAGTTCAATATTCATTTATAATTCCTTTTAAGAATACATTGAAATAAAATTTGCATACAATGAAACACACAAGACTTAAGCATATACCATTCAAAGAACTTGGCAAATGCCTAAGCCTCTATAACCCAAACCCATATCAAGATGCAGAACATTAATATCACTCCAGAAATTTCCCTCATGCCTCTCCAGTCAATTCCTTCTCCCACTCACTCCCCCAAGGGCAAACACTGTTATGATTTTTTCCCACCAAACATTAGTTTTGCCTGTTCTAGAACTTCGTATAAGTGGAATCAAAGAGTAAGTACTGGGACTTCCCTGGTGACGCAGTGGTTAAGAATCCGCCTGCCAATGAAGGGGACACGGGTTTGATCCCTGGTCTGGGAAGATCCCACATGCCACGGAGCAACTAAGCCCGTGCACCACAACTACTGAGCCTGAGCTCTAGAGCCTGTGAGCCACAACTACTGAGCCCACGTGTCACAACTACTGAAGCCCGCGCACCTAGAGCCCATGCTCCACAACAAGAGAAGCCACTTCAATGAGAAGCCCGTGCACCGCATCGAAGACTAGTCCCCGCTCAATGCAACTAGAGAAAGCCCATGCGCAGCAACGAAGACCCAGCGTAGCCAAAAATAAATAAATAAATAAATAAAAATCTTCAGAAAAGTTGAAAAAAAAGAGTAAGTACTACTTTATGTCTGGCTAATTTTGTTCAACATAATATATTTGAGATTCATGCATGTGGTTGTATGTATCAGTAGTTTGTTCCTTTTTATTCCTGAGTAGTAAACCATCGTATGAGTATTCTATGGAGTGTTTATCTATTTTTCGGTTGATGGACCCCTGGGCTGTTTCCAATTTGGGGTATTATGAATAAAGCTTCTCCAAATAGTCTCATACAAGTAATTTTGTGGATATATAACTTCATTTCTCTTGGATAAATACCTAGGAGTGAAATTGCTAAGGTGGTTAGCTTTATATGAAACTTAGCTTTACAAGAAACTGCTAGACCTTTTCCCAGTGGTCATGGGAACAGTTTTCAATATGTTAACTAAGTATAACCACAAACAAATAAATTTACTGAGCGTTTTCTATGGGCACTGCACATAGAGCTTTACTTAAATACAGCATTTCACTTGATTCTTATACTAAGTCTATGGGGCAGATAGTATTAATTAACTAATTAATTAATTTATGGCTGTGTTGGGTCTTTGTTGCTGCGCGCGGGTTTTCTCTAGTTGTGGTGAGTGGGAGCTACTCTTCGTTGCATTGCGCGGGCTTCTCATTGCGGTGGCTTCTCTTGTTGCGGAGCACAGGTTCTAGGCGCACAGGCTTCAGTAGTTGTGGCACGTTGGCTCAGTAGTTGTGGCTTGCAGGCTCTAGAGCGCAGGCTCAGTAGTTGTGGTGCACGGGCTTAGTTGCTCCGTGGCATGTGGGATCTTCCCGGACCAGGGCTCGAACCCGTGTCCCCTGCATTGGCAGGCAGATTCTTAACCACTGCGCCACCAGGGGAGACCTATGGGGCAGATATTATTTTCATTTTACATGTAAGATAATTGAGGCACAGAGAATTAAATAACTGCCCAAGGTCACACAGCTAGTAAGTGGCCAAGCTTGGATTTGGATCTAAGCAGGTTGGACTCCAGTTCCTATGCCTCATGCTTCCTAATATTTACTAGCAAAAAAAAAAAAAAAAAAAAAGAAGAAAAAGAAGTATAAGAAGAGGCTATTTCTTTTCTCAGGAAATGAAATAATTTCCTAAGAATGAAAATTGGTCATGGTAACCAAAAGATACCACATTCATCAATAAGCACTATGTAAATGTAAATTCTCACCCAGTATTTAGATGTAGTGCATATGGTAAACAGGGAGATAGACAAATGCCTCAATCAAGGTCTCTTTATCCTCCTGGGAGACTCTTCAAGTTTATCTTTAAAGACACCCTATCTCTTCAACCCTGTGTAAATCCATCTAACTTCTCTTTGGAATATGAAGGGTTAAACTTCAGAGTCTCTTTCTTGGGCTGTTTAATAAGATTATGATGCCTCTCCTCTATAATTAAGAAAGGAGTCTGAGGCTTTACTGGAGAAGTGTACATATAAGCTGCCAAGAGGTGGGGAGGTAGAAGACATTCCTGCCCATGGTTTTACTAAGCCATTAGAGCTCAGTCTCAGATCCAGACTTGCCCTGGACTATCTGTAGGAACCTTGAGGCAAGGAGGAGGATCCAAGGGAACACACCTCTTCCTTGGGCTGAGAACCCACCTCTCATCTAGGACTCTGACAGTCTCTCTCATCTTTGAAAAGGTCTCTAAACCAGAAGAAGTTAGAAAAAAAAAAAAAAGGAGCTATAGGTTGGAATTGTTGGTTAGGGAAGGCTAGGAGTCTGAGTCTTCTGAAAACACGTAATAAGTTTATATTTTCATTCTGGCTCCTAGGCCAGGGGCCTTATGAGATGGTTGAGTATGTGGTGGTTGATGTCTCAAGGCCTTCCCTCCTTATTTGTTTTTATTTATTTATTTTTGGCTGTGTTGGGTCTTCGTTGCTGTGCTCAGGCTTTCTCTAGTTGTGGCGAGTGGGGGCTACTCTTCATTGTGGTGTGCGGGCTTCTCATTGCGGTGGCTTCTCTTGTTGCAGAGCATGGGCTCTAGGTGCGTGGGCTTCAGTAGTTGTGGCATGCAGGCTCAGTAGTTGTGGCTCACAGGCTGTAGAGCGCAGGCTCGGTAGTTGTGGTGCACGGGCTTAGCTGCTCCGCGGCATGTGGGATCTTGCCAGACCAGGGCTTGAACCCGTGTTCCCTGCATTGGCAGGTGGATTCTTAACCACTGTGCCACCAGGAAAGTCCCTCCTTATTTGTTTTTTAACTATTAAAAAAAAAAATTCAAGTATAGTTAATTTACAATGTTCAAGTGTACAGCAAAGTGATTCAGTTATACCTTGTTATTTTTTATGGTTCTGGGAAATACCA
Organism: Balaenoptera ricei; assembly: GCF_028023285.1. NCBI lineage: Eukaryota > Metazoa > Chordata > Mammalia > Artiodactyla > Balaenopteridae > Balaenoptera > Balaenoptera ricei. The sequence goes on from NC_082646.1 coordinate 14,153,750, forward strand.
AATTCTCTCCTCTGGTCACATGTTAGCTACTCCCAACAGATATATTTGTCAGGATCAAGTCCATACACCTTCAGATGGCGAATGAGGACCCTCAATATCTGGGCCCAACCTCTCTCCAGCCTCCTGAACTGCCACTCCTCCCTATGCACTAGATTTGAGGAATTGCTTGCAGGTTCCTGTGGATACCACATTCCACCCATCCGTTTCTCTTCTCTCCTCTCTATTCAGCCTTTTAGGACTGGTTCAAAAGTCACAAATATGGTAACTACTGGCTTACATACACACCCCACCTCCTAATCCTCTTTAGACTGATTCTTCCCCCCAGGCAGAAATGTCTTATTCTACTTTTTTTTTTTTTTTAAATATTTATTTAATTTAAGAAGTCCTTCTTATTCTACTTTGTATTTCTAGCCTAGCATATAACAAAAATTTCATAAAGCTTTTCTAGTAAGAAAGACATATGGACCAAAAGTTTTGAGTAACTAAATACTTTATTTGAACCACCCCAAGCGCTAAATTATTTATTTTCCTTGCTTCACAGAATGCTATTTTCATCTTGTGGTAAAAAAACACATTTTTCCCTAGGATGCTAAGACAACAATTTTTACAAATATTGATACAAGCCAGTTGTCCTTTTTGTCTTCTGAGCCCCCAGTGAGTTTCCTACTGACCACGGTCTCAGTATCCATTAGAAATATTTTTAGGAAATGTGTAGGGGAAGGGACAGATGAGGTGCTTTCAAAACTTAGTATGCCACGAATTTTAATGACAATCAGAATTTTTCTCTGGAAAAGTTTAGAGAGAAAGTAATGTCTCTGAAAACTTCACTTTTCTTCTTTTTAAACTCCAGAACTCCTCTTCTTTTTCTCTCATTTGCCCAGATACGAACTGAACGGTAACGTAGGCCTTACCCAGATGCCTCCAGCTCTCATCAGACTCCCGCTGACTGGCATCCTGGGGACTCTTAGGGACAAACGTCCTTTTTCTTTAGTGTTTTCTCTACTTAGCAAGTCCAGCCCTTGGCCTCTCCCCTCCCCACCCAGGGAGGAGAACCGGGTGACTCTCCTGCTAACTGGAAGGAATTGGGTGTTGCCGGGCACACAGCCAGGAACTTGAACTCTGCTGAGGAATGGCGCCTGGGCAGCGGCCGACTCCCCAGAGCCATGCTGGCAGCCAGCTCACAGGGCGTCTGGCTACCTGGCAGGGGGGAATCTTCTCCTCCTGACAAAGGGGCAGTTTGTTCAGTCCTTCTCGCCCCGATTCCTCTCATGCTGCTGTTCACTGCATCCCTGAGCCTTTTGGTAACCCTACCTCTCACCAAAGTTTGCAATTTGTGGTAGACTTCAAAACTTCAGGCTTTACCTCTCCAGAGCTGCACTGCCCTGCAATCTGAAAACCAACAAAGAGGCTCAAGTTTCCTTAACTCCTTTTCCTTCAGGCTCCTGGAGCTGAACTCTTTGGACCTACATACCAGAAAAGCTCTTTTATCCTATCACCATTTGAAATGTTTCCCCAGCATTTCCGACCTAGAAGCTGACAAAGGAGCTAAACATTCTGTGTTCAGAAACACTCTTCACAGGACACTCACGCTGGGACACCGCTGATCTTCATTTGGGGGAGCCCCTGTTTTCTCAGTTCTAATGGGGACTGATTTTTGCTGTTGTTTACCTTTTTTTGCTCCATCATGATGACATCTTTCTCCTGCTGCTTTTCTCTCCTCCTTTGCTTTTCTTTTTCTTCCGTAATCTGCCTCTCTCTAGGTGGAATTTTCTCTTTGCTTCCCTCTTTATGCTGTTTTATTTTTTCTAGGTAGCTTGCCCCTTCCTCCCCCTCCTGGAAACTTCTTTGTTCCAGGGTTTCACTAGGAGATTTTATGAATCACTAAAGAGCTTCTAGATTGCTAATCCAGGGATAAGGGCAATTTGTTTCTTCTGTTCTAGATTAGATTCCTGGTCAAGCCTACTTCTTAACTGTGTGCGTAATCTTCATCCCCCTCCTACTGCTGTTTCCACGCTGCTTCATTAATCTGTAACAATCACCCATCGTCCTTCCAGACAAGGAGGCACCTTTTCTCATTTAAAGTCCTCAAATCTTTAGATTTCTCAGACAGATGGCTGCCCCCAAAATGGCAGATAAAATCTGAGGTACAAAAAAGTTATTAGGAAAAACTTTTCCTTGAGAGTCCTCTGTCTGATTGTTCACATTAGCTATTATTTTGTGGAAAGAGAACTAGATTTAAGAGTCAAAAAAGGGGATTTAAGACTCTGCATTTCCATTGCAGGGGATATGGGTTGGATCCCTGGTTGGGGAACTAAGATCCCACATGCCGTGCAGCCAAAAAAAAAAAAAAAGAGCTGGGATGACGTCCTGATTCCTCTTTAAATCCTTTAAACGTAAAGGGTCATTAAACACTGAGATTTGTTTTGGTCAGTCTATTTTAGGTGGGTCTCGGGGAAAGGTAGCAGCTAGAAAAGGTACAGCAATCCTTGTGGTAACATTTGGCTAAAATTGAGGGTATAAACTGTAGGACTTTTTGAACACAGAGGGTCCTAAGGAATTCTGATTACTTTGGATTTGGGAACCCAGTTTTCGCTGCTGTGGCCCCAGGGAGGTGCTTTGATAAGTGGAATCACTGCAGGTAGGTTCAGCATTCACTTCTCAGGCGAGCCTGAAACCTGTTTTTAAAAAAACGTGTGTGTGTGGGCCAGAACCAAAGCAGCCTGGGACATTTCAGACGGGCACCACCTCCTCTGGCTGTTTTCAAGGCCATCCAGAGGCCAGGGTCCAGATAAACTGAAAAGTTAAGACAGGACTGCATGGGACTTTCTGCAGACGCGCTTGTAGCACAGAGGGTGGGAGGGAGGAAAGGAAGGAGGGAAGGAGGGCGTTGGGAGCTGAGGCCCCACCTTTCATTCCAGCACCGGCAGAGCAGGAATAACTCACAGGCACGGGTGCTCAGGTTCCCATAGGTGAGGGACTGACTCCCCTCTCCGGAAAAACGCAGTGTGCTTTCCTCCTGGAGTGGCCTTGGCAGGGTGCTGGAGCGCTCGGTCTGCCCGGTCTGGTCTCTGGGGCCAGGGCTGGGTTTCCCTCATGTATGGCAAGAGCCCTATGCGTGCTGTGCTTTTTCTCCTCGGCGTACAGCTCACAGGTAAGAGCTCTCGGGCTTCTCTGAGCCTACCTCCTTCACTGCCTACCCTATAAAGTTAGCTAATTGTCGAAGAAGTTGCAAGAGTCTTTTTTTGGAGCCTGAGCCACAGTTGCATTTCGTTTTAGTTTTGACTTTAGTGAAACTGAAGTGGTGGGTTGTTGTGGGGGAGTTGCTTTTGGAAAAACAGGTTTAGGTGTGTTCTCAGGTGCCAGTGATTCAGGCACAGAGAGGGTTTTCTAATCTCAGGTTACACACCATTTTTTGTGGCTACTCTCAAACTCCCACTGCTGGCAGAACCTGGCACTTCGATTTCTGTGTGTGGGTCTTGTCTGGGGCTCTCGGCAGCACTGGGAAAGCTGAGATTGTTAAGGAGAGAGACCCACTGTGGCTTTGTAACTGCCCCAACATGCACATTCTAAATGTAAATATCATGCTAAAAAAATGCCATGTGGTATAAAGGTTCCAGCGGCGCAGGCAAGCTAAACTGTCTGGGACTGATTAACTCAGTTTCTGCAGAAGACTAGGAACAGTGTGAAATTCACATAACAAGGACACTTTCTGGAAAACTTACCTGCTAGGGGACCATCAGACACATAACATACAATGCTTAATCTGAATACATGTCTAATTCATGTTCTGATTAGTTCTGATGTTTTGTTTCTGCTTTCAATTTTATTTGCCGATGTTTGTAGTTTGTTACAGCAGTTTTGAAGTGGGTACCATGAGGCTAGGGTATCATGCTTTGGAGAAAGTGAGAGCACTGTGTGGTATTTTTAGTTGTTTAAGGAATGGGAGGGTCAAGGTTGCATGTAGTAGGAGTATGTAGACTCTGAGTGAAGTGAGTTTGAGTGAGAGCTGGGGCATCTCAGTTCTGTTTGATGCCCTACTCAGACCTTTATTTTGGTAGTGTCAGCAGAAATTCTCTTAATACACATCTCCTGTTAACCCTTCCTTTCCCTTTTTTTTCATTGCAGCTCTTTGGCCAATAGCAGCTGTGGAAATTTACACTCCCCGTGTGCTGGAGGCTGTCAATGGGACCGATGTTCGGTTAAAATGCACTTTCTCCAGCTTTGCCCCTGTGGGTGACACTCTAACAGTGACCTGGAATTTCCGTCCTCGAGATGGGGGGTCTGAGCAGTTTGTAAGTAAGGGTCCCTTGGTTAGGAAAATAAGCCAGTCCATTTCTCCTTGCCCTTCCTGTATTTTTCTTAGCAACAAGCACAGGGTAAAGCTGGGAAACAAATCAACAGACAGAACTGAGAGGCTGGCGAAGGGGAAAGCAAGAGGTTCTTGCAGGAGAGCTGCAGATGGGACAGTCAGGCTTGCTTGCATTTCTCTTCTGGTCCTGCCATCTCAGCCTCCCTGCCCAGGTACCAAATAAGACCTTTGGCCATTTCTCCTCTCTAGGTTTTCTACTACCATGTGGATCCCTTCAGACCCATGAGTGGGCGTTTCAAGGACCGGGTGGTCTGGGATGGGAACCCTGAGCGGTATGATGTCTCCATCCTCCTCTGGAAGCTACAGTTTGATGACAATGGGACATACACCTGCCAGGTGAAGAACCCACCTGATGTTGATGGGCTGATAGGGGAGATCCAGCTCAGCGTTGTGCACACTGGTAGGTGATGCAGAGAAAAATCGTTTTGGAAAGCGTGAGAGCTTGTAGAAAAGAGAGGGGCAAACTTTTGTGATGGCTGAAAGAGTAGAGAGAAGGACCAACCCTTTGGATCTGGAAACTGCAGAGGGAGAGTGAAGAGTCCTGGGGTAAAAAAGAGAAAGGCTTTGTTTGGCTGTGGAAAGAAACAGAAAATAAAGGGACCTAAGGAATCTGTTACAAAAATGGCATTGAGATCGTGAAAGGGAGAGGAAGCAACCCTCTGATAAAGGCTAACACAATAGGTCCATTCATTCACTCACTTATTCACAAGGTACTATTGAGTACCTACTCTACATCAAGCACTGTCCAAAGTTCTTGACATGTACTATCTCATTTAATTCTCACAACCACTGTTGGAGGCAGATACCAATAAGGGTAGTTATTGTTTATTGAACACTTCCCATGTGCTAGGGGATTTACGTATCATATCTAATCTTTACATATCATATCAATTTATTGTGCTTTTAGTGTGCTCCCCCCCACCCATTTTACTAATGAGGAAATCGATGCTCATAGAGGTTAAGTCACTTGTCCAAAGTCATGGAGCTCATAAATGGAGTCACTCAGAACTCAAACCCAAGCATCTCTGTCTCCAAAATTGTGCTCCAAACTAAGGCACTGTATTGCCTGCAGTTCTATAAAGGACAACCTGGAAAACTGCCAGACAACAAAAAGCAAAGACCATAAAACTTACAAGTTGTAAATCTGGGTTTGAGTACTGCTACAGTTTACCAGCTGTAAATAACTTTTCTTTTTCTCCTGTAAAGTGAGAATAATATAGCAAAGATTATGGTGAGGATAAAATGAAGTAATAAAAATAAAACCCCCCAAACTCTTGAATTGTACTGAAAATTATAATAGTTACCATATATTGAAAGTTTATTATGTGCAGGCACAGCGTGGAACAATTTACATAAGCAATTTTAGTTTTTATAAGAACTCAAGAAGTGAATATTGTTGTCTCTATTTTATACACTGAAGAAACAAAGACGTTAATTACCCCAAATCACACAGGACCTGGTACTTTAACCTAGCTGTCTCTGCTGTATGCTCTTAACCAACACACAACATTACTACCCAAAACGTAAAAGCCTATAAAGTGGTATCATTTCCTCCTTTCATTCCTATTATCATCCTTCAAGACCCTATCAATAGAGAGCTGTATGATCTTGGAGAAGTCATTTGAGTATTGAAAGAAGTAATGTAATATCTTTGGCTCTCAGTTTCTTATCCTGCAAAATGAACAGGTAGATAAGAACACATGGTTCTTCAACATATTGGGATCACTACTCTTTGAGAACCTAATGAATGCCATAACCCCTGTTTACCACAAACGATGTACACACACAATATGACATAGATTTTGTGGGCTTGTGCCCTGCTCCCCCCATCTTCCTTCATAGACTCCAGGCTGGGAACCCCTGGGCTAGATATTCTCTAATGTCTTTTCTGGCTCTGAGGGTTCGTTGAAATTTAAATCAGAAATCAAGGTAAAAATTAAGAGACCCAGGCTTCACAGACTCTAGCCTGGTTTAGGGACCCTTCCCTTTGGGTTCTCTCTTGCATCATATATCCACTAGACTATAGTTACTGATTTACTTGTCTATCTTTCCAGTGGGCGTGAGTTCCTTGAAGATAATGTCTTTTTTGGCTTTGTATTTCCATCAGAGTCCCTGGAACATAATAGGCCCTTAATAAGCCTGAATAAATGACTGACTGCATGACAGAGGGGAAAAGGATTCGGGGAGAAATAGTTTAGACACTGGATTCGATTAGGTCAGCAATAACCTTACCCCACTAGGTAGCTCAATTGGCCAAGTGGTTCTCAAACTTTTAGCATGCATCAGAATCATCTGGAGGACAAATTAAAACAGATTGCTGGGCCCCCCCCTGTAATTCAGTAGGTCTGGGGTGGGGCCTGATAGAACTTGCATATCAAAGTTTTCAAGTAATTCTGTAGCTGCTACTCCTAAAACCAAAGTTTGAGAACCACTAAAGTAGTCTGTATGTTTTTCCTACTTTTTTTTTTTTTTTGCCACACCACGCAGCATATGGGATCTTAGTTCCCCAACCAGGGATTGAACCTGCGCCCCCTGCATTGGAAACACGGTGTCTTAATCACTGGACCGCCAGGGAAATCCCTGTAAGGCTTTTCTACTGCTACTAGACTTTACAAAATTAATATCGTAGAAGAAAGGAAGATTACATTTCAAGATGAAAATACACCCCTTAAATGATTCCATTTAAGGATGAATATCTTGGGACTTCCCTGATGGTGCAGTGCTTAAGAATCCGCCTGCCAATGCAGGGGACACTGGTTTGAGCCCTGGTCCAGGAAGATCCCACATGTCGTGGAGCAACTAAGCCCGTGCACCACAACTACTGAGCCTGTGCTCTAGAGCCCGTGCGCCACAACTACTGAGCCTGCGCTCTAGAGCCCGTGCGCCACAACTACTGAGCCTGTGCTCTAGAGCCCGTGAGCCACAACTACTGAGCCTGCGTGCCACAACTACTGAAGCCCATGCGCCTAGAGCCCGTGCTCCACAACAAGAGAAGCCACCGCAATGAGAAGTCCGTGCACCGCAACAAAGAACAGGCCCTGCTCGCCGCAACTAGAGAAAGCCCGCACACAGCAACAAAGGCACAATGCAGCCAAAAATAAATAAATAAAATAAATAAATTTATTTTTTTAAAAAAGGATGAATATCTTTAGATTTCATTATAGTCTTCCTCTTTTCAGAACCCCAACTTGATCTTTTCTCCTTACAGTACGCTTCTCTGAGATCCACTTCCTGGCTCTGGCCATTGGCTCCGCCTGTGCACTGATGGTCATAATAGTAATTGTGGTGGTCCTCTTCCAGCATTTCCGGAAAAAGCGACGGGCTGAAAGAGCTCATAAAGTGGTGGAGATAAAATCGTAAGGCTGGGCAGTTCTGGGAAAGTCTTCTTTTAACACTGTTTTATGGCAACACTTGGTATTTTATAGTGGGGCTAAATAATTGTTGAACAGATGTCCTTCCTCTTGAGTTTATCTTACATAAAAGAATTCAAATTCACAGGATGGATAAATTAGGGTGTGAATTAGTAACTTTAGCTTTTTTTAAATTGAAGTGTAGTTGATTTACAATGTTGTGTTAGTTTAAGGTGTACAGTAAAGTGATTTATATATATATATATATGTATTCTTTTTCAGATTCTTTTCCCTTATAGGTTAATACAAAATATTGAATATAGTTCTCTGTGCTATACAGTAGGTCCTTGTTTGTTCTCTATTTTATATATTATAGCGTGTATATGTTAACCCCAATCTCCTAATTTATCCCTCCCCACTCTTTCAAACAAACAAACAGTAAGTTTGTTTTCTATGTCTGTGGGCCTAGTAACTTTAGTTTCTTAATTTTACAGATTTTATTATAAGCTTTCTTTACTATGCAGGATTTGATATTATAAAAATTTACTTATGTAAAGCTTTTCTAGGATATTCCTCACTTTAAAAAAATAATTAATTAATTAATTTTTGGCTGCGTTGTCTTCGTTGCTGCACACGGGCTTTCTCTAGTTGCGGCGAGCGGGGGCTACTCTTTGTTGCAGTGCGAGGGCTTCTCATTGCGGTGGCTCCTCTTTGTTGCAGAGCACGGGCTCTAGGCGCACGGGCTTCAGTAGTTGTGGCAGGTGGGCTCAGTAGTTGTGGCTCTCGGGCTCTAGAGTGCAGCCTCAGTAGTTGTGGCACACTGGCTTAGTTGCTCTGCGGCATGTGAGATCTTCCTGGACCGGGGCTTGAACCCATGTCCCCTGCACTGGCAGCTGGATTCTTAACCACTGTGCCACCAGGGAAGTCCTGGATATTCCTCACTTTTAATGTAAAGCATACATTTCTAAGAACCACTGGGCTGTCAGCAGGGGCTCTATGAATCAGTGCCTAGCAAAGTCAGCCATGCTGATATAAGGTGCTTAATATTTTTTTTATTGAGATAAAATTTACATATAATAGAATTCATTACTTAATGTTCACAAAGTTGCGTAACCATCACCACTAATTCCAAAATATTTTCATCACCTCCACAAAAGAAACTCCATACCCTTTAGCCATCACTCCCTATTTTCCTCTCTCACCTGCCCCTGACAACTACTGATCTGCTTTCTGTCTCTATGGATTTGCCTGTTTGGACATTTCATATAAAGAGGATCATACAATATGTGACTTTTTATGTCTGGCTTCTTATTTATTTATTTATTTATTCATTTATTCATTCATTTATTTATTTATTTAGCTGCCTTGGGTCTTCGTTGCTGTGTGCGGGCTTTCTCCAGTTGCGGCGAGCGGGGGCTACTCTTCGTCGCGGTGCCCGGGCTTCTCATTGCCGTGGCTCCTCTTTGTTGCAGAGCAGGGGTTCTAGGTGCACAGGCTTCAGTAGTTGTGGCTCACAGGCTCTAGAGCACAGGCTCAGTAGTTGTGGTGCACGGGCTCATTTGCTCCGTGGCATGTGGGATCTTCCCGGACCAGGGCTTGAACCCTTGTTCCCTGCATTGGCAGGCGGATTCTTAACCACTTTACCACCAGGGAAGCCCTGTCTGGCTTCTTTGACTTAGTATAATGCTTTCAAAGTTCATCCATGTTATAGTACTTCATTCTTCCTGTGGCTGCATAATATTCCATTGTATGCATATACCACATTTTGTTTATCCATTCAGTTGATGGACATTTAGGTTTTTCCCACTTTTTGGCTATTTCGATTAATGCTACTATGAACATTCATCTACAAGTTTCATGGGCATATGTTTTCAATTCTCCCGTGTATATAACTAGGAGTGGAATTACTGGGATATGTAGTAGCTCTGTGTTACCTTCTTGAGGAATTGCTAGACAGTTTTCCAAAACAGCTGCACCATTTTATATTCCCACCAGCAATGTATGAGGGTTCCAGTTTGTCTACATCCTCAACAGCACTTGTATTGTCTGTCCTTTTGATTATAGCCATCTAGTGGGTGTGAAGTGGTATCTCATTGAGGTTTTCATTTGCATTTTCCTAATGACACTGAGCATCTTTCCATGTGTTTATTGGCTATTTAAATATCTAATTTGGAGATGTATCTATTCAAATATTTTGCCCACTTTAAAATTAGGTTATTTGTCTTTTTATTGTTAAGTTTTAAGAGTTTTAAAAAATATATTTTGGAGTATACAAAAGCGTCTTATTAGATATAGGATTTGCAATTATTTTCTCCCATTCTGTGGGTTGCCTTTACACTATCTTGATTAGTATCCTTTAACTTTTGAAGAAGTCCAATTTATCTTTTTTTCTTTTGTTGCTTGTTTTGTTGGTGTCATATCTAAGAAACCACTGTCTAATCCAAGGTCAAAAAGATTTATGCCTATGTTTTCTTCTAAGAGTTTTACAGTTTAGTTCTTACATTTAGGTCTTTGATTCATTTTGAATCAATTCTTGTATATGGTGTGAAGTAGGAGTTCAAATTTATTCTTTTGCAGTTGTAATTTTTCAGCTGTCCCAGCACCATTTGTTTCTTTTCCTCAAGAAATATTTACTATAGTAAATAGAATTGATTTTTAAGGAGACTAATGAACCCAACTCTGAGTTGGTTTGAATAGAATACAATCAATAAAGATGACTTCTAGGTGAGTCTTTTTTTGTTTTTGTTTGTTTTATTTTTTATTTTATGCTTTTCTTTTTTGAATAGGAAGTAGAATTAGAGGTAGAATACTAATGGTAAACTAAGGTGTCTGCTTTAAACCTGGAGTTCCCAAATGATATTCTCTTCTAGAAATATTCTGAAAAGTGTCTAAGTTCAGATACCCAGGGTCATGTGGAGGTATGAGTATTATTAGATAGTGCTAATAGGTTTAGCACTCTGTAAGCTTGGATCTACTCCCAGGTGCATACAATTCTTCCCCAAATTTGGGGGAATATATCTCACCTGAACCTTTGTAGGATTTGCCTCCCTTGCTTCTTGCCTTGTTCCCCTGACATTGGTTTCTGCTTCTATGTTACAGAAAAGAAGAAGAAAAGCTCAACCAAGAAAAAAAGGTTTCTGTTTATTTAGAAGACACAGACTAACATTATTAGATGGTAAGGTTCACAAATGGGTTCATTTCTTTCCTTAGCTTTTTTTGGCTGCATTGGGTCTTCGTTGCTGTGCGTGGGCTTTCTCTAGTTGCGGTGAGCAGGGCCTACTCTTCCTCACGGTGCGCGGGTTTCTCACTGCAGTGGCTTCTCTTATTGTGGAGCACGGGCTCTAGGGCAAGGGCTTCAGTAGTTGCAGCACATGGGCCCTAGAGCACATGGGCTTCATAAGTTGCAGCACGTGAGCTCAGTAGTTGTGGCTCTCAGGCTCTGGAGCGCAGGCTCAGTAGCTGTGGCTCACAGGCTTAGTTGCTCCTCGGCATGTGGGATTTTCCTGGACCAGGAATCAAACCCGTGTCCCCTGCATTGGCAGGCGGATTCTTAACCACTGTGCCACCAGGGGAGTCCCTCCTTAGCTTTCTTATATGGCTCATTTCTACTGTGGATCTCCCAGATTATATGATAGGTGTTTCCTGTATGAAATTACAGGAGTTGGGCAGAGAGATGAAAGGCTTCTCTTGTGTTATCGATGGCTTCCCCTTTGAGTGTGTTTTGTGCAAAGGACAGGAAGCTAGACCCTACTACCAGTAAAGCTGAGATAATTCTATGATTATTTGAGGCTTTGGGGTTATATTTACCACCACAAAGAATAAATTAACTTTCAACATGTAAATAAATTTTTTTAAATGAAAGAATATCTGCTTTTTTTCTTTTGTTTTATTGTAAACTAATCATGGCATTTAAGAGAGTGACTCAATAGATATGCTTGCCATTTTGATAGGAGAACTTTTGTATTATTTGGAATTGATTTCTACTCCTCTCATTTAGTTATTGGGACTATGAATCCAATTTTAGTGGTGTGTAGTTTTGTTTTTCCATTTTTTAGGTTTATTAGGCTTAAAAGGTAGGATGATTTATTTTTCATATGATCACAATTTCTTCTATTCTCTGAAGTAGGTCCACTATTATTATTTGCAAAAGGAGCCACATTTTAAAAAAAAATTAATTAATTAATTTTAATTTTTGGTTGTGTTGGGTCTTCGTTTCTGTGCGAGGGCTTTCTCTAGTTGTGGAGAGCGGGGGCCACTCTTCATTGCAGTGGGCGGGCCTCTCACTGTCACGGCCTCTCTTGTTGTGGAGCACAGGCTCCAGACGCGCAGGCTCAGTGGTTGTGGCTCACGGGCCTAGTTACTCCGCGGCATGTGGGATCTTCACAGACCAGGGCTCGAACCCGTATCCCCTGCATTGGCAAGCAGATTCTCAACCACTGCGCCACCAGGGAAGCCCCCAGGAGCCACATTTTTATAGCCTAAAGCTCCAGTGAAAGTTCTCAAGGATTTATAAAATAGAATATGGAGAAAAATGGTTCTATTGTAAACCTAGAAAAAAAGTTTGGTGTCAGAGAGATTTTTACCAAGGGCTATTTTTAAAATCAAGCAGATTTTCTAATAAGCCAGAGTCATGGAAAATAAAGATGGAGGCTAAGATTGAAAAAAATTTAAGGATTCCAAAAAAGAGGGAATATATTTATACATATAACTGATTCACTTTGCTGTACAGCAGAAACTAACACAATATTGTAAAGCAATTATACCCCAATTAAAAAAAAAAAAGATATATAAGGAATTAACACAGTCAAGTGCAGTGTACGATCCCTGACTGGATGGATACTAATTTGAATAAACTAGTTGTAAAAAAGATTTGGGGGGACAATGGGAAAGTCTTAATGTGAAAATTTTCAATCTGGACAATAGGGAATTATTGTTAACTTTTATTAGGTATAATAAGGGTATTGTAGTTACATAGGAAGATGTCCTTATTTTAAAAATGCATATTGGAGTATTTAGGGTTAAAATGTCAGTAATTTGTTTTAAAAACTTTAGCCCCCACCAATATATGTATTTATAGCAAATAAGGAAAAAAAAAAAACAAAAAACCTTTAAAATTAAGTGATAGTGAATTCCATACACTGCCTTCTTTACTTTTCTGTATATTTGATTTTGTTTATAATAAAGGGGTTGGAGTGATGGTGGGGGTGGGAGAGAGAGAGAAGAATGAATGCATGTGAGTGAGCAGCTACGGATCATCCAAGTGTCCATGCAAGGCAGAGACTATGAATTAAGGACACTGACCCTCAGAAATATGTAATAAGGATCAGGAAATTTCTTTTAAAAGTTAAGTTAGAAGAGGACAAATATACTTAAGAATGTTTTCCTTCACGATGGAGAATAGATTATATATATACGTATGTATTCATAATGCCAGGTACTCCTATTGCACTCTTGCCATATACATTATCCATTTAAACTTTTATTTCGTATTTCAGGAAGCTGAAGATTTCCAAGAACAAGAACCCTGAGATAAGTTGGAGTTAATGGAAGCTTTTCTTTGGCTTTTCCAGTTGTGACCTGTCTTCCAACCAGCTCTGCAGTATATAACCACCTAGACAAGCAACGTTCCTCTGGTGCCAGCATAGGGCCCTTCTTGAGCAGATACCAGCAGACTCACACACAGCCCTGTTACTAAGGTTTTATTTAATTTCAGAGTACAAATATTGTATTTTTTTCAAATGCTCATTAGCTTTTATATACTAGGAAGCTACATTTTTGCCCTTAAACACTCCTTGTGGATTATGACTTGTATACATATATATTGGCATCAAATGGGATAAAAGTCAACTTGTGTGTCATAACATTTCCTTTAATATATTAGCTTCCTTAGAGCAGCATTCTTGCTACTAAAGTTAACATGTTTACTCTTTCCTTCTCACACTCTCGATTAAAAGGTGAGCTAGTTCTCCCAACTGTTTTTGATTAACAGAAAATCCTAAATTCAATCTGTTAAAGAACAGTTTGATTTTTATGGCTCTCCTTAAGTATGGGACACATTTTATCAAATTTCTTTCAATACCCTAGATGGCAGGTTTTTGTTTTTGTTTGTTTTTGGTCAGTTGATCCAAGGTTTACAGTAGTACAAGTCTAAACCACAGAGTAACTAGGGAAGGTTACAGAAATGCTAGTAGATTGACAAACACCACCTCAAGATGAATTGCTTGTCACTTTTTTTCTCTTCTGTGACAAGCAATCAACAGCTCAGAGCTTTCATGAGCAGTGAATGACTGTTTAGCTTACTATAGTTTTTCCCCCAATTCAATTATTTATAACAACAGAGCAAAATCTATGCTCATTTGTAGACTGGAATCATTAAGCTGTTAAATGGAAGGTTTCTGAAGGAGTATATTACAACTAAAAAATTTAGAGCTAGTGAAAAAAATCACCCTAAATGATAATAATTTTGTATAGTGTTATACAAAGCTCTGAGAACTGGAAGAGATTAAAATTTTTTCTTTTATTTATTTTTTAATTCAGTTGCTTATTTGGGGGGAGGATTTGGTATGGGGGCAAAGAAATACCAAAACTAACAGAATGAAACCAACTTTGTTTTTTTTTTTCTCTTATATTAGTAGATAAAACAAACTTTATAAGTGGGTCATGGAAAGAAGAGTGCTTTTGAAAAAGTGTCTAGTCTCCCAGTGTCTTTCCAAACTTAAGCTACTGCAGCACTTATTTAAAGAAGAGAAAACATCTAAATGTTTAGGAACCTCTCCCTCTAGCCCCTGCCCCCCATGTTTACAGCTTGATATTTTCAGTTTTCACCAACTAGGCTGAAGATGTTATTTCTTTTAAAACTGGAATTTCCAAATAGTTTATCTGTATTTAAAGATGATGAACTTTGATGTTTTTTCCAGTACTAAAAAAAAACCTGGTATAATTTACATATGAACCTTGATTCTGAAATGCATTCCATACCTGTCTCATTTTGCCTTTTATACTGTCTAAAAAAGTACAGTTTCAGTACCCAGTTTTGAAAGTAAAAATTAGATTTAAAGTCTATATTACCTTTCACATTTTCTATTTTTCTCCATAATTCAACCTTTGAAAATATAGTAACTGGGTATTTCTTCAAACAGATGGCCTGGGTGATGTTCCATAAGTGTAAAGAGGTAGTTAAAAATTCATGGAAGGTTTTTCCAGCAAAATTGTAGCTTTTGTGTCTTGGCTAAATATTCAAGTGTTCATATAGCCCGGCTGTTCAGTGTCTTTTATTTGAAGAGAACTTCTGTATTGTAACTTATTTTTTATTGTGCCTTAAACACTATGTAAATAACCTTCAGTAATAAAGCATTACAATTATATAATTTGCTTTTATGCAAATCTAAAATTTTTACATAGCAGGTCACAGAAAACTGATGGGAATACATTTTATCTTCATTGAAAAATTTTCTTAGAGGCAGCCTGGAAGTCAATAATGGATAGAATTAGTTTCTACTGGATAAATAAACCTGTATGAATTTCCACATTGCTTCAAATAACCGAGAATTGGGCACAACCAACTACTTAGTTTGGGGACTCTTTTGAAGGAACAGTATCATCTCTTCCATTTGATACTCTTGCATTACCTTCTTAATAGAGAAAACTACCAGCTTTCAAGTCTAGTAAAGGAATGGGAGTTGAAAAACGGAAAGTTATTAACTTTCCCAAAAGCTGAAGCATATTTTCGTTCCTCTCTTGCTTTCATTAAATATACATAGATTCCAGGAGAATAGGTTGACTAATGATTAGAGCAGGGTACCATCCCATCTCTTTTTCAGAAGAATGTGACACCATCTCTTCATTTCACTTCAAGCACTTCCTCACTGTTCCAACCAAAAGTGGCACAAATCTCAGCTCCTTTTTGTAATGATTTCATCATTGCCACTGTCAACAGCAATTTAATAAACACCCAATTTAGGTAAGTACTGAACTGGATGCTGTAATAGCTACACACACACACACAAAAAGAACACGAACCAAACAGTCTTGATGCACAAATTGACAGGAAGGCCTAATACATATTTATCTATTCACTGACTGATCCTGTATGATCTCCTAGGCCCCTCTGAACTCTAAATTTATAGAAATCTATTCTGAGAGCATTCAAATAAAATAATCTGTAGGGAGTAAAAAGGACTTCTGGCTTAGAGTCAAGGGGATCAAGACGATCAAGTCCTTCAGAATTCCGTAAAAATAAATAGTAAGTTCTCCAAAGCCTGTCTGACTTCATTTTCGAGCAAAAGGGAATAATGAACTCCTACTTGAGAGTTAAGAATCGCTGACTTGAAGTGAGCAAGTCCAGGTGCGGCTCTGGAAAGAAGCCACGTTACTATGGCAACTTCGAATCGCCATTTTAGGTCTTCCCGCGGCCTCCCGCCCTCGCGTCACTTCCGGTGTCACCTGTGTGGTTACAGAGAGCCGTAAACAAGGTGTGCAAACTTCTGGAGAGCTGTCGGGATGCTGCAGAGCGGGGCGGCTGGAGGCCGTGGCTGTGCTCTGTGCCCACTGCTGGGCGTCCTATTCTTCCAGGGTGAGTGAGTCGGCGGCGGGCTCGGTTGCACTTCCGGCCGGGGGCTTAGGGAAGATGGTCGCTTTTCCGGTTCCGGTGGGGGGTCTCAGGAAAGCCCCCACTGCGCTTCTGGGAAGGAAGGAAGCGGGAGGGCGTGGGGAGGATGTTCTCTTCTGGTAATCACCACCCACTGAGGGGTGTCGGTAGCTTGTCCGTACTTTCATGAGCCCCTGGCAGCTCGATCACCTTGCGTGACTGTGCGTTGTACTGTGGTGATGGCACGGATAGATAGAATCACGGAGGGCACTGGGTTTGGGGGCACCCGGTGTTATCTTATGATGAGTTATCAGTGGTTGACTCGGCTGTGGTTTTGTGGGCCGTATATCCTGATTTGGAAAGGACAATACTAGTCTTCAGTAGTTCCAGTAATTTTGGGAAAGAAAATGATGACTGTTGCTAATTTCTTTTGTAGGTGATTGTCAGGGCCTATGAAGTAAAACGTTTATGAGTCACAGAAAGGATGTGCTTTGATTTCATTGTAACAGAGATGCATGTGTTGAGGAAAAGCAACTGCTTTGGTATTTTAATAACAGTTTTTTTTTTTTTTTAATACAAGGAAGGGAATATCAATTCTGTTAAGATTTTAATCTATTAACCGATGTCAGAAGTATAGTATTCACACTATCACATAATCTTAAAATTTGTATAAGTTTTGCTTTCATGCAATTTTCAAGTTGCATAAATTTCAGTCAACCTAATTACCTTCATTTAGGGTGCAATTATCCCCTGGATTTGTGTGTGTGTGTGTGTGTGTGTGTGTGTATGTGTGTGTGTGTCTTCCCCAGGAAATCATATGTTAGTAGAGCTAGCATAGGAGTGTATTGTTAACTTCATAAAATTTCCCTGTGAGTAATGGGAATTTCTGAAGGGGATCTTTGATATAAAGGCTTCAGGTGTGCTAAGTCTCAGCAGGTAGGGCTAGGGAGTTTTAATTTATTTGATGACTAGTGTTTATGCTGCCAGCATACTCCCTGATCCCTCCCAGCTGCCTGTGTCATAACAGGTGTCCAGTTTTTCAGCTAAATTATTTTGCAATATACTATTTAGGCAGACCTACTGTCACTCCAAATAATCCTAAATTCTTTTTCAATATACTATTTAGGCTGAACTACTGTCACTCCAAATCATCCTAGTTTCCTCTCTCTGTCTGTCTGCCTGTCTCTCTCACACACACAGAGAAATGTTCAGATATTGTCCTACTGAAAAAAAATTCTAGAAATGGTGGGTGGTTTCACAAACTTGATGTCATTTCACATTGAAAAGTGTCCATCAGTTCAGCAACCAACTAAATACATACATGTATTTGTTGATTTATCTTTTGCCTAAAAAAACCACCCAAAAACCCCAGCTTTATTGAGATATAGTTCACATGCCGAACAATTTACCCATTTAAAGTGTACCATTCAGGGAATTCCCTGGTGGTCCAGTGGTTAGGACTCCTTGCTTCCACTGCAGGGGGTCGTGGTTTCGATCCCTGGTTGGGGAACTAAGATCCCTCATGATGCACAGCATGGCACGGCCAAAAAAAAAAAAAAAAAAAAAGGCGTACCATTCAATAGTTTTTAGTATATTCACAGTTGTGCAATTATTATGACAATCAGTTTTAGAACATTTTCATCATCCCAAAGAAACTCCATAGTCATTAACAGTCACTCCTCATTCTTCCCTCCCCACTGCCCCTGGCAAACACCAATTTACTTTCTATTGCTATGGATTTGCCAATTCTGCACATTTCATAGAAATGGAATTGTACAATATGTGTTCTTTTGTGACTAGCTTTTTTCACTTAGCATGTTTTCAAGGTTCATCCATTTTTGAGGGGGTCATTTGTTTTGAGTCTCTTAGGTAATAGACTTTGGTTTCATACCAGTTTAATTGCCTTTCCTCTTCATATTTAGGACCCATTAAATTATTAGCTTGTTTGAATTCTTCCTAAGTTATAAGTATGGTCCTGCTATATCAGTTGTCTAAGTATGTAAAACCAGTAGATTAACAAGCCTAGGGCTCTTACACTTTTCTCTTTTCCACTTGAGTGTGCAATTTTATGACTCAGTTTGACAGATTTGTATTTTGGAAAATTGGGTGTATAAAATTGGGAGTTTTTGTCATTTTTTCCATTTCTTCCATGTTTAAAGTTACTTATGGTTAAATGTGATTTTCTTGTTTTCCTCCCAGATTAAAAATTTTTAAAAATTATTATAATTATTTCTATAGTTGGCTGTTTTTACCTGGCAAGAATGCTTTTTCCCTCTGGGGAAGAGATAAATATCCATTAGCACATTAGGCCTAGGGTGAAAGTTTCTGAATGAATGTAACATTGGATTGATATTTTTTTCTTCTTATTTTATTTTTTGAGTGGAGGAGGCAAATTATTTTATATCCATTGATTTTAGAATACTTTTAATTTCAGTAAAACAGAGAAAAGTGCTTATAAGTGTACAGCTTAATGAATTTTCAGAAACTGAACACACCTGCGCAACCAGCACCCAAATCAGCATGTAGATTGTTACTGGCATTCCAGAAACTTTCCCTGTGCCTCCTTTCAGGCATTCTTCTTTCTCCTCCAGGGGGAACCGATATCCTGATGTATAGATTAGTAGTGTAGATTTGTTTAGTTCACTCATGGATGTTATGGTTACTTTTCTGTAACTATACATTTAAGACCTGCTTATCCAGTGTTTAGATTTCAGTGAAGTGACTTTACATATTGATAACTTTGTGGCAAAATTATGTTCATGTATATGGAGTTTATATATATTAAGAAGGAAGAAGCTGCTAGTAGGTAGTTTGATTAAAGGTGTACTTGCTGTAATTCAGTAACCAAAATTTGCTCAGAACTTGTAATTTTTATGCTTATTTTATAACAATTTTTGCTTTATAAAAGGAAACTCTTGGTTTGGTTCAGTTGAATAAATATTACTGAGCATCCATAGTGTGCTAGGTTCCATTTCAATGAGCTTAGGGTCTATCGAAGAAGACAGACAAGTCAGCAGATAATTTTAAAATCTAGTACTAAGAGAGAAATGCACTAGAAACTATGGCATCACAGAGGAAGTGCCCTTAATCTGCCAAGAGGATACAGGGAAGACTTCCTGGAGGTGTCTCCAAAGTTAAATCTGAAAGAAGGATAAGAGTTAGAGAAAGGGAATGAGGAAAATTCCAGACATAGAGAAGAACGTAAACAAGGCATGGAGGTAACTTTCCAAGAAAATTTTCTGAAACTTACTTTGATTAGATTAACTTAAATCCGGTGTTGACCCCAAATATATCTCTGTGGTCAGGAGGATGGTGTGCTGGAGCTACCTCCTACTGGCTCTCAAGAGCCAATCATGCACATGTCTTCCTAACTCAGCATTCAGAAACTTTTACCTTCATAGCTTGAAATTAGCCATGGTGGGAGTATTTGTACCACAGAAATCAGAAATTGTCAAACCTACATATTTGGGTTTTCTATTTTTAGCTGTTCACCAGCACACCTCTGGATGTAATGATTAGGCCAATCTGAGTCACCTTCCAGAGCTGGGAGTAGGGTCTAGTTATTCTTGGTTTGCTCCCCTCCCACCAGATCCATTCACTTCTCTTCTCTGTTTTGCCTACTCCGTGGAAAGCTGACCTATAAACCGCATCATCCAGGCTCCCGTCCTCTGGGTTCCAGTTAGGTTTGATCAGTGGTAGGCATTGGCAGGAGATTGGAGGGCAGGAGGAGAAAGACATTTTTCTTCCCTGCTCCCTCCCTGTCATGGTGCCATGGTTGATAGTGGTTATGTTCCTCTGTGGCTACAGCTTCTGTCAAATGGCCCACAGATCCACCTCTTACCAGGCTTCAGTAACACCATTTCCTCCCTCTGCCCCTTCAGGCGTGGAGTGGTAAAGGCTTTGTGCCTTTGTTGGCTTCCTTGATGCTGAGAAAAGTCCCTTTGAAAAGTGACCCATACACTTTTCAAAGTTTTAGCTGATTTTGCCTTCTGTTTCCTGCCTGGACCCTGACAGAGGCCTCTACCCCCAAGCTCATGGGCTATGTAGGAAAGGGTGGATATCTAAAGAAAATCTGGGCATTGTTAGGAAAGGAGATGAGGGGAATGCATATTGAGCTGGTAACAAACAAGAGTTCACTACCTTCAGTTTGGGTTCCTGTGGTGGTGATAGTCAAGTGGGTATATCCAGTAATATTTGGACACTCAGAGGCAGGTCATGGCTAGCAACATAGTTTGGGGAATCATTAGCCTATTAGTGGTTGTGAAATCTATAAAACTGGGTAGGATTGCCCAAAGAGAACATGTTGAAAGAAGGACCATGGGCTCAGGGTGGAACTCTGAGGAACACCAGTGTTTAAGGGATGGGTAGGAAAGGAGGAGCCTTAGAAAGAGATTTGATAGAAACTAGCTGAGATGTCGAGTGTGTGCGTGTGTGTGTATGTAACACAATCAGTGTGGAGAATTGGTTGGAGGGAGACTAATGAGATTCTGATTTATAACTCTAATCCATAGTTCTTTTTTGCTATAAACCAGGGTTGGCAAACTTTTGTAAAGGGCCAGATAATATTTTAGGCTTTGTGGGCCACATGATCTCTGTTGCAAGTATTCAACTTTGCTGGAGTAGCACAAAAGGAGCCCTAGATGATACATAAATGAATAAAGTTGGCTGTGTTCTAATAAAACTTTATTTATAAAAAGGTGTTGTAGGCTAGATTTGGCCCATGGTCCATAGTTTGCCCATCCCTGCCCTAAACCAACTGCCCCCTTGACATTATCCCTTGGATATCTCAAAGGCACCTTAAACTTATCCAAAATCAAACTCATGTTCTTCCCTGCCAAGCCTGGTACTTTTCTAGTCTTCCCTGTGTCAGTGAATGGTATCACCAAGCCAGAAATATGGGAGTCATCCTCAATGCCTCTCTTTCCCAAACATTCCACATATGATCTAACACCAGTTCTTGCTGATTTTACCTTGTATTGTTGTCTTCCTAGTTCTCTCCATGTCCACTGCCACCAACTTAGTTCAATCTTCCCTTATTTCTCACTTGACTATTGTAGTAGCTTCCTAAGTAATCTCTTTATATATACTCTTAGTGCCTCCTAATCGTCTTCCCTAGAGTGAGATTTTAAAAATGCAAACTTCTTCATGCCCCTTCTCACTCAGTCCCATACTTAAGTATTTTCCATGGCTTCCCATTACTCTAAGAATAAGGACCCAAATCTCTAAGGTCCTGCCTGATCTAGTTTCTGCCTACCTCCTAGCCATGTCTCAGTCTTCTCTCTCATGCTCTTTGTGTTGCTGCCATTCTGCCTTTTTTTCAGTTCTTTGACTGACTGTGGACAGTTCCTTCCTAGTTCCTTCCTGACACAGGACCTTTGCATATGCAGTATCCTCTGCCCGGAATGCTCCCCCTCTCCTCACCTTGTTATCCTTGCTTCAGAACTCAACTCAAAAGTAACTTTTTTCAGGCAAGCTTTCATTAACCACTCCCTGCTCCCCTATCATAACTGGTACAGTTCTCATAACCACTCTGTCTTTTCTTCACAGTGCTTATCAGAGTTTGTAATTATACATTTGTCTTTATGATTGTTTGATTAGTGTATTGAACTTCTGCTGCATTTTAAGCTCCAAAACAGGGAGTGTATGTATTTTGCTCACATTTAATCCTGAGCTTAGAGGGTGGCACAAAACAGACGCTCAATAAATCTTTGTTTGAAGAATGAGTGAATGAATGAGTGTATCATCCTGGAAGGCTTGAGACAGAGAAGGTCAAGGAGCAAACAATTACTGCTGCAGAGGGATCCAGTAAAATCAGGAGAGAAAGCTGCCTATTGGAGTTTTTGTCCCTTGGATTTTGCTGTTTTAAGACAATAATGCCTTTTACTAGGAGTGGTAGTGGAGTCCAAATTGTGCTGTAGGGGTCCAGAAGTGGATGGGAAGGGAGGAAAGGGAAACGTCAGATATAAACAACTCTTTCACAAACTTGGCTTAGGATAGAGAGGGCAGTAGTTGGTAATGAGTAGGATTACAGGGTTAAGGAAAATTTGTTATTGTTTTGTTTTATTGTTATATATTTGTTTTTACAGATGGGAGAGAATTCTGTGTATTTAGAGGCTGAGGGGAGAAAGCCCCTCTTGAAAGGGAAATGTTGAAGACAGTAGAGAGGGCTTTTTTTTTTTTCTTCTTTCTTCCTGGAGCAAGGCTTGGAAGGGAGGGATCCAGGCAGAGAAGGGCTTGACCTTGCTTAGAAAAAGGGACACCACATCCTTTCAGATTGGAGGTAAGAATGGGTGAAGATGCAGGAAGATATGTGACTAAGCAGTTTGTATGGCTTCAAGTTTCTTGAAGAAGAGAGACATTTTCTTCTGAGAATGAGGGGTTTATAGGTTGCACAGAGGATAAAAGAGAATGGCAAAGTTTGAGGAGTCAGAAAGAGGAGATGACCAAGGCTGGTTAAAGAGTCATCATGCCTCATTAAGGACTTAGCTGTGGATGGAACTGATGAATTTCTTATGGTAACTGTCGGTGCATTGGTGTGATTTTTCTCCTTCAGCACACACCAGCCATAGTCTAGAAGTGGTCATCTAGGGCTGAGCTTTTCCTGATTCAGTGCAATGGAAAGGTAGGTGTCTAGGGGACTTAAGAATGTTGAAAATACTTTAAGAATGGGGATAGGAAGAGAGTGGGTGACTAATAAGCACACTTTGTTCCTACATGAGAACTTTTGGTGACCTGTCCACCTCTTTCTCTTGGTCTCTCTCTGCCTTCTCCCTTCCCTCTGACTTTTGCTCTTAAGGTACTTCCTTTAATTTAATGGAGGAAATCATCTTTACAAATTGAGTGCAAGCAATGGTATATGTGCTCGAGTAGCATTATGTACTAAATGTTATGTGAAAATTAAAAAATAGTAATAAACTGCATCAGAGAATTTGGGAAGGCATCACAAGGGGGGTGATATTTGAGATGGGTTTTGAAGGGTGTGAGTATTGGGGTTGTGGTTACCAGGCAGGATTGGTAGGGATGGGGAGAAACTTCCAGATAAAGACATATTCAAAGAAAGTCACAGTGGCATGAAGGACATAGTAAATTTGAGAAATGGCAGGACATTCTGGGCATAGTGAAGGGGATGGGATGGGTAGGTGGGCAGAGTAGCAGAAGTTGGGGGCCAGACTGGCACTATTTAGATTTTATGTTATAGCCCAATAGAGAATTACTGAAGGTTTTTGAATGTTTGTGGTGTTCATTTTAATGACAATAGTTAACATTTATTGAAAGTTTCAGTTTCAGGTGCTATGCTAAGCATTTTATGTGTTACCTTCTTTAATCTTATTATATCCTCACAGTGACACGATGAAGTAGGTCTTTTCATTATTCACACTTACCAAGTGAGGAAATTGACTCTTGAACAGGTTAGGTAACTATGATCAAGGTCTCACAGCCAGAAAGCAGCTGGGCTAGAACTCAAGTTCAGGTCTGTCTAATTCTAAATCTAAACTTTAAAATCTCTTCACTATACTTATGTTTTAGGATATATAAAGAGTATATAAAGGATATATAAAGGATATATATCCTTTATATATAAAGGATATATATAAAGGATATATATCCTTTATATATAAAGGATATATAAAGGGTATGGGGAGTGTGTAGATTAACCATTCATTTCTGCCTTCCATTTTTTAGAGCTTTATCTTAAGTCAAGAGTAAGGTGGGTCAGGAGTGAGGGCTTAGGAGAGAGTAGGGATTGAGGGATGAAGGCTTTCCAGGCAGAGGAACAGCATTTGCAGAGGCATAGGAGGAATAACAAGTTTAGCATGGCAAAGTCAGAGAGGATGTCTTGGATGAACCAGAGGTAGTCCTCATCTTTGGGATGGTCAGATTCTTAGTAGAGTTGTGAGCTTAGTCTTGGTCTCCTGCTTTTAAGAGGAATGTGAACAGACTGGATTGTCTAGAGAGGAGCAAGAAACATGATTCAAAGCAGCAGAGGTAAAGGCAGTGGAAATGATGACTCATAAGTATGTCTCTGATAGGAAAGTTTGAGAGACTAAGGACAGAACTAAAGAGGTGTCAGTAACGATGATGAAGCTATCTAACGTGCATTGAGCATTTACTCTGGGTTAGGTAGGCTTCTTAGTGTGGTACATGTTTTAATTCATTTATTCTTCACAGTGACCTTCTAAGGTAAGTGTTATTATTATCATTCCTACCAGGATGAGAAACTGAAGAAATCAAGTAAACCTATGAAGGCCACAGAGTCAGCAAGTGATAGGGCTGGGATTTGCATCTTTTCTCAACCAGAGGGACTGTTGTTTTCTAGGATGGTGTGTGGGTTTGCTCTCTTCTGAAACCTTGCTGCTCTGTTTGCCTTTGGCCTGCCAGATGAATCATGGCTCATTGTAGTGGAGAAGGAAGCAGGAAAAACAAAGTGCTGGGGGCTTACTTTCCTAAAAAATGGCTCCCTAGTGGAAGAGAAATTTCTACCACTGTTCTCTGAAAGCAGAGGGAATGGTCAGAAGAAAGTGCCAACTCTTTTGGGGGAGATGGGATGTCAAAGTTGGATATACGAGGGGGCTTCCCTGGTGGCACAGTAGTTAAGAATCCGCCTGCCAATGCAGGGGACACGGGTTCGATCCCTGGTCTGGGAAGATCCCACATGCCACGGAGCAACTAAGCCCGCAAGCCACAACTACTGAGCCTGCGCTCTAGAGCCTGCGAGCCACAACTACTGAGCCCACGTGCTACAACTACTGAAGGCTGTGTGCCTAGAGCCCGTGCTCCACAACAAGAGAAGCCACCGCAATGAGAAGCCCGCGCACCGCAACGAAGAGTAGCCCCCACTCGCCGCAACTAGAGAAAGCCCACGTGCAGCAACAAAGACCCAATGCAGCCAAAAATAAATAAATAAAATAAATAAATTAAAAAAAAAGTTGGATATATGAGGTGGTTTTGGAAAGAAGTCTCTAAAGAGTTTATAAATGATATCTTATTTTTACATTTTAAAATGCATTAAATTGTAAATTTAATAAACTTTTTCCTCCCCATGATTTACTTTTCATGGATGAGTGATTCATTAACCAGCTTTAAGAAAGGGAAAAACAAAACAAAACTAGATAGAACCTTGGGGTAGATTTATAAAAATTTTTTTTTCTTTGAAAAAAAATTCCTATTCTTGTTTTCTACTTTTATTTTGCTGGTGGTTGAGGCAGTGATAGCTTCAGGTTACAGTCGTGCTGTACTTGGGGTAAATCCCTCAGACCACAGCAAGTGCCATATTCCTGGAGTATAAGTGTGTCAAGAGAGTGGGTGGTGTTGCCTTTTAGCCTTCTGTGGGCTGACCCGCTTGGTTGTAGTTAATTTAACCACAACTCTGTATTTGGAAAAAGTGCTGATGTGACCAGGTTTTAAATTTTTACCCAAACATTCATTCTATGATTTAATATCGTAAAATGACAAAAATACCACCCTTGATTAATGCAGATTTCTGCTCCTTATCCTTTTGGGCCTGCCTGAGAAGATATTTATTGCTACGGCTTTCTGATGAGAGCCCTAAAAATGATAAATAGTGTTTCTAGGGCTTCCCTGGTGGCACAGTGATTAAGAATCCACCTGCCAGTGCAGGGGACACGGGTTCGAGCCCTGGTCCGGGAAGATCCCACATGCTGTGGAGCAACTAAGCCCATGCGCCACAACTACTGAAGCCCTTGCGCCTAGAGCCCATGCTCCGCAACAAGAGAAGCCACCGCAATGAGAAGCCCATGCACCTCAATGAAGAGTTGCCCCTACTCGCCGCAACTAGAGAAAGCCTGTGCACAAAAACGAAGACCCAATGCAGCCAAAAATAAATAAATAAAATAAATAAATAAATAAAATGGGTTTCTATATTGTTCACTCACGTCTATATATTCCACCCAATGTACACATTTTAAATGTTTGGGCTTGCTTTGATTAGGTGTTTACATCGTCCTTTCCCTGGAGATTAAAGCAGACGCCCACGTCTGGGGTTATGTTGGAGAAAATATCAAGTTGAAATGCACCTTCAAGTCAACCTCATCTATCACTGACAAACTCACCATAGATTGGACATATCGACCTCCAAGCAGCAGTCGCACAGAATCAGTAAGTGTATACTTTTAAGGATATTTCTTTGAGCCTTCCGTGGTCAACAGCTCTGGAATCCTTTTATTCTATGTCACAGGTACACCTTAGGCCTTCTCATCTTAAAATAGAAGATGAGCTTCTATTAAATAGAAGGAGATGAGCTACCCTATATGACATTCATCTGGTCATGTAGGGCTTTTTCTTCTTCTGTGTGAGAATCTTGCAAATAAGCTATAGGCAAAAAAGTCAGAAACTCAGAGGAAATGTGGTTTAGTTTTGTCTCTCCTTTGTTGTTTCTTTTTGCTTGGCTTCATAGCTTGAGTTTCAGATTTGTTGTACTAAAAAGGGTACCTCCAGGCTGTTGAACAGAGAAATTCTATAGGTCCCAGTCTTAGACATCCTTTTGCTCAAAGCTGCTCATTTCCTGTCATGTGAAGTTGTCTCAGTGGGTGTTTCTGTTTGTATATCAGTACTTGTAGATTTATCTTGGCATCTTCTCCCAGTGTATAAACATCTGCACTGATTTATACAGCTCCCTTTGAAAGAAATTATAGGGCACCTTATGCTGATGACAGATGCTGTTGATGACAGATGGTCTTGCAATATTAGAAGCAATATATTTTAATCACACAGATAAAACACATTTATGGCTCAAATCCCATTGTGGATGTCTAATTGAAGATTGCAATGCTATTAAAAAACCCTTTTTCTGTATGCTTCCAGCAATATCCTAGGTCAGGATACTTTTTATCAAGAATGTGAATGTCAGAGCGGTATGTAAGATTGTATTTTTGAAAGTATCCTTGATTTGTTTATCCTGTTTCCTTCATTAGAAGTACTTTCTCTTTGATTTTAATGTATAAACTTTGGATTTTGTTTTAGGAACCATTATTGAATGCCATGTAGCATCTCTCAGTAACTACAGTAGGTGCTCCAGTTGTCCTAGTGAAGGTGGGTCCAGTGAGCTAGGCTGTATTTGTGGTCCCTTTTTCTCCCTTCCTTCCTTCCTTCCTCCCTCCCTCTTTCTCTTTCTTTCTCTCTCTTTCTCTCTCTCTCTTCCTTCCTTTCTTCCTCCCTTCCTTCCATCCTTCCTTCCTTCCTTCCTTTCTTTCTCTCTCTCTCTCTTTCTTTCTTTCTTTTTTTTCTGAGGTAAACTTTTATTTCTTGGCTGACAGGACTTGCAGACCCATGCTCCTCCCAGCACCTTTTATCCTGCCCAAGCAGCGGCAGCCTAGTCCAAAAGGTGCCATGGCCAAAGGGGTTGGGGAGTCACTTCACATTCCAGGCTGGAGGAGTGGGGGGCTTGGGGATACTCCCCCACAAACCTTTGCCAGCAAGAGGCCATGAGTCACCCCAACCCCAAATCCTGCATTCTGGTAGGAGGTGGCAGTGCCTCCTTCCAGCTCTCCAAACCTGAGAGGGGCATGCATGACCACACAGGGCAGGACACAGACCCCTAGCTCCAGTAATGGCAGTCCCCAACACCAGCCTCTGCCCAGGTCACAACCCCAGCCCCCATCCCAGGGCAGCAGAGGTCTCTCCTCCTCCTTGGTCCTCAGTGATGGATGGAGCCCTCCACACCAGGCAGAACAGAGGCAAAGTCAGAAGCAGCGGCAGTGGCAGGGAAGGAGCAGGCACCGAGACTGGTGGCTCTGGGGCCCAGGGCTCTCCCGGAGTCAGGGCAAGCTGTCTGTCCAGGCAGCTCTGGGGCTAGACACTACGTGGGCATAGTCGGCTGTGTTACGGGTGCTTGGACACCTTTCCGTCCTGATGCTAGCTGATACTTGTCTTTGGCTGCTGCTCGCTCCTTGGCATCAAAATACCAGACAGTGATGGCGTACCTGGTGGCCTAGGCTGGTTTCACCTCATGGGGGTTCCGCCGATCAGACCAGAAAGTGAGCAGCCGGTCAAAAGAGTGGCTCAATGTTGGCTACCACAGGACGGCCCTCAGGGAATATCTGCAGCAGGCCGACATGCACCTTGACGTCCCAGTTTTGATTCAGGTAATAGATGCAGGTGATGCAGCACCCATCGCCATGTGGATAGTCAACGTGTCTCACCTACCCCAGCCAGTTACCTGGGTAACACGCCACCATGGCCTTGGTGCGCCCATTGATGACGTAGCTGCCCAGCCTCCCAGCACAGTGGCGGATTACAGCATCCATGTGGGCCATGAGGGCACTGATGCTTCGGCAGCCTGGCTCATGGCCTTCCACTCAGGCGATCTGCTCCCCACGGATGCTGCGTGGCAGGATTGCCCGCTGGCCCATCACGCAGGCGCCTGCCCCGCTTCAGGGCCTCCACCTCTGCCAGCACTGGGCCACCCAGTGCCGCCCCCAGGAAGCTGTCCTTGGCGCAGATGCCATAGTACCGCATGCAGGGCACAGTATAGCCCAGGGCCAGGTGCTCAGGCGCAGCGGGCAGCACCTCCTCCCTCAGCCCGGCGCTGGCCTCACCGCTGCCGCTGCTGCAGCCTCCCCCTCTGCCTCCGCCTCCTGCTTCTCCTGCCTGGCCCAGGGCCGCTTGCTGGGGGTGGGGGCATCCCCACCATCCTCTGCCCATTTCCGTTTGGGGGCCTCGGGTTAGGTGCCCTGGGCTGCCAGTCGCTGGCACCCCTTGGTGACCATCGCCGCAGCACCGTCACTCTGCAGCGGCCGCAGCTCGCCGCCGTCCTGCCCGCCGAAGCCCTCCCGCAGGGGCCTGGCTGTGGTGGAAGTAGCTGTGGCTCTGGGGGTCCCACTCCCCGCCGAGGCCTCACCAGGCGCTCCCGGACGGTGGTAGGAGGACAGTGGGGGACAGGGCAGGTGACTCTCCACCCCCATCCTGGCCCTACTGGGCCCCAAGGGCTCTGACATGGAACCCGGCAACTGAGGGAGAGCCTGACTCAGGGGCTGCGGCTGGCGCGGGCTGTCCACGGCAGCAGTGTCTTCATTCCCCGGGCATGGAGGGCGCGGCCCAGGCCCGGGGTGCCACCCCCCCCCCCTCCTCCACTTGATGCAGCCGGGGGCCGGGGCGGCTGGGCCTGGCGTGGGGCAGGATGGGGCAGGTGGCAGAGGCCTTTCTCATGCCCTGGGGGTGCTTGCTGGTCCCCAAGTCCTCTGCTGTCCCTAGGGGCTTGGGAAGGGACCTGTCACGGTGGCGAGGTTTTTCCTCCGGCCCCGGTGCCGCGCCGCCGTTTGTGCCAACCACCCTGCGCCGCACAGCACGCCATTCCCTGCCCCACCACCTGCGACTCTCTCCCTCCCGCTCTTCCTTTCTTTCTTTCAACTTTTAAAAAAATTTTATATTGAAGCATAGTTGATTAACAATGTTGTGTTAGTTTCTGGTCCTTTTTTCTTTAGACTTAAAATAGGTCCCTTTATTTTGAGTGGTCAGGAAACTATGGCTGGCTTCATATGGCTCTTCCTCCTTGGCCAAAAGTAGGACAGAACAAACAGTGGGGATCTTCCTGGGGCAGAAACCTTAAATGCAAACAGCAGTTCTCGTATGGCGCTCTTCTCCGTGAGGCTAGTCGAGAAATCAGCAAACTCATCCAAGTTGGAATTAGTGGACCCTTAAAGTTGCATAACACTATGTTGCAGTTACGTGATCAGTCAGGATTCTGTCAAACTAATCAGTTAGCAGGATTTGAGTATCACTAGTTTAACTTGAAACTCACAGGTTGGATTAATCTTGAAGATTCACAGCAGGCTTTGTTTTGTCAATAAGGAGTTTCAAACCCTTTTATACTGATGCTGATAATCAGAGATAGGTATTCTTTACCTCCCTCTTTGGAACATTCTACACATTTTATTATTTACTAATATCTGTATTTCCCACTAGATGGTAAGTTCCATGAGAGCAGGGACTGTGCCTGATTGGCTCCCACTGTATCATTTTGCTTAATACAGTGCCTAAGGGCACATAGTAGGTGTGCAGTAAATATTTTTTGAATGAATGCATGAACAAATGAACCAAGAAGTGATTCAGCATCTTCTCTGGGAAGTTGCTTTTCAAAATTGGGCAATTCAGTGTTTGTAAGTATCTGGGTTCTTAAGTGGGGAGGTACCAAGTAAGAAAAGAACTAGGAAAGGCTTGAATCTTGCATAAGAGAGAGAGAAAGATCATATTGTATTGTAGTGCTTGCCCAGCCTACCACCAAATATAATTAGGTGTTTCTGGTGATGAAGTATATGATTACCAATCTGAAGTAGCATTGTTTTAATTCAATGTATATTCATTGAATGCCAATCATGAATCTGACTTGAGGTTTTTATTAATTGCCAAGATAGATAATTTGAGAGAGGCTTATGTTACAGCCTCCTGGTGATTTTGAGAATAAACAAAAATCTCCCCTTTCCCACTTATTAGCTGTGTGCCTTCGAGTAACTCATTTAATTTCTTGTTTTTGTCCTTGTTTCCCTTTCTGCCTGCTCCATGTATAGTTCAGTGTTGTTGTGAAGCTCAAATGAGTAAATGTATAGAAATAGTTTGCACACTATAAAGTACCATATGAATTAGATGCTTCTTTAGCATAGGGTTTCTCAGCTTTGGCACTGCTGGCATTTTGATACAGATAATTCTTTTTTGTGGGGGCTGTCCTCTGCTTTGTAGGATTTTCAGCAATATCCCTG
Source organism: Balaenoptera ricei (assembly GCF_028023285.1). Lineage (NCBI taxonomy): Eukaryota > Metazoa > Chordata > Mammalia > Artiodactyla > Balaenopteridae > Balaenoptera > Balaenoptera ricei. The sequence continues at coordinate 14,184,767 of NC_082646.1, forward strand.
GCCTCTACCCACTAGAAGCCAGTAGCACTCCTTCCAGTTGAGACAACCAAAATTATCTCCAGATATTGCCAAGTGTCTTGAGGGCAAAATTGCCCCTGGTTGAGAACTGCTACTTTAGGACTTTGGGGAGAATTTAAAAGGGGTTCAAGAATTAGGATCCCTGGGTTCTTTCATCAGGCCTTTTTTTGGACAAGTTTTATTAACCTGTCTTTTAATCTATAGGATGGAAGTGAACAAAACATAGAAAATAATTGTCCAACTGGGAAAACCCACTACACATTTGTATTTTATTTTGGACCTACTTAGCTTTACGTTTTCATTGCATTTTCCAAATTAACTTTTTTTCTCATGGTGTTGCTTTCTTAGATTTTTCATTATCAGTCTTTCCAGTACCCAACCACAGTGGGCATGTTTCGGGATCGAATTTCCTGGGTTGGAGATGTATACAAAGGGGATGCGTCCATAAGCATAATCAACCCTACCATAAAGGACAATGGGACATTCAGCTGTGCTGTGAAGAATCCCCCGGATGTGTACCATAATATTCCAGGGACAGAGCTAACAGTCACAGAAAGGGGTAAGCTAACTGCCACCAACCTTCTTCTGTAGTGAGTGCTCTCTGACTACTGTGGTGGTTTGTGGGGAGATCAGTGAGAAGCAAAACTACCTATCTTCGTAAGCCGGTTGGTCATTGGGACATTCTGCCATTTTGAATTGTCTGAGGATGAGTTTTTTTATCTTTATTTTTCAAACTGACTTTTTTTTTCAAATATCGTCATAGTTTCTCCATTATCCTTTTAAAATTTTAATTTCAGGTGACCAGAGGTCTTGTGGAATGTATGGCAAACCCCTGAATAAATGGAGAGTTGCTGTCTGTGTGAAATAGAAGTCATTCTGGTTTCCCTAATATGTTCATACCCTCAGTTATGAGACTGTGTTCTTGCCTGTTTCTTGAAAGGGTACCTCCTCTAAAGATGGAGGCAGCACATTTCTTTCATGTTGCAAAGAGCAACTGTTTCCTTTTAGTGTGAAACATGAGGAGAGTGGGTTAAGGGTTGACCTTTTGTTCTACACTATTCCCTGGTGACTGATGAGTGGTCATTCTAGTCCTTATTTGAATTTGAACCAAAGATTTAGAGATTCAGAAATGACAAAGTATCTATGGTTCATTATAGATACCTTGTCATTTCTGAAATCTTTCTGTATGTCTCTCTCTCTCTCCCTCCCCTTCCTCTTTCTTTTTTCTTTATTTTTTTAAGGCAACTCATAGGTTTCAAAGACATAGGAACATTCATACTGCTGGTAGAAGTAGAAACTGGTATAGTTTTTCTGGAAGACAGTTTGGTAGTATAAATCAGATGCCTTAAAATTATGTACCCTTTGATCCAGTAATTCCATTTTAAAATTTATTTTAAAAAATAGAGCTAAATATTTATATACAAGGATGATCATCATTATATATCATAGATTCAAAGAATTGGAAATAATTTGAATATCCAGCAATAGAAGATTGATTCAATATATTATTTAATATGGTAGAATACTATGCAGGCATTAAAAAAAATCTCACCTGGAAGGAATACTTATGGAAAATATTTATAATATAGTATATAAAAAAGAGGCTAGAAATAGTATGTAAACTATGATCAATACTTCTGAACATGTACTCTCCTCCCTATATTCAGACTCATACCCACATACTCCTAGAAAGAAGATTGAACGGGTAGATATTGACATATTGATCCTAGGGAATGGGATTATGAGTAAATTTTAATTCTTCTTTGTCCTTTTGTGTATTTTCTACTGTTTCTACAATGAATTTATGCCCTTTGTAACCAGAAGAAATACAAGAGCAAAAGTAAGACTATCTCATGTCAAAGGAAGCACTTTGCATGTCCCTCTCTTTGACCTCTTTTTCCTCCTCCAGGTTTTGGCACGATGCTCTCCTCCGTGGCCCTTCTTTCCATTCTTGTCTTCATTCCCTCAGCTGTGGTGGGTGTGCTGCTGCTGGTGAGAATGGGGAGGAAGTCTGCGGGCCTGAAGAAGAGGAGCAAGCCTGGCTCTAAGAAGTCATCTATTGAGGTTTCAGCTGAGTAAGTCCAACTGCAGTCCTGAGCAATCAACCCTCTTCAGAGACCTGGTTTGTGGACGGTACCCAGGCTTCTGCGTCATGCCTTCCTTTCTTCCAGGATGAATTTAGTTCTGCTGAAAGGGAAATGCGTGGATGTTAATTTGGAGAGAGAGATGGAGGAATTGATAGCATAGTCCTAGTCTCTTTTTTTTTTTTGAAATGAGATGGTGTAGTGCTGTGGTTCTGAATATAAATTCTGAAGTGAATCTCTCATTCCTTCAAAATGGACAGGAAATTCCAACAAGTCAGTTATTTTCCCCCTTTTCCGTGTTTTGGCACTGAGCTGATGTATCCTGACAGAAGTGCCTGAGCAGTGAGAGAGGCTTTAGAACAGCCAGGGAGAGCAAAACAGTTTAAATAAGTGAGAACTGTTCTTGGTCAGCAGATGCTCGGAAGGGGCTAATTGGATTGTGGTTATCAAAAGCATTTGCCAGTGAGCAGGTGTGATCCAGTATTTTCCCTAAGAACAAATCCACTAAAAAAAAGGTAACAAAAGTCTACATAAAACCCTGTTGATTCTCCATTATCTATATCAGGGGCTCTTAACCTGGGGAGAGAAGTCTTACTTTGAGAAAGTCTAAAATCTTCTTTCAGTGTGTGTGTGTGTGTGTGTGTGTGTGTGTGCATGTGTGTGCGTGTGCACATTTATTTAATGGGAGTAAGAGTGCCCTTTACAAGGAATCTGTGGCCCCACAAAAAGGCAAAGAACTCTTGGTAAAAATACTAAAACGTCTATTTCGAAGCATGGTCTAACAAGATCCTTTATGATCTAACCCTAAGTCACATTGTTTCTTGCCATTTCTTCTCATTTGCTCCACATTCCAACTACAGTGAGCCATTTCCTTCTCCAAACATACTATACTCATTTAGACCTTTTAAAAAATTTTCAAAATGCTTTCCTCTTACCTAGAATCCCCTCCCTCCTTCCCTTGTTTGCCTGGAAAACTCTTCCTTATCTTCTAAGACCCTGATGAAATGTCCGCTTCTCAAGAGTTTCCCTGACTCTTTCAGGGAAAACTGATCACTCCCTCCTTTTTGCTGCCACAGCGGTTTGACCTTAACTCTATGAAAACATTTACCACATTGTATTCTAACAAAATGAGCTCAAGGGACCATGTTTTATTTATGTCTTTATCCCCAGCCCAGCACAATGCCTCTGTCATGGTTGGTGCTGGGTGCATTTCTAAATGAATGATTGTGACTGGCTCCTATTTATTGAGCACTTACTATGTGCCAAACACTGTGGTACCTGTTTTACATGTGCTTATTTTGCATTTACTCCTAACCACTACCCTTTAAGTGTAGCTGGTAATACCTGCATTTTGTAGATGAGGAAATAGGTTTCTGGAGCTTAAGTAATTTGCCCAGTCACCCTGCTAGTAAGTGGCAGAACTGAAATTTAAAAACAGACCTGTCTGACTTCAACGCTTGTCCTCTTAACTGCTCTACCATACTGAGGATAGTGACTGTTCACATTTGGTTTGTCCTCTTTCTACAGCACTGACCAGGAGAAGGATGACTGCATGGCAAAGCTTTGTGTCTGTTGTGCCGAGTGCCTGGTAAGTCCATGCCATTTCTTCTGTTCACTGTTCATGCTTCATTTTCCTGCTTAATTAACGGAATCCTTCACCCTCAGAGGCAGCAGAGGATATGCAGATAGGTCTAAAGCAAAGTATGAACCAAGGTCTTTCCCCAAAGCATTTTGGTCTCAGGGAACCCCCACCAATTCTAACCATTATTTTATTTTCTGTCTTACGGGCAGAGAGTGGTGTCCTTAGGTTAGGGAAGGGGATTGCGTAGGCAGCCTCTGCTGACTGACAGGGAACATCCTGAAAGAGGAGTGTCCTATGCTGCTGAGGTCATACTAGGAGACCTGGCTGGACTGGCTGAACCTAAAACCCTGAATTGAACTTTTCTTCTGCGCCTCAGTTTTCCCCAGGGAATTTAGAGTGATATAAACTTTTAGGTGACTTGGTGGCGTTTGTCAATAAGAAATACCCGTGTTGGAAGGCTTGAGTTTTGATTTACATTTCAGAAAACTGTCATCCCTCCCCCTTTGGGTGCTTGCTGTGACTGGTAGGCTTGTGTACCTGTTCCAGGATCCTAGGAGGGAGAGAGACTCTCTGATGTGGTACTGTTGGAAACAGGTCAAAAGCAACTCATGATCTAGTACAAAGCATACCTGTCATTTCAGGGTTTAAACTTGAGCCTTCTTTGTACTTACTGCCAAATTCAGCACTTGGCTGGATGACCGCAGCCCAATTACTCACCACAGTGTTCCTTTTTCTCTTTCTCTTACGTACTTGAGTATTATAGGTAAGATGAGAGAAAGGTTGATAGTGCCAGTGGATAGGATCTAATTCCAACCCTTTGGGATTTGAATATTTTGATAACAAAAAATAAGCTAATGTCCTGAAACTAATACAACATTATTAATCAACTATACTCCAATATAAAGTAAAAATTAAAAAACAAAGAAAGAAGAATCACTTTGCTACACACCTGAAACTAACACAACATTGTTAATCAACTATACTCCAATATAAAATAAAAATGTAAAAAAGTAAATAAAAAAACTAAATAAGCTAATGTTCATAAGATTATTGTCCACATTTCAGATATTGATTTGTTCAACAGTTATTCTTCGAGCATGTATCTGACATGCCCCAGCTGTGATTTTTAGGTACTTAGGAAACAACAGTGAACAAAACTGACAAAAATCCCTGCCCTCAGAAGAAATTACATTCTTTCCATTCCTGGAAAACTCTCATCATCTGAGACACAGTTGAAATGTTACCTTCTCTTAAATTGGGGTACAAACAATAACAAACTAAAAAAATTTTAAAAATTAGTAAAATATATAGTATGTCAGATTGTGCTTAATGCTGTAGAGAAAAAATAAAATAGGAAAGGGAGATGGAATGGCTGGATAAGGGGGTATGATACCAAATAGGATGGTTGGGGGAGTTCCCTGGCGGTCCAGTGGTTAGGACTCTGTGCTTTTACTGCCGGAGCCCGGGTTCAATCCCTGGTCCGGGAAGTAAGATCCCGCAAGCCGCAAGGTGTGACCTAAATAAATAAATAAATAGGATGGTTGGGGACACCCTCACTGAAATGATATTTGAACAAACACCTAAAAGTAGAAGCAAGCAACATGGCTATCATGGAGGAACATTTCAGGCAGAGTAAGTGGTTGGTGCAAAGACTTTGGGGAGGGGCCATGATTGGCATGTTCTAGGAGCAGCACAGAGGCCAGTGTGGCAGGAATGAAGTGAGCAAGGCAAAGACTAGTACTTCTTCAGAGAGGTAATGTCGTATCTTATAGAACATTATAGTGATTGTAATCACCTAGAATTTTATTCTTTTTTTAAAATAAATTTATTTTATTTAATTTATTTTATTTTTGGCTGCGTTGGGTCTTTGTTGCTGCGCATGGGCTTTCTCTGGTTGCAGTGAGCGGGGGCTACTCTTCGTTGCGGTACACAGGCTTCTCATTGCAGTGGCTTCTCTTGTTGTGGAGCACAGCTCTAGGCGCGCGGGCTTCAGTAGTTGTGGCACGCGGGTTCACTAGTTGTGGCTCACGAGCTCTAGAGCGCAGGCTCAGTAGTTGTGGCACACGGGCTTAGTTGCTCCACGGCATGTGGGATCTACCCGGACCAGGGCTCGAACCCGTGTCCCCTGCCTTGGCAGGCTGATTCTTAACTGTTGCGCCACCAGGGAAGCCCTAGAATTTTATTCTTAATGAAACAGAATCCACTGGAAGTTTTTGAGAAGAGAACACTTTGAACCGATGTATGTTTTAAAAGGATAATTCTGGCTTCTCTGTTGAAAATAGGTGGTGAGGGACCATGACAGAAACAGAGTACAATTAAGAGACTTTAGCAATGATGCAAGTAAAGGAAGAGGGTGATGATTTGGACCAAGGTGGTGGTGGTGGAGGTGGTGAGTAGTTGTTTTCTGGTTATAGTTTGTAGGTAAAGCCAGAAGGACTTCTTGACGAGTTGCATGTGTGTGTGAAAGAATGAGAGGAGTTAAGGATAAATCCAAGGTTCTTGACTTGAGCAACTAGTAGAACAGAGTTGACATTTTCTAATATGTACAAGCCTGGGGGTAGAACAAGCTTTAGGGGAGCTGAGTTTGGATATGTAAATTTGAAATACTTGTTAAACATTCAAGTGGAGATGTGGAGTAAGCAATTGGTTTTATGGGTGTGGAGTTCAGAAGAGAGGTCTAGAATGGAGATATAAATTTAGGAGTTATTAGTATATAGAGACTGGTAGAGATATTTCCACCAGGGAAATGAGAGTAGATAGAGAGGAACTCAAAGGACTGAGCCCTGGAGCTCTCCAAGGTTTATAGATGGGGAAGATGAGGAGAAATTAGCAAAGGAGGCTGAGAAGGAATGTCCAGTGAAGTGGGAGGAAAACCTGGAGAGCTCTGTATCCTGGGAACCAAATGAAGAAAGCGTTTCAAGGAAAAGAAAGTGATTAACTGTGTCAATTGTTCCTGAGTCAGGTCAAGTAAAATGAGAACTGAGACTTGATTACTGGATGATCTGGTAACGTGGAAGTCATTGGTGGCCTTGGCAAAAGCAGCTTCAGTGGAATAGTGGGGATGAAAGCCTGACCAAGGTAGGGTCAAGAAAGAATACAAAGAGATGTATTGGTGAGAGTGGGTATAAATGACACTTTCCACTTTTTGCTGTGGAGGGATGCAGAGAAATAGGGCAATAGGTAGAGAGAGGTGTGTGTCAAGAGTTGCTCTTCTTTTTACGATGGAAGAAATTACAGTACATTTGTATGCTGATGGGAATAAACCAGTAGAAAAGGAAAATTTGATGTTACAGGAGAGGGGGGAGAATTGCTGGAGTGACTTCAGGATCTAGTGCACCAGTGGAGATGTTGGCCTTAGATAAAAGCAGCGAGAATGTATCCATACTAAGAGTAAGGAAGGCCAAGTAGGTGGGCCCAGATGCAGGTGGGTGGGTAAATATGATGGGAGCTTGTGGAAGTTACATACTGACTGCTTCTCTGTTCCCAATGATGGGAGAAAATAAGGTCATCAGCTGAGAATGAAGTGAGCTGAAGGTGTTGGAGGTTTGGAGAAAGAGGGAAAGATATGAAAATAGTCATCTAGGAGAATAGAAGAATGAGTGGACTAGAGAAATGGGGTGTGCCAGGTAGTACTAATGGCCTACTCGAGCTTAGAAGTTTGAACAATAAAGATAAGAATAAGAATAATAGTGATAGTAGTTCATCATGAATGAGTGCTTACAAATTGCCAGGCACAGTGATGGAAACTGAGGTTTAAAGAAGTTAAATAACTTTACTCAAGGTCACATAGCCAGCAAGGGGTGGAGCTGGGATTGGAACCCAGAGGTAGACTGACTCCTAGCCTAAACTCCTAGCTACAGTCTTGCACATTTTGCTACAGACAGACATCTTTTCATGTGTGTTGAGGTTTTAAAAAATAGTCACCAAGGAAAAGGGAACCCTTAGGGTTTCAAAGCAAAAATTAGCCCAATAGATACCAATTATAATGAGGTCCTGTGATGCTTCTTGGGAATTTAGGTGGGTTGAGTCAGTGCCATTTCACTGTTGATGTTTCCCCTGGCCAAGTTCCATTTGGGGGACCCTAACGTGTGGTCTTTGCCTGAATTCTGACTGTGGCATTGTACTTCATAGACCCACCACAACTACTGTTCTTTCCCCTCCAGGATTCGGACTATGAAGAGACATATTGATGAAAGTCTGCATGATAGAAGAAGAGTCACCTAATAACAGAAAATATCCCATTCCACTGGCAGCTAAAGCCTCCCAGAGAAGTGGAGCTGGCTTGGACAGTAGTGATGGAGAATTCTGGAAGCCATCAGTGAAGACTTTAGGAGCCATTTATTTATTGAAGAAATGTTCTTTTTGTATTTATAAACTTCAAAAACTCTCAGAAGAAACTCATAACTACCCCTTTTAATAACTTATACTCTAATTGAATGAAGGAATTCTTTTCCTAAGTAGAAAAATACTTTTTATTTTGCCTTTGGTCTTGAATGTATTACATGTTTTCTTCCAATTTTTTGAGGGAGAATCCTAGATGTTGGCTACACTGCTGATGCCAAAATATGTACATATATTTAATGAAATGGAGCTTGGAGCTTCCTGATGTGCTCCCAGGCAAAATGTTTGTCTGGGATAGCTATTCTTTGTTTTTTGCTCCATGAACATTTTCAGCTGTGAGTTAGCATACAGCATATACTCGTTGGTTTAATTGTCTTATCATCAATTGTGTTTGGGAGGCTTGGAGTGCATAACCCCAGTTTTTTTTTTAGAGTTGGTAGGCTCGGGAGTCAGTGGTTTACTTTGACTGGGTTTTTAAAGTGTTAAAGAGCCTTCAGTTTACAATTAAGGAAATAAATGATGAGATAGAGGGATTTCTTTCTTTTGTCTTACTAGGTGCAATTTGTTATTTTACTTTCTTACAGCTGACTGATTTATGATTTCCTTCTTGACTTTTCAGATCAGAGGCAAGAAAAACTCTTCAAAAGGTTTTTAGTGGGGCTAAGTAGACTATTTTACCAGTAATTTGCAATGAAATCATCTTTTAACCTATGCTGTTCTTCAAAAGTTGTTTTATTTCTAAAATGCGGAAAATATGAGCAAACTAATGTATTTACAAACTGTTTTTGCATAATATTTGAGATAAGGAAGTGAGGGTGTGAATAACCTATACTTCCTCCTTCTGTTCTCTTGATACCTTCTATTAGCTTCCTCCATTCTACTGCAGCAACATATTTCAAATTTTAATTTACATGGGATTTTCTGTAAGCCATTAAGAAATATGTATGAGCAACAACTACTGAGCCTGTGCGCCACAACTACTGAGCCCACGTGCCTAGATCCCGTGCTCCACAACAAGAGAAGCCACCGCATTGAGAAGCCCGCGCACTGCAATGAAGAGTGGCCCCCGCTCGCCGGAACTAGAGAAAGCCCGTGCACAGCAACGAAGACCCGATGCAGCCAAAAATAAAAATAAATTAAAAAAAATATGTATGACATATCAGGAAGGGTTGACTGTGCAGTCCTCTGTAATAGAGGGATAGAGTTCACTTCTTAATTATGAGAGACAAAAATTATCCTCTCTTCCCATCTTTGATTTTTTAACAGGATAGCCCGTTTCCATGATTTTTTGCTAGGTGGCTCAGGAGGTTTCCATATTATAGCATAATACACTGTATGCTGTACAAAAATCACTTTTATATTTTTTTGCTAAGATCTATTTTTAAAAATTTGGGTTATTAGTTCTCATAGATTTGGCCTGGCCTCTAGTCCATCAATTAGAGAGTCTGATTAGTTAATAGATGTTATGATTTACCTCTGGTCATATAAAGAAGAAGAGGCAAAGGCAAGATTGGCAGTCTACATTTCCAGTGGTTAAATCTCACAGTCTTGGGCTACTTGTTAAGTATGTGGATGTCTAGGGCCAATCTAGTGAGACAATCTGACACCTCAACACAGAGAGGAAAACAATTTGAGCAATGAAAGTAAATAATTTGGGCTCTAGGACATTTGAAGATAGAGATATAGCTGTGAGGTAGAATTTTTGTGGGTCCTCATTTCTTTGAGAAGGAGATGATGTTATAGGAACCCAGGTAAAATCACATCCCATTGAATAAAGAACCAGTTTTGGCTGAGTTATCTTGTAATTTCTTTTCAGGCATGTTATGAGGATTAATCCAGTGGGATATGTTTATCACAGTCTTAGGGCTGCTATCAGTTTCCTTCTTCAGTCCTTATATTGAGGTCTGGGTTACAGCTCTTTTTCTTCAAAGGAGCACAAAGCAGTGTTGGGACACATGCCTTTTAAGGATGGAAGGAAGATTAAGTTTTTTCTTTTTTTAACTTACTGTTTTAATATCTTCTAAGGTGCTATTCTCTTTGTTTTGCTTTTTGCTGCTCCATGAGTTCTTATCACATTGTATGGAGACCAGCCTTGTCTAGAAAGGGAATTGAATTCTGAAAGCTTCAGAGGTGCTTTAAAGCCTTTCAGAATTTTTCTTTGCCTGCTGAAGTCTTTACTTGTGGTTACATTACCTTATGAGTTTTGTCCATTGAGCTCTTAATTCTGTTACCAAATGTGAACTTATAAAATGCTTTGTGTTTCCCATGTGGCCTGTTACCTCAAGCTTCTTGGGGGCACATTATCTACAGCTCTCAAACTGGACTCTGGTGCTTCACGAGGGGATGTTGCATGTCCTTGTTTAGAAAAAATTCTGGCGGCCAAATTCTGAATCTGAATATTCTTGTGTGTCACTCAGATATGTTTCCAAAGGGGACCTGTAAGAAGACATGGACCAAGACTCTCATTTAATTGCACAATTTAAAACTTTGCTGCAAGACGAGGCAGCTCCAACCCTTTGACTCCAATGTTGGACTGTTAACTGCTACATTTCACTGTGTCTTTTGTTTATTTGTTTGTTTTTGTAGGAGGGTATGCACTATTGGGTCATGCACACAGATGTGTAACTCTTGAGATCTTTACCACGTCATAGTTAATAAACTTCTTTGCACTTTCGGGCTACTTTTTGGTGTATATCTACATATTAGATGAGAGCTGTCCTGTGAAAGAGAAGGGGGGTGGTTTGTGATTTTCAGCATCAAGTAACCATTCATCTCTGAGCTGTACTCCAGCAAGAATCTGCATAGATTCCGAGGGGTGCTGGAGCCAGCTCACACCATAAGAGCTGATTGTTAAATTTTTAGGAATTTTGCAGGCCAATTGTTAAAGTGTTGGTAGCTTGAAATAGGCCATGGTGGGGGTATTTACTCAATTGCTGACTTATCAGCACACCAGTTCTCAAGAACCATGCAGCATAGCCCTGGTGAAGAGCAAGCATTCAACAACTTTTCAAATGATACAGGACAAGGTCCAAAAAACAAGTATGCCATGTTTAAGTCAAGCCAGTGCAGGCAAGGTTGAAGGCGTGTACACTGAGAACACTTATTTTGAAGTGGCGACTTAAAAGCAAAAGATACCTCAACGTGAAGAAGCTTTGAGTTTTTATCTAGTCACCCACGGGATTCTCTGTGGGGGATAAAATGCTTCTTGTATTCTAGAAATGCTGATATCACATGGTCAGGGGAAATTGACATGCCTAGGTGGTGAGTTGGAGGACTGGACAGGCATATCTTTGGAAGCAGGGATTGAGTGATTGGCTATATTGCCCCTCTGTGTTGAGAGAAAAATAATGAAAGGTTGCTATATTTTACATACAGAGCAGAATGTTTTGTGTTAATCTTAAATTTATTTTGTTTGCAAGAGGCTGATTTCTTTCTCAGCATGTTTGCCTGGGACCATTTGAGATCCCACCCTTGGAGAGTTTGTAATCTAGAAGGGGAGATGACACCGGCAGAGGTCTGGAACATGAGGCTCTCCTCAGTAAGGTGAGTTTACTACCTCATCTTAGAATGAAAGTGTAAATAAAAAGTGGGTAATAGGCCAGATGACTGAAACAAGAACCTTGATTTAAAGGTTCCTGTTTGTGTCTCTGCAGCCAACTCAGAATGCACGCATTTGGTTTGCTCTGAGCCTGACCTTCTGTGAAGGCAGAAGTGTCTTCAGTCGGACTTGGCAACTGCAGTGGTGGGAGAGCTCAGTGCATTGCTTCTCCTGGCATTCCTCATCTTGGGTAAGCAGTTTCTTTGTATTTCTTAAACAGTGACTTGAACTTTCTCACTCGGAAGAAGGCTGGTTCTAAAAGTATTCATTTAATGGCAATCCTTTTGGATTGTGAGGCCACAATCTCAGAGCTGTCAATTTCTGCAGGAGGACTGCCATAAGGTAGTCTAATGGGGACACGTTTCCTTTCTGTAATGTAGAGTAACTTGTGTTAAGACGCTCAGAGAAAAAAGGAGTAAGGTTTGCTCTTAATAAAAGAGTAAATGATAATGATAATGATGATGATGGTGATAAGGCTTTAGCTTTTTTTTTTTTTTACATCTTTATTGGAGTATAATTGCTTTACAATGGTGCATTAGTTTCTGCTTTATAACAAAGTGAATCAGCTATACATATACATATATCCCCATATCTCCTCCCTCTTGTATCTCCCTCCCATCCTCCCTATCCCACCCCTCTAGGTGGTCACAAAGCACCGAGCTGATCTCCCTGTGCTATGTGGCTGCTTCCCACTAGCTATCTGTTTTACATTTGGTAGTGTATATATGTCCATGCCACTCTCTCACTTTGTCCCAGCTTACCCTTCCCCCTCCCCGTGTCCTCAAGTCCATTCTCTACATCTGCGTCTTTATTCCTGTCCTGGTCCTAGGTTCTTCAGAACAATTTTTTTTTTTTTTTTTAGATTCCATATATATGTGTTAGCATACAGTATTTGTTTTCCTCTTTCTGACTTACTTCACTCTGTATGACAGACACTAGGTCCATCCACCTCACTACAAATAACTCAATTTCATTTCTTTTTATGGCTGAGTAATATTCCATTGTATATATGTGCCACATCTTTATCCATTCATCTGTCGATGGACACTTAGGTGGCTTCCATGTCCTGGCTATTGTAAATAGAGTTGCAGTGAACATTGTGGTACATGTCTCTTTTTGAATTTTGGTTTTCTCAGGATATATGCCCAGGAGTGGGATTGCTGGGTCATATGGTAGTTCTATTTTTAGTTTTTTAAGGAACCTCCATACTGTTCTCCATAGTGGCTGTATCAGTTTATATTCCCACCAACAGTGCAAGAGGGCTCTCTTTTCTCCACACCCTCTCCAGCATTTATTGTTTGCAGATTTTTTGATGATGGCCATTCTGACGGGTGTGAGGTGATACCTCATTGTAGGTTTTTTTTTTTTTTTTTTTTTTTTCTCATTGTAGTTTTGATTTGTATTTCTCTAATGATTAATGATGTTGAGCATTCTTTCATGTGTCTGTTGGCAATCTGTATATATTCTTTGGAGAAATGTCTATTTAGGTCTTCTGCCCATTTTTGGATTGGGTTGTTGTTTTTTTGCTATTGAGCTGCATGAGCTGCTTGTAAATTTTGGAGATTAATCCTTTGTCAGTTGCTTCATTTGCAAATATTTTCTCCCATTCTGACAGTTGTCTTTTTGTCTTGTTTATGGTTTTGCTGTGAAAAAGCTTTTAAGTTTCATCAGGTCCCATTTGTTTATTTTTGTTTTTATTTCCATTCTCTAGTAGGTAGATCAAAAAGGATCTTGCTGTGATTTATGTCATAGAGTGTTCTGCCTATGTTTTCCTCTAAGAGTTTTATAGTGTCTGGTCTTACATTTAGGTCTTTAGTCCATTTTGAGTTTATTTTTGTGTATGGTGTTAGGGAGTGTTCTAATTTCATTCTTTTACCAGTACCTTTCCAGTTTTCCCAGCACCACTTATTGAAGAGGCTGTCTTTTCTCCATTGTATATTCTTGCCTCCTTTATCAAAAATAAGGTGACCATATGTGCGTGGGTTTATCTCTGGACTTTCTATCCTGTTCCATTGATCTATATTTCTGTTTTTGTGCCAGTACCATACTGTCTTGATTACTGTAGCTTTGTAGTATAGTCTGAAGTCTGGGAGCCTGATTCCTCCAGCTCCGGTTTTCTTTCTCAAGATTGCTTTAGCTATTCGGGGTCTTTTGTGTTTCCATACAAATTGTGAAATTTTTTGTTCTAGTTCTGTGAAAAAAGCCAGTGGTAGTTTGATAGGGATTGCACTGAATCTGTAGATTGCTTTGGGTAGTACAGTCGTTTTCACAATGTTGATTCTTCCAATCCAAGAGCGTGGTATATCTCTCCATCTGTTGGTATCATCTTTAATTTCTTTCAGCAGTGTCTTATAGTTTTCTGCATACAGGTCTTTTGTCTCCTTAGGTAGGTTTATTCCTAGGTATTTTATTCTTTTTGTTGCAGTGGCGAATGGGATTGTTTCCTTAATTTCTCTTTCAGATTTTTCGTCATTAGTGTATAGGGATGCAAGAGATTTCTGTGCATTAATTTTGTATCCTGCTACTTTACCAAATTCATTGATTAGCTCTAGTAGTTTTCTGGTGGCATCTTTAGGATTCTCTATGTATAGTATCATGTCATCTGCAAACAGTGGCAGGTTTACTTCTTCTTTTCTGATTTGGATTCCTTTTATTTCTTTTACTTCTCTGATTGCTGTGGCTAAAACTTCCAAAACTATGTTGAATAATAGTGGTGAGAGTGGACATCCTTGTCTTGTTCCTGATCTTAGAGGAAATGGTTTCAGTTTTTCACCATTGAGAACGATGTTGGCTGTGGGTTTGTCATATATGGCCTTTATTATGTTGAGGTAAGTTACCTCTATGCCTACTTTCTGGCAGGTTTTTATCATAAATGGGTGTTGAATTTTGTCAAAAGCTTTTTCTGCATCTATTGAGATGATTATATGGTTTTTCTCCTTCAGTTTGTTAATATGGCTTATCACATGATTGATTTGCGTATATTGAAGAATCCTTGCATTCCTGGGATAAACCCCACTTGATCATGGTGTATGATCCTTTTAATGTACTGTTGGATTCTGTTTGCTAGTATTTTGTTGAGGATTTTTGCATCTATGTTCATCAGTGATATTGGCCTGTAGTTTTCTTTCTTTGTGACGTCTTTGTCTGGCTTTGGTATCAGGGTGATGGTGGCCTCGTAGAATGAGTTTGGGAGTGTTCCTCCTTCTGCTATATTTTGGAAGAGTTTGAGAAGGATAGGTGTTAGCTCTTCTCTAAATGTTTGATAGAATTCGCCTGTGAAGCCATCTGGTCCTGGGCTTTAGTTTGTTGGAAGATATTTAATCAAAGTTTCAATTTCATTACTTGTGATTGGTCTGTTTATATTTTCTATTTCTTCCTGGTTCAGTCTCAGGAGGTTGTGCCTCTCTACGAATTTTTCCATTTCTTCCAGGTTGTCGATTTTATTGGCATATAGTTGCTTGTAGTAATCTCTCATGATCCTTTGTATTTCTGCAGTGTCAGTTGTTAGTTCTCCTTTTTCATTTCTAATTCTATTGATTTGAGTCTTCTTCCTTTTTTTCTTGATGAATCTGGCTAGTGTTTATCAATTTTGTTTACCTTCTCAAAGAACCAGCTTTTAGTTTTATTGATCTTAGCTATTGTTTCCTTCATTTCTTTTTCATTTATTTCTGATCTGATCTTTATGATTTCTTTCCTTCTGCTAACTTTGGGTTTTTTTGTTCTTTCTCTAATTGCTTTAGGTGTAAGGCTAGGTTGTTTATTTGAGATGTTTCTTGTTTCTTGAGGTAGGATTGTATTGCTATAAACTTTCCTCTTAGAACTGCTTTTACTGCATCCCAAAGGTTTTGGGTTATTGTGTTTTCATTGTCATTTGTTTCTAGGTATTTTTTGATTTCCCCTTTGATTTCTTCAGTGATCTCTTGGTTATTTAGTAGTGTATTGCTTAGCCTCCATGCGTTTGTATTTTTTACAGATTTTTTCCTGTAATTGATATCTAGTCTCATAACATTGTGGTCAGAAAAGATACTTGATACAATTTCAATTTTCTTAAATTTACCAAGGCTTGATTTGTGACCCAAGATATGATCTATCCTGGAGAATGTTCCATGAGCACTTGAGAAGAAAGTGTATTCTGTTGTTTTTGGATGGAATGGCCTATAAATATCAATTAAGTCCATCTTGTTTAATGTATCATTTAAAGCTTGTGTTTCCTTATTTATTTTCATTTTGGATGATCTGTCCATTGGTGAAAGTGGGGTGTTAAAGTCCCCTCCTATGATTGTGTTACTGTCAATTTCCCCTTTTATGGCTGTTAGCATTTGCCTTAAGTATTGAGGTGCTCCTATGTTAGGTGCATAAATATTTATAATTGTTATATCTTCTTCTTGGATTGATCCCTTGATCATTATGTAGTGTCCTTCTTTGTCCCTTGTAATAGTCTTTATTTTAAAGACTATTTTGTCTCATATGAGAATTGCTACTCCAGCTTTCTTTTGACTTCCATTTGCATGGAATATCTTTTTCCATCCCCTCACTTTCAGTCTGTATGTGTCCCTAGGTCTGAAGTGGGTTTCTTGTAGACAGCATATATACGGGTCTTGTTTTTGTATCCATTCAGCCAGTCTATGTCTTTTGGTTGGAGCATTTAATCCATTTACATTTAAGGTAATTATCGATATGTATGTTCCTATTACCATTTTCTTAATTGTTTTGGGTTTGTTATTGTAGGTCTTTTCCTTATCTTGTGTTTCCTGCCTAGAGTAGTTCCTTTAGCATTTGTTGTGGAGCTGGTTTGGTGGTGCTGAATTCTCTTAGCTTTTGCTTGTCTGTAAAGATTTTAATTTCTCCATCGAATCTGAATGAGATCCTTGCTGGTTAGAGTACTCTTGGGTGTAGGTTTTTCCCTTTTATCACTTTAAATATGTCCTGCCACTCCCTTCTGGCTTGCAGAGTTTCTGCTGAAAGATCAGCTGTTAACCTTATGGGGATTCCCTTGTTTGTTATTTGTTGTTTTTCCCTTGCTGCTTTTAATATTTTTTCTTTGTATTTAATTTTTGATAGTTTGATTAATATGTGTCTTGTCATGTTTCTCCTTGGATTTATCCTGTATGGGACTCTCTGCACTTCCTGGACTTGGTTGACTATTTCCTTTCCCATATTAGGGAAGTTTTCAACTATAATCTCTTCAAATATTTTCTCAGTCCCTTTCTTTTTCTCTTCTTCTTCTGGGACTCCTATAATTTGAATGTTGGTGCATTTAATGTTGTCCCAGAGGTCTCTGAAACTGTCCTCAATTCTTTTCATTCTTTTTTCTTTATTCTGCTCTGCAGTAGTTATTTCCACTATTTTATCTTCCAGGTCACTTATCCGTTCTTCTGCCTCAGTTATTCTGCTATTGATTCCTTCTAGAAAATTTTTAATTTCATTTCTTGTGTTGTTCATCATTGTTTGTTTGCTCTTTAGTTCTTCTAGGTCCTTGTTAACTGTTTCTTATATTTTCTCCATCCTATTTCCAAGATTTTGGATCATCTTTATTATCATTACTCTGAATTCTTTTTCAGGTAGACTGCCTCTTTCCTCTTCATTTGTTTGGTCTGGTGGGTTTTTACCTTGCTCCTTCATCTGCTGTGTGTTCCTCTGTCTTCTCATTTTGCTTAGCTTACTGTGTTTGGGGTCTCCTTTTCCCAGGCTGCAGGTTCGTAGTTCCCATTGTTTTTGTTGTCTTCCCCCAGTGGGTAAGGTTGGTTCAGTGGGTTGTGTAGGCCTCCTGGTGGAGGGGACTGGTGCCTGTGTTCTGGTGGATGAGGCAGGATCTTGTCTTTCTGGTGGGCAAGACTGCATCCGGTGGTGTCTTTTGGGGTGTCTGTGACCTTATGATTTTAGGCAGCCTCTCTGATAATGGGTGGGGTTGTGTTCCTGTCTTGCTAGTTGTTTGGCATAGGGTGTCCAGCACTATAACTTGCTGGTCGTTGAGTGGAGCTGGGTCTTAGAGTTGAGATGGAGATCTCTGGGAGAGCTTTCGCCGTTTGATATTACGTGGAGCCGGGAGGTCTCTGGTGGACCAATGTCCTGAACTCGGCTCTCTCACCTCAGAGGCACAGGCCTGACACCCGATCAGAGCACAAAGACTCTGTCAGCCACACGGCTCTAGTTACAAACAATAAAGCAGGGCAGTCAGGCAGGTTAACACAGCTTGAGTTCAGCAACCACCTTACGCTACGATCTTCATTCAAATCTCAAAATGAACTCACATCAGCTTTGTCCTTAGTCAGCAGAACACTCTCAGACTCAACTGTGGTGCTTCCTCCTGCTTCCATGTTTTCTCACATCACATCTTAGTTTATCACCTGCTCTACGCATCTTTAAATGGTTCCTACTCCTTCTTCAAGGCTTTAGCTTTTAAGTTGCCTGTGGCTTTGGGTAGAGCTGTGACTAGCTGTCCTTGGACTCATGGCAGAACTCTTCCTGCACTGTTTCTCTTCTCCCAGTCCTAGACAGGCCAATATTTAACCTCAAGATGTCAGGAATTTAAACCTCCCTAGAGAGCTAGGCTGTTGTCCATACTTACCACACCCTCTGCATAGCCCTGATCTCAGGAAAGATGAAGTAGGATGGTTTAGATAGAACCCATTCTAAAGGAGAGAGCAGGAGTAATGACTCTCAAGGTCCCCTTCAAGTACAGGCTTGACCGATGTAACTGAGACTGTATTATAAGAAGCCATGTAACCTACCAGTCTGTATTAAATGGTCTTGGAAGGAAAAACGAGGATGCATTTTAAGAGGTTCATGCCTCAGAGTGGTTATGTGGACTCTATACCTAAAAACATCCAAAAGCCTGGAGGTACACAGTGATGTGTAAATTGAGGGGACTTAACATTGCAGGTAGAGCAGCTGCCTGAGTGAGGGAGGGCAGTGAGGTTGTCTGTGTGCTCAGTGGTTGCTTGTTCTCACTAGGGGCAAACGCTTTGACTGAGAGAGAGTGCCTCTCCCTTATTTTGTCTTGTAATATTTGGGGGTCATTTCCACATCCTGTGTTGTAGCCTCATTGTCATGAGTCTCTTTTCTGAAGATTTTTTTTTCTGTTATAATTGTGCCAAGGACAACAATTCCCCTACACTGTTAATAATAGGAAAGGGGGTCCTGATACTTACAACTCCCCAGGAGTGATAGAAGGTATTTGCCAAGAGTTATATTGTGAAAGAGCCATAAGCTCAGGTTCAAACATTTGGCCAACATGTGAGATAACTTACTATGCAGAATTATCTCAAGAACATGCTGGTGAAGAAATAAGTCAGGATCTGGGAAAGGAAGCAGGCTAAGTTGAGGATTCAATTGGAGTCTATCAAGGTGCTGAAGGTGCATCTGAATGCTTTAGTTAGATTTTTAGAGACTGAGATTCATATATATATATTCTGAATTATATATCTGAATAATAAAATTCTGAACTATATATATATGTGTGTAATATCTATCTGTATTATATGGTAGGAATTTCTGAATATTTGCCAACTAACTAGGAAACTTGAAATTTGACTAGTGTTCTTGGCCTGGTTAGGTGTTATTAATTCATCTGATGAGTGGTCCCTGGGCTCCCACTCTGGGTCTTACTCTGCGCTGGTGTTGGAGATGCACTGGCCCATAGCCACAGCTCTTGGCCTCATGGGGGTGAGGGTGGAGAGCAAGACTTTAATCAAACAAGCACATAAGTAAATAGATAATTAGAAGTTGTGACAAATGCCCTAAAGGAAAGAGAAATGGTACTATTAAAACATGTGGCTAGGGTCTGCCCTGGGAAGGGTGGTTCAGGAGAGGTTTCCCTGAGGAAATTACATTTAATTTGAGATCTGAAAGATGAACAGGAGTTAACTAGGGGAAGGGGGTGGGAAGAGCATTCAGTCAGGGGGAGCAGATTAATCTTGTTTTGGTAAATGAAGTTCAGGGAAGCTTTGCTGTAAAACATTGATTACTTTCACACACATGGAAGAGCAGTACAGGCTAGTAAGGAGACAGGCTCTGATCCAGAATGCCTGGGTTTGAATCCTGGCCCACCACTTGCTCTGTGTTATTAGGCAAGTCACTTCACCAAACCATGCCTCAGTTTCCGCATTTGTAAAACCTCATAGGGGGTTGTGAGAATTAAACTGGTTAATGTGCAGAGTGCTCAGACAGTGCCTGGCATATAACCTTCTCTAGTTTATTGAGTATCCACTACTGATTTCTAGTGTGGTGCTATATTAACTAGGGAGAAAAAGTCTGACCCTTTAATGTTAAGAATGAGGCCTGGGGAGACTGAGTGGTTTCCCAAATATCAAAGAATTAGTTACTGGAATGTCTGATCTGGGAAGAGAATTTTTAAAAAACTTAATGCTTTTTATGTTAAATCATTGCTTCTCTATTCATTCACACAGAGTTCTAGTGGTGTACTTGAGTACTTAAGACTGAAAATGGGTATCTTCTAGTTATCAGATTTTTGCACATTTCTTAGAATTTGTTTGAAAATGGTTTGGGTGTGGCTCTGTGTGTCTTGAGGTTGGTGACTAGATTCAGAGTCTTTTTGGGGTCACCGGTTTCCTCTTAGAATAGAGTGGTGCATTTGCATGATGTCTAAGTTGATTTCAGTTTGGTGGTTGTATTGGCAGCTATCAGCACTTGTCCAGTATATGCCAGGCACTTCACCAATACTGTAACACGGGCATGGGACACTCATAAATGAGACGCATATGGTCCTGCCCCTGAGAGTGTAGATAAGTCTACACTGTAATCAATGATTACTCCTCCATGCAAATGGCGCACTGCTTTGGGGAATATATGAGAGCTGTTTGCTGGGCAGTGAAGGGAGCACAACCAACTTCCTGGAGAAGAATTCATCCAGAACACAACAGGGATCTTAGATGTCCGAGATATGATGAATTAAAGTTATGATATAAAGGAAGTCCTTTATCATGCTCACCCATGTATGCGTAGGGTAAAGTATGTGTCACGCAGCAGGAATAAAGTTGTGGCTATCCTGAGAGAGAGCTTGTATTTTCATTAGAAGTACTCATATTTGGGGAAATTTAATGTGACTTTTGGTATATCTGAGTCAGTGTAATTGTTAGCTACATTGTTGTGATGGAATTCAAGAACTGAAACTTAAAAAGTTTCCAGTTCATTCTGATTCATCATTTGCCATTCTTGTAAAGGTAGATTCTCAGAACCCAAAATCTCCTCTAAAGCTACAAACTCTGTTTCCTATCTGACTTTTAGGCTATAAAGATAGGATCTTATGTGGTAATGCTTTCTATTTTTCAAAGCACTGTTATCTGCATTATCACATTTGATCCTTGTGTTGTTATCCCCATGTTATAGGCGAGGAAACTGAGGTTCAGCAAGGTCAATGGACTTTCTGCATAAGTGAGACTTAGGTAAGGCCACCTTAAACAGTTTGACCCTGATTTTCCAGATGGAGGATTTTGTTGATTAGAATACAGGTAAGAAATCTCTTACTGGGCTCTAGAGCCTGCAAACCACAACTACTGAGCCTGTGTGCCACAACTACTGAAGTCTGCACACCTAGAGCCCGTGCTCCGCAACAAGAGAAGCCACCGCAATAAGAAGCCTGCGCACCGCAACGAAGAGTAGCCCCCACTCGCCACAACTAGAGAAAGCCCGTGCCCAGCAACGAATACCCAATGCAGCCAGAAAGAAAGAAAGAGAGAAAGACAAAACAGCAAACATCAAACAGACAAATTATTTTAAAAAAAGTCTCTTAGGTAATCATTTTTTATACATTAAAACGGCCACCATACGTGCTGGACTTCCAGGAGAGCCGGGTAGTGTACTATGATGTTAATACACAAAGAAGATCTTTCCTCCTAGCAGATTCTGAGGTGGAATTACTCCAAGATGTTAGGGGTGCAGGGATCGTGACTGAGACCAGCCACAGTAGTAGGTAGGAACCCAAGGCTTGTTGAATTGTAACTCCTTGGAGTTAAGGTTCTTCTGTTTTGTTAAGAAAATTACAGGGCATTGTGCAGACAGTGAATTCTTTCCCAGGAGCTGGTGGATGCAGTGAAATTAGTACCACAGAGATAATATAGATATTTTAAAAGTACTTTTGCCCATGCACAACCCAATTCTCATTCTATCCATGCTATCCTGCCTAAAAAAGTAAAAAAATAGAAAAAAAAATCTCACTGTGGACCTTTCATGTGGCTTCTTTGTGTCATAGAACTTGGTGAATGCCTTAACTGAGTTTAAAAAATTTCCTTGTATTTGTGTATCTCTTTTCGTACATGTCGAGAACATTCTTTATATATTTAAAGGTAGTCATTTTAATTTAGTTGGAGAGATAGGTAAAAATTTCAGGCTGAGTATCTTGTAATCTTTTGTTTATGTGAAACTCTCAGGTTGTAGATTGTCTAGGGGTGTCATCTCAAGGCTATCCTGGAATTGTTTGCTTTTTTTCTCTTTAAAAGCAACTTTCATCTAATCTTCCCTTATAGCCAGTCTGAGGCAGCCCGCAAGTGACTCTCCAAACACCACTCTGTTTTGTTTCATCATAGCAGTTACCAGCATCCGCTGTTTCTTATTCTTTCATTTGCTGCTTTTTCCCCTCTCCATCTCCCCTCCATGTGCAAGCTGCTCATGAGCCGGGACCTTGTCTTCCTTGCTCCATGCTGCAGCCCAGTGCCTCAGACAGAGGCTGACTCACAGAAGAACCCACCATTGATTTGTTAAATTAATGAACTTCTCTTGACACTATTTTCTGACTTTTTTTTTTCTTTTAAGGTTGAAAAATTGAGAGCAGCATGTTTTACACACTGAAACTCATCCTGATGCCAGTGTTACTCAGTAAGTAGAAGCCAAGGGACCAAGGAGGGTATTTGATTTCTTGTAAGTCTCATGCATGTTCAGAAGCCAGTTTTATATATTTTCATTTCCCCTTGCTTTGTTGAAAATGGAAACCCCAACCTGGAACTTCATAGTTTTGTTGAAACAGCCGTTTTGCTGCAACAGCTGTTTTAGAAGCCAGGTAGGAGACTCTTTCTTGGAAAGCTGAATATTCCTCTGTTGCTATTAGAAACAGAATGCCTTTGGGTCCTGACTGGGTGTTTTAGGACTTTCTTATGGGATACGAAGAAAGTTTCTCGCTGGTATTCCTGCACTTTAAATTGTTATCTTTAAAACCACAGCTAGTCTCAGATTAGGAAATGAAATCACCAAAGGGAGTCCCAGAATCCCTGTAATTGTTTTCATGCTTTAGCTACGCTAGTCTTCTTGCAGTTCCTCAAATGCACTGAGCTCTTTCCCAATTTTGGATGGTTTCTTTTGCCTGGAACCTTCTCTCCCCACCTCACCCTAGCAAGCCTGCCTAAGCCTTCCTTATCCTTCCGGTTTCTCCTTAAGTTCCACTTTTAAAAAGCCTGCTCTGGCTGACTCATCAGACCAGGTTGGAGTCTCCTGCTCCTACAGTGCTCAGGGCTGCTTCTTCTTGCTAATTCCATCTCTTTCTAACTTTTTCATCCTTTTGTCCCCTTGTCTTCTCTTTATCCCATGGATATAGCTCTGTTGGAAGAATAAATTAATTAGATGCTTTGCTCTCACAGCTTTTTATTTTTTTCTCTTTTAAATAAAACTTAAAAAAATTATTTGGTTGCTCTGGGTCTTAGTTGCGGCAGGCGGGCTCCTTAGTTGTGGCATGTGAACTCTTAGTTGTGGCATGCATGTGGGATCTAGTTCCCTGACCAGGGATTGAACCCGGGCCCCCTGCATTGGGAGCGTGGAGTCCTAACCACTGTGCCACCAGGGAAGTCCCTATTTTTTTGTCTTTTTAAAGTATGGTTAAGTATGGTTGATTTACAATGTTGTGTTAATTTCTGCTGTACAGCAAAGAGATTCAGTTATACATATACATACATTCTTTTTTATATTCCATTATGGTTTATCACAGGATATTGACTATAGTTCCCTGTAATATGCAGTAGGACCTTGTTGTTTATCTATTCTATTTTTCTCTTTACTATTAGTTTTTTAAACTTTGCATGGTGACCTACACACTGACTCAGCAAAGTGCACAAAAGAATTGTCTTTGCTCTAATTCCAGGCAACATAGCATGTGCACAAACATGCAGTCAGACAGACACACACACATGAAACTGGTATGTACTAGAGAATTTTTTTCCCCATGGAATCAGGGTTATAAAAATCTCAGAGGCTATTTAGACATTTCCTGGGTTAAGCAACCTGCAGGTTTTTGCCCTTCCATCCAGAGACTTAACAATCCAACCCCATGTGGAGTGGCCTGGTGACATCAGGGGGTATTGTACTTCTTGGTGGAGAGGTTTTCCTCCTCTGTAGAAAGTCTCAATTTCTTCAGCCATTTCTGTACAAAGGTTACCCATCAGGTATAAGTTTCTCTTTGCTTTGGTTGCTGCTCTTGCTTTCTAGCAAACTCATTTAATTCTACAGACAGTGCTCTTCATATTACATTAAATAAGCTTCTTACACCTTTAACCACACTTAAAGTTGCTCAGTTCTTCCTTACAGGAAAATTCCAGGTCACTTTTGCGGGTACTTTTGATTTCTTTCAAAAAATAATTCCCTCCAGAGGGTGGAGAGTTCATGTTTTCTTTCACGTCTTCCCCACTGCGTGTTGCCTGCTGTGGGCAGGAAGTTAACACTCTTCACTCGGGGCAACAGCTTGGATGGAGAGGTTGGCACATTTTCTGTTTATTCCCAAATTCGTTCACTTGGCTCTTCTTTGATAGGAACTGGCCAGCATCTAAACGTGTCTTTCTTGCTATGGTTATCTCTTTGCATAGAGCATGTCTTGTGAAAACAGAAATATCCATGTAATGGTTTTCTCTTTAGAAATAGTTTTTTCTTTAAGGGAAAAGAGAAATTACTTGAGCAATGGACAGATAGTGGAGGGGTACCGCATGGGCTAACCCTAGAGACTGGAAAGCCAGGGCTGAGGGCAGAGCTGGAGGAGGGAGGTGGGGAGAAAGCAAACACAAAGGAAATTCAAGGGAAGAGCTGTGCTCTGTACTGGCCTAATTACAAGGACCTACACTACAGCGAGAGTCAGCCAGCAAATTCAGAGATAAGCTTTTGTAAAGGAACTAAAGAAGGAGAAAAGCAGAGGGAAGCAAAAATACCTGTGAACTGGCTTTTCAGTTAGGGAATGGGTGGGAAACTAGGAGCCAGAGACATCCCATTTCCTGTTTATGGGTGTCTAAATTCATGACTTGAAAGGAGAGACTTCAGGGTCTCTCTTCTTTTTTCTTCTTGTTTTGTTTTTGTTTTTGTTTTGTTTTGTTTTTCTGGCCACGCCACACGGCTTGCAGGATCTTAGTTCCCTGACCAGGGATTGAACCTGCTCCCTCAACAGTGAAAGTGCAGAGTCCTAACCGCTGGACCACCAGGGAATTCCCTCTCTTCTTTCTTTAGAAAGGAGATTGCAGGGATGAATTCTAGAAAAGGGGAAGGGACTGGCTAGGAGCACAGGACCAGTTAGCATCTATAGAACATGAAGATTGTAGAACCCCTCTGACTTGAGCTACGTGGGGGGAACTACAGGGTATTTCTCTTACCCTTGGGAATGCCGTGCTGGTTTGAATGAAGGGCCTCTGAATACTTTGTCCACGTTGGGTCATCTGGGGGTGGAAAGGTGCATATACTTGGAGATTAATACTAATTTTTATTGTTGACTGTATTTGTCTGAATGATGCCTCCTCTTGCCTTTTTGACTTCTATAGGTTACTCCTTGGGCCTGAATGACTTGATTGCTTCCTCCGTGGAGCTAACAGTCCATGTGGGTGATTCAGCCCTGTTGGGATGTATTTTCCAGAGCACAGAAGAGAAACTTGTGACCAAGGTAGACTGGATATTCTCATCAGGAGAGCACTTCAAGGTAAGAAGGAGGAAACACTGCTGTGTATTAAAAGCCCCTGACCAGTGGTGTCAGAATGTGGGGAGAGGGAGAATCAGGTCATCCAGTGCCATGAGATGGGGCTGCAGGAGCTTGGGCTCTGGAGCTTGCCAGAACTGAGCCTCCTCCTAGTCTGGCCTCTTGGCTCTGTACTCAGCTGTGTAAATTACTCAAACTCTCTGACATTCAACTTCCCCATCTGTGAAGATGAAGGTGATTATAATAATGGTAATGCTTACTTTTCAGGGCCTTGAGAAGCTAATGGGAGACATGCACATAAAGTTCTTTAGTTCCTTTCCTCTATTTCTCCCATTTGTAGAGTAGCATAGGTGGGTGGGAGGGTGGGAAGAGCGAAAACGCATTGGTCTAGACAAAAAGAGTTACGGCCTAGGCACAGGAACGGTGTCACAGTAATATTTTCTTTGGGGAGGGGGCAGATTCTTTCAGCACTCCACTGACACATTTATGGGCTGGGGAATCATCTCTTTCTCCTTCATGGCTGCTT
This sequence comes from Balaenoptera ricei, assembly GCF_028023285.1. Lineage (NCBI taxonomy): Eukaryota > Metazoa > Chordata > Mammalia > Artiodactyla > Balaenopteridae > Balaenoptera > Balaenoptera ricei. The sequence goes on from NC_082646.1 coordinate 14,210,807, forward strand.
AAAGTGTTGGCATTAGCAGATTCAGCATGGCTGAGTGAAGGCCTTTCATGGGAGCTCTTTGGATTAGCAAACAGTGTATTAAGCCTCATCTGAGATTCTGTGGAGATACTTGTATGTCAGGATCATTTGCAAAATATGTCCTAAGTAATATATTGTGAACAATAAAGTCCCAATGTTTGCAAATGAAATATTGCTTTTGTAGCTCAGAGCATGTTATCCCCATAATGCTACTGTCACTCAAATTTTTATTACTATTTTTTGTTATAAGAGGGAAATACCCATGGTCTAAGTGAAAATAAGAATTCCCCATGGCTCCCCCTCCCAGTCTGTAAACAATTCCCTGTTGAGGACTCCTTCTCATGCCTTATGATAAGCTGCCTGGAGGAGGGCAGAAAGGACAGCGGTAACAGCCAACATGCTGGGGATTGTCACAACAGCCAGTCTGTGGGATTACATTTGGATGCCATCGAATGCGGGGGCCATGGCAGAACACAGGGTGAAGATGGGAGATGCTTTTCAAAAGTTGTGAGTTTGAATCCCCAGAGTGATCTTCAGAGTGGATGTTACATTTTACCTTAAACTGTAAGAAATGGAAATGTGTTGACCCTGTTTCTCCAATTGTCTTTGTATAAAATGAGCCACAGAGCCTTGTGCAAGTTAACGTATTGCCTGGCACATGATGATGGTGATGATGATGATGATGATGATGATGTTGATGATGATGATGATGATGATGATGATGGTGATGATGATGATGATGATGATGGTGATGATGATGATGATGTTGATGATGATGATGATGATGATGATGATGATGATGATGGTGATGATGATGATGATGATGATGGTGATGATGATGATGATGATGATGAATTGGGTACCAAGCACTTTTTGATCACAGTGGTGATGATGACGATGCTGCCTCCACAGAACAGGGGCTTTTCAATCCGGACTCCTGGGTCTGGTGCCATGGACTTTAGATTTTCTCTGACGTTGTATTGCCCTCCAGGATGATTACGTGCTCTTCTATTATGCCAACATCAGTGTGCCTGTGGGGCGTTTCCAGAATCGTGTGCGCTTGGTGGGGGACATCTTACACCATGACGGTTCTCTCCTGCTGCAAAATGTGGAAGAGGCTGACCAGGGAAACTATACCTGTGAAATCCGCTTCAAAATGGAGAGCCTGGTGTTCAAAAAAGCAGTGGTCCTGCATGTACTACCAGAGGAACCCAAAGGTACATAAATGCTTACTCAGAGAAGGGCGAAGGGGCAAGAGATTTGGTGTGCAGTGAGGGAAGCGAACTGATTTTGTTGAGCAAATGCCAGCCATTGTGCTATGTACTTACCACGGAGTGAGTCCTCAATAAAATAAAAATAATGATGATCATTATTTTATTATTACTTTAACATGTTTCAACCTCATGAAAATGCTGTGAAGGAAGTACTGTATTCTCCTTTTCATTTTACAGATGAGTTAACTGAGGCTTAGAGAGATTAAGTGACTTGCCTAAGGACATATATTTATTAAATGGCATACCCAGTACTTGGACCCTGCTACCTCTGTCAACAAAGTCCATGTTTTTTTCACTATACCCTGATGCTTCCCATCAGTTATCCACGTTGATGTTGTGTCCATATTTTGTAGGTAACTATGTTAGGTGTTCTGGGGGATATTAAAGAAATGAGCAGATCTCTCTAACTTCCTAGGACCTCATGTTCCCATTTATAAATGGCTTCAGTAGATTGTTGGTTTTAAAAAACATGTTCTATAGAACACTCAAGGTCCAAGGAACCTGGTGGGCCACACAAAGGGTGAGAACAGGGCAGGGGATTGATAGAGGATCTAGTTGGGCAGGACCTCAGGCTTCCATCTCCACTACAACCAAAGTCCTTTTCCTTTTTCCTGTTGTATTCATTGGGCTGCCAGATAAGATTTTGTTTGAAGAAATAATTCTGCTGCTTTAAAAAGTTTGAAAACCACAGAATTAGATACATTCTTTAAAAGTGTGAGATAGAAGGAACAGTCTTTGGCCTCAGGAGAGCTTGCTGTTTAGCGAGTGAACTAGAATCTGGACGCCCCTCTCCCTGCCAGCTAGTTTAGGTCCATTCTTTCAATGAGCTCCTTTGGAGCACCCTGTCCTCCTCTCTGGTGATATTCAACACACCTGTTCAGTTGTGTCTCCCCTGCTCACCTGGATCTGTATTCTTGGTCCCATGACCAGCCCTAGACACAATGCCTGGCATAGAGTAAGCATTCAGTAAACATTTGTCAAATGAAGGAAATTCTTAAATTAGCATCCCTCACTTGAATCTGACTTCTAAAAAATGGAATGGTAGAAGGAATTGTAGAAGGTGGCCTCTGGCCTCTCTCCTAATTTTTCCTACTTTTTTTCAATTGCATTTTTCTTTTGATTTTAAATCTATGGCTCTCCAGGAAGAAGAAATGAACCAACTGCCTGTGTCCCACAAGGATTATCTTTGAGTTCCCCCTTTCTACTTTGTTCTCTGATGCTGGGCCTGAGGACTACAAGCATGTCCTACAAAATGAGTGCCTATTCCTGCTTAGAAGAGACACAGAGGGAAGGAGCCCAAAGGAGGCAGTTTTAAGAACTGAGTCCATGGGAGCAGGCTAGAGCAATTTTAGGGGTAGTCAGATATTTCCCAGTAGCCAGTGGAGCAACTTGTATTTACTTTTCCTTTCCAGCCAGCGTGGGAATAGCTCTAACTCCTGACCATTTGCCTGGTGGCTATCTCCTTCCAAGTGAAAACTCATCTAGATTTCCTCCACAAAGTTTACCCTTCAGTTTGTAATTTTTCTGTGTTTCTACTACTTCAACTCTTTTATTCATAGTTCTTATTTTAAACACTATAGACAATTTTCTTTTTTCTTTCTTTCCTCTTCTTTCTTTCTTTCTTTCTTTCTTTCTTTCTTTCTTTCTTAGGAATTTGCTTCCATTTTATTCTGTGAAAGGATTTTAAGGCATCTGAATGTGTGTGTTCACAGATTATATAATTATACTGTATAGATATATTATATAATAGTTAATGAAAAGTATAAAGACAACAAAAAGTAATTTTTATTCAAACTTGTGCATATAATTTCAGTCAGATGATCTTCATTTTTAAGATTCAAAATTGAATTAAAGTTTTCATATCAGATGAATTGCTTGAACAATGTTTTGAGTTTGGTTTAACATTTTGGAAAATATGTTGTTCAAGGAGAGAAAATATTCTTATTGAAGGGATTCGTACACATGGTAGGTAGTATAGTATGTGAGCTTTAGGTGGCTTCTGGATCCCTAACTTCATTACTCTATTATTTTTATTCTATTCTAATCTCTTCTCAATTTATAAGGGTCTATGATTCTAGAAGGGAGGCAATATAATGAAATAATTAAAAGCCCATGTTTTGGAATCACACCTAACAGTGCTTTAAATCCTAATTTAGAGAAACTTCCTAATATTTGGAAAACAAAATTTCAGTGGTATAGACAATTTTCTTACAAATAAAAATAATATTAACTTCCTGTACTTTTGCTCTAGAATCAGCCATCCTTCCACTTAATGTGAGGTGGTAACAGTAAAGGGAGTGAGAAAGCGTGTGCTTTGTTTTCACTCAGGCCTGGGTTTGAGTGCTGGCTCTGCCTTTTACTGGCCATGAAGCTCTGGGTTCTTTCACTTCCTTCCTCTGTGAAATGGGAGAGTAATAGTGCATATCTCAAAATATTGTAATGACTAGGTGATATCCTAGGTGTCTAGCACATGCCTGGTGTGTTGAAGGAACTCAGAATGTTCAGTTCTTATTATTGCATTTAAAAAATAGGGTTCAATTCTTAATATACTCATAGATTTAGAGGGTGTTTCCTTCCCTACTGGTATTCTTTGGAGTGAATTTTTATTACTTCCAAAATAATTCCCTCCATAGAGTTTTGAGTTCATAATATTTTCTTTTACTTTCCTCCCATTGTGCGTCTTTCCTCCTGGGTGGGAAGTTAACGTTCTCCAGGGACACAATTTGGATGAAGAGGTTAGCTGATGTATTGTGTTCCTTTATGAGCTCTGCTTAATGCTCTTTTGAAGGAACTCTGTCCAGTTAAGACGTAGGTTTGTGTCTCCCTTAAATATCATCCTGCCTTTCTTTTCTTAATTGACTTTGTGGTCGATTTATATAGAGCACTATTGAAAAATCAGAAGCATCTTTCTAATTGTTTTCTTTTTCAGGGACTTCTTGAAATGACTAAAGCAGTAAACATATGATGGGGTCAGCTGCTTATACAAATAAGCAGGAGGCAGAGACTATGTGTTGGAAAGCCAGGAGCAGGGGAAGGGGGAGCAGATGGGGAAGTGGGGGCAGGGATTAAAACAGAAAGAAAAGCCAAGAGGAAAACTGTCTGTTGTCTTGGCCTAATTAGCAAGCAGTCCTGTGACCTGTACTCTAGCCAGAATTGTCCTAAGCAAGTCCTAAGACAACTTGTAGAAGAATAAAAGAAGTTGAAGAGAGTTACCCATGATTCAGTTTTTCATCTAGGAGAGCCAGTGGGTTATTTATAAGAATGAGAGTTATATAACTTTCCACTTCCTGTTTATGTTAAGCAGATGTGGGTATCTAAGTTGGTGAACAGAAAGTGGGGGGCTTCAAGGTTTTCTGTACTTTCTTTATTACAAGCTTGAAGTGGAGTTGGGGCTTGTGGGAGAAGTTCTACAAAAGGAGAAGGAGAAAGGAATGAAAGAGAACCAGAAAGTGTTTACTGAAGTCAGTGGGACCCTTCAGACTTGATGTATGTCAGTAGCTAGAGGGTATTGTCTTATCCTTGGGGTACTGTGTTGATTTGAGTGAGAGGCCTCTGAGTACTTTGACCACACAGAATAATCTGGATCATCTGTGGAGGGAAAGCGTGCAGTATTTGGTGGTGACATTGATTTTACTGTTGAGAATCTTTGGCTAAATATTATCTCTTCTAGAAGTTCTTTGGCTTCTATAGATTATACCTTGAGTTTGACTTGATTTACCATTTTATCCCCAGAGCTCATGGCTCATGTGGGTGATTCGACTCAGATGGGATGTGTTTTCCACAGCACAGAAGAGAAACACATGACCAGGGTAGACTGGATGTTCTCATCAGGAGAGCACGCCAAGGTAAGGAGGAGAAACCCTCACTGTGTATAAGAAGCCCCTGGCCAATGCTGTCAGGACAGAGCGGGGAGATCAAGAATCCAGGCACCAGGTGCCATGTGGTGGTGTTGTGAGGGCTTGGGCTTTGGAGCTTGGCAAAGCTGGGCCTCTCAGCTCAGCCACTTGGCTGGGCAATTTCAGATTCCAGTTGGGAAAAATGACTCTAATGAAGATGATGAAGAAGAAGAAGTAGATGCTGCTACTGCTCAGCTTTTCAGGTTGTCAAGACGCATACAGGAGACAGCTGGTGTAAAGCATTTGTACATGAGTTGGCCACTGCATTTTAGTTTAATTCCTCTTCTCCCTTCCCCTTTTTGTAGAGTCCATGGGATAGCAAGGGGGATGATTTTGGTGGCCTAGCCAGGAAAGCAATGGGCTAGGCATAAGCACAATTGCATTCTTATTCTTTTTTTAAAATTAAAAACAATGTTTTTAATTTTTATTTTTAATTAATTTTTATTGGAGTATAGTTGCTTTACAATGTTGTGTTAGTTTCTACTGTACAGCAAAGTGAATCAGCTATATGTATACATATATCCCCTTTTTTGGGATTTCCTTCCCATTTAGGTCACTACAGAGCATTGAGTAGAGTTCCCGTGCTATACAGTAGGTTCTCATTAGTTATCTATTTTATGCATAGTATCAGTAGTGTATATATGTCAATCCCAATCTCCCAGTTCATCCCATCCCCCCTTCCCCCTTGGTATCCATGTGTTTGTTCTCTACATCTGTGTCTCTATTTCTGCTTTGCAAATAAGATCATCTATACCATTTTGCATTCTTATTCTTTTTTTTAAAAAAATTATTTATTTATATTTGGCTGTGCTGGGTCTTCGTTGCTGTGCGCGGGCTTTCTCTAGTTGCAGCGAGTGGGGGCTACTCTCTTTGTTGTGGTGCACAGGCTTCTCATTACGGTGGCTTCTCTTGTTGCCGAGCATGGGCTCTAGGCGCATGGGCTTCAGTAGTTGTGGCTCGTGGGCTCAGTAGTTGTGGCTCACGGGCTCTAGAGCACAGGCTCAGTAGTTGTGGTGCACGGGCTTAGTTGCTCCGTGGCATGTGGGATCTTCCCGGACCAGGGCTCGAACCCGTGTCCTCTGCAATGGCAGGCGGATTCTTAACCACTGCACTACCAGGGAAGCCCTCTTATTCTTATTTGGGTTATTTTTATGAGTTTTCTTCTGTGCCCCATTGCCCCATTTATGTGATGGAGGGAATTTTCTTTGTCTTCATGGATGCTTTGAATGTTGGGGTTAGTAGGTCCTGGGGGCCAGGGTGAGGAGTACTTCATGGGAACTCTGAAGTAGTAAACAGCAAGTTAGTTCATTAGACCAGTAGATGTCAACTATGGCATGGTGATGTCCTGATGGGTCAAGGTGTATTGTAAGAGACATCTCAGGTAACTTATTGTTAATAAAAGTTAAGGTACAAAGTTTAGAAAAGATTTAACTTTTATAAATGAAGACATATTCCAGGTCATCCCTACAAAAAGTCATTTATACTCACTTGATTCCTATATGCTGTCTGAGTGGGTCAGAAATGGTGGCATCCAGATTTAGAGAACAAACGTATGGACACCAAGGGGGGAAAGTGGTGGGGGGATGAATTGGGAGATTGGAATTGACATGTATACACTAATATGTATAAAATACATAACTAATAAGAACCTGCCGTATAAAAAATAAATAAAATAAAATTCAAAAATTCAAAAAAAAAAAAAAAAAAAGAAAGAAAAAAGAAATGGTGGCATCATGGTGGGATCTGGGGAATTACATGTAGTTCCAGATTCGCCTCTGGGAACTCGTCATGCATTTATATGTCATCCACCAATTGAGACATTGCAGAAAATAGGATGAGAGTTGACATTTGGGGTTGTGAATTTGAATCACAAGAGACAAACCAGGTTTTTTCATTCATGTTTCTGTCTGTATTCCCATTTCCTTTTCTTAAAAGCTTTTAAAAAATAATATTTATATAACTTTATAAAAAATTCCAACACATTTATTTAACAAGTATTTTAAAAGCATCTGCTATGCAGTGAATACTCAAAGCTCCTGCCCTGATGGGGAACTTACAATCAAGATGGAGGGATAGAACCTAGGGGCAAGACAGGAATAAAGATGCAGACATAGAGAATGGACTTGAGGACACGGGGAGGGGGAAGGGTAGGCTGGGACGAAGTGAGAGAGTGGCATGGACATATATACACTACCAAATGTAAAATAGGTAGCTAGCGGGAAGCAGCCGCATAGCACAGGGAGATCAGCTCGGTGCTTTGTGACCACCTAGAGGGGTGGGATAGGGAGGGTAGGAGGGAGACGCAAGAGGGAGGAGATATGGGGATATATGTATATGTATAGCTGATTCACTTTGTTGTGAAGCAGAAACTAACACACCATTGTAAAGCAATTATGATCCAATAAAGGTGTTAAAAAAAAAAGATGGAGGATATACATAGTAAAACAATGAAGAAATAAATACACAATATGTCAGGTAATAGTAAGAGCTATGGAGAACAAGAAAGCAGGATTTTGTGGTTGTTATTTTATGTAGGTGGTCAGGGAGACCTCATCAAAAAGGTAACATTTGAGCAGAGGTCTCAAGGAAGTGAAGGAGGCAACCGTGCATCTGTCTAGGGGGAAAGAGTGTTCCAGGCAACGGGAGCAGCAAGTGCAAAGGCCCTGAGGCCAGTACTCAAGGAGCAGCAAGGAGACTGGTGTGGTTGGAGTGAAGTGACCCAAGTAGGTGAGGAAAAAGCCATTAGAAGATGAAATCAGAGAGGAGATGGGGGTGGGGCAGCTCATGGAGGACTTTATACTTTTAGGAGAAATGGAGGGCTATTAGAGGGTTTTGAGCAGAGGAGTGATATGATTTAACTTATATTTCTAAAGGTTCATCTGCTGAGAATAGGCTGTAGTGGGGAGTATAGAGGGATACAAGTTGAGAAGCTCTTGTAGGAATCCAGGTTAGAGATGGTGGCTTGGACCAGACTGTGGAAGAGGTGAGAAGTGGCTAGATTTGGGATGTATTTCGAGGGTAGAGGATTTGTTGTGGGATTAGATGTGAGTTGTTCAAGAAATAGTGGAGTTAAGGATGACTCCAAGATTCTTAACCAGAGCTTAAGGAAGAAGACGTTGCCATTTACCAAAATGGGATGGATAAGAAGGAACTGGTTTGGGGGAGAATTTTGGAGTTCAGTTTTAGACATGTTTCAGGTGCCTATTGGAAATCCAACTGGATATGTCATAAAAAGTAAAGGTGTACTTTTACTTTTTTTACTGGAGAAGTGCAAAAAACTGAAAGTCCCTCATTCCCACTTTCCTCATCCCTCTCTTGAGATGGAAGAGTTGTTTGTGGTTTGGTGGCGTCCTGCACAACTATGTGCCCGCAGACACGTGTGTCCATGGATTTGTGTTACTAATACCTTCTGATAGTACCTTTACTGTTTCCACACACAGAGCCTGTGAGTCCTGAGAGCTCCCCTCTCAACCTTCCCGGCGCCCCTCTACCCCAGTCCTTCAATCTCATACGTTTTGCCTTTCCCTTCTAGGAGGAGATTGTGTTGCGCTATTACCCCAAACTCAAGGCACCCATGGGATACCCTCAGAACTGGGGCCGCTTCCAGAACCGTGTAAACCTGGTGGGGGACACTTCCCGCAACGATGGCTCCATTATGCTCCACAGAGTGAAGGAGTCTGATGGAGGAAGCTACACCTGCAGTATCCACCTGGGGAACCTGACAGTCAGGAAAACCACTGTGCTGCACGTGATCCTGAAAGAGCCTCGAAGTATCTAACATTTGGCTGGAGAGGGAGGAGGGACCTCATAGCTGGTAGGCAGGGCCAGGACTAGGGTGAGGCTAGAGAGGCTTCTAGGGCGCAAAATTTAAGGAGGCATCACTCTCAGGTGCTGTACTTGCCTGACCCTGATAAGCCCAGCACTTATCAAGCACTTGTACCCTGTACTTGCATGACCTTGAGAGTGATACCTCCTTAAATTTGGTGCCCTATGCACCTTACTTGCCTCACCCTAGTTCTTCCCTGCTGGTAGGTCAAGGGAAAAAAAAGCTAATATTGAGTGAACACCACCCCTCTGCCAGACCTCACTCATCATTAGTGTAATATACTAAGTTAAATGTACAGGAGCTCAGAGATGGATTGGAGTTGTTTTGACTTGGCTTCAAGGGAGATGCTCTATGCTCTGTAGTGGAAAGGAAGATGATCCCGAGCTGGTGAGAGACAGCAAAGAACAGAGAGAAAACAGGAAGGGGCCAGAACCAAAAATAGAGGGGTTTTCTGATCAAAGATTCTGTAGTCTGGCGAAACACTGTGTATTAAGGCCACTGGTGAGTAGGAGAGTAAAGACTCAATTGTGTTGACTGATAGAGGTTGATAAGTGAGGAGTTAAAGTTAAACCATAACCCAGTTAGCAGTCAGGATGTGGCCTGTGGACTTTGCCTTTTGCTAGGGCCCCAGGGGTTGGCTGTGGTTGGTTGGGGGCAGGGATAGAGGTGAGGGTGCAACACACCCAGTACCTCTGGCCAGAGACTTAAGTCTACGGAGGCACCTTCTTGCCAATAGCAAAGAATCCCAGCTGGAGAGGGAAGCAAGACAGATGGCTTTCTTCATTCTCAGAAGTCTTAGCTCCACTTCACAGAGAAAATAGAAGCCATTAGCGGGAGCTCATTCAAATTTGGAGCCCTCCCCACCCACAAACGGACCTACATCTGCTCCCATCCTCATCCCTGCCCTGCCATCTTGAGCTCCCTTCCACCCAGGGCTTATCTGAGCCCCTGTGCTCAGGTGGTGCTCTCTCTTCCTTCTCAACATCCTCACAACATGGCTCTTTAAGCTCGTACTTTCCAAGGGCTTCTACCACTCAGCACAAACATACACTCCACTCTTCCTCTTACCTGTGTCCTTGTCTCCTTTAGCTCTCATCCTATATCTTTATTTTTCTTGAAACAGCTTTATTGAGATACAATTCACATACCTTACAATTTACCCATTTAAAGTGTACACCTTGATGGTTTTAATATATTCTGAGTTGTGCAACCTTCCCCACAATATATTATGTATTTCTTTCTTTACACAGCCAGAGAGCTTGCTAAAGGGCTGGACATGGTGTCTCCTATCTCATCTCCCATTAATTGATAGCACACTGCATTCAGGCTTCTGCTTCTACCTCTACTCTAGCGTAGATCACCGATGGTACTCTAATGGCACATCCTCGACCTTCTCTACCTCAGTAGTATTGAACACCATGTTGTATATACATTCAATATATTCTATGTTAGATACAACTTTATCTGTCTGCCTATCTATTATCTATCTATCTATCTATCTATCTATCTATCTATCTATCTATCTATCATGTCTATGTATTATATGAGCTCCACCCAAATATTCCACAAATACTCAAATACAACATATCCAAACCTACCCCTCTCACCTCTCCCCAGCCCATCTCTTCAACCTCAGTTAATGCCACCACCATCTACACAGTTATCCAACTGGATGCCTGGGAGTTGTACTTGATTCTTCCCTTTCCCATGACCCCCAATCTAACAAGTCAACAGGTCCTGTCATTTCTACTACTGACTTAAAAAAAAATATCTTTATTGGAGTATAATTGCTTTACAATGGTGTGTTAGTTTCTGCTGTATAATAAAGTGAATCAGCTATACATATACATATATTCCCATATCCCTTCCCTCTTGCATCTCCCTCCCTCCCACCCTCCCTATCCCACCCCTCTAGGTGGTCACAAAGCACGGAGCTGATCTCCCTGTGCTATGCAGCTGCTTCCCACTAACCATCCATTTTACATTTGGTAGTGCTTATATGTTGCTGCTACTCCCTCACTTCATCCCAGCTTCCCCTTCCTCTGCTGTGTCTTCAAATCTGTTCCCTATGTCTGCGTCTTTATTTCTGCCCTGCTGCTAGGTTCATCATACCGATTTTTTAGATTCCATATATGTGCATTAGCAACCCATATTTGCTTTTCTCCTTCTGACTTACTTCACTCTGTATGACAGACTCTAGGTCCATCCACCTCATTACAGATAATTCAGTTTTGTTCCTTTTTATGGCTGTCTACTACTGACTGGATCTGCCTTCTTTCCCATCTGTCACCACCACCTTATTCTGGCTGTCGCATCTCTGTCTTGGACTGTAGGCCTCTAAAAAGTCTCCGCTTTCATTCTCAGTCACTACCCCACATTCTTCATGCAGCTCTGAGTGCCGTCTTTCTCAGTCACAAATCTCAACTGCTTATAATCTCTCAATGTCTTCTCCATTGCCTACGGAAAAAAAGCCAAACTCCTCACTGAGATAATCAAGGTCCTTCATGACTTAGATCCTATTATTTATCCAGCCTCATTCCCCACCACACCCGACAAACACAACCTTTGAACCAGACCCATGGAACTCTTGCTAGTTTCTAAAAACACCATCCTGTCACCTAAAAGCACCTAAGAGCTCCAGACCTTTGGTATAAGGTCCCTATCATCCTTCCCCATATTGTTTGCCAAAAATACCTTGATGTTTCCTTTAAGACTCAGCTTAAACTTTAAAACGTTTGCTGACAAATTCTCAGGTTCTGCTCCCCATAGAATTGGGTACCCTTTTTTCTATGCTGCTCTGTACTCTATATGGACTGCTCTCAAAGCATCTATAAGCAGTCTGTGGTTTTCTGTTTACATCGTTTCTCTCCTTGAAGGAAGGGACCATGCACTATTTGTCTTTGTATCTTCTGTGCCTAGTGATATCTGGCACCCAGGAGGTGTTTGATGTGTATATTCAGAGTGAACTGAGGAGATGAGTGAAGGGTGCCAGAAGGGTGGAAGTGCTTTACTTTGTATCATGACTATGGGGTTGAGTGTTGTAGCCTAGAGCAGGCTCTAACACGTCTGTTATTTCTGTCATTTGGTAAACCACATTTTAAGATAGAATTATTAATGTGAAAGGAAACTCTACTGTAGGTGAGGTGATATTCTCTTTTCCCACCGACCTTAATCTACATTTTAAGGGTAAGCAAGGGGAGGGTCAGCAGACTTTGGTCCTCAATCTAATGGGGACAGCTGGAGTCCTAGTGTTTCAACATGGAGTGGAGTCTGACCTTCTCCTCCCACTTCTGACGTGGCTGTTGCTACTTGGTCTAGAACTGGTGAGGCTCCCAGCTCTTTTCTGGAATACTGAGGCCCTGTCATTACTTTTCTCCTTTTCCCAAGCATTGGTGACCCCAGTAACCCTCAGACCTGAGATCCTGGGCGGTAATCAGCTGGTGATCATTGTGGGGATCATCTGTGCCACTATCCTACTGCTTCCTGTTCTGATATTGATTGTGAAGAGGACCTATGGAAATAAGAGGTACAGGGCTGCTCCCATCTCTTGGGCTGGGGGGCTGAAGATGCCTCTAGCCTGAAGTGGAAGAGAGTGATAAGGCTCTAAGCGTGCCATTTTCACAGAAGGGGGTGTTTTAAACCAGAATCATCTGTGGTTACCACATTAGACGTCATCGTATAGTGACCCCACCCCCTTTGCTCACTGTTATCCTGAAAGGCCTTGCACATTCCCACACCATCCTCATTTTACAAAGATTACAAAGACTTACAAATGTTGTTCCAAGTAGAGCACAATTAAGAGTATAAATCTTATGCCAGAGCCATAATGGTGTTATTCAATGCCTGAGAGAAACGATTTTTGAATTATCCACCGTATGTATACACTTCGTAGAGAAGCTCAGATTTTGAAGGTTGTCAGTGGCTTTATCTAAAGGACCACATTTTAATTATGAGAAGCTACTTTTGAATGAATGGCCTCAGGTCCTAAATTATTTATTGTTGAAATGCGTTTTTAAAGGCTTGAAATTCTCCCAGTACCTCAGAAATACACCGATGCTCTGGCACGGGCACTAGTGTTTCACTGGCTGTTCGCAGGTTCATCTCCTTCCGTTTATCCAACTATTGATGAACTATGTTGCTAGGGCAAATTGACTCTCTTTTTGAAATAGTGTCAATGGGCAAGAACCCCCATTAAGACTGAGTAGTGCTGACTTTTGGGACTCCTTTCCGCATGGGACATGTATTGTACAGAAACTGCTGCTGCCTGCTAGGTTTGCACTTGACTCCCCAGGGGCTCTCTGACTTGGTTTTGAACTTGAAGGTCTTTGCTTTGGGCATGTGGACAGCACTGAACCGAGAGTTAGACAACCTGGCTCCCCTGTCAGCTCACTTCCCCGCTCTGGGCCTCAGTTTCCCTCAAAGTGAAAAGCAGCACCCCCATGTCTGTCTACTAGTTTATTCTAAAGAAATAGTCAGACGGATGTGCTGAGACTTGTGCATAAACATGGTTGCTGTAGCAAAGATTACAATTAAAAACTGAAATCATTCTCAGTGCCTGTCAGAAAGGTAATGATTCAATGAATCGGTATTCCATTCAATGAAATACCACATGGCTCTGTATGTAATCATGCAGAAAGATGTCCGAGGAGTAGTATTATACAATATATAGTATGATCTCATTTTAATAAAAAAGCATATTATGTAATTCTCTCTTCAGCAGCATATATACTAAATATATTTTGTGTGAGTATACTTACACTTGCATTGAGAGAGGTTTGGAAGGATAATTCTAAAATATTAATAGTGCTATTTGGGATAAAAGAAAAGGTGGGTCCTAGGAGGGTAGGGGGTTTACTGGAATTCAACTTCAGACTGTCTACATTTCTGTATTATTTGAGTTATTTTACAATCAGAGCATACAACTTTATAATCAGAAAATGCGATTAAAATATTTCTACTCTCAGACAAAAAAATATACATTCCTTTCTAGCTTTAACCCTGGTTGTTGTTGTTGTTATTTTTCTTTTTTAGCTCCACCTTAGGCCAAAATAGGAACAAAAGGAAGCCTATTTAGTGACAAATGCAGAAGGCAGATGGTCAAGCGATCAAAGGCCAAGGGCAGGGGAGGGGCCAGAGCTCCCAGCCCTGGGTGTCTGAGGGGATAATTCTGCTTGGCCTCCTCCCTGGAAGAAAGAAGCCGGGAGCCTTTGAACTGGTGTCTCGCTGAGCTTCTACTGCTCCCTGCTGGTTCAGCTCCATCTCCCTAGTCCTCGGAAATGATAAAATCGAATCCCATGGCCCCTCTCTATTAATTCACTTAAAATTGTTATGGACAGAAAATTGTTAGGGTGACAATAGAGAGGTTGAAGCTGTCGTTCAGCCTAAACTATCTCCAGATGCCTTTCTGCTCTCCGTGAAAGAGATGCATCTCTCAGATTTCAAGCGGAGCTGGGTAGCGTGGGCTGTAGGTGTCTGGGAGTAGTTCCTAACCTGGGGTCTCTCTCTTCATAAAACTCTGTGTGGTCTCATGTTGTCACCCTTGAATATACGGTGCTGGCTGGGTAATTCCACATGCTTTTCATGCCTTTGCAGTTCAGTAACTTCCACGACCTTGGTCAAAAGCCTGGAGAACACAAAGAAGGCAAATCCAGAGGTAAGAGAACTCTGCCATTTTGCTGCTGTGCTCAGTGAGGGCAAGGTGGAGACTGCTCCAGGATCCAGGTGGTGTCATTATCATTCCCCTGTGAACTGTGTCTCAGTCCTCGTTATGTCTCGGCGCATCCAGTGCCTGGCGCAGAGCAGCGGCTCAGGAAATCTCCATCACTGCAATGAGTCCCTGGGAGAGTGAGTGGCGTGGGGCGGACAGGGCCAGTCCAGCAGCCCAGTACATCCTTGGAGGGCCCTGGGAAAGTCCCAGTTCAAGCCCAGCTCTGCCACCTCCCTGAGCCTCAGTTTTCTCATCAGTAAAATGAGTTTAAGGACAAACATATTTGCCCCGTTGTAAGGTTCAAATAACATGATGATAGGCAAGTGCTTTGTAATCTATGAGGCACTGTATCAATATAAAGGATGATTATGATCCATTCCAGAGTTAAGTGAAGGAGTTAGTTGTTCAGATTAAATATTCGGGGACCTTTGGAAAGAGAGGATCAAGAACTTTTTCTACCATATTAGTTTGTGATAAATAATTGCTACTAGGGACTGAGAAATGGATTAGTTTCCTTGAACTCTTTTTTTCCCCTTTTGTTCTTTCTTTTCTTCCCTCCTCCTTCCCTTCTTCCCCCTCCCTCCCTCCTTCCTTCTTCCCTCCCTCCCTCCCTCTCTCTCTCTCTCTCTCTTTCTTTCCTTTGAAAAACTCCTCTTATAATATTTGCCTTTCCATCTTTTGGGCTGTTTGTGACCCAAGAGTAGGATTTTCTCACAACATAGTGCAGGGGACTCCAGAAGTCCAAGACTTTGTCAATGGATGCTATCACTTCTCCAAATAGTGACAGGAATGGGAATCACAAAGTACCTCTGACCTCACAGATGTGAAGTTCAGTGAGGGCTGTTCCTGGCATATAAACCCTCTGGAAGAGACGATGACAATTAGCTGCTGATGAATGCCGTCCTGCCATGACTCTAATTAGGAGGAAATAATCACAAAGTACAAATAATTTGGCAAGATAAGAATTTTCTGCTGCTACCTCAATGCCCATCCAAACAAAGATGTTTGATTTTTTTTTTTTTTGGCCACGCCATGCAGCACGTGGGATCTTAGTTCCCTGACCAGGGAGCAAACCCATGCCCCCTGCATTAGGAGCGTGGAGTCTTAACCACTGGACTGCCAGTGAAGTCCCAGATGTTTGACTTTTGAACCAAAGAATTTGTTCTTAAGATAGTGTTCTTTGCTGATGAGCTAATTTTCTTAATTTCCAGGAAGTCTGAGGACTGGATTATCGTGACCTATGATAATTCTCTAGCTCTTAGTAACCCTCTGACCTACTAATTTTGGTGGTTGATGCCCTGGAGAACCCCCGTCCCCTTGAAGAGTGGTAGATAGCCTTTTCTCTGGCATGTAAGACTTGTTGAGTTTTAGGGATATTTACATGATTTTCTCCCCTCTAGAAACATATCTACTCCTCAATAACCATGCAAGAGGTGATTGATGAAGAAGAACCAAGTGGGAAGTCAGAGGCCACCTACATGACCATGGTGAGAAATATTCTGGGTCCAGCCAAGCCAGGTATCTGGAGGCAGGAAAAGGAGCTGGGAAGGATATGGCAAACTCATGGGGAATGCACATTGCTAGGTCCCCTGGGGAGGCCACTCTGCTGAGGGCAGAGATTTTTCTAGGTAGTAGGAAAGGGTGAGAAGCTGAAGCTCTGCTGGATAGAAAAGTAATATCAAACTTGTCCTTATACCCAATTTCGAGTATTATGAGTATCTCTAGGGCTGGAGAGGATTGATCTTAGAGGTAAAAGGAAGTGCCTTCATGAAGGTAGGCAAGATCTCTGCCTCATCAGTACAATACTGGTTTAACACAGCATAGTAAAGAGGGGGCTGTAAGATCCTTGCACAAGCATCGTGTCACAAGGGATTGTTTTCCTTCCTTTCAAAATGTCCCTTCCAACTCTTAGATTTTTAAATTCTGTGACTTATTATACCTTGACATAATCTAATTGCCAGCAAGGCTGCATGCTGAATTTCATGTAATAATACAGAGTCTGATTCCTACTTTCTCTTTGCTCAACTCTCCAGGGAAGTCCAGCACCTAGAAAAGACACTGGCTGTGTAGTGAGTAGGGGTAAGGACAAAAGGACTGAGCTGGCGAGGGATATGATGCTATTTGTAGACGAATGATAGGCACCCCAGCCATGGAGGGAGCAGTGTTCTGCTGGGTTCAGGAAGGCTGGCCTCCTCTGTTTATAGGATGATGGCTTGTGTTTGTTCCTGTCACACCAGCGCTAAGGACACATGACTTCCAGATGATTACAGCAGAGAAAGGTTCTGCCAGGGGAGTGTGAGATCAGAGCCCTGGCCTGGCTCCACCAAGGGAAACATAAGCTCCCCTCTGAAGTTGAATATAGTCATTCCCCTCCCCCCCCATCCTTCTCCTGTTAGTGCCATGTGATGCTACAGTGACTGCCAGAACCTCACCTTAGAGACCTGCTGATACAGCTGCACAGTGGCTGCTGCTGAGTGTGTCAGCCGCCTGGGTGGTACTGTTTGCAGATAGTCTGTGGGGCAGAGATGATGGAGGAGGGAAAGCCAGCTTCAAAGCCAGCTTCCTCATGTTCACTGCCAGGTGCTTGTGATTTAAACTTTGCAGAAAACGGCACCCCTGTCCCCTTGAAACGGTTTCAATACAGCAAGTGTGATGCGAGGCCAAGGCCACAAACTCAAAGCCCTTCAGGGGTTGTCAAATTATTTTAAAGCACTATGTACCAAATTAAACAAGCCCGTGGGTGAATTCTGGCCTGCGTACCACTTGTTTGAGACCTCAGGTAGGGAGGTGTTATCTGAAAGAGAGCAGGGTAATAAAGAACCTTTGCTTCTTGATTAAATTTACTTAAATGAAGGGGGCACCACGCCGTGTCCCCTTTCTGAGGCTGTATAGCACAATGGTTAAGATCACAAGCTTTGGAGTTGGACACACCAGGGTCCAAATCTTTACCCTGACTTAGAAGCTAGCTCAATTTTAGGCAGGTAATTTAGCTTCTCTGAACCTGTTTCCTAATCCTTAATGGGAATAATAAAACCTATCTCTTGGGTGGTGAGGGTCAAATGAGACAGTGCATGTGAAATTCAGAATGGGCCAGACAGATGGAAAGAGCTCAATAAATGGTAACTATTATGATTGAAATGCTTCTGACAAATGTGCTTTGTTTCTCTTTCCCCACAGCACCCAGTTTGGCCTTCTCTGAGGTCAGCACCAACTAGCCCATCTGACAAAAAGTCAGATGGGGGAATGCCAAGAACAGAGCAAGCCTTTTGAAAAGAAGGGGGAGTTCCCTTTGCCCTTGGCCGTGGTAGAGACTCTCTTTTCCTTGTGTCCTGAGTCCATATACCAGTTATGTCAGACCCCCTGCCCTCCCAGTCCTCCTCCGGCCTCATTGCTTAGGCAAAGGGCTGAAGATGGAGGGCTTGAAGCTTGGCAGAGAGATGGGACAGCTCTGGAGGAACAGGCCCTGATTAGGGGGAGCATGGACTTGGTCCCTCTGGAGTGGGACACTGGCCCTGGGGACCCTGACTGAGCTGCCACAGTGGCCTCAAGCATCCCATCAGGTCAGACCCTCTGCTTGGATGGTGCTCTTTGTGGATGGTTACAGGGAAGAATCACAGAGATAAAAACCAACCCAAATGATTTCTTTGGCCAATTATCCCTAAATAAATGCAGTGTGTGGAAATCATCCTGTGTTTCTACCCTGGCTGAGGGGCAAGTGGAGTCTTGGTGAGGAATCTATGGTGTGGAACTCCTGAAACAATTGAAGTGACTGGAGGAAAGCCCTGCTGTGACTTACACACTGGGGACTGGTTTGGGGACTGGTTTGAGGCCTGGGAAAGTTTTGAGGAGGTGAATGGGGTTGGAAGTGGGGTATGAATACAGCTCTTTGATTTAACGCAGTGCTTCTTGATTCTGGCTGGGTATCAGAGTGGCTGGTGGTTCTTTGCTGGGCTCCACCAGATTTGTTCTGGTTTGGACTTCATGGGTGGAGTTGGGGCACTTGCCTTTTTCAAAAGTGACACTCATGCGTCGCCAAAGAGGACAGCCACTGATTTAACTCTTGGTCTGAAATGTGAGGCTCCCTTACCTTTGGGTTACTACTGTAAGATTTAATAAGGTTAGTTTTTAAAATCCTTTGGTTCTGAACTCTTATTTCTAGTCTGGGCCCAGCTCGGATCTCCTCGTCTTTATTCCCACAGGGCCTTCCTCCTTCTCTGCATCCCACTTTTCCCTCTTAGCCATTCAGGGCCTGGATAAAGAGCAGGTCTTATGTGGGTCTCTGATTTCTGATCCATTCTTAAGTGAGCTACGTGTTTTAGAATTGGAGTATAGTTGCTTTACAATGTTGTGTTAGTTTCTGCTGTACAGCAAAGTGAATAAGCCACATGTATACGTATATCCTCTCTTCCCCGGATTTCCTTCCCATTTAGGTCACCACAGAGCATTGAGTAGAGCTCCCTGTACTATACATTCTGTTCTCATTAGTTATCTATTTTACACATAGTAGTGTATATATGTCAATCCCACTCTCCCAATCCATCCCACCCTCATTTCCCGCCTTGGTATCCATACGTTTATTCTCTACATGTGTATCTCTATTTCTGCTTTGCAAATAAGTTCATCTATACCATTTTTCTAGACTCCACATATATGCATTAATACACAATATTTGTTTTTCTCTTTCTGACTTACTTCACCCTGTATGACAGTCTCTAGGTCCATACACGTCTCTACAAGTGACCCAGTTTCGTTCCATTTTATGTCTGAGTAGTATTCCATTGTATATATGTACCACATCTTCTTTATCCATTCCTCTGTTGATGGACATTTAGGTTGTTTCCACGTCCTGGCTATTGTAAATAGTGCTGCAATTAACATTGGGGTGCACGTATCTTTTTGAATTATGGTTTTCTCTGGATATATGCCCAGGAGTTGGATTGTTGGGTCATATGGTAGTTCTATTTTTAGTTTTTTAAGGAACCTCCATACTGTTCTCCATAGTGGCTGTATCAATTTATATTCCCACCAACAGTGTAAGAGGGTTCCCTTTTCTCCACACCCTCTCCAGCATTTATTGTTTGCAGATTCTTTGATGATGGCCATTCTGACCGGTATGAGGTGATACCTCATTGTAGTTTTGATTTGCATTTCTCTAATGATTAGTGATGTTGAGCATCTTTTCACGTGTCTGTTGCCCATCTGTATGTCTTCTTTGGAACAATGTCTATTTAGGTCTTCTGCCCATTTTTTTATTAGGTTGTTTGTTTTTTCGATATTGAGCTGCATGAGCTGTTATATTTTGGAGATTAATCCCTTGTCCAGTTGATTCATTTGAAAATATTTTCTCCCTTTCTGAGGGTTGTCTTTTCGTCTTGTTTATGGTTTCCTTTGCTGTGCAAAAGCTTTTAAGTTTCATTAGGTCCCATTTGTTTATTTTTGTTTTTATTTTCATTACCCTAGGAGGTGGGTCAAAAAAGATCTTGCTGCGATTTATGTCAAAGGGTGTTCTGCCTGTGTTTTCCTCTAAGGGATTTATAGTGTCAGGCCTTAGCTTTAGGTCTTTTATCCATTTTGAAGTTGTTTGTTTATTTATTTATTTATTTTTTATAATGGGGTTTCTAAATTTAGGGTTTTTTTTAACATCTTTATTGGAGTATAATTGCTTTACAGTGGTGTGTTAGTTTCTGCTGTATAACAAAGTGGATCAGCTATACATATACATATATTCCCATATCTCTTCCCTCTTGCATCTCCCTCCCTCCCACCCTCCCTATCCCACCCCTCTAGGTGGTCACAAAGCACCAAGCTGATCTCCCTGTGCTATGCGGCTGCTTCCCACTAGCTATCAGTTTTACATTTGGCAGTGTATATATGTCCATGCCACTCTCTCACTTTGTCCCAGCTTACCCTTCCCCCTCCCCGTGTCCTCAAGTCCATTCTCTATGTCTGCAT
Organism: Balaenoptera ricei; assembly: GCF_028023285.1. NCBI lineage: Eukaryota > Metazoa > Chordata > Mammalia > Artiodactyla > Balaenopteridae > Balaenoptera > Balaenoptera ricei. The sequence goes on from NC_082646.1 coordinate 14,231,480, forward strand.
CTTTATTCCTGTCCTGCCCCTACGTTCTTCTTGACCATTTTTTTTTTTTTTTTTTTTTAGATTCCATATATATGTGTTAGCATACGGTATTTGATTTTCTCTTTCTGACTTACTTCACTCTGTATGACAGACTCTATGTCCATCCACCTCACTACAAATAACTCAATTTCGTTTCTTTTTATGGCTGAGTAATATTCCATTGCATATATGTGCCACATCTTCTTTATCCATTCATCTGTCGATGGACACTTAGGTTGTTTCCATGTCCTGGCTATTGTAAATAGAGCTGCAATGAACATTGTGGTACATGACTCTTTTTGAATTATGGTTTTCTCAGGGTATATGCCCAATAGTGGGAATGCTGGGTCATATGGTAGTTCTATTTTTAGTTTTTTAAGGAACCTCCATACTGTTCTCCATAATGGCTGTATCAATTTACATTCCCACCAACAGTGCAAGAGAGTTCCCTTTTCTCACACCCTCTCCAGCATTTATTGTTTGCAGATTTTTTGATGATGGCCATTCTGACAGGTGTGAGGTGATACCTCATTGTAGTTTTGATTTGCATTTCTCTAATGATTAGTGATGTTGAGCATTCTTTCATGTGTTTGTTGGCCATCCGTATATCTTCTTTGGAGAAATGTCTATTTAGGTCTTCTGCCCATTTTTGGAATGGATTGTTTGGTTTTTTGCTATTGAGCTGTGTGAGCTGCTTGTAAATTTTGGAGATTAATCCTTTGTCAGTTGCTTCATTTGCAAACATTTTCTCCCATTCTGAGGGTTGTCTTTTCGTCTTGTTTATGGTTTCCTTTGCTGTGCAAAAGCTTTTAAGTTTCATTAGGTCCCATTTGTTTAGTTTTGTTTTTATTTCCATTTCTCTAGGAGGTGGGTCAAAAAGGATCTTGCTGTGATTTATGTCATAGAGTGTTCTGCCTATGTTTTCCTCTGAGAGTTTGATAGTGTCTGGCCTTACATTTAGGCCTCTAATCCATTTTGAGTTGATTTTTGTGTATGGTATTAGAGAGTGTTCTCATTTCATTCTTTTCCATGCAGCTGTAAGTGGAGCTACATTTTTGAAGGGTTTCCTGAACTCTGCAAATATCAAGAACCCTCTATACCACACTCATCCTTCACTTTCTCTTTTACCAACGGCTCTCAGGTCTCCACTTGGAGGCCTGAAGCCTCTTGTTGTTCAGCCATGGCTAAGAGTCATTAAATGTTTCCTTCTCACCTGTCAGCTCTCAATAAGGAGTATGTCAATAATTTACAGTATGTGGATTGAAGGCAATATCCTGTCCAAGACATACCAGAGAGGGGACACGTGTTGACATGATAAGGAGAGGGGGGAGGAGGAGTCTTTCATATACTAAGAGTTCATGGGGAGGAAGTGGTTTCATTTCTGGGCTATAAGGTAACATGCTCTCCTGGGCTAAGGGGTCCTTTTCCATTTCCTCAATTATTGTTTTCATAGGATGACGACCTTCAGGATACCTAGTGAGATGGATGGATGGTGATTGTACATCTGTTGTTCTGGGTGGAAGGGGATACTTGGGATAAGAGCTGGAGGGTGGGCTGGGCAGCTTCTCCATACGTTCCTTCCTGGAGAGGGTGCTTTCCCCCGGGAAGTGTGGGCATGCCCCTCCAGAGTTTGACTTGCCCACACCAAATCTGAATTTGATTCATCCAAGGTTCGACTTCCATTCTAAGGAGGAGGAAGAGGAAGCCCACCTCTCTCCCACAAGCTTACCTCTCCACAAATCTTCCTCTTATACACAGGCATGGAGTCAAAGTTGAGAGTGCAAGTCCACAGCTGTCAAATATAATTTTGCCCCAAACCAAAATAGCCCTGCAGGGGACCATGGAAAAGACCTGCTTGCTCCCTCATGCCCTTCGCCTAGGGGTGGCCGTCTACTAAATCCAGGGCCATGAAGGCATATGGCGTAGGACATGGCTTCAAGGTCAAATAGGCCTGGTTTAAATCTTGGCTCTGCCTCTTGCTCTCTCTTCAATATTGCAAAGTTTATGTCAATTCTTTGAGGCTATTTCCCAGATATAAAATATATTGTGGGGACTAAATGAGGTCAGTTAGGGGCTAGAGCCTGGTCTGGGCCCTCCAGCCTCTTCCAGTGTGTTTCCCCCAGTGGATTTGTCTTCTGATGATTCTATCCCCATCTCCCATTAATTTTTATTTCTATGGGCAGGAAGCCCTTGCAACCCTAAATACCTAAGTTCCTCTTCCCATTCAAAGAAAGAGTTAGGAAGCTGAGCTCAGGGAAGGGCTTTGCATAGCTCCAAGGGGTGACATTCTGACGGGTATGAAACCTGCTGGAGATGGAGCAAACTGGATCTCCTGGTAGATCCAAGCAGTTTTGTTAGTCAAATTTGTAGTATTTTAAGTCTCTAGGACACCAGATGCTCCCATATTCAAAGGCTTCCAGAAGCAAGCAGGCTTTTGCCAACAGAAAGCAGCCTAAGGGTAGAGGGGGTGGGGCCACCCAAGAATAAAGGATAATCTGGCACCGTCACAGTTTGGCTATTGGAATTGAAAACAGTTCGGCCTGTTTGTCCACTGCGGACCTGCAGAAGATGTGTCTCCTATTAAAGGCTGCAGCCTTCCACCAGCCCTTTGGTCTTTTGTTTCTCTTTGCCACCCCACTCTTTCTCCTTTTGGCTAGTCCATATGCTTGCATGTCTATACTGGCAATTTTCTTTTATAAAACATTAGCTCTGTGTGTGTGCGTGTGTGTGTGGAAGGGGTCACACTGCCACTGATTTGGCTCAGTTGCTTAGACCCAAAGAACCTTAGGTTGCAAGTTTTATCCCAACACAGACCAGTTATCTTCTCACTAAGAATAAACAAAGTTTCTCAAGACTCCTGACCTTCTGTCCTGGCCAGCTGGTTTGCAAATGTGGTTTGGTCTTCCTCAAGGGAGATCAGGCGATCCATTACCACTTCTATAAAGCCCAACTTTCGAAACACCCCTTCTTTATCAAAAAATAAGGGAACTTGGAGTTTTCACAGAAAGCTAAGCCCCTTCTTATTTCATAGATGGTGAGAGCAATAGTGATTTACTTGTCCCAGAACTTTCAAAGCCCTTGTCTGAACTCCACATCATATGTTCATGGCCTTCTGAGATTGGGTGCCATCTTGTCTACCCATCCACATCTCTCATTTTTTTTTTTCCATGACAGGAACCCTCTGCTCCATATACCTTTGTCTTTAGTGCTTCTGAGCCTTTGCTCTTGGTGTTCCCCTGCCTGGAATTCCCTTTTCCTTCTTACCTGCCCAAATCAATATTCCTTCAAGGCCCTGCTCGAGTCTCGCCTGGGTGATCTCCTATTTCTCACATCTTCCTAGATGTCTCTACACTTACCAGATTTTATCTTCTGATGTTCTCTAATTGTTTCATGGGTATGAGGCTTTATTTTCTGCGAGAGATCTTAAACTCTTAGAGATCCTGTTTAGGTCTTTTCTGTGAGCTTTGCAGCATCTGACCCCATGTGGAACAATCCCTTGTTGAGTGGAATTCCTAGGGTGTGGAGTGGCTCGACCTGGCTCCCAGTCCTGGTTCTACCACACTTTGGCTGTGGAAGGTCAGGCTGATGGAGTTTCTGCTCTTTCCTCAGATGTAAAATAGACATTAATTCATTCATTCATTTTCATCTGCTCAGGGACCAGTAGTGGCCCAGCACAAACTAAAAAGAATAAGACACAGGCTTCCCTGGTGGCGCAGTGGTTGAGAATCTGCCTGCCAATGCAGGGGACACGGGTTCGAGCCCTGGTCTGGGAGGATCCCACATGCCACGGAGCAACTAGGCCCGTGAGCCACCATTACTGAGCCTGCGCGTCTGGAGCCTGTGCTCCGCAACAAGAGAGGCCGAGACAGTGAGAGGCCTGCGCACCGCGATGAAGAGTGGCCCCCACTTGCCGCAACTAGAGAGAAAGCCCTCGCACAGAAACGAAGACCCAGCACAGCTATAAATAAATAAATAAAATAAAATAAATAATTTAAAAAAAAAAAAGAATAAGACACAACCCCTGTCTTTAAGAAGCTACAGTCTTGGGCTTCCCTGGTGGCGCAGTGGTTGAGAATCCGCCTGCCAATGCAGGGGACACAGGTTCGAGCCCTGGTCTGGGAAGATCCCACATGCCGCGGAGCAACTGGGCCCGTGAGCCACCATTACTGAGCCTGCGCGTCTGGAGCCTGTGCTCCGCAACAAGAGAGGCCGCAATAGTGAGAGGCCCGCGCTCGCCGCAACTAGAGAAAGCCCTCGCACAGAAACGAAGACCAAACACAGCCAAAAATAAATAAATAAATAAATAAATTTATATATATTAAAAAAAAGCAGCTATAGTCTAGTTGGGGAGATAAGATGTATAAACAAAAAATGACAATACTCCCTGACTCAGGCAACCCACGTGTACTGTAGATGGGAGTTGATACATTTGTCTCCCTAGTTAGAAGGTAAGCTCTCAAAGGGTGAGCTGTATATCCCTCGTTTCTGGGTCTCTGGCTTTTAGCCTAGTGTCTGGCACATAGGGGACATTAAATAGATATTTGAGTTTGTTGACTGAGGGAATTGGTAAATGAGTGAATGGACCCAGGGTCACAGCAGCAGAGAGAGGAGAGGTATGTAGGTGCGACAAAGAAGGGGTTACTTTGTAGCAGGTTTTTGAAGAAGGATGAGGAGCTGGCTGAGCAGATGAGGGAGGAAGGGCGTTCCTAGAAGAGGAAACTGCAAAGGCAGAGACACCATGATGCGAAGCCCTATGCGGGGTAAGAGAAACCTCGCCTGGTGTGGAATGGCTTGGGAAGGGCCCCGGGCAGAGAAGAGAGGTGAGTGAGATTGTTATCCCTGAGCAGGCTGCCGGTTGCTCTGCCCATTTAACCCTAAGTTTGTTCCTGCTTGCCAGTGCCTTCTCCCCAACCTCTCAAACCTGGCCTCTGCATTGCCCTTTGCTCCTGGGATGCAAACCTTTTAATATTAGCTGAAGGTGTTACTTCTCAAACTTCACTGTGCTCAAGAAACACCTAAAGATCTTGTTAAAAATGCAGATTCTGATGCTTTGGGTCTGAGGTGGGGCCTGTGACTGTACATTTCTAAGGAGATCCCAGGTGATGCTGGTCCAGTAAGGCAGTGGTACCTAGGGAGGCTCTTTGTAGCTTCAACCACGAATTCCAAAGGCAAAAGGAAACTACCTTCCTTTAGGTTATTCGTAACAGTCTTCCCCAGCAGGGTAGGTAATTGAGTGTTGTCTAATAAAATCTTCACGGATAAATGGCACTGGGTAGAAATGCCGAAAATAGGGCTTCATTTCCCAAATGGCCAGTCTTCAACAGTGGTGTCTTCATTCTGCAAAATACCTCTTCAAGTTTCTGCTTCCCAGGCTTTTATTGGCTCCTGGGGAAAGCGTATTCTTTTGGAGCAAATGGGCATCTGGAGGCCCACGTGAGTTGAGGGGAGGTTCTGGGGTAGCTCTCCTCCCGACTCACCCTGCCAGGGTGTCTCTCCCCTGATCTGGCGCCTTCTGACCCTTGGTCCTGGAGGGCTGAGTTGGACAAAGGCTATAGAGTCATATACTTGGTTTCTCTTAGCCACATTCTGGATAGAGGCAAAGGAACTTCTGGATCCCCTTCTTGTCTCAGATGTCCCCAAAATAGAAGCGTCTGGATCCAGTGTGAGACCAAGTGAGCCCGGTAATCAGCTTCCCTGGGCCTCACAGGCATGCTCAGCTGCATTAAGAAAAAGGAGGAGGCCGGCTATGTCAAACCAAAACTCTCGGGCTGACATGGTGCTGCAGACCTGGCCGAGGGGCCGTGCGGGAGCCAGGGCACGGGCTGCTGCCAATCTATCTCTCCGGGCACACCTGTGAGCCAGGCCACTGCTGACAGCGGAGGAGGCCTGGGGCCTGAGGGTTGTGGCCACCGGACGACACTTTTCTCCCTAGGCTGTCCCATCTCTTCTTCTCTGATTTTCCTTCCCTTGGGCTGTGAGCTCTGTGAATGCATGAGCCAGCTGCAGCCAGACTCTGGTGGAGCGACGGAGGAACTTTGGCGACGGAGTCTGTGCAAGATCCAGGCATGGACAACCACCTCTGGTGTGGAGGAGCACAGATGCCTTCTCTCCGCCTTTCTGCCTTTAGCAACGGCCACCCAAATTTGGCCCACTCCACTCCTCTCCAGCCTAGGACAGCTTCAGCAGCCTCAGCTAGATTTTACTGCCTTCACGATGATGTGGACGATGTCCCACTCCTCTCCAAATTCATTCATTCATTCATTCATTCATTCATTCAGGGTGTCCCCGTGCAGCTATGCAGCACCTGTTTATTGAGTGTCTGCTTTGAACCAAGCACTGTGCTGGCCTCTCATTTGGTTCCTCCATGCCCTACCTCTTAGCATCTTCTTTTATACACACACACACACACACACACACACACACACGCAGAGGCCCTTGCTTCGTCTAGTCCAGTCTTCTCTTCCCTGTGTCTCTAAACAACCCAAGGGAAGGTGTCGTGTCTCCTCCCCTTGGCAACAGGCGATGTGGAATGCTGGACATAGCCAGTGTCTCACACAGACCTCAGCTTGAGTCCTGGCTCTGACTCTGCCCTGCCCTTAACTATCCTAGGTAACTTGAGTGGGTTAGGCCCTGTCGGCCTCTGTTTCCTCATTGCAATTAAAAAAAAAAAAGAGAAGAAATCACCTCTTCCAGGCTTACAATTAAGTACAGACTTTTAAAGACTTGGCACAGAGTTAATGCTCTAAGATGTGGGTGGCTCTCTCCTTGGTGCATCAGTGGCCCATCGCAAGCGCGTGTAGTGGCTGCGTGAGAACCTGTGTTCTCCTCAAATGTCTCTCCAGAGGAGTGCGGATCACCTTATCTGCTTAGGGCCACGTGGGTACTCCACCCCAAGTTCTCCTACTTGTGATACTAGCCTATTGTTTTCTCCCTTTTTCAACATCTGTTGAAACAACTAGTTTCAACATCTGGTCTTGTGTCACCTACCTCCCCCCCACTATTTTTCTTGGAATATTTTAAAGCAAATTTCAACCATCGTATCATTTCACCTATAAGCACTCGAGTGTGTATAATAGATAAAGATGTTAAAGAACATAACCACAAATTTTTTTTTTTTTTTTTTTGGCCATACCATGGGGCATGCGGGATAATAGTTCCCCGACCAGGGATCGAACTCGCGCCCCCCTCAGTGGAAGCACGGAGTCTTAACCACTGGATGGCCAGGGAAGTCCCAACCACAAAAAATTTTTAACGCCCCCCCCAATCAAGAATTATTCATTAATATAATCTAAAACACCCAGTCCATATTTATTTTCTTCCCAATTATCTCAACAATGTCTTTTTACTGTTGATTTGATTGAATCAGGATTCCCCAAAAGTTCATGTTACAAATGATTTTAAGAGCTCTTATGTATTTTTACACCAACCTGCTGTTCTGTTTTCAGTGGAAATGCTAGAAAAATGAGGAAGTTCTTACTTCCTGAAAGTCTCCCAACTCACTTCCCTGAACCCTTTTCAAATGAAACAAAAATAAGCATCTCCTTTTTTGGGTGTTTTTAAATGACAAAAAGAATTCACCCCTCACAGCAGCTTTGAAATAACTGGGTTCCTCAAACAACTTTCCAACTCCAACAATCACCCAAGTGAAGAAGAAAGGCAGGCCATGCTTTAGTTCTGGTTTTGGAGGGTAAAAATTTCCGAGGAACTTTGCTCTTTGCAGACAGATTTTTTTATGCCCTCCCACCTGCTTTTCGAAATCCACCAACCACAAAATTTACTCCATCCACTTTTTTCTCTCTCCCTTCCACACTCCCTCTCTCTTTTTAGCAGCAACATACAAGCCGGCCATATTAGAGAGATGGAAATAAAGCTTCCTTAATGTTGTATGTGTCTTTGAAGTACATCCGTGCATTTTTCTTTTAGCATCTAACCATTCCTCCCCTGTAGCCCTCGGCCCCTCAAATCACCCTCTCCCCTATCCCACCCGACTAACATCTCAGTCTCTGAAAATGCACAAAGATGCCTGGCTACCTCGCCCTGCCTTCAGTCTCACGGGGCTCAGTCTCTTTTTCTCTTTGGGTAAGTTAGACTGCACATCTGCATGCTCCTGAGGGTCCAGAAGTGCAGCCGCAACAGGAGGAGGATGGGGGCCGGGGGCAGGAAAGAAGACATCGCTTGAGCCTCCCTTCGGCGTTGTCCTTGGGAAGGGAGGCACGGGGATGGGGGGAGATGTGGCTGGGGACTGCATAACGCTGGGACGGCTTGGTCGCAGAAATGTTGGGTCAGGGGATCTGAGTGTTCCTTGGAGGTGTCAGTTGTCAAGGGAGGTGATTTTTCTTTGGATTTCCCTGAAATGGACGTATGTGGGGGGGGGGGGGCTGGGGGCGGAGGGTAGGCTGATGTGCAGAGCCTCTTCATGGATTTTTTCTTTTAGCTGCTACAAATCTCCTGGGACTTAATGCTCCCTTAAGGGGCTTCTTCTGTGAACCTTGATCTTTGGAATCTGGTGGATTTAGGATATCAGAAAAGAGTGTACGGGGGAGTAGGGGGGCAGAAAGTTGAGTCTGGGTCTGGCTTCCTGGAAATCTGTACCACCGATTTGTTGCAGTGTGTGGAGGCGTAGGTGGGAAGCAGGTTTGAGGAATGATCTCTGCATTGGGAAGAGAACGGCTGAAGCAGGCACTGATGGAGAAGCTCTCTGGCTTGGGCCAGATGGAGTGGAGGAGGGGTCAGGTGAAGGGATCAGAAAAAAAAAAGAAAGAAAAGGAACACATGAGTGTGGTTGTGGCCCTTTGGATCATGTCTTCAAACTGTCCAGCTCCACCTTGCAGACTGTCAAGATATCCAAATGCTAATTTCATACATGGCCACTCATGGACTTCCTGGTGGGTAGGTGGGCTAGGGAGTCACTTGCAAGCCTGCTTTATAGGTAGTTTCCTTCTTGCTCTTAAACTTACTCATTGCTGGCATAGCAATTGAGGATCCAGTCCAACAGCTGTCAGTGGGAATACTCCCCATCCCAAAGTCTCTCTCTCACTCCTTCTCTCCCTCTTTTTCTCTCCTCCTCTGGCATGCTGTGCTGGATATTGGGCAGGAGTGCTAGAGACAGCCCAGGGCCCCTGACAGCCTACACGATAAGGCCTAGGAGCTTTGCTGAGTTACTGAACATATTAACAACAGAGCAGGAGTGTTAGGGAAGCTCAGGCAGTAGAGACAGCATGAGCCTTGGACTCGATCTGGGTTTAAAGCCACCTTTGTCATTTACTTCATACTATCGGCAAGTTACTCCCCTCTGAGCTTCAGTTCTTTCCTGGGTGAACTGGAGAATACCTACTGCCTGGGTTTTTTGTGAGTCTGGCACATAGCAAGTGCTCAATAATAGCTAGCCTTTATGAACTCTTTTCACGTGCCCACGTGCTGTGTATCTTGTTTAGTCCTCACGGCAATTGGTTACCGTATGGGGCAGATAAATTATGATCCTCACGTTACAGATGAGGAAACAGGCACAGAGAAGTTAAGTAACTTGCCCAGTAAGGTCACAGTAGTTTAAGGGGAGCTGAGATTTGAACCCCTGGTTGTCTGACTTCACCCCATTCTTTTTTTTTTTTTAACATCTTTATTGGAGTATAATTGCTTTACAGTGGTGTGTTAGTTTCTGCTGTATAATAAAGTGAATCAGCTATACATATACATATATTCCCATATCCCTTCCCTCTTGCATCTCCCTCCCTCCCACCCTCCCTATCCCACCCCTCTAGGTGGTCACAAAGCACCGAGCTGATCTCCCTGTGCTATGCGGCTGCTTCCCACTAGCTAGCTATTTTACATTTGGTAGTGTATATATGTCCATGCCACTCTCTCACTTTGTCCCAGCTTACCCTTCCCCCTCCCCGTGTCCTCAAGTCCATTCTCTATGTCTGCATCTTTATTCCTGTCCTGCCCCTAGGTTCTTCAGAACCATTTTTTTTTTTTTTTTAGATTCCATATATATGTGTTAGTATACAGTATTTGATTTTCTCTTTCTGACTTACTTCACTCTGTATGACAGACTCTAGGTCTATCCACCTCACTACAAATAACTCAGTTTCGTTTCTCTTTATGGCTGAGTAATATTCCATTGTATATATGTGCCACATCTTCTTTATCCATTCATCTGTTAATGGACACTTAGATTTCTTCCATGTCCTGGCTATTGTAAATAGAGCTGCAATGAACATTGTGGTACATGACTCTTTTTGAATTATGGTTTTCTCAGAGTATATGCCCAGTAATGGGATTGCTGGGTCGTATGGTAGTTCTATTTTTAGTTTTTTAAGGAAGCTCCATACTGTTCTCCATAGTGGTTGTATCAATTTACATTCCCACCAACAGTGCAAGAGGGTTCCCTTTTCTCCACACCCTCTCCAGCATTTATTATTTGCAGATTTTTTTGATGATGGCCATTCCGACTGGTGTGAGGTGATACCTCATTGTAGTTTTGATTTGCATTTCTCTAATGATTAGTGATGTTGAGCATTCTTTCATGTGTTTGTTGGCAATCTGTATATATTCTTTGGAGAAATGTCTATTTAGGTCTTCTGCCCATTTTTGGATTGGGTTGTTTGTTTTTTTGCTATTGAGCTGCATGAGCTGCCTGTATATTTTGGAGATTAATCCTTTGTCAGTTGCTTCATTTGCAAATATTTTCTCCCACACTGAGGGTTGTCTTTTCTTCTTGTTTATGGTTTCCTTTGCTGTGCAAAAGCTTTTAAGTTTCATTAGGTCCCATTTGTTTATTTTTGTTTTTATTTCCATTTCTCTAGGAGGTGGGTCAAAAAGGATCTTGCTGTGATTTATGTCATAGAGTGTTCTGCCTATGTTTTGCTCTAAGAGTTTTATAGTGTCTGGCTGTACATTTAGGTCTTTAATCCATTTTGAGTTTATTTTTGCTTCACCCCATTCTTAACCACTGAATTCTACTGCCCCCAATATTTAAGAAATGATGCTGCTATAGTAACAATAATTTGGATCAAAGAATCTTAAGTACAGGCAAAAAGAGGGGAGTTGGGTGAGCGACCAGTGTACAAGGAAATGAGGATGGAGGACAGACAACCTCTTTGGGGAGTTAGGGAGAGCTTCCTGCAGGAGGGAGAGCCTTATCTAAGTGAAGAAAGCAAGGGGGCTCGGGGACCAGGACCAGGGTGTTGCTTAGAGGAAGATGGAATCTAGGGTGAAGAGGTCAAGGCATGGGGGCTGTGAGGCAGTGGTGGGAGGAAGCTAAAGCCTCTGCAAACCTGGATGGGGGGAGGGTGCAGGAGTAGGGACCTTGAACTTGAACTTGATTGGCGCTGTGATGAGGCATGCCCTGGTACTCCAAGGCCGAGGGCTCAAGTGGACAATGGAACCTTGGTGGTTGTAGCAGCATCAGTCCCCAAGATGGAGGGATGTCACAAGTGACAAGGGAGGGGGCTGAGACAGGGCCTGGGTTTGTGAGGATGACTACAGAGCTGACAAAGGGACAGGGGACAGCTGGCCAACCTGCTGTACACACGACAGAAGCACATGAGACTAGTTTTCAGTTAGAAGCAATCCAAATGATTGGTTTTCCTTAGAGTTCTTCTCAAAACTCTTGGCTCCACGGTCATTGGCATGGTTACCAAAGTCTGGGTTATGTTAGGCGAGGCTTAGAAAGTGGTGTCTGGTCCTCACTCAGGCCCACTGCACACGGACACACAGGGGAAAACGCCTTCCCTTCCCTCTATAGACTTTTATCGAGTGCCCACTGTGTGTCACATGCTGTTCTGGGCCCAGGGATGCCAAGATAAATAAGAATCAGCTCCCCAGAGTCTCCCGAGGGACTAGGGAACATAAACAAAAAATAGTAATGCAGCATCCCATGTTAGCAGCTAACCTTTGGTGGGGGCTGACCATGTGCCAGGCACTGCTGTGAGCTTTATGTTTTAGTATTCAGTCCTCACAACAGCCCCAGGAGGTAGGGCCTATTGTTGTCTCCCATTTTACGGATGAGGAAACTTGAGGTGCTGGGAGGTGAACCATCTTTCGTAAGATCAGACCACGGTGCTAGAGTGCTGGTCTTGGCCACTATGCCATTCTGCCTCCCGGTCTGGAAGTGACAGAAACCTCCCGGTCTGGGGAGAGGGCATGGGCACTGGAGAAGCTGCCACGGGGGCGATGCCTTGTTAGCTGGGATCTGCGGGGTACGCAAGAGGGCTCAGGGGCAGCAGGGTGAATGAGCTTCCCAACCTGCAGCAAAAACACGTGCAAAGGCATGGAGGAGTGGGAGAAGGCGGCGTTTTCAGAAAAGTAAGAACTCCAGGGTCACTGGAGTGGAGGAAGCGTGAAGGGTTGGGAGCAGGACAGGAAATGAGGCTGGGGTGCTGGATGGTCCCAGATGGCAAAGGGCTCAGAAGCCCAGGAGCCTGGACGAGATCCTGAAAGCAGCAGGGAGCCAATGGCGATTGGGGGTGAGGGGTGACAAGGACAGGTGCTTTCCTAGCTGCATGGGGGTGGCCTGGCCTGGGAGGGAGACCTGAGGCGGTGGGTCTGAATGGTAAGGCAGCCCAGGAGTTGGGCTGCGTGCCATAGTCACCTGGGAGGCAGGGGTTGCCCTGGGACACAGCGTGCTCCAGAAGGGTGGGGACTAATTTCTCTGCTTAGACAAACTCTGTTCTTTTTTTTTTAACCAAGAAGAAAATTAACCTACCTCATAGGTTGCTGTAGGGTTGGAAAGAGGCGTGAAGAGAATTAACTTCTAGTCTCTGTAGGAAATAGTGTTTGACAGGAGATGAGCAAATTTTTGTGATCTCTGCAAGACGGGCCAGTTAGAAAAGTATATGACGTGGGGCCTGAGGTGCCCAGATACGCCTTAGAGAGAGTGAGGGGGCCTGGGCACCAGTGAAGTTTTGGAACTGAGCTCAAAAGCCACATCCTTACGGTACCCTTGTTGAATCATTTCCTTTCTGTGAGTTGGAGATCAGAGACTCAGGCTCCAGACCTGGTCCCAAAGGGGACAACCAGGAAGACTGTGAGCCCCCCTTGTATGGAGGTTCCTTTAAAGAAGACCATTCCCCTCTGCCAGCCTGACTGGCTGGGGGCTGACATGGGGGCCGGACCTGCCATGTAGACAGCAGGAGGACTGAGCCCTGCGACCCCTTGGAACAAAAATCACCCCCTCACCCAGCCTCCACCCCTCAAGCTGCTGTCTAGAGCCCGGCAGCCTGGCAGCCTGGGTTCCAGTCTAGCTTTGTCACTTACCAGCTGTGAACTTGGGCTATTCATTTAACTTCTTTGTGCTCCATTTCCTCACCTGGAAAGTGGGGGTGATAATAGGGTTGTTGTATTAAATGAGGTGATATCTGTAGGGTATGTAAACAGCGCCTGGCACACAGTAAGCACCTTGTTGTTACTATGAAGCCCTTTTGTGGCCCTAGCTGTGGATTCGGCTAATTTCCTGAAGCAGCAGAGTTCATCAGGAGCCCAGGATTTTGCTCACAACTCTGTCCTCGTTGCATGATGATTTCCTCATCTTTAATGAGGGCCTGGATTGGTGAAAGGCCTAAGGCCCTTGCCCTGAGCTGAGACCCTGGGAGACCTCAGGCGGAAGTGGGTGCTGTACTGGGAGCCAGGAACCGTGATTCGGGACCCGGCTTGTCCCTACCTGCTGTGTGTCTCTCTCAGGCCTCACTTTCCTCGTTGGTAAGATGATGGAGCTGGATCTACAGTTCCCGAGGTTCCCCCTGCTTTGGTGGCCCCTGTTCCTCTCTCTGCAGTTGGGACTTGACGGTTGACCTCTCTGACCACTAGAGGGCACACGTGTCCGCCTGGTGCCTCCTGCAGGCCGCGCCATAGGGATGCGGGGAAGGACCCGGATTGCACGGTCTCAGTGTGCCCCCCTCCTGCTGGCCAGAAAAGGCCCCTCGCTCCCCAGGGCCCTGCCCTCCCGCACAGCAGAGTGCTAGCTCCTTCAAGATGGAGGGAGCTCCTGGTAGGGTTCAAGTTCTGTCTCTGGAGTGATGTTGTGGCCTGGGGCGGGACAGAGGCAGGGATGGGTCAGCCAGATGTGTGGGACCTTCTTCCTAATGCCACTTGGAGGCTCCTTTTGCTCAGGTGCCCTGGAAAGGTCGCCGAACCTTCCCAGGGAAGGTGCTAGGGAAGCAAGGTGTTCCTGGGATGTGAGGTAAGCTCAGGACACGGCCCTGCCGGGCTCCTTCCCTGAAGATACCTCCGCCTCTGCAGAGCGGGGGCGGAGATGGCATGTTCAGCACACCTCCTCCTAGCCTGGCGCCGTGCTCAGTGCTTTCATAGCGCGTGAGAGTGAGGAGAGAGGAACTGGGCTTTGTTCTCCTGGAGGTGCCGCTCAGCCTCTCCAGTTCCTATTTCCCTGCTGAGCACTTGAGCACACCTGGAAGCCTGGCCTTGCAGGTGGGGCCGTGTGCCTGTGCCTCTGTCTAGGGCTGGGTCCTGACCTCCCTGGCCAGCAGTTCAGAGCATCTCCTGTTCTTAAGTCCTGCCTACTGGCCCTGGCCACTCATCCCAAGGGATGAGCTGAGTGGAAGGACTTCGCTATCCCTGCTTCCAGGCTGCAGTGCTGCTGCCCCTGGGGTGGGGCCCGGCAGCTTTGCACAACGAAATCTTTTGCAAAACGCGAGCCCTGTGCAATCCGGGGGAATTCCAAGGGGCTGCCCTGAGGGGTCAGGCTCCAAGGTGCCCCGCCGGGAGACTGCCCCAGAAGCCCTTCCTGCTTAGGGGGCGGAACTTGAGGACAATTTAGGCTACCCTTTGCCTTATTTTTATTTTGTATTTTTTTTTTCTTGGCTGTGCCTTGAAGCTTGCGGGATCTTAGTTCCCCGATCAGGGACTGAACCCTGGGCCACCGCAGTGGAAGTGCCGAGTCCTAACCACTGGACCGCCAGGGAATTCCCCTACCCTTTGCTTTACATATTTTATCTTATTTAATTATTACCATAACCCCAGGAGGTAGGTATCATCAGCTGCGTTTTACAGAGCAGGGGCCTGAGGCTCAGAAGATGGAGGAACTTGCCCATGTTCTCCCAGCCGATAGAAGGCAGAGCTGGGATTGAACCAGGTCTAATGGGGTCTCCGTGCCTCCTAGCTGCCCCCCTGCCGCCGCCCCCTAGTGGCTTCTCTCACTCAGAAGAATAGTGTCCTGGTCCTGGCCTAACGCTGGGGCCTCAGCTCTCTCCAGTTGCCCCCTTGATCACTCTGCTGATTGTGTTCCGACGTGTGATGCTCATTCCAACCGCTGGAACTTTCCTCTTGATGTTCTGCTGCCTTGGATTCCTTCAAAATTTCAAATGGCTCACTCCTTCACTTTAGTGGGGGGGGGCCACCTACAGGGCACCGCTCGGAGCAGCTTTCCCTGACCACCCGATATCAAACACACCCTGCACCTTGCTTTATTTTTTACAGCCCTTGCCTGTGAATCAATACCTAAAGTTACATCATTTCTTTTCCCTGTTAATGTCTGTCCCCCTCCCTAGAATATAAGCTCCATGTTACAGTACCTCTGCCTGCCTCCATCATAGCAATAATCCCTGGGGCCTAGACTGAGTGCCTGGGGCACAGGAGGTGATTTATAAATATTTGGTAAATGAGTGAATGATTGATACTGAGCATTACTGCTTCTCCTTTATAAAGAATATTCATCTCTTGGGATGAGGCTTTGACCATATTGGCAGAGAAGTTTAGAATTCAGCCCAGGGCTAGGGTGAGGTGAGTGCAGTGCCCAGGGTGCAAAATTTAAGGAGGTGTTTGCACGACCCTGAGGGTGGGCACCCCCTTAAATCTCGTGCCCAAGGCTTTCTGCCCCTCTGTGGGCGGGGTGCGGGATGGGCACTGCAGCTTCAGCTGGGAGGGCTTTGGCTCACTCCCCTCACCCTAGCCTCTGCCCTGCTTGGAATGTCAGAGTGGGCTGGGCCTTCTCAGGCCACACACCCAGGGCTCCTGGACCAGGTCCAGTGCTCCCCAGAGGATTCTGCACCCTGCTGTCCCTGCAGCCTGTATCAGCTCCTTGCCGTGGTGTGTCCAGGCCTGGCATTTCCAAAAGGGACTCCTGTCCTTGTAGACCCATCAGTTGATCCCTTCGAATTGTGCCTATTCTTCTGGGGCATCTCTTCCTTCCCGTAGCTCATCTTCTGTCCCTGCCAGGAGCCTGAGGAAGAGAAGGGGGCTGTGCCGGGCTGGACTGGGCATACGGCTTGACTCTGCCCTGCGGTATAGAGAGCGAGGCCTTCTGAATCTGCATCTGTCCTCAAGGCTGCCTGCCCCCAGGGGACACTGCAGCTTCAGCTGGAAGGGCTTTGGCTCAGCCGAGATGGTTGAAAGTGGTGGGAAGAAGGGGAAACTGAGGCCAGCACTGTGCAGCCCCTTGTCCAAGCCATCAGGTGGCCATGACACACAGGACATGTCCTGTGGCAGGACAGCCAGGTGGAGGGAAGGCTTGAGGCCATCTGTCTGTCCCTGGCTTGACAGACGATGTGGTCTCTCTCCACCCCAAGGGCCACATCAGTTACCGCTTAGGAGCTTTGCCCACCCCACTCCACCCCACCCCCTAATTTCAGCCATAAGGGACCCAGCCAGCTGTCCTAGCTCTGCTCCGCTCCCCACCAGGTGCAGAGGCTTTTGCCCCCTCCCTGGCCTTGTCTGCCAGAATCCTCACCAGCTTGTGGCTTTGTCCACAGTGCCACCAGGGAGGAGCATGGAAGTCACAGTACCTACCACCCTCAACGTCCTCAATGGCTCTGATGCCCGCCTGTCCTGCACCTTCAACTCCTGCTACACCGTGAACCACAAACAGTTCTCCCTGAACTGGACTTACCAGGAGTGTAGTAACTGCTCCGAGGAGATGGTGAGTTCTCAGATGGAGGCAGGGGTGGGGGAGGCAGGAGCCCCACAGCGTGAAGCTCCCCTTTCCCACCACCTGCCCCTGCACTGTACCAGGACCCTAGCATACCCTGGTGGGCTAGCTGCTCCTGAGGGCATTGGCAGAGGTGTGCTCTCGTGCCTGGGTGGCCCTGGGAGGGTGGCAGAGATCTAGAGGTGACTGCCTCTCTTCCAGGTAAAAGGGGGCATGGGAGGAGGGGCATCCTGCTGTCCTTGCAGCTCCTTGCTCATCCAGCCCCCTATCCTGTCCCTCGCCTCCTGCCCCCCCAGTTTCTCCAGTTCCGCATGAAGATCATTAACCTGAAGCTGGAGCGGTTCCGAGACCGCGTGGAGTTCTCAGGGAACCCCAGTAAGTATGACGTGTCAGTCACACTGAGAAACGTGCAGCTGGAGGATGAGGGCACCTACAACTGCTACATCATGAACCCACCCGACCGCCACCGCGGCCACGGCAAGATCTATCTGCAAGTCCTCATGGAAGGTGAGGGGCTGCTGGGGGGCCCTGCCCGTTCCCACCCAGCTACTCTCCAGCAGGACTAGCTGGGGCTCCTTGGGAGAGGCTGTGCCCTCCTGAGGGGTGGGAGCAACAGCATGTGCTGGGTGGAAGGCATCTGTTTTACTCCTTCCAGTCCTTGAGGACTATGTCTCAGAGAGTCCTGATGATGCTATCCAGCATGATCACGATCTTAAGAATCCCAAGAGCAGCTTTCATTTATTGGACACTTGCTATGTCTCGGTTATAGCTAGGGCTAAACTCTCTAGATGCAATATCTCACTTCATCCTCATACAACCCTATGAGGGAGGTACTATGATTATTCCCATTTTACAGATGAGGAAACTGAGGCTACGTAAGGTACCTAAGGTCACACAATTAATAAATAGTACAATCAGGACTCAAATTGGGTCCATTTGACCTCAAAGTCCATCCTCTTGGATACTGCATTATATTGCCCTCCCCTGGGGCTTTTAGGTGCCCTGGGATTATGGGGTGGGTGGGGCGCTTAGAGGTCCATGGCCTGGGTTGATTTCTGGCTTTGACTAGAGTGCTTTCCACGGAGGAGAGTAAAGTCAGGACCACCCCACACCTACTGCAGGGAGCAGGGGCCAGTGGACGAGGCTCCCTTTTCCAGCCCTAGGGCTAAGCGGGTCTGTTTCCTCTCCTTCTCCAGAGCCCCCTGAGCGGGATTCCACTGTGGCCGTGATCGTGGGCGCCTCCGTCGGGGGCTTTCTGGCTGTGGTCATCTTGGTGCTGATGGTAGTAAAGTGTGTGAGGAGGAAAAAAGAGCAGAAACTGAGCACGGATGACCTGAAGACGGAGGAGGAGGGCAAGACGGATGGAGAGGGCAACGCGGACGATGGCACCAAGTAATGGGCGGGCGGCCGGCCCTGCAGCCCCTCCCTTGCGTCCTGTCTCCCTCCCACTCTCTGCCCTGCACAGTGTGCCCCCGCCTGCCCTCTCTTGGTGTGCTTCTCTGGAACCAGGACCCCAGGGCTGACCTGGGGCCTCCTGAACCCCTCCCTTCGTATCTGCCACCCTGCAGCAAGAGAGACTCACCTCTCTTTGATTCGAGAAACCTGCCCTGGCGTCTGGGATGTGTGGGCCCTGGGGGGAGGGAGAAGCGGGCTCAAAACTGCCAGCCTCTGAGAAGAGGCAGGAGGCCTGTGGGAGGGGCGCAGAGAGAGAGGGGGAGGGTGGGCAGTGGAGGAGGAGGAGGCCAGCTGTCCAGCCTGCCCAGTGCGTGGACTGGTCTGGTGGCGGCTTCAGAGGGGACCTGCAGGTGGGCCGGGGCTCTGCTGGCTGCCTCTAGAAGGCCTGGGGCGTGGCATGCCTCTGCTCCCCGGCTGCTCCTGGCCCTGGGCAGCCTCGTCATGGGCGTGGTGATGGGTTCCTATAACTTGGGGGTGTGTTGAAAGGATGACCGTGCGTTTCCTGGGCCTTGAAGGGAAGGAAGCTGGAGGCAGCTGGAGACAAGCCTTGGCCCAGGGAGCTCTGCTCTCACCTTTCTCCTTCGATAGCTGCTACCACAGAAGCCTCTGGGTTTCTGTTGGCTTGCAAAGCCCTTGGGATTTTTGGCAAGAAAAGTACCAAAGGGCTGCTGAGCTAGGCCATGGGGGGCGGGGAGCCGTGTTTCTCCAGGTGGTGGTCATTTTTCACCGCAGCTACCCACTAACAGGAGACAATTGCAAAGTTAGCTGAGGGACGAGGGGCTGGGGGCTCCGTTGTAAAATGGAGTTCAAGGTTGACTGCCTTCTCCCCCAGGGTGGCCGCCATCACCTGGGCCAGGAGCAGCTGAGGTGCGGAGATAAGGAGGGAGGGGGTGGGAGCCAGTCAGAGGAGTAGGTGTGCAGAGTGGGGGCCTCGCTGGGGTTCTGTTCAGACTTTCCCCGTTACCCTCAGCAGGGTTTCATCTGGCTTCGGGCCCTGAGGGAAGCATGAGGGGAGCCTTGTAGCCTCTGAGATCCTGTGGCCATGTCACGTCTGGAGCCATGTCACACCCTCCCCTGCCCCGACAGCTCTCTCTGGGGGGGAGGAAAGTAGCATCTGTGGGGAGCCAACTTTCACTGCCATTTTACTCACATGAAGAGGGAATTGCTCAAGCCTCAGGAGCGGGAGAGAGACAGAGAGACACTGCCTTGGAAGATCCTCAGAGATCAGCTAGCCAAGTCACCCATACTACAGACCAGGAGACTGAGGTGCAAACTCACAACCGAGGGGCCTGCTTCTCCTCTGGTTCCTCAGTCTCCAGTTTGGATGAACAGAGCCACACTTTGCCCGGTGGGAGGGGCCTCTGCAGACAGAGAGATGAAGGAGATGAGGAGAGGGAGGTGAGCTCCTCCAGCCCTGCTCACCTCCCCGGAGCCCAGCCCCTCCAGGCTGTGACTGAGGCAGGGATGGGGTGATGGGAGTGGGAGGGCAGAGCTGCTGGAATGCCCCACGCCAACCCCAGGCTGACCCTCTGCAGCACTTCCCAGCCTTTCTCAGAGCTCAGGCCCTTCCCCGGGCTCAGGGGGTCAGAGCCCAGGGCAGGAGTCTGGGGAAAGGGGGTAGAGATGGGACTCTGACAGCTTCTGGGAGCCCTCTCTGCCTCTGCCCAGCACATGGCCTTTCTGGGGAGAGAGCAATAGCATACGGGCGATTCAGTTTAATTCCCTTCAATTCAACATCCATTTATTGAGCATCTCCTATGTGCCAGGCACTGGGCCAGGTACTGGGGATGCACACAAAGCCATAACAGAGCTGGGAACTGCTAGGTCAGCACTGTGGGGACCAAGATGAATTTTTTTTTGGTGCATCTAATTCCACCTCTGCAGCCACTGCTTCCAGGGCTGGAGTAGGAGAAAAAGGAAGAGATTCCAGAATCTGGGCCCTGGGAAGGGAGGAAAGGAAGGAAAGAGGGAGGATACAATAGGGAAGAGGGTGAGAGGCCAGAAAGAGTGGGCACAGAGTGGAGGGTGGGCAACCAGCCTGAGAGC
This sequence comes from Balaenoptera ricei, assembly GCF_028023285.1. Classification (NCBI taxonomy): domain Eukaryota; kingdom Metazoa; phylum Chordata; class Mammalia; order Artiodactyla; family Balaenopteridae; genus Balaenoptera; species Balaenoptera ricei. The sequence continues at coordinate 14,251,875 of NC_082646.1, forward strand.
TCCTGGGTGGGAGGAGTCCAGCTCACCTGGAAATTCTAACTCATCAGTACCTAACTGCCAATCAACACACTGCCAATGGGGGTGGGCTAAGCCCCCAGGATGCCTGGGGTGAGTGGACATTGCCCATCCTTGGAGCCAACCAGCTGAGAGGGGAGAGATGGGTAGTGGGCACCCTCGTTCCAGCTGAGACCAAGGGTGGTTGTAATAACATGTCTGCAGCTTGCAGATTTCACTTTTTGGCAACTTCTTAAGTGCTCCCCTCTTCCAGGATGAGTGAGGATCTGTGTGGATGCTGGGAACTTTTCTTTTTTCAGGACTCATAACATTTAGGGAAACTGTTTGCAAGATTCCCTAGGTTTATTCCAAGGAGTCCTAACTCTCTATAAAGAAGCCCAAGACTTCTGGGTTCCTTCCTTTCTCTGCCCTGACCTAGAGGGTCCTAGGGAGAGCAGCGCCTCTCCAGGGGCCTCAGGCGCCCAAGCAGATGGGGATGGGCCAGGAGACACCTTTGTCTCAGGTACCCATCCTCATATGCACTTTCTTCCCGAGCCTCTTAGAGTCTCTTCCAGAGGCCTCATAGAGCTGCCTCCCCCAGGGCAATGAGGCTGGGAACAAAATGGGGCTTCTGTGAGTAGAGGTGGGAGACTGGTGAGATGTTTCCACAGCACCCTGCTTTCTAGTGTATACCTCTTCCTGCACCGTGGGGCTTCTGGCTGCATGTTTCCATCACTGCGCTGTGCTGGGTTCAGTCTGCTGGTTTTCTCAACTGCCTCTGCCTCTCCTGTTCTCTTGGAACCCCCTATCTGTCCCTTTCTCCTAATTAAGGGCCCCTGTAAAGAGAGATGGGCTGGCCAACCCATGGGATTTAGCTTAGAAGAACAAAGCACATTTTTTCAGGACTGAAATGCCTTGAGGTGCCTTGGAACTGGCTTTGGAAATAGCTATCTGCCCCCTAGCTCTGGACTAATCACAGTTATTCCCAATTTATAAAAAGGAAAAGCTGGATCCACATTTCTCCCTGTGAGTCTCCTTGGTGAGGCTGGGCTGGTAAGTATTTGCAAGGTCAGGTTAAGCAGATGGACAATTGAAAATACTGGCCAGGTCCAAAAGACAGTCCCAGGCCATAGGAATGGCTTGGTGCAATTGGAACGGGTGATGAATGGAGAAATTTTTCTTCCTACATACGTCTTAAGGATAGACAGCCTGTGTCTCTTGCTGTGCCTCTTGCTGATGTCTTCCTTTATTGAAGCTTGCTGATGCGTTTGTACATAGTCTATATATAGGTAGAGATATATTATATATACAAATATAAAACATCTCACTACATCCACCCCGAAAGTTACGTTGAGGGGGAAACAATCATTTCTCAGTGTTTTGAGTTGATTCACCAAAGGCAAATTATGGAATGTTCTTGTTGCTCTTTGTGCACTTGGAGGGGAAAACACAACTACTTATGCACTTTCTAGGATTTATGTGCTATGTGGTAATGGAAGAGGTGGTGGGGAGAGAAACTGAAATGGTCCTCTGTGACCCAACTGCTGTGATGTGTCTGCTTTGGGGAGCAGACAGTTTCTGTTGCAGTTTGTCTCATTGCTTGGATTTATTGGCTGCAATAAACAGATGGTCTCCCCTGAACATCCCTTGAGTGTGACTTTTTTCAGGGGTGCAGAGTGGGGCAAGTTGAGGCGGTGCCAGGATTGTCACAGGGAGTCCTGTTGTTCCTTTCCTGGTGATGCCATTGACACTGCTGGGTCCCCATCAAGGATGAGATCGTTCTGCTCCCCTCTTGTTAGATGTTTCCTCTTTTTCCCTCATTGCCTTCCCAGAATCCTGGCGGACTCCATCCACCTTGAAAGCACCCTGGGGCTAAACACCCACTTCTTGGAGGGCTCTTGGTTATTTCTGGAAGATGACAACCCTTTATGCCCCCCAAGGCTAACCGTCATGCCGATGTTGTCTATTCTTTCCGTGGTTGGATGGGCCATCCTTCCTGCCCCCTGTTTCTAAGCTGTGTCTGACTAGGCAGACATCTGTTTCATCTGCTCTGGGCTCAAGAGAAATAGCTGACAGCTGGTGCAGAGTCTGCCCTCATGCGACTTCACGATGAGGGTGGTTGCCGGGAAGAATCAGGTCGCTCGTGTCCCATCTGCGAACTGCTCTATCCTAGTTACGTGCTGCTGAATCGGCCGGCCCTCAATTCAGGACCAAAGGCACCCACCTGGCCCAGGGGCTCTGCTCTCCCAGACAGCCCAGTCTTTTTCTCTCTTGCCTTCTGTTTTTGCATCTCTTTGCATTTTTCTCTTTCTTACACACACACCCACACACCCTTGCCTAGGAGGCTCACCCTATAAGAAAATCCTCAGCTTTCTGAATGCAAGGAAATGCTGAAGTGCTTGGTTTCTACTTTTCTCATGGTTTCTTTGTCATTTCTGCCTGCTCCCTGGTAACCCAGAGACCTTCGCCAGTGGTTTAGTGGTCAGATGCATTTTAGAATATTCTAGGAGTAGCCTAACATTCGTAGTCCTAATGCCGGCAGCTGCTACCCGAGAAAGAAGCCAGATAGAAGGTGGCAGCGTTGAACAGAGGTGGCTGGTATTTGACAGAACCAAAGGTACCTTGGTTTAAAAGGATGTCTGCCCTTGGAGCCCCTGAGTCCTTCCAAGGATGGGATGTCAGAGAGGATGCTTCCCTACTTAACAGATAGGAAACTGAGGCAGGGGATGTGGACTCAGGTGCTGGGGATTCTGGCTGGTTCCTTCCGGGTGGACACAGCATCTAACTCAGTCCAAGGCTTTTCCCCCAGAACACTTGGAGGACACTTTGGAGCTGGGCCTGGCTTCTGGGAGGACTGGGTTTGGCTCAGGTGTCTCCCCTAAACTGATGTTTTGGGGCCCAGCCTGCTTGGGGCCTGGTGAGGTAGTTCTGATTGAGGAAGGAGCTGCCGTGTGCGGGAAGGGCTAGCTCCCACGCTGCAACTCAGAATTGCTCACCGGCTTCCTGTGTCCCCCACCTGAGGTGCTGGTGCCTCTCCATTCCCACCGCTCTTTTGCTTCCCGCCGGAGCCCCTGCGGGGCTCAGGCACAGCCATCGGCCTGCCCATGGCAGGCTGCCCCGAATAGTAGTCTGTATGCGGAGCCTCTCAGAGTCCCTAGGACAGGTTTTGAGGCCCAAAAGGAGCGGGGGAGGGGGAAGAGTAGATCTTTACAACATCAGAGACGGGAGGGATCCCGGAGACTACTTGGCCAAGTCTCCTGATTATCCTGAAAGGGAAACTGAGGACCAGATCGGGGAAGTGATTTGCTTAAGGCCACATGATGAGTCAAGGACAATCCAGGATCTCCCGGCTGGATCCAGGCCGCCTGTTCCTCCCACAGTCCACACCCAGTCTGAGCCTAGCGCTCGGCATAGCTCGGCACAGCAGCCCACACCAGCCCAGGCTCCTGCCTGCCCCTCCCCAGCGGGCTTGAGTTGAACAAAAAGAGGCCCCCATGCTTCTTGTAAGGGCACAGTTTTGAAAGCTGAGGTTCAGAGAGGGAAAGTAATTCTCCCAAAGTCACACAGTAGGCTAATGACAGAGCTTGGTTTTAGTCGCCATTCCAAGTCCCATTCCACACCTCAGTAGAGTGCCTTTCCTCATGCTGGTTTGTATATGGTCCGTCTTAGGCCACTTGTCCCCCTCCCATCTTGCAGGTGTTGTGTCTAAAAAACTTCGGGTGAGAGGAAGCTGGGACAGTGCCTGGTGGGATATGGGTTGGGCAGCTGGGTGCACAGGAGCGTGGGTCCCCACTGAGGTCTCCTGCCCTCCTCCTTTGGCACTTCAGGGGCTCAAAAGGTCCATGCTGGCAGGACTCTGCAGGCACTCTTCTCGGATGGCCGTGGTCAAATTGACCCTGAAGCCCGCCAGGTTCTAATCACTCCTGGCTGCCTGCTACCATGCTGATGTGCAGGGCGCCAACCACCTTTTAGGACAGGCTCCGGCCACCCAGATGTTGAGAGTCCAGAGGGCCATGGGGAAGGAAGCTCATCTTAGAACTATATCCTGGCATCGTGACATGGCCCATAAATTTGGTCCTAAAACAGATTAGCCTAGGACCCCACTCCTCTGCAGGGCTGAGGAGGCCTCTGTCTGGAAAAGGGAGAAAGACAGTGGGAGGGAGGTGGTGGGAGTAGATGAGTTGGGAGTAGGTAGCCTATAAAGCAGCTTCTCCTTTTCTCTGGCAATAATGACTTTGAGAGTCCACGAGATGCTGGGAAGGGGGGCAAGTGGACACTGGGTGCTCAGCTTGGCTACTTTGGAGTCCATGAGAGGGGCTGTCCCTTACAGCCTTGGCCAAGTCACTTTTATCCCAACTGCAGCTGCCTCTGTTTCTCAACTGCGACAGATTCCCTGTAAACAGGTGGCATAAGGACTAGAACTGTTTGCCTCAACAGACTGAGACCCTCCTGTGGGCAAATGGGCAAAAGAAGGGGGTGTGTTCCTCCTGGAGGGGAAGTGTGTGTCACAGCTGATGGCTAATACAGCGGGTGGGGCTGTGGCCACAAGGAGAGGGATTCGTCTTGACCCATTCTGCCCCAGGGTGAAATATTAGGGCTGGCGGACAGAGGCAGATATTGATCCAATGGAAGTCAGAGCTGTGCAGAGGGTTGAGTTTCTCTGAGGTAATGAGCTCCCCATCCCGGAAGGTATTCAAGCATAGCTTGGGGGTGTTGTCGAGAAGATTCATATGTCAGGGCATACTTTTAGATGCTGTCTAAATTTACTGACAATGGCCCTCTGCAGCCCTCATTTTAGGATTCAAATGATAGAAGTAGGATTAACTCTTGCTTGCCTGAAGATAAACAGGACACATGAATGGGCAAACTCCTGTCCCTCTGCCTTGTTACTCAGTCACGCTCTACCCCAGGCTGCCTCTGCACTCTTCTACCTGCTTGCCCTATTCATCTTTACCCGACTTAGCAATCGTGGTGGGGAGCCCCTATTCACAGTGAGAAATAGGCCAGAAGAGGGTGGAAATTTGGAGTTAGGAACCCTCAGGAACTTCTTTCCAAAGATCAGGCCAAGTCTAACTTGTATCTTTGGCCCTCCAGCTGGGGCAAAGCTTCCCCTGTCCTTCAATCAAGACCGTAGAAAATGGTGACAATCTTTTCATCCTTCTCCTCCCTTCACCCTCCCAGCTTTGTCAAAGTCTTCAGCCTTCCCATCCTTGCCCCATAGCACGCTCACACCCTGTGGGCTCTCCATAGGAGCTGATGCTCTTGGGAAGGGCTGTGGGATGGGCGGGCTCATATCCAGCCTCAAAGGGTTTGGAGGGTGGGGCCGGGGTGGTGGCAGGGTGAGTGACAGTCGGCTAGACTAATCAGGATGACCACCATTTACTGAGTAGCTACTCTGCCTGGCCCTGAGCTCAGTATTCAATGTGTATCAGCTGACAGTACTCAGGACAACTCCCTAAATATGCATTCTTTTCTCACTTTTTACAGATGAGGAGACCTGTTATACTAAGTTATGTGTACACTCAAGGTGACACAGTTAGAAAATAGCAGAGAATTCAAACCCAGGGTGGAGTGATGCCAAAGCCATCAATCACATCAGGCAGTGAATGGGAAAGGGCAGTGGACTGGCCTCTTGCGGCCCAGAGACCTAGGAGTGGGTGGGGGAAGGGTGACTGGGAGCCAATCTCAAAATGACCGTGGACAGCCAGAGATGGGCAAAAGTGTTTGGAAGCAGAGGCAAAGGTTTCCCAGTGGGTGTCTAACATCCACCTCCTGCCTGGCCTGGCCTCTGACCCCACAGCTCTGTGCAAACAGCTCTGGCCTCCCGCTGGCCACCCTCTCCTCTCCTGGTTTCTGAAAACCTATAAAACCTCTTCTTCACCTGCTGACCAGTTGTCTCCATCCCTACCCCTCCTCCTCGGCCTGTGTCTCACTCCAGCTTCCCCAGGTTCCCCTTCATTCCAGGCAGACTCTCCCCTGCTCCCACGCTTCTTCCCTTCCTCTTGGTCATCTCTCCTGACCTTCTGCCCCTGCCATATCTCCTCTTCTACTCCACATCCTCCCTCTCCTCTCACTTTGCAAGATCCACTGCTCTCACACTAAAATGTTCACAGCGGATGGGACCAGAACACTCGGGGAGCCCTGCCTGGCGCTCTGCACCATTTTACGCTTCTGGTTTGGTCAGTCTGTCCCAGTGCCCAGTTCAGCGGCAGGACCAGGTCTACGGTTCCAGGAGGACATCTAGCCATTCAGCTGACTAGGCAGTCCCCCTACAATGAATGACAAACCTTCCCAATGCCTCCGACCCCCAGCCCTCCTGAGCCCCCATCCTCCCATGATGGACAAGCAGTGGGGCATGGTAATCCATGAAACACAGAGGTAAACAACAGCTCTGGGGTGCTGGGTAGGGTGTCTGAGACCCTGCCATGGGGCTTCACGCCCTACCCCAAAGTGGCCCAGAATAAAGGGATGCCCAGGACTCACCCCATCTCTGAGCTGCAGTGAGGGAAGCAGACGCCTGCTCCTGGAAGGGGGCACATGCCCCTCTCCAGCTTGGGACTGTCCAGTGAGCATCTCCCTGGTCAGAATGTTTTAGCTCCCTCCTCCCTCTGCCCTCCTCCTCCCAGTGAGCTCATCTGTCTGGGGCTCCCCACCCCCTTTTGCCTGAAAGGATGTTTGGAAAGAACCTGGCAGAAAACAGAAAAAGAGGAAGGGAGGGATGGAGGAGGTGACTGCCTACCTGCCTGCGCCCAGAGCCCTCAGGGAAAGTGGAGATGGGCGAGGAGGGTTCAGGAAGAGTTCATCGCTACTCCAAGTCGCATGCGAGGTGGGCTGGGGAGCAGCGGGCAAGGTGGCCAGTACTGGTTCCTTGCTGGGCTGCTGAGCCACGTGCCTGCGGGTTGGTTGGGTGCATGCTGCCCTGTTAACCCCCTCAGCACCTGCCAGACTTCAGTGGCTGCTGAGACTGTGGCTGAGGCAAGTGAGCACCGAGCTGGAGGGCAGGAACGGTGAGTCGGGATGGGCAGGGAACAGGTGCATTAGAAGGAGGCTCCCAAACGCCTGGCCAGGTAGCATCCACCCAACCCCAACCCCAGAGGCAGAAGGATTTGGGAGCATTCAACTTTAAGTTACTGTATGCAGAGCATCTCGGCTCCTGCAGTTCCAGTGCCCTGAGGTTGGGGCCCTGTTTATAACTGGGTTATAAGCTCCTGGTGTCGATCTGAGTGATCTGAGGTCAGAGGGAGAGGGGCTGGGAGGTGGAGGCATGGCAGGGGGGTGGGGGAATCCCTGCAGAGCCCCCTCTTCTCTGCCTCTCTGAGCCGGGTCAGCGCGGTGGTCGGCCAGCTCCATTACCTGCAATGCCCCGACAGGAGCCGCGAGGGCTTATGGGGGAGGCGGAAAGGCAGGCAAGGGCAAGGGCAATAGGGGAGCCAGAGGAGGAGGAGGTTCCCTGCCAGGATCTTATTACTTAGAAGGAACTCCTCAGAATAGCTCTGGAGACCTCACCGGAGCTCTCCCTTCCTCCCCTGCTGGGGTCTTGCCTAGCTTTCTGAGAATTGACAGGGGATGGAATCCTCCATCTACCCTCCCCCGGTGGAGGTGGAAGGTGGGACCGCCCCCAGGGTTGAGTACCTTCCTGGGTAAAAGCATCTCCCGGAGGCTGGGAGCTGGAGCTCTGCCCCCATTTCTGCCAGTGCCACTTCCCCACCACACACTGAACCTCATACCTGCGCTCCTTCCTAGCTCCCATCCTGCTCCCCTGAGGGCCGGGGTGGAGGCAGAGGGCAGGAACCGAGAGGCTTGCCTGGTCTCAGAGAGGACTGTTGGACTAACTGCTTCAAAGAACCTGAGCCCTCCCCCGCACACCCATCCCCCTGGAAAAAATCTCCTTTCCCCTTAAATCTAGGCCCTATCTCCTCCCACCTGAGGACAGCTTCCTGGCAGCTCCTTGGCTCAGGGTCCAGTCCCTCTCTGCATCCCTGAAAACTTGCTCTTCAAGGTATTTCTGAGCCAGGCTGCCCAAGACCTGAGTGTGCAGGACCCCACCACCACGAATCCAGCCTGCTGGCCACAGCGGGGGGCTGTGTCCAAACCACCATCCTGCCCTCTAGGGACCTCCGGCAGGAGGAGGAGAAAGAGCCAAAGTGCCCGTCCTTCTGATCGATGGACAAGGGTTTTGAGAATTTTTGAGGAAAGTGCTCTCTAAATGTAGAATTCCTCTAGCCGCTAATGCATCTTTCAAGCACTTTTTCTGCCCAACTGTGGAGCCCTCCTGATGTTCTTTAGAGGAAAGCTGGGGGTGTGGAGGGAGGGAATCAAATAATGGGGGAAGTTCTAATTCTGACTTTAAGAATCACTTTCTCTGTGACCTTGGGCCACACATTCTACCTCTCTGGGCCTGTTTCTTCATTTGGGAGGCGTGTGGGTTTCCTAAGGACCCTTCTGGCTCTAAGAATTGGTGAGAGCAGCGAGGCAGCTGAGAAGATGGAGGGCACGGAGGAAGCTGGCACCTTTTCATGTCACCAGGGTCTAAAGATATCCAGGGAGTGCTGTCCCCTCCCTTCCCCTTTCTCTGGGCAGGGGTCACTTTCCTTCCTTTTGGCTCACCTCCTGTCTCAAATCAACCTCCGGCTCTGAGAAACATGACCCCTGCTGTAAAAATAAAGTAGGCAGTGTGGATGTCTGGCCCTGTGGATCTAGTGTCTGGGACCTCCTGGAGAAGGAGGGGGTAAACGTGCAAACTTGGAGACAGGAAGAGTCTTAGGCTTTTTAGGGCCACAGACCTCTTTGAGAATAACAAGAGCTAAAATGTACTGCGGGCTGACCCTATGCCTAGAACTCCGTTAGCACTTTTACGTGTGATAGTATCTCATCCAGTCTTCATAGGTCCACATCTGATGTTTGTGAGGCCCGGGGCAACTGCACAAATGATAATTACATATATGTCTAAATATAAGTTATGAATCAAGATAACAGAGTGTTAAAACTCATCTATTATCCTCCACCTTTGATGAATTTTCCTCAGTCTTCATTTTAAGGCCAAGCCCAAAAGCCATTCCCTGGCCCACTCTTCCCTGGTCTTGCTGGGACAGGGGCTCTCATGCATGCCTGGGAACCCTCCACCTGCATGTCAAGTGCCATCCACTTCCCACCCTCTGTAAACAGCTGCCCTTTGCCCACTCCCTTGGCCTGTGGGTGCACATCCGGCATGGGCAGCTCCTGAGAGGGTTGACCCGGGGAAGAGGCCTGCTCGGAATCGGGTCATGTGAACAGGGAATTCCAGGGTCCCGGATGTTCGGAGCATGGTCTAGAAGGGGAGGTGTATAGACTACCCTCCCTTCTGTCCCAGGAACCACTTTTCCAGTGAGGAGGCGTAGGGCCAGAGGAGGACCAGAGTGAGGCCCTCGAAACTCGGGAGCCCAGGGCTGAGGCCCCTTTGCCCAGGTCTAAGGGCGGCATCGCTCTTAACAATTGCATGAGGTGAATATCGTCACTTTCACCGTATCACAGATGAAGCTTCTGCAGAAGATTGCATAACTTGCTCAAGGTCATACGACAATAAATGCTGGAGCTGGGACTTGATTCCCCAGTGCCTAACTCCAGAGCCCCTATACCACTCTCAGAGCTATACTGAGCAAGCCTCTCTCCTGGAAAAAAAGAGAGACATTCAGCATTTCCAGTACAACCTCAAGGGGTCCATGATCTCTGAAGCCCACCAGGGACCCCAGGTTAAGAAGGTGGGCGGTGCGGGGGCAGTAGCAGAGGTCAGGCCATGAAGTGGGAGCAGGTTTCCAGGTCTGAACCAGCCTCCAGACAGGCAAAGGTTGGAGGGTCAGGACCTCAGCCAGGACCTGTGGTGGTGGGAGGGGGCTGGGATGGTTGGGAAGGGGCTGCTGAGGAGGATATCAGACATGAGTTACCAAACCACCCCAAATAGCACTACTCACTTGTAACTCAAGAGGGTCTGGGAAAAAGCCCTCGGACCTGGCTGTGACCCCCAAGCCCAGAGGCCTGCCCTGGACTCCTCGACCCCCACCCCAAAAGGGAGGCGAGGCCAAGGGAGTCTTCCAGGATTCTGAAGGACTCAGGACACCCTTGGAGGGGGGTAAAAGGGGAGGGTCTGAGGGGGTGGCCTAGGTGGGAAAAATGAGAAGTAGAGGCGCCGCCGGAGAGTGAAGCGGGGCTTGGACCCGATCGGAGGTGTCTGGCCGATTCCGTAACCAAGAGCATCATGATTTTCGAGGAGTCCATGAAGCCATGGGAGAGGATGGTGGGCGGTGGCGGGGGCAGTTTACGGCTGGAAGCCGTGTTCCCGGGACCCTGCACAGCGGGGCTCCGCGAGGCTGCACACACGCGGGTCGGCGGCCGCGGCGGGCAAGCCCGCACACGCCCGCCGGCTGCTGCAGTGTTGGCTGCGGGCATCCGAGCGGTCCCTTCGCGGCCCCGGGAGAGGGAGCCGCTCCCCTACTCGTGTTCCCCAAAGCAGAACATCACAGCCTTCCAACACCCGAAAAGCTCCATCTCTACTCCTCCCCAAACTATCCTCCTAATTGGCAGCTCAGCGCACGGGGTGATGCGCGCGGCTGAGGGCGGCCCTGCAGTGCGAAGCCGCAGCCGCCCAGCCCGAGCCGGAGAGGAGGCAGGGGTGGTGGTGGCGGTGGAGGGGGGGACGGTGCGGCAGGCTCCCGGGGCTCGGGGACCACGAGGCGGGGAGGCCCCGGGCTCCGCGGCGGCCACCGCCCCTCCTGCGGCTGGAGCGCTTCCAGAGCAGAGGAGCAGCGCCGCTCGCCTCTGCACTAGCTCGGAGGTCCTCCTGCTCTCCGTCCTCCTCCTCGGGCTCCTCCTTCTCCTCCCCTTGCTCCCGCAGCCGGCTCCTCCTCTCCCTCCCTCCCCCTCCTCGCCCTTTCCGCGCCAACTTTCCCGAGCCCCGGCCGGCGGCGCAGAGCTCCCCGGCAGCCTCGGGGCCGACTGCAGACCGAGGGCTGCGAGCGCGGCTGTGACCTGGGTACCCTGTCCCCGCGCCCCTGGTGCGCTCCGCGGAGAACAGCACGATGCCCGGGGCTGGGCACCGAGGCGCAGCCCGGGCGAGATGGCTGGGCACTGGGCTTTTGGGTAAGGCAGCCCTGGCTTGGTTTCTTCTGCCTCTTCCCCCCACCCTTCCCCCACCTTCCCCCAGAGGAGGAGACACTTAGAAGAGCAGCGCCTTGGACGGGGTGGGCTTTGGAGTGCGGCCCGGAATGAGCATCGCGGCTACCGCTTCTTGCCGGACGCGGGGCTCGGACTGCTGAGCTCCCTGGGGACCGTGCGCCGTCCCCTGCCCCATCCGGCCAGCCAGCCCCGAGATTAGTTCTTTGCTGTCTGTGGTGCCTTCAGCCCCGGGCTTCTAAAGCTGAATCTTGGGGCCCAGAGTTCGGAGGTTTAAGCGTGCTGGGGGAGGGTGTCTGCCTTTGGCGTAAGGGATGCCAGGTGGGTTTGCATCCCAACGTGTGATTGTTGGGATGCTGGTTTCTACCTCTGCCCAGAGCCGTTTGCAACTTGAATGCTTGTTGCCCAGGCAGTAGCGTGCACCAGTTGGGGGTGGGGGAGCTCCCCTTCCTCCTGGTCCTTTTTCTGTTTGACTCCTCTGCTCTCTACTTCCTCCAGTGCCCATTGCCTTCCCTGCAGACTGGATGGGGTTGGAGGGACTTGGAGGACAGTTCAAGCCCCTATTTATTTATTTATTTATGGCCGCACCGCCTGCTTGCGGGATCCTATTTCCCCGGCCAGGGATTGAACCCGCGCCCTCGGCAGAGAAAGCGTGGAGTGGTAACCACTGGACCACCAGGGAATTCCCCAAGTCCCCTTTTAGGAAGGATCTTACGTCTCTTCTTAGGTAAAGATTCCATGAGGGGGGAACCTGTTTAACCTGCTCCTGGCTCTTCATTTTTGGGATGAGTATGAAGACGGAGGGGGCACATCCAGAGGACACAGAAGGAACAGATTATTATCTATTAATATGCACACGATAGTTTTGAGAGTCAAACTCCAACAGATTGGGGGATGATATTTATTAGTCCAGAATGTAATCGCCTCATAAATCATAGCTGGATTTCAATGTAAGCCGACTCCATCTCCGGCACCCGCACCGCTTCCTGTTTATATTTGTCAGATTTGGCTTTTGGCAGCTGCCCCCTCATCGGGTCAGGCACACCATGTAGGCATTTGGGCTGAAAACAGGGAGACAGAAGTCTTTAAGGGCGGTCACTGCTGCTTCTGCAAATGTAAACTGTGTGCAGACCTGTCACGTCGGCACCTGGTGGAGGAGGGGGGGATAGAGTATGTCTTGCACTCAGGAGCCACTGATTTTATTACATCCTCACAGCTGGATAGAAGCCACTGGTGTTCTCTCTTGTACCTTAGGCACAGATATGCTGGTTTCACAGTGACCCTAGGAAGTGGGCCTCTGTGAGGATTGAGGCTCCTCTTCATGGGCTGGGCACAGTGCCACTCTACACTAGCTGCCCTTCACCCCGTCCCTGATCAGCCCGAGTTCCCACTGTGGCCATGGCCATTTTATCCTCAACTGCAAAGTTGAGGATAAAATGGGTGCCAGTCCCTTCCTAAGCATGTAACTGGTAATGTATGTGTCCTACCCACCCCTTCCTGTTCCCTGATTTGCTTAATTACTGTGATCTCTGTGTAATTATCACTTGTGAGGGTGCTATGTTGCCCCACCCTCTTTCCCTTGGTATGTATTTATTAAGGGCTTGTTTAATGAGAAGGCAGTTAAAGAGAGGGTGCTGAGTCCCACTCAGAGGAAGGAAAAGGAAAGGGTAAGTAAGGAGTTCATGGAGAAGAGGATGGGAAAGGGGGGAAATGGAGAAGGACCCCAGGTTTGAATCTGGAACCGGGGATTTGTTCTTCTTCTGGAGATGCAGGCCTGTGGGGTCTCCCAAGCCCTAATGCCTGCCGTGGCTGGTGGGACCAGCATGCTAGGTAGACCCCAGGTACAGATCCTCCCACTTTGCCCTGTTGCTGTGGGTGTAGGGCTCTCTGCATAAGCCACGGGCTGGCTGAACCAATGCACCCGTTCCGTGGCCTGCAAGAGGAGGGGTGGGCACTCTGCTTGGACTTGTTTGCAAAGCTGGTTTTGTTGAGCATCCAGTGTTGTCTCAGGGGCATGTTTCTATCCCGGCAAAGCCCCTGGGTGTGGGCCTGAAGGAGGCAGCTTGCCTAAGGAGAGGGAGCTGAAATCTTTCCTCTGTCTCTGGGTCCAGGGGCCTTCCTGGCTCAGCCTTGCCCCCCACCCCCCACCCCACGGCCCCCAGGGCCTGCACCCCAGGAGGGGTCTTGTCCTGCTGACCTCGGCCCACTTTCTGCCTCCCAGCTCTAACTTTGAGCCTGTCTGACTCCCCCGGGGTCCAGAGTGTATCAGCTTCCTTATTAAAGTCAGCTGTGATTCCGCCTGCCCTGCCAGGAGAGCCCTGGGAGCTAAACTTAGAGAGGGCACCACGCTGCCCCTCTTTCCTCCCCCCACCCCAAGGTGGGTGTCACTGTCCCCGGATGTGGGAAAAGGTGGCAGAATGTTTCTGCCTTGGCATTTGCCTTGGAAGGTCTGATGGTAGCCCTGAGATCCCTGCTGGTGTATTTAATGGTAACATTTGCATGTACCAAATACATTTTTACTTTAAATGGGAGGCCTGAGTCAATCCTTAGACAAAACTGCAGCACCCAGATGATATAGGAGGGGGCCGATCAGTAAATAGCAAAGAAAATGGCTGCTCTGAGAGTGGCTCAATGATTAGGGTCTTTCAGTGAGCAAAGGCAAGGCTTAGGGGCTTAGGATTGAATTCCACAAGATCATGAGTAGGAGGACTTGTTCATCAATCCCACGATGCCAGAAAGAGGCCCTCAATCTGAAAAATACACAAGAAATTCTAAAGAGTTTAGTTTGGGACGAAGCAAAGGAAGTCCTTCTTTATCTAAGGAAATAACCACATGGAAATAATTACCTCCAAGAAGTAATACAAGGTGAAAGTATAAAACAGCGTGTGAATGGCCTGGAGATATTGTTGACTGACACTGGTCATTAAGTTGGGGTGCCTTGGTTACATCTAGACCTGTGATGGGGGCCCGCTCTTTCTCTCTCCCTCCCTTTTAAACACTATCCTTCTCTACCTGCAGAGTGCCCAGGCCAGAGGATGGACTCACTGAAGCCCTTCTTGTGTTTTATAAGCTCATGTTTTAGCTTTATACCAAGCTCAGAAGGTAGGAAAGACAGCCATCCCTTGTTTGGGGCTATGGCACCTCTGACTTTCTCAAGGTCAGCAGGCAGAGTGGGGCCTGCCTTGTGTCTGCTGACCCATCCACCCTGGCTCGGTCATCCTGCTGAAGTACCTCTCGGGGTCCTCTAGTGGATTTATACCTGCCCCTGCTCCCTCCCCTCCCGCCAGCGCAGGCTCACAGGGGAGAAGGTACACGAGGCAAGCCCCTGGGCTTTCCTGTGCACGAGTCTCCCAGACACAGCCGGCAGGACTTTTGCCTGCTGGGAGGGCGTGCTGTGGAGAAGCCAGGCTTGCTCAGCCTCTCTGATGCCTTAACTCGGGCAGGGCTCTGAACTTCTCCGTGGAAACGTCTCTGCCTTTCCTTTGTCCCCTCCAGGCTACGATGGAAATGGCAATGCTTCACTCTGGGAGTCGGGGAGTCCCGAGTGTATTAGAGTTAAGTCATCCACATAGGCACACACTAATCAGGCAGAAATGTGCACTGTCATCAGACAGACCTTAAAGAAATACTTTTCTCCTCCGTTCTGGACTTTTTTTTTTTTTTTTTTGCTTCTATTTAAAGCAGTCAAATAATTTCACTTTTGATGTGTATCTTTGGTGCTCTTGGATAGCCCATTCTGGCTGAGGCTGGGGAGAGGGATTTGGCCCCTGACTCGCATTCCCCGCCACCTTCCCCAGGATCCCGAGCACTGGAGGCTGGCGGTGTGGTGATCCTTGGAGCATGTGCTCAGGCCCCGAGGGAGCGCTGTGGCCATCAGGAAGCTGCCTTCTCCCGAGAGCTTCCCCGTCATGGCTCTGCACTCTGCTTCTTGGTTTGCGGGGGCGGTAGGGGGTGAGAAGCAAAGCTGGGGTCTCCGATCAGAAGGCCATCTTCTAGGCTGGAGGGCAGAATCTCATGTCTGGCTCCCGTCCCTAGACCTCTGGGGCAGGGGGTTGGGGGAGGGGAGAGATAAAAAGAAAACCAAGAGTGCTAAGGAGAGCTTGGCCCTGACAGCACTGTTCTCTTGGAGAGGCACCGTCACAAAGGGGGGGACAGCAGAGTGCCGTCTGTACACTGCTTATTCCACTCACCAGTTGTGTGGCCTTGAGCAGGTTAATCTCTCTCAGCCTCTTTCTTCATTTTGTATGTTGGGGATAAAAATAATAACTAACTACCTCATAGGATGATTATGAGGATTAAATGGGACAGTGCATGTAAAATGCCTGTCCTATTTTATAATAGGTGCTCAATTCAGATTCACCATTTATTATGTGGCCCTGGGCAAGTGACTTAACCTCTCTGAGCCTCAGTTTCATTGCCTGTAAAATGAGAAAAATGATACCTACCTTTTGGCATTCTAATAAAACTTGGAGTTAACAGGTAGAAATCCTCTTGCACAGCGCTTCTCAAAGTGTCATCCCTGACCACGGCATTCCCTGGGGCCTTCTTAGAAATGCAAATTTCCAGGCTCCATTCTACGTGCTAGATCAGAAACTCCCAGGGTGGGGCCGGCAGAGCTAGCTGTAATTGCCCTCCAGGTGATTCTGACGCTCTGTGAATTTGAAAGCCACTGCTCTAGAACAATTCCTGGCACAGAGGAGCTGATCAAAGAATGAAGGCTAATTGAAATGACCTCTCAGCACTAATTGGAACCCAGCAGGTGGGCAAACCCTGCTGTTTTAGGATGTAAGGAAGGACTTTCTTGCTTTGGGGCTTTGGGATGCTAGAAATGTCTCTTTTTGACCTTAGGTAAGTCACCTAAACTCTCTATGCTCAGTCGCCATGTCTGTAATAGGGAGGTATTACAGTACACCACTCATAGCATGGATGTGAAGGTTAAATGTGCCTGGCACATAGTAATTGCTGAGTAAATATCAGCAGTTGACAGTGGCAGGGGATCCTGGGCACGGGATCCTGGGCACGGGGTGTTATTTCTGAGCTTCGTGGTACGAGCAGTCCACTTTGCCTTCAGAAGTGAAGTGGACGTGAAGAAGCTGAGGGGGGCCCTGAGGGCAGAGTTGGGCTGCCAGCTCTCCTTGGAGCTCCTCTTATTTATTTATTTATTTGGCTTCGCGCAGCATGTGTGATCTTAGCTCCCCACCACCAGGGGAACTCCCCCTCCCCTATTTAAAAAGCATTGCCCAGGTGGCACCAGGCATCATTATCTCATGTGGGCAAAACAAGAGGAAGCTGGTTTATGATGTAGCATGAGGGAATTAAGTTTGACAAAAGAGGTCCTTCCCTGAGAGTGAGGATGGCAGAAAGAGCAAGGTTGGTGGCCTTTAAAACAAAGACTGACCCTGGCTGTCTTGGGAACCAGAGCAGTTCTGGGAATTGCCTTTCGAGCTGGGAGCTGACCTGGCCCGAGAAGGGTTCTCAAGTGGCTCAGCCACTAAACCCAGTCAGTTCAGCCAAGTTTCCTCCCATTTGGGGTCTTGGTTGTCCTGTCTCTAAAATCAGGCAGTGGCAACTTAGTGTCTGTAACATGGATCAGTCTGGATCCTTTAGCTCTTACACTCTGGGAGCCCTAGGCTGGAGGTCCAAGTGGTTGAGAGAAATTACAGTCTGGGGAGAGATGCCGGGGAAACTTTGGCGTAGGAGTTGGTGCAGCCAGATGGATGCTCTCAACTGCCCACTAGCCCTGGGGTCAGACCCCAGTTCAGATTTCAACTGCCTCTAGAAGTTGTATGACTTTGGCCAAGGCACAAGGCACTTTGCTCTTCTGACCCTCATTTTTCCCACCTGTAAAATGTGATTAATAAGACCACCTTACAGGTGTGAGGTGAGGGTGATATGAGATTACTCACACATAGCCTTAGCAAGCATCCCGGCCCAGGAAAAGGTCATTATTCTCAGGGTCACTGGAAACCTGAGAAGGACTCCCTCTGAGTCCTCACCCAGGGTGACCCTGGGTGCCAGTTTCATCTAGGGGCAAGGAGAGCTACTCTCTAATTCCGACACCCCTCTTCCCCATGACCTTGAGGTACGGTGGACTATCCTCAAGGACTTTGTAGGACAGGAGGACCAGGTTCCCTTACAAGAACTCATGAGGCAGGGCCCGGAGGCCACGAGTGGAAATTCACGATTGCCACCTGCTCAAGTGGCAGGGGTGGTATTGATGCGAGGGTGTGGGAAAGAAGCAGGGGCGGGGGTGTGGGGCTCGGGGGATGTTCCCAGGACAGGAGGCCGCAGTGGGGCTGCGGGGAGTGGGGGGGAGGATGGGCCACTTCGGGTCAGGAGGGGACGGAGTGTGCAGCGCCCTCTCCAGGCACCCCGCTTGCGTGCACCCGGTTGCCCGCAGTCGACCTCCACAAAGTGTCTTCCGCCCTCACTTTCTCTGCGTTATTGCTTTACCCGCTCGGTTCTCGCTGCTGCTGACCGATGCCCAGACGTGCTCTGTTGCACGCCCCCCCCCGCCCCCCCGCCGGATGCCATCCCGGTCCGCCGTGTCTCCCTTCTCCTCTCGGGGTCCCGCGCGGTGGTTCACCAAGGTCCAGCGGGAGGCGCCCCTCTGCCTCACCGCCCCTTGGGGCCGGTGGGAGCCGCCAGGGTCGGTGATGAGTGGCTGCTGGGCCGTGTCCAGGGACCGCGATGGCCGTTTTCCTCTTCTTCACCTCACGGGACCCCCTCAGCCTCCCAATACCCCACCCCCAATCCCGAAAACGTAACGGGGGAGGCGCGGGTCCTGCACTTGGGGGCGATGCAGGGACCGCATCCGCAGGTTAGGGGGCGCGGACTCGCGGCACGGAGGCAGGGGCCTGGTTTTCCTGGGTTGGGGTGACTCCTGGTGGTCACTTAGAATGCCACAAGGGCTGCTAACTGGCTCGGAAGTCCATCCAGCTCAGGCCAAGCGGGAGAATGAATCACGGCGGTGGCCCAGGCAGTGTACGTTGAAGTAAACAGAACCATCTTCCTAATATTGACACCAAGGGTGACAGAGACCTCCCTGCCTGACCAAGCCACTCCACCCTATCCGGGAGGTCCCTTCCAGGGCTCCAGCCTGGAGGTTCCGATGGGGTTTTAAGGGAGGTGGTGCCCCTCACACAGGTCTCTTCCTGCTCCCTGTGTCCCTGTCGCTGGAGGTATCTGTGGGAAAGGCCACTACCATCTACGCTGTCAACGGCACGGAGATCCTGCTGCCCTGCACCTTCACCAGCTGCTTTGGCTTCCAGAACCTGCGCTTCTGGTGGTCCTACAACAGCAGTGATACATTCAAGATTGTAAGTAGGCGGGGAAGGGACAGGACAGCTCAGATCCTCCTCCCTTCCTTGTCGCCTCACCCCTGCCTCCCATCCCAGGCTCTGGTCATTTCTGGACTGACCCCACGGTGATGGTCCCCAGGACCTTTTGTCACCTTTTCTCCCAGTATTCTTTTCGGAGCCTGTCTAGAAGGATCTAAGTGGGAAGGATGCTTAGATTGTGTTGCCAGAATTTGGGGTCTGTTGAAATTCTTGGCTAGAGTCTTCTGTCTGGTCTGAAGAAATACCTGAAACTTGGTTAGCTTGTGTAAAAATTAATACTTTAATGTAAAAAACAGGAGAGACAAGACCTTTGGAAGACTTGGAGAGGGGGAATGAGAAGAGTCCAAATTGGAGGAGGGCCGGGGAACAGGCCTTGGAAGGATGGGAGGGCAAGCTGGAGAAGAGAAGGGGTCAGGGCTGTGGCCACGGGTGGGGATGGAGCAGTCAGCAGGTGTTTATTGAGTACTCACTCTGCAATCTAGTAGGGCACCAGAAGTCACAAGAGACTAACTCTGGATGTACCCTGAACTCAGAGGGTACCGATGCACAATGCTGTGGGATTGATCCACGTCCTGATGGAGGGTCAGAATTCAGGCAGATGGGATGTGGCGTCAGCAGAGGCTGGGGGGAGTGACAGAGGGAAACGAGTGTGGTATTTGCAGGATTTGTTACTTAAAAGGCTTTTATGAAGAGAACAGTAAAAGCATGCTATATTCTAGGGAGACCTTAATAACAGAAAGTGGGTTTAGCCTGAAGCCAGTAAAATCCAGGTTAGACAGGCAGAGCTATCGATACTGGAAGGAAACCACCGGGGGAGGGCTCTTCCTGGACCTGGGTAGGGAGATACCCAAGGAGTGGGCTGGAGTGATGTCATGACTCTCGAAAGGACCTTGATTCTTTCTTGGCCACCTCCTTGCTCCCCTCTTCCCCCCACAGCTCATAGATGGGATTGTGAAGAATGAGAAGTCAGACCCCAAGGTGAAGTTGAAAGATGATGACCGCATCACTCTGGAGGGCTCTGTGAAGGAGAAAGTGAACAATATTTCCATTCTGCTGAGGAACCTGGAGTTCAGCGACACGGGCAAATACACCTGCCATGTGAAGAACCCCAAGGAGAATTATCTTCAGCACCAGGCCACCATCTTCCTCCAAGTTGTTGATAAACGTATGCAGTAAGGGCTGGGACAAGGGCAGTAAAGTTGGAAGGACGGGGGTGGGGGTGGGTACCCAATTCAGTGTAATGATGAAATGCACCACGTTGGTGTTTTCTTTCGCTTCATGCTTTCAAGAGCTACTGGAGTTACATCTGGAAGCTTGAATAACTTAGCTTGAATACTTATTCTGCCCCTGAATAGCTTGTGATATACACTTAGGCCTTCTGAGCCTTGTTTTCCTCATCTGTAAAATCTGCATTCGCTTAGGGTTGTTGTGAGAGTTACAGAAGCTACATGGAAGTGTTTTGTAAAGTTCTCCGTATGTGCTGATTATTACTGCTCTTGTGTATTCTGTTAGCGACAGCCGATTGGATGCCAGGCATCAAACCAAAAAGTGCTATGAATGATACACAGTGTTCTTTCTCGAGGAATTGACAGGTCAGGGTAGGACAGAAGACAGTTAAACACATAATTGAAACAGGGGCAAAGCATGTAGAGGCACAGGTAACAGCTTGATAAGAATGATCTCTCCCTCTGGAGCTTAAGTCCCAGTTGGTGGGGTTTCAGTCCGACACAGGTGAAACAGACAATGAGGACGCATGTGATGAGGGTGTCACATGATCCCAGACACTGGAGGTGTTTAGGGAAAGGGCTGGAGGAGTTAGGCTGGGTGGGCATCTTCGAGGGGGGAGCCTGGAAGGCTAGGGAGGTGCAGAAGCAGAGAAAAAGGAAGGAAACCTGCTTAAGGATCCTGATCGTGCTGTGTTTCTTGTATGCCTGGGGGTCCACTGCTCCCTAGATGGTGTGGAATTTCTACAGAGGAGATGCTCATGATTCTGGAATTTATGAAGTTAGGGCCATTAGGATTCTCAGGTGGATTGGATACGGGGGTTTGAAAAAAAGAGAGGAGTCAAGGATGACTCCAAGGATTTGGGCCAGAGCAATTAGAAGGATGGAGTTTTCTCAGCAGAGATGGGGGAGATCGTGGGTGGAGAAGGTTTGGGAAGTCAGGGGTTCAGTTTTCAGTTGAGAGAACTGAGGCTAGAAGAGTTAAGTGACCAGTTCTAGGTTACCACCTAGTAAGTGACCATGGAAGTCCAGACTACCTGGCTCCAGTGTCTTCTGATCACATAAGAGATGTCACAGGGAGATTCTCAATTTTTTCTGCATGGGCAAAGGAGACCTAGAAAGAGGCAATGAAAGTCTCATGTTTGAGGGTCAAGTCAAACCTGGGTGCTGTGGTCCCTGAGTCTGAGTTATTCCAGAACTTGTGTGGGTGTCTGCGGGAGGGCATATGTGCAGAGTGTCAGGGGAGAGGGCCGTCTTCCTGTTATGCCTTAGCCTGATGGATGCCATATTCTAGCTTCTCCTGCTTCCTGCCTGAGGTAGGCATGTCCCAGATGCCCAGGTTGGAGGCTCTGGAGCTGTTGGGCTGCCATGGTCCTCCAGGTGACTCCTGCTCCCCTTTTCCACCCCCCTTCTCCCCCTGCTCTGGCCATGAAGTGGAAGAAGTGGACAACACAGTGACACTCATCATCCTGGCCGTTGTGGGCGGGGTCATTGGGCTCCTCATCTTCATCCTGCTGGTTAAGAAGTTCATCGCCTTCATTATCAAGAAGACTCAGGAGAAGAAGTGAGTTGACTCCTGTCCTCCCACCAGCCCACCACCCACTCTCATATTATGGGTGTTCCCAGCATCTTCTCATCCACTGTCATCTACCCCTATCTGCCTTCATCTGTCTCCTAATCCCATCCTCTCTTTCTAAGTCTCCCACTCTCTTTCCTATCCCTGCCACCCTCCTCCCATCTTCCAGCCCCATTCCTAATCTCACTTCCTTTTCCCCATCCTCCCAGTAGGTGTTTGTTGAATATACTGACTTCACTGAGAACATAAATACAACCCACTTGCTCTTCCTCATTCCCCTGTCTTCCTGCCCATCCCGTTAACCTCTCTCTATTTGTACCACCTCAATCTAAAGTCCTACCAAAGGCTTTAAGATGCCTTTTTTTTTTTTTTTTTCAGATCAGGGAAAATATAAGATTCCATGTACAGAATTTCTAAAATGGGAAGATCCTTCTAGGGTGATAGGAGTATCTTATTGTGAAATTCTGAAAATCCTAATGAGGGAGATAAAAACAGTCTGAAAAGGCTGATATGGCCGCCTAGGAAGCCCTAGGATAAATTCAGGTATAAATCAGATATCTGTAAGAGGAAGGGGAGGAAAGATGGGGAGGTACAAAGAGTACGACCCAGGCCCAGAATTGCCAGAACAGGCAGGCTCCAAAATTGAATGTTGCAAAACCAGAGCAGGCAAAAGGCATTTGAAAGTTGTGTTCTTGGCAAGAAAGATGAGATGAGGCAGGCCTGCCATTGGAGCAGAGAGGGTGAGAGTAACAAGGAGAGGAAGAGAGAAGGGGGAGATGCTCTGTTGGTGTTGGCTTCATTCTGCTCTGTTGAGAAGAAGGAATTAGGCTTGAAAGGGCAGAAATTCCACTGGTAAGAAGGGAAGGCAGCTGAAGGCAGGGAGGGACTTTAGAGAACGGCAGAGGGGGAGGGGGAGCAGGGAGGCACTGGTTGAGATGATGAACTCTTGGGTTGTCTGCCTGTATCGTGGCCAGAGGCTGGGAGGGTTTTGGAGATCTTGAGAGGGGCCAGGAGCATGGAGCTGGACCAAATTCTGTTTTTAACAATCAGTCTTACTATTGATGGCGAGCAAATTTGGAGAACACGTTATTCAACATATGGTTTAAAAGCACTTAGAAAAGAAAACAGTGATCCTTGGGAGCCACCACAAGTTCATCAAAAACAAGGCAGGCTAACATTTTCTTGTTAGCACACAGCTGGATCAGGAGAACGCATTAGGTAGTAATACTTCCTGTCATTCATCGCATGCCTACCATGTGTTAGGTACTCCACCAGGCATTTTTTTAATAAAATATGTACAGTTTTATTTTGAAGTTGAGCAAAGTGAGGTTCAGCGTGGTTTAGTGACTTGCCTAAGGCTAATAAGTGATAGAGTTGGGATTTGAATCCTGACTTGTTTGCTTTGAAGCTTCAACCATTGCCACCATACCCTACTGATTCATGGGGTGGATCTAGAGTTCAGTCAGTCGTTCTTTCATTCGGTG
Organism: Balaenoptera ricei; assembly: GCF_028023285.1. Lineage (NCBI taxonomy): Eukaryota > Metazoa > Chordata > Mammalia > Artiodactyla > Balaenopteridae > Balaenoptera > Balaenoptera ricei. The sequence goes on from NC_082646.1 coordinate 14,274,637, forward strand.
GCTCTTTTTGAGGTGCTGTGTGCAAGGTACTGTGCCAGGTGCTGCAGGAAATTCTGGAAGGAATGAGATTCTGCCCTTAAGTAACGAAGACATGTACACAAATCATTGTAACATGAGGCAGAGGGATTAGGGCCGGTGTAGAGGTGTGAGAGAATGCCGCAGGGGTTCAGGAGAGGGTGGAATACTAGGGAAGGATTTCTGGCCAAAGAGACATTTGTGGTCAGCCTTGCAAGATGGATATGATTTAAGCCCTGGGGAGGGTGAAGAGAAGGGTGTTCCGGGTGGGGAACACTGAGAGCAAAGACAGAGAGTCTGGGAAACGAGCATGTTCTGGAGAACAAGGCATTTATTGTTGTTGTTGAGAGAGTGGGGGGGGTGTGATAGGGAGGAAGGGGAGGAAAAACCTGCGAGGGGGGTTGGGACAGACCCTTGAGGACCTGGGAGTCCAGGCTGAGACTGGCTTTCCTCTGACTGCAGGGGAGCTGGGAAGGGCTTGCAGGGTTTGGCTCCATCAGAGGACCCGGAAGAAAGGGTCTGGCCTTGGTGGGCACAGGGACTGGGTGGGGAGGTGGGAGACAGGCCACGGGGAAGCCCGAGGAGGTTCTCTGAGCAGCGAGGAAAGCCTGCATAACAGCAGAGATGTGGCTTCTTCCCAAGAAGAAGGGAGGTGTGGGGCAGCATCCCATGATCAGTTCTGGGCTTTCACATGTGGGTGCAGTTCCCTCTGCCTGGAGTGTCTCCTCCCTCTTTTCCTGCTCATCTTTCTTGGTCTCAGCTTAAAGGACACTTCCAAAGAGCCTTCCCTGACCCTAGAAGGGGCCTTCCTGGGTTGAGTCCCTCCCTGCTATGCCCCCCATCCTATCATTTACCACATTGTATTGCAGTTACTTGTTTAATAGCATGTCCCCTGGAAGACTGCAAGTTTTTGGAGAGCAGGCACCATGTCAGTTGGACACCCTTCTAGCCTGACACGGTGCCTGGTGGCCAGTAGGGTCTTAGTAAAGAAATATGGATGGTTAGGTGGATAGGAATTGGCCAGGTTGACTATACCTTAGGTATAGAGATAGATAGATAGATAGATAGATGATAGATAGACCCATCTGAATAGAGGTCTTTAGTGGTATGTCACAGGGCTCTGTTTGTTCATTGTTATTATTAAGACTTGAACTACACTAGGACTGATATAAGAAACCTAGCAACTATATTGGATGGAGAACAAAATTGAGATCTAGGAGGATCTTGTTTTTTTTTTTTTTCGATTGAAGTATAGTTGATTTACAATGTTGTGTTAGTTTCTGGTGTATAGCAAAGTGATTCGGTTATACATACATACATATATATTCTTTTTCAGATTCTTTTCTATTATGGTTTATCACAAGATATTGAATGTAGTTCCCTGTGCTATACAGTAGGACCTTGCGGTTTATCTATTTTATATATAGTAGTTTGTATCTGCTAATCTCAAACTCCTAATTTATCTCTCCCCCTTTGGTAACCGTAAGTTTTTTTTCTATGCCTGTGAGTCTGTTTCTGTTTTGTAAATAAGTTCATTTGTATCATATTTTAGATTCCACATATAAGTGATATCCTATGGTATTTGTCTTTCTCTTTCTGACTTACTTCACTTAGTATGATAATCTCTAGGTCCATCCATGTTGCTGCAAATGGCATTATTTCATTCTTTTTTATGGCTGAGTAATATTCCATTGTATACATGTACCACATCTTCTTTATCCATTCATCTGTGGATGGACATTTAGGTTGCTTCCATGTCTTGGCTATTGTAAACAGTGCTGCTATGAACATTGGGGTGCATGTATCTTTTTGAATTAGAGTTTTCTCCAGATATATACCCAGGAGTAGGATTGCTGGATGATATGGCAACTCTATTTTTAGTTTAAAAAAACTAAACCTACGTACTGTTTTCCATAATGACTGCACCAATTTACATTCCCACCAGCAGTGTAGGAGGGTTCCCTTTTCTGGATCTAGGAGGATCTTAAGAGGCTGGAGCTATGGACTAAATCCTGCAAGATGAAATTGACGAGGACAAAATGTTAAGTCTTTCCTGAAGGCCTCAAACCCAGGTATAGAAGCCCAGGGTGAGGCTAAGATGTAGTTTAGCGACAGCAGCGGTGGAAAAGACTTGGAGGTTTTCATGAGCTGAAAGGTGGGAGGGATGTAGCCCTGTGCAGGCTGGGCACTGCTGTTGGGGGGCGTTATACTCAAACTGGAGCATGTCCAGCACAGAGTGGCCAGGGTGGTGTTGCTCCTGGGGGGTGTCTTCCATCAACCATCCCTCCTTCCTACTGCCTTCTGCCCTGTCCCACCACCCCCTGCTCACTCCTGCTGTGCCCCTTCCGTCTCGTTCTTCTACCTCTGGTCACAGTGAGCTTCAGGAGGAAGGGCCTGCGGGGCCCTGAGTGAGGAGCACTTTGCCCTTGGCACACTGCCCGCTGGCCTGTACCCTTCCCCTGGGTTGGCACAGCCGGACAATTGCCCCTCAGCACTGACCCCTAGGAACAGCGCCTGGTACCCTTGCCTTCTGCCACGTTGAGGTGACTGGGTGATGGTAGCCTTACTGAGACCTTCCTGTGGGTCAGGCTCTGTTCCAAGGGCTCACTGACTCCTCCCAGCAACGCCATGAAGAAGGGGCCATCGTTATACCCATTCTATAGATGAGGATATGGAGGCAGAGAGGTTAGGCAACCTGGCCTCTGGCTACCATAGCTCTACAGAAGGCCAGGGAGAGGGTCCAGCGCTGGCCCAGGGCACCATGGCTCCTCCTCCACAATTTACCCATCACTTGGGTTCCTCCTCTCACCAGCACCCCCATCTCTCCTCTCTCCTCTCAGGAAGGAGTGCCTCGTGAGTTCGTCAGGGAACGATAATACAGAGAATGGGTTACCTGGCTCCAAGGCGGAAGAGAAAGCACCAACAAAAGTGTGAGCCCTGCTTGGGGCCAAGCAGCTGCCGGGAGCCTCGCTTTCTAATGATGAAACTGATGCCTGAGCCGTGTCCGTGAACCCACGTGCCTGAGACATCTGCTGCTTGGCTCAAACTGTAGTCTTTCCGGGCGGGGAGAAACTGGGGTCCTGTCCAGCCTGCCCCACCCCCTCCCCCGCCAGGGCTCCCCAGGGACAAGGGCTGGCCAGGGGAGGGGCCCTGTGGAAGGTTCAGGAAAGGAAAGGAGGGGCTGGAGCGGTGTGGAGAGCCCGTCCCCCGACACCTGGTTAGATGGTCTCCTTCAGTGTCCCCACCCTGGACAGGGAACGCCTTGGTTTTCCTCCTGATGTCTCTTTGTGAGAGACTTGGGGGGTTGGTGAGGGCTGCCCCAGTAGCTGGACCCTGAGTGTGGAGGGCTAACCCTTATACGGTGGGAGTGGCCAGAGGACTCTGTACAGGATCCGAGGGTGGGAGGCTGCTGGAGGCGTCCTACAGTGAGAGGCTTTGATGGATTCCTGTTGCCCCATGTCCCTCTAGAGAGGAACTCCCCTTTCTCCCCACCCCTGGGTGCCTGCCTGCCTGTCTTGGTTCTCCCCCCACCCCCAGACCCCATGCTGCTCAGAGTCTCTGAACCCTCCCGGGCTGCCACCTTGGTCTTTGGGGGGTCCTAGCCCACCTAGTCTGCTCCTCTGATCTCTGGGCCCTGAGGGCTCATGCAGGGGTCCCTCAGGCCTTCCCAGAGCACTGGGGCGCCACCTACACCTTTCCTAGTATTTCTCCTTGGGGGATCAGGGCTGCAGAGGTGGGCCTCTTGGCCACGGAATGCTCACCCCAGCCCTGCCAACGCTGGCTGCCCCTTCTCCTCGGCATGGCAGGACCATGGCCGCTGCTGGGAACTCCCAGCCAGCTCCGCCCTGCTCCTCTTCCCCTGAAGCAGCAGGTGGCGCCATCTTGCTTGAGGAGTTGCCCCTGGGTTCCTCCAGCTTCTCCCTGCCCAGGGGTGTTCATCTCCATCCCTGCGTCAAGGCTTGCCTTCACCTCGGGGACTCTGTTGCTTTGGATGAGAGGGCCCTTGGGTTTTCTGGCTGCTTCCTGCTCAGCTGTGCCCCGCTCTCACCCCGGGGTTGGGGAGGTGCAGGGAGAGAGTGCCCACGGTTTTCCTTTGCTTTTCCACGCACTGGTTTGCACACGCCTTGCGTGTGGGGCTAGTCTGTGCCTTAGCTCCTGAGTCCTGGCTCATGCGGTCCCTCCCCGCTTCAGCCCCTATGGAACAGCCAGCTCTGGTGGGCCCTGGTGAGGGGTCCCGCTGCCCTCACCCAAGGTCAGGCCGGGGACCAGGGAGCTGGAGTTGTGTCGTTAATAGCCCACTGGCCAGCGACTGAGTCTTGGAGGTGTCTGCCAAGTGCTCCCGTGGGCCCCTTACAGGCCATGTCGTGGTATTGTCCCTGTGGGGTTGGGGAAGTGAGGGGGGGCCGGGGCTGTGATCATGGAGGAATCCGCTATCTGCTCCCACCCCCTCGCTCTCTTGTTGAATTTCTGACACTCTGTCCTCTGGGCCCCTGGGAGGGATGAGAAGGGAGTAGCCCCCTATTCCAAAGTGTATGGGGACTGCCTGAGGACTCTCCCTGCCAAAAAGCAGCAGCGAGCGTCCCCAAGGGTGCAGGTTGGGAGGAGGAGGAACAGGAGTGCCTGCAGGGCAGCTATGGCTGTGGCCTGTGACCCTCGCCCAGCCTGAGGGGCTTGCAGGGTCCCACTGAGATCTGCCTCTGTCCCTTGCAGGCTCCTCCACCCATCCTGGGCTCAGGTTCAGATTTTCCTGGCTTTGGGAGCAGACAGACAAGAGCCACCGGTCATTTGGGAAACTTCGTAGGCTGCCTTCACGCAAAACTGCTTTCTTCTCCTTTCCCAGCGTTAGCATTTGGACGGGCAGAGTGTCTTGGGCTCCTCTTACTCCTTTGAGAGGAAGCCAAGGCGTACAGAGGGGCGGGGAGAGGAAGAGCATCATAGGCGGGTCATGCACATTCTCTGGGCTCATCTTTCCCTATCTATAAAATGGGTGTAATAATACCTACCTCACAGGACTGTTGTGAGGCTTGGCAAGTTTTGGTTGAAAAAATCTTTTTTTGGCTTGGAAAGGGATCTAGGAGTCCAGGTATCATAACTGGAGGGATTGTTCCAAGTCTGTCCTGTCCTCATCTGTGTGTCCCATCCCCATAGTTCTCACACACACACACACACACACACACACGCACATGCACACCTACACACATTCTCTCTCTTTTCTGTCTCTCTCTTCCCACCCCTCCCCCTTGGAATTATTTTAGTCTTTGTAATGTTAGAACCCTGGCTCTGATGCTTAAAGTTTCCTGCCCATGGCTTTTGTTTGGTGGTTTTCAGTAGAGGTGATTGGGACTGCAGCGGGGACACTTTGGGCTGCCCCAGTGCCTGAGGGCTCTACTGGCATTTAGTGAAGGTGAGGGCTAAGAATGCTAAACTTAGTCCCCACAACAAACACCGTCTTGCGCCAAGGCCGGGATTATACCCATGGAGAAACACTGGCATGAATTTGCCATAGAAGATGTATGGGCAAAGCCATCTTCCCAGGCAGACCCTCAGCAAGTGCAGGTCTCCAGGGGCTGGTGAGGGTGTTTTCAGGGCCTGTGGGCTAGAGAGAGCCATTCACAAAGTTGAACTTGGGAGCCCTGGACACGCGCAGCTGTGCGGACAGTAAGGTCAGGAGACCATAGACGAAGTGTTTCCCAGCTCGCCGTCCTTGACCCCGCAGTGGGACCTGAGCATTACAGGCCTTGCGATTCTCCCGGTGCAGGAATTGGGTAGAAGGCAGCCAGAATGAACCTGGGGTGCTGGAGAGGTCGGGGAGAGGGGCTGGAGAGGTCGGGGAGAGGGGCCGGTAGAGCTCAGGGAGGGGTGTGAGAGCGAGCTCCTGAGATGGGGGCAGCTGAGGGTGTGCCTGGGCGGCGTGCGTGCGTGGAAATGCATGACTCTGGGGTGGGTGGGCCATGCATGGACGTCGGGGTGTATGGAGGTGTGTGTAAAGGCTGAGTGTGCCTGAGATGGGGGAGGTTCTGCACGTTTCAGGAGCCATCTTCCCTGGCCAGAGCTATATCCGCTGGGGCACCCAGAGGCTGAGAAAGGATAAGAGACAGAGGGGGAGATCAGCCATGCTCCTGGGCTCCGTAACGCCGTGACTCCATCTCATTGTCACAGACAGCTGCCATCAGAGTGCTGGGGGGAGGGAGTGCCAGGAGGGGGCACTTCTCTGGGGAAAATCCTACAGCTTGCTTCACTTTACTTTGTCCCAGGTGGGAGTCCTTACCCTCCCACCTGATACACAGTGCTTTTGACTATCTTATGCATGGTTTATTCCTCTGCCTTGGGTGACAACAATACTCATAGTCAATTTCCTATGTAACCATAGATCAAAACAATGCAGCACAAACGGGCCTTGGGGGGCCTCCGATCTGCAGGTGCCTCCTGGGAGGCGCAGATGTGCACACACCCAGCACTGACTTGTGTTCAAGCACAGAATGAATGTGATCAGACTGTCTTGCCTTGACAACATGTTTTGCATTGTAGAGTTTTATCTAGCTTTGCCTTGGATGAAATAAAAATTATGTTTAATAGAAATGGTTTGGGGTTTCTATTTTTGACTGACTGGAAGTTGGGGCCCAGTGTTATTACTTGCCAGTCAAGCCTCAGTCTCCTTGTGTCTGAAACGTTCCCTGCCTTGGTGAGATAACAGATGTAAAAAGTCTAAGGATGTCTGGCATATTCACAGGCATTCAGGTCGTATTAGTGCTAATAGTACTTCTTCTCTGGAGAAGCTGCAAAGATGGCCCTCTAATACTGGAATCGTTGCCAGGGCCCTCCCTGTACTGATGACCTTGGCAATGATTCTGGTACCACTAAATATCATCACACTCCCTTCCCCAGGCCCTTCCACCCCAGGTTAACATTTATACCCAGGTGAAATCTGTTTCAAATGTACAAGGTAAACCTTAAAGAGGAAAAGCACAAAACAATTTACTGACTGGCGTATGCGGGCACACTGAGCCCTGCTTGGCTGGTCCCTCCAGCTTGCTGTTTTAGGGGACAAGCTATCTGGGGGGGGTGGGGGAGGGAGGAAGTTTAGGCTTATATCCCAGGAATGACTCTACCCATGCACATTTCGTATTGTCCATCTTAAATCATTTGAACATAGATTAACCAAGCACTCATGCCTTCTTTCCAGCTGCTGGGCACAAGGCCAGGCTGGGAAGGAATTAGGACTATATGCGTGTGTGTGTGTGTATGTGTGTGTGTGAGTGTGTGCTTATATTCATGGATTTTATCATACCACACTTTCTCACCATACCATATCCTTCTTTTCGATGGATTCACCTAAGACTGCATCTCAAAGGGTTTCAAACACTAAGTCCTCAAAGATCTTGTTAAAAGACTCTTCTTCCTCAGTCAAGGGCCCCAGCAATGCAGAAGTCTGTGAGGTCCTCAGTTTCAGCTGATGTCCCTGACAGCACTCTTTTCCGAGCCCTCAGCTAAAGTACCTGCTCTGTGCTCTCACCCTGAATGGACTCATCACCTGGATCCCCACGCCACCACTCACCTGTCTTCAGGTACTGCTTGTGGCCTGGGACCTCCTGCCACCTTCTCATCAGCTATAGACCTGTTGGATATTGAAGTTTCCTGGTCCATGTCTGAGTTTATAACACTCTTGGAATGCTGTTCATTGAACGTGCTGTTCTCCATGTAAGGATCAGTCCCAAGTCCCAGTTCTCCATGTAAGGATCAGTCCCAATGATAGGTTCCCATCATTGCTGTTTCATCCCTACTTCCTCTCCCCATTCAACTGTCATCATAATGGATAAACAATTGTGTCAAAACCACATTAGGAACTGGGACTGTCCTGGGCAAACCTGGACATACGGTCACCCAGTTAAGGCCATACTGACTCAACTAGGACAAAAATACACATAAATTAAGTGTTCTTAATTTGAGCTGGTAGCAGGCACAGAGACCAGATGGACTCTTCTGAACTAGATGCTCTGTTAGATGCTGGTATTACTAAAATGGGCTAAATATTGACCATACTCTCAGGGAGCTTATAGTCTCCTGTGATTGAAATAGAAAACTTTTAACACGATGCAAGTTTGCTTCTCACTTGTGGGTCTCCTGTCCAGGCTGCTTTCCACATCTCACTTGGAGGCGTTACATCTTACTTCGTGGCTCTGCCCTCCTCTGGGTCCTTGGAGCCTTTTCCATGCAGGTGGTGGATGAGAAAGGTGAGAATGAAGATGGTGTGTTGGGAGGTTTATGGGCCAGGCCTGGAAGAGGACCACATCATTCTGCCCACATGCTCCTCCACAGGGAGGCTGGGAAATGTAGTTGCTGGGTGCCCAGGAGAAAGCAAAATGTGTTTTGGGGAACACAGAGCAGCCGGTGAGATGACAGGGGTTCAGGTAGCTGCAGGAGGTTCAGCTGCGGCCGCAGCCCCGATGGTGTGGTGGGGACCGGAGATGGGGGAGCAGGGCAGCAGGCAGCGTAGGCAAGGCCCCGATCCTGTGGGGCTTCCAGGCCATGCCAGAAGGTTCGCATTGTATTTTGTAGGCCATGGGGAGCCACTGGAAGATTTTAGCGGGGGAGAGACAGGACTGAGTTTGAGAGGGCAAGACAGGAGACAGTGAGAGTTGTGCTTCTGATTTGGTTGCCCAGGCAAGAGATGGAGGCAGAAAAGGGATGGAGAACAGTGCAAGGGTTGTGATAATCAGGGGAGTAGAATATACAGAGCTTGATTTTAGGGGGCTAGGAGAAGATGGTGCCAAGGATGGCTTCTAAGCTCCTCCTGCAGATGAGCGGGTACTTAGAGGTAAGTTTGCCCTGAAAGGGAGTGGAGGGGAACAGTGTATTGGGCGTAATGTGCATTTATGGAAGTGGTGAGTGTGCCCCCAGGATACCAGAATAGTAGACAGTTGTAAATCAGAGTCTAGAACTTAGGAGTAAATGGTCTGTTCAGACCATGGGGAAGGTGGGCTCATCTAGGGAATCTTGGGCTCTGACACTCAGCGGCTGGTTGAAGGAAGGGGAGGCCATATGGGTGCAATGAGGGCAAGGCCAAGTGATGTCTTTGAGGTCAAGGTAGCAAGGAATGTTAAGAACAGAGTGGCCATCGCTAAGTTAAGGATCAGTCCTTATGAAGGTCATTGGTGACCCCAGTGAGCCCAGCACAGTGGAAGGGGAGGGCCAGGTGGCAGAGGCAGGAGCGTGATTCCAGGGTGTGGAAGAGTCAGTGGGAGGCACTGGCACATGAGGTTATAATTTCAGGTAACTTGGCTTTGAAGGACAGAAAAGGCATTGGCCCAGGTAGGAAGGAGGATGGATGGTTTTCTTCTTAAGATGGAAGAAATAAAAGCAGGGTTAAATGCCAGTGGGGAAGAGGTGGTGGAGAGGGAAAGCCTGCCTTAGCTGATAGGCAGCAAGAGTCCTTTTGGGTAGACCTGAGGGGATGGGACCCAGAGGCCAGGTGGGATGGCTGGCTTTAGACAGGGGGTCAACCCTCTGCCACCATGACAGGGAAAGGAGGTCAGGTGGAAATAAAGGCTGGTAAACTGGTGCGTGGGGCGGTGGAGGGGTGGGGTGGGGGTGAGGCAAGAGATTGAGAGACTTTGCCTCATGGTCTCTGGTTCCTACTAAGTTACCGGATCACATCATTCGCAGAGCAGACTTGAGAATGAAGCCGGAGACAGCTCAGGACCCTCCCAATCCAGGGCCCCAGGCATCTGGCCAGTCCCTTCCCCACATTCTATTTGTACCTGTACACACTGTAACAGGAGCAGCACACCTGGTGGGAGGGAGGGAGGGAGGGTGTGCTCTCACAGCCCAGGGCTTAAGCAAAGCCCCCGATGTGCTAACAGGTAAGATGGAGGGTCCCCTTCCACTGCCTGAGTGCAAGTATGGAGAAGAACAATCCTGGATTTAGAATCCAGGGATCTGGGTTCAAGTTCTCACTCTATCATTTACCAGTAATCGCCTTGGGCACCACCTCACCTCTCTGAGCCTTGGTTCCGTAACCTGCAAATGGGGATGTTTACACCTACCACTGGTATTCTTGTGAGGATTGAAGGATACTGTAGGTGTGAAATACTTTAAAAACTACAAAGTGCTGGCCGTAAATGTAAGTAGTTTCCAAGCCAGGTAAAGCTTCCACAAGCATCTCCATACTTAGAAAGGGATGCCCAAGGCAAGGCCCCGTGGATGCATCGCCAGTGGGATGGAAGGCGAGCCCAGGTGTGGCCTTGCTGAGCACACCCTCGTGTTCCTGGTAAGGAGAGGCTGTCAGCGGAGTGGGGCAGACCTGGGAAGGGAGGGGTGTGTGTTGAAATGACTTCCTGGCAGACAGGATCATATTAACTGTGCAAAACCAAATTCCTCATCTCGCCTCATTCCAACCTCGAAACTACCCCTCCCAGTCTTCCTGATTCACCCAGTCATTCGGGCCCCAAACAGTAGACTCTACCATGACGCCTTAGTTTCTCTCACACCTGAATCCATTTTACCAGTAAATCGCATCGCATGTGTTCAAAATACATCCTGAACTCCGTGACCTTTCACCACTGTCATCCCTGCAGTCACGGACAGGCCACCGATGGCTCTCGCCTGGTCTTCCTACTGTTGCCCTTGCCCTTAGTCTAGTCTCCAGAGCGATCCTTTTAAAACAAAATTAGGTGATGTCATCTCTGTTTCCAGCTAAGATGGAGTCTTAGGGACCATTTACCCTTCTACTTCAAACAACTAAAAAACTGGGGAAGATATATGATATGGTGGTTTTCATCATAGGACAAAAGGGAGTGGAGGACGAAGGTTCCTGAGAGGGAGAAACAAATGAGCCCTTCTATTGGCCCAGTTTACTGCCTGGAGAGAACTTCCGGGCCACAGTGTCGGGAGGGGGACCCAGGCTAAGTCCAGCATTGTCCCTGAGTTGATGAGAGGAGCTGAGAATCTGGGAAAACTAAGTGGGTTAGAATTTGTGGGTTTTCCTGAGTCTTCAGCTGAGTATTGATAGTTGGGTGTGTGAGGAAACTACCTGAGGCCAGGGAGAGAACAAGCAGAAAGGATTAGGGGAAACGCTTGCTGGAGCTGACACAAGGCAGTCTTTAATCTAGGGCCGATCTCACCCACTACTGAGGTGATATCCTTTGAACCTCCTTCCTTATCTGCCAGGAATCATGAAGTTTTCCACTCTAGTTGGTGGCCATGATCCTCTTCCTGGCCCTGTTAAGAGCTCCAGGGATTGTTCTAACCAGTCCTTTCTGGTGGTTCATGCTCAGCCTTAGGTGGCTTCCTCACACACATGGGTTGGTCAGATGCCAAAGACCTGAGGGCGCCGTCTACAGCTCTCTGGAACTTTCCCTCTGGAAAGTTCTCTCTTCTCCAGGACTTGGCAAGGTGAGCCCCATCTGCTTTGGCCCCCCTGGCTCCCACCTTCACATCCTGGATTTCAGGAGGCTGCTAGCCTCTGCCTGAGCCCCCCTCCCTGTGCTCGGCAGTTGTAGGGCTCACTTCGTTTGTTTCTCCTCTCTCGGGGATCACTGTCTTGTGCTGCCTGATGTCTTATGTCTGAAAACCATTCTGTGTATTTTTTCCCCCAGATTTTTTGTTGTTTCAGTTAGGAGAGTAAATCCATTTCCTTCCACTCCATCTCTGTCAGAAGAAATGCATGAAAGCTTATGATCACACAAAAACCTGTACAAAGATGTTTATAGAGATTTTATTTTGTCATTGCCATAAACAAGAAACAGTCTGAATGTCCTTCACCTGGTGAATGGATGAACAAACTGTCACATCCATACAGTGGAATACTCTTCAGTAATCAAAAGTTCCATATACTTTTGGATGAATGAATCTCAAGTGCATTACGCTAAGTGAAACAATTCAGACTTAAGAGGGCACCTACTCTATAGTTCCATTTAAATGACAGCCTGGAAGAAGCAAATCCATAGGGACAGAAAACAGATCAGTGGTTGCCAGTGGCTATAGGTGGGTGTGGGGAAGGCCACAAAGGGCAAGGGAGACTTTTGGGGGGTGATAGAGCTATGGTTGCGTGCTTGCACACATTTGTCAAAATTGGTAGAACTCTACACTAAAAATGGTGAAGTTTACTTTCTGTAAATGACATCTTAAAAAATGACAAAAAAATTAGATGATGTCACTCTTTTCCTCAGAACCTCCCAATTTGTCTTACTCATTCCTCACAATGGCCTAGAAGGCCTTACTGTTCTGATCCCTGTTGCCTCTTTGATATCTTCTTTTCCTAACACTCTCCTGCTGACTCATCCCATGCTAGCATCATTGTTCTTGCTGTTCCTCAAACATTGGCCTCCTCCTGTCTCAGGACCTTTGCACATGCTGTTCCTGCACTAGAATGCTCTTCCCCCAGATATCCACAGGTTTCATTGTCCTATTTCTTTTTTTCTGGCCACGCGCTGGCTTGCAGGATCCTAGTTCCCCGACCAGGGATCGAACCTGGGGCCCCAGTAGTGAGATCGCCGAGTCCTAACCACTGGACCGCCAGGGAACTCCCCATCATTCTCCTATTTCAATCAGGTCTCTGCTGAAATGCCATCTCCTCAGAGAAGACTCCCCTGGCTATCTTACCTACAATAACATCTTCCACAGCTCAGACACTGTCTCCTTATCCTGCTTTATTTTTTTCAAAGCGCAGACATATATTTGTTTACTTGTTTATTGTATATCTTCTCTAACTAGGATGTAAACTCCATGGGAGCAGAGGCTGTGTCTATTCTCTGGGGAAAATCTAGACTTTCCCTTCTTTCCTTGAAGGAATGGGATCCTCAGAGGCCGGGGAGTACCCAGAGGCAGGGCAGCCCCATGGGGTTCAGAACGGACTGTGAGGTCAGCTGTCTGGGTCCCTGACTTCGCCAGGCAATGCATCTGTAGATGACTTTCAGTTGGACCACAGGAAGGACAGGAGTTGTGGGCCCTGGATACTAAAATGTGGTCTGCAGACAAGCAGCATAAGCATCGCCAGGGAGCTTGTTAGAAATGCAGAATTTCAGGCTCTACCTCCAAGCTACTGAATCAGAATTTGCACTGAGACACATTTCCCAGGTGATTTCTGTGCAAGTTTGAGTCCTAGTCCAAACCCCATCCTTTCCCTGGGCACTGTCTGCAGGAGGGTGAGAAATGCTAGGGTTTGTCCTGCCCTTGATCTCCTCTTCTTTTGGGTGTCAAAGGGCCTTAAGCAGTGAGTGTGGAGGCCTGTGGGAGGATGCGAGGGAGACCCCAGCCCTGTGTAATCATGACTAAGGCAAGTACTGATCTGGTTCCTGAGTTGCTAGTCACCTTCCTACAACACAGTCACATCTTGTTACACTCCTGGAAGGCAGGTATAAAACCCCCTTTTACCAATGATAAAACCAAAGCATCGAGAAGCTAAAAAAATTTCCCACAGACATGTAACTATTAGGTAGCAGAATTTAAATCCAGTAAAATTTGAAAAACAAACAAGTAGTCAACCATTTATGGATGTTCGTAAGTAGTAATAATAATAATGATAATCACTAACATATACTGAGTGCTTGCTGGACCAGGCCTGTCTCTTAGTACTTTGCATGTGTGTACTAAGTCGTTTTGAGACAGGCTGGGTCCTCGGGCCTAGGACTCTTTACTGGGGTGCTTGCACCTGGACAATGGGGTCCTTGAGCAACAGAATACAAAGAAACTGTATGGGACTAAAAATAACTGCATGCATGTGCAGTTGGGGCAAAGTATGAACGATAAGATACAAAAAGGCCACAAACCAAATGCCACTTCCAAGGTGCCAGGAGCAAAAGCAGGGTACTACACAGTGTGGGCAGACCACCTAAGCCCCCCTATGGCCCAACCCACAAATCTCCCCCCACGCTCACCCCATTTAAGGAACCAGCTTGCCACCCCTCCCCACCCCCCCCACCCCCCGGCAGCGAGCAGGGGGCACCTGTTACTTGTTTTTGCTCCGTAGTGCTGCAGCATGAGCCCCAATAAAGCCTTCCTGAATTCCTCATATGGCCTCTTATCAATTTCCAAGGAGCCAGGTTGGTAACAATTTAACCCTCACAGCAACCCTATGAGGGAAGAGCCATTATTATTAGTCCCATTTTACAGATGAGGAAATGGAGACACAGAGGTATTAAGTATTTGTATAGAAGAGAGTCCGGAAAGATACACATCCAACGGAGATCAGTGGTTGCCTCTGATGAGGGGGATTGGGGATTGGGCTGGAAATTGAAGATGAAACTTTAACTCATTATTTATTTATTTATATAAATTCATTTATTTATTTATGGCTGCGTTGGGTCTTCGTTGCTATGTGCGGGCTTTCTCTACTTGTGGCGAGCAGGTGCTATTCTTCGTTGCAGTGTGCGGGCTTCTCATTGCGGTGGCATCTCTTGTTGTGGAGCACGGGCTCTAGGCGCACGGGCTTCAGTAGTTGTGGCTCGTGGGCTCTAGAGCTCAGGCTCAGTAGTCGTGGCGCATGGGCTTAGTTACTCCACGGCATGTGGGATCTTCACAGACCAGGGCTCGAACCCGTGTCCCCTGCATTGGCAGGCGGATTCTTAACCACTGTGCCACCAGGGAAGCCCCATTATTTATTTTTAAAAAATTTTTATTTATTTTTTTAATGAAGTATAGTTGATTTACAATGTTATGTTAATTTCTGCTGTACAGCAAAGTGATTCAGTTATACATAAACATGCACTCTTTTTTATATTCTTTTCCATTATGGTTTATCACAGGATTAAAAAAATTTTTTTTATTTACTTATTTTGGCTGCACCAGGTCTTAGCTGTGGCATGTGGGATCTTTAGTTGCGGCATGCAGACTTCTTAGTTGCAGCATGTGGACTCTTAGTTGCGACATGCATGCGGGATCTAGTTCCCCTACCAGGGATCAAACCCGGGCCCCCTGCATCGGTAGCACAGAGTCTTGCCCACTGGACCACCAGGGAAGTCCCTATCACAGGGTACTGAATATAGTTCCCTGTGCTATACAGTAGGACTTTGTTGTTTATCCATTCTATTTATAATAGTTTGCGTCTGCTAATCCCAAACCTCCCACTCCATCCCTCCTCCTCCACCCCCCCGCCCCACCTTGGCAACGGCAAATCTGTTCTCTATGTCTGTTTAACTCTTTAACTCTTCAGTGTTGTTGGAATTTTTATAACTATGTAATACATTCGTAATAAACACACACACACAGTTTTGAGTCAAGGTGTGCTGGCCTCTAAAGTCCAGATTCTTTTCTCCTCACTACAACGTCATCACACGTCTCTCCTTTCAACTTCCCATTCTGTCCTTCTCTCTCACTCTGTTCTCTGAACGCAGGGCTTCTTCCTGTCCCTTCCTTTGTAATTGCTGTTCCCTCTAGCTACGCTCGCCTCCTGTAAGGCGTACAGCCTATTTGGTCTCCAGCTCTATTTCAGACGTCACTGTCCCTGGCATTTGCACACACCTGTATTACAGCGCTTCCCACTCCATCCTTAAATTCTCCCCTGAGCTCCCCTACCACGCTACCGGGCTGGGCTGCGTCTCACCCGCCTCCGGGTGCCTCTCCCAGTTCCTGGCCCACGTTCGCACTCAGCGCTCCATCGTGGTCCCTGTAATGGCTTGCTTTTAGGTGGGGACCTTCTCGTGGAGACAGCTCTGGACTGGATCTGGGAGCACCAGACCAGTACTCCTGTGTCAGGCTCATCTTTCTGGGATTCAGTTCCCTTCCTTCCTTGTGGGAAGGAGGCGGGTCTTTTCTCCCACCAACCCCCTCACCACGCCCTCCCTTCCGGAGATGGTGAGGGGCAGCTGTGAGAGTCTCCGTGTTAGTCACGTTACAACTTCCTGGTTCTCTTTTGATCCCTCCGCCCCCTTTCTGTGGAACCACCTGTACTCTGAGTGTCGAGTCCCAAGGTCGGCCCATCTCCGCACAAATCCAGGTCGTAGGGGCTTCCCTGGCGGCGCAGTGGTTGAGAATCTGCCTGCCAATGCAGGGGACACGGGTTCGAGCCCCGGTCTGGGAAGATCCCACGTGCCGCGGAGCAACTGGGCCCGTGAGCCACAACTACTGAGCCTGCGCGTCTGGAGCCTGTGCTCCGCAACAAGAGAGGCCGCGATAGTGAGAGGCCCGCGCACCGCGATGAAGAGTGGGCCCCGCTTGCCACAACTAGAGAAAGCCCTCGCACAGAAACGAAGACCCAACACAGCCAAAAAAAAAAAAAAAAATCCAGGTTGTAAAATCACAGGCACTTTCAGGTTAGCTGCTGAATGTCACCCTAAAACATTCTATGTGTATGTACATGGTCTGTGTGCATATATATTATATATTTTTCATTATGCTTCTATTTTAAGTAATTTTTTCCTTATAATTTCTGCTTTGACCTATGAATTATTTAGAAGTGCTGTTAACATCACATATGCATTTTACATTTAAAAAATTATTGTTTGCTGTTGTCTCATAACTTAATAGCATTGCAGTCAGAGAGCTTAATCGGTTTGATGATAGTCTTAGACCAGGTTTCTTAGAAAACTTAAGCTGTCTAAGTTAAACTTAATCTTAACGCTTTATTATGGGGTTCAATCCCAGGGAAGCAGGCGTTAGGGGGAAAGGGCTGCGAGGCAGGGAAAGAGAGAAAGGTGATGTGATACAGAGCTGACCACAGCTGGCTCAGCAACACGCAGCTGTTTGCTGAATCACAGGGACTGTCTCTGGGGAGCTAGGGCTTCTCTGAATAATTTCATTTTGGGGAAGAAGGTAGAATAATTTATCTGCTGGCTCCCTCCTGTCTCCTGTTTCCCATTATTCAACATTTATCCCAAAGACAATAATTTCCATGTTTTGTTAGTCTTTTCAGGGAGCCCTGGGGAAGCAGAGCCTTGTGGGTACAGTCTGCTGGCTCTGGGTGCTGGTGGGTACAATGAAGACCACCCAAGCCAAAGCCCAGCCCTGGCCCCAGGGGAGATGGAGACCGATGTGGTGTTAGGAGAAGAGGTGGTGGCAGTTACCAGGACTTTGGAACCAGGGGAATGAAAGGGGCCAGTACTGGGGCCACCCAGGGCAGGAAGCCAGGCCAGGGACTGTATCCTGGGGGTGAGTGGATGGGGAATGCAGGCAAGGCTGATCAGAAATTGATGGGAGCACAAAACTGGGTGTATCCATACTGCTTTTGAAATGGGTTGAGACTTACTTATGGACTAGTATGTAGTTAATTTTTTTTATAAATGTGCTTGAGAAGGATGCTTATTTTCTAAGTATTGTGTGCAAGTTTCTACACATGTCTATTAATCAAGCATATGAAGTATGTTGTTTAATTGTCTATACTAATGTTACCTGTTTGCCCTAACAGTCATGGAGAGAAGTGTGCTAAAAGTTTGCTTTATGATGGTGGATTTACCAATATCTCCTTGTAGTTTTAGCAGTTTTTGAGGCTATTTTAAAACTGTGTTTATATAAGTTTAAAAAACCTATTTACTGAGAAAAAATTCAGATATACAGAAAAGTAGGAAAATAATAAATATCCATCACCTAGATTTTGTACTTCTTGACATTTTGCTATCTTAGCTTCAACTGTTTTTTTTCCCCTGAACTATAACTTGTGTTATTTTACCCCAAATACTTCTGCATGCATCTCTAAAAATTAAGGATATTTTTTCTTAAGTATAGTATTATAATGAAATTCACATTTCCTTGTTGTCATCCAATACCCAAATCGTATTCATATTTCCCCAGTTAGCCCTTAGCTCAAATGTCTTTTCCTGCTAATTGGTTCGTCAGGATCCAATCAAGGTCCACACCCTGTATACGGTTGTTACCCTCTTAAGTCTTTAGAATGTCCCACCTTCTGGTTTCGTCTGTTAGCTTCCAAATGGTGTCATTTAACTTATTCCTCTAATTCTTATATTTCCTATAAACTGGAAATTAGATGTAAGCTTTTGGATTAAGCTTGTTTGATTAAGTTGCCTTTAAGTGATGCAACATGAGGTGTACTTCATCTTCATGTCGGTAGGCACCTAATAACTGGTTATTCCAGCGTTAGTGCGTAGGTGATGACAGCCTGATCCCTTGATTTTAAAGTTAAGTTTTCCTCTTGAGATTAGCAAGGAATCCACGGGGTGATACTTGGGCATTATGCAAATATCCTGTTATCCATCAACCTTTCACTTAATGGTTTTAGCATCCATTGATCCTTGCTTGAGTGAATTATTTCATTAGAAGATGCAAAAAAATGATTTTCTATCATTCATCTATATCAATTAGCTATATTTTTCTGTAAAGAGAGCTTTCCCTCACCACCTTGAGCCATCTTGTTACCTGGAAGTAGATTTCTACGGCAAAGCAGAATATGCTTAATTTTTTTCTCTTTAAATATCATTTCAGAATAAAGACTTGGTGTGATAGGTAACTCCTGTGGTGACAAAGGGATTGCGCTGTTGTTTTTTTTCATTTCTTTTTTCTTATTGTTTACAAGTTTTAACTTACTATACCTTCCTGGTGAAAATTGAAGCTTTTATGACTATGTAGTGACTCTCTTTATCCTAAAAATAGTTTTTTCTTTTTGTCCTAAATCCCTATTTAAAAAAATACTATATAGCTTCCCCAGCTTAAATTTGGTTATGTGCTTGCTTTCTATGTCTTTTTTCATCTTTTTGGTTTTAATGATCTGTAACTTAACATTTTGGGTGTGTCTTTTATAAATAACATGTAGCTTGATTTTATATTTTTATCCATTTTGCCTATCTTTATGTATCAGTTGGTGACTTTAACGTTTATTGTAATTATTGATATGTTTGTTTTTAGCATCCTATTTTGTATATTTTATTTGTTCCATTTTCTATGCTTTCCTTCCTTTTAGCTCTCCTCCTCCTTCTTTTGAGATTGTTTGATATTTTGTTTATTTTTCCTTAATCTATTTCTTGTTTTGATTGTTTTGAAGTTAAAAACTTTATTTCCATTCTTTTGGTGGTTACTCTTTTGACCATTTAGAATATGTATGGTCAAGCCACTCAAGATGGCTGTTCTCTTGCTCTCTGTACATCCCCTGCCCGACCAGTGCCTGCTTCACTTATACCCTGCTCACATGACTGACCTTCCTACATACTTGCCCCAGACCCCAGCTAGTAATTGTTCTTATCCAAAGGGGTGGTGCGGGTTGTGCCCCTCTGGTGGTTTCCCTGGTAACTAATGTGCCAATCTGACCTCAATTCCCCCTATAACTGGCCATTTCCCCTCCCCCCGGGGGCAAAGCCTGCTGCCATGTCCTGCCTGCCATCTGCTGCACACAGTGGGGTGTCGCTCCAGAACTTTGCTTCAGACATGTTAGCTCCCCCATCCATGAAACCATTAATGTCTCTGTCACTGACTCTGGGCTCTTTCTTTGGTCTTAAAACAGGGCAAGTACAGGCCTTGTAGGCCTGCAGGATGCAGCCCAACAGAATATAATACGTACACTTTATGTATCATAACTTTAATCAATATTTAAAACCCCCTCTTGAGAAAAGTTAAGAACTTCAGAGTATTTTAACTCCAACTAGCCTCTCCTGACTTACACACTATTGTTATTCTGTATTTTGATTAGACTTTTAAAAATTAACCCACAAAATAGATGTTATTGTTATTTTATGTTGACAAAATTTGTTTAGATTTATCGACATTTTTACCAATTGCATTCTTTACTATTCCTTCTTGCATCTCAGTTTTTCTTTTTAGCATCTTTTTCCCTCTCCCTAAAGTATATACTTTAAATGTTCCTTTAGAGAAGGAACATTATTGGTAATAAACTCTCAGTTTTTGTTTTCCTAAAAATACCTTTCTTTGTCTTGAAAGATAGTTTTGTAGTATTCACAATTCTTGGTTGACTGTTATCTCTTGGCACACTAAAGATACAATTCCACTGTCTTCTGTCTTTTTTATGCTGTGGGGAAATCTGCTGTTAGTCTGATTGTGGTACATTTGTGGTATTGTAAGTGGCCTGGGTTTTCTCTCTAGCTGCTTTAAAGTGTTTCTTTTCATCTTTGGTGTTATGAAGACTCACTATAATATGCCTAGGTGAAGATTTACTTTAATGTTTCCACCTTGGTTGTATGGGTATACACTATGGTGGCATATAGTGTATCTGTGGATTCTTGCCTTTAATTAGTTCTGGATGTTCTCAGCTGTTAAGTTTTGGGATATTGTTTCCCTTTCATTCTTTCTGTTCTCTCCCTCTGGGGCTCTAACTGGATATATTAGACCTTATCATTCTAGCCTCCATTATTCATAGCCTTGTTTTCATATTTTAAAGTCTTCTTATCTCTTTCTGCTAAAAACTGAAACTGAAAAATGAAATAAGCCAGGCACAAAAAGATAAGTACTATATGATTCCACTTATATGAGTAGTCAAATTTGTAGAGACAGGAAGTAGAATGGCGACTGCCAGAGGCTGGGTTATGGGAGAAATAGGGTTATTATTTAATATGTACAGAGTGTCAGTTTGGCAAGGTGAAAACTATTCTGGAGATGAATGGTGGTGATGGATGTACAACAGTGTGAATGTCAAAACCATTAAACTGTATACTTAGAAGTGGTTAAGATGGTAAATTTTATGTTGTGTGTATTTTACCACAATTAAAAAAATTTTAATGTGGAAAAATATCCATTTTTAATTTATATAAATATTTTATAAATTATTACCATATTGGAGGCCCTATAGTGTGGTAGTTTATAGCGTGAACTCTGGAGTCAGAATGCTCATGTTGAACTTACCAGTATGTAACCTCAGGCAAGGTACTAAATCTCATTATGCTTAGTTTTCTTATCCTTAAAATGGGGATAAGAACAGTACCTATCTCATAGGTTTGTGTGAGTATTAAGTGAATCCATACATGACGAAGCACTTAGAATAGTGTCCAGTACATAGAAATACTCTATTAGTTATTATTATAGATAATTCTAACACCTAAAGTCCTTGAGATTCTATTTTCTGTTTTTGAAAACAGAAAACCATGGTGGTTTTTATTTTTTTAAATGTTGGCCAATCTTTGTGAGCTCATGTTTGGAGGATCTCTGTCTGGGAATCCCGAGGCTCTAAATTTGGGATGTTTTCCTCCTTCATTAGATGCCACCTGGGACCACATTTACCCCATTCAATTGTCTCTGCTCCATGTGGGAATCCCAGGTTCAGCTTCCCTACCTGCAGTGAGTCTGGGTTTAGTTCTGATCTAAGCCTTAATATAGGTCTTTGTCCCAGGGCAACCCAAGATATTAGTTAGCTATTGCTCCCAGATATCCACCTTAGTTTCAGCTCACAATTCTGATGGTTTTGTTTTATTTTATTTTGATTTTTTTGGCCTTTGAGGATTTCTATTATTTACTAAGAATGTAGGAAGCCATTAACAAGTATATTTTATGTAGGATTTGACCCAACTATAGCAAGAGGGTCCTCAGGATACCTGGGCCTCCATACAGCTGCCAGGGAAGTCCATGGGGCTTACTTCTTTGACCATTTTGAGTGCAGGAACTTATTCATGCTAATATCCTCAGAACCCAGCTTGGAGACCATCTCATTCCTGGCAGGTGATAAATGACTTTTTTAAAATGAATGATAAAAATGAAAAAATAAAATAAAATAAATAAAATGAATGATAAAAACCACACCCAGCGTTCTCCAGGTAGAAGTTAGGACTTAGAGGTACAATACCTCTTTCCAGCCACTTAGGGAGCCATGATTTAATGTCAGGCTTGAATGCCCAAATCCTCTCTCTCCCCAGTCCTAGGTTATCTCTGGCCTGTGGCTGCTATCAGGGCAGGAAGGAAGGGGAGGAAGACAATGGGACAAGGCCTGTGTGGAAAGCACACTCACTGACCCTGGCTTCCCCAGTCGGCTGTTCACTGTTGCCCTCACCCATCAGCTCTGGTCCCCATGTCTCCTCTTCTTCTACTTTGAGAATAATTGTCTCCCCTAGACCTTTTCCTACCCAGGCCAAAGAATAAAGATCATAGTTCAATAGTCCTAGCTCAGCTCTTTTCAACAGCCCAGTCAGCCTATGTCAAAGACTTCATGTACCAGTTTAATAAACAGTGGCCACAGAGGTAACAACAATAATAACAATAGTAAGGAACAGTGTTTGTGCCAACAGCAGGACAGCTCATTTTCCATTATAACTGATTTCTTGTTCAGATGGGCTTGGGGATGGGTGGGGAAGGAGAGGGTTTGCTCAGACCCTTTCGTGCCTCTCTCCAGCCCTTGGTGATCCGGGCTCTCAGAAGAGCATCTGTTTCCATTCAGTAGAGTAGAAGGTTCCTTCTTGGCTTAGCAATGCCTTCTGAGACCTCAGCCTGGAAGCTGGCTTGTTCAGTGGGCTGTGTCTCTCCCACCTTGGGATGCTGGGAGCGTCAGAGGCAGCTGAGCTGGGGCTGCTGACTTCCTGGGTGCCTGTGGGCTATGGGGTCTCTTACAGGAATGGAGGTCCTTTGCTGCACCAAGATATGCTGAGGGTGTGGGCAGAGATGTGTGCCCAAGGGGGCTCTTGCTCTGTGCCTGACTTCTGGGGGATCCCCAGGTGGGCAGGGCGGGGGGGGGGGGAAGCAGTTGCCAGCACTGCAGGGGGCAGCAGCATCATGGATCAGACTAGAATAAAAGAGACCAACAAAGAAATCAGATGATTGGAAACTGGACAAAATGGTGGCATGCAAAATTAATCTCCTTTTCTGAAGCTTTTTGCTCACCTCTCTACCCTCTAGATGCCTTTCCACCCACCTTCTTATCAGAATCAGTTCTCTGGAAAATGTCTGATAGTCTCATTCTGCCAGAGAACAGAGAATGGTAAAGCTGGGGGTGTTCCATACTCTTTGCATTTAATGGGAATCTCTGATCTAAGGAATTTCATAATGGTGGCATCCCAGGTTGTCACTTGCTGGGAAAGAAGATTGTTGGGGATGTAAGGGGGTATCTCAGAGGCATGAAGCCACTAAGGATGGTTTGGTACCCTCAGAGGAGAGGAAGGGAGTGAGGGCACAACCGGTAGAGCAAACATCTCACCTTCCGGACATTGTAGATCCAGTTGAGATAGGCTGTGGCCTTGGTGTACACTCCGGGGGTACTCGGCTCCCCACAGCCATGGCCCCAGCTCACGATGCCCACTACTTGCCACCGGTCAGAGAGATACATCAGAGGCCCACCGCTGTCACCCTGTGAGAGGCCAGAGCAGGGGCTGCTGGAGAGGGCAGGCAGGGCGGGGGTGGAGGGGTGGGCTTCTCCTTCCTCCCCTGTCTGCATTGGCCCATCTCTCTCCTGCTCTCCAGAGCGCTCTGCTGTTCCACCCCCACCGCTTGTGCTCATGTAGTTCTTGCAGCCTGCAATGCCCTTCCCTTTGGGGCAAAAGGGTTCTGGGGTCAAGTAAGTTGTGGGTGTGCTCTTAGCCCTCTCTCGGAGATCCACAACTTGGGCTCTAAGGGCTTCTGTGGTAAGGGAGCCTGATTATCTTTGTTTTTTTTTTTTTTTGATTTATTTTTTAATTAATTAATTTATTTTTGGCTGCGTTGGGTCTTCGTTACTGCATGCGGGCTTTCTCTAGTTGCGGCGAGCGGGGGCTACGCTTCGTTGTGGTGCGTGGGCTTCTCATTGCAGTGGCTTCTCATTGTGGAGCACGGGCTCTAGATGCGTGGGCTTCAGTAGTTGTGGCACGTGGGCTCAGTAGTTGTGGCTCACAGGCTCCAGAGCTCAGGCTCAGTAGTTGTGGCGTATGGGCTTAGTTGCTCTGCGGCATGTGGGATCTTCCCGGACCAGGGCTCGAACCCATGTCCCCTGCATTGGCAGGCAGATTCTTAACCACTGTGCCACCAGGGAAGCCCTGTGATTATCTTTGTTTAACCGAGTAGTTCCCAGATTTATTGAACCACTTCAGGACCTATTTCATGTCAGCCACTGTTCTAGACAATTGGGATTCAATCAATGAAAAGAAGATCCCTGCGCTAAGGGAACTTGGAATCACATGGAGAAACAGAGAGAGAGAGAGATAGAGAGGAGAGAGAAAGAGAGACAGAGAGAGACAGAGAGACAGAGAGAGAGAGGGTGAGGGGGAAACAAGCAAACAACAAAACAGACAAGGAAATGTCAGATAGTGGAAAGTGCACTTATTTGGGTGTCCTTCTTACCAGCTCTTATAGCCCCTGGGGCTTCTTGCCTCAGAACCCGATAACTCTATAGCTGAACTGCCTGTTTATTCACCCCCCCCCCCAACTGTGAGCTCCCTGAGGGAAGACGCTGTCCCCAAAGTTCAGCATTTACCTGACATCAAGTCATCAAGAGACTAAGAGATGCCTCGCGAGTGAAGGAATTTAATGACTGAGAAGCGGGTGGGAGTAGGGTTTGGGGTTTTAATGAAAATGCTTCAGAAAATCCTCTGGGTGGGTATGTGAGAATATATTCAGGGATTGGCCAGTGGGATGGGCTGAGGGGACGGTGCACCAGGGCTCATCCAGCATGAGATGGGTTTTCTCTAATGTAGTTCAGCAGCTTGAGGACAGCTGTAGAGAAAACAGACCTGGGGTTCCTGCCCTCTAGGGGCTCATACTCTTTTAAATGATGGGAAGTAAGAGCGGGTGGGGAGGGCTTCCCTGGTGGCGCAGTGGTTAAGAATTCGCCTGCCCATTCAGGGGACACGGGTTCGAGCCCTGGTTGTGGAAGATCCCTCATGCCGCAGAGCAACTAAGCCCGTGCACCACAACTACTGAGCCTGTGCTCTAGAGCCCGCGAGCCACAACTACTGAGCCCATGTGCCACAGCTACTGAAGCCCGTGCGCCTAGAGCCCGTTCTCTGCAACAAGAGAAGCCACGACAATGAGAAGTCCGTGCACTGTCTCCGCAACTAGAGAAAGCCCGCGCACAGCAATGAAGACCCAACATAGCCAAAAAAAAAAAAAAAAAAAAAAGAGCGGTTGGGGAGTGTAACATCATCTTTGCATGTGAAATATACATTTGAAATCTTTCTGCTTCTATCTATCTATCCATCCATCTATCCATCTGTCCTTATATCTTTATCTGACTATAGTCCTTCCCTCCCTCTCCTCCTTCCTCCCTTCATCACATACTGAGTGCCCACCATATGCAAGACTTCATGGGGGGCATTCATCCTCTGAGCTTTTTCTTCAGGGCAGATATCCCCTATCTCTATAATTCCCTCATGATCCTTGGAGGCCCCACCTGGCAGGTGTCCACACCGCCCTCCGGGATGCCTGCACACAGCATCTTCTCGGTGACCTCCCCCTGGTACGCATCCTCTGCATTGCACCGAGTGCTGTCAATGAGCTGGACAGATGCCTGCAGCAGTATGTCAGATATCTTCCCTGGAGGTTGAAAACACACTCACATACCCATTCTTGCCTTCAACCCCCAGCCCAGGATATTCTCTGGGTTGCCTGGTACCTTGGTGCTTGGACCTCCAGGATGGGTTTTTCTAAAGGATGGTCCTCCTTCCCATCACTTTCGGGAGGTGCTCACTTAGTCCTGTGGTTCTGAGCCTGGGACTTACCTCCGTTCTGTTCTGTAAAGCCCCATCCGCTGACCCAGAGTGGGGTGGCTGGAGTGAGTTCCTCGTCAGAGAAGGGCAGGCAGATGGGCCTGACTGTGCCTACCAGGAGCAAAGAGGAAGAGGGGACCCAAGGTTCAGGAGAGCCTGGCAGCTAAGCCCTCTGTAAGTGTTGACACCACGGTTTCTATAACATACATTTCATGGGATGTTAATAGAAGTGGCATGAAAAAAAGGTTCTGTGGTCAAATAAGTTTAGAAAATGTGATTAAACAAAATAAAACAAATTGCTTAAAAAATTAAAAAAACTTCTCATATCATTAATATACTAATGTGCTCCAGGAAGAGAGCTATAGTATAAAAATGTTTTCCAAACTTATATGAGAATGGAACCCTTTTTTACCCAAGGGACCAGTGTCCTGTGGAAGCTACCATTGGAAATGCTGATCTAAATACTACCCAATGTAAACATGAGTCATGGAACAGAGCTGTTCAAAGAATCTATGGGCTGACTTAACAGTAATGAGTCCCTGCCCCTGGAGGAGAGCAAATGGGCCCAATGACCCCTTGGCAGGGAGATTGTGCAGGCTCTTGCCATTGGTCAGGGTGGGGGATGGATTAGGTCATCTTTTAAGTCCCTCACAACTCCAAGATTGGATGAATCTGTGATTCTCACTTGAGGTGCTCCACGGGGAGAAAACAGACCTCAGAAGAATCTGGCAGGGGTGGGGTCGGGTGTCAGCTGATAGCTCAAGGAGGCCTCATGGCTTCCATGATGTTAGGCCGATACATTTGCAAGAAACAATAGGCAAACTGAGGTCTTGAGACGAGAAGTGATGTGCCCAAGGCCGCTTAGTGAATGAGCTAGTGGCGGGGTTGGACTTCTGTTCCCAGGTGGCAGCTCTCACCGGAGAATGTGAGCGGGAGCTGCAGCTTCACGAGGGCAATGTCCTGCTCTTTGGGGGACGTGATGTTGGGCTCAGTGATGAAGATCTTGGCCACAGGCAGGGAGGGGAAGTTGCCCATTTTGTCTGAGCCGGCCATCACCTTCCAGTTGGACACATCGAGATGCTTCCTGGGGACGGAGACAGTGCGGTTCAGGTCTGAGCCAAGCATGAGGAGGCTTTGCCAGAGGCTGGGTCCCCAGGGCCCTGGGGAGTGGGGTGTTGGATGCCGCTGCCTTGGGAGGTAATGATGGTGAGGGCAGGGGTGGTGGAGAAGGGGCAGTCTGAGGGATCGCAGGTCAGATTCTAAAGGAGAATTTGATCCTTTTCCCTGGTGAAACCTGCCCAAAGAAACTTCTAACTGGAGGGCTGGGGAAGGGGCTGTTCCCAGTGCCTGAGCTCTGGGTCCTGACACTCTCTCCTCCAGCGCTTTTTACTGGCCGTGTTACTCATGTGGTACTTGCACTGTGGTCCGTTCCATTGTGTACTTGTCTTCCTCCCGACACCAGACACAGCTGAGTGTGCAGGAGTCATTTTCCAGGGAAAGGTTTATAGCTTTTGTCAGATTCTCCGAAAAGGTTAAAAATCACAGGCCTGCACCGTGTGCTCCTCCAAGGCAGTGATGGAGTCTGATGCATGAGGGTACGTAGTACCTAGTAGGTACTCATAGGTGTTGAATGAATGAACGAATGAATGAATGAATGAAGGTGAAGAGGACCTGGAGCGGTCTTTCCCCAGAGGTATGGGCAGTCCTGTCTCTACTGGCCTGTAAGAGAATCTATCCTGTTTTTTTTTAAGTTTCTGAATATAATGAGGGAGTGGCAGTGACTCTAGACCTGGAACCCCTTCCTGGAAGACTGGCAAAAAGGGAGACAGTTCTCAGGACTCCAGGCAGATGAGAAGAGCTTTTGTGCAGTGAATGATATGGGGGTAGAGTGAGGACACTGGGAACCTGGTGGCTTCCCAGCTGGAAGGGAAGAGGTCAGCCTTGGTGACCAGCTCTGCTCAGACCCCCAAGGCCTAACAAAGGACATCATGTCCAGTGTCTCACTGTGGTGGCCACACCCTGGTGCATGGTCTTTAGGGGGAGGGGTGCGGTGGGGGAGGGCATTGGAAAACAAGTTGGGAGACAGGGGACCCAGGCACTCAGGCCCCTCTGTGGCTCTGACCCCCGAGGCGCCCTCGTGTGGGCCTTACCGGAAGCAGTGGGCTGCCGTGAGGATCCAGTGCGGGTCCAGGACGCTCCCTCCACAGATGTGTCGTTTGTCATACTGGATGCTGACCTGCCAAGGCCAAGAATCCACAGAGGCCATCTCCCCACCCACCACCCGAGGGACCTTCAGGCTCTCTCCGCAGGCTGGACTCAGTAGGAAGGAGGGAGAAAGCAGGAGTCAGACTCTTGCGAGTGGGGACTGCCTCCCCTTAGAGCCCCCAGTCTATCCTGAGCAGGGCCCTTAGGACTGGGACCGGGGGTTGGGTTGGGGTGGGAGGACCACGCCAATTTTGAATTATTCACAGGGAGATATTGAGTGTCCCAGACCACAGGCTTTCCCCCAATCTCCCTCTCCTTTTTTTTTTTTTTTTTCAGCTTTGTTTGAATTTAGGAGTTGATATTGTGAACATGGGCGTGTCCATTGTGCTGGGCGTTCATGACCTTCAAACTAAACAGGGATGCAGAATTATGAAAGTCCTGCCCAAAGGGCTGTCCCCAGCTCCTCCCACTGAGTAACAGTAAACAGACGCCCACAGCCTGCTTTGGGATTAGAGAGTGGGAAGAAAGTTCCAGAAATGGATCTTCCCATCCTTAACTCACCTTTCTCCAAGTCCCTTCCCCCTGCTGAGAGAGTCTCCCAATTTGACATCCTGTTCCCTCTTTCACATCCCACTCTCCTGGCTCTCACATCTGACTCGCAAACTCTTAAAAAAATCTCCAGTTCCACCTCCCCGTCCTGTTCTCAGCCTCTCCAATCCTTCTGGCAGTTGCTGCCACAGTGGTGGTTCTAAGGGGGAAAGGCTACCACCCTTTCTGGGCCTATGCCCGGTAGGGGCTTTTCAAATACCATCTAATTCCAGACACTGTTTTCTACATGTCACCTCACTCCCCCACTCAAAGCCCCTCAGCATCCCCCTTTGTCTGTAGGGAAGAGTTTAAATTCCCCCTTCTGGCAGCCTTCTGCTGTCCTTATATAAAGTTTCTGTCTAGCCAAATCGATCTGCTGCTAGCTCCCTAAAAAGTCTTTCTGTTTTTGCTCCAGGAAGGGCCTGTCCCTGAGATACTGTCTCCTCTCCTGTTTATCTAGATCACTGATCATTCAGCAAATTTGAATTGTGTGCCTACAGTGTCTCAAGGATGCTGGGAAGAGAGTGGTGGACAAGACAGAGAGATGGACATGGTCCCTTCCTTCCTGGAGCCTACAGTTCATTCTGTGATGTTTAGCCTGGGCACCTCCTCCAGGTCACGCAGTCCCTGGGGATTTTCCTCTCTTGGCATTTCCACAGCCTGCCTGGTTGTTGGCCAGCTTTTCTTGTTGACGTGGTTCGGTTTTGTCTTCTCAATGAGACAGAAGGCTCCTCAAGGGAGGGTCTGTGGCTTAAGCCTCTTTGTGACTCCAGGGCTGTTCAGCTTAGCACATTGAGTGATGTGAACATTCATTCATTCATTCATTGACCAGCCACCATGAGTCAGCCCTCACTCACCAGGTATCGTGGGGGTCACGTGATAATGACTAAGAGTCTTAGCATCCAACAAGGAAGCATGTACACTGCTAAACTGCAAAGGCAGCGAGGATGACCTTTCTCCTCTCAGGCGGCCCAGTTTCCGGCCATCCTGCCAGGCTCCGCTTGGTTCTCCCATGAGGCTGGTGGGATGAGCAGGGCCACAGTGCTTGTTTTGCCTTCTGATCTCCTCTCAGAGCTAGGGGGTCCCCCGGGATCCTCTTGGGTAGTCGGACTAAAGGGCTTCTTGGGAAGATGAACTTCAGAGAGGTCAGGTGAATTACTCAAGGTCACACTGGAAGCCAGCGGATCTGGTGCCCAGGTCTCCTGACCCTCCCCCCGCCCCACCCCAGGTGCAGCTCTCTCTGAAGCATGTCAGCTGGGACCACTGCTCAGCTTGGTACTTCCTGCACATGGCCTTGCACCTCTCTCTTTGCTCAGCCATTAGCTCCTGAGGACAGAGGCCTGGCGGTGCTGATACATTCTAACCGTCGGACGAATCTTTGCTAAATGGGATGTGGGTAATCAGATCTTGGACAGATGAGCTGATTGTGACAAAGGAGGTTATGTGGGCCCTGGCCAGGGGTGGGAGGGGGTGGAGGCCCAGTCCTGCCCTTTCCGGCTTTCCTACTCTCTCTCATGGGGCTGTGCGCGGACAGTAAGAGGGAGGGAGTTCTTACTGTCAACCACTTGAAGGAGCGTTACCTACAAGCCCAAGGCCAAGGGAGTAAGGTTGGGACAAAACAGAGTGACCCCTGGAGTCTGAGGGATTTAAGAATGAGGATGAAGTTCTTCTTCCCTGCTTCTTGCTGGCCCAGGACCCAAACCCTCAGAGATGGGGCGTACTCACCAATGCACTGCAGGGAAACCAGGGAGCCTGAGAGACAGGGGCTGGAAGGGAGACACAGGCGTCCTGTGGTTTCGGCTTGTCCCTTGGCTGGGAGGCAAGGACTCAGGTCTCCCAGCACTATTGACTCAAGTCCCCTCCCAGGACCCGGGAAATCTGGAACCTGCATGGTGGGGCTGTATAGACCCTGTACTTTCACCCAGTTCGGTGCGATTTAATGCAATTGGATTCTACAGCACTACTGATAAGCATCTACTATGTGCTGGGCCCTGCCTGAGTCACAGCCCACCCCGGGCTCTTAGCAGCCTGAGATGGAAGAGAGCAGAGGCTGGGGCAGTGTCTGCTGCACTGCGGGCTCTCCAAACAGAAGAGGAATGGGATTTCGATGAAATTCCAGGCAAATGATCATTCTGCTCCTATTCCTATCCTTTTCAAGATTTACTCTTTGACGAATAAGCAGCCCTCAGCAACATCCCTGAATGCTGAGAAGCCAGCATCCTCTCTGAGTCACTCTGCTGCAGGGTGACAGTTTTCCTGTTGGTGCCGGGCTCTGACTCGGGGTGGTAGGCACGGGAATGGTCCATTGACAGAGGCCGTGCAGCTTCTCCTCTGGAGAGTTGGAAATGTGGGGAGGGCTTACTCTGGCCTGGATGAGAGGCAGGAAGGACAAAGTGGCCTTTGGAATCTTGCCTCTTGGGCTTAATAGGGAACATAAGGCCATAGGAAACAAATTTGGTTTTCTTATTTGACTGATGAAAGGCCACCAGCTTGTGGACAGCACACTTTGTCCAGCTGCCCCTTGTATTAAAACAAAGAGTCAATACAGAAAACCTCTCAGAAATGTGATGCTCCAGCTTTTGGTATCTGACAGCCTGCCTGGCCAGGAGTTCTTTTTGTTGTCTGGCTTAAGTTTCCCTTGCTAAGTCTGTTCAGGGCGGGCTGGCTGCAGCCCCGATGGCATCGGCCTCATGTGAGCCTTTGTGGGCCAGAGGTGTCCTCTCACTTACCCATTTGAGTTTCGCACCTCAAGCTCCTGCATGTTCTCTGTGATTTTGACAACATCCAGGTCTTGGGCTGGGTCAATCTCCACGGCTCTGAAGGTGGGTTTGCTGCTCATGTTGGGAGGGAAAGAGAGGGAAGGAGAGATGTGAGCTGGGGCAGGAGTTTAGACCAAGAGGGTAGGAGTAGTCCCCACTCCCAGGAGAGGGGGCAGCAGAGAATTCTGGGTACGGCGTGGCAGGGGAGTGGAGGTGGCTTGGTCAGTGAGGGTGGTGACTGCTTTGCTAGATGACAAGGGATGGTCCCTTGGCATCCCAGGATCCAGCCCTGGGCACAGTGCTGATGTGGACTTGTTTTCTCAGGCAGGGAAGCCTGCTCCTGAACCCAGAGCCCTGGAGAAATGTTATGGATGTCCTTTTATAACTCCCAGCTCTGTCTCTATTCCAAATGTCCCAGCGGTTTCTTCTGGTTCACAGCGAGGGGAACAAGGAGGCAAAAGAAGCAGGTTAGCTCTCCCCTCACCTTGGAGGGAACTGAATGTGGATATGTTGCTCTCCAAACAAGGCATCTGGTCTAAATTTGGTAGTGGGGTACATTTATGGTCCCTCTGGAGGTAGGACAGGCCGAGATCAGCTTTCACATGCATCCAGACAAACATTTCTCTCATTTGGACCACTCTCCCTCTTCCTCTCCCCTAATCCATGCTTGTCTTTATCAAACCTAGGGTGTAAGTCTTCCCTCCTCCAGGAAGGTTTCCCTGATTAATCCCATCTTTCTGATGGTACCTGCACTGAATCTGCCTCTTTCCCATCTCTCCCATCCTTCCCCATCCAGCCATGCTATACAGAGCTAGTATAAACTCTGTATGCAGGCTCGGGTCAACCTGAGGCACTGGCTGACTGGCACATTCTCACATTCCCAGCCAGGAATCTGGCACTACCTGGATGACCCAGGCATGGCACCTGGAAGACTGAAGTCTAGCAGTGTGGGGTTTTGTGCTGAGAGCCCTCAGGACTGAGGTTCTTGTCCTGGCTCTGACACTAGCTTGCTATGTACCCTTGGTAGGTCATATTCCCTCTCTGGGTCTCTCTAAGCCTCAGTTTTCCTCTCTATAAAATGATGGGTGGACCAGATGATCTCTAGAGTCCTTCCCACATTGAGCCATCTATAGGGTTTTGTGGTCCTGGGACAAAAAGGGCCACGTAGCCAGGGAAATCTGAGACCCAGAAGGAGAGATCATGGTGGAAATGGACATTCCCAGGAGAGTTAGCCTCTGTTCACCAGTTACATCCTGATGAATAATTCTGCCCAGCTTTGATCTTGTAGAGCTCAAGAGAGAGATGGCTTGGTGCCTTAAAGAGCTCCAGAAGGACAGAAATTGCAGGAGCCTTTTACCTTAAGAGCCCCTGGAGACACCCTGGTTTCATAATCAAGCTGCAGCCTGCTATGCTGGTACAGCTGACGCTGCAGTTGGCTGGACTGCAGTAGGGAGGAGGGGGGGCTGCAGCCAGAAGGCTGGGCTGGGGTGGCTGCTGGGGGAGGGGAAACAGCAGGGACAGGACGTGCCTTCCCAGCTCTCCTTGAAAGTGAAGGTGGTAGGGTATCCTCTTCAGCGGGTACTGGATGTTGCACCCCATGGAGGGGCAGAGAGCAGGAGAAGTCTGATAACCAGACAGCAGAAGGGGCAAATAGGTCTGATGGATCAGTAATGGCTGCCTGCAGCACTTACTGAAAAAGGACCTTGAGGCTGCTCTAGGGATTGACGGAAGCGGGTTCTGTGATTGACTGATGGATGATGTCTGCTTAAGATTTATCATTTCTACCTAGTCTCTGTGTCCAGTTTCTCAGGATCCTGAAGTTGGGGGCTTGCCAGGAAGAGATTATCCCCTGTGCAACTGAATTCATGGGTTCTTTTCTATCCTCTCCAATTAGGCTCTGAGTGATCAACTGTCTCCCCTCCCCTCCCTTTATAAATGAAACCTCCAGAGAAGAGAGAATTACCCAACCGAGAAACAGAGATGCTTCTGATGCCCAGGAATTAGGGGGTCTTGGGCACAAATGCCAGCCCTCTCGCTCCCAGCTACTATCCAAGCAAGTTACTTACCTTCTTTGAACCTACTTCTAAAATAGATAGAATAATAACTACCTTTTTGGTTTTTGCCAAGATCAAATGAATATAAATATGTAATGCTAATTACCCTTCTCATAATTATATCCTTTTTCATACAGTGAAGATTTAAAACTGCTTTTGAAATTTGCTGAGAAAGCTGAGATTGCTGATGAAGGCCCAGTGAAATCAGGTTCATTTAAACTAAATTTTAACCAATGGGACTTTGAATAAGTAAATAAGACTTTTGTATTCTGGGGCAGGGACAGCGACTTGCCAAGCCAAGAAGGAGTGAGGATTGAGGAGTAAAGGAAAGGATTGCAAAGGAGCTTGAACTGTGTGTGTGTGGGGGGAGGGGGTGGCAGTGGGGGTGGGGGAGGGGGAGGGGTGGGGCAGATATCCTCTCTCTGGTGCCTCATAACCATCCTATGAGGTTGGTATTGCTTCCCCCAGTAACTCTTGTACATATTGAGGCTTAGAAGATTTAACTTCATGCTGCTCATAAGGGAAAGTGCTTCAAAAGCAGTTCTTTCTGACTCCAATACCTATATTTTTAAGGAAAGAGGGAGGAAGGAGGAAGGAAGGAGAGGAAAAGGGGAAAGAGGAAGGAAGAAAGAAAGGGAGAGAGGTCATGGGGTGAGGTGACAGCCTCCAGAGCCTTGGGCTGGGTACCTGTCATAGCCCATCTGCCCACAGGCTGTCTTGGCCAGAGCTTCTGTGAAGTTGTCGAAGCAGGCGGAGGCCCAGTTCTTTGTGGCCAGGTCCAGCACCTGCAGGGTGGATCGGTCCCTGGAGAGGCGGACTGGAAGGGGAGGAACCCGGGTCAGCTACGGGCAGGGACCCATTTGGCCTCTCTCCCACAGAATTCATCCTGTGACCAGCCCAAACCGGTAGTCCAAACCCTGCCAGGAACTGGGGAGCATCACAGAACACCAACCCTTTCAACCTCAAGGGAAGTTCCTCCATTTGGCTTTGCCAGATTGAGTCTCATTCTGACGGCAGCTAGGGTGACCAGATGTCCTGGGGACAATCTCCATTTTGACCTTTGCCCTGGCACAATTATTAATAGCTCTTTATACGTATAAGTTTTGATGATGTATTACATGGCTTCCCTACGCATAGTTCACACAGCTTGCCTAGCCTGGGAAAACTTCTCAAAGAGGAATGTTGCTCTTTTTCCATGTAAGGTCAGAGAGGGGAGTGCTATTGGCAGTAGGGTGGCAGGGCCCATAGGCATTTGACTTCTGATAAAAAAGAGCAAATACACAGGAAGTTACTCAGCCTTGCCCCACAAAAGCCCCCATCACCCGTGTCCTGGGCTGTCTTTTCTTTTCAGAGCCCAAGTAATAGGTGGATCAAGTTGGGCTAGAACAGTCCAAGAAAGAACATGGGTTTTTATGTTTGAAACATCTCAATATTCTTCAAAGGACCTAGCTCAGTCTTGTTCCATAATGTGTTACAATAAACACTTATCTAATGAATAGAGGGATCAATAGCTGGCTAACGGCCTTAATGGTCTCTTTCTAGTCCCCTTGAAATAATAGGTTTCAGAGAAAGGAGGGAACTCCCCAAGGTCATTCCATTCAGCACCCAGGAGCAGCAGGAATGGGGCAGGCTCACTTACAACTTCCTGTCCCCTCTGGCCCACATTTGTTCATCAAAATTTACTGAGTGTTTGCATGTTGAATATTGGGGACCTAGTAGACAAGACATGATCCTGTTTTTAAGAACCTTACAACGGGGAAGGAAAGTGACTAGTCAGGTGGCAGATGCTGTGCAGTGGACCAAGGGGACCTGAGTCGACTTCCTGCCCTTCCCACTCCCCTGGCCCCACAGTCCCTGGACTCACCTGTCACTGGAGGCCCATCGGGGAATTTCTTGACGCAGTGCTGCTCATCCTCCCCTGAGGCACAGTCCTGCTGGCCATCACACACCTGCCCCCTCTGGATGAAATGGAGGGGCTGCCCGCAGAGGACGTAATTGTCCAGAACCACCTTGACTGGAAAGCAAGGGCAGGGAGGGGCAGAGAGGGCTGATGGTCAAGCAGGCAGCCCAGGGGCAGGAGAGATTGTTTCCCTGAAAACATGCTGGGCCTGGAGACAGGCAGAAGTGGGTTCCAGGCCCAGTTCTGTCACTTAGGAGCTGGTGTCCTTGGTCCTGAGCCTCAGTTTCCTCATCTGTAAAATGGAGATAATAACATCTGTCCCATCCCTAAAGATGGCTGAGGAGTCAATCAAGATCATGTGTGGGGAGCAATTTAGAAACAGTCCCCACTAGCTTCTCAACCCCAAGTGTTGGCACAGTGCCTCTGAGGATGGAGAAGACAGCGCTGGGCCTGGAGTCTGAAGACCTGAGTGCTGGCTCTGCCACCTACTGTGTGAATTTCGACCAATTGCTTCCCCTTTCTGGGCCTCACAAGGTTGCAGAGAACGTTTGATGAGCTGGTGGTTGTGAAAGTGTCTCATCACTATCAAGTGCAGTTCTAGGATTTGGTGTTTTTATCTGGGGTTGAAAGACCCATTAGGAGGTTGGTGTTTTGTTTGTTTTTGTCTTCTGCCTCCTGACTTCAAGATTCTATTGCTCCTTTGCTGTCTTAGATGATGGGAAGGAGTCTAGTGTTTTTAAGTCCTCAGAAAATGCAATATAGCTTTGGAAGTTTTAGCCACGGCAATCAGAGAAGAAAAAGAAATAAAAGGAATCCAAATCGGAAAAGAAGAAGTGAAACTGTCACTGTTTGCAGATGACATGATACTATACATAGAGAATCCTAAAGATGCTACCAAAACCTACTAGAGCTAATCAATGAATTTGGTAAAGTAGCAGGATACAAAATTAATGCACAGAAATCTCTTGCATTCCTATACACTAATGACAAAAAATCTGAAAGAGAAATTAAGGAAACACTCCCATTTACCACTGCAACAAAAAGAATAAAATATATAGGAATAAACTTACCTAAGGAGACAAAAGACCTGTATGCAGAAAACTAGAAGACACTGATAAAAGAAAGTAAAGATGATACCAACAGATGGAGAGATATACCACGTTCTTGGATTGGAAGAATCAACATTGTGAAAACGACTATACTACCCAAAGCAATCTACAGATTCAATGCAATCCCTATCAAACTGCCACTGGCTTTTTTCACAGAACTAGAACAAAAAATTTTACAATTTGTATGGAAACACAAAAGACCCCGAATAGCCAAAGCAATCTTGAGAAAGAAAAATGGAGCTGGAGGAATCAGGCTCCCTGACTTCAGACTATACTACAAAGGTACAGTAATCAAGACAGTATGGTACTGGCACAGAAACAGAAATATAGATCAATGGAACAGGATAGAAAGCCCAGAGATAAAGCCACACACATATGGTTACCTTACCTTTGATAAAGGAGGCAAGAATATACAATGGAGAAGACAGCCTCTTCAATAAGTGGTGCTGGGAAAACTGGACAACTACATGTTAAAGAATGAAATTAGAACACTTCCTAACACCATACACAAAAATAAACTCAAAATGGATTAAAGACCTAAATGTAAGGCCAGACACTATCAAACTCTCAGAGGAAAACATAGGCAGAACACTCTATGACATAAATCACAGCAAGATCCTTTTTGACCCACCTCCTAGAGAAATGGAAATAAAAACAAAGATACACAAATGGGACCTAATGAAACTTAAAAGCTTTTGCACGGCAAAAGAAACCATAAACAAAACAAAAAGATAACCCTCAGAATGGGAGAAAATATTTGCAAATGAAGCAACTGACAAAGGATTAATCTCCAAAATTTACAAGCAGCTCATGCAGCTCAATAGCAAAAAAACAAACAAGCCAATCCAAAAATGGGCAGAAGACCTAAACAGACATTTCTCCAAAGAGGATATACAGATTGCCAACAAACACATGAAAGGATGTTCAACATCACTCATCATTAGAGAAATGCAAATCAAAACCACAATGATGTATCACCTCGCACAGGTCACAGTGGCCATCATCAAAAAATCTACGAACAATAAATGCTGGAGAGGGTGTGGAGAAAAGGGAACCCTCTTGCACTGTTGGTGGGAATGTAAATTGATACAGCCACTATGGAGAACAGTATGGAGGTTCCTTAAAAAACGAAAAATAGGGCTTCCCTGGTGGCGCAGTGGTTGAGAGTCTGCCTGCCAATGCAGGGGACACGGGTTCGAGCCCTGGTCTGGGAAGATCCCACATGCCGCGGAGCAACTGGGCCCGTGAGCCACAATTACTGAGCATGCACGTCTGGAGCCTGTGTTCCGCAACAAGAGAGGCCGCGATGGTGAGAGGCCCGCGCACCGCGATGAAGAGTGGTCCCCACTTGCCGCAACTGGAGAAAGCCCTCGCACAGAAACGAAGACTCAACACAGTCATATATAAATAAATAAAAGAACGTGAATTTCTTAAAAAAAAAAACAAAAAAAAACTAAAAATAGAACTACCATATGACTCAGCAATCCCACTACTGGACATATACCCTGAGAAAACCATAATTCAAAAAGAGACATGTACCACAATGTTCATTGCAGCGCTATTTACAATAGCCAGGACATGGAAGCACCCTAAGTGTCCATCGGCAGAAGAATGGATAAAGAAGATGTGGCACATATATACAATGGAATATTACTCAGGCATAAAAAGAAACGAAATTGAGTTATTTGTAGTGAGGTGGATGGACCTAGAGTCTGTCATACAGAGTGAAGTAAGTCAGAAAGAGAAAAACAAATACCGTATGCTAACACATATATATGGAATCTAAAAAAAATGATTCTGATGAACCTAGAGGCAGGACAGGAATAAAGACGTAGACATAGAGAATGGATTTGAGGGCACGGGTGGGAAGGGTAAGCTGGGAGGAAGTGAGAGAGTAGCATTGACATATATACACTACCAAATGTAAAATAGATAGCTAGTGGGAAGCAGCTGCATAGCACAGGGAGATCAGCTCGGTGCTTTGTGACCATCTAGAGGGGTGGGATAGGGAGGGTGGGAGGGAGGCACAAGAGGGAGGGGATATGGGGATATATGTATATGTATAGCTGATTCACTTTGTAATACAGCAGAAACTAACACACCATTGTAAAGCAATTATACTCCAATAAAGATGTTAAAAAAAAAAGCCAAGAAAAAATTGTAAAAAAAAAAAAAAAGTCCTCAGGGAACAGATATTTCCATACTTTCCAAACTGTCCTGGCTCCTCCTGCCTAACTGAACTCTCCCTTGGCCTGAAGCTCCCCTCTGCAGCCCAGCATCACCACCGGCTGACCCTAGGAGTGGTGGTAACAAGGCTGTTGATGGCCCTGCTTATCACTGCTAAGAGCTTTCCTTGCATTGTCACCTGGAATCCTGACAACAACTTTAGGAGGCAGGTGCCATTATGAACTCCCGTTACCAATAAGGAAATGGATGTTTAGAGAGTTAGGGTTTATTTCTCAAGGCCACATAGCAGTCAGGTGTTAGAGCCAGGATTTCGATCAGTGTCTGTCTAGTTCTAAAGCTCTTTGCTGCCTCTCCACACCTTCCCTGAAGGAGCTCAAAGTGTGATCTTATGGCCCCAATGCTCCTGGTTTGAGAAGCAAGGGAGAAAGAGCAGGTCAGTCAGATATTTCCTGGACTTTCAGAGTTTGGTTCATGGTCAGGAGCCTGGGTGAGGAGGGGTCCCTCCTGCCTCCTGGGGTGAAGCCAGGACACAGCGTCACCAGTTGAGCCCCCAGAAGCCAAAAGGTTGAGGGAGCCCAACCCAGGATGGAAGTTCACGTTACCTCCTCTGGTTGCAGAACCTGGGGGTCCCGGGTTGGAAGCTGCACAGGGCCTTCTGGGACAGGGAGAGCCCGACTCTAAATTAAGTACTTGTACCTGCCTTGGATCACCCTGAACCTGGTCCTGTCTTCTCTCTCCACTATGGCAGGGCACGTGCTCAGAGAAGGCAGGCTCGTCTTAATATCAGTCTGAGCCAAACTGGCCTACGACAGTAAATCCGCTGATGCCGCTGCAGGCCCACCACTGCTTTGGGCCAGCCAAGGTCAAGAGGAATGATTTGGGGTTATCTGCATCTCACGTCCTGATAGGGCGCTCAGGGATCTGGGTGGTGTTTGTGTTGTGTATCTGCATTTCCACCGCCACGAAGTAGAATTGGACCTGCCCAGTCAGGGCTTGGGGACCTGTCCTAGCCCTGTCCTCGACTTCCACACCCCCTCTCTGCCTCAGTGCCCAAGTGGAGAATGAAGCGTTGGACCGGATGATCTCTGAGCGTCCTCCAACGAGTTGAAGGCTGCTGCAGCCTCCTGGAAGGCCGTCCTGGCCTGGTGAGCAAACACATGGCCTCGGCCACATCTCTACACACTTGGTGATGACCTACGCTTTTGCACAACTTGGTTTTTATCCAAGTACTTTACACACGTTACCTCATTGGGTCTCTGATATCCCTGTGAGGGAGGCAGGATGTTTTACAGCTCAGGAGACTGAGGTTAAGAGAGGTTGAGGGACTTACTCAAGGTCACATAGCAGCAAGAAGGGGCAGCGCCGAGATCCCCGACCCAGGTGTCCTGATTCCTAGTCTGGTCCCCTCAGCTCTACTTTCTGCGTGAAAGCTGCGGTCAGTAGCCTGCTGTGACTATGGGGGTGGGTGAAGATGGGGACTTAGTCACAGGATGTGCGGGCTGAAAGGGAGGGACTGTGGGAATCGGGGCTCGCTCAGTTTACTCTTCTTTGCCCCAGAGTGGCCTGCCTGGGATAACAGTGGGTCTCAGGCTCCTGCCGTGGTGAAGCCAGAGCTCAAGGTGGGGAGAGGTGCTGTCTGCCTGGGCATCTTCCCTGATGCCTCCTCCCCGCCCCCCTCCTCATAAGCAGACATGCTTCCTGCTCCTCACAGCAGGGCTGCGGACCCACCCAGCTCTCTGTCTGCAGGCTTGGGGAGGAGCAGGCAGGGGGCGTGGCGGCTGTGCCCGTTGCCTGAGTGGGTTTGTAACTGGTGCAAACGGTGCTTTCCCCGCAGAAGAAATCATCTGGGATAGAATCCATCTGGGTAGATGGGGGCTGAGTTCATCTCCCACTCACGCTGAGAGGAAGGCTCCCTTCAGAGCAGGGGTGGATGCAAAGCTCTATGCAGATCACCTGGCCTTGACCCTGCTGGGGTGGGGAGCGCTCTGAGGTGAGGGCAGGGGAGGGGTGGGTGGGAGCTGCCACTTGCTGTAGGGGCGGAGGGGGGGCGGTAAGGAGGCATGGGGGCCGGGGTGAGGGCTGCCACTTACTGAGGACGGCCACAGCCGTGATGGTCAGCAGGCTCAGCAGTGCTGCGATGATGGGGACCCCCACCTTTCTGAAGGTCTCCAGGGAGGTGCGGGATTTGCGCAGGGGGGTGACATCTGTGAGGGGGAGGGGAAGAGCCTGCAGTCAGTACTCGGAGGCCACCCCTGCCAAGGCCCACAGCTTCCCCACCCTCTGGCCCCTGGTGCGGAGCCCAGGAAAACTTCGGGGACCGTTTTGGTTGGTGCTGGGGTTACTCCTGCAGACTAGGCTTAGCTTCCTCAGCATAGGGGCCCCCCACTTCCTTTCATTTACCCAGGCTTGTCCATCTTTCACAGGTGCTCCTCTAGCCCATGGCACCTTCTCTTTGTCTTGACAACCTGTTCTAGGATGTTTCATCCCGTCCAGTCTGACCTGCATCTGTCCCAGGAGAGGCACGTACCCTTTCCCTTTACTATCATGTATCCTCTTTCCTGACTTATCTTTTGATTAAACTACAAGCTCCAGGAGGGCAGGGGCTGCCAGCACAGTATGTGCTTAGTGGAAGCTTAATAAATACTTGTGAATGAAGGTTGACCTAATGGCCTTCATCTCCAACTCAGTTCAACACACAGCCAGTCCCTAGAAAGGTCCTGTCTTTAAGGAAATTCCAATCTGGGGGAAGAGGCAAACAGGGACACAATTGCCAGTGCCACCAGACACCATCAAGGCACTTAAATGGGCCTTTCTAGGTGGAGATGGGAGAGGGAGGAGTGGGTCCAGCTTGGTGAAGGCCTGGGTGTTGGGAGCTGTGAGCTGCTGGTGTGCCTGGGATGTAAGGTGGGTA
Organism: Balaenoptera ricei; assembly: GCF_028023285.1. Lineage (NCBI taxonomy): Eukaryota > Metazoa > Chordata > Mammalia > Artiodactyla > Balaenopteridae > Balaenoptera > Balaenoptera ricei. The sequence continues at coordinate 14,315,852 of NC_082646.1, forward strand.
AGAGCATGTTGTGGAAGCAGGGCTGTCAAAGTCAGCTTGTGAAGAGTCTTGACTATCATGCTAAGGGGTTTGGATTTTATCCTGAGGGCAGTGAGGGACCATGGAAGGCTTTTAAGCAGCAGAGAGATATGATCACACTAATATTTAGAACTATGACCCTTTCATCAGGGAAGAGATGGACTAGAACAAGAGTCTGGGGTTCGGGAGACCAGGAGGGACCTACTGATGTCTAAAACAGAGGCAATAATAACTATATTGTCCACGTCACGTGGCTATCCAAGGAGATGGAACATGGCAAGGCTTTAAAAGATTAACTTCTCACAAAGTATCAGGGATAGGCTCTTCGGTGTCCCCTCTCCTTGCAGGCAATAAGCTGGGGAGACTAGGGCAGGGGACTTCTCCAGGGAGAACTAGGGCAGGAATTATAGCAACCCTGAGAATCCCTGGAAAGCAACAGGCCAGCTCTCCTCCCCCTCATCTGCACATGGCTTGCTCCTTTACCTCCATCAAATTGTTCTTCAGATGTCACTTTCTTACTGAGGCCTTCCTTGACCTCCCTATTTAAAATTCAATCTTCCAATATTTCCTATCTTCCTTCCCTGTTTTATTTTTTCAAAGCATTTATCACCTCTAATGTACTGTATATTTTACATATTTTGTATATCATCTAGCCCCTCCCAACCCTGCCTGAAATGAAGTCTCCAGGAAGATGGGGATTTTTGTCTGTTTTGTTCACTGCTGAGTCCCTGGTGCCTAGAACAGTGCCTGGCCCCTAGTAGGAACTCAAAAAATATGTGTCAAATGAATAAACGATTTGCTCTTTGCTTGTCCTCTTCAGCACATCCCTTCTGCCTTTCTTACAGGTCTCATTTTATTCTGTCTGGAATGATGGCTAGTTATGTTTCTGTCTTTCTTTCCTCAGATGTTCAAAAGCAGAGAATGGCATCCTGCCAGAGACTGGTGCCCAATAAGTGCGTATATCATTGGATGTGTTGATAGGGAAAGCGTAGGAAATGCTATGTTTCCTCAATAGGGAGAGGTTAAACCTCAGACACAGAGCTCTGGCCCCAAGGATGTGGGTTGGTATTGCCTGTTATTATCAGGACCTGGCAACAGAGTAGGTTATTAATAATGTTGTCGGATATTGTTTTTAAAGTTCCAGCAGTGAGTGTTCAGCAGTGTCCTCTTTCCTGCGGCCATGGACATGGAGACATCCTGTTCATTCATTCATGCATGATTTCTTCACTGAGCACCTACCTCTGGGGATACAAGGTTGGCTTGTTTTCTCAGAAGTGAATGACTTATTGGGAGTCCTTTGATGAGTTCCCTTGTCCAGGGCCCAGTGTCTCTGCCTCCCTGATGTTCTCATGGAGAACATCATCAGGAAGCGAAGGGTTTTCTTGGTTTATTGTCTCTAAAGTTTATGGTTTATAAAGTTAACCAACCGGCTGAGCTATGAATAGCCTCCTTGCCTGCCACTGTTCCTTCCTCCGGCCTGTCCTGCCCAATGCTGCCAGACAGACATATTGCTCTCATCCCATCACGTCTCTGCTCCAGAACCCTCAAGGGCTCCCTATGACTTCCGTATCTTGACCACCCTCTCCTCTGGGCTTTCAAAGGCAGTGTAATTCGGCTTGCCTCTCCCAGCCAAATGGACTTCCCACTGCTAGTCCTCGCCAGCCCCATTTCCACATGAGCGGTTTCACTCCCTGGTCCTTGCACAACCTGTAATCATTCTTAACCTCGGAATCTTCACTTGGCGCTGATTTCTCCCTCCCGAGCTCCCTTAATTGTTTTCTGGTTTGGCTGTTCCCAGGCTTACTCAGGTGGTGGAGCCCTTGTATGTCTAGTGTTCTTTGGGGACACCACGGAATATTGATATATTAAATTCCAAAGTAGAAACTAGGCATTGTTTTACCTGCTGAATATTATATTGTTTGTGATCTTTATTAACTTGTGACCCTGAAATAAATAAGCTGTCAAAGTAAGTGGGATTGGTCATCTCCGTATGAAGCTGTCATATTAATTTGTCTTTGCTCACTCGTTTTGCTGATCCAGGTTATCAGGCATAGGTATCAATGGTTTAAAAAAATGGAACAGGAGGAAAAAAAACCCCTATATTTGGGAATACTTCATCTATTAACTTATTTTTCTCTGGTAAGTCAGGCAAACACTGCCATTTTCTATTCTACCAGTGAAAACACCTTTGTCCAGCTTGTTCCTCAGCGGCACGGTCAGACTGTAAACTCCATGAGGGCAGGGACTTTGGCTGTCGTATTTACTGCTATAGTCCCGTGTCCAGCCCAGGGCCTGGCCCGTGCAGGCACTCACAGTATTGTTGAAGGGATGAGAGAATAAGTAACTGAATGAATGAATTAGAAAATCACTGCTGTTGGCGTTTTAGGTTTGATGGTTCTATTTCTCCAGAGACCATGACTCCTACTTCTAGAATGAATCCTGGAGATGACACTTGCTTGATACATGTTTGTTGAATGGTGGATGGATGTCTCCTGTAGCATTTAGCACTTGGAGGTGGTGGTGAGGACCATGCAAGAGGGGTTTAGTATCTACTTGGTAACTGAGTGAAACTGAGCTAGACAAAGGAAAGCCAGACCTGAGCTTACCGAGGCTGTTCAGGGGTTGATTGCTGTCGGGATCCTGTAATTGAAGGAAAAACAGTCAGTGAGTTGAGTGAGGGAACCTCTCAGGCTGGGGCGAAGAGCCCAGGAAAGGGCTCTTATCTGCATTCCCTTCTCCCTGCTGAGTCTAAGGTGGGGGGCTCTATGATATCTAAATAATTGGTTTAAAATATAAAATTCAGTTATTCATCTAAATGACCTGGTACAACAGGTTTACTAATTGTAGCAACTAGTTAGCAATTGAAAAAACAACTGGCTGCTGGGCTGTTGTGTGTATTGCTGAGTTTCTTAAGATGATTCTGCTCTCCTGTCTGTTTTTGTCAATTATTTGCCTACTTTGATAGATATTGTAGTTCTGTAAAAACTTGAACGCACACTTCACCAAAGGGGATACTTCCATGGCCAGTTAAGTGCCAAAAGATGCTTGACGTCATCACTCATCAGGCCAATGTAAATTCAAACCACAGTGAGCTATCTCTACAGAGACACCAGAATGGTTAAAATTTAAAAGCCCGACAATACTAAGTGCTGATGAGGATGTGGGGCAACTGGAAATCTCAGACACTGCTGCTAAGAGTGTAAATTGGTACAAATATTTTGGAAAAAGGTTTGGCTGAATCTACTAAAGCTAAACATATGACTATTCTATGATTCTTTGTTTTTTGTTTTTTTAATTTGGCTGCACCAGGTCTTAGTTGAGGCACGTGGGATCTTTGTTGCCACGTGCAGGATCTGCAGTGCTGCATGCAGGATCCTTTAGTTGCGGCATGTGGGATCCTTTAGCTGCGGCATGTGGGATCTAGTTCTCTGACCAGGGATCGAACCCGGGCCCCCTGCATTGGGAGCTCGGAGTCTTAACCACTGGACCACCAGGGAAGTCTCACTATTCTATGATTCTATGACCAGGAATTAGGGCCAAGAGAAATGAGTACATATGCCCAGCAAAACACCTGTACATGAATCTTCATACTAGCTTCATCCATAATAGCTAAAAATTGGAAAAACCCCAAAGTCAATCACTGACGGAATAAATTGTGGTGTATTCATATAATGGAATATAATTCAGCAACAGACAAGAATAAACTAGTGTGAAATGCAATGACACATGGACGAATCTCAGAGACATAATAATGAAAAAAAGAAACTAGACACAAAAGAGTATTATTTCATATATATGATTAAAAGTTAAAGTTAATCCATGGTGATAGAAGTCAGAATAGTGATTATACTGGGGGTTATTTGAAGGAGCACGATGGAGCCTTCTGGAATGTTGGAAAACTAGATCTTGATCTAGGTGTTGGTTACATGGGGGTATACGTGTGTAAAAATTCATTGAGAGGTATACTTCAGATTTGAGTACTTTACTGAACCTAGGTTATACCTAATAGAACAAACAGACAAAAACGAAAAACTACCAGGACACTAAGGTGTTTCTGTGAGTGTAGTCTTAGGTCATCGTGAATACACATACACAAATGCACACAAGGCTCTGTTCTTCCACTCATTTGCACCACTACACGTGCACTGAGCACACACACAGCCACATATGGGCCCACACAGGAGCCCGCACACAAAGGCTCTCATGCAAAGTACTTGCACCCTTTCCTGCAAGGCAAAGCTTAGGGAAGGGTGCTGCCTAAGTTCATGCTCTCCTGCCTCCCATGAACTCTCTTTCTTTCCTTTCCTCGCCTGGCGTAGGACCTGGAGTCCCTGGGCTGGGTGAGGCCTAGGTCTCTACCCAGGGACATGCCTGCCCGCTGGCTGAGGTCACGGCCGCTCCAGTGGAGGCGGAGGAGCTGCAGGCCCTTGGACATTTCCAGGTGGGAATTTTCCCAGTCCCATCTGGGAGTGAGAGGGCCTCTTCTAACCCCTGGGTGGGTGTCCGAGATTAGAAATTGTGGGGTCCCTGGGTGCTGCCTGCTCCCATGGTTGAGTGTTGCGGACATAGTCGTTGGGAGAAGGAGCTTCTTCCTTTCTTCCCAAACTGCTGGAGGGATGTGCCTGGTTTTGCCCTATGGGGGTACTAGGCCATGGGCAGCTGGGGGACGCAGCAGAGATAGCTAGGCTCTGCAGGGGCTGAGTTGGAATTCGAGCTCTGCCTCCTATTAACTGGGAGCCTTTGGGCAAGATACTTAACCTCTCTGAGCTTCAGGTTTCCCCTCCCCTCGGTAGAGTGGAGAAAATGACACCTACTTCAAAGTGCTCCTGTGAGGATGAGATGCGATATCTGGTGGAAAGTGCGTGGTTCACAGAGAGAACTCTCTTCCTGGCCCTTCCATCCTGTGCCCCCGGGCATTTGGCACAGAACTCTATTCTAGCACTCTCCCGTCGGGTGGTCTCTATTTCTTATTGCCTTTGTGTCCTCAGTGCTTTGCATCCGGCTTGTACCTAGTAAAGGCCCAGTAAATGACTGCTACACTGAACTGAACTCTGGGCTCTGCACTGTAGTTCCTTCCGGGCCGTCTCTCCTCCACCATCACCAGGGCCTGGATAGGGAACTACTTCCAGGATGAAGATGAGAACGATTCTGGCGAGTCTGTTGCGGTAGCTACAGAGCCAGGTGATAATCTTACCAACAGTAAACTGTACACAATTGGCGCATAGCAGTTTACAAAGCCCTTTGGTCTAACTCAGTCAAATACAAAGGTGAAAAGAATTGACGCTCGTCTGATAACCAGAGTGGGTAGTATTCAATAGTTAAGTATCAAACAACTATTTTTGAGTGTCTGTGTTGTACCAGGCACTGGTCTGGGAGCTGTGGATTCAAAGACAAATGAGAAATAATGACAGCAAGGATGGGAGAAGTGCCCAAACAAGACAGGTGAGGCCCTGCCCTCAAGATGCTGTATCCTGGGGTGGGGGAGTCAGGGGGAGAGTAGGAGAGGCCAGGTCGTCAACAGATAAACCCAGAGAGTGATGGGTGCTATGCAGAGAGTAACATGGGTGATAGGAGACAGCGCCTGGCTGGATGCTTAAAATGGGAGGTCTAGGGAAGGGGTCAGGTTAAGGAGGGCCTCTGGCCTGAGACTTGAATGACAGGAAGTAGCCAAGCAGGCAGGAACAAGCTTGGTGTTGGAGGAACAGAATGGAGATCGGTGTGGCTATAGCAAGGGGGGATAAATAGACAGGCGGTGAGGAGATTCAGCTGTGCTTCGAAGATAAAGGCAATAGGCCTTGCCAATAGATTGGACGCTTTTGGGTTTTTAGTGAACAGGCAAGAGGGTATTTGCTGAGATGCGGAAGGCTACAGGAGGGGCAGGTTGGAGGGGTATCAAGGACGTCCAATTAGTGGCCAGTCCCCTGTCAATTCATTCTTTCTCACGGAATCTGCCTGCACATACATGTCTGCACTGGTTGAAGTAGGTAGGGTAAGTCTCTTTGTTTATTTTTCAGCAAATATTGACTGTTTGCCTTTGATGGGTCCGGAACTGTGCTAGAAGCTGAGAGACAGAGGGAACAAAAGAGGCTTTTGGTCTGTATTTTCTGGGGCCTTGGATTCCTCATCTCTGAACTGAGGTGACCCTAGTACCCCTGGCTAATATGTTTTCAATCGCTATCAATTGAGTAGTGGTTATTAAACAGAAAAAACAATCCATACCTTTTTGAAAACAAAAGAGAATGAGGAAGAAACCCTGCAAGATAGAATGATAGAGGCTGTGATTATCTTGGTCATTACTGCACCCCTGGTGTCTCCTACAGTACCTGGCACATAGTGGGTATTTAATAAATCTTTGTTGAATGAAAAAATTCAGGAAAATATTGCAGTTTCAGGGTTCAGTCCCAGGCCAGCCTTGAAGACACTGACTGAGGTAATTCACACAATGGAATATTATGCTGCAGTCAAAACACATGAACTGTGGTGCCACAAAGTAATATGAACGGCATGAGCAATTTCATATTAAAGGAAAAATTAAGTTCCAGAAGATTTCATCTAACACAGAATCTTTTTTATTACAGAAAAGCAAAGAAATGGTGAACATGGAATTCAGGATGATTCTAGCACCATCTCTGGCCTATTGAAGATGTACAATCAAGATTTGTTGAATTGATAAACAAAAGAGACTCGCCCACCTACCTCAGCAAGGGGATCTCCTGGTTAGATGTAGGTTATTGTTAAATTCTAGCTTTTGTTTTGGGTGGTGGGTTTATGGAGGCTTATTACGTTGCTGAAACTGTGTAACTAGGTGGTGAGTTACAGGGAGCCCCGCATGGACCAATAGTGAAAAATGCCATGAATCAATGATTATGATTTATCCAGGGCCGTGCACCTGAGGGTCAAAGTGAAAATAAAAAAGCAGCCGCCTGGTTCTGCTGAGGGATTTGAGGCTCAAGCTCCCATCCTCCTGCTGCTCTGCTCTGCCTCTTATGCTGCCTGGCTTCTTCCATTTAGTGGCCCACTCTTTGGCTTTTCTTGAAGCCTCTCTGGCAAACATCTCCAGCACAGAGATCAGAGATGAAGAGCTGCTAAAATTCTGGGAAGGGGGAGCTGCTGATAGTCAAGGGCATCGGGGATAATGCGTAGGGAGTTGGGTGCGTTTTAGGCCTACGAGTGGCAGCTGAGCAACATCAATGCCAGTGACTTTCCTGAGCAGGATAAAGATGGGGATCCCAGCAGCTGTGTCGCCTTTCAGTCCAGAATCAATCCTGAGCTGGGGGAAGGAGGGAGGGAGGCTGAGAGATGTGGCGACCAGGTAAGGCTCTGCGATCTGACCCAGCCCCCAACACTGTGGTGGGTCCCTTCCTGATCACGGTGTGCAAGGCTGAAAGGGTCTCTGGAGTAGAGAGAAAACCAGCCAGACAGGGGAAATGTTTTGCCCTGTAGCTGATGGAGGGAAGAGGGCTGAGAGGCCACCAAAGACCGGCTGTGCCTCCTCTGCTTTGCTGGAGGCGTCTCTGTTTACCCGCAACTTGAACTCAGCCCCTGGCCACAACTGCCACAGCCTAGGCCGCCCCCAGCGCACGCAGAGGCGTTGACCTTCTCCTTTTGGTTGGGGCTACTGGCTGGGTCAGGCCCGTCTGCTCTGTTGATTCAGTTTGCGTCAGAGCCCTGACTCATGGGGCCAGCCCCACCGGGGTCCGACCCAGGGCTCATCCAGGAATGAGGCACTTTCTGTCTGGAGTCAAACGGAAGGGCAAGAATACCTGGGGCCCCAGAGCCCAGGAGGGCCCGAGCTGGAGGAAGTGGGAGGTGGGGTGGGTGGGTGGAAGTTAGTTAGTTGAAAAACACCCACCCATTTTCTGATTCACCCAGAGAATCTTCTTTCCCTGTTTCTCAGTTGGTCACTGGTGGCAGAAAGACATTAATCCAAGATCCAAATGTGGAGGCAGAAAAATTAATTCTGCAGTTGGCTATTGTTATATGTCTTTTGTAAATGCTGTGAGGATTAAATACTCTCACAACAACCCTGAGAAATTATCCCCACTTTACACAAGAGAAAACCAAGACTCCTATAGATTGAGTGGTCTCCATGGCCCCAGAGCAAGTAAGTAACAGATCCAGCCCTTGGGGCCAGCCTTTTGGACTTGGCGGACAGTTGTTTTCATTTCCCCACTGTTTCAGGAACCTATCTGGTCGGCATCAGCTGGTACTGGGTCCTTCTGATTCTCCGCTCCCCTGCAATGAAGTCTAGTTGCATGTAATTAGCATGCAGTCAACATGCAGAAATTACCCCCGGCATCTTCCCAGCCCTTCCTCAGTCTGAAGGCAAACCCACCTCTGCCTGGTTCCTGAATCTGCTAAATCGTCCATGAACAAGGGTAAGAAGACCTTCCTCCCAGACTGTATTGAGGTAAGGGCCTACTGCAGTGCTTGGCACCTAGTAGGGACTTTATTGATATTAGTACCCCTTCTTCCCTCTCTTCCATTTGCTTTGTACCTTTCTCACCTGCTTCTCCTTCCTTTCTCTTTCCTCAGCCCCTGCTGTTTTATTATTTATTCATTTATAAATTTATTTTATTTTATTTATTTATTTTTGGCGGCTCTGAGTCTTCATTGCTCGAGCTGGGTTTCCCTAGTTGCGGCGAGCGGGGGCTACTCTTTGTTGCGGTGCGCGGGCTTCTCATTGCGGTGGCTTCTCTTGCTGTGGAGCACGGGCTCTAGGCGCGTGGGCTTCAGTAGTTGTGGCATGCAGGCTCAGTAGTTGTGGCTTGCGGGCTCTAGGGCGCAGACTCAGTAGTTGTGGCGCACGGGCTTAGTTGCTCTGCGGCATGTGGGATCTTCCCGGACCAGGGCTCGAACCCACGTCCCCTGCGTTGGCAGGTGGATTCTTAACCACTGCGCCACCAGGGAAGCCCAGCCCCTGCTGTTTTAGATCCCAAGAAACTCCTGGTTGGGTTTAGCTCAGCTGCAAATCACAGAAGAATATCTCAACTGTTTCCCTTCCAGCTCAGAGATGATGAATCAAACGTAAGGCAGCTCTTGTTTTTAAATGGGGGTGAGGATTAAGTGTACTGCAGAGAAGACAAAGACCCAGCTGGGGGAGTATGAGCCCTCATCTTGCCCTGTCTTCTTACTTGCTGGGTGGCCTTGGGCATGCTCCTCAACCTCTCTGAACCTCAAGTTCCCTTTGGGTAATTGGGAACTCTCAGAGATGATGAAGCAGATAAGAGGTTACTAACCACACAATGAAATGGGTACCACCAGGCTAATAATGAGGCAATGAAGAGGCAAATGCTCACAGAGGCCAAAGGAACAGAAAGCCTGGCCAGCTTCGTTGTCTGCTTTCTTTGCCAAGCACCCTGCCCCTGGGGCCTTATTTCTCTCTTCTTCTCCACAATGCTGACTCTGCATTCCTTATTCCGGAAAGAAGTTGGTAGGGGCAGAGCTGGGATGATTGGGGTGTAGAAGAAGGGAGAAAAGCAGGGGCCTGCAGAAAGGGGCTTTCTGGTCCTGATCAGGCCTGTGGCAGCTTCAGGCTCCCATGGGGTCTAAAGCCCTGGCTTCCCATGGTCTCTCTGGGAAAACCTAGAGCAGGGATGCTGCTGTTGCTAGGTGATGGGATATGCAGGACCTCTGTGGCTCTGGCAGGTGGCAGCTAGGTTGCTAAGGCTGGTGACATAGCAGGGAGGAAAACCCCGGGGAGGGGGTGGGGAAAGATCTCTGGGTGAGCCAGGGGACCCAGAGGCTGCTTCCAGTCAGCTTGCAGAGTGGGGCTCAGCCATCGGCTGCCTCAGGTGCTCAGGGGCTGCTCTGAGGGACCTCACCCTGTTCTGACCCGTGTACCCGCATCCCACCCCCAACCTGACGGCAAGCAGCTATGTCCTCTCCATCTGCAGGCTGATGCCTTTGCCAGGTTGGAGCAAGTACCCTCTCTCTTGGGTGCCTCAGCTATGACAGGTAAGGTGATGAGAGGGGACATGAAGTGAGGGCTGGGAGATCATGAGTCAAGAGAGGAGGGTGTGAGTTTCCTGAGACAAGCCTGGCTGTGATGCAGTAGCCCTGAGTGCATGGAAGGTTCTCAGACATGACAAATCATGCTGGCTTTCAACGGTCTTCTGAATTGTTAGCCTGTCTCCAGGCAGATCCCCCCAGTCCGGGCCACGCACAGGTGGGTATCCAAGCCCTGGCACGAAGGGGCCTCTGGAAACATCCTCACTCAATCTGCCTTGTGCTGAGGTGTCCTATCGGCAGCACATTTTCCTGTGGACCAACCTCAGCCTCGGATGCTGCATTAGAAACCATTTTGCCTTGTTCTAAGCCAGATAGGTGCTGACCTGTTGGCAATTTGAGCTGAGTACCTTGGCCCTCTCCCAGCATATAATGGCTCTGGGGCAGGGCCTGGGGTGGAAGGGAGGTGTCAGGTGGCCTGCCGTTATCCTGCTGCCACCCTGCTGTTCAGCTGCTGTCATTTAAGAGTCTGCCTTTGTATTCAGGCACAGCTCTCAACTCCAGGTAGGGCCAGGGGAGAGGGCGAGGATGTAACAATTCCTGTTCTACAAATGGGGAAACTGAGACACAGAGGCATTGTGCTAGCTCTCCCCAGGTCACGTGGCAAGATGTTGTGAAGGGCAGGAGTGAGGTATTAGTACATGCCTGTTGGGTTGAGTCAAACTGAAGGAAGCCCTGGTTCCCCAGTGCAGAGCCCTTGCCTCTAAGTGATGCTGCTGTTACCTGCCACTCCTACAAATCCCACCTGAGGGCCATCCTTTGGTCTCAGGAGAAGCAGTCACCTGAGGGCCATCCTTTGGTCTCAGGAGAAGCAGTCACCTGAGGGCCATCCTTTGGTCTCTGCAGCTTCTCTGAGTTCTCTCAACAATTCTACTTTATTCAGTTTTCTTTCTGCCCCAGGACAGTGGGTCCATCCAGCCCACCTTCCCTTCCCCGCAGGATCTGATGGGAAGGAAGGTGCCCCCACTTCTGCACACCTGAATGCAATGACTGCACAATGGCTGAAGGGGACAGGAGAGCCAGCAGGAGTCAGGACACCTAGACTGACAGGGACCCTTAGGGGGTTTGCCTTTGGGAAGAGTGGATGGATCTTAAAGCTTGGCAGGGTTCTCTAAACCTTGCTATTTACCTGAACTAGGGAACGGCCATCTGTGATGCAGGCTGAGGCTTGTGAAAGAACCCCACAAAGTTTACATTGCCTTTGAAAAGTCATACTCCCCTTTGCTTGTCTTGAATTGTCCTTTAAACTTTCACCGGGAGAGAAACGGTGGGGAGGAAAGAAGGACTTGGTATTATAAAGTCTGACTCTTCTGTTTATCTGTGGAGCTATTTATTTTTAGCTATTATTTACCTTAGGTAAATCATTTAACATCTCCTGGACCCAGTTTCCTCCTTTGGGACTCAGGTGTGATAAAACTATGATAAAACCAGACAGCGAGAAAGGTTCCGTCAGGTGCTTTACCTGCTAGTTACGATGCACCTTTTCAAGCCCACAGGAAACCCATCTGGTCCTCTCATGATTGTACAGACTTGCTCATGGTCCCCCTCGGTTGGTGTTTGTGGTCTGAGGGGTCTCAGATGCTCTGGTCAGAGGCGGGTGTCCCTGCTTCTGTACCCTCTGAGCGCTGAGTCAGGAGCACTGGCCTGAATCCAGCTCTTCCCCTTACCAGCCATGCGGTCCTGGGCATGTTACTTAATTTTTTTGAGTCTCAGTTTCCTCATCTGTAAGATGGGGAGAATATGATCTATTTCACAGGGTTGTTGGTGAGGGTTAACTGGGATGATGCACGTGGTTCGGTGCTTTGACATGCAGAGGAGTTTAGCACATGAAAGTTCATCCCCTCCCGTACCCCAGAGGCTTGGGGAGCAGGATTCCCCACAGCGCTGGAGGAGGCTCTGCAGGTGGGTCTGCACAGGGCAGGACCAGAGCATTCTCTTTTGTTCCGGTTGCTGCCAGAGAACCAGCCGCTAGTGGGCTGGTTTGGCTGCTGCAGCAAGGAGCTGCCATCTCCTGGCCAAAGTCTGTAGTGATTTCCGGATCTCTGCCCGTGAACTCCGAACTCGTGATCCTGTAAATAGTGCCTCAGTGCTGCTTCCGTGACGGCTCTGCATCTATTACTTTGTAGTTGTATAACCCGAAGCTCCTTTGCCACTTTCCTGCCCACTCACATAACTCTGGGAACACTTGGTGAAGTTTTTCCGTGCTGGGCTGCAAATTGCTGGGGGAGGCTGTGCTTTATACTGGATGGAGCACGAGCCTCAGGCAAGTTATTTAACCCCTGGGAGCCTCAATTCTGTGTGTGTGTGTGTGTGTGTGTGTGTGTGAGTGAGAGAGAGAGACAGAGACAGAGGGACAGAATTTCAATGTCTTCCTCTTAATGAGACCAAACTATGTACCGCCTGTAGCACATTGCCTGTTACATAGTAGGAATGCAATAAGTATTAATAATAACAACAACAACAATAATCATACTTTGTCCATTCAGTAAGGCACTGTTCTGGGACTGGATATACAGCAGTGAACCAGTAGGCAAAGTCCTCGTGTCCATGGAGTACATATGGTATTATTTTTATTAATAATTAATAACAGTATCAATACAGAACCTAGCAAGTGCTTGACATAATAGATACTAAAAGATCATTAATTATTAATGAGAAAGAGCCTAGTAGAGGGCCTAGCATATGTGTAGTAGGAACCAAGCAAATGGTAGCTATTTTATGGTTTCATTAGGTCAAGGGCTCTGACTTCAGGAAAGGAATTAAAGGACTAGGGTGCCCTGGGGGAGAGTGACCAGAGCAGTTAGGGGACCCAAAGTGATGTCATGTGACAAATGTGATCTCTCTATGAACAAAGGGTAGAGGATGCAGGCCAGAGAAGTGAAGATTCAGGGTAGCACAAGTGTGGTCCTTTGAAATGTGTAGGGCCATCTCAAGGTGAAGGCAAAGAGGATGCTGAGGATGAATGGGGAAATTACAGCAAGATGGCTTTCTCTTGGCAAGGGGAGGATTGTTTTAAGCCACAGAAGGACCTTGAGTAGAAGCTGGATCGTGAAGGAAATCTCCACAGTAGACAAAGGCAAGGCCAGATAAGGGCTCTACGGCATCCTGGGGGGATTTGGTGGAGCCCCCAGAGGTTGCCGCAGTGTTGGGAGGGAGAGAGGGCAGGATTGGCTGGGGGTCACAGTCCTTTCAAACACAGCAGCCCTGGTTTTCTCTGTTTTCCACATGGGGTTCTACATTAGATTTCAGAGGGCAAAGGGCTCTGAGGCTGAACCAAATTTTGGGGAACCACTTATCTGGATGATCTCCTTTCTTTAGGGCCTGTGATTCTGAAGAGCTTGCTGTTAACCACGGGTGAGACTAGTCCTAGGCCTGATTTACTCGTAACATTCTCTCTTTAAATCAATTTTCTATTCTTAGTGATCTCATGGTAACTTGAGTCTTTTTTTCTCCTAAGCAGCATCAGGCATGAAACTTTTTCTTGGTCTTCTTGAAAGTCTAAGTTAATTATGTCCAATGGTTTCCTGTGTCCATGTGTTTTTTTCCTCCTTAGTGACCTTTAGTAGATTAGCGAGAGATGCAGTCTCCTTGCAGAAATGACATTGTCTTTCTGCCACTTGATTGCACCAGCTGATGCAGTCTTCCCTAAATGCATACTTTATCATAAAATCTATCAGCTTCTAGATAGGAACGTGGGGTCCCCTGGTCCTTTCTAGTTTAAGTTCTTGTTCTAGTTCAAGTCCAGGTCTTATGGGTCCACATCTTAGAGGAGACGGAGGGCATGAAGGAAAAGCCGGGCACTCAATCCCCAAATCCCAGAGCCTAGAGTCCAACCCTGATTCCTGGTGGCTGAGTGACCCTTCTCAAGTCACTTGAGCTCTTTGAGTCTCAGTCCCCTCATCTGTACAAGGAGGATCACTGTATCTCAGAGAGTTGTGGGTAAGATTCAGGGAGATTCTGGATGTGACTGTGCTTCTCAAACCATAGAACGCTGTGCTTGCTGTGTTTGGGTGGAGGTGAGATATGGCTGCTGTCGTTATTATTCTCTCTAGCGCATCAGTAATCCCTCCGCACCAGGGTAGGTCCTCCTGACAGCCTGGCAGAACCCACCTCTCTGAGGATCGGAGGTGTGATCATGAGTGAAGTCCCAGAGTCAGGGTGGGAATGGGATGACGGTGAAGTGGGGTGACCTCAGCTCCATTGCCCCCTTTCTGTTTCACATCCATGGGTGAACGAGTGCCCTGCTCTGCCTGAGGTGAGGGGAAGTAGTTTCCCCTGCCTCTGTTTCGTCCATGGAGCATAGGGAACCGAGGGCTTCGATTTTGGGTATTTTTCTCTGACTCTCCCACTGTGTCTAGCTAGCGCATAGCATATGCTCAGGAAACACACGCTGAATGAATGCATGCGTATTATAAAGGAAGAAATTAAGACTGCAGGAAATGCCTAAAGCATCAGCCACGTCAGCAGGCAGAGCCCGGCCAGAGTGATATGCAGAACATTTTGTGACGGAAGGCACTGCTGCCATCCCTGGACGGGTGCCCATCCCCGAACGGGTGCCAACTCAGTCTCTCGCCCTCTTCCACAAGTATTTCTTTCACCTGCTACCCTGTGAGAGTTTCCGGTTGCATGCGGATTATGCCAGGAAGCTGGAAGCTGCTCTGGGAGGGAGGGGTGGGGGAGAGGTGTTGCGGTTCTGAGTCTTGTTTACGAATTTCTCTGCTGCAATCCTGACAGTCAGAGCTGCAGGCTGCGAGGTGGAGTTGAGCACGGCACAGGGGGATTGCCGCCTTGGTTCTGCTCAGACTCTCTCTCTTTCCCATCACTGGGGTTTCCAGGTGGGCTCAGGCCTCACACCAGCCCTGTCTGGGACACAAGCAGCTTGGTAACAGCTCCAGTAGCGTCTGGTATCTTTTTCAATCTGACTTGGCTAATCTTGTTTTCAGTGTCAGATAAATCAGACCGCTCATTATAGGGGTTCCAGTCTTTGGTCATTTATTTGTCCTTCATTCACAAATGTTTATCAAGTGCCTATTCCGTGCCAGGCCCTGTGTTAGGTTTGGGGCTAAAAAGATGGAAAAGACACAGACCCTCCTCTAGAAGCTCATAGTCTGGTGGCAACAGGTTTATAAGAGAATGTGGCAGGTGAATGCATTTCAGGTTTTGGGGAATCACTGTCTGGGGGAATCATTGCTTGGGCATTTGAGGTGCTTTATAGAGGTAGATGTTTTCATCTGAACAAGAAGGAAGGCTGAGGGGAGGAGAGCTGCCTGGGAAATCTGAGAGGCCCACCAAGATTTTCAGGCCTGAGAGCATTTGTCTCCTGCTGTCCTGGGTTAGTTCTGGAGCTTCGGAAAGTTTGTGCAGAGTTCCTGAGCCCTGTTTTTGGTTGCTTCCATTTTTCTTCTCTGCCCTGGACTAGTCTCTCCTCACTTCCCACGTTCAGCTCCTCAGATTTTCTTAGTCTTCGTCAAGGGCACAGGCTGGGAGTGAAGGGTGTTTGCTGCAGATGACCACTGGGGTCTCAACTGCACAGAGGGGAGGTGGAGAGCGTGAGGGAGAGGCCCAGGGGCATGGACCGGGCCTGACTTCTAAACCGCTTCTCCGTGTCAGTAGCCAGGCACAGAACTCCACCCGAAGTGCAGGAGTGAAGAGCCCTGGGGGACGGAAGAGGGCCTGGGGATGTACGTCCACATTCTCAGGAGCTGGTCCCTCTGCCTGACACGGCCCATCTCCTCCCATCCCAGCTCCTATGCAGCCCTCGGCCTCTGCTGACCTCCAACAAGGCCCACGCCCTGGTCTGGCTCTGACAGCTCCCCTTGTGTTTCATCACAGCCTGTAAGTCAGTGGTTAGTGAAACAGGAGTTGGTGTGTTTGTTTGATAACCATCTACCCCTCCCCACCCTCCACTCCCTCTAGACGCTGAGTGGGTGCAGGGCCCACGTCTGCTTTCTCTCACCAGCAGGTCTAGTGCGAGCACAGAGGAGGCATGCTGCCCATTTCTTGGGATGAATGAGTGGAGCTGGACGCCTGCTGCCCTGCCTGGGAGGGGTCAAGGGTGGGCTGTGCCAGATTCTGGGGGTGGCTCAGCCCAAGGCATGAGCCCCTGGCAGCTGCTGGGACTCCACGCTGGCCCAGCCCCCCTGAGCTGCAGGGCACAGGGGGGACCCTCAACCTGAGCTCCGTGCAGAGCCTTGCGCGACCACCCCGCAGGGCCCAGACCTCAGCTGTGCCCCCTGCGCCCATTGCTCCAGCCACAGCACCCTCCCCCTCGTCCCCCACGGCCACGCTTTCTTGCTGTTCCCATGCGCTTCCCTCTGCCTGGAGTACCCTTCCCACCTTCTCTGCCTGGAGAGAGCCTGCTCGTCCTTCAAGGTCTAGTGCAAGTACTTTCTCTTCTGGGACAACTCCCTGACCACCCCGAGAGAGAATTTACTGCCTCGTCTGCTCCAGGGGTACCTTGCACCACCTCTGGCATTGGATTTGTCAAACTCCCTTAGGATCCTTTGCTTAAGGAGCTGTCCTTCCTCTGGATTTCGAGCACCTCCAGGGCAGAACCTAGGCATTGTACCCTCTTGCCCTCCTTCCAGCTGTCTGGAGGCTGGCCAATAGTGGGGGCTGATTAAATGGTGGTTGGAAGGATGGAGCTACTTTGGGGGTCACATCAGGTAGGGAGGGGGCCTGAGAACAGGAGGGGGCCTAGCCCTTCTTTGCCTGTCTTGCCCTCTTGGGTCTTGCCCAGCTCTTCTGTCTACGAGCCAGGAAGGTGCCACCAGGGCTGAGTGGGCTCCTGGACTCGGCCTCTCTTGGAGGTGGACCCCACCCATGCTCCCGGACCCCTGCTGACCTGCCACATTCCTGAGCCCCAGCCAAGCCCAGCAACCCCCTGGGTCTGTACCAGCTGGCAAGTCAAGGAGGTGAGGGTGGGGAGGACCTGCTTCTTCCACGGCGGCCCAAGGTTTGGGCTGACCTCAGGTGCTGAACACTCTACTCTGGTGGTTCATGGTGTGTTGGGGCCTCCGGGGCAGGAGTGAGTTAAGATCAGGATGGCTAGTCCCAGCGTCCCAGGCTTCCCTCCAGAGCTCAGCTGCGGGTATCAGATATCAAGGGACACATTCCCCTTGAGGGGAGATGGGGCTCAGACCTCTGCCCAGGGCCCTCCCCAGCTCCTGTCTCACTGGTGTACCTGGTTGAATAGGTTTGAAGGAGAACCATCATGAAGACACAGCCACCAGTGCAGGACTCTGTCTAGGGAGCGGCCCGAGGGTGTGGGAGGAAGCAGGGAGGGGAAGGAGGAGGGAGGGCTGGGAGCTACAGTTGTCTGGGCCTCATTACAGGGAAATAACAGGATTATCAGGTACGGGTGGTTTAATGGTTAGCTCAGGGCCCAGAAGCTCCCTGGGTCCCATCCTGGATCGTGGGTAAATCTGCTGCCTTGCCTCTGGGGCCCCGGGCCTGGTCCTTCCTCCCCAGCTTGCCCACTTGCCCCCATGCACTCATACAGTAGCACCCGGCTCCTTTTCTGGGCAGTGGAGGGTCAGTGCTGGCCACGCCGCCCACCTGCCATTCCCTGGAGCGGATTTTTCTTTAGTCGTAAATGCTGACATCTGTACAGGGCTCCCTGGTTTACAGAGGCTATTCACATATATCACTAGCCCATTTAATCTTTCCACTAACCTTGTGTATGTGCCTAGGGGGTCATGTGGATAATGTTTCTGTTTTACAGAGGGAGATGGTGAGTCTCAGAGTAAAGTCTGAAGACTAACAAGCTCATAAGGGAGCTGGCCATGTGACCTTTTGACTCTACGGTTAGTGCCCCAGCCATCTGCCCCCCAAATTGCCCCCTTCCATGTTGCTCCAAGTGCCACCAAGAAGCCGCTGACATTCAGGCGGGCTGGCACCGCTTCCTCTTCCCTCCTGAGAACCCCGGCGGGATGGAGCTTCTCTGCAAACAGGCTGGGCTTCTAGGGACGGGACATAGAAGGCTGGTGCTTCAATCCTGGGGAACTGCAGAGTAAAGCAGGCGAACCCCTTCCCCTATCTGGCCCCAGATCCCCCAGCCCTGGGGCTAGAGCGTTGCCAGACTGTTCAGGGGGGTGTCACGGAAAGTGCTCAGGAGTCAGGAGACCGTCACCTGAGGGGCCCAGCAGGTCACCCCCTTCTCTCCTGGACCTAATGCTCCCCCTTCCCTTCCCTACCTTCCCTCCCCTTTCATCTTCACGTTGCTTGTTGGCAACTGCAGCATCTTGGCCAGCAATCAGAGAAGGAAGTTTCCTGGTTTCCACCTCCTCCCCTCCCTGTCCTCAGCCATCCTCCCTGAAAGGTGGGATTGATTCTCTTTGCCCCCAAGACAGTGGAGAAGCTCTCGCTGTTCAGAGGAGGAGGAGAGAAAGCAGAGCCAAAAGGAGGGGCAAGTAGATCACCATGGCACCCCAGATTGTTCTGAGGCAGTGCTCCACTGTTTTTCTTTAAAAAGAAAAGGAGTCAGTTTCCCCAGAGAGGTAGCAGAGGGCCACCATTGTGTCAAAGCAGCCCCTTGCCTTGGAAAAGTGGCTCCAGTCTCCAGCCAACAGACCAGGAGACCCCGGGCAAGAGAGTAGGCAGGATGGCCCTGGCTTGGTGCTGGTGCAACGGCTGTTGGTGAGGAGGGCAGGTGGGGACCGACACCTATAATCGCCCCTATAGTGTGGGGCGATTCAGGTGTGACTTCTTTTTTTAACCTGGAAGGTGTTGCAAAATTCTCAGCTGCCCGAAGGGCCCTTTATGGGGAGACCCTCCCTCCACCAGTTTTCGGAGCAGAGGCCTTCACACTCACCATGTTGGCTCTGCGGCCTTCCCGAATTCTCTACTGCCTGGAGCTGAGCGACGTCGGCAAGTCACGAGGAGGGCCTCCCGGGATTGGGCCCTGGCTGGCCAGCAGGTCAGTGATCCCTGGCAGCATTGGCTGGAGGAGGCCTAAGTGCAGGGCAGGCTTCGGTCCCTAGCGTCCAGCATCTCTCTCCCCCTTGCGGAGCTGGCCGCGTCCCTCCCACCGCTGTCTTCCAGGAGTGATTTGGAGACTATGGGGCAGGTCAATTAAAGCAACCCTACAGTTGAAGTTGCCAAACTGGAATGATTATGCGTCTTATAATCCGACACTCGTCTTAGGGGCTGGAACAACACCTGGAGTCATGCTTGGGCCTTCGGCCTCAGAACAGGTGACACACCTAGATGTTATAAAAGCCTTCCCGCCTGAATGGCTTCCACCCAACCGGGTGTTGGCTGTCCATGATGTCAGAAGGCCCTCTTTCTCTCTCTCTCTTTCTCATCTCTTCCAGTTGCAGGTGTTTTGTTTGGGGTTCTCACTGTGTGGGTGTTTTGTTTGGGGTTGTGGGGAGGTGGAGGAGTTTGGGGAGTGGGCTGACAGAATCTAGTGCTCAGTGGAACTGGATTGTTGCCATGAGTGGGGCAACAGGATTGGGAAGTCCGTGGAGAACAGGTTTCCCTACCTTTCCCTGGACCTTGGAGTGAAGCTGTCCTGCGTAGGTTCATATACGGAGTACCAGCCAACATCCCTTTTGAGCATTTCTTGCCCCTGCCTCACCAGTTATTACTATTTTGAATATCACCCAGCAGGGTCACTGCGGATTCACATCCTGCTGTATCCTGAGGTCTGGAGCCGCCCCTTGGCCAGGGGATGTGCAAGGCGACACCTTGGAACCACAGAACCACAGAACTGGAAGGGATTTGGACAACTGTCTTCTCCCATCCCTTTTGTAGGTCAGGAAGCTAAATTCCCACACAAGGGATGTCCAAGATCACACGGTAAATTAGTGTCGGTTTCTGAACAAGTCTAGATTTTCTTCCATTTCTCAGCCTTGACCCTCCCCAGAGACCAGCCCAGGTTAGGCTTCTGTATTGGCCCATCCATTGATAACATGCTTGTATGTATCATCTCTTTAATTCTCACCGTAACCCCATGAGGAATATTTTGCTCCCATTTGACAGTTGAGGAAATCATAGCTCGTGGAGATGAAGTGACTGGCCCCCAAATCACACTGGGTTTTTGGCAGAGCTGGGGCTTGAGCCCGGTTCAGGGCTGAATGTAACGCATGTGTCTGAAAGCCCTGGGTGATGGTCTGGGGAGATATGCCACATGCAAGAGCCCGGTGACGTCTGAACTGAAGGAGGACTATTGGCGAGATTTAACCGTTTACTGGCCTGATCTTGGCTGTTCCATCAGGTGTGGCCTTGGACTCATCTCTGAGCAGCAGAGATCTGAGCTGGTCTAGAGGGTCTCTTGGGCCCACCATCCTTCCCCACTCTAGGGTGATGGCCTTCAGAATCGGAAGCTTTGGGCCAAGTCAAGTGCCCGTGATCTCAGAACAGGTGACTTCAAGGGTCAGGCTGCGAAGACCCTGGCAGGCATGTCCCTCTTAAGGAGGACCCAGCAGTCGGGCAGTGGGAGGCCAGGGGGCCACCCTGAACCAGGCTTTTCCTGACCTTGCTTCCTCTATGTACCAGGCTAAACATCAGGCCCCAGGCTTGCATCTCCTTGTTGGGTGCTCAGGTGATGAACCAGGAAAGAGGTAGCTGCCTGGGCAAGAACGCTGCTGGGCGAGGCTTGCTGGAGGGATGATTACTCAGCCCTCCTGTCTCCAGCTCAAGTGGGTCTGGGAGCCTGAAGAGAGGCCTGGGAAGGAGACAGGTGGGCAGGACGAGGCAGGGTTGTTGTGGGGAGGAGGCTGCACGGTGTACAGGTGGAGGCACAGAGGCCTGGAGAGAGCAGAGGGCCCCTCCTCCTGGGTGCTGGGGGGACCAGCTGGCTGGACGCTCCCAGCCCCCTGCCCCCATTCAGCCAGAGGCAGCTTTAACTCCCCCTCAGCTCCTTTGTGTCCCGTCTCTGATGGCTATTTCTCTTTTCCAACCATCTCTTTGAGTCCCCTCCTTTTTTCTCCCTCCTTTCTTTCCTCTTGCTCCTGTTTTATCTCTTTCTCTCTTTCTCCTACATTTTTTCCTCTCCCTTCTTCCTGTTGCTCTCATTTCCAGCACGTGGGTCAAGATCAGAGGCATTTTTGCCACGAAGCTAATGTAGTCTAAGCTGCAGAGCCCCTCCCTGCACGGCACCTCCAAAGCTGGGAATGGTCCCGGTGATGTGTTCACATGGTCATACTATTTTGTAAATTTTGCAGCAGATTTTTGCGGGTATGCTTTTTCTCAAAGAGGGTCCCTCAAAATGTATCCGCTTCAGGCCTCACACAACCTGGCTCTCCCTTGGTGAAGAGCGTGGGCTCTGGTTGCCTGGGTCCTAATCCCAATCACTGATTGTGTGACTGTGGGCATCTTACTTAATCCTCCCAAGTCTCACATTCATCATCTGTAAAGTGGTGATAATAGGACTGACCTTACAAGGCTGTTACAGGATTAAATGAGATATCCATGTCTGGTACCTAAAGGGGATTTCCTGAATGGAGCTATTATCCCTATTCATTTCACAAAATGTGTATATTATGGAGCTCTTGCTAGAGTCAGGCACTGGGGATTAGGAGATAAAAGACACAGCCCTGCATGCACAAACCTCATAGTCTACAGGAGGGGATATGACACATCCATAAATCATTCTAAGTTAATAAGATGTTCCAGTAGAGTTAAAAAGAAAACTCTTTGGGAGTTTAGAGAGTTTTTCATCTTTCACTGCCCTCTTCCCCTCCCTCCCTTCCTTCCCCCTTCCCTCATTTCATCTCCAGGACATTTTTACCTAGATATGTAATTATAGGACAGTCTATCAATTGCCAGTTTTCTCTGATTGTACATTTGATCTTCACATCAGCATCCGTCCATCTACATCTGCCTGCCCATCCATCCATCCATCCATCCATCCATCTGCCCATCCACCTATCTGCCCATCCATCCATCCATCCAACAAATATTTTCTACGGTGTTAAAGGCACTGTGACGTTAGACCCTGTGGTTGGAGAAGATAAAAAGTGCTCGCCCTGGAGAGCTCGGCCTGCCCACGGACTGCACTCCCCCTATTACAGCAGGACCTTCTGAGGGCAGCAAGTCCTCTAGATAGACCTACTGAGTCGGAATCTGCATTACAAGATCCCTGGGTGATTCAAATGCACCTTTAAGTTTGTGAAATGCTGGTCTAGATCTCTTTCTATGCTGGGGAGTGGGTAGAGGCTGTTATTTCTGGAGTGAGCTGAATTCAGAGACTGGAGCTTGACATCTATGAATCCTTTGGGTTCCTTCCAGGCAGCAGAGTCTATGATTCTTTCCTCTGAGCCCAAATAATTTGAGATAAGTTTCAGCGACAGACCCTTTTGTTCTAGCCTCTCCCAGGAAATTAAGTGAGAAAGGGTGCAGCCCGTGGGCATGTGCTGGCAACAGGTCTCGTCACCCAAGCCAAACAGCTCTGAAATGCAGCAGGTAGGGAATGCAGCGCCTGTGCTATGGGGACAGCAAGGGGCACCTCAGCTCTCTGTGAGGGATGCAAGTGTGGCTCTCTGTTGAGTCTCTTTCCGGAGAGGATTTTCACTGCTTGGCAACCCTTCTCCCAAGACATGGGTTAGGTCCCGAGGCTGTAGAACTGAGTCTTAAATATCTGCACCAAAGAAGAACTGGGGAACCTGAGAATCCCCAACCCTGGCTGGTCTCTGCTGGGTGGGGGCTGACCTTTCTCTTGCCAGGATGAACTTCCACGAGTGGGGAAACTAAGGCTGGGGGTGGGGGTGGGGCACACAGTGTGTCTGACAGAATGACAAGACACTTTTGCTTCCATAAACCACAAGAGGGAAAAATAACCAGCATGTAAATTGTGTTCCCACATGCCAGGCTTTTACACCTGTGCAAAGAAAGGACATCACCTCATTTAGTCCTTGCGGCCACCCTAGGATGTGGGTGCTACTTTTGCCTCCATTTCACAAAGGAGGAGACAGAGGCTCAGACGGGGTGGGATCCAGGTCTGCGTAACTTGGGATGCCCAGGCCTTTTCCACCGCGTCGTGCGTGGGTCAGCCCTGCATGGGTCATGGAGAGAAACTGCAATGGTCTCTGCTGTCCTCCAGGGACCTCTGGAAAGCCACTCGGACCCCTGTAGCACCAGAGCACAGCGTGGGCCTGCCTGGACCCCAGGGGGAAGTTTCTACATTGCCAGTATAATTTGAAATCAGTCTCAGAGAAAATATTTTCATTCAGTCCTCTCCCCCGCAAATTAGGCAAACAATGAATTTCAGATTATTTCAGAGGCAGCCTCTTTCTTTTCGTCTGTCTCTAGAGGCTGCTCATAGCTTCACCCTGGAGGAGCCCAGTGGTTTAAAGGAAAAGGGAGGGCAGTGGGGCTGGGAGATGCTGCTTTTCCTCTTAACTGTGCTGTAGATTTGAGACCATGAACATATAATACTTTGATGATTTTTTTAAAAAAAGAATCTGGCTAGAAATTAAATAGTATAGATGAAAACTTTATTACATTTATTTCCTCAGGATCAGAGAATCAGTTTAAAATCCAGTCTATTATACATGGAATAAACTCCATGCACAGCTTTAAATCTTAACTATAACAGCTCTGTCACCCACCAGCTGGGTTACCTTGGGCATGTTATTTAACCTCTCTGTGTCTCACTTTCCTCATCTGTAAAATGGGTGACAGTAATATCTACCTTTAAGGGCTGTTGAGAGGATTAGGTGACTTAATATTTGTAAAGTGCTTACAATGGTGCCATAAAAATATTGTCAGTGAAGAGAAAACGATTATTATTTCAGCCACAGGTTAAATAAATCATCACCTTCAGAATGTATGTTTTGCCATGTAGTCTACATGTCACTGATTTTTTACTGCTTCATCAACAGTGCATGTTTTTTATTCAGGTTTCAACCCCATCTTTTGCCAGTTGTGTGGGTGAGGGCTGGACCCTCACTTCTTGGCCTCAGTTACCTGCGGCGTTAAAATAGCTGCCCAGTCTGGTCCACGATGTGGTTGTGAAGGTGGGAGGGGAGAACGGTCGTGTGAGGGCTTCACCAGCCGTGCAGAGCACTGTCAGTGTAAGGGACCTGTGTCCTACAGATGCGGGACTTGTGAGAATTTTGTAGGCCCTGATGTAGTCCATGCATCTGCTCCGGGAAGGGCTGGACCATCCTGCAGGTGCAGTCCCACCCGAGTTGTGCTTTGTCATTTGCTTGGCTCATTCTGCATCTCCCTACCTGGCAGGGGAGGTCCAGTGCCCACTTTTCTCCTGCTGGTACTGAGCTTTTGCAACTCTTCAGGGATGGAATTGCAAACAGATCCCTGAAGAGGTGCAAAAGCTCAGTGCCGGGTGCAAGGAGGAGCCTGGACCAGAGGAGAGGGCAAGCCGGTTAAGGGCTTAACAGGACAACACACTGATTCCCTCTGGCAGCTACTAAAGGATGCCTTTCAGAAGTCCTGAATCATAAAATGATCCAGCTTGGACTTTATACAAGAGGTACCCTGGCAAATGCTTGCTGATGAGATCAGGGCAGCGCCCAATTTATTCAGGAAGCCAATGTGCGTGGATTGGTGAAGAAACATCACACATGTCTGTGCACAGGGCTTTATAGCAACAAAGCATCTTTTCTCATTTGACCTTCAAAACAATCCTGTGCTGTTGACCAGAGAACTGAGGCTCAGAGAAGTTGAGCAGCTTGTCCAGGGTTACACAGCTGCTAAGATGTCCACCTGGAGCTGACCCGTCTTAAACCCCTTCATATGGTCCTTTCTTCTAACTTTTATTGGCAACTTGGCAGTATATCCTCCTGCTGGATTGTCGATGCCTGTACTGGGTTGAATAGTGTCTCCCTGAGACAAGACTGGGACCCTTTGCTGCAGTGCTTGCACCTGGACAAATTTCTCCTTGAGCAACAGAATACAAAGAAACTATAAGGGACTAAAAATAACTGCACACATACACAGTTGGGGCCAAAGTAGAAACAATAAGATACAAAAAGGCCACAAACCAACTGCCATTTATCAGGTACAGGGACCAAAAGCAGGGTAATACCCATCATCCCTGTACACGGCACCACCAAGGGCGTGGGCAGACCGTCTAAGGCACCCCTCTAGCCCGACCACCATGCTGATCTGCCCCTACCCTCCCCCATTTAAGAAACCACCTGCCCTCCTTGGAGAGAGGAGAGCCGAGAGCGAGGAAAGGGCAAGTGCACACTGTTACTTGTTCTTGCTTCCTCTGCTGCAGCACAGATCCCAGTAAAGCCTTGCCTGAATTCCTTGTCTGGCCTCTTATCAATTTCTACTGATTAAAGAGTCCAAGGACCCCGGTTGGTAACACCCCAGGAATTCATGTCCACCCAGATCCTCAGAATGTGACCTTATTTGGAAAGAGGGTCATTGTAGATATAATTAGTTAAGATTGGGTCATGCTGGAGTAGGATGGGCCCTTCATCCAATAGGACTGGTGAGAAGAGACCCAAAAACAAACACACACTGAGGGAAGATGATGTGTAGACACAGAGGGAAGACGGTCGTGTGAAGACAGAGGCAGAGATTTGAGTGATGCTGCCATAGGCCAAGGGTCACCTGGGGCCACCAGAAGGGGGAAGAGGCAAGGAAGGATCCTCCCCTAGAGGCTTCAGAGGAAGAATGGCCCTGCCAATACCCTGATTTCAGACCTCTAGCCTCCAGAAACATGAGACAGTAGTTTCCGTTGTTTTTGCCGCAAAGTTTATGGTACTGTTGCTGTGATACAGTGCCAAGGGCAGGGGTTGTGTCTTATTCTTCTTTGTGTTTCTGTTTCTTCTAGTCTTGCTGTGTCCTTCCCCATCCTGGATGGTTATACACACAGAGAAGCTAAGTCCTGGCGGCTCATGCCCTCTATAGACAAGGGTTTTGATCCTTGATCTGGATTATATTTATCACAGCAAATTCACCTGCTTAATCCTATTTGGCGCTGGCTTTTTTCAATGTAACTTCTACCATCTCAGCTACTCTGAGAGTGTGCCTGTCTGCGTTTGTGGGTGTGATGGTGTCTGCGAGGGGAGGTAGGAGGTGATGTGGTCATCACACCTTGGGAACAGACTTTTGTCTGGCAGGCACTCACAGAATCCCTTGATCCATCTGTCTGGGGCTGAAGGTTTCAAGCCGGGTCCGAGGGCTCATGCTGGATCTTGCTCTGGGCTTTCAGGTGCAGGCTGGGCCAACACTGCCCGAGGATCTGATCTTGCTCAGGCTGCCACAAAAAGGGAAACATTGAGAAGGGAGGTGATCACCCAACCCCCTCCCCAAAAAGAGGCGTTTCCTTCACCAGAGTCATTGAGCCAGATCCTTGCAGATAGTTGAGTCATAATCTTTGCCTGTTTACTCTTT
Organism: Balaenoptera ricei; assembly: GCF_028023285.1. Lineage (NCBI taxonomy): Eukaryota > Metazoa > Chordata > Mammalia > Artiodactyla > Balaenopteridae > Balaenoptera > Balaenoptera ricei. The sequence goes on from NC_082646.1 coordinate 14,342,192, forward strand.
CTGTCACCGTGTCTGGACAGTCTCTTTATGCTGGGACTTCCTGCTACTTGTCCTTGTGCTGAAGTTATGTGGGGGGGGGGGGAGGGGGCGGAAGGAAGGCAGGTGAGGGGTGACTTAGAAAGAGCATGGGTTCAGTTTGAGTCCCCACGTGGTGACCTTCTAGATAAAAAAAATCATACGTAGTTATTATGGGAGAGAGGCACGGAAGCTCTCTCTCCCTGGGAGAGAACTCATTTATTTTTTTATTTTTATGTTTAATTTTTTAAAAAGTTTATTTATTTATTTTTGGCTGCGTTGGGTCTTCGTTCCTGTGCACGGGCTTTCTCTGGTTTTGGCGAGCGGGGGCTACTCTTCGTTGCGGTGCGCGGGCTTCTCATTGCGGTGGCTGCTCTTGCTGTGGAGCACAGGCTCTAGGTGTGTGGGCTTCTTCAGTAGTTATGGCATGCGGGCTCAGTAGCTGTGGCTCGTGGACTCTAGAGCGCAGGCTCAGTAGTTGTGGCACATGGGCTTAGTTGCTCCACAGCATGTGAGATCTTCCTGGACCAGGGATCGAACCTGTGTCCCCTGCACTGGCAGGCGGATTCTTAGCCACTGTGCCACTGGGGAAGCCCCAAGCACATTTATTTTTATATCTGCAGCACCAGCACAGTGCCAGGCACACAATGTGCTCAAATGTTGCTTAAGTAAATTTAGTTTAAAACATAACTGTTGCCACAGAGAAAGATACTTCTGGCAGCTGTGTGGAGGAGGGGGAGGGAGACCAGGTAAGAGGCCATTGCAATAGTTCAGGTAAAGATGGAGAAGGCCTGCATTAAGGCCTGGTCCACAGGAATGGAGAGGATGAAGGAAAGGAAGGGATATTCTTTATTAATATTCTCCTCTGTGCTGTGCCCTATGCTATGTGCTGTATGTTAGTTAAGTAATTTTGTCCTAATAACCTTGCAAACTCAGTCTCATAAATGTTCCCATTTTATGGCTGAGGGAACTGAAGTAACTGACCCAATACCACTCAACTCGTACTTGGTGGGCGGACCCAGAGTGCAAGATTGGCACAGACACTGGCCTGCCAGGATTTAGAGACATTTCTGACACTCCAAAGGACTGTCTGTGGGAGGAATTGGGGATGACTCTGAGGTTTCTCTGTGGGTGATGGAGTTATGGTGGGCCATTGACAGTTGGGTTCATTGGGTTGACCCTATTGCAAGAGGGGATGCTTTTAGATTGTTTGCATCCAGGCTTTGCCAAATCCCGCAGACGAGCATTTATTGACAATGCTGGTGCCTCTGGCTTGACTGAGTGCTTCTGGCCGCAGAGTGACGCTTAAGGAGAGGCTGCTTGGCTCCTGGAAGCCACTCTGCCTCAGTGGGGTTGCCCGATGTGGACAGCGCTGCCAGGTGGCAGAAGCTCACTTCCTCGCCCCAGGGTCCCTGCTTCTTCTCCTTTGAGTAGATTCATCTCCCACCTGAAAGGCCGTCAGTGAGCAGCCCTTCTGTCAACATGCACACAGTCCTGGATGCCCCTCACATCATCGCCTTCATCTTCTCCCTGCCCATTACCCAGAACCAAAGTTCTTGAACCTGGAAGTCTCCGGCCCAGACTGTCCCTAGACCTCATCCCAGGCTCTGTGGGAATCTCTCATTCATTAGCCATTTACTGAGCACCTGTAGTCTGAGGACACACGGGTGAATCAGGCACCTTACCTGCCCCCCACAGCTCTCCGACATGGTGGGGAGGGCACCGTGATCTGCCGGGGAGGCCGTGCAGAGAGTGCAAACTGAGCTGGAGGCCGGCAGCCTCCCCAGAGGAGGTAGCATTTGAGCTGAGCTTATGAGGATGAGCAGGACGTGGTCAGGTAGAAGAGTAAGGGCCACAGGGGAGGAGAGCATTCACAGCACAGAGGAGGCTGTGTGTTTGGGGAGCGGGCTATTAATTCCACAAATATTTACTGAGCACCTTGTCTCTGCCAGCCTTGGGCTGGGGCGGGGAAGATACGTGATACGTGACCCTGATGAAACTCACGAGACATCTTCTTTTGCAGGACCTGTGCACAAAATGAGGAATTTGGACGCAGGTCCATGTACTAGTCTTAGAAGTTCCCAAACTAGGGTTCTTAAACCCAGGGATTATGCAAGAGGATCCACTGGGATAGGAGAAAAAAATATTGAAACTTCAATATTGAAAAATATTGAAATATTTATGTGTATTTTTAAACTAAAAACAAAGAAACTTTGAGCTTTTCTAATATTTGCTGTGTGAGTTGATCCAGGTCCCCACACTTAGCCCCTATGTCACGCATGTTGTGTGTCCGAGGGAAGTGGGGGATGGGGAGTTCCATGACAACGGGCAGAGGGGTCCTTCCATCTTCATTCCCTTTTGCGACACACACATGCTCATGAAGTGGATTTATGGGTGATCTCATCTAGTTTTAACTAAACTGACCCTCACACAATGGACAAGGTGCTTAGCTATTTCCTGAAAAGACATTGGAGGTTGGAGAGAAGGCCGTGGTCCAAGTACATGCAGAAGGCAAGGGATTGGCATGACTGTTGCTCCCAAACTCTTTTTTTTTTTTTTTTATGTATGATTTTTCTTATATATTTTTATTTATATATTTTTAATTAAAAAAAATTTTTAAACATCTTTATTGGAGTATAATTGCTTTACAGTGGTGTGTTAGTTTCTGCTGTATAACAAAGTGAATCAACTATACGTATACATATATCCCCATATCCCCTCCCTCTTGCATCTCCCTCCCACCCTCCCTATTCCACCTTTGTGATCTAGGTGGTCACAAAGCATGGAGCTGATCTCCCTGTGCTATGCAGCTGCTTCCCATTAGCTATCTGTTTTACATTTGGTAGTGTATATATGTCCATGCCACTTTCTCACTTCGTCCCAGCTTACCCTTCCCCCTCCCTGTGTCCTCAAGTCCATTATCTACATCTGCGTCTTTATTCCTGTCCTGCCCCTAGGTTCTTCAGAACCATTTTTTTTTTAATTCCATATATATGTGTTAGTGTACGGTATTTGTTTTTCTCTTTCTGACTTGCTTCACTCTGTACGACAGACTCTAGGTCTATCCACCTCACTACAAGTAACTCAGTTTCGTTTCTTTTTATGCCTGAGTAATATTCCGTTGTATATGTGCCACATCTTTATCCATTCTTCTGTCGATGGACACTTAGGTTGCTTCCATGTCCTGGCTATTGTAAATGGTGCTGCAATGAACATTGTGGTACATGTGTCTTTTTGAATTATGGTTTTCTCAGGGTATATGCCCAGTAGTGGGATTGCTGGGTCATATGATAGTTCTATTTTTAGTTTTTTAAGGAACCTCCATACTGTTCTCCATAGTGGCTGTATCAATTTACATTCCCACCAACAGTGCAAGAGAGTTCCCTTTTCTCCACACCCTCTCCAGCATTTATTGTTTGTAGATTTTTTGATGATGGCCATTGTGACCAGTGTGAGGTGATACCTCATAGTGGTTTTGATTTGCATTTCTCTAATGATTAGTGATGTTGAGCAACCTTTCATGTGTTTGCTGGCCATCTGTATATCCTCTTTGGAGAAATGTCTATTTAGGTCTTCTGCCCATTTTTGGATTGGCTTGTTTGTTTTTTTGATATTGAGCTGCATGAGCTTCTTGTATATTTTGGAGATTAATCCTTTGTCAGTTGCTTCATTTGCAAATATTTTCTCCATTCTGAGGGTTGTCTTTTTGTCTTGTTTATGGTTTCCTTTGCTGTGCAAAAGCTTTGAAGTTTCATTAGGTCCCATTTGTTTATTTTTGTTTTTATTTCCATTTCTCTAGGAGGTGGGTCAAAAAGGATCTTGCTGTGATTTATGTCATAGAGTGTTCTGCCTATGTTTTCCTCTGAGAGTTTTATAGTGCCTGGCCTTACATTTAGGTCTTTAATCCATTTTGAGTTTATTTTTGTGTATGGTGTTAGGAAGTGTTCTAATTTCATTCTTTTACATGTAGTTGTCCAGTTTTCCCAGCACCACTTATTGAAGAGGCTATCTTTTCTCCATTGTATATTCTTGCCTCCTTTATCAAAGATAAGGTGACCATATGTGCATGTGTTTATCTCTCCCTCATTTTTTGGATGGGCTCCTCATTACCTTCCTGTCTTGAGTTAAAAACTGTAACAATCTAATCAATATCAATGGAAGCTGATTAGAAGTATTCAAAATTACCAGGATAATTTGAAATATAGATTCAAATTTTCTGATGTTAGTAATACTCTTTCTTTAAAGGTTGGTTGTCCTTCAGGTATTGGCTAATGATGGTAGAACATGGAAACATAATTTATACATAAATAAATATACATATGTTAGAGGTGGGTGCCAAAATTATTTTGTTATCGACAAACATCAAAGAGGCTTGGAGACCACAGCTCTAGGCACTAAGGAGCCAGTAGAAGTTGTTCAAGTAGGGATGACTTTTTGCTCTTTGTTTTATTAATTTTGGAAAACTCCCCCTGGCAGCAGTGTGGAGAGATGGGGGTAGAGACACTTGTAGGGGGCTGTTGGCTGAAGTCCAGGTGGGAGGAAGAAACCAGGAGAGCAGAGAGAAATTTTACACATGGTTGGATTTGATGACTAAGTAGATTTGGAGAACAAGGCAGGGGGAGGATGCAGGGAGAGTCTCAGTTCTCTGAGTGACTGGGCAAATAGTGGTACCATTTACCAAGGGGGTGAACAATTGGGAGGGGTAGGTTTGGGGAGAAAGATAAAGAGTCTGAATCTGAACAGGTTGAGTCAGACATGCCAATGAGAACCCTGGCTGGAGCTGTCCCACTTGGTCATGCTTCTGGAGGTCTGGGGGCTGCAGACACCCCTTCCCCAGGCACGGCCCTGAGTGAGTGATGGTGAGGGTAGTGGCTGAAGGACATGAAATGGGTCAATCGGGCAGTAATGGTGACTTCTGTCCAGTCTTCCTGATTTTAGCCTGGCCCCTTGGCTCCATGTCCCAGGGATCAGACCCAGACCACTCCCATATTTCACTTCTGGGAACCACTCAAAGTGTAGGTACCCTTGTCTTCTTCCTCCTCCAAGCCATCTTGGATGGTGACCAGGCTCCTAGCCACGGTACTCCAGGCCAAAGTCATTGGGAAAGGCTGGTTAGGCCGGGTGTGTCCTTGTTGTCATCTTCTGGTGCTAAGATAAACAAAGTAAAATGCAGGGAAGGAGCTGGGTGGGGTGGGATGGAGTGTGGGTAACCTGCAGCTGCCAAGGTAGGACAGGTGTGGGACCACTGAGAAGGGCTCCACTGGGGGTCATGCTTTAGAACAGATGTATTTCATTCTCTCCTGGTCTGGTCAATTGGGATATCTGGGCTTTCCCAGTTCAGCATACTTGACAAAGATTCCGCCTAGGGCTCAACGTGGAGAAGGTTACCAGTTTTATCAGTGATGACTCTGGGGATGAGCCCCTGGAACCACCAGTCTGAACCTCTGGCAGGACCTTGGGGTCTGTGTATATGGGGGTGGGGTGGGTGTGTGGTCAGTGGCAAGTTGGTGCCTATCTTATCTCCCACTTCGGTATTTTTCTTTGGAAGGGAAAAGAAGAGAGCTATAGATAGGCAGAAAGACTGAGTAATTAAGAATAGAGTAGATATAGAAATAAAAACAAAGATGGAGATGAGAGAGAGACAGGAGAGACAGAAATCAGGAAGGAGAGCAGAAAGATATATAGAAAAATACCGACTAGAAGAACAGAACGAAGAGTGGAATGAAGACAGAGGGAAGACAGAAAGTGAGGGAGATGGGCGGGGAAACAGATGGAGGCTGAAGAAGTGGCAGAAACTCAGAGACACGGAGGAGAGAGAGGGCATGTGGAGGGAGGGATGGAGAGAGGCCTGCTTGGATGAAGCCCTTGCCCTCCTCCTTCCTTTCTTCCCTCCCCATCTGCCTGGTTCTCAATCACAAAATCAAAAGAGTCAGAGCCCCAGTGAACGGCCTGTTTCCCTTCCTGACACCCAGCTGGGCTGCGGGAAGAGGTCAGAGGCTGCTGTCACCTTTGCTTCTGCTGGGAAGGGGCCCTCCAGCAGGGTCTGGAGAGGAGGCAGACTGACCTGGGGTCCTGGCCCCTGTGAACTGAAGAAGATGCCTGCTTTGATGTCTTAGCTCTGGGTGGTTCCCCAGACTTCTGCTTTTCTTTGTGATGGAACAGAATTAGAAGTCTGTGTGGTGGAATTGTTCAGAGGGGGAGACTGAGTTGTAATGAACTTGGACCCAGGTGGTGCATGGGGTGGGAGCGCTTGGTGACAGTCACACCCCATGCGAGGTGACCGGCGTTGTTACTTGTACACCAACAGCCAGGCTGTGGGCTGTGAAGGCGGGAAGCCCCTGAACGGTGAGGGCTGCTATTGTGAAGTCAACTCATAATGGGAAGAGAAACGCCATCTTGGAGGCCCAGGGAACAGAGGTGACTCTGGCTTAGTCAGTGACACTCACACGTCTAAAGAAAGAAAGTATCCACAAAAGGGGGATCCCGGGGTACAGAGGATCCAAACCAGCCCAGATCAGAGGATGGGGCCTGGGAGTGGTGGGCACTAGCAGGTTCTGCTTACCTCTTAGCCTCTGTGGAAGCTACTGGTGTTTGCGGGCCCTATCATTCATTGGCATAATAGTAGCAAGAAATGCCACTTAGTGAGTGAGCACTTATCAGGCTCTGCTGAATGCTTTATGTGGCTGTGTCATCCTATGCTGACAATAATCGTGTGAGGTGGGCATTATCTCCAACATTTTACAGGTGGGAAATCAGGCCCAGATCTGAGGTTTGCAGCCGGCTCCCAGAGACCAAAGTCTGGTCTCTTGACCTCTCCCTTCTTGGAGGAGCTGGGGACGAGGGTGATGCGGACTCAGAACCCAGGCCCTCTTCAGCCCCTTAGTCATCCGCACTGAATGGGGGCAGGGTGAGTCTGTCACGGAGATGGTGATGCAAGCAGTCCCATCTCTGGACAAGCAGATATTAGAACAAGTGACTCAGCAGAAGTGGCGCCTCTGGGAGGCTCTGCTGGCCCTGGGGGCTCCCCATCGGAGTCCCCCAAACCTTCATCCAGAACCACTGTGATGGGAGGACACAGAGCTGGAGGAGTAGCATGGAAGTGCTTCCTCTGTCGCTTCCTCTTGGATCAATAAGGGGAAATTAAAGGGTGGCCAGCGTGGATGTCTGCCTGGGAGCTGGTGTGTCTGTCCTCAGGGCTGAAAAGAGATCTGCAAGCCAGTTTGGAGCCAGATTCCAGGGGGCCTGGAGCTGGCAGCTAACCAGAGGGAGAGACGGGGGAAAGGGATCGCTAAGGGCAAAGAAAAGAGGAATCCCTCTAGACTCCAGTTCTGTAGAGGGGGCTCCAGCCAACCAGTGGCAGCTGCTTTCTCCCCACCTGGGACCCAAAGGGTGCATAGGATCCTATGCTTGGAAGGGAAAGGAGGCCAAGGACAGTCTCTCAGGGGAGCAAGGCAGCCACCTTTTGGGTTTCCACCACGAATGCTTCCCAGGACTGCCTGCGCCCCCCGTCTACCCTCCTCTGCCAGCCAAGGACAGCAGATTGGTTATAGCATTGGCTGCAGCAAAACAGAGCTGCAGCAAAAGGCTGACTCATGCCTTCCAGAGCCAGAAGATCTTATCTGAGTATTTCCCAGCTCCTTCGTCAGCACTAGGAATTCATCGCAAGAGGGCTGTTGCGGCTGGAGGTGGTGAGCCAGGGTGTTTACACTCAGGAATGGCAAAGGCTGGAACTCCCACTGGTGAAGGAGGCCCTCAGCGTCCCTGCGCATCCCTGATGACCAGGGTGGAAGTGAGATGAGTTGTCTGGGCTCTGGGTGGAGGCTCCAGGCAGGCTTCCCGGGGAGGAGGCGTGAGTGTGGGTGAGATTTGGGAGAGCCCCTGGAGCGTGGGAACTGGGTCAGTGGCTGGGGGCCCTGGCTGCCTCCCAGCCGGCCCCTCCTTCTTGTCCCACACAGGTGGGTGCAGGTTTGTCTGCCAGGGCGGTGCGTCCTCCGCCTCTCCCGACAGGCTCCAGAGCTCAGGGTGAGGAGATAAAATGCTAAGCAAATTCTTCTCGACCCACTGCCTGCAGGTTCTCAGCTTGGTTTGGCTCAGCAAGTATTCTGCTGCCATATTCCCTGTCACAGGAGGGGTGGAGGTCGCGATCCCCAGCAGGACCCCGCTGCTCCGGGTGGGACCGCAGTTCTATTTGAGCTTACCCACAAGGGGTTGAGAACCTCGCCCTGTGCCCCAGATCTGGGCACTCCTAACGATGCTCCAAGGCTTCTTCTGGGCCCAGAGTGAGGCAGAGTCGGGGTTGGGGGTGGGGAGCCCAGAATGTTTTCCCAGGGGAAGCAGCAAAGGAATGGAGACGAAGTCACATCAAGAGGGCCCACCGAGGCCAGGGGATCCTGAGGGCCCCAGTGCACTCCAAAGCCTCAGGGAGGCTTCTTGGCAATGGAGCTCCCATGACATATTTTTGTATTTTTAACAACGGAGGCAAACTTCCTTTCACACGTTTTCTCATTTACACCTTAAGGCACCCAGGAGGTGGGCCTTATAAGGCTGCTCATTGTTTCAAACCGGGAAGGTGATCCCTTAGTAAGTGGCTGAGCCTAGACCCCAACGGGTCTGAGTATTCCACGCTGGGGGTGTTTCCCTTCCTCCAGCACATTTGATAGAAAACAGCACTCCCCTCCCCAGACCGAGGCCCACCGTGCACGTGTCCCAGGCTTCTTCACAGGTGACAGGGCTTCACATTCGTGTCCTCACCTCCTCAGTCCTCACATTATCTCTGGGTGACGGGATGACATTTACTTTGAAAGAGTCCCAGGGCCCTCTCAGGTTCTCACACCTTTACAGGATGGCTGGGGTCTCCCAGAGGTTTCAGTGCCCCACCCTGTGAACTGGGCAGAGGCTGAGCCCAGAACCACCAACCTGGGATGGACATCGCCGTGGAAGAGCTGCGAGGGCCCCGCCCCTCTAGATGAGGTTCCTGCCCTGTGAGAGGAGCAGGTGGAGGCCTGGGCCAGGAGAGAGGCCTCACCCCAGCTATGCCAGGGGCTCTGATGACATTTCTGCTCAACTTGTGACTTGCCCTATTTGTCCTATCTTGACCTCTCTCCTGGTTCCCTTTAGTTACCAGCAAAACCTCAGAAGCACAGTGCTCTATTTTAGGGACAGGAAAGTGGGAGAGATGCTCTGAACCTGCTACCGCCTCCTTGGCAGGACCCCTCCCCCCATTTCCTCCCCAGGTCCTCAAAGTTGAGGTCATGGTCTAATAATTCCAGAGAAATCTGGCCTGGAGGCAGGACACACTCAGCAACCCAGGCTTCGAGTGATGGGTGGACCCAGTCGGGGGCTCCACCAGCTCTCGACTCCCCTACTTGTTTCTGAATTTTCTCGTGTTCTTACAAGTGGGTTTCTGGTTTGGTCCCTATTCCAAGCCCTTGTTCCAGGATTCTGCCCTCAGGCTGCCCTGATCCCTGGCACTTGCCTCTCACCCACCTGTTGGGCATGCCATCCTGAGGTCCATCATCCCTCCTTGTACCCAGGCCATGGCTGCCTGCTGGACCCCTGCCCACAGCTGCTCCACCTGCCCAGGACCCCCTCCTTGGGTCCATTTCCAGCTCTGGTCCCTTCCCCACAAGCCTGGCCCTGGGGTGAATACTGAACCTGAGACTGGGCGGGGAGGAGAGAAACCTCAAAGGAAGGAGGGGTGGACCCAGGAAGGGGGGACAGCGGACCACCCAAGGGCTGCAGGGGGACTTAGCAGCCAAAGCGAGCCCAGGAGGGGGCCCCTCTGCTTCAGGGACACTGCCCTCCTGGCCTCCAACATAACAGCCCTTGTAACAGGGTGGCTGGCCTAGGGAGTGGGTGCCTGAGATATTTTTTTAAAACAATTATGAAACGTGTTTTAATTCAGGAGGACTAACTCCCAGCTAGGTCACAGGGTCAATAGAGTTTAATCCCCTGCCTGTGGTTACCCTACTCTTGTGGCCAGGTATCAAATTATAGGCTTAGATCAACTGAAGATGGAAATGTAATGATTTATTTTTAAGCCGTTCAGGTTTAATTCCACAAAAATTGTACCACAAATCAGGTATTATTGGGATTACTCGAGAAAAGGAAAATAGGGGTGATTTTGGATCTGATAAATATTTGACTCACGTTCCACAGGTGGACCCCTTCCATTGGGCCATTGGTTACCATGCATATGGCTTCCACCCTGACCTACTGTAGGCCTTGCCTTTGAGATGCGGATGATGCAGGACTCTGTGCATGGGGGCAAGTACAAGTCAGGTGTGAGCCTTTGGCCATGCTGAATGCTCATTACCTTTTCCTGTGTTATTACTAATCATCTTAGTGATAGCATCTCCTCAGACTGCTGGGAGGGAAGGAGGTGGGGAGAGGCTGGTGCCAATCGGATCTAGTACAGTGTGTGTGTGCGCGTGCACCACACCTGGCCAGCAAAACACCAACCCTGGAGTGAGCCAACAACCACCTGCACCCTTCCTGCACCTGGGATGCTGAAAAAAGCTCCTTCAGGCTCCCGGATGTGACCACAGCAACGGCATTGGCTCCAACTCCCAGCTGAGCTCTCCCCACCCCGTGGCCACCTCTCTGTGCGTCCATGGTCAGCTCTCTCCCCGCGGTGGCTCTCCTCAAGTTCCCCATCGTGCTGCCCTCCAATACTCTCAACAAACATCCTGACTTCCTATAGCACAGAGAAGTAGAGAGCCTCAGACAGGAACCCTTCAGCTTCCTGCCTCTCCTTACTCCTTCCACAACCACAAACGCATCTCTATCCAAACCCTCCCTGCTTTCCCTTCAGCTGCAATGGAAGAATGTTCTTCATGTCCTCACAGCCTTCTGAACTCCTCTCTCTCCTCCTGAAGAAAGTGAGCATCAGTTAGCAGCTCCTTCTGTGTCTTCGCCGTCTCCCTTTCGACAGCGCGCACCTCTGTCCAAGTCTTCCTTCTTGCAAACGCATCTCCCCTGACTCGACATCCTGCTCTATAGCTCCGCTGCCAGGTCGCTTTCCCTCCCCCCACCGCTCAGCTTGGGGAGAATGGCCAACTCCTGTCACCTTCACCTCTCATGGACGTGCGGCCTTTCTCTTCTGCCCCCTTCTCCACCTGCATTCACTCCACTGCCCACGGTGGCCTGGCCCCTGCCCACCTCGTTCCACCAGAACTGCTTTTGCCGAGGTCCCCGATGACCTGTGTGTTGTGACCTCTGGCGATGGTGTGCGATGATCTGCACAGTCTCCTCCCTCGACTGCCCTCCTGCTGGCTGGACCTTCCCTGTCTCCTCGGCCTTGTGTGTCAGCATCCCTCAGGGCTCCCTCTGTGACCCACTCTTTTTCTTGCTTATATTCTCTCCCTGGGGATTTCATCCACTTCCAAGGTTGCTCCTATCACCTGGGTGCTGATAGCTCCCAAATTAAGCTTTCTAGTCCAGAGAACTCTCTTAAGCAATAAATCTCTATCTCCATTGCCCAGTGGGCATCTGCTCTGGAGGGTCTGAGAGTACCTGGAACCCAACCGGGCCAAACAGAATTGCCTTCTCCTATGTCCTCATTTTGCTCAGTGGCCACTGCCATCCACCCCGTTGCCTACAGCAACATCCTAAGAGTCGTCAGGCTGCCCCCTCTTCCTAGTTCACTGCACCCAGTTGATCACCAAATGCTGCTGACCCTCCCTCCTCAGTATCACCTCCCCGTCTCCCCACTGCCCCTGCCCTCGACCAGGCTCTGTTGTCTCTCTCTGGGATGACACGGCTGCCTAAAGGGCTCCTTGGAGAATACCTCCCCACACGGTGGCTGCAGTGACCCTTCTAAGGAGCCAGCATCATCATGCCTCTCCTTGATGGAGCAGCGAGGCCCCCACGACCTGCGCTCGGCCACCGCTTGACACTCAAAGCCTCTGACTGGCTACACTGAACCCTGAGTGCCCCACGGTCCCTCCTGCCTCTCAGCCCTCAGCTTAGAGCAGCTTCTTCCTTCATCACGTCCCCTGCTTGGCCCCTGACTACTAGGTCTTTCTTTACAACTCAGTGCAGATGGCACCTCGTCCAGGAACGTGTCTTGGACACCACCCAAAATCAGGGCTCTGTGCTGGGCCCCGGTGCTCTCAGAGCCTCCATGCTCACGTCCAAAAGCACTTACTCCCAGGAATAATCACTAGTAATACTTCAACTCCTCTGTCTTCCCCACCAGAGGTCTAGGGCTGTATCTCTTTTTTTTTTTTTTTTTTAATTTTTTTTATTTATTATTTATTTATTATGTTTATTTTTTTTTGGCTGTGTCGGGTCTTCGTTTCTGTGTGAGGGCTTTCTCCAGTTGCGGCGAGTGGGGGCCACTCTTCATCGCGGTGCGCGGGCCTCTCACTATCGCGGCCTCTCTTGTTGCGGAGCAGAGGCTCCAGACGCTCAGGCTCAGTAGTTGTGGCTCACGGGCCCAGTTGCTCCGCGGCATGTGGGATCTTCCCAGACCAGGGCTCGAACCCGTGTCCCCTGCATTGGCAGGCAGATTCTCAACCACTGCACCACCAGGGAAGCCCTAGGGCTGTATCTCTTATTCCCATATGCTCAGACTGTTTGTCAAAAAAATGGTACATGATTACTGAATAAATAATCAAAGAGGGCTTCCTGGAAGAGGCAATTATTAAGTAGTATTTTGTAGGCAGACAGGAAATGGTGTGAAAAGGAGGCTGTGAATGAACTGTATAGAGCAGGAGTGTCTAACTCAGATCCTTCAGGAGCTAAGAGACACTGGGAGGAATGACGACAGATGGTCCCCGACTTACAATGGTTCGACTTACGATGTTCCAACTTTACGGTCGTGCAAAAACGATACTCATTCAATAGAAACTTCGAATTGTGAATTTTGATCTTTTCCCGGCTAGCGATGGGCTGTACGACTATACTCTCTCGTGATGCTGGGCAGCAGTAGCTCCCACTCAGCCACGTGATCCTGAGGGTAAACAACCAGTACGCTCACAACCTTTCTGTACCCAGACAACCGGTGTGTTTTTCACATTCAGTACAGTATTCGATATATTACATGAGATATTCAACACTTTATTTTCAACTAGGCTTTGTGTTAGATGATTCTACCCAACTGTAGGCTAATGAAAGTGTTCTGAGCACGTTTAAAGTAGGCTAGGCTAAGCTATGGTGTTTGGTAGGTTAGGTGTAGTAAATGCATTTTTTTAAGTAAATGCATTTTTGTCTTATGATATTTTCGATTTACGATGGGTTTAGTCAGGACGTAACTCCATTGTAAGTCAAGGAAGAACTGTACATATATTTAACAGTGGGCGGGGAGACACCAGCAGAAGGCATGCTCCGTCGAAAGGCATCACGTTCAAGTATGAATGCAACACTGCACAGGCTGAACAAAGCACAGTGGTTTGCTGTCCTTGATTCCAGGTGGCCGGGCTGGGGGTGGTGGCAGGACTGTGTGGTCCAGAGTGAGGAAGGCTGTTGGAATAGAGGAGCTGGTGAGCTCCTTCAGAAGGCAGGAAGTAGGGCCTGACTTTGCTATGCCGAGTCCTGCTGTGGGACTGGGTCTCACAGCTCATCCTGGCTCTGGCACACATCCCAGGTGTCTTGGAGGCCCTTGGAAGCCACAGGCAAGAGTGTCAGCCCAGAGACACAGGAAGCAGGATGGCCTCCCCTTTTCTTCTCTGAGACCTCCTGGACAGATGTGGAGATCACCATCACTCAGGGGAACTGGGTCCAGGGTGGGGTCTCTGGAACCACGGGTGAGATGAGTCCTCATAGCCCGTTACAGGCCAGGGAATTACAGAAATTGTACGACTTGAGCCTCCACGTGAATAAGACCCTGGTGAACACATTGCTCTTGGGGGTGGGGGGTGTCAAGCATCTGTGCAGGTCGTCCAAGGATTGGGCCCCGCCTGCCGCCTCTAGTTCTTGGGGAAGGTGCTGGTGGCCATTCAGCCACGAGGGGGCGCGCAGGCTCCAGGAATGCTTTCTCAGGGCTCAGCTTCCTGGAGGAGCGGAATAAGGTATCAGGAGGGGTGGCCAGAGGGTGAGAGCAATGACTGCAGCTGGGATCTAGGACTGAACTTGACCTTTGAACATCACTCTGTCACTTTCATTGGTTCATTTATTCAAGAAACATTTGCCCAACACCTGGGAGGGGCCAGCTCTGAGCTGGTGGGCTCTGGGGACCCAAATCAGAGAAGCTCGCCTGGACCCTGGAGGAGCACACAGTCTGGGCAGGGAGGCGGACTCTCAAAGCTGACGTTTCCCCGGGACGGATTTGTGCTGTGACAGAGGGGCGTGCTGAGTGCAGTAGGAGCACCCAGGAGGGAGGGTTGATTTTGCTTGGGACTTGGCAGACAGAAGGCTTCCTACCGTTGGTAGTATTTGCTGTGGGTCTGAGCAGTAGTGCAACAGGCTGAAAAGTTAGGGAAAATGCACTCCTGGCTGGGGGATGTCCTGAGCCAAGACGTGGAGGCCTGTCCAAGTTGGCTAGACAGGTGGACATCCAGGGGGAGGAGGCTGGCTCGTGGAGGGCATTGGCTATCAAGCGGGGAGTGATGGGAGCTTATCTCTGAGGAGAGAAGAGTCCTATTTGGGATCCAGAGCAGCCCCAGGTTTTGTGGGGGCCTGAAGTTTAAACAGTTTTGGAGGCTTTGTTAAAACAAGAATATAGGAATAAGTACCAAATTAGATAGAGGGGCTTGGAAGGGTCTGTGCAGGTAAGGGGGCTGGCACCTAAGCTTATTAGCTTCGTGGAGAAACCTGGCGGCAAACTGCTTCTACTCTCTCCCTCCTTTCTCCCTTCTGGCGAGCCCTGGACTCATGAGCAGCTAGTCAAGGCTGGATTCAGGAAACCAGAGTCTGGGGTCGCCTCTGGAGGAAGAGAGGCAGAACTGCTTTGCTGGGGGGAGGCGAGCTGAGTGGATGACTTTTCACATCGAATCTATGCACATAGTGCCCCGAAATTTTTCCAAGGGGTGCCTTGAATCTGACCACAACTCCTGTTAGTGCTTCAAGTAATACACAGGTGTGGAGGCTTTGCCCGTTGGCCAAATGCTTTCACCTGTGTCATTCTCACCCCATCCCGGTGAGGCAGGTAAACTGTTCCCTCCACCGAGGCTCAGGATTGTGCCGAAGGACACCTGGCACGGCTGAACCACCGGCAAGTGGGACTTCATACCCTGCTTCCCGCCGGTGCCCCTCGTTCACTAATATTTAAACCCAAGGTTGCACTATTGGGCCCCTGTACAGGGAACTGATTCACTGTAGAAGTGAAACCACAGATGACTTGGCTGGCTTTGGTAGTTTCCCCCACTTCCTGCATGGGCTCAGATGGTAAGGGCAGGCACACGTAGGGTGGAGCTGACAGTTTTTTTTTTCACCCCGTCTATCTGCGCTGTGGTGAGAGAGGGTTCTCACTTTTACCCCCTTTCTGGGCTGTTGGGAGAGCTCACACCTGGGTAAAACCTCCATCTCAGGCTGTCACCCAGGCAATGGATCTCTGAGACTCAGCACTGATTTGCATGATCTTCTGAGGGATCTGAAGCCTGTGTTTAAGTCTCAGCCAGCACAGGGGGAGGAGAGAGGTGCCTCCTAATTCCAGCAACTTTAATCAAGCAGTACTGAGCATCTGCTTGTTAGACGCGGTGCTAGCCCCAGCAGGATAGAGCTGAATCAGCCATGCCCCTGTCCCCACGGCTCACTTCAGCATCTACCTGTGCCAGGTATTGACCTGGGTGGGGAGACGCGGAGATAGATGAGCAACTGTGCACCTGGGCAGGGGGAGCTCACAGTCTGATTCAGGGTCTCAGCAGAGAATGGTGAAAGGTATAACATAGTCTGTTCAAAACTGGGAAGGATACGTTCTCTACTTTTGTGCCCCAAGCTGGAGTGGGAGGCAGAACCTTGACGTCCACTGATTTTTCTTGGCACAAATGCGCCTGCTTCTACTTCCCTCATGTATCCCCACCAAAGTGGGTAGCAGAACCCACTCTCCTGCTTCCACAAATGGCAAGAATCAGAAATGGGAGAATGGAACGAGTCAAAGTATATTCCTGCTCCTGGAGAAGCCCTTTTGCAGGGATTTATAGGAAGTAGACGGGATGGGAATGGATTAGGGGAGGTCAGCAGAGCAATTTCCTCCAAACGGTGCACAAAGGATTGGGAGGCTCTGGTCTTGGGGTTGGTACACATTGGGGTGACAAGAGGAAGAGAGAGATGGGAATCATCCAAGTATTCAGATATTTCTAGATGCTTCAAGGCCAGATCCAGAAAACCGCAAAGCCTTTGAACTTGTAACCGTACAAAGCAGCCCTGGTTTATCCTATTTTCTGCAACCTGCATGAATCAGCCTGTGCTTATGACCAGGAAACAAGAGTGGGGAGGGCTGGAGGATTGGGTGAAAAGGAGGCCGTGAGGTAGAAGGCCCCCGGGGGTGCTTGGGATGAGTGCTCACACTGTGTGCATGTCAGCTGTCTCCTCTCCTCCTCCTCCTCCCCTCAAAGGTCTGGCAGAGATCAGCAAGAAGAGTCAAAATGTAAAAGCCAACTTGCCCTTGAACTTTCCCAGAAGCTACAGGAGCCTGGAGACAGCAAGAGTGGCTGATGGTGGGTGTGGCCGGCTAGGTGCCAGTGCCCCAGCTCACCTGGGCCAGGCATGACTTCTGGCCCATCTGAGCAGAGACCTGGCTTTGTCCGGACAGGGGCCTCAGCATGGGTTCCCCTGGCTGGCCCTGCAGCACCCCTTTCTTGCAGGCTTTGGAGCTTGGGAGCCTCTGGGGCCACCCCGTGCCTGAGACACTACTTGGGAGAAGGAAGATGCTCTGTGATTCCCCAAAGCCCTTTTCCTCTTACCTCACGTGAGCCTTGCAAAGATGCTATGAGGTGTATACCACTCATTAGCACTTCATTTCACAGAAGACAGACTGGAAGTTCAGAGTGGTCACCCACGATTGCACAGCTGGTGTGTGCTAGGGCTGGGGCTCCAGTGTAAAGTCTCTCTGAAGGCAAGCCCTGTGCTCCTTCCAGGACTCTTGACTTTATAAATCTCCCCATGCCTTCTCCTCCCAAGGAGCCTGGGCCCCTTGGAATCCTCCAGGCCCCGGAGACCCCACTATAGTATGAGGTGGTTTGAACTCAGTGGCACAGGTCACCCCCCAACAAACTCCCCAGCCCTCCCCCCTCAGCATCTAGTTGGGGAGGTGCAGTTTACGTAGAGAAAGTGCTGACAGCAATTCAGGCAGGCATAGTTAGTGAGTAATGTAGATGTATATAGTAGCCACGTTTTTTGATCCTGCCTCCTGGCCACGAACAATTTTGAGTGTTCACGCTGCTATTTATGTATTTATAAATTGTATTTGTACTTATACGCTAGTGTATACGAACATTATAAAACACGCAGAAAAAAATATAAATTAAAAATAAGAAAGGGAAAACACACACAAGGGAAGTTGAGTGAAATAACACTTTTTTGAGTTAAAAAATGTATTTTTGGTTACAAAAGTGGTGTATTATGATTATTGACCGAACTGTTATGGTTTTTACTTGTTCTTTTTTGCAGCTCTTCAGCCTGAGCTGTAGGCATGAGGTTGTGGGTAAGAAGGAAATATGAGGGGCAAGTTCCCCCTCCCCTGTTCTGGCCCAGGGCCTGTGACATTTTATTCCTTTAGGACATGTTCTTTCCCAGAAGGTGTCTCTTTCTCTTCTGATGCCTCATCCCCAAACACCTGTACCATTATTAATATTTTTCTTAAACCTGTGTCACCTTTTAAAATTAAATGCCTCCTTTGACCTTGTCCTAAGCAATAAAGTTCACAAAATCCAGATCTGATGTGCTAATTCTCCTTCTGAAACACAGTAAAATAAATGCATAACTACTTAATTAAAAACGGCCCCAGGAACTACTATAATCATCTCCTGTATTACCAGCGGATGCACCCACACTCTGGGGAGCACTGATGTGGAGGGAGGGAGAGAGAGTCCTAGGCTACTGTTCCATCTGACCCTGAAAGGTCACCTCCTAAGCGACCATTGACAGGCCTTGAAACACTCCGGGAGGGATGCTTTCTCTGTTCCACCCTTCCCAAGACACAGACCCTATCCAGTGAACCTTAGGCACTCAATCTGGTGCCCTGGGGTGAGGGTGGAGGGCCGCAGTGATTCCCAGCTCACAGTAGTCATTTGCTTAACCTGATGTAAAGGGATCTTTGCCTGGACTCCCCCGGGGTGAGTGACCACAGCTTATACTCCAGACTGGGAGAGGCTGAAATGTTTTATTTGCTTCTCCTGTTCATGGGTCCAGGCTCTTCAAGCAGAGGCCCACCTCTCCCAACCCTTGGTCTCTGGGTAGGAAAGTCTAAGGTCTGGGGTCCCCTGGCTGCAGATGTGCTACAAATGCCACCCCCTAGATGGCTTCTTGGCTTTACTGGGACACCACTGAGACTCCATTCAGGAAGAGCCAGGGGATGAGAGTTGAGTTTCTGGGTGTCATGTCAGGAAGGCCCTAGAATGCCAACCTCAGCAGCCCAATTCATGGCCGGGGCTCAGTCTTTGTGTGTTCTCTCTGCCTCGGTCTCTTTCTCTCTGTTGTCAGACACCTATTGGATCATTTTTCCCCAGATCATCACGTTAGGAGTGGGGTTTGACTCTCAGCAGTCAATTTACTCCCAAGGCTCACTTATTAGAAACAAGGCTGACTTCTAGTTTTCTCATTGACTTTATCTTGTTCAGGGAAGTACTAAAACTAAGTATTCTTGGGACTGGTATCTACCAAGAAATCTAAAGTGTTTATTTATCTTAAACTCTTACTCAAAACAAAACATTTCCAAACCTAAACATCTTTGTGTCTAACCTTAAGTATATTCGATGTGACTTTCACCTTCTTCCTCTTTAATGTGAGATAACCGGAACTATTTTCTTTGGGAAACTCCCTATACTGACTCTCCTATGATAGACCTTTACAGAGCCACCTCTCTGATCTTTTTTGTTTTTTGAATTTTATTTTATTTATTTTTTGTACAGCAGGTTCTTATTAGTTATCTATTTTATACATATCAGTGTATATATGTCAATCCCAATCTCCCAATTCATCCCACACCCCCACCCCCACCACTTTCCCCTCTTGGTGTCCATACGTTTGTTCTCTACATCTGTGTCTCTATTTCTGCCCTGCAAACCAGTTCATCTGTACCATTTTTCTAGGGTCCACGTATACGTATTAATATACGATATTTGTTTTTCTCTTTCTGACTTACTTCACTCTGTATGAGAGTCTCTAGATCCAAGTACATCTCTACAAATGGCCCAATTTCATTCCTTTTTATGGCTGAGTAATATTCCATTGTATATATGTACCACATCTTCTTTATCCATTCATCTGTCAATGGGCATTTAGGTTGCTTCCATGACCTGGCCATTGTAAATAGTGCTGCAATGAACATTGGGGTGCATGTGTCTTTTTGAATTATGGATTTCTCAGGGTATATGCCCAGTAGTGGGATTGCTGGGTCATATGGTAATTCTAATTTTAGTTTTTTAAGGAACCTCCATACTGTTCTCCCTAGTGGCTGTATCAATTTACATTCCCACCAACAGTGCAAGAGGGTTCCCTTTTCTCCACACCCTCTCCAGCATTTGTTGTTTGTAGATTTTCTGATGATGCCCATTCTAACTGGTGTGAGGTGATACCTCATTGGAGTTTTGATTTGCATTTCTCTAATTGGTGATGTTGAGCAGCTTTTCATGTGCTTCTTGGCCATCTGTATGTCTTCTTTGGAGAAATGTCTAGGTCTTCTGCCCATATTTTGATTGCACCCCTTTGATCTTTAAACCCAAATGGTGGCAGCCTGTCTGCAAGAGAATCCCCTGGGGGAGCTTATTGAAAATTACAGATTCCCTAAAATATGGCACAAATAAACCTATCTACAAAACAGAAACAGACTCATAGACATAGAGAACAGACTTGTGGTTGCCAAGGCGGCTGGGGGAAGGAGGGGGATGGGGGAAGGAGAGGGATGGACTGGGAGTTTAGGGTTGGTAGATGCAAACTGTTACATTTAGAATGGATAAACAACAATCTCCTAATGTATAGCACAGGGAACTGTAATGAATATCCTGTGATAAACCATAATGGAAAAGAATATAAGAAAAGAATGTCTGTATGTGTATAACTGAGTCACTTTGCTGTACAGCAGAGATTGGCACAGCATTGTAAATCAACTACACTTCAATTAAAAAAAATTTAGAAAAAGATCAAACTCAAAAAAAAGAAAATTACAGATTCCTGGGCTCCCCGTCTGCAGAGTTGGATTGGACAGGTCTGGAGTAGCTCCATTCTTTGAAAGATCCTTAGGGGACTCTGAAGCATTTGGTAACACCTGCTCTACACCTGCCCTGACTTGTCTAAATCATGGGAGGAACTTGGCTCCGTCTCAACCTGAGGTCCAGGATACACAGGGATGTGTTGAGGTCCAGGGCTGCGTAGGCAGAGAACCACCTGACATTAGATTGCATTTCTGCATAGGCATGAACCAGCACTTAGAATTTCCTGAGGCCTCCCCCTGGTTCTTCATAAACCTACCATTGGTATCAAAGGTGATGCTTATCTTCCTGTGTGCTTGAAGGGAGACCACATATCTATCTAATTTAAAAGCGGTATCTGATCATGTGACATCACTTAAAGAGAAAGGGGCCCAACACTCAGCCCCATTTTATGTCATGGGAGATTGTGATCTCTCAGGAGACCATTTCTGCCCACCCTCATTCTTGCGTTAGCATTCAAAAGTAGACTTTTGAGCAATTTCAGTAGGTGGAGATCTGTGTGGGGTCACGTGGCTTGGTGCCTAGCTGATTTCTGTCCTGATGGTCAGAGACAGTAGTTAGACCGATGCAAAGCTGCCAACACTCTAATGCTGTTCTAAAAATTTTCATCTTCAGAGAATGAAAGTAATTTATGGAATGTCTGCTATGTGTCAGGAACCATACCACACCCCTCTTTGCACACACATCTCACTTTTTCTTCACAATAACTGTGCAAAGTTAATATTTTTATCTCCATTTTGACAAAGGTGAGGATTAAAACTTGATCTTGCCCAAAGTAACAATATTTCACCCTCCAGATGGCTCGACTTCAAGTCTCATTCCATGATCTCATACCACTGAAGCCAGTTTTCTGGTGTCCAAGAGTTAGGAAGATCTGCCTGAAATCCTCTATCAGCTCATTCATGAAATTGGATTGAAAGAAAGGGAAAAGTGAGGTTAAAATTTGGGTGGGGGAGGACAGTAAGCAAACCAATATGTCTAGTTTTTTTTTTTTTAATTGAGAATTTACTTTTTAGAGAAGTTTTACGTTCACAGCAAAGTTGAAGGGAAGGTACAGAAATTTCCCATATATCCCCTGACCCCACACATGCAAAGCCTTTCTCATTTTATCAACATCACTCACCAGAGGGGGACATTTATTATAACTGGTGAACTTATGTTGACACATCAATATCACCCAAGGTCCATAGTGTACATTAGGGCTCACTTTGGGTGGTGTACATTCTATGGTTTTCGACAGATGTATAATGACATGTATCCAATAGTATGATATCATACAGCATATTTTCACTGCCCTAAAAATGCTCTGTGTTCCACCTATTCATTCCTTCCCAACTCCTGTGTCTGGTTTTAAAAAAAGAGGTACTTGTTCTTTTATTGTTACTATGGGATTGGTTAGTTTTCTTCAGTAATATTTTTATTACACAAATATTCCTGTTGCAAAAAGTTAAAATGGTATGAAATTTATGATATCTGTTCTTGACTTACAAAAATGGCAGTTTTATATGGTTCAATCTAATACTAAGGTAAAACTGGAAAGTCTTTTTTTACTCCTATCACTACCTCACTTACAATTTGGGACACACCGTCGATTTTAGAACATTTTCATCACCTCCCCCCAGAAAAACCCTTTAGCTGTAAACCCCCTTCCCTTCTACCTCCTACCCCAAAGCAAACAATAAACTACTTTCTGTTTCTATAGATTTTCCTATTCAAGACTTTCATATGAATGGAATCAAATAATATGAGGACTTTTGTGACTGGCTTCTTTCACTTAGCATAATGTTTTCGTGGTTCATCCAAGTTGTAGCATGTATCGTACTTTATTCTTTTTTATGGCCAAATAACATTCCATTGTATGGATATACCACATTTTGTTTATCCATTTGTCTGTTGATTGATGTTTGGGTTTTTCTACTTTTCAGCTAGTATGAGTGACGCTGCTAGAAACATTCATGTATGAGTTTTTGTGTGGGTTAATGTTTTCATTTCTTTTGGGTGTATATCTAGGAGTGGAATTGCTGGATCATGTGGTAACACAATGTTTGAGGAACTGCCAGATATTTTCCAAAGCAGCTGCACCATTTTACATTCCCACCAGCACTATATGAGGGTTCTGATTTCTCTATATTCTCATCAACACTTAATATCTGACTTTTGGAATCCAGCCATCCTAGTGGATTTGAAGTGGTATCTCATTGTGGTTTTGGTTTGCATTTCCCTAATGACTAATGATGTTGAGAGTATCTTTTCATGTGCTTATTGGCCATGTATATATCTTCCTTATAGAAATATCTATTCAAAAGACGCAGACGTAGAGAATGGACTTGAGGACGTGGGGAGGGGGAAGGGTAAGCTGGGATGAAGTGAGAGAGTGGCATGGACATATATACACTACCAAATGTAAACTAGATAGCTGGTGGGAAGCAGCCGCATAGCACAGGGAGATCAGCTCCGTGCTTTGTGATGACCTAGAGGAGTGGGATAGGGAGGGTGGGAGGGAGACGCAAGAGGAAAGGGATATGGGGATATACGTATACGTATAGCTGATTCACTTTGTTATACAGCAGAAACTAACACACCATTGTAAAGCAATTATACTCCAATAAAGATGTTTAAAAAAAAAGAAATATCTATTCAGATCCTATTGTCTATTCCTTTGCTCATTTAAAAAAATTTTTATTATTAAGTTATAAGAGTTATTATCAGATACATAATCTGCAAATATTTTCTCCCATTCTGTGTGGGGTATCTTTCACTTTACTGATGGTGTCTTTTGAAGCACCAAAATTTTAAATTTTAATGAAGTTCAATTTATCTATTTTTCTTTCATTACTTATGCTTTTGGTGTCTTATCTGAGAATTATTTGCCAAATCCAAGGTAGTAAAGATTTACCTCTATATTTTGTTCTAAGAGTTTTATAGTTTTAGCTCTTATGTTTAGGTCTTTGACTCATTTGAGTTAACTTTTGTATATGGTGTTAGGTAAGTGTCCAGCTTCATTCTTTTGCATGTGACTGTCCAGTCGTCTCAGCACCATTTGTTGAAAAGACCATTCTTTCTCCATTGAATAGTTTTGACATTTTTGTAAAAAAATTCAACTGATTATAGATGGATGGGTTTACTCCTGGATTCTCAATTCTATTCCACTGATCTATGTGTTTATCCCTGTGTAGGACCACACTGTCTTGATTACCATTGGTTTGTAGTAAGTTTTAAAATTGGAAGGTGTGAGTCCTACTTTTCTCTTATTTTTCAGGAGTGTTTTAACTACTCCAAGTCCCTGGCAATTCTTTGTGAATTTTAGAATCAGCTTGTCAATATCTATAAGGAGGTCTCTGGGATTCTGACTGGGATGCATTGAATCTGAAGATCAATTTGGGGAATACTGCCATTTTAACAATGTTAAGTCTTCTGATCCATAAACAAGGAGTGTCTTCCCATCTATTTAGATCTTCTTTATTTTTTTCCAACAGTGACTTGTAATATTCAGAGTGTAAGTTTTACACTTATTTTGTTAAATTAATTTCTAAGCATTTTATTCTTTTTGATGCTATTGTGAATTAATATTTTCTTAATTTCATTTTTGGATTGTTCATTTCAAGTGTATGAAAAGACAACAGTCTTGTATATTGAGCTTCTATCCTGCAATCTTGCTGAACTTGTTTATTAGTTCTAATAAACAAGTGGATTTCTTAGGTTTTTTTTAATGTGTCAGATATAATCTGTGAATAGAATAGTTTCATTTCTTCCCTTCCAATGTGGATGCCATTTATTTCTTTTTATTGCCTTAACTTCCTTGGCTAGAACCTCCAGTACAATGTTGAATAGAAGTGGCAAGAATGGACATCTTTTTCTTGTTGCTGATCTTAGGAGGAAATCATCCAGTCTTTTTATCATTAAGTCTGATATTAGCTGTGGGTTTCTCATAAAGGCCTTTTATGAAGTTTGAGGAAGTTCCCTTTTATTCCCAGTTTGTTCAGTGTTTTTATCATGAAAGGGTGTTGGATTTTGTCAAGTGCCTTTTCTGCATCTATTGAGGTGATCATGTGATTTTTATTTTTTATTCTTTTGATATGATGTCTTATATTAATTGATTTTCAGATGTTGAAACAACTTTGGATTTCTGGGATGAATCCCATATGGACATGAAGTATAATTTTTTTAATATGTTGCTGGAGTATGTTTGCTAGTATTTTGTAGAGGATTTTTGTGTTCGTTTTCATAAGAGACATTTGCTTATAATTTTCTTTTCTTGTGATGTTTTTGTCTGCTTTTGGTATTAGGGTAATACTGGCCCGATAAAATGAGTTGGGAAGTATTCCCTTCTCTTTCATTTTTTGGGAGAGTTTATGGAGAATTGGTATTAATTCTTTTTTAAATGTTTGGTAGAATTCAGTAGTCAAGCTGTCTGGGCTTGGGCTTTTCTTTGTGGGTAGATTTTTGATTACTAATTAAATCTCTTTACTTGTTGCACTTACTCAGATAGTCTATTTCTTCTTGAGTCAGTTTTAGAAGTTTGTGTCTTTCTAGGAATTTGTCCATTTTATCTAAGTTATACAATTTGTTGGAGTACAATTGTTCACAGTATTCCTTTATAAGCTTTTTTAATTTTTGAAAGGTTGGTAGTAATGTCCCCTCATTCATCTCTGATTCTGGTCATTTGAGTGTTTTCTTTCTTTCTTTTTTTTTCTTGATCAGTCTAGCTAAAGGTTTGTCAGTTTTGTTGATCTTTTCAAAGAACCAACTTCTGTTTTCCTTTATGTTCTCTATTGTTTTTCTATTTTTTTTAAATTTATTTATTTATTTTTGGCTGTGTTGGGTCTTCGTTTCTGTGCGAGGGCTTTCTCTAGTTGTGGCGGGCGGGGGGGGCCACTCTTCATCGCGGTGCGCGGGCCTCTCACTATCGCGGCCTCTCTTGCTGCGGAGCACAGGCTCCAGACGCGCAGGCTCAGTAGTTGTGGCTCACGGGCCCAATTGCTCTGCGGCATGTGGGATCTTCCCAGACCAAGGTTCGAACCTGTGTCCCCTGCATTGGCAGGCAGATTCTCAACCACTGCGCCACCAGGGAAGCCCTGTTTTTCTATTTGCTGTTCATTAATTTCCACTCTAATCTTTACTATTTCCTTTCTTCTGCTTACTCTAGGTTTAGTTTGTCCTCCTTTTACCAGTGTCTTAAGGTGGAAGGTTTGGCTATTGATTTGAGATATTTCTTCTTTCTTAAAGCATGCATTTGCAACTATAAATTTCCCTCTAATCACTACTTTAGCTACAACTATTCTACAGAAGGTATAACTAAATTGCGTCTCCCGTAGACAGCATATAGTTGGGCCATGTTGTTCTTTTTAATCCAGTCTGATAATCTTTGCTTTTTTATTTGATTGTTTAATCCATTTATATTTAATGCCATTATTGCTATAGGTGGATTT
The DNA here is from genome assembly GCF_028023285.1 of Balaenoptera ricei. Classification (NCBI taxonomy): domain Eukaryota; kingdom Metazoa; phylum Chordata; class Mammalia; order Artiodactyla; family Balaenopteridae; genus Balaenoptera; species Balaenoptera ricei. The sequence continues at coordinate 14,367,945 of NC_082646.1, forward strand.
ATATCTGACATTTTACTTTCTGTTTTCTATATGACCCATGTCTTTTTTTTTGTTCCCCTAGTCCTCTTTTACTGCTTTCTTTTGCATTAAGTGGATATTTTCTAACGTAGCATTTTAATTTCTTTAATTTTTTTTTACCCTTTTTTTTTTTTTAGTGGTTGCTCTAGGGTTTACCATATATATCTTAGCTTATCAGAATTAGCTTCAGATTTATATAGTAGCTTAATTCCAGTGATGTATAGAAATATTACTTCTATATAGCTCTATTACCTGCTTTTATTTATTGTTGTTATATATATTACATCTCTTAATGTTACAAACCCAAGAAAACACTGTTATACTTATTACTTTACTAACTGCAGTTATTTCCTTAGCCCAAAAGAGCTTTGTTCCCACCCACTTCCTTTATGTTGTTATTTACATTCGTATATGTTATAGGCCCAACATTACATTATCTACATATTATTTATGCAATTTCTTTTTAATCAGTTATAAGAAGCAAGGAAAGAAATACTCATACTATAAAAAATAATTACATAATTACCTTTACTGGTACACAATTACCTTTGTGTGTGTGTGTGTGTGTGTGTGTGTGTGTGTGTGTGTACTCAAGTGATAATGTGGGATTATTTGCTTTCAGCCTGAAGAATATACTTCAGTATTTCTTTAAAGGTGGGACTGCTAGCAACAAATTCTCTTAGCTTTTGTTTTTCTGGGCAAGTCTTTATTTCACCTTCATTTTTGAAAGATAGCTTTGCTGAATATAGGATTCTTGACAGTTTTTTTTTTTTTTTAATTTGAGCAATTTGAATATGTTATTCCACTGCTTCTGGCCTACATTGTTTGTGCTAAGAAGCTAGCTGCTAATCTTATTGGGATTCCTTGTAAATAATGAGCTGTTTTTCTCTTGATGCTCTCAAGACCTTTTCCTTGTCTGTTTTTCTTCCCCCACCCCTGGCATGTTTTACTATGATGTGTGTTTGTGGATCTCTTTGTGGTCTTATCTGGAGTTCATTAAGCTTCTTGGATGTGTAGGTTACTTTTTCATAAATGTGGGAAGTTTTCTGCCACTATTTTTTGGAATATTTTCTCTGGTCTTTTCTCTCTCTCCTCTCATTCTGGTACTCTGATTACACGTATGTTGGTGCACTTTATAGTGTCTCACAGTTCTCTGGGCCTAATTCACTTCTCTTCATTTTTTTTTCCGCTCTGTTTTTTTGGCTTGTATAATCTCTATTGGTCTAGTGATTCAAGTTCTTTAATTCTTTCTTCTGCCAGTTCAAATCTACTTTTGAGCCCTTCTAAAGAATTTTTTTATCTCACTTATTGTATTTTTAAACTCCTGAATTTCAATTTGTCTTTTAAAATAATTTCTATTGCTTTATTGATGTCCTTTATTTGATGTGACACTGTTATCATACCTTTCTTTACTTCTTTAGCATGCTTTCCTTTAGTACTCTGAACATGCTTATAATGACTATTTTGAAGTCTTTTTCTGTTAAATCCAGAATCTAGCTGCTCTCCCAGGCAGTTCATTTTGCCTGCTTTTTTTTTTTTTTTTTCCTGGTATATGGTTTACATTTTCCTATTTCTTTTCTTGCCTCTTATATTTATTTTTGCTGAAAACTTGACATTTTAGATGATATATTTTGGCAATTCCTAGTCCTTCCCCTTCCAGATTTGTTGTTATTTCTTGTCTATTTTTTTGTGATTTGCTGGATTGTTTTAGTGAAGTCTATTTCACTCCACCAGTATTTGGCCTCTGATGCTGCTCCTCAGGGAGAGTTAATAGCTTTGAGTAGGCCCACAGTCCCTTGGATGACAGTGGTATTTGTAGGGCTCTCTTTCTTGCTTATCTTGACTATACCCAGCTGTTAGATTTCACTAATTTCTTGCTGGTTGCTCTAATGTTTTCAACAGTGTTCTGGGGTGCAAATTGCTCTATAAGTGAATCTGATCAAATTGTGACTCCTTTGAAGGAATAGTTTTTGAAGTATGTGTTTGAGATTTGTTCTGACCCCAGTGGATTCCTCTCAGCTGTTTTATTCCCTGCTTCTGTCTTATAAACTATCCAGTGTATAGTCCGGGCTATAGCTTCATTAAATCCATGAATATCCCTCTATTTGCTTTTCTCCACAGTCTCCACTGTCTTGAGAGCAAACATTAGGTTTGAACTTTTCCATGCTCTTTTGCAAAGAAAGTCAGTTCCTTTGGGAAGACATGATGAGCTATTTGTTTTATGGCCTGCTTTCCCCCTAGGAAAAATCTCTGGAGCTCTGGAGGTGGGGATGGGAACAATGGCAAATCTCTCTCTGAGTGACAATGCTCTAGGAGCTGAACAATCAGTATGTGCAGGCAGTAGCCTGAGATCCTCTTGGCTTGCCTCTCCTTTGTGAAATCACTGCCTCATGAGCTAAGTCAAGGGCAATCAGGGCCCCAATATTCTCAGCATGCCCTACCCAAGGTAGAGCCTCCATCTCATGAGAGGGGAGTGGATGGAAGAGAGAGACCCCAATTCTCAACTGTACTCACCTGGAACTTAGCCTTAGCAACAGCAGCTGGGGACAGGATGAGAAATGCTGAAGTCCTGTTCTTCCTGGGAAAAAAGCCCTCTGACTGGTTACTGTGGGGAGAGGGAGACCTGTGTTCTTGGAAGCAGAAGCCTGGAGTGGAGTTTCTGCCTTGATGAGCTGAATGAAAGGAGGGAGGACATGGTCTTGGTTCAAATACCATACATTCTTGCTTTTTTACCAAATTTTCATAGATGTTCTTGAATAGATGTTTCTTCATTTGCTAAACAGCAGTTGAACACTTAGAACCACTTATAGAGTTTTAAATCATTTTTTTTCCAAAATATTTTTCACCAGCTTTAGTGGGAGTAGGTCATTAGATCCCCTCATGTTTTCATGCTAGAATTTTACCTCTCTGGCTCCTTTAGTCTTGAGCAACCTTAAAGAGGCTGCTATGGAGCTCCTGGACTGAGGCAATAAAATCCTGTTTTGGTCCAATCTAGTTTCTTAATTAACTGATTATAAGCCTAATACTATATCCTTTCCACCAAAGCTACCTATTCAGATGACTGGATGTTTAGATTGTTTATTCAATGTGTTGCTTGGCAAAGATAATTATTACCCAAGTTCTCTTGCCTCCCAGCTGGTCAACCCAGGTGAGTGGCATTTAGAAAGAGCACATTTGGTCATAATATACCCCTTAAATGCTTGAGTGGTTTTCCATTGTTCTTACAATAAAGTTCAAAAGTCCTCAACATGGACTACAGGACCCCATTTATCTCTTTCACTTCTTCTCATGCCTCTCTCACTCTGTGCCCCACTTCCTGCTCCACCCCTCCCCTTTGCCTCACACCAACGTATTTTCTAGTCTCACTCTAGTCTTTCAAATTTTTATTGTGCATATAACATGCTCTCTCCTATTTCAGGCCCTTTGTACATGTTCTCTTTGCCTTAAATGCTGTTCTTCTTCCTAATTCAGGTCTTGCTTAAATGTCACCTCCTCTGGGAAGCCTTCCCTAACCTCTCAGAATAGTTCAGGTCTTCCTATTCTAATGGTACTCTGACACCTTGTACTTCTTCATACAATGTGTGTTTTTGATCAGCTGATTAGGATGATTATCTGTTTAGCATATCCCTCCCCATAGAACATGAGCTCATGAAGGCAGGGCTCTATCTGCCTCTGCCCAGTGTTTAGCAGAGGACCTGACACAGAGTAGGGACTCCATAAATACTTGTTGAGTGTGGGAACAAATGCTCTCTTGAGCATGGAATGCCAGGGTTGTGAGGGGGGTGCTGGGGCTCTACTTAGAGCTGAATGGAACCAGAGGAAAAGTTGTAAATTTCAGAAGACAACTCCTCACCACTTACATTTATAGCTACAACCTGGTGTTAGTAACGGGCAGCTCGATGGACACATATTCCAAGGGAATTTTCACTAACAGCTCCATCCTTGGGCTAATGTTGTGAAAAGGTGGCTGGCCCCTCCTTCTTAAGATTCTTGTGATGAATATCATGGCGCATATAGAAAACAGCCATTTCCCTTTTACTTTTACCCTTGACATTGTGGACCATGAGTCTGTTTTAATCCATATTTAGAACTGTGAGATTGAGAAAGCAGTTATTTTTTTAAAGTAACCAACAGCAACAGCAACAATTACTACGGTTAATACTTACTAAGTGCTCTCTTTGTGGTAGACTCATATTATTTCCAAAAAAATCTATAATAATTTCAGACAGTGGATAATTTTATTTTTATTTCACAGATAAATAAACTGAGTTTTAGAGGGATTAAGTCCCTTGCTCAAGGACGCATTGTAAGTAAATGGTAAAGCTGAGATTCAAAGTCATGTGTGTTTGGCACCAGCACCTAAACTCTTAATTTCTGTTCTGTATTGCCAAGCAATTCTAGAATTCTGCAAGCGATTTCTTGCAGACAGTCTTCTGAAACTTCATGTAAACTTTCCTCTGAGGTGCCTTTTGAAACTTTCATATTTAAGTGCCTTGAGAGAAGGAGGCTTCTCTCTTCATCTGTTATCAAGAGATCACTGAAAACTAAAATCTGTCTTAACCACTCCATGTGAGTAAATGTGAGTCTTGCTCCAGACTTTCTTGATTTTGCAAGGACATTATCAGGAAGTCAAAACAACAATGACAATAACAACAATAGGAGAAGCCCCTTGACTGTGATAATAAGGCAGCACATAAAGGAATATGGAAAAAAACACACAGGAGTTTATCAAGTCTAAATCCTATTTAAACTTATTACCTCCAAAATCGTTGGAAAATGCTTGTCAAAGGTCTTAGAACCAAACAGGAGAGTAGATTTTAAAACATATCACACGGGGTGAAGTTTTGGTGAGTAACCTAAATTAATAAACAAGAAGTTTCTTTTCTCAGCAACATGGTCCTGAGATAACTGCCTTGAAGTCTGTGTGTTCTAGAATCCTTGCTAATTGGATAGCCAAGACATGGAAGCAACCTAAATATCCATCAACAAATGAATGGATAAAGAAGATGTGGAAGGTATACACAATGGAATACTACTCAGCCATAAAAAAGAATGAAATAATGCCATTTGCAGTGACATGGACGGACCTAGGGATTGTCATAATAAGTGACGTGAGTCAGACAGAGAAAGACAAATACCATATGATGTCACTTATATGTGAAATCTGAAATTTGACACAAATGAACTTATTTATGAAACAGAGACAGACTCACAGACATAGAAAACAAACTTACAGTTACCAGTGGGGAAAGCGGTCAGGGGAGGGATAAATTAGGAGTTTGGGATTAGCAGATACAAACTACTATATATAAAGTAGATAAAACAAGGTCCTACTGTATAGCACAGGGAACTATATTCAATATCCTATAGTAAACCATAATGGAAATAATATGAAAAAGAACGTATATATATGTATAACTGAATCACTTTGCTGTATACCAGAAACTAACACAACATTGTAAATGAGCTATACTTCAATAAAAAATAAATAGAATTCTTGCTAATTGGTAGCCAAGAACAATTCCTCATATAGATCTTTAAGTTAAAAAGCCTAAATTAAATAAAACATCAGGTAAAGACTTTCTGCCACCAAAATTATTCAGAACGACTTAATTGATGATATCTGATACTTGTTAAATTTTTACCCTAGTTATAAACAGAAAAATAAATTTTATAATATGTGTGGATGCAAATGTTTAACATTATATATTATTTATTAATTTTTCATTGTGTAAGAATATAAAGAAAAACGAAAATGGCACATAATCTCACTTTCCAGAAAACTCCTGTAGTTTTTTAAAAAACTAGACCGGGACTTCCCTGGTGGTGCTGTGGTTAAGAATCCGCCTGCCAAAGTAGGGGACTCGGGTTCGAGCTCTGGTTCGGGAAGATCCCACATGCCACGGAGCAACTAAGCCCGTGCGCCACAACTACTGAGCCTGCACTCTAGAGCCCGCCAGCCACGACTACTGAGCCCACGTGCCACAACTACTGAAGCCCGCGTGCCTAGAGCCCGTGCTCCGCAGCAAGAGAAACCACTGCAATGAGAAGCCCGTGCACCGCAACGAAGAGTAGTCTCTGCTCGCCACAACTAGAGAAAGCCTGCGCGCAGCAACGAAGACCCAATGCAGCCAAAAATAAATAAATAAAATAAACTTAAAAAAACCCCACGAGACTAATATATGTACATGGTAATAAAATCTAAACCGTGCAGGAAGATATAAAATGAAAAATAAAAGTTCCTTTCCACCACCACCTTCTCCCACATCATCACAAAATCTTTCTTCTGCATCTATCCCGAAAAATTATATAAATGCATATAATGAAATATATATTCTTTTGAAAAGTATACCAAAAAGACATTATACTCTATCCATTTAAACTTTGCTTTTTCATTTACAAAATGTCTTGAGATTTTGTAAATCAGTAGAGACCAGCTGCATTTAAAAAATTATCAAATTTTATTTTGAAATGATTAAAAGTTTACAGAAAAGTTAGAAATATATTTTTAAAAAAGTAAACCAAAACTTTTTCTCCCTGAATAATTTGAGAGTAAGTTATTGACCTAATGCCCTATCACACCTGAATACTCTAGAGTCTTTTCCCTATAAAGGCATTTCCCTACATAACCATGATACAATGATCAAAATCAGAAAATTGAATCAATACATTATTTCCATCTAATCCTTAGATTATTCAAGTTTTGTCAATTGCCTCCATAATGGCTTTTATAGCAAAAGAATCCAGTTCAGAATCACAGGTTGCATTTAGTTCTCAGGTCTTTCTAGCCTGGTTCCATCTGGAACATTTCCTCAATCTTCTCTTGATTTTTTTGACTTTTACACTGGAAGATTGAAGGCCAGATATTGCGTAAAATGCCCTCAATTCGGGTTTGTACGATGTCTCCTCACGCTGAGGCTCGGGTTCTACATCTTTGGCAATAATGTCACAGAAGTGATGTTGTGTGCTTCATATTGCATCCTAGCCGGAGGCACACCGTTTGTGTTTGTCTCATATTGATGATGTTCACTTTGATACTTGATTATTGTGGTGTTTGCCAGGCTTCCCCTCTGTAAAGTTACTCTTCTTTCTCTTTATAATTAAAAGGTATTTTGTGGGGAGGGACTTTGAAACCGTGTAAATATGCCATTAGGCACTAAACTTTTTAAAAAATTTATTTTATCAAAGTATAGTTGATTTTCAATGTTGTGTTAATTTCTGCTGTACAGCAAAGTGATTCAGTTATACATCCATATATATATATATATATATATATATATATATATATTCTTTTTCATATTCTTTTCCATTATGCTTTATCACAGGATATTGAATATAGTTCCCTGTGCTATACAGTAGAACCTTGTTGTTTGTCTATTTTATATATAGTAGTTTGCATCTGCTAATCCCAAACTCCCAATCCATCCCTCCCCCTCCCCCCTCCCCCTTGGCAACCACAAGTCTGTTACCTATGTCTGTGAGTCTGTTTCTACTTCATAGATAAGTTCATTTGTGTCATATTTTAGATTCCACATATAAGTGACATCGTATGGTGTTTGTCTTCCTCTTTCTGACTTACTTCACTTAGTATGATAATCTGTAGGTCCATCCATATTGCTGCAAATGGCATTATTTCATTCTTTTTTATGGCTGAGTAGTATTCCATTGTTTATATGTACCACATCTTCATCCATTCATTTGCTGATGGACATTTAAGTTGTTTTCATGTCTTGGTTGTTGTGACTAGTGCTGCTATGAACATAGGGGTGCATGTATCTTTTTGAATTATAGTTTTGTCTGGATAAATGTTCAGAAGTGGGATTGCTGGATCATGTGGCAACTCTATTTTTATAAACTTTTAATTAATTAGTTAATTAATATTTGTATGGATTTATGGTTTCTGTTTTATTCAATGTGTTGTTACTGTAATTATTTATTTTGATGCTTAAACTATCATGATTTGGCCAATAGAAGCTGGCTTATATGTCTTTTTGACACATCCCCAGTATTCTTTAGGGCTTTCTTTTTTGGAGATGGGAGGCACAAGAAGATTTTCAAGTTCATCTTGTATTTTCCCTGTCAGTCTGAAATCAGCCCTTTATCCAAAGAGCCCTGGTTTCTTACAGTGAAAAATGGTATTTAGAAGCCAAGATTTTGGTGGTAGATGTGTTCATTGATATTGAGGCATAATTGCTCTCAAGTCCTCTTAGAAGATAGAGCTACATATATACACATCAACATTTATTTCTGTACCTATTTATATATGTAGAAAACTTGAATTCACATTAATAACTCCAATCCAATCTAATACCTCAAGGCTTAGTCTAGGTTGCTCCATTTTTGTATTTGTAATTCCTTTTCCCAACAGTGAGAAATCTGGCTTCCATTTTTCTTAATATATTTACTTTTTGGATTAATCCTCTGTTATAATCAATCCCTATCTCTGCTGCTCCCCTCTCCAGCACTGATAGCCTTATCACCCTGCTTGGTATCTGACACCCCATGTTTGACTACCTTCCTCTTTCCTCTTTTACCTGACTCCTCATACCAGGCATGCCCTCCTCATGGACATCCTCCTCACCCCACTTGGAATCAGACATCTTGCATTAAGCAGCTCTCCACCACAGACACCCTCTTCATCCTGCTCAGGGCCATCCTGGTGTCATTCTCTCCACCAACTGCAGTTGGGACCAAAAAAAGTTATTCTGTTCCTTAAGTTCTTTTATATTTGAGAATGTCTGCCTATTGTCTTTATATTTGATCAATACCTTGGCTGGATAAAATACTTTTGGGGTTTCACTTTTTTTTTTTCCCTTAGAACTTTGTAGACAATGATCTATTGTCTCCTGGCATTAATTTTCTGTGAAGAAAGCTAAGGTCAGCCTAAATTATGTTGCATCACCCTGCCCTTCCCCTAAAAGGTTTTTATATTTCTGCCTAGACAGTCAGGGTCCAGTAAGGAAACAGAAACCTTACCAGGTATTCTAACAGAGAGAATTTATTATAGAGAATTGGTGACGAGCTAAGTGAAAAGGCAGATAGAGAATAATAAGGGATCATGGAGGTAGCAATTGCAAGAAGAGCTACCACCCGTAGGACTGGGAGAGCAAAGGAAAGAACCTGGAAGTATTAAAACATGGAGCTTTGAGGAGAACCTCAGACCTTTGGGGGATGGGGTTTTGACAGTCTGGTACTCATGCTTCTGGAGCGGAGGGTAGGGAATAATGAGACTGGTTTTATGACTTTGGAAAAACTGAAAACTAGACCCAACTGCAGAAGAAACTGCTGGGGTGAAAAAGAAGCAATGGGTGATGCTGACAGTAGTAGGAAATTCACAAGAAGACAACGGGAAGTAGACAGAACTGAGCGAGTCCCTTCTTTATCCTCCAGTCTTTCAGTCTCCCGCTGTCATCCTCTACTGGCAAAACCTCCCCTGGCTGGCAAAGGAGAAATGGGGTCTGCAGAGTCCCAGCTGTAGCATCACAAAACTGGATATAGAGGGTGGGCTTGAAGTTGAGAAACAATAGCTTAATAACTGGAACAACACTTTAATTAGAATGTACATTGATCTTCAGTATTCTGAATCAATTTTTCCTAGAACCTGGTATACACTTAATTCACAGATGCCATTCCCCACCCCCCATTCAGGGAAATTCTCTTGTATTATATATTTGAAAATATTTTCTATTTAATTTATTGGGTTCTCTACCTCAGGATTGACAATTTTCCTTAGTTGGATTATCTTGGTCTTCCATAAGTATTAGTTTTTCCTCTAAGTTTTTTAATCTCTTTGAATTTTTCTTCCCATCCCTGTGCTTTCCTCAAGCTTTTTCTCTGTTAGTAATTTAGTTTTTAATGATATCTATTCTATTACTTTCTATTTCTATTGAATATATTATCTCCATAAAAATATTATGTGTTCTTCTGTTTGCTTCCTTAATCTTTCTTTTCCTGTACACTTCCTTTATTTTATTTTATTTTATTTTTTTAACATCTTTATTGGAGTATAATTGCTTTGCAATATTGTGTTAGTTTCTGCTGTATAAAAAAGTGAATCAGCTATATGTATACATATATCCCCATATCCCCTCCCTCTTGCGCCTCCCTCCCACCCTCCCTATCCCACCCCTCTAGGTGGTCACAAAGCACCGAGCTGATCTCCCTGTGCTATGTAGCTGCTTCCCACTAGCTATCTATTTTACATTTGGTAGTGTATATATGTCAGTGCTACTCTCTCTCTTCGTCCCAGCTTACCCTTCTTACTCCCTGTGTCCTCAAGTCCATTCTCTACATCTGCGTCTTTATTCCTGTCCTGCCCCTAGGTTCATCAGAACCATTTTTTTTTTAAGATTCCATATATGTGTGTTAGCATATGGTATTTGTTTTTCTCTTTCTGACTTACTTCACTCTGTATGACAGACTCTAGGTCCATCCACCTCACTACAAATAACTCATTTTGTTTCTTTTTATGGCTGAGTAATATCCCATTGTATATATGTGCCACATCTTCTTTATCCATTCATCTGTTGATGGACACTTAGGTTGCTTCCAAGCCCTGGCTATTGTAAATAGTGCTGCAATGAACATTGTGGTACATATCTCTTTTTGAATTATGGTTTTCTCAGGGTATATGCCCAGTAGTGGGATTGCTGGGTCGTATGGTAGTTTATTTTAGTTTTTTAAGGAACCTCCATACTGTTCTCCATAGTGGCTGTATCAATTTACATTCCCACCAACAGTGCAAGAGGGTTCCCTTTTCTCCACACCCTCTCCAGCATTTATTGTTTGTAGATTTTTAGATGATGGCCATTCTGACTGGTGTGAGGTGATATTTCACTGTAGTTTTGATTTGCATTTCTCTAATGATTAGTGATGTTGAGCATCTTTCATGTGTTTGTTGGCAATCTGTATATCTTCTTTGGAGAAATGTCTATTTAGGTCTTCTGCCCATTTTTGGATTGGGTTGTTTGTTTTTTTGCTATTGAGCTTCATGAGCTGCTTGTAAATTATGGAGATTAATCCTTTGTCAGTTGCTTCATTTGCAAATATTTTCTCCCATTCTGAGGGTTGTCTTTTCGTCTTGTTTATGTTTTCCTTTGTTGTGCAAAAGCTTTGAAGTTTCATTAGGTCCCATTTGTGTATTTTTGTTTTTATTTCCATTTCTCTAGGAGGTGGGTCAAAAAGGATCTTGCTGTGATTTATGTCATAGAGTGTTCTGCCTATGTTTTCCTCTAAGAGTTTTATAGTGTCTGGCCCTACATTTAGGACTTTAATCCATTTTGAGTTTATTTTTGTGTATGGTGTTAGGGAGTGTTCTAATTTCATTCTTTACATGTAGGTTGCCTGAGGGCATCTGTTCTTTGCTCAGACAGGACGGGGTTAAAGGAGTGGCTGAATAGGGGGCTCTGGTTCACTCATGCTGGGGGGAGGGAGGGGTACGGATGCAGGGCGAGCCTGCGGCGGCAGAGGCCGGCGTGACGTTGCAGCAGCCTGAGGCGTGCCGTGCGTTCTCCCGGGGAAGTTGTCCCTGGATCACGGGACCCCGGCAGTGGCGAGCTGCACAGGCTCCAGGGAGGGGAGGTGTGGAGAGTGACCTGGGCTCGCACACAGGCTTCTTGGTGGCGGCAGCAGCAGCCTTAGCGTCTCATGCCCGTCTCTGGGGTCCGCGCTGATCGCCGTGGCTCGCGCCAGTCTCTGGAGCTCGTTTAGGCGGTGCTCTGAATCCCCTCTCCACGCGCACCCCGAAAGAATGGTCTCTTGCCTCTTAGGCAGGTCCAGACCTTTTCCCGGACTCCCTCCCGGCTAGCCATGGTGCACTAGCCCCCTTCAGGCTGTGTTCACGCCGCCAACCCCAGTCCTCTCCCTGTGATCCGACCAAAGCCCGAGCCTCAGCTCCCAGCCCCGCCCGCCCCGGCGGGTGAGCGCACAAGCCTCTCGGGCTGCTGAGTGCTGGTCGGCACTGATCCTCCGCGCGGGAATCTCTCCGCTTTGCCCTCCGCACCCCTGTGGCTGCGCTCTCCTCCGTGGACCCGAAGCTTCCCCCCTCCGCCACCCGCAGTCTCCGCCCGCGAAGGGGCTTCCTAGTGTGTGGAAACCTTTCCTCCTTCACAGCTCCCTCCCACTGGTGCAGGTCCCATCCCTATTCTTTTGTCTCTGTTATTTCTTTTTCCTTTTGCTCTACCCAGGTACGTGGGGAGTTTCTTGCCTTTTGGGAAGTCTTCTGCCAGCGTTCAGTAGGTGTTCTGTAGGAGTTGTTCCCCATGTAGATGTATTCCTGATGTATTTATGGGGAGGAAGGTGATCTCCACGTCTTACTCCTCCACCGTCTTGAAGGTCTCCCTTACTGGGCTCTTGCTGTCTTTCTGGGGCTCAGTCCAGCTCTCGGATCCCACAACTCTACCTGGGAATTCTGTTGCCTCCCCGGGGCTCCACTTTGATCCGGGAGTAAGGACTTTTTCTCTGTGGCCCATTGACAACTTTTCAATGTTTTCCAGTACTTTTTCCCCATCTCTCTTACCTCACTTTCTCCCTTCCCCTCCCCCAGGCTGGAAATTTTCCCCTAGTATAGTGAGAAGGGTAATCTTGGTTCTGTTCATCTCTTGTCTATGTTGGGAATCCTTGCCATTTCTCTAAGGGTCTGGGCTTTTGGAATCTAAAAGTAGGAGGAGAGACACTTTCTCCCTGCATTCGGCTGTCATACTCTCTCAGAGAATAACCTGGCTGCTTTAATGGGAAGAAGGACATGGGGAAATTGTGAACTATTTAAGAATACAATTCACTATTTGATGATAATAATGACAACAACAGTAATGATGTAATTAACATCTACTGAGCACTTCCTGTATGCCAGGTCCTCTCCCAAGTGCTCTATATATGGCATCTCCACTAATCACCACAACAAATCCATGTGTATTTATTATTATGCTTATTTTTCATAAGAGCAAATTGAAGTCTTGCGAGGGACAGGGGTTTGCTCGGGTCCCACATTTTGCAAATGATGGGCATGGGCTTCGCACGCAAGCCTGCTGTACCAAAGGCTGTGCGTAACCTTGCACGTCTGGCCTCTTGGCAACGCCTCTGGAGCCTCAAGACACCAAGCCATGGAGATGGGGAATCAGATGATTCTTCCACACTCCTGGCCCCTCATCCAGCAGGAGTGGGGCTGCCCTGCCTCTTCCTTCCCTGCCTCAGCAGGGGTGGGCTGTCTCCGTGTGCCCCCATGGTCAACTTGTCCCTGCAAACCTGGTTTCCTGCTCTGCTTCTGCTTCAGCACGTTTCCACTCTCCCTCTCTCTCCCTCCCTCTCTTTCTCTCTTTTTCTTGGTTTGGCTTTACAAATAAAATATAAATTTAACCAAGAGCTCATACCACAAAAAGGGAAGAAGTGATAAGTATAAGCAGCAAACAGAGCCCAGGGGTTAACACCCTGCTACCACATACGAGGGCTTTGTGGGGAGACGATCAAGGATCTGTGTGTCTCTGCTCTCGGGGGCCCTCCAGGCTGCCCTTCCTGCTTCATGCAGAGGAGAGACGTCCTGGGCTTCTCCCCAAACAGCAGTGCCTTTTTCAACACATAGAAAGCCTGACAGCTTCAGGAAGGCTTCCCAGCTCCAAATTCTCTCTACTGTTAGAGGACTGTTACTTTGGAAAAACAAGCTGACTGTAAAAAATCAGGTATCAGACATTCACATCTTAGCATGACTTAGCTGAACTAGCTGGCCAGGATCCAGATTCTTAGGGGACAGTCATTTTGATGGCAGTGGGGAGGGAGGAGAGGAAATTTGGAACATGATGCAGTCAGTTGGCATACGGGGCTGCGAGAGGGCTCTGGGCAGCTGGGTGAAGGATGTGTGTCTCTCTGCAGGTGACGACTCCATCAGCACCTTGGGCCTTCTCCTCTGCCTGGGGCTCTCGCTGCTGCTCGTGTCCATCCTGGGCTACAGCCTGGCCAAGTGGTACCAGCGTGGGTACTGCTGGGAGGGTGAGTGAGCGCTGGACCCTGTCACCCAGGCTCAGCCCAGTCCCTCCTCTCCTGTGGCATTTGGCCAGGCCAGGTGGGGCTGCAAACTCTTCAGCACGGAGTCATGCAAAAATATTTCCTGTGGTGCCCGCAGTGGTTGAAGACTTGAGGTGTCGGTGGGGGGGGGGGGGGCGGGTGGGGCCTTTATTGAGGGAGTGGAGGCTCTTCTCCTCCCCCAGCAAGCAGTCAGCTTCCTCTTCCTTCAGAGCTCACAGGAGTCCACCTCCCAGGCCTGTGTGGGCCTCAGGGCTGAGGGCGACGGGCTAGACAGTCCAAGCTCCAGCTGTGTTCTACCCTGGCTCCTAGAGCCTCTCTTGCCCTGCCCTCTCCTGGGACTCTCTCCTAAGCTTGCCGATGCTTCAGCCTCACTGGGCGTCTCCTGGAATTTGCTGGGGTGCTCCCAACTCTCATCCACATCTGCACTTCCCATGGGACCCAGGAGAACTGGGAGGGCATGCTGGAGTGCCGAGAGGCAGAGCACATCTCCCAGATGTGCAGTTAAGTTCAACAGCTTCCGCAGATGTCTGTTGAGCACCTACTATGTGCCAATGCACTTGTGCCTAGTATGATTTTTTTTAAAAAATTCCATGCGAAGATGAAATTCTTAGTCTCTCTTTTTTATAGATGAGGATGTGAGGCTAAAGTCACAGAGTTGGAAAGTGGTAGAGTCTGGATTTAAGCCTCCTTCCCAGAGTAATCAGTGCCCTTGATGGAGGGAACCCCAGTGGCAGGATCTAGCCTCAAAGACTGGTGGTTCTGTCTGGGAAGAAGGGGTGTACCCGTGGGTCTGGGGCAGGAAGCAGACGCTGCAGGACTGGGAACCTCCCATGGCATCCTGCAGCCCTGCCTAGCCACCCCACACCTTCCAGACAGGGCTGAGGGAGCACTAGATGCTCCCAGAAGAGTGACGGGCCGCTCTCCCTGGAGGTACTAACCCTCTCTTTTCCGATTGTCTTTCTAGGGCCTAATTTTGTCTTCAACTTGTACCAAATCCGGTGAGTAGATTCAGAGCAGATCTGGGTGGGATGGGCATGGGGGGTTCGGTATGCTTGAGAAAGAATCAAAGATGGAGCTCAAATTTACTGCTTGCCTTCCCTGTCTCCTCCCCATGTCCCTAAACAAACAAGAGAAAAGGAAGGAGCCAGGGTCCCTTTAGAAAGTTCCATGAACGAAAACTTGAACATGGACAGGACCATGTAAGATCCAAATGACAGTGCTCCTCTGACCATTCACCCCTGGGCAGGCACCATCCATCCGTCCATTCATTCATTTATTCATTCACTCATCATGTATTCGGTAAAGATCTATTGTAGCAGGTATTGTGGTGTTAGTTTCTAAGGGTACAAAGATAACTGGGCATAGCTTCTGTCTTCAAGCATTTCACTGTCTGTGGTGGACACCTGCCTGATTACAAATAATTTAATCTCAGGCATAACATGCCGTCAAATGAAGACAATCAGGCATTCAGGGTGTGAGATTTGGAAACTCCTCTTGTGATAAGTCATCTCATCTGCTCTTTGTCACATGGCAGCTTCTCATCTGGCCTGAGAGATGGGGTAACGCTGATTCTGGAAGATAAGCCAGTGAGTCAGTGAGTCACTGCCAGAAGTTCTTCCCATGCTCTGGTCCCAGGGAGAGGCCTGGTTCTCAGCCCCAGTAACTTGATTGGCTCATCTTTCTCAGGAACATGAAGGATCTGGAGATGGGTCCACCCTTCACCATCAGTGGCCACATCAGCAGTCCAGATGGCGGCTACATGAAGTTCTCCAACAGACTGGTCTGATGAGGGGAGCGTCAGCTTTCTGGAGCCCCAGAGAGGTGAGTGGAAGGTTGCTGAACTGAGTGAGTCTGATGTCCCAGTGTGGTCCTCAGATGGTCCAGGCACCCCAAGCCTAGCACCAAGGACTGCTTGGAACCCGGAGATGATTTGGTTCATCCCCCACCTTCTGGAGAGTGAGTGCTGTGGGGATGATCTCAGGAATGAAGGCCTGGGGTCATGCTGTCTCCCACTCTCCACCTCCTGCTAGCCCTGGACCGCTCCTTTTCCACTGGATCCATGTCCTGCCTTTCTTTCCTGGGGAAGTTTTATTTCTGATCAGATGGAAATTTCTAGACTAGAGCTTTGTATCTCAACCCTTTGCTCTGAGATGAAGATTCCAGATGGCCACCCTCTCCAAGAACCACAGCTGCAGAACTTCTGAACTTTCTAAGCCCAGGAGCCATCCCTGTTTCCTGGCTGGCTGACCCTTTGGTCACACCTTTCCTCTCCCGCCTTCGAGCCCATCCCTCTTCACAGCACAGTTGCTTTCTCCCATCTAAACATTTCCTCCCTCCAGCAGTCCCTCACAGACCCTCAGTTTCTCTCTCATCTCTTCCCCACAGGACTCCACACTCACCTCTTCCGTGTGTTCCTCCCTCTGCCCTGATGTGATGGTTTAGAGGAATCTTTCCCAAGACTCATCTCTTTGTCACGTTCCCTTTTTTTTTTTTTTCTGCAGGAGGAGGCTTCTGGCTCAGCGCCTGCCCCTCCCGGCCTCCCCTGCCTTCACTCCTGGGTCTTCACGGCCTGGCCTGGCCCCCTCTTGTGAACATTGAGGAGTCTTCTCTGGGGACACCACCAGCCTGTGGCATGAGAGTCCCCCAGGAGAGTCAGGCCTCTGGGGACAGAGTGTGTGGAGTCACAATGGCTTTCTCACAGAAACAGAGATGGCCGTGTCCCAGCGAGAAAGGGCTGGTTCCCGGGAGGCCTCTGAGCCTGTGGGCGGAGTTCCAGGTGCCCAGCTGGCCGGTGTGGGTGGGGCCTGTTACCTGGGGCATCCCCAGTCACTTCCCTGCAGGACTGACACAAGGGCCAGAAAACCTGTCACATCCTCCATAGGCAAAGTCATGTGGGAGGGAGGGTGATTGCACTTTCAACCTTCCTACCAGAAGCCAAGTTCCCCTAAGAGCTGAAGGCTGAGCTTAGGCCTTGACTTGCATTTGGTTCTGGCACTTTCAGCAAGTCCCCCAGCCCCTCATGCCCTCCCACACACATGTCCACCACCGGGGGCTGTTTTCCCTGCTGCTGACCAGCCTTGGTGCCTCCCAAACAATTTTGAGGGCAGTGCTGGGAACGGTCTTGAAACACATTCTTGTTTTTGGGTTCCTGTGATGGAGTGGGCATGGTGTGGCAAGCTCAGTCTCCCGTGTTCTCCATTTCCCATGCAAGGCCTGTCGTGTGATGTGGAAAGTGGACCAGAAATGGTGAGACTGGGGAAGAGGAACCAAGATTAGCCTGAAAAAAACAGATAATGCACATGGGAAATCAAGAACCAAGTATAGCTTTGTGACAGGGGAACAGTTTGTTCATGAGTCCTCACTCCTTCCTCCGGTCTGTGTCCTACTGGACCCCAGCTGGGGCCTGAACTGGGATGTCAGCTTAGTAGGTACTTAATGCAGGGTTGTTCAATCCAGAGAGATTGAGTTCCTGGGGCAGCTGTGGATGGAGCAGGGCCTGAGGGGGCCCTGCCACTGCTGAAACTGCAGTTAGAACTACCAGCCACTGGTCTCCCTGCCCAGGTCCCAGCAACAAGGCGGACAAGATGCAGAAGCCCAGGACCGTGATAGGCGAGGAGGAGAGAAGTCACGTTATTTGTCCTCCTATCCTCTCTTTCCTGAGGCCTGGTTTCTTTCTCACTTTGGGTCCTAGCAGATTGCCAAGGAAGGAAGGAAGGAAGGAAGGAAGGAAGGAAGGAAGGAAGGAAGGAGAGGGGACTTATAGCTGCTATCCCCTTACTTCCCTCCAGGGTCTGGGGGCCATTCTCTCAATGTAGCCAGCCTCCAACTTAATAAACCAAATCTCTGGATTTGGAGGTCTTCAGCTGGGCCCTAACTCCTCTATTCCTGAGTAGGTGGGGCTGGGGAGGAGCCCCCCAGTGACTTTGGATCCCTCCCTTCCTTGAAGGCCTATTGCGGGGGAAGGGCTGACTTTGGTGTCCTTCTTCCTTGCATTTCAGTTCTGAGGGCTGAGCCCCATTTCCTAACCCAGGGGGTGTCCAGCCTCAATACACTCTCAGCTATGCCCTGCTCAGTGTGGATCCTGGGTCTGCAGTCCCGGCAGGACTGTCCTAGGCCCCTGAAAGTGCTCAGAACTCAGCGGCCTTGGGAAAAACTGAAAGGATGGGGCCCAGAGCCCAGGTGGTCTTGGCCCCCGGTTTGGTGGCTTCAGGTTAGGAGACAGGGACAGCTGCCGAGGGCTGGGAGAATGGAGGGTATTTCCTCCATTCTGCTCCTCAGTTGGGAGCAGAACTGAGACGGGGCCACTTCCTCTTTTTGGGTCCTCTGACGCGTTCCCTGTCCCCTCTGCCTCCCCCTCGTTTTCCTGACTTCCGTAGTCTGACTGACTGGCAGGGCTTTCTTTACCCTGGATTCTACATGTTTCCGTTGGGGGCAGATTCCAGCTGATTCAGAAACGATAAGGGAGAAGATGCCAAGAAATCTGGCTTCAAGTCTGGTTGGTCTGGGCATTGGCTGGGCACCCAGACCCATGGCCGTGCCAGCACCGACCCCCCGAGGCCCTCCCCCTCCCCTTACCTATTCTTCATCTCACTGGCCCCAGGAGCCAGGAAGCAGTCACCAGCGTCAGCAGTTCCGTGGGCTGGCCCTTCCCATGTTCACTGCCACCGTGTTCCTCTTTGGTGTCTTTGCCAGAGCTGCCTTTGCCTAGAATGCCTTCTCCTCTCCACTCCCACCCCCAGCCACATCTAGTCTCCATGGTTGGCTTAAGTCTCATCTTGCCTGTGGCTTCCCTCAGGACTCTAGACTTGATGCCACCCGACCAGGCAGGGTTACGTCCCACAGGTTTTTAGTAACTGCTAAAAGTGGAGTCCATAGGCGGTGCTTAATAAATGCCTGCTGAGTGGAGAGAAACACCCAGTTTCTCTGGTCACAGAAGGCTGCCTGTCCTAGAGAAAGATGCCAAGGTGACATGAGGAAGAGCAGAAACTGCTGATACAATACGCAGTCTGCAGAGTACAATGCATTTCCATGCATGTTACTGTGTCTTGAACCTTGTGACGTGGAGATGATTACTGGTCCCGTTTTACATATGGAGAGGCTGAGGCTCAGAGAGGTATATGCTTTGCCTAAGGCTGCACAGCCAGCCACTGACTGCACTGGAGCCAGAGTAGAATCTGAGGCCTCACAGATGCAGCCTGATCTGAGGGCTGGTGGGAGGAGGGTTGAACACTGTAGAACAGGGTCTGGTCTTGACCTGTCCTGCCATGCTGTGTGGCCATGGGCTGTCACTTCACCGCCCTGGGCTTCAATTTCAGCATCTGGCAATCAAGGACTGGACTACTTCTCCAAGGTTCCTCTCTTTTACTTGAAGGAGAAAAAGAGTCTCACCTTCTAATCTCTGTACTCTCTGTGTTTAGCATAGGACCTGTCACTTAGTAGGCATTCAATACACAAAAGAGGCAAGTATAATACAAAGTGTAGTTATAACTCTCTAACGCAGGAGGTGGCAGCTGAAAGGTGATGGCTGAAGTTCCCTTAGACCCTGATGGTTTAGGATCCTAAATATTACTCAGTCTTTCTTTGACCTTGGCTAAGTCTGACCAGCTCCCGAGACTGGACCATTCCCAAGCGAGCCCTTCTTGAGAAGGAAGGTAAAACACTAACATTTGCTGAACAAAGATCAGTGCAAAGCAGGGACTTCAAATGCACTGTCTCACTTCATCCTCTCAGCCTCACAGGTGATGGAACAGAGGCTCAGGGTCTGGTGAAATGATTTGCTTAAGGCCAGGCAAGAATGTGTTTTCTTTATAACTCTTCCTCACTTTTAGCTTCTGCCCAAGCTAGCAGCTCCCTGAGCTCCCTGGCCCCCTCACTCTGGTCTCTAATCTCTTTTCCAGGTCCCCTGGTGTGGTGAGAAGGGCTTCTCAGAAGCCGGGCCTCTCCAGGCCTTGTCCTCAGCCCTGAGCTTCTCACTCACCCATTCCTCATTCTTTCTTTTATTTTTTATATCCCCTTTCACCTCCAAATCATCAAATTCTGCCCATTCTTTAGGTCATCTCAATTTTCACTTCTCCAGAGAAACTTCTTCAACATCTATGGATCTTCTTGTCTTCTGAGTTTTAATTACAAATACTCTCTGGCTACCATAACTTAATTATTGATCATTCCCTTGTATTCATTCATTTATGCAGCTTCTCTAATAGGCCAGGAAATGTGCTAGGCACTGTGCAGGAATCCAATCTCTCTTGAGATTAACCTCACTCTCTCCTATTTGATGCGTACTTTTTGCAGGCAAAATTCAGATCTTATACCTTTTCTGAGTTCTTTATGGTACCTTGCACGGCTCTGGCCATAGCCAGGAACTCAGGAAATTATGTTGAAAGATTCTTCAGTCTCTTCAGGGAATCTTGGGTGTTGCTTCATCCTTGGTCCAATCCCGGGTGCTCGGAAAACCAAAACTTTCGATTTTCTCTTCCCGTCCTCAATCATGTTCAATCCTTTGATCATCAACTGATACAGATCTGGAGAAAGTGCTCACAGTGACTTTTTCTATTTGAGGGATAATGGCCAAACCCATGAAGAAGCTGGACAGGTGAGGAGGGAGCTCTGCTCTCCTGTAGCTTCCTTTTCAGCTGTAATGACCTTGCTCCATGCCACTGACCATGGAGGGCCCAGTGTCTATGGTGTCCCTCTCTCTGGCCCAGGGTTCTGAGAACCTCAAAGTGGGAGTAGATGGGTCTACCATTACTGTATTTTTTAAAGTGCTTAGTGATCAAAAACCGTCTAGAAACAGTGATATTTAAGCAGATCTGGTACAAAACAGGAAGCCAGTGGCCTGGTGAATTCTCACACTTGGGGACCAGAAGTGAAAATGTTCTGTCTGCCCAGAGCAGCAACAGGCCAACAAAACAACAGGTGGGGCAGTGCCAGAGATCCTGGTAGACTCCCTGTCTCTTGGATTTTTCCTGCAGAGCCATGGGGGTAGTCTCCCCCTCCCCAAAGCCTAGGGTGAGGTTTCTCATACACAAGCAGGGAGCCATAGAGAGGCAGAGGGGTGGAAAAGGTAAGAAGCCTCATCTTCAGGTCTAGCCCCAGTAGCTGGTGGGTCCCAGGTGCCTTGTTTGTATAAGGCTGCCATTGGACTTGAGGATTCTGAGGTCCCTTCCAGCTGCAAGGCTATTTCAGAGTGTGGGTGACTTCAGTTCCCCAGTGCTGGGGGAGGGAGGCAGGGGAGGAGGTAGGCAGAGACACCTCTGAGTGTGTGTGTGTGTGTGTGTGTGTGTGTGTGTGTGTGTGTGTGTCCACTGCAGAGGTGAGCCAAGGAAGAGAGGGATCGTGTCTTGTCGCCAGCTGTATTCCCAGAGGGCCCACCCACGACAGGTGCTCAATGAATGTTTGCTGAAGGGGTGAATGGCTGCATGTTCAATGTTTTCACGGTCCCTTGCCTTGCCTCCTGACCACATCCCCTTGCTCTAGGCTTCCTGTTTAGTCTGTAGCCCTGAGTCCCTCCAACACCTAAGAGCTATAGGGTGAAAACAGCAGAGAAGGGAATAAGCATGGTATAATATGGTGAGGCCGAGAAGATGACAAGCCTGAAAATAAAATCAAATTTATATCCTGACTGCTTTCATTTCGGCTCAGTCTAATGTCTCCCAAGTACACATTCAGCCTCAGGCTACCATTACCACATTGCCATCTCATATTTGGAGATTATACTACTTCAACATCTTTCACATGCTTTTCTCTGTGAGGAAATCCACTCCTTCAGGCATTCATTTATTCATCAAAAATGTACTGAGCACCTATGCTATATATTAGCCATTGGTTGGGTGTGAAGGATACAGAGAGAAATCAGGAGGAGTCCCTGCTCTCCAAGAGCTCACAGTGAAATGAGCACTGAATGTTGTATGTTCAATGACAGCAGTATGCCCAATGCATTCCTGAGAGGAGTCAGATGGAAGATTACTCTCTCCATTTGGCAGATGAGAAGACTGAGGCCCAGAGTTGACATGACAAGATTGAGCTGGGTGACGATAGAACTCAGGTCTCCTGAGTTCCATTCCACTCCTGAGCATTCTTTCCACTCCTTGGGTCTGTTGCCTCTTCCCTTTTGCCCTTGGGGGCAGCTCCAGACCAGCCACCTTGCCTTGGAAGCTTGTCCATGGATTGGTCCTTTCAGCCTGGGTGGACTGATGGGCACTTCCTCCATGTGAGTGTTTTGCTTTCTTCACTCCATTGTATCATGCCACACAGTGCTTGTTCTACTAGATGTGTGGTTTCTTTGCCCCAGGTTTGAACTGTGGGCTCAGATCATATCTCAAGTTTTGGAAGTCTCCCAACCTCACTTAGCATAATCTAATAAATCGTGTATTTTTCTCCTTTCAATTCAGTCCAACAAACATGCATTGAACACTCTAGCTGGACCAAATGCCCCTCCTATGGACCGCTGTGCACATCTCCATCACAGCACGTTCAGCTGATGCTTCTTATGATCTCTTACATCCTCTTGGCTCCACCCCTGATTCTGGCCAGTTCTGAGTGGGCTCTGACCGACTTTGTGCTAATCAGTCTCTTCTGCAGTGCCCACTGCACATCACTTGCTTTCTGCCCTGGCTCCTTCTGTTCTGGGGGAGCCCATGCAGCTCTGTTCACCAGCAGCCCGAGAGTACAGATGAGTCAACATCTCTGGAGGGAAGCCTCAGCCAGTGAAGTTCAGGAGCTGATGGATTAGGACTTCTACTGTTAATGCTCAGGGGACAGTTGGAAGAGGCCTCTATATGCTCCAAGAAACATTCCAGTGGGATCAGGGTCCAGTTTCTCCCAGCATGACCAGCCTGATAACATATTCTTGTTTTGGCTTTTCCTTCTCCTGTTCCCTCACTCTTGTTCCCTCTGATTGCCTTCTAAATAAACCACCTGCCCACAAGTCCTTGAATCAGGCTCTGCTTCTGGATGGGGCAATCTAGGCTAAGGCAGCACTTACAGCCTTATATTGTAAGTCTGTCTGTATTCATTTATTTACTTGCTCATTCATTCCTTCAACAAATACAAACTGAAGTTTGGGAATGTAGGAGTGAACAAAAGAGATAAAGTCCCTGTCTTTACAGATCTTATATTTTATTGGGAGAGACAGACTATGAGCAAATAAACACATAAATCGATCATGTCACTTCAGATAATGATAAGTGCTCTGAAGGAAATAAGCTGGGGATAGAGGGATGAAGTAGAGGTGGGGCGGATACTTGGGGAGGGTGGTGAGGAGAGACTTCTTCAAAGAGTCTCCATTTGAGGAGACACTTGAATTAAATGAGGAGGGAATGCAGGATAAGACCTGGGAGGAACAAGGGCAAATGACCTGAGATGGAAATTAGCTTGAAGCAGTGGGCAGGGGGAGGCTGCAGCAGGTGTGTCGAGAGGGTGGGCAGATACCAACTCATCTGGATTTTACCACCCTTTTGGACCAAGAGCAAAGGAGAGGGCTTCCAGCAGGGGAATAACATGACCTGAGTCATATGTTATAAAGATCACGTTGGCTACTGCACTAGAGTAAGTATACTGTACAAATCATGCTGGATTAGACTAACGGAGCAGGAGTGGAAATAGAGGGGCAGGAAGGGGATGAACAGTGGTCCAGGTGAGACATGATAATGGATATGACCAGGATGATCATGTGGGAGTGGTGACAAGTGGTTGGGTTCACCATCTCTTTGGAAGGTGGAGCTGATAGGACCTACCTGATGGATCAGATGTGTGTTGTGAAGGGATGACTCCTGGTTTTTTGTTATGAACAACTGGGTAAATGATGGTGCCATTTACTCAGGAGGGGAAGACTGGGGGAGGAATGAGTGTGTGAGGGAGTCAAGAGTTCTGCTGTAGACATATTTTTGAGATGCGTGCTAGACATCTAAATGGAGCTGCTCAGGAGGCAGCAGAGTTAGGGAGAAGTCCTGCTTGGGCATTTGGAAGTCACCAGCATCCAGATGGCATTTAAAGGTATGGACTGGGTGATACCATCTAGGAGCAGTGAGGAGAGAAGGGTTGAGTTTAATAGAACAAGCAGAAAATCATCAAGTTATTCTCGAAAGCAGTGACTCTCAGACTTTAATGTATATGGGAGTCACCTGCAACTTGATCACCTGGAACTTGTTTATTAAGCAGGTCCCTGGGAACTAGCCTTAGAAATTCTGGGCCTTGAGGAAAAGTTTAGGAAGACAAGTACCCCCAGGTGATTTGAGTGCCCTGGGGGATAGGTAGAGGGGTGCCTAGGATTTGCATGACTAGTTAGCAGGATCCTGAAGAATGTGTCTGTTCTCTCCAGGGCCATCATGAGGACTTAACCTCCACCAGCCCCTCCTTCCTTGTGCAGGTAGAGGTATACAGGTGTGGCACCCACACCCAGACCTTTGCTGGTCATGTACCAATCTTCAACAGCACCACTCCCTGTGCCTACTCCAGAGCTAACCAGCCCTACAGATCAGCTGATTTACTAAAACCCCTCAGCTGCACCCTTGTGGTGGGCTGTGATTGTCCAAGGAACAACATGGCACCAATGACAGTGGGGTCTGCAAGACAGGTGCCCAGCATAGGCATGGCTAAGAGCAGAGGAATGGCAGCCTGCTTTTCCTCTAGGTGGGCGATCATGAGGTGAGTATTTTAACTGTATATTGGCTGCAGAGGAGCTTGGTGGTCTTCTCCATACCTTTGAATGTGAACTTGACCTAAGTGGGTCATAGCACAAAGGCTTTCATATCCGAATCCTCAGCTCTGAGCCCTCACCCAATGCCAGGCCTGCCTTGCCAACTGCTGGAGGATCTTCTCCTTGGCTGACCTGTCATATCAACTCCAGAACTCACCGTCTCCCTTTTCCCCCATGCCCATGTCTCCCTTCCATGGCCATATTTCACTTTTCTCATCATCCACATTAAAGTATGATTAGTACCTCTGATTCCTGTTTCTCTCACTCCAGGCTGTCACCAAGTCTTGCCAATTCTCCCTTCAAATTGTCTTTTGAATCTGTCACTTCCTCTCTCTTCCCACTGTCCCTGCTCATTTAATTGGATTATTGTTTAAGCCTCTGTCGTGGACTGAATGTTTGTGGTCCCCCCATTCAAATGTTGAAGCCCTAACCCCTAATGTGCTGGTATTAGGAGGTGGGGCCTTTGTGATTAGGGTTAGATGAGGTTGTGAGAGAGGAGCCCTCACAGTGGAAAAAGTATCCTTACAAGAAGAGGAAGAGAAACCAGAGCTCTCTACCACCCCTACCCCCATCCCATCCCACTATGGAAGGAGAAGGAGAAGGGGCCATCATGAATCTTTAGCCTCATCTGCAAGTCAGGAAGAGAGGCCTCACCAAGAAATGAATATGCCAACACTTTGGTCTTGGACATCCTGGTCTCCAGAACAGTGAGAAATAACTGTGGTGTTGTTGAAGCACGGTATTTTGTTATAGCAGCCTGAGCTGACTAGTACAACCTCCTGTTCAGTTTCTCTGCAGCTTGCCTCCATCTTGTGTGTGGATATTAGTTTCCTTGATGGCACTTATCACTGATTATAGTAATATGTTTGTTAGTCTGTTGAGTAGCTTGGTGATTATCTTCATAAGCAGAGGTGCCCTCCATGAAGCTGTACATCTTTTGTTCATCACTCTGGACCCAGTGAGTGCCATGTTGGGCACATAGTACATGCTTAATAATGTGTTTCTTGAAGAAGTGAAATGCTGACAAGGAGTGCCTCCAACCAGTTCACCCTGCATTCTGCCTGGTTCCTTCTGACTCATGCCAGGGTGTATTGACCCTGTTGTGTACTGACCAGGGTTATCTTTCTAAAACACAAATTTCACCTCACCCAACTCTTGTTTGTCAGTGTTTACTGGGTCCCAGCACCCTTTTTGAATGTTTACGGGAGTGAAAATGAAGTTAAGATCAAGCTGATAGTGAGGTGTGGTGGCTCATCAATAAAAGTGATCCTAAATGATTAATAAAAATTTTTTAATTGTGGATTTGCTTTAAAAGAAACCCCCAAACCCATGAGCCCTACAGGAAATAGATGAGTCATGCTTTCTAGTACCTAGCGTCCTCTAGACTGGGGTTTGATAAAATCAGCCTTAACTGCTAGAACTACCTCACGTGGTTACCAGTGTGCTGTCCCAGGTGGGCACAGCAAGACCCCCTTCTTTGCCGTTCGTGGGCGGGGCTCTGCGACCCTCCACCCGCACTGCCCTGTGGGCTCCATTCAGTGCAGTGGGTGGGACCATCTCAGGGGTGGTGTGTGTCCTGTGACCGTGTGTGCATTGGGAGTGGTGTGGGGAGGGATGGAGATCTTTGGGGAAAGATGAGGCAGACCCTTTGACTACAACTATTTACAAACTCGGGAAAACAGAGTTCAGTAGAATTTCCTCTTCAGTCAATGTTGGCCCACTTCCCATCTCCTTACTAAGAGGAAGTTCCATTAGCTCATAGAAATGCAGAATCACCCATCCCTCAGCTTGGAAAAGCCCTCGAAGGAGGTTTCTCAGTGTAGGAACAAACAGGGCCATCTCTTGGGGACTTTATTCCAAATTCCCGAGAAGCCTGGCAGTGTCTCACTGCTGTTTGGAAGAACTCTCTCAGTTTCTCCCATGGCCCTGGCCGTGCTGGGTGGTCAGAAAGCAGCTTAAAAGAGGAGGAGACCTGGCACAAACTCCCACTCCTTCCACATAAGGGAAGCCTGCTGCAAGAGCTCACATGCCCGGACTCCACTCTCTCCTTCGAACTACTCCATGCTTCCTCTCTTCCATCCAAACTGGCCTCAGTTCCTTGAGAAGGAGTCCTCTTACTCTCTGAAACTTCCTATTCACGTCTCAGCCAGGCTTCATCCAACCTGACCCAGAGGCCTTTCCCCTTGGGCAGACGCCATCTCCAACACTCATTTCCAGGAGGAAGTGACCAACCCCATACACCAATTTGACAAGGAGGACTTCGGGGCAAAAGTCTGAGCAGGTCCCAAACGGTATGAGATTAGTCAAGTTCTCTGAAGAGGATAGGATCAGTGCTTCCCCAGAACTGGTTATTTTCTCAGAGTAAAAGGGGAGAGACATCGTCAGAGATGACACAGGGGAACAGAGATGTGGTGTCCCCGACCACCTCCTGGAGGATCCAGGCTGCGACAAAGAGCAAAGTGTACCCAAAACTCAGGCCCCAAGCCCTGGGTCTGCTCCACCGGCTGGGCTGAGCTCCGGGAGAGCCTCAAACCCACACGTGGCTTTTCGTGGAAACGGGAGGCTGCTTTTAGAATTGAATGCAGATGGCTTCCGCACTTATGAGAAGTACTGCTGGGACACACTTCCAGGTTGGGGGGAGCAGCTGGCGGGGCTCCAGGAATGCCTGGTCTGCTGTCTGCCTGGAAGGGAGGGGCCATCGGGTCTCCTTTCAAGTTGTCAGAATTCACATCCAAAAGATAGTGTTTTCTGTCCCACTGTTTCCTTTTCAGTCTTCTTAAAGAACCCTCTGCATACTCTTTCATTTACACTCGTTTTCATTATCTTTCATTACATTACATGCTCTTTACCTTATGTTGCATTCATTATCTTTCCTCACGTACCCTTTCAGCAATTTCGTTACATACTTAACATACATTTTTCATGATCTCTTTCATTTTCATCCAAGAAAAACTGTCCATTTCCCCATACAGCTTTAAATGTAACTCTTTATGTGTGACCTCATTTAAACCTCCTGACATCCCCATGAGGAATGATTATTCCCATTTTATAGATGAAGAAACTGGAACTTAGTAAGAAACTTGCCCAAGGTCACAGAAAATAAATGTTAACATGAGGACTTGGACCTGATTTGAGCCTAAGTCCTCCGTCTTGGTAGTTTAAAGCGACATCACACATCCTACTCATTATCATTCTTGATCATCAACAACTTGATGCCTCTACCAGCCACTGTGTCATCAGAAATCTGATTGGTTTCCCAAGATTCCTGTGGTTCTGACAATTTATTGGAAGAAAAAACACATGTCACTCATTTACAGAGCCCGTGTCCAAGGCACATTCACATCCTCGTCCTCAGTGGAACCTCACACCCTTATGAATGAAACAAGACAGACAACGTTTTCTGGTTTCACAGATGAGGAAAAGTGGCTTTCCCAAGGTCACACGGCTAGAAACAGTGAAATCAGAATGAGAACTCCTAGGCTATCGAAATACCCAGAATTCTTTCCCTGTATCTTGCTGCCTCTTCAATAAATAAATGAACAAAATAAATAAATAAACCTTCCAAGGAAACGCTGAGAAACCCCTCCTTCAAGCCTGTTTCTAGAGGGAGTTATTATCGGACTGGCGCCTACGAGCTTCCTGGCAGAGTGGAAGGGACTCTGGGTGGATTCCCCGGGCCTGATGTCTATTCCCAGAATGCCACGGAGAACACAGGGCTGAGGATGAACTGGGGGGGGGGTGGGGGGCACACCCCAGGCCTATCACCCCTCCCAGGTTCCCTGCCCACGGACTGTAAACTGGCTTTGCAGACAGATTCTAAACTGACTGCGGGGAAGCAGGGCCCACACCTGCCCCCTCTCTGGGCCCAGGGTCTGGTTGTTCTCTCAGCACGGTGCCATGCGCTCTTGCTACATCAGTTAGCCCGCGGCATGGGAAAGAAGCCGGCTCTGTGCAGGCACGGCTTCCTCCCTACCCAGGGTCAGTTGGGGTTGGAGATGTCACCCCAGAAGCCAGCTTGGCTAACATCCATCCATCTAGAAGGGTCCCCTAGAGATTCTTTACGTCACAGATGGGATAACTGAGGCCCTCTGAGAAGTGGCTGGCCCAAGGTCGCACAGCTGATCATTGAACAGAGGTCCCACCCCAGTGTCCTGTCCTGTAGCTGGACGTCAGCAGCAAACACAAGTGCTGGTCCTAACCCTGACCCTCTTGGGCAGATAAGGTGGCGTCCAAGCCTAGAGGCCACCGGAAGGCCTGAGTTTTGACCAATACAAACACCCACGGTTTCGCTGGTACTGTCAGCAAGATGGTGTGGGCAGCAGGGTGAGGGTAGTGCGTGGCTTGGCCACTCCAAGTGCCCCAGGGGGATGCTTCTGTATTTGCTTGAAAGAGGGCGCTGTCTGCAGATGGACGCAAGACATCCCCAGAGCACTGGATTCTGAGCCAGAAGCCCCCTTCTGGATCTCAGCTCCCTCTGGCCCCTGCTCCCTCCTTTCCCTCCTAGAAATGGCCCCTGCAGCGAGGCCCTGAAGCCTCCATCCTCTCAGCCCTCTATCCTGCTGGAGGCCCTGACACATGGCTGGCCTCAGCAGGGGGGGCCTGGCTCGCTGAGCTGACTTCAGCCTGGTGGCCTCACCACAGCTCCAAAAAGCCCCATGATTCCCCTGAGCAAGTAGTCCTTTACAATGTGGGAAGTATCCCAAGGGGGTGGAGCTCTCCGCCCTGCCCTTCTCAGCTCTGCCAGAGTCTGCAGGGCCCCGTCTGCACAGGAGGCCAATGCCACCTATGTACCCTGTGCTAGTTTAGTTTCCTCCTGCCCTGGACACTTACCAGGCCTGGCGCTGGCCTCACTACGCTTGCAGAAAAGTGCCCAGACTGGCCTTGTGCTTCACTTTCATCCCCTGGGGCCCCTCTGGGTCCAGGCAGGGTGCAGCGGAAACCAAAAGCAGCCCTTTAGCCTGAGTCACTCACTTGAGTGCAGGCTGGAGATCAGCGGCAGGGCGACCAGGTCTGAGTCAAAGCTGCCCAGGAGACCGCCTGGGGCTGCCACACACTCCAGATGGGCAAGATCATGGGCAAAGCTCCAGTCAGATGTTCCAAGGTCACCACAGCTGGTCAAGCCCAGGAGTGACCAATCCTCAGTTGGTGGGTTCCACTGTCCAGCTGGGGCCCCTGAGGGAGTGAGAGTCATTTCTGGGGGGTCCTGTTTCAAATAGCCCTTGGCCAGGGCTGGTAGAGGCCAGTCCGCCTCAGCATCCACGCATGTCCTGAATTTGGGGCCAAGGCCATCTGTTGGGGAGGATTCTTCTTCCAGGCCGCCTGCCTCGGCTGCCCTCTCCTCCGGGCACCGGGTCTGCTTCAGGTAGCCCTGGAAGGCCCCTGCGGCTGGGTCTTCTCCCGCAGCCACCTCCGGTCCCAGGGGACTAACATGGTCCAAAGCTGAGCCACCCTGAACACCCTCAGGCTGCGCCTCAGAGTTCCGGACCAGGCCAATGCCACTGTCATCCTGGTCCCGGCTGTCGCTCCCCACCTGCGGCTCCCAGTTGGGCTCCGCGCCAGGACCCAGGCTGGGCTCCTGCAAGCAGATCCCGCTGTCTGTACTTTTGCTGCCGCCGCTACTGCAGCTGTTCTCCGGCAACCGGGTTGCCCCCTTTCCCAAAGTACCCCCAGCCTGGGGGTGGGGGGCGGGGAGGAGGAACTGGGGCTCATCAGTCTGCAGGGACGGCTTGGCACTGCTGAAGCCGCTGTCCGTGCTGCCGTGCAGCTCCGAGTTCCTCAGCTCTGGGGACACCTTGGGGAAGGCCTCCTCATCGAGGGGATGAATGGTGTCTTGGGTCTCTGGGCAGGAAAGCTGGCCGATGAGGCTGAAGGGACTGGGCTTCTTGAAGACCTGGGGAGGAGAAGGTAGAGTGAGAGGGGTGGGAGGGTCACCTGCAGGAACCCACCCCAGTGTGGCCAGGGGAGGCCAGGGGTTCAGGAGGTACTTCTCCAACAGAGGGGGTGCTGCAGAGGCTGGAGTACACTGCCACTTGTCCTTTTGGTCTTGGTTCAGAACTGAGTTTTCCTCCTCATGCAATTCTCAGTTGGACTCAGGCCAGATACCTAAGAAGCCTGTATTCTTGGAGTTCAGAGAGAATGACAGGCAGAATAGGAGGCTGCAGGGAAAGGTGAACGTTCTCAGGAGGCTCCATCAGCAGTGCTTTTCAAACCCGAAAGCAGGCTGGACCCATTGAGATCTAGAAGTGTGTTTCAGACTTTTTTTCACTATGACCCCAAGTAAGAAATGTGTTACACAATAACCTGTATATAAGTAGCCCATAAATGTATAACTCATATATGATTGAAACCAATTTCACAAAATACTACTTATCGTTACTACCTGTGCCCTGTGATCTATTGTATTGTCCTGTCCTATCCCATCCCATGTTATTCATTTCATCTCTTATAAAGCTGGATGTGAAACACCGAGTTAATTTCTCCGCTCCCTGAGTGATTCCCATAAACACAGCGTGGGGCAGTGAAACAAGCACAGATCTAGCAGCTGAGGAGGCCTCGTTCCCCATTAATTGCCCAGAGTCCCAGGGAAGTCACTTAACCTCTCTCCCCCTTGCTCTTCTGCCCCAGCCGCACTGGTGTTCCTCCTGCTCTGGACAGTGCTGTCTCAGGGCCTTTGCACAGGCTACTCCTGGTTGGAATACTCTTCTCCTAGCACTTTGTATGGCTATGTATCCTCCTTATCGTTCAGGTCTCAATTCAGATGTCATCTCCTCAGAGAGACTTTCCCAATCACCCTTGCTAAAGCAGTGCTCCAGACACTCTCTTCCCATTAACCTAGTTTATTTTTTCCTAGCACTTAGTTCCTGGAGTTATTTTTTTTTCTGTGCCCCCACATGCACACACACACACACACACACACACACACACACTCAGTCCCCAACCCCAACAGAATAGAAGCTCCTTGAGGGCAGGAGTCGTCTGTTCTTATTGGCCACTCAGTTCCCAGAGCTTAAACTGAGCTGGCACATAGTAGGCACTCCAAAGGTTTGTTGACTGACTTACTGACTCACTGTTGCACATCTGCCCTTGTTCCCTTTGTATGTGATGACTCTAATGCAACTCTTATTGGTTGGATCCCTATTGATACCATATGGCTTGGTGACTAAGGATGTGTACTCTGGAGCCAGACTTCACGGGTTCAAATCCCAGGTCTGCCTCTTATCAGCTGTGTCACCTTGGCCAAATCATTTATCCTCTCTGTGCTTTAGCTCCTCCTATGCAAAATGGAAATAATGACAGTATTGCCTCCTCAAGTTGTGGTTCATGCATGTAAAATACTTAGAACAGTGCCTGGTACAGAGAAAGCACGCAATAAACACTTGGTGAATTGAATTTTACTCTCCAATAATTCTCTAAAGAAGTATTATTATCTCTATTTCCTAGAGGAGAAAACTGAACCTCAGAGAAGTTAAATGACTTGCCCAGTGTCACACAGCAGCAAAGAACAAATAAATCTGGAATTGGTACTCAACTGTCCCGATTTGTAATCCCCACTTGTTTAACAATGCTTACTTTGATAATCATTGAAGATCAGATCAAAGCAGCTAATGAATGAGAACAAGCAAATGCATGTGAAACTGCTTTGTGCTCTCTCAGTTATTTATAAAGTTAGTAATGGCTGTGATCATTAGAGGAAGGAAACTGGGCTGTACTTATCTTGAGGAGGAAAAAACTCATGAGGACAAGTCAATTCTGTGATCCAAACGTTCAGAAGGAACAAAAAAACCAGAGGTTGCTTGTCATCTCCTTTGGCATTTTTGCATCTATGTCCATTTCACTGGTTTGCATTAAACTTAATAGTTGATTCGTTGGCTGCCCCACCAGACGTAATCAAGCTCCTTGGGACCAGTGGCCACATTACTCAGCTGCTTCTGTACAACATTTTGCATGTTGTAGATGCTTGGTAACTGTAAGTCAATAGCTACCTCTCTCTTACTAGATGCCTTTTCCCAAGCCCAACTAAGACTCTCCCATCCAGCGGTCCTTTCCTACCACTCTGCTCTCTAGTTACCCATCCCTGAGGGCAGGCCCTTTGGTGCACTCAGCAGGCAGCTCCACCCCTCTTCTCTCCCCTCCATCCCCATCCCAGGGTTCTTACTCAAAATAATTTCAGAGGGCCTTTGTCTCTCTCCTTATTTTTCCTAGAGATCCTGGGATCCTTGTGGAGGGTCCCCTTCCAGCTGTGAGCTTCCCTGGGCCCCGGTCTCCCTGAAGGAGCCCACCCTTCCAGCTGAGCCCTCGACCATCATAGTAATGTCAGCTGTGGGGACCACCTTTGGTCCAGTCTGAATCCCAGGCCAGAGACGGGCTGTGGTCTGGAAATGCTGCTCAGTGCGGCAAGTTGAACTTTGGAGGCCGGCTGACTACAAATGTGGTGTTTGTCAGCACTGTGTAGCAAGAGGAGAGGCTGTGGGAAGGGCCGGAGATGCTCGCCTCTCAGCATCACCTCTCCGCTCTGCTCTCTCCCACACTGACAGCAGCCCTTTGTCTTCCTGTTCCAGAGCACCCATCGCCAGCCTCTAGGGATGGGAAAGCCTGGGCTCCGGCCCTGACTCTTCCTGGCTGTGGGACCCTCTGCATGTAACAATCTCTCTACGCCTCAGTCTCCTCAGTTGTAAAGTGAGGCTATAACTACCTGACTCCGAGGTACTAATGCACAGGGGTTGGTTCGTGGCCAATTATTAGCAAATAGTAACAAAATGGTGTGTGGCGGGTTGGGATTATTGTGTCTTATCTGGGCCACTTTAAGGCAACATTCTCCGTCCTGGGCTTGGCATTCAAGCCCTCCCTCCGCCCCCATGGTGCTTGACGAAGGTGCCTCTGATAATGTCAGGGCTGAGGGTACGGCCTGCCTGGGCGGGTGCTCCCTGCCTCCCGGAGTCCTGGTGGGGCCGGGAAGGATGGGACAGTGGCCTCCCCGTGAGACTCACCAGGACGGTAGGCAGCTTCCCCCGGCGCTGCACATACAGCTGGAGGGCCAGGAAGACAGCCAGGGCTCCGTAGAGCAGCAGGACAAAGGTGAAGAAGATGCTGAGGTTGGTCACGGTGAAATCTGCGGGCCCAGAGAGATGGGTTTATAGCCTGGTGCCGTGGGATATGGAGGGGCAGTCCCCGAGGATCCCATGGCCCCTCTCAGGAGCCTCTCGGTGAGGGGCCGAGTGACCCCCCCCCCCCCCGCATCCCCCCAGGTTACCTCTAGGCCACAACTCTGGAGGCCCTGGCTGGATTCTTGGGAGTCCCTGCCTGGCCCTCCAACCTCTGCCCTGAAGGATTCCCTCACTAGACACATGGCCTCCAGCTCTCTGCACAGAACTCACATGAAGGCATACGTAGCAGTGGGGCAGGAGGGTACAGAAGGTAAGAAGGGAGGCTTTGGGAGCAGCCAGACCTGGGTTCAAATCCCAGCTCTACCACTTACTAGCTGTGAGGCTGTGGACAAATTAGTTAGCCTATCTGAGCCTTAGTTTTACCATCTACGAAACGGGCAAAATAATAGTGCCTACCTCATAGATGGTTGTGAAGCACACAGCACTTATCATGAACCAAGC
Source organism: Balaenoptera ricei (assembly GCF_028023285.1). Taxonomy (NCBI): domain Eukaryota; kingdom Metazoa; phylum Chordata; class Mammalia; order Artiodactyla; family Balaenopteridae; genus Balaenoptera; species Balaenoptera ricei. The sequence continues at coordinate 14,402,280 of NC_082646.1, forward strand.
CCTTTATAATAGTCCCCCCTTATCTGTGGTTTTGCTTTCCGTGGTTTCAGTTACCTGTGTTCAACTGTGGTCCAAAAACATTAAATGGAAGATTTCCAGAAATAAACAATTCATCAGTTAAATCGTGTGCCGTTCTGAGTAGCATGATGAAATCTCACACTGCTCCACTCTGTCTGGCCCGGGACATGAATCATCCCTCTGTCCAGCAGATCCCACCCGTGAGTCACTTAGTGGTTGCCTCAGTTATCAGATGGACTGTTGTGGTATCCAGTGCTTTTGTTCAAGTAACTTATTTTACTCAATAATGGTCCCAAAGTGCAAGAGTAGTGATGTTGTCAATTTGGGCATTCTCTTAAATTTTTCTTTAATTTATAAACCAAACTTTGTCATAGGTATGTATGTATAGAGAAAAAACATAGTATATATACGTGCTTTCAAGGCATCCACTGGAGGTCTTGGAACGTATGCCCTGCGGATAAGCGGGGGACTACTGTACTTATGTCACCTGATTCTTATAACCACCTTAGGAGGTAAATACTATTATCGTCCCTATTTTTATAGATTAGCATCCTGAGGCCCAGAGAGGTTAAGCAAGTTGCCCAAGGTCATATATTTCATAAGTGGCGAAGCTGAGATTTGAACCCAGACCTGTATACAAAACTATTTCTATATCAGTGAGTGGATGTTGAAAAGCTCTTAAGGCTGCCTGGCACACAGACGCTGCCTTACTCTGCTTCAATGTGAGTGAGGCTGAAATGACAATGAGTTTGTGCGTGTCTTCCATAAACTGAAATGTACTGTAGAAAAGTAAGGAGTCCCTCTGGTCATTGCTGGACGCTGCCCACACTGGACTGGGCACTCCCAGAGCACTGACTGTTGGCATGATTCGCCGGGCACTTGACATATGTTGTCTTAAGTAGCTAGTTACAGCCTGCTCTGGGCACACCCTGTCTTCCCAGCCAGACTGTAAGATCCTAGTGGGCAGAACCACGGCCTTCACATGCCATATTCCCTTCCCTCCTTCCCCTTTCCAGCACTGGGCTGAGAGCCTGGCACAGTATTTGTTGACTTTTGCAGCTGTGGGGAGGAGTCAGCTCAGTTCTGCTTTCCTCTGAGGGGGACGAGGGGAAGTTTGGAGAAGCCCTTGGTGCCCCCAGCTCTACGAAAAGACAGCAGAGGAATGTGACAAATAGGAACCAGCACAGCTGGCTGAGGGGTGCTGCAGAAGGGCTCCTGGGGGTGCAGCTGGGCTCCAGTGGAAGCACCCGCAGAATTGGGAGACCTGGCTTTGTGGCCACACCCTGAAAGTTGCTTATAGGTACTGAGCCTCAGTTTCCGCATCTCTAAAATGGGGACAATGGGAGCTCTTTCATAGGGCTGTGTGAGGATGGAGAGCTGTGTTGCAGCTGAGGGGGGCGGGGGGCGCCTAGCACAGTGCCCCACATCGGCAGCCCTCAGTGGAATGGTTTTCAGACCTGCGAGGCCCGTCCTGCCTCCCTCCTGCCCGGACAGCAGCCCTGACCAACTCACACTGCGGGGTGAGCACGATGCACTCCTCCTTGGACCAGACCTCCTTGTTCACTCGGGAGCTGACAGATGGTTTCACCCTGACACAGAACTCTCCCACCCCTCTCGGGACTGGGAGGCTAAAGTTTTCATGTTTTATCTTGTCATGGGACTGAAACGAAAACAATCAGAGCAGTAAACACGATATCCTTGTTCCATGCCACATGGAAGCTGAGAGCTGGAGGGGCCTTTAGAGATGCTCTAAAGCCCTAAAGGCCAACCCCCTTCAGTGTTCTTTTTCTAAGATAAAAAACCCTGCATTATCGAGGCAGCCCAAGATCTCTGTGATTACCATGATTTAGTTTGTATTAAAAGCGAAAAGGAGCAAAGGAAGCCATAAACAAGGCGAAAAGACAACCCTCAGAATGGGAGAAAATATTTGCAAATGAAGCAACTGACAAAGGATTAATCTCCAAAATATACAAGCAGCTCATGCAGCTCAGTAGCAAAAAAACAAACAATCCAATTCAAAAATGGGCAGAAGACCTAAATAGACATTTCTCCAAAGAAGATATACAGATTGCCAACAAACACATGAAAGGATGCTCAACATCACTAATCATTAGAGAAGTGCAAACTAAAACCACAATGAGGTAGCACCTCACACCGGTCAGAATGGCCATCATCAAAAAAATCTACAAACAATAAATGCTGGAGAGGGTGTGGAGAAAAGGGAACCCTCTTGCACTGTTGGTGGGAATGTAAGTTGATACAGCCACTATGGAGAACAGTATGGAGGTTCCTTAAAAAACTAGAAATAGAACTACCATACGACCCAGCAATCCCAATACTGGGCATATACTCTGAGAAAACCATAATTCAAAAAGAGTCATGTACCACAATGTTCATTGCAGCACTATTTACAATAGCCAGGACATGGAAGCAACCTAAGTGTCCATCGACAGATGAATGGATAAAGAAGATGTGGCACATATATACAATGGGATATTACTCAGCCATAAAAAGAAACGAAATGAGTTATTTGTAGTGAGGTGGATGGACCTAGAGTCTGTCATACAGAGTGAAGTAAGTCAGAAAGAGAAAAACAAATACCGTATACTAACACATGTATATGGAATCTAAAAAAAAAATGGTTCTGAAGAACCTAGGGGCAGGACAGGAATAAAGATGCAGACGTAGAGAATGGACTTGAGGACACGGGGAGGGGGAAGGGTAAGCTAGGACGAAGTAAGAGAGTGGCATTGACATATAAGCACTACCAAATGTAAAATAGGTAGCTAGCGGGAAGCCGCCGCATAGCACAGGGAGATCAGCTCGGTGCTTTGTGACCACCTAGAGGGGTGGGATAGGGAGGGTGGGAGGGAGACGCAAGAGAGAGGGGTTATGGGGATATATGTATACATATAGCTGATTCACTTTGTTATACAGCAGAAACTAACACACCATTGTAAAGCAATTATACTCCAATAAAGATGTTAAAAAAAAAAAAAAAAAGCGAAAAGGAAGTATTTTATAGATACTGAGGACCATCCCAGAAGGGGCTAGAATCAACTGTGGTTGAAAGGAAAGAGGATGGATTTTGCAGATTCCAGATCCCTCACTTATGGGAGTGTGCTTGGGCATTTTCATAGCCTCTGAGAGCCTCATTTCCCCACCTATAACATGGAATAAAATCCCCACCTGCAAGGGAGTTGGAAGCGATAGTTATAATGTCTCCTGCGCTGCCTGACACCTAGCGGGCACTGTCTTCCCTGCCACCTGGCAGAAGCACAGGTTTGAGGGCTGTGGCCATCTCAGCTCCCCCCACTTGCCCCACAAGCTCTCTCAACTCTGCTGGCAAAGTTCCCCAGGGGTACACAAAAGGCACTTCCGGCCCAGGTGACAGGGAAGCCTGGCCTTGGGGAATCCCATACCTTATATCGTCCTGGTACCTTGCGAACCTCAATCTCGTACTCCCGGAAGTTGTGGAAGATGCTTTCATATGTGTCGCCTGCAGGGGCCATCTTGGGCCTGGGGAGCTGGATCACCCCAAGAATGATGCCATTGCGCATCTCTAGCTTCACGCCGGCAACTGTCAGAGTCACTGAGTCGGGAGACAAAACCATGAGGCCTGCAGGCTGGGGAGGGCCTGGGCACCCCATCCATACCTGGCCTCCAGGGTCAAGCTTTACCCACCCTAAAACCTGGGCTACAGGTTTCTCAACCTGGCAGAACATAAGGATTTCCTGGGGAGCATGTTAAAAACGCAGATGCCCAGACCCACTCAAGACACAGTGAATCTGAATTTTGGAAGCTGGGTCCTGGAAACGTCTATTTTAAACACACACACAGGGACGCTTCTGCAGCCAGCATTTGGGAGACAATGACCTCCAAGAGCAGCATTCTGAATTCTGCAGAGCAGCCTTGCCACACACATAGAGCACAGTCAGTCCCAATCTGCAGAAGGAAAGAATCCCATCACATTTGGGGCTTATTCTTTTCTCTTCTCTCTGCAGAGAGAAACTCCCAACTTTGCTTCAATAGCACCTCCCTGCTTCAAAGCCTCACACCCTGACCCCGAGGAATTCATTCTTAAAGGGAGGAGGACCTGATCGAAATTCTGCCTCCAGCTTGCTGCCCTATGCTGAGTTCTTATGGATTTGCTTCCTCTCCCAGAACCCTACAAGTACACCAACCTGGCCCTCGTGACTCAGCTGCCCCAACTCACCCCAAGACTTCTCTTCTGTAGGATAAACAACTCCAGTTCCCTTTTAAATCTTGAATAACTTGGCTATTTTCATCTAAACCTTCTCCAAAGTCCTGACTCAGGCTTGTTTGGGCAACTAAATCCCCAGCCAGGAAGCCAGGCAGATGTGGCGAGCTATGGGAACGGAGAGAAAAGTTCTAGACTAGAGCTTCTGGCTGGAAAGGACCCTGAAAGCCATGTTCTAGGCCCCGGGGAGGAAAAGCACCTTCATCCACAGAGAAGCGGGTGTTGGGAGAGGTCCAGTTTGAGTGCTGGCCTCCGTCCACTGCCCGCACTCTGGCTCGGTAACCATTGCTATGATACAGGTCCAGGGTCTGCATGGTGAGATCACAGGACAGCACCAGGGTCTGGCTACAGTTGCGGATGGGCTTCCAGTAGATGGGCTCTACTCCATACCTGGGGAGATAGCGGGGTAGGCATTGGGAGAGGAACTTGTGCTCAAACCTAACTCCTTTAGGAGGGAAGCAAGAGGCCAGGGGAGAGCTCTCATGATGGTATAGCCCTCAGGGTATTCCCTTTAGTCTGGGGCGTCTAGTTGCAAGGGGATCTCCCTTGGTTCTGGGACTCTGTACCAATTTCTCTGTGCTCTAGAAGACTCTTAGATTGGAATACGAGTAGCTCAAACGCCAACTCCTCCAGGAAGACTTGCCACTCCCTGCAACACAGCCCAATTCCTCCCTTCTCCCAACTACATCTGTAGTCCTTAGGGCTTCCTTGTTCTCCAACTGGCTTATGGATGCTTTTCCTGTTTTTCCAATAAGATGGAAAAATCTTGAGGGTAAAGGCAATACCTTGGTTTTCTCACCCAGAGCTTCCAGCACGCTACTCTGCCCATATGAGACTTGATCAGTACTTGTCATCTGATGGATATGTGCCAGGGTCCTTCCTGGTGTCATTTCAGTAACAAGGCAGGTATCTTCCCATGCCAGGGTGGGTAGAAGGGGACGGACTCACCCACTCCCTCACTCACCTCCCTCCTCTCTCCATCCTCCCTTTTGCTTACCGCAGGAGCTCCACTTCATAGTAGGTACTTTCAGACTGATTCGGGATGGGAGTCCAGTGGAGGACGTGGTAGAAAAATTCTGCTTCAAACCACACAGATGAAGGTCTGGGCAGTTCTGTCCACAGGGAGAACAGTGTCAGTACCAGAGCTAGCAGAGGCCCCCTCCACCTCCCCGCCAGGGAGGAGATGATGGTGGTGATGGTGGCAGGCATTCTAACAGCTCCCATTTACTGAGCACTTTACCTTGAGCTGAGCACTCAGCTAAGTACTTTACATGCATTGTCTCATTTAATTATCACAGTAATCCTACAAGGTGGGCATTTATTACCCCAATTTTACCAGAGAAGAAATGAAGGTTCAGAGAGGTTAAGTGACTTGCCCGAGGTCAATGGGGGTAGTAAGCAGTAGAGTGGGCCTTTGAATCCAGATGTGTCTGATCCCAGAGCTAGTATAGTGTCCTTAAATCCCTGTCCTGTGCTGTATGTGATCAGAAGCAGAAGTGCTGGTTGAGAAGAGCCAAGGTGGGTGTGATGCATCCCAGGCAAGAAGGCAGGGGCTGAGGGCTAAGATGTGCCCACAATGAGCTCTCAGATGAGCTGGTCCCTGGCTCTGCCCAATCCCTGTCCCTGCTCCAGCCCCATCCCAAGGCCTGCTCCCCATCCCCACACCTGGTCCCCACCCTGGCCCCAGCCCTGGCTCTAGCCCAAGGCCCCCCTCTCTGGAGTTCTTTGGGTACACAGATATCCTGCTAGTTGGCATCTACCTGTTTGTCTTCACAGAACCCCAAGCTGAGTGCTTGTCCCATCCCCCCACTTCTAGGAGGGCTTTACTGCAGCCAGATGCCCAGCCTTAGGCTGAGTAGGACAGGCAGTCCTGGGTCTAGACTGGGCTGAGGACGTTTCCACAAAGAGCTGGCACCCTTGGCTCCAAGGTGATATACTAAGTACCAGTGCCTCTCTCCACCTCCCGTCTTCCCCTCACAGCCACCCACACCTTTCACCATGGGAAACTATAACTTCAAGAGCCTCAAACTAGCACTTGGTAGTGTGACTCAGACAAATCATTTAACCTTGCTGAACATTTGTAAGAATGTGATAAATACACCTACTTTAAGAGTCTTGCCGATCAAGTGCAATGAAGTACACGGCCAATACCCACATTCAGTTCCTCTTCTCTCCTCCTCGATCCCTTAATGTCTCTCCATCTGACAGCGACTCCCAGGCTTCCCTTGTTCTCCAACTTCTCATCATCTCTCTAATAATGCTTCTATTTTCTGACTGTCATTCTCACTTAGAAAGCACATCTGTCCCGGTCCCTTGCTTTCTTTCTTATACTGTCTTTGATCCTCTAGACTGTGTCTCGATTTCAAAACAGTATATGGAAAGTGAAAAACACAGTGGGTCATTGTGGTGTTTGGGCTGCACATCCCCAGCTCAGCTCTCTATCATGTGAATGGTGACTGCATGTTTTACTTCGTATTCTGGCGTCATGTAGAAGCAGTTTCACTCCCTGCTCTCCCTGCCTCCGCTCCTGGTCCCTCCGGCTCACGGCCCTTTCATTTTCTCCCTTCAGGATTTAGTCTTTTCAAATGCAGAAACTTTCCAGGATTTCTGGCTGGGTTAGGAGAGCTAAGGAGTAGCAGTCGGGAGGAGGGAGGCAGGTGGCAGTGGGAGAGCACTGGGGGCTAAAGAAGGAGAAGGGATGATCCGATGGGGGTGACAGTTAATAGTGGGGGAAAAGAGCTGAGATAGGGTGACATGGCACGGGGCAGAAATAGATTAATCGGAGAGCTAAGGGAAGGTAGAGTCAGAGTGAGATCAAAGTAATTCCCCAGAGGGACCAGCAGTCCCTTCATTTGAACTAGAACAACAAAAAAGCCAGGGGTAAATTTATGACTCACAGGGAGGCGGGTGGACGGTGACTTGTGTGTGTGTGGGGGGTCATTTAACTTCTCTATCCATACTTCCCCACTCCCCCAGTCAATCTCAGTCTCTTCCACGCCCACAACGGGTGAGCCTGAGACCCAGGCTTGCCAGAATGAGGGCGATTCGGGGAGCGGGGAGATAATGGGCGCCCCTCTCCGTAGAGGGCCAACCAGACGGGATTCTCCGTGGGACTCAGAACTTTAATGTAGGAGTGACGACCGGTAGGAGAGGGAGCGGGGCGGGCGCGGAGAGGGCAGGGCTAGACCCCGATCCTTACCGTGCGCGCGAGAGCCGAGGAGCAGGCTGAGGAGGGCCGCAAGCTGCGGTATCAGGCGCGGCAGCATCCTGGTCCAGCCGCATCCTCCGGAGCCGGGATGCTTGCCTCCAGTCGCCGCTCTGCGGGACTGCGACTGAAACCTCCGGCCGCCTGCCAGGCCGCGCCCCGCTAGGCTGACGTCAGAAGGGCGGAGCCTCGAGACACCCCGCCCCCGAGCCGCGGCGTCAGGGAGCCAGAACCGCTGCGGAGCATGGTCAGCCCAGGCAGGTGGAGAGGAAAGCAGGGGCAGGGCTTGTGCATGCTGTCCCGGGGCGGGGGCCGGGCTCTGGGCAACTCTCACCCTCCTCGCCTCCCGGGGCCCCCGGTGTAATAGGGTGAAAGCGGTCTGGGTAGCCTGGTGGGTGTGTGTATGTGTGTGTGTGTCTGTTGCGGTGCAGGTGGCGAGGGACAGCCTTGTCCCTGTGGGTGCGGAAGGTGGGGTGAGGGCGTCAGAGCCAATTTTACGGAAGAGTAGGGCTGGGATCCGCAGCTGCTCGGAGTTGGGAAGGACATTGCCCCAGGTGCTCAGGGGATGTGTGAGAGGACACGTGTGGGAGCCTTGGAGCTGCCAAGTACCTTGATGTAGGCCTGAGCTAAACCAACAGTAAAATAGGCAGTCCTCTACCTGCTTAATATTTTGGAAGGGGTGCCGACGACGTCTTCCAGCCTTTTTTGGTTTCCCTCTCCTGCCTGAAATCTTCATGTTCAGAGTTTTTTTTGTCGTGGTCTGAACGGGGGTTCGAAAAGAGTTTCCAGACACAAGGCAGAATGTAAAGAATATAGAATTTATTAGCGGGAAGGGTCGCTGCCAGAACAGCGGGTCGACTTCCTAGTAGTCTGGGAGAGTCGAGCCGGAACATGTGCTATTGATCAGTTTTTATAGCCAGAAAACAAACGAATGGCCCGAGGTGAAAATTTCGTTTACTGATTGGTCGAGGCACATATACCTTCCTTCTATAGGGTGGGAGTGGGACAGGGCATATGCCTTCCCTTATTTGGGACAGGTCCCGTTGCCCAGGTGGGCTCAGAAATTTCCTAACCATTGCAACATGGTGGGGAGGGCGATTAAGAGTCCGGTAGGGGATGTAACGCTGACACTTCTTCAGGCAGGGTCGTCCTTTGTCCTTGAAGCACAATTGTTCTTGGAGCACCACATTTTTTTTTTTTTTTTTTTCCTGCTGGGTAATTGTGCTCCGGGAGAACTGGGTAAACGTCATCAGTCACTCATACCTCTGTCAATTGGCTCATCTGACACTTCACTCCAGGTGCACGGAAGGTATCTGGGCATGGGAGACAAACTGTCCACTTCGCTGTTGTTGGGTGGTGGCATGTGCTTCAGACTATGTGTGTGTATGGGGGGCGGGGGGTGGGATGGAAGTCCCATCCTGTATCTGAAGATCTACCTTGGGACTAGAAAGACCTCATTTTTTTAAAAAAATTTATTTATTTTATTTATTTATTTTTGGCTGCGTTGGGTTTTCGTCGCTGCGCGCGGGCTTTCTCTAGTTGCAGCGAGCGGGGGCTACTCTTTGTTGCGGTGTGTGGGCTTCTCATTGCGGTGGCTTCTTTTGTTGCAGAGCATGGGCTCTAGGTGCTCGGGCTTCAGTAGTTGTGGCTCGCGGGCTCTAGAGTGCAGGCTCAGTAGTTGTGGCACACAGGCTTAGTTGCTCCGCGGCATGTGGGATCTTCCCGGACCAGGGCTCAAACCCGTGTCCCCTGCATTGGCAGGCGGATTCTTAACCACTGCGCCACCAGGGAAGCCCAAGACCTCATTTTTTGATGGTGGTCGGTGAAGGTCAGGGATGCACTGGCCACATGGATAGTGAAGAGTGGTATATGCAAGCCCAGCAAGACACATGGTCAGTCGGGGCCACCCTAAGTGGGCAGCTCTTGTTGCCACACTCTTACGTCAGCCTGGAGGAAGAGTCCCAGGGTTTTTAATGTGTGAGGATATTTTTTGCACCCTCTGTTGCTCAACTGAGAGATTAGAAGTTAGCCAATTGCTGAGAAGTACCCAGGCATGACCCAAGGGTGTGGCTACTGTCTGAAATGACTTCTTAGTTCCCGTTGACCTTTACAAGCAGGAGTACGCTGCGCGGTGTCTTTCTGAACTTGTCTTTACTTTTACTTTTGTGTTGAGTTGTAAGAGTTTACAAGTCTATACCCCCTCACCATTTTGAAGAAGGATCGGGATTTCTTAATTCATTCATATGACATACATTTAATGCGTATCATTATGAACCTGGGGATATTATGTGCCTGCACATTGTTGAGGCTGAGGAAAAAATGGTGATGAAAACAAGGTCCCTTTCCACAAGAAATGAACACTCAGCTAGAGAGAGAAAGTGAACAGAGATTTTTAATATGCTGTGGTAAGTGCTTTGGGAAGGGAAATACAGGCTCACATGGGGACACAGGAAACAGACACTCTACCACAACTGGGGTCAAGGATAAGGAACGTTTCCTGGAGGAGGTGACATCTAAGCTGAGACCTGAGGAATCAGTAGGAGGTAGCTGGGTGAAGAGGGGAGAAGGAGGGTGTTCCAGACAGAGGGAAGTATATGCTTAGATATGAGGGAATATGGCATTTTTTGAAGAATCCTGTAAAGTGAGTAAATTAGCATTCCTATTTTAAGAAGAGGAAACCACTGTGACTGACATAGGTTAATGTTTTGCTCAGGGCAGAGTCAGCATTTGAATGTAGACTATTCCAGTGTATCCTGGTACCTCAAAGAAAGCACCTAGAACAGGAGTTATGTCAGACATATGATTACTGTACCTTTTTCTTTTAAGAAATTCAGTGTTTATTTTGGTTTGTATCCAGTTATTCAATCTCAGTGTTGTGAAAAGTCCACCTAAGGTTCAGTGATTTCTAGTATTCATACCAGTATTGGGACAGATAATAGAAAGTAATTATAATAGTAACTTTTGTTTATTGAGCTCTTACTACGTATCAGTCATTCTGCTAAATACTTAATATGTTGTATCAGAGACTGGCTAGATGGTTAGCAATTCCATTTCCTCTTCCTGGGCACACATGACAACTACATTTCCTAGCTTGCTTTGCAATTAGATGGAATATGTGACTGGGTTTTAACCAATGTAAAGTTGAATTGATGGGTGCCACTTCCCGGCCTGGCCTCTAACTGTGTCTTTGCTATTCTGTCAGCCAGTGGAGGGGGCCTAGTGGAGGACTCCAAGGGGATGGAAGGAGCTTGGGTCCCTGAATCACCTCTTGGAGGGGAGCTATGCAGGAGAGACACCCAATCTACATCAGCCTGTGACTTGAGTGTGGAGCACACTCTTCTTGTATGTAGCCACTGAGATTTTGGAATTTTCGTTATAGCAGCTAATGTTAACTACCCTGATTAATGTGCAAACATTGTCTCATTTAATCCTTATTACTACCCCGCTAGATTGACATAATTATTAATGTCTTACAGACGGGGAAGTGAGGTCAGGGACAACGTCACTTGTTTGCATCACTCAGCCACTTAGTGGCAGAGCTAAGATTACAGTCCAGGTCTGTTTGACTCTAGAGCTCATGCTTTTGCCATCATATAAAAAATGCCCTTCCCAATCTTGGAAGAGTTCTTGGAAAAGACAAGTGTCTACTGAGCTGAGAGAGAGAAAGAGAGGAGGGTGAGGGTGGGGGAGGAGGAACAGCTCAGGGCTGAGTATGGTGGGAAGAGGGAAGGTGAGGAGCCCCAGAGAACATGTGGGCAGAGCCTTGCCCCCATAGCCACACTGGGAAAATTTTAGGACAAGTTTTGGGCTTTGGATGGTTCCATTGTCCCATTTTCGCTCTACTTCATCTTGGTCTTCAGGTTGATGCTTCTGAATGGGCACCACTGTGGGGTAGGGTGGGCATCTGAGCGGTAGGAAGTCCAGCTCGAGTGTGGTAACAGACACGGCTTGCAGTTTCTGTCCCTGGACTGGTGATTAGGGAAGTTCCAGGCCTTGTGATCACCATGTCAGAGCTAAACATAACAGGGAGAGAAACCTCAATGGAACCAACCCCGAGAAGAAATCAGAGAAAAGGAAGCTGCCTGGGGATACTTGGTAGTCACTGGGTCAAGGCGAATGACAGATGTGAGGGGAAGAGGCCATCAAGGGCCAGCCCAGCCCCAGGAGGAGCCTTCTTGCTGTTGGTTACAGAACCTAATTAACATCCACATCCATTCACCGTCTGCCTGGCTCTCTCCTGGATGAGAATAAAAGAGCTCAGCAGGGACAGAACCCCCTTCCGAATGTCCCTCTCTCTTCTGTTCAGATGATGGCTCAGACTTGAATGGAGAGTTGCTTGAATTTTAGTTGGGTGGGTGATAGGCCTCCCTAAAGGGTTTTGGGCAGGAGAGGGACATGGCAGATTTGCATTTTAAATAGAAGAGGAAACCCAGAGTACAGAGGTAACTAGCTAAGGTGACTCAGCTAGTTAGTGGCAGAATCAAAACCCTGATCTGATTGAAGTTCAACTTTTTGCCTGACAGGCCCCAACAAATAAGCTTGTGGAACTATGAAGACCACGTGAATCACGTGTCATGTTTTGTGCCCCCTAGCAAAGAGAAAAGAAGAAGAAATACTGGTCTCCCAGGTGAGGGACCTCCCCTGCTAATTCTCTTGAATCAGCAGAGCTGGGGCCAAGGGCCATCTCAAGCCTGCAGTCTACTCGGGATATCATTCTTGGCCAGTGGTCAAGATCCACAAGGCTGCTGGGAGCAGCCTGTGGGCCTCAGAAACAGGAGACCTATTTCTCGCCCTAGCTTGGCCACTGCCAGGTGTGTGCCCTTGCACCAGTCCCTTTACCTCTATTAGCTAATGACAGGATTGGAAGAATTGTAACCTTCCTGGGCTGTTGCAAGGCCAGATACAGAAGTGTTCTGACAACTGATAAAGGCTTCCCAAATAAGAGGGGGTGTGGCTAGTAGAAATATTCAGCAGAAAGGCCTCATACTAACTAGAGGGAACCAGTGCCCTTTCCCCTTGTCTGCATTCACTTGTCCCTTCTCCAGGCTGTATGTTGTGCTGAACCCCACCCCACCCCAGGACAACTGGGGCCTTTGCCCACACTTGGACTCCCCCTCGCCTCCAATCATCTTATCAGGAAGGGTGAGCACCTAGTCCATTGCCATTGCTCTCATGAACCTGGGTATGAGAGATTAAGAACGCTGACAAAAATATCCCATTCCCTTCAAGAAACAGCTGTGTTTTCCTTCTGTAGTCCAGATGACTTTGACTTCTCCAGTTTTTAGGGGTGTCATTTCCCTTTAATTCTAAACTTAACAGCAGTCTGAGCTCCTATCCTATGAAGGGAGGATGTTCATCTGCTCTTGGGTTTCCATTTCCAGAGAACTTGTGGGGTTCTCCAGGGAAGTCTCCCATGCCCAGGGCTCTCCTGGCAGTCTCACACCTCACCTCCTAGGGTCTCATGGTGCTGGGCTGCAGCTGCTCACTTCAAGTGTGGACACAGGGCCTATCACATTTTGACTTGCTGTTGGAGGCTTGCAAATAGCAGAAGTACCAAAGAGATAGTTTTCAACTCTATTAAGAAGTAGCCACTCGGAGCTGCCACCAGTTAGGTCCCATTCTGAAAACTTTCCTTAAGCTCCTGGCAGTCATTGTGGCAGGAAGGAACCAGTTAGCTTCCCACCTTTGGAAATCTCCAGGCCTCTCTGAACAACTTCCTTGCCCCCAGAGAGGGGAGAGGCCTTCCGTTCCCTGCTCAAAGCCCACTACTTCTTCTTCTTCTTTCTCGCTTTAAGATGATTCACAGGAAGAGCATCAATATCCTTCAAGGGAAATTCCTAGCCCCACCCCAATGTATAGTGTGGCTCCAATGGCCCACAAAGGGCTAGTTGCTGGCATATTTCCTTAAGTCTGCCTTAGCCTCAGATAACAGCACAAGTGGGACAGCATCTGTATGGCCCAGACAGTGGCATGTCAAGCACAATCCAGGGCCCTGCACAGCCATTCCTCCACGGAGGGGAAGAGCTCAGGTTTACCTGCTTCTCCTGTGCGTGTCTGGGCTCCTGGTCTTCTATGAGCAAAACCACGACAAAGAACAGTGATGTTCAGGTGTGGGATGGGACAGCCTAAATTCAGCCTATTTTTCTAGCTTCTCCGGGCCATGGATCTGCTAAGGAGATGCTCAGTTGACATTGCCAAACAAAACCTCTAGACCTCGGTCTGAGGGACCTGTCTTGGGTCCACTACTGACGTCTGGGCTTTTGCCCAAAACTATGGGCCTATACTTACTTTCTATTGACATGACTAAGAAGGTTCACCCAGGACAGAGGGAGGCTCCCACCTAAAGACAAATCCTAATTACTACTCTGTGATATAGAAATTGCTTGTAACCCTTGAATTACAGTTTTTCAGTTTCAAGAATTTAAAGGTATCCATTCCACTGTACCTCTGGTAGCAGTAGGAGTGCTGGGTGGGAAGACCTAAAACCGGGCTTTAAGCCCCAGTTTGTCAGTTGTCATCTGTGACTTTGGGCAGGTCACAAATTCCCCAGGTCTCAGGTTTCGTACCTCTAATATAAAGATGATACCTCTTCTTACAGCCTATTGGGGTTGTCGAGAGGATTAATGTAAGCAAACGTTTGTTAAGTACCCTTGACTAGGTCCTGTGGGATACAAAAATTAGTCATACGCTGGCCTGATCAGAAGCATGTACTTTCAGGGGATTTAAACCTGTAATAAATAACGTCTAAGGACCAGCTTAGATGTAAGGTGTCTTGTAAATTCTAAGGTGTAATACACATGTAGGGTATTAGTACTGCTGGTATTTTTCTTATGGATTGGGTCTCCTTTCTGGTCACTGCCAGGCCAAGCAGATCTTGGCCAGGTCGTAACCCCAAGCCTGTTCTCCCTGTCCCCTCATGGCTCCAAGAGATCTTGCTGCCCCTTGGAATCCTGGAATCCGTACGTGGAGGACAATTCATCTGTACCCCTGCTTCTCTTCCAGCACTTTCCCTAGGACATACTGGAAATAAGGCCTTTCCTCTTTCACAGAATTAATGACAAGTACAAGAAATGATAATTGGAGGTCAGCTGGGCATGGTGCGTAGAAAGTGTGCACATGTTCCCAGTGGATGGGTGCGTGGGAGGGGAGCATGGAAGAGGGAAGTTCTACAATCCGAGGGTGCAGTTCAAGTTCTTATAATTTATAGGAAAATGAAAGTCAGAGAGGAGGAGCTCAGTTAGCTAGACAAGTTCACACCTCACCCCCAGATTCATTCTGTGGCCATCTGACCTTTTGGGACATAAGAACAAGTGAGTTGTCCTTCTCACCTTGTTCCAAACTCTTTTTCACAAGCCAGCAGTTGGGTGACTGATAACGGGAAGTCCTGCTGGTCCTTCTGGTGGCCGGTAGCCCCTCCTTTCTGCCTGCACTAACCTGCCCTTCTCTCCTCCCTCAGCCCCTCCTCCCAGGACACCAAAGGAACCCAAGTGGAAAATTCTCAGGACCCATGAGAGAAAAATGAGCATTTCTTCTGCAGCTTTTTAGAGTTCTTGAATATGGTGAGGTTATTTTTTATACTTCTTGGAACTTTGGTTTGGTAAACACATTTTTTTTAACACCTAAAAATTCTTTGATTAAGTAATAAATGTTCCGAAATATATACCATTTATCAACACTTTGATGTATGGTATGAAGCACCAAATAGGTGACTCATGTTTAATGTTACCAATTGTGGAAATTCTAAACCTAATTTCAGAAAGCTGAAGTGAATAAATGCTCTGAGGTTCATGAAATTTTTGTAAGTGGTCACTACTTTTGTCCACCTTTATAAATTAACAGGAGGGTTTCCATGTGAGTACTGGATACTTGCCCATCCATTGTTCTCAGGAGATGCTCCCTTTGCAACCATATAATGAGGTACTTCTTCTGGCTCCTGGACTAGGAACCTCTTTCCATTACATGTGTTCTTGAGCTCTGGACTCAATTCTTTCCCCCTCTCCATTTAACTTTCCTCCCCACACCAACTCTGGTCATTACATACTAAAACGTAATCAGTAACTCAGCTCCTCTGAGGTCCCACTTTGATAACAAAGTCCATTATTGCCACATCTTCCTCACGGCCCTTCTCCCTCTTGGGTCAACAGCTTGAATCTGCTAATATTCATTGAGTACTTGCTCTGTGTCAGCCACTGTGATTAGCACCGGGGGACAAAAATGAAAAAGAGACTGTGTTTGCCTTGGAAGATGCTTAGCTTGAAAGTGAGGGGAAAAGGAAACCTAGCGTTTATTTTTGTGCTGGCTAATGCGCTGTTATTACTTCATCTGATCCTATTTGAGGTATTCTTTTCTCATTTTACAGATGAGGAAACTGAGAGGTTATATGATTTTCCCAAGGTTACTCAGCAAATGGTCCAGTCCAGGCCTGTCTGACCCTACATCACCACTTTCTTTTTCACCCCTACTCCCACCAGCCACAGACAAAAAGAAGCAGATGGGACATTCCAGCTGTAGGTCAGTTGGGAGGTTGCCAGGCAAAGAACTAGGTTGAGGCCTGTTGGCAGGTGTTTGGATACAACCGTGTCCCCCTGTGAGAGACCCAGAACCCAAGGCAGCCAGAGTGAGGTGTATGTGTCAAATCTCCCTGTCTCTTTAATTACAAGAATTTCTCAGGAGCCTGAATGTGATTACATGTAGGACTCATTTGTTTTTAAAGGAATAGTTTTATTTTTATTTTATTTTATTTTATCTTATCATTTTATTTTATTTTATATTTTATTTTATTTTTTGGCTGTACCGTGCAGCATGTGGGATCTTAGTTCCCTGACCAGGGATTGAACCTGTGCCCCCTGCAGTGGAAGCGCATAGTCTTAACCACTGGACCGCCAGGGAAGTCCATGTAGGACTCATTTTGATGATCCTTAATTTAATCACATCTGCAAAGACCCTGTTTCCATAGGAGGGACCATTCATAGATTCCAGGGATTAGGACATGGATAGCTTCTGGAGAGCCATTTTCATCTTACCACAGTGACCAGTTTCAACATTCATTTCTGTATTCATTCAATCCTACCTTGATTCAACATATATTTATTGAGCATTTACTCAATACCGGACACTGCAGGACACTGGGAAGACATGGTGAGCGAAGCAGAGCCTTCTCAGAGCCTTACAGTTTAGAAGTGGAGATGGGCGTTGATCAAATAATCATCCAAATAATGTGCAAAATTGCAACTGTGGTAAGTGCCATGAGAGTCCATAATTGGGACCTGACCTGGTGAGAAAGGCCCAAGAGAACTTCTATGAGGAGGTGCTGCTTGAGTTGAAATCTGAGGGACGAGTTGGGGTCACCAGGTTAAGAGGGGAGGGAAGAGTGTTGCAGGCAGAGGAACAGATGGCAGGACCAGGGCATGACCAGCACCGGCAGGATGTGCAGGGCTTGGGGAGGGGCCCATGGGGAGAGGGGTGTGGGTTTCAGGCACTGTGTGTGGGGGTCAATCTGTTGTGCCTTCTCCCCATCCTTTAGCCCAATCCTAACTCGTGGCCCCTGCCTGGTATCCTAGGACCCTTCCTCCCCGTTCCTCCTTCAGGCCTCATCCTCTCACTTCCTGCCCAGTGTGCCATGTGGTTTAGCAAGGAAACCCCCTGAGCTCAGTGTTAAGGGCAGACCTCTAATCTTTGATCAACGAAAAATTCAGAAGAGCTCACTGTGTGGCAGACATTGTGTCGGGAGTTACAGAGATGAAGACAAGAAAGTGACATTCTTCTGGCCCTTGAGGCAAGAGACTATAGGGTGGAGGGGAAAGCGTGAGGGCTTGAATGCTGAATAGCCTGTTGACCTGCATTGAATCTCATTTCTACTACTTACTGCTGTGTGATCTTGGGAGAATGACTTCGCCTCTCTGTACTTCAGTCTCTTTCAGGAGCACTCAAGTCAACCAACTTTTAATATGGCCCCACTGTGTGCTAGGCAGTAGGCCAAGTGCTGGCAACCCTCAGAGACCTGTCTGGCTGGGAGCAGAACACTGAGGTTGATTGTTTCCTCTCCTGGGACTCCAGCTCCAGTTCTGCTGCCTGCGGTGCTTGATCCAAATGGGTTTCCGGGGTAGATGCCACCAAGTGGTTTCTGCACAGGGGCCCCATGCCAGGCATAGTGCTCCAGGAGATGGCAGTCAGATGAATGTTCTGGGAGTGTGGACCCATCTGGCCTTCTTCCTGCCTCCTCTTCCCTCCTTCTGCAGAATATTCGACACTGTCTCCAGAGAACCCTCCTTGATAAACACTAGTCATTCCAGGCTTGTGCGTCACCCCCAACTTTGCGGAGTACTCTTTTGGCCAGCAATTTTCATCTACATCTTTGTTTATTGGCCACTATTACTAGGTGCCTCAACTTGATGTTTTGGTAATGACACTGGTCCTAGTCTTTTCCATCAAACCATCTGTGTGAATAGGCCAAGACGGGGTCAGACAGCTTGCTAACTCTACTGAGTTTGGCAAATCGCTTTACATCTTTAAGCCTCCATTTCTATGGTAAAGTGAAAATATAAGTCCCTTGTCATCCTTCCAGGGCTTCTGTGAATATCAAATGATATTCTGCCCCCGCGTCCTGTTTTTACTCCATTGCGGTGCCCAAGATGAGGTTTAGGGTGGGGTGAGGAAGGGCAAAAGCTTGAGCATTGAGTGGTTGAACTCTCTAAAATTGGCTGAGCCTCACTGATACCCATGATTCCTCCTCTAAGGGCTGTTGCGGGTGCAGGTGGGTTAACTGCCCAGAAGTTGTCTTGTTAGGTTTCTTTTCCAACCATAGCGGCTTTTGAGTCTTCAATTCCCTCCCTGCTCTCTCGCCTTTGAACATCTGGGTGGGGGATTTTGTTCAGAGTGTGAAACAGTCTTCTAGATGGCTCAGGTCTTCATAGGTGTGAGGAGTTGTTTTTATCCTTTGGCGGGAAGGCATTTTCCATGTGAGCAGAGGTGTGAGGCTGTGACCCCTCATGCCCTGGGGCTGCTCTGCGCCTGAGAGTTCAGGCACCCATGGGAAGCCATGGAACTGGATTCTGGGGTAGGCTTTGGGGGAGGCTGAGGAGCCAGCCGAGTTACTACACAACCAGGCCCAGCAGGGAAGGGAGGATAGACAGCCTCAGAGATAGCCTGAGAAATGTGTGAAGGAGAGGATTCAGAGCAGGATCTACCAAGCAGCACAAAATCTGGGTGGACAAACAATCTATGGAAATTCACTCCAATTTTTAGGGTATGGTGTGCAAGACATAGCCAGGAATGCCATGGGGTTCGCAAGTAGAGTAACTCTGAGTCTCAGTTTCTTTCTCAATGAAATGAGAATAATAGTATTTATTGCATAAGGTTATTGCAAGGATTAAATGAAATTAAATACATAAGAGATGTTTAGTACAGTGCATGGTGCATAAATGTCCAACAGATGTTAGATATGGGAAGGTCTAGTTCAGGTAATGGTGGAATAGTTTGTACTGGATAACCCTCTGGCTGATAACAGTGATAAGCTCTGAGCAAAATATGGAAAATCCCAACTAGGAAAAGAGACAAATCTCCCATGTAGAAGAATTTCAAATCATTTATGTAAATACTCTACCCTCAATGAGCATCACTGCTTACTCCTTAAGTGTGGGCTGTGCCTGGTGACTTTCTTTCAGAGGACAGTATGGAAAGAGGGGGAAAAGAGTAACTTTACAGTGGCGAAACCTGACAATCACTAACTCAGCCAGGTGATCAAGGTCAACATCAACAGTGATAAGTCATGTTGACAGTACCTACCCTTGATATGATGTGATGAGAATAGTACTTCGCCTCTGTGGTCTTCTTCTCCAGAGCCTGTAATTCCAGTATAGCCATGAGGAAAACATCAAACAAATTCCAACAGAGAGGCATTCTACAAAATATCAGACCAGTACTCCTCAAAACTGTCAAGGTCATCAAAAACAAGAAAGCTCTGAGAAACTGTCCCAGCTAAGAGGAGCTTAAGGAGACATGATGACTAAATGTAATGTGATATGGCAACCCATATAATGTGGTACCCTGGATGGGATCCTGGAACAGAAAAAGAACATCAAGAAAAAACTAAGGAAATATGAATAAAGTATGAATTTTAGTTAATGAAAATGTATCAACATTGGTTCATTAATTGTAACCAAATGTTCTCATATTAATAATAGGGGAAAATGGTGTGGGGTGAAAATTCTTTCAGCTTTTGTATAACTGAAAATATCTTTATGGTAACTTTATTTTTGAGAGATATTTTTGTGGGCATAGAATTCTAGATGGATTGTTTTTTCCTGTCAGTTCTTTAAGGATGTTGCTCCATAGTCTTCTTGTTCACATTGGTTCTGATGTGACATATCCTTATCTTAGTCTTTCCTTTGTATGTAACATGTCCTTCTTTGACTGCATTTAAGATTTTCTCTTTAACATTGGTACTGAGCAATTTGATTATAATGTGCCTTGGTGTAGTTTTCTACATGTTTCTTGTGCTCAGATTTTTTGTTTGTTTGTTTGGTTGGTTGATTTCTTAGACCTGTGGGTTTATAATTTTCATTAAATTTGGAAAATTTTGCTATCATTTCTTCAAATATTTTTCTGTTTCCTCTTTCTCTCATCTCCTTCAGGAATCTTTCAGGGAGTCCAATCTTAGGCCATTTGAAGCTGGCCTACAGCTCACTGATATTCTTTTCTTTTGTGGCTATTTTTTCCTCTGTGTTTCATTTTGGATAGTTTCTATTGCTGTGCCTTCACGTTCACTGATCTTTTATTCCACAGTGTCTAATCTGCTGTTAATCCCATTCAGTGTATTTTTCATTTATGATATTGTAGTTTTCATCTCTAGAAGTTAGAATTGAGATTTTTAAAAATATAAGTATCTTGGTCTCTACTTAACTTTTTGAACCTATGAAATACAGCTATAATAATTGTCTTAATGCCTTTCTCTACCAATTCTGGCATCTGTGTCAGTTCTGGATTGTTTCAATTTATTGATTGTTTCATCATTATGGGTCTTGTTTTCCTGTTTCTTTGCATGCCTTATAATCTTTGGTTGTATGCCAGCCATTGTGAATTTTATATTGTTGGGTGCTGGATATTTTTGTATTCCTATAATTATTATTGAGTTGTGCTCTGGGATGCAATTAAGTTTACTTAGCAAAAGTTTTATCCTTTTGTGTATTGCTTTTGTGATTTCTTAGGTGAGTCTGGCAATTATTCTCCTCTGTTGAGGCAAGACTATCCTGAGAACTGTACCCATTGCCCTGTGGATTATTAGTTTCTCCAGTCTGGATAGTGGGGACAGGTACTGGTTCCAGTTCTCTGTGAGCATCAGGTACAGTTCACTCTTATTCTTTCAGGTAGTTCATGGCCTCTGGTAGTTTCTTCATTTGGACACACTAATCAGTACTCTGCTGAATACTTGAAGGGAACCTCCTTCAGATCTTTGATGTTCTCTCTGTGTGTAGCTGTCTCCTCTCTGGTATTCCATCCTATGAACCCCAGCTGCATAGGCTCTACCCGAGTTCCCCCTCCCTGTGCTATGGCCTGGAAACTCTCTCAAGGCAACATGTTGGGGCAATCATAGGGCTTTCAGGGTTCTTGTCTTTTGTTGCCTGAATTTTAAGATCCTGAAAACCAATATTACATGTGTTTTTTCCATGGGGGGGGGGGCAGTGGTTGTTTCAGGTGGGAAGGTAAAATGGTCCCTGTTACTCTATCTTGTCCAGAAGCGAAAGTTCTCACTTTCATTTTTGAAGGACATTTTTGCTGATTATAGAATTCTAGGTGGCAGTTATTTTCTGTCAGCACCTTAAAAATATCATTCCCTTGTCTTCTGGTTTCTCTAGTTTCTGTTAAAAAGTGTATTAGTTTTGTAGGGCTGCCATAACAAAATAACTTTTAAACAACAGAAATTTATTTCTCACAGTTCTGGGGGCAAGAAGTCCAAGATCAAGATGTCAGCAGGGTTCCACAAAATGGGGGAAAATATCTGCAAATGATGTGACCAACAAGGGATTAATCTCCAAAATATACAAACAGCTCATGCAGCTCTATGTCAAAAAAACAAACAACCCAATCAAAAAATGGGCAGAAGACCTAAATAGGCATTTCTCCAAAGAAGACATAGAGATGGCCAAGAAACATATGAAAAGATGCTCAACATCACTAATTATCAGAGAAATGCAAATCAAAACTCCAGTGAAGTATCACCTCACACCAGTCAGAATGGCCATCATCAAAAAGTCTACAAAAAATAAATGCTGGAGAGGTTGTGGAGAAAAGCGAACCCTCCTACACTGTTGGTGGGTATGTAAATTGGTACATCCCCTATGGAGAACAGCATGGAGGCTCCTTAAAAAACTTAAAATAGAACTACTGTATGATCCAGCAATCCCACTCCTGGCATACATCCAGAGAAAACCATAATCCAAAAGGATACATGCACCCCAATGTTTATTGCAGCGCTATTTACAATAGCCAAGACATGGAAGCAACCTAAATATCCATTGACAGAGGAATGGGTAAGGAAGATGTGGTACATATATACAATGGAATATTACTTAGCCATAAAAAATAATGAAATAATGCCATTTGCAGCAACATGGATGGACCAAGAGATTATCATACTAAGTGAAGTAAGTTAGAGAAAGACAAATATATGATATCACTCACATGTGGACTCTAATTATTTTAAAAAGGTACAAATGAACTTATTTACAAAACAAACTAACAGATATTGAAAACAAACTTATGGTTACCAAAGGGGAAACATGGGGGGTGGATAAATCAGGAGCTTGGTATGAACACACACTGCTATATATAAGATAGATAACCACCAAGGACCTACTGTATAGCACAGGGAACGCTATTCAATATTCTGTGATAACCTGTATGAGTAAAGAATCTACAAAAGAATGAATGTATGTATATGTATAAGTGAATCATTTTGCCGTACACCTGAAACTAACACAACATTGTAAATCAACTCTACTCCAATAAAATTAAAACATTAAAAAAAAAAAAGATGTCAGCAGGGTTGGTTTCTTCTGAGGCCTCTTTCTTTGGATTGCTGATGGCTGTCTTCTCCCTGTACCTTCACATGGTCTTTCCTCTGTAAATGTTTGTGTTCAAATCTCCTCTTCTTATAAGGACACCAGTCATTTTGGATTAGGGCCCACCCCAATGATCTCATTTTAACTTAATTACCTCTTTAAAGACCATCACATTCTGAGGTACTGGGGGTTAGCACTTTAACATATAAATTTGTGGGGAGGGGTACATTTCCACTTATAACAAAAGGTCAGCCATTAGTCTTTTTTTTTTAATTAAATTTTATTTATTTATTTTTTATACAGCAGGTTCTTATTAGTTATCTCTTTTATACACATCAGTGTATACATGTCAATCCCAATCTCCCAATTCATCCCACTGCCACCTGCCACCCCCATCCCCCGCCGCTTTCCCCCCTTGGTGTCCATATGATTGTTCTCTACATCTGCGTCTCTATTTCTGCCTTGCAAACCAGTTCATCTGTACCATTTTTCTAGGTTCCACATATATGCGTTAATAAACGATATTTATTTTTCTCTTTCTGACTTACTTCACTTCGTATGACAGTCTCTAGATTCATCCATGTCTCTACAAATGACCCAGTTTCGTTCCTTTTTAACAGCCATTAGTCTTATTCTTCTCCCTTTTAAGATTATGTGTCTTTTTTTTTTTCTTCTGGATTCTTTTCAAGATTTTCTATTTGTGTTTGTCATCAGCAGTTTTATTATGATGTACCTAGGCATGGTTTTCTTGGAATATATCCTGCTTGGGGTTTGTTGAGCTTCTTAAGAATTCTGCTGGTTCACTCAGCCACTCATCTTTTATTCAGAATTCTTGTGTCCAGTGTCAGCTTCATCTGCCTGCCCCATTCCCTAGATTTTGTATTCCCTGGTTCCTTATAGCTGGCTCCTTGACTCTCCCATTTTGAAAGTTCATCCCTTTCCAAGTACCCTAAGGACAGGTAGTGCTAACAAACCATAACATTTTGAAGCATTCATATTCCCAAACAATGGGATTTTGAAATTATCTCATATTTTAAATTAGAAATGTTTTTCTTCCACAAAGCAGTTCATATTTATTAAAGAAAATTTGGAAGTACAGAAAAGTTTACCAAGTAGGAAAGATAAATCACCCATAGTCCCATGACATATTTTTCACTTTGTTTTTTTTAAATGTTTTTATTTTCTCTTTCAGTTTTATTGGGATATAACTGACATACAGCATTGCATATATTTAAGGTGTATAGCACAATGACTCGCATGTATTGCAATGTGGTTAGCACAATAAGTTTAGTTAACATCCACCATCTCACATAGATACAAAAAAGAAAAAAAATTTTTTTCCTTGTGATGAGAACTTTTAGGGTCTACTCTCTTAGCAGCTCTCAGATATACCATACAGCAGTGTTAACAGCAGTCATCATGTTGTGCATTTCATCCCTAGTACTCATTTATCTTGTAACTGGAAGTTTGTACCTTTTCACTACCTTCATTCAATTCCTCCACCCCCACCCTCTTGCCTCTGGTAACCACAAATATGATCTCTTTTTCTTGAACTTGGTTGCTTTGGTTTTTTAGATTTCACATTTAAGTGAGATCATACAGCGTTTGTCTTCCTCTGTCTGACTTTTTCACTTAGCATGATGCCCTCTAGGCCCACTCATGTTGTTACAAATGGCAGGACTTTCTTTTTATTTTTTTCTTATGGCTGAATAGTATTCATTGCATATATATATACACCACAATTTCTTTCTTCATTCATTGTTGATGGACATTTAGGTTATTTTCATTTTTAGATATTGTAAATAATGCTGCAGTGAACATGGGGGTGCAGATATCTCTTCAACATAGTGATTTTGTTTTCTTCAGCTATATACCCAGAAGTGGAATTGCTGGATCAGATGGTATGAGGGACCTCCATAGTGTTTTCCATAGTGGCTGTACCAGTTTACAATCACACCAACAATGCACAAGGGTTCCCTTTACTCCACATCCTTGCCAGTATTTGTCTCTTATGTTTTTCTTTTTAACAGGAAATTTATTGATAGAAATCTCATATTTTTTCATTAGATTACACATCATTTATTACTTGTTTTTTTAATTTATTTTTTAATTAATTTGTTTATTTATTTTATTATTTTTTTTGGCTGTGTTGGGTCTTCATTGAGATGCGCGGGCTTTCTCTAGTTGCGTTGAGCGGGGACTGCTCTTCATTGCTGTGCATGGGCTTCTCATTGCAGTGGCTTCTCTTGTTGTGGAGCATGGGCTCTAGGTGTGCGGGCTTCAGTAGTTGCAGCATGCAGGCTCAGTAGTTGTGGCTCACGGGCTCTAGAGCACAGGCTCAGTATTTGTGATGCATGGGCTCAGTTACTCCGCAGCATGTGGGATCTTCCCGGACTAGGGATCGAACTGGTGTTCCCTGCATTGACAGGCAGATTCTTAACCACTGCACCACCAGGGAAGTCCCTCTTATGTTTTTTTATTATAGCCATTCTGATAGGTGTGAGGTGATACCTCATTGTGGTTTCGATTTGCATTTCCCTAATGGTTAGTGATGTTGAGCCCCTTTTCATGTACCTTTGGCCATTTGAATATCTTCTTTGGGAGAATGTCTATTCAGGCCCTTTGCCCATTTTTAAATTGGATTATTTGTTTTCCTGCTAATGAGTTGTATGTTATTTATGTAATTTGGATATTAACCCCTTATCAGATGTGTGATTTGAAATATTTTCTCCCATTTGGTAAGTTGCATTTTCATTTTGTTGATTGTTTCTTTGGCTGTGTAGAAGCTTTTTAGTTTGATGTAGCCCTATTTGTCTATTTTTTATTTTGTTGCCTTTGCTTTTGGTGTCATATCAAAAAAAACGTTGTCAAGACCCATTTCAAATAGATTTTTTCCCTCTGTTTTCTTCTAGGAGTTTTATGATTTCAGGTCTTACATAACAGACCCAAGGCCTGCATAGCTTGTTTTGGGGACATAAATTAGGTAAGACTGTGCACTGACTTCCCAGGCAGATGGGTGCACTGGTTTTGCTCTGTAGACAGGAAAAGCTATGGGATATGCTCTCTGTTCAAATGCCACTGGAAGGAGGGTTGTAGGATGGGCTACACTGCATCCTGTGTGCTCTGGTTAGGCCACCTGGTTGGATGGGCTGAAGGCTATATTCAGCAGTGGGTGGGGTTATAAGTTAGTTTCCCTGTTGGGGTAGGTCCCGCAAGGCTATTGTTTAGGGGTCAAAGCTCTCTGGCCTGATGGGCCACCATCATAGCTATACAGATGGGTAGGACCACTGACCAGGTTCTTTGCTCAAGTGTTGCTGTAACCAGAGTTGCAAGATAGCTCTGCAACTAGAGATGATAGGTTTCTTGTTCGGGTCAGGCCAAGGGCTGTATTCAGCTTTGGGCAGAGCTATAAATTAGTTTCTCTGCCAGCTGGGGCTGCAGAACAGGCCCCAGGGCTGTCAGGGCTCTTTGTTGGGTGATCAAATCAGACAGACCTGCATGCTAAGCTCCCTGGACAGACATGGTCACCGAGTTGGCTCTGCAGGTTCAGAGCCACTGGCTGGGTTCTCCAGTCAAGTGCCACTGTAATCGGGGCTGCAGGGTGGGCTACTGAGATTCCCAGGAGCTCTGGTTAGGTTTCCTGGCTAGCAGGGTTGGAGGCTGTATTCAGCAGTAGGTAGGGCTATGAGTTACCTCCCTTGCCTGGGTGGAGGGGCAGACCAGGCTCCAGGGCTGACAAAGCTTTTTGTTTGAGGTCCCAAATCAGGCAGACTTGCACCCTGCCGAGTTCCCTGGTCAGACTGCACCACTGTCTTGGGTCTACAGATGAGTAAAGCTCCTAGTTGAGACTACCACTTAGGTGCTGCTAGTAGGAACTTGGTCTGCCAAAATCCAAATCCTGGTTCCTACAAGCCCTCCTCCCTTCTCCATCACAATCTGATTCCCAGTGGTCAAGCTCCACAGATTCCCCTGCGATCCCCCTGAGGCAAGACAAGAGTGGGACTCCCAAGAAGTGAGCCACAACAATGGGGAAGCTGGATGTCCAGCCTGGGCTCTCTTTTGCCTCTGGAGGAACCATAGGCTCAGGGGAGACCTCTCCACGTGGTGCTGCGCCAGCCTGGGGGAGGGGCAATGTGGTCAGCGTGTGGTTGCTCCTCCTACCCTCCTCATGTGATCTGTCTTGGTCTCTGTGGTACAGGGTGTGCTTCAGCCTCACCTCCGTGTTCTAGGATTTTCACAGTGGTGTCTTGTCCATGAATAGTTGTTCGTCGTTCTTATTGTGTGAGGGGGTGGAATCGGGAATGTCCTATGTCGTCATTTTGGTGACATCACTCCATCCCTGTCTCTGTTTAATGCAAAGGTTAAACATGTAAAAATATATATGGCTTTAATCATATTGCAGATATAATTTTGTATTTGGTTTTCATATTTCTTATTATATCATGGGTATATATGTATATATGATATACATATGATATGTATATATATGATTATATGTCTATGTATATGATGTACATGATACATATGTATGTCATATGTGTTATGATATATATTATATCATATATACTTTTTCATATTATCAAATTATTGCTAACATTTACTGAGCAGTTACTAAGTGTTGAGCATTGTGTTAATTTTTTTTCATTAATTATCTCACTTAATCTCACAACAATATTATGATGTAAAAACTATCATTATCCTCACGTTACAGATAGGTAGTTGAAGCTTAGAAAGGGAATTGGTGGAGCTGGTATGTCCAACCCAAATCCATTTGAGGTCAGAATACAGGCTTTTAACCACTACTCTATTCCACAATAATTTTAAAAATTGTGATATAATTACATACGGTAACATCCACAGATCTTAAGTGTATAATTTGGTGAGTCTTGACAAATGTATATACATGTAACCACCATCATTTTTAATGACTGCATGATTCTCCTCTGAATCTAATTTGAATTTTTAGCCTAGTAAGTAGGAGAGTAGCCAGTGGTACAATGCCCTGTCTTCCCTTCCAGGCTGCCCTGGACACCCTTCCCCAAACTTTTCACAGTCTGGCAGCTAGAAGGTTAACACCTGGCATAGTAGGGGCCTTCAGAATCCTTATTTGTACTGGTTGTTTAATGTTTTGACTATTATTTCCTACCTAGCCAATTCCTCTCTTGTTTGACGCTAGACTAAAAAATTTTACTTAAAACACTGCAATGAACAACCTGTACACATCACAGTCTTTGTGTGACTCTATTATTATTTCCTTAGAGAAGATTTCTGGAAGTGAAATTACTAGATTAAAGGGCATGGACTTTTTTTTAAAACAGCTTTTGACCTATCATTTTTGTGTGTAAAGGTTTTCTCTTTTTAAGATCATTTCCTCAGAGGAAATGTCAAGAACTGGGACTATTAGGGCATAAATATACGAAAGGTCTTTGATGTGCACTGAGGCAAGAGTTTTGCATGCTGACCAGGCCTCACTCCCTCGCTCACTTAGCGGATTTGAGTTTTGCTGAAAGTTAGCTTTCCTTGGAACGGTCAGCTGAATGTTATAAGCATGTCCTTTCCATGGCCAATCCCAGTGTGAGGATGACTGGATCTCAGTGGGCCACTCCCCAACTTCTGAATGGGTAGCAAATTATCATCTGGGGAAGGGAAGGTACTCAAATTTCTGGGAAGCCACACTGCCTCTCTGGCTTTTCTTCTGTCTCATAGTGGAGACCTTGCCTGCCTTCTCCAGCACCTGGAGGACACCTTATAAAAGGGCAGCTCCTCTGCTGCATCTTTGTGCCTCCAAAGCTAGCATGGAGCCTGGCATATACTGGTATCCAATAAATAGTTGCCAAATAACTAAAATGAGCCTCTACTATGCAGGAGGTTCTGCCCTGTTGGCTCACATACAGTATCTAATTTAATAGCCGAAGCCATCCCGAGAGGTTGGCTTCATTATCCCTATCTACAGATGAGTAAATTGCTCAAAGAGGAAAGACACTTGCCTGAAGTCACACAGCTAAGGTGCCAAGTTAAGATTTGACTCCAGACATGATATTTCTTTCCATTATCATTGGAATGTGATATGTGAGTCACACCGTTTTTAAAAACGGTGAGGGGTGCTGTCCGTGCTCGGGTCGAAGGCTGACACTGAACTTCCGAGGAGAGGACTGTGGGTTAGAGACTCAGGGAGGGCTCCCTCCCCCTTTCTCCCTCGCTCCCTCGCTCTCACCATCACTGTCTCTAGCTTGGTCTCTGTGTCTGTAGATACCAGTGAGCTGCAAAGAGAGTTACCCGCCTTACATGAATAGGACTTCTCAAAGAGTAGGCTGCAGACCACAGGCGTCAGAATCCCCCGTGGCATGCAGATTCCTGGCTATCCCCACAGCTATTAAATCAGACTTTCAGGGTCGAACCCAGTCAAATCTGCATTGTAACCATTTCAGTAGGTGATTCTCATAAGCACACCCTCAAGTTTGAGAACCATTGCCTTAGGAGGAAGTGTCCGCAGTTGGAGCTGCAGGTCTGGCAGTAGGGGTTGTAATCAGGGACAGACATTCTCTGTTCAAATTTGGGTCGCCAAGGTGCCCTGGGACTGTCCAGCATGACTGAGAGAAGACCCTGGGCTTGTCCCAGGTGGGTGTCACATCTCTGACACACAGAGCTGCCCTGTGCTGTGATATGACCAAATCAACAGTCCCATCTCAGCTGACATTTGGTGGAAGCAAGATGTCATGTCAATGACTGATCAGACTGTCACTGGACAACGGACCAGAGAAGTGTTGCCTCGAAACATAAGTGTATTTTTTCGCTTTTTCTTCATGTTCTTAGGAATGTTCTTTGACCTTCGCTTGGCTTCTGGGGCCAGAGACTTCAAAGGCAGACAAGGCGGGTGGAGTGGAGAGTAAGGGAAGGATGGGAGAGGCACTTTATAACATCAAGAGAGGAACTAGGTGGGGCCCCATGTTTTATTGAGAAACCACAGCAGAAAAATATCATCTGTGGTTGTTTTGGGTAGAAAAGACTCTGGGGTTAATTGATTAATTTTTTCCAAACTTTCTGTATTTTTGGATTTTCTTTAACAAACATGGAACAATAATACCTGCTATTATGATATCAGATGGCAGACACTCTTCTAAGCACTTACATGAATGAACTCATTTCATCCTCACAACTACCTCATGGTGGAGGTCCTATTTTTAGCCCCCTTGTACAGATGAGTAAATTGAGGTACAGAGACATTAAGTAATTGTCCCAAGGCTGCACAGCTAGTAAGTGGCATGGGTGGGATCTAACCCAGGCAGTTTGACTTCAGAAGCTATGTGCTTAGCCTCTATCCTCTACTGTATATTATATTTACAACATAAGAAGATGAGCATTCAAAAAAGATTTTGACACAAAATTATTCAGAGCCCCACCCACACCCGTGTGCTGTCTATTTCAAGTGGTGAAGTAATAACACCAACATTTACCCTGCACTTACTTGGGACCAACTGATTTCTTTCCATCAACTCATTCAATTTTTATTACTTCCTAAGACTACGCTGTCCAGTACGGCAGCTACTCCCTACATGTGGCCATTGGGTATCTGAAACCTGGTTAGTCTGAATTGAGATGTGCTGTGTATATTAAATACATGCTGGATTTCAAAGACTTAATATTAAAAAAAAAAAGACTATAAAACAACCCCTTAAATTTTTTCATTGATTACACGTTGAAATGATAATCTTGTGGATATCTTGGGTTAAATAAAATACATTAAGATCAATTTTGTCTGTTTCTTTTTACTCTTTATAATATAGGTGCTAAATATTTAAAAATCGCATCTCTGTGGTTTGCATTTGCGGCTCATGTCATATTTCTGTTGGATAGTGCTGGTCTAGAAGGCAGGCGTATGTTGCCATCTCCTCACTTTTCCGATGAATAAGCTGAGAGGGTAAGTAACCTGCCGGGGTGACCCAGAAGGCAGGATTGACATCCAGGTTCTGGGCTCCACCTCGCCGCACTGCTTTCTTCTCTGCCCTCACAGAATCTCTAATCCACACTGATCGGACAATCACGTGTACGTGAAATGAGTAGTAAACAAGGAGTTCCGCGCCGATACCCCGAGTCACAAACACGTGCTGGGCACAGGTCAGGCGGGAGGCGTGGTGGGAGACGCCACCGCCCTTGTTGCTAGGCCCCGTGCAAGGTGACAGCTACCATGATTGCTGACGTTTCCCGAGTGCTCACCATTGCCAGGCGCTGTGCAAGGCACTTCATCCGCATCCCCTCATTTAGTCCTCAAGCCACCATTGCCGTTTGTGGCCCTGATTAACAGAAGAGAGGACTGAGCCTTGGCGAGGTGAAAGCCATTGTCCAGGGTCACACAGCCAGCGTGGGCTGCAGCTGGGACTCAGTCTCGACTTTGTCCACATCGAGAGTTTGTGCTGTTGAACCTGCCTTGCCAACCGCAGACTAGGGGTCGGGAGGCAATGTACATACTCAGGGAACTCTTACAGTGTAGGAAGTGACAGGGGGGCCGGCACAGAGCCGCAGCACAAGGGACAGGGCTCCCCCCGTGAACTAGCATTAGTGAACAAGGGAAACAAGAGAGACTCTTGAGAGCTAACCTAGAAAATCAACACATCCCAGGTCAAATCAGGAGACTTGTTGGCTTCCGGCCAAGAAAGACTCACCACAACCTGGACAACGTGCCCTTGGGAAGAAGATGTGTGGGTGAGGAGGGGGGTCGGCGGGGGAACCCAGGTCTCCCTGGAACTGAGAACTTGAAGGTCATCTGCATTCAGGACTAGAATCTTTCTGGAAGAGTATAGCTTGGACAGTCCTGGGGTGAGAAAAGCACTTTCAAAGGAGACTATTAATCCTCTGTGGAGATTCCCTCCAAACTGAATGAGCAGTTGGTATTCTGAGGGTCTGTTTCTGGGAAGAAGTTATTTCTATGCTAATGAGAACATTCTAGACTGTGTGACCCTTAGGTTTCTTTGTGGTAAATTAATGAGCGTAGCTTTGGAGAATTCACTGGTCTCACTCACGTGGGTGGTATTTGGCCTCGTTCCTGGGCTCTTTCCCTTTGGCTTTGTCCCTGTGGATCTCAGACTATCGCCAGATCTTGATCTTTCTAGAAAGACTTCTTCTGGTATCTGTTCTCAGGTGCCAGTGCAGCAGCCCTGGACAAGTGGTACCCAGGGCTCTTCCTCCCCTGACTGCTGGAGAAGGAGCTCAGATACCCCAGGGCTTTGAACGGACTTGAGGTTTCCTTTCACTTTCCTCCTTTGTTTTTTCTAGAGTGTATTGCAATAGCATCTATGAAGAGTGGGGAGGGTTCTGGCTTGTTTTGGTTTTGGGGGTCCATCTGCTTCAAAAATTTGAAAGCTCTAGTTCTTATGCTTTTTCTGGCTTGAGGTGAATCATTTCTTCAGGACCTTATCATCTTGGAGAATTCACAGAACCTAGGTTCTGGGTCCTGCTAGCTGAGCAACAGTTCCCTGACTGAGGTTAAGTCATCAAGGTAATGTCAAGTTGGTCAGCTAGTAGCTTTCCTTGATGACATCTTCCACATCAGAGTTTCTCAACCTCAGCACGAGGGACATTTTGGTCTGAATAATTCTTTGTTGTGGGTCCCATGCATTGTAGGATGTCTAGCAGCACCCTGGCCTCCACTCACTAGATGCATGTCACCACCACCACCAACACCAACAACAAAAACGTCTCCAGACGTGGCCAAATGTCCCTGGTTGAGAACCACTGCTCTGTGTAGTCGAGGTCTCTTTCAACTTTCAACAGACCAGGTACTATGGGGGAGTCAAAGAAGCGAGGAATTGCTTGTGTCTATGGGTGTCTGAGTGTTGGGGTGAGAGGGAAGGAGAAACATTCATTAAAAAATTCATTGTATTCACATTGTAGAGTCTGATCCAGGGCCCAGGGTTAGAGTCAGACTTGAATTCAAATTCTACGTCTTCCACTTATGAGTTATGTAATTTTCAGCAAGTTACTTAACCTCTCTTACCTTAGTGTCCTCATCTATCATGTGGAAATAACAGTGGTACCTAGGGGCAAGGCTAAAATGAGATATTGGAAGTAAAGTGCAAGTATGCAATAAACATTGGGAATTCTATCTCTGCTCCTTGGGATCTAGCTAAGATGAGTTTGAGCCCCAAGTCCCAGACTGGCTGTGGTCTGAAACCCTGCTCAAGAGGAATTCCCAGGGGTATCTGTGAGCTCATGCTTGTCTTTATCTGTGAGTTTCTGTTTCTAGATACATGTTTTCTGTTCTGCTCCATGGGTGACAATCTCACTTCTTTCCTTGATTTCCACCAAAACCAAAACAGAAACAAAAGTAAAAAGTAAAAACTCCCTTGCAAAAAAATCCATGAGTATGATCGATTTACTGAAAATGAGTGGCCACACTGTACCCCTCAATGCACACACAATTTTGAAATTGTACATTGAAGTTCCTGTCCTTGGAAATCACATTATTTACCTTGCTTTGGGGAGGTCTCTTCTTGACCCTTCACCCCAAAGGTGAAAGGCTAATACTCTGACTCCTTTCCGCCTCTCTTCCTGACTGTTCACCCTTCTCCTCCCCCTTGCTCTGTCTCCTTCTCACCATGCAGGTCCTGGTTCACCTCTCACCTTCTTGGAGAAATCATCCCTGACATCATTTTATGCAAGTGCCTCCCTTCTTTTCTACTAGCCACTCCCTATCACTTTGTTTTCTTTATAACTCTTACTACTACAGAAGTCACCTAATTATTTACTAGTCCAGTTGTTTATTGCCCATCTCGCTCCACTAGGATGTAAGCTTCATGAGGATAGGACCATTATCTCTCTGTCCATGAAGAATTCCTGTCCAGAATTGATCTGAGCTGTCTTGGTGCCTCTATTCCCACAATAAGGTTAGGTCTGTAAATGGCATCTTGCCGACCTTAGCCTCCCTCCCCCCATCTCTTGCCCAGTGTTGAGTTATTTGACAATGCAACTCCCTGCTTGAACACCCCCTTCCAACTCTACACCTTCTGTAAAGTGTGCTGCATGCACAGCCTTTGGTAGTTGGCCCTTTGGGGAACAAAGCAACAGGGGTGTTGTCTGGTGGGGTACATGGTACAGAAAAAGAGCAGCACGTGAATAGGATGTAAAACCTAGAGCAACGAGCAAGAGTTCCAACACCAGCAGAAGAAAGAATGCAGATCTAAAGGTAACTCTGGGAAACATAAGTCCCCCTCCATAATCCTTGGAGGTGTGGGGAGTGACCCTGGCTCCCCACTTGTATGGGCTTGGAAGCAGAGGGTAATAACTCCAGACAGCTGAATGCTTTAGGGACATATAAGTAGCTGATACACAGGTGACATTTTCCCTTAAAAGGATGCTCAAGACCAAAGCCACACAGGAGGATAAGAGTAAGGGTCTTGGAAGAGGGTTGATTCTGCTCTTTTGGGGAACTTGGACCTTGGGGTTCTGGTTTCCTGGGTTACCAGCCTGGAGGACTCTGAGGCTGGCCCAGGTGGGGAAGGAGGTGGTGACCTGGAGAGCCTTTCCTAGGAGTGTCAGCAGGTGGCGCCCTAAGCCAAGCATGTCCTGGGCAGCTAAGCCAGCAAAGTGGGAGGTGGCTCTCCAGGCCACTTCCCAGGAAATGACTCACCAGGATGACTTCAACAGTGGGCTGTTCGTCACTAGGTTCAGTGGGGTGAGACCCAGGAGGACTGTATCACCTTGTTATATCTGAGGTGAGGGTGCAGCTGGGGGTGCCCTTCTTGACTCATTCATTCATCTGACATTCTAATGAGTGCCTGGCCCGGAGGGACATGGCAAGCATTTCCACAAAGATACCCCTGTCCTGTTTCCTTCTGAGTTTGGGCAGTGGAGTGGAGGGTGGGAGTGAGGGCCAAAGACTGGTATCTGAACATGGAAAATGGGGGGTGTGGATGACACAGTGGAGAGCGCCCCAGCCCAGCCCTACCCATGGTTCTATCTAGTACTCTCCCTCCTTTGACATTGGGCACCACTTCACGACTGTACTATGTCTCTGACATTTATTGTAAACTGTCCTAGAATCTGATAAGCTTTTTCTAAGTACATATCTCTCTACCCAGCTGAATGGTAAAACATGCTAGGTCAGGAATTATGTCTCATCTATCATTATTATCTTACCAACTCCCACCCCAGCTGCTGCTTTCCCAGCATTCAGCACAGTGATTAGAACATAGGGATGTTCAATAAAGATATGGTGATCATGATGATGATGGTGGTGATGATACACCCATGGGCCCTCTGTATCGAGGTGCTAGGAATGTGACAGAGGCCCTGCCTGGCAAGCCCTTAATGTCACAGATACTAATAAAGATGTCAAAGGTTACTGAGACAGGGAGGTGTGTGGATTGGACTTGAGGGTAATCAGCAGTTCTGCTTCAGAAGCAGCCATGTCTCAGGAAGCAGGTAGCAGAGAGAGGCCTCTCAGCGAGGCCATCACTCCCCTCATTATCATCCTGTGCCTCTATACTTCAGAGGATGATGAATTACATTTATCATAACAGTATGGAACCCCCTAGGCAAGAACTTAACCCTTAGCCCCTACTCGTTTGAAATCTCCCAGTGATAGAAGGATGTAAGGCAGTGTTACTCCCTGGGCACAGTTATAGGTAGTGATATTCATTATTCATTCATTCATGCGTGCCTACATGTATTCATTTGTTGAGCACCTACTATGTGCCAGATACTGTGCTAAGTGCCGAGATACAATAATGAGCTGAAACAGACATGGCCCCTGTCCTCGCTGAATTTAAAATCTTGACAGATGTCAATCAAATTATCACACAAATATAGAATTACTACTGTGATAAGCTACAGAGGAGAGGTATGTGGTGACATGAAAGCTTGTTCTAGGAGAACTTAGCTGGGAAAGGAGCCCCTCTGTCAACCCACAGAGGCAGGAAGCCAGCACGGTAACATGTCCGAGCAAAGCTAGATGTGGCTTCCACTGAGACCGCCTGACTTCCGTCCTCTCAGAGGCTAATTGACTGACTGCTTTGTATTTGGATTTGGGGGAGGTCATGTCCTGAGGGGCAGCTAGAAACAAAAGCTCTACCACATTAGGGGTTTGATCAAACAGCAAGATGCCCAGTTGGTTGTCCAGGATTCACTGATCATCTAATCTATCATTTTAAGTGGAAAGAGCGACTGAGAATAGGGAGATAAAGGTTTCAGTTAGGATGATCAACTTGTTCTGGTTTACCTGGGACTTTCCCAGTTTGGGCATTGAAAGTCTCATGTTCTGGAACTGTTCTGGTTTTAGAACTGAAAGCTCCACATCCCAGGAACCCCCTGAGTCCTGGGCAAACCAGGATGGTCATTTATCCTAGTTCAAGCCACTGCCCAGCTCTGCCTCTCAGTTTCCTCCTCTGTGAGATGAAGAAGTTGGATGAGGACAGGGGCTTCTCAGCCCCAGCTGCTCATTAGAATTACTAGGAAGCACCTCAAAAATACCAATGCCCAGCTTCTCTTCCAGAGCATTGGTTGGGGTGAGGGCTGGGTATCAGTGATGCTGGTGTGAGGCCAGGATGGGGAACCATTGCTCTGAGAATCTAGAGTCCTTTCTGGTGGTCTGATCCTCATTTGCGGTGAGTGTTATACCTGAACCCATTCATTAATTTATCCCTAAGCTCAAGTGCTGGCCCGTGTGGCCACTGTTGCTCCTGCTGACAACAGCAGGTTCCTTTCTTTTCCCTCTTCTCCTTCTCCCTTTGCTGCTCTCTTGGTCTTTCTACCTCTGATGCCCGGGTTCCTAACGCTGATTCTACCCAGCTTTGCCCACTAGGCCTGGACCAATCAATGATATCCCCTCCTCTGTCCTTCCTCTTTCTTGGCCTTCCCCTTCCCCAGCCTCTCTCAATTCTCACCAGAGAAGCTGAAAGAGATCTCGAGGTTCAGATGTCCCCTCACCTGGGGCCAGAGCCAGGCCCTGTGCCCCGGGGGTTCTCCTCCTCTCCCTCTTCGCAGTAGAGACCATTTCCAGTGTGTGCCTCCTCCCAGTTGGGTCGTAGGGATCACCCAGCCCAGGGACCATGTGGCTGCCTGGAGGCCTTAATTTCATTCCTATTTTGGAGTCAGAGGCTGGTACATAGCTCCCTGCTTCAGACACTAATGTGCTCTGTGGCTATAGAAATAGACCAACAAATATATGGTCAATTGAGTTTTGGGCAAAGGTGTTAAAGTAATTCAATAGGGAAAAGATAGTCTTTTCAATAAACAGTACTGGAATAATTGGATGTCCAAAATGAAAAAAAATGGACCTTGACCTTTACCTCACATCATACGCAAACATTAACTTGAAATAGATTGTAGATCTAAATGTAAAAGCTAAAACTATAAAAATTCTAGAGAAAAATAGGAGAAAAATCCCTTGGGTTAAGAAATGACTTTTTTCTTTAATTAAAAAAAAAATTTTTTTTTTTTGGCCACACTGCGGCTTGTGGGATCTTAGTTCCCCAACAAGGGATCGAACCTGGGCCTGGCAGTGAAAGCGCCAAGTCCTAACCACTGGACCACCAGGGAATTCCCCAGGAAATGACTTTTAGATAAGTCATGAGAAACACAAACTGTAAAGGAAAAAACTGATATGTTGAATTTCATCAAAAATAAAAACTTCTCTTTAAAAGACACTGTTAAGAAAATAAAAAGATAAACTACAGACTGGAGAAAATATATGAAAACATATATCCAGAGTGTGTAAAACATATTCAGAATATATGGAGAACTCTTATAGCTCAATAATAAAGAGACAAACCATTAGATAAAAAGGGGAGGGACCAAAAATATTTGAATAAGCACTCAGTAAAGAAGCTATGGAAATGGCCAATAAGCACAAGAAAGAATGCTCAACATCTTTAGATATCAGAGAAATGCACATTGAAACCACATTGAAATACGACCATACACTCACTAGAATAGCTGAAATTTTAAAAGACTGACAATAGCAAGTGTGGGTGAGGGTGCAGAGCAACTGGAACTCTCCTATGTTGCTAGTGGGGGATGCAAAAATGGTACAACCACTTCGGGAAACAGTTTAGTTTTTCTTATGAGGCTAAAACTTACCATATGACCCAGCAATTCCACTCCTAGGTGTTGATACTCAAGAGAAATGAAAACATATCCATACAAAGATGTACATGAATATTGATAGACGCTTCATTCATGATAGCCCCAAACTAGGAATAATCCAAATGTCAATCAACTAGTAAAGGGACAAACAAATTGTGGCATATACATATAATGGAATACCACTAGCAAGAAAAAAAGAACAGACAATTCCTATTTGCCAATATAGATTAATCTCAAAACCATTATGCTGACTGAAGGAAGCCACACATCAAGGAGTGCATATTTATGGTTACATTTATATGACATTCTAAAAAGGCACAAAAAATGAATCTGTGGTTGTCGGGGACAGGGAGTGTGGACAGAGGATTGACTGAGAAAAGGTATAAGAGAAACTTGGGGAGATGGAAATATTGTATATTTTGAGCACAGTTGTAGCTATGCAACTGTAGTATTTTTCAAAGCTCATCAAACTTCATACTTTAGAAAGGTGAAGTTTATTGTGCATAAATTACACTTCACAAAAATCTGATTTAAAAAAAAAGAATCCGATCATGCCTCTACACTCCTCCCCCACCCCCACTTCCACCACTTACTTGAAAGAACACAATGGCTTTTCATTGTTCTTGGAATAAAATTTAGATCCCTGCCTGTGGCCTACGGGACCCTAGGGCCACTCTTTTCCTTGCTCATTCTGCCCCCACGATGCTGCTCTCTTTTCCTCTGAGCTCTTCCTTCTACCTAGAGCACTGCCTGACTGACTCTTTTTCGTTATCCAGGGCCTTCCCTGACTCTACCATCCAAAG
The DNA here is from genome assembly GCF_028023285.1 of Balaenoptera ricei. Taxonomy (NCBI): domain Eukaryota; kingdom Metazoa; phylum Chordata; class Mammalia; order Artiodactyla; family Balaenopteridae; genus Balaenoptera; species Balaenoptera ricei. The sequence continues at coordinate 14,440,704 of NC_082646.1, forward strand.
CACCCCCCTCATTCTGCTCCATTTCATCAGTTTTCTTTCCATTGCTATGTGAAATGATTGTGCTCATTTACTTTTTCTTGCCTACTGCCTGTCTTCCTTTTTAGAATTCGAGCTCCATGAGGACAGAACCTCATCTGTTTTCTTCACTAGAATTTATTCAGATTTTTTTCACCAGATTTGTCCAGAATCCCTAGCACCCAGCCCAGACCTGGCACATAGGAAGCTCTCAAAGTTATTTGTGAAAAAGTTCCTTAAAATTTTAAACACAGAGTTACCATATGACCCACCAATTCCAATCTTAGGTATATACCCAAGAGAACTGTAAACATATATCCACACAAAAACTTGTATATAAATGTTTGTAGCAGCATTATTCATAATAGCCAAGAAGTAGAAATAACCCAAATGCCCATCAACTGATGAATGGATAAATTAAATATGAGATAACCATGCAATGGAATATTATTCCACAATAAAAAGGAATGAAGTATTGATGCAAGTTATAACATGAATGAACCTTGAATATATTATGATGAATGAAAGAAGCCAGTCACAGAAGATCACATGCTGTATGATTCCATTTATATGAAATGTCCAGAATAGACAAATCTATTGAGACAGAAAGTAGATCAGTGGTTGCCTATGGGGCTGGGGGAGGTAAGCTTTTTTGGGGTGATGAGTGTTCTAAAATTCATTGTGGTGATGGTTGCATAACTCTGTACACTGTAAGTGGGCAAATTATATGGGATGTGAATTCTATCTCAATAAAGCTGTTAATTTTTGTGTGTGTGTGGGATGAATTAATGAATCTGCTCCTCTGACCACCTCCTGGCTTTTAGGGGAGACAAATCAGGTAACACATGCCCCGTGAGCTGGTCTATTCTGCTCTATTCTGGACATGCACAGTTGATGCAGGCGTTCCATCTGTACACACGCCCTGCCTACCTCTGGGATTCCATCCCCATGGAGCCCCCCTGGATGCCATGAGAGACCTAATGGGAAGGGTGTCCTGGAGGGCCACACAGGGTCCAGGCCCAGGTGGGACTACTGGAATTTTCTCTCCAGCTCTCTGAAGCTAGAGCAAAGCATTCTCTTAGTCACTGGCTCTGTCACCCCGCCCGGGGTAATTACCCCTCGTTAACCCCTCTGTGTGTGTCATCCACACATGTGGATGATTATACTGAACTTGGGCCTGATGATTTGGGTCACATTGCATCACACCAGCCTTGGCCCAGTGAAGACTGGGAGAACCGGCTCTTCCAGGTGCTCAGGGCGAGTGGAAAGCCAGGGCACCAGGCACTGAGAAGAAAAGGTGACAGTGGTGACACAGGAGGGCTCTCTGGTCTTCCTCACTCCTCACCCCAAAACTGGAACCCAGAGCAGGTGGGGCCGTGGTGGTTCCAGCTGGAGCTGAGGATGGCTGGCTGGTTGGCCTTGTATTTAGCCTTGAAGCATTGAACTTGGTATAGGAGGGTCTGTGGTTTGGTGTTGAACCAAAGAAGTCTTGGGCAGCCTTCAGACTCTGAGGTCTGGGCACAGGCCTGGGTGGAAAGGCCAAAGGCAGGAAGCGGGTCTTTAGAATCCTGGCCTCTCAAAGCTCTGCCATAAGATGTCAGAGGTTTACCCTGCAATCAGAAATTTAAAAGAATGATTCAGAAAAGAGGATCCCTGAGGTTCTTCCAGTTTGGACATTCTGAGAGTCTGATTGCAAACATCCACTGGGCACTTGGTCTGCGCCATGGCTGTCCACGCACCAGCTCTGTTCACCCTCACATAACCCTATGAGGTGTAGCCTTAGTCACAGTAACTTTTCTTCATGACGGGGAGATCAGTGGAAGCAATTTAGTTATTAAGCAGCTCCTGATAGGCACATAGTACAGCCTCAATAAAGACTTGATGACTGACTAACTGATTGCTTAGATTTGTGCTAGACATCGTGAGGGGATGTGAAAGAATTATATCAGTCAATTAGTGAATACTTATTGAGTGTATATTATGGGCAAAGTATTGTCCAATCTTGGAAGGGGAACCAGACTTCTCTGGGTTTTTAAATGTTGGCAATTAATTCAGGTAAAAGTAATCCTGTCCAAATTCAATAAAATATATTGTGAAATAAGAAGAAATATATGTATTGGTCTCTGGTCCCCACCGTTCCTGTCATAGGGCTCCTGAAACCCTTGTAAATAGGATGCTAGGAGAATCTTTGGTTTTAATATTTAGTCTTTGATCCTGGTTCTTGACACAGGGTTCCTAAAACTCTTTTAATTTCCTGGGTGATAGGAGTGTCTTTTGTCACAGAATTGCTTGGTGTGGGGAAAAAATTGTGATTAAGAGGAAAGTTGTATGGTAACATACATTACCGTTTTATTGAGTGTTGTCTCATTTAATCTTTAATGGGGTATTATAACCCATCAGATAGGTATTATTTTCTCTTTTGCAGATGGAGAAACTGAGATTCAGATAGTAAACTTGTAACTAATGTGACCAAAATTTCACCCCAGGGTGTTTTTTTTTTTAAAACCATAGTCTAGTTTACATTCTTAACCATTATGTCATATTGCCATATAGATAAGCAGTTAGCCTAGAATGGAAAACCAACCATAGAGAAAACTGGAAACTTCTCTATACAAAGAATTAAGTAACAATTTCTAAGAATCTCAGAGTGGACAGACCTTATTTAAATCTTCATGAATTCTTTGGAAGACAGAATGACCATTCATATTTCTATGTCTGAAGTCGATGTTGAGTTGGGAGACTGTATAGGGAGGCATAGAGTAGCATTACAAGCAGTTTCAGAAGTCCAACAGAGCTGTTTTCAAACCCATTTCCAGCACTTATTAACTTTGTGGTCTTGGGCAAATTACTTATCCTTTTTGAGCCTTGATTGCTTCTTCATCTGTAAAATGGGTATAAAATATCTATTTATGAGTCTGATGTGGCAATTAACTAAGACACTGTCCACGAAGAGGGTGCAATACGCATTAGCTATTCTTTTTCTGGTAGCCAAGTCCCAGGGTGAGGAGGGTGAGGACGGAGGAGAGTGAGGGTCTCACGGAAGGGTAAGCGTCATAAGGACAGGTGTGATGCTGGGCTGCCCCTGCTATGTTTTAGTGGCCTGAGCAGTACCTGGTATACGATAGGTGCACAGCAAATAATTGTTTACAGATGTATAAAAATTAAGCAAGATTTCAGGGGCTGAGTGAGTGGGCTTTGATTTGGTAAGTGAAAGGGAACATATCTCAGCAAAATGATCCATGCACTGGCTTTAAGGTCGCGGGCCCTGAGCCTTCTGTCTTGACTTAAGAAAGGGATCTAAAAGGTGCTACAAACAGTTTTGGATACAGCCTACCAGTGGGTGGACCAAAGGGTAGTCACAGCCCAAAAGGCCGGTGGAATCTGGATGTTTTCAGGGAAACATCAGCTGGAAACCTTGTCCTGCTCTGTGTAACAGCCTCCATTCAGTGCTTCCGTGACTAAGGGTCTCCATCAGAAACTGCTAGAAACGCCAGGACCCCTCAGTGTGGGAAAACTAAAGCTGAAAAAAAAAAACCCAATATAAACTTATAAAACTTGGAAGGCTGAACTGAATTCTGATGTGTTACAAAAGGGCACATCTTAGCGGTCAAAAGCATTGAGTGAAGACATACTGTAGGGAGATCTGTTTACACAGAGTTTTCAGCTGATAGTAATAATGTCCTATATCCTTAGAGCACGTCAGCGTTTCCCAAGAGCCATCTCACAATATCATTTGATCCCTAAGGGGCAGGCAGAGCAGATCTTACCTTTTCTGGATCACAGTTGAGAGAACTAAAGCGAAGTGATTTGGCCAAGTTTCCACTTCTGGGAAGGAGGCAAGCCAGGGCTGGACCTGGGTCAACGTGCATTGTCCCTAAGCAGTGCTCTAGGTTGGATATAAAGATAGTTTCAAGGGAAGCGTTTGTCTTCATGAATTTTATGTTGATCATAATTATTAAGGGCCCCTGTTTGGGGTGTACCATTAATGTGAAATGCACAGCCTTGGAGACATTTCGGCTGCAGCTGGGCCCAGCCAAGCCACCAGCCTTGGGACCTGAAGCCTCTCTGGGCTTTCCTGAGATCACCTGTCCTGTCTGCTTTGGAGGGCTGTCCTAAGGGCTAGAGGAGATAAAGTGCTTTACAAATGTGATTATTCAATGTCTTAATATCCATGTGCATAGAGAAAAAAAAAATCATATTCCTTCAGATTAGTTTGTTCTAAACTGAGAAGTCTTTTGAGAGCCAAAAAAGCAGAAAGGCTCATGTTCTCTTTCCAAACTCTGAATAACCTATTGGAGAAATGGAATAATGTAGTTGCATGCTCAGACTCACAGACATAGAAAACAAACTTATGGTTACCAAAGGGGAAAGGAAGAGAAGGGATAAATTAGGAGTTTGGGATTAGCAGATACAAACTACTATATATAACAGAGAAGCAACAAGGACCTACTGTATAGCACAGGGAACTATATTCAATATCTTGTAATAAACTATAATGGAAAAGAATCTGAAAAACTATATATATATATATATATATATATATATATATATATATATAACTTAATCACTTTGCTGTACACCAGAAACTAACACAGCATTGTAAATCAACTATACTACCAAAAAAAAAATCTAAAGTTTCTCATGTTATCTATATTTAAAGTCTGTATAATTTTGTATCTTTTAAAAAATAATTCATATTCAAAAAGCCAAAAGTTCAAAATGCATAACATTTCCCTTTCACTGAGCAAACAATATAAATGTCTATCTTTTGGTGACAGTTGGCAAAACACAGAATGATTAATCTGGGGACCTGCAGGGGTTCACCTTCAGTGACTTCACACTTATCATCTGCTCTGATAAAAACACATCTGAAGCAGCTGAAAAAATGAAGCTAGGGAAAGAATTACATCCAAAGGAAGTGTTCCTTTTAAAATACTCTGAACTGTAAAGAATATAGATAAAGGTTCTAACAAGAATGTACATATTTAACATTCTGTACTGTTTATTATCAAAACAGTGTATTGATATTTTGGAAAATTTAAAAATATGATGATCCATTATACCAGTCTATTACAACAGACACTGTCATGGTAAGAACATAGAGGTGGAAGCAGAGAATGTGGATTTGAGCATTAGCTCCATCCTTCATAAGCTGTTGACAGTGGAAAGTGTATTTCTTTGACTCTTTGCTCCCTTGTTGCAAAATGCGATTGTGTTCTGAGGACAAAGAGAAATAATATTCGTGCAGGTGCTTTGCAAATGTGGGTTATTATTTCCTGGTGTTCTTTTTATATTTAACCATGAAAAAATATATAGTTTCTCCTTATAATTCTTATTTACTGCACATTGCACCTGTTTTTGCTTTTTCTCTGGGTTCTGACCACCCTTCTGTTCTTTCTTCCTGGGCAACTTTGGCAGCATTTTCTTCTTTCTCAAACTGTAATTCTATTTCTTTCTGTCAGATTCTCTGTTCCTCAGCTCTTGTGCAAGGATCTCCAGACCGCCTGGTCACCTTCATTGACTCTCTTCTCTTGTGCCCAATCTCTCTACTTAGAGATTAGGTTCTCCAGAGCTGAAAGGGACCTCACTTTTTAGAGATGAGGAAGCTGAGCCCTGGTGCCCCTGAGAAGTTGCTCAGCAATAACAGAGAAGCAATAAAAGCCCAGTCTCGAGTCTTAGCCCAGGGCTTTCTCCACCAAACTGCCAGCAAAGGACCATTTTCTCTGGGCTTTGAATTCAAAGCATACGTCTTAGCCCTCTCCATACCTGCTCAAAGCACTACCTGTTGTTCAACCAAATTTTGCAATTATATCATATCACAATGGCTACTACTTATTGGCGGGCACTATGTATCAGACCTCGTGCCAAAAGTTTTATACAAATGATTTCAGTGAATGGACATAAATACTCTGATTTGAGAGGAACCATTATCTGCATTTAAGGAAACTGAGATTCTGAGATGGGGAGTAACTTGCCCAAGGACACAGAGGAAGTACCTGAAGAGCTCTGATTCCATGACAGATCTCAAAGCCTGTTGTACAAAGCACTCAACACTTCCTGCTCTGAACGTTCCTTTGAGGACTCTCACACTCCCCTTGGCAGCCTGAGAGTGCCAGGCTGTCTTACTGCCTGTCTCTCACACCTTCTGGAATCCCACCTCCTCCTCCAGAAAGCCTTCTCAGATGGCTCAGAGGGGAGTAGAGATGTTGCTGTCTGAATGTGGGAGTCTCGTGGTCACAGCAGTGTCTCCTTTGTCCTCACTCTGTGAGTGTTTGAATGTGGCTGTGTGCAGGTGGCCCATGCTTGCCTCTGCAGGACTTAATCCCCACCTGTCTTTCAGCACCGCTGCTCTGTGGGCAGCTGCTTCAGTCCTGTGGAAAAATTAGCAGCAGCCCGGTTGGTGGTTCCGGTGAACCACTGGTTAGTTTTATCTTTACTGGTTGGGACAGTGGCTCTGGGACCACACTTCAGGGGGGCCATAGTGCCCGTGGGCCTGCTTTTGGAGAAATCCATGGAGGGAAGAGGACTTGACATCACCTCACGCCAGGAGCAAGTGAAGGAACTGGGTGTGTTCAGGTGGGCAGAGTGCCGACTCAGAGAGTCACCAAACTGATCCCTCAAGTGTGAGAGGGGCTGTCATGCTGAAGTGGGGTTTGACTTCTGCAGGGAGGGGAGCTGGGAGTACAGAAAAACGGGTGTGGGCGAATCACGAGGAAGAGCAGCTGTGTCAAACGCTTCTTTGGAAACAGGTGGCACCTAAACAACAGAACTGTCTCCAGATGGTGGTATTTTCCACTCCAATCTGGGCACAGCTGGGTGACTTCCAGGTAGGAGGGTCACAGATGGTCCACCCGAGAGGACTCGGCTGCCCTGGCCCGGGACACCCTGGAGGGCGGGGCCAGCCCTCCTCACGGCCCATGGCCCACTGTTTAATGGGCTGGGGGCCGGAGTGTGCCACAGGGAGTCTGGCGTTCTGCCAGAGGCTTTCTACCTAGTTTATCCCATCTAATCACGGATTTGGGGTGATGCAACCAGAACAATGATGGTTACGGGGAGAAGAACAGGGCTTGGTCCCTCTCTGCCTCCTGTTGGTCCTGAACAAGACAAATGGGGCAGCAAACTCCATGACTAAGGGGAACACTGGCTCCTGGGTTGAGGGTTCTAGACTCTCTGAGACCCTGACCTGCTGGGGGGTCATCAGGTGGTCCTTTGGCCAAGCTCAGGCTTTCTGCCCACCTTTCTTTTCTGGGTGTGGCTGGCCTTCCTCCCTCCTCTGTCCCTATTACTCAGCCAAGAAGCCCCATATCTGCTGGATGTGGGGAGCCTCATAGTTGCCCCACAAGCAGAGTCCCCTGCCAGCCTTCCTTAGGCTGGCTGAGGGGCTCCGTTTAGGCTCATGAGCTGTTTCCTCTGGGCTTGAAAAAAAAAAATACTGCCACCCTATCCAGCCTCCCCTTATAATATCCGGAGCATCCTTAACCAAGCACCTGGTGTGGGTCCGGGCCAGTAGCCTTGCTGGTCTGGGCTCAGGGAGGAGCGCTGGGCTGGGGGCTGGGGGCTAGGGGGGCGGGAGAGCAGGGGCTGGGGTAAGAGTCCAGGCTCTGGGGTGGGGCAGGTGTCCTGGCCCAGGGCGTCTCTCCTGGTGACTTATTCCCTTGAGGGTGGGCTTGGTGTCTCCTCTCTGCCTGGCCTCTAAGTATGTGGTCTGTGTGTTGCAGCTTCCCTTAGACCTGGAGGGATGTCCCTCTGTTGAGCTCTGAGTGATGGAGAAGCTCCAAAGTGGGCTACACGGGAGGGATGGTACTCAGAGCTTTCACGGAGGGAGCGGGGAGGAAATTCACAAGTAGGGCTGATGAAGGAGGACTCACGAACCAGGACTGTTGACAACCAGGTGGGACTAGAATGGCCAAGAGCCCTGTTTCCCGGTCTGTAGCCCCAGGAAGGAGCTTGCAAGGTGCTAGGTAGTGGCAGCTGGAGAGGTCATGAAAGCAGAGCGCTAGGAGTTTAGTCTCAAAGTAGTAGTGAGATTTCTGTCACTCCTCACTCTCTTGGGGCTGCCTTGAGGCATGTACTTGTTTGCATGGATGATATATTTTCTGTAAAACTCCCTCCACCCTAAATGGAAATGACCCAGAGGCGGGAAAGGACCAGGCTACTAAAAGCCTGGAGCCCCACTGAAGGGGAGGTAAAAGGCAGAGCAGATGAACACCTGGGCCCAGTGCACTGCTCCCCTCTGGGTGGAAAGTCGTCGTGATCAGGTCTCTGGAGGGAGGAGGGCGGGGAGGCAAAAGAAAGCAGGTAGTCAGAGGGATGCAGGGATGGCACGGACGGGGTCTCCTTCCTTCCAAAGAGACAGGAAGAGGCAGAGCAAGGCTGGAGCCGGGTGCAGAAGCCGGGGTAGGTGGTTACTAAGGCCAGCTCTGTTGGGGGAAGAGTCCAGGCCTTGTGCCACACCGGGACCTTCCCCTCTGGAAATAGGAAAACTACCAGCAAAGAAGGTCATGCCTCAGTGTCCCCTGGCCCCGCCTCCGAGCCCCAGCGCGGGATATTGCCTGTTCCCCCCACCCTTCTGTTCTTTGCCACCTTCACCTCCAAGAGCTACGGCGGGGCCTGGTGCTGAGCTGCCGATGCTGATTGAACTGAACGGGTGGCTGATGGGCATTTCCACGTGGGTCAGCTGGTTTGCTCAGCAGGGACCCTGGGACGACTTGTGTCTCTGATGGACCCAAGGAATAGAGCAAGAAATACAAGCCACGTCTCTTCAGAGCCTCCCCAGTGCCGGACACATTCTCTGGGTGGATGTGTCATCACGGTCTTCCAGAGGGTGATAAAGACCTCCAAGTTCACATCGCTGGCCTTTACCTCTGAGGTGGGGTTTCCATCCCCCCCAACATGGGCCCAGAACCCCAATCCTGAGCTCTTACCAGAGGACGGGGGGACCTTCAGGGAATGAAGCTAAGGGTGACGCTGGGAGGCCAGTGGTCTGCCTGGGAGACAGAGTGGGGCTCCTCAGGTCTGGTCTATGGAAGGAAAGGCCCAGTGCCAGTCTCCAGCCTCAGAGTCCCCGGTGGCCTGGAGGGGGGGGTGGGGGTGGGTGCCTCCCTAGGAAAGAGGGAAGAGGAGGTGCTGAGGACACAATTCGGAGTCTCCTCGGGACTGGATGACCACGTGGGAGGGGTGCCTCTGCCCTGGCAGGCTGGTGGAGGGAGGAGGGAGGGTGTGGGGCCTGAAGCTGAGTTCTCTTGGAGAGCCAGGGCAGTGACAACCCGAATAACCCAAGAGTGGAGAACCCTAGGGTCTCTGCCTGGGCCCACCATCCTTCTGCCTCTGGATTCAATTTCCTTCAAGACAGCTTTGGAGCCAACAGTTTCCACTCTGAGCTAGAAATTCCTGTTTTCTTGTATGTAAATGGAGAGAATAGTAATCACTTCCCTTGTCTTTGCTTAAACGTCATGTCAGTGATCCCATCCCTGACCTTCCTGTTTCAAACTGTAACTCTGCCTGCCCAGCCCTCTTGATCCCCTTCCCTGCTTTGTTTCGCTCTATGGCACTTTCCACTTTCTGCTACACTGGCTCATCCATCTATCATCACCATTGTTGTCTATCTGTTTTTAAAATTCGTTTTGTTTGCCCCAGCCCACCCCGAATGCTAGTGCCATAGGGCGGGGGTCTTTGCTGAGTTTGTTCACTGTGTCCCTAGTACTTAGAACAGTGCCAGGAACATAAGAAGCACTCAATAAATACTTGTTGAATGGATGAGTGAAGGATGGATGCATAGGATTGTTGCAGGAATTAAATGCATTGCTGTATGTAAAGCATTTCATAGGACACCCAGCACCTTATTATTATTGCTGCTGCTGTTGTTTGTTAGATGTGACTTGTGAAGTTTCCTCAGCTACTTGGCTCTCTGTTTCTCCATCTGTAAAATGAGGAGATTGAATCACTAGATAAACTCTGAGCTTCCTTCCATCTCTAAAGGGTCTGCAGTTCTATGATCTCTGTACCCCCAAATACTCAGAGGCTGGAAAGTTCTCCCCAGAGCTTACATTCTGCTGTTCTCAGCAGTTCTGCTGGGTGTGGAGGTGCTAACTCTCCCTTCACAGCAGCGCTTCCTCTGTTTCTTTAGACTATTTCTTTCGACAGGCTGGGGCAGAGGTAGGGAATCATGAGTCAGCATAGTATTTCTTGGAATGGTCTCCATTCCAATATATGTATGTTTTATTTTCATTGGTTTTGATGTGTTGTTTCATAACATTTTATTATTTTCAATAGAGGCAATTCATTATGTGCATAATTAGAAGCCATTTGATTTTAATTTCCTTGTTGAGAGTTGTTGTAGAAATAAGCAAAGTTCAGGAGAAAGATTCTTTTTGCCAGACCACGTGCCCCGATTTGGGATTTGGGCATGTGGTCCTTGGAGATGAAGTTTCACTCTGTCCTGCCCTGGGTTGGCGCTGGTCCCTGATCTTGGACGATCCTTATGGGGACAGGGTCGTACCTCAGAGGGCTCAGAAGCACCTGTTTTAGGGGCTCAGGTTGGCAAGGCTAAGATTGTCCTCCCAAGGCCTGGGCCATTTCTCCCCAGAATCCCCCTCTGAAAAAGGTGGTCTGGAAGCCCTGGTTTCCCCACAGCTGACTCTGTGGGGACAGCTTTGGGAATAAAGGTAGCTTCATACTCCCAGTATTTGGTATTTGCTGAGTAACTGGGATGGCCTTGGAGGAGGGGCGAGGGACAGGTCTGGCTAGTTCTGCCCTGTTGTTCATACACAGGATTACCTCACATGTCCCAACTGGCTTCCCCGCCCATCTGGTGAGGGCTGGCCGTCAGCCCTCCAGCCCCCTTTTCCTTACCTGCCTGGGAAGCCAAACATGGATCTTCCCGTCAACATCAGCTGAGGCTGGAGGCTTCACCCCCTCCGGAGACCATGGACGGAGACAGCCACCTGGTGAGTGCATCTGTAGAGCTTGGGCCAGAACCTCCTGGCACTGAGGAAACAGGGATGGGGCTGGAAGCTAGGTGGGGCAGCGGCGGTGTGCCTCGGTTTCAGGGGAAACTGAATGTGCCTTTTCTAGTTTGAAGTTACTGGGGATCAAGATCACGCGGCCTCCTTTTATCATGGTTCCTAAAAGGGGCCCCATGGGAGGAGGAGCTGATGGGATTTGGGGTCTGGTCAGGAAGCACCCCAGGGCTGTGTGGCTGAATCCTGGGCTCCCGCTCTGTGGCCCCTGAGAACCCCAGCCAGGACGTATGTGCTGTTGGGACAACTTTGCTGGTTTGAGAATCATGAAAGCTTAGTATTCTAACTCGGCTTCAAGGTTATCTTTGGGTGACCCTCTCACCAGACTCATAAACCATCTCAGAAAAGGTGGCATTGAAGATCTTCAAGGGGATTTTAAACTCCTCTTGGTCATTATTTTCAGGCTTAATAATCTTCATGCTTGGAAAGTGCTTCCTTATGTCTAACCATGATTCCTTCTGCTACAACTAAGATTACTTTCCTCTTCTGTTTTTTGGTAGAGAGCAGCTAAGTGTCCTCTGTGGAAAAGCCAGTCATATGCATGTGAAGGTTTCCAAAGATTTTGTTCAAGTATTCCTCAGCTTTCTTTTCTTGAGGAACATTCCTCTGTGCCCTTACTTCTCCTTGGGTCTTATTTTCTGCTCATCTCCACCTTCTTTTGTTCTCCAGTGATGTGGTAGAATCTGGGACTGTGGGAAGGATGGGCCAACGCTGGAACTGAGGATCAGCTTAGCCTATGTTCTGGCTGATAGTTGGCTCGTGGTCCATTCTGAACCCCAGATGTATTTCTGAAAACTCTACCATCATCTCTCCCACCATTCTTCCAGCCCCTTCTTGACTTTTCTGTCCCAGGCTTTTTCTCCTGCCCTCTGATCGGGTCTCCTTGGCCCATGTCTCTGCCTCACCGAGGTCATTTGACCCTAGGCCTCTGGGGCTCATTGGAACCTCTGGTGAGCAGTAAGGGGGATGCAGAAGGCAGAATGGAGTTTGGTTTGAGGCATGGGGAAGGTGAACCCATGGTCACAGCCATGGGTCATGTTCCTTGGTAACTTGCTGGGAACCTAAACTTGATGGTCCCTAGACACAAGGGGTGAGAAGTGCTGAGCTATGTGAAGGGTGGTAGGGCCAGTCCCTGGGGCAGGGTGATGGTGGGGGGGCACCTTCTAGGAAACTCATCTCTCCAGAGTCAGGAACCAACATGGAAGGTCACTGGAGGGGCACAGGGTAGAGTACAGGCTTTTCATTACTGATAGAATAAATGTCACATGGTATGGCAGGTCCCACGTTCACTCTGGGAGACTTACCTTGGAATGAAAGAACTGAACCATTACCTCCTTATTTAAGGTTGAACCCCCAAGATAGTGAGCCTGAGGTGGGGACAGAGAGCGCTTCCTGAAGATCTTAAGCTTATCTGCAACAGATTTCTTAACACTAATTAAATTGAATAAGAGGAGACTGGGAGTAACTGGTCGTCTAAGGCTGTGCCTTTTTCCCTGAGGACGTCATTGCAGAAAGACGCATTGTGATTTTTGACTATCAGCTCAATAAAGTAGTGAGAAAGATGGTGGCCAATGGACTTAAGCCTGATGAAGCTCCTGTGTGAGCTGGCTGGGACTTCAGGGGGACCTTAGAAAGAAGGTGGAGAAGGCTCACAGCTTCTTTGTGTTCAAGAGAGAAGCCGCAGGATGTGGTGGACAGAACACTGACCAAGTTCCAGGTCAGCAGTGACTTTGGACCAATCACTTAACTTTTCTGCACCTTAGTTTCTTCATCTGTGAAATGGAATCAAAATAGTATCTACTTCAAGTGGTCTTAGAATAGTGTCTTTCACATAATAAGTCTCTTTTATAAGAACATCTGGCATAGACAGACAGACAGATAGACAGACAGATAGATAGACAGATGGACATGTATTCATAGAGTTAAGATTTATTGCCATCATCATCATCATCATCATCATCATCATCATCATCTAGGGTCTAGTCTTAGCGCCTCTAAATTTGGACAAATATCTTCTGCTCTCTGTGCCTCAGTTTCCCCACCTACAAAAGGAGAGGGTTGGACGAATTGCCCCCTGAGGCCCCTTTCTGGTTCCATGACAGTCTCTGGAATCATGTAGAGTGAGATTACAGGTGTGCCACACTGGATATGCTCATTTGTTCCTGAAGAATAGTGCATACTTTGTGTTCTTCAAAAGGCGTCACATGCTTAATGCTTAAAGAAGTGTCATGTTTATTAAAGAAAGACTGAAGTTGACCCACTGATAAAGCAACAATCCTCTGTAGAGTGGATTTTCTTCTACTGGGTCTTCTTTTTTCTTTTTTTAATTAATTAATTCATTCATTCATTTATGGCTGCTTTGGGTCTTCATTGCTGCACACGGGCTTTCTCTAGTTGCAGCAAGCGGGGGCTACTCTTTGTTGCGGTGCGTGGGCTTCTCATTGCGGTGGCTTCTCTTGTTGTGGAGCACGGGCTCTAGGCGTGCGGGCTTCAGTAGTTGTGGCACGTGGGCTCAGTAGTTGTGGCTCGCGGGCTCTAGAGCGCGGGCTCAGTAGTTGTGGCGCACGGGCTTAGTTGCTCCGCGGCATGTGGGATCTTCCCAGACCAGGGCTCGAACCCGAGTCCCCTGCATTGGCAGGTGGATTCTCAACCACTACGCCACCAGGGAAGCCCTGGGTCTTCTTAAAGTGGAGCAGGTTTTCAGTCAGCCCAAGACCACAGATGCTGTGCACTTGAGAATGGCTGGAGGCCCCAGGGCTGGTCCAGGATGAGGCACCGTCTTTAGAGGGGGCTGGGCAGGTTCCCAAGACGGCAGACCAGTAGGCTCAGGTTGCTCTGCTATCCCCTAGACCGCAAAGTGCAGGCACCCCCAGGACTCCTGGCACCTGCCCTTTGTCCCTGCAGGTAGGCAGCCCTCACCTGAAACCTCTGTGTTCCATGTTGGCACTGGTGCCAGGCAGCCTTACACTAGGCCCATCCCACCCTGCCTCCCCCTGTGTTGTCCCTGTGACCTGGCAAATGTCAGCATGAAATGTGTGGGAGTGTGTGTACGGGGATCTAGGCTGGGTGCTGGGTGGGAAGGCTGACGGATGTAACGGTAGCCACTTGGCTGAAGTGTCCGGCTTTGGCAAAACAGCTTCCTCTTGGTACGGCAGCAACGGGGGTGGACGGTGTCCAGCCAGGCAAGGAGGGATGCCAGCACAGGGAACCCAGGGCTTGGTCAGCCAAGTGGAGGCCTTGGCGATGCCAGGCGGCGTCTGGCTCCTGTGATAGGGAAGCAATACCCAGGACTGTCCATGGGGCCCCCATTATGTAGCAGCCCTATTACCACCCCAGCCTTGGCAGAGAGGGCGCATGGGGAGAAACTGAGGCACCAAGTTCCTGGGCAACCAAACGTTATTTGTTTGGCAATAGGGGGTACTCAATGTTCTTTAAACTATTTGATGAATGAATGAGTGAATGAGCAGGAAGGTATTTTGATTCTAGTCTAATAGGGATCCCCAAGGTTTTTTCATGTGTATAAGAGGCATCCTAAACTAGAAGGAACTTTAGCACCCGATCAGGCTGGCAATTTTCAAGTTCTTTGTAGTAGCAGACTCTTTTGTTCAAATGAAATCTTATGTGGAACCCACTGCATAAAACTGAAAAGTTAATCTGCTCTGTTTGAAGTGGGGTAAAGGACTCGAAGCTCTTTACCTACAAGCGGGCCTCCAAGGCATCTCCACGGAACTTTTAATGCTCTGTAGAAACTCGTTTGAAAACAGCTGATTGTCCAGCCTTTTCCTTGGTTGGCCCCAGAAAGGAAAGTGACTGACCTTAAGGTCCTGGAGCTGGTTAGGAGCAGAAGCAAGAGTCCCTGGGGCCTCCTGTGCCTGCGGTGAGGGGGGCCTCGGGGCTCTGGCTTCTTAGTCTGGATCCCAGTTTGATTCCAGGCCGACTGGGGTCCCTGAGGTTAGCATTGCATGTATGTGGGACGTGCTGGTGGCTGGGTGGCAGGAGGTGCTGGGAAATCTGCCTGTGGGTTCTGAGGGGGCCTGTATCTGTGCGGTTTCTCCGGGTCCAGGGAGCGGGGAGGGTAGGACGGAACCCTGTGTACCTGGAGGTGTAATGAAGCCTGGGTTGGGCAGTGAGGATGGAAAGAAGCACGGACCACTCCGATCCAGTCCAGTCCACACTGGAGGGGGGTTCAGGCTCCCCTGCCATGGTCCAGGGGTTCCCCAGGCTCCCAACAGGCAAGGAGGCTTTTTAAGTTCCGTGAAAGGGGGCTCCTGATCTTCCTTGGCACTGCTTGTGCTTCTGGTGGGGATTGGGGAGCACCTTGTCCTGCGTAGCCTGGAATACTGGGGTGCCGGCCTGGGCTGCCACCCTTTGAGCATCGTTGATTCTCAGGGTTACTGGGAGAGAGACGCTGCCACAGGGGCCTAAATCTAACAAGGGGTCCTTCCTTGTTGGAGCTTGGGAAGGGGCAGGCAGTGCGAGAGCATGGAGGTGTGCAACAGCCTGAGGACGGCAGTCAGAAGATCTGGGTTCTGGTCCTGGCGCTGCCCCCAGCTGGCTGTGTGATCTTAGACAAATCACATTGCCTTTCTGGGCCTTAATCGCCTCACCAATAGGAAAATGGGTTGGACTGGAGGGTTTTCAAGATGCTTCTAGCCTGTGGTATGCCCAGCCTGAGCCTGGCCCGGAACCGGGGAGGGAGGCCCAGTCAGCTCGTGCTGGACTTGAAGGGGCCCTGAGAGACATGAAAACGCGTTCAAGTCACTGCAGGTGGACGTTCTTAAGCCTAGCGTGAGACTTTATTATAGGGTTCTGCTCCCTGTAATGCCGGGTGCTCTGAGCGACCCACAGTGCATCTGGGCCAGAGATCAGGCTGCCGTCTGTGGGTAAATAACAGTCTCTACGGAAAGCCCAGGGCACAATCCATGGCGGCAGCCACATAACCACTGAGGTGAAGCAATCCACGAGGTGACTGTGACATCACTCAGCACAGCAGAAGCTCCCTCCCCTCTGGCACTGCTGGCTGGGCCTGCAGGAGACCCAGAGAGGCCAAGGGTAGGACCCACTTGGGGGCTTGTTAACTTACTCCCGTCCCCCACCAGGTAAGGGCCCAGGGCAGAGCTGCCGCAGGAAACCGTAACACTGGCCCAGGTGCCGTGGGCTGGGGAAACTACCCCGGAAACTGTGGTATAGAGGGCAGTGGACCGGGTGCAGTGGGTCTCGGGTTTAGTCCCTCTTCTGCTATAAGACGTACCTGAGCGACTTTGAGCAAAGCACACAAATACTTTGGGCCTCTCCTTCCTTGTCTATAAAATGGGAATAATAATGCTTATCAGCTCCTGTCCAGGAAAGTGCTTGGAACGAGCCCCAGAGCCAGGGACTGCTCTTTTCAGGCCTCTCCCTGGCTCATCCGCTGCTGCCTTCCTGTGGACCCTGCCCTGCCCGCTGCCTCCTGCCCCAGAACGTCTTGAGGGGACTGGATGAGTTTTGAGTAGGGGTCCCCGGGAGCTGCAGAGACACAGGCAGGTGGCATCAGTGACAGCCTGGGGTATAGGCCTGGTCCATGACACGGTGAGGGTTCACGGCTGTATTAGCCCAGGGGGTAACCCCAGGGACCACGCCAGGGGTGGCGGGGGCAGAGAGGCAGAGAATGATTGGCAATGTTAGGCCAGGGAAATGGCCAGAGTCACCCACGCTTTGGCTCTGCCCTGTCCCCCTGTCCCCCTGTCCCCCTGAAGACCGAGGAGCCTCTGGTCTGCAGGCAGGTTGTGGAGAGCCTGGCCTTGGTCATCTGATTCCCAATCCTGGGTCTGCTGCCCGCTGGCCAAGGCTAGGAGTCAGGCCGGTTCTGGTCCGGGCTCTGTCCCTTGTATCTCAGGACCTTGGGCAAGAATTCTCCTCCCCTGCCTGTTCCCCACCTGCTCAAGGCATCTGCTCTGAGGGAGAGGTCAGGCCTCCAGGAGGGATGCTGGAATCTCAGCAGTTGATCTCCAAGAATTGAGGAAGGGAAATGAGTTACTGCTCTAGTAGGTTAGACATCAGGGAGAACTTCCAGGAGGGTGGGGTGGAAGGCTGTGAAATGGGTAAAGAAGGACGGCTGTGGAATCTCCTGTTCTAGTGGTCCTAGAAAATGAGAACTCTTCCCAGCAGCGTCCTGGAAGTGTGATGGTTTGGAGTCAGGAAGATGGAGTAGACAGCCTCACTCTGGAGGCTGTGTTCCTCTGGTCTTGGGGCTGTGTTTCCATCCTGCTGTCCCTGCTGGGGTTTGCAGCTCTCTACATGCGCAGCTCTATCTGGCACTTTGGGGACCAGGACTCTTCTCTTGCCCTGCTCCGTGGGGCCAGAAACTCTCCACCTGTCTCCCACCCTGTCCGACACCAAAGTGCTCATTCTCCTGAGGCCAGGGCCTCCAGGGCCTCCAGCCCCTTCTTGGGTATCACCCTTTCTCCCCTCCCCCACCCCCAGCTTCCCCTCCATCCCCACACCCCACTCTTCCCAACCTTGGGAAGACTTTGTGCTGGACCGCTGAGGCCCAGAGGTAACAGTTTGAAAGGATCTGGCTGGAGACTACTCACCCCTCCACCTGGCTCCTTGGGTACTGAGCCCCAGGTTAGTTCCATTTTACACGCCCCACCTCCCTCTAGACTCACAGAAGAGGGACCCAGGTGGGTCTCCTGCCGGGACCCCAGGGCCTCTCCTCCCCACTTCCTGCCGGCCAAGGCCGTGGGTGGGCGCTTTGGGACCTACCTGTGTGTGGAGCCAGCATCTGGGAGAGGGACCCGCAAGGCTCAGGAGGTCGCCCTGCCTCCCTGGCTGCCCCCGGCTTCCTGCTGTGCCTGCCCGCTCCCTGTTCCCTCCATCCTCTCCCAGGTCTCCCCACCCATCTTCCTCTGGGCCTCCACCACCTGTGGGCCTCTCAGCCTTCTCTCTCGTTCAGGCCCTGCTGATGGGGTGACAGGACCCTAGCTGGTCATGGGGTCCCGCTCAGGTGGAGGGCCTGAGCTCTTGCCGGGGGAGTCAGAAGGTTGTGATAAGAGTCCCAGGGCCACTAATCCTTTTGGGGGTTTTAGGCATGCTCTTGAGCCCCTCTGAACCCCAGTTTCCTCGTGTATAAACCGGGAATGATAACTCCTGTCCAGCTTGCTAACTAGGAGCATTGTGAGAAGCAAATGGAATAATGGGTGTAAAAGCTCTTTGCAAATTGTAAGCCCTGAAGAAATGCAGGAAGTTACTGTGGGCATTCGTGATAATTTTGGGCCAGACTCAACTTGCTCTGAGTAGGCCTGGATAGAATCCAAGCGCCGTCACTTACCTGAGATGTAAATTTGGGCATGTTCTTAACCACCTTGGAGCTCAGTTTCAAAATCTATAAAATGGGGTTAATAATACCAACCACAAAGAGCTGTTATGAGGTTGAGATGGGATCAAGTAAAATGCCTAGTGGGCTGTTCCTATTATTACGGTGATATGCATTTATAAACCAGCCTCTTTCATATTTATTCCTTGTCAATCTGGGGGAAGAAGGTAAGATCAATCCCATTTTATATGTGGGGAGACAGATTCTGAAGGGTTAATGTACTTGCCCAAGCCACTTAGGAATGGATGTAGTCAAATTTGAACACAGATTTTTCTATTGCAAGCCCAGTGTCTTTAGCAAACAAGCAAATAGACAAACACCCACCCACCATCACAGCTAATGGTCACCAAGTCTTACTTTATATACATCACCTATCACTGCAGTGCTATGAAGCAAGGTGACCGGCTCACCGCACAGGTAAGGAAACCGAGATGTAAAGAGGTTAAGTCTCTTGCCCAGTCACCAGCTGGCCTTGAGAGTACCGGAGGGCTGTGATGCCACGGCTCCTGACGACCAGGCTTGTCCTGGCAGGCCACCAGGCCCAACCCTGCTTCCCACTGGAAACTTTCAGTTCCCTGCTTCCTACTGGAAAGACCAAGATCCCTGCAGGAACCCTCGGCTCCACCCCCAGGCTCCCCATGGCGCTCCCAGCCCTGCAAGGTCCCAGGCCCGATTCTCATGCCACGTCACAGATGCAGAACGAGCATCCCATGCACCAGGTTCAGAGAAAAGACTGGGCCGGGGGCCTCTTGCTCCTGACTCAAGAGGGCAGGAGACTCAGATGCACAGGGGCTTGGGCCAGGTGCCCGACTATGTGATTCTGGGCAATCTGAGCTCTGAGCCTTGGATTCCTCACCTGTAAAACGCGCTTCTAAACATATCAACTTCTCAGGGATGGAGTGATGACCTCAGGAGGCCATAGATGTGCAGGTGTATTATAAACCCTAAAGTACCATACATTGGGAGCTATAATCAATTTTATTGTATTGAGTTATGGGAATTTCCCCTGAGGTGAGGGAAGATGTATATTGTGAGCATAACAGGGAGGGAGGCCTGGCAGGCCAGCTGAGGTGCCACAATGCCAAGGTCTCGCTCAGGTGCCGAGGCTGGGGCCACCACTTGTGGGAAGGAAGCGCAGGGCTCTACACAGCCTGGGCTTGTTCTTCTTATTGAAGGACCTTAGTCTGGCCTTTGTTGAGCACCCTCTTTTCTCCCAAGAGGAGCTCACACCACCTTTTAGCCCTTTGGCCGTGCCTCGGGGCTGTTAAATCTCAGCACGGTGGGTGCTGGGTGTGCCAGTGCAAAGGGGGGAGAGGAATGACCGTTTCCTGCCCAGTCACTGTGTGCCAGGCACGGGCAAGAGATTTCTTATTTTATCTCATTGAATCCTCAGGAGTATTAGTCCTATTCTACAGATTAAGAAAAAGAAAAAGGAAAGTTAAGTGGCTTGTCTAAGGTCACACTTCTAGAGCTAGGATTGGGACCCAGGTCTGCCTGACTCCAAAGCCAGTGCTGTGAACGGATGCATTGTACATTTCAGCATATCCTCACCCCCTCTCCATGCTCCAACCCCAGTCCTGTTCCCCTTGAGGCTTCCAGGGGCTAACCTGTCTTCGTTTTGCGGAAATCTAGTCTCTAGACAACAGGGGTGAGAGGGAAATCTGAGCTCTGGTTCCGCTGCTCTTCATATCCCTAAACACACACGAGTGTGTCCCTGCTCTGCTGGCTGGGGCATCTGGACCCATGTGTATTTACCCATGTCCATCAATTAACCCCAGTAACTCCCTGGGATAGTCACTCCTGGTCCCTGCCTCTGGCAAGCTGAGTGTGGTCAGGGACTCAACGTCCTTCCTTGAATTCATCCCACAGCCTCCAGAAAAATGGAGAAGTGACCAGATCAATTAGTGACCTCTGACTCTTAGAAGATGGAGTTTAAAAAAAAAGTGACCTCTGACTCTTAGAAGATGGAGTTAAAAAAAACAAAAAAACCCACCCTGCCTGGTAGGCTTGATGGTGTTGGCTTGAGCCGGATGTCCTAATGAAGAGGACTTTTTATTAACTGAGCTGCTTACTAATGTCAAATGCTTTTAAGCACAGTGGTAGATGAGGGATGAAACAGAGGTGCCCAAGGTCCAGAGCCCCGTCTCTTCCACACAGCCCTGCCGACTGTGCCCTGAGCACAGGTCCCTTCCCCCACCATTCCTGCTCCTCCCCGGGCTGCCCTCCTGAGTATCCAGTCAGTGTTCAGCAGAAATGATAGTGAGGGGCAGATGTGGCCCCTGGGCCAGGTCGGTTTCCAGCTCCCCCTGCTGTTCTGGGGACACCTAGAGGGGACTTAGAAAGCAGAGAAGGTGTGAGGGAGGGCAGAGATCTCTGTAAGGAGCCAGAGGGAGGAGAGAGGGTGCCTAATCTGGTGACAGGGATTGGGGTTCCGGCAGACCAGGGCTTGGCCACCAGCAGAGGCTGCTCAAGGACTTTCCATCAGCCCTGGCTGCCCACCAGCTCCCAATTCCAGATTCAGTGCACCCAAAGGCTCAGACTCTCCAGGAAGGAACAGCACTGGTGTTCATTGATTGCCACTGCTGCATTATCTCATGCATTCCTCCTCAGAGAGGCAGCAAAGCCTGGTGGTTGAGCGTGGCCTCCACAGCCCAACCTTCTGGCCTCAAATCCTGTCTCTGCCACTCTAACTCTGAGAGTTTGATCAAGTTACTGAATCTCGCTGCCTCTGTTTCCCCTGATGCAAAATGGGGATAATAAGAGTTCCTACCTCATAGGGTTGTTCTCAAGATCAAGTGAGTAAATACATAAAGCACTCAGAGAATAAGTCCTCTGTAACTACAGCTTAAAGTGCTAAATCTAAATGAAAAAAATCACTCCACCTACAGCTGAGGAAGGTTAAGGACCTTGGTCACCTTCTTCCCCTTCACCTTGCCTCTCCTTTTTCCCTGATGTATTGGGGGGTGTGTGTGTGTGTGCGCGCGCGTGCGACTTCTTGTGTTACTGAGAACAGTGGGGTACAAGGCAGGTCAGGGCTTTTCTTAGGAAGTGCTTTCACACTTTTTGATGACAGCTCATAGTACGAATGATGTTTTATAATATCACACACATACGCAGAAGGGCGGGACGCAGGGGAGTGAAGAGGGCAGAAAGGGTGGTTACTTCCCCCTCAGAGTGAGGGTCCGGTCCAGCAACCTCTTTTCTGAGGGTCTCTAGACACATGTAGCCAAAGCAGGTGCCCCCATACCCCAGGCAGATGACCCACAGCCCTCTGCCCACCTCCGCAGGTCCCTGTGATGGGGAGAGACCGCAGGGAGTAGGGTACCGCAGGCTCTTTGAGCTTTCATCCATCCCTGGACATTCTCTTCCCTGTCTGGGAGGTCTGCTCACCCCCTAGCCGCCTGCTCCAGGGCATCTACCTCCTGGCCCAGCAGGGCTGACAGCTGGGTGGGTTGGCAGTGGGGAGCAGCCTGAGGGATGGCTTTCACTCTGCTTTCAGAATGCCTCCCCAGCAAGGACGCCTCCAGCCCGGGCATCGCTGGCCTGTGCGTGCCCAGCCCGGGTACCACCTTCCAGGTCAACGCCCGGCAGGTCATCGTCTGCCATGTCAGCCTCCATGACATCGTCTCCAACGAGAGTATTCCTTGTTCGAGCCACACCAGTGAGGGCCGTACCTGTCCAGCCATCTCCTAACAGGTCCACACCAGCTGCCAGGGCCACCAGGGCCGAGAGCCCAGGTAAGGGGGCTCCTGCAGGGAAGGCAAGAGGAACAGGGAAGCAGTCCAAGGGCGGAGGGGGGTGCGGTGGGGGGGAATCTCCAAGCTGTCACTCTCTGCTCCTCCTCTAGCTCTTGAATAACAATGACTGGGAAGGAGGGGGGATGGTCCAGGTGGGCAGTGGGGGACCTGGGGAGGAGGGGGCAGGAAGGAACCATGACATGCAAACCCAAGGCAGTGGGAAATTGCAGCAAATGGGGTTGAGGTTAAGAAACCAGGACCGACAAAGCAGATGTAACTTTGGAGGCTGCTCAGTCTGGGTCAAGGTGCAGATTTTGAGAGCCAGGGCTCCTGGTTAGAAGCCAGGGTTCTTTCCTTGGGCTGCCCTGGGGGTCTGCCAGGGAAGCTGGGGTCTGCACTGGAGTACAGTCATGATCGTGGGCTCATCTGTGGGTAGAGGGGCAAAGAGAGAGATTCTGATCTGGCAGGCATGCCCCACCCCCAACTTCCCAAGCTGGCTTATAGGATTCAGCTAATAGGGAGACAGAGACGTCAAATGGTCCTCAGGGACTGGCTCTGCCCTTAGGGAAGCAGCCTTTCTGCCCATCCCAACTTTGCCCTCCTCCTGTCCTCCTGCCCCAGCACTGCAGTATAAACAGGCCTGGAGGAGCATCCAAACCAAGATTTGGGGCCCAGTCTTGCCCTTTGAAGGGCCAGTGAGGCACTTTGGTGTGGAGACCTTTGGGATCAGACACATTTCATTTGTAATCCCTACTCTGCCACTCACTAGCCAAGTAACCTTGAGCAAGTTATTTAACATCCATGAACCTCAGTTTCCCCATCTATAAAATGGGCGTAATGATACCCAGCTCACACAGTTGCTGTCAGAATTAAATAAGATAACACATGCAAATGCCTAGCTGGCCCACAGTAGATGCTGAGTAAAAGGGAGCTTGGTTTCAGGCAGGGGCGGTGCCATATTCTGGGCGGAGTGATCCTAACAGGGCCCTCCTGGGCCAGCCTTCTTTCCTTCTCCCTCATCCATTGTGCCGGACTCCCCTCCAACAGCCTCACCCTCCCCTACTTCTGGCCTGTTCCCAGGTATCAACTTGCCCAAGTTCACCAGGCAGGAGGGCCTGAAGCGTATGCTGCTCATCGGATGTATCTTCCTCTTCATCGCCCTCGTGGTGTTGCTCATCGTTCTCTGTGAGTTTAACAGAAGGAGCAGGGCTGGGCTCTGGTCACTGCGGGGTGGAGTGGGGTTCAGGGATGGGGACACGCAGCAGGGAGACGAGTGGGGAACACACACTCGCCAGCTGCCAAGTCCACAAAGGGACACTCCTGCAAATGGCCTTGGACCATGGCACCTCCAGGCCCCTTGGAGGTAGCTGGGTTGAGAGGGTGGGAAGTCAGAGGAACCTGGCTTGGGTCCCATCTGTGTTACTTACTTGGGTGAGTAGTTAACCAGTCTGAGCTCAGTTTCTGTTTCTTCAAATGGGATTAAATTCATTCATTCAACGTATTATGTGCTCAGTAAAATTTCCTAAAGATTTCACTGGGTTATAAGGAATAAATGAGCTACTGGCACAATGCCTGGCACAAAATCCCACTCTAAAAAAGTTAGTTATTTAAAAAACAAACATAAAAACATTGATTAGGAAAAGTCCCCAGGCATTTTTAGTCAATTGGATAAAGTGTTCAGGGGTCCAGGCTCCCACAATTCCACACCCTCCTTTGGAAAAGATACTCAGGACATGTCCCTGGACTCCCTGCCGGGGAGTCCACTCTGAGCCCAGCACAGTGGGAAATCTTAGGAGGGAGCAAAGGGGATCACACATCACACCACCCTGTCCTCAGGGAGAGTACAGTCTCCTGGGGGACGTAGATGGAAATGATTAAGAGCAAGTGGATTTGAGTGTGACCATCAGGAAGAGAGGACAGCTGTATGGGCTGGGGTGGCAGGGGACAGCTCATAAAGCCATGGGGCCAGATGAGGACCTAGAAGATGGGGGGTGCGTCTTGGGCAGGGCATCTGAGCAGGATGAGCAGCTGCAGGGAATGTGGGGGGGCAGATGGGCAAGTTGGCATGGGGAGAGGGAAGGGACCCACTTAACCGGAGAGAATATTCATTTGGGGACCTGAGGGCTGTCGTTTGGTTGGGCATGGCTGGGCCACATTGTAGAGAGCTTTAAATGCCAGGCTGAGGGGTAAGGATTCTGTTAAAGAGGCAGCACGGGAGGCGAAGGGCAGGGCTGTTTGAGGGAGAGGATTGCGTGGGAAGAAGTTGCATGCTGGTTAAAAGTATGGCTTTATGTTTCCTTTTCCGGTAAGTGGCTTGAGGTGACCTCTAAAAATGGTTCCCTCTTCACTTGACCCAGAAAAGCCCACAAAATCATGCAAGTCAAGAGGTTCAAATCTTCGTGTTCACTTTAAGAACACTCGTGAAACTGCCCAGGCCATTAAGGGTATGCATATCCGAAAAGCTACCAAGTATCTGAAGGATGGCACTTTAAAGAGGCAACGTGTGCCATTCCGTCGTTACAATGGTGGAGTTGGTAGGTGTGCCCAGGCCAAACAGTGGGGCTGGACGCAGTGTCGGTGGCCCAGAAGGAGTGCTGAATTTTTACTGAACATGCTCAAAAATGCAGAGAGTAATGCTGATCTTAAGGGCTTAGATGTAGATTCTCTGGTCATTAAGTACATCCAGGTGAACAAAGCCCCCAAGATGCGGCGCAGGACTTACAGAGCTTGTGGTTGGATCAACCCATACATGAGCTCTCCCTGCCACATTGAGATGATCCTTACTGAAAAAGAACAGATTGTTCCTAAACCAGAAAAGGAGGTTGCCCAGAAGAAGATATCCCAGAAGAAACTGAAGAAACAAAAACTTATGGCCCAGGAATAAATGCTGCAAAAAATAAATACAAATAAAAGTAAAAAAAAAACAAACAAAAACAACAAGGAGTATGGCTTTAGGACCAGACAGACCTGCCGAAGCATCTCGGCTCCGCCACTTACCAGCTGTGTGACTTCAGCAAGTTAATTAACTTCCCGAGCCTCAGTTTCCCCGCCTGCCTGACAATGCATGTGAAGGCGTCAACACGGAACCTGCCGCCACGTGGCATCCATGTGAACCTCCCGCTGGGGTGCCCCACCCTGCTGCCTCCCTTCCCCACACGGGACATCTGCTCCAGTAGGAAATAACCCATGGAGGGGGGAGATGGCAACTGAGGGCAGGTGCTCAGCATGATTTCACAGCATTCCCTGAAGTCCCCTGACCTCCGGAATTCCCAGGGAAGTGGTCACTGAGCAGCTCTGCAGTGGGGTCAGGACTAGAGCCCCTGCCCCCTGAGAGCTCTCTCTGCTACACATCAAAGTGATCCCAGGAGCCTCAGTGCCCAGGACGTGGGAGAGGGAAAGACCAGGGCACAGAGAGGAGGGGGAAGTCCAAGAGGTTAGGAGGGATTGGTGTCTGGACTCGGAAGGAGCAGTCACACAAGGCTGACCTTCACCCGGGGTGATGGAGAGCATAGTGGGACCAGTGGGATATGTGAGGGCTGAGTAACAGGTTGCAGACAACAGGCAGGGTGAGGAGTCAGAACCCGGGGTTTCTCAGGCATCCAAGGGGAGGTGTTTCCCGGCAGGAGGGATGACGGTTCCTAGTTTGGAAAGAGATGGGTCTTAGAAGAAGTCATGAAGCTGATTTTCACATATGGTTTGTAAAGCTGTTGGCTTTTCAGCTCAACTTGTACATTTAGGAATCAGCCACCTAGAGTTGCTCGCAGGGTGGGAAGACATTTAAAGGCATCAAGACAAGTAATGGGGCAAGAACTGAGCCAAGGGGACATCCCTTGTTTAGAGAAGAGGGAGGAGGAAGAAAATCCAGGAGCTTCTGAGGCTGGGAGGACAGCCTTTGAGAAGACAGGACAGGTAGTGGTTGCAAGTGTACGACTGAAGATGGAAATGTCTCTGCTACAACCCGCAGAGCACAGAGGCGGAGGGATGCCAGAGTGGCTCTGAGGAGGGGCCTCTGGGATGGTGGAGGAAGGGGTTTCTCTGACCACCACTCTGGCCAGCACGTAGGGCAGGGGAGCTCCCAGAGTAGAAACCGTCTCCACACCTCCCTCTCTCCCTCTCTGGGTGGCTGCTCTTGTGCGCTGCCCTGCTTGCAGGAGCTTTCTGGAGCATTCCGGAGCAGCCTTTCTCTCCATACAGATGGGGGACGAGGGACCCAGAGTCCAGGAGGGATTGCAGATCAGTGTCTCAGAACACCCAGGGCCTTGGGCTGCATAGCGTCATGTCTCTCTGGGGCTGGCAGTGACCAGGCTTCTGCTTCATCTTTTTCAGTCTACTTCTGGCAGGGCCACATAGGGATCAAGTACAAGGAGCCGGTAGAGAGCTGCCCCAAGCAGGCTGTGCGCTGTGATGGGGTCGTGGACTGTAAGCTGAAGAGCGACGAGCTGGGCTGTGGTAAGGAGGCCGGCTGTGCGTGTGTGCGTGTGTGTGCGTGTGTGCGTGTGCGCGCGTGTGTGCGCGTGCGCGCGTGCGTGTGCATGCGTGTGCGTGTGTGTGTGTGCGTGCGTGTGCACCCGCACATGTGTACTCTGGGGGCTGCAAACTCGGTATCAGCTCAAATGGGAGGCAATGGACAGAGACTCAGAAGATCTGGACTCTAGTTACAGTAGACTGGGGTTTGGAACCTGGCTTTGAGTGCTATGTGACTTGGGTTAATCACTTACCTTCTCTGGGCTTCA
The DNA here is from genome assembly GCF_028023285.1 of Balaenoptera ricei. NCBI lineage: Eukaryota > Metazoa > Chordata > Mammalia > Artiodactyla > Balaenopteridae > Balaenoptera > Balaenoptera ricei. The sequence continues at coordinate 14,467,561 of NC_082646.1, forward strand.
GTTTCCTAACTTGGAAAATGAGTGGATTGGACAAGATTAGTGGTTCTCAGATACAATCTGACGGCTCGCAGCTACCAGACTGAGCAAAGCAGGGCTGCTCTGGCTGGAGGCAGGCGTGGGGTCCGGAGCTCTGTCCATGTGCCCAGCAGGTGACCTCTGACCTGCCACCCCTGTGGTTTCATGAAGGTCAGTTTGTAAATGAAGGCTTTCACGAGCACAGAGATCTCTTTGAGCGCTGGTCCTCAGTGGTTTTTACTTGTGTTGTCCATGTACAGCCCTAACGTGGGTGTCTGTGGGTGCACATCTGGCCCTTTCCACCTGTGTGTATATGTGTGTCCTTGCCCATGACCACATCCCTCTGTGACTCAGCCTGTCTAGTGAGCACTCAGTTGATCATCACTCCCCTTGTCCCTCTCTTATTTGGGCACATCACTGCCCTCTTGGCGTGATAGCTCCTGGCAGCGCACACCCCTTCTCCCAGTGACGGCTCTTGGGTCCTGTCAGATGGAGAGCTCTTTCTGCGCTGCCCCACCCCCTTGCCTTGGCTCTGCCCTTACTGAGCATCTTGGGCTCCGAGCACTGGCTGATGATCATCCCATCCCGGGCCAAGCTCCCGGCTGTTTGCAAGGCCTCAGTGAGAAGCCTTAGGACAGGAGCATCTCAGAGCCTTACTTGGTTCATTCCTCAAGAACTTGGAGCTTCCTGGTGCTGAGGACCTGCCTTGATCTTTTTTTGCCCTGCAGTGAGGTTTGACTGGGACACGTCTCTGCTTAAATTCTACTCTGGATCCTCCCATAAGTGGCTTCCCATCTGCAGTGACAGCTGGAATGATTTCTACTCGAAGAAGATCTGCCAGCAGCTGGGTTTCAAGAGGTAAACCTCCCCTATGAGTCCCAGCTTCAGGGGTGCCTCAGACTCTTCATAAGGGCATCTCAGGATCATTGATGGAAACTCATATTAAAAAGACTCTTGGGGACCAGGGCTGAGGTCACTAGCTCATAGCACCCTTGAATTATTCAAAGGGACAGTGGCCCGAGGAGCCCAAGTCTGGGGACAAGCTGTTTCCAAGAGGCCAAAGTAGTTATTTGCACATCTGCAGCAGGATGACGTTCCTATATGGTTTTCTGCATCAAAGCACCCTCATGCCCATGCTCGCATTCAGTGGTCGCGGAGGCCCTGTGAGGTGGGTGGGCATTCGGGCAGGTCTCGTCTTCTCCTCACATCTGGGAACCAGCAACTCAGGCTGTGCAAACCCTTCAGCGGACTCTGAGCAGCAGCTGTGGCTTGGGCTAGAATGCATCAAACAGGAATGAGATGGGCAGATGTGGCTAGGTAACGTCATTAGCATCTTTGGCTCTACGGATCTGAAACAAGAAGCTGGTACCAGTGGGTGGAGTAGGGAGTGGGGTTTACCATGACCTTCCCCCTTGAAGGAGCCCCCGGTTGGCAGGCCACATAGTCACCTCCATCCTCCCTCTTGGTCTGGGTTTCAAACCAAGTAGTATGGGGGTTCACCAATGTGTGTGAAGTTGTAGCGAGAAAGGTTTATTTATTAGCATCTCACTGTGGGCTCTCTGTAGAAACCACCTAGAACACCAGGGCTTGGGGACGAGGACTTAGAACCAGTTCGCTGCCCCCACCTCAGCCTCAGAGTTCCCATCTGTGAAAGACGACCCGGGTGATCTAGTTGGAAGACAACGGACATCGTTTATCATTGAGTTGTGTGACCTTATGCAAATGCGAACTTCCCTTGGGCTTCAATAGATAGTGTCATTTATTCAAAGAACATTCATCGAGCTTTAATTATGTCTGAGCCATTCACCCAGACAAGATCCCTGCCCTTGGACAATCTCTGGTATGGTGTGGGCGAGAGAGGCTTTAACCAATAATCACAGCACCGCGTGATGTGTAATGGAAAGGACACGTGGGAAGCATTATGCACACACAACGGAGAGGGTGCCTGACTGTGCCTGGAGGTCAGCAGAGCATGGAGGAGGCCCCTGGGTAGAGGGACGGCGCCCGCAAAGGCATGCTCTCACGCAAGGGTGTCCCATGTTCTAGAAACACACCAAAGGGCAACGCAGATAGCGGTCCATGGATCACCCACAGCAGAATCACCTGGGGTGCTTGTTAAAATGCACCCTGAAATCAGAATCTCTGGGATTAGGATTTCAAACCTGCTTAACAACACCCCGGAGGGTGATTCTTAGGCACACTGTGGTCTAAAAGCCAAACGGTTCTCAGGGTTTAATGCGCAAACCCATAACATGAGGATCTTTAAAATGCAGAGTCTGGCTCAGCAGGTCTGGGGTGATACTGCTGCAGTCAGTCCAAGGATCACAGTCTGGATAGAAAAGGGCCAGGTCAGTGTTTCTCAAACTTGAGAGCGCATCAGAATCACCTGGAGAGCTTGTTAAAACACAGAACCAGAATTCTTGATTTGGTAGGTCTGGGACCGGGCCCAAGAATTTGCATTTCTGACAAATTTCCAGGCAGTGCTAACATTGTCCCCTGGGATTGGACCACACTTTCAAAACTACTGGGTTAGTGCGTAGGGCTAGTAGGGGACAGTGGGTGGGGTCCGAGATTGTTGGGTTTTAACTGCCTCTGGCCTCTGCAGCAGGGCTCGCTGGGACTCTAACGCTGGCTGGGGAACCATGGGTGTGCGCTGGCTCAAGGAGGTTCATTCTTCTTCCCTCTCCTCCCTTGCAGCGCTTACCGGACAGCCAAGGTGACCAATAGGAATTTTGACAGCAGTTTCTCAATCTCCAAATATAGCTCCACCTTCCAGGAGAGCATCTACAGGTGTGTGAGGCGGGCCAGGCTGTCAGCTGTGCGCAGGGGAGTGAAGGAGTGCTCTGAGTCAGGGAGCCCCTCTCCCTCGGCCTTTCTGGGACCACACCTCCAGGAGTCCCTCGTGAATGTCAGGAGCATCTCAGAAACAGCTCTCCTTCACTACCTGCCTCCTGACCTGAAAGCAGTCGAAGCTGGGTGCGCAGAGCACCTCGAGGTCAGAGGGGCCCCCAAGAGTTTACCTGGTTGCCAGAGACAATGAATAAACCTCGGGGCCACTGGTCAGCCTGATGTTTGGACTGAAAGCTGCTGCAGGGAGGGGGGCTTGGGGTGGAAAGGGGGAAACATCACTGGGGTGGGGCATGGGGAGGGGGAGTACCAGGTGCAGGTAGTCAGGGGCAGGGAGACCCATCTGAGCAGCATTGCCATCCCCCCGGGCCTCGCCATCTGTCATCTTCGCACTGCAGCTGCTCTTTCCCACCGCCACTGGGTGGAGGGGAGGAGTTGGGGGGTGGTGCTCCACCAACTAGCAGTGTTTACCTTGGGGAGGGGAGAGGAGAAACCAGGCTGTGAGAGAAGAAGGCATGGGGAGGGAAGGGAGGCAGTGAGCTGCCTCCTGGATTGCCTGCTTTGTGCTGGGTGGTTCGCGTGCTACGTTGTGGGCTGAACATGGAGCAACTGTCAGAGGAATGTTGGGTCATCTGTTTAGCTGGGGAAAGATGCTGGGACAGTGAAGTCATGAGTTCAAAGGACATGGACCTAGCCAACATGTGCAATCTGCACAGAAAAACTGGGAGGTTGGGAGAAGAGTGGGCATGGTTTGCACTAAGCCATCCCCATTCCTGCAGAAAGCACTGGAAGGGTCTGTCCCACTGGGAGGGAGAAAGGTCAGAATCTCCATCTTCAAGTGGGTTTTATCCCAGGAATGCAAGGATTCTTCAATATATGCAAATCAATCAATGTGATACACCATATTAACAAACTGAAAGATAAAAACCATATGATAATCTCAACAGATGCAGAAAAAGCTTTTGACAAAATTCAACACCCATTTATGATAAAAACTCTCCAGAAAGTAGGCATAGACGGAACTTACCTCAACATAATAGAGGCCATATATGACAAACCCACAGCCAACATCATTCTCAGTGGTGGAAAACCTGAAACCATTTCCTCTAAAATCAGGAACAAGACAAGGATGCCCACTCTCACCACTATTATTCAACATAGTTTTGGAAATTTTAGCCACAGCAACAGAGAAGAAAAAGAAATAAAAGGAATCCGAATTGGAAAAGAAGAAGTAAAGCTGTCACTGTTTGCAGATGGCATGATACTATATATAGAGAATCCTAAAGATGCTACCAGAAAACTACTAGAGCTAATCAATGAATTTGGTAAAGTAGCAGGATACAAAATTAATGCACGGAAATCTCTTGCATTCCTATACACTAATGATGAAAAATCTGAAAGAGAAATTAAGGAAACACTCCCATTTACCATTGCAACAAAAAGAATAAAATACCTAGGAATAAACCTACCTAAGAGGACAAAAGACCTGTATGCAGAAAACTATAAGACACTGATGAAAGAAATTGAAGATGATACCAACAGATGGAGAGATATACCATGTTCTTGGATTGGAAGAATCAACATTGTGAAAATGACTATACTACCCAAAGCAATCTACAGATTCAATGCAATCCCTACCAAACTACCAATGGCATTTTTCACAGAACTAGAACAAAAACTTTCACCATTTGCATGTAAACACAAAAGGTCCCGAATAGCCAAAGCAATCTTGAGAAAGAAAAATGGAGCTGGAGGAATCAGGCTCCCAGACTTCAGACTATACTACAAAGCTACAGTAATCAAGACAATATGGTTCTGGTACAAAAACAGAAATATACATCAATGGAACAGGGTAGAAAGCCCAGAGATAAACCCATGCATATATGGTCACCTTATCTTTGATAAAGGAGTCAAGAATATACAATGGAGAAAAGACAAGTCTCTTCAACAAGTGGTGCTGGGAAAACTGGACAGCTACGTGTAAAAGAATGAAATTAGAACACTTCCTAACACCATACACAAAAATAAACTCAAAATGGATTAAAGACCCAAATGTAAGGCCAGACACTATCAAACTCTCAGAGGAAAACACAGGCAGAGCACTCTATGACATAAATCACAGCAAGATCCTTTTTGACCCACCTCCTAGAGAAATGGAAATAAAAACAAAAATAAACAAATGGGACCTAATGAAACTTAATAGCTTTTGCATAGCAAAAGAAACCATAAACAAGATGAAAAGACAACCCTCAGAATGGGAGAAAATATTTGCAAATGAAGCAACTGACAAAGGATTAATCTCCAAAATATACAAGCAGCTCATGCAGCTCAATAGCAAAAAAACAAACAACCCAATCCAAAAATGGGATCTAAATAGACATTTCTCCAAAGAAGGTATACAGATTGCCAACAAACACATGAAAGGATGCTCAACATCAGTAATCATTAGAGAAATGCAAATCAAAACCACAATGAGGTATCACCTCACACCGGTCAGAATGACCATCATCAAAAAATCTACAAACAACAAATGCTGGAGAGGGTGTGAGAAAAGGGAACCCTCTTGCACTGTTGGTGGGAATGTAAATTGATACAGCCACTATGGAGAACAGTATGGAAGTTTCTTAAAAAACTAAAAATAGAAGTACCATATGACCCAGCAATCCCACTACTGGGCATATACCCTGAGAAAACCATAATTCAAAAAGAGACATGTACCACAAGGTTCATTGCAGCACTATTTACAATAGCCAGGACATGAAAGCACCCTAAGTGTCCATCGACAGATGAATGGATAAAGAAGATGTGGCACATATATAAATGGAATATTACTCAGCCATAAAAAGAAACAGAATTGAGTTATTTGTAGTGAGGTGGATGGACCTAGAGTCAGTCATACAGAGTGAAGTAAGTCAGAAAGAGAAAAACAATTACCATATGCTAACACATATATACAGAATCTAAAAAAAAAAAAAAGGTTCTGATGAACCTAGGGGCAGGACAGGAATAAAGATGCAGACATAGAGAATGGACTTGAGGACATGGGGAGGGGGAAGGGAAAGCTGGGACGAAGTGAGAGAATGCATTGGCATATATACACTACCAAATGTAAAATAGATAGCTAGTGGGGAGCAGCTGCATTGCACGGGGAGATCAGTTCGGTGCTTTGTGACCACCTAGAGGGGTGAGATAGGGAGTGTGGGAGGGAGACGCAAGAGGGAGGAGATGGGGGATATATGTATACATATAGCTGATTTACTTTGTTATACAGCAGAAACTAACACAACATTGTAAAGTAATTATACTCCAATAAAGATGGTGTAAAAAAAAAAAAGAAAAGAAAAGAATCTCCATATTCTTGTGCAGAGGGGATGGGATGAGACTTAGCAGGAGCCAATCACGGAAGGCTTCCTGGAGGAGGCAGCTAACGTGCCCTTTTCTCATCTTTTGTGTTTCCTCCTGCAGGTCTGAATGCCCTTCCCAGCAATATGTGGCTCTCCAGTGTTCCCGTAAGAGGATGCCCTTTCTCCTGGATAGTAGCCTGTGTGGGGTGGGAGTCAGGGGGAAGAGGTGTGGGGTCCCTATGAGGGAGAGTGCCAGCCCTGGGTGTCCAAGCCAGGAAGAGGGGCTGGAGCAGCAGGCCTGCTTCAGGGCCAGGGTCTCTGTAAGGCACCTGGATGGACATTCTCAGGGTAGCATTTCCCCTTCTCCTGACTCTGCTTAGCCCAGCAACCTCGCCATTCAAGTCTCCTGGATTCTGGGTGGAGGGCAGAGGACTGGGAGAGCACGTCAGGGCCAGCTTAAAGCTCTGCTATCAATAGACATGGAGCTAGATCCAGAGCCAACATTTACGGAGCACACTGGATGCCAAGGCACTGCTCCTATGGCTTTACAAACGTGATTACGTTTAATTCTCACAAGGCAGGTGTCATTATTGTCCACTTACTTAAAAGAGACTGAAAATTTTGCCTTACTTAAGATCAGACCGCTGGTAGGTAAGGAGCTGGTATTGGACCTTGGGTCTGACCCCAAAGCCCAGACTGTTATCGGGTCCACGAGTGCTGTGTGCTCATGGTGACCAGGTGAGGTGCTCCCCTGAGCAGGGGGCACAGTGCTGTGGATGGAGCCCCCTCGGACCACCGCTGACTCTTCCCTCTCTCCTTCTTCAAAGAAAGAACACACATATGAACAAACTCTGTCCATGATTTCGGGGGGAGGACTCACTCCAGAACATGTTTGGAAATGTCCGCTTGGGGTGCAGGGTCCCCAACAGCACGGAATGACCCACTGAGGAAACATGTGGGCACGAACTAGCTGTGCATCACGGGAAGGGCTTTTCTCCTTTGTTTTTTTTTTTTTTTTAATTTATTTATTTATTTATTTATGGCTGTGTTGGGTCTTCATTTCTGTGCGAGGGCTTTCTCTAGTTGCGGCGAGCGGGGGCCACTCTTCATCGCGGTGCGCGGGCCTCTCACTATCGCGGCCTCTCTTGTTGCGGAGCACAGGCTCCAGACGCGCAGGCTCAGTAATTGTGGCTCACGGGCTTAGTTGCTCCGCGGCATGTGGGATCTTCCCAGACCAGGGCTCGAACCCGTGTCCCCTGCATTGGCAGGCAGACTCTCAACCACTGTGCCACCAGGGAAGCCCTCTCCTTTGTTTTGAAACGATCCCCATCACAGTGCTTACCAAGTCAGGGTCATGTTAGGCTTGGTCTGCGTTCCCAAGCTCCTGACAGCAGCCCTGGGATTCACCGCTATGGTCCTAATGCCTGGCACAGTGCCCAAAGCATGAGGTATTTAGGAAGCATTTATCGAATTAATGGAAGAATGAATGAGTGGTAGGAAAGAGGATCTTTCCTAGGACCAAACTTCCCACTGGATGATCCCAGAAAGCTAACCCACCATGTGGGAGCTCTGTGTTGGCAGGAAGCAGCTGTGCCGCATCAGATTAAGTGAGCACAGCGGCCTCCATGGGTGGGTGGTGCCCTCAGGATGCGGCTGCCTGAGCTTCCCTGGGCCTGGGAGCATGGTAGCAGCTCCGAGAAAAGCTGAGTTCATACTAGTTCATCTCTTCTGCTTCTCCCCAGACTGTGGACTGAGGGCCATGACCGGGCGGATCGTGGGCGGGGCGCTGGCCCCAGAGAGCAAGTGGCCTTGGCAAGTTAGTCTGCAGTATGCCCACACCCACATTTGCGGGGGCACGCTGATCGATGCCCAGTGGGTTCTCACCGCCGCCCACTGCTTCTTCATGTAAGTGCCCAAGGGGGCAGTGATGCGACACCGCTGAGGGTCGGGGACACCAGCAAGGGCTGAGGGCAGACTGACTTCTCTCTGTGGAGGAGGGCTTTGTTTGTAAGCCTGGACCCTGCGGGTTGGGCGGCACATGTGTGGCGAGGACCATGATTTGCCATTGGTATTTGGTCCTGGGGCTGTGAGTTGGGATTACTTGTTCCGAGCCAGTACAGAGTGAGAAAATACCATTGGTGGCTCCAAGGGAGAGAGGGAGGCAGGTAGAAGGAAGGAATTGTGAGCCTGCCCTAAAGACCAGGGTGAAATAAAGAGGTTTGGGGCTTGTTGCTGCTTCCAGAAACTGGAAGTTAGAGGGGAGGAGCCCAAGACATCAGGAATGCTGTCCCAGGAATTGAGGGATGGGGATTGTGGGAAGGGCAGTGCAGTCAGCTTCTGACGGTCACCAGCCAGGCCTGTCCTTCGAGCTGGTGGACAGGAAAGGGCTCGGAGACGAGGCCTCAGGGGCACTGGCTTCCCCAGTAGCGAGGTTTCAGTGGGTCACTTTGTCCTGTCGAAAGCTCCGTTTCTGCTGAGGATACTACCACTGAGATGTGTCCCATCCACCTTATTTGATCCTTGGTGGCGTCCAGAGGAGACAGTGGGGCCAGTGGTCCCAGAAGTCTTACTCATCCCCTCCCGTTTTCTATTGTAAGGTACAGAACCGCCAGTTCAGAGCGGTTTCTTGGAAGTAGGGGATTGTCCTAGATCCCTGGGCTAAGATAGAGACCTCCCTCCAGAGGTCATTTCATCCATTCTCCTGCCTCCAGTGGTGCTCTGCCTGCGGCTCCCTGTGTGCAGCGGATGCTGCCAGAGGGCTCTGCCAGGTGGTAACTGGCCCATGCTCTCTGTGGCTCTGGCAGAAACCCGGAGAAGATCCTGGAGGGCTGGAAGGTGTACGCGGGCACCAACAACCTGCACCAGCTGCCCGAGGGAGCCTCCATTGCCCAGATCATTATCAACAGCAACTACACGGACAGCAAGGACGACTATGACATCGCCCTCATGCGGCTCTCTGAGCCCCTGACTCTGACCGGTGAGTGGATCCATGCCTGTCACCCCCCCCCCCCCCCCCGCCGCTCATCCAGCAGCTCTGGGGCGCAGCCTTTACACTTGGCAGCATCCGCTGACCCATCCCAGGGTCCAGAGCTTCAGCGTGGTGGATGTCAAAGACTCTTAGAGATCATTTAGTGGAACACCTCTGTCTTACAGTTAGGGGAACTGAGACCCAGAGGTTGGAAACAAACTTGCCCCAGTGACACATCTGACATTGCAAATTGGTGACAGAGCCAGGGTTTGGATACTGGTCTTCATCAGGATAAACAGATCGAATTGTTTCACTGGTATATCGAGCACTTAACAGAGACCAGACACTGTGGTAGGCATTTTACATCTACAATTTCACTTACTCTTCACAACCCATCCTGTGGAGCAGGTACTATTATTAGCTTCATTTTACATTTGAGGAGAGGAGCTTTAGAGAGAGAGAATTCCCCGAGGCCATGCAGTAATAAGTGGCAGCTCCAAGACTGGGTCCAGCTGGGTCTGGCTCCTAAGCTATGCTCTTCCCACGCTGCTCTCTGCTGGCAAATTGCTGACACCAAAGTTGGGAACACAAGGAAAGTACCTATACATCCAAACATCTAACTGCCGTGAGGTTGGAGCTGAGGACCAAATGGGGCTACAGGAAGGAAATGCTACTGAAGTTCTCAGGAGATCAGAGCTTTTCTTCATTACTTCATCCACCCATTTGTTCACGCATCAAATACCGTGTGTCTACTACATAGCGGCTCTGCAGTTCCATTGGAAAGAGAACAAAACGGATGACACACACAAACAGCCACTTAGAAGCTAGTGATGTGATGTCGGGGGCACCCCGGGGAGCCGTGGTGGCACAGATTTGGGCACCTAATCGGTCTTGGCAGGCTACAGAGGCTTCTGGAAGCCTTGGAGGGCTCTCTGGGTAGTCCAGCCCTTCTGGTGCCCTGGGCCTGTGAGCTGGCCTTTGCCGGCACATTAATTACAGAGGCGGTGTTGGTCCTGAGTCACAGCGGTTAGCTCATCACAGTGGTGTGGGGAGGAGAACCCCAGCCCCAACGCAGGACTGGGCTGGGCGGAGCCGGCCCAGAGCTGAGCCCAGCAGAAGCCAAGCCCACCGCCTGCCATGGGCGAGCCCTCTCTGCCCTTCTCCTGCCCCTCCTAGCCTCGTCTGTGGAGCCTGGGACGGTGAGATGGGGGTGTCGTGCTGCCCCTGCCCTGCCCCTCGTGCACACATAAAAGGGGGCAGGCAGTCTGAAGGACCAGGACAGGCCTTCCCAACCTTGTAAAACCCAGACTTCATTTGGCTAACTATCCAGATCTTACCTGCCATCACCCCAAACCCCCTTAATGTTATTTGGAATTCCAAATATAATTAATTTGTAAAACTAAATTAAAGCTATTATAGCACTACCTATGCTTTTCAGACTGCAGCTGTCCCTCTCTAGACTCTGATAGCCTGTCCTACCCCATCCCACTCTCCTGGGAAGGAAGAATATCTCTAGGCTGAGACAGTCACAGCTTAGATTTATGTAGTCCTGTGGTCAGACCATGTGCGCTGATTTTTGGTTTAGAGATCAGGGCAGATTTTCTTAAACTGTCTGGTAGGCTGAGCACTTCGAAGTCACAGTACTAGCTGAGAAAACTTGTGAAGGCTCACTGATAAATTTAATTACCCCATAAAAAGAGTAGAATATATAACAGTGTTACATGTTTTTAAGACTGCATGTCTCAAAAATAGGCACAGACTATTTTAAGAAGTCATGTTTTGTGTTTTTGGTTAATAATTGATGCCATCCCTTCATTTATTTTTTGTTTGTTTACTCTTTAGCAGAGAAATGTGTTAGACTCCCAATTTACAGGAGAAAAATTTTACATTCATTCTCCCTCCCTCTGTCTTTCTCCTCCCTCCTCCCCTCCCTCCCTCCCTCCCTTCCTTCCTTCTTTCCTTCCTTCCTTCCTATGAGCACTTTCTATGTGTCAGGCACTGTTTTAGGCACGGGAAGCTGCAGTAAGCATAACAACTGTGAACACTGCAAACATTCTATCACCTCTTTTCTTCTTGCAAATTGGTTGATGCTCTAGTCCACATGGGAACACTGGTCCTCAGAGGGAGCTTATGAACTGATGCACAACAGCACCTTCTATATCATTCTGAGTGTGGGAGCAAGGGAGCAGCAGTTTCGTGGCCTGTGCCTCTAGGGATGTGCTCTCCCCACTTGGAGAGGTTGTCTCACCCTGGAGGGAGAGGCTCGGGCCCTGGCCAACCAGGGGTGCCCTCCCCAGACCAGGCAGGACACACCCCTGAGACATCATGGCAGTAATACCTGGGATTTAGCCTGCACTGCTGCTTGCTCTGAGGGTCTGGCGTGGAAGAGGCTCAGCCAGGACAGCCACTCTTGAAGCAGAGAGACCCTCAGCCACCCAGTATCAGCTGGGCACAGGGGAGCTTCCAAGACATATGCATCTGCTCACATGTCACCCACTGAAAAATCAGAATGTCTGGGGGACTCTGATGGCACCCTGAAGGCTGGAGGGTCAAGATAAAGCGATTGAGTTTCTTGCCTGGTCAGTTCAAGGCCCTGAAAGATTCAGAAGCACTCTGGGGGGAAGGAGGAGGTCCTGGGACATTGGTACTCCTGTCCCTCCACACACCACCCCCCCCAAAACCTCCAGCCGTGTCCCTTCACTGATGTCTTGAGGTCTTGTCACAGCACACGTCCACCCTGCCTGCCTCCCCATGCATGGACAGACCTTCAGCCTCAATGAGACCTGCTGGGTCACAGGCTTCGGCAAGACCAAGGAGACAGATGGTGAGAGGCAGATGCTAGAGTGTGTGTGTGTATGTGTGTGTGTGTGTGTGTGTGTGTATACATATGTGTCTATGTAGAGTGTGTGTGGGTGATATGTCAGGGTATAGGGATGAGGGTCTACCTAGATGAGGGTTTGGATATACAGATTCATGGGCCTTGGTGTGAATGTGTGTGTGTATACACCTGCATATACATCAAAGCAGTTGCTGTGACAGTGCCCCAGCCAAGAACACGAGGAAAACCCCTATCTTTGAAAGACCTGGGTTCATTGCTCATTGCACCGAGGGAGAACTCACACCAGGGAGAACCGTGGGGCGTCTCGACAAGAGGGTGTCAGAAAGGACTTATAGGATTCGGGTGCTTTGAAGGGGGTTCAAAGAAGCGAAGTCTTTCTCTAGATTGGTTGCTTGTAGGAAAGCAGGGATAATCCTGTGAGTGGATAGCTTAATCATCTCGTTTAGAAAGAGTTAATAGACTGAGTCTAAAGCTGTAGTTGGTGAAGAAGCAGCAGCTGTTCATCCTGTCTGGGACAGGGGGCTGTTTGGTCCTTTCGTGGTTTGACCTACCTTGTGTTTTGTCTGTGCGGAAACAAGGCTAGGAAGCGGTTTGGTTTTCCCTCACTTCATCATGATCACAGGGTGGCCGTGTCTGGTGTCCGGTCTGTAAGGTTATGTATACTGGGCAGGAGGGCACAGCAGTCAGCTGGCCTTGCCACGAGAGTCGTGAGCTTGTGGCCGCCGCAGGTGTCAGGACCTGCTCGTGGGATGGAGCGGTGACTGGCCAGGAGCAGCCTCGTTTTGATCTTGGCCCTGTGACTGACTCGCTGGGTGACCGTGGGCAAGTCCTCCCTCAGCCCTAAATTTCTCCTTCTGTAAATGGATTCATCACACCTGCGCTCCTCAGAGCACGTAGTTACCAGAAACGATCTATTTGACGTTGCTTTGAATACAGAAAGGCACTGTGCAGCATGTAAGCCCGATAGGCCTGTGAGTTTGTCTGTGTACGTGCGTCTCTGTTACGTGTAGTGAGTTGTGTCTGGTGTGAGGGTGTATGCGCCCATACATCCTGGGCGGCCTACCATGGGAATGGTGCCCTCCACGCCCGGGAGGCTGCCAGTCTGGGGTGTGGGGTGGGCAGCTGGAAGGCCACAAAGCCGCCCAGAGTCTCACTCCCTTCCCGTCTTCTCTCTCCTCCCCTGCACTGAAGAGAGGACATCCCCCTTCCTCCGGGAGGTGCAGGTCAACCTCATCGACTACAAGAAGTGTAACAACGAGTTGGTCTACAACAGCTACCTCACCCCGAGGATGATGTGTGCGGGGGACCTGCAAGGAGGGAGAGACTCCTGCCAGGTGAGGCTGCTCCCGCGTGGGGCTCAGGCCCTGGGACCCCAAGGGAAGGGAGGAAGGCTGGGGTTTTGGGGTTGGAGGGAGAGTCAGGTGATGATCTGATGATCAGAGTCGTCAACCTGCTGATGCGCGTGCACTCCCCTGTAGGGAGACAGTGGGGGGCCCCTGATCTGCGAGCAGAACCACCACTGGTATCTGGCAGGGGTCACCAGCTGGGGCGTGGGCTGTGGCCAGAGAAACAAACCCGGCGTGTACACCAAAGTGACGGAAGTCCTCCACTGGATATACAGCAAGATGGAGGTGAGAGCCCTGCAGCGTGTGTGCACCCAGCAGGCGGGGACTCCCAAAGGTGGGGTGCCTGGAAGAGGGCCTAGCCTTTCCCAAGGGTCTCGGTGAGGTCCCCTTGCCCCTTCGCCTTTCGGGGTGTTCAGAATGTGGAAATGACCAGGACAGGACCGGAGTCAAATGTTGGGCCGACCCCCGCTGCCTGTGCTTCTTCCGCCCCTTTTCCTCCTGCAAAACAGAGCTCAGAGGGTTGCAAAGTGGTGGGTCTAGGCTGGGTACCGGCCCCAGCATCACTGTCCTCTGCCCAGTGATGGCTGCTTCGTGAGCCCACACGCTGACAGGAGGAGGCCTCCCCTTCTTGGCAGGAGGTGGGTCTCCTGGGAAACTGGGCATCAGGAAACGGAGGTCTACCCCCCACCTCTGTGGACCCGGTCCAGCCCCTACCTTCCCTGGGCCTGCGTCCTAGCTGTAGAGCTGGGGTGCTGTGCCGGCCCTTCCCTTCTCTGCCCAGGCAGTGAGGGCTCAGGTGGGGATGGGAAGGCTTCTCTGGAAATCCAGCGGGGCGGGTCCTGTTCCCATCTTTTCCCCTGGGCTGCCCCTCTTCTCTGAGGGGCAGTGCCCGATGACAGCTGGGCTGAATTTTAGGCCCTGAGGCCCCACCTTCAGCTTTCTGTGTTCTAGACACACCCTGCCCACCCTCACCCTGTTCTCCCTCTTCTCCTCAGAGTGAGACACGCTTCCAGAAAGCCTAAGTCTGGCTTCACCGAACGGCACTGGCTGCTGTAAAGACTCTGGCCAATGTGACCGGGCCACAGGCACCATCATCTGGGCTAAAGGCCACCAGACACCATCGTTACTGCCACCTCCACTGTCTGCTGCCTCTGTGAATACACCTGTGTGTGTGCATGGGCACACGTGTGTGTCACTGCTTTCCCAAGGTCTTCAGAAACCAGGAGAGCTGTCAGCTCTTCTCACACGCCAGGCTGGAAATCACCTGAAGATAACCGTTTGGACACCATGGAGGTTCCCACAGGGGTGACCATAATGGATGGAGGAGGTGGAGCCCAGGGAAGGGCCTGGAAGGTCACATCAGGAATTCTTGCTTCTCTGACCCTGACTTGGAGACTAGTCCAGAATGGGTCGCCTCCCCCAGTGGCCCAGCCGTCAACTGCCATCAAGGGCCAGTAATAGGTTTCATGGAGTACCGGGACCATCCCTAGCAGGAAGATATTCCCACTGGCCTCCTGCGCGGCCTCTCCCCTCTCAGCCCTCCTGCTGGGGCCGCGCCGTGGCTGTCCCCGCTGACAACTCAGGACAGGGCTCGCTGTCCTCGTCCAACAGTCACAGGCTGTTGGAGGCAAATTTCATTTCATTTTATTTTTATATTCAAGAAATAGAAGTAGATGTATTTTTTAAAATTCTCCAAAAATCCCAGGAGCAAAAGAATCTAAAAGAAAAAAGAGTGGATTTACGTACATATGTAACTGAATTACCTTGCTGTACACCTGAAACTAACACAACATTGTAAATCAACGATCCTCCAATAAAAATTAAAAAAAAAAAATTCCAGGAGCCAAGAGAGCTAACATCAATCACCTCAGGAACTCAGAGGGACTCCTGGCAGCTGTGCCCCTCTGGAGTCCCACAGAATGCTCCTGCCCTCAAGGGGCCCTTTGAGATACTCAGGGAAGCAAATCCTCACTTGGGCTGGCGGGCAAATCCATCACAAAGAGAACCATGGCCGTTGCTGCATCCAAGGGCTGCAGGAGCATGAAGGAACCAATGCTGCTTCTCTGTTGGCCCTGGAGCCTGGGAAAATCCAGGTGGATGGGCATCCCTGGTACCCAGGGCTGTCCTGGGACTTTGGAATTTCTTCTCAGCTTTCTCCATCTTTCACCTTCTCAGAGACACAGTGTTGCCATGAAAACTGCCTTGGAGAGAAAGCTGGCTCTGTCCCCAGGCCCTCCAAAGAGCTTTTCTGAAGGACCCGAGTTGCCCCTCCTGCAGGGCATCAGTGCTTCTAGCCCCCGCACCAGCTGAAGTCCTGGACCTTCCCCATCCTTTTCTCTGGGGCACCCGATCCTCCCGCAATCCCATTCTCCTACCATCTTTGGGTCTGTCTGGTAGTGCTATGACTCCCATCGGCAGGGTCCGAGCAGATCAGCCCAGCCCAGCCCAGGCAGGCGGCTGCTCGGGGGATAGACTGTTCTGGAAGAGCAGTTGGAGTTGGCTAGCATCACTGGGCAGGGTCTGAGGGGCCTGGTGACGTGTTATCACAGCTGGGTTTTTTGGGGGGACGGCAACATTCACATCCACAGCACCCCTAGCAGTGGTCTTCAGCAATAAAAGTTGTGTGACCTGAAAAATGTGTCACTGGATGTTTTCATGGTACCCCAGGTAGAAAACTGAGATTGTCCACCCAGGTGCCCAGACATCCTCAGTTTTTGTTCTTAGTTTTGGTTCCTCAGCTTTGGGTTCTGCTCATTTAATCACACATTCATTTATTTATTCATTCACCCACCATATGGGTGCCTGCTCTGTACCAGGAACTTGCACCAGGCCCAGGTGGTACAAAAACCACAGTGGTCCTCAGGAAGTCATGGTCGTGACCCAGTGTGATAGAAGCTGTGATTCAGTGTGGACACCGTGCTTGGAACACAGCCGGTAGCTGCACCTAGAGAGGTCAGGGAAGGCTTCATAGATGAGGTGAGATTTGAAATGAGTCTTAATAGAGTAGGTGAGTCTTCACCAAGCAGCTGGGGTGGGACAAGAGCAGGCCAGTGCCTGTTCTGTTTCCCTCCTTCCTCTTTCTCTGCCTCTGACTTTGCCAGCTCAGCAAAAGGCATGTTTACAAAGAAACCCCAATGCTTACTCAACTGTTTCCAAGAGAATTGGATGGGCGGTCCCACTGGCCTCTTCTGAAAGATCTAGTCCTTCTTGCTCTGCACTTACTTTTCCTGTGTTTAATATCAATATATTGACCTCACCCATTATGATCCCACGATGAATTCCCAGCACCCTCAACACACACGCGTGCCTCCAGCCATGAGCACAGATTTCTCCAGGCCTGCCCCCATGGGCCTGGCCTTTGCACACCCCAAGATTGTTTAATCTCCCCTGTCAACGCCAGGGGAAATCCTTCCTCCAGTTATTTTCTTGCTCTGTCTGCAGGACAAAGCATGGGGAGGGGGCAGGTGCCAGGCTTACTATATTTAGCAGTAGGGGTAGCACAACTGCTGTCACAGATCCCCAAATTCCCCACAATCTCAGTGGCTTGACCCAATCCAAGTTTATTTCTCATCTACCTAACAGTCCAGTGAGGGTGTCTGGCCAATGGGAGGCTTTCTTCCACATGATTTTTCAGGGGCTCAGATTCTTTCAGCCTAGTGACTTTGTCATCTGCTTCCAGCCGGTGGACAGAGGAAAGAAAAGATGAAGAAAGCATATCCACTTCTTAGATGCTCTGGCTCAGAAGTGATACATGTCATTTTCACTCATATTTTATGGGTGTCAACATATCACATGGCACCACCTAGATCAAGTGGGAAAGGCACGAAGAAAGTCAGTCCCTGGGCAGTTCCCATGCAAGAGTAAACACCTGTTTTGGAAGATAACCAGCCATCTCTGCCCCCCAGAGGAAGCTGGTCATATCCCAGAAGCTAGGCCTTGGGGCAGAGAGTTAGGGCTTAGGCCATTTCTGTTCCTTTTTCCTTAGGAACCAGACCCTTTCTCTGCTCTCTTGGCTCCCTAGGGCAGAAATTGATTTGCTGGGGTGCAGAGGTGTGTGTGTCAGGGAGAGGTAAGAGAAAAAGCAGTATCTAGATGGGAAGAGAAAAATATTCCTTAGGCCCAGGACATCTATAGAGGCTATAAAAATCATGGAGGGTGGGTGATGGGATTTCCCAAATTGATCCAGAATCTCCAGGGAGATGGGTGTGTGTACTGAGGGGAGGTGTTGCTGGTGACACTGTCCTATGGTCCCTGGGCCCCAGGCACCTCCAGGTTCCAGTCAAACTCTCTGGCTTTGTCAGCTCTGTTGACGGCTGAATTTCCCCGGAATTTCCCTGGGGAAAGGGGGAGGGTCAAGTGAGTGCGTTGGGGGTGGGACAGGTGATGATGGCTCTTTGGAGGGGGAGCCAGTTACAGCCTTGCTGCCCTTCCAGCTGCCTCTGGGGTTTGGTTAGATTCCCAAGACCTATGGTTTTCCATAATTGCTTAGCCGACGTCCTGCTGCAATTGGGAGGACATTGAGAGATGCACGTGGAGAGAGCTCCTCGTAATGATAATGATGACGATAATGACAGTAATAGCTAGCCTTTGCTGAGCGTCTGCCATGTGCCAGATGCTGTGCTGAACACCTCATGTGTATTATCTTCTGTGAGCATGTAGTAGGCATTGTTATTATCTCTATTTTACAGATGAGGAAACAAGGCCAAGAGAACTGAAATAAGCTTCCCCCAAACTAACAACTACTAAGTGGCAGAGCTGGACTTTGAATCCAGCCTGTCTGATTTTAAAAGCTGCTTTAAAAGCAAGTAGAGCCTTCCTGGCTGCCGCCTCGTGGGGTCTGCCATCTGACTCTGTGGATCTCTCTGTTCTCCACCAGGCCTGTGCTGTGGGAGGGGCAAGGTGGGACAACCCCCCAGAGGAGGATGGCCTTATCCCTCAGAGTGTCACATGACCAAAGCCTTAGCCCATGCAGCTTCTAGAACCTGGGACAAATGCATCGTGGATGGGAGGAGGCCCCCTGGCACCTCCCCCACCACCCCAAGTGGATGGTTTCTGGGAGACCCTCCCATGCCATGACACGCTATGGCCCCAGGACACCTCCATGTCTCCTCGATGTGGGTGGGTGACCCTGAGAGGTACATGCCACTCATTCCCTACCTCCTCCGCACTGGCCCAGGCTTCCTGTTCCTTGGTAACTGCCACCCAGCCCAGGGAGAAAGCTCCATGCTGGTCTTATAATGGGCCTACCCAGGGAACACAGAGTGCTGTGCTCTGGAGATAAGCAGCTGGGACGCTCCAGGCAGGAGCCTTTATTGGATGAGTCCTTTGAGAAGGGAGGAGCATGGCTTGGTCTTTGGTCCTTCAAGCTCAGTTCTTGCCAGCGAAACCTGTGGATATAACAAGCTGTCTCCTCTGTCCAAGTCCCAGGTCCCAGAATTTCTTCACTTTTCATATAAGGAGGGAGCTGGGAGCCTTCTTTGAATAATTCCTCCTAATTACACTGTGTTGAGTGGAGAGAGTCCTGGAGCTGAAATCAAAGCAACTTGGAGGTACAAATTCCAGCTCAGCCGCTTGTTTGGCTCTGTGGGCTTAGGCAAGCCAATCTCTGTTTCCTCATATGTGAGATGGGTGTATCTAGGCCACACGTTGTTGCAGGATTAAGTGGGAGGATGCATGTAAACACACAGGGCAAAGTGACTGGCATATTAGGACCTCTCAACAAATGTTGAGTTTGCAACAAAAGGGCCAGATCCTTCACCTCCGTTATCACTTCACCCAGTAAGTGAGATAGGAGAGGGAAATTTGGAAACAACTCCAGGACTTAGGAAATTTGCCATTTCTCTCCATAAACTTTCCTCTTAGTCTCATAGCAATGGGCTGATCTTCCATGGAGATGACACTACCATCTGGGGTAGATGGCCGTCCCCTACGGGTGGCTTCTCTAAGTCATGGAGATGCACTGAATTGAGCTCACTCTGCTCTCTCATCACTTATGGGACCAGGATGGATTCCTGTCCCTGGCCCTGCTCTGGTGGCATCTGACTGCTCAGCCAAAGGAGCTGACAGTTCAGGGCTGTGAGGGGACACACATCCTCGTTCCCCATGGACTCCTCCATCCACGGCCATCTGGCTCCTGCCCCATCATGTCAGTGAACTGCCATGTTGCCAAATCTGATGGAACATTTTTAGCCCTCATCTTACTGGCACTGCAGCATTTAACTATTGAGTACTTCCTACTTTGTGAAATTGCCACGGCTTCTGTGGCACCAAGCTCTCCCAGTTCCCCTCCTGACCGTCTGGCTGTTCCTTCTGTCTTCCACAAGCTCTGTAAATGGTGTCCCCAGGACACCAGCCTCAGCTCTCTTCTCAGGATAAATGGTCACCCTGGGTCATCTCATCTATCCTTGGGTTTTCCAGCTAACTTCGGTAGAGCCAGTAGGAATTTGTTCCATGTCATTAAAGTATAAGAAATGTCATCTTTCTCTTTAAAAGCAGATTAAAATCTGACTTTGAACTGCTGCAGCCTGGCTGGAAAACATCTCTCATCATGTGCTTTCCCAGGAAGCTCAGCCCCAGGAGAGCCTGTCCACCGCTCTCCAGGCGGGGTGCTCAGCCTGCAGCCGTCACAGGCACCCTCAGGGGGTTTTACAGGTAAAGGGAGTAGCTCACAAACTCGCTGCTCTCTGTACCCCTAGTCTCAGGAACCCCACTGTCCCTGGGTCAGGCCCAGGCTGCTCCCTTCTCTTCAACCCCCAAAGCCCTTCTCCTTGCGGACAACTCAGGCCTGTCTCTTATGAACACTGTACAAAGGCCAACAAATTCTCTCTAGGGTCAAAGCCATTCTTTCCTGATGAGATCATGGCAGAAATCAAGATAAGCATAGATTTCAATGATCGTGCACAGATTTTCATGTGAACCTCAGTTTTCATTCCTCTAGGACAAATTACTCTAGGTGAGATTATGGTTACCATATGTTTAGCTCTATAAGAAACTGCCAGGCTGTTTTCAGAGGGGCTGTACCATCTTGCACTCCCACCTGCAATAGGAGAGTTCCAGTTGCTCCGTATCCTCACCAGTTCCTGGTATTGTCAGATTTTTTATTGTAGCCCCTCTAATAGATGTGTAGTGGTGTCTCACTGTGGTTTTAACTTGCATGTCTCTAATGACTAATGCTATTGAGCATCTTTTTATGTGTTATTTGCCATCTATCTAGCCTCTTGAGTGAAATGTCTGTTCAGATTTTTTGCCTGTTTGTTGGGTTGTTTCTTATTGTTGAGTTTTGAGAGTTCTTTGTATATTCCAGATACTAGTCTTTGTTGAATATGTGATTTGTAAATATATTCTCCCCATGTGGCTCGTCTTTTCGTTCTCTTAATTGTGTCCTTACAGAGCAAAAGTTTTTAATTTGGTGAGTTCCAATTTATCAATTTTTTTTCTTTTTGGATTGTTCTAAGAACTATTTGCCAAATCCAAGCTCTAGAAGATTTTTTCTGATATTTTCTCTTAAGAATTTTATTGTTTTATGTTTTACACTTGAACCTAAGATCCATTTGGAGTTACTTTTTGGATACCACTGAGTTATAGATTGAGGTTCATTTTTTGTTTGTTTCTTTGTTTGCAGATGTATGGCCAGTTGTTCTAGCACCATTTGTTGAAAAGACTGTACTTTTCCCATCCAATTGTCTTTGCATTTTGTCAAAAATCAACTGAGCATATTTGTACAGGTATATTTCTAGACTTTTTATTCTGTTCCATTGATCTACGTGTCTATCCTTCACCAATGCCACCCTGTCTAAATTACTGTAGCTTTATAGTATGTCTTAAAGTTGGGTAGGGTGAATCCTCCAATTTTGTTCTTTTTCAACATTATTTTGGTTATTCTAGCTCTTTACATTTCCATATAAGTTTTAGAACCGTCTTGCTTATATTTATAAAGAAGCCTGTTGGAATTTTGATTGGGATTGCATTAAATCTATAACCAATTTGGAGAGAATTAACATGTTAACTATTGAGTCTTCCAAACCATGAACACGATATGTCTCTCCATTTGTTTAGATTTTCCTTGATTTCCTTCATCTAGGTTTTGTAGTTTTTAGTATACAGATCCTGTTCCTATTTCATTATATTTGTAGCTGAGTACTTAATGTTAACAAAAATAATGTTTTTATTGAAATAATACTTTTTAAACAGAAAAGGGAGAAGAGTGGCATTGTTTTACATTTTTGCAACTGTCTTTAATGTCTGGCTGAATGAAATAGCTGGATTCTCATTTTTGTTTCAGTGTTCAATCTGTTGTGATATGTTGTTTTGGTTGAAATATATGAAGAAAATTCAATATCACACAGATATAGAGTTGGAAAGTGGAAACATAGTTTATTAGCCTTTTCAGGTAATTGTGGATACTTTTTTTGATACTTACTATACTCAAACTTGACAAGTGGCAGTTTTGTAAAGGTCAGTTGCAATGTGGAATCTAAAACCTGTCAATGAACTTTTTTACTCAGTTACATTAAAATCTCTTGGTCTGTGTTGCACTCCGAATGGGTCTTTTTACCCACGCCTAATATTGTAACATCATGCATTCGTCATTTGGAAAATATTGATTCTGAGTTATGAACATCTTCCACATGCTGACACACTTCAGTATGCAATATCAGAAATAATATGTATTAACATTACCACTGATCTCAGGACTTCCCGGGTGGCGCAGTGGTTAAGAATCCACCTGCCAGGGCTTCCCTGGTGGCGCAGTGGTTGAGAGTCTGCCTGCCAATGCAGAGCACACGGGTTCAAGCCCCGGTCCGGGAGGATCCCACATGCCGCGGAGCAACTGGGCCCGTGAGCCACAATTACTGAGCCTGCGTGTCTGGAGCCTGTGCTCCGCAACAAGAGAGGCTGCCATAGTGAGAGGCCCGCGCGCTGTGATGAAGAGTGGCCCCCACTTGCCGCAACTGGAGAAGGCCCTCGCGCAGAAACGAAGACCCAACACAGCCATAAATAAATTAAATAAATAAATAAATAATTAAAAAAAAAAAAAAAAAAAGAATCCACCTGCCAATGCAGGGGACACGGGTTCAAGCCCTGGTCCGGGAAGATCCCACATGCCGTGGAGCAACTAAGCCCGCGAGCCACAACTACTGAAGCCCGCACGCCTAGAGCCCGTGCTCTGCAACAAGAGAAGCCACTGCAATGAGAAGCCAGAGCACCTCAACGAAGAGCAGCCCCTGCTCGCCACAACTAGAAAAAGCCCATGCGCAACAATGAAGACCCAACTCAGCCAAAAATAAACAAATAAATTAATTTTAAAAAATACTACCACTGATCTCTTAGAAAAGTATTTAAGGATTGGAAATCAGTCAAGCTCATGGGAAGGATGCACATTTCCAAAATTCTAATTTTCAATTGAGAGTTTAAATTCTGTCCCTAGCAACAAATATTGTCTGTTGTTTTCCTTGCTGTGACAAGCTCATTTTGTTCATTTTTGAGAAAATGATTGCCAACTATCAAGTCTGAATAGTCATTTGTATGTTAATCTTCATTCAAGGAAAAATGGTATTTCACGAAAAAAAGTGGCTAGTTCAGCTTGCAGCTCAAAAATATTGGGTTGGCCAAAAACTTCGTTTGGGTTTTTCTGTAAGCTGTTACAGAAAAACCCAAACAAACTTCTTGGCCAACACAATACAAGGCTTTTCCTCAAGAAAACCTTAGTACTTTGGAATGCAGCAGAAGTGCTTTGTGCATACTTCCCATTTTTTCACACTGAATGTTAAAAAGACATTTATTCAGGATTGAGATTAAATAAAATGAATACTTTTCAATAATTAATAATTTCTACCACTTCATCAAAGATGTTCTTAAGTGAAACTGGCAAGAGTGTGCTGGCGAAGAACACAGTGACTACACACACAGTTTGGTGCCGTGGCCTTGATTCATGGTAAGGAGCCTTTAGTTTTGCGCACCATTGCTTTTGTACCATTGGTAAATGTCAACACAGTGAAAAATGCAAATGACATCATAGCATTATTATGAAAATAGTTTTGACCCTGCTGATCCCCTGAAAAATGTCTCAGGCACCTTCAGGGGTCCTCAGACCACACTTTGAGGACTGCTGTATTAGACCACACAGCAAGACAAAAACAGGGAAATCCGCAGGTATTGATTTTGGATAGGCACTTTCTGGAAATTCTACTGGAACCGTATCTTAATCTTACCTTCACTGCTCACTCTGAGGAAAAAGTGAACAATCTCTTTCGTGAAGGGGGCTAAGGCTAGTCAGCTTTATGTGGTGATGTTGGGTCTTGTTGAAGAAGACGGACGTTAATTTAATTGCAGTTTAATGAAGAGCTCAGTGGGTGGGAGAAAGAAGAGTGATTGGGAATTTGCATTTCCTTAACTTCCTGGGCTTGATGCATCCCAGGTGAGTGTGCTCTAATGTTAGAAACACTTCGATCATTCTGCCCGGGACTGGGGAAGCATGGCCAATAGCTTCAATATTGCAGGTGAAGTCTGTGTGGGGTCTGCTTTGGGGTTGGAACTGGAGATTAGAACTCCATCAGGTTCTTCTCTGATAATCCTTCTAATTGGACTAATAGATGCCCCAAATTCTGTTGAATTCAACAAATTATGACAAGCATTCACTAGTGCAAGGACTACATTAAGTGCTGGGAGCAGGACTTGAGGTTGGAGTGGAGGACACACATCTATATCATGGTGTTCCTTCCCTGCCCCTTTCTACTCTGGTCTTTTTTTAAAAGCTTGACTGTTTCTGTAATTTTGTAATTAACGCTCACTACAGGAGCATCTGAAAAAAATCCAAACAATCCTGAAAACTATAACAATAATATAAAGGGTACCATTTATTTGCCAAGCATAAACTCTCCACATCATCACATATTTTATTATCTCATTTAAATCTCTCAACAACTATTACAATAGTAGGTACTATTGCAAAGAAGAAAGTAAAAATCACTTTAAATCCCACCACCCAGAGGTAAATATTATTAGCACTTGGGTAAAATCTTTCTAGATCTCCATGTATCCATAGAGAGAGGTCTACAATTTTATATGAATGGGATCATATTATACAGATTATTTTGTATCTTGATTTCTTTTTTCTCAACAATAAGAGATAAACACCTTCCCCAGGGGCATGGATGTTATCATCTTTAATGGTTGTAGAATACTCCATTGTGTAGATGTATCGATTTACTTAATCTGTCAGTGGACGTTTAAGTAGAGTAGTTTTCAGATTTTGATATTATAAAAGTTAATGCCATAGATTTCTCTGTGCATGCTTCATTCTGAAGCAATGATCTCCTAAGGGTAAATTCCTGTAAGTTGGGTTGTCTACATATTTATCCAAAATGCTAAACTGTTTTTCAGAAGAGTTTAATTAACTTCTACACCTCCACAGTGTCTAAGTCTGTTACCCCATGCTTCAAATGCTAAAGGCAGACATAAAAGTACACATGAACGTGTTCTTACATGAATACCTGTGTGTCTATGTGAGCGGTCCACATGCATGAGGGGTTCATTTATTCATTTAACAAATATTTCTGAGCATCTACCATGAAGCAGGCACACAGCTAGGGATGGAACTGTGAGAAACTCAGCGTGATCACAGCTCTCACGGACTCAAACATACATTTTTTAAATATATGAAGAAAAATTATACAAAGATATGACCAATGTTGATGAAAAATTAATCAGTAGTCAATCTAAGAAAGAAATGGAAAATTTTATTTGCACCAATCTGGGGATTATAACCTAGGAGACAGTCTTTCAAAAAGTTCTGAGGACTGTTCCCCCCCCACCCAACACTGCTATTAGGCAAAGGGTTATATGTCAAAGGATTATACATCAAAGTAATATACTGACAGTTTACACAGTCCAGCAAGGTGAGTAGTTGGTCATTGTGACCCCTTACAGGATTAAGGAAGGAATGTTATCTCCTAAGGAGTTACCTCGCTGGCATGAGGAGGAAATTTCTTTTCTTTTTTTCTTTTTTTGGCTAATAAGCATTCCTGTGTCATCTAAGGGGATCTAGTTAATGTATAATGCAGATGCACAATGCATACTAAAGAGGGAGTGGTAGTGGCTCAAATAGCAGAGACAATTTTATGTTAAATTTTTTTCTTTTCTCCTGACTTAAAATAATTTAATTTTATCACCACCTATAATTAGACTCTGCCCTGGTCTAGTGTTGGTGGTGGGAGTGGTAGGGGAATCAGGGAAGGCTTCCTGGAGAAAGAGATGTGAGAACCTAGATCTGAGGAGTGGGTAGGCATTAACTAGACAAAGAGTAGTGAAACCGAGTCCCCCTAAAACTGAGTTTTCATACCGAGTTTAAGATTCATCTCTCTATCCAAAATTTTATTCTTTTTTTGTCCCCTCTGACCTCAGTTCTATGCTAACTGAACACTAATCAGAGTCAGACTAAAATTACTGCTGTCAATAACATAGTATACTAACATTGTTATTGGTGTTACTGAACCAAACCTGGGTCTGCTTGCCCACTGTGCAGCAAAGCCAATCTACTGACACCGGGTTGTGGTGAAGGAGAGTACAGTATTTATTGCAGGGCACCAAGCAAGGAGAATGACAGCTTATGCTCCAAAGACCTGAACTCCCTAATGGTTTTCAGGGAAGAGTTTTTAAAGGCAACATTTGAGGTGAGGGTTTGCAGCTCGTGGACTTTCTTCTGATTGCTGCTGGTGAGGTGAGGTATTAGGTGGTATTCAAGGAATCTTAATCATCAACCTTCTGGTTCCAACCAGTCTGAGGTCTACATGCTTGTGGTCAGCATGTAGTCACCATCCTCAACCCATGTGGGGGTTTAGTTTCTGCAGAACAACTCAAAGACATGTGTCAGATTGTTCTGTATATCCCTTGAGAAGGAACTAGGACTCTGCTCTACTGCTGAACTGTTGTTTAAGCTATCGTTACTTTTCTTGCTTGACTGCTTTTCCTTTGTTTCTGCATTCCCTCACTTCCCTAATTAGGACATACTTCAGTCTGTTCTTTGGAATTCAGGGAAGGCCTAGGAGACTAAAGCCTTTTTCTACAAACAAGAAACAGGAAACACGGAGGGACTTTTGAGGAGGGCCCCACAGGATCCTGCTCGGTTTCATTGCCCATAATGTTAATATACTAAGATTGCTATTATAGACATCATCATTAACATACAAACTCAGGTTGCTTCTCCAGGGCAAGCTGAGCTAACAGACCCCCAAGCCATGGACCACCTGGCCAGAGAATTGTAAACCAGAGGCATCCTGACTCCTGAAACTATGATTATGAAATATCACAAGACGATGATTAATCTCAGTCTTTTTGTTCTCCTTTTTAAAAACCGCTAGCTCAAAGGTCAAGTGGAAGTGGAATTGAGGCTTGTCTCCCACTCCCTTGCTCAGTGCCGTGCAATAAATCCTTACTTTGATGCAAACTCCCACTGTCAGAGTTTGGCTTTCTGCACCACAGACACACAAGCCTTTGCTCAGTTTCAGTAGGAGAAAGTGTGTTCCAGGCAGAGAAAGTTTTGTCTTCTCTTGTTCCACCCTCAGTGAGAAACATCTTGCCAGGATAATCTACTGCCATTTCCCACTGTCGACTGAAAGAAAAAAAAAAAAAAAACACACAACCTAAAAGTTGAGAATTATGTTTTATTCCGCAGACTTGCTGGGGACTTAAGCCCGGAAGACAGCAAGGAGCCAGGATATATAGGAGTTTTTGCAAAAAAAAACCAGGCAGCTGGAACACCAAAAGATTATTGTTAATTAAAGAAAAAACAAACAACTAAAGTTAATGAATTTAGCACTTTTCTATGTATGGGAAGATGCAAAAGTCTGGCTTAATGAAAGCATTCCTTTGATATGCACCTCCACTATCTAGGGCCGGTATCCTGTTCTTTTCCACCCTGAATCCCCTCAGTGTACACCGTCGGGGGCGGCTACAGTAGCTGATGGTGTGGTGGCAGGCAGCCTGTTTGTCTCCATCCCGAGTTCCCTCAGGGTGCACCTTCAAGGTAGCTGCAGTGGCTGATAGCTTGATGGCTGCAACATCCTCTGTTTGCTGATTCAGCAGGCAGCATTCTTGGTCCACACCTGACCACAGCACACATGAGCGTTTCTGCTTTGCTGCCTCAATTTATTGCTCTCCTACCTCTTTTTCCTCCTGAGGCAGGAGGAGCATGGCTTGAAGAATGCAGAGAAGACTGGAGATACTGAAGCCCAAAGATTGAGGGGGAGAGTGGGGCCAGAGGATGCTGAAGAGGTGGCAGGACCTGTGTCTGAACACGTATGTCTGTGTGTGTACTTGCATTGGAGCACACGTGTGAGTATCTTAGTGCTGTTGGTAGAGGCATTATTAGTGGGCTGGTTCTCAAAGTGCGGTCCCCTGGGGGCGGGGCCCAGCACTCTGTTTTAACAAGCCCTTCTGGTGGTTGCGGGGCTCGAGTCTCACTTACATTCGTGAACCCCTCCTAGAGGACGTGTTTGTCTGAACACACCTGTGTGCACCAGGCTTTGGGATATTTGACTTGCAGGTGGAGATTTGCATGTAGGCCTCCTGGCAGCAAGAAGTTCACTCCATCTTTCTTGACTTTGTCCTCTCAGAGCACTCCCGAGTCTAGGGCAGGTGCTCTGGGGCACTTAGCAGATACCAAATGATGACAATAATGACAGCAGCCAGATGTGTCTCCAGCCAAACCCTTATTTCTTACCAGTCTCTGGCTAGAGCAGCCACAAGGCACCCTTCTTTGATCACAGACAGAAATCTAATCTCAACAACACAGAAAGCAGGAAGTTCACGATGGGAGACCCAGGGAGATGGCCTATTCAGAGGGGAAAAAACTTCCCAGCACTTCCCCTAAACAGGTTGCTGGACAAAGAAAGCAATTTCCTGCCTATCCCTGGCTAATGGCTTCTGGCATGCAGAGAGGGCAGGGGTGGGTGCCAGGGCCTCAGCCCAACACGGGGCAGGGCTCAGGGGTGGCTGGTGGCTATGAGAGGGTGTCCTTGTGTCACAGGATCATGCATTATGGGAGCCCTGGGGATCGGGGTCTTCTCGTGGGGAGAAGGGGCCAGGAGTGCAGAACCCCTGGAAGCTGTGAGCCAAGGTTGCATCTTCACCAAACAAACCCCAAACAAGTACTTGCTTTGCACCTGGATTTGGGTCCTGGCTCTGCCACTGATCAACTGAGCAACTTTGGGAAATCGCATCATTCTTTCAGGCTCAGTTTCCTTGTCTGAGAAATGGGGACAAAAATAGGATCTGCATCGCAGGGCTGTCGTGTGGATTAAATGAGGGTGAGGCAGGAGATAGATGGGCTCCAGGCTAGACATTTACAACTGGCTACCTGTTCACACTTCTTGGGGCCGGAAAAAGATGGGCTGCAGGCCGGACATTTATTACCAGCCTTCTGTTTATATTTCCTGAGGCAAGAGACAAGTGGGCTCCGGGCAACATATTTATGACCAGCCTCCTGTCCTCACTTTGAGATCTGCACTTTGATATAAAAACAACAGGAATAGGGTAAATAGCCAGACATAGGACAATTTTATGGCAGGAACAGAGAGGGACTAAACCCTGTTTAAAAGATCAAGAGGTCACGTATTTCCCATCCTTGGGGCAAGGGAGACACGACACACGTGCAGAAAGGCTCCGTGGGGTCAAAAAGGCAGGGGACGCCAGACCATAATTAGTCTTGCCATCCCCCTTAGACGTCCTTGCGCTGAAATCCATCTTGGCTGAGGGGTCCTTGTGCACCTAGGGGAGGGCCCTGAGACAAATTAGCCATGGGGTCAAAGCAAGACGACTGGCCAAGAGAAAAACAAAGACCCAAAAGACTGTCCCCTTATAAAGGATCTAAACTTCCCAAAGGCATGACTCTAGCTACTCTCTCATTGAGTTCACCCATGCATCTTTCCCCATGTATTCTGCTTTTCTAATAAACGCTTTACTTTCATCTATACCTTCCGTCTCCTTGTCAGATTTTTCCTCTCAAGGCAGACAAGGACTGGGGATTTAGACCCTAGACGCTGGCCCCCATGGTCTAGCGGTTAGGATTCCTGGTTTCCACCCAGGCGACCAGGGTTTAATTCCTGGTCAGGGAACTAAGATCTCTTCCAGCTGCTGCTTACTGCAAGCTGGTGCTCCCTGCTGCGTGCACCTGAAATGAAGGGGATGTATGTGAACTCACCAGTGCTGTGCCAGGCCTGTGGTAAATGCGCAGAGGTGGCTGTTGGCATTTGTATCTCCTGCAGAAGCCTCTCTCAACCAGAGAATGGTATTCAGTTCTCTTGGTCACTCCCCGAGCCAGCTTGATGAGTTAAGTTGGATCGATCAGGGTCCCCCAGATATGGACAGGGTCAGCAGAACTTGGCACTTTCCTCCTTCGTGGAGCACCCAGTTTCCTGGCGACGTGCAAAGGTCCACAGGTCAGAGCAGGGGGCGTGTCCCTCTGTCCCTACAGTCGCTACTGTCTTGCATCTCTGCATCTGCTAGGACTTTTTGTCGCAATGGTCTGCTGCAGGGTGGAGTTCACAGGAAAATGGGGATCAGGAACACCTGGCACTCAAGGTTGTATGAGGAGGAGTGGGACATGCCTAGTTCCCTGCCTGGCACACGGTAGGTCCGTGATAGGTGTCAGTTAAAGTTCTCTGTTGGAGCTGGTCAAAGTGGGCTTGGTCAGTACAGGAAATCAAGAAACAAATGTCTATTGAGCAATTGTCATTGCCAGGCACTGTGGTAGGTATTTTACACGTGTTTTCTATACCAATCCTCATAATAATCCCATGGAATAGAGACTATTAATAATATGTCTTCACAGGTGAGGAAATTGGTGCCCAGAGAAGTTAAGTAGCTTGCTTAAGACCAACAGCACTCGATTCCAATCAGTGATTATCCATGTTTATTCTACGACTGGCTCACCGCCTTCCAGAAGAAACTGTTCTTTGGCATGGCGTTGTGGATCTCTCCGATGAGCAGGAATTATTTGCCGAGGAAGTAAATTTACCAACCTCGCTCATTTTGCCCACTCTGATCACAGGGGAGCTCTTCCCTCTATGGGCCTTGACCTCTCCTACTACAAGCAAAATCCCTTCTCTCTTGTTAAATCTTGGGCCAAGGGCAGTCGGGAACATATAAATTGTGTGCTCCATGCCTAGCAGTTCTTAGGAAAGAATGGGAAACTGAAAAGAAACTCATTTGGGTGGTGTCTCTGAGGTCTCCCCTAATGATGAAGGGGGGCTGGACTTTCAGGGGAGAGGGGGGCAGAGAATGGAATTCTGACACCAAATTCAGAAGCCCACGGCCTCACTGAATTAGCTCCTGGGGCTGGTCCTCTCCCAGGCCCTAATCAGCTTTCTTATCAGCACAGCGTGGGGCTAGATAGGGGTTCAGGAAGTCTGTGTCCAGGTCCCCCCACTTGGGCACCCGCCAGGCAGTCCTATCTCTCCTCCACTGGTGGAGGAACCAGACAAGAAAAACAGGCCCTAGATGGAAATTTACAAACCCCGGTGCCTTCCCGGCAGGGCTTCTAAATCTGCCAAGTAGATGGCCTGCACCTCCCTCACATCTTATTCCAACCTCTGAGCCTCAGCCTGCTCTCCCATCCCAACCCCCATCCCTCCTCCTTCAAAGCCCAACTCTTCCAGGAAGGTGGCCTTGATTAGTCCCACCTCTTATTCTGATCTTTCTCTTGGATGCTTTTGGTATTTCCACCTTAATTGGGACATTAATAATAGGCACTCAAGTACACAGCTTCGTTAATATTTTAAAATATTTTCCATGCATTTAGGAAAGTGTGAGTTTTCTCAGCTCCTCAGTTAGGACACAGAAACCCCGAGAGATGGGTGGGGCAAGGGAAGAAGGATAGGCCAGTACTCAGGAGACCTCGCTCTGGTCCCCACTGGGCCACTAACAAGCTCTGTGACTTTGAGCCAGTCAGTTCCCCTCTCTGGGCCTTGGGGTCCCAATTTGCAAAATGTTCTTTAAGGTCTCATCTGGCTCAAATATTCCATAGCTCTGTTTCCTTTGACTCTCCTCCTGTGTCTAGTTCACAGCTTCACACACAGAAATCTCTTGTGCCCTGTTTCTTCAAGACTCTGTATTTCTGAGTCTGTTTGATCTCTCTTACTCTGTGTCCCTGGCCTGGGTTCCTGCAGCTTTGACCCGCTGAGTCTGGGGTCACGGATGAAGCGGCCATGGGAGGAGTAAGGGGGAGACAGAACTCTCCTTCTCGGTGCCAGGGAGGGCCGGTAAAAATACAGATGCCCAGGTCGATCCCTGGAGAGTCTGATTCATGGGCCTGCGGGGGGCCCAGTCACCTTGTTTTAGTCAGCTATGGCTGCAAAACAAAACGTTCCCAAATTTTCTGTTTGTTTATTATTTACTTATTTATATATTTATTATTTTTAATACCTGGAAGACCCATGTTTCCTGGACTGAGAATCAGCGTTTTGGGCCTCAGCGTGCTCTGCAAGGGCTGTGACCTGAAACTTTTTAAAGAACCATCCACATTTTGGGGTAGCATTTCTGAATTGTCCATCACCAACCATTTCTTCTTGGATACCATCATGAAACACCTGTTTGCCAATTGGAGTTGTCCTTCAATTTGATGCACCTCTGGATCAGAATGAAACGTTAAATTGTCTTCCTTCTCCATCAGGCGTACAGTTTTTAAACTATCATTGGCATTTCAAGTCTTCTGAAAACAACATGGCAGTCTATGCGCCAAATTTTCTGTTTAAAACAACAACCGTTGCATTTACTTGTGATCTGAGGAGCAGGAATTCAGGCAGGGCGCCACTCAGTGGTATGTGGTCAGCATCGCTCAAGGGGCTGCCTTCAGCTCGGCTGGGCTGGGAATGTCCACGTGGTCTGTCTGTCTCTCTCTCTCTTTCTCTCTCTCCCTCTCTCTCCGGGGGGAGTCTGACTTCTTCCAAAGCAGATGGTCTCCAAGAAGTGGCATTCCAAAGGTCTAAGGCAGAAGTTGCAGATCTCTTAAGGCCCAGTCTAGAAAGTTACACGATGATAGTTCTGCCCCTTTCTGTTGCTCAAAACAAGACATAGAGCCAGCCCAGACTGAAAGGGGGAGAAAATAGACCCCACCTCTCAGTGGGAAGAGTGGTGAAGTTTCACTGTAGAAGAGCCTGTGGGATGGGAGAGGCCATCTTTGGAAACACAATTTACCATAATTTAAAAAATAGTCTCCTGGGACTTCCCTGGTGGTCCAGTGGTTAAGACTCCATGCTCCCAATGCTGGGGGCACGGGTTCAATACCTGGTCAGGGAACTAAGATCCTGCATGAAGCCAGGCACAACCAAAAAGAAAAAAGAAAGTCTTCAGATGAATCTGCTGTGCCCAGCGTCTGCGAACCGCGTCTCAGGGAGCCTGCTTCGCATCTCTCCCTTCCTCCTTCCCGTCAGACAAGGCACAGCTTCAGACTGCCTCACAGCGCCGACACAGGGGCTAATTATCGATGCGCGGTGGTTTTCTCTGTCAATATCATTCCTACCATTTGCATTCAGTAAATACTGACCGTACACTCATTATATTGGTGAGTGGGGAGAGGGTTAAAAACATAAACCAGACTCCCCTCCCATCTTCAGATCACTCACCATGTAAAAGTAAACAACTTCGTCTATTCCCTGGGTGAAATCATTGCATCCCTTCTCCTGATTCTGAAAAAGAAAGTTCTGAGTTAAATTTAGGAAGATGATTGAAGATTCTCTTTTTAACAAGGTCTCGGGAAAGAGTTGTGTGCCAAGGGCTATATAAATGTTTACAATTAGAGTGAATGGCCAGAATGGTGAGCGTTTTATACCTATCACCTCCCACCAGCTACATCTAAGTTTCCATACAAGGCCTGAAAAATGAAAATCAATAGAGATAATGCTTGAAATGGTGGACATCAAATATGCCTCTGGTCTGAGAGGCAATTACTTGAACAGCATCTTCAAAGAGACAAGTGAATTACAGGAGGGTTGAGAGGGACAGAGCAGTCAATGGTCCCAGGAGTCCAACATAAACAGACAGAGGCAGCGCCTCCATGACCACAAGTGGTCTGCTGACCTGCTCA
This sequence comes from Balaenoptera ricei, assembly GCF_028023285.1. Lineage (NCBI taxonomy): Eukaryota > Metazoa > Chordata > Mammalia > Artiodactyla > Balaenopteridae > Balaenoptera > Balaenoptera ricei. The sequence continues at coordinate 14,501,000 of NC_082646.1, forward strand.
GGATGCCAGGCTTCTGGCTACTGCCCTGCCCGCCTCGGGAAAAATGCAGGTTTGTCTATAGGCACCCGATTTTGCTCTGTAGGGAAGTTCCTCTCCTCATGGTAGTTAATCTGCAGGCTTCATGTGACTTCTTTTTTTTTTTTTTCACACACACACACTGTATTTTATTTTTACAAGAGATAAATAGACTGACACCAAGCATTGTACATGGATGACCACAACAAAAGCAACAATGATTGCAATTACCAAACATGAAACACACTCATACTATGTCATCATGTGACTTCTTTATACAGAAGTTCAACAGTCTGCCAGCCCCGAACCAGTTTTATTTCTTTCCTGAACTCCAGCTTGGGCTTTGGGGTGGCGGTGGGGGAAGTTGGGGATGTGAGAAGTAATAAGTGCAGTCAGATCAGTCTTACTTGCCCAGCACATGTGCCTAGACTAATGGGTTATTGTCTAGTTGCAAAGCTGGTTTAGAGACTGAATGGAGGTGCCTGCTGGGTCACTACAGTTCTTCCTGGCCCCCAAACTCAGCTACAGCCTCTGTTCTGAGCCTGGATCCAGTGGGTTGGAAGAAAGTGTATGATGATACACAGGTATCTCTCTCCATGAACGCTGGCTCCAGGCACTCAGGGAGGGGCGGGGAGTTCAGCCGCCTACTTATGCTAACAGGCTGTCAGCTTCTCTGTGCATAGGGATAACAGAAACACGAAGCTATTCTGGTCTTGTCTAGGGAGCCATTATGTATTGAATTTCCAAAGTTATTATCTCCAAAGGGCGACATCACTCAGTTTTCTCCCATTTGCATTCACTGGGAAAAGACAAATGGGTGCATATTTGCAGAGTGGAAAGGCTGGGGGTGGGGGGGAGTGGTCATGTGCTCTAACTTGGATAACCAGAGGCTCTGGAAGAAGTGTGCTCATAATTAGAGATCAGCACCTTGAGGTGACATTACACGCTTACAAGTTTAATTTAATCAGGCAGCAATTGGTTTTCCAGACTAATGGGATTGGGGTGAATTTTTCACTTAGAAACAAATCTCACCTATGCTTTGGCATGCCTTGTTTCCTGACATACGTCATAGTTTTCCTGTGGGAAGATAGGGAGAGATTTTATTTCAGACTTCCCCCGCCCTGACTGCCTTTGCTTTCTTCCTTTTCCAAAAATCAAGACCCAGATAAAGATAGCTAAGGAAAGGGACCATGCAGGAAGCACTCCACAAAGAGTGATGCTGGGATTTGTGTTTCTGATGTGCTGGTGTGTGTCAAGTGTGTGCCAGTGGGGCTGTAAGTGGCAGGTGTAGGTTTTCTAGGGGAGGAAGGCTTGTGCTGAATTTCTGCTTTCTCATGATGAAAGGCTGCTCTCCCCACTTGTATCCCTTAGGGGTGTGTTGGCTGCGTGGGACAGAAAACCAACTACAGTCAATTTATGTACTGGGGGGTACAGCCGGTGCCACCTCTGATAGACTCGGCAAGAAGAGCCGCTGTCAGCCTCAGCGGCCCCACCCCTTGGGGGCTCGGGCCCAGGAGCTTACAGAGGGAGGGGTGACCTGGCCTGTACAAACTCCTGCCCCCCCATCCCCGTGTCCTCATCTTTAAAAAAAAAAAATTCTCAGCCTGGAAAAAAAATTTATGTACTAGGAGCTGAGTTTTCTCATGTAACAAGAACTCTGGAATGAGGTAATTCAGATGTTGTTGATGGCTCTTTCTAGCTTGCTGCCCTGCCATCCTTAGTTGCAGACTTCTTCATGGTTGCAAGATGGCTGTTTCATCTTCAGGCATCCCATCCATGTTTCTGACAAAAAAAAAAAAAAGAAGGACAGGACATAGAAAACAAACTTACAGTTGCCAAAGGGGAAAGGGGAGAGGAGGGATAAATTAGGAGTTTGGGATTAACAGATACACACTACTATACATAAAATAGATAAACAACAGGAACCTACTGTATAGCACAGGAAAACTTATTCAATATTTTGTAATAACCTATAATGGAAAAGAATCTGAAAAAGAACACAGATATATATATGTATAACTCAATCACTTTGCTGTACACCTGAATCTAACACAGCATTATAAATCAACTATACTGCAATAAAAAAAAAAAAAGGAGAAGGGGGAGGAGGAGCAAGGGCAGGAGGAAGAAGAAGAGGAACAGAAGAAGGGAGAAAAAGAAAAGGGCAAAGGGCAAAAGGGACATATTACTGTGTCTTTCTTAGAATTCTTCCTGAGTATAATTCTGTTCCCATCTCCTTGGCCAGAACTGGATCATATGGACACCCCTAGTGGCTGGAAAATCAGTAGTTTAAACTGAACACATTGCAGCTGAATTAGAAAAATGTTCTGATAGAAGGGAAAAGGAAGGTGGGGAAGGGAGAAATTAGGAGTTTGGGACTGACATATACACACTGCTATATATAAAATAGATAACTAATAAGGACCTACGGTATAGCACAGGAAACTCTACTCAATACTCTGTAATGGGCTATATGGGAAAAGAATCTAAAAAAGAGTGGATATAAGTATATGTATAATTGATTCACTTTGCTGTACCCCTGAAACTAACACAACATTGTAAATCAACTATCCTCCAATTAATAAAAAAAAGAGTTCATTGATGAGGAAATGAAGAATTAAGTGAATTAACTAAAATCAAATAATAAATTACATTCTAAGGGAAAGAAAAAGAAGGGAAAAAGAAGAGAACGGACCTGGTCTAGGGAACCAGTGGTGTCTGCCATCCTACCCAGTCCCTAGTGCTCCACCCACAGTCAGAGAAGTCCTGCTTTTCAACCCCCAATGTCAGTGTCAGGGCTGCCTGCTCCTCCGCTCCAGGCAGTCTGGCCTGGGAACCCTCCTCTCCTCTGCCTGGGGCCTCAATAGCACCAGCTTCCTCACCCCTTCATCTTGGGAGGAGAGAACAAAGCAGCTGCATCTCACCTGCGTGGTCTGGGCCCAGGGTACCCGTGCCCAGGGAACCAGTTCTGAAGACCCTTTGGTTAAGCTGAGAGGTTGCTGGCTGGAGAGAGGGCATGGAAGAAAGTGTTCGGAATGCACCTGGAGAGGTGGGCTGAGGCAGGATCATGTAGAGTCTTGTGAGCTGCAATTCACTTAAATTCAACCAGTTGTAAGTGAGTCACCATGCAAGACACTAGGGCGTATAAATGGAGTAAGATGCCTGGCTGATCCCAAGGAGTTCCCATTCTACTTGGGCCGCACACACATGCAACTAAACACAGTAAAATTCAGACGATGATATGTACAAGCACAGATGAAGAGACGCAGTGCAGTTCATGACAGTGTGGACAAAACAGCTTTAATTTCAATAAGGTGATATCTGAATTTCACTTTGCATGGTAGGTATGATTCATGTAAGTAGAGAAGGGAGGGAGAGGATATCTTAAGCAGAGAGGATTATATGAGCAAAAGTTTGGGGGTGGGAAAGCAGGCAATGTATTTGGATAATTGTGAGTGGCCCTCTTGAGCTGGGGGACAGCGTTTGCAAGGACTGGGGTGACCAGAGTGATGAGATGGGGAAGGCAGGGCAGAGAATGGGTCGGAGATGAAGCAGAAAAGGTAGGTGCGTGTCAGGTGGTAAAGACTGAATGTTGGATTTTAAGAAGTTGGATTTTAACTTGTAGAAAATAGGGAGCCTTGGAAGGTTTGAATCACATCTGTGTTGCGGAAAATTATTACCAAACAAGAGTTACTGTGGGGTGGGGAGACTGAGGCAGAGGCACCAGCGGGAGGCTGGTACCTAGAACAGAAGCAGTGGGGGGAGAGGCATGAGGACGGTACACACTTTTCTGGATGAATAACTGAGTTGGAGCAGTGCCATTTCCAAATTCAAGGAAGATGCGGGAGGAGAGTCAGCTTTGGGGGGTCAGATGATGGATTCAGTATGGGCACTGCTGAGCCCCTGGAGATTACTCGTCTGGGTCTCCAGGGTAAGGACCAGGCTGGAGAGCATGGGGTCATCAGCCCTAAGTGGGTGGCAAAACCATGATTGTGGATTGGACTGTCCAGGAACTATGCAGAGTAGCGGACAAAGGGCCCAACACAACTGGTTGAGGGAGAAGCCAAGGAGTTTGAGAAAGAAAGATCAGGAAGGGAGGAAGGGATCAGGACCAAGGAGTGCTTTCGAAGTGAGCAGAGCTCATTCAGCGAGGGGCTTAGCATTCGCCCGAGGGTGGGAGAGAACACGCTTTCAAATCCCTGCAAAGTAAAATGAGTATGAATGGACCCAAGGTAGCAATTGGTGGACAAGGTCTGCTCTGCTTCTGCAGTCTGCACCCAAGGATGAAACAGCACCCAAAGCTTGCTGTTTCTACTAGGAACTGCTAGGAGGGGCAAGGTCTCCTCGGGTGACTCCTGGTCTTGCCCCTTTAATTTTCCCTGCAGGCCCTCTGCTTCCTGTCCATAGCTGTGTGACCTGGGTACTGACTTATTGCAGGTCTGTTTTTGCCACAGTACAAGGGAACTGGGGCAAGTGTTATCCAGATGGAGTTTTAGCTGCACAGTTGCAAGATACTTCGCTCAGCACAAGTCCCTTAAGCTCCCAACAATTACACTATCCTTCCAAACCCTACGTCTTGGCATGGATCTTATTCTGGGCATGGGGGGGGTGAGAGTGGGGAGGGTTTTAGAAATGGTTTCTGTGCTTTCGCGCCCTATGCCCACCGTGGCTGGGCACCCCTACCCCAGCTCTCTCTCTTTGCTCCTTGGCCTCTAGAGAAGCAGGCTTCCCTTCAGTTGGGATCCAAACCGATTTCTCAGCTTCATATGAGCACTGCTCTCCTGACAGCTCCTGATCCTTGACTGTAGGGTCCCCCACACCATGGAGCCAGCAACTCCCCAATTCTTGCTTGCAGTAGTTTTCTTAATGCCCTTCAGTGGCTTCCCATTGTCGGGAGAATAAAAGCTGGACTCACCCAGGAACCACCAGGTCTGCCTGGTCTGGCATCTGCTTCCTTCTCCAGCCTGTCTCCTCTGCTCCAGAGCCACTGCAGCTCCTTTCACTTTCACGCCATGCTCCTTCTGCCTCAGGGCCTTTGCGCGTGTGGCTTCCGTTCCCGTGTCAGAATCATTTCCCAGCCCTGCCTGTCACTCCAATTCCTGGCTCCTTCACCTCATCTCCTTAACACCTCCTGACCCTTCAGCTCGCTTCTCAAACGTTACATCCTCAGGGCTCTGAATCCTGTTTTAATGACACACTTGTCCATGGGATTATTTGATCAATCTCTGTCTCGCCAATTAGCTCTAAGGGACCATGACTTTCCTTTCACTGTGGAGCCTGGAGCTTGGCCCAGGGCTCACTGCCCAGTAGCTCCTCATGCCAATAAATGTGTTGAAAGAATGAGGCAGCTGGTGACCTTTTTTACTGACGCCCACATGTTTCATAGGGGCTAGATGTGTTTATTCCTCCCCTAGAAGGGAGCCAGGACTCCCGCTAGAACAAACTTGTGTGTGACTTCACAGCTGTGTCACCCCAAACTCCCTCAGCTGTGCCTCTGGATGGACTGGGAAAGAAGCACATTTGAAGGCCAAGCCAAGGTCCTTCCGCACGTGAATGTAGCTCCTGCTGCCCCTTTGCAGCCTTTCACTGCTAAGGGGGCATCTGAGTAATTTGGCTAAACACCTTGGAATTCTCTGGCAAGACAAGGGCTGGTACTAACAGGTGACTCGGCTTTGGAGTTCTGACCCCTGACCTGTCTTTCTCAAACAGACTTGCAGACCTGGGTTTGAAGTGTCCTCACCGGGAGGAACTCTAAGAGGCAACACAGTGAGATGCTGGCCGGCAGCCCTCAAGGGCGTCTGCGAGGGACTGATCTACTTGCCCAAGAACATGGGCCTAGCGAGTGATTTTCAAAGGCACCCACGGAACTTCGGGACTGAGCCAGAGAGACGTCCACTCTGTCCAAGGTTCTGTGCTCATGGAGTCCAAACTGTCCTCTCGAGGGTTCCCCACTCTTTCTCAGTAGCCATTCATGGCTTCCACATCTGTGCGAAGCCTTCTGGAATCCATGTATATTTCCTGTTTTGGGGTTTTGAGACTGGACCATTTATTAAAATAATTCAATCTAGGGTTCGAGCTGGAAGGGGCCTCTGGATTATCTAGCCCATGTCCTTCATTTCACAAATGAGAAAACTGAGGGCCAGGGCTTGGGGTGTTGAGGTAGGGCTGGGTCTCTTCCTGGCAGTACCCATCGTACTAGGGTTCGGGGTCTGTAAGGAAGTCCCTGCGGCTCCTCTCGGGCTTGGGCAGTTACAGCCTCTCTCAGGAACCGGCCCCCTCTCCCCCACCCCCAATCCTGTCGATCCCCCTCCTGGCTCAGGCTGGGCAGCCTCATGGCCGGCAGCATGGCTTCCTGGCTACCAACCGACTGGCCAGCCCTTGCTGTGTCCGTGGTTTCTGCCAGTGGCTGGCCTCGGGCCCTTGCTACAGGCCCTGCTCCGCACAGCGACTGCCGGCTTACGGAGCGCTCACTCTGAGCTCAGCTCCCGGGGGTCAGTGTTCTCACCGCCGTTTCACATGGAAGGAAACTGAGGCTCAAGAGTTCCCTTCAGTGCTGTGCTCAAGGTCACACCACAGGTGCAGTTGCGGAGCTAGGATTTAAATCTTCTCATTCAGTTTGTCGTCTCGAATTTGGACCTGAGGAGTGGACTGGGGAGGGGGCGGTACTGTGACCCGGCAGGAGCGGGACGAGGGGCCCTGATGAGGGGGATCTGGGCAGCAAATCTGTGGTTGCAGCGAGCCCCCGCCCTCAGCAGCCCCCCTGGCTCTTGCTGAAAATGACAACTCCGGCCAGAACCGGCTCGCGCGCCCACGACACAGCCATTCATGCTTTAGGTGCGCATCCCACTTAATTGTCAAGACTTCCAATTAACGTGGGTCTCTGTGTCTGGTGCTGGGCTATTTTCTCGTATTTTTCCGTCCCCCCTCCGCACCTCCCCGAGTTTACTATTTCGGAGAGACACTAGCTCTGTCATCGTGTTTGTCTCGCTCCCTCCCCACCCTCAGCAGAGGAAAACCGAAAAGCCACAGCTGGCGGCGGATGCGCGCCGGCGCTGGCCCGCCCCCCCGGCGGCGGTCTCCTGTTGCTTCTCGGAGCGGCCTGCGCTTTGAAAAAGAATCTCTCCCGCACCCGGGAGCAGCGGCGGCGCGCTCCGAGGAGCCGGCGGCGCGCGGCGAGCAGGAGAGGGTCTGCGCGCGGACGCCAACCGGAGGTCGGCGGACGGTGACCTCGCGGTCCTCGGAGCCCAGCCCCGGCTGAGCTCCCGCCCACCACTCCCCACCCCTGCAGGACGCGCCTCTCCAACAAGCCCCAACCCTTCCCAGCAGGGGAGGCGGGAAAAAAGCGAAAGCCTCGCCCACAGCCCTGCCCCCAGCCCCGCCGCTCCCAGGCTCCTCCGGACTCCGCGCACCCTCCTGGGATTGCCTCGGAGGGGACCGCGCCGTGCAGGTAAGGGGCTGCGGTGGTGGCAAAGTTGGGTTCTTCTTCCGGAGAGGGAGAGAGGCTGGGGTGGGGACCGATCGCGGGGCGCCGGGATGCTGCCAGGGTTGGTTTGTTTCGGTGGGTGTGAGCGGTCCTCGCCGGGCAGCTGCCGCCTGGGCCGCGGAAACCGGGTAGGGGATGGAAACCCGGAGGTGGTCGTCGGAAGAGAAGAGGAGCTGCCGAGGGGAGGCAGGCCGTGGCGGTGGGAGTGAAGGTGTTCTGGAAAGGCGCTTGCCGCCTACCTGGAGCTTGGGGCTACGGTTTTGGGAGAAGGGGAAAGGGCTGCTCTCCGCTGTGTCCAGGGGGTTTTCCTTTGTTACTTGGAAGCTTGGACTCTTAAGTGGAGTGTGCGGAGGTGAAGACAGGGAGGGGGCCGGCTGTGTGTGTGAGCACATGAGCCATACAAAATGGAACTTGCCGGCTCGGTGCTTGGGGGACAGGGAGAGCTGGGGCTGGGCAGTGGGCACTGGGAGTGGGGGCAGGTAAGGAAGGCTGATTCCAGGGCGTGGGGTTCATGAGAGCGTCTGCATCAATTTTCCTCTCCTCTTGTCTAACCAGTCCTAGCTTCTTCCAGGGGGGCTGACCACCCCCACCCCCCATTCCCTCCTTTCCTGGTGCCCAGCCCTCTTTCCCCAGCAGGGCTGGCCCTGGCACAGCCTTCCCCATTGTGTCTCTTGGGCTTCCGTGGCTACTTGGAAGGGCCGCCTGGGGCTACTGGCGCTGGCTTCTGGGCTCTTACAAGTGGTGGCTGGTGGAGGAAGCACCCGATGGTGGGAGCAGGGATCAGCCACACTGGAGCAATGGGCCTGGCTAGGCCCCTGCTGCCCACCTCCAGGCACGGCAGGCTGTGGCTGCCGGGGCTTCTCGCCACGAATGTGGCCTCTGTCTCCACTTGCTTTGTCTTCTTGGCGTTGTGCTCTCTGGCTGGGCCCAGATTTCCAGGTTTGGAGATGGATCAGTGGGCAGCCCATGTCCTCTGTGGAAGGATCCCACTGTGAGGGCCCAGTACCCTCATATTGTGTATGTGTGGATATGTATATCTGTTTCCGCAACTTAGCCTTTTTCACGTGACCTGCCCCGGTAGTTGCCATGGAAACCCCTCTTCAATTCTCAGCCTCCCTCCTTTTCCTGCCCATTCTTTACCTCCATATCGCCTCCCCTCCCCCCAACATGGTTGCCTAGATACTGGTTATCCCTGACTTCTCAGAGTAGGAGACCCTGGAGAGCTAGCTAGCTCCCAGCTCAAACTGACGTGGCCCCTACCCCATCCAGGCCCCCCAACACACAGTACACGTCACAAACACACCCCAAACATATGCACACTTGCCACACCACCTATACACTCACACACATACCGCACATCCTACTTGTCACACACACTGCATCAACACACTACACACACATATATCATACCACACGTACACCACATAACACGCCAAATACACCATACATATACCACACCACAACACACCACCCCCAATGACACACGTACACCCTGTCATCGCACTGTGTGTGTTTTCACACATACCAGCAATAACATCCCATTGCTTCCCCAACACACACGCAGTACTTCTTCGCAATAGGTCTCTGGCTGGAAGAGAGAGGGCAGTTTCCTAGCTCTGTGCCAAGTAGCATGTAGGGGAAGGCTCAAAAAGGCCAGAAGGAAACACCTCCCCAAGAACCCTGCAGAAGAAGGTGGAGAGAAATGCACTTCCAGATTCCTTCAGAGGGCAGCCCCTCTCCTAGGTGCTAGATGCAAGAGGCTGGGCATGGACCAGAATTTAAATCTCTCCGTGGCAGCTTTCTACCTGTCTTGACCCTGAGAAAGCCTGAGGCTCCTGGCCCCTCCTAGGAGTCTGGACTCTGCCGCTGAGTCTTCCTGCCTAGCAGAGGATCAGGCAGCTCTGGGACCAGCAGAAGGCTCTGAGCCTCCACAGAGGAGGGAGGAAAGGTTGTGACTGTGTTCGGAGAGCGGGGAGGGCAGGGAGAGGAGACAAAGCCTGGATGGGGGCTGGGAGGAGAGGGGAGCCAGAAAGAGAGGAGCCAGGTGAGTTTAGAAAGTGTAGGTAGGGTGATGGCGGGGAGGAGGTCCAGGCTATCCTCCCTCCCCCAGGTACACTTTCCTGCTTTCTCCTTGGCTCCGCCAGCCACATCTGTGCATCTAGGAGAGGAAGCGGGTTTGCAGAGGACTCCTGGATTGCCAGGGCTTTTCTAAGACCTGTCGCTTCTCTAGGGGTCTCGTGGTAGACACCGGAGGCAAGGGTCTCCTTCCTGGCTGCCTTGTGATCTCTGGACTGACTTAGGCCCCATTTCATTCAATTATTCAAGGAATTGTTTTAAGTACTTACAATGTGTTCATTGCTAGGGTCATGAGGGTGAGAAGGAAGACACACAGTCCCTGACCTCAGAGTCCTAGATTTCTCAGAGCCGGAAGGGGAACATCCAATCAGGACATCATGTAGATGAGGAAACTGAGGCTCGGGGTCACACACCCAGCTGTGGCTGAGGCCTCTGACTCTTCAGCCAGGATTTGTGACCCCCATACTTCCTGTGCCACATCACTTGCCTTCTTTTCTTTACTGCCAGCAATCCTCTGGGGACCAGGATCCCTTGCAAAGTGTGGGTGCCCTAGTGGGTGGGGAGCCTGCTCCATCCTATTTTCTGGGAGAATGTGGCCAGGAGTGGGGGGAAGGAGGAGCAGTTCCCTAGACCCTGGAAACTCCCCACAGCCATAGGGAAGCCAGCCCACCAGATCCCCCATAAGTCAGAGCCGAGCCCTGTTGGACCTAGCTGGCTGCCATCTGGATGGCACACTGTGCCAGGCAGCCCCCAGGACTCACTGTCTGACAAATCACCCACCAGCTTCTGCCTGAACACCCTGGAGGAAGGAAACCAGTCATGACAGGCACAGCCCCTGGAGGCAGAGAGCCTGTAGCAGAAAGGCTATGAACCTGGAGACACAGACCCAGGCTGTAGTCCTGGCTGTGCTCCAAGGGGAAGTGCATTCATCCCAGATATCTTTTTGGATGCAAACTGGGTTTCTGGCGAAAGTCAGAAATGGTTTAGACTGATCTCAAGCAACTGAAAGCCTCCACGATTTTAGACCTCTGTTTCCACATCCATCAGCAGAGGGGCTAGATTTCATGATTTCTAAGGCATTTCTGCCTCCTAATTTTTATAGATTGTACAGTCTTGAAAGAGATCCGTTTTCTCTCCAGGTGCCAAACTGTACTCATGATTTCATAACACAGGGTTGTAGCTGAGCTGAGCAGGAAAGGGGCTGGTCTCTGGTCGCTCCGGAGAAGCCCTCCCCTTTCACCCCGTGGGCCAGGAGATGCTCAGGAAAGCTCAGACCGGGCTTTTTCCTCTCAGGCTGCAGTAGCCAGTCCCCCTGGACACCATGTCCACCTGGTCTCTTCTGCCAGGATGAAAACTGGGGCTGGGTGGAGTCTTGGGAGATGTGGTCTCTGGAGAGGATGAGGTCCAGGGCCATCATTTTGGTGGGTCTATGAATCCTCTGGACGGAGAGCCTTGGACCAGCTGGAGAGCATGACGGGAGGTGCCGATCAGGGTTTTCTGTCTCTAATAAGAAGCAGGGTGTCTCTGGCCAAGACAAAAGCTTGGAACCAATTTGGCAGCATCTTCTCTGCTCTGGAATGGGAAGGAGGAGGGGCCCTCTGACCTGGGAAAGTATGAAGTCAGCTTGGAGCTCACACAGGAACACACTTGTTACAAAGATGCGCGGGGGAGCTGGAGGCTCGGGAGCGGGGCTGGGGCCCTGGGAACCAGGCCGGGACCATGGGAAGGTGGCTGCTGAGCTCAGAAGATCTGATTTGAAGCCAGGGATGAGGGAGGATCTAGTTGAAATGACAGTGCCCCCCATGCAGCTGGAGGGCAAAGCCAGGCCTGGGAAGGGACAAGAGGCGAGGTCTTAAATTCATACAAACCATCCCTTGAACAAATGTTAACTGAGTCCCTCCCCCATGCCAGGCGCTGTGGGCTTCCCAGGACCCACAGAGCTGTGAAATGATGTTTTCATTCACCAGAGCCCTCCTGCTCCGGTAGATCCGTCCATTAGCCCTGTCCCTCCCTCTCTCCCCAGCTGACCTCACCCGCACCTCCCACCGGGAAGGCCCTGCCACGTCCTTCTTCAACAAGCAGGGCCCCACACTTGCTCGTGTGTGCCTCACACTGGCACACACTCTCCCCTCCTCACGCATACATAATCTCCATACCTAACACACAGGCGTAAGCTCACAGGTTCCCGGGCACCCCCTCACCTCACCCCGGTGCGGTCTCTCACCCAGACCATTGTGACCACCTCTTCCCTTCCACTTTCTCAGCCCCCAACCTTTTACCACTGATCTTGTGGGCCCATATGTCCGACCTCTCCATTGCCCTTTTTTTTTTTTCATTAAAAAAAAATTTTATTTGTTTTATTTATTTATTTTTGGCAGCATTGGATCTTCGTTGCGGTGTGCGGGCTTCTCACTGCGATGGCTTCTCTTGTTGCGGAGCATGGACTGTAGGCACGCGGGCTTCAGTAGTTATGGCTCGCGGGCTCCAGAGCGCAGGCTCAGTAGTTGTGGCGCACGGGCTTAGTTGTTCCGTGGCATGTGGGATCCTCCCAGACCAGGGATCGAACCGGTGTCCCCCGCACTGGCAGGCGGACTCCCAACCACTGTGCCACCAGGGAAGGGAAGCCCTCCATTGCCTATTAATGAGGACAGGTGCCTGGCACTGGCCCTCGAGGCTCTCAGGAACTCGGCTGCAGCTATCTCTCCAGGCACCTTCTCCAGATGGTCATCCTGAGCCTTGTACTTCCTACGCTCTGCCTCCACTCAGGCCCCAACAGGAATGAGCTGTCTCACTCCAGCTTGCTGAGTAGGGGGTAGCGGCCTTTGGAGATGCACAGACTTGGGTTCTAATCTGGGTGCTGACGCTTCCTAGTTTTCTTAACTCTTCTAAGCCTCAGTTTCCTTATCTGTCAAATGGGCATGAGGATTGAGCAGGGGTAAGCAATGTCAAGTGCTTCTTGGTGCCTAGCATATGGTAAACACTCAGTAGATACTAGCTGCTATAATAATAACAATAGTAATAGTAATGACACATGGTTATTATTAGAATGACATTGTTGTTGTTATAGCATCCTTTGAGGCTCCTCTCCAGTGCTCATTCTTTCAAATAGCTTTTCCTAATTCCCAGTAAACAGACAAGCTTTCCTCTTCCTGGTACCCCTGAAATGCTCTGTTGATTCTTCTCTTAGAGTACACGCCTACTGAGCCTTCATTTATCTACTTATGTCCTCGCCTGTCCCCCATACCCGCTCCTACCTCTTCAAAGGCAAGGTCTGTTTTTTGCCCCAGACAGGGCCTGGCACAGTGTCAGACGTGGAGAAAGCCCAGAGAGCATCTTTGAACTGAACATATGTGGGAAAAAGTCCTCACCCACCAGGGCATGGTGAAAGCCCACTTGTCCTTCTAAGCTCTCTCCCACTGTCACTCCTACCCAGGTGCCCACCACACATACCTGAGGGGTACATTCCTTTATGCCCATGTGTCATTTCAGTCTGCCTGTTCCTTTGGTAGAATCTGAAAACTAAGAGTCAGACCCTATCGGAGGTCTGGAGGTGTTTAAGGGCTGAAGGCAATGGAAGGAAGCTGATTCATCACAGCGTTTTGGTGATTGGGCCTTGACGGAGACCTGGAGAGCCGGCTGGAGGAGGTGGCGGGGGGGAGGGGAGCACTGAGAAAGTTTTAAAATTCCTTTAAAATTCCACACAGATCCTCAGGTTGTTCTGGGCTTAGATTGGATTATGACTAAAGGCATAATGATGCTGAAGAATCCATTCATTCAGTCACGGGCATTTACTGAGCAGCTACTGTGCAAAGTGTTGGAGATGCAGAGATGCCTAGAATGTGCCTCTGCTTCCAAGGAGCTCACAGCCTGATGGGGGAGACACACATGGTCGTGATGGTGGTACCTGGAGAGAGGCATGGGCCTTGGCTCTGTGGGAATTGGGGCAATGAGGCGTGTGGCAGGAGGGAGGGGACAGTGCATTTCCCGAAGCAGAGACAAACAAGGTCGGGTAAACCTCCACGCATGCGACGGGACCAGGTCGGGCAGGTTTCCAAGTATGCAGGCCCATGGGTCAGGGTGCATCCCTGTGTCATTTCTACCCTCAAGCAAGACAACGTGAGCATAGACAAAGTGCCCTGTAGGTTCAAATGTGCCGCCCAGAGCTGTGCTTTCAAAGGAGGTGGGCTGTTGAGCAGAGGCTGGAAGGGGCAGGTACTGTGGTCTGGCTGTGGGCAGGGCTACTCGGGCCTGGCCCCTGGGCCTCTGGCCGCTGCTCCGAGTTTCTGTTTCTGCAGCTGGGACTGTTCGTCTGGCCTCTCTTGAATGGGCCGTTGTCAGTAGGCTGCCCACCATCCAGACTCCCTGGAACGGGACTGAGATCCCTTGGGGGGCAGGGGCGTGGGGCCCCTGGGCTGGCAGGTGGCAGGCCTAGTCCCGCTCCCTTACTCACTCTGGACAGCTGCATCACCGGCCTGTGCCGGGGTTGGCCGCACAACGCTGCCCTATGTGCCTGCCTCTGAGGGCTGTTGGGAGAAGCCCACAGGGTGATGTCTGGGATGGCGCTGCAAAGACTGTCATAGTCGGCAGTGGTGGGGGAGGGAGGAAGCAAGGCCCTATGACCCTGCTGGTGGGCCAGCTTCAGGTCTCTCCAGGGAATCTTTTTAGAAACCAGGCCTGTGTTTGTGATTTGTGAATTCGGTGTGTCCGCTTCTAAGGAAAGGGTCTTATTTCTTTTTGTGGTCAGGTCTTTTCTTCCTTTGCCTCAGAAGTAATCCCACATTAAAGAAAAAGGTGCCTCCGAGTTAAAATAGTAAGTTCTCTGTACGTGATAAAGGAGTTTTGTCCCTCCCACGCCCCCTGTGCAGCCGGGCTGGATTGGGTCTGGGCTCACGGAATGGGAAGAGCTTTGAGTCATAGGGACCGGCGGGCCCAGCCTCCAGCCTCCCAGCTGTGGGGTGCCCTCCTCCCTGAAGGAAGGACGGTGGGGCAGACCCAGGGATGGGGCTGTGCAAGGAGGCCCTGCCAGGCCTGAGGGCCCTGTGATGAGCGGGGCCTGGTAGGAAGGGGCCACCTTGGTGGGTGTCAGCAGCGATGATCGGGGCCAGAGGCCCGGCCCTGCTTGTGAGGAGGTCCAGCTGCCCTGGGGCAGTGCAGGGAATTCAGTAAAGTGACAGCGGCCACTGTGAGCCCCTCGGCCTATTAGAATGTCACCACCCTCTGCTCTCTCCTGAGTCCCAGGCTTTGACTTCTCTCTGCCCTTCAGCCTTTCTCTGGAATTTTATAGTTAGGCTAGTAAAGAGAATAATTTATGTTTAATGCTTATTTGATGAGCATTTATCAAATGCAAATCAAGGGAACACGTTGCATGTTCCTCTGAAGGCCACAGATCCATCAGCAAACTCTGGTTGGACCCAAAGCACTTGTTTTAAAAGGCAGCTTTAAAAGCCTTTGCTGGATTTTGGCTCTGGTCTGAACCACAGAAGCCCGGCCCCTATTACAGAAACATCAGACATCACCAGCGGGGCACAGGGCTCCACACCGCTTGCCAGGAAGGTGAGCAGATGTGGGGGTGATAGGGTGGGGTTGGGGAGCTGTTTTGTTTTTAAATGAATTTAAAATTTAGTAAATTATTTTTAATAGACCTTTTAAAGAAAAATTTTAGATTTACAGAAAAACAGAACAGCTAGTACAGAGAGTTCCAATATAACCCTCCTGCACAGTTTCCCCGATTACTGTCTTACATGAGTGTGGTACATTTGTTACAGTTGATGAAATAATATTGATATATTATTATTAACTAAAGACCATGCTTTATTCAGATTTCTTTAGTTTTTCCCTAATGTCCTTTTTCTATTGCAGGACCCCATCCGGATAACCACATTCCATTTAGTTGTTATGTCTCCTTAGGGTCCTCTTGGCTGTGACAGTTTCTCAGACTTGCCTTGTTTTTGATGATCTTGAGAGTTTTTGAAGAGGACCGGTCAGGTATATCGCAGGATACCCCTCAATGGGGATTTGTCTGATGGTTTTCTCGTGATTAGACTGGGCTTATGGGTTTGGTGGAGGAACATCACAAAGGTACAGTGCAATTTTTATCACATCAGATCAAGGGTACATACCATCAGCATGATTCATCACTGTTGATGTTGACAGCGCTGGGTTTCCAGTCCCTTAATTTAGTGCCCCCACTTAAGCAGAGTTCCAGGGCCTGGTGTTCAGAGCAGTGCTTTCCACTCCCCGAGACAAACATCAATCTGTCAACCAGCACTCGCTGGCCGTCTGCACCGCCCCAGGTCTTACAAGTTGTGGAGTAGCACAGAGACTTTCCAGGCAGGAGAACCTTATTAAAGAGAGCATTAAACCAGAATGTGCTGTGTGGCAAATCAGTGCTAATGACAGGTCACAGGTGCTCTTAGTCTGGAGAAAGAAGTCAGCACATGGGCTGGAGTGGCAGTTGGACAAAGATAGCATTTTTCAACCTTGGCTACACGTTAGAATGAGTGGGGAGATTCTAAAAATTAGTGATGCCTTGGTCATACCCCCAGAGTTTAGAATTTGATGGGACATAGTTGATCCCCATTATTATTATTATGAAAAAGCTCTCCATGTGATCCTGAGGTGCAGCCAGAGCTGAGAACTGGAATAAACAGAGGAGGG
The DNA here is from genome assembly GCF_028023285.1 of Balaenoptera ricei. Lineage (NCBI taxonomy): Eukaryota > Metazoa > Chordata > Mammalia > Artiodactyla > Balaenopteridae > Balaenoptera > Balaenoptera ricei. Next base: position 14,517,231 of record NC_082646.1, read on the forward strand.
AAGGGCATTCTAAGTGGAGGGAACAGAATATACAACGGCCTGGAGGTCGAAACACACGTGGCAGGGGATGGGAGTGGACCATCTTAGCTGAAAGTAATGGGAGAAAATACTGAAAGGGTAGAAAAGGGATAGACTTAGAGGTATTTATATGCCAGAATAAAAAGTTTTGATTTTTTAAAAAATAAATAGACTATGGAAGCACCATGATACACTTGAGTTTGGGAGAGAAGTGATCAGCCTACCAACAGCCCAGGGGAGCAAGGATGAGGGTCTGAACTAGAGCGAGCAATGGAAGAGAAGATTATAGAGATAGCGCAGGAGTCAGCGTGGCTGGGACTTTGCCGCAGACACCACATGGAGTTCGGCAGGCGGGGAGGAAACCCTGTGGACTCAGTTAAGACCGTAGGCTCCATGAGGCAGAGAATGTGTTGCTGCAGCTCCCCCAGTGATGACTAAGGTCCTGGGCAGCAGTAGGCCATCAAGAAATGTTTGTTCATTTGGTTACTGGAAGGATAATGATGCCACTCTTTCCAAAATTACACCTTGTTCCAAAATTATCCTCCTCTTCTCCACCAATTTCTCCACCTAAATGCAGGCGGATCTCAGCTCTTTGGAAAGCAATCTGATTAAATAACTCAGGCCGAGATATAAATAACTGTTAGGAATGGAAGTATTTACCTTTTGGTGGAATTAAGAACTCTCTCCTTGGGAGAATGTTGTGGGTGTGGATATATTTTTGAGTAGGGGTGGTCTTTATTTCAATTCTACACCCTAATCTAATTCTGAACCGTACCAGAGAAGAAGGGGATCTGCAGCTTGGCAGCCTGCTCTGAAAGGCTGTCAGTTGCTGGGCTGGTAGCTCTGTTGGCCTCCCCTGTGAGCCTAGCCCTACCGCTGGTCTGGGATGCTGTCTTGCTCCCGCGTAAATACACTGATGTTCCGCTAGGCAGAGAGCATCAGGGTGCCCAGCAGCTGCTGTGGGGAGACTGGGGAGGGAGAGAAGAGAGCCCGTGCTGGTGCTGAAGCTCAGCTGGGAGTGACGGGAAGACCTGTGAATAGCTGGGGGCCAGTGATGGCTGAAGGATATGCCAGGCCTCCTCCCGCCTCCTGAGGGGCTCCAGGGTCCCAGCCTTCACATCAGTCGTAGTGGACAGAACAGAGTTGAGCAGGAAACTGTGAAAGGGAAAAAAATGACATAATACATGCCAAAGTTAAATAAAACTATTTAATTTTATTTGGGTTATTCTCTCACCCTGGTTTTTCTCCCCTGGCCTGGGTAAGAACACTCTCGTCCGATGAGCCCTGCTTGGTCTTGAGTCAAGGTCAGCATTTTGACTTCCCTTAGTCCCCATGCATTGCCACATTTGCCAGGGAGGCAGCGAGGAAGAGTGGGAAGAGCCTAGCATGTGGCATCCACAGAATTAGGAGCCGATGCCAGCTGTGCCATTGTTAGCTGCAGGGCCTTGGACGAGGTAACCTAACTCGGAGCCTCACCTTCTCTAATCTGTAAAATGGCAGTGATATCCAACATCGCCCGTAGTTGTGATGTTCCTTTGAGCTAATGCTTGTGAAGTTGCCTGGTGAGTCGGGTGTCTTGCAGATGTTTGGTGTGATCAACATCACCACCATCGCCATCATCCTCCCCTTCAGCCACCGTGGGCAGGCAGCAGGAGCAGGGTGGGGTAGAGTGTACACAACACCATCGGTCCCCCTTTGTCTTAACGACAGCCACAGGTACACTCGAGGGTCTGGGGCTGTAGGACAAGAGTCTCTCTCCTGATATATCTTGCCTCAACCTCCCTTAAATCCAAGAGGCAGGAGGACCAGGGTGCACAGTATCCCAGTCTAGCAGAAGTCTGCTCGGCCCTGCCCAGCAGGCTGCTCGGACAGCAGAGACCCTGTGTCTTCCACTGGGCAGCTGTCCTGCAGCCAGGGAGGGGGGTGAGATGTCTTCTCCCAGGAGCGCAGCGGTCCGTTGACTCTCCTCCCCACGCCCTGCCCAGGGGCATTTTCCTTTGTCTGCTCTGTGGAGCACCGGTGTGACTGGGGCAGGCAGGGTAGGGAAAGGGGGCAACTGGGGCCTTTCCCCAGCTGTGTTCTCTGAATCTCTTCCCCATTTCCCAAGAGAAGCTAGATAATAAAGGTGGAAGCTGAGGAAAGAGTTGGGGGGATGATGATAGTATCAACAGTTGATACTTACAAAGCAGTTGCTATTTACCAGGCAGAGTGCTTGGCTGTGATACGGTAGCTCTTCATTGCAAATGACCCAAACAACACTGCATCTGCTTGGGGGCAAGGCAGGGATTACCGGTTCATAGAGCCAGCCTGTGGGATGGGCAGAGCAGCGCTGGGCTGGGGACAGATGAGCTGGAGCACACCCAGCCAGGACCCTGTCCCCATCTCTTCTCCCTGCTTCTCTCCCACGGGCTCTTCACCTGTGCGCTGCTGCCTGACTCCCCCCGCCAGATCCCCCCACCCCCAGATTTCACAGCTTGGCTGCTTTGACCCTTCTTCCCTTGCTTCCGGAAGATGTGACAGCCCCTGGGGGAATACTGAAGTCTCAAACCCAGTCCTTTTAGCAACAAGGGAGGGGCTGCGATTGGCAGCCCCCAGTAGACCTATAGTGCTGGAGTGGGGGTGGAGCTGTCTCCCCTCCAGAGGGGAAGGTGTGGGCAAATAACTGCCCATGCACAGAGGCTAATTCATCTAGTCCTCACAGCTCCTGAGATGCCTGTTATTATTCCTGTTTTACAGTTTCAAAAGCAAAGGCTCTGAGAGGTAGAGTGACTTGTTCAAGGCCCCAACGCCACCGGGTGGCAGAGAGGCAGGATGGTGGAGTGGTTCAAAGCGAGGACTCGGTCTGCAGGGCAGAAATAGAGGCACAGATGTAGAGAACAAACGTATGGACACCAAGGGGGGAAAGTGGTGGGATGGTGGTGGTGGTGGTGGGATGAACTGGGAGACTGGGATTGACATATATACACTAATATGTATAACATAGATAACTAATAAGAACCTGCTGTATAAAAAAATAAATAAAATTTAAAAATTTAAAAAATCAAAAAAGTGAAGACTCAGGAGCAAAGACTTTAGCCAACTTGCTTAACCTTTCTGGCCTCAGTTTCTCCATCTGTATAATGGGAATGATCATAATCAGAGCCATTTCCTAGAACTACTGTAAGGATTGAATGAGTTAGTACATGTAAACCACTAAGAACAGTACTTGGCATGCCATGAATGCCTAATAAATATTAGGTATTGTTATCACAGAGCTTCACAGTTTACAAAGAACCTTCACATATATTATCTCACTTGACCTTTATAATAGCCTTGGAAAGTAGGCAGGGGAGTTGGCTGATCCCCCACTGCCCCCGACGCCATGCTCTCACCTCTGACCTAATCAACTGCATAAATCCCATAATCTGTTACAAAAAAAAATCACCCTCTCCAGTGAACAGCTGTCTATCCAACAAGGGAATAGAAATTCTCTCTTGGGGGTGAGCTGGCAGGCACTGTCCATGCTGCTGTCTCTTCCTCTCGTGAGTATGTATGAAGCCAACAATGTTAGAGGGCTTGCTTGGTGAATGTTCACCCAGAGACAGGAGCCCCCTCTTTGCAGAGTTCGTTTGATTCTCTCAGGGGGCTGAGCCTTGCAGCCTAAGCCCACTGGACTGGGCAGGAGTAAGGAACAGGGTGGCAGTTGCTTGGGAGGTAAGCCCTCTGGGAGCAGCAGTGCACGTGGCCCATCATGGCCCTTTGCCCCTGAGTGGGTGTGAGCCCTCCCCTGGGATGTGGGGCTGGGCGGGCTGGAATCCAGGGCTCACAGCAGGAAGATTACCCTTCCTACCCCCAGCAGGGAGGCAGACTGAGCTGGGCAGAAGCCTGGGATCCAGCTCTCACTCACCAGGGGACTGCTCTTTCTCTGCCTCAATTTGTTTTCCTTTAAAATGGGTTTGATGGTAACACATATTTCATAGGCTACTTTTAAAGATTAAATGAGAATGAATATTTAAAGTAGTAAGAATAGCACCTGACCTGTATGCTGTTTATCGTGATTATTATTATCATTTCTTATATCCAATCCAGGCCCCAAGCTAGGCTTCAAATATGGGCTTCCCATCCCAGAGTTTTCATTTCCTCTCATTTCCTTCTATAGTGTCCATAGAATGATTCCAGTGCCGCGGGCAGAGCCCTGTCCCCACCCCCAAACTCCCACCAGCACCTTGCTTATTCCCACTGCCAAGCTCATTGCTGGTCGACTCACCTAAAAGACTCACGCGTCTTGGCTCCACCTTCCCTTTCACACTGCGGTCCAGGCTGCTGCCCCCGGAAGTATGCAGTGTGAGTGGGGCTGGGCTTGTGTAGCCGCAGGAGCTCCAGCCCTGAACATCCCTGGGGTTCATGTCCTCCAGCCATTGGCTCCAGGGTCCTGCTTCATGCAGATGGACCTGGGGTCTCAGGCACACTGGCCTGGGGGGCAGCATTGCACGGGGGCTTTTACAGGCCAGTAGGCTGCAGCTGCTTCTTGCAGCTATTATGAGGAAAGGGAATTCTGAGCCTTCCAGAAGGAGCCAAGATGGAGAAGAATCACCTTGCATTTTACAAAAACAGATGATGAAACTTGGTCATGGCTTTGGGTCACTGTTTGCTTCGAGGTCAGAGGGTGTAGGGCACACAGTGGGGGTTTGAGGCCATGGTGCGGTCCCTGCCTCTGTTCCAGGCCATTGGTCACATGGGTCACGAGGTGAGGGGCAAATACTTGCCATCCTGAAAGCAGCCTGGTGCAGAGAAGGTGGAGAGGAGTGCTGGGCTCAGCCAGGAAGGACCCCGAAAAGCCCTCTGGAGCGCTGCCAGACAGAGCAGTCAAGTAGGTGATGACTGTCCTTTTGTTCTTTGCTTTCTTTTTCTCCTGTACATAAAACCCCAAGAGAACTTTGAACCAAAGCATCTAAGTTGGGAAGCAAAAGGTGCTGAGCCGTTTAGAGAGGAAAAGAGCAGCTGCGTGTGAGCGGAGGCGATGGTTTGCTTGAGTGCCGAGGACGCCTGGCTGCCCGAGCAGGGATGGGGAGCAGGGGGCTGAAGGGGTGCCAGAGGAGATCAAGGGGAACATTCCAGCCTGTCCAGCCTGGAGGCATCAGGACACTGATGTTCTCATAAGAGCTCAGCGCGTCCCAAAGCCAGCCCAGGGGGTGGGCCTCATCTGTTTGTGCTGACCGCTCCCCCAAGCCTCATTCCTGAGCACGTGTGATCAGGACCGAGACTGCCATTCACGGTGGGCACGCGCGGCCCTTTCATAGAATCCGAGGCTAAAGAGACCTGAAAGGGCTGCTGGAGCCAGGCCCCTGTCTCCAAAAAGATCTGAACACAAATAGATCAGACTCCCTGCCCTCTATTTTCCTCCCAAACAGTAAGACTTACTAATGTCTTAGGAATATAAAGAATATATACCTCTTTGCCCATAAATCAGACCAGTTTGTCTGTGATAATTTTTGGTCCTGGGCCTTTTCTGTTTTCAGTCCCTAGCCTGGTCTTAGACCATTCAGATCCAAGCTACAGGGATACCTACCTGCGCCAAACTCACCCACACAGCACAGCCAGGATAATCAGAAAGGACTATTCTGACCATCTCTTTGCCCCCTGTTGAGAGAGTGAGGCGTTGGGCTCCAAGCCTTCTGAAGGCCCTTTCTGCACGTGGTTCCATTACTCGCCTTCCCTGAAGCCAGCACTGCCCCCCGACATCTGACCAACCAAAGGTGGTCTTTTTTTTTTGGTTGTTTTTTTGGCCATGCCATGCGGCATGCAGGATCTTAGTTCCCCGACCAGGAATCGAATCCGTGCCCCCTGAAGTGGAAGCGTGGAGTCCTAACCACTGGACTGCCAGGGAATTCTCCAAAGATGGTCATGGAGAGCCCAGGAGCCTGGAAGTGCTCCTCTTCTCCCCGCCTCACTGCCCTCGTCACCCGCATTCCTACAGGTGCCTTGTCTTCTTTCCTGGCTCCGGCTGGGCTGCCCGAGGACTCTCAGGCACTGCCCAGCCTTCCCTGCTGCCCTCACTGTGCTCCTCTCCTCCAGCCCTGGCCTGCCCACTGCCCTATCCCAGCAGACCAGAGCAGTAGGCAGGGGCTGGAGGCATGGGTTCTGGGGCCGGCTCTGCCCCTGACTAGCTGGATGAATTGGCTGTCATCACTCATCTTGGGGCCCCAGTCTCCTCAAAAAAAAGGTAAGAGCTTTCATCTCAATCATTCTAACTCACTGGCATTCTGTGATTCTAACTCCATCTGGTAAACCTCAGATCTTGGTTATATCCTATTTATATACAGTGGAATTTTCTTTTAACCAGCTTCTTTGTCGCTAAGGTTTGGATACGTCATAGGCTAAATCATACAATAACGTGTCTAGGGTAACCTGTTAGCCTAAACATTGGGGGCTCAGGCATTCTGTGACCCCATAAAAGGCTCCCTTCTGGCATGTCCTGTCTGGAGAGGGGGCCTCATCTTTCTTTGGGGATCCTGCCAGTACTCAGGCCTTGATGATACCCCTGGGCATGTTTTTGATGGGCTGAACCCAAAGGAAGGCAAGCAGGTGGGATGGGAGGGATGGGAGGTGAGGCCTTGGGGGCTGAGTGAGACAGAGAGGAGGTTGGGATAATGATGTACCACTGTAATTTGGAGCCTATGCATTTTAAAGGGAGGTCATTTCTGAGTTATTTTTACAATAGAACTGGGTATTCTGATCTACCTCACTGCTGCGTGGAATCAAAAATAATATAGCATGACGCTATATCATCAACTAGTGGCTTCTCTTTCTGAGCAGCTTTTACCCAGCAATTATGTGAAATTATGTGACTCAGTATGGAAAGATAATCACCGGAGAAACTCTTCTGATTGCTTTCTCCTGCACATGCAGAAAAGCAAGTGTGCAGACAGCAGAAAGATCAGGGAGGAAAATTATCATGGATGTGCTATTGCCACCGAAAGTGTCAGCTGTTTACCAATGTAGAGATAAATGAGAGCATGGAAAGGAACAGAAAAATGAATGGAAAATCAATTTTTTCTCAGACGATGCTACAGAGGAAGCAAAATGTGGCTGGTTCCATTTTCTAGATGGGGATGATCTGAATGGTCTAGAGTTCAAGACCCCCCATCTAACAGTGATGATTTCGCCAGAGCCCCATCCCAGGGAGCTAGGTCCTCAGGCACCCCCAGGTAGGGGGTCCATGACCTCACATGCACAGGAAGCTAAGGTAATATTCCCGAACCCCCTCTCCCAGCTCCACCCAATTCTGCCTTGCTTTTCCGTCTTCCAAAGATCCCTCCATCCTTTCTTCCATCTACTTCTTAAACTCTATGGCCTGGAAATGAGATGTACCACTTCTACCACCTCTTAATCTCCCCCTCCCCCTAGCCAGCCCCAGGCAGCCCAGCTTCCTTTCTGAGATAAAGGAATGTGTGGGAACCGGGAGGGTGTAGGACACTGAGGGGCCGTTGTGTGCGAGGGAGGGAAGGCAGAGAGAGAGTCCCTTGGTGCATCAGTTCGAGAAAGGCGTTTTGTGTCCCGTCAGAGGCTCTGTATGTGTACTTGGCCACTCGACTCGGGGGCAGTGCCAGGGGTACCAACAGGATTTTAAAAAATGGGTGTGGGGAGCCAAGAGGCACCCTGAGGAAGCTTGTGCTGAGGTGTGGCTGGTATAGTCCAGGCCTGGGCAGCAGCTTGAAGGAGGGAAGTTGGTCCCTTTTCAAATCTGTAACAGTATTTCAGCTCACTGTAACTTGATCTGGAATGTTTTCTTTAGAATACAAAGACAGGTCTTTACTCTTCAGCCTGGCATTCAAGATCCTCTAGAGGCTGTCTCCCAGCTGTCTTATCAGAATTCTCACCACCCACACCCTCATGCTTTACACAACCCGATTATTCACTGTTTTGGAAGGTATCTTACTCTAGAAATGGCAAATACTTTGCAGATGGCTGTCACGGCCCCCTCCAGCGCTATGTAGACATTACTCATGGATGAAGGCCCTCTCTCCTGCCCCACTTCATTCAGAATCCTTCTGAGGAAGCCACTTCAGGCGACCACTATTTTTTTTTTTTTTTTTAATTTATTTTTGGCTGTGTTGGGTCTTCATTGCTGCGCGCGGGCTTTCTCTAGTTGCAGCGAGCAGGGGCTACTCTTCATTGTGGTGTGCGGGTTTGTCATTGCAGTGGCTTCTCTTGTAGCGGAGCACGGGGTCTAGGCACGCGGGCTTCAGTAGTTGTGGCACGTGGGCTCAGTAGTTGTGGCTTGTGGGCTCTAGAGCGCAGGCTCAGTAGTTGTGGCTCACGGGCTTAGTTGCTCTGCAGCATGTGGGATCTTCCTGGACCAGGGCTCGAACCCGTATCTCCTGCATTGGCAGGCGGATTCTTAACCACTGTGCCACCAGAGAAGCCCAGATGGCCACTACTGAATGAAGTACCTTGAGGTGCCACTTGAACCGAACTTGAACTTGAATACTATTTGTTATCCCCGCTTCCCATTTTCCCTTCTCACTGCCTTTGCTCATGCTGTGTCCTCTGCCAGAATGCCCTTCCTCTTGTCTCTTCTTACCCCTGTCCATCAAAATCCCATCCTGCTTTCCAGGTTCAGCTGAAATGTCAACTCCACCATGGAAACGTCCCAGGTCTCCTGTTGTATTCCCTGCTCCCCTTTTCCGTGCCCTGCTGGCTGATCCTTGAATGTAGTCTCTGCCTCTTGTGAAGCTCTCTTCACACTTGCTGATACACCAGAGCCCTCTGCTTTCAAACCTTGCCGCCCTGTCCTGTTCACCTGTTTATCCCTTGCAGAACCCGGGATCGTATAACCCCGTCTAGGAATTCAGTGTGTATGTGTGGGGGGGATTAACTTGAACGTGAGCATCTATGGAGGTGATTGGGGGGAGCTGAGGGGAAGGTGTAGCAGTGACTAGTGGCCTGGTACCCTTGATATGAGTCCTTCCTACTCCCAGGAGGGGCCCTGCTTGCCTAATAACCCCTCTCCTGGCTAGAAGCAAGTCCCAGCTGCTACCCCCGTTCAAGGGGAGGGCATTACACAAAGGTTTGAATGCTAGAAGGTTGGAATTATTGGGGATCACATTAGAGTCTGTTCACCAGAAGGGTGAAATTATAAACAAAAACTGAGTTTATAACTAATAGATCTTCATTAAAGAAAATTCTAAAAGATGTTCTCCAGGAATTAAGAAAATGGCTTGATGGACGTCTGAGATTCAAAAGGAATCATGAACAAATGAGTTAGTAAATAAGTTGTATTAGTTATCTGTTGCAACATAACAAATTACCCCCAAACTCAGTAGCTTAAAACAACAAACATTTGTTATCTCACACAGTTTCTGAGGGTCAGGAGTCAGGCAACAGCGTAGCTGGGTGGTTCTGCTCGAGGTCTTTGACGAGGTTGCAGTCAAACTGGCAGCCAGGGTGGCAATCAGTGAGAGGCTGGAGAACCTGCTTCCATGCTCACTTACATGGTTCGTGGCAGCCTTACTTCCTAGTGGGCTTTTGAACTGCGGCTCTCAGTTCTTTGCCACGTGGGCCTCTCCACAGGGATGCCCGAGCATCCTTAAGACATGGCAGGTAACTTTCCCCAGAGCAAGCAATCCGAGAGAGAGAGAGCAGGAAAAGAAAGCTGTGGTGCCTTTTATAATCTAATATTGGAAGTGACGTATCAGTTCTGCCATATATTATTGGTCACACAGACTAACCCTGGTGCACTGTGGAAGGGGACTATACAAGGATGTGAATACCAGGAGGTATTGGGGGCTCGCTTGAAGGCTTGCCACTATACATGCGGGTGAATCTAAACAAATGTTCTTTCCAAGAAATAGAAACACTAATATCTGTTTCATAGGATTAAGAAAAGAACTGAAAATTTGTACAGTAATAGCATATATATCATGAAGGGGGCGATTTGTATTTTTCAAGAAGAGTATTTTACCTAATAACTATTATACATTTTAACTTTAGACTTTTAAAATCTTTGTTAAATTGAATACTGTTTTGGTCTGTTCAGAGGCTGCTATAACAGCATACCATAGACTAGATGGCTTATAAACAATAGAAATTTATTTCTCACAGATCTGGAGGCTGGAAAGTCCAAGATCAAGTTGCCAGCAGATTCAGTATCTGATGAGGGCCTGCTTCCTGGTTCATAGACAGCATCTCCTCACTGACCCCTCACATGGAAGAAGGGGCAAGAGGGCTCTCTGGGGTCTCTTTTAGAAGAGCACTAATCCCATCATGAGGGCTCCCCCCACTCATGGCCTAATCACCTCCCAAAGGCCTACCTCCAAATACCATCTCATTAAGGATTAGGTTTCAACATATGAATTTTGGGAACACAAACATTCAGTCTATAGAAAATATAAATGGTAAAATTCCGAAGGTAACCACTAAAAGACTAGAAATAACTTGTGTAATTTCTCAAGCAGTAGAGGGAGAAAGTGAATAAGAAAAAAAAAAAGTCAAAAGAGAAATACACATAAGAAAAGTAGGGAAAAACAGATGGTAGAAATCAGACCAAATATGTCAATAGTCACAATAAAGTTAAATGGAGTAAACTTGACAGTTAATAATCAGGTTGAATTTTTTAAAATCTAGCTCTTTACATTTATAAGATGGTAAGATACACACAATGCATAAAGACAGAAAGGTAGAAAGTAAAATGGAATTTAAGACAGGATCCCTATATAATCCTAAAAGATCCAACTCACAGGACAACGTAACAGTTTTAAACTTTCTGTTACAATATTGTGAGAAACACAGGGATAAATTTATATATCCTTCCTCACAGTGGTAGATTTTAAAGCACCTATCTCAGTTTTTGGTAGGTCACACAGTCAAAAACTGAGAAAATATATAGAAATTTAAATAACACCATTAATAATCTTAATTTAATGGGCATATAGAACTTTCTTCCCAACAGTGAAGGAATTACACAGAATATAATTTTTGAAATAAATAACCATATACTAGATCATAAAGCAAGTCTCAGTAAATTTCAAGGTATCTATATCCAACAGACCACATTCTCTGACCACAGTGCACTTGTTAGAAGTCAGTCACAAAGGCAAATTAAAAATCACTATACATTGGGACATTTAAAAAACATGCTTCTTAATGCACAGGTCAGATAAATTATAATGCAAGTCTAAAGTACTAAGAACTAAACAATAATCAAAAAGCCACATTTCAAAGCTTATATTTGGAGTGACTTAGAGGGTTATATAGTCTTTTTATTTATTTATTTATTTATTTATTTATTTATTTAGGGCTGCATTGGGTCTTCGTTGCTGCATGCGGGCTTTCTCTAGTTGTGGCGAGCAGGGGGTACTCTTGGTTGCGGTGCGTGGACTTCTCATTGTGGTGTCTTCTCTTGTTGCAGAGCATGGGCTCTAGGCGTGCGGTCTTCAGTAGTTGTGGCACACGGGCCTCAGTAGTTGTGGCTCGCGGGCTCTAGAGCACAGGCTCAGTAGTTGTGGCGCACGGGTTTAGTTGCTCCATGGCATGTGGGATCTTCCTAGACCAGGACTTGAACCCGTGTCCCCTGCATTGGCAGGCGGATTCTTAATCACTGTGCCACCAGGGAAGCCCTGGTTATATAGTCTTAAATGCTGATATTAGAAAACAAGAAAGGCTAAATACTAATGAACTAGGCATCCAACACAAGATAAATCTAAAGAAAAAAACAATAGAATAAACTCAAAGAACCTATAAGGGCAGAATTAAGAATAAGTTAAAACACACTATAAAGAGGATCAATAAAACCAAGAGTTGGTTCTTTGAAAAGACTAATAAAATAGTTAAATCTCTAGTGACACCAATTAAGAAAGGAGTTGTCACAAATAAACAATATTAAGAATGAAAAAAGGACATAACTACAGATCCAACAGAAATGAATGATTTCTAATGATAACTAGAAAATACTATAAACAACTTTATGACAATAAATTTGAAAGCAGAAAAGGACAAATTTCTATAAAGATTATAACTCACTAACTATATAAAAGAAGAAATAGAAACCTTAAGAGTGTCATAGCCATTAACTAATTGAATAGGCCAGTTAAAATCATCCCACAAAGAAAATACTAAGTCAGATGATTTTACAGTTTAGTTCTACCAAACATTCAAAGAACAGACTATTCCAATCTTCTGCAGACTCTTCCAGGGAATAGCAAGAGAGGAAATACTTGTTCTGTGAGGCCAGTACTACCATGATACCAAAACCAGACAAGGTAAATACAATAAAATAAAAATTGCAGCTCAATCTCACTCATGCACATAAATGCAAAAATCGTAAACAAAATATCAGCAAACCAAATCGATCAGTTTATTAAAAAGATAATACAGTGGTTTCATCCCAGAAATGCAAGGATGATTTAACATTAGATAATCTGTACATACAATTTACTTCGTTAATAGATTAAAGGTTAAAAAACATAGATGTAGAATACTTGTTCATAATTAATATAAAACAGAAACATCTTGGAAACCCAGGATTAGAGGGGAACTTCTAAAGCATTAGAAGAAATCTATTTAAAATTAGTAATTTAATTTTTTATCCCATTATGCACACACACACGCACACACATATATCACATTTTCGTTATCCATTCTCACCACACACAAACAAAAGGTAATTATGTGAGGTGACAGAGGTGTTAACTAATTTTATTGTGGTGATATTTTGCAATATATGCATGTATCAAATTGTCACATTGTACACCTTAAACTTACACAATGTTATAATGTCACATCACAGTAAGCTGGGGAAAGATTAAAAATAAGCACACACACAAATAAAAAAATTGGTGATAAGACTGTATGTGTGTCCATGTCTATTATCACTGCTTCTATTCTATATTTTACTATAAGTTCTAGCAGTACAGTATGACAAGAAATAGAAATAAACAGTGTAAGTGTTGGAAAAGAAGAAGCAATCCTATATCATTTACAGATGATATGTCCACAGAAAACCCCAAAGAATCTATAGGTAAATTATTAGAAATAGAAAGAGAACTTAGCAAGATTATTGAATTTAAGATCAGCATATACAAATCAATTGCCTTTCTCCATACCAGCAAAAATTAGAAAACACACACAAGAGATAGCACTTAAAATAGCAATAAAAATTATAAGATACCTAGCAGTATATCTAACAGAAGATATAAAACTTAGATGAAAGACTTAGATGAAAGCATTTATTAAAACTTTATTAAAATACATTGAAAGGACCTAAACAAATGAAAAGATTTATTTATAGAGAGGAGACTCAAGATCACAAAAATGTCAATTGTCCCCATATCGTTCTATAGATAGATGCATTGCAATTCCAATGAAAATCCCAACGATTTTAGATGAATTTGACAGGCTGATTCTAGAATTTATATATAAGAGCAAAAGACCAAGAATAGCAAAGACATTCCTGAAGGAAGAGGCAAGAGAGGCAGAGAAGAAAGGAGAAAAAGAAGAGGAAGCTTCTCCCACCACATGGGGAGATTACCATAAAGCTGTAGTAATTGAGACACTGATTTTGTTGCAGGTATAGACAAACTGACCAATAGATCCAAAGAGAAAGCCCGGAAACAGACCCACACCTGAACAGAAACCAGATACAGGGCACAAGTGGCTGTGCACATCATGAGGGAAGATGTCGCAGACGGTGCCAGGACAACTGGTTGTCAGATGGAAAAAGCAAGAATTAGATCCCGACCTCATGCCTTCCATAAACATCAATTCTGGATGAAATACAGATTTAAATGTAAAAGACAAAACTTTAAGCTGTTTAGAAGAAAATTCTTTGACTCAGGGTGACAAGGAATATCTTTAAACAAAACACAAAGATCATTGCATTCAATTACATTAGAATTAAATTCTGTTCATTGAGAGACAATAAAAAAGTAAAAAGGCAAGGCACTAATTGGGAAGAGATATTTGTAATAGTTAATGACAAAGATTTAGTATCAAGAATAATAAGTGAACAATAATAATGTCAACCCGTTTGAAAAATTAGCAAAAGACATGAAAGGCACATCACTGATGAAGAAACAAGAAATGCAAATAAATAATCAGAAGCCCATCTCCATTACTAAGTAATCAAATTAAGACCATATTTTACACCTCTAGAATGGCAGAAATTAAGCAGTCTGATAATATCAAGTATTGATAAGGATGTAGAGTAATGGTAACAGTCATATGCAGCTGGTGGGATTTTAAATTGGGGGTGGTCACTTTGGAAAACAATTTGAAATTATTCCATAAAGTTGACAATTTGTATGCTATACAACCCAACAACCTCACTCCTAGGCTTATCTCTAGAACATAATTTTTCAAACTGCAGAGCAACCCATTAATTAATTAACAGGTCTAGGGACTTACCTGGTGGCGCAGTGGTTGAGAATCCACCTGCCAATACAGGGGACATGGGTTCTAGCCCTGGTCCGGGAAGATCCCACATGCCATGGAGCAACTAAGCCCCTGCTCCACAACTACTGAGCCTGCGCTCTAGAGCCCACGAGCCACAACTGCTGAGCCCACATGCCACAACTACTGAGCCCACAAGCTGCAACTACTGAAGCTCGTGCACCTGGAGCCTGTGCTCCACAACAAGAGAAGCCACTGCAATGAGAAGCCTGTGCACTGCAATGAAGAGTAGCCCCCACTCACCACAACTACAGAAAGCCCGCGCACAGCAATGAAGACCCAACGCAGCTAAAAAGAAAAAAAGAAAAAAATTAATTAATGGGTCTAGCCATTAATTGACTTAGCCACTTTTTTAAAAAAAGAAACAAAGTAGAATAGAAAATATCAGAGGCCATCATTTGTACCGGATTCCAATGTAAAAAATATTTCATGTGAAAGTGATAGTGAAAAGATTTGAAAAACAGTGCCCTTGGAACTCCTGCCTGTGTGTGCTGGGCAACAAACACAAATACGTTAAAAAAAAACTGCATTATTTATAATAGCACAAAATTGGGGGTAGGGAGATATCCATTGATAGGAGAATGGACCAATACATGATAATGTTTACCTGCACAATGGAATATTACACAACAATGAAAATGAATGAACTATGTTTATGAATGAATCTTAGAAATGTAATGTTGAACAACAACAACAAAGCCAGTCCCAGAAAAATAAACAGTAATATAGAGCTCAAAAATCTCCACCAAACAATGTATTATTTAGATATATATGTGATAAATATATTTTTTAAAAGAAGAACAAGGTATATATCCATACAATGGAATATTATTCAGCCATAAAAAAGTACTGATACATGCTACAGTATGGATGAACCTTGGAAACCTTATGCTAAGTGAGAAAAACGATGCAAAAGGACATGTATTTTATGATACTTTTATATGAAATGTCCAGAGTAGGCAAATCCATAGTGACAGAAAGTAGATTAGTGGTTGTCAGGGACTGGGAGAAAGGAAAGATGGGAAATGACTGCCAGTGGGTACCAGCTTTCTTTTTGAGATGATGAAATGTTTCTTAGTGCTGATGGTTGCACAGTTTTGTGAATATACTAAAAATCATTGACTCGTACATTTTAAAAGGATGAATTTCATGGTATGTGAATGGTATCTTAATTTAAATTTTTTTTTGAAGAAGAACAAGGGACTGATTAAAAATATATATTCAGGGTATTGTTTACTTCTGGGAGTAAGGCAGAGGGATGGGTTGGAGGAAAATAGAAGTAAATGTTGCAGTACGTATAAAGTTCTAGTTCTTAAGTTACTTAATGGGTGTTTCCTTTATGTTTCATTACATGTGTGTTACATATATTTTTGTACATATAAAATGTAATAGGAAACTTAAAAGAAATACAAATATTAAATGAAGTAGCATTCAAGGCAGATGACTGCCTTGTGAGAAATGCTCCTTGAATTGGGAGTCCAGAGTTCTGGGTCTGTGCCTTGGCCTGACTCTGGATGGAGCTGTTCTGACCTCTGCTGGCTGGGAGGTGAAGGGCAGCTGGGGGCTGCTGGCTGCAGGGCCGGAACGGAATATGGCGTGAACCGACAGAGCAAGCATGGTCCTGGCCCCTAGACAGTGTGCAGGGGGTTAGGCCGCTGCCAGTCTCACCCCACTAAGAAAGAGCAAGCAGCCTTGGGCTTTCGTGTTTCGAGTTTCATTCCCCTCTCCTCTCTGGCTCTTTACCACACTCCTTTAATTAAGCGCAGGAATGAGGTGTGTGTAACTGCACCGAAATCCATCCCTGGGAGGGACCAACCGGCCCTGCCCTCTGCCTCCATCCAGGGGCCACTGACCCCAGAGACCAGGGCCTTGAGCTCATGAGCAGAAGTCTCAGGCCCCTTCTGGGGAAGGAGAGGTCAGGGCGCCGATGCTCAGAGAGCATGTCTCCGTGCTCCCTTTGTTTAATCAAACCACCTATCTGGAGGATTATGAACTAAAGTCTATAGGAAGAGTTGACCTGGGCACTTTGGAGGTGAGAGCGTGCGGGGTACCTTGATGGAGAGCTGTCAGCATTTCAGGGTTTACTCTAAAGAGTCCAGGAAACAGCAGGCCTTCCTCCCCAACCCCTGGCTGGACTACGGGGGCATTGGCTTACCTGCCCCATTTAATCTGATAGAAAGAAGAACTTCCACCAGTGGGTCTCGGTTGTAGGGAACCAGGCCAGGAAGTCCCAGACGTCTTAATGAGCTAGAGATGGCCACGTCTCTAGGTGGCCCAGAGAGGAGGACACAGGTGAGGTGATCTCCCAAGCCCTTGGGGTTTTATAGCTTTAGCACCAGAGAGGCAGCCGGGCAGAGGCGTTCCTGAGCTGCGTTGGGATCCAGACTGTGCCGCTCGCTACCGTGAGTGTCCTTTCACCTCCTTAAGCTCAGTCTTTTCACCTGCAAAATGGGTCAGTCACAGTGCCTGCTGGTTGAACTGATTCTGTCGTAATTGAACTCATGCATGCAGAGCACTCCGTAAGGAGTCTATAAATGTCAGCTGCTTTGGCTTTGTTGTCCGACCTCACACCGTGTGGAGAGAGCTCAGAGTCGGGGTGGGAATCCGACTGGGGCCCTCGCCGGGCTGAGGGTTAGAGTGGGGAGTCTCCTACCCAGAGAGTCATTTCCCTCCCTCGTCCCCAGACGCCATGGAGGTGGTGCTGCTCTTCCTGTGTGGCCTGCTGGCCCCGGCGGTCCTGGCCAATGGTAAGTACCCCTTTCTGGTGGAAGGTCCAGGCCCTTTGGGACACTAGGGTTGGGGAGGCTCTCAGATTCTACACGTCTGACCAGCTGTCCCGCCTTTAGTCAGCAAAGAAAGTCCTGGAAGGCAGCAGCTAACACAGCCCCTATTCCAGCCTGCCCACCTCTCCCCACGGGCTCCAGCCCTCAAGCCCACCAGGTCCCTGTAGACTTTTAACCTGAACTTTGGGAGTCAGACTTGCACCTCAGTCTCTAGATTGTGCAAGTCACATGTCCTAACGTGGTCTCGGTTTCCCCACCTATAACAAGAGGAGAATAGACCCTGCCTTTTGATGATGACGTAAGATAAAAAGGAGCAATAAATGTGGATGCTGTGAATGCAGACTCTGATTGGTGCTCTGAGCTGCACCTGCCTTTGGCTTCCAGGCTGGCCCTGGCGGGCAGGCCCACCCTTCCGTGCTTCTCTGGGCATCTCTGCTTCATGGGCCCTGTTTCCCAGGAATTCCTTTGTGGGGAGTGAGGCCTGTAAGACAAGGTAGGATATTTGGGAATCAGGATGTGTAGCTGTCTCCCTCTTGTCCACACCTGTTTGTTTTTCTAGCAGCTGAGCAGGAGAAAGAAAAGGACCCTTTTCATTACGGTGAGCAGGGACGGCGACCCTGGGTGGGGAAGGGGAGGCACAGCCCCATCCAGGGGAGGGATGGACACGCTCTTCCTGGCCCTTCCCCTCTTCCATCTCTCACTCTTGTTCCGTTGGCAGACTACCAGACCCTGAGGATCGGGGGATTGGTGTTTGCTGTGGTCCTCTTCTCGGTGGGGATCCTGCTTATCCTAAGTAAGTTTGTTTGTTCCTTTGTTCACTCTAAGGGCGACGTCTGCGGCTGTGAAGTGAGTGGCGAACAGTGTAAGAGACTGGCGGTTCTCTTTCCTGGAGAGGGAAGGAGCCTGTCTGTCTTCCTAGTTATCTCCAGGGCCTAGTACACTGCTGGGCACATAATAGGTGCTCAGTGAAACAGTGAAGAATGAACAAAATCAGTGCTCGATGAAAACAAGCACAGATACGAAGGGGCGGAGGTGGCTGTCCCGGTGCTGTACCCATCTGGGCGCGGGTGGGGGGGTCACAGGAGAGGGGACAGGGGCTGTCCTTAGAGTGCTCCGAGGGGCGTGCCCCTGCGTGTGTTTCCCCTCGTGAGCCTGGGCTGCACGCAGCTGTCTGCGTTTACGTGGTCAAGCTGACGGTGGTGCTGTAGCCATCCAAGCTGCTGACGGTTGAACCCTGGCCTCCGAAGAGCCCTGCTCCAACCAGGGATCGCCGCACGCAGCTGTGCAAACCGTGCAGTGCCCAGGAGTCGGGGCTGCTGTTCGCACAGTCCCACAGACTCACCGGGCAGCCCTGCTGTGGCTAAGCCAGGACATTGACCTTGGATGGTTTCTTTGCCTTTCAGGTCGCAGATGCAAGTGCAGTTTTAACCAGAAGCCGCGGTAAGGATGCCATGGCTGTGGACATCTGGGGTGATGACGCTAAGAGGGGACAGGGAGGGGCCTGTGGTGTGTGACCCCAAATGAGTGTGCTTTGGGATTCTTGTCTCAGAAACAGGCTGTGTGTGTTGGGTTAGAGGTAGAAGTTTTGAGGATTGTCAGGCAGCCTTTGGGGCAAAGGAGAGGTCAAAACATCAAGGGTTAGCCCATCCTTTTTTCTGATGTATGTGTGGGGTGGGGGAAGGGGGAGAAGATGCTGGATCCTTGTCCAGAGGCCCTTGAGTTGGGCTTGGGAGAAGGGAAACAGAGGGCCTCCGGACCTCTCCTGAGATCTGTCTCCTCTCTTCAGGACTTGTGACACTGCCCTGTGGTCACCTGCTCAGGAGGTTCTTTGAGCTTTGTGGAATCTTGGGCTTCCTTTCACCCACCCTCTACCTCCACCTAAGGGCACAACCCATTAGCCCACCATGGTGACCCAGGGCAGCGCTGACCTCAGGAGTCCAAAGTCTGTGGCAGGACACAACCCGATGCCCCATGCAGCCCTAGGCCATCCCTTCCCAGTACTTAGCTCTCTCAGGGACCGACATTGAAGGGTGCCTGTAAGTTCCCCTGACTACATCCCCTTTGGCCCTGGCCTCCCCCGCCCCATGAGCCCCATGGTGGAGAATGATCCACCATGACTTGGAGGAGACGGATCCCAGGGCCCTGGAGAGTGAGGGCAAGGTGAGTGGCGATGCTCTCTGGGTTTACCCTGGAGACGTCTGACGGGCTTGTCTTTCATCCTCTTGCAGGGCTCCAGGGGACGAGG
Organism: Balaenoptera ricei; assembly: GCF_028023285.1. NCBI lineage: Eukaryota > Metazoa > Chordata > Mammalia > Artiodactyla > Balaenopteridae > Balaenoptera > Balaenoptera ricei. The sequence continues at coordinate 14,536,704 of NC_082646.1, forward strand.
AGGCCCAGGTGGAGAACCTCGTCACTGCAAATGGTAAGTGTCAGGCCCACCCGCCCAGGTGGGATGGAGGGAATGGACAAGGGTTCTCCTACAGCTTGAGGGTGGGGGACGGTTGCCAGGTGCCGTCGTCTCTTGAGAGCTGGCCGGTCAGACGTGCTCCCATAGTGCCAGAGTGGGGGGTCCCCAGGGCCTCTGCTCTGCATCACTCCCTCACCTCCACCAACAGGCTGCTGCTCCTGACGGCTGCTATTTACAGGGAATCCACTTAGTGTTTGGCATGATACAAAGTGCTTCACTTCTCATTTAATGGGCGCACAGCCCCATGAGGTAGGCATCACTCTGCACATTTTACAACCAAGGGACTCAGAAAAGTTAAGGAACGTGCCAGGTTCTCTAACAAGCGAATAACAGGACAAGGATCTGCCCCAGGTCTGTCTGACTCGAAATCCACATGAGTCACCTTTGCGGTTCGGGTCAGGCTCCCCCAGAGACAGGCACAGTCACGGCTGCTGCAGGGGGTGGCCCGCTGGGGTGAGGGGTTCATTCACTACCCTCCATTCTGGTTCTCTTTCCAGCAACGGAGCCCCAGAAAGCAGAGAACTGAAGTGCAGCCCTCAGGCACAAAGGTGAGATGCTGTCTACCTGCATCCTCCTGTCACCATCACTGTTCTGACTGAAGTCTGGCCGAGGAGTCATCAGGGAAGAATTGGGCTAGCTTTTGCAACGCGCACAGCTTTCACTATGAGCTGTGCTCAGACGAGGCTCGTGTCTGAAGAGTGATGAGACAGACGGATTGAAACCTCCCAGGTGTACCACACACACACACAGAATGAGCAGTCGGGAAATAGAGCTTCCATACAAGCCAGCGGTCAAGTTGATAGGGGGCCATCCTAGCTACCACGTGGGCATGACTTGGGAGAGAATTAGAGTCAGTGAAATACTCCTAATATCAAAGTAGCATAAAGACAATGGCTTTCAGTGATGATTCAGAGAGTACCTTCAGGCCGCTTTTTAAAGTTAACATTTTATTTTTAAACTTTCCAACCCTACACAAAAGTAGGGAGAATAGTATATGACCCCCCCCACCGCCCCACACCAGCATTATCAGTTGACGTTTAGGGGCACTGTTTTTCGTTCTATTTAGTATCCATTTCCATTGTTCATTATATCAACAGTAATGCAGGAAAGTAATAACTTAAATGCTTTACAGTTTTCAAAATGCTGCCACAAACACAAACTCACTCAAGCCTGCCAGAAGATGTAAGAAGGACAGGTAGGGTTTAGCCCCATTTTAAAGATGAAGAAACTGAGGTCAGAGAGAGTAGCCATACATATAGTAAGTAACAGGCTGGAACTCGAGCTCAGGGCTTTGTAGTTGAGTGCTGCATTTCACTACACCCCTCTGCTCCTGCCCGTCTCCCTTTATGACATACCCTGGCATATACTGGGGCGTGGCGGGGATCAGTCTTCTATCAGCTCACTTCTGCCTTCTTTTCCACACAAATAAGGGATATACTTTATCCTAAATCGTAAGTTAAAGGAGATTTCTGGATGTAAAATGCCTGATACACCAGCTTTTACCGTCATGGTAATAACACAGGGTACTTGTGGAGCATTTGAATTCTTTCCTAAGGGTGGGCAGAGCGGGGCTCATTACCTCCTATCTTCTAGCTGGGCCTCGGGAAGGTTAAGGATGCCTCAGTTTGACGTGGCCATAGATCCAATCCAGGAGGCAGGCATCCCAGCTGCAGCTCGGTGTTCTGTCTATGTCGTGGCAGCTGGCAGCTCGGAATCTGGGGAGCAGTGTGGGAAGGCTCCAGGGAGGGAGTCTTGAGCCAGCAGTTGTCTTTTTTTTTTTTTTTAACTAGAACTTCCTCGGAAACCCTGTTTTCCTGAGTCTCAGGGCTGTGAGCAATTCTTGGAGGTGTCCTGAGATAGAAACCCCGGGTTTAACAATTTCCTTTCCACATCTCCCAGGTTCCATCCCCCTGAGAGAGCCCCTCTCCTGAGCTCCACGCCCTCCTCCACCTTCATCTCTTGGCCCTGCTTCTCAGGCTCGTCCTCCTTGATTTACTGAGAACAAGGCACTTAGAGTGGGTCTCATCGTGGGAGCTTCCGTGGGCAGAGGGTCTGTCCTAATTAATGTCTGGGAGAAAAGCAGGTAAAGAGTTTTGAAAGGAAGCCAGAGTTTCGTTTTAATTTAAATTCTCTCTCACTTCAACCTCCAGAACCTGAAGGCAGCTGCTTGAACCTTTAGATGCAAATGCTGATGCTTAAGAAAACCGGCCACTTCAGCAACAGATCTTTCCCCAGGAGAAGCCAAGAACTTGTGTGTCCCCCGCCCTCTCCCCAACCCCTCGACACCTGTCCTCAACTTAACGATGCAACCCCTGCCCCTCTGCAGCCTGTGGTCTCGTCCACCTCCTGTGACGTGTGTCTGTGTGTGTGTGTGTGTGTGTGTGTCTGATAACTGTGGTCTTCGTGGCTGCTTGTTCGTGGATGACACTGTATTTTAGTGAACCTGGCCCCACTTTCCTGGGCAGGAGCTCAGCCATGTGGCTGTCAGCTCGTCTCTGCTCTCCATGGCCCCATCACCTTCCACTCCTGGGAGTCTGCTTTGTCCCTAAGAGACCAGTTCCTTCTCTTGATTTAGGGGTGGATGGAGGGGTTGGGCACGGGCGGGAGTCTCTGATTGGCTTGGGACTTGGGAAGGTTTACATCACCTTCGTGATCCTTCTACATGGCCCGTCTTCACTCCTTTTATAAGAACCTTGCTTCCACATTTGTCCCTGGACCAGCTCTGTTCTGAGGTCCCTTGGCAGTGGGAGGTTCCCAGCAAGGAGCTGATGAGCCCACTTTGCCCTCGGGCAGCTACACCCCTTCCCTGGTGCCCATCTGCCCCACCTCACTCTGCCCCTGGGGAACGTGCCTCTTGCATATCTTCTCAGCAATAACCCCGTGGGCTCTGGAACCCTACCCCCTTCTCCAGCCTTCCCTGCTCCCAAGACGCCCAGCTCTAGCCCAGCTCGTCTGGACTCAGACTCCTGTCCCTGACCTGGGGCTCTGGCAGGTGATGGCTGAAGGGGTGCATTCAGCTGGGGCCAGTGCTCTGGGGAGGGGCAGCTGGGAGAGCAGGGGTCCTTTGCTTCTCTGTCCACATCCCATTGGCCAGGCAGCAGCGGGGGCGCCTGCACCCTCTGCTCGCCTGTCACTGGCCAGAACGGCAAGTGCAGCGGCTGTGCTGCGGGTTAGGGACCCGGCAGGGCTCCACGCAGCCCTGCTGCAGGGGGAACGGCACGAGGTCGAAGCTGGTGAAGAGAGTGGAAAATCAGACCCCGCCCCTCCCACTCATCGTGTTCTCGTGGAAACTAACCAAACCGTGCCGCTGTGACCAGGACTGCTGTTCTCTGTGTCGTGATCTCTCCTCAACAACGACGAAAGGAATAAAATACCACTTGTTTCCTAGTGGCTCTGAGGTGCTTTCCTTTCTGTGAAAGAACCTGAATATTTGTAGGGCCTGTGGTGCTTGAAGGGCTAAAGGGACCGTGTCCTTGGTCAGAAGGAGGAGGTGACAGCTGCAGGGCCAGCCGGGAGGTGTTTTATTTCCGGGGATGTGTTTATTTCTGCTGCTTGACCACTTAGCTCCTCCCCTGCTTCTCCTCGTGCCTCCCCTTCCTCTCCCCTCCTTTACCCGCACCCCTCCTCCTCACGCCTTCCTCCTCCTGCTTCCACCCCTGGTCAGTGGGTTCAGGCTCCACCCCATAGCTGGACCTGTGCCTCCCACATGCCCTGGAGAGAAGGGAATCACGATGGCTTGACCGAGGGCTTGCTGGCCTGGAAGGAAAAGTTCTCACCTGTCCCTTTGGTCAAGTCTGGGGCCACTACCTAAGGACTTGACAAAGAGGAGTGTGGGTAGGTTACTTGGGTTATGATCAAAGCCCTTTTACCCTTTCATCTTTCTCTAAACCCAAGTACCCCCTCCTCTGTGAAGCCTTCTTGGACTTAAAGTAGATGAGTCCCTTCTTTCTGTGCTCCAGTCACACTGGTTCCTGCCTTTATCTTCATGCTGAATGCTCTGTGCCTTGGATCCCAACTGCAGAGGCCCGTTGGGTAATGTCCATCTGGTAGTGACAAAACAGATGGGGGGCATAGGGCAAAGACATTCCAATTCAGCTTTTTAAAAAGTACTGTTGGGCAAACAAATACAGCTGTGAGCTGATTCCCTTGGAGGATGCCCATGTGTGGCCCCCACCTCTATGTGTTTTATGTGTCTATCTTGAGACCCAAATCCTAGAGGGCAAGGGCTATGTCTTGTTCTGACCTAAGAATGCCTGCAACACCTTACGTTCTCAAAAAAGTCTTCATAGGGTCTGCCTCGATTCTTTGAGTTGTTTGGAGCTGCAGACCCACAAGGCATGGGTCCTGAGGGACTTGGGGGTCCAGTCACTCGCCCCTGGCTACCCCTGGGACATCCGTGTTGCCTGTCCTCCTTCTCCACTGCTTGTGCCCTCAGTCCCCCAGGTCCTTGAAAAGACTGAGGCTTATAGTTGAGATCAAGCTCAGCATTGTCAACCCAGAGATCATGGTGGTTAAAACATCTCTGGTCATGCTTAAACTTTGGGAATAAGCTAATGACCCCCCCCCAATCATGGAACACTCACTATGTGTCATGGAATTTGTAGGCTTTGCAGCAATTTCAGAGGAAGGCTGGATGAAGATCCTTAGAGGCTCCAGGTACACAAAAGTTGGTGGGTACCTCCCCACATTCATTTGAAAAGAAAACATTAAACTACAAAAATAAGTGTAAGGAAGTCCAGCGGGGAGGTTCTGATTTTTCTCATAATAATTATGTTAATAATAGAGAATGGTAGTTCTCATCTCTAGCATAGATAGAAAATGGTTATCCCTACTCTGGCAGACTCTGAGAACCTACCTATTTTTCCTCCTGGTAATCCAGCATGATCTCTGAGCTAGATATTCACATTTTAGATTCTCTCTGATAAATTTGTGACTGGTCTAGGGCCACACGGCTGGCAGGTAGAGGAGCTAGGAGTTGAGCCCAGGCTGTCTGTCTCCAGAGTTCTTTATAGTACACATGTGGCCTGGCTTCCTTCTTCAGGAGGCTGATATCCAGATAGAGGAAGAGGATCATCTGGGCTGGTGAGGCTGCTTCTGGAGCCTGGCGGTCCCTTCAGGGCATAAACTAGCTGAACTGTGCTCTGAGGAGAGTCCTGTGAGAGGTGAGTGGTCTGGAAACAAGACACGTAAAGAACAGTCAAAGAAACTGATGATCAAAATAATAACAATAATGAATAAATGAATGCAGCTAACATTTTTCAAGCACTTACTATGTGCCAAACACTGGGCTGAGGTCTTCACGTATACCAACTCATTCAGAACTCACAACTCTGTATGATGGAATCCCTATTTTACAGATGAGGAAACTGAGGCTTGGTGGATCTTGCCTGAGTTTGCACTGCTGGTGGCAAAGCCAGGGTCTAGCCCAGGCCCATCAAGCTCCAAGCCAGTGCCACTGACCCTCTGCCACAGAGGAGAGGACCCAGGCCCATCAGGTGGACGTGAGCAGGAGGTAAAACTTGGCCTATTGTGAGTGAGTGCTTAGTTCCCAGGCTATGGTGATCCAAAACTGGAGTGAGCTCCCGGTCACTGGAAGTGTTCAAGGTGAGGGAAAATAACCAGCAGATGGGATCCCCTAGGCAACATGGACTCTGAGAACCCACCCAGAATGACCTAAGTGTCCGGGCCTGAATTGCCGACCCCCTCACCTCCCAGCCAATGGATGAACTGCCTCTTCCTCTTTGGTCTAGCACTGCAGGGCCAGGGCAGAAGAATCCAGAATCCAGGCATGGATCACTGCTTAATGTGTGTCTTCCTTCTGGACCAGCACTCCATGCAGGCAGGACCGCGTCTGTCCACTCAGCCTCTAGGCACGCAACTTATATTTGTGATTTGGTTGAATATAGCAAATGTAACTCGGTTGAACGGGAAAGCTGTCGTGCTGGGCCAGTTCCCAGGAGGGTCTCAGACAGAGATCTCAGGTGTCCTGCACACTTCACCTCCCGGCTTCTCCCCCTACTCCCCACCTCCCCATGAATTCCACGCCAAAGATTTTCAAGTCTATTTGCATGAGCTCTTTGTGCTACTTAACACCACATAAAAAAAGGTCAGTCTGCCTTCTGGGTCCCCCTGGGCTGTGGCCCTCCCCATCCCTTTTTTTTTTTTGCACGTTGTGCATAGGAACTTGCCAAATTGTTCTTGGAAGAGAGCCAGAGGCACAGTGCAAGCAGCAGGGAGAGAGGGGTGGGTGAGGGGGGTGCCAGGCTGAAGCACACCCCAAGGTCACCGGGCTCCTTCTCTTCTTGTGGGGAGGAGGGTTCTGCCCTCCCCAGGATCGTGGGCTGGCAGGGGTGGCTGGCAGAGCCCGGGTGGGAGAGCTGTCCAGCTCTGTCTGGTTCACCCAACCTTGTCCCTGGTTGTTCTGCCTCACCCTGGGCCCAGAGAGAGTGAGACAGATGGTGGGGGGTAGGTCAGGTGTGTTTGCCTGAGCCAGGGGAGGAGCCTTGGAAATACCTATCTCTAGGCCACAGAGAGGGAGAGCGGCCACCTCTCACCATTAATGTGATTCATTGCTGTCACAGTCGAACTCCAAGGGGCCAGAATCAGCCAGCTCAAGCCAACCGGCTGCTGATTTTATGGAACCAGCCCCAGCCCCAGCCCCAGCCCCGTGCCTGGTTGCACAATAGTGGGGCACTTTCCAAGGCAGGGATCGCAGAGCAGGTGATGGCGCGATCAGGTATCCTGAAGGACTTGGGGTGTTAGGGGCTGCCAGGTGGTGGCCCCCCTGCACCATCCAGAAGAGTGGGTTCCTGCCTCCCAGCCAGGCTTGGAGGTGGCCTGGTGGAACAGAAAGAGGCTCAGGACATTCCCTCGTGTTCCCTCTAGCTGTGTGATCTGGGGCAGACCCCAGTATCTTTGTCAGTTTCCTTCTCTGCAAAATGAAGTCCTTCCTAGCCACGGGGTAAGCTGGGCTCCTGTGTAACCCTGAGAGCCTTGGTTTCCTCAACTGTCCAATGGGCCTATCAATATCTTTCCTGGTACCTCACAGGGTCAGAGTGACACAATGGACATAAAAACACTGAAAATTTTACATGTAGAGATTATGTTATTGTCGACAATAACACGCAACCTAAAAGTTGAGAATTATGTGTTATTCGGGGGTATTACTGAGGACTATGGTCTGGGAGACAGCCTCTCAGATAGCTCTGCGGAACTCTTCCAAAGAGGTAAGGGAGAAGCCAGGATATATAGGAGTTTTTAACTGAAAAACAAACTAACAAAAAAATCCATGTACAGCTAAACATGAAAAGATTACTACTAATCACAAAAACCAGGCATCCCAAGTTAAGGATTTTAGTGCCTTTCTATGTATGGGGAGACGACGCATGAGTCTGGGCTCATCGACATTATTCCTTTGATATTCATCTTAACTGCCTAGGGCCAGTATCCTGTTTTTCTTCACCCTATATTCCCCTCAGGGTGCACTGTCACCGGCAGTGGCCGATGGTTTGACGGTGGGCGACATTCATTGTTTACTAAAATATGGCAGGCAACATTTTTTTGTCCACGTTGTTAATATTTATATTACCATCCAGTTCCTTATGTGCTCTTTCTTTGATAGCAGAGTTCCCCTTCTGTCTTTTAGACTGGGGTTCAAGTTTTGACTCGTCCACACACCATGGGAGATTCCTCTTCTGTAAGATGGGTATCACAAAACTTGCTTGACTAAGTCGTTGGACGGAACGAAGCAGATCAAACAGGCAAGAGTTCTTTGGAACAATCAAGAACCATAAAATGGAACGAAGCAGATCAAACAGGCAAGAGTTCTTTGGAACAATCAAGAACCATAAAATGGATGGAATTGTTATCAAGTGAGCAGAGATGGGCACCAGACTCAGTGAAGACAGACATTTAACAGACCTCATGATCTGTGTCCTCGAAAAAGCCAGAATAGACTTGGTAGTCTTGTGAAATAAACGCCAAAGATGATTACAAAGCCAGATGTGAGCCATTTGGGCCATGTCAGTGGAATCCAGACTGTCATGGAGGAAGGGCAGGAGAAGCAAGGGGTAGGCTTGATCCTGGATGTCTTCCTGGAGGTATTGAGTCAGGACCTGCTTTTCAGAGGTAAGGAGGGATGTGGTTACTGGAAGGAGAAGGGCTGCAGCTAGAGAGAAACAGCCTCCGTTCTAGTTCAAGCCCAGACGTGACTTCTTAGAAAAGTCAAGAATGCATTTCTCTCCAGGGTATTCACTGTGGGAGAAGTGGGTCAAACGGGTTTGCCCTTGTCACCAGCTGTAGAAACAGAAGAGGACGTCCCCATCTCCTGCCTGCTCAGGGAGCAGAAAGACCTGGGCGACCTTGACTCTGAGTACATTGCCCTTTGGCAGCTCCCAGGACCTGTGTGCCCCATGGCTTGCGCCATCCTTGAAGCCAACAATTAAGGAATGGACCCTCCAGGGCCCACCCCCTCCCAGCCCTGCCTTATAAGACCCCAGGGACCCTGGCATCCACAGTCACAGCAGGAGACAGGAGCCAGCGTTCCTTGGGGTTCGGGACATCTGGGCAACACAGATGGGACCTGAGAGTCACCACCTTCCCTGATGAGTGACCACGCATGCCATGCAGCTGAAGACGGACCTGAGCCGGGGATCGGGGCTTTCTAGGGGCTTCTGGCTTCTCTCCAGCTGTGAGCCAACACCAGGAGGACTGGCTGGGGGCCTGGAGTCCAAGGCTGTGCCCTCTGCTGTGCAGGCCCCCACACCCAGGGCAGGTGGATCTGGAGGATCCCGTCTCAAGGAGACTGGTGATGAGGGCCTATGCCTCATTGCTGGCTCTTGAGCACCAGGGAGACAAAGCTCAGCCGACATCCCAGTCTGTTAACTCCCTACCCCACCAGCCCAACCATGACCACCCCAGACGGTTGCCCAAGGCTGAGGAGTCGGGAGACAAAGGAGGCCTGCTGGGGGGAGACAGGAGAGGCTGAGGCCCGGCAACTGAGGACACTGTGCCTCTGGACAGGCAGCACTGAAGGAGGGGTCTGGAAGCTGGGACTGCCTCTCCACGCCTCCCAAATTGCTCCTTGATTTCTGGGTCTTGGGGAAGACAGCAGAGCGTGCCCCTCTTTGGCTCTAGCCTGGAACGACAGACAAAGGAGGAGGGGTTGGGGGTCTTTGCCTTGTGGTCTTTGCAGGATGGAAGAGCAGTGCTCCCACCCCAGTTGCCCCCATATCCCAGAAAAGACTGGAAGAACAAGAGGTAGGGCCAGATGCCAGCAGGGAACAGCCATTGTGCATGGGGTTTCGGGGGAGGAAGGGAAGGCTGGGGATGCCGGCTGGGTGGTTGGCTGGCAGAGATCATGCTGAGGGTCAGGGACAGAAAGGTGCGCCAAGAGCCTGCTTTAAAGATCACCCCACTGGCGACTGAGCCCAGGGAAGGGATTACCGCGAGTGTCCTTGTCTCCTGGAGGGCCAGCTCAGGGTGAGGGTAGTGAAGCTGGCACTTATTAGGACCCTCTTGGCCAGGCCTTCTACCTACGTCACATCTATTCCTGCGACAGCCCTGCAAGGTAGGTGCTATCATCCCATTTTATAGACGGGAGGAGAGGACTCGGAGAGGTAACCTTCCCCAGCATCACACAATCCGTAGCAAGGAGTCAGGACGCAACAGGATTTAAGCGTGGGTGCATCTGTCTGCAAGGGACCCCTGTGCTGCTCACAGAGATGCGTGGGGGGAGGCTTCCCGGGGCTTGTCTCCGGGGGATCGTGGCCATGATCCAGGTTGAAGGAGCCAGGGCCTCCCTGGAAGGCTATAGGGTGTCTCTGAGGTGGGGGGGGGGGGCTCCCTGTCCCCAGGGTCAGCCAGGCTGATGACCTCAGTCAGGACAAGGAAGGACCTGGGTGTGGGTGAGGTGAGAGGGGCAGGACCTCCTTGACTCTTAACATCTGGCTTCCCCTGAACGGACAAATTAACACTTTTATGAAAATTGCTGCAGGGCTCCAGGTGAAGCGCTGGAGGGGAACAGAGGGCCGGGGCCGGGGAACTCCCCAGCAAGGACTCTGGGGAAGCTGTCGGCTGGGGGTGGGGTGTGCTGGCCACTCGCTGTCTCCGTGGGGACAAACTAGTGCTTGCTACTTATTACAGGTGATTTCATGGGAAGAGGCTGCGTTAGGCAAGTTGTGGGTCTGTCTGTGCAGCTGGCAAAATTATTTCACCTCTGGAACTAATTCATTCATTTAACAAAACTAGGGATCCACTAAGTGCCAGGCCCTGTTCTAGGCACTGGGGATCTAGGAATGAACAGAACCAACAAAACTCCTTGCTCTCCTGGAGCTTAAGTTTTAGTTAGGAGAGAAATGAGAAGCAAGATAAGGAAAATATGTATTTAATCAGATATAATAAGTGCTACAAAAAAAACCCCAAATTTGAAATGTTGCAGAGTGGGTGTGTAAATATCAGGTGGGGATGCAAGGAAGGGTCTTTGGAGTCAGTCTTTGAAGAAAGACCTGAGAAAATTCAGCCAGGAAGTTCTCTGGAGGAAGAGTCTTCAGGAAGAGGGAATAGCCAGTGTGAAGGTCCTGAGGCAGGAGCATGTCTGGAGGATTAGAGGACCATAAAGGAGACCAGTATGGCTGGAGTGGAGAGAAGGGGCAGGGAAGTCATTGGAGACAAGGTCAGAGAGGTCAGACCTTTATCTAGAAGCCAGATAAAGACGGGCTTCTAGGACACAGAAAGGGCTTTGGCTTACACTCTGAGCCCTCAGAGGGAACCCTTAGTGAAGTGAGAGCGTTGGGTGGGATGACCTTGGAGGCCCTTTCTGGTTAGTCTATGATGCAGTGTCTCTGTTTGGGATGGAGATGTCTTTCTTCAGAGCGTTAGTGTCTGGGAGTGTGTGTGTGTGTGTGTATGTGTGTGTGATGGGGGTATTTCTGGCTGAGGTATCCACTCTTGAGACCACTGACATTTTTGGACTGGGAAACTAGACTGGGACTAAAGGCCCATCTAGCCCCGAGATTTAGGAACTTCTCCAAGTGCCCAGCCTGGGGAATGTCTGCTTGGCGCTTTGGGCCGTGAGCACGCAGGTTTCCACTTGGGAACAGGTGACTAGGCCTGGTCTTGTGAGAAGCTGGGTCCCTGGGCAGGTGGGCCTCATGGGGAAGGGACGAAGAGCCTGGAGGCAGGGCTGCCTGCTGGGGTGGGTGGCCCCCTGGGACAGATCTCAGCCCAGTCAGACAACCCCCTCCAGGCCTGCCTGTCTCTATTTCCAGAGTGTTTCCCAGCCCGGGCAGCTCTGAGGGGGTGTCATGGGTCACCCCCTCAGGGCAGGAAGCTTTGCTAAGGAGGGACCGAGTGGAGGGTGTCATCTGACCAGGGCCAAGGGTCAGTGTCTGGGGCCAGACTAGCACCCCCCAGACCCTGCTTTTCAGTGTCTGTGTTGGGATGGCCGAGCAGGGCGACCCACAAGGAAGGGACCTGAGGAAGATCCTGTGGTCCCAAGTGAGCCACACAGACGGCTTATTATTTTTTCTTTCTCTGTGGCCACTTATATATATATATATTTTTATTGGAGTATAGTTGCTTTACAATATTGTGTTAGTTTATACTGTATAGCAAAGTGAATCAGCTATACGTATACATATATCCCCTCTTTTTTGGATTTCCTTCCCATTTAGGTCACCACAGAGCATTGAGCAGAGTTCCCTGTGCTATACAGTAGGTTCCCATTGGCTGTCTATTTTATACATAGTATTAATAGTGTATACGTGTCAATCCCAGTCTCCCAGTTCATCCCACCCTCCCCCTTCCCCCTTGGTCAGAGTGCTTATTGCAGCCTTGCTCCAGGCCCTGTCAGGGGGCCTCAGTGGCCAGGGAACAGGGTCTTGGCTGAGCCAGGGTAGGGGCTGCTCTGCCTTCCCGCTCCCACTGTTGGCTCCTGGCTCCAGCTGGGAGGCTGGCCCTCCATACCTGCCTTCCCACTGGAAGTGCTGTCTTCTGTTCACCCCGCACTGTGGCACCAACTGGCAGCCCTCAGAGGCCTCACCAAGCTGCTGGTAGCTCCTGCTGGGCCGCTGGGCGGATCTGACATCATAGCCTCAGGTAAGTCACTGGGGGTTAAGTGGCGGGTCCCAGCTGAGGAAGGGTGGGTCACACGCCGGCTCCCGCTCCCAGCCCCAGCGGCTCCCCATCTCTGCCCAGGTCCCGGGGTGACACAGGAGGCTGCAGCTGGTGCCACGGGCCCCGGGCCATGGCCTGGAAACATTCCCTCCCCACCCAGGGCAGCTTCCAAGGACCTGCTGCAGTTCTGCCCAGTCCCAGGGGACTCCTAGCTTGAGAACAAGCCCTCAAGGCAGGATCATCAGGGCCAAGGCCTGACTGGGCTGGAGGAGTGAGGTGTCACTGAGTAAAGGCTCCGGGGGACCCACATGTGCCCCTGAGTGTCTCCCTCAGCTGCCTCAGGGGCAGGTGGAGAGCAAGGGCTCTGATTCCACTGGCTGTGGCCCCAGCCAGTGCCCTCCTGGCTCCTGGTGACCTTTGCAGGCACCTTGGGCTACGTGGAGGCTGCTGGCTGTGGCATCTCTCCCCAGTGCTCTGCCTTCCCGCTCCCACTGTTTGCTGTGGCTCACAGCTTCCCCCTTCCTCAGGTCACCTTGGAGGTCAGAGAATCTCCCCCACTCTCACGTGGATCCTGGCCCAGCCTGCCCCAGCAGGCAGGCAGGCAAGCCGGCAAGCAGGCAGGCAGGCACGAGATGAGGGCTCCCTTGCCCGTCCCTCCTCCCTGCCTTTGTCTCTTCCTGCCCGTGGGCTCGGCTGGGGTGTGGAGGGAGGGAGGGCCACTCTTCCCATCCAGGCCCTGGGTCACTAGCACCTCATAACTTTCTCTTCCACTGAGGACACAGCCAGCAGCTCCTGCCATGGACAGGTGGTACCTGGGTGAGTCCCCTGAACCCCACCCCCCCACCTTCTCAGACTCTGACACAGGTGTCCACCCCATCACTTTCAAGTGCACCCCCAGCTCCCCAGAAGTACGAGAAAAGCAGAAACGAGGAGAGGCAGGATTTGTAAACAAGGGCATCTCGGTATGGGTCCTGGGCGTGCCCTCATCTCTGCTCCCAGCATCTCTGAGCTGCAAGAGCTGGGAAGGCAACTTGTGCAACAGCCCCCTTTCTGTCTGTGTGTCCATCTGTCTGTGTGTCCATCTGCAAGAACTCTGAAGCCAGACTGCTGGGTTCAGAGCTTGGTTCCCCCACTTCGTAGCTGCCTGACCTCTGGCAAGTTATTTTACTTCTCTGTACCTCAGTTTCTTCATCTATAAAATGGGGATGATAATAATGCCTTCCTTGCCTCATAGAGTTGTTGTGATGATTAAATGAGTTAATTTTTGTAAAGTGTTTAGAACAGTGCCTTGCATATAGAGTTAAAAACGCAGCTATTGATTTGCTTTCCCTATTTCTCTTGTCTTCTATCATCTCCTATCTATCTACCTATCTATCCATCTATCATCTTCATCATCATCATCATCTGTCTATCATAGTCATTCATCAATCTATCGATCTATCTATCAACTTTCCACCTATTTTTATACTCCAGAAAGAATCCACAGTGGCTTACAAAGATAGACAAAATGTACTAAGATACCAAGATAATGTATAATAAGGAGGTACCAGTGTCTGTGTGGAGGGCCCCAGGAGTTTTGGGAGTACAGCCACGGGGGCTTTCTAGCCCTGGTTTTGTCCCTGACTGGGTGTTTCAGGCAAGTCCCTCAACCTCCCTGCCCTCAGTCTTCCTGGGCTGCCCAGTGGGGATCATGGTGCTGCCCTGGCCACCTTCAGGGTCATTGTGGAGTCAATGACCAGCTCAGTTTCTTTATCTGTGGAATGGAGCAAACGTGCATTCAGCAGGACAATGCATGCAAGAACTTGACACATGCTCAGCCCCTACCAAATGTTATCTCTGTTGTATTTTCGTGAATATTCATCACTTGGCCCTGAAAGCAGAAGAGCTGAATGGGTGTCTCGGCTCCTGGTCTGCAGGCCGTGACATTTCCTCTTTCCATCTCACCCTCATGTTCATTTTGCTGGAAGGTGGTTGGCTTTTCTGGGTCTGACAGCATATGACAGTAACAATAATGACACTTACTGCGTACCAGGCCCCCTGCCACACCCTTTACCTCATTATCTCACTTTCTCCTCATCACAACCCATTCTACGGATGAGGAGACTGAGGCACACAGAGGTTAAGTAACTTGACAGAGGCCATATACTTAGCAAGTGGAGGAGCCAGGAAGTGAACTCAAACCTTGATCCCCTGCCACTGCTCCAGGAAGATTAATAGATGGAGTCCTTTTGAAGGACTAACCCACCCCTGTTGGACACTGACTGCTGACCTTGGCCCTTTGGCTACAATTGAGCATCAGTCTCTCCTGGGAGCCAATTCGATTGATTAGAACTCAGCCAGGAATATGAGCATCCATGGAGTACCCAGCACTGCGGTCCCCAAGGTGAATAGGGCCACAGTAGGGGGGGAGGAGGCCTTGGAAGTGTGGGAAATTTCCTGATTCCTAAAGCTGAGGGTGTGGCTCTCAGTCTCCACTTTGCCTCTCACCGCTGTGTGCCCTTGAGCCAGGGCCCTACCCTCTCTGTGCCTCAGATGCCTCGTCTGTAAAATGGGGAAATAACACAAAGTGCAAGGAACTAATAGGAACGTGATTTGCAAATCATGAAAACAAGGCGCTCTCCCTGTGGCAGGGCTTGGTCCCTCCCGAGGGAGCCTACCGTGTAACAGTGGGAAACTGGCACGGAAGCTGTGCTTCACGGCTGGAGAAGGAAAGTGCCAGAGGCTGCAGGAGACGAGGGGTTGGTTAGGGATGACACTGAGCGAGCTGTGAGCTGTTAGATGCAGCCTGGCTGGATGAAGAAGATAACAGAGGAAAGGGCGTTCCCAGGCAGCGAAGGCCTGGAGGTGTGAACGTGCATGGGGGGCTCAGGTGGGCTGTGAGGCAGGAGGGGCCGGGTACCCCGGGACCACCGCAGAGGAGCCTCGAGTGCCAGACAAGACACATCAGCCGAAACAGCGATCTCCATAGCGGTGGGTGAGGTGGGCAGCTGCTAGGGTCAGGGGCTTCCATGGGACCCCCGACCTTGCCCCCTAGGCTGTAGTATACCCGGAATATATTTCGAAACTCCCACTTCCCCATTGTCACAGCCCCAGCCGTGACCTCTCCGGCTGGGGGAAGGACACCACGGCTGATCTGTCCCCGGCACTTCTCTCTGGAAATTTCCTTGGGGAGGGTTTGGAAAGCCGGCCAGCCCCTCCCTGCCCCTGCTGCCCCCGCACCTCCTCATGCCTCAGCAGGAGCCCCGCTATCCACGCCAGGGCCTTTCTTGTGACCAGGGTAAATATTACCTGGCACTGTTAATGTTTAATGCCCCCCCCATCCCTGGCCACCCCACAGCCAGGCACTGTCCCCGAAGCAGAGGCAGCGGGAAGAGGGCAGTGGGACGTGCCCGGTCTGCGGGGGGACATGGCAGGACTGTCGACAGATGATGGTGAGTGTGTGCGCGCGTGTGTGCGTGTGAAGCATTAGGTGCCTCGGACTATCTTTGGAGGGTGAGCAGGACCCCACTCTTCCGTCTCCTGGCACCCCTGCCTTCCAAGAGTACCCACCGCCCCTGCCTCATCCCGTGCCAACCTTCCCGCTAAGAAAATTTGCTTTTAAAAGAGGATCCCACCTTAACTCCAAAGAAATCTAGCTTGAATGGTGGAACCTTGGGTCCCAAGTAGGAGCTGCTGGGGGGTGGGGAGCAGTGAGCTTCCATCTTGACTTTCTGGCATGCATCTGTCCTGGTTCCATGTATCTTTGGGACTCTCTAAGCTCAGAGCAGGAGGCGGATGGGGGTCAGGCTGGCTGGGGCAGGAGTGGGCCCCTCTGCTCAGCCTTCTCAGGCTGGCTTTGGGGTGAGAGCCCCCAAGTTCAGGACACATGCCCAGAAGTTATCCTGCGAACGAGGGTGATCAGGCCTGGAATCCAGTGGGCCTTCTGTTGTCCGTGGTGGTCTTAGAGCCAGATCTAGAAAAGATGAGGGCTTTGGGTGAGGACTGGCCCATCCAATGGCTCAAGACGAGGTGGTCAGGGAGGAGACGGGTCCCTGGTATGCTGAGGGGAGCTGTGAGTTTGCTCATGGCTCTGACACTGATGCCCCATGTGACCTTGAACAAGACCTGAACCGAATCTGGGGAGACAACTTTGGAGGCCTTCTGCATGGTGACGGGTGCCTGGGCCCCCCATAGGCTCCCTTGGCCTCAGGCCCTACAGGTCCAGGAGCAGACCCCTTCTAGCCTGTTCTCTCCTGGCCTAGGGGGGTTGTACCGCCAGGACAGCTGGACTCACCGGGCCCCATGGCCCAGGGCACAGTTCAGCACAGCCTGGGAGGTGCCAACTGGTGCGTTCCTTTGACCTTGGGTACTGCTTCCCTAGTGCCAAGAAGGGGCTCAAGTAGGGCAGAGAAAAGGGGCCACCCCTAGCCGTGGCAGAAAAGCTCTGGCCAGGTGCCCTCCAGCTGCCCAACGGTGAGTACGCTTAGTTTACAGGGCCGGAAGCAGAGCCATATCTGCTCGGGGCTGGAGACTGGACTGAACCACTTGGCCTTGAAATGTCTCCTTCCTCCTGACCATGTGACAGGCAGCACAGCAAAGGGGTTAAGCACCCAGATGCTTAACAACCAATTGCCTGGGTTCATTCCCAGGTTGACCCTTTTCTAGCTGTGTGACTGTGGGTGAGTTGTTTTGCCCCTCTGTGCCTCCATCTTCTCATGGATTATATTGGAAGAATATTAATGCCTCATAGAGTTGTTACAATGGCTAAATAAGCTACTGCTTTGTTAGCCTCAGCCTGGCACATGGTAAGCACAATATATTAATGTTTCTGAAATAAATTTGCTTCCCCCTGAGGATAGCAACGTAGGAGAGAAGAATCTAGAAACATGGGTCCAAGACCCAGTTCCACCCCCAACTTTTATTGGGACTTTAGACAAGTCTTCAAACTGGGCCTCAGTTTCCTCCTTCTGTTCAGTGAACGTTAAGGTTCTATTTATTTATTTATTCATCCATTCACTTCACAAATGCTTGCTAAGTACCTTGTAGTTGATTAGTCATACGGAGAGAGGTTGCTGGTGAGTCTTACAGGAGATGCCTCTGTTGGCCTTTTCTTACTTTTGTATGAAGCAAGGAGAGGAAGGAACCAGCCCCTCCCAGAGGTGCCAGAGGCCTCCACAGGGATCGTGGGTCCCTGCTTTGGAGGCACGGTATTTGGTCCCAAGCCGATTTTCGGGAGCCATCTAGGGCAGTGGGGCAGTGGCGTTAGCAGACACAGCAGCCCCTGCTCCTGGATGTCTCTCCACCAGCCTCGCCTGGCCCCCTTGGACCCCTAGGGGTGCTGGGATGGGAAGGACGGGAGTTCCACTGTTCCTGTGGCTGAAGCACACCACGAGGTGACTCACCCCTCACCCACTTCTGGCTCTCTCCTCAGGTGGCAGCCCCAAGGAGGACGTGGACCCATTCTCCTATGGTGAGCCTGGTGGGCCCCTCCTCCCCACCCTTCCTGAGCGCCCCCCCCCCATGTAACCCCAGTTCCTGGCCTCTCCCAGCCCTGGGTTATGTGTCCCCACCTTCGCCAGTTACTGTAGGGCTGCTGCCAGGCTGGCTGCGGGGAGGGGTCTGGGATCACTCATCCCACTTCCTTGCCCTCTCCTCTCTCAGACTATGAGACTGTCCGCAACGGGGGCCTGATCTTCGCTGCCCTGGCCTTCATCGTGGGGCTTATCATCATCCTCAGTAAGTGGGGGCTTCGTGTGGGAAGTGGGGTGCTGATGGGGACACATCTCAAAGCCACTGAGCGCACTGGCTTCTCAGGTCGGGTTGGGGGGAAGAGCCCTCTCACCCCCTTCCCAGATCCCGGAAGGCGGAAGTGAGTTTCTCGGATCCCCTCCCCTCCCCCACGCAGGACGTGGAGACGGATGGCCACCTTGATGGAAAGAGGAGTCTTGGATGCCCCACTGCTTGGTCCTCAGACCACCCAGGAGGTTCCTTCCTCCTCCCGTGCGCCCTCCAGTGGATGCTGGGGGGAAGGCTGTGGAGATGGGAGAGCTGGCTTCCAGTGGCCCTGGGAAGCTCCAGTGCACGCGGAGCCAGGCCAAGGGAGGGAGCCAGCCTCCACTGGACACCCCCTCCCCCAGATCTGGACGCTTTCTTGGCTTGAGCTACATCTCGGCCCATTTAATCCTCTTGGCAACACTGAGGGATGGCCACCAATGTCACCATTTTGCAGATGAAAAACCAGACCCACCCTGATAGGGGCAGCAAGCTGCCTGAGGTTCCGTAGCTGAATCGGAAGCAGAGAGGGTTCAGCCGCAACCCCCCGCCCCCAACCCCCTGCCTGCTGCCGGAAGGCAACCGTGCCTGGCAGCCAGAGGCCTTAGGCACCCCTGTTAGTTTACCATGGATCCCCTACTCTCTGGGCCTCAGTTGGCTCATCTGTTAAATGGGGATGATCCCACTTGCCTCAGTAGGTTAGGGCTGGCAGCCAAAGACACAGCAGCCAAGAAAGCACTCAGAAGGCTCCAGCGTAGGCATGGGGTGTTCTAGGGGAGAAAAGGGCCCTGGCTCCAGCCCCAGCCCCAGCAGGCACACAGCAGGAGCTTAATAAATGCTCGTGGACTTGTTCAGGTGAAACCAGAAGAAACATACACAGAAACACACCAATGAAAAGAAGAGAGAGAATGTAGCTGATACACCTCCGTGTCCTGGGATTCTAACACATCCATGGGTGGTGGCCCCCCTCCTGACAGCTGCGCTTTGCAGACGTGGCCAGTCTCCCCGATATTCCTGGAGGCTCCCTGGTGGCAGTGTTGAGCACGTAGGAGGTGGAAGGCAGATGGGCAGGAGCAGGGGTCTTGGCTCTGGACTTCCTGCCATTCTTCTCCAAGAGTTTATTGAGCAGCTTGTGCACGCCCAGCACCACGCAGGGGGGCACCACCATGGCCCAGGCTCAGCACCACTCTCAGTGCCCTCACAGTCCCCCACGGAGCCACTGCAGTAAATGTTTGTTGACTGACCAGTTGACTGACTTGGGCTTCTGAATGCTTATGGTGCAGCCCTATATATAGAGAGAGACAGTCAACTGTGGCCTCCAAGGCAGACACCAAGCGGTACAGGCAGGTGGGAGGGAGGAGGGAATACAGAGCTGAGTCCTCCAGGGCAGAGAGGGTCTCCTTGGAAAACTAACCTCCTTTCTCTCTTTAAGGCAGACGATTCCGCTGCGGGGGCAGGAAGAAGCACCGGTGAGTGCCTGCCTGGGTGACTGATGGGGTGGGCGGGGCAGGGGCGGGAGGAGCAGGTCGAGGAGTTCGGTTACTGAGGCCTGTGAGGAGGGTCTACAACTTCAGGGGCCCCTGAACTCACTGCCCCCCCCCCCACAACTTACCTGTCTGCTTTCCTCCATCCCAGGCAAGTTCACGAAGACGAGCTATAATGAGAGGTAGGTTTGCGAGGGGCGGGCAAGGGTGGTGGCCCGGGATGGCTGTGGATAATAAGGAAGAGGTGGGGATGAGCTGGGAAGGACTTCAGGGTCTTTCATCCATCAGCCAGGCGTCTGTCACCCTCATGTGTTTTTAAACGATGGCCAAGTGCCTGGCGTGGCATGTGTAGCCAAGGGAGGCTGCCGAGACACGCCAGAGAGAGGTAAGATGAATAAGGAACGAAATGAGAGTCCCGACCTCTGCCCCCTCACAGCCCCAATCCTGTCTTTGTCTTTGCAGAGCCAGCCGTGTCCACCATTGCACCGGGGCCGCTTGGGAAGCCCTCCCTGAGCTATAGGTCTTTGCCCCCGGGACTGCCAGGCCCTCGGGCTGAAGGAAGCCCCGAGTTCTGCATGACCCCTGGGTGGGCATAGCCTCCTCCCACCCCGTGCTAATAATAAAGCCGGCCTCAGAGACGGCTCCTTCCCTGGCCTGCCTCCCTCCCTCCTTCTCTCCTGTAACTGCCACCATCCTCTCCTCCAAGTCGGAGTCAATACAGCCCGGTCCCTTGTTTTTCAATTATTCGCTCAGGTGCCCATGCCTACTTAAGCAAGAAGTTCAGTATCATCCCCTCTAGGACTTTCCTAGCGATGCCAAGGACCCCAGGGACAGAGGGCTCAGCCTGCCTTCCAAATGCCAGGCAAAGAGAAAGCCAGGCAGGCGAAGGTCACAGGTTCAAAGCCGCTGGGTCTGTTGGAGCTGCCTGGTCATCGTCCCAGGCCCTGGGTGGGGCTGTTGGAGCTCTCCAGTGGGAGAAGCTGCAGCCATGCCCTGGGCTGCCAGCGTTGTAGCTGTTTGTGGCCATATTATGTGCTCTGCCATTTCCCCAGGTGCACCAACGTGCCAGGATGGGTGGGTCTAGGGGTCCAGGCGGGGGCCTCAACACACGCTCTCTTCCTATCCCCTTCCTGACCCTGGTGCTAAGCTCCGGCCACCCCCTTTCCACTCGTGGGGCCAGGGGGCCTCAGCTGGACCTAAGCTCATCCGCCTATTTGGGTGCTGACTTGGTTAACCCCAGGGCCAGGGGCCAGAAAGTGGACAGTGAGGGTGGGCCCCTTGTTAACCGTTTCCTCCAGCCCCCTGTCCATTCTGGCAGGCACTCACCCAGGACAACTTCAACACAGGATGGTGTCAGGCTGGCCCTGCCGCCAGTGCCTGACTTCCTGATGCCTGTGGCCCCCTGGCAGCCCAGCACCCTGCTCCCCTCAGGCAGTTTCTGCCCCCTGGCAGGAGCCCCTCTTCCCTCTCTCTCCCTTCCCTGCAGAGGCCTCTGCGAGAGGCTGGATGGGATGGTGGGATCATGGCACCACCTAGTGTCCAGTTTACTCATCTGGGTCTGGGAGCAGCCAGGGAAGGAGGCGGGCCTGGCCTGGGAATCCGAGACTGCAGCAAGTTAGCAGAGTTTAAAACGAACAGGGAGGGCGTGTTTGGGGACCAGAGGCAGGGTAGGCAGCATTCTGCTTGAGAATTGAGCTCTTTGTCTTAATCCACTGCTGCCTGGACCACCAACCCTCACAGACTCACAGAATGCTTGAGCACCAAAGGCCCCTAGAGAGCAAAATAAACAATCCTCAATTTTCAGCAAGGGAAACTGAGGTCCCGAGAAAGGCAGTGACTTGTCCAGGTGACACTGCCAGCCTGTGTCGGAGCCAGAGCTACAACCCAGGTCTCTGGCCCCCCCATTTCAGAGTCCTTCTCACTGACCCCGTGGTCTGGGAGGAGAAGCTCCAGGGAGACACAGAGGGGAAAGCCTGATTCTTACAACTCAGAGCCAAGGTCTTTGTGACACCCTGCTCCGAATGTGGGCTCACCCATGACAAATAAATCCTGAGAGGCCAAACCCCTAAATAGAATTCAGTATTTCCATACACAAGACACTGGAGCCATCCACGACAGTGGGAGAAATGAACGGGAATGGGGCAGGTCCAGCCAGCGGGGCTTTCGGGAGGAGGGGGGCTCCTGAAGCTTCTTGGATGTAGCAGCAAGGTGAACAGGAAGAGGGGTATTCCTGGCCTGTGGCCCACCTGAGGAGAAGTAAGCGCCTTGGAGAGGAGTCACGTTTCTAGAAGGTTCCATACACAGGCCCTGAGCTGCCAACCCAGAGGGCATTTCCAGCTGCTTTGGAGGGAAATGGTCCTGAGTGAGTCACTTCGGCCTCTGCCCCTGCTGCAAGCCCTCTGTCCTTGTGAACCGTGAGGCTCCACCGGGTTCCAGACTGTCACCCTGGAGAACCTGGGGTGCTGGTCAAAGCACTAGCTACCCAGCATCCCCTCCAGAACTATCAAATATTAACCTTGGGGTGGGCCCATGCCAGGTGATGCTTAACCAGCTCCCAGGAGAGCAGCCAGTGCCGGAAACCACAGATCCAGGTGACATTCAGAGCCCCCATCAACAATTTCCCTTCCCACTCCATTAAGGTCACGTGGACCGGGAGCTACTGAACTTTCACTTCACTTTGGGATTTTCCACAATTCATACACAAATTAAGTCACAAATAACAACTAAGGCTGAGAAGTGATTGAATGAATTACTTCTAATCACACAACAGCAACAAAAGCAGCCTTAGTCTGAGGGGATGCAATTCCCTTTGTCACCACCAGAAGGAGCATGTGTCTTACTCCAAATCCCTTTCAAACAGGTTTTCAACTCAGTCTAAGGGCTGGTGGAACCTTTGCTGGGAGGAGGGGGCTCCCGGTCTGCCAGGGGCTCTGGTTTCCCAGGAAAGCCCTGAGCTCTTCTCATTCTGTCTGCACACCCCTCAGGTGTATCACTTGCCCTGCTCTGGGATAATTCTTGGCTGTGGGATCTCGAGCCCTCCTCACTCCTCCTGGAAGGGAGAGACCCTCTGTGATCTGCACATCTTCCTCACCTTAGGGTGATCATGAGACCTCCATCCACATAGTCTGAGTTAATCAGCGTCATGAGCAGGACCTGGAGAGAGGTGGGCAAGGAGAGGGCGGCCCCAACACCAGCCCCGCCCCCCCCCCCCCCCAGCAACCCCACTGGTCCTATCTCGCCCAAGGGAGTGGGCGTGCTGAGCTGAAGAGGGGCCCAGGGCAGAGGGGGGTGCTGAGTCTTCCCCCAGGCCCTCCCCGCTCTCATCCCTGCCGGAGAGATTAATGGCCTCCCTGTTGATCCGCGGCCCCAGGCAGCTGAGGTCTGAACTGCAGTTCAGCAGGGCCTCCGGGCGGCAGTGACCCGCTCCTTGCCAGGCGTTCATTCTTCATCGTCCTCCCGACGAACACTCGGCCAGGGGAGATCAGAGGCCAATGCCGTGGCCGCCCGGCCTTGTCCTGTCGTCGCAGTGAGTCTCTGGCTGGGAAGATGGATCGGGCCTGGGCTTGGGGCCAGGCCCACAGCAGCCCCACTCCAGGGCCTTGGGAGGGCAGCGCGGAGCCTGGGGCTGGGCTGGGGGAGCCAGCGTGGCGCCCGAGGGATCCAGCCTTAGAGGAAACCCTCCCCTTGGCCTCGGTGTCCCCCTCCCACACTGGGGACACTCAATGTCGTCTGCAGTTGAGTGACTGATGGCTTGGGAAGAGATCCTGTTTAGAACTTGGGACCTTGGTGCCCATGACCTCAGCTTGACACTTGGGGTTGGGGGGACCTAAGGAGGCGGCCGCAGAAACCAGGGTGAGGGGTTTTCCCAGGTATGGAAGGGCCTCCTACCTGAAAGGCACTCGAACCCGCTGCATGTGGGGTGGCGGCTCCCCAGGCTCTGATTCAGCAGCTTATTTTGGGGGCTTATGAGGCTGCCTGCCCTGAACCTGCGTGATCCCCCAACACCCCTCCCCAGGCCCTGGGGCACTCCTGGCTGCTGCTGGTCTCCAGAGCTCTTAAACTCGGTTCCCTTTTCAAGAAATTCTCTGTTGCTTCCCTGAAGGCCTTCCTTGGTGTCACCAAGAGGAATTCCCCAGGTGAGGTGGCGGAGTGGGCGTAGAAGAGGGGCAGTTCCAGGCTGGGGCAGCAGCTCGAGGCCCCAGAACCTCACCTGCAGCTCAGTGCCGTCTGTGCTGGGGACGGTGGGGAACTGGCCTCACTGCCAGCTTTGCCTTCAGCCCACTGTGGGACCGTGCGATGGCCCTCGGCTGCCTCTGAACTTGGCTTTGGGAAAAGCAAACACAAGACAAAAATTCCAGGCGTTGGCTTCAAAGTCAAGGGGTTCTGGGAAGGGATAAGTGGGGACCTGTAGCTGGTCCCCTTGTTACCTCCTGCCCCCAGAAGAGCAGCGCTCAGGGAGGCTGGGTGTGCGCCTGTGCACGTGCACACACACACACACACACACAAATATACACTCGCTCCCTCCTAGTAGTTAAAACAGAGGCGCCCAGCAAGTAATGAAGGCAGACAAAAAGACACACTTGACAAAGCAAAGGAGATGAGGCTAGCCTGGCCCAGAGCCAGGAGCGTGTTGAATTCTCTCGTGGCCTTTGTTTCCTGAAAGGCCTATCAATCAGTAACACAGCTGTGCCAACCCAGCCTGCACGGGAGCTGAGTGCCCACCACCCCTGCCGAAGTAAGTAATATTTCAGGTCTCATGTCCGTGGACCATCTGCTCCTGACGCAGTGGGTCACATCATCAGGGCGTGGCCTCAGTCCTCAGACGCCCGCCCGAGCATGAGTGGGATGAGCCCCGCTGGGCCTCGGCTACTCCTAGACCCTGCCTGACCCCTCCTCCCAGGGGACCTGCTGGGGACCCCGTAACTCCTGGCATTCTGACCATCCCTTTATGTCTGTCTGCACGGCCTACAAGCCACATGAGGGCGGGGGTGGCGTCTGATGGTTTACCCACCAATCCCCAGTGCCTCGCCCATCCGAGTATGTGCTCAATAAATGTTTGCTGTTGACTGAGCACATGACTGGCTGGCCAGAGGAATGAATGAGTGATTACCCACAGCTGGACCTACCACTTCCCTGCTTCTCGGGGGCAGGGAGAGCTGCTGGGCGTTGCAGTCTGGGCAGGTGGCTGGGTAGTGTGTCTGCTGGGCAGCGCTCATGGAGCGTGGACGGGGAGGGGGCTACCAGGGGCCCGTCCCAGTGACAGCCGGCATTTTGTCCCTGGCATCACAGTTAAGATCAGAGGCTTTGGAATCAGCCGGCCCGGATGTGAGCCCTGGCTTGGCCAACTGTGGACTATGGGACTGTGGGCAAGTCCCCCCTCAGCCTCAGTTTCCCAAAATGGAGAAACAATGTCTGACTCGTGGAGTTCCTGCTCCTGACCAGTCCTCGGTGACCAGTGGCTGCCGTGATTACTTTCTCGAATGTTCTCCCAGTGCTGACACTGGATGCTGCTGTCTTTCCCTGGACCCCTGCAGGCATCCCAGCCCTTGACCATAATGCTTTACCGTCCAGTGCATTCTTCTCAGGACACTGTTCACGGCCAGGAGGCAGGGGCTCCTGAGTCCACCCTCAGCCCCAGACCCTCCTAAGCACCCTTTGGGCCACAGTGGGGACTTGGCCAGGCCCATCCTGGGAGGCCCTGCCCCCGGACCCTCTGCCAGCTTGGCCATGGGCTCCCCCGCTTCCTTGAGACCAGTGGAGGGTGGTCTATGGCTGCTGTGCTGGGACCAGGAAGGGTCTATGGAAAAACTTTCTGTGTGTGTTGGGTGTGTGAGAGATTGTGTGTGAGTGTCCGTGTACATGTATGTACATTTGTGCGTGTGCACATTGGAATGGGGGAAGAGCCAGACAAGGTGGTAGGAAGCTGACTGCATGGAGGATGCAAGAGGCTGGGCCCAGCATCTGGGGGCCAGGGGAACGGGCGGCTCCACTCTGCCGGCCCCTCTCTGGACCTCGGCCCCCTCAGCTGAGAATGAGGGCTGGGTCAGAGGTCATTGTCTGTTGCTCCCAGTGGTTCTTAGAGGACACACAGACATATGGACAAAGCTGGGGCAGGGAGTGAGCCCAGATCCCAGCTTCACTGTGAGGCATAGCCTGGGGTGAGGGGCAGCCTGTGTGGTGGAGAATCTGAGCCTGCGGCACGCCCATCCCATCCCGTGATGCTAGGGGCAGGCAGATAACCAGATTCCCTGTGCAGAGACCTGGGAATGGAGGCATCTGCAGGGGACCGGAGGCTACGGGGTGCAGGCAGTGGGATGTCCCCTCCGGAGGGCCGAGCCAGGACCCAGGCAGAGGGAGGGGGGCTCCTGGGCTTTTAAACTGCCCTCTCCAGGGAGTTTTGGAAGGCTCATTCTCTTCTAGATCTGATGTTTTCCTCCCATCAAACCACACAGTGAAAACAAGCAAAAGCAGGAATAGTGCAGTGGAAGAGGCACTGGAGGTGGGGCAACACAGACTTGGGTTTGGAGCTTGGCTCTGCCACTGACTAGCTGGGCAGCAGTGGGCAAGTCCCTTAGCGTCTCTGAACCTCAATTTCCTCATCTGTAAAATGGGAATCACAATGCCCATTAAAGAGACTGAATGAGATCATGTGTGTAAACAAGATCTATAAGCCGTAAAGCGCTACGGAAAAGCGACGTGGATTTTTTAAAGTTTTACGTTCTTTTTTTAAAAATTGAAGTATAGTTGATTTACAATGTTGTGTTAGTTTCAGGTGTATGACAAAGTGATTCAGTTATACATATATGTATATCTATTCTTTTTCAGATTCTTTTCCATTATAGGTTAACACAAGATATTGAATATAGTTCCCTGTCCTATACAGTAGGTCCTTGTTGTTTAATTATTTTATATATAGTAGTGCATATCTGTTAATCCCAAACTCCTAATTTATCCCTCCCCCTTTGGTAACCATAAGTTTGTTTTCTATGTCTGTGAGTCTGTTTCTGTTTTGTAAATAAGTTCATTTGTATCTTTTTTTAGATTCCACATATAAATGATATCATATGATATTTGTCATTCTCTGTCTGACTTACTTCACATAGTATGATAACCTCTAGGTCCATCCATGTTGCTGCAAATGGCATTATTTCATTCTTTTTTATGGCTGAGTAATATTCCATTGTATATATGTACCACATCTTCTTTATCCATTCATCTGTCGATGGACATTAAGTTGCTTCCTTGTCTTGGCTGTTGTAAATAGTGCTGCTATGAACATTGGGGTGCATGTATCTTTTTGAATCAGAGTTTTCATCTTTGCTGGATATATGCCCAGGAATGGGATTGTTGGATCATATGCAATTCTAGTTTTAATTTTTAAAGGAATTTCCATACTGTTCTCCATAGTGGCTGCACCAATCTACATTCCCACCAACAGTGGAGAAGAGTTTGCAAAGTGGGTTTTAATTGTGGGATGAAGCAATGTCAACCAAGGTTTTCATTGGGTTGGGTGTTCGATTGCATGCTTTTCAGTACACTTCAGCAAAATATATATTGAATATTTAAATATCAAGTATGTGCTGGGCACTGTGTTAGGTATTTTGACAAGCTTGAGTGGAAATTGTTTATGAAACTACAGAACATAAACCCATAGAAGATCTTCTAGTCTGGTGTTTCCCAAATGCCAGTCCTAAGACCCATGCTGAGCTGCTTACCTTCAAATTACCTGGGATATGTAGAATACAGATCCCTGCTTCTGTAATCTGGAATCTCTCTTTCTCTCTGTCTCGCTGTCCCCATCGTGAGTGAGCGTGTGTGCGTGTGCACGCGTATGTGCATTTGATTAGTTGAATTTGGGAACCATTGATCTAGTTCAGTCCTTTGCTGAACAGTGGAATCTGAGCCCCAGAGAGGGGAGATGCTCTCAGAGGACAGCATATCACAGGCCAGGGGCTTTGGGAGCACCCGTACCTTTTACACTTTTTCCAGCCAGTCCCAAGTCCCCTCAAAGGCTTGGCCTCTGAGGACGTGCCTCAGCAGAGTGCTAGAATATGGAAGCAGAAGACTTGAGCTGGAGTCCGAGCTCTGCATTTAGTGGCTGCTTAACCTTTAGCAAGTCACTTGCTTCTTGGCAGCCTCGATTTCCTCATCTGTAAAATGGAGGTATTGATGCCTGTCTTGCTGTGGGTTCTTCCTGTGAGCATGCTTTGAAGGCTGCACAGCTCCACTTTTTAACTCCGGGTAGAGACAGACCTGACCTTTCTTTCTTTCTTTCTTTTATGGCTGTGTCAGGTCTTAGTTGCGGTGTGCGGGATCTTTCGTTGCGGTGCACAGGCTTCTCTCTAGTTGTGGCATGCGGGTTTTTTCCTCTCCAGTTGTGGTGCGCGAGGTCCAGAGTGCGTGGGCTCTGTCGTTTGCGCCACGCGGGCTCTAGTTGAGATGCGTGGGCTCAGTAGTTGTGGCACGCGGGCTTAGTTGACCTGCGGCATGTGGGGTTTTAGTTCCCCGACCAGGGATTGAACCCGTATCCCCTGCATTGGAAGGCGGATTCTTTGCCACTGGACCACCAGGGAAGTCCCCAGACCTGACTTTTCTAAAGAGAAATCCCACAGGCTGAACTTTCTTCCACTTCCCCCAGGTGCAACCGGATCTAATATGGAAAGACAATCCTCTCAATGGAGCAGCTGCCGCCCCACTTCACCCCGCCCCTCCTCAAGGTTACAGGTGCTAGTCTTTGGGCGACACCTGCTGGCCAGGTCAGGTACTGCATCCTCCGGTAGCCCAACCCCAGTGGGGAAAACTTGTCTCCTTGGACATTCACAGCCACCGTATGAGGTAGGTGTTATGTTCCCGTTTTACAGATGAGGAAAGTGAGTTCATGGGAGGCACAGTGAACCTCTGATTCCAGGTGCTTTGTTCAGCTCCATCTCCTCCCTACCTCTTGCTCTTAGACTGAGCAGAGTGGGGAGCCGTTCTCTCCTAGGCAGAAGAGAGCATGCTAAATCGCCCTGAGATAGGAACTGGGATTAAGGGCATGGCCAGAGTTGGGGGGTCAGGTCCAGGCTGGTCCGAACTGTTGTCCTTGTGGCAGCAACCCCACCAGGCAGAAGACTTGGTGTTCCCCAGTTCCAGACAAGCTAGACTGATGGCAGGGGCTTCAGCTGCAGTAAGACCGTCTGAGGAGGCTCAGGGAGGCTGTTTGGCCAGATTGCCATGAGCTCGGCTGTTTTGGGCAGTGACTGGCCTGAAGCCCAGCACGTGTGTGTTGGGGGTTGAGGGCGGTGTGCCTGGTCTAAGCTACTTCTCAGTCAGGATGGCATAAAGTGTAGTGATTGACAGTAAGAATTCAGCCTTATCTTTTAGAGACGCACACTAAAAGATCTACGAATGGATTTATATAATGCATGAGATTTGCTTACAAAAATCCTTGGTGATGGGAAGGGAGGGTGGTAGGGGAATACAGATAAGACAAGATTGCCGCGAGTCAACAATTGCTGGCCCTAGAGGATGGGTGCATGGCAGTTCGTTATACTCTTCTCTCTACTTGTGATATGTTTGAAAATTTTCCGTATTAAAACCTTTCTGAAAATGTGACAGCAGAGATACTACCAACCACCACCGACAGCAATAAAGAGAAAGAAAACTCTGTGGTCAGACCACCCAGCCCTGCTCAAGGCTTGGGCATTTGACGCTTACTAGCTGTGTTAATTTCCCAGTGTCTCAGTTTCACTATCTGTAAAATGGGGATGATAATAATTATGCCAGTCTTATAGGTTGTTTGGAGGGCTAACTGAGATCATGCATCTAAAGTACTTAGCATAGTGCTGGACCACAGCAGGGTTCAATAATAAAAATCGTTATTAGGAGTCCATGGCTCTGGTTATAATTTGCCAAAAGAAAAAGCTACTTTGACTGATTCAGACAAACAATTGGCCATTTCGATCAGCTCCAAGGTTCTAACCATGAGTCTTGGAAGACACAGCCCTGGACCATCTCGTGCCAGGTGCGTGGGTATCTCAGATGGGCAGACACACACCACAGAGCCAGGTTCATGAAACCCCCCACAGGGATGCCCTTCTCCCATCACCTGGTACATCCATTTTCATCCAGCTTTGACTCTTTAGGCTCTTCCCATCAGCCAGGCCCACTCACATCCTGCCTTGGTTTTTCCTAACCGCTCCTTTCTCTGAGCTTAAGCAGCTGTCTTCACAGACTAATTGAATCTCAGCCCTAGGTGGGATCTTAAAAGTCTTTTAACCCAACCCTGTGGCTACTGAGGATGGAGTGGTGGGCAGGGCTACCCAGTCGGTGGGCCGGAGACAGAGGACAACACGACCTGGGCCATGAATGTCACGGTAGACGGAGTGCAGGCCTGGGATTCAGGAACCCTGCATCCAAGCACTGCCACTGACCTTCAGGCTGTACGGCCTGGATGTTCTTTAGCTGCACGGCCACCGTTTCCTCCTCTGTGACACAGGGTGCTCCCAATAGATGGCCTCCAGCCCCCTTCCCACTCTGACCTTTAGGCTCAGCATACAGACCTCCGCATGCTGTCCTCTATGCGTCTCCTTCCCCGCTGAGCACAAGCTCCCCAGGGCAGGGACCTGCCTTAGAGTTTCCAGGGATGCTGGGAGCTCCTTACATAGGGGCCGGGCACAAACTTGCTGAAAGTGTAAATAAACCTACAACATGTGCTTCCTCTGAGTCGAGGGTGGGCAGCGGCCAGTGAAAGGACAGAGGTTTCAGACCAGGAAAAGTGGGAAACCTTCCCAAATACCTCACACTGTATCCATAACACCCAATAGTGTTTTAAAGGTTCTGGGATGTCCTTACAGTAAAAGAAACCTATTTACCTCTGGTTATTCCAGTGTTTTCCAAACCTATTTGACCAGAACTCACTTTTTGCATATCACCTATTTTCTTCTCATGAAACTCTTGGGAAATGCAGTGTAAGATCTTTTCGCCTTTTCAGCTGGGTTTAAGTATGATCACGTGTGGTAGAGATGCTACGCTTTCATGCCACGTGGTCTGAAATTGGGCTTCCCGCTCCTCGTGCCTGCATTCTCAGCTGAGTCTGCCCCCCTCACTGGGGCTGAGCTAGGACTTCAGGGGTGGTTGAGAGTCTTAGCCGGTGTGTGTAAGCGATGCCATTTGACCCAGGCAGCATTTCCTCTCCCAGCGGTCAACAAGCAATGTGTCTAATCGTGCATCCCACCCTGACCCCGTCCCCAAGAATCCACATCGAGGTCACAGGTCAGCAGCAGTTCATGGGAAAGAGGCCCAGCTTTATTGGCGTGTTGGCCCCCAAAAGCCAATCAAATCTTGAGCCACAGAGGAGGTCGAATACCTATCAAGGCGGTGACAGTTCCTGTTCTCAGAGCTGTTCAGATCTCATCTGGAGTGTTGGGGCCATTCTGCTTTTAAGAGAGATGCTATTAAAGTTAAATATGTGCAAAAGGGGAAACCAGGAGAGGGAAGGGTCTGGAAATTATGTTGGAAAAGGAGAGGTTGACAGAACTGCGATATTTAGCCTGGCAAAAGGAAGGCTTGTAGGAGGGCTGTGCTATGGTGGCTGTTGTAAGATATTTGAATAGCTGTCATCTGGCAGGTCCCGTGAGCTCCGGCGGGCTAAGGCAGATTGGGCTCCGTAAAGAAAAGAGTGTGTACGTGATCACAGAGAGTGAAATTAGGATGAACTTCTGTGTGGGCAGGGAGCCCCTCGTCCCTGGCAGCATTTAACCAGGGACTGTTAGCACCTATCTGGTGGGGTGGAGAGAGCTGGGGGGTGTGAGATGGGGCCGTTCAGGTGGGCTCTAAGGCGCCGGCCAGCCTCCTCGCCTAGTCTATGGCTGTTGGGCTGGTACCCCCCCCCCCACCGTTCCCACACAGTGTCCCCCATTCCCTTGGCAATCCCAAACAGCATTCCACCCACCACTGTGGCACTCTGGCTCTGTGGTTTTGCCCCCCGGCAGGTGGACATTCTCTGCTCAGCGTGGCTGGAGGGGCTTCCTGGTGTCTTCCACAACCCTTGGGCTTTGAGGGGCATCTCAGTCCTTCATGCTGGTGACTCCGTCCCAGTGATGGGAGGGGCGTTGTCCCACAGAAAGGGTGTAGAGGGGGACTCTAAGCTGTCTTCCACCCCTGAGATCCTCTGGCTTGTGGACTGAAGTGGCCAGATTTCCTAGGAAGAGGGCTTTGAACATCCAAGTCAAGGCCAATTCCATGGGCCAGACCTTGACCTCCCCTTCACTATGGAGGACAATCTCTTCAGGGGCTGTGGCATTTTTAAGCATGCTCTGTGTGTGCAGTGTTGTACAAACACATAAATTACACATCGTGTGACACTCTGAGGCAAGGGACTGTGGTGGGAAGAGCCCTGGACCAGAATCCAGGAAACCTGGTTCTTGGCCCAGCTCAGCCTCCGTGGTCTGACCCAGGACAAGTCCCTGGGATGGACTCAGGTTTTGTAGGACCTGAAGCTTAGACCATTCGAAGGGACCTCCTTAAGGAAAACAATACACAACTATAAATACAAAATGAGGTACAAACGTGATTATTTAGGATGCTAAAAAGAAATTGCCACAAATTACAAATTCTGAAAAAACTGACAAATACCACAGGTATCACACAATCTGGACAAATAACAATATTTGTGTGAAATCACTGCCTGACACACCTCTATAATGCCTTAAAAATTTTTTTTTAACATTTCTTCTGCTCACAATTTTACACACCAGCTCCTGGCTCCATACATTTCCAACCTGGTTTCTCTTTCAAGACACACATCTCTAAGTGCAGGCACCTCAGGCCATAATCATGCTGTGATACAACTTGGGCCCTGCAACTTCGTGTCACAAAGCCAAGTGAATTGGCCCAATGGGTGGTCGTATTCCTGCAGCCATTCCCTACACTGGGATGGCTAC
The DNA here is from genome assembly GCF_028023285.1 of Balaenoptera ricei. Taxonomy (NCBI): domain Eukaryota; kingdom Metazoa; phylum Chordata; class Mammalia; order Artiodactyla; family Balaenopteridae; genus Balaenoptera; species Balaenoptera ricei. Next base: position 14,569,054 of record NC_082646.1, read on the forward strand.
ACAGTAGTGCTAACCATTCTCGACGCATAAATATATCTCACCAATCCCAAATCGAATGGATCCATCACTCACTCACTTTGGGGGATCCCAAGTCAGATCCAAATGCACACCAGACCCCAAATGCACATCTGAGTAGAAAAGAAGAGAAGCCATAATTGATTGCAGATCAACTGTAGTATTCTACCAAATCACCAATACCATCTGACTATGTGAACTTATTACTGGGGCCCTACAGGACCCTGGAGCATAAGTTCTCTTAGTTTCATGGTAGATCTGCCTCTGGGTACATCACAAACCTCTTAGAGTTTCAGTTTCTTCATCTGTACAATGAACAAAACACTTCTGGCCTGATCTGTCTGTTTTGGACGAGGTTCTGAAATGAAAGAAAATGTGAAGCCTTTGGATCCCAAAAGTCCTGAGGAAGATGATGGTGCTGCCGGCTGAGCGGGCATCTGCTGAGACTCCGGCTTTAGGGTCAGTGCTCCTGCAGCTCCGGGACTCACCCTTCCAGGCCAGAAACTCTCATATGAGAAGGGCAAAGCTTAAGGCTTTGATTCCAGTTAAAGCACATACCTCTGGAAGGCATGACCCGTGAAGTTGTAATCGGGTATTTGCAACCCTGTAAGAATGAGCTTGTCTCATCACTAACTCGGCACTGAGTGCCCCCTAGTGTGAGGAGGCATGAGGCTAGGCTCTGCAGGTACAAACCGAAAGGGCTTGGAGCCTAGTGTTTGGAAGAGGAGACAAGTCAGGTGTGTGCATAAGCAGCCGCAATGCAGGATGAAGGGATGAGCGCCACAGGCCAAGAAGATGTCTGCGGCAGGTAGAGACCAGAGGAGGGCTGGTCCAGGCTGGTCCGGGAAAGCTGGGGGTGCCTGACCAGGCCTTGCTGCACGAGGAGGCTTACGCAGGTAGAGAAGGGGCACCGGGTACTTGAGAAAGAAGGAGTGAAAAACATAGCATCCAGGCTTTCCAGGAGAGAAGATGCTTAAATACAATGTGATGAACACATTTGTGAGTGCCTCGTGGGTCAGAAGAACTGCAGGATAACCCAGGAAGCCAGCAAAGTGAGCTCCCACTTATGGAATTTTCCTGTTTTTCTTTCTCTTAGTTTGGATTCCGCCCACCTCCCCCGCCGCCACCCCTGAGAGAGACCTGGCAATGAGCTTCAGCTGCACAGAATTCCGGCTTCATGGAACCTCTCTGGGTTGGCTTCTCAGCCAGTTTCAGAGTTGGGAGCAGAGAGGGGACTGCGGGAGAGAGGCCATGATTATTGAGGGGGCTTCTGCAGCCCCTGACCAACCCTCCTGAGACAGTGGCTTGAACAAGGGCCATGGAACCCCAGAGACACCATCTGTCGGGAAGGAGCCTCAGGGACTGGGGCCCTTTGTTCCGTGAGCTTAGGACCATGATACTAGAATCCAAAATGTTGAGAGGGTAAGTGGCAAAATGTACCTAGATATCCTCGGAGTTAAGCATATACAATTTTGGTTTAAGGAATGCCCAGGTAATTTAATGACACGTACTACCTTTTTATATAGGCACCATAGCCTATTAATTGCAATGATTCACCTCATCTCAAGAAGACGGAAGTATTTTAGATATACGTGCATGCATTTGAAGTAAAAACTGTTTATTTTGTGTGTTTTTTGTTTGCTTCTGAGTATCAGTGCATGAAAATACGTATTTCTGTCTCTTTGCCTGCATTAGAGAATGTGCATAGGTGACGAAACTGAGGCCCAGAAAGATAAAGTGACTTCTCCAAGATCACACAGCTGGCTAAGGTGGCAAAAATGAGGCTAAAACCGAGGATTTCTGAATCGTAGTCCAGGACTGTTCATATAACATTAAAATCAATTACAAATTGGAAAAAAAGGTGGGGAAATCCTTGTTTGTTTTTTTCTCCTCCAATCAATGAATTAGTACTAAAAACGTCAATCCCAAATTGGCTATATAACCCCAAATGTCAAGTTTTTACCATTGACCTGGTTCAGTATTGATTCCTTTTATGAAAACCATATTTATGCTGAAGTTGTTACAGAATTTCAGAGCAATAAGAAGGCTTTGCTAAAATAGTTATATGCCTTTGTTTTTGAAGAAAATTATCCAAAATATATAAGCTGTTGTTTGAGTTAAACAATGAAAACATCTGTTGTTTCTCATGATGGCTCTAGTCCTAATGTAACATGGCAAAATAATACCCCCCAAATATCCATGATTAACCTGAATTGGAAAGGGTTCACCTCCCAGTGTCTTCATATAGCCGCTTCAACCGGCATTGGTAAAACACACACACATCATCACCCAGCATTCTGATGCAACAAATTATTGAAATTAATTAATCACTTTTTAAATGAGCAGTGTGTCCCTGCTGGAAATGAATCCCACAGGTTTGAGGCTTTAAACAAATGTATTAGGGCACATGCAAAGGTGTCAATGCAGGATTTTTGGATTGTATTCAAATTGCATCTGAGCACAGGTGTGCCTGTCATTAAGTATTTATGTTTACCTGTACACATGGATGTTTGCCTGGGCAACTGTGTTTGTTCTCACATTGGTGTGCATATATTTGTGTGTGGGTGTGAGGGCTTCCATCCAAGTTGGGACTTTGAAGGAATTGTCCCTTTTATCAAAATAAAAAATTAGCCCCTCCAAAATGTCAGCCGTGGGAGGAGAGCATCAGGGTTTGGCGTGGGCGTGGGTGAAACAAGCATCCCACTCTCTTCCCTGGAGTTCCCTTGCTGTGATTGTTGCTGACTGTGCCATAGCTCCCCAAGTACAGCTCCAGTTAAGAGGGGACTTCGGAACACATCTGAGCCAGACTGTCACTTGCAAAGATATTTTCCTAAATACTAAGCAGGAACAAAACCTAGGAAATGGAAAATACAAAAAGCATATGGACTGTCTGTTTTCGGGTCCTTTCCTTGCTGACAGTCACTCTATGCCCTTCCAGCCTCAAGCACACCTTTTTTCCGTGTTTCTGGGGCCTCTTCCTGGATTCCCAACTCCTGAATTCTGGCCTCGTTGCCATAGGGACTGCAGGATGTCATCCCAACATCCCCTCCCATTGAGCTATTCCCTCCCCCAGCCCCTATAGTTCAAGGTCCTCTGAGCAAAAGCCAAGAACATTAGTGATATATACATTTACTGTGCTTACTGCGTGCTAGCCACGGGGCTTGTCTTATTTAATCGTCACAACAGCTCTCCGAGGCAGACGCTGTGGCTGTCCCCACTTTACAGGTGAGGGAACGGGGGTCGGCACACATTAATTCCCCAAGAGTGCACAGCTAGTAAACGGCAGAGTTGGGCTGAGATCTCAGCTCTGGCTCTGAAGTCATGCTCTTAACCATGACATTATATACACAGAGAACCTCCTTGTGCTAGAGAGTCCCGAGTCTGCCCTCCTCACCAGCCCACCCCTGCTCCCCACATCCACTCGGCCTCTTCAGGAGACAGTGAATGACCTCACCCTTCGGATAACACCTGACTCTCTACACACAGTGTTGTGGTCCCTGAAAGGCCCTCAGGTGTAACCAGCATAAAAGGGACACTCAGGTTAGAGGGGGTACTTCAGGTAAATGGAGAGCGGAGGTTCCCCCTCTCTCCTTCCAGCATGTGGGGCTCGAGCAGCTGTGCTGACACCCCCAGGCCCATTCAGGGCCCGTCCCCTCCCAACAGACAGCAGCCCCTTTCATCCTGTCTGACTTAGCAGCTTATTTTAGGCATGGCCTGACCAGGTGCCCTGGGTCAATAGGCTTAGTTTTAAATAACTGGATTCCTCTCAGCAACCATCTCCTTTAGAAGGGGAGGAACAGGACGGAAGAATGAGCCCAGTAGGCTGGCGGTGGTGAGGGAAGCTATCAGCCAGAAGACTGGAGACGGCTGGGCTCTGTCGCTGCCTGCCTGACCCCAGGCAGGTCCATCGCCTCCCCGCTCAGGGCCTCATCTTCCTCATCTGTAAAGCGGAGGGCTGGGCTGGGTCATCTCAAATACCTGTTGCAGTCTGCCCCATGTCTCTGTTCTAAGCCTGTGTTCACAGAGGGCAGAACACCTAGTGAAAAAGCATCCACTTTGCAGTGGTGACTTCACATCACGCAGCTGGGCCACGAGGCAGGCAGCACCGTGCAGAGCAAGCAGTGCTGCCCTGGAGTCTGGAGACCTGGGTTCCAGTCTTGCTTGTGATACAAACTGGGTGACCTTGAACAAGCTAAGCCTCACTTTTCTCACCTGTTTTAATGGGGAACGATAAAGCTTCAAAGGATATTGTGAGGATTACACGGAGCAATTGCAGGTGAGAGCCCTTTAAACTCTGAAAGTACTATACAAAATAGTAAATGCACCTGGCAGTTCCTCAAAAAGTTAAAAATAGAATTACCATATGATCCAGCAATTACCACTCCCCAGAGAGTTGAAAGCAGGGTCTCGAAGAGATACTTGTACACCCATGTTCATGGCAGCATTATTCACAATCACCAAAAGGTGGAAGCAACCCAAGTGTCCACTGACAAATGAATAAACAAAATGTGGTCTATACATACAATGGATATTATTCAGCTATGAAAAGGAATACAATTCTGACACGTTACAACATGGATGAACGTTGAAGACACTATGCTAAGTGAAAGAAGCCAGACACAAAAGGACAAATATAGTATGATTCCACTTAAGTGAAGTACCCAAAAGAGGCAAATTCATAGAGACAGAAAAGTAAATTAGTGGTTACCAGGAGCTGGGGAATAGGGAGTTATTGTTTAATGGGTACAGAGTTTCTGTTTGGATGATGAAAAGTTCTGGAAATGGATAGTGGTGATGGTTGCACAAAACTGCGAATGTACTAAATGCCACTGAAGAGTACACTTAAATACAGTTAAAATGGTAAATTTTATATCATGTATATGTTAACATATTTTAAAGAGTAAATGCCTTGGGCCCCCACGCCTAACCTGCTGCCTGGCACACAGCAGGTGCTCAACATTCATTTTGTAACTGAGAAGATACCTCACTCCAGCCCTATTCAATTCTATGACGACTTTATGCAGATTGACATAAGGAATAAACCAATTTCTGCTTAGTGACAAAGCCGTGGGGTGGGGGGGACAGATGAGGATGAAGGAGGAAGATACACGAGATACAGCTGACATTAAATATTTATTGAAAATAATGTCTGAGTAATCACAATGTGCCCAGTGTGAGGAAAATTCCCACAGAGTGGTGGGGTGGCTGGCTTCAGCTGGGGCTTCCCACGAGGCAGGCTTGCCCAGGCAACTAGGGGTTGGAAGGGCAGGCAGCTTTCAGCTTGGAGGTGGGGAGTAACCCGGGCCGGCACCAAAGGGTCTCAGTCTGGCTTTTACTCCCAGCATCCATGCTCCCCCATCCCAGGGGGTAAACTGAGTCGGAAAGAGGCAGGCTGCCTTGGCCCCAGGTGACTGGCCCAGGAGACACGGGGCGCCCTTGGCCCGAGCAGGGCGGTCTCTTGGCACATGTATGACACACGCCTGTGTGCGACCGCAGGCTAGGAGCCGGTGGGTGGCGGGGACCCCTCGCCTCTCAGCGAACCCCGGTCCGGGGCGTACGGCCCGGGCCCCCGCCCCTGTGCCTGGGCTTGTGGGGCTGGGGGCCGTGTGGGCTCGGGGCTCGCGCGGCGCTCGCCGGCCGGGGTGCCGCGGGGGGGGGGGCGGGGGGGCGGGGAGAGCGGCGCCTAGCCCAGCCCCGTGGATGACAGGAGCCAGGGAGCCGAGGAGGGAGGAGCCGCCGCCGCCGCCGCCGCCGCCGAGCGCTGGGCTGAGGAGCAGAGAGAGCGGGGCGCGGAGTGCGGGCGGCTGGGAGCGCGCTGAGCGGGGGAGAGGCGCTGCCGCACGGCCGGCCACAGGACCACCTCCCCGGAGAATAGGGCCTCTTTATGGCATGTGGCTGGTAACTTTCCTCCTGCTCCTGGACTCTTTACACAAAGGTGAGACCCGCGCGGGCGGCAGGGCGGCGGAGGCGGCGGGGCCGCGGTGCGCGAGGCTGGCGGCGAGGCGGAGTGCCCGGCGGGCTCCAGGTGCCCGGGGCGGGGGCTGGGGGGGGGGGACGGACCCCGGCGCAGGGCCCCGGATGGGGCGCAGCGGGGGAGGGGCAGGCACCCGGGGAGCGGCCAGGTGAGAGTCCGCCCTGGAGCGCCCCGCCAGCCACCCGCGCCTGCCTTTTTGGGGCGCGCCCGGCGGGGAGGTGGTGAGACAGCCCCTCATCTCCCCGCTCGTTGCCGGGCTGCCGCTCTGCCCGGACCCCTCCCCCAGCCCCTTGCCCGCTGCCTGCGGCTGGGTGGCGCTGGGACCCCGGGGTGCCCTCCGAGTCGAGGGTTCCTTAGGCCATGACTGTTCACCTGGGAGTCCTGGCGGAACCGGGCCGCGGCTTACTCCCACTCTGCCACTGCGCGCCCCTCCGCCGCCCCGGACCCCCTGCACCGCACCGCGCTTATCCGCGCCCTGGCTGGATGCAGGGCGGGGAGAGCCGGGGGTCCCGAGACCTGGGGTCTCTATGATAGCAAGTTTGTTCCCCAAACCTAGAGGTCGCCTTCGTCCAGCCCCACCTCACCCCCTGCCCCGGGCACTAGCCCCGGCTTGGCTGAGCCGCCTGGCCACCTCGGGCAGCGCGCCCCAAGGTGCGAGAGTCTACGCTTCGGTTCCTGGTCAGCGGACATGGGGACGAGTCTTGGGTTGGGGGGGGCGTGTCGCTTTCCCCGGAGAGAAGGCGTTGCTAAGGGTGGGTCCAGGTGTCCGGCATGTCCAGACCTGCTGCTGGGGCGCTGCGCACCTGATCCTCGAGGTAGCCGGGATTGGGGGTTGGAAGCGGTCAGACATTTCCAACCAGAGTCACCTGGGCACCGAGTCGGGATCAGGCAGTCCCCGGCTATCGGGCTTCCAGGCGATCGCAGAGGACGTGCCCCCGGGCGCACAGATGGCGGGAGATGAGGCGGCCGAACTCGGCGCCCTTGCGCTGAGGAGCACACACGCTCTTACGAGCTCAGCTTTACCTGTGCAGCCCTCTAACTTTTCTCCTTCGCGCCCTGGGGGACGGCCTCTACCCCCTTTGCCCAGACGGCTGCCCTGGCCCAGCTGCAACTCTTGACCCCTAGGCGATGGGGGAAGGGCAATCCAGCAGAGGGTTGGCGCTCCCGGACGGGTCCGGTCCTTCCTTGCCGACGCCCCAGGGGTCTGGAGTCTGCAACCTGCCGGAGCTGACTGCAGTATCTTGTGGCTTTGGGGGAGGAGGGTGACCCTATTTTATTTGTAAGTACCGCCCGGTCAAAGCCAGACTGAAGGCCAAGATGCTGCTGAGGTGCGGGGCGAGGGCTGGCCCCTGAATCGTGGACAAAGTAGTTGAGTTTCTCTGACCCAACGGGGTCCACGGGGTGACACACCAAGGCTGGTCTAGGTTGATTAACCCCCTGACCCTTCACAGCACCCTCTCATACCCCGTCCGCGGAGCAAGAAGCCTGCCTCCTGTTCACCCGGGCCCCCCACCCACAGTCTCCCTCTCCCCAGGCTCTTCCTGCTTCCCTCCGCCCTGCAGGCTGGCTCGGCTCGCAGCTTTAATTACATTAATATTAAAAATACATAAGGTGAGGAGCGGCAGCTTTCTCTCTGGCTAGTTCCCTCTCCACCCGCCACCCCTTTCCATTTTGTCGGGCAAGGAAACACAGGCTGGAGCTGCTGCCACACTTCTGCCCAGCTTTGTCCACACACACCTCCCACCCCCTTTCTGGAGACCTCTTCCAGAGCAGCCCATTCCCCAGGAGTCGAGGCCCCCTAGCAAATACCTGATGGACTCTCCCCTCCCCCTTCCAGAAGCCGGGCATTAATAAATGAAGCCCAAGCTATTTGATAGGGAAGGGGCAGATGGGGGTGGGGGTGGAGAAAGACCCAGAAGACGGCAGGACGGCCCGAGGGGCAAAATCCTCTCCAACGGGAGAAGCAAGTAGCTCTGGCCTTGGGCCTGTGGGGAGCTGGAGGTGCCAGGTGAGGCGGCACCTAAGTGGCCTTTGGGTCTGCAGAGCTCCCGCGCCCCTGCCATTCAGAGGCTCCAGCATCTGCGCTGGGCGCCAGGGCGACTTGCCAGACAGGCCTTTCTTTTCCTTCGTGCCTTAATTGGGTCTTAGGTGCCAGGCTGGTCCCCGGGGCCTGTTCTGCTTGGGGTGGCGTGGTGGTGGCGGAGGCGGCTGGGGGAAGATGTTGATGTGGTGAGAGCAGCGAAGATGGGGTTTGGTATATTTTTCTCTCCCGTTGCCAGTCACCCCCGCGGCACCAAGGAAAATGTAAATGTGAATGTTCGAGCCTGTTACAGAAAACAATATCCTCTTGCAATAATTTGTACGTCCATCTGTGAGGAGCGGGAGGAGGCAGAGAGAGAGAGAGGAGAAAACAAGATGAGATGGAGCGTCCTCTGGATGGAATTAAGCAGTTATTGAATGTGTTTTAAGCGTCTGTTATTTCCATTCCTCTCGAAATACCTTTTTTTTGATGAAGCCTGAGCTCAGACTGATTCCCCAGAACTAAATTGGGGAGGTGTTTTAATAATCGGTTATCGAGTCTTCAATAACTGCCTTATTATTGCCAAAACAAATCCAGGTTCGGGCAGCCAGATGAACCCCAGCGAGGCTCTCTCCGTTGTTACATCCAGCGTGCCAGCATCTGTGTTGCCTACATTTGCATTTTTACTGTGTAAAAGAGCAAGCTTCCCCGGCACTAAAATTCCTGTTTTCTAAAAGCCAAAATAATGGGGTGCATTGATTTTTTCATTCCCCACCCCCAACCTCTCGGATGGGGACTCATGGTTCTTCTCTCTAGAGAAGACCAAATTAAAAGCCTTCGTCAAGCCATTAAGAAAATCTCTTAACACTCTGTTCAGAGTCTAATTAAAAGGGGGGTGGGCACTCAGGGAATGTGTTTTTAAAATCTCGAAATGGCAAACACAACTTAGGGGAAGGAGGTGAAAGACCAGTGAGCACTGAGGAGGGGGTAGGTAGGCAGAGAGGCCCTGGGTGCTAGGATAACATGGGGGAGAATGGGATTGCCTTGATGCCTGACAAACCTTTCAGATGCATCGTATTTCTGGGCATCAAAGTCAGCTGCCTTGAATATATTTCTGCAGCAGACTGGGGAGCTCAATTAGAAACAAAAAGCAAGTAAGCAGTTGACCCAAAGGCAGCGCTTAAGTTGAGCAGATCCCAGGAGACTGGCTGAAGAGGCTTTATTTTTCTCAGATTGAGGAATCGAGAGAAGGTGGGCAAGCAAATGGCAGGGGTGGAGGGTGGGGTTGGCCCAGCGATGCTTGCGCGCCCCCCCACCCCCGAGACACAAGGTGGTTGTCTGCGCCTCGCGGGCTGTTGGCTTTTGTCAGAGGGGTGCAGACCTCCGGTCCCCCTTACCTTCTCCGGGTCTTCAGAAATTCCACCCTGTGACTTGCTTGGTCCCCTGCTCAGCTTGGTGAAGGACGATTTTATTTGTGGATTAGTTGAAGGGAGGGTGGATGTTCAGAGAGCTTTTTTTGGGGGTGTGGGTACCAAGCTGGGAGATTCTTCCCTCCCACGTGATCTTGGAGGACGTGTTTCTTGGGGGCATTGGAAGCAGTCAAGAGGAAACGCCCCCAGCTTCCGAAGTGCTTTCTCAGCCCCTAGCTCAGTAGATTCTAACCAGCACCCAGGTGCATGAATGGGGTGAGCCACAGGCAGCAGACATGACAGGGTGCCAGGAACCCAAGGGCAGGCCCTGGATTTGCATATAATTTGCATACAGATTTGCATGCTCACCTAGCCGGGCCAAGAGCCCTCCTCACCCTCTGTGAGTAGCAGCGTCTTGGTCTCAGCCTCAGTTGCAGCCAGGCAGTGGCTTTTCCTTCTGTGGAATGGGGGTGGGGCAAGAGTGGGGAGAAGGATGATGATTTGGGTAGTGCTTCTCCCTTGCCTCTGAGTTTTAGGCCTACAGGGGCTCGGCACTGAGTTCTTCTTCTGGCAAGGCAGCCCCCGAGCTTGCAACTAGGGTGGAATGGGTGACCAGTGGCAGAGACACCCGAAGGCGGACCAAACTTTGGGTGTGGGTTGTCCCTCTTGTGCTGCAGGAAGAAGAGAGGGGCACACCTGCTATGGGGATCCAGGGCCAACATTTGCCTTCTGGTGAGTGCACCCCCAGAATGGAGGAGGCTTAGGGCTGTGGTCAGTGGGTGGAGAGGCAGCAGCTGATGGGAAGAGGGTATCAAGTGAGGCAAAATGCCCTTTCACTCCGCTGGTTTGTCAGTGTCCAGCTTGGGAGGGGGTTGTGGCCTCTGAGGGGAAGAGCCCCCAGCTGCTTCTTCTACCATTGTTAAGGCGCCTTCTGTCACATGCAGTGGTTGGGGGCATGGTGAAAGGCAGGCGCTGTGGTCAGAAGGATGGGTGTATAAAGAGTTGGGGGTAATGCTGGAAGAGCACACAGTTCAGGGCAGCTGGAGTGCTCCTTCCCAGAGAGCCAGCTGGGATGCCCACAGTGGGGAGGTGGCTTCGGGAATGATTCTGTCTGCATTTCCGGGGCCCTGGACAAATCCCACCCTGGCAGGTGCAGCTCCAAGGCCTCCCAGAGCGTTTTTCTGCACATCTAATGATCTGGGAGGGCCCTGGTCCACCAGAGCCCACAGAGGTTTCTGAAGGAGGTGGGGTGGAGCCCTAAGGTGTTGGGTAGAGCCTCAGGGGATGGCTGGAGGGAGAGAGGGAGAGGGCCAGTGGGCAGAGCTTCAAGCCCCCCTCCCCCAGTTCTTCCAACCAGAGCATTTTATATATTAGAACTGTGAAGGAAAATAAAAAAGATTGCAACTCGATGGTGCAGCGGATATTCTGAGTCAAGGCAAACCCTTCATTCGCATCCTGGCTCTGCACTTAGTATGTGACCTTGGACCTCTCTGAAACTCACTTTCTCCAGCTATGAAATGGGATTAAAGGAGATAATGCATATGAAGTACCTAGAATATAACTCGTTTTCAATAAACCTTAGACCTCTTCTTTTTTCTGCACTACTCCCAGCTTCCCCCCACCCCCAAAGTAGAGCATCCGCTTCTGTCCCGAACGGTTGTACTAATGAGCCACAGTTTTGGCCAAGCCAACTGACTTAGACTTTGTAGCAGTAAGAGAGGCTGAATGGTGGCCAGGGCAGGGGACACCACAGCTTCCTTCTACCACCTATCAGCTGGGTAGCCTGCAGGACCCATCTGCAGCCAGATAGCTGAGGCCATGCGGCCACCTGGGTGTCCCTGGGGTGGGGTGGGATGGGAGCATCCAACACTCTCCCTTTCCCCAGCCACAGCTGGTGGCAGCTGCAGAAAAGGTGAGGGCACAGGTTTGCTCCAGATTTGGATTTGAGGGTGAGGCAAAGGCCAGTCTCATACCTACCAAAGGAAGGCTGGGCTTGGTTGATAAATCTCTACCATGACTGGACACAGTAAGAACTAGCCTGATTTAATGCCATAAACCTATGTACGTGGACTGCACAGGGTGAGCCCCCATACCTTGTAGCTGGATGGATTTCTGTCTTTCCCTGCTAGGATGAACTTTGCTGTTTTTCAGGTAGTTTCATGTATAGAGAACACCCTTGACAGCCCGTGACCTTGGGGATCCCTGGACCACTCCTCCCTCCATAACCCAGTCAGCCATATGACCCAGGGAAGCAGCATATGACCCAGAGGTCAGGTGCTGCTCATGGCAGGTTGTGGCCTGTGGGTCCCATGAGTGGCAGGGTGCGGGGCTGTGACACAACAGCCTGTGTGCCCTGTTTAACAGCTGTTTGTCCTGTGCTGCTTTAGCATGAATAGCATTAGCCTTGGGCACCACCCCTGCCATCCAACTGCTATCCCCTCATCCATTCAGCCACCCCCTGCCCCACTTCCCCATGCTCTTTCTCTACACGCTGCTTGTACTGACAGTTTCCAAGGTCACCGTTTTCATTAAGAACAGTTATTCAAAGGCAAGTTGCATCTCCATTAAACTCCGTGTGTGTGTGTGTGTGTGTGTGTGTATATATGTGTGTGTGTGTGTGTGAAGAAGCATTGTCCATAGACATAGAAAACAAAGCTCAGCTGTCTAATATAGGCACGTTACCTAATAGTTCATGTGCCTCTATTTCCCAATCTGTAAAATGGGCAAAATAACCCCTGTCCTGGCTGTCCCCCAGAGCGATTGCTATTGAATATGCACAAAAAGGGTGAAGGCCATACAATGGTATAGCGTGTGACAACGCTTTGTAAACTGAAGAGGGCAACATATAAACACACACATGTAAAAACCACAGCAAATCAGTTTTAGCCTTATAAATGCTCTGCTGAAATGTGAGGTATAATTACTGTCATCTCATCATACAGGAACAACGAAGGTCTCACAGCTGTGTGTGGCTGTCTCCCCCCTCCCTGGGCCTCACACATATGGAGAATTTTCCTAGCCTTTGCTTTTCATCAACATGGGGAACAGCTGATGAGACAAAGCCAGGCTGCCAACCATCTTCATGGAGTAGACTTGGCAGATTCCCTGTGGCCCCAGTGCCTGGGGGGAGTGGGAGGAGCTTACCTCTGCTCCCTTCCCAGGTCCTTAGATGTGAGTTTAGTCCATAATCCTCTGGACACGCCCCTGAGGGTGTTCTCCCTGCTGGGACTCCACAATCTTTTTGTGGGAAGGGGAGTAGGCACAGGGTACCACCTTGGGTCACCTTGTTTGAGGTCACAGCAATTACTGGAATCCAGGCCCTAAGAACCCAGCTGACTCAGGGTCATGGACACCCTGTATCTAGAGTGGCCTCCCAGAGCCATGGGGGAGAAGGTGGGTGGGGGACCTGCTCTGAGGGTGTGACATCCATGGGTCAAAATCTTCCAGCTTGGAAGGCACCTTCAGGGACATGGAATCCGTCCCCTAATCAGCTGCCTGATCCCCTCTGCACTGTCTCACCAGCGTTGTTCTTCCTCTGCTCCAGCACTTCCAGCCACTGGAAACTCCTTCCTTTCAAGGAGACCATTCCTGGCCAGACAGCTCTGACTATTACAGCTCTCACCCTTACAGTCAGCCACTTTCCTGGTCCTGTACCTTCTACTCGCTGGCTCTGCTGCTACCTTTTAGGCCACATAAATCCAGCTGAAACCCTCTTCTACTTGACAACACTTTGACTACTTGTAGACAGATGAACTGCCCATCTGAGCCCTCTTCTCTGGGCAGCCAGCAGCCCTGGTCCCTCTAATGCTCCCTCCCATGACATCATTTCCTTTCTCCATGATGCCCTCCGTGCCTGGGTTGCTGGGATCTGAAAGTGGAGCGGCCAGAATTGCAAGAGCAGTGGAGACGGGGGTCTGGTCCCAGCCAGGACACTGGCCAGCTGTGCACCTGGGGCAAATGACTCTCCAGGCCTCGCTCTCCCCATCTGTAAATGGAGGAGATTGAACAAAATAATCTCTTAAGTCCCTCCAGTGTGAACAATCTAAATCTAGGAATCTCTGGGGACAACTGTGCTGTCTGAGCCGACTCCCAGGAAAGACCTTTCTGGCCATAAGGGGCGTTCCTTTGACAGGCCCTGTCTAGAAGGGGCTGGAAGATTAAAGGGTCTGTTTGACTGTCAGCTGTTGCTCATAACTTCTCCTGGAGCTGATGGTGAGGGGCCTTGTAGGTTGAAGGATGACTGATCTTTACTGGATCTCAGAGGTTTCTGGTTGCTGCTTACAGGAACTATGTTTGTGCTAAGAATCTTAAGAAAAAAGAAAAAAAAACCCGTTTCTGATGGACAGAGGTGACTACTTGGACACTGGAGCAGTGCTTCTCATTGGGGTGGTACTGTTTCCTTAGGGCTGTTTGGAAACTGGGGGGATACTTTTTGGTTATTTTAGTCACTAGAGTAAGGAGGATATAGTGGAGGGCAGGGAGGGATGATTAGGGATGAAATGTCTGATGCCTGGGGCAGTCCCAAATAATTCAGAATTGTCATTCCCCAAATGGCTCTCCTCCATCAGAAACCCACCTTAGACATAGGATGATCACATCTTGGAGACATTCTGAGGATAGAATGTAGTGCACCCGTTGAGAAACACAGCCGGAGTAAGGGAGGCCTGGGTTTGAAGTGCTGCTCTGTCAGCCCTGGCTGTGCCACCTAGGAAATTACTTGATCTCTTGAAGATCCTGTTTTCTTATCTGTAAAATGGGGTCTTGGGCAGTAGCTACATTAGAGGGTGCTCGTAAGGATTAAATGCACTATAATGTAAGGAGAGGGCTTCTCACAGTGCCTGGCGCACAATTAGTGCTGAAAAGAAGTGGTGGCCATGATGATGGTGAGGCTAGAGGTAAAGCAAGTGTGCCAGGTTTGGGGACAGAAGGTCTGGGACTTGGTCCCAGCTGCACAACCAGTTCTGGTTGCCTGTAAATGCTCAGATGCTGTCTGGGGAGACTGGCCCTTCCCCTCCTCAGAATCTAGACTCCGATTGTCTCCAAGGTGTGAACACACCATAACGGGGTTTTCTGATGGAGGGGCCAGACCCCGTCTCCCTGGTCCTCACCTGAGTTTTGGATGGACATGGTGGTTGACCTGAGACCCCACTGGTTGATCCTCTCTGAACCCGGTTTTTCCAACTATGGAATAAGAACAGAGTGAAGACAAATAATACATCTCTTTTATGAAAACCTTTGTGTGGAGATGCAGCGGGGTAATCAACCTTGCAAATTAATCTAAGAAACCTCACATCTGCATTAAAACAACCACAGCTCTGTGTGAGGCCCGGGAGCCGTGTAGCTGTGGCAATGCTCTGTTTATTGATCACACCATTATTATTTCATTAACTTGATCACCAAATTAAGTTACTTAATGAGGTGCTGAGGTTCTGTCAGCCAAGCCCATGAGAATGGTCTGTCGTTGGGAGAGTGGATTGAAGTCCAGTATGGCAAATCTTTTTCCTATGGAGCATTGCTCTGAGTGTAGACAGAGGACCACCTGCCTCAGAAATAGAGTTCCCTGGCCCTATGACAGACTCAGTGAATCTGGTATCTAAGGACATGCATGTTTAACAGGCTCTCCAGGTGGTTCTTATGCATAGTAATGTTTGAGAACTACTGTCTGAAGTTGTCACCATCATCATCGGGAGAGGTATTTGTTGTGAGATAGACTTCCTGCCTACCTGCTATCATGATAATATTTATAACAACAGCAATGAATACTTAGGTGGTTACCTCTACCACTTATATATACCGGAAACTGTCATACATGTTAACTCATCCAATCTAACAACCCTTGAAGTAGATATAGTCACCCCCATTTTATAGATGAGGAAACCAAGGTGTAGAGAGGCGAGGTAATCTTGCCTGCAGTTACCCTGCTTGTAAGGGGCAGAGCAAGGATTCAAACCTGGGGAGCCTGGCACCAGGGTCTGGGCGTTTAACCACTGTGCTAAGTGCCTAGTGCTGTGCTAGGCCCAGGGGACAGAGTGGTGACCAAGACGGGGGGCTCATAGGCCTGCAGGGGACCCCTGCCCGTTCCTCCTCCCCCCTGCTACCATCCAGCCACGCTCCCTGTGCCCAGGGCTGGTTACCCCTTGCAGGCTCTTGCCCATCTCTCGGGCGGGTGCAGGAGGCAGGGACTCCAGCACTGGCAGATGCTCCTAGATGAAAGATCCAGTGAATGAGACTAAATATTGTAAAGGAAGAGAAGAAGTGACTCATTTCTCCCTGTGGAGGTGGTGAGGCGTTAACATTTCAGTCCCCTCAGGTTGTCATTTATGATGATTGGAGATGATGACATGGGGATAATTCAAAGTGCACCTGGGTGGAAGCCTCAGTTGGCCAGACACCTCCATCCCAACCCAGGCAGGTGGGGTGGGGGGCCCCTGGGTGTCGAGTGCGTGGGTGTCGAGTTTCCTTTGCCAAACTAAGCCCGATGGCCAGACAGCGCAGGGCAGACAGACAAGTTGATGCGATGGATATTTAGGTTTCAGGGGTGACCCTGGGGCAGCCCAAATGCCTGGGGGCGATTTCTGGTTTAAAAATATTGCTGTGCTATTTCTACGCTTCTAATCTCCCAGCCATTTGGAGCCTGTTTTATGAAACACGGCATCGGGGTGGTGCTCAGTGTTAACCGGCGGAGAAGATTAAATGGGTTTAAGTCTGGGCGTCTGTCACATCACAACCAAGCTCATAACTTCCATTTTCTATTAAAAATCCATTTCCCCTTTGACCAGAAGAAGCTTTGCTGTTGATCTGATCTCTCTCTATTTATGAAGTGTTTCTCCCTCCTCTCCTTCTCTCTGTAAATCTGCCTGGTTCTGTCTGCAGAGGGAAGAAAAGGCTGGGGGATGGCTGAGATTTAGGGAAAAGTCGGGAAAGTCGGAGTTTCCTGTCCAAAGATTTGCTTTCCAAACTTGGACTGGCTTCCAGAGAAGAAATGAAAGAAAATCCTCATAAGGCCCCAAACTTTTTGAACTCTTCGGCGTTGTGTTGGGAAAAACTCGGGCTTGGGAGGCAGGCAGACTTTGACTGAATGTTGGCCTGGTGGCCTCCTGGCTGTATGATCTTGGAGGATCTCCCCCCAGGAGGCTCTTTGTCCTCACCTGTAAGATGAGACTCACAGAGCCCACCTCGTGCCTCTGCGTGAGGATTATGTGAGGAAATGCCCTTGTAGCACACAGTAGGCACTCAATCAGTTAGTCTCCTTTCTTTTGAGAACTCTGTACCATCAGCCAGGCCACTACGCCTCCAGGGGAGTAGGTGTACAGCCAAAATGAAATTAGAGAAAGGGCCATAAACCCTTCTGCGAACTCTGCCCTGGGCGGTGGGTTAGCCCTCTTCTGCCCCCATCTCCTTTGCAAGCTCCTGGATGGTGGGGGGCCGTTTTCCCTGGCCTTTGATTCTTTCCACCACACCTGGGTCCTACTGAGCTTGTGGCTTGTGCTGGGTAAAGATCTCCTGAAGGAACAAGTCTTTCCTGGCCTCGGGTCAGGAAGGACCTGGGAGAGGAGGGCATTCAAGGGTACAGGAGTCACCCTCGGATGCAGGACTGCAAGGGGGGGGGGGCTGGGCCCTGGCCACCCTTTGCAGTAACTTTCGCCTCCCTGGTCCCCTCGGGGAATCACTGGGATGCGAATAACAATCCCATCCCTCCTAGTCCTGCATCCTCATTATGGGGAACCAAGTACTTTCACATTCTGTTTTACCTGCTCAGCAGCCCTGGGGGACAGGTAAGGTGGTGCAGTCCCCCCTTTCGTGAATGAGGACACTGAGGCTCAGAAAGGCTAAGTGGGTTGCCTGAGGTCACACAGCAGGTCAGGAATGAGCCCCAGGAGGGAAGGTAGTACTGTCTGTCAGATTTGTCCCAGGTCTCTGACTATTGTCCCATGCTTCTGTGCTCCTCAGAGCTGGCTGAGGCTTTGTCACTGCTCTGAAGATTCAAATAGGAGCCTGAGGAGGGAAAGCTGCCACCATTGAAGCCTCTCCAGACTCCGTGAGGTGGGGGTGAGGCCCCCAGACCCCTGCTACTCCCCCTTCCGTGGCTGGTGACTGATCGTACCCATTGCTACTGCAGCCACTCACTGGTGCCCTGTGCCAACCTTCACCTTAGCACATGGCAGAGATTTCAGGGGATTAGTGCCTCAGTTTCCCCTTTATGGATTTGCTCACTCCTTTCTCTTGGCAGGTGGGGTGAGGCTGAATTAATATTTATTTAAAGGCTTCTGCATTCCAGGCTGACATGTGCCTTGTGATGGTAAAATATGAGCCCAAGTAAGTGCAAAATGCTATTGTTTCACACCTGAGGGTGATGTTTCATAATGGCAATGCACTGTCAGAGCGATAAGCTGAAATGAATGGTTTGTCTAATCCTCCCCAGCTCCCCCAGACCCACAAGACAGCAGCTCACATACCACGGTGGGAGAAATATGAGGCTACTCACCTTTTGCTATAAATCCGCTGTTTCTTCAGCCCTGACAGGTGGCTGGACGATCCCGGTCAATTCATCAATTACATCTACCCATTTGTAGTTGCTGAGAACCCCGTGTCCTCGGCTCTGGCAGGATCGGAGACCCAGAGAGCAGGAAGGCTGTTGCTACTGTGGCTGATGGTCCTTCCAGGAGCCCGGAGCCAAGAGAAGCCTGGTCCCCAGGGGTTGTCTCTGCAGGGAGGGTGGGATGCATTTCCAGCCAGGAGAGAAGACCAGGAATGTGTATTGAGAGTGGGTTTGGGATGGAAGAAAGGATGGGGAGGGATACCCAGCCTGGAAAACCAGATTTTGTGGTTTGATTCCTTTTGTCTTCGGTGTGGTTCATACAAAAGGGCAGTTTCGCCCCCAGGCTCTGAAGGCAGGCAAAGCTGGGTTCTGGCCCAGCTCTAATACTTTCACTGTGGGTTACTTTGAGTAAATTAGTTAACTTTTCAGAGCCTTGATTTCCTTATCTGTACAATGGGACGATAATAATAACATCCCCTAGAGAGTCATGAGATTAAGTGAGAGAACACCTGTAACAGGTCTAGCACCCAGCCTGGCCTGTAGTTAGTGAAATCCATGGTGGCTAGCGGTAGTTTTTTTTTTTTTTTAAACATCTTTATTGGAGTATAATTGCTTTACAGTGGTGTGTTAGTTTCTGCTTTATAACAAAGTGAATCAGCTATACATATATCCCCATATCCCCTGGCTAGTAGTATTGCTGCTAGTCTTATCATCACTGAGGGCTACTTCATACTGATCCTTAAATATTTTCTTACCCTGCCCCTTGAATCAGACAATTCCTGAGTTCCTCTCTGTCAGGGATCTTTCTCAGCTTCCTAAGTCCATTTGTCAGGCATAATGTCTACATTATGCCTCTTTCTGTTCCTTGATGGATTTTGGCTTCCAAAATCCATAAAACTGCCACGGTGAGGGTGTCTGATTAACTAGGTTGTCTCAGGAAGTACCCAGAACCCCGGAGTGATGTTCCTGCGCCCACAGGCTAAGCGTTGTCTGAAACGTTGAGTCCGACACGGGCCCCTCCCAGGGGGTGTGCACGTGCGTGCACGTGGATATATTAATCCTGTTCTTGGCCAGCTGAAAAGGGAAGTTGGAGGCCAGGTGGTGTTTGAGGGAGGTTTAAGCCCCCTCTTTATTACTGCAGTGGTTACAATCATTTAAGGGTTAAGAGATCAGTCTCCGGGCTCAGATTGCCTGAGTCCTGAGTCCCAGAGCCCTCACTTACTGGTCATGTGGTCTTGGGAAAGTCTCTTTGATCTCTCAGTGCGTTAGTTTCCTCATCTGTGAACTGGAATAAGAATGGTACCTCCCTCACAAGGTTGTTGGGAGGATTAAAAGAAGTCATACGAGTAAAGTGCTTACAACAGAGCCTGGCATGTAGAAGATGCTTAACGAATAATTGTTGACTGAATGTCAATAAAGAAGTCTTTCAGAAGATGAGCAGGCTCCTGGGAACCTGGGGAGTGTGGATCCGAAGAGAAACTTCCTAAGCCTCAGTTTGCTTACTTGCAGAATGGCATGATTTCATGACCTTGGGGAATACTCTAGTCCCTGTGAGTTGGGCAGGCTTCCAAGGGTCCCCACTGGGGTCCCCTCTTCCACAGAGCAGACTTCTCCACCACCAGCACCGACGCTGTCACCGGGGAGGCAGCGTGAGGACGTGGATGGGAAAGCTGTGCTGCCCACCGCGCCTCGGCTCCCCCCTCCGCCCCCTGCAGCCGCTAAGGGCACGCAGTGCCGGGTAGGGACGGCAAATGCATTTGCAGCTAAGAGGATGCCCCTGACACCCCAGCAAGGAGCCCATGGATGTGTTTTCCAGCACTGCTGCTAATGGCTTCATCACAGCTTTTTATGAGATGATGTGAATTGCTCTGACCAATGAGGCTTAATGGCCTTCCTCAATGAGCTGCCCGGTACATTCTCCCTGGAGGCTCGGCTCAGAGTTAAGCCGAGAATATTAATATGGTCGGATGCAGGCCCTTCCCCTCCCCGTAAAGTTGTGGAAATTGAGGTCAAGTTGGGTCCCCTGCAACGTCTTTAAACAAGCGGCAGAGTGGTTTGTTTGCTCCTTTATCTTCCTGGTGGAGAGGGAGTGGCTTCCAGCTGGAGACCTGGGACCAGGCCCCCTCTTCCGCTGGGTTTGCTTCCACTTGTTCAGAGGTGGCCCTTCTTAAGGGGGCAGGTTCCTTGGTAGGGAGGGAAGGCCCTGATTCCACCATTGGGGGCTGCTTCCCGCGAGGGCAGGCAAGACCGAGGCCCTGGGCTGGGATGAGAGTTGCAGACAGCTGTCCTCCTTGTCAGGCGGCCTTGATGTTGTCAGGTAGCTGCAGTCGTGAGCATGTTCGCCCGTGTGACTGAGTGTTGCAATGGCAACATGTCAGAGATGCATGGGGTCTTTGCAGCCTCGTGTATCCTCCCTCCATTTTACAAGTGAAGGAGCAGAGGGTCAGAGAGGGGAAGGGAATTGCATGGTTGGTCAGTGTCAGGGATGGTTTTAGACTTGAGGGGGTGGGTATCTCTAGCCCCCAAGCTTGGACTGGTCTACCCACGGTGCCGCCCGTCCTCATCCCATCCTCTGGGGCAACACATTTTCCAGATCGACCTCCAGAGGGGAAGAAGGCTCTGCAGTCTTTTCTCGTCCGGGCCAGCATCCCCGCTTCGTGTAGCCCTTCCTCGTAGAACACGGTCTCTGACCTTTTACCTTTCGGCTGTGGTGTGATAGAAAGTGTGCTAAGATCCTCTTTAGAGCAGTGGGTTCAGATTTCAATCGTGTAGCTTATTAGCTGTGTCATCTCAGGCAAATCACATAACTTGCTCATCCTCCAAAAGGGAACGATAAAAAAAGAGGCAGTACTGTCTCCTCTCAGTGTTGTACAGATGAACCAAGGGACTGGGTGTGAACCTCCCAGAGTATAATAGGTACTCAATAAATACCCATTATCTAAGCAATTTCAGTGTCTCTCCTAAAGTGTTGATGGGGGGGGGTGGCTGGGGTGCGGGGACGTGGATTATGGCTTGGAACCCTTCACCATAGCAGAGTGGTGGCCGCCTCTCTCCGTGGACATGGCTTGGCATGGAGGACGAGACGTTTCAACTTTTGCCGTCCCTATGCTAAGCTGGAAGCTTCTGCAGGGTGGGAACTGTCTCTTACTCACCGTTGCCAGTGCCTGGTGTACAGTCAGTGCTCAGCAGTGCTGTTGAACGACTGGCGCTTGAACGTTTTATGAATGAGCGTGGGTGTTGCAGCCTCCGGGCCTATGAGGGTATCATTAGCAGGCGCTAACCAGCCTCTCCCCTCCCCTGCAGCCCGCCCTGAAGATGTCGGCACCAGCCTCTACTTTGTAAATGACTCCTTGCAGCAGGTGACCTTCTCCAGCTCCGTGGGGGTGGTGGTGCCCTGCCCGGCCGCGGGCTCCCCCAGTGCGGCCCTTCGATGGTACCTGGCCACGGGGGACGACATCTACGACGTGCCTCACATCCGGCACGTCCACGCCAACGGGACGCTGCAGCTCTACCCCTTCTCCCCCTCCGCCTTCAATAGCTTTATCCACGACAATGACTACTTCTGCACCGCGGAGAATGCTGCCGGCAAGATCCGGAGTCCCAACATCCGCGTCAAAGCAGGTAAAGGACCAGACACGGGCTCCCCGACAGGGCGGGAATGGGGAGCAGGCAGCGCCTGTCGTTTTGAGGCTGTGTGTGTAACATGGAAGAAGGCAAGGCAGCCCATCAAGGAAAATGATGCTGTTCTTTGGAATCTTAGCTCTGCCACTTCCTGTGTGTCCTTAGGTGGAGAACACACCTTTCTGAGCCTCAGTTTCCTCATCTGCAAAGCTGATGCCAGCACCCACCTTGTTCATCACTACGTGTGATGGTCCAAGGAGATAGGGCCCATTTAAATTAAGTAATGTGCTCATTTTAGTACTTGATTCATGGAAAAATTCAGTGAGTTTCTTTACCAAAAAAAAACCCCTTTATTGAAAGAGAGTATATAAAAGAACTGCACATATTGTAAGTATATAGCTTGATGAATTTGCACAAAATTTAATATCCAGATGAAGATATCAGCATCTCAGAAGCCCCTTCTTGCTTTTTTCAGTCACTCCACCCTTAGGGGAAACCACAGTCCTGACTTCTAACAAGATAGATGTTTGCCTGTTTCTGTACTTTATCTAAATGGAGTCCTACAGCACATATTCTCTTGAATCTTTTGCTCACTGTTGTTTGTGGGGTTTAGCCCTACTGCTGTGTGAAGTTATATGTCATTCATTCTCATTGCCGTATAGTCTCGTTTGACTATACTGCACTTTATTTATCCATTCCACTGTTGATAGACATTTGAATATAAGATATCTCATGAGAATAGGCATTTAGGTAAAACTCATGATGGAAAACTCTTAGCAGTGAAGCATTCTGGTCTTGGGAAGAGGTGATGGAAGCAAGGAAGTGAGGGCTTCTCAGCTGTTCTCTTTACAGAAACTAGAAAGTCTCATTTCTCTGGGTTAGGTCTGGAGGCGAGGGCATGGCTTAGATGAGTTACTCTTAACTGGGTTGTCATGATATGCTGGTGAGTCCTAATCCGTTATAAAGTGCCTCGAATAGTAATAACGCATGGAAGTCTGGGGGAATGATTTTCTTCGAAGAGCTTTTTGAGTGGGAGAGGATAGATAATGTTCTAGCCAGCTCACTGCGATGGCTCCAAGGCTTGGGCGTGCCATCTTTCCTGGCGATTGTGTTGGGCAGAGGAGAGTGGGTTCCGGGGAAGTCTCCCCAACCTGCATGCCTAGCGATGGATCCTGCGATATCTCTGACTTCCTGTCCTGGCAAGGAGTCAAGCCCTCAAGGAAAGTTGTGTTGTGCTTTGGAATCTTAGCTTTGCCACTTACCTTAGGTAGAGGACACACCTTTCTGACCTCAGTTTCCTCATCTGCAAAGCAGATGCCAGCACCTACTTCATTCATCACCCCGTGTGATGGTTCAGTGAGATAGCACTCAGTTGAATTAAGATCCTTCCGCCTCAGGAGAACCTCTCACACGTAGAAGGTTCCAAGTAGCTGGGAATGGGTGTGTGTAGGGGTGAGGAGGGGTGGGAGTTCTTAATTGAAGAGCTGGTCTTCATCCACTGGTTTGGTTGGGGGAGGCGGGTGTGGGAGTGTGAGCTCTGGGGACCCAGGGCCACGCTTAGGTATCTCCTCTGGGGCTCCCCGTGGACCCTCTTTTCAGGAGCGGCACTGTTCCCCTAACACGACACCAGGTGCTGGATTGGGAGCCCTGAGGCCAGGATTTGAAGCCCAGTTCTGGCCTCCACAGCCTGGAGGATTGAGCTGAGAGCAAGCCATGTCCTGTTTCCTAATACCTGCCTGTTATTGGGTTAGGATATAGTTTTCACAGTAATCCTGTCTGGTGTTTCTTACAAGGGAGGGGACTAAGTCAAATAAAGGTTAAGCCACTTGCCCAAAGGGCACCTAGCCAGTTAATCACAGAGGCATGGCTGTAATGACAAGCTGCATTGCTGTAGTGCTTTCCACGTGCCAGGCCTTCTCCATGCTGCTGTTATTGTTTCCTTTTATGAATGAGGAAACCGAGGCTCCAGAAGGTTCACGAGCTCTTATCCAGGGTTACACTGCTGCTCAGAGGAGGACACAGGGCCTGCTTGTTTGACGCTCCTAACCATAGGTCTCTGCAGGCTCTCGAGGACTGTCCCCACGGTGTGCACCCAAACCCCAGCCCTTCCCACCCTCCCCTCTGCTTCCCTCCCCTTAGCCTCCTCTCTGCTCTCCCCGCATCTGCAGGCAGTGCGATGTCCAGCCCACGAAAGGGTGGACCATGGCCCCACAGAGCTGGGAGTGCCTCCTTCCATGCCTCCGTCCTCCGCCTCAACTGTGTCTCTTCCCATCACAGCCACAACACAGGGAGGGAACGAATAAAGACCTGGGGAGGGGCGGGCAGGGCTGGCCTGATGGGAAACACAGCCAATTAAGAAGCTCTTGATGAAGCCAGAGGGACTGCAGGTGCACAGCCGGAGGGGCTGCTGGGCCCTGAGCATCGCCCTGGCAACCATGGCAGGGAGAGCAGGAGGGCACACAGCCCAGGTGCCTGCTGAGGGACAAGGTCGGGAAGCAGCGGGGCTCTGGCTGCACCAGCTCTGCTTGGCAGAAAAGAGGTGGAAAGACAGAGAGGGCCCCGGGGAGAGGCCAAGCGGAGGAGGACCAGAGAGAGGCCGAAGCAGGCCCCTCGGCCCTACCCCTAAGGTTGGTCCAGCCCACCCATGGGACCTGATACGCAGATCACCTGCAGGTGACAGCGCCCCAGAAGCCAGCCCTGGGACCGAGGCAGGAGGCCTCCACTGCACGCTGTGGTGGAAGAGATCTGCTGAAGCTGGGGGCAAGACTGGGAGTCAGGCTGTAGGCGGTGTCAGGAGGTGGGAGAAACCAGCAAGAATGCTTTGTTTTGGAGAATCTTGGAAATCGCCCATGTCTCTGGGGTTCGGTGTTTTCAGAGATCATCACTGTGTCAAGTATTCTCTCCCATTGTTCTTATAAACCACCGAGCCCTGCAGAAAGTTCTGTATGTCAACTACATTTTCCCAGCCTGCCTTTCATTTTGAAGTGGCACAAAAATCTGTTTTTAGATCATGTGTCACAGTTTTTCTTTTGGCAAATGATGGTCATCGTGGCCCAAACTCTTACCACCCTGGGCCCAGGAATCCTGTAGGAAATCAAATGTGGTTTAATTAGAGGGATTCCGGCGCTTTTGCTTAGAAACCACACATGCCCTTGTTGAATACAATCCCATTGCAGGGCGTAGGTGCCGCCCTCCAGGCCCTAACAATCTAATGCATTTTGTTAAAACTCACCAAAATTGGAAAGGCTAGAAGTTGGATTTACTGTCCTGTAAAGGGAGGCTAGGTATTTCTGCGGGAGAGCAGGTGTCTGGTGGAGTGGGAAGGAGGTTGCTGGAGAAGGCAGGAATAAGACCTTGACAGGAACTTCCGGGCGGGGCAAGCGGGAGGTGGGAGAAGAGGTGAAGGAAGTGCATCCTGGGGTGCTGAGAGGTGGCTTTCTCAGGCCCCCCCACCGTGTCCTAGTCAAGCCTGTGACACCCTCTTCTTTCCGCCCTGCAATCTGTCTGCAGTTTTCAGGGAACCCTACACCGTTCGGGTGGAGGATCAAAGGTCGATGCGTGGAAGCGTGGCCGTCTTCAAGTGCCTCATCCCCTCTTCAGTGCAGGAATACGTTAGCGTTGTGTCCTGGGAGAAAGACACAGTCGCCATCATCCCAGGTAAGAGAGGACCGCGGGGCCTCATAGGCAGGGATGCTGGGGGGTGGGGGGCAGAAAATCAGCAGTACTGAGTTGGTGGTTGAGCTAACCCAGCTCTTGAGGTTGGTCCTGGCAAGTGGTTTTTTATTGTTCTGGTGGTGCTTTGGCAAAAAAGCGTCTTTGGTCTCGGCTTGGTGCGTCTCCGTGTGGGTGGGGAAAACCCACGTGCCAGCAGCCTCTGCGGCGTGTGTGAAGGTCCCATCAAACACAGGATGGTCCTGCTCCCCCCAAGGAGGGGGGTCACTGTCTTTCCTGGCCACCGGCTATTTGATTGCCCTTGGCCTTAGGGATGGGAGGCAAGGCTGGAAGGACCTTATCTGTGAAAGACTGTGGGGAGAGGAGCGATAAGAGGCTGGTGTGTGGTCCGTGTTCCTGGGATTCTCGGAGGACCAGACTTGAGCGAGCATGCGTGTGGGACTTTTATTTCATGAGCTGCCTAGACGCTCCATCAGAATTCTAGCCGGCCTCACGCTAGAGGTGCCAGGTGTTGCAAAAAGAGGTTAATACCATGTTGTAGGGTCACCTTGTTAGAGCTGCCGTGATTGAAGGCACTTCATTACTGGTTCCTATGCAGGGTTGTCCCTTCAACAGGAAAACAGGTCTGGAAATCTCAAGAGAGGACCTCAGATCCTCAAAATACCTCCAGGCCTCCAGTTACAAATCTGTGGGGTTTTCCCATCATGCCAGCATTTCTCCCTGCATCCCTGCACATTGCAACAGCCTTGACACTTTTTCTTCCTTTCTCCATCAAGGACCTTGGTTTTCCTTTCTGTAAAATGGAGGCACTTGACCAGATGCTCCCTGAGTGCCCCCCAACATGGATGGCCCATTGCTGGGCATATGAAATGGTTCTAGTTGCTCAAGGTCTTCAGGTTAGTTGGAGAAGACAGACTTCTATGCATGAAACCTATAAAGCTGGGATTCTTAATACTGCTACACAACTGAACCCCTGGGGAGCTCTTTGAAAAACACCAGTGCTTGGGCCCAACCCCAAATCAGCATCTTTAGCAGTAGAACCTGGGCACTAGCTGTTTTAAATCTCCTTGAGTGGTTCTGAGGTAGAGCTATAGGAGACGAACCAACGCTTCAGCACCTTGACAGCCAACGTGGCAGGATACTTTTCTGAGACATTAATTTGTGTTTTGCTCTTGGAACTTTTTCCTTCTCTCAGTCCCAAGCCGATGGCCAGGCCGTTATGTCTCCTGGTCTCAGAGCTTGTAGTTGGACAGGAATCAGAAGCTCCTTGAAGACACCTGCTCTTCCTGCCTTTTGTGAGCAAACAGGAAAGGTTAGGATGGGTGTTCTGGCTGGGGAGGAGAGCCTCTGAGGGCAGTGAACAGACAGGAGACCATCGGATGCCAGAGGCAGTGTGGTGCTGTAGGCGGTTCACGGGGTATGGCGGGAGGAAGCGGTCGGACCTCAGAGGGGTGGCTGTGTGTGGCTCCCTGGGGTCTGGGACTGAGGCCGGGGTTCTTGTGTCCAAATGAGGCATGAGATGCACAGCCCAAGACCCACGTCCCTGGGGAACCCGCCAACAATGATGGGGACTGAATGTCCTGTCTCTCCAACAGAGTCACGTGGAAGGTGATGTAAAGAACATAAAGACATGTGATATTTCTTATACACCTGAGTTTATGGACCAAGAGTTATACTCATTAAAACAATAATAATAAATTTTTGAGTGTTTCCTCTATGCCAGCCAGTGGGCTAAGAAACTTTCATATGTGACCTCATTTTATCCTCACAAAAAGTCCCTAAGTGTATTTTTTTCCCCTTCCACTTTACTGAAGAGGAAACTGAGGCTCAAAAAAGTAAAGGGACTTCTGGGTCACACATGTTATCACGCAGAGGGCAGGGCTGGACGCAGGTCTGTCCTTTCTGCCTATGCCCTGAACTCCCGCACAGGACCACCTCCCGGGACCCGCACAAATATATCCTATGAAGTGTCACTCTGAGTACAAGGGAGACTGTGTGCTCTAGGCAAGGAGAGCCTTGGCCTCAGGAAAGCGAAAAAGTCAATGCTGGTTTGTAGGGAAGAACTAAGTCAAGTGTAGTGATTACGAGCCCAGAATCTAGGATCAGACTGCCTGGGCTTGAAACTCACTCCTCTGGGCAAGTCTTTTACCTCCCTGGTGCCTCAGTTTCCCCAGTGATAATAAAATAGGGGTGATGATTGGCCTACTTCATTGGGTTCAAGTAACAATGAAAGGAGTTCATATATGTCAAATGTTTCAAACACTGCCCGCCACACACTGAGGATGGGCTGGGGCTGTGACGATGACTCTCGGGGGGATGGGAGCACGCCCCTCTTTGTATTGCCGAGTCCTGTTTAGGTGTGTGTATTTCTGTGTAGCAGGGTCTGTGTCCCCCACTAGACTGAGTTTCCCAAGGGTGGGACCTGGGTTGTTTTAGGGCACACATCCCTAGGCTCCTGACGCACCGCCTTGCACCCCCAGGACAAATGCTCACCAAATGTTCAGTGGGTGCGTGATGGATGATCAGGAGAGTTCTGAAAGAATATGGGAGGCACTGGGATAAGGCTGTGTGCAGTGGGCATCGGGTAGTTAGAAGCTCAGCTCAGACAGGAGAGACGAAGATTAACCTGGCTCCGGTGTGGAGGCAGTGAGCTTCCCCCAAACTCACTGTAGTTGGTGCTTCAGGGCTGTCTTTGATGTCAAGCCTGGGCTGGTGGCCCCAAAGGACATAATTATCAGGGAAGTGGGCTGGACGCTAATCTGCAGGGCTCTGTTACACGTTGGTTCTGTAGAACCTCTTCCTTTCCTTTAGCCTTGGAGAATTTTCCTCCCCTGCCCAGCCCTCCAGCCCCAACCAAAATCATTCTAGATCCCTGTACAGCTATGTTTTAGATCCAGGGATGGACTTTCTAAAGCACATGAATCCAACTAACACCCTCCCAGAGGAATTCATGAGAACCAGAGGGAGTGGAGTTTTGCATCCTCCAGGCTCTAAAGATGAAGGGCTAGAACTTGGGCCCACCTGCTCCAGGCTTTAATGTTGGAAAATGCAAATTGTTTATTGAATTTTTTTCATAAAAATAGGATTCTCTGCTATCCATACCACACTGCCCCGTGTGTGTGTGTGCGTGTGTGTTTTGGCTGGGATGTTGGATGGCAGCTTCTCACGGTGGGGGGAGATTTAATGATGAGGTCACCTTGAGGTTAAGGAAGCACTTAGGAGCCTGAGTGACTTTCCTCTGACTCTTCAGGGGCAGCTTCTGGAGCGGGGAGAACGGTGTTGACTTTGATCTCTGGGTCTGCTGGGCTGGGCTCAGATCCTCCGCCAACCACGGGGCCAGCAGGAGCAGGTGTGAGAGAGCAGGAGGAGGAACGGAGGCTGACGTGGGCCAATCAGGGCCCAGGAGACAACTCCTTGGGGAGGGTGGGTGCCCTGGGAGGAGGGGCCCGATGGGGTGGCTGCAGGCCCCCTGTGAATGGTCTGCCTCTCTGAGGGGGTTTGGAAGGACTTAGAGGCTCGGGGCCTAAGCAAGCTCCATGAGTTGGGTATTGGCTCATGGGTTGGCCTTCCCAGCTGCCCACATTGGGAGGGCAGGCAAGCCTCCTGGAGCCTCCGCTGAAACTCTGTGCCGCTTTTGGGCTGTGCTTTTCGCAGGGTAGGTAGAGGCTGGAGAGACAGCCCAAAGTGCTACCTTTCTCAGAGGTAGCCCCTCTCTTCCTCCTCCTGCCTGCCTCCCAAGCTGATCAACTTCCTCCCATCGGGCTATTCAGAGATGTGTGTGTAAAAGCACAGAGTCTCTCACCTATGAGCTGACAGACTCCTACCCCTTACTTCTCTCCCGGGAGACCTGGTCTGGAGGTAAACTGGCTCTCCAGAGTAAGTGGGATGGGGGATAATAGGGCAAAGGGCTGTGCATAGACATAAATTAAAATTAAGGCCTCCAGTGAAGCCGGGATGTGGTTTAATTTCCCATCTGCATGATCACCATTACAATGCATGTTATTGGATATAAAGATAAATCCGGCCCTGTTCCTAATAGCTTTTAATTTCCACCAGACCTGATTATATAGATGCAGGCTCCTTGTGGGAATTTCCCAGCATGCCCTTCCCCAGCATCCTGACTGGCTGTCTGGGCCCCAGTGGGGAGTTTTGGACACTGCTCAGATGCGGGCCAGATGTATCTGCCGGTGCTGTGGAAGACAAGCCTGGAGCAGCTCCCTTGTCTAAGTGAATGGGGCTCTTGACTGCTGGGTTGTCATCCTGCCTTGGCCAGGTTGGGAGTGCACTGGGGACACTCTGTGTTGGGGGTGGAGAGAAGCGGGAGCAAGGAGAAACTGGCCAGAGGGGTCCTTTCAGAAAAGTGGGCAGTGCTCCCGGACCATAGGTGGGAAGGCAGTGAGCCTGCCACCCATCACCCACCTCCCTAATTGTCCCCAGGGTTCCAAATTGCTCGTGGGTCTTCGTACCTCTTTGCATTTGGTCTTGCGTCTCCTCTGCCTGGTCTGCACTGATCCCCTCTTCTCCTTATTGATACTGTACTCCTCTTCTGTCCTTTAAACTTGGTTCACGTGTGTCCCCTTCCACGAAGTTTTACGTAAGCCTCCAGCAGACCTATCAGTCCTCTGGTTCCATTCCTGGAGCACTTACTTCACTGTGTCTCACGTTAGAGGCTGTTATTTCTGTCTGTCTGCTGCAGCAGGGTGTACAACAGAGATCTTTTGCATCTCTTTATCCCCAGGACCCTCATAGCACCTGTTAAAATAATAATAACAAGATTAATGATAATATTTATCATGTACTGAGACCTCTTTTGTGTTAGGCATTCTACATATGTTATCTCTAATCCTCACAATAACCCTTTAAGATAGTTTTTTGTTTGTTTGTTTTTCCAGTTTTTATAAATGAGGACAGTGAGGCCCAGGGAAGTTAAGCAAATTAGCCAAGGCCACACAGCTAATAAGTGGCTTGGGTTTGAGCTGGGGTCCTCCAGCTTGCTCTGTTCCCTGCTGCCTCTCCAGAGCAGTTTCCTCATTAGGAACGGACTATTCCAACATAGGAGGAGGGCCTGTCCTGTCTCCTGCACTTGCTCGGGGACAGAAACATATCACCAGCCCTTGCCCTGGACTCTGGCTCTATGTGCCGTGACCAGAGGCTTTGGCTTTCCTGAAGGTCAACAGCTCTCCAGCTGAAAGATCAGTGAGCAGTCATTCTAACAAGGAGGTTTTATTGGGCACTGGCTCTGTCTTGGGCCCAGTGGGAGACACAAAGGTGGTCTGATCTGGGAATTTAGGATTCCATTCATGTTGTCAGCTCTGATGGGCAAGGATGGATAATTCCAGCACAGTAAGCAATCAAATATGATCTTGGTTTGCTTTGGAATGCAGCGTCAACGTATTAATTGCATTTTGCTCCAGCTGATATTAAAGCTACTTTGATCCCATGAGCCTCCACCAACTTGGACAGGGGATGGCACAGATGAGAGAGAGCCCAGGTGGTGCTTGGAAACCAGTTGGACACGTGTAGGCTACAGATGAATGGAGTCACTGATGGTCAGAGCTAGAAGGGCCTTGGAGGTCACGTGGTCCAGCCTCCTCATTTACTGATAAAGAAACTCAGGCCCAGACCAATGCCCTCTTACGCCCCTTCCCCCTTCTCTCCTGCTCATTCTCAGGGCACAGTACCTTAACTACTCATGGGGTGCTTTTTTTTTTTTTTTTTTTTTTTTTTAAAACCACTGGACGTCTTTCCTTCTTTGTTTAAAACCTTCCCATCTTTTAAAGTCTGGTTCAAATACCCACTTTTCCCCCCCATGATGTCTTTCCCAATTTCTGCTAAGAATGGATTTAAAAATCACCCAGATTAACCTCCTTCCAGGGGATCCTTTTCTGAACTCCCTCCAAAATTTATCAGTTCCTTGCTGAAGACACTAATCGTATTTTGTCCTGTAATATTTTAAAATCTGTGTTATTCCCGCTATGAGAATGTCTAATCATCAAGAGCAGGAACTGTATTTCATTCAGACCCCTTTCCACTCCAGTGCTCAGAAAAGATGATTAATGTTGGTGATGAAATGACAGTCTCTTTTCCCCCTGCTGGACTGCCCTGTGGCAGGAAGGAAGGAAGACTGCCTAAGGTCACGTGGAAAATTGGTGGCATTGCAAGATCTAGACTTGGTGGTCCTTGGTCTCCATTACACCGAGCTGCTTCAGAGCTACCTTGACAGCGACCACTTCTGTGGGTTCCTCCTGTGACACTCTGTTGTTTAGATGCAAAATTGGGGATCTCAGCTCTTGACTACTTAGGGGCATGGAGAAAATGGGCTGGGATGGTCAGTGTGCTGATATGAAATAAATGATGTGCTCAAGGCAATTTAACAAATGGTGCTAGGCAGAGTCTCATGCCTTGCAGAGGAATTAAACTTGACCATGACCTGTTTCTTCCCTTCAGCAGCTCCTATCTAGGGGTTATAGTATCTTCCCAAGAAGAGATCCCCAGGAGGCTGGGATTCTTTCTGATGATGGCAGCCCAGCAAGGCTCATGAAGGGGAGGGGGGCCTTGGAGCAGAAATAGCACGTTGGGTGAGGTGACAGCACGGGGAAAGGCAAGCAGGAAAGGGGAGGATGGAGTGACCTGGCTGGAGGGTAAGTAGAAGTGGTGAGAGAGAAGTCTGGAAAGGATGCCAGGACATTTAATTCATAAAGGTTCTATCTAGTTCTAGGGAAAAAAAAAGAGGCAACCTGATAATAATGACTAATGATCATGGAGAACTTACTAAGTTGCCAGGCTCTGTTCTAAGCATTTTACATGTGTAGCTCATTTAACCTTCACAGCAATCTGAAGTTGAGGGGATAATCATTCCCCATATTAGAGATGAACAAACCGAGGCACAAAGAAGCTAAGTGAATTGCCTAAAGTTGTGAAGCAGTAGAGCTGCAATTTAAACTTTTTTTTTTTTAAAGTTTTTTAAATTAATTAATTAATTTATTTATTTTTGGCTGTGTTGGGTCTTCGTTTCTGTGCGAGGGCTTTCTCTAGTTGTGGCAAGCGGGGGCCACTCTTCATCGCGGTGCGCGGGCCTCTCACTATCGTGGCCTCTCTTGTTGCGGAGCACAGGCTCCAGACGCGCAGGCTCAGTAGTTGTGGCTCACAGGCCTAGTAGCTCCGCGGCATGTGGGATCTTCCCAGACCAGGGCTCGAACCCGTGTCCCCTGCATTGGCAGGCGGATTCTCAACCACTGTGCCACCAGGGAAGCCCCTGCAATTTAAACTTTTCATCCAGACTCCATTATTTGTGCTCCTGAGCTCTGTACTATGTTGTCTCATAAAAAATCAATATACAGAATATATATATATATTTTTAAAAACTGCTGAAAATCAACAAGAAAAAGACAACACAATAAAAAATTGGGTGACAGATACGAGCAGACAATTTACGGAAGAGGGAGAGGTAGGGGGTGTAGCAGAAAGAAGTTGGGCTATGGAGTCTGCTGGTCCTAATCGGTGACCTTGAGCAAGTTACTTTCAAGGCCTTGGTTTTTTTCACCTGTGAAATGGGGACAGTGAAACCTACTGCACACAGAATCCTTTAGATGAAAGTTAGGCCTCTGGGGAGACTTGAATTCTCAGATGGAGAAAGAGTGGACTAAACTCAGCAGGGAAATTGCCCACCCAACTTCATGCCATGGTCCAACCCTGGGCCATGCTCCCCTGTCTGGGCACGGGGCTAGAGGCAGGACACGGGGCTAGAGGCAGGACACGGGTCGGCCAGGGACACAGCCTCCCAGAGGAGTGGTGGTAGTGGAATCACAGAATGGAGAATGGCTTCCCCTAAACGTGATCTTGAGAAAGCCATAAACAGCTGGGGTCAGACCTATGACCACTGTGGTGTTTTTAACTCACATAGGCCATGATGATATCTGGGCAGAAGGAGAGAAACAAAACGACTGTAGTATTATTAATCTCTGTATTCACTTGTGCCTTGCATGGTACCTGATCAGAATTATGTTGAGGAAGGAACGAAGGGGTGTGGTTCAGTACCAACACAGCAAAGATCGACTCTACAAACCACCTGGGGCTCATCAGCTCAGTCTCAAACCCTGGTTCAATAATAACCCTATACAGTTGATAAGGTGCTTTTAGGCGATCTCGTTGGCTCCTCACAGGAACCCCCATTCCCTTCCCCATTTTACAGATGAGGAAACCGACGACACAGTGAGGTTCAAGGACTTGCGCATTTAGAAGAAAAGTCAGAAAAAGAGCAGATAAATACGTAGTAAGACATACGTGTATGCAGGGCCCTGTGACAGGCACCTGGATGTCATCCCATTGAATTCTTCTCTTAACCCTGTGAGGGGGGCGTGCTACCCCCATCCTTATGTGTAAAGAAGTAAGATTCAGGGAGGCCAAGCAATTTGCTCCAGGGCACACAGCTTCTCAGTGGCAGAGCCTGTGCTTGGACCCAGAGCTTCTGTCCCTAAAACCCAAGCTCTTTCTTTGTAACATACTTTAGTGACTCCGGCATGAGGGCTGTCCCAGGTACTCATGACAATTACTATTTCTCTCATCAGGGCAGTTGTTGAGAGGAAAAGGCAGCTGGCCCTTAATGTTGCTGGTGGTATTTGCTTATTGTTTGCTTTGATGGGGAAGGGAGCCTCGTCTTCCTCCTCAGAGGGCAGAGAGAAAAATCCCACCTTCTAATGCCTTAACACATGCTTTGCAGGTTAGAGATTACAAGGAAGCATTCAGAAGCAGCAAAGGAATTCTCTCCTAAGTCAGATGGCCTAAATTGAAATGATAATCATAGTGATAATAATAGTAAGAAAATAAGTGATCAGTTATTGAGCTCTTATGTGGTAAGTGCTTTTTACAAGTCATTTCATTTCATCTTCATAAGTGCGCTACGTACTAGGTAGTATTATTATCTCCATTTTGCAGAAGAGGAACCTGAGGCAGAGAAGCTGGTCACCTGCCCAAGGCCATGTGGTGTGGCAGGATCTGAGCCCAGAGAGGTTTGATTTCAGCTCTTAGAGGTGACCTGGGCCACCTCGCAGCTGTGCCCTGATGCCTGTGTCATCTTTCACTTATATAGTGCTTTCTGGTTTATAAAGCAGGTTCACAGGCAGCATCTTATTGAACCCTTCCAACCCCATCTGAGGGTGACACATTCTTAACTTCACTTAATAGGCAGGGAAACCAAGGCTTGGGGGAGCTGAAGGGCCCTCCCAAGTTTACACAGCCAGGGAGGTGGGTACCAGATCTCCAGTTTGATACTTGCATCCAGGAGCTCTTTTTTTTTTTTTTTTTTAATTATTTATTTATTTATGGCTGTGTTGGGTCTTCGTTTCTGCACGAGAGCCTTCTCCAGTTGCGGCCAGTGGGGGCCACTCTTCATCGCGGTGCGCGGGCCTCTCACTGTCGCGGCCTCTCTTGTTGCGGAGCACAGGCTCCAGACGCACAGGCTCAGTAGTCGTGGCTCACAGACCTAGTTGCTCCGAGGCATGTGGGATCCTCCCAGACCAGGGCTCGAACCCGTGTCCCCTGCATTGGCAGGCAGATTCTCAACCTCTGTGCCACCAGGGAAGCCCTCCAGGAGCTCTTGAGGCCCCACCCGGAGTGCATGCCCACAGCTCCTCAGCACCTCTGCCAGTCTCCCGGTGGGCGGGCTGCTCTGCATTTGCTTGCCAGTTGGTTGGTTCCAGAACTATCAGCTGCGGCTCCTCAGTCAAGCAGAAATGTCTGTGTTCACAGGTGCCTCTGGAGGCATACGTATGTGTCATGTTTTGCTTTTCCATTTAGTTCATGGCAGGTGCTGCATTTCCAGAGCACCCACTGGGTGAATTTCAGGAGATTTAAGACAATTGCAGGCAAACACTCTGCCCTGGGATCACACCGTGGCAGTGGACGCAGAACAAGCGGCATTGTTTCGTAAAGTTGGCACCTCTGTAAGTTACCCTGAAATTAGAGCAGAATTCTTTATAGAAGGTTATCCTACACATAAATCATCATTAGACTACCTCATTTTTGTTTAATGCCTACCTAACTGTGCTGTAGTCTAAAAATGTGTGTTTAGTGAAGTCAAGGGTTGCAGGGAAATTATAGGGTTTTCAAAAATCCATTTGCTTTGCTGGTGCTCACATCAGAATCAATCTTGCCTTTAGTTCTCAATCTCATTGCAAACATGCAGTATTGCTCGCCAGATTCTGGCATTTAATGTAGGGTAGCGTTTATTCAGAAGAAGCCAACGGTGCTTACAGAGTGGTAGAGCTATGTATAGATGGCACTTCCTGCCAAGCCTGTGATTTTGAACTCTGTTGCGTATCAGTGAGACTTCGCCGCAAAAGCTGGAACCATGTGGGACCCGGCAAAGCAGAGGCCAGAGCTGGATGGCGGTGGTGTTGGGAGGGGAGCTTGTATTCATCACGCCACAAGCCTCACTGTGCCAGCACATAGTAGGTGCTCAGACAATGATTGTTGAGTACCTGGAGGAATGTTTAACCAGGAAGGTGACCGACCCGTGGATTAGGTTGTAAATGAGATGGATTTAAATGAAGGGAAGGATGTGGTTCTGTGGCTGCTAGAATAAAGCCTTCATTTGCTCTTGTGATGCCCCACATCAGCAGGACCTACTTGCAGCCCCTTTTTGGTGGAGGGAAGCTGTGTAGCAAAGCTGAAAGGGTGTGGGCTCTGGCCTCAGAGATACTTGGGCTCAAATCTGGTCTTGCTCCTTCCTTGCCGTGTGACCTTAGTTAAGTCCTTCAACCTCTCCGAGCTTCAGTTTTCTCACATGAGAGGAATAGAAATTATGTACTTTTTCTCTACAGGTAAAACATCTTTTATGTATAGTTTATATATTTCTATATAGATCTACTTTCTACATATAGATCCTTTCTCTATCTGTAGGTTTTCAATTTTTCCTAGTTCTGAGCAGACACATGATTAACTGCCCAGGATTAGTCATCTTCTTCTTGAGACCTGGAAGGTCACTCTGTGAGGAGTGAGATTCCAGGAGTGAGTGTCCAGGTGTGAGTATATAGGGGTGAGCATCCAGGAATAAATATACAGGGGGATGGGCTTAGCTCTCATTACCCTGGAGGTCACTTGGCCTTCAGGGTGAAGGGCACAGGTTAGGAAAGTTAGGAGACAACTCTCATACCGGGTCAGAGTCAGGGTAAGTCCTTCGTGTTACCCTGCATGGCTGAAGCCCACTCCCTAACATTATAACCTTGGCTTTTGTAGTCTACCTGTCATCTTGCTGTGTGCAGAATTCTCAGGAGTTTAGGCATGTGTCTTTTGGGGCTGCCGAGCCTGCCTTTTGCAGTGGAATGCAAAGCCAGTTGGAACCAGGAACAGCCCCTTGCCTTCCAGTACAGAGGGCAGTGGGGCTCAGAGGCTTCCTGGAAACTGGGAGTGTTTTCCTCTCACACATGGAGACCCCCCCACTCCCCTCCATTTCAAGGTCAGAGCATATCTTTAGGGACCTGGAATCTTCCAGAATCTGGACTGTCAGCTGGGAAGCAGACGACAGAGTGGGAGACAAGCCTATGACAGTGAGTGGCATTGGGCAGCCAGGCATCGGATGACCTTTGTCCTCTGTGTGGTGGTCCGGTGGGCTCTTGGACTTTGTGAAGCAAAGGAATCCCTTCTGAGAGCACATGGCAAGGGTGCCTCTTCACCGCCCTTCAGAATGGGACACAGAAAAGGAAAGGGCTTGTATCTAGAATATTCCAGAGCCTGCTGTTCCTGACATAGGCCGAGGCAAGCAGTTGTGCGAAGCCCAGTGGGTTACAGGAAGAGACAAAAACTCCATCAGGCTGTTCCTGGCAATGCCATGTCTTAGGTTGACTTCATCCCCTGAATCTCTCTAGATGGCTGTGTTGGCATAAGCAACAGTCAGTTGGTTGAATTTTCAGTTCATTATTTAATCTAGCAAATGTTTTTTGAGCACTTCCTGTGTGCAAGATGCTGTGTTATTAGACAGTGATTCCCAAGGGTCTTTGCTTGAGGATCTCAAGGGATTTGGAGAAGTTCCTCTTTCCGCACACCAAAGAAACTCATTTTAATTATAATACATATGTGCATATGTATATGAATAATATGCACGGTGTAACTTGTACATATTGACGACACAAACATACGTACTCACCCTCACCCTTCTTTGCCTGTGGAGAGGGGTGAGAGATTCACCTAGAATCTAGACCCTTAGAAACACCCCAGAGTGGAGACCGGGGCAGACACCTTGGCTCTCTGTCCATGGGAAAGAGCATAGCCACGGGAGCATCTACGTCAGAAGTGTGTCTGGGTGAGTGTTCAGGTCTGGACCTTTTCTCCTGAGCAAAGAGGACAACTTCTCGTTCCCTCTTCGTCTTCCGGGTCGGAATGTGGGTGGCCCACATGTTCTGAATTTCATGGACAGTTTTGGATGGATCACTATTTAGTGAGGCCTATTCGGTTCAAAAAGGGTAAACAGAAGCATGGAGGATGTGGGGAATGATCTGCTTATCTTCAGGGGACTTGCTGTCTGACAGGTAGGATGAACTTGGGACACAGGTGATCCCAACATGAGGCAGAGTGTGATGAGGAAACACACAGCCTCTGGGGGCTCAGAGGCGGGAGCCCCGTCTTCTATGATGAGCGCAGACACTGTATAAGGTGGCATTTCCCATGGGTCCTAGAGGATGGACGTTTTGGCAGGCGGGGCTCCTGCAGGGGAGACTGCTCTAGACCTGTCAGTTCACAACTTTAGAACCACCTGGGGAGCTTTTTAAAAAAAAAAACACCAATGGCCAGACCCCACCCCAAACAATTAAGTAAGGATCGCTGGGGGAAGACCCAGGCATCTGTATTTGTGAAAGCCCCCTGGGTGCATCTGGTGAGCAACTGGGTTGCAAAACCCTGTTCTGTGTACAGGAGGCCACGGGGGTGAAATCTGGGAGCAGTGAGAACAAAGGCTGCGCTCTTGGGGGAGAAAAGCCAGGTTTGGCTGCAGCTCGGGATCCATCTAAGGGTGGGGTGTGGTTGAAGCTGCATTGAGTGCGTGGAATGGAAGGGCAGTGGGGAGCCACTGAAGATTTTGAGTAAGAGTGTTCTGCAAGGACTTTTGGGAGTTGGTCTTCAGTGATTAAGGATGTTCCCAGAAACATGGCGATCATCCCTGCTCAGCCCCCTGGAACCCAAGTCAACCGTCGGATTTCCTAAGAATGATCACTGGGCCTCCTTCAGGCCAGTGGGCTGCAGGCAACCTCTGTCCTGCACCCCACACTCCCTCTTTTTCTCCTGTCTCCTCTCCAGGGGGCTGTCCCATAAGCCAGGGCACTGGCAAGGTGAACGCAGGAGCTTGCCAGCGAGGCCTGTGGGAAGAAAGGCCCCATAGCGTCACGCAGTTTAAGCAATATGGGGGTCTAAGGCAAGCTCGACAGGCTCTTTATAATATTAGTGAGTAGATCTGTATTGTGCTTTTAGACTTTACAGGACACTTTGACTCTTGTAACAATTCTGTGTGGAACTGTTATCCCCATTTACAGATGGGCAAACAGAGGCTCAGAGAGGTTCAGTGACCTTACTCTGCTGCCTCTCTTATTTCTCCTATTACTCTGTTGCCTCTCTAATTTCCCCTCTACTTGAGAGAAGAAAACCTTCAGAACAGAAGTAGGGAGCACTGCGGGCCAGCATTTATTCAGCCACTGGGCTGACACTGTGCCAGGCACGGTCACAGCTGTGACCTCATGTTTTAAAGACAGAATATCTTTTCTGTTTCCTCATGGTCTGTGGCCCATGAAGAATGGGAAAATACTTGGCTCCACCGGCAGTTAGATGACTGGATAAATAAAACCATGAGACCACTATTCCAGGTCTATTTCAGGAGTGTACCTCATCAAGGCCCTTTTGTGTTGTTTGATCTCATTTTATTCTTGTGACAGGTGGTGTCAGCCCTACTTTCAAATGAGGAAACTGAGGCTCAGAGAAATACCTTTCTCTGGCCAGGTAGCAGAGTCAGAGTGGCAGGGGAGGCGCCACGCTATGCAGAGTGCATTGACGCTGCACTGACTCGTTGTATGGAATTGGGGGAGGGGGAGGTAATAATAAAACACATAGTACCTGCCTTGCCACTATGGAGAACAGTATGGAGGTTCCTTAAAAAACTAAAAATAGAGATACCATATGATCCAGCAATCCCACTCCTGTGCATGTATCCAGACAAAACTCTAATTCAAAAAGGTAAATGCACCCCAATGATCGTAGCAGCACTATTCACAATAGCCAAAACATGGAAACAACCCAAATGCCCGTCAAGAGAGGATTGGTTTAAGACGAATGTGTGTGTATTACACACACACACACACACAAACACACACACACACACACACAAAATGGACTATTACTCAGCCATAAAAAAAGAATGAAATAATACCATTTGCAGCAACATGGATGGACCTAGAGATTATCATACTAAATGGAGTAAGTCCAACAGAGAAAGACAAATATTATATGATATCATTTTTATGTGGAATCTAAAAAAGAATACAAATGAATCTATATACAAAACAGAAATAGACTCACAGACATAGAAAACAAGCTTAAGGTTACTGAAGGGAGGATAAATTAGGCGTATGGGATTAACAGACACAAACTACTAAACATCAAATAGATAAGCAACAAGGATCTACTGTATAACACAGGGAACAATATTCAACATCTTGTAATAACCTATAATGGAAAATAATCTGAAAAAATATATATATATATAAAACTGAATCATTTTTCTGTACACCTGAAACTAATACAATATTGTAAATCAACTATACTTCAATTAAAAAACAAACAAACCACATAGCATCTGCCATGTGCCAGGCACTATTCAAATCGCGTTATACAAAGTAACTTGTTTAATCCTCCCAATATCATAAGGTAGGTAGAATTATCATCCTCATTTTAAAGATGAAGGAAATGAGGAACATAGAGGTGAGGTAACTCACATAAGGCCATGCAGCTAGTAAGAAGTAGAGTGGGGACTCCATTCCAAGCCATCAGGCACCAGAGCCCATGCTTCATCTCTTGACCATGCCATGTGGGTCTCCTAGTTTCCTGTTCCAGGCTGTTCCACTGGACTGGGTTAGGAGGAGGAAGGGAAAACAGAAAAGGCAGGCTTCGATCTGGGGGCTGGGTATGCAGATCCGAGGCGGCCTCATCTGGAGGGGGCGTGTCCAGGTGTGAGACCCCACTCTGGAGGCTGGGTGTCCAGGTGTGACCCCTTTAGGCATCATTCTGGTCTCTGCCTCTTCCCTCTCTCCTTTGGATCATTTGTCTGATAGTCACCAGCTCCCCCAGAGCCTGGTAAGGATCAGGCTAGAAAGGTGGGCAGGGGACCTGGGGTTTCCTCTTCCAGCTGTCTCACAAAATGGTTTTATGCCCTTTCTCTGGATGTCAGTTTCCTCATATGTAAGTGAAAGGGCTGAAACGGATGAGCCATGGACCCCTTCAGTTTAACAAATTCTCCCGAGCTCCACGTGCCCTCCATCGTGCTGGACACTGGGGACACCGTGACAGGTCTGTGTCCTGCTGGGGAGACACACATGTTAAGAAAAGAGCTCCAGCAGGTATATTCCTTAAAGAGACTCTTGCACAGGTGCAAGACAGGAATTGTCATGGCAGCAGTGTTTGTGGTAGCAAAAGAACAGAAACCAATATGGATAAATTAAATCTGTTACATTCCTACAATGAAATACTATACTGCAGAGGAAAGGCATGAACCAGAGCTTTACAAATCAACCTGGACATGTCACTGAAATATGTTGAATGGAAAAAGCACATTGCCGAAGGACGCGTACGTTACGGTACCATTTGCATAAAGTTTGAAAACATGCAGAACAGTATCCTGTATTGTTTCTGGATACATACATATGTAGCAAAAATATCAAAACATGCAAGAGAATGATAAACACCATATTTAGGGTAGTGCTTACGTCTGAGGAAGGAGACAGTGGGCTCATGGAGGGCAATATAACTGTTCGCAGAATGTCTTATTTTTTAAAATGTTTCTTCTAAAACAGATCAGAAGAAAATACAGTCAAAGTAAACATGGATATTTTCATATTATTTTTTTCCTTTTTCTATAGGCATGCTATATTTCATTAGCAAAGTACCCATATCCATACCATACGCAAAATGCCAGGAGAGGGGTGAGGTCGCAGGCTGGGTCCCTCTGTGACATTCTAGGGCTGGGGGGCTGAGAGCGGAGAGAGGAGGTTGGAGGTGAAAGTAAGATTTGGGGGCTGATCCTCAGGGGGGTGGGCGTCTGTGGTCGTGGGGCCGGGGAGGGGCGAGTACACAGCGTGCATCTCAGCTATGCCCTAGTTCCTGCTGCCTCTGCCAGGACCACCTTGGGCAGGCTTGGTGCTCAGCAGCTATTAAATAACAACAGTGAAAATAGTGTAAGTATAAGAGGAGGAGAGGTGTATCTGCCTCGGGATCCCGCTGTCATCTGTTTCCCAGTTTAATGAGAGTCTGGAGACCCAGCATGAGGCCACTAAAAATTAAGAATATCGGGAGTATTCATAGGGCTACGAGGCCCCTTTGCTTTGTGATTTCCGAAGCTGGGAAGCAAGGAGCACCCTGGCAGCCATCCACCCGTCCTTCTGCCCTGAGGGGCAGTCAGTCAGTGTCAGAGGCCAGCTGGATAGGGACAGGTGACTGGGGGTTGGGGGGAGATGCCCAGATAATTACCTCCTTTGAGAAGTTTACTCCCAATTCCAGCTCAAATTACAAGAGAAGGCTGGGAGCCCAGGTCAGGGCCAACAGGGAAACCTGAGAGAGAAAAGTGATCTCCCGGTGCTCCTGGGGCCTGGAGAGCACAGGGTGTGCTGGGCGGAGGGTGGGCGGGCAAGGATCACCACATGCTGCCTTCTAGAACACCTAGCTCTATTCCAATTTGCCCTGAAACACTGATTTCCCCTGTCCTGCCCTTCCTCTGTTTCCCCAACCCTCTTACATACCCAAGTTCCCAGGTGGTACATGCAGATGGTAGAATTGGTTTTTCAGGGCTGGAAGGGGCCTTGAAAGCCATGGAACCCAGTCCCCTGCTCATTATATAGATGCCCTTTGTGACCTTGACTGGGCCTGAGACCCAGGCCTCTAGAAGCATCCCGCTATAGGATGAGGGCGGCTGTCATCCTCAACAGGGTGGATTTGGGTTGAGACTCTCCAAGGTATGGAAGGATTGCCAGCATTTTCAAAGAACACACTAGCGTGTGTATCAGGGTGTGTGCGCAGGACAGAGTCTGTACCTTGTTTATCATAAGCAGGCAGATAACAGACGTGTTCCTGAAAAGTGAGGTCTCAAATCTCATCTGAAAACGGATGAGTGCTCTTTTTAGGATGAGTGCTCTTTTAGGTGATGAGTGAATCACCTTGAGGTGATGTTGGCAAGCATGGGAAGAGTTGGGCAGGCTTTGCTGATACAAAGAGACACCAGGACAGCCTTTTTAGGAAGCAGTTTGGTAGTAGGTAGCTGAAGCCGTAAATGTCCATGTCCTTTTGGGCTCTATCCTTAAAAAGGAACCAAAGATGACAGTAAAGATTTCTGTTAGCTGCAATGTTATTTACAACAGTGGAAACAAAATCCTACATATCCAGTAATAGGAGAATGATTAAA
This sequence comes from Balaenoptera ricei, assembly GCF_028023285.1. Taxonomy (NCBI): domain Eukaryota; kingdom Metazoa; phylum Chordata; class Mammalia; order Artiodactyla; family Balaenopteridae; genus Balaenoptera; species Balaenoptera ricei. The sequence goes on from NC_082646.1 coordinate 14,611,951, forward strand.
TAATTTATGATACAATAATCGAAATAGTGTAATACATTTTCAATTACTTGAAAAATCATAATATGATGTTAAGCGGAAAATAGATCATATACATATGGTAGGATCCCAATTGGTTAAAAAATACACACACACATTCACACATATATCATAGATGGATATCCTGACCTACTTCAAAGCTATTAGTGATTGCTATGGTTCTTTCTGGGTGGTGAGATTAGGAGTGATTTCTGTCTTCTCTTTTATAGTTTTCTACATTCTGTGAGTATGTTTTGAGGAGATTAAATATGAAGTGGTTTTGAAAAGCCATATTTAAGTGTAGGTACCTTGCAAAGTAGCGGCTGCTCTTTCTAATTTAGGAAGTTCCTCCTTTATGAAGTTCCTTCTTATGTTGGGCTAAAATCTGCTTTCCTGAAATTCATCCCTTAGGTCTTCACCCAATCCCCTGCCCACCACCACCCCCCCAAAACTTCCACAGAATTACAGAGTTTCCTTCTTTCTCTGTGGCACCCTCTGTAACCGAGGACACCACCATCCTCTCCTGCACCCCCCACCCCGCCCAGTGTCCCATCCTCCTGGCTCACGCAACCTGTTTCTGCAGCAGGCCCTTGTATGATCTCATCTCATCTCCTCCTGGGTGCCACCTCTGGTCGTACTCCAGTTTGTCAATGTCTTTCTCAAAACCCAGGCTCAGAGTGAATGCCCTGCACCACAGATGGTAGGAACAGAGGGTTCCATGACACCCTCGCCCCCTCCTTGGTTGGAACATGCTGTTTCCACCAGTGCAGCCTGGGATCTGCTTTCTCATCATCCACCTCATGGAGCTGGTTGTTCCTGAGCTTCCTGGCTCTCAGCGGTCCTGGGCCCTTTACCTAAATCTCTCAACTTCCTCATTTCTAACATAAGAATATTACTCTATAACCCGGATATCAATAGGATGGTCCCTGCCTCCTAAAAGCTATAAAAGTTGCCTCTAATTTTAATTCCACATCCTTGGGAAAGTCCCATGTCCTTCCCAAGATGTCTGCAAGTTCCAGGAAGGTTTATGGTCTCATAGCTCTCACTGATTCCTGCTTCCCAACTCTTCCGAATCCTAGTTCTTTGCTCTGTGTTTCGGGGATGCTTTATCTCTGTCCTGCTGCTGACCAAATGTGGCCTCAACCTCCTTCCTGATTTTCACAGAAGTCCCACCCTCACATAGGCCTGCATGTATTTTGCAGACCTTCTGTGAGCTTTTGGGTGGCCGGGTGACAGGGACCACAGACAGTCATCCCCAAGGGTCCATTGGGCACCTGCCATGTTGAGTGGTCTTCCTTCTGTGGTGGTGGGTTGCCAATCCCATCTCTGAGAGGAGCCCAGAACCACTTTTCCCTTTTCAACTTCCCAAATTAACCTTCTAACAGAGAGGATTCAGAGGGTCACTGGGATCTTTCGCACAATTTCAGGGAGTATGTTGACGTTGACATATGTTAATACCTTTAATAGTGAGAAAACCTGTGAGGGCTTGTTTCCTTCTCCCTCCCTCCTCTGATGCTTTACCAGAGAGCAGGGCACTCCTGGTCCCAGGACAAAGGGCCTTTCCCGCAGGTGGTAGAGGGCGTAACAGAGACTCCAGACACACCAGGGGCTGTGGTTTCGGTGAGACAGGTACAGGTGTGACGTCTCATCTTTATGATGGGTGGGCGACAGTCTGCGGCCAGGTGCTCCTTTGTTTTGATAGTTTCAGCCCCAACACTTGGAGAAATTTATAATCTGATTTTGTGACTCAATGAAAAGGAAATGTCAGAATTTCTTAAGTTTAAAAAACAAAACCAAGAACTCTTTAACGTGGCCCATTTTGCATTTCTTTTTTTTTTTTTTGGAGGAGTCATATAGCTTTTTACATGGGGAATTTTTATAGCTACTTTTATTTTTATTTATTTATTTATTTTTGGCTGTGCTGGGTCTTCGGTTCATGCGAGGGCTTTCTCTAGTTGCGGCAAGTGGGGGCCACTCTTCATCGCGGTGTGCGGGCCTCTCACTATCGCGGCCCCTCCCGTTGCGGGGCACAGGCTCCAGACACGCAGGCTCAGTAGTTGTGGCTCACGGGCCCAGCTGCTCCGTGGCATGTGGGATCTTCCCAGACCAGGGCTTGAACCCGTGTCCCCTGCATTAGCAGGCAGATTCTCAACCACTGCGCCACTAGGGAAGCCCCCATTTTGCATTTCTGACTTGACTCTGCAATTTGATTATAGTCAAGAGGAAACTTTGTCTGGTTGGCATTCCTGAGCAAGTGGGAATCCTCCAAAGGCTTGAAGCTCTGATGTAGGAGAGAGAGAGCAAGCCGGAGGAAGCAGGAGACTGACGGGGACTGGGTCTCAGCTGGGTCTCACCTTGGGCAATTACTTACCTCTCGGAACTTCCTCATCTATAAAATGGGGATGCTGATGGGAGTTATTACTTTACTAGTGTTATGTCATTGGCTATACCTACCTCAACCAGGAGCCCAGACCAGCTGCTAATATTTCCCTGGGGGATCTGCCTCCTTTTAGGGCAGTTCTTCCTTAAATCTCTCTTCTATCATAAATTAGCATTCACATAATCCACATTCCCTCTCCCTGGTCTTATGAGTGTTGTATCTTTCCTTACCAGCCCTGGACAAATCATTTGGGGCTCCATAGAGAAAGAGGAATTAAACTCAAGTGCTGTCTAGTGACTTACAATAGAAGCCACTGAAGGCTTTTTTTTTTTTTAATTAATTAATTAGTTAATTTATTTTTGGCTATGTTGGGTCTTCGTTTCTGTGAGAGGGCTTTCTCTAGTTGTGGCAAGCGGGGGCCACTCTTCATTGCAGTGCGCGGGCCTCTCACTGTCGCGGCCTCTCTTGTTGCGGAGCACAGGCTCCAGATGTGCAGGCTCAGTAGTTGTGGCTCACGGGCCTAGTTGCTCCGTGGCATGTGGGATCTTCCCAGACCAGGGCTCGAACCCGTGTCCCCTGCATTGGCAGGCAGATTCTCAACCACTGTGCCACCAGGGAAGCCCCACTGAAGGCTTTTGAGGCATTGTTTCCTTGGACTGACAGATCTCAGAGTCTGGAGCCCTAGGGCAGTGCTTCCCAACTGTTTTCACTTCTCAACATGAGTAGAAAAAGATACTATTGATCTGGCATATTGGGGCAAAAGGAGAAGGTTGCCTACAAAGGAGGTGAGTGGTTCCCACGGATGGTGGTGGGGATCTGCCTGCCCCAGGTCCCACCCCGACTCATCTAGGGCCGAGGGAGCTCTTCACATGGGTCACCCACCTGTGGAGTCAGGAGGAGACCGTGGGGAACGTAGTGGGTAGGTAGGAAGGCACCTATAGGTAGAGGAGGGGTGTCAGTTTGGCACCTGTGATTTTCCATGGGCAAGGAAGTGCCATGATAGGGTGGAGTGGCCCAGGTAACTTCCCTGCCACTCCTTCTCTTTTTCTTCCTCCTCCATCTCCGCATGACTCCTCCCAAAGGGACTTTAATTATAAAGTCACTGTTTCAAGAATAGCTAAAAGGAGGTGAGCCGGTGAGTTGTCACCAACAGCTTTCAAATCCCTGTTTCTTCTGCCGGTAGTGGAGAAAGATCCATCATGGCCCATGGTCCTTCCTTCACCTACTTCCTAGGAAGGTGTGTGTATGTGATCCACCCACCGCCCCACCCATCCACCCCCGCTATACCCTCTGGATCTGGGCCCTGGCCCTCAATATAGTCATAGCTCAGACGACAGTCAGGGGAAGCTTCCCTTCTCAAGGAGAACTTTCGACATGAAGGTGGGGAAGATCAAGGAGCAGTGGCTGTTGAGGGGAAAGGGTGATGGAGACAGAGTGACGGCAGTGAGTTGAATTAATTCCCTGGTGTCAGATTTAATGAAGGGCTGCCTTCTGTGCTGCCTCAGAAAGGCACATCATGGAGTGATCGGTGCTGGATGCACGCACAGCTCCAATTAAGAGTTTCTGCATCTCGCAGGGCTGGGCTGCCTTTGAATCTCTAGACGTGGGGGCTTCTCGGCCCCCTCCCCCTTCCAGGCTTGCACAGCCCTCATCCAAAAATCAGGGATCTTTGCTTCTCTTAAAGGGAAAGAACTCAGGGATCTCTTTTAGCTGCGTACATGCGTTTCTGGTGGCCCTTTCTTCTTCTCCCATCTCCCTTAGTTGTCCTTAGGTAAGGTCCAAGCCTCTCTTTTGCAAACAATGCCTATTTCACCTGGTCCCCAGTGACTGAATCCTAGAATCACAGAGGCTTAGCACTGGGAGGGGACCTTGCAGGTAACCGAGTCCAGAGTCCCAGAGTCAGTGGCAGCTGGGGCTAGAACCAGGCTCTCTGAGACCATCTCCCTGGCCTCCCGTCTCTGTTCTGGCAACACTCAGAGTGAGCAAGGGCTACATCTAAGCCCCACTAAGTCACAGGTCTCAGCTGCCGATTCAAAGTGATGCCCACAACCATTGCAACTTACCCACATATCACACTTGACAATCGACAAAAGTGTACATGCATCATCTCATGTTATACGTGCTGCGCCGAAGGCCAGGGCGATACTCTTACCCTTGGGGCTGAATCCCAGCTCAGCCACTAACTAATACGTGACCTTGTGCTACTTCTAATGCTTAACTTCTCGAAGCCTCCTTGTCTCATTTGAAAGTCAAGAATAATAACACTTATCGCACAAGTTCACAACAGAGTAGACTCTTGTTTTGTGGATGAAGAATAAGGCTCTGAGATGAAGTGACGTGCCCCCAACACAGTGGCAGTGAATGTCAAAGGGGGAACCAGAGCACAGGGCTTCTCTGTGCTGTGTTTGCATCACCTTTTGCTACAATGAAGTTGCCGCCCGCCTCCTCCTCCAGCATCCTCACCAACATCCTCCTCCTCATCTCAGCTACCATTTATTGAGCCTTTACTTTGTGCCAAGCACTCTGCTGAGTGCTTTATACATTTCACACCATTTAAATCTGACAATGAGCGGGAGGTAGGTTTTTTTTTTTTAAATGATGCTCTCTCTATTTTTAAAAATTTATTTATTTATTTATTTTTGGCTGTGTTGGGTCTTCGTTTCTGTGCGAGGGCTTTCTCTAGTTGCGGCGAGTGGGGGCCACTCTTCATCGTGGTGCACGGGCCTCTCACTGTCGCGGCCTCTCTTGTTGCGGAGCACAAGCTCCAGACGCGCAGGCTCAGTAGTTGTGGCTCACGGGCCTAGTTGTTCCACGGCATGTGGGATCCTCCCAGACCAGGGCTCGAACCCGTGTCCCCTGCATTGGCAGGCAGGTTCTCAACTACTGCGCCACCAGGGAAGCCCAATGGGAGGTAGGTTTTAAATTTATTCCCATTTCACATTCGAGGAAGCAGAGGCTCAGAGAGGCTGTGTGGCCTGGGGTAAAGAGCTGTTAAGCGCCCTCTGCAGGATTCACAGCCAGGAACACTGGGCTCCCACGCCCATGCAGTTATTCCTTGTGTCCCACCAGTCCTGCCGCTGTCCTGGGGTCACAGGCCCCCTGGGACAGCTGTGGGCTGAGTGACAGGACAGGCTTAGGGACTGGCTTTCGCCGGCTCAGGTGCCAGGCTCTGTGCTCATGTGGGGCGGGGGCCCTGCCTGGTCCTCCTGGTGTCCTTGCTTCTCCACAGGCCTCTCTCTCGTGCTAACCCCGCCCCTGACATCAGGATTTGCAGCATTTCCCAACAGTGACAGAAATAGGCATCTTCTCCCTTGTTCTCATAGTGGGAGACTGAGGCCCAGAGAGGAAACAGTACACAGCAGCCTCATGCAGAGCCTCTAGCAAATGACAACATGCTGGTCCCCAGACCCTGCCGTTTACCCAGGCTGCTCTGCTGAATGTGCCCCGGTCCCAGCAAGCAACCCAAAAGAGACATTCTCTGCCTAATACTCGAAGAAGTCTTCTTTGTCCCAGTGACCAGCTTGCGGCTCATGTCTTCCATGTGTGCTGGCCCGGAGGGATCAGGGTGAAGCCCCTTGGGAGATCCAGCATCCTTTCCTGCCCCCCAGGGCTCGCTCTCCTAACTCATCATCCTGTAAAATGCTGCTGTGAGATACACTCAAAATTTTATGTGCTCCCCAACCCCTTCCTCTTTATCGGTGGGACTGCTGAGACCCTAATATGAGCCACTGGAGTAAATGAACCCAAATCATTGTTCCGCCCGGTAGGTTTGGGCTGACAAAGCTTTCCCCATCTTGCTCGGCTGTGGTTTTCATGATGAACCTCTTTCAGCTTTTATGGGTGTGTGTTCAGTTCCCCGAGGCTTCAGTGAAAGAGGCCTCCAGGATTCAGAGCTCAGAGCTCCTATCTCCTCCACCCTGAAACTGGGACTTTTGATAGAAATGAAAAGGCTTGTGCTAGGGAGGGAGACTCTGACTTCTATAATGCACTCTGGATTCTTTAAGTCAAACACACACACGCACGCACGCACGCACGCACACAGCAGAGGTTCATGAACTGGTGGTGTTAAATAACAATTAGGTCAATAATGCCCTTTACAAGAACCTTTTAACAAATTGCGTTCACTGATAATTAACTCCTGTGAGAATCTTAGTCTTGATGGAAACTGGATCCAGACACAGACCCAGTGCTGGGAGTTGAGACTCTCCTTTTCCAGGAAAACCTTTCCTTGCTCAGCTCTACTTGAGAAGGGCAGAGCCATGGCCCTGGGTCAATTTCTGCAACTCCTGTTGCCTTGACCTTGAACAAGGGTGCCATCTTTCCCCCTGTAGGCCTCCATTCTTCTCCCCAGGTGGCTTACACGGGTGGCTGGGGAAGCCATGAGTTGAGGATATGTTGCTGGCTCTGTGGCCGAGGGCACAGCTTGGCACCAAGAGCATCTCTGAAAGACGAGTGCTTTCCGCTGTTTGTCCAGGGCTTCCCAAAGAGGTGGTGGCTTCTCCTGCTTGTCTTCTGCCCAAGCCCAGAGATGGTGCCCAGGCATGTTACAGAGAGAAGTAGCTTGAGAGGGGTGAGAAACTGTCTGAAATAATTCCATCCTTCCCTGGAGACTTGGCGTGAATTTTATCTAATCACCATGGCAACAGATAAAAAAAAAAAAAAGAAAAAAGGTGTGAGCATTTCGCCTTTGCTGTGATAATTCAGATTTATATATTCAGATCAGATTGGAGTTGGAGATTTTTTTTTTAAGGGAGCAGATGCCGCAGAAGGTGTGACTACAAATAATGTAGCACAAATGTTTGATGATCCTGCCCTTTAAGAAGTGGAACGCAGTTTCCTGCAGTTTTTCCAGAATATAATTATTCCATCAAACCCATTGCAATGAGGACTCATTACGGGCCTGAATAATGCAGAGTCACGTCCGTGCCAACAACACGCCTGCGCACACACAAACACACACAAACACGCATGCATGGGCAGACCCCGCCCGCAGCCGCTGGCCTCCCCCAAACAGAAACCTCAGAAAGCACCCAAAAAGGCATGTAGGCCTCGGCAAGGGGCCTGAGAAGGCTGTGACTGAAGGGCCAGGCGGGACAGCTCACACTCCACCCCGGAAGGGAACATATTCCCAGCTGATGCTGGGTGAAGGGCCCTCGTTCCCCTGTCGTCCCACCCACGTGAGCCCCCTGCTATTTTGTAGAGCATAAACCCCTGGGGGGGCAAGCGCTGGAGCTGGGTGATCCTGTAGTACAATCTCTGTCCAACCTGGGGGATTAATTCAGACATTTTCATTAAGTATGTGATTCTGTACGTTGGTTCAAAGTACCGTCTGATCTGAACAGGTCTGCTGACTCTCAGCCCAGGCGCTTTTCCGGTAAAGGCTTCACTTGGGGATTAGAATTAGCACCGAGACCTACACTCTGCTTTCTTTCATCCTTGCTTTGCTCACTCCACGGAAGACTGGCGTGCGGGCAACGGCCTACGTGCTGCTTGGCAACGTGGACACACACAGGAGACGCGTTATCAATGGTTATTGGGCGTTATCTACCCCTTCTCTGCCTAACACTTGTGCCTGCAGGTACCACCTTTCAGCAGCTGACAATTTCTCTAGATCTCTTGGTCTCAAGCCATTGAAAGTTCCGCCAGTGGGATCGCCTTCGTAATTCACTGCCCCTGGTGGAGACTGCGAGACTTCCTTCCATTCTGCCAAAGGGGCACAGTCCCCCTCGACTGCACCCACCCTGGGCCGCACAATGACACTGGCGTCTACCTGCCCAGACCAGCCCTTCCCAGCTGCCCCCAGGAAAGAGCAAGGGCGGTGCCAGGACGTGCAGCAGGAGGGCGTGGGAGGTGGGGGAGGGAGACAGAGCCCCTACGGGCTTAGGGGGGATACCCTCAGTGCTGCCTCCACTTCTTGCTGGAGGATGAATCCCCCATCATTCTCTCTTCTCCACCACAGACACCCCTGAACCAACATTTCCCAAATGAGAAACCCAGGCCCAGAAGCGTCACAGGGCTCACTGGGGGCAAAGCAAGAACATGAACGCAGGACCACCAGCTTCTAAGCTGTCACTCCCCAGTGCCTCTTGTCAACCACATCAAACCCTGATATGTCAGACAGTGGCCAGACACAGGCTTGTCGCCCTATGTGCCATGTTTCCCCTCATGGGGGAAACTAGGTCCCTAGTGGCCTGGGTGTCTGCTATCGTGAAGGTCCACCAGACCCTCGGGGCTGTCTCTTCTAATACCTCCCATTCATCTCTCCTTCTTGGGATGCAGCCTAAGGTCTCCCTGCTGGAAGGGGAGTTCCTTCCATCCTCTGCTCTGGGTTGCATGCTCTTCATGCCCAGGCGGAGCTCCCGGCAGACCTGCCCTTCGTGATCCAGCTTAGCCTGAGTTCCGGCCCATTAGGAGCCCCTACCAGCAGGCTGGGTTCATCTGTGTCTAGGCCTCAGCATCTTGCCAAGAAGGGTCCAGGCCACCCACCGCTTCCTTCCCAGCAGAGGGGCTGGGTCTGCCGGCCGCGTGGTGCTGTTCTCTGCTGCCCTCTCAGCAGACCACTCAGAAAGGTCCTTTTCCCATAATTTACCTGAGACGTCCAGGCTACAAGATCTGGAGCGCTTGAGACAAGGGTCCAGTCCCCGCCCCCCCCCCCACCCCCCCCAAGGAAGTAATGCTGCTTCTCGGAGGACTCCTCGTTCCCTGTGTGCACGCCGCCCTCTGAATGGGGAGAGGCAGGCAGCAGATTGTTTGTGTTTGGTGTGTAATTTATTTACCTGGGAAGGCACAGCTCCGCGGCAGCACCTGCTTTCCAGCATGTTTCCAGGCCCTCGTCCTGGCTCACACCCCATCTGGCCCAGAGGAGACCAGGGAATCAGGACACGGGGTCTGGAGGAGGAACCCGTAGTTCTGGGCTTAGTCCTACTCTCTTCTGGATCCGTGGGCTGTGGGTCCTCTCTGGGAATAGGAGTGTTCCATCCACATAGGGGAAAGATGAGGAAGGCCCCAGAAGCCCTGCTTCAGAGCTCAGCAGGGCCCCACAAGGTGTGTGTAAGGCTGGGTCCTGGGCTGTAGGAACACAGAGCCGACTGGAGCCTCACCTGACCTGCTCCATGCTCTGCCAGCGGCCGGGCCTGCGCAGTGGGTGCCCGGGAAGTTGCTGCCCCTAGCACCCCCTGCCTCTCCTGCTGCCACCCCAGCTGTGGGCAATGGTGATTGAGGTGGGCAGGGAAGGGGTAGATGATGCAGGCCCTTCTCAGCCTCCTTACATCGCTGGGTCTCCCCAGGTGAGGGTCGGGTCATCCAAGCCCCAGGTTCCTGTGCATAATAGTTGGGCCGGGCTCCAAGCAACACCGCCAGCCTAGATGGAATCCCAGCCCTCCTCTCCTCCAATCCCCGTCACCAAAGTGCACTGCAGGCCAGAGAGGGCCGGGGCCCCCGTGCTCTGTGCTGCCTGGACCCTGTGCTCCGTTCCGAGCCACTCCAGGGAGTGTGTCGATGGCTGGTGACCAGGGAGAGTCAGGTCTTATGAAAAAGCTGATGGAATTAGGCCCTGTGGCTGGAGATGAGAAGACTTTGAAGGACATGGTTCCGGCCTCCCTTCTAATGTGAGGTGTTATCCGAGAGATGGGGGAGCAGGCCTACTTCCCCTGTGCAACAGGTTCGAAGGGGCAGGACCAGTGGGCAGAAATTATGGGGAGGACAGAGGCGCTTCAATATCACTTCAGTATCAGTGTGATTTTTCTAACAAAGTGGTCAAGCAGTGTCTTGGATTCCCTCGTGAGGCAGTGAGCTCGCCATTACTGAGTGTGTCTAAAGCAGGGCCAGATGGTAATAATATTAGTTACCATTTACTGAGTGCCTGCTATGTGCCAAGTGTTCTTGCTCTGTGTTTACGTTCTCCTAACAACCCGCTATTAGGTATCGTTGTCCCCATAATACACTGGCGGCAGTAAGCTCAGAGAGGTTAAGTAATTTGCTCAAGATAACACAGCTTATAAATAGCAGAGCAGACTTGTCCTGCTGAGCCTGTGCTCTTCCTGGCATTTTTTTTTTTTTAATTTTATTTATTTATTTATTTATGGCTGTGTTGGGTCTTCATTTCTGTGCGAGGGCTTTCTCTAATTGCGGCAAGTGGGGGCCACTCTTCATCGCGGTGCGCGGGCCTCTCACTATCGCGGCCTCTCCCGTTGCGGAGCACAGGCTCCAGACGCGCAGGCTCAGCAATTGTGGCTCACGGGCCTATTTGCTCCGCGGCATGTGGGATCTTCCCAGACCAGGGCTCGAACCCGTGTCCCCTGCATTGGCAGGCAGATTCTCAACCACTGCGCCACCAGGGAAGCCCCTCTTCCTGGCATTTAACGGGGCTTGTGGAAGGGAAAGCTACTGTGTGGCGGAAGAGGTCACCAGATGACCTCTAAGGGCCTTCTAACTAAAGATTTGGTGGCTTACTCCCCTGTGAAAGTCATCTTTGCTTAACCCTTTGATCGCCTGGCATTTCAATCTGACCTCGACACTTAGGCTCACCTGGACCCTCAGGACATGGCTACAGCAGCTTATAAAACTCTCTCCCACAAGGTACTACACACCGCAGTTGTGTGGGTTGGGCCTCATCCTTCTCCCGTGTTACCTGAGGGAACTGAGGTCTGAGGATCTGGGTGGTCTGTCCCAGGTCCCGAAGCCACATGTTCCGGGCTAGACCCCTGACTCCTGAGGTCAATTTGCCATCTGACTGCCTTGGTGTGCCTGGACCTCCCTCCTCTGGACAACTCAGTAGGGCATGCTACTTTCATTTGTTCAGGTATTTCTTTCTGATATGATCGGTTTTCATGGAGCCACCTGGAACCCCAGCCCTGCCCTTAGCATTGCGCTGATGGTGTGGCCTGAGGTAGGGGTCAGGAAGAAGGTGGTGAGTGCTTATTGACCGACTGGCCACTGGTCACCCAGGCCACCGACGTACCCAGGCTGCTTGGCGGGGGCTCTGTAAGCAGCTCCCGGCCAGGATTACATCAAGGTAGTACCTAAAATCTGAGAAAACCTACTCCCAGGGCTTAGTGTTTGGGGCTGATAAAAAGAGAAGAAAAGAAAAAGCTCTGTTGTGTCTCAGTTGTTATGGAGAGAAGGACTCCAGGGAGGGAGGGTCGGAGTCTAGAGGCAGGGGCCACAGGAGGGAGCGCGAGGCAACACAGACCAACACAGACCGTGGAGGTGGGGAGGGAGGGAGGGAGGGAGATGGGCAGAGAAAGCAACAGGGTGGCAGGGCGCCTGGCATCTGGGTTGGGTTTGTTCGTTCACTCATCTATCATTCACTGTGTGCTCTCGGGAGCCACCATCCAGAGGTGAGATGGACCTCACAGAGGCACAGCTTCTACGCCGGTGTTGTGTGCTATGTTGGAGGCGTGTCCTGGGTGCTTAGGGAGCCCTGCTGAGAGGGGGCCGGGACTGCTTAGGGAGGTTCCACGGAACACCTGAGATTTCCGCTGAGTCCTGAGGCAGGAGCAGGAGCTTGCGAGGCGAGGAGGGGGACGGGAGAGTTGGTCCAGGTTACGGGAACAGCGCTGTGCAAAGGGCCGAAGGCAGCGGAGAGCACCCAGTGGTCCCAAGTTGCCGACAGCACAGCCAAAGCTGAGGAGTGGGGAGTATATTTCAGAAAGATGCCCTGATGCCAGGCAGCGGGGAGGGTGGCTTGGATCTGAGGAAATTGGCTCCCAGCGCTTCCATAGGTACCACCGTGCTTCCCTCAACCTCCCCATCCCTGTGACAGAGCAAGGGGCACAGAGAGGGGGCCTCAGAGCCCTCTGCCAGGGCGCTTCCCTTCGGCCACACAGCCAGCTGGGGACAGCCCTGGCATGAGGCCGAGGTCCCAGCTGCCAGACCTCTGGCCTGCTCCCAAAGGACCTCATGGGTGGTGCCTAACACATTTGCAAAATGCTGCATTATAATAACACGAATCCACTTACTGTGGGCCTGGCACTCTTCTAAGCACCTTACATATATTAATTAATTTAATCCTCAGAGTAACCTTATGAGAAATGTACTCTTATTATCCCCATCTTACAGATGAAGACACCGAGGCACAGAGAAGTTAAGGGGCTTGCCCCTTAACTTACACACTAGTAAGTGGTGCTACGGGGATCTGCATCTAAGCACTGTAGCTCAGACTCCCCTTGCTTGGTCAACTTAGTATCATGAATCAGAAGATAAGCAGTTTAAGAACTAGCCTGTCTGAAGGGGAGGGAGGTGCTGGGTGCCTGTCTTGCATGGGGTGACATGAGTCTCTCTGGGGGCCGACGTCCGCAGCCCCCTGGCCCTGGTGAAGGGGGCGCACTCTGGCTCGGTGGGAGTGAAGGGACACGGGAGAAACGCAGTCAGGGAAGGCTCCCTCTGGTCGGTGCTGGTGCACCTCCGTGTGAAGGACAGAGGGTGGCAGGGTTCCTGCTACCCTGTCCTTGTCCCCCCTCCCCAGCCCGCCTTGTCCTTCAGGGAAGGAAAGCTCCCTGGCGTAGAGTAGCCCAGACTCCCTTGGTAGCCTGTGCAGGTTCTGTTTTCTTTTGTTTTTGTTTTGTAGCTACCTTGGTTTTTTTTTTAATGGACTTTTTAATGAAGTATGACGTACATACAGAAACGTACACAGACCTTAAGTGTACGGTTCAATAAATCTTTACAAAACGAACACACCTGTGTAGCCACCCCCTAGATGAGCCTCCCCAGCACCCCGAAGCCTCCCGCGTGTCCCTCCAGCTGTTACCTCCACCTGCCCCGCCCCGCAAGGTGACCTCCCTCCTGACACCTGTCACTGTAGATCAGTGTTGCCTCGTCTGGAACTTCCTACGAAGGGAAGCGCATGGTGTGTTCTCTCAGCCTGGCCTCTCAGACTCAACGTGACGTCTGGGAGGTTCGCCCTTGACTTGTGCTTGTCGTCCTGGTCTTTAATCACCCCTGCTGTCAGGCAGCCCCTGGTCCTGCCCACCAGCACCTCCTTTGGTTTATCTGCCCTCCGTGGCGGGGTGGGCGGTGAGGTTAGGCACAGAACCCGTTTATCTCAGAGCAGACCCACCTCGTTCCTGTGACATCCTTTACTCTCACCTGTAGTTTTGAGAACTTTGTCTTACTTTTCCGATAGGAAACCATGGTCTAGAATCAAAACCAGGCTTTGGGGGCGGAGGCTCCCTTTCACAGCCTCTGGCTCAGGCCCAAATGGGATGCACAGACCAGGCAGAGGGTGAGGTCGCTGTGGACTTTGCCCCGCCCCCGCTCCCCCCCACCGGGGCCCTGGTTACCAGGGTGACTAGTGGCTGGGGCTAGTTGGAGAGTGGAGGGAACACCCACCAGCTGTAAGCCTGGTGGGATGCTGGGAAGGACTAAGGGCTTGCAAAGGTCCCTTCTGGCTCAGAAATCCCAGGAACCCAGCTTTCTTGTAAAGACTGTCTTTCTGGGGACTTCCCTGGCGGCCCAGTGGTTAGGACTCCGCGCTTCCACTGCAGGGGGCACGGGTTCAGTCCCAGGTGAGGGAACTAAAATCCCGCATGCCACACATCGCGGCCAAAAACAAAAATAAGGCTGTCTTTCTGCAAAGGGAAAGATGCTAATGTGTATCCTTGAGGCCTCACCTGGCATCCCAGGGGCTTATCAAAATGCAGAATCTCAGGCCCCACCCTGCCCTACAGGATCAGAATCTGCATTTAACAAGACAGGTTGCTTCAGCACATTAAGGTTTGAGAGGTTCTGCTTTGGGCAGCACACTGAGGTGATCAAGAGCTTGGACTCCGGAACCAGACTGTCTGGGTTTGGATCCTGGCTCAACCACTTACTGTGTGACTTTAGGCAAGTTGCTTAACCTCTTTGAGCTTTAGCTATAAAATGAGGATAATAATAGTCCATACCTCAAGGGGTTGTAGTGAGATTTTGTTGAGATAACCCCGGTGAAACACTGAGCAGTATGTAGCACGTGGTTAGCAATATATATTATAATATATATTATCTCGAGGAGCCAGGCGCTGGACCGGGCACTGTTCACACATTACCTCATCTATCTCTCTCAGCAGCCTTAGGGTAAACAGTCTGATTATGTTCATTTTACAGATGAAGAAACTGAGGCTGATGAGCTAACTTGTCCGGGAGACAGAAGGAGCCAGTTTGAAAGAGGAGTTCTCTTCTGGAGTGGGGTAGAGTGGGAGGGGTGGCCGGTAGCCACTTTCTCCCCATATAGGTGTAGGGAGGAGACTGGTCCTTGCAGGCCAGAAACAGGCTGCTGGTGTGCTAATGGGTATTAAATTCTGCCCCTTAATCGCCAAGGGTTCATTGTTAAGGATACACACAAGGTGTTTCTCTCCCAGCAAGCTCTAAATTAAATGAGAAAGGGAGAGGCAGAGGCGTGTTGGAGAGGAAGCGAGAGAATGCTCAGAGGATCTGGGCTTCGGGAAGGACCTGCTCCTCAGGAAGCCGGGCCAGGGGTCAAGCGTGTGGTTATGCCGGAGAGCGGGAGATGAGGTGGCCCGGGGTCCCGGGCTCCACTCAGCATCCTGCATCTCAGGGAACCGGCGGGCTGGTGAGCAGCCGGGTCCCTGGGGAGCTTGGGAAGACAGAGGGCCCTGGCTGCACACGGGTGTGGCTGGAAGTGTCCAGGGCTGAGGGATCTCTGGGAGGCATGGGGTGTAAGTGGGTCACAGCTGGGCCCTGTGTCTGTTCCTGCTCACGTGTGTGTGTGCGGCCAAGTCGTGCCTGTGGCCCTCAGGGGGACTGAGCTGGCCTCCTGCCCGGCACCCCGCTCCGCCGCCTCCTAGGCCTCCGCCTCCGGGCCCGGCTGTCTCCTGCGGCTCCCTCCCAGCCTCTGCCTGCCTCCTGCTCTTTCTCACCACCTTCTCCCGGGTCTGCTCCTCGTCTCTGCTACCTGAGGCTGTGTTGTGTGGCCTGTTTACTTGTCTGTCTCCCCTGTTGACTGTGAGTGCCTTGGGGGCAAGAACCCGTGTCTTATGTTCCTCTGTATTCCCTAACCCTAGCACAGGGCTTGGCACAAAGCAGATTCTTGATACTTGCTGGCTGGCTGGATGGAAGAGTCGAGTGAGCATTTCCATAGATGCCCTCCCAGAAGGGACATTCAGGAGACAGGGAGAGGCCACCTGAGGCCACAGCATCACGAGTAACCCAGCTGCAAGGTGTTCATCACTGTTGTCTGACACGGGTCCCTTGGTACGCCAAGGACAGATTCTAGACAGCCGGTTCTCAGAGAGAGGACCAGCGCCTGCCCTGCCCCCAGCGGCCTTCTTCTCCAGATATGTTTCTCTGATCCAAATATATTGACTCTCTAAGGGTAGAATTGGAGCTGAGGGGGTAAACCGGCCCAAATGCCCCGCACATTTGTTGGTAAATGGAGTAACTGGGAACTCCATTTACTGGGAGTAACTGGGTGTGTGTGCACAGTGCAGGGGCCCTGGGGGTTGCCCAGCTGCAGGGCCTCACCTCGGCTCCCTGTGTGAAGCTGCCCCATTTTGTCTCACCCCAGGCACACTCCACCCGGCCACCTCCACTCCCTCCAAGCCCAGGGTGTCACCAGATGGACTGGATCCTGTTACTTTTCAGATCATTTGAGATTCAGTGTTAGTGAGCGGGAGTGTGCCACAGCCAGGGTTGAGGTGGGGGCCCCGAATGGCCACAGCGCCCCCTGTGTCCCCAGATGAGCCTCTGGCATGGCCTGGGTCCTCAGCTCTGTCGGTGAATCAGCTCCATGTTTGTGCCGTCATCCCCAGATTGGGAGTGAGGAGTTCAGGTTCAAATCTAGGCTTTCCCTTGAATGCCATGGGTTAAGCCATTTTGTTGGGTTTGTTTTATTTATTTATTTATCTATCTATCTATCTAGATATTTATTTATTTATTTATGACTGCTTTGGGTCTTCGTTGCTGCGTGCAGGCTTTCTCTAGTTGCATCGAGCAGGGGCTACTCTTCGTTGCGGTGCACGGGCTTCTCATTGCGGTGGCTTCTCTTGTTGCGCAGCACGGGCTCTAGGCGCTCGGGCTTCAGTAGTTGTGGCACGCGGGCTTCAGTAGTTGTGGTGCACGGGCTTAGTTGCTCTGTGGCACGTGGGATTTTCCTGGACCAGGGATCGAACTCGTGTCCCTTACATTGGCAGGTGGATTCTTAACCACTGTGCCACCAGGGAAGTCCCTTTTGTTGGGTTTTATAATTCCTCATCCAAGCGTCCCTGAGACTCTCTTAGATCCATGTGAACCCAGTATGAGAAGGTGTGCTGTCACCTCACAGGGGGCCAGGGGCCCCTCCAAAGGCCCATCGTCAGGGAGCTGGAGCCCAGGAGAGATGACGCCTCATTTTGCTTCCTCCAGAGTAAGCCCTCTGCAGCATGGAAGCAGATCATGACCATCCAGTAGGGACAAAACCCAGTGGATGCCAGCGTGCACCCTGCCTTTCCCCACGTGTCCCTCTGTCCCACCATGAAGGTGATACGAAGCTCAGCCCAGGCTTTGCCTGAGGTGTGGAGCAGGTGTGGAATGGCATCCAGCCTCCCTCAGGTTGCAGGCAGCCCTCAGGCTCCTGGTGATGCTGAGGGGTCCTGGACCGGAGTGCAGAAGCCTGCAGCCTCAGGGAGGAGGGAAGCTGTACTTGCTTGAACACAAAGAGCATCATGCTGTGTGGAGGAGCCTGGAGAAGTGGAGGGAACAGGAGATTGGGGTTCCACCTCCCCTAATTCCTCTGTATTCCTAGGAAAGTCCCGAGCATCGTTGAGCCTCAGTTTTCCTCAACTGTCAGTGGGAATAAAACTTTAATCATTAAGGTGATACAATCTGTTGTAGTATTAGAAAACCCCCAAATCTCAGTGACTTAACACAATTGCTCATGAAGAATCCGATGAGCAGTGGCGTCTGCTCCACACGGTCATCCAGGGATCCAGACTAACCGAGGGTCCACTGTGTTTAGGATCCACTATCTCAAGGTTGCAACTGGATGCCACCATCCAGGGGTAGTTGGCAGGAGAGAGAGAATGTGGAGGAGGAGGTCGGGGGGGAGGGTTTGGGTAGGCCAGGCCTGGGCTGGTGGTCATCACTTCCACACACGTCCCATGGGCCAGGGCTCAGTCACATGCCCCACTGAGATGTCAGGAAGTCTGGGAAACAGAATCCCTGGCCGGGCAGTTGCTGCCCAGCAACAGCTCCACACTGTGGATGGGGACGCACAGATCTCTGGTGGGTGGCACACCCTCCCTCCCAGAAGCACACACCCTTCCAGGATTGGTATGAATACTTACAAAGAAGAGTACAAAGCAAAGGTGCTGGCATGTAGGAGGTGCAGGGTAAATGTCCTTCCCCCTTTTCTCCTCAAACAAGGAAAGCCCCCTTCCTCTTGCCTGATGGCTCCATTTGGGTCAGAAGACCCATGGGGGGAGCCTGCACTTGCCCAAGCACTTGCCACAGGGAGACCCTTGACCTTGGGCTGGCTGAGCCAGACTCAGCCGTGCAGGTCTTCCCGGCTGAGCCCAGCTGTAGCTCCTCATCAGCATACTTCTCCGGGAGATGCTAGTGTGCCAGCAGCAAATCCATGGCCATGGTCATTGGCAGGCCTCGTTTGTTTCTTGAACAGTAAATATGCAACCTCGGAGTCAGGGAGGTTCAGAACAGGGTGGCCATGGCGAGGGCTTGCCGCCTCCTAAGACCAGGCTGGTTCCTTCTCCACACGTTGTTAGGTTGCTGGCATCACGGGAAGCCAAAGAGGCAAGGTCAGGGAGGAAGTGTGTCAAGAGCGAGCTTTTCCCAGGATACCTGGGCAGCATGCAGCTGGACAGAGGTTTTCGGCATCAGTAATGAAGTCCACTGACTGCTGCTGGAGCTGGAGAACTCTCAGTGTTAGGCAGGGTGACCACTCATCCCGGTTTACAGGAATTTCCTGGTTTAGCACTGAAAGTTCCATGTTCCAGGAGCCGTCCCAGACAAACTGAGATAGTCGGTCACCCTAGTGTTGGATGGCCCAAGTCTAAATTCTGACTGTGGTATTTACTGGCTGCACAACCGAGGGCAAATTCTGTATGCTGTCTACACCTCAGCTTCCTCATCAATGAAGTGGGGTTAAAAGCATCGATCGCACAGAGCCATTCCCATGATTAGATAAAATAATCTATGTAAGGAACCTGGTTCTCCCTTGCTATGGGTAATTGTCCAACTTCTTCCTGAATCTCCCCTGTGACCAGGCCACCCCTCTCTCCCAAGACAGCCTGTTCTCTCTTCACTTGGCTCTTTGTTAAAAACATCCCTTTCAGGAATCTCTACTCACTGATTTTTCTTCTGGACTGGTCCACATCACATCCCCTAAACTCTAGATGAGGATCATGTGCCCAACTGTCTGAACAGATGGATTGGTGTAGAGGTTGAGATGTACCATCTCCAAGGGAACTGGCGCTGGGTCTGTGGTGAGGAGCCCAGGTGCTCTAGAATTAGAACCAAATGACTCTGAGTGTGTGACGATGCTGGGTTCCACCTCCTCATCCTGTTTCTGGTCAATTTGTTTTGCCCATTGCCACCACCATGTGAGACCAGCAGCGTGGCCACCACAGATGGCTCTGCAGCGCATCTCCAAGGACACTGTTTCTTCTGAGTCGTGCAGTGCACAACCTGAATAACCGTACACAGTGTCCAATACACGCTAGAGGTACAGTGGGTAACTAAGGTTGACTTCAGTGAGAGGACTCACACTGTATAGTTGAAGTAAGCAACCTCCACTTCCTGGCCACATGTAGGCTTTCTGGGATTATTTGTCTTATCTCGTTATCCATATCCACGTCCTTGAAGAGCGTTCTCAAACTTGTGTGCACGTCCCATTCAGCTGGAGAGCTTGTTAAAACACAGATTGCTGGATCCCACCCCCAGAGTGTCTGATTCAGTAAGTCTGGGATGGGGCCCAAGGATTTGCATTTCTAGCACTTTCTCAAGTGCCGCTGGTGCTGCTGCTGCGGGACCGCCCTTGAGAACTGCTGTCCTAGGTTGGTATTTCGTGGTAACCTGTGCGATGGGAGACAGGAGACCAGGGTTCAGATCCGTTCTCTGCCTCTTATTAGTGGCGGCAGTTTAAGCCTGTCACCTCCCCCTTTCTGTGCCTTAGTTCATTTATCACCTAGGAGTGGAAATGCCTGCTTTTGGTACCCTGGGATGTTGTTTGGAGGATCAGATGAGAGCTGCGAGTTGTTTGCTAGCCGTGTAGTGTGCTTTTCAGCTGGTCATTTCTTCCCTGGGCGACAGGTGTTTTCCTTCTGTCTTCTGGTGGAATCTTCTTCTGGTCTCCTCCTTCTAGGATGTAGCAACACACTTCTTCATCTCTTATCATAAAAATTACCAAGATAGGGGGAAAGGGACTGGTGGTGCAGGGCGACTTTTGGCTGGATACCTGGTAGCCATCAAAGTCTGCCCGCCCCCCCCAAAACAGAGGTATGGTTATACTGGTGGAAACCTCCGGGCAGCACAGGGGCTGGCGCAGGTCATGTGGAGGCCTATGCTAAACTCCTTCTCTGGGCACCTTGGAAATCCTTGCAGAGCCAGGGAGAGATGCCCGGGCACCTAAGGCTTTGGACCTGGAATCTCAGTGGAGAAGCCAAGAGTCCGTATTTTTATGAATATGCGTGTAGGTACATTTTATAGAGAGAGCAGTGTACCTGGGACTAAATGTGCACAGACACAGGATAGCAGGTGAGGACGGAGTGTGGTTGACATTGACGTTGTATGACTAATGCTAACGTCAGCCAGAGGGGTCTGGCTGATGTCAGCATCCAAGGGAAGACTTGAGAAGCAGTGAGCTAATTACTGCTAGACCCACAAAATTCTTTGTAGGGAGGGAATGACCTAGAATGCAAAATAGGTTTCATCCTGTTTGGAAAGCTGGGAAGATTCTAGCGAGAAAAGTACTGAGAAAGTAGGAATCGCTGGGGTGCCGGCAGAAGGTGAGAAAGGAGTTCAGAGTGTGTGGGTGGCGAAGAAATGAATAGATGCCATTTGAAATCGTCCTATTCTAGAACAGTGTATAACGTGTACCTGTATATAGATGTATACTCACACACAATCATTCAACATAAACAGCTGTTGAGTAACCTACATTCTGCAAGTTTCAGGCAGCCATCATCTTTCACCCATGCAACCTACAATCGCTTCCTAACTGATTTCAGTGCCTCCAATTTCTTTCCACCTCTATCTAAAAGAGAGGTCTGATCATATCGCTGTCTGATTTTAAACCTTTCATGACTCCTCACTGTCTATGTAATAAATATCTCCACCCGCTGGACTTCTCCCAGGCTCTGGACCACACCATCTCACGCCTCTCTGACCTCGCTCTAGTTGTTCGTGTTGCCTGGGTCACCCTTCTCGACGTGGGAAGCCCATGTCATCCTTCATAAATCCCTCTTTGCATGTGTCTCTCAGTGAAGCCTTCCCAGGGGCCAACAAATGAACCCATCACGGTTGCTGGATTGTAGAATGTCACTGATTCTGAGCTGGACTACTATCTTTTTAATCATAATAAACAGCACCTTATATGGATCCATCATTGTGCCATGTATCCCAGATTCCAGAACTTCCACACGTGCACCAGCACGCCTCCTAGAATGGTAGTTGTTCTCTGCACTGTAGGCGTGAAGCTCCCTGTGCCGGTCCCAGAAAGCATCATCCTGTGATCTGCTTTGTGTGTGGCTCACTCGCCTAGTGTTTGGCACAGAGTGGGCACTCAGTGTATCCTTGCTGGCTGACTGACTGACGCAACTCAATGGAGACATAAAATGAAGCAGACACAGAACTTGGCCCTTGTTCCCTACATTCCAACTTGAAATCCTGAAAGTCCTTTTGCACCTACTCTTTCTTTTTCATCATAGATTTACTGGAAAGGATAAAATAACTGAAAATGATTTTTTCTAACTTATAACTAAGGGAATTGAGGCCCAGGAAAGTTTAAAGCAACTCACCCAAAGCGAAGAACAGAGGTTGAGCTTCCTAATTCACAAGACAGCGTTCTTTCAGCTGGTCAGCGCCGCCCCCTTAAGCAGTGGATATTAAAGAAACTGCACATCTCTGGCAGGAGCCTGATAACAGTGCCGTGTACTGTGGTTTGTTGGGTGCTTACTATGTGCTAGGGGCTTGACACACATGATCTCATTTACCCCTCACAACAACTCTACAAGCTAGGTCTTTTACCCCTGTTTCCCAGATCAAGAACCTCAAGGGGAAGGATGACAAATAACTTGCCCACATTTACAACAGCTCGAAGAGGTGGGCTGTGCATCTGAGTGACCCTGGTCGTGGTTGTTCTGCTCTCCCATGTTACAGATTTCCTCTGCATTACTGCCAAAGCCATTTACTCACCAGTAAAACCAGGGGATGGAGCCAATGGTCCTGTGAAGCTTTGGAAGTGTGTGGGGTGGAGGGAGTAGGGTAGTGGGGAAGGGGAGGACGGGGGGTGTTTTAGCTGTAGTATGACTGGAGGAAGCCACTGGCATTTAGAGGGGAGGGCCAGGGATGCCAAACCCAGTGAAGGGCTGACTCAGCACAAATGCTACAGCACCCCCATGGTAGACGGCCTCCAGGATGACCCCCAAATCCTCCCCTCCTTATATCCACACCCTTGTGTCATGCCCTCCCACTTTGTACCTGGGTTGGTCTGTGTGACCAGCAGTGTATGACAAGAGTGATGAGGTCCCTTCCGAGGTTGGGTAATAAACAACTGCGGCTTCTGTCTTGGTCTCTGCCCGTGGGTCACTGGCTCAGAGGAAGGGCAGCCAGCGGGTTGTAAGCGGCCATAGGGAGATGCCCACATGGTGAGGAACTGAGGCCTCTAGCCAACAGCCAGAAGGAATAGAGGTCTGATACAGCCACGTGAGTAAGCTGGAGATGAATGGAGTTGAACATGGAGGAGACACAGCCACAGCCAACAGATGTACAACCTCACGAGCCAGAGCTACCCAGCCCGGCCACTCCTGATTCCCGGCCTGGGAAACTGTGTGGGGTTATAGATGATAGTCGTCTTAAGCTGCTCAATCTGGGGGTACTTTGTTATGCAGCAGTAGGTACCTAATACAGCCCTGTTAAGTGACATTGCCAGTCTGTGATTTCTGGGCGGGCTTCAGGGAGCCCTATGGTTGGGGTTAGGTTCCGAGTAGGAATAGTAGTATTACTGTAGGAGTGTGGGTCCCTGTTTGCTCACGGTAGGAGCTGTGTTTGCTCTCGGATAGCTGGGCTCTGGGCCTCCTGGCTCCTCCCTCAGTCTTGCCCAAATGTGTCCGTCTGTCTGCACCTCCCCGGGAGCCTCGGAGTTGGAGGCAAGCCTGGATGCATGAACAGCCTGGCCACTGTCTCCGCGGTGGTGACAGTGACAGGACACGCTGGGCACAGCTACGCTCCCAACACAGTCTATGCTTTATTACAGCCCCTCTTGTTTTTCAAAACCTCTTTCATTTTGTATGAGGAGACAGATGTGAGGGCCTTGCAGGCTCACACAGGCTGCCGTTCTGGGAAAAGAAAAAGATATTTTGTGTTCCCCTCTCTTTCTATGGAGGTCCAGACTTTTTCTTGCTTTATTTTTTCATGTGCTTTTTAAAGGCGTGATTGTTCCCCTCTTGAACACACACACACACGCGCGCGCACGCGCGCGAACTACTCTCTCCAGGGGCAGGTGTCTTGGATCTGCCCCTTTAACCTGTGTGACCTTGAGCAAACGTTGCATCTTCTCCGAGCTTTAGTTTTCTCATCTATAAAATGAGGGTAGTAATACAGGCCCTTTGAGCTTTGGAATAAGGTAACGAATGTGAAAGTCCTTTGGAAACTAACATCGTGTCTCTGCCTCTGATGTTCTCATGACCTGGACGCAGCGCTTGGCGTATCCAGGCAGAGTTCTCCCCTTCGGCCTCCTTCCTCCCTGGCCTCCCAGTGGGGGCTGAGGCTGGGAGCTCCTGGGAAGGGATACCCTGTGGGACCCAGACAGTCCGTCTCCCCCACCCTCTGCCTCTCCAGATATGCAGTGTGGTCCTGGTCCCTCAGGAGGGGCCCCCTGTGTGGACTGAGGTGGGACGGTGAAGTGCCTTCCGCAGTGTGACCTGGATTCCCATTAAACAGTCCCCAGACCCCGGGCTTTCTCATGGAAAGGTGACCAGCCACCCAGGGGGGCCACACAGCAGCTCCACCATGCCCCGTCTTCTGCGGGTGGTCACATGTCTGAGTCCTAACCCTCCAAAGCTCAGCCCCAGGCTTAGCCCTCCTAAGCCATGTTCTTCTCCCCTCCCCTTCCCCATGCCATCTCTCCACCCACGAATCATTTACTCAACAAATATTTACGGAGCAAAACAGTCATGTACCTGCCTCCACAGAGCTTACAGAAGAGAGGAGGAAACAGATGTTAACCAAACACAGGCGCCGTGGAGGAAGAGCTCATGGGAGAGAAGAGGGGTGGAGGGGTGGGCTTCCCAGAAGACCTCTGCAGAACTGCCCATGCGGCAGGGGCTTCAAAATACGAGTAGGAGTCGGCCAGGCGGAGTGGGAGGAAGAGTCAGAGGTGGCCCAGGTCCACGGAGAGCTTGGCGCTGGCCAGGAATGGGCGAGCCCGGGCTGGGGAGGTGAGTTCAGGAAGCGAGAGCGACCAGGGTGAGGGAGGGAGAGGGGCAAGCAGGGCTTTCTGAGGACCTCAGGTGTCTCAGAGATTGAGGGGGGCTCCAGCTGGCCTTTCCTCTCTCCACACCCATCCCGCCGCTGGCTTCCCCATCCCTTAAGTGGTGTTGCTTGCGAGGGAAAGACTCCTCACCTCAGCGCCAAGTAAATCAGGTGACAGCTTGTGCCTTTTGGGGATGTCCCAACAGCTGCAGGGACTGTCTGGGTAGTGGCTTGGGGAGGTTGGAGAAGAGGTGACTTTTCCAGATGGTCCCCCAAAAGGGAAGACTCATACAGTTGGCTCCAGAATCCCAAGACCTAGGAGGGCTCTCTTCCCACCCCCTCTCCCTGTCCCCTCCCCAGCTGCACACTTCCTTCCAGGACTCGTCAAGGGACCACGTGCCAGACTGCTTTCCCCTGAGGACCGTGTGACTGTGGGATTAGGGCAACAGTCACTGGCAGTTTATCTATAATCCTTTAGTAGTCAGCCAAGTAGCCTGCCGCCACCTGAGTCTACCACCCTGATGCTCAGGGGGACGAAGCAGCCGTTTGTAGGGAGCAGATACCCATGAAGAGCGAGCCTACACTTACAGAGCCCCACCTGGCGCCTCTAAGCGAGGGCGTGCGGGTCCAGATCTCTGCCTCTTCTACCATTCATTGGTGATTTGTAGGGAGCCTACTGTGTGCCAGGCACTGCGCGAGGCCCAGATGGTGAACACTTTTTTTTTTTTAATTTTATTTATTTATTTATTTTTGGCTGCATTGGGTCTTCGTTGCTACACACGGGCTTTCTCTAGTTGCGGTGAGCGGGGGCTACTCTTTGTTGCGGTGCGTGGGCTTCTCATTGCGGTGGCTTCTCTTGCTGTGGAGCACGGGCTCTAGGCACGCGGGCTTCAGTAGTTGTGGCACGCGGGCTCAGTAGTTGTGGCTTGCGGGCTTTAGAGCACAGGCTCAGTAGTTGTGGCGCACGGGCTTAGTTGCTCCGTGGCATGTGGGATCTTCCCGGACCAGGGCTCGAACCCGTGTCCGCTGCATTGGCAGGCGGATTCTTAACCACTGTGCCACCAGGGAAGTCCCAGATGCTGAACATTTTAAAGCATGTTCAACAGGAGTTTCATGACACAGAAGGGCTGGCTGCTCAGGTTTCCAAGGCTTCGCAGGGCCATGGACCCTCCTCCCAGTTCCCCATCCACTCATTCTGAGTTTCCCAAGGGCTGGGCCTGAAAGCCTCTGGCAAGTCAGCGGCCACCCCGCTCCCCGCCCACCCCAGCCTGGCTGTCCCTGGTCCCTGCTCCTCCTCCCTGCCTCCACCTCGGCCACAGCCCTTCCTGTCCTCCTTTCTTGCCAGTTCACCCCCAGTGATGATATTCCTCCTTAAAAATAAATCACTGCGATCTTTAATTGCAGACTAAATAATTGCTTCATTTTATTTAAATGTGGCTCTTGGAAGCTCTGGGAACAGTTAGAAGAAAACATAGGGCAGTGCTGGGGGCATGTTTTGAAGCACATAATTTTTTTTTTATTATTATCATACCGATGATTGCAGGATCTGGAAAAAGAAAGTGTGCCCCACCTTCGGAGTTAGTCATGCACAATTTACATGCAATAATAACAGTAATAATGATAATAATAATTCCTGGCTTTTTCCGGATTTCACGCTTGGCTCCCAAGGAAGCTCGGCAGTCACCATGCACTTTCCAGAAGGAAAGAGCTGAGAGCAACCCCAGCTGCCTCCCACAGACCTTGGGAAGGGACCCAGGCCCTGGCCCTGCCTGTCTGGGTGCTGGGTTTGATGTGGGCTGAGCTGACTTTCCGTGTGTGGTCTGAGACGTTCTGGGCAAGTTCAGTGCTCTATCCTCAGGACCCCTCACGGTGACCGAAATTCCACCATTCATCCAACAGTCAGCGTCAGAGCCGGATGGGGCCTTATAGGTCATGTACACTCCTCTTTTTTATAATGGAGGAAACTGGGGCCAGAGGAGTGATCTTCCCCCTCAGGTCACAAAGCTTGTTAATAACAGAACCAAAAAGAGGTCTTTGTGTGTGAAATAGGGGAGCAGTGTCCTTAGGACCAGGAAGACCTAGATTTGAATTCCGGTCCTGCTTGTCACTATCAGTGGGATCCTGGGCACACTTCTCCCTCCCCCCTCCCCCCCTCCCCCTTCCCTTTTCCTTCTTTCCTTCCTCCCTCCTTCCTTCCTTCCTTCCTTCTTTCCTTCCTTCATTCCTTCTTCTCTTTCTTTCCCTCTTCCTTCCTTCCTTCCTTTCTTTTTTAAAATTAGTTAAGAATGATGGGGTTGGTGTCAAAATGGCTAAAGTTAAAAGAATTTTAATATATGTTAAAATTGAAATTGGTTCAAACTGTTTTAAGATTTCTTTTTAATTTTTAAATTATTTTTTAAATTTATTTTTAAATTTTTTATACAATTTTTAAAGGTGACACTCCATGTACAGTTATTACAAAATATTGGCTCTATTCCCCATGTTGTGCAGTATGTCCTTGTAGCCTATCTCACACCCAGTAGTTTGTATCTCCCACTCCCCCACCCCTATATTGCATCCCCCCACCCTCACTGGTAACTGGGCACGTTTCTTTATCTGGAACAATGAGAAATAATGATACTTGCTTATTTTGAGGAATAAAGTATATAATCTATGTGAAAGTTTCCAGCACAGGACCTGCACACAGGAGATGCTCAATCAATGTTCTTCTTTCCTTCCTTCCAAAGCTCTTTAGTCTTCGAGTCAGCTGGTTGTATGTAACTATTCCTGGCAGGGGTAGCAGCTCTGACATTGGGGCTGGATGACAGCTGGAGGAGAAAGAGGCCATTGAGCACGGAGGGTACCTGCTGAGAGGAAGAGGAGGATGACACCCCATCCAGGCCTTGTATGGGCTGTGCTGAGTCCCCCCTCTTCTCCCTGCAGTCCTGATGCTTTACCTTCCTCACTGCTGTGTGTCCAGCTGGGTCTTCCCAGGTTCAGGCTGGAAAAATGGCCTGTCAGGCTGTTTAATCCACATTACTGAGCACCTGCTGTGAGCCAGACACTCTAGATACTAATGCTACAAAGGCAAATAAGAGATGGCTTTTACCTTCAAGGAGCTTGAAAGCTGTGTTGACAGGGACATGGAATGGTTGTATTTATTGTGATGTTAAATGATGGGAAGAGTATCTTCAAGGAGCTGGGGAGCCTGGGGAAGCAGGAGGGAGGGCAAATTGCCCAGACTCTGAGGTTCAGGGTGGTCACTTAGGGAAGCTTCACCTGAGTGGGGTCTTGAAGGATGTGTAAGAGTTGGGTAAGGGAGGTTTACAGGGAGAAGGGGCAGCCTGGGTATGTAGACAACCTCAGTAGTTCAGAATTATGCCCTGTGTGCTGTGAGGCTGGAACAGTGGGAGACTAGCTGGCCAGGTAAACGGGGGTCTTTGTGGATGGTTTTCCAATGTCCATGTTGGGGACCTTGGGCCGTGGGAGGGCAACACCTACTCTGCCCTGGAATCACAACTCTGGTAAACCAGAGGGCTACAGATTTTTCTACTGGACTACGTTTGCTAAAGTAGATCTCAGGGATCTTTCCATGATTAACTACTTCCCTAAGGTAGGACAGGGTAGGCAGTCTTTATTTTTTTTTATTCTGTCTAGCACAACACCCACCCTAACGGGTGTGAAGTGGTATCTCATTGTGGTTTTGATTTCTGTTTCCCTCACGGCAAATGATGTTGAGCATCTTTTCATGTGCTTATTGGTCAACTGTATATTTTCTTTGGAGAAATTAGGCAATGGTTTCTTAGATATGACACCCAAAACACAAACAACAAAAAGAGAAATAGATAAATCAGGTTTCATCAAGTTAAAATGTTTTGTGCTTCAAAGGACAGTATCAAAAAGGGAAAAGACAACAAATAGAATGGGAGAAAATATTTGCAAATTGTATACTGAAAAGTGACTCATATCTAGAATATATAAAGAATTCTTATCACTGAATAATAAAAAGACAAATAACCCAATTAAAATATGGGCAAAGGGTCATGAAGATTTACCCCTATGTTTTCTTCTAAGAGTTTTATATTTTTAGCTCTTAAGTTTAGATCTTGGATCTGAGTCAGGTTTTTTGTCTATGGTATAAGGTAGGGGTCCAGCTCCGTTCTTTTGCATGTGGATATCCAGTTGTCCTAGCACCGTTTGTTGAAAAGACTGTTCTTTCTCTGCATTGAATGATCTTGGCTCCCTTGTCAAAAATCAATTGACCTTAATTGTAAGAGAGTATTTATGGAGTCTCGTTTCTTTTTCATTCATCTAAATTTCTATTCTTATGCCAGTACTACACCATCTTGTTTCCTGTACCTTCGTAGTAAATTTTGAAATCAGGAAATGTGAATCCTCCAGCTTTGTTCTCTTTCAAGATTGTTTTGGTTAATCTGGGTCCCTCCCAATTCTTTATTAATTCTAAGCCCAACTTGTGAATTTCTACAAAAAAGCCAGCTGGAATTCTGATAGGGACTGTGTTGAATCTGTAGAACAATTTGGGGAATATTGCCATCTTAACAGTATTAAGTATTTCAGTCTATGAACGTGGGATGTCTTTCGATTTAGTCAGGTCTTCTTTAATTTCTTTCAATAACATTTGTACTTTTCAGAGTATATGTTTGGCACATCTTTTGTTAGATTTATTCCTATGTATTTTATTCTTTTTGATGCGATTGTTCATAGCTAGTGTATGGAAATACAATTGATTTTTGTGTATTGATCTTTTACCCTGCAACCTTGCTGAACTCATTTATTAGTTCTGATTACATTCAGTGGATTTTTCTTAGGATTTTTTTCTATATAGGATTATGTCATCTGCAAATAGAAAGAAGATAGTTTTATTTCTTCCTTTCCAATATGGATGGCTTTTATCTTTTATCTCTTTGTCTTGCCTAACTGCCCTGGCTAGAACCTCTAGTACAATGTTGATAGAAGTGCTGAGAATAGACCTCCTTGTCTTGTTCCTGATCTTAGGGGAAAAGCATCTGCTCTTTCACTATTAAATATGATGTTAAGTCTAGATATTTTGTAGATGCTCTTTATCAGTTGGGGGAATTTCCTTCTATTTTTAGTTTGTTGAGTGCTTTTATCGTGAAGGGATGTTGATTTTGTCAAATGCTTTTTCTATCTATTGAGATGATCATGTGAGTTTTTCCCTTTATTTTACTGATGTGGTGTATTACATTAATTGATTTTCTAATGTTAAACCAACCTTGCATTCCTGGGATAAATCCCACTTGGTCATGGTATATAATCATTTCTTATGTGTTTCTGGATTTAGGTTGCTAATATTAAGTAACTATTCTGATGTCAGGGTTCCCTGGGGGCAACAAATCACTGCTCCCTCTTCCCAGACCATCCTACAAAATCATCCTCAAGAATTCTCCTTCCCTTGGCTTCATCTTTCCCATGTTAGCCCATGGACTGTTTACTGATGACAATGGGAATGATCCCCTGAGCCCACCATCTTTAAGCGTTGGCTCAGATATTATCTTGGGTAGAAGCCTTCCGTAGTGGCCCTCTACCTCCCGACCCAGTAGGACTACCAGTCCCACCCACTTCACCTGTGCTCTCACCCTTCTTCATTCTTTACACATAACTTGTTGCAGCACAAGCCAGGATGAACTTCTCCAAGCAGACCAGGCTCTGCTTCTGACATGGGCTGTGTCTAGACATGCATGAAGGGACTCTTGATCCCTGCCAATGTTTGCCTGGCTGTAATCCCTCACCTCACTGGGCTCTGATATTCTACCATTAGAGGTTCATGCCTTTGACTTAAGAATTTGTCCCAAGTTAAAATGCAAATACATCAGGAGAAGTAATGTGCTAAACTCTGCAGTCACATCTAATCTAGAAAGAGTAAGTAAATCCACCCTTTCTGGAGCGAGGGCTTTGCTTGGGGTGCTGGGGGAGGTAAGGGCAGAGGGAAGGTGCTGGGATCCTTGTCAGCCCTTGGGCACTGACCTGCTGTTTTCCTGAGGCTTGTCTGTAATTTGTGGATCCTCTTAATCTACAGTGTTTCAAAGAGTTGACATGGTCTTGGTGGTTGGAATGGGGGAAGACAGAGAACTTTTGCCGTCAACAATGATAATGGTGAAGCTGGATTTGAATCCCAGCTGTGTGACTTTGAGTAAATTATTGACCCTCTCTGTGCCTCTGTATCTTTATAAAGTTGGAGGTAAGAATAGTACCTACTTAATAGAGTTTTGTTAGAATTAAATGATTCAATGAGTGTTAAAGCTATGGAACTATCTGGCACATAGCACACATTCAAAGGATAGCAACTAGCCTCATTATTAATGAGCCAACATTTATTGAATGCTGTGTGCCTGACATCAGGCTGAATGCCACTGGGGTACAATACACCAAGCTTTGCTTTGGCTGCTAGCCCAAGGCCTCCTGTTCTTACAGGTTGCTGCTGCTGGTCCAGCTCCCTTACAAGTCCAGAGGCCCCCACACCTTGGATCCAAGGTCAAGGTCTCATCGTCATTCCCAAAGCTCATTCTGATACTGGTGGTTGAGCAGGTCACCAGGCCTGCTGCCCACTTCCCTCACGGTGAGTCCTCTGTTGTGGCTCTTAGGGTCTTCTCCTTCCATCAGAGCTTCTGCAGGGCCGCCCTAGCTTACACAACAGATAGCTTTAACTTCAGACCTTACAGAGAAAGGGTTGAAGTCTTGGGCTCCTCCCTCCCAGAAGGCCCTCGAGTTCCTCCTATACATGGCCCACTTTCCCACAGTCTATACACCTGGAGGGGCAGCCTTTCTAATACACAGAGAAAGCATCCTGATACACCCTTTTCTTGGGTCAGGAGCATCTCAGGGGCCTTATATTTACATAAATACAAAATATCATATGAAATAAATATAAATAAGTCACCCAAGTGATTTTTGCTATCCTAACAACAACAAATTGCCCCCAAGGTAATGTCCCTCCTCTCCCTTCCCCCACGCAGAAGAATTGGCTTATTGGTTTAAACACCACTTCCTAAAGCACCCACGGATGCACATGGATTCATTTAATCCTGCCAACAGTGGGTATTGTTACCCTTCTAACAGATAAGGAAATTGAGACTCAAGGAAGCCGAGCAGTTTGCCCAGGCTTTTGGCCCCAGGGCCGATGCTCTGGACCCCCATACCATCCTACCCTCACAGGGGTGGGGGCATGGCTTGTGGGCTGCAGTGCCCTCTAGGGGTGGTGCACCCGGGGAGGGTGTCCAGCCTGGCTGCAGGAGCCCGGGCTGAGGACGTCAGGCATGGCTAGGTCTCTTCGGTTCCCTCAACGTGGACCCAGGGGCGGGGCAGGAAACGTGTGGGGCTGGCAGGTCAGGCCCAGCCGGAGCATCTGTGGGAGCACGAGGCACCCTGGGACAGGTGAGGGGAACAGTGGGTGAGGCCTGGACGGCAGGAAGCCTTGGGGGCCGGCCCTGCTGCCAGGTGAGGCCTACTGTGTGCTGCCGGCTCCCAGCTACCACCCACCCGCTCGCTTTGTTTTTAGCATAACTGCGGCCTGTTCCCTCTGCAGAGGCTCACAGAGCCTTGACACTCCACCTCTCGCCCGCTGAAGTTGGGGTCTGGGGCCAGCCCAGTCTCTAGGAGGGTCTCCCCCGCTTCTGCAGATCTCTCTGCCCCGAGGCAGCAGGGGGGGTGCGCTTTTCGACTCCGCGGCAGCTGATCGGAACGGATGATCTGTTTTCACTCTGGTGTGTTCAACAGTGCGGATCGGACAGGGAGCGGAAACAGGAAAGATAAGTGGGAAATAAATCACCCAACTTGATTTAGTCACAATAGTAAAGAGGGTGATTGCCGAGCCACGATCAGAGGCGCCATCGGCTCTCCGGGGGCAGAAGATGGACTTCCCTCTGTTCCGCATCCACCTTCCAAAGCCCCCCGCTCCATCCCACAGAAGGAGGTGCTGTGGGCTCAGAGATGGGGCGGGGGCTGTCCTGGAAACACTCTGAGCTTGTTGGGGTCCCCGAGGCACAGAGGCCTGCTCTGCCCGATAAGCCTCTGTTTTCCAAGGGGACAGACAAAGGGAATACAGCAGTGGGAGGGCCCAGCCCGCCTCCTCCCATGGAGACCCCTGCCCAGCTGTACCTGGGGAAGTGCTCTGCCTCTTGGACTTCCTAGTGAGGGGTAGTCAAAGTTGGTGGGAGGGCAGAGGAAGTACTGGTGGAATCTGATTCCTCCTATTTTTAATGCTCTCCAGAACGCGTCTTAGCTTGCCATTTTTCCAGGCAGGCCTGGGCCAACTCTGCCAGCCTGACCTTCGGGGATGTCCAGAGAAGGAGAAGTCACACCGTCCCTCTGCCTCTCCACGCCCTCTCACCCACCACGTTTCCATTCCGGAGTCTCACCCCTTGTAATGAGCCCAGGTCTAACCTGGAGCCCTCCCGCTGCATTTCTAGGACACGCCCCCTCTGCCTGTGTGGCTGTCACATTCCAGGGAGACAAGCCCTGTGTTCCTCCACATTCCCCCGAATGGCCCTGGGGGAGCCCAGTGCCGAAGGGCTGGGGAAGCGGGCAGTGGTTCTAGAGGCCTGGGCATTAGGGAGAAGACAGCTGAGGTGACGCAGGAGTATCTATTCCAATTCACTAAGGGATACCTGCTCTGGCCAGTTATAAAATACCATTTCCACCGAGGCTGTGGAATTACTTACAGGAGCGACAATGAAACCAGACAACCTTTCAATCAAGCTGCCTGTTGTTCTGGCTTCAAGGCTGGCGAAATAAATACTGAGCAAATAAAGTTAGTCGGCATCTGAGCATTTTAATGAATAAAGAGTAGCAGGAGGGCCTGCGGAGCGGGGAGCTGCGGCACATCCCCGGTGTGCAGGCAGATGAGGCCCGTGTGACAGCTCCAGGCTGCGTCCCTCCCGCCTCCCACCCTCGGCGGTGATGCCTGAGTTCAGGTAACCTGCCCCATGGCCCCAGCACCGTATATCCAGCCTCTGAGGGATTCATACCCTCAATAGACGGGAAGGCACCTTTGGGGTCCACCTATTGCGCTCCATATGGCAGAGGTAAGGAGGGCTAAACAGCAGATGAAGTGAGACGGGAGGGAAAAAATGACATTAAGACCTTAAGAAGGAACTTTAAAAGTGGCTTTCATGGCAAGAACGAGGTACAGGTGTGCCGATGGGTGCAGATGGTGTGACATTCACGGGAGTTAGAGGGCAGGTGGCAGAGCCCTGTCTGAGAGAAGGATGGCTGGGCTGGGAAAGAAGGACCTGGTCTGTGGGAGCCCAGGGTGGCACAGAGCCCTGAGGAGGTCACCTGGTGGGCGCTGAGGGGAGATGCTCGGGTGCGCTTGCTGAATCACCGCAGGCCTCCCTGGGGACCTGGGCAGAACTGGAGAGAGGGCCGTAAGGGGAGAAAGGCAAATGTTGCTTTGCTTTTCAAGGGAGAAGGCCAGAGAGGGCGGCAGATGGTCCACGGAGGGGCTCAGCACCAGCCCCGGGCAAGCTTCTAACACGGACGGGGTGTGGATGACTGTGGACTCGAAGGGAATGCGGGGTGAGCTGACTGAAGACTGGCCGTGCCAGACACACAAACCTCTTTTTCTTTTGTGAAGTACGGGTAGGTCAAAAGAATATTCTGGACCTAGGAAGCGGATTTCGGTGTGGCACTTGTCATAACTTTTCATGGCACCCCTGTGGACAAGCTGGATGGTATCCAATGAGGAGCATTTGTAACAGAACAAAGACCAAGGGGAATGAATCCCTAACGATTGCCATCAATCTGGAGGGAAAGTTCTCAGGACGTGGGGACCCCCCTGTTCTTTCCAAGATGCGTTCTCAGTGACTTGGGTGAAGATGTGGAGGACATACTAAATAAGATTTGTGAATGACCTAAAGCTACAAGGGGGTAATAAATACCTTTTATAATAGTAATAAAAAATAATAGCTCATACTGTATAGCACTTACCATGTGCTAGGCTTTGTTCTAACACATTGCACGTGTTAACATTTAATTTTTTCATCATCCCAATGAGGTAGGTAATATCATTATTCCCATTTTACAGATATGTAAACTGAGGACAAAGAGATTAAGCTGTAGAACCAGGATTTACTCCCAGGCCATCTGACCCCAGAGTGTATGCTCTTAACTCCTTGCTGTGAAAGAAACATGATACAAAGCAATTTCATTGGACTAGAATTATGGGCAGAACATGAGATGAAATCTAATAGGAAAACATGGGGAGTACTGTTTCTAGAATAAAAGTATTGAGATAGGATGAGGTGAGAGGTTTGTCACCGGCATGTCTGAAAAACTCATAGAAAGAGGTTTCATTGGCTGCATCTCAGCCTAAATCAACAGGGTGACAAGGCTCCCAAGAGAGCTCTGGGCAGTGACAGGCCGGTCAGTCCGTAGCTGGACTGACCATGTGTTTACAAGGACATTGACAAAATGTGTTTAAAAAAGACAGGATCATGTGTTTAAAAGGACATTGACAAAATGAAGCAGGCCGTGGCAGAAAGGCAGGGGGTCAGGAGAGAGGAGTCCAGATACCTCTGAGTATAAAAACTAACTAAATAATATGTCAGCCATTGAGGGACGGTTGAAGTAACTGGAGATAAGTTGGGAGAGGGGTGATTATTGTCCCTGGACACCTGGAGGGCTGGCACATCATCAGGGGTAGACTGGCTGCACATCTCCCAAGGAGAGTCGCAGGACCCACGGGCTGTGACAGTAAGAGAGGTACATTTCAGCCCAGGGCAAAGAAGCACTTTCTAGCTCTTCAGGCTGGTCAACCCTGGGCCAGTGGCTGGAGCATTGTCTGGGGAAATAGCACCTACCTTGCTTAGCACAGTGCTTGGTGCATTATAAGTATGCAAAAAGTGGTGGCAATTATTGTGGTTACAATGGTTAACTTCACCATGTGAATCCAGAATCTACCACCTGTCAGGTGTATGATTCTGAGCAAGTCCTTTCACTTCCGAGCCTCCGTTTCCTCATCTGTAAAATGGGGATTATAAGGCCTATGTCGGACCATTGTTGAGGATGAAAATTCAATGTATTCAAAGCCGAACGTATATAATAGGTGCTAGTGAATGTGAATGTGTGGAACAGTAACCATAATAGCGACCATTTCTTTCTTAAACGCTTACTACGTGTCAGGAGCTATGCTAAGCCCGTGGAAAGCATTCTCTCCTTTAATCCTCACAACTCCCACTCGAGGTCAGTGAGGAAACTAGAATTTGGATGACAGGAGGGTCTGGGTTTGAATCTAGGTCTGGCTGATTCAAGTGCATGACCTCAACACCACTCGCTGCCTCCCTGGGACTCAATGAATTATTTGAGGCGTGAGAAGGAGTCAGAGCGGAGTTTGAAGGTGCAAGGGATATGCTCCATGTTTCCTTCTTTATTCAAGTTCTTTCCTGGAGCCCTGGAGAGGGGAGATCGGCCCACCTAGTGATTCAGCCCCTGGCTCCCCGCCCCCATCCCCTTCCAGCCCCACTTCCGGCATTCCTCTTTCAGCCTATGTGACACTTTGTCCTGCTAATTGTGAGGCTGGAGGGCGTGTGCACTCTTGATGCCGTTCAGCCCTAATTAGAAGTTCCTGACAGCTTGTTTGGGGCCCTGTCAGGCTCTCTGACTGGCCTTGAACCAATAAGTAAAAAGGAAAATTGCTGCCTGCTCTGTACCTGGATGCCTGGGTGTCATTCTGAGCGGCGTGTGCGGGCGGCGGGCGCTCACTGGCTACTCCTATTCTGGGACTCCTATTCCCTGGTAACTCTGCACCGGCTGGCCAGGCGGGTCCTCTGTCCCTCCAGGGTCCACCCAGGGCTCCAGTGCCTGGACCAGAAGGGACCTATTGACTGACACTCGATACACCCTGGAAGGGGAGGTGGGGCAGACTGCCGGGACTTTGGTATCCAGATTTCAAGTCCTTTCTGCCTTGGAAACCCCACATGTGTTCAGGGCCAGAAAGCCACAGAGCACAGTAGGCTTTTTTTTCTCATGACCTATTGCGGGGGGATAGGTGGACACAGTGGGAGGCGGGGTTGGATTTTAAATTGTTATCGGTGATAAGGGAATGATATAGCAGAGGCCTAAACCCCTGGACCTTTCTACCCACTGACCTGCCTCAAAGAATGCCTTGAGAGTTAAACAGTTAAGACACAAGGCTGTGAAGCTGTACCACCTGGGTTCAGATCTCTGTCACTGATAAAGTATGTGCCCTTGGGCGAGTCATTTCACCTCTCTGGACTTAGTTTTGGCATCTGTAAAATAGGAATAATAATAGAGTTATAAGGATTAAATAAAAACATCAGAATGTACCTGATTCCTAGGAAGCACTCTACAGATGTCATCTAGGAGTATTATTATTTTTACAAGACTTTTAAGTAGAACAATATAATTAAGTAGTTTGCATTCCAGCCACACTGCATATTAAATTTATGATCTTGGGCAAGAGATCTAACTCTGATCCTGAATTTATTTCTAAAAATGAGTATAAAAACAGTACCCATCTCCTAGGGTTATTATGAAAATTAAATGAGATTATGTCCCTAAAACACTTAGCACATCCCCCCGGAAGAGGAATCAGCAAACTATAGCCCCCATGGACCTAATCAGGCCCATCACCTGTTTTTGTGAAAAAAAAAAAACAAAAAAACAAAAAAAAACGAACACAGCCACACTCTTTCCTATAAGGATTGTCTCTGCTACTTTTGGGTTACAACAGTACAACTGAGTCTGGCTCACAAAGCTGGAAGTATTTCTTATCTGCCCCCTTTACAGAAAAAGTTAGCCAACCCCTAGCCTAGAACTTAGTAAGTGCTCATCAATGCTAGCTGTTGTTATTAACAGGTAATTGTCATTGTAATCCCCATGCTGCTTCACAGAGGAGTTTGGAGGCCAAGCTTGCGGTAACAGGTAGCTTCTAAGACTTTCTAACCAGAGAGGGTTTTTTCCAAAGGTCTTATATGGTAGAGGGGATTTTTTGATTGTTCATCTGGCTTGTGTGCATTTTTAGAAAGAAAAACTGGGCGCGATATTTAGTGTGAGCCACGTGTTTTCTGTTTTAAGGAATATCAGTAGTTGGGAGCCACTGGATTAATCAATTAATCTCATTGATGAATTCTATCAGTGAGGGAACTTTCATTCCCCTCTGCACCTGCCCCAAGAAAGCCCTTGCTGGATTTCAGATATCCAAAGCTATCTGAATAATCGGACAAAGGCCACTGCTGCTGGGCTTAGAACTGAGTTTGTGGTCCCCTCCACACACTTCATCCTCCCAATATAGGGGCTTGTGAAGGGTGCTGGGAGCTGCCTCGAGGTCATACAGGCCAGGAGAACCCTGCCCATTCACAGCAATTCAACACACACGGGGAGGGCCGGTGGGGCTCAGGGGATGCCCCACTGACCTCACGTACAGCCAGGCTATTATCACTCAATTTTTACACTGTGTTCGGGACACTGCTCCGCCTGCCAGCGATGTGCGGCCGTTAAAATATTAACGTCTGGCATGTGGCAAACATTTAAAATATGCTAAGACAGGGGAGCTGCTGAGCCGGGCCTTGTTGACATACTGCCTCACCTGGGTGTTGTTTGCTATGTAAATGCCAAGGATTCCTCCCCAAAGTTGGAACCTGCATTTCTGTCCTGGCCTCTCCTTTCCTCCTGTGACCTGATTGGTGATGCGGGTTTGTTTCCTGCCCAGCAGTGCCTCACCGGGCAGTTCTTTAACAGGCCAAATAGGTGTGTTTCAGTGCTGGTTACCAGGAGGCCTTTGAAAGGGCTGGTGTCAGGGTATTGTCACTGGCAGCTCCCGGTGGGGTAGGGGATGCTTTGAGACCAGCTCTGGTCCAGGCACAGCAGGGCACCCAGGGTGGACGTGGCCACTGCTAGCTGGGAACTCATAGTTCACGGGGGCCGTTCACACCGTTCCCCAGTGCCCAGCCCACAGCAGAGCAGGCAAGGCAAGATGCCCACAGTGGGCTCTGACCCTCCAGTGCTGGGAGCGACCATCACTGGCTGATCAAAACCATCTCTTTTGCTGATTTCTGAGCAGTTTCACACTCCTTATCACACGGGAAGCCACCTCCAGTCAGTTGGAACCACCTGAGATGAAACCAGTTTGTTGTCTTCAAGGTTTGTTGTCTTCTTCGGTAGAGGAAAAAAGTGATAGCAGGGAAGTTCTGATGAAGTGCTGAAGGGGCTCTGGGGTGATGGAGCCCTTTGGGATGGAGAGAGACAAGCCTTCCTGGAGGAGGTGACCTTTGGGGTGGGGAAGAAGGACAGTGCAGGTAGAGGGTGCGTTTGGGCAAAGGCTCAGAGGCAGGAGTACGCAGGGCGAGGGCAGGATTGACAAGCAGTGTCCTTGGCTGTTTTTGCTCTACCGGCTGGTAGGGGCCAGCCTGCCCAGCCATCCCAGTGGTGGAGGCTCAGGGCCATCTCTCATCTCTGGCTTCTCCCAGCGGGGTTTCTTTCACGGATTAAAAACCTCAGGAGATCCTTTCCTCCTTCTAGGAGTGAGTCTCCTTCCCAAACTAAAGAGAAAACTAATGCCACAAACCCAGACTCGGGCACATCTAGGATGGGCACGTCTGGCCTCGCCAATCATCTAGCCAAGGGTTGGCAGACTTTTTTTCTGTAAAGGACCAGAGAGTAAATATTTCAGGCTTTGCCGGTCATAAGGTCTCTGTTGCAACTCTTCATCTCTGCCGTGTGGAGCAAAAGCAGCCGAAGACAATCCGTGGACCAGCGTGTGTGGCTGTGTGCCCAAAAGACTTTATTTATGGACACCAAAATTTAATAATGTAATATTTATGTGTGGTGGAATGTTATTCTTCTTTTGACTTTTTTTTAAAACCATTTCAGCCATGTGAAAACCATTCTTAGCTCCCGGGTTGTAGAAAACAGGGAGCAGGCAGAACCTGGACTCCTGATATGGTTGGACCGTCTTGTCTCAAAGTTGTTGGCACTTCTGGCTCCCCTGGGCTTCCCTCCCCACTCTTGCTTGGTGCGCTCACCTGTTCCCACAGGTGGGCTGGTTTTGCAGAGCTCACGCCCTAATGTGGAGTAGGGAAGCTAGGGTAGAGTTGGCCGGGTTAGGCTTTTAAAAGGAAAAATCCAAAGTCCTTGTGGGGTGATAGCTCTACAAGCTGGCTCTGCCCTTTCCTAAGACCTCAGTGGTCAGAGGGAGTCAAAGATGGGGTGATGGAGGCCCAGAGAGGGGAAGTGATTTGCTCAAGGTTGCTCAGTTAGTTCGCAGCATAGCTGGGATAGGACCCCTGCCCTCCAGGCCTGGATTCTTTCCACTTGACACAAGGTAAAAGGGCCTCCAGGTGAAGCAACCTCTCGTCCCCCGACTCTAGGCTGTCAGGAAGCGGCCCTGGCCTTTGCTACTGTGATCGCTCATGCCCACTTGCTGCATCTTTCTGAGAAAAGAAGGACACAGCCAACGGGCCCCAGTGTCGAGTGGTAAAAGGAGAAGTAAACCATGATAAATTGCTGCTAAAGCTGCTGGGTGACTGAGATAAAGGCTTGATTGTTTGGGCAGCATAAATCAACACCCTGAGCTGGGTGGGAAATAAAGCAATAATTTAAATCTATTTTCAGGGTCTTGTAGGCTGAGTGACCGACCAGGAACTGATATCCGAGGATGGAATAATAGATGGGGAGAGTTATAGATGGTTAAACCACACCGAGTGGATATCTCTGTACTCCCTAGGCTTGTCGCAAGCCCTGTGGGTGGGCTCCAGGCAGAACCACAACTCCTGCCCCTGCTCTGTAAAGAGATTCCCAATAATCCACCTACCTGCCGTCTTCCCCAGCCAGCCCACCCACAGACAGCCTCTGCCCCTCCTCCAGGCATGCCTTCCTCATCACACTTCATGGTGGGACTCTTTGTGAGGCCCCGTGCTGGGCACAGAGATTCAAAGATGCACAAGACAAAATTAGCATTACTAGATTGTAAGTTCCCTGAGGTCGAGGACTCTGGCTGTCTAGTCCACCACTATATCTGCCATGCCTGGGACAGTGCCTGGCACGTAGTAGGTGCTCAATATATTTTTGGGGTGAATAAGAGACTGACCAAGGCCCCCAGAAAGTCACAATGAAGTACATTAACTGCTATACAGACAATGCTCCATGGCAGGGGCACAGGGGAGCCGAGAAGTGGTGAGGATGGCATTCGTTTCGGTAGGTCTCAGGGGGGTAGGAAAGCTGCAGAAGCGGTGAAACCTGGGCTGAGTCTTGAGACAGGAGTAGAGGTGGTCAGGGGGCGAAGAAGGGAAGGACGGCACCCCAGGTGGAGAGAACAGCCCATGCAAAGGCCTGGAGGAGGTGGCACTGCTGCTTCTGAAACCAGAAAGCGTCAGGATCTTGAAGAAAGTGGTGCCGAGCCAGAGAGTTATGGTTTCCAATTTCAGTTCATATCTTCCTACACGACTTTCTCTTTACCGACCACCCTTCATGCGGTTTCTTAGTTTGTGATAATCCACGTGGTGGGAGGGTGGGCACAGTTGCATGCAAGCATGGTATAACAGAAGGACACTTGGACTGGTCAGGGGCCCAGGGTTCTCGTCCAGTGGTGTCATTATGTAGCTCCCTGGCCTCAGGCAAGTCCCTTTGAACCTCTCTGGCTCTTCTTTTCCTCCTGGGGAAAATGACAGGATCGGAAGTGCTCCATTAGACAGCCTTCCGGGCTCTTGCTGATGTTTTAAATCATTTCTGGGCATGTACCACCTGCCGAGGCTGAGATGCTCTCTTGGCCCTTAACCAAGGGTTAGGCACTTAGTAGACTTTAATAAATACTTGGTGATGGGTGACTTTGGGGCAGATTTCCCTGTCTTTCCGAAAAGGGAGAAAGATGAAGTTCCCCAAGATATCCTGGAGCTACAGATGGTCTGTAGTCTTTATCCAAACTTCAGTAGCAGTAAGGCCAAAATAAACACAGGTGACATTGCGTGTACAGTGCACCAGGCAATAGTCCAAACCCCTTAGTGCAT
The DNA here is from genome assembly GCF_028023285.1 of Balaenoptera ricei. Taxonomy (NCBI): domain Eukaryota; kingdom Metazoa; phylum Chordata; class Mammalia; order Artiodactyla; family Balaenopteridae; genus Balaenoptera; species Balaenoptera ricei. The sequence goes on from NC_082646.1 coordinate 14,652,943, forward strand.
TAAGTCATTTAATCCCAACAAGAACCCCAGGGGGTAGGTGCTATCACTGTCCCCATTTCACAGAGCCAGACAGATGGGCTGACTTGCCCAGCACCACGCAGTTACTAAGTGGTAAAGCCGGGGTCTGGACCAGGCAGTGAGGCCCGAGAGGCTGAGCTGCTAACCAGGACGCTGTGGCCGTTGTGCTGACCTGAACCCGTGCTGCCCCAAGACTGCGGGAGAGACAGGTGCAAAGATGAGCAGCCCGGGGGTGCGGTTCCAGGTGCTGCCCTCAGCAGCAGGGTCTGGGGTGCCGGGGTAATTCCACCTCCACCATCTCCACACGGCCTGTGGCCACTGATTCGACAAAGTGTCGAGATGGATGAGTTCCACAGGATCTGTCAAGGCCCGACCAGGGGATACATCCGAACCGGTGACGGAGGCCGTAAATTTTTATGTTCATTATGTTTGTTTTGTTTGGTGTAATTAATGGATCTATTAAGCTTAATCAAGCTCTGACCTCTTTTATAACCATTAAAAGTCAGCTCAAGTAGCTCTGGGTGGGTGGTTGGTGTCATTTTGCAGGCCTCCCTGGGAGGGAGTAGTCATTCCCTGGAATGAGGTCTCAGAAATGGGGTACCGGGCAGGAGGAGGGAGGAGGCCGACATGGGTCCCAGGGGACTGATTAGGGACGGGATCGGAAGCTATCAACTGGGCATTGGGAGCGGAAGGGAAAGGAGCCATGGGGAGACTGAGGCAGGGGGCCTTGTTGTGTGAGCCCCACTCTGGTGATGCTTAATCGTTTGTGTTTCTGAGTCCCGGGTTGGGGTTTGCTGCAGAAAAGGGTGTAAGCAACAGAATTTCTCATACTTTAACCTCTTTGCCCTACAAGTGACTCCCTGAGAGATGAACATGCTCCACACAGCACCATGATGGGGGCTGGGCACGGGGAGGGATGGGTGGCGGGAAGGAGAAGACGGGAGGAACCGGAGGAGGAGTTGGGAGGTGCAGACAGAGCATGGAGCTGTGATGACGGTGTCTCTTTTCCATCTCTACTCTCTCTGGTTTGGTGGGCAGAGTGACTGAGTGTGACCGAGCAGGGTCGCAGAAGCTCGTTCTTGGCTATTAGGATGAATGGATCCCTGGGATACCAGCAAGGATGCTGTGGGTCTGCGTGTGCTTTAATAATAATAATAATAATAAAAAGAAACTAAAAAAAAAATACCATTCTCCATCATTAAAATGCAGAAGCAGATAAAGAGCAGCTCCTGTGTAATTACCAAAAATTCTTATTTCCATAAGAAACCGGCACTTCATAAATGTTCCAACCCGAGCCTTTCTCTCCAGGGAAACTGGATTTCTATGAATATAGAAATTTGGTAATTGCCCCTTGAAACTGTGCTTTTCTGTGTTAATGACTAGCAGGGGCTTGCTTTTGCTTACAGCCCCAAATGGAACAGTTTCCTTCCCCGTCACGAGGTCACTGAGTACCCACCACACCCCCACCATCACACACATGATACCCATTAGGGCCTCAGGACTTGGGTTTCAGGAGAAGTGATTTCTTCTCAGGGGAAGAAGGGAGTGGGAGAGGACCTGCCAGTCTGGAGTCTAGTTCTGCGTTTTCCCAATTGCATTTGTATTCTTCCTTACCATAGGTATACATTTTACTTCAGCGCAACATGCTTTTTAAAGATGAGATAAAATAAATGCACTATTAGATTAAAAAATGTACAGCATTATATAGCTCATAATGCCATGGTAGATTTTAAACCTCTAAAAGCATATGCATTAAAGCAATTTTCTAAACCAATATAGCAAGAGGTCCACAAAAATGCTACAACATTTGATAATAGTTGCCGTCTTCAGTTAAGGATAATGATGTTAACGAATGTAATGGGAGTAATGAGTGGAGATTCAAAAAGCTGCTTTTGTTTACTTTTTTGTAATGCAGATTAGTTTGGGAATGAAAGAGGGGGGAATGGGGGGGGAAACCCCTCTTATTTGAAATAAATCTTAATCCTAGCTGATGATAGGCCGGTAGTAAGCAGAAGTGGCTTCATTGTGGAATTAAACAATCTGGAGATGCAATTGTTAAGGTGATGGTGATGAAATTAAAAAAAACAACAACAAATGGAGCTACAGAATCGAATCTTCTTTCTTGAGCCTGGAATTGCAGATGTTTCAACTAAGAGGCCTCCAGATGCCATGGGTGTTGTCCCTGGAGTTATCTGTGCCGGGGATTGGAGACCTGTTCCTGGTGGACCAAAGGATGGGGACTCCTAAACCCAGTTTTAGGAGCAGCTGGTGTAGGGAGAAAGGGGTGGTGAGGACGGGAACTGCCCTGGACCTTCACCCAGGCCAGGTTGCTCTATGAGATCCTGAGTTACTTTATCAAGCCCTGCACTGGTTCCATTCAGGGACTTCAGCAAGCTATCCTGCCCCTCAGTTCTTCTCTTCTGTAGAACGGGAGCAGCAATGGGTACTCATAGCACATTTTTGAGGGTAAGTAGGGTTCACATCTTAATTTCTCAAAAGAAAGGAGGGTGGCACAAAGCAGAGCAGGCATAACTTCTCCCAGCCTCATTTTTCTTTGCCTCTGGCTGAGCTCAGCCTGCCCTGCAAGGCAGAAGTCATAACCACAACTCTGATGCACAGGAGAAAGCCTGTTCAAGAATGTCATCCTGGAAGTCTCCTCTGCGGTCACTCAGAGGTGCACTCAGTTTTCCTAGTTTTCTCTAGAGAAGGCAGGAGCAGCAAAGCTTGAGCCACTGGATACGCTTCTCTAAGAATCTGTGGATCTTGGGAGCAGGGGCAGGTGTAGACGGAGAACAGCCCTCAATGGGTATAGCTATGTGACCTTGAGCTGATGACAGATACCATGTGGGTCAGGGCTTGGTATGCTCTTTCTTTCGAGTATGTTCCACTTCCCCAATTAGATTGTCAACTCGTAGAGGCCAGGGATGCTACTGTATCTATGGTAGTGTCCACGGGGGCCCATCCAGTACATGGGCTCAATAGACACTGCTTAACAGTGTCTATTACTAAACTCTTTATATGCAGGCACTTTTCTAAGTGCTTTACAAAATGCATTTCATAATTATCCCTATTTCACAGGTGGGGAAACTGAGTCGCAGAGAGCCTAAGTCTCACAGCTTGGAAACAGCAGAGCTGGGCTTGAAACCAGGAGTCTGCTTCGCTGGTTCTAGACCCTAAGGATTGTGCTGGATGCATTTTTGGGTTGCTAAAGTTGGGGGAGGGGGCTCCTTGCCCAGGAAGTGTGTCAGATCCCACTGCCCACAGCCAAGAAGGCACAACTGGAGGACAGCCCAGTCCAAGAAGCCTGCCTGCTGGCTACAGGAAGGTTTGGGGGCATAAAATTATTTTTAGGGAGAGTATCATAAAATGATATGATTTTGAGAGGGTACAGAGAAGTGGGGAATATGACTTACAGTCACTACCTTGCCCAGTTTACAGCTTTAATTAATCTGAAATTGCAACATAGGTTTTTATGATTAGCAGGGACATCTCAGAGAGCAGAGAAGGAACCTTTAACGATGATCTCAAGATGAATCGGGGAGATGAGCTATCCATGCAATAAACAAGGCAGTGTTAGAGAAAGCAAAGTAAATGCAAATCCCAGGCCATCAGAACAGTAATCCGTCAGCAGGATGAGGCCTTCCTGGACCTGTCCCTTGCAGAGGGGACAGCCATCCTTGTACCAAGGACAGCACTGAACTGAGGCTGGGTGAGGTCCAATGACTTATTCTTTGTATGTGTTACCAAGGGGGCCCAGCCAGGGAGCAGAGACACTGAGCCAGCTCCCTGCTTCTTGCTCCTTTGGTCTGGGTCTGTCCCATTGTCATTGTCATCTTCAGGGACTGACTCCTCAGGGACCTGGGCCAGCTCCTTGGGGGGGGGGGGTGTCTCACCTTTCTCACACCTGAGGCTGAGGGGTCAGGAGATTTGCCTGTTGCCCTAAAGATGCTGACTACTGGCTTCTTTTTTACGAAGACATACCCCAGAGCCAGTGAACTGAGAAGAGGCTAGGGGTAGGGAGGGGTGGGCTGTGGTCATGCAGCCATCTCTCTCTCCACGAAATTTGTTGAAATAAATAGCCACTTAAAAACCCCTTTTGGCTAATTTTATGGTCTGAATGTTTGTTCCCCTCCCCACCAATTTCATATGTTGAGGCCCCCCACTGCCCCCATGTGACTATATTTGGAGATGGAACCTCTAAGGAAGTAATTAAGGTTAAATGATGTCATAAGGGTGGGGCCATCATTCAATAGGATTAGTGCCCTTATAAGAAGAGGCACCAGAGGGCTCGCTCTCTCCTTTCTCTGCCATGTGAGGACACAGCAAGAAGGCAGCCAACTGCAACCCAAGGAGACAACCCTCGCCAGACACTGAGCCTGCTGGCATCTAGGTCTTGGACTCCCAGTCTCCAGAACTGTGAGAAAACAAATTTCTGAGATTTAGGCTACCCAGCCTGTGGTATTTTGTTATGGCAGCCCAAGCAGATTAAGACAGCTACCACCTGTTCCACAATGGCTAATAGCTGACTGGACCACAGATTGTATCTTCAGATTCAGGCTGTATCTGAAGTCCTTTAGTAAGGTACCAAGTTTGGCATCAGTCAGGTACCTCATTTCAGTTTATTCCAGAATGAAAAGTCCATGAGCTGGGTATTATCAATGTCCTCATTTCACAGATGAGGAAACTGAAGCTCAGAGAGTTTAGATTTCCTGCCCAAGTCAAAGACCTAGTGAGGACACTTGAAGGAGGTTCTCCAACTCCGACAGGCTGAGCCTGGGATAGGACTCTGGCCTTGGACGAAATCAGGATGATTTACTGGGTGGCGCATTATGGGAGCCTGCACCCCTACCCACCCCCAACTCATGCTCTGCTAGGTGTCTGGGTCCCTGGAGTGAGAATGAAGGGAAAGCCTTGTGATGGATAGAGGGGCTTGCTCCTTGGGAGGCCCTCCCATCCTCCAGCAGGACCCACGTAACCTTGGGCCCTGATGGAACGGTATTGCTCCAGCCGGTGCCACGTGCCACCTCTGACACACACCCCCTCCCACGTCTCCAGAGTGCCTGAGAACACCCACTCTCCGGACAGTGCGTTTCCCTTCTGAAGATGAAAATATCAGGAATGCCTTCGTGCAAAGGAACATATCAATTCCGCAGAAGCAAACTATCAGCCACTAACATTTCCTGAGGGCTTACTACATGCCAAGCCCTGAATATTTACTATTTCATGTGACTCACACAGCAGTCCTCTGAATTAGGTATTACTATTATCCCCACTTTATGAAAAAGGAAATTGAGGCTGAGAGAGGTTAAGAAACCTCCCCCAAATCAAACGGAATTTACTTGGTCTGGGAGAAGGAGGAGAACTTTGGGTAACTAAGATAGTCTGAGATTTGACATCAAGCCCACTTTACAGCAGGGCTGTCCAAAGAGATGGGGCATCTTTGCAAGTAGTGGGTTTCTTGTCACACTATAGGTTGTCCATCAGAAGGGAGACACTCCCCTGATGTGGAGGGGATGACGCGACAGAGCTGTAGCTTTAGGTGTTGGGATTGAATTGGACAGGTTGGAAGTCCCTTCCAATTGTGCAGAATCTCCTTGATTCTGCACAATTCGTGTGGAAAACTGGGTGTCACACTGTCCTATTCGTGGGATCAGGAAGTGTAGGGCACAAAGAGAGGCAGGATATATTGGAGACGTGTTTTGTCCTGTGCAGCTCACGATTCTCAAATTCACCATCTCCCTAATCCAGTCTGTGTCCTCACCTCTTGGTGAGTCTACACGGGGAGCCCAGTCTCTGCTTGAACCGCTCAGGGATGGAGAGGGTACTCAAGCCCACTCCCCAAGACTGGAAAGATGGCTTCGCGATACTGTTTTAGAAGACATCTGGTCTACCTGCCTTGAGGCAACTCAGACATCTTGCTCCGCCTGCATTTTGGCATGCCTAGGAGTGGGCTGACTGTGCTGGCTTGGGAAGACGACTGGAAGCCTGGCTTGGGAGGCAGTCCCTTTGGGAGGAGGTTGGAGGAGCAGAGAGGAGAGATAGCCAAGTGTACCTCCAAGATCATTCACTTCTTGATCATCCACATCATTCCTCTCTTTCCTCTAGGAGCCAGGAAACTGGTTCTACCATTTTCCTAGCTTTCAAAAGGTGGTATTTATTTAATCACCTGAAATTTCAGCTGATTCTGGGCAGTGAAGTGACTGCCCCTAACGAGTGTCCTCCGTCACAAGCATCCACTTGCCTGTTACCACGCACCTGCTGAGCTGAGGGTCAGTCATTTCAGGGACTTGGAGCATTGGCTCCCACAAAGTACAGGCTTTATAGGTAATCTAAACACCCCCAGTCACCACCGGAAGCCAAGCCAAGCAAGACTACATGCTGGAGGAGGAAGAGAACTAGATTCTGTTTGCACCCGTGCACGGGTGCACCCATGCGTACATGAGTCTGGGCCCATTTGCAACGATATATTTTCACATGTGAGTTGGTCACAGAGGCATGTGGCTTCAGAGCTGGAACACTGGCCTCATGATGTTGCTTCAGAAGGCCTTTGATTTCCCTCTTCATTTTGCAGAGGAGAGAACAAAGACCTAGAGCCAGGGCTGTCAGCCTATGGTTCATGAACCCCTCGAGATTCTATGGGATTTGATTCTAGGTCAGTAGTTCTGTGAAGACTCCATGAATCCGCACTTTTAAATAAGTGCCCCGGGTGATATTTACAATCGAGGGAGTTTGGGAAAACTGAGTTAAGGGACTCCCCAAGACACTGGTGGCCGAAGTGGGGCTAGACACGAGGCCTCATGCCTCTGCGCACGCCACACGTGTGTGTGCAGCTGGGGGAGTTTGCTTAGACACAGAAGTGTTTGCACAGATGCGTCTGCCTTCATGGATGGCTGCCACCCTCCTGGCTCTCAGTTCACCAGGAAAAGTCAGTCTGGCCCAGAACGCGTGTGATGAAAGGATTCGTCGTACAGAGGGTCTTCCCGTTTATACCTCTGCCTTCTAGCCCTTAGTCCTGCTGGACTATCTAAACACTGAGCTCTGATTGCTTTCCTCTCTGGGAAAAGGGCCACACTGAGTCGTGGGAGAGTTAGGAGTGATCCGAACTCTGATCTCTATCTGCTTATAAGCTTCAGTTTCTCCCAGTATGAAATAGAGGCAGATTTGAAACCAACCAACCAACCAATAAAATTAAAACCTAGGCAAGACCTCCCACTAGCAGAGACTGCTCACTGCTAAGCAGTAAGTTGGAAGAGAAAAGGTGAGCCTGCTGGAGAGGGGTGATTTTGGTGTTCGTAGCCAGCCGGGGGAAATTTGGATCAGTATGAGGAGATGAGGAAGTCAGTGGTTGATTGAGGGCCCTTCATTCCTAGTGTTCTCCCCAAAATAATGCTCACCGGGCCGAGACACCCTCATGTTTCCAACTATATCAGGACCTGTGAGACATTGGAAGGACCGTACATTCTGAGGTCACTCTGCCTACCTTACTAACAGAGGTTGAGGGTGACTCCCACTCATAAGCACAACTCTTCTGTGCCAGGCAGGGTACCATGCGCATCACCTTGCATGATATATATTCTACCCCATTGTACAGATGAGAAAGTTGAGGCTCAGAGAGGTTAAGCACTGGTGTAAGGTCATGCTTCCCTCCCTAGCCTGCTTCCCATCTCCCCCACTACTGAACACATGGGAACTTAGAATTTCAAATTTCACTAATAAAGAGAGAAAACATTTTGAGACTCTGGGAGGAGGTGAGTGGAAGTAATAAGACATTCACCTGTGTGAGATCGTTTAGTTATGGTTCTGCTTAGAGACAAGTGGATGGACAAGACATGTGGTTGAGGTGATTCGGACCCTTACCGGGCTGAGTCTCAATTTTTCCACTCCTAACTGGAGATAATTCCAGGCTGCTCCCATGATGACTTAGAGCCTTGAAGAAGTCCTTTGTTTATCACAGAGGGTATCTACTGTACAGAACATATGTTAATCATGATAGATGGTGGGGGTGAGAAGAAGAAGAATTTTTAGCAGGGAAAGAAAATCTTTCTCTTCCGTGTCTCTCGAGGGTGGAAGTGTCTAGTTTCTAACAGAACTTAAAATTTTTAAATTATCTTAAAAGAAAAACAGTATTCCTACTTAGAGTGAATTGGCTTTGGATTAGGATTGTCCAAGACAAATGTAGACTCTCAGGTTGGATTTACCTGCCACCCAGCACTAACCTGGCTTCTGTGGCCATCTGAGTGTTCTCTGAGAATGCAAACTTATTTTAATAACAGCCGAAGCAAAAGAAAATGAGAAAGATGATTCTGCTGGGGGGGGGAAATCATTTGTTGCCAGTCAAAAGCAAACGCACACTATTTTTAGGTTATGCATTGTAGGGGGTTGTCTCCATCCCTCCCCAGCCCCCGGACTCCCCTCCCCCGGCGTGGGTACGGAGGGCTGACACACCGCACACACATCCGGGGCGCACAGGCAGGCCTTGACAGTGCTCTACTTAGCTCACTGCCTTCACCACCCACCTAATGCACACGGGGAAATGAAAACACTTTTCCAACGTTCCCCTGAATGAAGAGCTCTCTGTTAGTCACCACCAGCCTGGCTGGGCCTCCGGTGGATAGTACCATCCCCGCAATGAGGTACCAAAATAAATGGCTTTTGAGGCACCATGGGGAAATATGCTGAGACTTGCATACAATTAAAACAGTTATTAATACTCGCATTGTTCCTGGGGTGTGGGTGTGCGTGGCATCTACCTTTTCCCTTTGGCTGGAGCGAAACGAGAACATATGTTCTCATCGCTGGGACTCTCAGCCCAGTCACTGGGAGGAAGGCAAAGTGTACGGAAACTCAGCCCCTCCTCCAGCTCCTGGCATCTCCGCCAAACTGCCTGGCCTGGCCTGCGACGTCTGGGCTGGGGATGTCCGCGTTTTAACCATAAGATTTTTTCAGACGTCAATTTAGCCATCAGTCTAAACAGATTTTTTAAGTGTGTGTATGGTATGGGAGGGGGGTGAAGGTAGGGACGGGGGCCAGGGAGAATGAAAGGAATAGACAGACTGGCAGATACTCTGACCCACCTTGTTGGGCTATAGGCAGAAAAAGGAACAGATGTGAGGGTGCTTTGAGGTTTTCAGGGAATAAGTCTGAGGAATGATAATTAAGTCTTTATCTTTTTTTTTTTTTTTTAACTAAATTTCATTATCATCATCTTGCCTGGTTTCCTTCGGGTCAGCCTGTTTTTCCTTCCTTCCTTCCTTCCTTCCTTCCTTCCTTCCTTCCTTCCCTCCTTCCTTTCTTCCTTCTTTCCTCCCTTCCTTCCTCCTTCCTTCTTCCTTCCCCCATCCCTCCCTCCCTCCCTCCCTCCCTTCCTTCCTTCCCCCCTCCCTCCCTTCCTTCCTTCCTTCCCCCCTCCCTCCCTCCCTCCCTCCCTCTCTCTCTCTCTTCCCCTCCCTCCCCCCCTTCCTTCCTCCTCCCTTCCTTTCTCCCTTCCTTCCTTTTTCTGTCCTTTCTTTTTTCTCCCTCTTCCTCTCATTTTCTCCTTTCTTCATAGGAGTGAGGAGCAAGAACTTTGAAGTCTGCTGTGTGATCCTAGACAAATTATTTAACCTCCTAAACCTCAGTTTCCTCATCTATAAGTGGGCATAATAACTCTTGTGAGAATTAACCTAGGTAATACCAGTGAAGAATTTAGCACAGGACCTGGCACATAACATGCGCTCTATTAATGTGGGGTGGGGGGTAGTGGTAATAGTTGTTGTTTTTATGTCATCATTGTCGTCATCCTTTCTCCTGCCTCCCATCATTTATCGGGCTGCCTCTAGGTATAGGTTCCAGGCCAGGCTCTGGAGATAGTCCAGTAAAAGTCCCTGTCTTCAGGGCAACCACAATCTTCTGGGGTAACATGTTTGCTTCCACTTCCACTCAGCTGCCTTTAGAGAGAGAAGATTCTAGATGGAGTAAGGCTGACGACTGAAGAAGAAACTTTGATTTCCAGGTATTGGAAAAGGTCAGGAGTAGAACAGAGATTTATATTTTGTGTTTTGGTGATAGGATTGCTAAAATCCATTTGTCACTTGGGAACTGAGGTTCCCTGGGACCAGAAAACTAGCAACCGCAGAAGCAGAGTTGGTTTCAGTGTCAATATTTGCCACAAGTGGTGAGTAAACAAAGTCAGCGTCTGGGAAGGGGAGATGGTGGTAGGCAGGGACCACAGTGTAAAACAGGCCGCTCTCTAAATTACAGACAAAAGGATTCCCATGGGACAAAGAACAAGAAATATCTTCCCAGTTCCCGGCTTAGAGCGTTAGGTAGGTGGTGAAGGCAGCCTGGATAATGTCGAGATGAAATAGCCCTGGGGTAATTGAGAGTTGGAGGCCTGAGCTCTGAGCAATATGCCTTCAAAATCACTGGTTTGCATAATAGGGTTGTTGAGCAGCCCTGGAATTCTCTGCAGGCTCCCTTCTCCTTTCCCCACCGTTTCCACGCTCACCACTGGCTGCTGCACCGGATCTTAGCCCCCTTATCTGCATCTTTATGGGATGAGCCACAGATGCAATCACATTTTCCGAGAAACTGCAAGTTTGCTCTGCTAATTTAAGGAAACCTCCAAATTCAAATTTACCAGGTAGATAATTAGGAGGTGGTTATAGGCATTCCAGAAAATCTCCTATTTTACATTGAGGCTTAACCACAAGAATCCTTTAACTATCAGCTTCCACTGGATTGTTCTGGGCTTGAGTTATATCTGACAGAGGCTTTGGGGGAAGACACATAAAGTTAAAGAATTAGAACCACTGTTGATGTCTCGACAGTTGGAAGTGAATATAAAGCATCTCTGACATTATAACAAAGCTTAGTGGGAAATACTGTTTGAGTCATAAAAACTTGATAATTACACAGTTTTTATAAAGCTGTATTAAATATTTGTTCATCCGTTCATGCAACAAGCATATATTGGATACCTACTTATATGCTAGGAGATGTGATGTAAGACATAGTCCTTGTTTTCAAGGAAGCTTTGAGAAACAATAAATCAACCCTGATGGTGTGGAATCGGAATTGCTGCGAGGAGGGTAAGCAAATGCAGTGGACTCACAGAGGAGGATCTACATCAAACTGGAGGAGAAGCAGTCAGGGAAGGCTTCCTGGAGGAGGTGAAGCTTAAGCTATGGAATGTCGGTGTTTGCTAGCTGAAGAAGAGGGGAAAGGGCAATTCTGGCAGAGGGAACATGCCACAGGAAGGTGGTATGTTCTAGGAGGAGACTCCAGTGGCCAGTGCATGGAGGGAGATTAGGTTAAGAAGGAGGGCAGAGGCCAGCCCAGGTCAGGAGAGGTTTTCCATGACTGACCAAAACAATGGGACCATCGAATTATTTCAAGTGAGGGGACTGAGATGATCCTATTGGCATTTTAGAAAGATCATGCTGGCAGCCGCAAGAAGGGTCGATTGTGGATCCAGACAGGAATGAGGCAAGCCGGAAAAGAAGTGGCAGAGGCCTGCGTGAGGTGTCAGAGGACTGGAGAAGCAGGCTCCGGGACCAGATAAGGTGGCTGAGGCCTTGGCAGTATGCAACTGGAGGGTGTGGACGGAAGGAGGGGGAGACACCTACAGGAACAACAGAGCAGGAATCACAGCTGCCGGGCGTTGTCTGTTTACCCTGCCCAGTGCCGTGCGGTTTGCCTTCCAGATGGTTGGCGTGGGGTGAATGCCTTGGGAGTTAGGAGGCTGGGTGTTGGGGTGACATCCCCAGGACATCCAGACCACCAGGCCTGAGGGTAGGGGGGTGAAGACTTGAACCAGGAGCTGAAGCAGCAGAGTAGGTGACAGAGCAGGACAGCAGAGCGCTGTGCCCAAATGGCAGGGGTGGGCACCTAAGGTGGCGTTTTTGTTTGAAGAGGCGGGAATAACCATTTGGAAGCGGGAAGGAGGATGCAGAAGCAGGCCGTTCCCAAACCCCCACTGGTTTTGCAGAGGGGGACCTTTTCCACAGCCCCTGGTGGCCCTTGCCCAGGGAGCTGTCAGCTCCTCCTCCTCCTTGCCTCCCACCTGCCACCAGATGCAGCTTATCCAGAGCTCAGTGGCAAATATTGAACTACTTTTTAGAAGTGTTAATTGGGATTTTTAATTGACCACAAGCAGGTGATCAAAGCCTGTTTGTCTCTGGCGGTTGTTTATTCTCCAGGGGACAGTCTCACCCAGCTTGGTGTCACCACTCAGCGAGCATGTGTTCCCTACCCCCAGTTGTTTCTCGTCTTAGTTTTTTTCTCACTTAAAAATAAAAATAAAGCAAACTCTGCTTCGTCTCAGAAGGCAGGACCTGATGTGGTTTAAGCACTGGCAGTGAACGCTGAATGGCTCCGTCCCTAGTGGCGATCCAGCGCTGCATGGTATTGTGAGAACGTTGTAGAAAGGGCTTCTCTGCTTCTGGCTGGCACCCGACATGGCACTGCCCGGGTGGGACCAAGTCTGGCACTAATTCACCTCGGTCACGTGGCCACGCCTGCTGGGGAGGGTGTGCTCCTCACCTCTCCACGCTGACCGGTGTGCCCTTTAGATACATCCTGGGCATCTGGTTTGTCATGACTGAGGTATTAGTTATTGATAGTGCAGATAGGTCAGCCAATTGCTAGTTGGCCTCACACATCCTATTTCGTACCTAACTCTGGCCTTGTGCTCTGAGCTGCTGCTTCTCAGGGTGTGGGTTGGAATTGGCTGGGATGCCCTAGTGGTCACAAGGGGGCTGGGGAGCAAGGGCCATGCATTGCTGTTGGGCGGGGGGGTTGGATGAAAGTGTTTTCTTGGCATGAAGGAGGAACAGGAAGTGGGGTGATCTAACCTGAAAGACGGTGCCACGAGGCTGCAGTCCACTTCCTCAACTTCTCCGGACCTCAGTCTAGCATCTTTGACACAGTCTCTGCCCAGTGCAGAAAATGAAATGAGAGGTTAAGCTTAAAAGATTGGGGGAAATTTTAGAGCACTCTTATGTTGAATGAACTCATTCATTCTTCAAATATCTATTGAGCAGATGCCAGGCACTATTCAAGGCCCTGTGGATTCAGAGTTGAATACAGCCAGGCTTCTGAACTGCCCTCCACCCAACTCATGAGTTCCCAATAGGAGAAGGACACCACCCAAGTGTGAGGTCTCATTATTAAGTGCCCTCCTGCCCACAGAAGAATGAATACACTGGTCCAGGCGTGCCTTTGTACTTTCTGTTGCGTACTCTCCGCTGTCTGTAAGCTAAGGCCATCCTTGTTTTGATTATCATTCAGCCTCTAGAAGTGACGGTGAGGTCAAGCCCAGGAGGGAAGTGGGCTTTATTGGAAAGCCGGGTGGGGCATCTGTGTGTGTGTTAGATGGCTTCTGCGTCCGTTTGTATCCTCCAAGAAGCAGATGTCAGATGGAATTAGATGTACAGCCGATGCACTGGGAGAAAGCTCTGTGGAGAACCAAGAGGAGAGGAAGCAGAGGTCCGTGGGGAGAGCCTTCAGTCCCCATGCAGGTGAGAAGCCCCTGAGAGGAGAGAGGGAAGGCGAGGGGATTGGACAAGAGGGGCCTCAGAAGGCAGTGCAGCTCAAGAAAGCCTCAGCTAGACAGGCGGGAAGCCTTAGAGCAAAGGTCCCTTCTTCCAGCCAGGAGTCCTGTGTTGGTTGGGGGTGGCCCAGCTCTAGAATCTGGGCTGTGCTCCCTCGCTGGTTGACAGTAGCCTGAAGAGAGCCTGGTCTTGGCATGAAAGCTGCGCTGGGTGCAAAGGTGCGGCAGCTGGAGGCTCTTCACAGCACTTCTCTCCCAAACGGGGGTCCAAGCAGTACCCTCCCGTGGCTGCCACATCCTATTTGCCCACGCTGGCTCTCTTCGAGCTTCTGGCTGCTCCCCTTTTGCTGCATCTTCCAAACCTGTGCTCTGGGATGAAGACAAAAGCTCCAATCCACTCACCTGGACCAAAGGTCTTGTCCCTTAAGCCCATCCTCACCTTCCTCTTCCCATTTGAGACAGAGCCTAGTTCCTGCCCATTCCCTATATAACAATCCCTCCACACTCTGCTCACCAAGGCGAGGGCTGTCCCCGCAGGTCTGCTGCCCCGCCACCTTGGCTAACACCTGCCCTATTTGCTCAGACACTTTCTGTCTGGTTCCCTCTCCTTTTCTTCACCGCTCATTTCCACCAGGACCTGCCTTCAACCTGTCAGGAGCTGCCTGTCCAGTGGCCCTTTCCTTGATGGATGGCCAGGTAGCTACACAGGTTAAGGAATCTAAGCTAGAGTGTTAATGAGTCATGGTGACTTGATGAATTACCTCTTCTGGGTAACATTCACATGCTGACAGACCTTTTCAATGCTTTAGCCCCAAAGAGTGTGGTGTTGTGCATAAGTGTTCTATGCTTGGAGAACCTAGTCAGATGGGGTGGACCAGAGGAATTTCCTTAGCTCCCTCAGAGCACTGCCAGTGAACTGTCCCGGGGATATGTGTGGAGATACAGAGGGCAGAGGGTCAGGGTTTTTTAAAGGTCATGGTTTAAAGCAGCCAGATTCAAAAATGAGTCGAATAGACATTTCTCCAAAGGAGATGTAAAAACAGCCAATAAGCTTAAAAAGGTGCTCAACATGGTTAATCATTAGGGAAACGCAAATCAAAACCACCATGAGATACCACCTCACACCCATTAGTACGGCTGCTATCAACAAAACAGAAAATAAGTACTGGTGAGGAGGCAGAGAAATAGGAACGCTTGTGCATTGTTGGTGGGAATGTAAAATGGAAACAGTATGGCAGTTCCTCAAAAAAGTTAAACATAGAATTACTGTGTGATCCAGCAATTCCACTTCTGGGTATATACCCAAAAGAATTAAAAGCAGGGTCCTGAAGAGATGTTTGTACAACCAGTGTTCACAGCAGCATTATTCACAATAGCCAAAAGGTGAAAGCAACCCAAATGTCCAACAACAGAAGAATGGATAAAGAAATGTGGTCTATCCATACAATGGAATATTATTCAGCCCCGAAGAAGGAGGAAATTCTGACACATGCTACAACATGGATGAACCTTGAAGGCATTATGCTAAGTGAAATAAGCCAGTCACAAAAAGACAAATACAACATGATTCCACTTATAAGAGGTACTTCAAGTTCAGGGAGACAGAAAGTAGAATGGTGGTTGCCAGAAGCTGGGGGGTGGAGTGGGGAATGGGGAGTTATTATTTCACAGAGTACGGAGTTTCAGTTTGGGAAGATGAGAAGGTTCTAGAGATGAATGGTAGCAATGGTTGCATAACAATATG
Source organism: Balaenoptera ricei (assembly GCF_028023285.1). NCBI lineage: Eukaryota > Metazoa > Chordata > Mammalia > Artiodactyla > Balaenopteridae > Balaenoptera > Balaenoptera ricei. Next base: position 14,668,236 of record NC_082646.1, read on the forward strand.
AATGTACTTATATTAAACTGTACATTTAAAATAGTAAATTTCGTTATGTGTATTTTACCACAATAAAAAACAATTTGAAAAAAAAAAGTCATGATTTATCATGAGAAGAAAGAAATAAATAGATTAACCCAGATTTGCCTGAGGATCTCTACTTTGTACCTTGAAATCAGGGTATGTGATGAGGCAGGATCAAAGTCCTGAATCCAGGTTAGAAACCAGGAGGAAGTGCCAAAGGGCATCCCTGCAGAAGAGGAGCTACCTGAGGGCAGGCAGCCGGGTGCAGGAGGCTGTGCACAGGAGCCATGCCAAACCATGATTTAATCTCAGTGCTGCCGACTGAGTGCTGTGTGACTTCGGGCAAGTGATTGTACCTCTCTGAGCCTTTGTTTCTGTATCGATAAAATAGGGCAACAATGTTAACAACACCAGAGCTGTTGTCAAGCTAAATGCAGTCTGTCTGTGGGGTGGGTGCATAAGGAGGTTGCTAGCAAATAGAAGGCCCTTGTTAAACGTTAGCTCCGTATTAGGCCCTGAGGTTTCTGCAGGGGAGGGAGGATTTTCAGGCTGTTTAAATGCCAGAGGCTGCCTCAGATGACAAGGGAGGTTGTACTATTAATGGGCGAGCATGTGAGATGTCCTTTTCCGTGGTGTTGAGCAGAAATTTAACATGTTGGAAGTGAGCTGAATAGTGAGTATTAAGCTTGTGGTTATAACTATGGGAGATGAGCACTTCTAGCCCCCATGTGAATCCAGGTAACTTTGTAAGGAAAGTAATTACATAAGTGCTTGGGAGCCTCTGCTCTGGGCTGGGCCCCGTGGCAAATGCTGGGGGAGAACAGATGGGAGAAGATGGGTCCTGCCCACCAGCTGCTCCCAGGCTAGGCGGTGAGGGGGGTGTGAGATGGAGGAATCAACAGCCACCCCAAGGGGCTTCAGGGAAGACAGATGCAGGCTTTTCTGGGAACATGGTGTCACTGATGGGTGATCAAAACCAAAATGGCAGAACTCTCTAACTTCCATGTCTCCTTAGTAAATAATCTTCAAAGAACACGTTATAAATGTATGGTTTCCAGCCTGAGCTGTGCCCCCAGTGCTCCTTGGAATTCTTGTCTTCAACCCTTACTTCATTCTTCTCAGCCCCATTCCAGGCCTTTCCCTCTCTCCGTACCTCAAGCCAGCTGTGGCCTCAGCAAAAACATACCACCACTGATAAGAGAAAGCCCACCAGGTGTGGACCAGCTCCACTCTCCTGTCTGCGGCCTCCAAGGAAGCCTGAAAAAGAGAAGCGGTCATACCCCGGGCTAAATTTCCTGCTTCTATCTCCCCATTTCATCTAGGACCTTCCTTTATTGTTACAGATTACTCTTTAGCCTTTTCATCCTCACTGGTCCCTTCCCTCTGCCTTCAGCCATGTTTAAATCTTCTCACCAAAAGAAATTTGATGAAAAAGCTCTTCTCCTATTACCCCTATGCAAGCTCTTCTCCTATTACCCCTTTCACCAAACCTTCAAATTTCTGGATTTTTGGCTAACACTTATTGAGCATCTATTGTATGTTCTAAGTGCTTTACTTATATTATCATATTTAATCCTAACAACAACCTATGAAGTAGATCTTGTTATTATCCCCATTCTATAGATGAAGAAACTGAGGCTCAGTGAATTCATCAATTGCCCAGTGTGACATGGCTGGTAAGTGGTGGAGGCAGGATTTAAACCCAGGTTCATGGCAACTACCCAGTCCTCCGGCCATGAAAGAAGTCTCTCAGTCACTCCCACCAACTCCTTCAATGCCTCTTCTTGTGGTTCTCGCCCTCTGGAGCTCTGTACCTCCCTCAATAAGTAGCACTGGGGATTTGCTCCTTTGTGCCCCTGGATACCACTCTCGCCTGGCTCCCCTCTACACAGTTTCTGGTGTATCTGTAGTAGCTCTTCTTTCCTCGTCCATCCCCTACACATCAGTCTGCCCAGGCTCCGTCCTTTGCCCTTTTGTCTTGTTCTGCACATGCTCTCTGGGTGAGTTTATCCACTCATGATTATAACCATGCCCTGTATCTGCAGCCCACCCCCCCCCCCATGCTCATATGTCTCAAAATGAACTCATGACCTCCCTCACTTCAAATCTGTCCTTGCTCCTTTCTTCCTGAGATTGGTTAGTAAAACCATTGTCTGCCCAGTCATTTAAGCTAGAAATCATGGAAAACATCACCTGTGGTGTCTTTCTCTTGTCTCTAAAACGAATGGATAACCAAGTCCTCTTGAGTCTATTTTCTAAGCAGTTACGGACCCTCTTTCTTTATCTTTATTCCTGCTGCTGTCAACTGCTCTGGTTTAAGACCTTATAATATTGGGTTGGCCAAAAAGTTCATTCAGTTTTAAGTAAAAATAAAAGACATTTTTCATTTTTACCGAGAACTTTATTGAACAACGTAGTCATGAACTGAGCAAACTTTTTGGCCAACCCAGTATTTCCCTTGACCACTTATTGTCTTGCTTCTGCCATTGTCCCCTTTAGTCCATCCTCTACACAGTTGCCAAGGTCTTTCTAAATCGTAGTCTATCACTCTGCTCTGGACATTCCCTGTCTTCCAATCATCTAGAGGCTGAAGTTCAAGTCCTTGCAGGCATTCACGGCTACTTCCCACCTGGCTCCCATGTACTGGCCTCATCTTCCACAACACACCCCACCTGCCACCCACCTGCACCCTGGCTTTCATTCACATTAGCTACTGATGAGTCCTTGGGAGCAAAACATAAATGCATGCCAGCATCACAGAGCAAGCAATTCAAGATCTACCTGCTCCATCATGCTTTCCTCAACTGGAATGGATGGCTCTCTCCTCCTCAAGCTTAGTTCAAACAACTAACATGGCACTTTACACACCGTTTTATGGCAGGTTGTTCAAGTGTATGTGTCCTTGGCTAGATGGGGCAGGGACCTTGCAGGGACCTCCCCAGGGCACAGCACTCACTGCTGTGAAAGTAGATGGCATGGGCATGTAGCACATCTTAGGCACTCTCTAAATGTTAGTTTCCCTTTGTTTTGACACACAAACAGGTGCTAGGAGACTGTAGATGGATTCATAGCCTAATTTGCAAAAAAGTGGGAAAAGATAGAGACTAAAAATGATGGGGGGAGGGAAGCCCCTCCCCTCCACACTAAGCCACACTGCCTTTAGAAAAGAACCAGCTTGTGTTCAATTAAAACAAGTCACGTCAAGAAACGCATCTCCTGTTTGCATAAGGATACTGTGCTGGTAGGAGAAGAAAATATTGGAGCCACAAGATACCTTGGCTTGAATAAGGCTTTTGACAAAGTCTGTCACTGTTCCTAGCGGGCAAGGCTGAAAAGCATGGTTGCGGGATAGTTATTGATCCATTTAAGTGCTGAATTGGAAGAGAACTTGGAGCATTCCGATCTAACCCTCTCACATTACAGGTCAAGAAACTGAGACCCTAAAGGCTCATTTTTCTAAAGAAACACAGCTTATTAGTAGCATAACAGGTCCCATGGTCTACTTCTTGCAAATCCAGAGCCTCTGCTGGCACAAGGCTTTTCCTGGAGTCCGTTGGTTTGTGGCCCACTGAGCAATCATGCCCAAAGAAAGCTTTCTCACTGGCTGACGTCTACCTGACGGGAGATGTCAGATGATATGCTATCTGCCCATTCAGTAATTTATCAGGTTTTGGAGTAGAACCCAGAAGGCATGTTTTTCAAATAAGTGAATGACACAGGTGCAGAAGTGCTAGCTGATATGTAGGACTGCAGAATCAGGATCCGAAATACCTTGCAGGCTGGAATGATGGGCTGAAAGTAAGGAGTCGAAACTTAACAGGAATAAATGGAAAGTCTTGCACTGAAGTTTCCAAAAAATCAATTCCATAAGTACAGGGTGGAGAAAACTTGACTTGATGTAGGTTCAAGAGTAAAGACCTATGTGTTTGAGTTGAGTACAAGAGGATCTTAGGGCATCTTAGCTGCTAAAATAGCCACAGCAAGGTGCTGAAGTCTGTTCTTGTTCTGAAACAATAAAAGTTAGATTCCAAAACAGAGTATGTAATGCTTCTACTGTACTCCGTACAGACCACATCGGAGCCAGGGCTTCAGCTCTGAGCATCTCACTTTCGGAGGGATTTTGACAAACTGAACATGCTGGAGGCAGGCGCTCAGGATGGTGCTGAGTCTAGAAATTCTGTCAAATGAGCAACATTTGGGAAAATGAGAACCCTTAGCCTGAGAAAGTACTAAAGATAGTTGTTATGTAGCAGGACATGTGGACTGGCTCTGTGAACTCCAGAGGGCAGAACTTGGGAGCCGGAGGCCAGCAGATTTTGGTTCCACGCGGGGAAAACATTCCAACTGGGTCTCCACATCCAGTCATACATCCGTGCGAATCATGAGTTCCGTGGGCTGAAGATGTGACCCTCTGTCAGGGAAGCAGAGAAGAGTCACTCTTGGAAAAAAGGTTGATTTAAGTGATCTTGAGGGTCCCTTCCAATTATTAGCTGCTACTGTTCTATGACCCTGCATACTTTTATAAAACCAGACTTGAAAAAAAACAATTCTTCCTTTTCTCACCCCAATACCATTCTCCAGGCTAAATGCTAGTTTTAGTTTTAAATTCCAACCAACATTTAGTCATTGAGCACCTACTGTGGACAGAGTCCTAAGTGTCTTTGTTTTTTTAAGCTGAACAAAAATTACTTTAATAGATGACTTAGAAATGAGGGAAGAAAACAATGTTGATTGTAAACCTAGAGTATAATTCATGTTTTAGACACACTACACATTTATACCTATAATTTTTTCCTTCTATTGATCCTTTTTAAAAAAAAAAACAAACCCTTCATTATAGAGGAAAGGGCTTAAGTAGCAAAAGAACAGAAGATATTCCCAAATGAATCTTATAGTGGCTTTTTTTTCTATTTCTTCAAAGTTAGAAATTTCTCAAGAAACCTCTTACATTGACAGATAATTATTTGATAATGAAGTGAATAGTGATGATCATAATTATCATGATGATGACCACTATACAATGTATATTAAACACTGTAATGAACCACAGTTTTTCTGTGCCACCATGATTTCCTCATCTGGAAGACGACTTTGTCATCGGCTGAAATTATTAGCAAGTACAGTGTGGTTTCCAAATTATCTTGTATATATCTGCTATCTGTAAAAACAGTTTGGAGCTTTAAATATAATCAGTTTCTCCTTAAATATATATTGATATTTACATATATCTATTTATGTATGCAAATATATACTTATGCCTATTGGGGAAAAAAACGCTTTATTGCAGTATGATTGACATACAAAAAGCTGTACATATTTAATGTATACAACTTAATGAATTTGGAGATAAGTATACCCCTGAGAAACCATCACCACAATCCATGCCGTAAACATATCCATCCTCTCCAAAAGTTTCCTTCCCTAAGTGTCCCCCTAAGGAGGAGGGAAATACAGAAGAAATGGCCTGCACCCTCCTGTATCCCAGGACAAAGGATGAGATGGGCGGGGGCGGGGGAAGCGACAGGCAGAAGGGGAGCAGCGGCAGTCACAGTAAGCAAGCATTAGGCAAAGGGGGCTGATTAGGGAAGTGAAAAGAAGGCTGGGAAAGGGGAGTGGGAAGGTGCCCCAAGCAAGGGTGAGATGGAGGCGAGGCTGAGGTGCAGAGGGAGAGCGGAGCAGGGCTAAGTGAGCTGTGCCCAACGACTGTATCATTAGGAACCTTGCCTAAGGAGGAGGAAAGCACACGTGTCCCTCTGCAACACAGCTTAAAGACTTCACACTCCCTTAGGCCCAGCTCTCCAGCCGAAATGGACTTATTTATTTTTAATAGAGCCCATTTGAAGTAGCTGTGTTTTCAAAGGCTGATGTCCTTGTAAGTACTTTTTATTCTCACAGGTTGAAAAAAAAAATCCTTTCATGGCAGGAATGCTGAGCTGGGATTGGGTGGAGGGAGGTACCCCGCCGCCTGCTGCAGCCTGACTCACTTAGGGGGCAGTCTCCCGCCCGCCAGAGAAAGCCAGGGATTGTGGAAAGGAAAGTTGTGACCAGAGCAGCAGGAAAAGGAGGTGGAGGAGGGGAGGGGAGAGCAGGTCAGGCCTTACCACCCCTCCCCTCCTCCCTTTTCCTGAACATGGAGTGTCGATGTAGTCATGGCTTTTAAACAACATTACACACACTTGTCGTCCAAGATAAAATGTTATTAAGATTAAATGCTGAGCAAGGAACGGAATCCAACTTCCCACTGTCATATTTCAGCTCTGGTGAGTGATTGCCTTTCGGTAGCCCTAGCTCCTAAGCAGGGAAACGGCATTATTATCATTAATAAGCCCATAATGGGGAAGAGAAATTATAAACATTTCTGCAACAAGCGGCCCCCAGTGTTAATATTTTATGAGCACACAGAGAAGCCGGCAACTGAATGTAAATGGCAGAATTATACGTAATGTAATGTAAACACACATAATTGGGTTGAGATGGTGGGAGGAGGGGAGGGCGGTGGCAATGGGCGGAGGGTGGCACTTAGGGCACTGGGTGGGGTCCCAAAGGCAGAAAGTCGGAAGCCCCAGGGCCCCTGTCACCAGTCTCTCCTCCTCCTGCCGCTGTGTGTTTTCAGGGGGACCCGTGTCTCTGGGACCCCCGTGGGCGGGGAGGCTGCCATCTGCCCCAACACCCTACACGTCATCCTTTGGCATTGGGTTGCTTTAGATTTTACTTACTCTGGGGACGGACAATTATGGGACTAAATGCTGCTTCCTGGGGCTTTCAAGCCTGTTCACGTGTGTGTTTTCTCCCTTTTAGTAGTGTACACATCTGGAGGACAGAGATCCTGTCTTCTTCTCTTTGTGTAATCGCCAAGTGTACAATACGTGTGTTGCAGGAACCCCATATATATATGTGTGTGTGTGTGTGTGTGTGTGTGTATATATATATATATTTTTTTTTTTTTTTTGGTTAATTGTTTTGGTTCAGGTTTTCAGCTGTGGGACCCTTGGTTCAAACCAAATATTTCAGGGGAGCCCGGTGAACAAGAGGGATGCTCTGACTGAAGCAGGGTAAGGGCCCAGAGACCCCCTAGCCAGCCCCCTCCTCTTCCAGGTGTCCCCAGAGGCACCTCTGTGGAGCACAGTGTGGGGACTACTGAAAGATCCCCCCTCTCTGCTTCCAGATGACAGAACTGATTTCCAGAGAGATGTGACCTGTCTGTCCCAGAGACTGGTCCCAGGTCCCCTGCCTTCCAGGGAGGTACACAACTTGGTCCAGGAGGGGTTCTTCCTCCAGCTCTGCCAGTGAGTGGCTGGTGGCCTGAACAAATCTCACCGCCTCTCTGGACCTCCCTTTCCCATCTGTAAAATGAATGAGACAACTAGATGATCTCTCATCCTCCTTTCCAGCTCTGAGATCTAAGCCATGTACAGACCTCCAGAAAATTTACGTTGTCCTGTGACAATGTATCCAAGGTGACAGGTGTTGAAAGCCCAGCAAGGGACAACCTGGAGACCCGTAGATGCCTCGACACCTTGTGAGGTCATTAGTCACTTGCCTGGGTCCTGCCCTTGGGCTTTAAGCTTCCTGGGCCAGGACCTTGACGGGAGGCCCTCCCACTGCTGTGTTTGCCCACAGTGGGCTCAGCTCAGGAGGGCAGGGACCACAGTGCCCAGCACAGTGCCTGACTCATAGCTGGTGTGCAACAGAATCTTGCACAAATGATTGGTTGGACAAATGAACTGGTTAATAGAGTAGTTAGTTAATGAACTAAGCAGCTCTCTCTTCCGCTTTTCTTTGTTGTTTTCAGTATAGTCTGTGGTTTTGTAAACTATTTATTGAATGCCTACTATGTGTTAGCACCATGCGAGTGATGTTACAAAAAGACAAGAACGCCTCTGGCTGGGAGCCAGTGTCTGTTCCTTCCCCTTCCCCCGTCCCCCGCCTCCTTGATTTTCTCTTTCCCTCTGCTCCTATTCATTATTCTCTCTGCAGTTATGTTATTATTGGCCTTGGCAAAGAGTTTCAGGGGTGTCGTTTGTCTGAGCAACATTATGCAGAATTAAGTTCCAGGGTAATCTCGGATGCAAATACCTATCCTTCAGGAGAATGTGAATTAAGCCTGCTGGTCTCGGCTCCACAGAGGCGGCTGCATCTGAATCCAGGTCTCTAGCAGTCACGGAAGCTGACTTGAGGGGTGTATGGGACCCCCTCCGGCTCCTCCTCCGGAGGTGGAGGCTCCCAGGGTGGGAGGGAGCCTTGAGCAGTCAACATGTTCATCCCCTATCACTCACCTGAGCAACCCAGAAAGCTGAACATCTCTGCCCTGGCCTCTTCCATCCCCTCCATAAGCATATTTTATGACCAGCTGGCAGGAAGTTTTTCTTTACAGTTAAACCCAATCTTTCTTGTGATGTGCTACTATCCTTTAGATACATGCTTCTCAAATTGCAGCGTGCCTACCAAGTACTGGAGGATCTTGTTAAAAAACAGATTCTGGGGCAGGGCCTGAGAGTCTGCATTTCCAACCAGCTCCTGGGTGATGCTGTTCTGCAAAGCACACTCCAAGTAGCAAGGCTTTAAAAAATAGATGGGCAAGAAAAGACAGAGAGAAGGCAAAACAAACATAAAAACAAATAGCCCTGCTTATTTGAATTTATTTGTATGGTCCCTTAAACATTTCCATTTCTGCTAAAAACTGCTCTTTGTCTGCAAATTCCTGAGCCTCTGTGGGGCTTGGTTTCCTCATTAGTGAAACAGTAAAACAACTCTCTCCAGAGCTGTGATGAGGCTTAAGGTACAGAGGGAGGACTCAGCGCTTGCTGATGTTACCTGTTGAAACAGAAGCCCCTGGAAGGAGGGAGGAGGATGGCGGCTGTGCCACCTCCTGGGCTGTTAGGTAGGAAAGGGATCCATGCAACTCTGCAGTTCGATCCTTCCTGTGGACCAGTCCTCAGTGGTACCTGGTGGCCAAGTGCTGAAAAGGTTACTCAGCTTCCTTGGGGAGTTTGGAGGGTGCCAGCAGGGGAGAGCCAATCCCAGTCTGCTTAGGTTGACCTTGATTTAAAAGAAAACAAAAAACTATTTGTGTAGCTTAGGGTATCTTACTAGCACTTAATAGATTTGAAGAAGATGCTGGTGATTAGATTGTATATTCATCTTGGGCTTTTATTCTTTTCAAAGTATTTTCCCACAGCTTCTCTTCGCAGCCCTTTAAGGCAGGTAAGGTGGGCGTTGATCATCCCTACGCTACGATACAAGGTGTGCAGGGGTTCAGGGACTTGCCTAAGGTCACACCGGTTGTCTTTGGTGAAGCCCAGCCCAGAAGCCTGTCCCCTGCCTCCTGGTCCTGTGTTCTTCCTGCTGCCCTTAAAGATGGGGGCTGCAGGTGTGTGAGGGGAGGCGGCAGGGAAGGGGGTGGCTCTTTGATGTTGGCTGAGGAGGGGCGAAGGAAGCCACTCCCCTCCCCAGCCCTTCCCAACTGTTGTCCTGCTGGGACTCAGGACCTTATCGGGCGGGGTACACGGGTCTGGCCTGGGCCCATCTCAGAGAGCAGAGCCTCCACACTCCCCTGCCTGGAGAAGAGAGGGGATCATGGACTGCCAGACCCACCCAGGTGCCACGCACGATGTTTCATGAGCACAGCCAGCGTGGTCCTCCCACTCTGCCCCTTGGGGTTGGCACCTCAGAGGCACTTTTACACTCCAAACTCTCTGAGTCATTATCTTCCCAGACACCATTCTTTTTTCCCCTGCTGTTGCTGCTGCTAAGAATTCATCCGTCCCTCCCCTTCTCCCAGCACTGGCCTTCTCTCCCTTGGGAGCTGGGGGCTGGTGGCAGGGGGCGATGGCTCCAAATGAGCTTCTCCTTCCTTCAGCAGCTGGCAAGGAGAAGGGGCATTGGGCCCGCGCCTGTCTGGGCCTACACGAGGAGCCACCTGGGTTCCATCTCAGGGCTTCCCTGAGACCTCCTTGTGGCTTGGACCCTGGGGCCTGCCGGGCCACAAGGACAGTTGTGGTTAGATCCGAGGTCCAGGCCACCCAGCTGTCTTTTTCCTGAGGTCCCTGGGGGCCTTTGTGTGGGAATGCAGGCCACCTGCCTCTATAAGCTTCCCTTAACAGTCTTGCTAATTTTTCAGAGCTGTGGTTTCTTCCCTTGCAGCCTAGAGAGACCACTCTTCTAGGCTTTGATCCCCTCACTTTTCAAACCAAGTGGTGATAGTAACCTCCCGGAGTCTGGGGGAGTGTTCAGTGTACCATACTCTGCTAGGTACACAGTGGATGCCCAGTGAATGTTTATTGGAACAAAGTACTGCAGAAGAATTGGGGATTTAAATTCAGATTGGCTCCCAAATCCAAGTAGCCCTTGACCTCTCCCTCCTCCATTCATTTCTTCAACTGTGAGCTCTATGGTTTCCTCCTCCCCCTGTGGCCGCTTCTCATTTCTCTCCTCCTCCCGTACATTTTCTTCCACGTCTGATCCTTCTTCCCACTGGTCCACATTCTGCATGACTTCCTTCATCCCCATGCCTGCAGCCTCTGGAGAGATGGGGTTAATAAGATATTTATCCTCAACCAGCAAACTTGTCACAGTGACGGACTCTTAAAGAGTGGAAGACACATCCTATGTGTCACCATCCACTTTCCCACTCGGTGCCTGAATCACCCGCTCCTGGAGCCAACTTATAAAGACTTGGAAAAAAACCAAGCTAAATCAGTGTGGGTCACCATCCTCATCAAGTGAATCATTGTTGCTGGGCTGGTGGAGGGTGTGCTAGATGAGCTTCCCCCATTGGCCAGAGTGGTCCTTGCTGCTGTGGTTAGATCTTAGAGGCCCTGGGTTCCTGGTGACCACGCTGCTTCTCTCTCCCACCCCCAGGTATATGCCTGCCTCTTCCTTAAAACTCTGAATCCACTTTACACCCATGTGCTCCCAGGAAAGGCTACTGGAAAGCTTTTTTTTTTTTTTTTTTTTTTTTTTAATATTTATTAAACATCTATCATGTGTCAGGACCTAATTTTTTGTTTGTTTGTTTTTGTTTTTTTTTAATTTTTATTTATTCATTTATTTATTTATTCATTCATTTATGGCTGTGTTGGGTCTTCGTTTCTGTGCGAGGGCTTTCTCTAGTTGTGGCAAGTGGGGGCCACTCTTCATCGCGGTGCGCGGGCCTCTCACTATCGCGGCCTCTCTTGTTGCGGAGCACAGGCTCCAGACGCACAGGCTCAGTAATTGTGGCTCACGGGCGTAGTTGCTCCGCGGCATGTGGGATCTTCCCAGACCAGGGCTTGAACCCGCGTCCCCTGCACTGGCAGGCAGACTCCCAACCACTGCGCCACCAGGGAAGCCCTGGAAAGCTTTATAGTCATTTACACCTGAGGAATCCGGAACTGGCCACAAGCAGCGGGGAGAGAACTTTGCTGAGGAAGAAAACACCAGGTTTCAGAGCAGCTCATAATGGGGATTCTGCAGAGGGGGGCAAGGACCCAGAGTGGGGAGGCTGGGGAACAGCCCTAGACTAGGTTCTTTTCTTGGCTCTACCAGTGGCATGATCGTGCCCAGTTACTCTTTTCCCAAAAGGAAGAGTTGAAGGCAGTCTGCACTGTGCTGTGCTCTATAAGCAGCTCATGCCTGATCGTCACGGAGGGCTGTATGAGCACTTCTACTGCACCTCTGCCAACGTGAGGGGCAGGTCAGCATTGGGGCTTTCCTCCAGTTCCTGCGCTCTAAGCCAAGGAGTGAGCCAACCAACCGAGGCCAGTCCCCGCTCCCCCACTCCCTCTCCCAGACTGCTGTTCAGAGTCAGGCTCAGCCCTGTCCGCCTTGCAAATCTCAGACCAGGAGTTGGCACCCCTGGGGGGTTGGGATGGGAGTCTGGGGCCTCGATTCTGGGTCTCAGCTTCTCTACAGCCCTGTCCCGACAAGCTATTGCCTCTGGGTTCAGCCTAAGAATGCTCATTGACCAGCAGGACAGGTACAGCAGCAAACAGAGAATCTACCAGTGGAAAAATCCCTCCCAATCTCAGGGAAGGAGGTCATAGCACATCTTCAGGGGATTGGCTCTCCCCAGGTCCTGCTTTCCAAAAGTAAACTTAAAACGAGGTGGATACGAAGTGTCCACCCTCACTGCCCATGGAGTCGTCCTCATACCACTTCTAGCCATCAACATCTCCCTTCACAATGACTGGACTGTGCAACTTCCAAGACTTTCCCACCCACACCTACTTTGTCACAACTTTGGGAGTAGGGCAGATAAGGAGAGGCTCAGAGAGGTGGAGTTGCTACCCATAGTCACCCAGAGATAAGAGGGCTTTCCATCTCCGCTTGGGGAGCTCAGAGCTCACAACAGCTCCATGGGTACAAAGCAAAGCTTTGTGCTTTTCCAGAACATCTGTAGGTACCCATCCAGAAGCCTCATCCCCTCAGCCAGCAGGCCTGGCATCCTACCACAGGCCCCGTTAGCTGGAGGTAATGGAGCCTCAGACCTGCCCCCAGGGTCATGGGTGCCCTATCACTCTGCCTGGACTCAATTCTGCATGTCTTGCCCATGACCCTGGTGTCCACTGACCTGACCAGAAAAGGTGGGGATGAGAGGGAGGGGGAGTGATGAAAATATCACCTGCCTGGGAACCAGAAGACCTAGATTCTGGCTTTGGCCATTAATTTCCTGTGTGACCTTGGCTAAGTCACATAACCTCTCTGAGCTTCACTTTCCTCATCTATAGTAGAAAAGGGCCTGCCTGACTGGATGATCCCTAAATTTCCTTCCAACTCTGAAATCCTGATGTCTACAGTTTCTCCCACGATGATATCACCCACTATATGATCCAGCACCAATTAATGTTGAGAGGTTGAAGGAAGCCACCTGGAGATCCCTAGATGTCTCCCTTTCTATGGAGGACCTGCTGTATTGCCAAGTTTCCCACCCCACCCCACGCTCTGGGCCCTGGCTGGACTGGCCGTGACCTCCAATGGGGCTTTATCACGAGGGGACTTTTGAGCGGTCTTCCCCTTGAAGAACTGCAATAGGCAAGCAAATTCCAATCCCACCCTTTGGCTAAAGATCTGAGAGCTCGGCAAGCCCCGGCGATATATGAAGAGAGGGGTTACTCACGCAACGCCAAGTTCTCTGTTCTCAAGCACTCACACAAATACCCTTCAGTTTTACATTATTGACTAAAAGTGTTTAACATTCAGCAGTACATTTTAAATTACACAGACACATCTTATCAGCGCAGAAAAACCAGCACAAAGACAATGGGCCGCCTCCTTCCGAACCTGGTCTTTTCTTAATGAAACTCCATCCCTCCCCGCCACCCTGCTCCTGGTTAATGCCAAGTCTCCGTATATAATTTAGTTAAATGGATTCGATATGCTGGCGTCATCACCCCACACACCTCCTTTCTCTTTTTTTGGTTATTGAAATGTGTGAACAGTTTGTTCCCAGTTGAAAGTAAGCTCCGATGGGTTTCGTACCTTTCTGCGTAGGAGGGAGAGGCAGGTTCTGAAGGAGGTGCTGGCTGGCAGTGGGGAAGACGGAGAAAGATCAGTACAGAATTTTGTGTGCGATGTGTCCTCTTGAATTCTCCCCGTGTGCAAGCCCTGCCATGGGCACAGGGACTGGGGGAGGGTCCACCCCTTTCAGAAGTGAATCAGCACATCCCTGGTTTAGGAGAAAGGGATTGACACTTGGGATGGCCTTCATAGGAGGAAAAATCCTCCTAAGGGTTTATTCCTTGGTATCCATTCCCAGGGAGAGAAGGCAAGAGTGGATAAGAAAGTTCCTGTTGCCTGGCTTGAGGATGCCAGCAGCATATATGTATCTATGTGCATTGGTGCCCACCCTTCTGTGTCCTTCTTTGAAGCCCCTGTTGGGACCTTGATGGGCATAATGGACAGGAGACAGCCAGCTGTGTGATAAAATAATAGTAGCAAACATTTTTCTGATACCTCATATAAGCCAGGAGTTTTAAGTGCAGTGCTCACTTCTGAGAGGTACCTTATTTCCCCCATTTTTCTATATGGGGAAACAGAGAGGTTGAGTAACTTCCTCAAAGTCACACAGCTTTTAAGTGGTGGATCCAGGACATGAACCCAGGCAGTTTAGCCCTGGAATCCACATACTTAACTCCTGTGCTCTATAGGAAAGGGCCTGGAGACAGAGGCCTATGTTACCTGGCGGCTGTGTGGCCTTAGGCTGGTCACTCTCCTCTCTGACCTTCCATTTCCTCACTGGGTTATTAGGAGACTTAAAGACAGAAATGATGTCAATGTCCTTTGCAGATTTTGGAAGGGATGTTGGTAACTTCTGGATAACTAAGCCCAAGCTTTCGTCTCTATGTTCCAAAGGGATCAGCATACTTGATATTTGCTTTACACACAGTAGGTCCATCACTTTTTCCACTTAGAAGCATGCAGTCCAATTTCCATTGATTTTTAGGAATGATCTAGGCCTGTATGCCCTGGATGTCCTGGGGACCAGCCATGCTCTGACCTCTGTGCAATTGTCCTGGTCATTCAAACATCAGCATCCCCACTCATTTCATACCTCGTCCCTCATGTCATCAGATATGATATTGCAGGTGTCTTTGTAAGCTGCCTCTAAGTCGTACTGGAGCAGGTTAAGCTACAAATTAGTCAAACAAGTAAACATAGCCGGTGATCAATAAATACTTCTCAACTGATGGAATGAAGGAATAACTGAGGGAGACTGAATGAATGACTCAGTGAGCAGACCAGCCAGGAAAGGGGCACACCCTCTCCAGGGGAATGGAGAGATATTGTGGCATGGTGGAGAGTGGGGCAGATATGGATCTGATTTCCATTTCAGCTATTTAATAACAATGGGATCTTGGACAAGTTGCCTGTTCTCTTTGAGCCTCAGCGTCCTCATCTGAGGAACAGAGGAGACAGTGGTGGAAAGACAGAGAAGCCTGCTGAGGGAGCTCTCTCCCCTCCCCCTTCCCTCCATGGCTACTCCAGGCAGCCTCGGACCTTCATACACTTACCAGGGAGAGTCACATGCGTGTCACAAACCTGTCACCTCCAGTCTGGGTGTGGCAGCGGAGGTGGGGGCGGACAGTGTCGTGGGGAGACTGGACTGGAAAGGCACAGAAGGGCAGGCTAGGGCAGCACCTTCCTCTCACACATTTCTCAACAGGACACTGCTAGCATTTGCAGAGATCAGAGGCCCCTCCACAAGGCTCAGCTCTGGGACACGGCGATCCTTCGGCACCCAGGCACCCCGTCTTTGTGACAACCAAAACGCCCCAATTTCCAAACCTCGCCTTCATTGAGGACCACTCTGTAGGTGATGAGGGGCCCCTGAAGGATAAGACCTGTGCCTCAGAAAGCTCGCTGCGGTGCCAGAGTGGGGATGGTGGAAGCCAGGCGGCCAGTTAGGAGCTTAAATAATTCTATGACTTTCTGGTGATATTAATAGAAGAGGTTCCTGCGAGCCAGAGGGTTTTATGTGGCTGTTTGTGATTCTGCCCGGTGCCTTAGGAGCGCTCCCAAGGAGGCGTAAAGAAAAAGCCCA
Source organism: Balaenoptera ricei (assembly GCF_028023285.1). Classification (NCBI taxonomy): domain Eukaryota; kingdom Metazoa; phylum Chordata; class Mammalia; order Artiodactyla; family Balaenopteridae; genus Balaenoptera; species Balaenoptera ricei. Next base: position 14,683,771 of record NC_082646.1, read on the forward strand.
AGGATTCATTTATTAAATTAATTAAAGAAACTGTATCCACTCATAAAGTCCTCACGTGGGTTTTCTGTTTTCTTTTTAGAGGGAGGAGAGGATGCTGGCCTAGAAAAGGCGGGCTGGGGGCGGGGCACTGGGGGAGAAAGCTGTCTCCAATCAGCCATCACAACTCTACAAATTAAAAATGGAAATTTAATAACGGCCCGGCAAGTCGAGAGATTTTTTTTCCCCCAGCTTGAAATCCTGCCGCGCATCCAGGGGTCATGGCTCGGCACCGTCTGCAAAAGGGAAGGGGCTGCTTGCTTTCCTGGGCTTTGCAGGACTTCACTGCCCTGTGGTCCAGCCAGGGAGCCACCTTGTGCCTGAAGCCAGGCTTCCCAAACTTTAGTGCACATAGGGATCACCCCAGGTGCTCGTTAAAATGCAGATGCTGATTCTTTGGTTTCAGGGGCGGCCTGAGGTTCTTCATTTCTAAGGAGCTTCCTCGGTAATGCTGATGCCACAGGTTCAGGGACCACACTTGTGTGTGACAAGACCCCAAAGCCTTGATGATCCCACCAGGCCCATCCATTTGCAGAGGGGTTACTGGGTGTTGGCAAAGTTTGGAGGACATGGGAAGGAAAGAGAAGGGTCTGGGTGGTTTTTTGCTTCTGGTCCAGAAAATGTCAGGTGAGAAACTGGGCTCAGGAGGAGGATGGAAGAGAAAGCAGAGAGCAGAGTCTCCTCCACAAGGCTCAGCTCTGGGACAGTGCCCCCTCCCCATGCTTTTGGAATAACCTGCCACCCTGAGGGCTTCATTATCCTTGCCCCTGTGCTCCTGGAACTGGTCAGTTCCTGAGGAGGCATAAAATCTCCTGGTCAGATGTCCCTGGGGCCATTCTCAAGCTGCTACAAGCCCTACCCATGCTCCTTGGGAGGGGAGGGTCCACAGAGGAGCCCGCCTGGTGGGGCGAGCAGGGCTGCCTGAGCTGTCAGACCCTCCCAAGCTTCCCTGTTTGATATTTCTTTGGCAAAATGGGTGGATTCAGGAAGCATGGCCCCAGGGAAGTGCAGAGGACAGCTCTGGTGATCTCACCGAGGAACAGAGGCTTGTGACCACAGACAGCATCCTGGCCAGCACAATGAGGCTTGCAGGGATGAGGAAAAGGAGACACAGTTAGCTGCCTTATTATAGCCTCTGGCCTGAGTCACCGCTCACATGTCCCAGGCAATTCCAAACAGTAAACCAGAAAGTCCCTCCTAGCCCTGGACCTCTGCTTCTGTGCCTTGGTAAGGGGAGAGCTTTCTAGACCCTGGGGAGGCCTCTACAGCTCTCTGAGCCCCCCTCCAGGAGGACTTCTCTGCTTTCTGCTCACTGGCCTGGCCAGGATCTGAGGGGACCTTGTGTGAGCAGGTGGCATTGCCAGTGCAGGACCCCTCAGGTATGTGAGGCTCCGGGCCCACCAGGCTCAGGGGTTGGAAGCTCGTTCTGGTTCTTGCTGGCAGTGTGGTCCGGGACAAGTCATTAGGGTTTCCTGGCTTCAGATCCCATTTGCATAATAGAAAAACGAGTCCTTGCCCCCATTTTAGCTCAGGAAGACGGTAGGAGAAAGCAAGCTGGGGAGTAGAGCTGGGCTAGAACCCCAGCGCTCATGTGGTCGGATTCCTGCCTTCAGCCTTAATAGGGTGTCACGTTCACCTGTGGGATGAACACGGAACGAGGGAGGCCCACACAGATTAGCTAAGGTGGCCAGAGTAAGAGGTGGAGTCCAGCACTTAGGGCTCTTGCTGGGTGAGGAACTGTCCGCATCCAGGGAATTATGAGACGTAACTTGTGAGCCTCGCTGTCCCCTGCACGTCTGTACCATGGAGAGGAGGGACTCGGATCCAACTTCAAATTCTTTATAACCATTGGCGAGGGGCGGTCTTCATGGCGAGCACGTGGTGTTCATTCTTACTGGAGAAGTTTGCTAAGCTTAGCTTCCCCTTTTGAAGAAGGAGCTGGTGAGTCCATAGTCCTCTGTTGTTGTTCTGGAACCCAGGAGAACTCTGGCGGGTTTTGGAGGGACTACATTAGAATGGGCTTTGGCCCCAGACAGAGGGAAGGTGAAGGTGTCGGGCACAGAGGCCCAGGATCCCCACGAGGACAACCAGAGAGGGAGGAGCATCAGAGGTAGACGGGAGTCTGGGGGTGAGGAGCATGGCCAAGGTCATGGAGGCGTGGCTGCTCATCAAAGGCCAGAAAAAGCACCCGTCACCCACCAGCAGCCAGATTTCAAAACGGCTGTTGGGTAGTTACCTTTTTCTTTTTCTTATCAATATTTTTTTATCGAAGTATAGTTGATTTACAGTGTTGTGTTAATTTCTGCTGTACAGCAAAGTGATTCAATTATACATATATATACATGCTTTTGTTTTTTTTAATGTGACCCAGTCTCAAGGCCTTCTCAAGTCCTCCTCCTCCTGGAGGTTTTCCCTGATCCCCTCAGGGAGGAAGATGACTGCCCGCTCCCCGCTGCGGAGCCCACTCCTGCAGTTCTGACCCCTGCCACCTTGCTGTCTGGTGACGGGAGCTGCAGGAGGCCCGGGACCTGGCTCCTGAACCCTGGTGTCTGCCAGGGCCCTGCCGCCTGCTAGACTCAGCGGGTCTAACACTGCCTTGAGCTCCCTCTGCCTGTGCCCAGCACTGAGCATCAAACTGCAGCCAGGCCCAGAGTCGGCTGTGGGGTGGCATCGAGGCTGTCTCTGCACTGGTCCAGACCCAGAGCTGCCCTTCCATCCATCAGGAAGCCTCGAGGCCGCCAAGCCCCAAAGCTCTCCCAATATGTGCCCACGTATGTTAGCTTTGGCCACAGGCGACCTTGGCTTGAATCCTGCACTTCATGTCTCTGAGTCTCACTCTACTCATCTGTAAAATGGGGGAACTCTCCCCCGCTTCGTAGTGTTATGAGGATTAAATGAGACATAAGTGTAAATACTTGATACAGTACCTGGTACCATGAAGTGCTCAGTAAAGATTTGCTGAAAAGCCTTCTCAGAAACGCATAAATCAGCGCTAACGTCTCCACTTTATTGAACAGTCTGGACTCATAGAATGTAATCAGGAAATCTCCTGATGTTTTTCCCCACCTCTGCCCTTCCAACCTGCTCTGTTGCGTTTTCCTTCTCTGCTCTGCACGACATCTCAGGCGAGCCTGCAGCATTTCTGTTCTCTGACTTTCTAGTATTAAAATCTGTAGTCACTCCCCCACTTAAAACCCTCTAACGCTCCCATCTCACTCAGAGTCAAAGTCAAAGTCCTTGTCTGCGGACCCGGGCCCTGCTCTCTCCGACCTCCTTCATCTCCTACTGCCTCTCCCATACCCCAGTCCAGGCACCACAGCCTCTCGCTGTGCCTCAGACATGCGGCTTGCGCTGGTCTCTGGCTCTCCTTCCACCAGCTATCCACACGCCTCGCTCCCTCACTGCCTTCGGGACTCTCTGAAATATCAGGAGTTATTAGAAATGCCTTCCCTTACCTCCCTATAAAATAACAACCCGTCCTGAACCCACACTTTCCCTGCCCAGCTCTTACCCCACCCTAGTACTAAACTCCATCTGACACACCAAGTATTTACTTGTTCATTTACTGTTTGCACTCCCTCCCCTGGATTGTAAGCCCCAGGAGGACAGAGGTTTTGTCCATTTTCTTTACTGTGGTATCCTCAGGGCCTAAGACAGTTCCTGCACATAGTAGATGCTCAATGAATATTTTTGTTCATGAGTCCCAGTCAAAGCTTCAGTGTCTCATCTGTCAAGGTTTCTCCTCTCCTCCTCCCCGCAAGCCTGGGCCCCACCTGGACCAAGTGACGTGCAAAGGAGAAGGAGGGGTGTATGATGTGTTTCCGCAGGCTCCTGGCTTCACTGAGGCGGGAGGAGAGGAAAGGGCTGAAGGGTCACTTACTGGGATGCTGCCGTTGTAGCCCTGGCAATGCCCTTTTCCTGCTGGATGACTCAGTGAGTTCTCTGGGGGTGGCTGTCTGGGGCTGCTAACACCACATCAGTCCCTGATGCAGGTAGTGACCTTTATGGTTGATGTCTCCTGTGTCCTCATTAGCACCTGCTCTAGAACGTGCCACATGGCCTCTTTCTTTGGCCCCAGCAGGCAGTCCTGGGGAACAATTTCCTTTAAGACATCGCCTCAGAGGGGCAGTGCAGCACGCAGGATAAGAACAGGGCTCAGGAGCAAGGCTGCCTGGGTTCTCATACTGGCCAGATGCTCAGTCTCTCAGTGACCTTGGGCAAGTCCCTGCACCTGTCTGAGCCTCAGTTACCTTGTCTATAAAATGGGGTTAATAGCAATATTTCATTAGCATGATGTTTAAATGAGATGCCGTGTATGAGGTCCTTAAAACAGAGCCTGACCCATAGGAGGTGCTCAATAAAAGTGATCCCTGGTTATGGTCCCTTATGCCCTCCATGGTGTCTACGGACCCCTCAGTAAGCAGAAGTCCCATGCTACCAACACGGCCCTCCAGAACCTTCTCTGCTGCCTCCGCCCTGGGCCAGGATCATCACCAGCCCCTGCCTGCAGCCCCGTAACTCATGTCTAGCTCATCTTGAAGTGTCCCAGCCCCCAATCCCAGGTTCCCAGGGCTGCCCTGGGTTCACAAAGCCCCTCACTCGGACCACGGGTGGGATGCATTTTTCAGACACATGCAGAGACCCACGGAGGACCCCACTTTCTTCAAAGAGACCCTCACTCTGTCATCTCATCAGAAGTCTGTGCAGCTTTTGCCCAGGCTGGAGCGATGATGGGCCCAGGGCCTCAGGACCAGCTCTCCCACCCCCGATCAAGCCCCTCGTGGAGAGCCTAGTGCCTCTTCTTAGAACGTCTTTGTCCTGTGATGCCTGGCTCTGGGCTTCACGAGCAATTCTGAGGCCATGGGAAACATCCTGTTTTCATCCTACTGTAATGAATTTGAGATGTTAGAGCAGAAAGGAGACTTGATGATCTCCTGGTTCAGACCTTCCTGGTAGATGTAAAGAAACCAAGACCCAGAAAGATGAAATGATGGACCCAAGAGTCCTCCACTAGTCAGTGCTTTGCAACCTGCCTCTCAAGCAGAATGGTGCAACTCTGTCCCTATGAACGGCCCTCCTTTGGTTAGAAGAGTCCCCAGGGCTTGCCCCCGCCCCTCGGGAAGGAACACTGGCTGGGGACTGACTGGGCTGGGCAGGGCTCACAGCCCACCCACATGCCTCTGCTTCCCAGTGACTGTGGCCGTGGACCCGCTGGAAAGCTTGTGGCTCGGGGTGCTGCCCTGTGGGGAGCCGAGTACCGCCCTGCTGTCTGGCCTTGTGAAGTGAACCCCCAACCTGGGCTACTTGTTTAACAAGACGTCTGCTGAGCAAAGGCTGGTCCTTCCAGACAGCTCCAGGCCCTCCCGGACGCCTGTGATGGAGGCTGACTCAGGGAAGCAGCAGCTCAGGAGAGCAGAGAAGGGCTGGTCTTAGGCACGGCCCTGTCTGTGTAATTGTGGAAATGCAAACCCTTGGACCCTTTTGGGGAAGGGGACCTAGGCTGTGAGAGGCGGGTCTGGGGCCTGTTCTTGTGACAGGGGCCATGGGACTAGAAAAAGAGACCCATTTGGTGCCCTATAGCTGTCAGGGATACTTGCATTTGAAATGCGGGGTTAAGATGTTGAGCGGCAGAAGAGTTTTCCTAACCCTGGTCCAAGTTCTTTCCTGGACCCTCTTGTAAGATTTGAATTGTAAAAGCTCTACTATCTAATGGTGTCGCTTTCCTCTCCCTTCCTCCCTTATAACTGCATTTTTTTTTTTTTTTGTAATCAAAACTAGCAGTGATTTTTTTTTTTTCCAATTTGCGATAATATTGCCAGTCCTTTACTTGGCTCTCTGCTCTATTTTATCGTTTCAATCATAATGAATTTTTTTTTTTTTTAAAAAAAACCTTTTTATTTTATAGTGGAGTATAGCCGACTAACAATGTTGTGATAGTTTCAGGTGCACAGTAAAGCGACTCAGCCATACATATACATGTATCCTCTGCTCAATGTTATGTGGTAGCCTGGGTGGGAGGGGAGTTTGGGGGAGAATGGATACACAATGAACTCCTTTATGAGAAAATCTGGTGGCATTGGAACCCATAAGCAGAATCACAACTCGAAAGCCCTATTTCCTCCTCTGTTTCCCGGTCTCCCCCTCTGACCCCTAGCCCTCCACTTATAAAAAGCTGTCCCCGGAGTGTGGATCACTCAGTACGTAGAGAGAATCATAATCAGGAGAGTGAACCGTTTGATGCAGTTTGCATTTTGCTGGGAGGAAGTATGGATAAGATGGACGCTGAAGTGGGCAGCTGAGAGTCTGTGGGTTACTTTCGGTGCTGCTGGTGGCAGAGGGGTGACAGCAGATGGATACTTGACCTTAATACAACAAACAAGAAATGATGCCCAGGGCATTCCAGCTTCCCTCTGCCGGGGAGTGAGACAGGACTGGCACTTAGAAAACCAGGCCCATCCATTTAGTGATTGCATCATTAAAGGTTTCTTCCCGTAAGTCTGACTGCAGACTAGGAGCCAGGCTGAATGAAAAAGAGGGCCCCTGCCTGGCCGGGGGTACAAAGTTTAACCCTGAAGTTTTGTGATATGTTTGGAGGTGTTCGGAGCCCTGCTGTCCTGTGTGTGTGTGTGTTTTGAGAGCAGCACAGTGAGGAGATGGGCTGTCCACGTGTGTAATTACAAAAGCTAACACTGACACAGACACTGTTCTGTGTCCTTCACGTCTGACAACTCATTAAATCTGCGTGACAACCTTGTGAGGGATGTGGCTATTATTATCTTCATTTTAGAAAAGGGAAGCTGAGGCACAGAATGGGCAAAAGCTTACCTCAGGCCACACAGCTGGGCAACAGCACGGCCAGGATCCAAGCTCAGGCAGCTGGCTCTAGCATCTGTTCTCTTAACCACTCCACTGTCTGCCTGATGAGATACTTTACATTCCACAAATCTGTACACACATCATCTCCTATGGTCCTAAATATCCCTCTAGGGCAAGCAACCAGGACAGATTTGCCCCATTTTACAAGTGCAGAAATGCAGGTTCAGAGGGGTCATCTAATTTGCCCAAAAGTCACATGGCAGGTAGCAGCCGAGAGACTCAGAGCACACAGGCAGGAGAGATTTAAAGTGTCATCTCTTTGAGGGCTTTGAAGATATTCTTTCTCTTGTACCATCTTCTCAGCCCTCTGTAGGTGTAATCAGCTCTCTTCAGTCCATTCAGAAGAAAGGGGGACTTGGCAGGGGGCCCCCTGGAGGATGGGGGTCCTGGATCTGGACGGGGATATCTGGGTTGCAGTAACATGCGGGGGTACTACCTTGGTGAATATCCCATTAATATCCAAGAGAGGGCTTAGCACATGGGCCACATGGCACAAAGCATGAGGACACGGTGCCCTTGCCATTTCGGAGGCCCCCATTCGCTGAGAGCCACAGCAGCTCCATCTGGTACATCAGAAATGCCTCTACCTAGAACCCTCTTACCTTGCCACCGAATGGGGGTACTGCTTCCACCTCCCCCTCCATCAAGAGCCTAAAATATCCTTCAGCCAGGAGTGACTGCACCCCACTGCCAACCTAGGAGCCCCCAGTCCCTGGAGATAGGCCCAGCTGGGAAGCCTCGGAAAGAAGCACCGGCTCTGTGCCAGGTACTGTCCACAGCACGTGCCTTGCACACACGTGGGCGAGAGTCAGGAGTGGATGGGAGCAGACTGGCATCCACCCAGAAAGAAGGTGAACACAGAGGACCCAGACAAGAATCGACAAAGTAAATTGCTCTGGATGTAAGTGCCGCTGTCGCTTCCTCCCATGGAGAATCTTCTATTTAGGGCTGGCAAGGTGGGGGGATTGAGGGAAACCCACCACACGGGTGAGACTCAAGGAAAGGGGGGAGTGTAAGGGAAGAAAGCAGAGTATATGCTTCTAATTGAATCCACTGCTTGACACCGCCTTCCCAGTCCTGGTCTACCTTGTGAGAGTGCACGGAAATCGGAGATAAATAAATGGAAACACGGAGTTCCAGGGCAGCCTAAAAGCTTGGGGAATGAATCGATGTTCTCCCCAGGCAGCTGTCCGAATGAAGTGTAATAGTTAATAAAAGCTGATTGTACACACACAGCTGGGCCAGCAAACAGAGCAAGCCGAGGCCCGGGAGGCTCATCCTTTTCTCCAACCACCCCCTCCCCCCAGTGGTGATCACAGGCTGATTAAATCAGACTTCTCGGCAGCGGATCCAATTAGGGGGGAGCGGGAGCTTGGACGTTACCAATGACTGCCCAGAACATGTCCAGTAATCCTTAATCTCTCTGATTTGCTACGCTGGGCATGGGGGCAGGGTGGATTTGGGTGGGGGAGGGTAGGGAAGAAGGGATGAGGGTAGGGACAGACTCCGGAGGAAAATAGAGCATCTGACCGTCCGCACTTGGGGTAAGCCCCTGTGAAAGCACTCTCTCGAGCACGGTGCGGAGAAAGGCAGAGGAAGAGGCAGGATTCCCACCCCCTTGGGGAGCTGCCCAGCTACTGGTTGGAGAAGCCCACCCACGGGATGGCTCAGGAAGGCATTTAACATAAACAGAAACACCGGCACAGATCTTAGGCAAGCAGACGGTAATTCACAAATCATTGATATTTGGCTTTGGAACGTATTGATTTTCCTCCCAGAAGATTTACCTACCTAATTCCACTCAGCTTAAGCAAGTAATAAAAATGTGTTTGCCTTTCTTGATCACATTTAGACTGGCAGCAAGGGGCAAGGGGGCTCGGAATCCTGCTGGCTGGCTGGAGAAAGGTACTTTGAGGTTACAGCCTGTCCATCGAGAGCCATAAAAACAGGCAATTAAAACTGCCTGGGGAGATGGACCAACACAGTAGAGCAGGGGTCTCCAACCCCCCGGCCGAGGACCAGTATCGGTCCACAGCCTGTTAGGAACTGGGCCGCACAGCAGGAGGTGGGCGGCGCGCCAGTGAGCGAAGCTTCATCTGCCGCTCCCCATCGCGCTCCATCGCTTGTATTACCGCCTGAACCATCACCCCAACCCCCGTCCGTGGAAAAATTGTCTTCCACGAAACCGGTGCCAAAAAGGTTGGGGACCGCTGTGGTAGAGCACAAGTGGCAGGGGGTCTAGGGCGGCTTCCTGGAGGAGTTTCCACCTACCTTTGGGAACAAGTACAGAAACTCAGCTCACCAAAATGTTTCCCCCCGCCTTCCACTTCCCACCTCCAGATGCGGGTAAACCAAATGGCATTTGTCTCCTTGGCTGGCATCAAGACTACCTATCCTTCATGGATGATTGCCCTTAAGTTTGTCACATCACACGTTCAAGTCTTTGAATCAGTTCACCAAGTATGCCAGACCCATAATGGTACTCAATCTAAGGGCTACAGGGGAAGCGTCAGACAGAACCCTGAATGATAAAGGCGTGGGCTGTACAAGAAAGTGAGACACCTTTGACAAACAGAGCAGAACACGTACATCCGTATGAGTTGTCCGCTCACGGGATTGCCCTGGATGCCCGTGGGCTTGTTCTGAAGTTGCTGCAATTGCTTTTCCAGGAACTGTTCCATGCACGTGCGCTTGTGCTGAATTTCCTGAGTGATGGCAAACCCTCATCCTGGGAGCATTTTTCCTTCCAGTTTTGCCAGAAGCAGGGCATTGGTATATAAGGTGCCTCCGTGAATCTCTGTGTTAATGGACAAGCCATGTGTTTGGGGTGAGGAGAAAATGGCCATTTGGAAATCTCTTGAGTGCCCCCCAGGAAAGAGCTGTTGGCAAGGCATGGATGATGTTGCTATCACACCCTAAACTGTACAACAGGGACTGCCCGCCCTTCTCTTAAGGGACACTTGGCTGGGAGGCAGGAGGTCTGGATCTAGTCCTTGCTTTGACGCGAGCCCGCTGGTTCCCTTGGGCACAACCTTGACCTCTGAGAGCCCTGATTCCCCATCTCCAAAATGAGGGAGTCAGACTGGATGATCCCCAAAGTCTCCTTTGACTCTGAAGACCTGCGATGCCTTAAGATAAAGTTCCCCCATCCCCACCCCTCCTCTCTCTGACTTTCTAATACTATGGCCACGGGGCTTCTATTTTTATTTCCTTTCATGTTCCAGGATCTGAGCATTGCTTTTGACTAACTGTAGGTGTAATAGAATTTGTACTTTCTCAAAATTTAATTACTAGCAGTAAACGATCTATCAATCCATTGATTAACTACTTATTGATTCCCCCTGACATGGCTCTGAGACAGGCTGCATTTGGAACACAATCCTTTGGTAATTGGCTTATCCTCCTGGGCACATAGCCTCTGTTAAAAGGCATTTGGGTCTTGGTAAATGGCTTTTTATCTAAGTATTTATTTCTCAGATCCATGGACTGCTGTTGGGAGACATTCTATGTGTGCCCTGGGTTTAGCAGGTAAGCCCTGAGATGTAAACATAGACTCCACATGGCCGCCTGACATCCAGTGCAAGAGTTTCAGACCCTCTAATTGAGGGTCCCAGGATAAGTCATTTCAGCTCAGCGCGCCTCTGGTAGCCAGTCTATAAAATGAGCGTGTGGGGCTTCATGATGTCTAAGGGCTCAGGTTCCTTAACTCCGATTCTAACTCTCTGTTTCACAAACAATCTAGCTTAAAGAGATGGGAGATTTGCATATCAAACGCTGCTGTTGGCTTAGGTTGCCCAGGCTTTATCCCTCTTAGGGGAGATGTGGACCCAGTTGGTGCTTTTAAGTGTGAGCATTATGTGCATTCCTTATGCCAGGCACAGGCCACAGGGAACTGGCCCCGCAGTTTCCAAATGTGCGCCACTTTCAAGGTGCAGCTGCCTCTCGGTTATCCACATGGACACGAGTATGGAGAAAGGAATTCCAGTCTGACTTCCTCTGTCACCCAGGCCCTCTGGGCTCCTCCCCTTCTGTCTAGTTCTTGCATGCCCAGGAAGGCAAATTCATTTCACTGTCAACATCGGCAAAATGACACTATGGGATAGGTCTGTCCCTTCTGTCCCTGTGCCTCTGCCTAAACCCTTAGTGGATTCTAAAGTCAAGAACAGAGGTCCTTGGATTGTCTGTTGGATTGCAGTATCAGATTATGGCATACAGGAAATGGGAATACACTAGAAGTTAGGAACAAAACGTCACCCAAGCAGAGAGGTACGAAGCTTTCATTCTGTCCTGGGAGTTGGCAAACGCCTCAAGGAGGAATTGCCGCCTCTCACTGGGCAATCATAGTGGCCTTGGACTGTAGCATTGGTGGACCCGTCGGGTCCCCATGGAAACCACACACCTCAGATTGGGACTCAAATCCAATCCCACCTCGCTTGAGACTTGAACCCACAATCTTCTAACCATGCTCCTTTGGATAGGGCTTGAACCCAGCCACACTTTACATGGGCCTTGAACTCACAGTCTCTGGCTTAGGAGGGGACTTAAACCCACAATCTCTGGCTTAGGAGGTGACTTGAACCCACAATCTCCCAGCTGAAGCTGCACACCTGGTCACAGGACTTAATGAAGCTCAGATTCTTTATGTCTCAGTGTGGAAGGAATTCAGCAAGAGACAAAGTGATAGGTAAGAAGAGGATTTATTAATAGAGGATGCTTGTAAAGGATACAGGCGGGCAGGCAAGAGGGCTCTGCCCTGAGAACTACGTGGGAAGGCAGGTTTATTTAGGAAGATGCACACTCCACTGACAGAGTGTGGGCCCTCTCAGAAGGCAGGAGGCCCCCAAATACGGGGTGGTTAGTGTTTATGGGCTGGGCAATTTTACAAGCTGATAAGTGGGAGGATTATTCCAACTATTTCTGGGAAGGGGTGGGCATTTCTAGGAACTGGACCACCACTAACTTTTTGGCCTTTTATGGTCAGCCTTGGAACTGTCATGGCATCTCTGGGTGTGTCATTTAGTATATGTTAATGTATGACAATGAGTGTATAATGAGGCTCAAAGTCTATTGGAAGTCAAATCTTTCGCCATCTTGGGCCAATCGGTTCTAACCAGTTTTTGTCGTATCCTCAATGACTATGTCACTCTTTTAAAGGTTGTACCCTGCCCCCTTCCCTCCTGTCTCACCTCCTCACTACAGCCAGAGCCTCCTTTTGTAGTTCAAACCCAAGGCTGTCACTTCTCTTGTTTCAAAACCTTGTTCAGAGGGTCTCCAGGGTCCAGAGTCAAGTCCAACCTCCCAGACATGACACCCAAGGCCCATCCTCATCTAGCTGAACTTGCCTCCTGACCACCTGCCTTTCTGCCCTGCACTTACGTATTCAGAATTTACTGGAGTGAATAAATCAGTGCATGAGAAGGTTTGGTCTTAAACAATTACAAGAATTTAAGGCTCATAGAACATACCTAAAATTATGGTAATCAGCATCAGAACTGCTGTCTTAATTTCCTTCCTGAAAGGCAGGCAAAGGTTCCTGAAGACCTAGGAGCCAGAAAGCTTCTCTCCTCTAAAGAGAGTCTAGCATCACAGGCTTGGCCGGGCCATCAGCCCAAGCTTGACGGTTCCATTGTTAAATCCCGATGTCACTCTGGGGCCCTAAGGCCCCCATGGTCTGGCCCTTGCCACTCTCTGACCCCATCTCACGCCACAACCCTCCTCACTCGTTGAGCTCTAGCCACACCTATCTCTTAGTTTCTCAGACAAACCAGGGTTTTTCACCACCCCACCCCCAAACCCAGGGCCTTTGCAGAGGCCGCTCTTCTGCCTGGAAAGACCTTCCCCTACACACTTCACATTTGGCTCCATCTCACCTCTGTCTGTCTTGGGCACTGGTATTTCCCCAGGGCCTAGAACAGTGCTTGGCACCAAGAATGTCCTTTAAGTAGTTGTTGAATGAACAAACGCGCCAGCACAGACAACTTGGACTGAGAGAAGCCACTGCAGCTCCGCCTGCCTCCATCTCCCATGCTCGTCCAGCTCAGGCAGATGGGGACCCTAACGTTCTCCCAGGGCGAGATGCCCCAGCCAGCCACGTGCAGCAGAGCCTGCCCAAGGGCCCTACCCGGCCATCTTCCCCCTCCCAGTGCCCGCCCGGCCAGTGCTGCCAGGGCCCTCGAGGCCGCCCTTCTGTGGAGGGCTTGCTTTGAGGGCTGCTCTCCCCAGCGGGGAGCCCTTTGGCTTTCTCCTTTTATGGGGATATTTTGCTGCTGGATTGACTGTAATTGTCAGATTTGCATTTGGTACACCTGCAGCAAGAGGCCCCGGGGGCACCTAGGCCTTTGGAAATCAATAGGAATAAACAAACAAATATATTCATAGGATCGGGACCTGGAGAGGAGGGGCGGCTGGAAAGGAAGAGAGAAAACAAATCAAAGGGCCTGGTTTACCATCTGCAGCAGGAGACCCACTCCTCACCCCCACCGTCCCGCAGACCCGACGCCAAGCTCCTTGCTCAAGTACCCGCCTTCTGTCACCACAGTGAAGCCGAGACTGTAATTTCAGCGCTAACCTGAATGGGCTCGTTTCTTTTTATTAACTCCAGCGTTGGGGTTTTAGGCAAGTTGGCTATTGTTCGAGCCACGCTCCTCTCCTCTCTACTCCCCACGCATGGAAGCGGCAGGAACAGCCAGAAGGAGATGACACTGAGCTGCGGACGTGGCTGGTGTGAGACCAGGTCGCCCTGCAGTCAGATGGAAACCAGTGACGGGGCAGTGGAGGGAGGGCCGGGGAGGGCCAGCGCTCTCTGCCTGGAACCCAGTGCTGTTCAGGGTCTGGCCCAGGCACCTTCCTGGGCACACCTGCTGGGGTCCTGCAATTAGAAGGGGACCTGGCTCGCCTCGTAGGGCCCCGCTGGACTCCAGCATCACGAGGCATAGAACAATGGCACACTGTGCCTCACGGCTTACAAGATGCCTTTACACATCCGTGTGCATGAGCCAGTTCCTGCTGGGTAGCGGGGGGCTGGGGAGGGGCGGTGTGTGTGTGCTCTGGCATGAAATAGTCCCATGGGATTTGTAGACTGCAAAGCACCCTGCGGAGAGGTGTGAGGCATGAGATCACTACCTGGGGAAGATATCACGAGGCCTTAGCCAACCTTTCCTCATCTGGATCGTAAGCTCCCAGGAGGACAGCCGTCTTATCATCACTGTACTCCGGCTGCCATCCCTGGCACGTCGTAGACATTTTAAAGGAATGAATAAATGAAAAGTGAAAGAAAGAAAATAGGGATAATAATATCTACCTCCTAGGATTGTTGTAGGAATAAATGAGATAATGCGTAGAAAACTCTTAGCACAGAATAAATGCTAATGGTGTTTGGTGGTTATCTTGTTCCCAGAGTGGTTAAGTTACTTGCTCCAAAGTCAGACACCTAGTGACTAGTAGATCTTCTGGTGCTAGATCCCATATCCCTTCTTCTCCAGTAAAACAATCATAAAAATAAATGTGACTTTAATGTGTTTGGATACAGGGTCACTCCTGGACAGGAACAAGTGCTGGAAAAAGCTTTGAAAAAAAATGGGTGGGAATCAGCATCTCCTCCTGCAAGTATGAGGGACAGTAGTTAAGGCAGAAAAGAGTGTCAGGCCTGGGGGTCCTTAGGGCACTGGGCAACCCACAGCAACTGTTGTTAGACGTGGCCCTGACGGTGCCCAGCAGACTTGTAGCCAGGTAGGGACGTGGTAGCTGCTGGCTCAGCTAAAGTAAAGCCAGGGTGCACGGGGATGTGAAACTCCGCTGTCATGGGTCCGTGGGCTTATTCTTTCAAAGAGAGCTGGAGGCCTTCGAGAACGTCAGGTCTCCCCACTGCACTGTGTATTCTTATTAGCATGTACACAAGGCCATTGGGAAACGTTTCTGCAGAACCTGTGAGTATTCACAACGCTTGCCAGCCAAAAAACCACTGGACTATCTTTCTGGAACATCCGTTGGGTGCTAGGTACTTTGTTTTGTTAATTGAGGTGAAATTCACCTAAAGTGCTGGGTACTTTTTAGACATGAACTTAAGGCTCCAAAACAGCAATGCAAGGTGGGTATGGGTGTCCCTATTTCTGCGGAAAGGGAAACTGAACCTCCGAGAGAGTATGTGACTTGCCCCAAGACACACAGCAGGGAGGTATCAAAAGGGGCACTGGAACACAGATTTGTCTGAATCCAGAATCCACAGCCTTTCCATCACACCACGACGTAGAAATGTACGTATTTCTATAAAGTGTAAGATAAAGTATCTGCTCGTAAAGCCTCTCACCAGCCAGTACTTCCTCAAGCATCATTGTTGATTTGGCTAGTGGCTAGTCACAGGCCCTCGTGGGTCCAGATCTCTGCTTCTCTGCAAGCCTGGCTTCCTGTAGGCCCTTAGCTGTTTGCCTGGAGAACCCACCGTCTTGCCCTGTCTCTTCCCAGGCCCTGCCCTGTGCCCCTGGTCTCCTCCGGGCTGCTGTGAGCCACAGCACTTTCCGGGGTGCGCTGTTGTGTATCAGATGCGCAGTTTTCGCTGAGTGCAGCCTCGCCGTACTTGTTACCGCTCAGTGGAGACACCGGTGCTCTTTGGAAGAACAGAGGAGGAATAAATGTTTCAGTCATGCTATAAATAATATAGTGAGGAAAGATGTTGCGAAAGTGGTGCTCTGGGTTTTGCCAGGAGGTATGTTTTCCTTCTTTCTTTCTTTTTTTTTTTTCCTTTTACCTTCCTCCCCTTGTCCCCCTCCCCCCCCCCCATTTATTCAGTCCGATACAGAACACCTCCCACCAGGGATCAGAGGAAAACAGCCCTGCTCCAAGGGAAGGAGAAGATTAAACTGTTGAAGCTAAACAAATCAATCCCTGTAGAGAAAGCGTGGATGGGAGGGGAGAATCTGGCCTGGCCAGGCCCTTGGCAGTGATTTGGGGACTGAAAGAGAGAACCTCCTGGAAGAGGTTGGGTGTCATTCATGCTGGCAGGGTGGTGGGAGAGGAGAGGAAGAACCACGGGCAGAGGTTGCTGCCTGGAGAAGGAGGGTTGGGATGAGATTCTAGACCTTTCATCTTTCTTTCTCAGCCTAGCAAGTGGGAGAGCTCCCAGGGGGAGTCTGGCCGGGTTCTGCCTGCAGGACTGGAGCAAAAAAGACAAAGGAGATGATGAGAGGCAGCTCCAAGGTGTAGGGGCCTGGCAGCCAGACTGGGTAGCCAAAGGCAGTGGAGCCAGAAGCAGAGCCTAGATCATGGGAAAGGTGGGAGCCAAAGACTGAACCCAGGTAGGAGAGCCAGGTAGAGCCTTGGCTGGGAAAGTAAGCTGCAAGACCAGAAGCACCCAGGAGATGGGTGAGCTCTCAGGACCAAGTCTGTGATGTGGCAAGGGTATTGGAGGCCAGCCTTTCAGTGGTATCAGATGTATTATTTGGGGGTGGGTCTTATGCTGAAAGATGCCTTCATCTTCTCTGGCTGCTCCAAGCCTCAGAGTTTCCTGGGGTTCAGTACTATTGGGTTCAGGGGCAATTGGATGTGGGGAAGTCAAAGGCAATGGCAGCTCAGATGGTGCTGATATCAGGGAACCAGAAGAACCCAGGGCTTTTTATTGTAGGTCTGCATTTCTTAAAGTGTGGGCTGGCAATCCCTGGTAACTGGAGCTTACTTTAAAATACAGGCTTCTTTTTCCCATTCGAGATCTACTGAATCCAAATTTGGAGTGGGGCGCAAGAACCTGTAGTTTACATAAGCATGTACATGACTCCTAATGACATGAATCTGATAAGCCCTGTTAGGAGCTACATTCATTACCTTTGATTGGAAAGAGGTTTGCTGGAGAAGGTCTTTACCGTCTACTTGAAAGCTGATTCTCCCATGTAAGTTAATATTATCCATCTGACAGTCTGGGAACATTGATTGAGTACTTATTGTGTACAAGGTGCTATGCCACGGCTATTGCCTGGGTTCCAAGACAGCATCTTAGGGTAGAAGGGACCTCAAAGACCATCTGCCACCCAGAGAGAGAGCAGCTTCTATGGTCTTCCTGAGGAGTGGCCATCCATGAGCTCACTATTCGTGAGGCGGCCAAGTCCATGGTTGGCCAGCTTGCAGGTCTCGATTCTGCCTCCAGATATACAGGCCAAGTCCGCTCCCTCTTATACGGGACAGCAGGCTCTCATGGTCCCCTGAAGTCTCTTTTCCGGATTAGAAACTACCAGTTCCCTTAAAGGACCTCTCACCTTCTAGCTGCCCTTCTCTGGGCCCTTGGGTTCATGGTTGTCCTTCTGAAAGGGAGGCACCTTGTTCCTGGAAGTAGGTTGACCAGCAGAAGGGAAGGACTGAGACAAACCCTCTCTCCTTTTTTGGATACAGACCAGCCTTTCCCTGGAAAGTTGCCCTTAGAGGAGGCAGGCTGATTCCCCATAGGATGACTTTTGGGGGGTTAGAAGGACTTAGGAGGAAGGCAAGAAGCAAGTGGATCCAGGCCATGCCAAGCCTTCTTCTCTCCCAGAAACTCACTGGCCCAGAGTTTCTGTCACAGCATCCAGCCTTTGAGGAGGCATTTGCCCAGCTTCAGCCAGCAGGTGGGCTGCAACCCTAGGCCATGCTGGAAGGTGCTGACTCCCTGGTTCCTATCCTGCCCCTCTTCTTCATAGACCCAGTCACCACGACTGTGTTCGTCACCATCTGACACCCTCAGCTCTTCCCCCCCACCAAGGCTACACCAGGAGCAGCTCATTAGCAGGGAAAGAAAAAGGGAGAAAAGTACCTTTTGATGGAGACAAGGCACAGAAAGGACTGTGCCCTGGATCGTGCTCTGTCACCTTGGCCTTCAAAAGGGATGCAGGAGAGGAGACCTAGGAGGACCAGGTGGCAGGCGAGGAAAATGATTTGAGCAGTGGCATTTGGGACTGATTGGAGGGGAGAGAGTCTGGGGCTGGGGAAGATTCATTACAATAATTGTATCCTTCCCCTGTAGTTACGACCTTGCAAAATATAACTTGATGTTTGTAATGAGCCATAATTAGACAATCACCAAAAGTTGCAGTGAGTAGAATGAATGGAAAACCCAGCCAGCAATGGGATTCACTGTTCTCATGCACCTGTTGTATTCTCATTTTCCTCCTCCCTGTGGTAGAAGCCCCAGGGGAAGGCCTTCCATTGCCATGGCTACCTCCTCCTCTGGTCTGTTTTTACTTGGCCAGGGTCTGCGGTCCTTGTGAGGCACCTCCCTCACAAGGGTTTCCAGCCCTTGGATTTCCTCCTGTCATTTGGGTCAAGTCCCAGGATCATCAACCCTGAGAAGGTTGAGCACAAGTCTAGGATTCTAGGTCCCAAGAAAGAGAGTCCAGGGGCCTGGCCACTGTAGCACCCCCATCCCCAGAGAAGAAGCCTAGGCATTTTCGTCACTCTTTCAAAGAAAGAACAGGACCGGTGCCCAAGACTGCACAGCTAGGAAGTGACCAGTAACAAAACATATTACGTCTTCCGCGCTATTTGCCTAACTAATAGTAACATCATCCCTAACTCACCCCTAGTCATAGGATTTTATATAAAATGTATATATAAAGTATGTATATATAAGTGTGTACATGATGGGATGGAAAGATATTTTGGGACAAGGGCTCTTTCTCAAAATCAAGACACAAAATCACCCCTAGATACAGCTTGCTGGAGGACACCCAAGTCTCTCCTCGCATGGGTGTTCGTTCCATGTGCTTGAGACCCCTAATAGAATTTTGCGTTGGCAACTATACAGGGCACCTGTTAACGCTAATAGTGGCGAATGATGCCCTGACCCCTCTCGGCAGCTGGGCCCCAGCTCCCAGGGTGGAGCGAGTTTGAATGTTTACAACATTTACATTTTAATTAAAACCCTTTTTGGACTCCCCAGAGTGTCCATGAATCTATTAGTCCCTGCTCCAGCCTCCCCTTTATGGCAAAGTCATTTCAGAGGATGGAATTTATATGAAGACTCTCCTCTCGCTGCTTATCAAACGAGTCCTCATAGAGACTCAGGGAACAGGAAGAAATTTAGAGATTATAGGATCCAACCTGTCATTTTTCAGATGAGGAAACAGGCCTGGATGGGGAAAGCCATTTGCCCGAGGACACGTGGACTGTGTCTGACCTGGGCCTTCCGTTCAGACCTGGCTCCTCGTTGGCACTTTGACATTCGACCATGACACCAGCTCCTTGCCAAAGTGGAAGGACTGGGAAGGAACAGGCCCTTGGTGGCTTCAGTCTCCCCTTCCTGGAGCTTTGAATTCTGGGCTCCTTCTGTGGGGCTGGAGCCCTGGGAGGGGACTTGGACTCTAAAGCTGGAGACCCTGCTTATGTAGTTGGGCCATTTCCTACAGCCCATGTCAGGGAGGAGAAAAAGAGAGAGAGAAGCAGGAAAGGAAGATAGGAAAAGAGAGAAATGGTTCTGGGTGAATAAGGACAAGGGTGTGGGGCAGAAGATGGAATGCTGGGCGTGTGGGGAAGCTGGGGATCTGAGATGCTCTGGCCCAGAGCAAAGCCAAGCCTCCGCCTCCCCTGGGGGATGCTTAAGAAAGCTAACATTTTCCACCAATTGGGGCCTTTGGGCCTCAGAAGGGCCGGTGCTTAAACAATGGAAAGGTCTTGGCAAGGGGCTAGATCGGCCAAGCTGTTTTGGAAAACAGTCTTATTTTACTCAAGAGGCAGGAAATCACATTTTTAGTCCCGACTTTTCCATTCACTAGGTGGCCTTGATCTAGGTCTTTAACCTCTTGTGGCCTTGGTTTCCTATGACTAAATGAGAATAGTATTAGTGGCTTCATATTCTGTGGTCAGACTTATATTAGATACATGTGAGAAAGCTCCATAAACTAAAAAGCACCATAATAATATCCAAGGGCTGGCTGTGATTATCTCTGCCAGGGAGGCTCTCCTGTGACATTTACCCACAGGTGCCAGGGAACGTAAACTAGGCACAAGAAGAAATAGTCTTTCAAATACTGGTCCCTTGTAACTGCAGGACTATGCTGAACTCAGCTCGCCTTGACTCCCAACCACTTACCCCTCCAGGAACTCTGAAATAGCATCAGTGCTTACCCCAGACTAGGAGTGTGTGGTGCCCATCACCTGAACAGGCGGCCTAGGAGTCAGAAAGGAAGTGTGGGTCAGTGGAAAGCTCTGGAAGCCAGAGCTACACCCAGCCTGGTCCCGGGAACAGATAGGCTGGCCAGAGAATTTAGAGGCCCCATCTTTTCCTGGTGACCCAGTTAACTGGTTTTTGCCTGAACAACACCAGTAAGAAGTATCTGGACATTGGGATGATAGGGAAAAGGGGCACATTGTTTCATTGACACTTTGGTTTATGGGCTTAGTTCATGGCTAAGCAGTCCAGTTGACCTAAGGAGAATCTGTGCCACTTGAAAATGTGTTTATCCTAATCCTGAACTGTTAATTGCCTCTTCCTCTGGCTGGAATGAATTGTCTGAGCTTCTGTCACTCTCTTCTGAGATGTTAACCCTCTGTTGGTCCAGGTCATAGCTGTTGACCTGGGCCCTGGCAGGGGGTCTAGCCTTTCATGAGCCTGGCCTCGAACTATACCTTCTTCATAGAGATGCCACCCTGACAATGCCAAGAGTAAGACCCCAGGCAATCTTAGCTCTCACTCTGAAGATATGGGTTTTAGTTCTTGCTCTGGCAGTAAGCTGACCACGTGACCTTGGGCAAGTCATAACTTTTCTGGGCTTCAGCTTGCCAATCTGTAAAATGAGGGAATTGAACTCCATCGCCCTGAGAAGTGGATCAGGAAGGCCTCTTTGACACCAGAAGGCGAGAGAGAGGTGGCACCCCATCACGTGGGCCTGGTATCGGCAAACCTCTCAAGCTAAGACCATCTGATACTAAGCCTCAGAGGAACATGGAGCATAAGCTCCGACGACTCCAGGGCTACCAAAGGACACCGTGGTGTCTCCCATGTATGTTTAAACATGGGTCCTAACTGAGTCTCACTTCCTGTTCTGTGCTCGTTGGAAAGACAGCCCGGTGACTCCACGGTCCCCACCAAGCCTGTGTTGCCAAATAGCAGGCAGTTGCTTTGTGGAAAGACCATTGTTCTCAAGTAGTCAGCTCATTGTGCCTCGTGCCAGCTGGCATCCCGTGACCAAGCCCAGCTCCAGGGCTGTAAGGGGACGCCAGCAAGAGCAGGTGTGCGTTCACTGTGCTACGCCAACCACACACCCGAGTCAATCACTCCTTGACACTCCAGAAGCACAACCCCCTTTTCCAGGAGGCAAAGAAGAGGCTTGGCTTTTTTTGTGGAAGAAGAGCGTGGCAGACTGTTGAGCACAGCCCCAGAATCTCAGAGTGAAAAGGGGGCCTTAAAAGGTCACCCATCCACCTCCCTCTTGATGCTAAAGTCTCCCTCTGTAATCCAACGGCCATCTATGATGTGTGTCCTACCAGCTTCCAGAAAGGAGAAGTGAGACCATTGACAGTTACAAATAAAGTCAGAAAAGGAGATCCCATGTCAATAAAAGGACGGGGTGAAGAGGAGCTCGTGCTGCCAGGGACCTAGGATTAGATGGTTACCGACAGTGAACGTTAAATTCAAATCTGAGCTCTTTTGGCAGCAAAGGCGAAAATGGAAATATGATTGTTACATGGGTGTCTGACAAAAGGACTCATAGCAGGAGAGACAGTCTTTTCCCTGGTACTAAATTTTAAAGCAAGCCACAGTCATTTACTGGCCAGGGAAGATGACCCTGGGGGTTGGGATTTAGAGTTTCTGTTTCCCTTTTCTTACTCTGATGCCATACGTTCCAAGAGTGTATACGACTGCTCAAGGCTTGCTCTGATTGGTTTGTTTTTCTCCATTTCGTCTCTCAAGAGCCCGTTGAGTTAAGTGTGAGCCTGAAGACCTAAGGAGCCAGGTCCCCTTTGGAAATTCTAAGGGCTTTTGAGAATCTGGGAGGAAGCCACTTGACTTGGGATATGGATGTTGGTAGACAGGGCAGGGACAGGGGCACCGCCTGCAAGGACCACCTGCCCTGAAGCCTGGGAGCCCTGGGAAGCATGGGTGGCATGCAGTGTTTCTGGCGATGCCGCCCACAGACCCACCCTGCTGGGGGTTCTGCCAGCCTCCAGTAGCTGGTATAGTGACTCCTTGTATGAGTCAACAGTTAAGCTGGGGTTTTTTTTCCTCTTAGAGTAATAAGTACATTTCTAATTAGTCAATGGCTAGATCCAGGTGGCATAACACTGGCACCTCCTAGTAAGCCTCCAGTTCCTTGGGGCGGCCTGGGGTGTTTGAGGACCATGTACTGTCCCTACCACAGTGGCACCGTACTGGGCACGGTCTGGGCGCCATTGCTAGACCCTCCACGTGTGTTCTTCGGAGGCCATATAACGTGGTGATTAAGACCACAGACTCTAGATTCAGGCTACATAGGGTTCAGATCCCAGCAGCCCCACTAACTTGGTTCTGTGTCCTGGGTTAACCCTTCTGAGCCTCAACTTGTTCATCTCTAAAAGGGGAAGAATAATAATACCTTACTGGGTAATTGAAAAGTTAAATTGATAGGTAGACAGGCAGGCAGACAGACAGATAGATACACTTAGAGATATTTCGGTAAATATTTAGAACAGCTGTCCTCGGCACAGAGTAAATGTTACATAAGCCTACAACCGTCCTCATCCTCTTCCTCAGAATGTCCAGAGGTGTAGGCATTATTATCCCCATTTTACAGCTGATCAAACTGAGGCTCAGAAGAGCTAAGTTCCTTGCTGAGGGCAACACCACGAAGTGTGATGCCAGGATTGGGATCTGGCTCTGCCTTACTCCGGACCCTGACCCCCGTTCTGAAGAGTGTGAGCGGTCACCCTCTTTGTCCCGCCTTCTGAGACGGCGGGCAGACCCTGCTCTGTACTGCGGTCCTGTAGCACGCTGCCTGCTCTGTTCCAGCACCCCGACCAGGAGCTGCTTTTCACAGGATGCGGAGAGACCAAAGCGGTCTCAGCAGCTGTGACACAGGGAAC
The DNA here is from genome assembly GCF_028023285.1 of Balaenoptera ricei. Taxonomy (NCBI): domain Eukaryota; kingdom Metazoa; phylum Chordata; class Mammalia; order Artiodactyla; family Balaenopteridae; genus Balaenoptera; species Balaenoptera ricei. The sequence continues at coordinate 14,706,697 of NC_082646.1, forward strand.
TGAGGGGCAGTGCTGGGGCCAGGCTCCTGCTGAATCTACGTTTGCCTTCCAGGCTCAGCCCTGCAAAGTATACCTCCTCTCCCTGGTGTCTCCATCCTGAGATTAAACAAAATCCCCTCTTGGCACTTGACGAATGTGGTTTGAGACTGGACCCAGCTCCCGCAGGGGCTGGGGCAGAGTTGAGATGGCTCTCTGTAGAGCAATGGCTATCAGGATCCCTGAGCTTTCTGTCACTGGGGCTCCTGGTGGAAAGCCTGAAGGCACTAAGGTATGGATTAGACTTTCCCACCAATTTTGCATCAGACAGACCTAGTTTTAAATCCTATGTTTACTGTTTACTAGCTGCGTGACTTTGGGCAAGACGCTTAACCTCCCTGAGCCTCACTTTCCTCATCTATAAAATGAAGATGATAATATATCCCTCATAGGTTTGTTTTAAGTACTGAATCATAATACCTGAAAGCCTATGCCTATAATAAAATAGAAGCTATTTATTATTATTATTATTGTTTCTATTATTAGTATGATCATTATCCTTATTATATTCTGCTGCCCCAGAATTCAAAACCCTGAAGTAGCCAGCCCTCTTCTGCCTCCACCTTAAACCTACCCCTGTCCTGAACTTGGGTATACTCAGATCCCCATGATACACAGGCCCCAGCAGGTGTGGATCCCCCCGCTGCAGATGGACCGCAATATCAGGGTATCAAGATGGCAGCTGGGACTTCAGGACTGGAGCTGGGTCCAGGGATGGTAGGAAGGCTCGCAGCCATAGCTCAGCCCTGGGCTGTGCACTTAGGGTTTGGAAAGAGGGAGTGTGCTGGCAGCTGTCACAACACCTGGACACCTGGCGTTGGGGCTGGGAGGCAAGCGTGGCAGGAGGGTTTTCTGTTTCAGGGAGGTGGTTGCGTTTAATTCTATATTTTACATCCTGGGGTAGAAATGAGGAGAAATGCTGTTCCAGGTGGCCCCACCAGGGTACCCTAAGAAAAGCACTGCTGTTCCTTCCCGCCGCTTCTCCATCAGTTCAGTGCCCTCCATGCCTCAGATAAATGTTTGTGGATGATGGGGGGGACGTGTACCTGGGCAAGAACAGGACTATTCTAGCTGTGTTCTTGATGGGTCTCTGAGGTCCCCTGCAACTTAACATTCTGCGGGAGTCGGAGCCCATAACTCAGGGATGCCGCAGCTTCCCAGGGCAGTGACATCTCGACAGTAAATCTTGTCCATTTAAATAATGCCTCTGTTCCTATTCTACTTGCAACATACCTTCCATCCCCTGATTCCTCCTGATGCTCCTCAGTGGCAGACATTAGTCTCTCCTGTCTCGTGGATGGGCCAGTGGGGCTCAGAGAAGTAAATGGCTTTACCAGTGTCACAGAGCAAACAGATGGAGTGTCCAGAACGTCAGCCCACACCTCCCAGTTCCAGTTGGATGTTCTGGTTTTTTCATTTTTTAAACCAGCTTTATTGAGATATGATTCACATACTGCGCAGTTCACTCATTGAAAATACATAATTCAGTGGGTTTTAGTACATTCACAGTTACGTATAGCCATGACTACAATTTTCGAACATTTTCATCACCTCAAAAAGAAACCCTCTACCCTGTAGATAGCACCCTTAACCCTCCCCCCCACCAAGCCCTAAGCAATAAACAATCTACTTTCTATCTCTATGGGTCTGCTATTTTAGACATTTTATGGAAATGGAATCCTGTGATATGTGGTCTTTTGTGACTGGCTTCTTTCACTTAGTATAATGCTTTCAAGATTCATCCACGTTGTAGTATGTATCAGTACTTCATTCCTTTTTATTGCTGAATAATATTCCCTTGTATGGATATACCACATATTATTTATCCATTCATCAGTTAATGGACATTTGGGCTATTTCCATCTTTTGGCTATTAAGAATAATGTTGCTATAAACATTCCTGTACAAGTCTTTGTGTGGACATATGTTTTCATTTCTCTCTGGTATCTGCCCAGGAGCGGAATTGCCGGATCAACGGCAGCTCAATGTTTAACCATTTGAGGAACTGCCAGACTGTTTCCCAAACTGGCTGCCATTTATATCCCCCCAGCAGTGTATGAAGGTTACAATTGCTCCACATCCTTGCCAACACTGATGTTCTCTTAAATCTTCACCTGGCTTACAAGCAAGCTAGAGGATCCATGGGGAGGCGAGGATGAAATGAGACAAAGCTGATTTAGGCCAAGTGGTAGACGAGTGGGTTGGGGGAGAGGGAGAAGGAATCTCTTCTAGAGAGCTCTGTGTCCAGCCATCCAGAAGGCATCCTCGTATCAGGCTTGACCAAAGACCAGAGCTGGTCTCCACGGAGATCATCTGAAGTGTTGAGGCCAGAATATTGGATTCACTTAGTGTCTGGGGAAAAATCACAAGAAAGGTGACTAGAGTTTCCTGTGTAGCTGCTGGTGCTTCCCACCACCTCCCCAGCACACACGATTATAAACATGACAATATTTTATGACTACTCCCAGTCCTTCATCTGCTAATGCAGATGCTTCTGGAGGGAAAAGCAAGGGTCTCAGGACATTTTGAAGCTGAGCATGTAGGTTCAGGCTTCCACCGGTCCCCATCTCTCCACCACCCTATCTACCGACCCTGGATGAGACCAGAGCTGTGGCTGCCTTGAGTGTGAGCATCTCACCTTTACGTGGGAGCCTAGTGCAGCTGGAGGGCCCTCAGAGGCCTCCTCACCCACCCCCTCAGTCACAGATGGGGAGGGGAGGGCTGGGAGGGCACAGGGGTGGTGGGACAGGAGCCCTGGAGAAGTGGGCAAGTGTCAGCCGCTCCATCTCCTGGTCCTCTCCCGTGTAAGGCGATCACACACAGCTGCCTTTCCTGGTGCAGGTGTAACCTCATGGCAGCCTCTAGTCACATTTCTGCAGCCCAGGTGACCTCTGATAATTTAGAGGGAGACCTGGGGACTAGAATAGGCAACACACCTGAGATTAATCCCACCGATGCTATGTCTCCAAAAAGGAGAAGACACTGCCGAGTATCTGTTTCAAAGTCTGGGGCTTCCCTGCTGCAGTCCAGCCTGGTCCAAGGGTTCGCTTTCAGCCTTGTAATCTGAGAACTCTGATGAGGAAGGCGGTGCAAAGGAGGAGTGAGAGCCGAAAGCCCAGGTCTTGCCGGTTTAGAGGAACCACTCTGAAGACAGACAGAGGCGAGCCGGGGCTGCCCTGGGCGATAAGAGATCCTGGTAACCACAACTAGCTCGTGGTATAGGCAGTGGCGTCCCTGATGTCTCTCCGGGCTACAGGAGGGAATGAGAACATCTGCCTTGAAGGGATGCTGTGACTCTAAAACCAGATAATGTTAAGAAAGTACTTTGAAATTCTGAGGGACAACAACATTTTGAGGGTCTAATTATTCTTACTTTGCTCAGATGCAACGCAGGGCTCAGACAGCTGAGCGGAGCATCCGTGAGTGTTGGAGCCAGGAAAACGGGGGCCACGGGACAGAAGTGCTGCCGCTGCAGCCCCTGCCAGGGTCTTATCCATTTCTCTTCCTTGTCCCCTCCCCAGGCCGAGACCAGGGCCATGGGACGCTGGTCCCGCAGCTGTGGACAGAGGCAGCTGTGATAGGCTGTAAGGGCAAAGCACTCTGGGCTGAGGCTTCGGTCAAAATGTGGCCTGAGTCTGCACCCTGGGCTTCTGGGAAATGGCCCACAAACCAGGCCATTTCTATTTGCACACAGTCACGGGGCTGACCTCCAGGGTCCCTCACCCTCACCCACCCACCGGAGCCACTCCTGCTCTCTCCCTGGAGGTCCCTGGGGAATCCTCACTGCCTGTACTTTCCTGGGGCCAGTCTGGGCTGTTGTGGAGAAGCCACTGTGACCCCGCACTGCAGGTTCCCTTTGGGCTCGGACCCGTGACCACAGCCATGGTGGGAAGCTGGGCGATTAGCTGCCTCGTCCTGAGCAGCCCTGGGCCAGTCCCAGTCCCAATAATCTTGATAATCCTAGCAGGCTGCCCACCTGGAACCCCAAACCTCACCTGCCACCACACACACACACCCCTTAAACAGGATGATTGAGACCAGCTCCTAGGACAGCCCCCGATCCACTGCTCAGAGCCATGACATTCCTTTAGATGTGTGTTCAGACCGTCACAGGCTGCAGCAGCCCGTTTGCGTGAGGCTGCGTGTGATCTTTTCTGGCTTTCTACCTAATTGTCCTGAAAAAGCTGGAGGGGAGGGTTTCTAAAGAGCTACAGCTGCTTCTCTTCAGGGCATTCATTCATTCATTCAAGTAACATTTATTGAACATCCTCTGAATTCCACAATTAGGCCTTGCGAGCCTGCAATAAGACACAGGTCCCGTCCTCTTGACATCTGTAAATGCAAAAGCCATCTACACAAGGCCAATCCACACTTACAGGTTCTCTAGTCCGGGGACTCCCCAGACTGGCTGTGGCTCAGAATCACCTGGGAAATGTTCTCAAACAGATTCCTGGGTCCCACCCTGCAGATCCAGACTCAGAAGGCCCGGGGTGGGACCTGGAAATCTGGGCTTTCTGAAAGTCCCCAGATGATGCCACGGGGAGCCATGTCCGGGGACCCCTGATGGAGTCCATGCTCTGATTTCACAAATGAGGAAACTGAGACCCAGAGAGGATTGATTAACTCGCCCAGTCAGTGGCATGGACCCCTATTCAGCGCCCTTTCCAGGATGTCTTGCCAGCCAAAGGAGGGACTGGATGAGCCAAGCAGGTGGCTCTGGCGAGGGACCATCTAAAAGGCTTCCCGAGAGGCAGAGCTTGGGAGGGCTGTGTTTCAGAGGGAGGAAGGAGGGAGGACTTTGTAGGCTCGGGGGGGCATGGAGGGGGCAAAAGTCTCAAAGTGAGAATTCCCTGGGCCTTCGGGGTGGGACGGGGGCGTAAGAACTAAGAGATAGGTCCAGAAAAGTAGACTGGGGCAAATTTGAGACCAAGGAACTCATACGTTATTCAGGAGGCATTGGGAGGGTTTTTTGGCCAGTGGTATTTTTAAGACAATTACTATCACAATAAAGAGAACAATTGGTTCAAGGCGGGCCAGCCCAGAGCAGGGAGATGAGTGAGGAGGGAGCCCCAGCGTGCCCCGGGTGCGCGTGGCAGCTGCAGTGGGCCCGGAGACCGCAAGTGATGGTGGGTCAAAGATGTGATGGTTTGGGAATTCCCTGGCGGTCCAGTGGTTAGGACTCCGCACGCTCACTGCTGAGGGCCCAGGTTCGCTCCCTGCTCGGGGAGCTAAGACTAAGGTCCCACAAACCGCGTCATGGCGCAGCCAAAAAATATATATATGTATATATATGATGGTTTGAACCTTTGTGTCTGGAAGTATGACTGGTGTAGATGGGAGACCTATCCGGCGGGGGAGATGGATTTTAAGGGAAAGACGTCTCCTTTGGGTGTTCAGCTGAGATGATGTATGTAAACCATGAGCCACCATTCCTGGCTAGAGCAAACGCTCAAGAATTTGTTGTTGTTTGTTGTTCTACCACCAGCTCAAGTCTGAGCCTGTGGGAATCTCACATCCCCCACCTTGGTTGATCTTCTCCTGGTGCAGACACACCTTCCCAGGAACCATCAAACCTTTGACTTTGCAAAGATTTTACCCCATGTCTCTGGAGGCCGCTGCCTCGGACTCTGGGCCCCCCAGGGTTGCCGGAGGCTGGAAGGGGCAGGAGAGCAGGGGGCGAGACACTCATTGAGTGGCTACCAAGAGAGAGTCTGCACCAGGCCTCTGCTGTGTGTTATTTCTCTCTCACTTCACACAATCACCAGCTAGGGGTCACCACTGTCCCCATCCTGCAGAGAAGGTGAGTCACACATGGGTCACTCCATGACCTGGGATTAAGGGGCAGAGCCAGCCACAAACCCCATGTCTGCTGACCCCAAAGCCCGTGCCACTTCCCTCACTAGGGCCACGGCTCCCCGCAGAGTCCTTTCCTCTCTTCCTTGCTCACATCTGCTTTCTTCTGACGCATGAGGAATTGAACTCAACTTCTGAGTGACCGGTGGCCGGCCGAGGTGAACTGCACGGAAGCCTGTCCCGCTCTGCTCTCAGTCGTTTTCAGAAAGGGCTCTGGTGCTCGGGCAATGGCTGCCAACTCAGCCTCGAGCCTGCGCCTCTGGGGAAGCCCAGAAGCACCCCTCACGCCGCCACCCCTAACCTTCCCCTTGGTTTCCAGAGTGGAACTAATTCACCCCAGGGACACACAGCTGGGCAGAAAAACCAGTCCTCCTGCTTTCCAGGTCACTGCGGCTCCCGCTGCAGAGGGCGAGAGCGTGAAGCTGGGCACAGATGGTGCTGGCGGGGAGAACGGGGTGCAGGGGATTGGGGATGGGGTGTGGGCTGGGCAGTGCCTCCATGCAGGACTGGGTGGCATGACCACCCAGTGGGCTGCTTCTGGGCCCCAGCATCTGTCAGGGCACCTCTCTGAGCCTCTGGGTGGACCGCTGGACCGGAAGCCCCAACAGGGAGGCCACTCAGGCACAGGGTCACCCGAGCTGCCGTGGGGGAGGGGAGGACATCTGAGCGGGGTCAAGAAAGGCTCCCTGGGGACAAGTCTCCCTTGCTCCCCTCTTTCTCTCCCGGGACTCCCTCAGCCTCTCCGGCTCCATCCTCCTCCACTTCCTCTGCTCTGCTTTGCTCTCTCAGGCTCCTGCCTTGTCTTTGCTTTCTACTAGCCAGAGGGCTCTCCTCTCCCCATCTCCCTTCCCTTTTTCCAATTGTCCTTCCTCTCCCTCCTCCTCTCCCCACTCCCTTTCTTTCTCCCCTTCTCTCTTTGTTTTTACCTAAGCATCTGCCTCTTTCCCAGGCATGGGCACCATGCTTGTGCCCTAATGCCATAAAAACCTGAGGCGGCACCAGTTTGCTTGCTCCCATCTTCTTTATGTCCCTCTACCTCCTGGCTCACACCTTGGTCTGGGGAGCAGATCCCTGCTCAGACCGCCTCGACACTGCCCACCCGCCTCGTTAGCCTGAGTCTGTTCAAGAGTTTGCTAAGCCCCTACTAGCCCTTTCCTGGGAAAGCAGGGTGAGGGCAAAGGGACAGGAAGTGCTCAGTGCCCCGTCATTCCCATCGCGGTGCCTTTGCTGACGCCACTTGGGCTCTGCATCAGATGACCTCGTCTCCATCTCCAGCTGAGCAGGCTCAGGAGGAGGCATAGGCATGGGATATGGTGTAAAAAGTACTAGGAAAGGAAGCTGTGAATTGTAAGCCCACCTGTGACATTAGTGAGCTTTGTGACCTTGGGCAAGTCACATTGCCTCTCTGGACTTTGTTTTGCTTTCTAACGTGAGGGAATTGGACAAGATAACTTCTAGGGACCTGCCTAACCACAAAATGCTAGGCAGTGGCTGCTTTGCTGAGGTGAAATGCCTCTCACTCTGTCTCGTATCTGAAATCTGACCATGTGGGATTCATTCCTTTGGCTATTGAGTGTTTTGCTTCTCTAGGAGAGACCCTTAAAGGCGAGTATTCTTTGACCAGTGGTGTGCTGGCAAATGGTGAATAACCAGCTCTCAGGGAGAGGGGAAGCCCCGATGTGTAGTGTTTGCAGATGATTTTCATGACTTAGATACCCCTTTGGAGGCCAACTGCAAGCTATCGGTATGATATCACTGAACGAGGAGTTGGGAGGAGAGGCGCAATGGGCTCTCTGAGCTGGCATGAGCGGCTCCAGCACACTCAGTTAATGACTTGTGGCCACTAGCGGGGAGCACAGCCTGCAAGAAGGGGGCAGAGGCATGGAGTGGGGGGGTGGGAGGGCTGGGGGGTGGGGGTGAGGGAAGGGATGGGAGTCTAGGCAGAACAGGAGACCCGGCAGAACTCACCCAAGGTTGAACTTCCTACCCTTGTCTCCTTCCTCTCAAGCTCCTCCTTCCTCAGCAAACATGCTGGGGGCGGGGCCGGGGGGGGGGTTCCATCTTGAAAGCTTGAAAGAAAGCATTTCCCTCAGATTCTGCCTCTCCCCTCTCCGGAGTCTGGGGAATCTGCAGAAACTTCCCTCCCCTCCAGTCATGCCAGACCACAGCCCCAGAGACTGTCTCTCCAACAAAAAAATCAGGACCCCCTGCTCTGACAGAGGGTTTTCCCCACCCCTGGTTTTGAATGTATTTAAATGAAGTCTTCCAGGGTCTTAAAAATTAAATCCTGGTTATACATTTAATGGAATGCCTTTATTAAAAAGAATAAAAATTATTTTACATTTGAATAGAACTATAAAAATTCAGCTAACCATATAGCAGCTAATACCATATTTGAAAATAGAAATCGCTCAAGTTATTAGGATTTGTTAATACTGGGTAGTGGGTACATAGATATTAGCTATATAATTCTTGATGCTCTTCTGTACATTAGAGATATTTCATAATAAGAAAGAATATGAAATGACTCAAGAAATCAAGAAGCTTGGCTCTCTGAATTTCAGTGCCAGTCCTCCCAGGAATTTCTCTCCCCATCCCTTCAAATCACATGGGTGGGGAAAAAAGTTGCCTCAGTTGTCCTGGGTCCTCAGATAAAGGGGCACGGAGGGGACAATGGGTCCCCGTAGGTGGGTAGGTTGGGCCCTACTGGGTAGGTAGGTGGGGAACCCCAAGCGAACCCCTTCTCTCTCTGGGACCCATTGTCCTCATCATCAAGTGGGGAAGGAGTTTCCAGGGCATCTGAGGTCCCTTCAGGTCCTTTGGGGCTGCAGCCACTGTCTCCAAACCTCCTTGCCTGGGCCAGATGAGCCCTGCAGGCTTCTGTGGAAAGTGTTTCCACACTCCAATGTGAACCACCGGCTGGAGGGATCCCTCAAGCCACATCCCTGTCTGTCCGAGCTGGGACGGCCCACGTGGGGGGGATGCTGATTCCCACACCTAAGGCTCCCAGGCCCCGTCTGTGACTCTGCGGTGGCCCTGCGGGGTCTGGGACAGAGTGGGAGTATATTTGCTCTGCACTGCGCCATTTGAGGTGGAGTCCAGTGCATGGGAGGTGGGTGTTTTGCTGTGTGGGCTCCGCCCTTGACCGGCCAGCCCCGGCTGAGTTTCCTTGACCACCCCACTGCGGTCCCCAGTGTCAAGTGCCTTAGAGCTTGCGGTGCCCCTTCAGCTCTGCCTGCTGCAGAGAAACACTTGTAAAGGGGGTCCCCGACCCGGAGGTTGAGATAGATGCAGGCTGCACGGCTGAGAGAGCTCCCAGCCTCCCCCTCGGCTTCTCCATGACAGCTACAAATAGGCTCTTGAACGTATTTAATAAACCCGGGGAAGGAGTTGTGGCCGCCTCGCCTCTGCTGGGGAAAGTGATGGATGTCTTCAGTGGGGAGAGGAAAGAAAACTTTCTAAATGGGCTCAATTTAGGGAGGGAAAGCGGTCTGGAGGGAGTTTTTTGGATGCCAGCACATACGCGTCAACGTGCAAGGGAGGAGAAGCATCTTTGTGGCCCCGGCCGGAGCTGGAAACTCCCAGGAGCCTTAGGCTACGCCGCCCGTGCTCACCTCAGTGCCCAGGACAAGTGAGCAGTGCCTGGAGAAGCAGGCAGGCCCTGGAAAGCTCTTCTCCACTCCGGCCTTTAAAGTGAGGGTCGGAGTGGATTTTTGGTGACTGGAACCTTGGGATTCTAAAATCACCCTTTTATTTCCCAAGAGGAGGCTTTGCATCTTGTACCGGGAACCTTGCAAGATGTGGGAGATGTGGCTGCCAAGTGTGTTTCTCTCGGAAGAGAAGAAGCGTGCAAGGCGAGGGGTCAGATAGAACTGGGTGACCGTGAGCATAGCACATGACCGTGGGTCCTCAACAAGGCCCAGCTTCGCAGGCTTCCTTGAAGAGCTGTGACCCACAGAGAAGGAGAGCTCTTTGGGTAGGAACTGGGGGAACCAGACAGGTGTCTGACCAGCCTCTACCCCGATATTAGTTTCATAGCCCAAGGGATCCTCTCCACGCCCCCTACCTAGACAGGCGTGTACATTACATTTCACTCTGCCACCTGCCCACCTTCTGCCTGTGGATGGGTCTTGCTACTTTTTGGTTTTGTTTTTGTTTTGTTTTTTTTAAAGGAATTCCTTTATTTTTATTATTTATTTATTCCTTTATTTTTGGTTGTGTTGGGTCTTCGTTTCTGTGCCAGGGCTTTCTCTAGTTGCGGCGAGTGGGGGCCACTCTTCATCGCGGTGCACGGGCCTCTCACTATCGCGGCCTCTCTTGTTGCGGAACACAGGCTCCAGACGCGCAGGCTCAGTAGTTGTGGCTCACGGGCCCAGTTGCTCCGCGGCATGTGGGATCTTCCCAGACCAGGACTCGAACCCGTGTCCCCTGCATTGGCAGGCAGACTCTCAACCACTGCGCCACCAGGGAAGCCCTTGTTTTTGTTTTTAATTGAAGTGTCAGTTGATTTACAATGTGGTACCAATCTCTGCGGTACAGCAAAGTGACTCAGTTATACACATATAGACGTTCTTTGGGTCTTACTACTTTTCAAACCACTTTCCTCACCTGTGGAACGCAAATAACGCCTGTCCAGCTTACCCCGTGGGGCGAGGGAGAGGATCACAGGAGCCGAGGTACATGGGGGCTCTAAGCCTGCTGCAGGGTGATCGACGTGAGTGTTGGCAGGCTCTATGGGATGACTACCCAAGCATCGTTTCTATGGAGTGGAGGCGCCACTGGTGCCCTCCCCTGCAGAAAGCAGCATCTGAGTCAGTACTGAGGCTTAGGCTGGGCCACCCAACTCGCCTGTAACTGGACAGGCCTAGACTGGGTAGGATAAGTATTTTACAAATGATTCAGCAGCTCTTCTTGGGTGAATGAAAGGCTGCAGAGAAGAATCCTTCGCCCTCTGGAAAACTAAAATAAAAGGAAAACTTGCAGAATTCTTTAAGGGATCAGCCTTGAATTTTCCTCCCCAACACCAGCCTCAAAGAGTAGGGCTGTGGACCAAAAGACGTAGGAATATTGACTGGGGGGGATGGGATGCACTCCCGCATCACATACACGCAGGAGCTCACAGTCAGATAGACAGGCAGTCACTTTGGTTTTCTTCAATTATCCATCATGGTCTGGCATCCATGAAATGGATTTCAACCCTTTCAGAAACTGTATTTTCAGCTTGTCCCACCTCTTGGGGTCAGATGTTCCCAAAGTGTTTACAAGCTTCCGTATGAAGTCACACTTTCTCTCTCAATCTTAAACTAGCCCCGTAAAAGCTTCAAAGGGAACTATATGGAAACAAGCAGATATAAAGAGAACACAAGGTGGATAAATTCAGACTCAGAACTAGGTAACAAGTACACCAGAGGCGAACTCTGAAATCCCTGCAGGTTGAGGGTTAAAGGTTTTAGCGGAGAGCTTAGTACGGGCGAACCAAAGGAGTTTTGTGTTTCTGGAGAGGAAGTTTGGGGAAACCGTCCTGCCTTCTCCTCCTCTTGCTCCTCGAGGGCACTCCAGAGGAGGCAACACTTCCCAAGCTGCTTGAACACGGGACGGCTTTGGCAACCTGGGCCAGGAAGGGTGTTCTAGACAGAGGGTCGGAGATGGAAGGAGGAGGGTGGAATCCAAGAGCAGAATGGGCATCGTCAAGGGGTGTTTCTCAGCCCCTCCACTCTGAGGTCCTGGTCCTCCTCTTAGCAGCAGCAAGACCTGGGATCATGGCAATCCACTGGCCCATGAAGGAAGTGGGACCCGCAGAACCCACTCTGGGCCGCCGCAGCCACGGCCCCCAGGGGCTCCTTGCCATCCACAGGGACACAACCCTCCTGTGTCTCAGAGCTGCTCCTGTCCTAACCACTACCTGGCGCCATGGTTCTCCCGCTCTCCCAGCAGCTGTCTATGTGGCTTTGCCGACCTGGGGTCCCACCAAGGATCTTGGCAGTGGGGCCAGATTGTTCCCATTCTTGTTCCCTAGACTGTGCCCAGGTGGCCTATGGGGGCAAGGCTTGTGCACAGACCTGGACGGAAGCGCAGATTCTTGCAGGTAGGACCAGAGCTCAGGGAAGACAAAAGGAGGAAGGGAGCTCAGAGCTGGACAGATGGAGATAATAATACTACTCACCTGCTAGGGGTGCTGTGCGGTTAAAGAGAGAATGCGCTTACCGGACTTAGCACAGTGGCTAGCTTGTAGTAAGTGCTTAGTAAAAGGCTGCCAGTGGCTTCGAGCCCTAGAGGCGTCACCTGGCCTCGGTCATGTGAGCTCAGCTACTTCCTGTTTTCTGCTACTCAGGGCTGTAAGATGTGGGCTTCCTCCTAAGGGGAAGGAAATTCAGTCTCCGGGGAACACAGAAAAGGAGAAATACAAAACTGAAAATAATATAGTGAGGGCCTCGTATGTGCCAGGGCAAAATCCGAGATGCTTTTAGTATATCCTTTTCTCCCACATGTATTATTTTTACCTTTTTTGGTATTATAATTATGAAAACAATTTCAAATAGACAAAAAAGGTGAGAGGCTGCCCAATGAACGCCCTTATGCCCATCACCCAGTTTTAACAGTTACCAAGATTTTGCCGCACTAACTTCATCTTCTACGTTCTTGCTCATTTTATTTTCACTTTTGCTGAGTTATTTTAAAGCAAACCCCAGACATTCTATCATTTCACCCCTAAATATGTCAGCAGTCATTTATACAAAATAGGGACATTTTCTAACCTGACCCTAAGGCCCTTATCACACCTAACAACAATGATGATACCCAATCCAGATTTGAATTCCCCCAACTTTAAATACATTGCTTTCGGGAATTCCCTGGGGTCCAGTGGTTAGGACTCGGCGCTTTCACTGCCAAGGACACGGGTTCGATCCCTGGCCAGGGAACTCAGATCCCGCAAGCCACTTGCGGCACGGCCAAAGGCTAAAACAAATAAATAAACACATTGCTGTTTATCCTTATCACCTCTTTGTTAAGTCAGGTGCTAACTCCCATTGAACCATACAAGTCGGAGAGGTTAAGTAGGGTGCCAGGGCCCCAGCCACCAGCAATTGGCCAAGCCCTGCTAGGGGGGCCATGCCAGCGTACTGGACCTGGGTCGCTCTGGCTGGCAGCACGGACCCTACCTGATAGCTGTTTTAAGGCCCAGAGTCTGCTTAGCGAACAGCACTGTGGTGCCCAGAGCACCCTGAGACTCAGATGCAACAGGATCCCAAGTCATGGTTTCTGCCCTTTCGGAGCTTATGATCCAGTGGGCTTGGGGGTGGGGGTTGCAAACCAGAAGCAGCTCAAGCGCAATGACAAGGGCTAAGTGGGAGGTGGAAAGGAACACAGTAGGAGTTCAGAGGAGGCACTGGTGGAGTGGGGAAAGCTGCTGGGGAGAGAGCAGCAGGCAGGTGTGGCAGGAGAGCACGGGCTTGGTGGCCAAAGACATGGCTGGGAATCCTAGCTCTACCACTTCACCAGCTCTGCGACGTTAGGCTCCCGAGCCTCAGTCTACCTCGTTGGTAAAATGGACTCAATAATACCTCTTCCCAGCACATGAAGGGCTGAGCTGTGAATGATAAGCAGTAATTGCTCGTTTCCTTCTCCTGTAGTTCCATGGGAGTGGCAGGCCCTGCAGTGAGGCATAGGGCCGGTTGCAGGGCAAGGTCACACTGCGTCCTAGGGCAGGAATTAGCACTTGGTGACACTGCTGCCATTGCCCCCAGCCTCAGCCTCTTCCCTCTCTCCGCGTCTCCCCCTTCTGAGGACCCTCCCATCTGGGAGTTTAAGGAGGTTCTGCTCTGTCACTCTGGAGCTAATGCTGACCGGATCCCCTCCGTCCCTTCCTAGACAATTAAAAAGCCTCCACATCAGTCCCCATGGGCCGGGTCACATGGGATGGCTGCTACAGTCACAGGCAGCTGTGTGCAGAGGCAGAGAGGGTGTCGGCGGGGGGGGGGCTGGGTGTATGCGTGCGTGAGACACCAGGGAGGTCATTATATCCTCATCTTGGATGTAGACAACTAACCATAAGAGGCATTCTCGCACTAATGTGCTCGCAAAGAATGCTGAAATTAGTCTTGAAAGATAAAGAGCCAAGACTGGGGTTGCCTCCTCCCCAGCAGCCCTGCAGCCTTTGGAGTGATCAGCCCCCATTGTTAGGGGTGGGCATTTAGCCATCTGTGTCACAAATGATCTCTATCTGGGACCCTTGGGTCAACGAGCTCCCAGTCCTGGCAACCGATCAAACCCGAATTACTTGGCAGGATGGCAGGGGAACTGAGACGTGGCCTCTCCCCGACTGGAAACACGCAATCTCGTCTTGCCAGTTGGAGTGGTTCTAACCTGATTAGCTGCAGAACGTAATGTGTGTATTCCCCTCTCTCCATGAAGAAAAGTAGGGGTAGAATAAATAAGCTTTGGATAAGAGTATAGCTATGCGCCTCGGTTTTGTATTCTTTTGGTTGAAGCCAGAGCACATCTTCCTTCATGCACACACGTGTGCACGCACACACACACACGCACAGCAGGAAGCAAATCTCATCTCCGTTCTCTTACATGACACATCTCAGTGAGTGCAGCTCTGGCCCCGCACTGTGCTGGGGGAAATTGAGGATGGAGAAGAAACTGAAACAGACACAAAGGAGGAAGCAGGAGCGTGCCTGGTCTGTTTGCAGAGGCCAGAGGCGGGTTGCGGGTAGATGTGGGCAAGAGGTGCGTGGGAGAGAAAATGGGGGTTTGAGGGTTGGGACCATGGTGTGAGGATGAGAAGTGATCAGATTCAAGACGTATTTTGTTTCTTTTTTTTTAATTAGGGTATAGTTGCTTTATCAAGATGTATTTTGAAGATAGAATGAGGAAGATTTTCTGATGGGTTAGATGGGCCAAGGATGATGCCCAAGTTTTTTTGGCTTGAGCAGCTGGAAAGCATATGACTGGAGCAGAACCCAGAAGCTGGTTTTGAGTCCTGACCAGGGCACTTGCCCTGTAGGATTTAGAGCAAGTCATTCAAATAAACTCAAGCCCGTCTGTAAAGTGAGAGCAGCAATGCCTCCCCTACTTCCTTCCCACGATTTTCCTAAGGACTAAACAAGATCTTGGATGTCAGGATTCTCTGCCAACATGGTGTTAGGATGACAGTGCCAGCAAGTTGCTCAGCAGTTGAATGGGCCGCCTGGGCAGGGAAGGAGCTCTTTGTCCATCAGTGGGCGGTGATACGGGCTTTACACGTGTGTGGGATGGGGAGTGAGGAAGAAATTAGGAAAGAGAGAGCCACTGCCACAGCCCAAGCACTGGGAACTGAGCCGTGGTTATGCTGCACATTTGAGAACAGTGACTGCGGCTGCCACTTCTGAGGCTTCCCGAGCAGCCCCATGTGCTGGAGTACCATCCCCCGCCCCTCCCACCCAACTCAGAGCACCCGCCTCCTCTGCTCACCTCCCCGCGAGAGAACATTCCTGGGTAGCTGAAAAGCCCCTTCTAGGGTGACAAGACAGAAACGGAAAGGCCAGGTGTCAAAGGGAAGACGGGCAGCAGAGCCCCCCAGAAAGAGGGCAGGAGGCACGTGGGGCAGCGGAAAGGGCAGGGTGGAGGCTGCGGTTTCTGGGGCTCTGCAGCCGCGGCCAGTCCTCCCACACTGGACAGCAGCTGCACCCAGCCAGCAGCTCCTGAGCCGTCTCTGCTTCCCCTGGCAGGCCTGCAGCAGAATCGGGGGGTGGGGGAGCAAGCGTGCGGGTCTACACCCCCCTTCCCGCCCCACTTTGGATTCCTTCACCATCCGTCCCCCTTCCAGAGCCTTCCTCCAAACCCCTCAGCCGCAAGAGCAGGGTAAGAAAGACTTTTAGACCTGTTTTCATCCAACCCCCCCAGCCAACGTAGGCAGCCCTTCTCCCGGCTCATCCTGTTCTGTGGGGATACATGTGATGTCAGGGGTCTCACCACTTTGCAAGCAGCCTAGTTAATTGCCTCAGGGCTCTGATTGTTGAAACATGCCAGCCACACCCGCTGGGACGCCTGTACTTTAAAGGACAGATAATAACACGAGTCAAGGACGTGGAGAAATCAGAACCCTCACACACGGCTGGTGGGAATATAAAATGGTGCAGCCACTTTGGAAAACAGTCTGACCTTTCCTCAAATGGTTAAACATGGAAGTACCATACGCCCAGCGAGTCTGCTCCTAGGTATCTACCAAGAGAAATGAAAACAAACATCCAGACAAAAAGTTGTACACAAATGTTCAGAGCAGCATTGTTCGTAATCGCGGAAAGACGGGAACAACCCAGATGTCCGTTAACAAATCAAAGGAATGATAAGTAAGGTGGAATAGCCATGCAAATGGGTTATTATTTGGCTGTAAAAAGCAATGAGCTATGGATTCATGCTATAACATAGACGAACCTTGCAAACATTATGCTAAGCCAGTCAAAACAGACCACATATTATATGATTTCATTTATATAAAATATCCAGAACAGGCAAATCTATAGAAATAGAAAGTAGATTAGCGCTGGGGGACAGAGAGTTTTACCCAGGACTAAGGGGTTTCCCCAGGATGTGGGACTTTCAGTGCTAAAGCTGGGATAGTCCGGGGCAAACTGGATGGTAAGTCATTCCACGCAGAACCAAATCTGCCTTCCCAAAATGTGCACTGATTGAGTTGAGGTCTCCCCCTGGAGTCACCCAGAATACATCCAGTCCCTACCTTGCCCCATGACAGCTCGGCTGGAAGAGAGCCCTAGGAAGAGACCCAAACCACCTCTGCTGGGCTAATATCCTCTGCCCCTTGGCCATGTCTCAGTTGGGGTCCCCTCACCATTTGGGGTGGTCTCTGCAGAATGGGCTGTGCCATGTAGGTGGTTGTTTAACAGAGGGGGCTGGAGCAGTACCCACCACCCCAGCTGGTTTACACGTGCAGGGGAGCAGAGCCAACATCCTTTCTGTCTGGAGACTATTTCTGTATTAATGCAACCACCTTGCATTGCCTTTTGGGTTCGGGGGGAGCCATATCTTAATGTGTGGTCCTGGTAAGATCCCTAAGTGGTTTACGTGTGAAATTGTCACTTCCGTTGCCACTTTTCCCTACTCATGTTTATCTGCTTGTATCTCATTTTCTCCCATTTCTCTCATGTATCTATTTTTTGAGCATCTATTATGTACAGTGACATGGGGGACATCACAGTACCCAAGGCCTGGTCCCTGCTCTTATGGAGCTCACAGCTTCAAAGGAGATTTCCAGACCCTTACACAGACATTTCAGATGCTCTGAGAGAAACTCTGGAACTGCAGTGACCCAGAAACCTAGGTGCACAGGCGGCAGGCCTCCACCCGAGACAGGGAAGGCTCCTCCGAGGAAGCGACTTCCAAATCCAGAGTTGATGGATGAGCAGGAATTACCCAGGCAAAGTGCTAGGGATATGGGAGTGGAAAGTGGGTTCCCAGTCACGTGCAAAGGCCACGAAGCAAGAGAAAGTGTGACCTGCCCGCTGTGACGGTTAATTGGAGAGACCAGCATGGACTGACGTGCCCATGAAGCAGGGTGTGTTTTATCAGGATCTCCTGGAAGTGGTTCCTCTGTATTGTCTACAAATAAAATAATAATAGGTAATGATAATAGCTCCGATTTATTTACTAACTACTACTTAAGCACTGTACCAATTTCTTATCACATATAAGTTCTAATCGTTTCAACAACCCTACAACGTTGATGTAAAATTCACATTTTACAAATTAGGAAACTGAAACTCAGAAAAAAATCAAGGAATTGCAGAAGTAGGAAGTGGGGACCGTGGGTTTTAAGCCCAGGACTACCCCATTCTAAAGCAGGTTTCTTGCCAGCAGTGCTTTGAGTAGGAAACTTTGGGGGTTTCAACATGTTTTGGGGAGATATGGCTTCCCACTCTCTCTCTCAGGGAGTGAGGGAAGCATGGAATTCCCATTGTGGCCCACCCAGGATGGAGCCCATTTCCTTGGCTGGGAGGGGAGGGGCAGGTGTAGAGATAATTTCTGAGGAAAATACGTCTGGTTAGCATGTTCCTACATGCTGAGTTACTGGGTCTCAGGTGCTGGTTTTTGCTAATCCCAATACATTGGGAATTGTTTAACAGGATTTTTCCTTTTAATTAAAATATGGTAATGAAACTTACTGCTTCACTCTTAAAAAGGAATGTCTATTCCCCAGATGTCTGGCCAGGAGAAATATGGGTATAATTTTATTCACTGTAGCCATAGTGCCGATGAAGGGCTCAGCTTTTCCTCAGACACGGTGCCTCAACATCAGCACATTAACCCTTTCTGACCCCGCTCACCTGCCAGGACAAGGTCCCTGGCTTCGGGAAGCAGGGCGGCTGGTCTGCGCACTGGTTGTGATTTGGACGTGGTCAGAAGAGAAATTACCAAAACCCCTGCGTCGGAATACAGTTTGGTTGGGCCACTCTTTGGAAAGGGTAGGGATGAAAGGAAGGGAGGAGGGGGAGCCCAGAGAATGAGGTCAACCCTTGGACAAGTCGTTTAAATGACCTGGGCCTCCACTACCTCCCCTGTTCCCCAGCAGTAGGTTTCCATGATTTTAACCCAGTTTTGGCTAAAGCGACATTTCCCAGCCAGCATCATGACTGCTACATCATCGCCTCCTCTTCTGCATGTCGTAAAGGATGGATTCTTCTTTTTCCCATTTCTTCTCTTTTCTCACGTACTCTGCTCTGCTTTTCTCCTCCCCCACCTCGATCCAACTCCTTTGCTCCTTCTCTCCTTCCCTTCTTCTTCTTGACCCCTCTGTCATCCCTTTTCCTCTTTTCCTTCCCTTCTCCCCTCTCCCAGACACAAATGATTCCGAGGCTCATCCACGTTCCTTCCTCTGAGCCCTGGGGGCACCCTGGCAAAGGGAAATTGACAGATGAGTCACAGAATTTTTTTAAAAAGCTGTTGGGAAGTTCTGCATTTAAAGCCATAAAACCCAACCACTGGCACCACTTCCCTCGTATACCCGTGATTCTGGGGCTGTAGGAAACAACCCACAGCTTACTGAATTCCTGACCAGCCAGGGATGAAATGGTGAAACCGAATTTGCCCGGAAAGAATGGGCAGACAGAGCTGGGCTCGCTCTCCCCATCCCCGCACCCTTCCTCCCCCTCTCCTCCTCCCCTTCCTGTGCACCAAACCGAATGTGATTGTTTGCTGCTGCAGAACATCACAGAGCAGAAGAATTGCTTAAGAAGAAAATATTGGGGTTATGCATCTGAGAGCAGCCTGAGCTTCAAGTAACCTCAGGGACTGCACATCCATCTTTAATCAGCCCCCATAAGGTGATGTGCTCACTGTTGAACAGCCTGTTGGGGGCTTGGTGGGTGGCAGGCATGGCCGTGCCAGCCAAGGGAGGAGAGGGTTTATGGCTTGGGCGCACTACTCCCTGTGCCTAGCCACAGCGCAGACAAAATCCCATTTCAAGGCCCATTTATAGCCAGAGGCCTTGGCTCTTGAGAGGCGTCCTGCTTCAGCTCCCTCTGGCACCAAGAAAGGAGAGCCCAGCTCCTGTGACTAGCCAGGCTCAGGATCCACCAAACTCTAATCTGTGACAAAGATCAGCCTTGAAGGGCAGGTGCGGCCACCCTGCAGGGGGCCCAGATGTTGGTGGGAGTGGAGGGCATGGGAGGGGCTGGCGAGAGGGAAGAGGATTTGCAAGTGGATGTGGCCTCGGGGCCCAGCTGATCGGCTCCTGCCACCAGAGCATTAAGGAGAAATCACTAATGCAAATTCCAGGCAGCACAGACCCCAGGCTGCCTCCGAGGCCCTGAGCAACTTAGATGAAACCCGCAGGCCCGCAGCATCTTGCATTGTTGTTACCTTTTCCTGACCTTCTAAAGCCTCATATAGGAGCTGCAAGGGGCCTTAAAGATGGCCTGTTCTACCAAGCCAGGCAGAAGGGGAGTGCCGCTGCAGTTTGATGCCACAGTATGGAAGCGGAGGCTGGGAAGGATGTAGTGACACACCAGTGTCACACAGTCAGTGACAGTCTGGCCCGGAACCGGTCTGCCTGATTCCCGCTGGCTCTCTTTCTGCTCAGTATGGGACAGCCTTTGAGACATCCAAGCCCACATGAAACACAACCCCATCCCTGTTCCCCCATGCCTCCAGGAAGCCTTCTAAGAGAGCAGAATCATCTCTTTTTCTGTCACTTGCTGCTCTGCTATAGCCCCTATCCCAATCTGCCCCACATCAGGGTATGTAGCTGCCTTCCTTGCTGGACTGGGATTTCCCCAAGGCAAGGGTCAGACTTTATTCATCTTTGCATCCCTCACAATCCCCAGCAAAATGCACGGCACGTGGTAGACTGTTAATATACATTTGGTGAACTTGAATTTGAACCTGTCCCATTGTTTCCCCGCCTTGCTCATGGTACCACTCAGAGCGCAGGGTCATGGCCAATGCCAACCCATGCCAAAGCATCTGGCCCTTCCTCCTACCACAGAGCCCCACTTAGCAAGCGTGACAGTCTGGAGGACAAGAAAGGTCAATACCATTAATCAGCCAGGTGGCTCTGTACCTTCTCCTCGCCCTCCAGGAGGACTGGCTTCCGTTTGCCGTGTTGAATTTTGAAGAGACAAGTGTCTCCCCCCACCCTTCAATCCCGAGGAGGGATTTGCAGTTTGATTATTTTTGAAAACAAGTTTGTGTAAAATTTGATTTGAGAAAACGTTCTTCTCCCACACGCTGAAGGATTGAGGGTCTGTAATCCCTCTCAAATCGCCCAGACGAGGTTGGTATTGCAATGTCTGCATCAGAGCTAACAAAGGGGGATTAGCAAGGAAAATTCTATGTGAAAACCTGCCATGCGCTGAAGGCTTTCAGTGTAAAGCAGATAAGATAGGTACAGCCAAGCCATTTTTAACCCAGTTTTTAGAGCACTCAGAGCCCTCCTTCTGCGCTGACAGGGAGCAAGGGCTGGATTTAGTTGCGTCTGTCTCCTCCCTACCCCTCCGGCCTTCTCAGCTGGGAGACGTGTTTTTATGGGGAGGACAAGGGTCTCCTTCTCTGAAGGGTGGCCGGAGCCCGGGCTGGCCAAGGTGTCTCCTGCCCAACTTCTCAGCCAACGGATGCGTGGGTTCCCACAGGCCACGGGGAAACGCTGACTGTTCCCAGGGGTCCACCCTTCTCGGTACAGTTGTCAGCCCAAACTCCAGATGATAAAGAGACCTCGCTTTGTGTTGTCTTTCCTGATCAGAAGGCTGAAGGACAAGGTGGTGTTGTCCCAGGCGTGGTAAGATACTTAGCACCCACCTGGACCAGCCCACTCCTGAGAGGCTGCAGAGCCTCATGGTAGGAAATCTGGCTTTGAAGTGACCACTTACTATTTGTGTAAACATAAGCAAGTTAATTCCTGTAAGCCTCAGCTTGCTTTTCCTTAGTAGACAGTGTCTACCTCTAGCTTGGTTGGGAGAATTAAATGAGATAATACACGTAGAGCCCTTTCCATGGTGCCTGGCACATAATAAACGCTTAATAAATGAGTAGTGATAATTCTGAGTGAATTAGTACAGCTCTTACATATGGAGAAATCAATGGGTGAGAGACTCATGTGAGCCTGAATTTTCTGAATAGGGAAAATTCTTGGGCTCGTTCCCTTGAACAAAATCCAATTGCAGACCAAATATGGGGGCTGTGTCATAAAACTCAGTGCAAGTCTTGGCCACCCCCTAGAGTGACTTTACAAGCGCTTGTCTTTTGACCAAATTGTCTGGTGGCATCTCAGCTCCCAGAACCAATCCCTTCGATGGCCTTCTCCCCCCCTACGATGAGGGGCTTCAGGCTGGTAAGGGGATGGAAAGGTTTAGAAGAGAAGGCTTTGAGGAAATACAGTGCCTACTTTCAGCTGCCTAAAGGCCCAAGAGGAAGCAGAACTAGTGCCAAGGGATGGGGTTTGGAGAGACCTGACTGTTTACTATAACCTGACAGCTCGAGTGGCCTGAGAACGCAGTGGCCGCGCTGGAACGTTGGTGAGCTTCCCATCCCTGGAAGCATCTCAGACAGCATGTGGATAGCCTCTGATAACCAGGCCGTAGAAGACATTACTTCATGGGCTGGAGGCTACAGCTAGTTTACTGCTAGTGTCCCTCCAGCAGTCCATGGGGCGCCGAGGCTGTCCCTTCTCTGGGCTGCGACGTTCTTATCAGCAAGTGAGAGGCTTTGCTGCCCCTCCAGCCTGGGATAAGCCTGTGACTCAGCCAGCCTCTCCTGTCTGTAGACCTTCTCCCCTCTGCTTAGGGGGCTTCTCCCCAGCGACGGGGACCAGGTCGCTGTCCTCTATCACCCCAGAGGTTAGCTCAGGGCCTGGCCCAGGGAAAAGGCTCAAAAGTGGAGGTAGTTGGATGGTTAGATGGGCGGATGGTTGGCTTAAGGAGTAATGGACACCCTAACACACACACTCACACACACATACCTGTACACATACACACACGCACATGCGCACACATACATGCATACATGTCCACACAAGTGCACACAGACACACATGCATGCACACATAGAGGCTCGCTGAAATAGCTGCCTCCCCTGATGTCCAAAATTCTAATGGCATTGTCCTCTCCCTTTGGGCTTCTTTCAACATGCAAATGTCCCCAGAGAGACTGCCCTTTAGGCTGAACTGAGCGCCTTTCTCTGGTCTCTGAGAGTCCTGGGATTCAGCGCAGGGCAGACCCTGAAATGATTGTTCGGGGGTGTGCTAGTGAACACTGGCCGGGGCCACGGCTCCAGGGGTCTCCTCCCAGGCTTCCTAGGGAGCATGGGGTGTAGAAACAGGTGAGGCCCTGCTTCCAGAAGCCCTGGTGGAGCTCCCCCCTTCCCACCCCCCGCCCAGCAGGGCAGGCGTCTGCAGGAGAGGCTCTCTGATGAGCCCCATCTTCTCCACTGAGCAGGGATAAAATGGGGCAGCAGCAGGGGGCCTGGGAACCCAGATTTGGGGCTTCTCCTGGGTTGACTTCTGGCCAGAGGGCTCTCAGGTAGGCAGGGTTGTCTTTCCAAAGGCCCCTTGGTCTTTCCTGAGGGCCCTTTCTTCCCTTTCACCAGCCCCCTTGCCCCACCTCTGACACCAGTGCTCTCCTGCCTATAAAATAGCAACAGCTCTCATTTGCTGAGCACCTGTGCTGTGCCAGCCACCCTTCTGAGCACGTTATATGCCCTATTTCATTTACTCTTCTCAACCCTTGGACCTCAGTGCTGTTTTCCCAGTTTTATTGATAAAGAAACTAAGGCCCAGAGCAGTCACATGACCTGCCCAAGGTCATACATCTAGGAAGTGGGTCAAAGCTGGAACTTGAACCAGGCACCCTTCGTCCAGCTGTGCTCTTGGTCATACCCTAAAATGGTCAAATAGGGACGCTCTCTAGGACAAACTCACTCTCTCTCCTAGGGTATAGAATCTGGAGTCCAGATGCCTGTTTTCAGACCCTAACCCCACCCTCTGCCCTCTGTCTAATCTTAGGCAGTGTATTCCGCTCCTCTATGCCTCAGTCTCCGCATCTCTAAAGTGGGGGCAACACCAGTTCTTACTTCTCAGGGCTGCTGTGAGCCTCTCTGCAGCGGGGCCCTCAGCTCCTGCCAGGCCCCTCTGAGCGCACGGCCAGCACGCGTTAGAAGCCGTGGAGACACAGCCCGGACTTCCCTTTGCCCTCAGGGGGAGGCCGCTTGGCAGGGTGGGGTGTGTGCCTCCTGGGCCCCCCAGGCCCCGACACCCCTACCCACACCCCAGAGCGTTCCGGGAGCCCGGGAGCTGGCGCCTTTGCCTGGAATGGCAGGAGTCGCTTGGAGTGGGGGTCCGCGCGACTCCAAGGCCTCTGAGCTGAGCAGGTGTGTTCTGTTTGTCAGGCCAGTTAGCAGTGGGCGTATTAAGTGCATACAGGGACCCATCCTCAGGCCATGTGGCCGGGCCGCCTTTGGCCTGTCCTGCTTCTCTTTCTCTCCTTCCAGCCAGTTAGGAGATGTGAGAAGAAGGGGGAAGGGGCTCCGGGGTGGGAAGCATCATCCCTGTGCCCTACAGCAGTGCCGTGCGGGGCAGGGCCGGTCTGGCCACCGCGCCACGGAACCTCCGCAGGCTGCAGCCACTGCCCCTCTGCCTCAGTGTGCTGGCTCTCAGGCCCTGTGAGGCCGCATCGGGCTCTCCTCTCTTTTTACATCTCTTTCTGGCTTCCCTCCCCTCCCCCATGTTTCTGAGCCTTCTCTGAGTCTCACCGACTGTCTCTCTGTCTCTCCCATTGTCTGTGTCTGTCACTCGCCATTTCCATTGCTCTCTCTGCCTGACTGTCTTACTAGTGGTTTCTCATCAGCCTTGCCCAGCACATCCAAGCCCCTCCGGCTGCTTCCTCCTGGGTGGGGAGAGCACTGTCCTCTGTCCCCAGGGCTCCCCCGGGGGCTGTCCCAGAGCCCAGAGCAAGCCTCCCGCTGTCACGTGACCCTGAGGCCACCTGCGCTCCCAACCCGGGGCTCAGGCTGGCAGCCATCAATCAGCTCTGCAGTTCCCTGGCGCGGGGAGGAGCAACCTTGGAGCTTCCTGGCCCGGTCAGCCCAACAACCACGCAGGCCTCTTAGAGGAGGTCCAGAGGGATAACTGGGGGCGCTGGGCTCTCGGCACCAGGGAAGCTGCCTGGTCACCGGCACTTGCCTATCAGCACCGCTGAGCCTCCAAACCAGACCTCACAGCCCAGGGGTACCCAGCACAGCCATACCACCCCCTCCAGACCGTGACATGTATCAGTGAAAACCCCCAGACCTCCTCTCTGTGGAGCAGATTTACGCTTGAAGTAGAGCTGATTCTTCTTCATCTTTTTTTTTTTAATCCCTAGATCCGTTGGGTTTTGGGGTTTTTTGTTTTTTGTTTTTTAAGCCTCATTAATACTGATCAATCTGCCATTTCTAATTTCCATCTGAGTTTGGGAAGTTCACGTTCCATATGGGTTAGCCATGCTCGGGGCCAGCCTGGGGCCACACCTGGAGGAACTTGGAGTGACTTCGGCAGACGGAACGGGAGCACGAGTTATGTGACAGCCACATGGGCACATCAGACCGAAGGGAAAGCAGAGGCAGAAGCACTGTCTGGGAAGCTAGGGTGGTGGCTTAGGCGTGGAGAAGACACGCCTGAACTTGGAAAGAGGGAGAAAATGTAGATGGGTGGACGGGCGAGGCTCTGGGGAGGCGTGCATTGTGGGGAGGCCAGGTGTGCAGGCTGGGAGAACCCCTGCAGGGAGGTGGCCAGGGGGACGCCAGGCTGGGCAGGCGGTCAAGTCCCATCTGGGAGCAGCAGCAGGTCTGGAACCCAGCCTAGGACCAAGACAAGTGGAGTAAATGGTCAAGGGAAGGAAAAGGTGAGTGGGAGAGGGTCCGTGCAGGGCACAGGCGGGGTCTCGTGTCAGGAGCCTAGCTGTCCTTCAAGGAATGTGGCCTGGCTGCTGGAGTACCTGCCCACGTGAGGAGCCACTCTGGGCCCGCTGAGGTGGACTTAAATAGAACTTGGCAACAGATCAGCAGTCGAGGGCAAGAGAGAGGAAAAGTCAAAGCAAGCCAGAATAAGAAAAGCTGACACGAATTGAGGGCTTAGTACGTGAAGGAGACATTGGTATCATCATCCCTATTTTACACATGAGGAAAATAAGGCCTGAGATGGTCAGTATCTTGCTCAGGTCTATGCTTCTGGGAAGTAGGGGCTGGAATGTGAGCCCAGGCAGACTGGCGTCAGAGTCCAAGGTCTTAATCAAGACAGCTAAGTTAGTCCAAGGTCTGAAAACCATGAAACACAATAAAAAGTTTATGCTAATGAAATCCAAAGCTCAGTCTACAAGCCTTGCATGATCTGGCCCCCTCTCTCTGTCATCCTGGCTCACTCTGCTCCAGGCACACTGGCCCCGGCCTCAGGGCCCTTGCACTTGCTAGTTTTCCATCAGGAACACCTTGCTCCCAGCTATCCACGTGGCTCACTCCATCCTGCCTTCTGGTGTGTGCTCCAGCATCACCTTATGACAGAGGCCTTCCCTGACCCTTGTATGAAACAGCAGCCCCCGTATCATTCTCCTTCCCTCTTTACCCCCCTTTATTTCTCTTCATAGCACTTATCAACCACTTGACCTACAGTGCCAACTTCCTTATGTGTTGATTGTCTCTGTTCCCCAATTAGAATGTAAGCTTCATGAGGGCAAGAATTTTTTTCCTCTATTTTGTTTACTGCCATGTCCCCACAACCTAGAACAGTGCCTGACACCTAATAGGCACACAGTAAAGCTTTTGAAAAATAGTAGTAAAATACACATAACATAAAGTTTGCCGTTTTAACCAAAGTGTACAGTGCAGTGGCATTAAGTACACCCACCTTGTTGTACAACCATCACCTCATCATCATCCATCTCCAGAACTTTTCATCATCCCAGACTGAAACTCTGTACCCATTATACAGCAACTCCCCCTCCCCCCCTCCCTCCAGCTCCTGGCAACCACCATTCTACTTCCTGTCCTATGAATTTCACTACTCTAGGGATCTCATATAAGTGGAATCATGAGATAGTCATCCTTTTGTGTCTGGCTTATTTCACTTAGCATAGTGTCTTCAAGGTTCATCTTTGTTGTAGCATATGGTCAGAATTTTTTTTTCCTTTCTAAGGCTGAATAATATTCCACTGTATTTATATACCGTATTCTGTTTATCCAAGTGTCAGTGGACACTTGGGTTGCTTCCACCTTTTGGCCGTTGTGAATAATGCCGCTACGAACATGAATGTACACGTATCTGATGAGTCAATAAGGACTTTTTTGAGTGAATGAGTGAATGAATGAAGTCTGGAGGAGGAGCTGTGAGGGGTGGGGGAGAGATAGCAGGAGAGATGTGTTTGAGGGACAGGCTGAAGCTCAGGGCAGAGGCTGGGGCTGGACCCAGGTTGAGGGGCTGACAGTGCCATGGTGATCATTGAAGCCTTGGGAGGGCAGGATCCAGGAGGGTGAGCGTGTGCTGAGATGGGGAGGCTTGTCCTGCTCTAAAACCAGTGGTTCTAACTGTACCAGGAAGCTGGGCAGGGAAGGCAGGGCCGCCAGGGACTCAGGCTCCTGCTGTTCCCTCCTCAGCTCAGAGGACACGGAGAACGTCTGCCCTCCCGCCCTGGGAAGGCGCCATGAGCAGAGGCTGCCCCTGTGGGTTTTGCAGGGAGTACGTGGAAGGATTCATGCCATCTTGTACTCAGTTCCATAAGCCGGTGTTGTGACAGGAATATCCCTGGACAAGGGGAAGAAGATGTGATGCTAGTTCTGTCTGTACGTCCACCCAGCTGTGTCACCCTGGACGCCTCTATCTCTCATCTTTAGAATTGGAATAATGACATAGGGCTGTCTCCCTCACAGGGATATTGTAAGGTTCAAATGCAATATGGGATGGACAGGCTTTATAAAACATAAATCCCTTTAAAATATCAGGATAATGATTGAGAAATCCCAGGTGCCCAGGCCCACGATGATCTCTGTGAGGAATCTGGGGCAATGGAGCGTGCAGAGGGGCCTATGATCTCCTCGGGGAATAAGAGTGGTCTTGACCGGAGCTGGAGGAGTTTGGAAAATGAAGCACTCATGAGGTCTGAGAGGGATACAAGGAGCCTAACGCCTGATAAAAAGAGAGGAATGTCAACCACGGGCCCAGGGGAGCAAGAGAAAATGCATGGGCTCCGTGCCAGATGCCCATCCAACTTGACCACACCCCCAGGTGTGTGATCTTGGACAAGGCACTTCTTCTTTGAGCCTCAGTTTTCTCAGCTCCGAAATAAGGATGTGGAAACCTCCTTCGAAAGTTTAATGAGATAATGTACGCAACGTGCCTGGTGCAGAAGTTGCCCACGTTCCCTACTGGGCGCTGCACGGATACGCTCGTGCAAAGACTTATACCGAGCTGAAAGCTGAGTTAAGCTATGGTCCTGGACGGGGTTTACATAGAAAGGGGTACCTGGGCATCCAGATGATAGGGAACGTGAGTGCTGCGGCTCAGAGGCGGGAGTGCGTGTGGTGATGGGGGCCTGGCTGGCTTTACCAGATGCTCCCCCATGAAGGGCAGGAGACAGGCCTTCAATCAAAGCTTTGAAGATCAACACCAGCCCATGTGCCCAAGGCCTCAGGGAAAGTAGGCTGATCTAAGGAAAATCATCTTCAGATGGTGGCAAGGAAAGAGCTTTTGCATGAGAACAATGTTTAAGGGGGAGAGGAGGGCTGGGGAGCTCCTGGACCCTCTGGGAGCCTCTTGGTGGAGCAGGGGCTGCAGAGGAAAATGTTTCCTGCCATCTCAGCTTCTGGTGGGGCAGGATGACAGGATAAGCCCTGTCATATCCTCCCAGGAAGAAAAGGAATAAATTATGTTTCTCTCGTAATACGTGGTCACCTAAAAAAAAAAAAAAAAAAAAAGAATTAGAAAATTAATTGTCTGCTGTAATTAGTGTAATGGCCTACACCATTAGAGGTTATTTACCACAGAAATAAAACTTCCCACCATAAATGTCAGCTCATCTTCCTACGCGTAAAGCCTCGCAGGAACCACTGCCGACAGGCCTGGCTGATTTCTTTTGCAGGTTTCTTTCCCCCCACCCTCTCTTTCTTCCTAGGGAATTAGGGTGCTGCTTATGGGCAGGTGGCAAGCACCACGGAGTATATTATGAGATTTGCCCTACTGTTTGCCTGCTGCGTGTTGCCAGGCCCTCTGGGCCCTCCCCCAGGTGGGCAAGATGTGGCGGACAGTCCTTGGGGACAGCAGCCCAGGGGAGCTGGGTCCTGCCAGGCCCGAGGTGTGCAGGTGTGGGCCCTGGAAACAGAGGGGCATTGAGTGCCTGGAAAAATGATGAGAAAATAAGTGCCCCCTGCGTAGAGGGGGTATTTTTGTGTAGAGCTTTAGAGTCTGCCACACACTTGTACATGCTCTGCCTCATTTGGTCCTCACTGCAATGGGGCGAGCAGCATGACGACCCCCTTTATGGATGAGGAAACTGAGGCTCGAGAGGACACAGGATGGCCCAGCGAATAAATGAAATAGCCTCGGACTCTTTAAGTACCTGATAATGGCCCGTCCATCAATCTAACCTCACCTCACTGTCAAATCAAGAAACCTTGATTTAGAGGAGAGGGGTAAACACCTTGGATTAAGAGGAGAGGGGTACCCCCAGTAGACAACCAAGCAGCAGCATGGATGCCCAGATTCACCACTCAGTGTCCTATCTGCTCAGGAAAGGGCAGCCCTCCCTGGCAAGCCCTTTGCTTTGAGTGGCATCCACAGGGGACTGGGGCCACGCGGGCTGGGCAGAGGGCAGACGGTTATTTGGTCTGAGTCTTTGTCTAGGCCTGATGCCAGAAGAGGGGATGGTCCCAGCAGGACCGGGCTTGCTGAACGCCACCCAGGGGGCACTTTTACCCCCGACCTGAAGCTGGTGTGGAGGTCTCCAGCACCCCTTGAACCCAGGGCTTAGCTCCAGATAATGGGGCAGAGTGGCAGCTGTGGAAAACCCCGCTGCCCACGTACTGGGCGCACAGTGCCCGTGGAGCCTACCTGGGGGTAGTTGCTTCCTGTGCCAGCATCATGGCTGAGCCCGCAACGTGGGACCAGCGTTGCTGTAATGGTTTTAGGGGAAGAAGGGCCTCAGAAGCTGCTGCAGCCCAGGGATGAATAGTGTTTCTCAAGGGGACACCGATGCCCGTTGGGGCTGGACGGTTCTTCCTTGGGCAGCACTGACCCACACATTACAGGATATTTAGTGTCCCTGGACCCCTCTCACTAATGCCAGCAGCACCTATAGGCATTGTTAACAATCAAAAAATGCCCCGACATACTTCCACACGGCGTTTGGGGGGCAGTATGATGTCCGATACAAAGATCCACCACAGACACCTATAGGATGCGCCTTCAAGGCCAGCCCCACACCAAGCTGTGTTGAGTGTGGAAAGGATCCTCTCTGCCCCCAGGCTCTACGGCTGACCTGCTGAACAGACCGCTTTGGCCAGATCGCATCACACCTCTGGGGCCCCATTTTCTCATTTCTAAAATGAGGGGACCCCCTCTAGCTTTCCTGTTTTCACAGGCAGGCAACCTGGCTAAGCCTCCCCTCTCCCTCCTCATCAGGCGTTTAGAGCTTAGCATGAATTTGACTCACTCTTTCTTCTCCCAAGGGCGTTGCTGTTCTAAGCCTTATCTCTCACTGTGGAATAAAGAGCTTTGTCCCAGCTAAGGGAGCTGCAGGTGTCAGGGAGTAGGTGGCAGAGGTGTTTTGAAAGCCAGAGGGCATTTTGCCAGGCCCCCGAAATCCCTTTCTTCAGACACTGCCTTCTCATAAGGCAGTCGTGCTGAGCCCAGCCACCTGTGAGGCCCCCGCAGAGATGACCTGTGTGCTTGCGGTGGGAGAGGTGGAGTCTGGGTGTGAACAGAACTCCTTCTCCCAGGGGGTCCTAGGGATTCCCAGACTCGACTGGGGAAGGGGGGTTTAAAGCGTCCAAAGCCCAGGCCACACGGAGACTACTGACATTACAGTATGTGGGGTGAGTCCAGGCACTGGGGGATTTGGAAGCTCTTCGAGTGATTCCAATTGCTGACAAGTTTGGGAACCACTAACCTTGACCCAGAAACCAAGTCTGCCTCCCAAACTGCGGTTCTCTCTCATCTGCCAGACTCCGCATTCATCCGTGCCCCTGCCTAGAAAGCTTCTCTGCCCCACAGGCTGGCGCCCAAAGCTGTGATTCCAGCCAAGGTTGCATTTGGACCCAAAGTTTATGAAGCTTCTCCATGAGGGATGGATGCGGGTGCCTCCAGCACCCGGCTGGGGAGTGAAGGAGTTAAAGGGCCGAGGAGTGACCGCAGGCTGTTTTCTGGGCCACCAGAGTACATGCAAATGCCTATCATGATTACCTCACCCAGGCATGAGCAAACCATAAATAAAAAGGCCAAAATATAGAACAAAGAGGGCAAGCCCCAGGTGCACTTGATGCCTTCTTTTGAACTTGTAATGGACTTAACTTTCCACCCTGTCTCTCTTGTAGCCTGTTTACAGATCGGTTTGGAACCTCCAAATCCTGTTCGATTTGCAGGTTAAGATCACCTTACTATTCATCCCTCTGTCAAGGGCTACAAGGTCAAGAATGGCTCCGGTCATTCTTTGGGGGCTGAGGAAGAGGCACCCCGTCTTTCCAGGCCTCGCTGACAGTCCCTCCTCCAGCTCTTTGTCACTCACTAAGCCTCTGCTCCTGACCCTTCTCAGCCTTCTCTGTGAGCGCCTTGTGAGGCTGTCACTCCAATCCAGCTCATTTCAATCAAGTTGAAGCTGGTGGGTGGCTTTGCAAGTTGGCTAGAC
Source organism: Balaenoptera ricei (assembly GCF_028023285.1). Classification (NCBI taxonomy): domain Eukaryota; kingdom Metazoa; phylum Chordata; class Mammalia; order Artiodactyla; family Balaenopteridae; genus Balaenoptera; species Balaenoptera ricei. The sequence continues at coordinate 14,737,941 of NC_082646.1, forward strand.
TCGCTTTAATTTGGAACCAACAAATGGTAGAAAGAAAGTTCGTCGCTTAATTGAGGGTAAGCTGTTCTATCTCTTCACTCTACCTTCTGTACAGAGAGCTCTCTCCACCTGTCCTCCGTGGTACCTGAATGCCCACCATCATGCTCTTTGGCAGACACTGTAGCCATAGCTGTAGTTTTCTTGCATGGGAACAGTAAGCCATTGTCCCTATTATGCCATCACTGGTCTCCATGCCAGAGACCTGGCTTCAAATCCCAGGTGGGTATCTTGGCAAGTTACTTATACTTCAATTAAGAAAAAAAAAGAAGTTAGTTGATTTACAATGTTGTGTTAGTTTCAGGTGTACAACAAAGTGATTCAGTTATATATATATATATATATATATATATATATATATATATATATATATATTCCTTTTCAGATTCTTTTCCCTTGTAAGTTATTACAAAATATTGAGTATAGTTCCCTGTGCTGTACAGTAGGTCCTTGTTGGTTATCTATTTTATATATGGTAGCGTGTGTATGTTAATCCCAAGCTCCTAATTTATCCCTCCCCAAGTTATTTAACTTCTTGAGCCTCTGCTTCCTCTTCTGCTAGGAGTTTAGTTAACAATAATAGCTAAGATTTATTGAACATTTACTGTGTACCAGGCACTGGGCTAAGTGTTTTAGGGTCATTTGTCTTATTTAATCTTCACAACAATAGAGTGAGATCAGTATTAATATTATCCCCATTTTAGAGGCAAGAACACTGACTCTCAGGTTATTTAACTTCCCCAAGGTCCCAAAACTGGTGAGTGATGGAGCCAAGACAAACTGACCCCAGATCCCACACTAGGGCATCTTCTACTGGAAGAGTTTAGCGTTTTAGACCAGCAGATGCCCTTTAACATCGCAGGGGTTTCCAATTGATGTTAGTTGATGAAAACCAGGGTCTCATGTCCTTTAAGAGTGAGGAGGGGGTAGGGTTAGAGCTTCAAGATATTAAATGACATACCTGAAGCCACACAACTCGTGAGAGTAGAACCAGGATTTGAGCTCAGACTAGCCTACTGTCAAGTCAGCACTCATGATGGCTACACTGTTCTACCCAGCAGAAGAGCTTACGTGTGTGTGTGTGCATGTGTGTGTGTGTACACCTTTCAGGGTCTGATACACAGAATGGACTCAGTGAATATTATTATTTCTATATAAATATATATTATTTACTGAATCTGTTACCCATAGGGTCCTATAGAAGTGCAGCCTGGGAAGCATCGTGCATGCTGAGTGCCTTGGGAGAGTGAGGAGCGCCAAAGTGTATGTTGTTAAGATGAACTTGATTTTGCTAAAGGCCCTGGGTCCTGGTATCCCCTCATCCCTCATGGGTTAGGGCTCTGGTCATTCAGAACTGAAAATAGTAGGATGACCCAGACATGAAATAGGAGACTTCATCCAGGACTGAGCAGTGGAGTGGAGTTCCAGAACATACACATGAAAATATTCCAGGTGAGGATGGAGGGGACGGTCGCTGGGTTGGTTCAGAGAGTGTTCTCCGAGACCTGGGCTGGGTGTGTGTCTGATCCACATGTGAGCTATTAGCTTGACAGGCTCACCCCCACTGCCAGCCAACTCCCTCCTACCTGCACACCATCCATCACAGGGGAAAATAAGGGAGGGCAGCTTTGTATAACCTGTCCCTTCTCCCAGAAGACAAATCAAAATCCACATCTTATAGATGGTGGCTTTTCAGCTTCATTGTCTCACACCAAAGAGGGTATGTATCTCCATGGTGAAGCAAGGGCACAAAGCCGCCTCATTTGTTTCTATAGAGCTTCCAGGCTGCTGGCCCTCTGGCATGGGCAAAGCTAAATATGGAACTGATGGGAAAAACCAGTCTGGTAGTAGTCTGGTCAGACCTCCTCTCCTTTTAAGGGAGTCCTCATTTTGGCAAACATCTGAGCCTGAACTAGGCAATGGTCTCTCAATCCACCATTCATTCATTCAGCAAAAATGGAATGAGGGTCATCTAAGTTTCAGGCCTTGTAATATGCTTGCAATAGTAATAACTAAATATTTAAATAGCATTTCAATGTATAGAGCACTTTTTACAAAACACATCCTTTCATTTGATCCTCATGGTAACCTAATGATGACCCCACTTTTTAAACTGGAAAACTGAGGCTCAGGGCAGCTATATTTCTTACCTATGGACGCACAGCTAGTAAGTGGCAGGTACTTTCACACATTATCTCATTTAATCTTTAATCCTTTGAGGTAAGTGTTATCTCTAGCAGATAAACAAGGAAATGAGGCTTAGTGGTGTTGAGTAACTTACCCAAGACCACACAGCCAACAAAGTGGCAGAGCCCAGCTTCTAATTCCATATCCCATGTTCTTTTCCCCAAAGAAAGAGATACAGCCCTACTCTTGGGATCCTAGAGTCCAATTGGGCAACAAGATATATTAACATTTGTAAAGAAAATTTTCCTGCTGCTATACAAATAGGTCCTTTTCCTGAGCCTAGGATCCCCTGACTTCTCTCTTGAAGCACTGTTCTCCCTGCTTTCCTCTTTGGTTAAAATATTTGTCTAATAGAGCTGGTCTGCAGCACCAGACTTAACAGATAGGTGTCACCACTGAGCCACCTGAAAATTACTTAACCTTAGGTTTTCAGACATCAGCAAATAAATTTGTTCCTAACAATCTGTAAGTTAAACATCCACCTATTACGCTTACTTATAATAGAACTTTCTCTATAGTCTCAACTGTGTCTATAGGTGCTGAAGGGCAACCAATAAAAAGAGCAGTAAAACTTGAGTGGTCTGATCAAAGAAGATTTCCTAATGGAAGGAAATTTCAAGCTGGGCTTTGAAAGGAGCACAAGTATTTCCCATTTTCAACTTAATTATCCCAGATGCCGTGTCCGTAGACTGTAAACTGTTTGGTTGGCATAAAGACATTTTTACAACCTGGGAGACTTCTCTATCTCTGCCTCAAAGCAGAAATCCAGACTTTAACTGGGCTGTCGTCTATTAATCACTTACTATGTATCCCAGGTACTACAGGAAATATTTTCACATGCATTATTGTCCTTAATTCTCACTATCACGTGCTATAGTAGTTATTATTGTACCCATTTTGCAGTTGAGGAAACTGAGACCCAGAGAAGTTTAGTAACTTCCCCAAGGTCACACAGCCAACAAGCAGTGGAGATGGAATTGGAACTCATCCCTCTGACTCCAAGTCCACTCCATCTAGCTTCCACACTGACTCTTAATTCTGTGTATTTGGTTTCCACTTGTCCCTGTGGGTTGGGTACCCCATCTGGACCTAAGATGGATCTACAAAGGCAAGGGTGTTTCCTCTGTGACATGGGGAAGGAAAGGGAGGAGGTGTGGTAAAGTGGGGGGCCCTAGTCCAAACTGGTAGCAAGCAGACAAGCCTGTCTGCGCAATGGCTTGGAAATCTCCCCCTCTGGAGTTAATTTCAGTCACAGTGTCTTTCCTATTAAATGGAGCAGTTGGTTGGCTGTAGGTGTCAGAAGGGACTTATAAAACTGGAATCCAGTCTAATCTTAGGGGGAGGGGAGTATGTGTGTGTGAGAGAGAGAGAGAAGAGGGGGGAAGGAGAGGGGAGGGAGAGGAAGCTGGCAGTGTGTGCACATACTCGTGGGGTAAAGAGAGCAGTTTGTTAGTTCTGAACTGTTGGTGGCTGATGAAATTCAGAGCTAGTTCTGGTTTGTGCAGGGAAGCTGGTTCATGTCCCCACGTCTGCTGGTCTGAGCTGCTTCCTCATCTACTTTAAGAGCTGTTGCCAGGCTTTACCTGCTGTTCTGGGGAAGCTAGGACACTGTTTTGGGACCATTGGCATTTGGGACCTCGGAGTCACAAGACTGTAATTGACCAGGCTAGTCTTCATTCAAGCAATGATTTGTTGTTTCCAGTTGAGTTAAGCGCTGTGTTGTGTGTGTGACCAAATTGGTTTTAACTAATTTTCTCACCAAATTTATGGAATTGGAATTATTATCCCCATTTTACGATTGGGAAACTGAGGCGCAGAGAAGTTGCCCAAGGTCGCAAAGATAATAAATACAAGGTTGAGAATTTGAACTCAGGTTTTTAAAATTATTTCCCCTGCATCATGCCTTTCAGTACCCTTCCAAAAGAATTGTCTGAGGAAGGGACAAGAAAATTAGGTGCCGTGTGACCTATGACCTGCTGTAGATGTGTGAAAACATACAAAGATGTATCTATAAACTACTTCACAAGCAAAAAAAAGTAAGATAAAATAAGAGAAACTTTGCATTTCCCAAAATGTAGCCATGTTTTTCAAATCTTCATTTATACCCTTGTAAGTATACCAACATGAACATTTTGGAATCAAAATATGTTATCCATAATCCACTTTTAAGTTTTTTAGCTAAAAAGGAACTACAGATTTGCAAAGGGCACAAAAAAAGATTAAACATCTTTTCCGTTATCCTCCAAATCTTAATTTTTCCGGAATAGATCTCCACCCTGTGGTCTACAAATTCCCAGTGAATGAGACTCTCCAGCCTGGGAGGGTCTTGCTCTTTTGTACTTTTCCAAGGACCTGGGTCCTGACCAGGGGCAGTTTCCGTAGAAGGCTGGCATGGAGGCCCGTCAGGTGTCCTGGGCCAATAGCCATGGCCCGGCCATGACACCACCACATCGAGGCCCGACCCCGAAGCAGCCAGCCAGGCTGTTTCCTAGCGACCAGGTAGGGCAGAGAAGGCCTCAGACCAGCCGCCCAGGCTGGAGTAGAGTCACTGAGCACTGGGCCTGACTTGGCAGCCCTTGCGGACAACATATGGGACCGAACAGATGGGCTGGCACGGGCACCCCCAAGCTAGAAACATAAAGGCAAGAGTGGAACGGCGGAGGGGACAGGGAGAAAGGCAGAGGAGGATGGGTCAGGAGTTGGCTCCCTGAGCCAGCCTGGGTGAGGCGCTTTGGGGGCAGGCTTGATGCTGGGATGATGCAGACAAAGGACACAGCTTCTGCATTATTCAGCAGCCCTGTATGGAGAGTCTCGCTTTCCCGCGCACCCTCCCCAATGAATGGTAGTGGCACTCAAGGCCATCCCAAGGGGGGGCTGCGGCACATGCCTGCAGGTATCAGTCTTGGGCTGCCTAAGGCAGCCTTAGTAGCGAGAGGTCCCATTTCTCAATCCCATGCTCCCCTTTTCCCTATTGATATGCCTCCCCCCTCCCTGCTCTTCATTTGCCCCAGCCCAAATGCAAGCATCTCTTTGCCTGCAAAGACTGATTCTTTTTATTTATTTATTTTTTAAGCAAACCAAACCTAAAAAAGAGAGGGCGACAGTCACATGAACATTTTAGACTAGGGACCTATTTTATTTTAGGGCTAGAATTTGTTTATATTGAGATGGATGAGTTTCTGAAGCTGGCTTGGAATGGTAGGAAAGGTCATAAGAACAGGGGATCACCAGCCTGCAGAAGGGAAGACTTGGGTGTATGGGGGAACATGACTCATAGGTAATGAAAAACTAAAGAGCTGTTGTATGAAAGAGGAAATTCACTTATTCTCCAAAGAGTAGAACCAGCAGCTGGAAGTTCCAAGGAGATAAATTTAAGTTCCTTTATATGGAATTTAGTTCTCATAATTAAAGCTACCTTAAAATGGAATGATGCCTTTAGAGGGTAGCAAACTCCCCCATCAGTGGAGGTGCTCCAGCAAAGACTGAACAACCACCTGGTAGAATGTTGGAGAAGCCATCCAACCACTGAATGAGAGTAAGACTCTTCCAACCCTGCATGTCTATAACTGTGTGAAAGGAGCTATATTGAATAGCTCAAAAACTTGATTCAAGTAATGTTGAATTCCACGTTCTTTGGCAGTTGTCCGTTTTGAATGAGACATCATCCTAGAAAAGGTATTGTGGAGATCAAAGGTAGCATGAGAGAGAGAGAGCGGGGGGGTGGGGGGGGGAGAGACAGGCGGAGGCTATTATACTATTATAGACCTAGTTTATTAAAAGTCTTTGCCAGTTGCCCAGGGGACATTGTCCTGCGTGGTCACCTGGGCATGGATACACAGTGTGTCCTTCAACAAGTGCCAGCAGGACCTGGCCCTGCAACCCCTCTTCCTAGCTAGGTGGGGCGGAGGGAGGGAGGTGCGGGAGTGTACTGAAATGTGACAGGGGCCATTTCTTTTCTAGCATCTCAGAGAAGCCCCACCATCCTGTGGCCTGGAAATGGGAACTTGTTCTGGGTCACAGAACTGCAAGGAGCATATGAGTGTGCGTGTGCGTGTGCCTGTGTGTTGTCTTGTGACACTGTGTTTGGGTTGTGGTTTTTTTCCCGAATGGCTTAATACGCCAATGTTTGTGGAGCATCCTTGGAATCAAAGTATCTTTGGCGTAATTATTGTTAATTGCTTAGACTATTCTATAAACTCATCCAATTAAGAGAAAGTTATTAACTTTATAAAATATCGCAGGCATCCCACAGTGCCATGTGTAGACAGAATAACAGTTTGAGAGGCAAAGTCAGCGTGAAATATCATGCAAATGAGGAGGCTTATTTACTTCTTTTTAAAAATACGACAACATCCACACTGTAGGGGTGGGTTTCCTCTCAGTTGGCCAGAAGCACTTGGGCCAGTGGCTGAGCCCGGAGCGCTTCCCAGCCTGGTCCAGCCTCCCTAGGACTTGCCTGGGGTACTTTTCGTTGAGACACCCAGGAGCTCAGATGGTGTTCCCAGCAGACTCCAGAACCCCAGCTCCACCACTTATCAGCTGTGCGACCTTTCGGTGCCTACCTAACCTCTCTGAGCCTCCATTTCCTTCTCTGCAAGATGGGAATACTGATCTCCTAGTGTTGTCTAGAGGATTCAATGAGTTAATACACAGAAAACATTTCGAGTAATACCTGACATGTGGTAATAGTCAACAAATTTTGGTGAATAAGGGTATCTTTATAATTGCTAGACTTTTCATTATAACTCTGTGAAAGGGTCAGTATTTCCCGTAAAGTTCCTCTCATCTGTTATACCTCAGTAAGATATTATAAAGTCCCATTATACTGGTCATTATAGTATTATTATTGTAAGATCAGTCATGGTTGGGCTGAAATTTTTTTATCTTTTTTTCCAGCTTTATTGAGATATACTTAACATATAACATTGAATAAGTTTAAGTTGTACAATGTGATGATTTTAGATATGCAAAATGATTACCACAATCAAGTTAGTTAACACATCCTTCACCTCACATAATTAACATTTGTTGTTGTTGTTATGGTGAGAACATTTAAGATCTACTGTATACAGCACAATATTATTAACTATAGTCTCCAGTCTGTCTGTTATATCCGCAGACTTTGTAATCCTTTAGCTGGAAGTTTGTAACCTTTGACCAGTATCTCCTTATTTCCCTCACCCTCCAGCCCCTAGAAACCACAAATCTACTGTTTCTATGATTGTGACTTTTTTAGATTCCACATATAAGTAAGATCATGCAATATTTTTCTTTCTCTTTCTGACTTATTTCACTTAGCATAATGCTGTCAAGGTCATCTATGTTGTCACAAAAAGCAGGATTTCCTTCTTTTTTATGGCTGAATAGTATTACATTCATCTTTTATCCATTCATCCACGGATGGACATTTAGGTTGTTTCCGTGTTTTGGCTATTGTTAATAACGCTGCAGTGAACACAGAAGTGCAGATATCACTGTGAGATAGTGATTTCAGTTCCTTCAGATAATTACCAGAAGTGATATTGCTGGATCATACTGTTATTCTATTATTAATAGTTTGAGGTGGGATGAATGGGGAGATTGGGATTGACATATATACACAAATATGTATAAAATGGATAACTAATAAGAATCTGCTGTATAAAAGAATTAAATTAAATTTAAAAAAAAGATTCAGATCTATCTGTGGAGTCAGAACAAATATCTCCCGTGTAATAATTCCTCAACTAATAGGAAACACTTAAATTTATCTTCCCATTCAGATTGGGGAAAACAAAAAACATGCTGCCAGTTAAACTACGGCAGATAGTCATAAAGAGGGAACAATCTGTTGTCAGGAGAGACTGTGGGAGATGAAAAAGGAAAATTGAAAAAAAAAGGAAAAAAATAGTTTGAGGAACTTCCATACTGTTCTCCAAAGTGTCTCTACCAATTTACATTCCCACCAACAGTGCACAGGTTTCCCCTTTTTCCACATCCTCCAGAGCAATTATCTCTTGTCTTTTTCATGATAGCCATTCTAGCAGGTGTGAGGTGATCTCTCAATCTCACAATTGATTGTGTTTCCCTGATGATTAGTAATGTTGAGGATCTTTTCATATGCCTGTTGACCATTTCTCTATCATCTTTGAAAAAAATGTCTGTTCAGTTCCTTTGCCCATTATATAATTAGGTTATCTGTGGTTTTGCTGTTGAGTTTTATGAGTTCCTTATATTTCTGGATATTAATCCCTTATCAGTATATGGTTTGCAAATATTTTCTTCCATTTGTAGGTTTCCTTTTCATTTTGTTGACTCTTTTTCTGTGCAGAAGCTTTTTAGTTTGATATACTTGTACTAGCATAACATACGTGTGTCAAAGGACATAGATTATAGGTGTAGGGCTTGCTGATTTTCCACAAAGTAAACATATCTGTGTAATCATTGTTACTCAAGAAATAGAACATCACCAGCACCCCAGAACCCCCTTGTGTTCTCCTTTCAGTCACTAACTTCTCCCTCCCTGAAAAAAAAGCACAACATCAAATTATGCAAAGTATATTCTTTTGGGGGTCTGACTTCTTTTGCTCGACCTTATATTTGTGATTTGCCTTCATGTGAGATTCATTCATTCAAGACTGGAACAAACTCCAATGTCCATCAGCAATAGAATAGATCAACAAACTGTTCTATATTTATACAATGAAAGACTATACAACAGTGGGAAGGAACAAACTTATATACACCAGTGGCAGTATGGCCTTCCCATTAAGGACCTGAGGAGTATTTGTCAGCACTGAGACTGACCAGAGATCACTGAAATTCTTGGACCACCAACTGTGGCCACCTTCCTGAGCCCCTGTGTCAGCTCCAGCAGCAGGGTCAGTTTCTCAAGCTCTGTCTCTCCCACAGGCCATGGTCCCGGTGACTTTTCAAACTGCTGAGGGTGCCAAGGAATGCCCCAATCCAATTAGACAGTGGATAGTAAATTGAAGTGGAAAGCTTGGTAGGTCGTGAGCACTTCTTCACTAGAGGCATGTAAGTAGACATTAGAAGGCTGCTTACAAAAGACATTCAAGCCTCAAATGACCAAGAAAAGGGCTGCAGCCACAAAGCCTGGCAGTGGGACAATCTCAGGGCTACCTGGATTAGATAAAAACGGTGATGGCGAGCTGGCTGCTGACCCCAGCTCCATCCAAGTGAGCAAAGCTTTCTATCAAGAATCTGCGTGTCCCTGCTCTGCTGGGATTCCCCATGCTGTCCCCAGCCCTGGTGGGAGTTAACACTCAGTAAAAGAACACTCACCAATGACCCAAGGCTCATGGACGAGGACACTTTAGCCAATAGCTACTTGGTCACCTGGCCTAGTCAGGTGTGGGAAATTGCATTTGTGAGGCTTTCCTTCCCAGGGACGGGACGCTGCCTTTCCACCCACCAAAAGTGGCCTGGTTGGGGCTTAATGAGGTCCATGCCCAGGTGTACTTCCTTCTCTGTAACCCGGCCAACATGGCCTCAGTGACAAGGGAGGGCATCCGAGGAGCTGCCACCCCGACGGTGAGGGACCTGCTCCCACCTCTCCCTAAAACTGACCTTGAAGACCAACAGGTTCAAGTCATTGGACTTTCCCCCACCCACTCGCCTGTATACATGCCTGCTTCCATGAAATCTGCCCCAACTTCCAGAAAGCAAACTCATTCTGGTCCGAAGTTCACGCAGTGAGGGTTGCAAATAGGATTAGTCAGCTCCGCAGCAGGCGTGGCGTCCCAGACTTTGGGGTGTGACGGGGCTGCGGGAAAGGGAGACAGAGGCCGGCAGCTCTTCCCCAGGATGAAGGGCACGGAGCAGCATCTTCTTTCCGTTTCAGCATCACCGTCACCTTCATTTTCTCATTTCACCATCTCAGCAGCCCATCGGGAGGGCATTCTTGTCCCCATTCCCCAGCGGGGGAAACAGCACTGCCGGGGACCTAAGTCACTCCCCCCAGATTGACAGCTCTTCGGGCCACGTGGACCAGAGGCAGCCTGGGAGGCACTGTTCCACTGTAGTTTCTTTGCCAACTTTCTCCTGGGCACAGTGATCTGACCACAAGCTGCGCCCTCTGTCTTTCTGTGTCCTCGGAGCAGCCCCCTCGCCCCAGCCTAGCCTCCAGCCCGACGCTGCCCCGGGCCGAGCTCCCTGCAGAGCCAGTGCCCGCCAGGCTATGAAGGGGCAGATGCCGGGTCTTGTGTGGTGATCCGTGGCTTCTCCTTGGCCACCTTGGCTTCTCCTCCCCCAACTCCAAGAAACGAGCCGCAGTCTGTTTCAGGTCAACTCCCTGAATGTCCAGAGCCAGGGAGAGCAGCCTGGGCTGGGCACCCCGGGCCCCCGGCCTCTGTCCCAGCATCATTGTCCCTCAGCTGTGGGACCTTGAGCAAGTCACTCAGCTATTCTGAGCCTAGGTTCTTCTTAAGTCCCACGGGAATAATGATTCCTGCCCTGCCTACCTCAGGAAATTGTTTTAAGACTCAACAATAGGGTATTAAAGGGGGGAGGAGGAGGAGGAACCCAGAATCAGCTGAGAGAATGAAAGCTTTTTCATTAGATAATGTGGCTTTGCTTTAGAATCACCTGGGGAGCTTGTAAAACTCCAGATGCCCAGGCCGCACCCCAGACCAGTCAGAATCCAGGCATCCGGGTGGTTCCACTGAGCACCAGTGAGTTGAGAACCGGTGGTGTAAAGTCCTCTACCCACATGAGGGGTATAGGCAAGACTGCCATTTCATCTGGTAACCCACTCACCAAGGCCCTATCCACACTGGGCACTGGGCTAGATGCTGGGGCTGGAAAAGGGAACAGGCACAGGGCCCTTGCCCTCAAAGAGCTACAGTGTCTGGAGAAAACAGACGTTAGATGAATAACCATCCACATGGGTGCAGAACTGCCAATGGGGAGCATGCTCTGTGGGAAAAACATGCAGAGACATCCAAATCTCGGGGGTCTTTTCTTCCCTGTGGCCCCTTCCCTCTGCTCTTTCCAGGGAAGCATGCAGGAAAAGTAATCCTAAATATCCAGAGAGCCCCTAAACTTCCCCAAAGCCCCGCCCACCCCAGCATCCTCAGGACGTAGCTGATAGAACTCAGTGGCCCTCCCTCCAGACTCCCCGCATTTGGATAAGGAAAAGGGTGGCCTGGGGGCTGCCTGCAGCCCAAACCTCAGTGCTCTGCAGGGCCTACTCCCACCCTCCCCTCGTACCCTCCCCTGGTTCTGGCAGGAGGCAGCTGGGAAGAGCAGCCTTAGTCCCAGACCCCCTGGGGTGGGTTATATTTGGATGTTAAAAGTAATGACACATCTCCACATAGTCCCCCCTCCTTCCTGCCTAACATGGTGAAGTCTCCTGGCAGGGAGGGGGCTGGCTTATATTTAGGTCTGGCATTCCCTGGTAGGCATCCTGTTCTGAAATGGAAATTCTTTTAATAGCTAGCCAGCCCCGAGCATTTAATGAGCTGGTGTTTGACTTTTTGATTTCTTGTTCTTGGTGGAGGACTGTGAGCTGCCTCAGCTAATTAGGGGTCCCCACCCCACCCCACCCCCGCCTCACAAATCCTCCTATTTTTTGAGCATGGGGAAGAGGAGAGAGCACTCTGTTATTTCTCAATGTCCCCTTTCCCTTTTAGGTTTCTGAGAATTTTGCTTTCTTGTAGAAATTCACCTCTTCCAGGAAGTCTTCCCAGATTTATCCACCTGCCTCCAACCACTCCTTACCATTACTCCAAAAGTGCCCTTGAGTCTTTTTCTGAGGTGCCTGCTATGTGTCTCCAGCAGCATCAACAGCACTGCAAGAATGCCTGTCTCCTCTTTGGAATCAAAGAATGTTAGGACCGACTTGACCATCTAGGGTCAAGGATCCTTTTAAGAATCTGATTTTAAGGGCTTTTGTGTGTTGCGGGGGGAGGTGGGTGATGACAGGGAACATGGACCCTCTACCCAGAAAAAAATATGCATACGCACAAAATGCGAACACAATTTCAGGGGTACGTGGACCCTCAAAAGCCCACCCATGGACCCTAGGTTATCTAGTCTAACCTCCTTGACTCACAGTAGAAGTTATGACCAAATCAGAGATGGAAAGTGATTTGCCCAAGGTCACACAGCCAGTGGGTGGCAGAAACGAGACTTCAGCCTTGGCCTGTTCTCTGTCCCCCTCACCCCACCAGCCTTCTTCCATCAGCACCGCCGTGTACTGCCTCTTCAGAGGCTCCTCCCCCACACTCCAGGCTCTCAGCCCACAGGGCCCAGGGCAGGGGGCTCTGCATTCAAAGGATGCTCACCTCTTGATGAGGACAATGACTTCTCTGCAAGGAGAGACAGGCTGGCTTGGTCCTGGGCTCGCTGAGCCTCTGCAGATGCCACGGGTATGGAAGGAGGGAGGCATGGCATGTGGCGGTAGACGGTGGCAGGGGTGTCACTGGCCCCTCGCTCCTGAGCATTCCAGTGTAACCAGTATTGATCTCCTTATTACCTCCTGGAAGGGCAGCTTCATTTGTCAAGCAAAACTACCTTTGTATCTGCAACACAGGAATTGATCCACAGCAGGGCTAGTGGTTGGTGTGTTAGGGCTGGGGGTGGGGAAGCAGGAGAAGGAAGCAGGCTGGAGAAGAGATTGATAGCATGATGCTGATGTGGAAAATGAAAATAGAAACCTTCCAGACTGATGGGAAACATCTGCCTTGTCTGATGATATTTCCTGAGTTCTGGGGTGGGGATAATGCAGTTTGAAATTTGGCGAGCCATGGGGTTTGGCGTGCCTGTGCTGGGGAGAGGAGGGAAGGAGGGAAGAGGCTCTCAGCCTGGCCTGGGAGCTATGTCCGGAAAGCCTCCCCAAACGTCCAAGAAGCGAAGACAGGCCCTTTTTGTTTCAGCATCATTCGTTTTGATTCTATCCAGAGTTTATTGAACACCTACTGTGTACAGAGCGCTGTGCCTGGGGCTGAGGAGCATTCGGAAATGAACAAGGATGGCTCCCAGCTCCCCAAGACCTCACATCCAATGGAGGGACAGGAAAATTCATAAACTACTCCAAAATTCAGCCAAGGAAAAGGCCCTTCAGAGAGACGGTGTTATGGGGCTGTGGGCGAGGTTAAATTTGACTTAGGAGAGCTAGCAATTTCCTAGAGAAGATGCAATATGTCTTAAAGGCAGAATAGGACTTCATCAGGCAAAGGAAGGAAGAGAGGGCACTTCAGGGAAGGAGGTGACTTAAATAAAGGACTAGAGAGGAAAGAGGAGTTTCTACAATTGTGTAAAGTGATTTGACAACCGCTGGGTATGGAGGGGGGAGAGAAAGGAGTTAAAGAGAACAATAGCGTGTCTTGCCAAGGCACTAGAAGGATACTGATCTTTACCAAGCAAATGAGCACAGGATATGAAGTGTAGCAGAGGGAAATGATGACTTGGTTTGACTTCTGTTCAGTCATCCAATAAATATGTTGGTATCTCCTGTAGGCCAGATACTGCATCCTGCTCACGGAATACCATGGTGATCAGACATGGTGCCTGCCCTCGTGGAGCTTAGGGTCCAGTTGAGAGACAGACATTTATCAAAGAATCCCCCAAACCACAGTATAGGGCGTTGCACTCCAAGAGCTCAGGGGTTCAAGAACTCGCTGAAGAAGCGGTGGGTGGCTGAGATCTGAAGGATAAGTAGGAGAAGGTAGAGAGGAGCATTCTGGGCAAGTGAATGGTGCATGTGAAGGCCATGGCCAGCAGGGAAAGAGGGAGCGGAGAAGCGTCACCCTGCAGACCTTGAGAAGAGGCAGGTTGGAGCCAGACTTGGGGGTGCTTCATGGGCCGTGCTGAGAGTTTTGCCTTTTTCTAATTGTGCCGGCCGGTGTGGGTAGAAGCTCTCTCCCGTGCTGCTGGGGGTGAGGGTGGGGTGGGGAAGAGGGGTACACAGGTATATCCTCCCTGGGGGGTAACTTGGCAGGAGATAGAAACATTGGGAATGTGCATGCCCTTTGACTCAGCCATTCTACTGCTAGGAATCCCCCCTACGGGGATGTAAGCATCCATTAGCACATGTGCAAAGAGATCTACGTACCAGTTTGGGGTTTTTTGTGGTTTTTAGTTGTTTGTTTTGTTTTGTTTTGTTGTTTTCTGGGGCCGGGGGAAGGAGTTGCAGTATTACTTGCAGTTACAGAAACTTAGAAGCAACTTCAATTCTCAGGAATAGAGAGCTGGTTAAATAAATGGATATAGCTGCGTGTAATTGAATACCGGGCAACCATTACAAAGAATGGGGTGGCTCTGTGCATACCGGTAAGGAATAACCTCCCCAAGATATTTTAAGTGGGAAAAGAAAAACAGAAAAGAAGAGGCAAAGTGCACAGCGGACTCCTCTGGGAGGTCTGTGTCAAAGACCTCACGCCTCCACTACCCCTTCCTTCTGAGTCTGTCCTCACTGCCTGCCCCCAGCAGCCCTGGCTCCTGCTAAGCAATGCACTGTCACCACATTTGGGGTTGGAGAGAGGAGAGGTCGCCCCCAGAAACTAACTAGAGACGGTTGTTGACGAGGTCTCTGTTGACACATCGATCCCTTAGAGGACCAGAAAAGAACCTCCACCGCCCGCCCAGCACCTAACGTCTAGGGCCCTGGGAGGTGTGCATGTAATCTGTAGCTGAGAGGGGAAGGAAGCACATATGACTGGAAGATGCAGCTGTAGCAACACAAAGGGGCGGGAGAATTCCCTGTTGACTCCACGGTAAAGGAGCAGAGTGGTCAAGGGTGCCTCGTCGGCATGGAGAGTGTGCACAAACAGTCCATGGCAACCAGCCACAATTTCTCTCCCCAAGCTGTTGGCTGGGAACAGCTTCACAACCCAGATGCAGGCAGTACTGGCGCCTCCTTCAGGGGGCAGGTTGCTTCATTGGGTGTGTTTGGGGGTTTGTTCCTCTTTGCGGGGGGAGGTGGGAATGGGATGGTTTTCAGGTCAAGAGTGATCACTGTGGTACCCTCAGAAGTTCTTGTAGGGAAGTTCATCAGTGTAGGTTTTGAGGATCACAGGGAGACCAGGTCAGATCCATAGACCCTCTCTGCACTGGCCCGTTATGGCCATGGGAGAAGGCCGGAGTGCAAAGCCAGTCTTCCCAACTCTTAAACGTTACACCTACCACTTCATTTCATCCAACAAATACTGTATATAAAGTTAAAAGGCAAACTACAAGTCAAAACAAATTATTTGAAACAAATATAGCAATGGGTAAAAATTAAAATCCTTCAAATATAGTACTCTTTTAGATCATTAAGAAAACACTAACATCCGAAAAGAAAAAGGAGCAAAGAACATGACCGAGAGTCACAAAAGAAAGAAAAATAGTTGAAACAAATCTTTTTCAAGAATCAACCTCACTAGTAATCAAAAATGCAAATTAGGGCTTCCCTGGTGGCGCAGTGGTTGAGAGTCTGCCTGCCAATGCAGGGGACACGGGTTCGAGCCCTGGTCTGGGAAGATCCCACATGCCACAGAGCAGCTGGGCCCGTGAGCCACAGTTACTGAGCCTGCGCGTCTGGAGCCTGTGCTCCGCAACAAGAGAGGCCGCGATAGTGAGAGGCCCGCGCACAGCGATGAAGAGTGGCCCCTGCTTACCGCAACTGGAGAAAGCCCTCGCACAGAAACGAAGACCCAACACAGCCATAAATAAATAAATAAAATAAATTTTAAAAATAAAAAAAAAAGTTTAAAAAAAATGCAAATTAAAGCAAGCTGCCATTTTGCCCTTTTCAGTGTGGCACATATTTTAAAATATATAATGCTCAGTGTTGGCAAAGGTGAGAAGGACACTTCAGCAAACTGCTGATGATAGTAAAAATTGGTACAATATTTACAGTGATATGTGTCAACACTTCTGGCTATATGTGTCAAAGAGCCTTAAAAATAATATTTCCTGTAGACCTAATAATAATTTCATTTCTAGGAACTTATCATAAGGAAATAAACAGAAAAATACAGATAAAGATTTCTAATAGTGAAAAATCAGAAATGGTCTAAATATCAACAGGGATTGTTTAAATACATCACAGTACATCGGTATAATGGACTATCACCTGGGCATGAAACATACTAGTTTATGAAGACTGTTCAAAGATATTAAAATGTTCTCAGTTGAACGCGAAGAAAAATGAGCAGGAAATATAACTATGTACAGTCTGTTCTCAACTATACTGAAATATGTGTATATGTGAGTGTGTGTTGTGTACGTGTGTTTAAATACACATATAAAAGTTTTAAATTATATTAAGGAAATTCACTGAACTGTTAATAGGGAAAGTTGGATTGTGGATTTCAATTCTCTTTTTTATATTTCTCAATATGTTTCAGTTTTTTAATAATAAGTATACTTTATTTTTATGATCAGAGAAAACATGACAATAAAAGTTACATCTATTTGCAAGGCTGTGTTAACCATACCAGATCGTTAAGTATTGACGTCATCTCTCCGTCGTGGAATTGCTGTATGCCACAGTTGCATTGTTAGAACTTTTCATTTGTTCATGCATATTTGCCACCCAGATTTCCCCCAAGTTCTCATCCGCCTGCCTCGCCCACAGTCTTGGCTCAATGCCCTTACATAGGTGGTCTCAAAGCACATGTCATGGGATCAAATGTATACACCACAATGCGGATGAAACTTCTGTTAGCTTCCATGACTGACCTCATTTCTCAAGAGCTGCCTTCCCTCTGATGCAGGTGGAGAGAGGAAGGTTTTTTTTTATACATATAGAAGCTATTTTGTTTATTGAAGTATAGTTAATTTGCAATGTTTTGTTAGTTTCAAGTGTACAAAAAAGTGATTCAGTTATACATATATATATTCTTTTTCAGATTTCTTTTCCATTATAGGTTATTATGAGATATTGAGTATAGTTGCCTGTGCTATACAGTAGGTCCTTGTTGTTTATCTCTTTTATATATAGTAGTGTGTATTTGTTAATCCCAAACTCCTAATTTATTTCCCCACTACTACTGCTATCCCCTTTGGTAACCGTAAGCTTGTTTTCTTTGTCTGTGAGTCTATTTCTGTTTTGTAAACATGTTCATTTGTATCATTTTTTTCAGATTCCACATGAAAGCGATACTATATGATATTTGTCTTTCTCTGTCTGACTTCACTCAGTATCATCTCTAGGTCTATCCATGTTGCTGCAATTGGCATTATTTCATTCTTTTTTTATGGCTGCGTAGTATTCCATCGTGTAAATATACTGCATCTTCTTTATCCGTTCATCTACTGATGGACGTTTAGGTTGCTTCCAGAGAGGAAGTTTCAAACTCGCCACTTAAAGAGACTGCAGTCTCTCCCAGTTTAAAATGGCCTGTTGGGATTTAATGAATAAATACTCTTGCGAGTTCCCACTCTTTATCAAGAGTCTTTCTCCCCTACTGTGGCCTCTGGATTCTTCCTATCCAAGCTGGCTTCTGGGTTCAGGGGAAACACCCATCCCTGTGGCATTTGGAACAGACCCCGCTGGGCCCTACACTGCCCTCTTGCTGCGAGGTCCTGCCCTCACCACCTGTCCTGCTAAGGTCTCCACAGCTGGTGTGACCCAAGGTGTATTCTCTTAGCAAAGACAAGCCGTGGGGACCGCTCTGCCTGCTACGTAGGCCCGCGCCTTTCACTGCGGGGCTGTGGGTCCACCCGCAACTGGCTGCTTGTCTCCGGGTGCTAGTCCCTTCCTTAAAGCCTCTACTTTTGAACCACCCGAATTGAATTCTGTTTCCTGCTGGGGCCCCAGCTGATACAACAGAGACACAATCTCTGCTGTGGATGTTGGCTCCCAGGTGGTCAACGTCGCTTAGGAGCATGAATGGCAGAAACCCAGACCAGAGCCACAGATGGCGTCACTTTGCTTCTGCACCTCCTCGTACACGCCTTTTTCCTGAGATTGGCCGGCTGACTTCCCACTCTGGGCTGATGGGCTGCCACCCTGTCTGCTCCTCCTTCCCCTTCCTCTGAGCATGTTCTGGCCCAGTCTCCAAGGTGGATAGACTCAGCCACAGAGCTCCAAGAGGCCATGCTGGGGTCAGGAGACAAGGTGATGGGGAACTTGTCGCTGGAGTTGTGGACAGCCAAATGGAGAGTCAGTACTGCCCTGCCCCCTCCATCAGCTCCCATGCCTCCTTGTGAAAGAGCCCCGTTTCTGGGTGGTTGGGCTCTCAGAGCTGGTGCCTAGAGTACCATCTGGTCCAGGCCATGGTGAGCTTGCTGAGGACAGCACTATGATTGACTCGTCTCTGCATCCTCAACCAGTGAGCACTGCCTGACTAAGTGAGTCCGCGCTCTTCCCTAATCAACTTCTCTACCCGATTCCACTTCCCTCCCAGAGAAGGAAGCCGTGGTCTGACTGGCAAATTTGAGGAACGCGGACATCAGAATCTGAGTTCAGACTCTCTCCTTGGGTAGCAATGACGGTCTGGATGAAAAGTCATGGAGATAAATAAGATCTCTAAAAATCTCCTGTAAACACAGAGAGAGGGGGAATCTGACATAACGATTATCTGTGGAACCAGAGCAAGGTCGGGGTGGGTGGGATGAGTGGAATCTGTGTCAATTAAGAATGACTTTTTCTTGCGATGAGTGTATTATATCTAAGGGTAGAGAGACTGTTCCAGTGGGTTTTATAGCTGTCTCCAATACTGGAAGGGGTATCGTATGGAAAACAGATCACACTTATTTCAAGGTATAACTACAGTCAGTGGGTGAATGTTTAGGGAAGGGGGTTTGTTCGATCCCCAGAGCTATTCACAAGTGGGACGGGCAGCCTGGAGGCAGGGTTTGAGCAAAGGCTGAGTGACCTTCTCCAGGAGGACTGAAGATTCCTTCTGGGGGCTACAGAGGCCCAGGAAGGAAGAGTAGGTGTTCTTAGCCCCTGGTTTCCTCTCTGCTCCTCAGAATCCACTCATGGGGGAATCTCAACAGGGAAGGAAAGAGCCCTGAGAGGGTGGGAGCCCCCGACCTCCAGCAAACCTGAGAGTTCAGTGAGGAGGGGTCATGGCCGCTCCAAGAAGGATTCCCCACATACCCCACAGAAGAGCCCACCTTGCGCTCCCCATTACACAGAAGGGAAGACTGGGCCTGGAGAGTGGAAAGGATAATAAACCGTTGCTGTGTTCTGAGCACTTACCAGGCCCTGGGCCAGGCGTTGTACACACACAGCCTCTGACCCTTACAACTACCTGCTAAGAGGTCGGGGTTGGCTTCCTTGACAGATGAAGAAACCAAGTCTCAAGGAGATCAAGTGACTGCCCCGCCCCTGATGGCACAGCAAGAAAGAACCCACGCCAGGGTTCAAATCCAGGTCTGCCTGGTTCCAGCCCATCACAGTGCTCCCTGGGGTGGGAGGTCCTCACCCAGACAGCTTGAACTAAAGCCAGACCCCCTTCCCCTCATCTCATTCTTCCTCTCATCTCTCCCCATCACCCCAACCTCCCTGCCTCTCGTCCAACCCTCCCTCCCAAGCACCTCCCTCCTCCCCCTGCAGGCTACCCTGACCTCATGCAGAAATCTAGTCCAACCAAGACAGACTCCATGTGCCCAGGACTAAAAGAAGCCAGGTGGCAGAGTAAACGAAAGTTGGCTGAGGGCCTCTGCTTAAGTGCTTTTCCATTCTGCCTCGTCTTCTGCATTCTGGGCTGGCTTGCACACGACTCCGTGCGCGGGGAGAGAGCGCTGTGCTTGCTGCAGAGGGAAGCCCTCCGAGCTGGTGATGGGCGATTGGTACAAGAACGTGGGAGGCCTGAGCTGAGCTCCGGGAGATGAGGGCAAGGTCAGCCCCATCGTTCCCAGCCTAAACAGCGTCCCTGGGAAGTGTTTGTCAGACCAGCCCTGCCGTGGGGTAGGATAGGGGGTACAGGCAAGGAGGAGGGTCATGCTGATCTAAAATCCTCTTCAGCCCCTCTGATCAGGTCACTCCCCAGACCTACAGCCAACAGACAGCCACAGGCCAGGCAATGGCGGTCCCCACAGCACCTGCCTCGTGTCCCCATGGCAGGGTGCCCTGGATCCCAGACAGGCCTGGTTGCCAGGGACGCAGGGCAGGCGGACTGGCATGGGAAGCAATCTCCTTCCATTTCCATCTCTGGCTTCTCCATCCTGGGCTCCCCGGACGATCAAGCTACTTGGCTCCCCACCTCATCCTCTGCTGGAGCCCTTGGAGGGAAGCTAGAAGTTGAAGGAAAGGGGAGTGGAGAGCAGGATTCAGTGAGGGAAAAGATGTCTGCGAATGGGCTTGGCCCACCCCATTCAAGCATGAATAAATAAACAACTGCAATAATGAGGCAGCCGCCCTGCCACACAGCTCCACAGCCAAGAGAGAATTCCTTCAAAAGAACGGAGCTGGTGTGGGTTCATTATTCATGAGCAGGGCCCTCCAAGGTGGGGCCTCTGTTGTTTGTTGCAATTTCACACAGGCCTTGGTGGAGAAGGAGGGGTGGGGGAATGCAGGGAGGGAGGTAGATCTCTGGGCAGCAGCCAAACGCATTAAGGGGTCAAGTTCACAGAATCAGCCCAGAAGCACGGTCGGTGCAGTTTGTCCTCCTCTCTAACAACGGTCGGGGAGCTGTGGCCGTGTTGGGGCACACACGGCACCTCTCTCTCCACCCCCTGGTACATGAAATAGTTTATGCCACCAAATGTTCAATTCGCTGTCAGGTACTGAACACCTGCCACGGCCAGACACTGTGCAAGTGTGCAAGGCTCCTGAAGACGAGTGAGATGCCTGCATTACCTGCAAGAAGCTTGTGCTCTAGTGATACCAGGGCGTGGAAGGCGGTCTGCTTAGGAGAAAAACCGGGCTTTGAGTCAGATGGGCTTAGGTTTGAACACCAGCTCTGCCAGTGCCCAGCCATGGCACCTGCCCATTAGAGATTCCTTGTCAATTAAATGGGGATAAGAATGCCTTATTTGAAATGTCATTTTAAGGATTATAAATAAGGTGTTTGGCACAATTCCTGACACATAGTAGATGCTCAGTAAATTAGAACTGCTGATGATAGTAATAGCATTTGACCTTCCTACAAATATCTTGATCTTCAAGATCATTCAGGAAATTGCCTAAGGTTTGCTGTTTCTACTCTACTTCTTAGAGCAGCCCTTCTTATCCTGAACAATTCCACTATTGCACTTCGCTGGAAGAGAGGAGTTGATTTGACCTTTTTGAATGTGAAAATCTTCCTTCAGAATGGATTCTGCTGCATAACCCTTACGACATTAGCCTGATGCGTTAGGAAATGATAAAATTAAATCACTAACATTTATTGAGTGTTCACTATGTGTCAGGCACTGTGCTAAGTCCGTTATCTCGTTTAATCTTCACAGCAAGCTCTGACACAGGTAGCTCTCTGTTGCCATTTCACAGATGAAGAAACTGAGGCCCAGAGAGGATCACTTGCCCACAGTCACATGGCAAGTGACAGAGCAAAGATTCAAATATGCCTGACCCTGAGCGCTCAGCCCCAGGGCTGTTTACACGTGAATTTCCTTCCGCTTGGAAGCCACGTGAATAACATGTGATGCAGGATGGGGGCGCCGCTAATGGACAAAATTAGGACCAAGTTTAGCAGCCGTTTTAGGGTGAGCATTGCAGTACATTGAGAATTCCCAGGCCAGGAGCTGGAAGATTCTGACTCCCCTCCATAGCCAGGTTGGTAGACTGTCCGCTCCCTCTCCTGTGGGGCCTCACTGCTCTCTGAGTCTTAGCTGTGTGTGAAGTACTTGCCTTACTGAAGACAATGAATTACTCAAAGGCAGGGACTGGCAACCAATCAACTAGCACTTATTAAGCACCAGCTGTGTGCCTAGCCTTATGCTGAGTGCTACAGAGTCTAAAGAGAGGGACCCTGTCTTCAAGGAGTCACAGGCAGGGAAAGAACAGACACATGCACACGCACACGCACACACATACGCATGCACACCAAGATACCAGGTTACCTATGCCCAGGGCCTGACGTAGAGCGGAGGGAGGACTCTTGCCCAGCACCAGATTAACTGTCTCCTTGTATCTGAGGGCACAAAGCAATAGGTGCTCATATCTACCTGAGAAAGTGAAGTTCCTATTTTTAGAGATCACCTAAAGGCAGCGCCTCTGGGCATGCCCCACTAGAGGTGCCCGTTGTGAGGTGGGAACAGAGGCAGGAAATGCGGTGGTCCTTTTGATAAATCTATGCCTTTAAAAGAGAAATGAGCTGGCGCTTCGTGGGTGGGTGGCCTCATCACAGCAGCAGGAAATGCAGTGAGACTAAAAGGTAATCCTTTCAGCTCCTATCCAGGATTGAACCCAGGGCCCTGCTGTCCTGGGAAGCCTAAACTCAGAGAAAGAACACAGCTGGGTTGGCCTGGACCCCAGTGTGTCCAGATCTCTCCAACCAGGAACAAATGAACCAGAACTGGCTCTGGGAAAAAATATGAGGATCTTCCCAACACAGATACCTTGCTCTTCGGGTTTTCCCTTTACTGGTGAAAGCTGCTCCCACCCATTCAGGAGTGTGAGACTCTCCAGTCCTTCTCCCTTCCTTTATAATCAGTGCTTCTTCTCAGAAAAGCCTGGAGAAATTTATTTTTACTAAGGAGTAAGTAACAGAACACATTTTATAGTGTTGCCTCTCTCGGGGGTATTTGCATTTCAACCAGGATCAAGTGTTTAAGTGAAAGGAATAAAACACAAATAGCGGAATTTCAGGTCATAGTGGATACTGAACAGTGTTTTGGATGGCAGAGTGCTTCTGGATCTTTCATAATGGTACCACCTACTCTAAATGTAAGCTAGTCCTGACCTTGGGCATCTCGGCTTGGCCTCAGCAGGTTAAAGGAAGTCTCCCTGCTGAAGCGTTTCTGCCCCCTCCCCCAACCAGCCCTAGGGATAGGGCCTTTGGACCCTGGTTTCATGGTAGGCTGTGAACGGTTTATGATCCAGGGTTGGGGAATCAATGTGAGATTCTTAGCCTTTAGGTCTTTTTTGTCTCTCTGTTTCTGAGACCAGAAATGCTGGACCAGCACAACTAAGCATCGTAGCATTTGGATCTTACTGTGATTTATTTAGAGCTGGAGGTGGGGGAGGGACAGAGAGGAGAATTAGTGGGTGAGGGAGGGGGGAGGGGGGAGGGGAACAGCTGCTCTGGCGCCTGCTCTGTGGGTATACAGCAAAATTGTGGCTTTTAGTACTTTTCAAGGGACAGCCTCATTCAGTAAATTCCAGCTGAGGGGGTGGGAACTACCCTCAGATGATTCCTGCCCTCCCGCCATCCTCTTGCAGTGGCCTCCAGAGGCCCTTGCCAGTGCCCAAGCACAGTGGGGTCCATGGGGTCCTATCACCTTGTCTCCACTCCACCTCCTCCTTCCACCCTGGCCCCCTGGCCTCCTTCAGAGGCCAGCTAGGGCAGGAGGAAAGGTCCCCGGCCCTTCGTCAATCACCTCTCCCTGGCTGGCAGTACCCAGGGAAAGGAAGCCGCCATCTCCACGGCCACGTGTCACAGTTACCAGCAATGCCAGGAGATAATGACAGGTTGAGTGTTCTCTGCCTGGCGAGGAGTTGCATGCAAATGACTGGGCTCTGAAAGGGTTTAATTGTCACTGCCTGACGTGGTGGCTCAGACCACCCCTCCTCCCTCCCCTGGTGGGCGGGGAGAAAAGAGAGCGGGGAGCATAGGAGATCCTGTGGTTTGGGGAGGGTTGGCTCAGAATGGCCTGTGGGACCCAGAACCCAAGGGCGAGGGAAGCTGGCATTTCCCCTCTGCGGGACCAGCCTGCTAGTGCACAGCTGTGAGCGGGGAGTGGGGATTCACTCCCAGACATGATCCAGAGTGAGATGCGGCTCTACAACCGTAAATCCCTTTACGCATCGCAGCTCAGCCGGGAGAGGCTGTCACGTGTCTGCAAGATGTTCCCGCTTGGCCAGCCAGGCCCCGGAAGAGAGGGGGGGAGCTGCAAAGAACAGGCAATAAATGCCCTCCCTGTGTGCCGCACGCAGGCCTGCCCCAGCGCACACTCCAGGAACTCCGACCACGGGTGCTGGCAGAACCAGGGCACAAAGACCAGGCAGGGAAAATGTGAGGGTGATTAGCAGTAGAGACAGCCGATGCTTATGGAATGCTTCCTTCATTTCAGGCATTTTCCTAAATCACTGCTCATTCTCAGAATAAACTCATCCACTTCTCACCATATTTCTACAATGTAGGGTCTGTCAGTAGCACCCACCATGTTTGCAGATAAGGAAAATGAGGCATAGAGAAGTTAAGTACAGTCGTCCCTTGGTATCATTGGGGCATTGGTTCCAGGAGCCCCCAGGATTACCAAAATCCGTGGACACTCTGGTCCCTTATATAAAATGGCGTAGTACAGTGAATACAGTTGGCCCTCTGTATCCGTGGATCCAAAACCCATGGATACAGAGGGCTGACTGTAACTTGTTCCAGATCACACACTTTGGCAGAGCCAAGATTCAAATGCAGAACATGGCCCTACACTTTGCGCCCTGCCATTCCCCTCCGTATGGTAATGCGCCACTTACCTGCTGCTCTCCTGGAGTCGTTGATCATTCCTGGATGCTACATGGGGCTTTGGTGTCTGTCTCTGAGCGCATATCACTGTTGGTCTGATGTTCGTTCATCTGTGTGTGTTCTATGTCCATCTTCTGACCCAGCTGAAAGTCATCTGACCCAACCAGAGCCAGGGCCCTGCAACGCTTACTGAGTTGTATCCTGAATTGGAGTTCATCTTGATGCAGAAAACACAGGGTGGTAGCAGATACCTTGTGTCGAGGGGAGAAGGCTGGGGAAGAACTCAGTGAACATGTTCACACAATGGGGAGAGGGGCTGGGGTGCTGCTGGGCAGGGAGGGCTCTGAGCCCCTCACAGGGGCTTTATCCAGAGCATCATCTTTCCCACTCATTCTACACATTGGAGTTCCCTGTAGAATTCCATTTGGAGGAAGGCACCCATACCCTGAAGCAAAGTCTCTGACACTGGAAGGTTTCTAAGGCCCTCTTCCTTAGTTCTAGAGTCTAAGTAATAAGGGACCACTGAAGACTTTTGACTGGAAATCCCCTTCCAGTCACTAGTATCCCAGGGTTAGGAAAGAGTATGGACCAGAACTAAACTTGGACATCCAGTGGCCGAGGGCTGGAAACCTGCAAAACCAGAAACCACCTAGAAGTTTACCCCAAGCTGCAACAAAATGTTTCATGTTAATGGGTCAGAAATTCTCTAATCACTGAAAGGAGACTGACGCTGAGTTCTGTATCACTGTGATAATTCTGTGATTCCACCATGTTAGTGTTATTTAATGTCACTGAGTGATTACTTTCCAGGTGTTTACATTCTTAATGCATTTATCCTTGCAAAACTTCAGGCACCAACGTCAAAAAAAAAAAGACAACACCGGAGACCCCACTCCAAAATGGGATAGTCAGAATCCTTCTTCAGAACTCTCAGAGCTCTTAATCAGTTTAGACCAAAGCAATTCAGCCCTGATTTTTTTTTTTTTTTTTTTTTTTTTGTCTGCATTGGGCCTTCGTTGCTGTGTGCGGGCTCTCTTCTAGTTGTCGCGAGCCGGGGCTGCTCTGTGTTGTGGTGCGCGGGCTTCTCACTGCGCTGGCTTCTCTTGTTGCAGAGCACAGGCTCTAGGCACGCGGGCTTCAGTAGTTGAGGCGCGTGGGCTCAGTAGTTGTGGCGCACGGGCTTAGTGGCTCCGCGGCATGTGGGATCTTCCCAGACCAGGGCTCGAACCCGTGTCCTCTGCATTGGCAGGCGGATTCTTAACCACTGCGCCACCAGGGAAGCCCTCAGCCCTGATTTTGAGATGAGGACAAACATACATTGTGTTCTATGTAATTGCATCCCCAGGATGCTATAATGAAAGTTGGCACTCCTCCCCCTCACCATGCAAAGTGCTCCTGTTGCCTCTTCTTCAACCCCTTTCCCCCACCCCCACCTCAAACCTTGAAATGACATAGACAAGGGCAAAGAAATGTTTGGAGTTTACATTTGGGGAATAAGAGATGAGATCAGTTTTGATGAACCTGAATATAGACAGAGACGAAAAAGCCAGAGTTTCTACATGGAGTCAAGGACTTCCAAAGTGGGCAAAAAGCATAATGGAGCCCAAAACCAGTTCAGCCTAGTTTCCAGTACTGCACATTGGATAGCTGCCATCTCCTAAATCACCCTAGACACCCAAGATATAGCAGGATGTGCCTGGGACTGGGATAATAGGAAACCTGAGTTCTGATCTCGCCTTTGCTCTTCAGTCTTAGGCAAGTTGCTGAACTAATTCCTACTCTTCAGTTAAATGGGGTAATAAGTTCTACCCGTAGGATATGGGGAAACATTAAGGTTCTATGAAAACTATTATCATTCCTTATTTTTATGTTGTAAAAATGCATTATACCAAAAGGTAATCCCCTTAGAAACCTCAGGAGATGACCAGGGTGAGGAGATCTGTTAGGCTGGCATTCCAGATCTCTTAAGCTTAGACAGTGGGAGAAAGGAGAGCTGGAGATAATGTTTGAAAGTGTCGTATTCTGCTTTCTGTCATAAGCAGCAACCATCTACCCTGTTGGGAGAATATTTTTAACAACTAAATGACCAATAAATGTTTAACTTATCAACCATATATTTCTTGTATTCCTCCTACAGCGCCCAGCCTAAGTTTATGGATAGGGCTAGACCCAATGTGTCCATACAGTCAATAGACTTAATGTGTCTTTGGTTGAATTTTGTTCTTCTTCTTACTTTAAATAATGACAGTATTCCCAAAGGTGCAAAAAAAGTGAGTTTATGGAATATGATTCTGGGGTTGACAATTTTCTTTTCAAGTTAGAGAAGGAGCATTTAAGCTGCAAATAGAGGAGGTCAGGAGAAGGCAGCACCCAAATGAAAAATCAGAAGTAATCCATGGAAGCTCCTTCTCCCGGGCTGACAAAGGCCCTGGCCTTGAACCCAGTTTGGGTCTTAACTGCTCAGGGCCCTGCTCCCATACACCTCTCTTCCAGTTTCCTTCTTGCAGAGGTCTTTCTGGCAAGTAAGGTGACTGAGGCCCTTCTGGCGCTGTCCCAGGTCCTGAAATGCCATGGGTTCTCATCTTGGTGATTGAAGTGGCTCTGGAGCTCTCCCCTCTAGTCAGCTGTTATGTGGAAACTAATTTCCATATAATAACATTTTGTTTTTTGTAATAAATCATAACCACAGTAAGGTGACTGGGTTATGTCATTATTTGCAAACCTACAGAATGTAATTATAATATGTCTGAAAACCTCCATGCAGAACAGTGCAGTTCCAGCCCCAGCACCATCTAATAATAATAAAAATTTATATTGTGCTTTATGTGACCACTCATCACAGTAACCGTTCTATGCCAAGGGAAAAGAAAGCCCACAGCAGTGACAAATTCACGGACATGAAAACCTTATAAACGCCAAACTACTTGTTTCCAAAGCTAAAGCTAGCTACTGGGTTTCCTCCTCTTTTTTCCTATGAACCTTTTATAGTAACAGACTGGGTGTCCAGGTTTGCCTCTGCATTCAAAACAACGAGCTCTTTTTGGAGTTTCCTTTTTATGCATTACATGCACGTGCATCCACCTTGGCTGATGTTGGTTCATAAGGATTAACTTTTCGAATAGTATACCTATGTGGTTCCCTTTCACATCTTTCTCCCTGTGTCCTTGTCTCCCACCTCCCATGCCTCATCTTATTTTTCTAGAATGCATGGTTCCATTGCTTTCTGTGAGCATAGTAAAGCATGTTCCATGGGCAGTAACTGAGACACTCACTGGTATTCATCTTGCATGTGTGTTTCCAACATGTTCTCTCTTGTTGAATTTCACCCAAGCATAGAAATATATTATTGCACGTAGAAGTGGGCTCTCCAAATCTACTGTCTGTCCTCCCCAACCTGCTACTTCTCAGGCCTCTGACACATCCTGCTGAGACTTTTTTCTGAGAGGAATTGCAAATCTGACTGATCAGAAGATACTCTGAACTTCCAGGGAGGTTGTGTTTCCTGGTAGCAATCCCATTAAGCATAGAGCTTATAGTTTCAAAAAATCTGGACTTAAGAGTAGCATTCTTCACCATCCAGTGCCTTGAGATCTTGTATAATGTTCCCCCATTTTAGCTGCAGTGGTCTTACTTTTATTGTGTGTGTGATGGTGGCCGTTCGCTAAGATAATTTTGCTTAGGGCTGTGAAATTTGCCTTCAAACCCAAAACTGAATTCAATCCACTGCTTTCAGCAGGAGCCATGGGCTTGTATGTACATCTCTTTCCCAGGTATGTCTGCACTTATTGATGCTGAGAGTGGTCATTTATCATGGACAATACAGAACCAAAAAGAGTTTATTATTAAGTTTCTTGCTCCCATGTGATTTGTCTTAGAGCTTAAGACATGACATTTTGTTCCTTAGCCACTTTTATCTGCATATTTCTGCACCTGCCTCCTTCTATCCCTTCACTTCAGGGGGTTTTTTGAGAAAAGGTGGCCTTATGTTGGTTGCAATGCTTGAAAGGTTGCTTTTGTTACTGTGCACGGGCTTGGCAAAAATCTACCTCAGGGTGACCTACATGAGGGTAGAGATAGGGATGGGGATGGGCTGACAAGCTCTTCCTGACTGTGAAGTGAGATAGGAAAATACATCACCAGGGAGGGGGGTTCATCCTTTGTCTCTTTGTCTTTTCCACAAAAAAAGATATTTTTGTGGAAACACTAGGTAAGGCCAGTCCTAATATCTTAGGGCTCTGGGATATCTGGGAGGTCTATCACAGCCTATCCATAGGAAGGAATATTATGTAGTCCTTAAAATGGTGTTTTTGCAGATGATTTAATGATGCAGAATAAAAGCTCTTACTGTAATATAAAGTAGGGAAAAAATCGCACATAAAATTACATATGCAGCCTGATCTCGGCCCACCTCCCTCCCTCCCACCACCCCACCACCCCCCACCCCCGCAAAAAAAAAAAAAAAAAGACTGGAAGGAAATGCACCAAATGCACCAAAAAATATCAACTTTCTATCTCATGTTGGTGGGTCTACAAATAATTTTTATTTTCTTATTTCTGCTTTTCTAAATTTTCCAAATTTCTTACAATGCATATGTATATTTTAATCAGGAAAAAAAAGCAGATATTTTTAAAAGCCCTTCAGAGACAGGGGCTCCACTGACTTCCTTGATCCCTATTCTAATGAGTCTCTCTCCAACCCTCCCCCAACCCCACTAGGAAGAAAGCCTTTCTCATTAAAGCTCCCCTACAGCCTTCCTTCACCCTCATCTCTTCAGAGAAGTGTCTTAAAGAAATATCAAAGGGTGTGTGTGTGTGTGTGTGTGTGTGATTGTGTGAGTGAAAGAGAAAGACAGAGTAATCATTATATCAGGAAGGAAGAAACCCACCATAGAAATGCAAAGCAGAGCAGTTGAAGAGAAAGGCTAGAGTAAACTACAGAGGAGTCCCATCTTGACAAAAGTAACAATGAGGAATTAAAATCCCACCACAGAAACTGTCAGAGGGCAAAGGATGAAGGGAGAACTGAATAATAGAGAGGGTCTATCCAGAGGGGAAAGGGACTCACCCTTTACCCTTCCCTGGCCCCCTTTCTTCCTTAGATCCAACCACATAGGACTAACAATAAGACGTCTTGGGAGTAGAAGGAGGATGCCACAAACTAGGGAGGGCCTGGAAAGTCCAGACAGAGAGAAAGGACCAAATAGCTGGAGTCAGAGAAGGAGCTGGGGCTGCTGCAGGACCTTAGATGGAGGTCACCTGACCCACTGGGAACACGTAGAGCACAGATGTCAAAGCCAGAGCACAGCCCCCTGTTTTGCAGAAGCTGATGCCCAGAGGGAAGATGTGACTATTACTAGAGTCTTAGGACAAGAGGCCTAAGCAGACGTGCACGCCCGGCTAAGAGCATCGCAAGTTGGACGGGCTTCTCCACCAGGGGCAGCATCGCTCACACCCGACTCCCAACCCACGTGGGCGTTTGAACATGGTGGGGTGGTGGGGGGGGAGGAGCGGGCAGCATATCTTATTGTCAAAAATGACTGATGGTGCCCTGGCGTTTAGTGCATGAAGACGAAACATCCTTTTTTGCCTGGGGTAGACTCACAAAGGAAGGTGCCTGCCCAAAATGCCAATATTGCCCCATATCGAGAAACAGCGGGAGATTTAGATTGAAATGGAAAAGGGGGCCCAATATCTGTGCATCTCTCTTGCAGTTCCTTGAGGTTTACCTTTAGTGCTCCTTGCTCCTTCTTCTTTCCTCTGGCAAGGCTGAGAAAGGCTGGCGGATAACCATGCCAGGTGAGACCGGGCTGCCTTTTTAAAGGGCACTTAGAAATGCAGCTGATTCAATACAGTGGTTTGAGGAATATGGGAACCCCACATCCCCATGATGAGCAGAAAGAGGAGGCTCCCCACTTTGCTTCTGTGAGGGCCCCAAACCTAGCCCTGGGTCTCTTCCTAATAAATGAGGCTCTAGTGCTGGCCTGGCACTAGACCTCTGGGACTGGGGGTTATAAGAAGCCTGCGAACTGGCCCGGGTGGCAGTCAGCCGGGTGCTCCCACGGCAGGGAGGCCGGGAGCCGCTTCCACTCTCCCATTTCGTCTGTCAGACTCTAATTAAGGGACCCGCACAGTAGACTTGAGGTGCCAGCTGAGTGACCCGTGTGCACAGGCCCCCGTGAGGCACGTGGAGAGGCAGCTTCGCGGCTGCCTGGGGGATCTACCTTTTCAGGGAAGGTGTGCAAGAGGTGGGGACAGGTGGGAGGGGTAGAGCAGACAGCTGTGCTGGAGGGCACAAGACGGCTGTTTTTCTTGATACCGAGGCCAGAGTTTGCCCACCACCGAGCATCTCTCTGTGTGGAACAATTTGGTCTGAACTACCAAGGACGGGACAGGCAAACTCATGGCCTTTGACCCTCTATCAGTGGATTGGGAAGCTGGGCCACTCCCGCTACTGTCCCCTCTCCCCTCGTAAGTGACTCGTGAGTGCCGGGTCCTGTGCTGGACACTTTGGTTGGCTTACTTCATCTCTTCTTCACGGTTACCTCTGAGATGGGTGCTATCAGCCATTTGTGGGAGAGAACACTGAGCCTGGAGGAAGTGACCACACACAGTGACAATGTCAGGGCTCATGCCCAGAGCTGCCCAATGCTTGAGCCCTTTCTCTTGAGCCCTGTCAGGGCAGCAGGTTGCTGCCGCAGCCAGGAGCCTGGGCTCTGGAACCAGGCTGCCTGGGTTCAAATCCTGCTTCTCCATTTGTTAGCTCTGTGACCCTGAGGCATGGAATCAACCTCTGTATACCTCAGTTTCCCCATCTGAAAAATGGGCTAATAACAGTTCCTACCTCATAGGGTTACTGACAGGACTGTATCATTGGATACTATAAAGCACTTAGAACACTGCCTGGCACATTGTGGGTGCTGTGTAACTATTAGCTATTAATACAGTGACCGCTGTCCATTAGTGAGCCCAGGCTTCCATATCCAGTCTTCAATAGTGAGAGGCCTTCACAGTTAGATGTCAGGGGTGGAGAGGTCTTTGTAGCCCTGTGCCAGACCCCAGGGGAGATCCCAAGGAAGGGAAAGACACAGACCCAGCCCTCAGGGGGCTTTCAGGAAAATGAAAGACCCTGGACATGCATGCCAGCATACAGACACACACACAGACACACACGCACAGGCTGTTTGGCGTTCTTAACTGACACAGCGTCCAGGGGGAGGTGCGCTGTGAGTTGGGCAGCAGAGGGATGACAGGCTAGGACTTGGCAGAGAGAGTGAGATGGCAGAACCCACAGCCCAGAGCTGTGGAGAGCCCATTCTGGGACACTGGGGCCCCAATGGCTGGTGTCCAAGGCCCCTGCCTTCCTGATAGGCAAAGCTCCCACCCTGACCCAGGGGTCCTCCACCTGCCCCCCCCCCCCCAACCCAAGTGGAGATGACCAGCTCAGATCAGGGGCCCAGGGCCCGACCTGGCCCAGGGCATCCATGCCAAGGCCTATGGCCCAACCCCCAGGCTGTGGCCTCTCCTGCCAGGTCCTTTTGGGACCCCCCCCCTTTACCCAGACCTGCCTCCCCTTTGTCCAGACCTGCAGAAACCCACTTGGAACCAAGGGCAAAGTCCTAACAGCCTGTAGTCTCTGATGAGTAGCCTTCAGCATGGAAGTGGACCCTGGTAACGGGCCTGGATGCACCAGGAAGCAGAGTCCTAGGGAAAGAAGAAATCCCTGGGAGCCGCCTCCCTGGGAAGCGATCCTCCCTCTTTCCAGAATGTGCAGTGAACAGGGCTCCCCAAGGCTTCTGTGACACAAGCGTCTGGAGGAGAGAAGTTAGACGCTAGCACCGGAGTCCGCTAAAAGCCCGTCAGAGAGCAGAGGTAATTTACGAGGAGGATGCCGAAGCAATGCAGGCAGAGCAAGGGAAGCAGAGGGAGTGCAACCCGGACACACACATATCAAAAACAGAAGCGTGGGTTCCTACCTCTGCACGTCCCCAGACATATAATATTACAGATCGCAGCTTGCATGGAACTCGCATATTCCTGCAGCTCGGATATGATACAGTAAATGCATTGTGACAGTAGCTGAGTAGATTCTATGTGCTGAACAGATGTCTTCTAGCAGACGAGGTTTCTGTGACTGTATCACATTGTGCTTTCATCAATTATACATCACTCCTCATTACAGAGGCAGGCGCTCATGACAGTGTGCAGCGGCTAGGTGAGAAACCTGGCCAGATTGAGAAGTGAAGGGCAAACTTTGGGGGAGCTGGGATGCCCACTGGGTCCTGGGGGTGTTGGAACCCCCTCCTCTCCCCAAAGACCCCACATCACTCCTCCTCCCTGCTACCTCCTTCTAGGTCTTAATACCCCCTTTCCTATACTAGCTGAGCTAGGGTCATTATTTTTCCCCATTCAAAAAATAATTATTATAAAATATTTCAAATGGTGTAAAATAATGAATTTTATATACCCATCACCCCATCAGTCAGATTCAACAACTGTTGAGATTTGTCCACATTGGCTTCTTGTCTCTCCCTGACTTCAAGTGTTCAAGTGTTTGAAAATTAATCCCAGGCTTCCTGTGATTTCACCTCTATACAACTCCGTGTGAATCTTTAAAGGAAATATGGCTGTATCCCATAGAACCGTATGGTCATTGTCACTGCTTATAAAATCAACAATATTTCCTTGTCCTCATGAAGTAGTCAGTCTGCATTTGAGGGTCTTTGGGGTTTATGGCCACATGTCTCGTAGCCATTGCTCTGGGACCCTCCCTCCCCCCGCCACTGCACTCTCCTATTAGAGCTTGACCTTTCTGCAGAGGCTCTTAGCTCCCTGATCCCCAGACCCCATCCAGAACTCAGGTAATATTCTGTCCTCAGCCTCATGCCCGTCCTCTAGGCTACAGCAGGGTCACAGGTCTGAAGAGGACGTACTGCAGACCCCTGGCAGGGTGTCTGTGGAAGGAGCAATCCTTCCTTGCAGGTGTTGGGGGCGGGGCAGTCAGTTATGACAAGAACAGCTGAGACATGCCAGGCTGCTGCTTTGGGGTATAAGCCAGTACTTCCCAAAGTGTGGTGCGCATGCCCTCATGGTACACCAGGCGATTCTGTGGGGTGCACAGACAAGCATAAAAAAAAGAAGTTATGTAATTATCCTAATCTTCATTTCGAAAAAGTTACAACCACACATCAAGCCCGTCGTTTTGTAGATATCGTTACTGTAGATGAGGCCAGCCAAAATATTTGGTGATTTTAAGGTCGATTTTGAGAAGAATATTAAATAAATAATAATGCAAAGGTATTTGGATAAGGCAAAAAAAATTCCTAGTGGGACCCAATCCCTGAAGTCTAGGAGCCCTGGTGCAGTAGAAGGAGGAGGAGATTTGAACCAAGGTCATTTGAATTTCAGTCCAAGCTCTTTTAATTACTAGCCAGTAATCAAATCACTTCACTTCTCAGGGTCTCACTCTTTCACCTGTACAATGGGGCTATGCCTGTCTGCCTTGTTGATGTCAAACTCAAAAAGGGCAATAAAGTGTTTTTAAGCAGGGAAACCCTCTACAAAGACAAGTTTTAAAGATATGCTAAGAACTGCCCTGTTTTAAGCCTTCTGTGCCTCATGTCACTTACCTGCTCCCAGGGGTCTATGCAACTCAAAACCTGGATCCCTCCACTCTGATCAGCTCTAAGTGCTGCAGGTCATTAAGCTTGGCCACTGTAATAAGCATCAATTATCATTAGCAACATTATTATATTTACCTAAGATCCCTGGTGCATACGAAAATGCAGAGAGCTCTCATGCATCTTCTGCTTTACAAGAACGATTTGCCGTGTCTAAAAACCATTTCTAGAATTAATTTGCCTACTGCAAACAATTTATATTAATGAAAACACATTGAGTGGGGGGAGGTTGGCGGGGGGCGGGTGTTCTGCCTGCAGAATATGTTTGCTTTGTTCACCTAGAATAAAAAGATTTTGAGTGCATGTTTGTTTTGAATAAATGAATAGCTGGGTGACAGGAGGAAGGTCTGCCCGTGCATCTGATCCAACTTGGTCTAGCGGTCCTCTCCAAGACGGATGGGGACGTGGGCAGGTGGCAGTGCTGATCGCTTGCATTTTAATATGCAGTGATGTCTGTCATCTGCTTCTCTATATTTACAGGCCCCCTTCTCAGGCTTGTATTTGATCGTGGTGGAGGAGGAGGCCGCCACCCCCTTCCCCAGTCTCATCCGAGGTTTGGAATAAGCCGAAGTGGGGGCCTCTGAGTCCGTGACCCCAACTCACCCTGCAAGAGTCTCCAAAAACCGTGCCTTGTTCTTTGCAGCAGCCGCTCTCCCCCTGTGTGTGCTTATTTTATTTATTTGGGTCGATGAGGCTCATTTTCCTCTCTGCAGATGGCAGCAGGGTCCTCTGATCCTGCATGATGTTCCCCGATTGTCAGAGGGGGAGGGAGATGGGAGGAGGAGGAAGAGGAGGAGGAGAAGGATCCAGTGAGGTGGGGTGGCTGTGAGGATGGGGACAGGAGCCCCAAGCCAACCTCGCCCACCGGCTTCCCATCCTGGGTGTTTATGTCAACGTTTGGACCTCAGCCTGCCCCACCCCCTACCCCGCCCCACTGGATCCTTCTGTTTGGATACAAGTGTCTCAAATGTTTAGTGATTGACAGTCCCTTGACGACAAGGTACTTCAGAGCTTTCCCCAGCAGCCCGGCCGAGGCTGTGGGGTGTGAAGGCTCTGGCTCTGCCTTGCCAGTATCCAGGGCGCATGTGTGTTTGCATAATAACCTACAAAACGCTTCATGTCCCTCGATGCGCCCACTCAGGGGCCTCAGAGGGAGGAGGGCTTTGTCAACACGGCTTTGTGTGGGAGCTGCAGCCCATGTTAGCCTGGATTAATTTGCCCCTGCAGTTTGCACAGGCTACCTAAGGCCACACAGGAAACCAGAATGGGTCCTTCAATTACCAAGGGGGCACTTGGTCCTCAGCGAGCGGACCCCTCTGTGTGGCACCAGCACATGATGCCCTCCGAGAGGGCAGCCTCAGGGGTGGTTAAGAGCCCAGACCCTGGTGCCAGACTGCCTGGGTCACTCCCCGGATCTGCCACCTTCTAGCTATGTCACCTTCGTGCCTCAGCTTCTTCCGCCTTGAAATGGGAGTGACAATGGAACCTAGCCCAGAGGGTTTTCATGGGATTAAATGAATTCATATCACCAACGTGCTTAGAATGGCGCCAGCCACGTTCAAGTGCAATGTCAGTGTTTGTGAAATAAATACAATGTACTGTTTTCCCCCCAGTGGTGGTGGGTTACAGTGAGGTTTAGAATGATGGTGTCACCAAGTCCCAGGATATCAGACCTCGAGATCTGAATCCTGGATAGAGAAGGGCAGGGACTCCTTCAGGACCACAGGGCTCCTGCAGGCACAGGAAGACTTAGCTCAACCCTCCCGCTTCTCCCCACCCCAAGGAGGGAGCCCTCTGGAAAGCCCTGTCAGTGCGGGCTTACTCTGCCTCTGACTCTTTTTATTTATTTATTTATTTATTTATTTATTTATTTATTTTTGGCTGTGTTGGGTCTTCGTTTCTGTGTGAGGGCTTTCTCCAGTTGCGGCAAGCAGGGGCCACTCTTCATCGCTGTGCGCGGGCCTCTCACTATCGCGGCCTCTCTTGTTGCGGAGCACAGGCTCCAGACGCGCAGGCTCAGTAATTGTGGCTCACGGGCCTAGTTGCTCCGCGGCATGTGGGATCTTCCCGGACCAGGGCTCGAACCCGTGTCCCCTGCATTGGCAGGCAGATTCTCAACCACTGCGCCACCAGGGAAGCCCTGCTATTTTTTTTAAGTCACATTTTCCTTCCCTTTCATTCTCCACTCCCAGAAGAGTAACCACTCCGAACCTGCCCCCTGCTCCTTTAGCTCAGCATCTCAGTGACGGCTCCGCAAGACAGCCAGGGGTCCAGGCTGCAGAGGGACATGGAGAACATTGGTCTGACTCAGCTCTGACAGGCAGCTCCTCCATCTGGGGTCCCAGCCTCCCTGGAGGAGGCGGGGGCGGGGGTGACAGGGAGATGTCATCAATACTCAAAGCCTGGACCAGGATGACGGCACTCACTGGCATCCCTCAGACCTGCGGTGGGGCTGGGGAGCAGAGCAGGTGCTGGGAGGCAAAGCCCAGGGCCACAGAGAAGCGAGGTGGCGGGGTGAGGGGAGCATGATGGGGGCGTTGAGAGGAGTACAGAGTTGGGTGTCCAGAGCCTGCCTCGCAGGGTTCCTCGCAGGAACCCTG
Source organism: Balaenoptera ricei (assembly GCF_028023285.1). Classification (NCBI taxonomy): domain Eukaryota; kingdom Metazoa; phylum Chordata; class Mammalia; order Artiodactyla; family Balaenopteridae; genus Balaenoptera; species Balaenoptera ricei. The sequence continues at coordinate 14,774,946 of NC_082646.1, forward strand.
GCTCCGGCCTCTTCTAACTGGTTGACCTCGAGCAGGTCACTAACCTCCTTTCACTCGCAATTTCTTCAGCTATTAAATAGAGATAATAATAGCGTCTGCATCACAGGGTTTTTTGAGAGAATTAAATGAGATGATGCTTGTAGCACTGGTTCATTGCCCAGCATGTCAGCTATTTCAGTTACCCAGGTGAGTGAGGGCAGTCGTGACGAGTCTTGGCCTCAGAAGGCATCCCCGCGGATAGCAGCAATAGGAATGACCCCTGGCAAAAGTTGAGTGGCTGCCACAGCATGTGGCCACCTGCCTAAAGAACTCATCCAGTAAAGGGCCAACTTGGCTCTGTGTCTGTCCTGGAGGATAGGATCAGATGGGACTGTAGGAGGCTGTTGGGTAGCACCCCACGGGGCCTCACCTTGTGATCTTCATTGTGCTCCAGAAAGGCCAGCTGGGCCTTGGCACTGGGCATTCTTTATCCCCAAAAGCTAAGGTGCCAGATGCCTTTGCCAGATCACTGAAACCCTGGGAGATGTCAACCTGGGTCTGGAACATGGTTCCTCCTCCAGGAACCAGACCCAGGCAGTGTCCTTCAGCAGATAAGAAAGCTGTTGTATTGCCCAGCTCATGGAAGGGCTGGGTCCTGAAGCCTCCTCCCTGCCCTTAGAATCCCATCACAGAAGCATGGGCAGATGTGACCAGCTGGAAAGAGGGAGAGAGAGAAGGCTGCCTCTCTGGAAAGTTCTGTCCGGCTCCCCAGACCCAAGGAGGCTTCCGGGAGACCTTCACTCTGTTCTCTTGGTTGAGCATGTTGGGCCCCTCCCATCCAGCATTTCCCCTCTGACAAAGAGGAGAAGTGAAGCCAGAGACTGGGGAGCTGGAAGGAGCAGGCAGGCGTCAAGGGTGAGCCCCTCCGTAGTTGCCGGTACACCCCAGGACAAGGCGGAGGAGAGAAGCAGGAAGGGCTGTTGAGATGGGACGCTGGCGGGAGTTCAGGCTACCCTATGCCGTCAGCCCCCTCCCCAGCACCACTGAAACACCAGCCTGTGCTTTAGGTAGGGGAGAGAGCAGGGTTCAATCCAGTGCTGCTGTGGACTCCCTGATCTCCTGAAAAGGTCCCAGATCTGGATTTTGTGTCTCGTGGCAAGCTTGGGTCTGCCCAAAGAGACCAGCAGGTTGTGTAATTGGAGCATAGGTAATAGGGTGTCTGGGAAGAGAACACTGGAAAGAGAGGGTGTCTTTACCGTGGCTGACTGGGAGGAAGGAGGATGGGTGGGATGCCCTGTTAGCCCAAGGCGAGCTGTACCAGAAGCGGTACCCCACTTTGGGGAGGTCACAGGGCAGGCTGCCCTAAACCTAGGGGTGGGAAGTTACAGACAAAAGTTGGTCTCCCCACTGGGATGTTGCAGGGAGGTAGGGGTCCTCCCCCACCCAGATGACTACCTTGTGGGGTCACAATGGAGGGCTCTGAAGGAATGGTTGTTTCCTATACCTTGGAGGTGGGGTCCCCAGCCTCTCCATCCATCCTCCCATAGAGCACAGATCATGCTCTAATTTTCACAGGTGGAGGAAGGGGTAAGATGGGTAGCAGGGAGCTGCAATGTGCAGAAAACAGAGCCCCAGGCCCAGAGTCAAGAGACCTGCATTCTGATCCCAGCTCTGCCACCAATTGTGCTCCTTGGGGATGTCCTTTCCGCTCCCTAGTTTCTAGGGAGGACGTTGGTCCATTTGGCTCTTAGGTCCCTCCTCCCAGATGCTAAGCTTCTAGAAGTGGCCAGGCACACCAAGGGCATTCATGCCTTTATCGGCAAACATTTACTGAGAGGTTTTCCTGCTCCAGGCATGGTGCTGGACACTCAGGACACTTGGATGAATCAGAGACCGTCCAGCCCTCAGGGTGCTCGGGGGTACAATCAGGGAAGGTCCGTGGTATAATCACAAATTCTATGAGAACATGGAAAGGTGTGATTCATTCTGACAGGAAATTGGCCAAGAAGGTTTCACAGAGGAAGTGACATTTCAACTCAGCCTCCAGGAATGAGGCGGGGGTGGGGGGGGGTCCCCTGCCCTGGCAACTCACATTCCCTGAGCTCCCCGACAGAGGCACCAGTTTTGCCTCCAGTCTTGTCCTGCTGCCACCTCCCACATGTCACAACTCAGTGTAGATCAACAGGGATGGTATTAGAAGTCAGCTATGTGACCCCAGACTCCCCATGACATCCCTGAAATACCGGCGCAGCTCTGTGTATGCACTCGTACAGATATATTTGTAGAAACTATGAAACCGCTCACTTAAGACAACAGATAACCCCCAAATCAACTCCATTTGATTTGAAATGCACTTTGGGGGGTAGAAAATATGAATTCCTAATTCCGTTTCGCTGAGCATCAGAATGAGATGAGTCACATGGAAACACTAAATGACTCTGAAGAGAGGAAGCCCAGAAAAATCCCGGGATAGAATATTGGCAAGGGTGATCTGGACGGAATCATCAAAATGAGACAGTAGCAAATAGTGGGCCATCCATTACTAACTCATAATCTTTGCACTGGCTCTATGTCATATTATAATAACAAGGGCTAACATTTACTTCAGACCTGCTGCATACCTCATCCTCCCAACAACTCAGTGAGGTAGGTCCTGCTGTTAAACCACTTTACAGATGAGGAGACCGAGTCCCTTGCCCCAAGCCCATGCTCTTTGCCACCGTGTTGCCTTTGGAAGTGCCACATCCTCCCTGTTCAAATTTAATAATCAACACTCAAAGCTATTCAAAACCAACTCACGCGGCCACACGCTGGGGGTGATGCGCACGTCTGATTTTTCCTGACTCAGAACACAGGACAAATAGTGCAACTGCCAGACGCCACCCAGGCCCTGAGAACTTTGCTCTGAGGACCCTGAGGACAGAAACGATCTAGTTTCACCCTAAGCAAGTCTCATTGATTCCACCTGGCGTCCAAGGGGTGCTCTCTGTATCTGGGCAAATCTGGTCCCAGGCAATTCCTTGATATAGCTCCGATGGCAGACAAATACCTTGCTTTCTAGCTCAGCTTTGGGATTGGTTATTCCTCTTAAACGCCCCATCTCGGGGTTGAGTCTGCTCCCTCAACACCACCACCCGCCCCCAGCCCCCAGAGCTGGTAGGACCCTAACCTACTGGGAGTGGGAGTCGGGGTGCGGGACAGGTGGTGAATCAGCCCAAGATCCCAGCGTCTGAGTTTCCCATGTGGAAATGGAGCTAGAACAAAGCCATTGTCCCTGGCCCTCGAGGTTAGAGCCCAAAGTTAGACATGGGGGAGATGAGGCCAACATGAGTCAGTCATCTGAATGCAAGAGGACAGAAGCGGAAAAGAATTTAAATGTGTTTCTATTTTCTTGGTTCCCTGAGGATCCCTTAGTGCTGGTGGGGGAGGAGGCAGTGGGGAGTAGAATAATCACAAAGCAGGCTTGGCCCTTGGCGGTTTGGAGATGGTCCCCTGCAGGGTACCAGGAAGCCCCCACCCCAACCCCAAAACATCAGAGCTTCTTTCCTTTGGCTGAGAGCATTGCACCTGTTAAAATGCAAATTCCTAGAGAGAGCCATGTCAGACCTTTCCGTCCTTTATATACCACTGTCTGAAGAGGTCCACGATCCATCCATCATAGGGAATGTGAGTTGGAAAGGACCTCTGAGATCTCTGGGTTCCGCCCCCTCCCATGTTGTGGAGGAGGATATGCCGAGGGCTCTCCCGGTCACATGGCAGTGGGGTGGAGGGCTGGGCCTATGCTGTCAGATGCTCCCTGAAGGGCTCACAGGCTAATGCGGGGAAGGCAGACCCGCACATGGAAAGGGGTGACCAGCCACGCAAGGCAAGAGGGTAATGGCGCTTGTGACAGGGGTTAAGGGAGAGAGTGGTATGGGCTGACACAATCAGGAAAGTCACCCCAAGGAGGTGGCACTGCAGCTGAGCCTTGAAGGATGGCAGGCGTTCGGATTTAGATGGGCAGGGGATTCACGTGGGGTGAGATGAATCAGGCCATGGAGGCTGAACGAGCAGGCTTACACTTTGGAGAGCCTCCCTTAGGTAAAGGGGAGCAGAGGATTCTTGAACAGACGGCTGCTGAGGTGGGAGCAGTGTTTGAGAAGATTTGCCAGGCAGAGGGGTAAGCAGGAGGAATTGGAAGGGGACAGACACGGACGCAAGGAGACTCAGATGTGAGCCGTCTGGTGATGGAAGAGGCACTGACAGAGAAGAAGAAATGAGGGGCAAGGATCCCAAGATTGTCCAGACTCCCCCAAAGCAGTGTGGGGAAGGAAAAGGGCATGGTTTCGTGAATCAGAAAGCCACCTAGTCACTGGGTGACCATGAGTCACTCGCTTCATGCCTCTGGGCCTCAGTGTCCTCATCTGTAAAATGGGAATGACAGCACTGATAATATCCCTGCCTTCTATGCAAAGCTGTTGTAAGAATGAAATGAGATCATGATATGAAAGGACTCTGAAAAGGGCCGGGAACATTTTCTGGTCCGTTTTCCCCCTTGGACATCAATATTGAAAAGCTCCATGCTCACCCCCACCCGCCAGGCTTCGTCACTTTCAACCTTATTCACTTCAAAGCACAAATAGAAAGTCTTTCTTTCTAGGGCACTGGGATCAACTAACCAGGCTGCTGGTGGCCAGAAGTCGCTAGTCACTAGTTGGGGCTTTCGAGGGCCACCCCGCTGTGCAGGCTTCACTCTGCTGCACTGGGGCCCGAGGGGATCCGCATCCCAGCACAGACACGGCCCACTGGCCAGGGCAGCAAGCTCAGGCGGTCCCAGAAATGGAGGGTCCTGGCACTGAGGGTGGGCCCTGTGGCTTCTTTCCTCTCCCTCACAGTCTGGTCCTCTCTGGTTTTCACTTGACAGGCTTGAGGGCCCCTCACTCTCCATCCATCCATGAGCAACTCTCCCTTCCACCCCACATGCTTGCCCAGGCGTCCTTAGGCATAACCATTTAATTTATTTATATTTATGAAACCTCCAACTAGGTCAATGCACTTTCATGCACATCTTAATAATTGTTGATATGGTGGGGGGAAGAAAAGGGTCACATGGGCTGTGGAAACTGGCTCATGCCTCTCTCTACCAGCGAGGTCATCCGGGACCCGGTGCAAGGGAAATGCCTCTGTTGGTGTACTAATTGCTGAGTCCGTATCAATGCTGCCTCCCACAGCCCCCGTCAGCACTTCTCCAAAGAAATGGAGAAGGGTTTTGTGGTTTCAAACCACATTGCACACCCAGATCCCACTGGACCTGTAAATGGATACGGAGCCCAAAATCAACAAAGCAGCAGCTGAAATGAAATTAGACACTGAGTCCAAAAGAAAGCAGGCTGTGATTCTCACAGTAAAGGGAACTTAACCTTTCTCTTCTGCAAGTTCCAGATGCCCTTCTTGTCCCCTGCACTCACCCCTATCTTCTCAAAATGCACCTGCTCTTACTTGATCTAGAGACCCGCATCCCATGGTTGTGGGGTTTCTGCCTCCATGAGAACATGGTGTGTCTTAAAGGAAGCTGTAACCTAGGGGTCAGGCATGGGTCTCTAATTCACATAGAAGGTGAAGTGAATTTTGAGGAGATAGGAATGAACTCAGGGGACAAGAAGGGCCTCTGGAAAAGAGAGTAGAATCAATTCAAACACTTAACCAAGTTTGCTGGGTTGGTTTCTAGAGAGACCATATCCTGCGATGCCCGGGGAGTGCCACGGTGATTAAATCCATGGACTTTGAGATCAGAAATCTGACTTGAAACCCTGGTTCCATGATTTACTAGCTGGGTGACCTTCATCAAGTTAACTAACATTTCTAAGCCTCAATTTCCTCATCAATAAAATGGGGATAATAATAGAGTACCTAATTCAGAATTGTCTTGAGGACGAAAAGAGATAACACGTCCACATAAAATTCTCAGTGCATGGATTTTATATGCATTAATCTCAACGCATTATGCTCAGATGCATTGTACTTGGTGAAGGAAGCCAGTCTCGAAAGGCTACCTGCTATATAATTCCATTTATGTGACATTGCAAAAAGGACAAGACTACAAGGATAGAAAACAGATCAGTGGTTCCCAGGAGCTGGGGGTGGGGAGAGGGGATGACAACAAAGGGACATGAAGGAATTTGACAGGTGACGGAAATGTTGTGTATCTTGATTATGGTGGTGGTTACAAGACTATTGGTGTATGTCTAGAGTTTTAGAACTGTACACTAAAAGCGTGAGTTTTACTGAATGTAAATTGTACCTCGATAAACCTGACTCCTCCAAAAAAGAGAGAATTCATTCATGTAAAATCCTGGATGCATGGTGTTTTCTAGAAAACTATACATTCATGGTGAGTAAGCAATATATGGTAACTCTTCTTATGATCGCTCTGGTGGGGAGTCCCTTCCTGCCTTCAAAGGGTCAAAAGGCTGAGTTGGTTGCGATTCTCCTCCAAGGGGGCAACCTTGACCCAGCCACCTGCAATGGTCCCTTCCAGTCTGTGACACTTGCTGAAGATACTCCACCTCCATGGCTCACCACGGAGTTTTACATTCGAATGACTGCAAGTTTTCTGTTCTGGTTTGAAGACCTTGGCAGGCTGGCAGACCTGGGGCCCCAGCCTCAGAGCTTAATAGCCACTTTCTCAACTCCCCTCATTGTTCTGTAATCTGTATAATTTTAGGACCCTGTATGGCGCCTTCTCTAAGCTCATGGTTCCCATTAATAATCATGATCAGCACTTACCTAGGTGCTTTTCATTTTCAAAGCCCATTAATTAACACTAATTAATCCACACAGCAGTGCTGGAAGGAAGGGGAGCTATCATTATCCTGGTTGTAAAAAAAAAAAAAAAAAAAGCAGAGAAGAGGAAGGCTCCAGGTGACTTGCCTGTGGCTGCAAAGGGGAGGAAGGGACGAGGAAATCCTAGGCAGAGAATCCTGGTACCCAGGTCCCTGCTCAAGGCTGCAACTCTCAGTGATGATTAAAATGGCCAACATTTATTGAGCAACTACTGTGTGCAAGGCACCCCACAAAGAGCTTTCCATGCTTTTTCTCAGTTCATCATCACAGCAAACCCTTGAGCACCTCTGGCTGTGATTCATTCCTTTTTACAAAAAAACAAATGGAGACATGGAGAGATGAATTACCTGCCCAAGGTTACACAGTGCACACACAGTCCAGACTTAATCTCTCACTGGCCTCACTCTCCCACCTTGCCAGATCACCCATTAGAGCTAAAGTTGACCTCAGGTTCCTCAAAGTGGCACCCAGGTGGGACAGGAGCTGGGGACTTCGCTTTGTTCTCGCCATGTACAAGGAAGGACGGAAAGGAACTTTGGAGGCAGCCAGCCCAGCAAGTAGAGAACAGAGCTGACGCAGAGGCCCAACTGAGTAGCCGTGGCATCCCAAACCCGGAGCACACTCCTTCCTTCTTCACCTCCGGTTCCTTCCTTAGCTCAGGAGAAGACCATCCTTTCACTCTCTTAACAAACATTTACGGAGCTCAGCACAACCCTGAGCTCCGGAAGCACCTAAAGATGAGTGAGGCCTGTCTCATGGAATTCACTGTATCTCCAAGGAGCAGAGCTTTTTTAAAAAAATTTTTTTCTTTTTATAATTTACTTCTTTGGGTCTTTGTTGCTGCACGCGGGCTTTCTCTAGTTGCGGCGAGCGGGGGCTACTCTTCATTGCGGTGCGTGGGCTTCTCATTGTGGTGGCTTCTCTTGTCATGGAGCACGGGCTCTAGGTGTGTGGGCTTCAGTAGTTGTGGCACGTGGGCTCAGTAGTTGTGGCTCGCGAGCTCTAGAGCACAGGCTCAGTAGTTGTGGCGCACGGGCTTAGTTGCTCTGCGACATGGGATCTTCCCGGACCAGAGCTCAAGCCCGTGTCCCCTGCATTGGCAGGCTGATTCTTAACCACTGTGTCACTAGGGAAGTCCCAGGAGCAGAGCTTTGATGCCTGAAACATCCAGAAATCTCAATGGCTACAAGAAATGGTGAAACTCTTCCCGATTACCCTACATTCAAAACCACATTCTTGGGCTCCACAAAACTTGTACATGGAATAACATAATTAATTATTAAATATTCTTTTTTTGGATAAAGTTCATTTTTAATTTTTTAAAATTTTTTTAACTTTTTATACAATTTGTAAAGGTTACTTTCCATTTAGTTATTACACAATATTGGCTGTGTTCCTCATGTTGTACACTACATCCTTGAGCGTATCTTATACCCAATAGTTTATACCTCCTACTCTCCCGCCTCTCCCTTGCCCCTCCCCCCCCAGCACTGGTAAACACTAGTTTGTTCTCTATATCTGTGACTCTGCTTCTCTTTTGTTATATTCACTAGTTTGTTGTATTTTTTAAATATTCTAAATATATCATGTGCCTCTAGAACTGGATAGGAACTTCCATTTATTCACTTATTTAATAAATATTTATGGAGTACCTACAATGTGCCAGGCTGTATTCTAGGCTCTAGGAATATAGTGGTAAACAAAACAAATAATGTTCTAAAGATATGCAACAAACAAACAAGAAAAACATCAGCACAAACTATTAAATATCAGACCATGGTCAATGCTGTGTAGAGAATGGAAATAGAATAAAGTAAGAGAGGGTTCTGTATCCACTATAAAGTGGGTTGTCAGCAAAGGCCTCTCTGGGGAGGTGACATTTAGCTCAGACCTAAAGGACAGTTTGGGTCCAGCCATGTGAAGATCAGGGGCAGAGCTTCCAAGCAGAGGGAACAGCGAGTGCAAAGGCCCAAAGTAGAAATGGTCCTGAACTCAAGAGAGCTGGAGTGGCCATAGTAGTGTGAATAAGGACGAGAGAGCCACAGAGATGGGGTCCAAGAGGTAGGCAGGGAGCAGATTATAGAAAGCTTTAATTAGGGTCATGGTCAGGAGTTTGGATTTTAAGTTCTGTGGCAAGCTACTGGAGGAGATGACATTTTTTTTAAAAAGAAGAATGGGGACTTCCCTGGTGGTCCAGTGGTTAAGAATACACCTTCCAATGCAGGGGATGCAGGTTCGATCCCTGGTTGGGGAACTAAGCTCCCACATGCCACAGGGCAACTAAGCCCACGTGCCACAACTACTGAGCCTGCGCATCCCAACTAGAGAGCCCGCACACCGCAACTACAGAGCCCACGTGCTCTGGAGCCCGTGTGCCACAACTAGAGAGAAGCCCACGTGCCACAATGAAAGATTCCGCAACAAAGACCAGACGCAGCCAAAAATGAATGAATGAATGAATGCTTTGGCTGCTGAGTGGAGAGATTACAAGAGGACAAGAATGGAAGCAGAGAGAACAGTCAACCTGCAGAGCCTGGGAAAGAAATAAAGGAGGCTTAGACCAGGTCATGGCAATATACTTGGAGAGAAGTAGATGGATGTGGGATATATTGGGTTGGCCAAAAGTTCGTTTGGGTTTTCATTTATTTTCAACATCTTACAGAAAACCCCAAATGAACTTTTTGGCCAACCCAATATTTGGAGATCAAGCCAGCAAGACTTACTAATGATTGGATGAGAGCAGAAAGGAAAAAGGATAATGCCTATTTTTTTGGATTAGCATCTGGATAGATTAGAATGGAGATAGATTAGAATAGATTTATGGAGACTAGGAAGACCAGAAGAAACAGGTTGGAGTGCTAGGGTGGAACTAAAGTTTCTGTTGTGGACAGGTTACTTTGAAATGACTGTTAGACATCCAGGTGGAGGTGAAAAGTAAGCAGTTCTATGGAAAGATTGGGGCTACAGATTCAGACCTGGGAAGCCATTGGCATATGGGTGGGATTTAAAGCCATGGAAGTAGATGCAAAAACCAAGGGAGAGAGTCTAGATAGAGAAGGGGGTTTAGGACATTGGGGTACACCCCCATTTAGATGTGGAACAGAAGAGAGGAATCAGGAAAGGAGAGTGAGAAGGTGTGGCAATGAAGGAGGGGGGAATCAGGATAGAATGGAGTCATGGAAGCCAAGAGAAATTAAGGGTCTTAGTAAGGAGAGGGTGGTCAGGTGGGTAAATGCCTCTGATGGTACAGATAGAATAAGAAAATCTTCCCTGGCCACATAGTTCCCAAAGCTGGCTGTGCATTAAAATCACTGTGGGAATTTTTTAACATATAGATGCTCAGGCCCTACTGCAGAGCTGTTGAATTGGACAATCTGAAGGTAGGACCAGGATATCAGTACTTTGTAAAACATCCTCCAGGTGATTCTGGTCCAGCTAGGCCATGGACCAGGACCAGAGAACACTAATCTAGTCCAGCTCCTGGGCCAGAGACCAGGGAGACTCAGTAACCTGGGGTGATACCTGTACCAGGAGACTCTAGGATTAGACCACAGACTCCCTCTTACCTAATATGGTGCTCTGTCCATTCTACTGTATTGCCACTGTGGATTGGCAGGGGAGGGGATAGGCTTTGCCATGTGGAAATAAGTTGTAGAATAAATTTAGCTCTAAATCAAGGGCTCAATTTTGAAATGAAGCCCAAGCCATGTGAAAGGTGTATTGCCTCTGTGTAAGATGCCTAGAATATTCAAATCAATGGTAATTAGACTTTGAAGGCCACCATTGCTGTGGCTCCAGCCCAGTTCTCAATTATCTGCACTTGGATTATCCACTTGCAGTGATGAAGATGTTGACTCTGCAGCCGATTGTCTCCTGACTCTCAGGACACAGCTGGATCCTTCTCTCCAGCAGCTCCTGCCTGATCAGCAACTGAAAACGAAAAGTGCTTTGGGTACAGAGAGAAAAAAGCTAGTTGAGATCAGGCTTCACTTGTGTTGTTTGAGGCTTTGGGAAAGGATGGCGGGGAGATTTCCATTTCTAACCACTTTGCGTGTGCCAGGCACTGTGTTATGAGCTTCGTGGATACAGGGACCAGCCACCCTCTCTCTGATCTACAATTCCGACAGGCCTCACCCCAGCCAAATGGGCACGAGCCTTTTCTTTCTGATCGCCACCCTACAGTACGCCACCCCGTGTAGAGAGATGAGCCCTGCCTGCTTTAGAGACCATGATTCACAGCATCTTAGTTGGCGGGGGTTGGGGGGTGGGATGGCACAAGCCTCTCAGCCCCAGCCATGCAGCAGGGTCACCAGGAGGAGCTTTATACAATCAGATGCCAGGACCTCACCCCAACCTACAAAGTCAGAAACTTCAGGGGTGGAGCCTAGGCTTCTGAACTTTGAAAAGTGGTCCTAATATGCAAAGATTAAGAACCACTGATTTAAACTTGATCATCAGGTCCCCTGCAAGCCTTTCCTCTTCCAGGCAACTCGTCATGACTGAGCCTTCCTCGTAACGCCATTGGCTCACGCGGACCTGGACCCCTGTGGTTTCAACGTGTGGCCGGGTCTGTGAGGCCTTCCCTTCCTGGCCTGTGCAGGGCAATCATTTTTTGCTTCACAAGGAGTCAGGTTGGTGCTGGTGCCCAAGAGCGTTCCAAGGTTTGCTGTCGGCCCCAAGGCAGGTGAGAGCCCAGAGGACCTCATGTCCTGGTGCTCGTCTGGTCTAGGGCCTGGACCTCTGTCCTTGGGAGGTAGCAGGGAGCCAGACTCAGGGGCCCACATGCCTGGAACTGGCCTCAGAGGAGAGATGACAGCAGAGGAACAGCAGAGAGGATACAGGTCCGTATAGTTCATGTCCGAGACACAGTGCTGAAGAGCGACGGGTCGGAGGACAGGCCACTCCACAGCTATCTGGCAGAGGCCTGTCTGAGGGCAGAGGGCAGGGGCCTCCGGGGCAACCAGACCATGACAGCCCAGCTTCCAGATACTCAGAGCAGGCAGCCCCCTCCTGAGCCCACCACCAAGGTCCCCTCCATCTAGTCTTCTCCTCACAGTGGAGGAGTCTACAGGATCTTTTGAGAGCAGGGCAGACACTCCAGTAGCAGGCCGCTGTGGGACCAGCCAGGGAATCAGAATTTGCTGTTCCTTCCCAGGCCCCTAAATGGGTGGGTTCCCCTCAAGGATACAGTGCCCATTTGTCCTTCTCTGGAGTTGGATCCCACAGAGGATAAAACTGAGACCCAAGGGCCAGAAAGAGGCCCTCCCAGGATGGCCTTGGAGTCGAGGTCAGAGGGTGGGTGGGTGCTCTGAACCGCCCTCCCGTCCATCCAACGCCTGGATTGAGAGATTTAGCACTCCCTCCTTCCCAGCTCCAGAAAGCCCTGGAAGTTTAGAGCTGGAGGGACCCAGAAGGGAGAAGGGAACTAGCACATGTCCACCTTAGAGCTGCTTTGGAGGCAGCCCTTCACTTCAGGGATGAAGAGGTTTCCCCCGAAAGCCTGAGCTTGGAGGAGCTCTTGGAATGAGTTGACTCCTCACCATGCTCATGCCACTGCTGCCCTGGGGACCCCTGGGCACAGCTGTCTTGCGGGGATGGGAAAGACCCAGGACCCGAAGAGGTGTGTGAGCTGGAAGCCCAGGCACCCCAGCTCCCCAGCCTCTGCTCTGCCACCAACCACAGCGGCCTCACCCCAGAGGGCACGTCCCACCTGAAGACCGGACAGGAGAGCCCGTAACGTAGCCGACAGCCTGACGAGGGGCGTCAGCTGATCCAGGGACCCCTGGAACGCACATGTCTGTAGACAAGCCTTTACTCCACTGTCCCTCCTTCCGGGAAGGCCCGGCCCCTCCACTCTGTTAACCAAATCCCCCATCTCCTTAAAGCCTGAGCACCTGATATTCAGCAGAACCAGAGATGCCTTCCCTGCCTGCTCGCCTGCTCCCCTGCCCCCGGGCTCTCCCACCTCTGAGCCCAGGTACCGACTCAGTCATTTCAATCACGCGTGGTGGAGTCTGGCTAAACAACTGTCACCTGTGTCTGCCTCAGTTCCCCAACTAGACTATATCCTCCTTGAGGGCACCTCAAGATGCAAATATGCACCTTTACATCATTTACTCCCTCTTGCACTGAATGCGTAGAACATACAAGATTAAATACATTGTGTGTGTGTGTGTGTGTGTGTGTGTGTGTGAGTGTGTGTGAGAGAGAGAGAGACAGACAGACAGACAGACAGACACAGGTGGGCCAGACTATGGATCTTCAAAATTATATTGACTCAAACACAGTAGAGGTTTACGTCCAAGGTGATGGCCTGATCTGTAGATGACTTTAGGCACCCGGGCCCCTCCCATCTTATGGCTCCTCCACCCCTAGGCCCTCACGTTGGCGGCATCCCTCCACAGAAGGGGAAATAGAACTTGGATATCCACAGCTTCAGAGAAATCTTGGTCCCAAAACAGCTCAGGGGGGCCTGGGAAGTATGTTCGAGCTGTGCGCCCAGGAAGCAGGGAGGATGTTACGGAATAATCATCAGTGGGCATCAGGCTGCCCACCCCAGCCTGGACGAGATGCTCAGCCCAGGTGATCAGTTACAGTTCGGAGCTGAAGGAACCCAGAAGGGGTCTCTCCTCTCTTTGGCCCTCAGTTTCTTTGCAAATAAATGAGGATAAAGCACCTGGCTTCCCCACTGTACAGGGCAGTGATGGGAGCAAAATGATGGAACAGCTCCTACAAGGATTTCATCCTCCAAGTACTTGACAAATGACTCGACAAGTAACAGCTTTTTGTACTGTTACTGACTATTATTGACACTAATGGGCCCTGCCTCCTGTTTGAGTACTGGTCTCCAAGAGCGTTCGCCTCTTGAATGTTCCAGCAAGTGTGAGGGACCCATAGCAGCAGAGGAAGGCAGTCATGCTGGGAGATGCTGGGCCTTCTCCTTCAGCAGTGCCAGGGTTCCCAGAAGGATGTGACGGGCTGGGTCAGAGGGAAGAAGACAAGGTTCTCCTTCACCAGGAAAGGGATGATGGCATTCCCCCTCCAAAAGTCTCCCGGGATGCTGCCCTTGGCTCTCACCTGAGAAGGTATAAGGGAGAACTTGGCATGGGGAGGACCTAGCACTCCAGGGGGGTCTGAACCAGCTTTGCTTCACTCATGTGGAGCTGGCGTGATGGGCAGCAGGAAGCTGCAGAGGAAAGAGGCAGCTGGCTTCGCTGGGAACTGTGGTCTCCGCAGGACCTCTGGGTGTTGTGACTCAGGGATTTCCACCTGAGAGGGGGATCAGCTGGGGCTGGCAGAGCACAGGGGTGACACTGTCTGGGGCCTGGGACTAAGGGATTGGGAGAAGGCTCTGAGAGAATGGAAGGTAGACTCTGACTCCTTGCAGCTGCCAGGAGCTGAGGGGGGTCTTGAGAGATTCCTCCGGACTGGAATCTGATAATCATCAGTATCCATAACTGAGGACCCCTGAAGGCCGGCCACAAGCTTGCAGAGAACATATGGACAGTCTACTCTGGGCATGACCCGCCGACCATAGCAGGATCGGGTTTGGGTGTTCAGACCACCTCGGGCTGCTCTAGGATGTGCCTGAGCTTTGAGTGCTGGCTGGAGCCCCTTAGCAGCAGCAGTATGACCTTGAGCGTGTCCCCTAACTTCATCTCTGCATTTGGGGAAGGGGATGCTGAAACAGTAGCTCTCTCACAGGACTGTTCTGAAGAACAGCTAAGACAGCATCTGTGAAAGTGCCGGGCTTCCAAACTGTTAGCTGGCATCACCGTAGTCACCACTGTGACCACGAAGGCTGGAAGGGACCAACACGTGGAGGTCTCTTTTCCCCTCCCTCTGGCAAAACCTAATTGACCCAGCAGTCTGTAAGAGCCGGGACTCTGAGGCCCTCCTGCAGGGTCTGGTTATACCTGCACTTGAACTAGCCAAGGGGAACTTGAGCAACAACCTCCTATCGAATGAAGGGGGTGCGGCAGATAACCCATCTTTATTTCCCCTCAGTGGACAAGGACTGCTTGATCACCTTCACTCAGCTGAATTTTGAGGACCAGCTTTTTGCAAGGCCCATTCCCCCAGATATTGGCCTTCCTAATAATTCACCTTCAAGTCCTCACTGACCACCTTCTAAATGCCCATCATCGGTGTTACACTGGAAACAGAGCTAGTATGACCTGAGCACACACCCCGGGACAAAATGGGGGCGGGGCAAGAAGGCCCTGGCAGGATCCCAGGGGTGGGAGTGGGGAGGCCGAGGCCTTGCCAAGGACCGTATTCCACAGCTGGAAATCCACGTTAATAATGATGACAGCAAAACGCCAGATCCGCAGTCAGGAACCTGACCTCTTCCAGCTTCCCCGCCGCCACTTGAGGCTTCCTTCTCAGCCTCACTGACCTCATCTCCCAGGAGTAGGCTGGGAATCCAGTGAAACCACAAAGAGTTTCTGCCCTGTGGGAATTTTTTTGATTTGAAGAGCAAGGCCAGAATGCACAGCTGGAGGTGGGGGAGCGCGGGGTGAGGCCCATTCTCTGTCCTCCACCTCCCTCTCACTTAGCTGTTCTGAGCAGGAGAGTGGAGAACTAGCTGAGCCCCAGAGCCAAGGCTTCACCTGGAAATGCCTGGATCACAGCAGCACAGGAGGACAGGCTAGGGGTCCAGGAAGCCACAGAGAGTGGAGGAAAGAGCACTGGGCAGGGAGTCCAGGACTGGGTTCCTCCTCCCAACCTGGCCACTCACTCCAGGATCTTGGGGAAATCAATCTCTCTCTTTCTCTCTCTGTCTCTCTGAGCTTCAGTGTCATCATCTGTAAAATAAGGACACTAATCCCTACCTCTGCAGTACTTGAGAGGACTCAGTCAGTGTCTGGTGCATAGTAGCTGCTCAATAAATGGTACCAGTGACTGCAGTGATGAAGGTGATCTCCAAAGCCCCTTCCTGCTCTGAGGCCTCTGCTCCCACCCCAGAGGTACCTCTCAGGCCCCCCCCCCCAACCATGGGTGCTTGAGGAAACTGAGCGGGACACAGCCACGGGCCCTCCGGAGCTCTGGTCCCCCTGTACCTTCCCCACCAGGGCTCGGCTCTCTGGGCCCTGCTGCTTCCCCCAGTGAAGCTTGGATTTCATTATCTCATGTGTCTGGGCTCCTGGTGCCCAGCTGAAGATCATTTGACATGGGAGCTGGGTCCTGCACGAGGCCAGTATTAATCCTCAAAGCTTAGCCTCTCCCCTCAGCTGCCACGTGCGGGAAGCTGGCCTTGCAGCTGGCGTGGAGCCAGGCTGGCGGGGAGCAGGAGACCTAATCCCGCTTCCAGCTCTCCAGGGAGAGAGGCTCCAGCCTCAGCACCAGGTTCCAGCTGCCTTGGCCAGTGGCATCCTTGTATTTTAGCTGAACCTCCCGCCCCCAACACCATGAAGGGTCATGGCCCTCAGTGGCCCCCGAGGTCAGTAGGCACTGTCAGCAAAGAACTCCACCATCTGCCACTGGCCACGAGAACAGCATTTACGAAGTGTGATAGTCAAGGGAAATTGTAATAGGTCTTGCACACACAGTAAACCAGTTCTTTACACAGGACTTCTCAGAGCCTTTAGTCGCTCAGTCGCCCAGAGTATATCGTGCACCCGCCAAGTGCCAGGTACTCGACTAGCTGCTGGGAATAGGTGGTGAAGAAGACAAGTTTTGGGCTTCCCTGGTGGCGCAGTGGTTGAGAATCTTCCTGCCAATGCAGGGGACACGGGTTCGAGCCCTGGTCTGGGAAGATCCCACATGCCACAGAGCAACTAGGCCCGTGAGCCACAACAACTGAGCCTGTGCGTCTGGAGCTTGTGCTCCGCAACAAGAGAGGCCGCGATAGTGAGAGGCCCCGCGCACCGCGATGAAGAGTGGCCCCCGCTTGCCGCAACTAGAGAAAACCCTTGCACAGAAACAAAGACCCAACACAGACAAAAATAAAATAAATAAATAAAAATAAAAGAATTCCTTTAAAAAAAATACAAGTTTTATGCTCTCACGGGGCTTATATTCTAATGCAGGGGAGATAGAAGATAAATGTGTAAGCAAATAAGAGCTTCAAACTCTGGCGAGCGCTATGAAGAAAGTAAACCAGTAAAAGCTAGAGTGGGATTGAGGTGTTAATGTGTGTTGTGAAACCCCAAGGGGAGGCAGAACTGCATTTTCTATGAACAACTCTCAGGACCGGAATTCCTTGGAAAGGTCTTGCGTAAGCAAGCACTAGAATGATCCTTCTAAAACTCAGATTAAACGTGTCAGTCTTTGGCATAAAACCCCCTAAGGCCCCCCATCATCTCCAGCACAGCATTCAAGGCCTTCTCTCGGCTGACCCCTGCCATTCTAGCTCATTTCCCTCCTCCCCTCTACAAAGCCTGCCAGCTTGACACGCCCCCTCACATTCCACAGGTTTGCCCAAGGTGTTCTTACTTCTCAGGAAGTCCTTCCTCACTTTCTTTGCCTTTGTAAACACATCCTCAGCCTTCAGGGCTGTACTCGCCCGTAAACCAGCTGCTGTAATAAACAGCTCCAAAGTCTCAATGACTTAGTACCTTACAAGTTTATTTCTCACATCATGTCCCTCTGAGTCGCTGGGGGCAGAGCTCTCCTTCTCCTGAGGTCTCAGAGCCTTCCACTGGAATCCATGTACTGGCCCCAAAGTTCGTTCGGGATCTTATGGAAAAGATCTTTTTCCATAAGAGCTTACGGGAAAACCCAAACGAACTTTTTGGCCAACCCGGTATATGGCCAATAAGCAGAGAAGAGGGGGCGAGCGTGGAGGAACATGCAGGAGGTCTTGGGGGCCAGGCCTGGAGTGGGTGCATCATTTCAGCCGGCATCCCATTGGTCAGTCATACGGGCCTGCCTGCTGCAGGGAAGGCTGGGAAATGTAGTTTTTCTCTGCGCCTACAAGGAAAGGAGACTTGGCCCATAACATTATCCGGACCACAAAGACCCAGTTCAAATGTCACCACCCCCGTGAAGCCTTTCTGACCTTCCCCTTAGCAAAATTAGTACAGAATAAATGAAGGGTGGTAGCTTGGTGTGATAGAAAGGAGGTAGGATGGGAATTAAGGGGCCTGGGTTCATGCTCTGTCTCTGTAATTCATGAGCAGGGGTGGAGGGTAACCTTCCCTCTGACTCCTTCATTTGATCGGCTCTCTAAAAGCACAAGTTCCTCTATAAGTCTCCATTCCCTCCTCTATAAAATAGAGATGATGATGATGATAAAAATCACCTGGGAGGATTGTTGGGAGGATAAAATAAGGCAATCCACGTGAAGTGCCTGAGCCATAGTGAGTACTCAGAAACGTTATCTAGGATTAGCATAAACTCTGAGAACCAGGTCAGGTCATCAGTCCTCAGACCCTGGGGTTGGCGAGAGCATTCTCCAAGAGATGCCCGCCCACCTCACAGAATGAACCGGCTCTTCTGCAGCTTTCAGCTCCGGCACTCGGGGGGGCAGGGTCTGCACTATCCCTGATCTGGCCGTACCCCCAACTCAGTCTTCCAGCTGCCCTTTTCACATCTTGTATAGTTTGCTCTCTGCCCTCGGACTGGCCCTCACTGTCACACAGTTCATCCTGTGGGGAAGCAGTGCAACATTTGTCATTTTCTCTCCACTTCTCATTTTTTGGAGTCTCCATCTATTTGGAGACTCTATTTGGTACCCATCCTAATAGCTTTCCTCCTCTGCTCAGCACTTAACTGCTTTTACATTTTCCAAACAAGAAGGAGTTAATGTCATGGTGGTGAAATTCCTCAAAACTAAGCACAACCGGCAAACGTGAGAGACACACACACCGTGACAGAGGAGACCCAAATGACACAGGAGGACGTTAAGGACCTCAGGGCCGCCGATGAGACTCAATTTCCCTCTGGCACGTAGCTTTGTTCGCATCTGTGAAAGTTTGGAGGTAGAAAGTTCACAAGGAGAGGAGCTTTTATCAGTTGTTTTTAAAATGCAGCTGGCCCCTGAACCCTCCTTCCCAGCCCTGCCTAGTTTCCACCTCAGCTCGGGGTTCAGTATTTAACAAGCTTCTAGAGCTGGGGGCCTGCAGGGGGAGGGGGCCAAGGCGAGCTGCCTCAGCACCATGGATCCTGCAGCACCGTCCACCTCATATGGTGCTGGTTTGTTCCTTGGGTTTGCTTTTTCTACTCTTTCCTTTTTCCCCCTTTTCCCAGATCTCTTAACTTTCCTTCTATGTGCAAGAAAGAAAGACACTATAATAAAGCAGCGAACTGCCCCCCAGTTAGCGGCAAGCAGCCTCCACCCCAGGACTGGAGTTGGGGTGGGTGACACACCACCAGGAAGTGGGCTTGGTGCTCCAGTGATGGCTTTTGACGGTCACCTCATTTCAGTAAGCAGTGGGCTGGGATGGGAGGCGTGGGTGGCATGCACTGACGAGTAGCAATAATAGTAATCGTTTATTTTCTGCGTCGGACCCTTCTATGCCATATCTGCCAGACTTATGATATCCCTATGATATGGATGTGATGATCCCATTTTAGGAAGAAGGAACTTGAGTTTAGAAAAGTGAAGCACCTTCACTTATTCATTCATTCATTCATCCATTCATACTCTATGTCAGCTACTGGCAAAGAACTAACATTCAGCCTAAGTCTGTTGGTCTCCACTAATTCATGCTTCCTTGACCTTGGGCCTCAGAGGAACTTGCCTTCCGCCAAGGAGACCCACATGTCAACATTTCTGTGGAACTCACAACAGCGTTAAACACATGCCACGAGGTGTGAGGGCTCAGAGCAAGAACTGGTTCCAAGGAGGTCTAGAGGCACACAGAGGAGGTGGCATTTGCATGGGGGTTGCATGGGGTCCAGACACAAGGGGAAGGGGGTTGTGATGTGTTCAGGGAGAGGCGTACCCTAGGTGGGGAGCATACATGGGGCCCAAGGGGCTGCCTGGGGACCCATGATGTGTTATTGATGGGATCCTGAGCTCTCAGGCCCCGCACGGCAGGCTGGCATCTTAGAGGGCCACTGGCATGCTCTGTCAGACCCACAACCCGGGAAAGCCTGCCCCTCTGAAACAAGGCTGCAGGCAGAAGAGCTCCTATCGTCGGTGGTCTATGATACCCCGTTCTCTCCCAGCACTGTCTCTCCCAGCACTGTCTCTCCAGCAGAGGCTGTGAGGCTGCTCCAGCTGCCTCCCCACCCCCTTCCTTCCCTCACCCCCCCATCCTTGCTCTGAAACATGTTCCTCCTGGGCTTCTATAGGCCCGTGGAATCATTGCATGCAGTCATTTATTCAGTCCACATCCACCAAGCCACACTGCGCAAGGCACTGGGGATACAGCTAGGGTCAAAACAGACGCAGCCCCTTCCTCAGGGAGCATATATTTGGACAGGGAAACAAGTCAAAGGCAAATGCATACGGTGGTATACAATACCCAGGTGCTCTGCAGCATGTAGAAGGGGCGTCCAGCCCGTCCTGAGTGGTCCCTGAGGGGTTTTCAGTGAAAGTGAAAGCTGAGCTGCAGCTGAAGATAAGATGTTAGTGGAGGGGGCAGATGGGGTGGGAAACAGAGACCCAGACCTTCACAGGCCGGGGAGCTTCAGGTGCAAGGGCCCCGAGGAGAGGGAAAGAGAACCAGGGGAAGAACATGTGGTCTGGGCAGATGGAGTAAGGCGAGGGGCAGGGAACGGCTGGAGACGCAGGCAGTAGCCTCATCAGGAAAAAGCTTGCAGAAGTTAGAAAGGAGTTCAGCTTTCATCCTGACGGCAGCACAGAGCCACTGCAGGGTTCTCAGAGATGGATTGGTGGCATCACAGAGTGCCCCAGCTGGGCGAGGTCTCAAAAGTCATCTGGCAAAGTCCTCATTTTGCACAAAGAAGCCAGAGCTGGGAGAGGGGAAGCAACAGGTCCAGGATCACTGAAGTGGTCAGGACCCCAGCCTCCTGACACATAGCCCATTACTCACTGCCCTGGGCGTAGTCTAACTTCCCATTAGGGGGCATCTGAAGGTGCACGAGGAAAAGGGCTTCCGCTCACCTTGCGCTGCTCTGATGAGAGGAGGGCCTCATTCCTGAGGGGGCTTCCATCTTGCACAGCGCACACGCTGCGTGTTCACTAGTGAGCCCTGTGCCCTGATCGCCTGGAGGGTCTGCTCCTGCAGCCTGAGCTTTCCTGCTCACCTGTGGCTGTGCCTGGGGGCCCAGCGCCCACCCTCCATCTCTGTCTCTGGGCAGACCTGGAACCTAGCCTTCGGGACAGCTTGTGGTCCAGGCCAGCCGGGACTGGGGAGTTTGCGCTTTGTTAAGCATTTCCTGTCACTGCTGCATGAATTATTTAGTAAATGAAGATTAATTTTACAATAATAAGGAAAACCTCAAAGGGATGGGCAGTGGGGGAGATGGGGTGAAGACGTGCCCAGGATGAAAGCCCTTGCCCCTGAGGCCAGGATGGCTGGGCAGGATCTTATGCCAGTTTGCTCTGACACCACTCTGAGCCCACGGACCTCTCCCAGGTCTGGTACAGGGAGCTGGTGGGATGGCTCAGGCAAGTTGCACAGGAGCTGGATGCGATAGTCCCCTCATGAGGAGGCAGAGGCAGAAGCAGGGCAGGAATGGTTGCCCTCTCTAAGTTCTAGAGAGTTCTGGAAACAGCCTCGGCTAGGAGTCAACAAGCTGGGTTCTAGTTCTGGCTTTCCCACTAATAAACTAGGTGTCCTCAATTTTCTTAAATATAAAATAGGATTATTGGTACTTGCCCAGTCTACTTCATGGTGCCACGTGCGAATCAAATGAGAAGGTTGTTTTGACAGCACCAATATAAGGTATTGCGAGTCTGTGACAGTAGAGAAAGGGACTGTGGTGGCGACAGGGCTGTTTCTCGACAGCTTGGACCATCACTTCACCCCTCCGGGCTTCTTTTCATACCGCATGGAGTTGTCATGCTGATTAAGTGAGATACTTTATTAAAACGCCTGCCACTGTGCCTGGCACGAAGCAGGTGCTCAACAGACAACAGCTGTATTACAACTGTTATTATTTCCACCATCATCCTCCTCATTGCTAATAGAATGCAGTCCCTTCCAGCCCTTGAATTCTTCAGTATGTCCCTGGTCAGGGTGGTCCCTCCTCTCTTCCAAGAAGAGGCTGACCTCAGCCCCTCACCTGCTCATTCTGCCCCCTACCCCATCCCAGAAGCCAGACTTGTTCACTTGGGGAACGGGCCTCAGGAGCTCTGACCCAGGCTGGAGCTTCTCTGGGTTTGGGGCAGGCCCTTCCTCTCCCCCAGCCCTATGCCCCAGCTCCTTCTAACCTGAGCCTAACTCACCCAGCCAACCCGCACATCTCTGCACCTGAATGGTGGCCCCCCGTGTGACCTTTGACCTTGCCCAGGTCTGTATTCCCTCCATCCTCTTTCTCTGTGCCGAGGTCTCTGCCCCTCCTCAACCCAGCCTCCTCCTCACCCTGCGTTTCTCCCAGGCACCCGGACCTGGTAAAGTGGGTCCTGACAGCAGCTTATCAGTTTGCCCACAGCTGGACACCCACTGCTCATTTTGTTGACCCCGCAGCGCCCAGCGCTGCCCTGTGCCTGGGAGACACTGGTTAGAGCTGACTGCCCGCCCACCTCCTCCCTGCTTTTTGTCCTCTCTCCTCCGATTCCACCCAACCAGGGTTTCTCAGCCTCCGCACTGTTGACATTTTGGACCTGATAAGGGAGGCTGCCCTGTAGGATGTTTAGAAGCATCCCTGGCCTCTACCCGCTAGATGCCAGGAACAACTCCCCCGACCCAGTTATGACGCGCAAAAATGGCTCCAGACACTGCCATGTCCCCTGAGGGCCAAAGTCACCCCACTTGAGAATCACTGTCCTAGGCCTTTCCCCTCTTGGCCCCTAACGCCCACCGCCAGCCCTCTCCCTGTGCATTGTTCCCTCTCCCTGCCCCTCTCCCTGCCCCTCTCCCTGCCCCTCTCCCTCTCCCTCTCCCCCTCCCCCTCCCCCTCCCCCTCCCTCTCCCTCCCCCCTCCCCCTCCTCTCTCTCATTGCCTCAGAGCAATGCCCCCTCCCTTCCCACTACCACCACTAACACTTTACACTCCAAACTGGATTAAGCATCTTCTCTGGCTTGAGCCGCTGCTCTTTCTCCTGGTTGCCCAAAGCCAGGCTGCTCAAGATGGAGACAGAATGCAAATTGCACACAGCGAAATGCTTTGGTGGCACCTGGGGCCTCTCCCTTGTTTTTGGCTCCAATGAAAGGGAGGAAGAGGGACTGGGGTCTGGGAAGCTGAAGCTTCACTCCCTCCCAGCGCCCTCTGCACCACCCCCTCTGTTGACACTGGGCCCTCCAGAGGGGGAGTGGGGCTGGGACTGCAGGCCCAGAAGGGCCTGGTTCCCTCCAGGACAGGAAGCCTGGGCCAGTTCCATGCTCTGCAAAGGTACAGAGGCAGGTGGGAGCAGGGCGGAGCCTCTTCCCTGGAAGGCAGGGGTCCCGAGCCCCATGTCTGTCCCAGGGAAGCAGCCTGCGCTGGCAGTAAGCACGTTCAGCCTCATCTCTGGAGGTGCCTTCGGTCTCCTGTCCGAGCCCCTCCTGCCGAACTCTGCCTTTGCACCTGCTTCCCCAGGCCCCCACGCACTTGACCTCCCATCTGTGACCCTTGACCCTCACTAGAATTTCTAGGGGACATTTTCATTTCCTTCAGCATCACCATGAAGGGCTCAGAAGAAATCCTCATGCCTGTTTTAAAAGATCCCTCATCCAAGGTCTAGTCCAGCTTCCAGCCTGCCTGGTCCTGTCTGGACTGGCCCCTCCCTGCATCCATCTCCAGGGAAGGCAATGCTCCCCTTTTACTGGGGAGATGCCAACATGTCACCTCTTTATCTAGCACTCTCCTCCCCACCAGACCAATTTAATCGGACAAAAACGGATCAGCACCACAGCTAAGAAGATGCAGATAAGTGGGCTGTTAAGCTCTAGGTGGATGGCTACAAAAGGATGCCAACCCTTCCCCAATGCATGTAAAGTCCTGCCGGACAAGCTGACTTCTCAAAGCACTTGACCTTCACTTGGAGGTGGAGGACATGACCACATCCATCTCTTTGACTCTCGCGGGCACGTGGGGTGTGTAGCTGCAGCCCCAGGCAGAGTGCCTACTCCCTGGGCCCTGGAGTCAGGCGGGATCTCACACAGGGCATGTTGATGGGGTATGTCTTTGTCTCTAGCTTTTCTCCACATCCCCTCCACCTACTTCCTCTTAGACCCATTAGTAGGGCCAAGTTGGAGGGTGAGAGAAACTGGACAGGACTTAGATTGATGACTATGAGCCTGGAAAGGAAAAAGTCTGGTCCTGAGCCTGGAAAGGAAAAAGTCTGGTCCTCTCTCACCTCCTAGTTTCCAACCTCTCTTCCTCCCTCCCTCTCTCTCTCTCTCTCTCTTTGCTCTATAAACGGAACCAAATTCATCTTTCTAAAGCACTCCTCCCATCCTACATACATGCCACCATCCAGAAACCTTCAGATGAGCCCAGACTCCTTGCCCTGGCATTCAAAGCCTCTGCCATCCAGCCCTCCCCTCTCAACCACCTGGACCTCCTGTAGCCCCCAATTTACCCCCTCAGCTCCGGCCACAGGTTTTACTGTCTGTAAATATCCCACAGGGGGACTTCCCTGGTGGTCCAGTGGTAAAGAATTTGCCTTCCAATGCAGGGGATGCAAGTTCGATCCCTGATCGGGGAACTAAGATCCCACATGCCGTGGGGCAACTAAGCCCACTTGCCACAATTACTGAGCTCGTGCTCCTCAAGGAGAGAGCCCTCGTGCTGCAACTAAGACCCGACGCAGCAAAAAATTAAATTAATTTAACAAATAAAAAAAATTTTTTTTAATATCCCACAGGGACTGAGGATGATCCCTCTGCCCCATCTTGCTTCAGGGTCACTGAGCACTTACTGTGTGCCAGGCCTCGAGCTTATCACTTATAACCATTTGTCTCACATAATTCTCATGACATGCCTCTGAGATTGGTAACACAATGACCTTCTTTTGCTAATGTGGAAACGGGCACAAAAGAATTGGAAACTGGCCCTAAGTGACATCAGTAAGTGACAGAGCCAGGTCTTGGCCCTAGACTGCAGTCTCCTCTCTCTCCCGCAGACCCCCCCCTCCTCCCCCCACCCCTCGTCTATCAGGCACCAGGACTCCTGCAAAAGCTCATACTGTCTTCCTGCTGCCACCCCTCCCGGTTCCCCGCCGTCCTCCACACTTTGCCAGAGAGCTTTTCATGAATCAGAGTTGATCACAGTGGTTAAGCTGACAGGTATGCAGCGCTGACTCTGTGCCTGGCTCCTGAGACCCCAGCATGACACCCTCTCCTCTCCTCTCCTCTCCTCTCCTCTCCTCAGCAGCCCCTCCGTGCAGAGGCTACAAGGCAAGCTCTTGACGCTCTAGCCCCATCGTGTCATTGCCCCCCAAAACCTTGCTTCCCAGAGGCTCCCTGCCCTGTCATGCCTTACGCCTTCACCCCTACACCGGGAGGCGGACACCGCCATTCCAGGAGCAGTCCTTCAGGCCCCAGCTCAACGGTGACCTCCCCTGTGACAGAGCAGTCACTTGGTCCTCTGGGCTTCCCCGGCACCTCAGGCCACTCCTCTCAGGGAACTGCTTCTGGGTCTGAATCCTCCTCCTCCAATTGTGAGCCCCTGGAAGTCAGAAGAGTTCTGGTCCACCCATCATTACCCAGCACCTGCCACATAGCACCAGGGGTCCAGACCTCAACAGATCTTGACCTTCTAGGAGCTCGCTGTCTAGAGGGAAGAGAACATGAAAACAGCCACTCTCGAGAAAAGTGGTAAATACCATGAGAGAGTTGGGCGTGGGGTGCTAGGGCAGTCCTGACAAAGGGTAACTCACCCATCCAGGGCAATGCCCAACCTGAATGCAGAAGGCCATGGAAGAAGCTTTTGGAACAATAAAGGAGGTTGCTCAGAAGGAAGGGCTTGCAGAGGGCCTGGTGTGCACAAAGGCACAGAGCCTGACATTTCCAGGAGATACAAGGTTCCATCATGTCAGAGAAGTTTGAGCAGGAAGACAGTAATACAAGAGGCAGGAGTGGTGGAAGCAGCCAGAGGTGATGAGCTTTAGAAACTGTCTCAATTAGGATGGTATTTGGCTGCATGTAACCAAAAGGCAATGGCTTAGCCAAATTGGAGAGTAGTTTTTCTCATATAATGGAGTCTGGGAGCAGGTAGCTTAGGGCTGGCCCAGTTGCTAAGAAACCAAACTCCTTTTCACTTCCTGCTCTGCCACCCTCATGACTGCAAGACAGCCTCTGTGCTTCTGAGCCACATATCCATCTTTTTAGCAGGAAAAAAGGAGGAAGGACAACTGTTTAAAGGGTTGTGCCAGTAGAATCTGCCCTTTTGTTATTATTTTTAGTTATGTTAGAATACACAGAACATAAAACTTGCCATCTTAACCATTTTTAAGTGTATAGTGCAGTGGCGTTAAGTATATTCACATTGTTGTGCATCCAACTCTAAACAGTAATGTTTAAGTTCAGTTTCATTTTGCAAAACTGAAACTCTGTACCCATTAAGCAACAACTCCCCATTTTCCCCTGCCCCCCGCAAACCCCTGGCAACCAGCATCCTAATTTCTATCTCTATGAAGTTGACTATGCTAGGTACCTTATATAAGTAGAATGGTACACTTTTTGTCCTTTTGTGCCTGGCTTATTTCACTTAACACAGTGTCCTCAAGGTTCATCCATGTTGTAGCACGTGTCAGAATTCCTTTTATTTTTAAGGCTGAGTAATATTCCATTGTATTTACAGACCACATTCTGTTCATCCATTTGTCTATGGATGGACACTTGGGTTGCTTTCACTTTTGGGTTATCGTGCATAATAATGCTGTGAACATGAGTGTACAAATATCTTTCAGAGTCCCTGCTTTCAGTTTTTTTGGGGATGTACGTAGAAGTGGGATTGCTCGATGGTATGGTAGTTCTATTTTTAATCTTTTGAGGAGCCACCATACTGTTTTCCGTAGTGCTGCATTATGTTACATTCCCTCCATCAGTGCACAAGGGTCCACCTTTTCCACACCCTCACCAACATTTGCTGAGGGGCTTGGATTTGACCTTGAACTTGACCTCTAAAAGATTTTAAGCATCTTTGTATCTGGCCCTAATTTATCACAGCACCAGGTATACAGTAAGTGCTCCATAAATGTCTGTTTAATGTTTCCCTGACTTCTGGTTCTCTCTCCACACCCCACACATCCTTTAGGACCCACCGCGAGTCCTGAGTCCTCCGGGAAGCCCTCCCTCATGGTGCCGGCCCAGGGTCTTTGCCTCTGTTACTCATCCACGGGACTTTTTGTCTGGCCCTTCACACTGTGCCCTTGGGTATTTGTGGGGGTGAGGGAGGCACCCTGACTTGAATTCTTCTCATTGCTCCTTGGATCTGACTCCTCCGCCTCACCTGGTTGCCAAGCTTCTTGAGGATCAGGACTTTGTCCGTGACCTCACTCTTTGCCCACGCCAGCCTGGGAGAATATTGAGTGCACCATGGGCCCTTAATAAACAGATATTAAATTTGTGCCAATTGAAGTCCCTTGTGATTGCCTAGTCAAAGACAAGGCCATGGAGTGATTTCCTGGCAACAGAAATGACCCTGGATTTGAAACTAATGGTTCAAGCCCTGGCTTCCCACTTCCACCTCCTTACGTCCAGCAAGACACTTAACTTACTACCTCAACTTCAAAATGGCCCCAAGCATCACTTCTGTGTATGTAAAAGGTTCGCAGATTACAAGGTCCTCTTGCCTACATTGTCCTTTTTAATCCTGACAAGGACCCTGTGAAGTAGGTAGGGCAAGATTTATTTAATCTCTGTTTTTAAGATGAGAAAATGATTGCTCAGAGAGGTTAAGCCATTTGCCCAAAATACCAAGCTGGGAAGTGCCAGAAAGGGCCCTCTGACTTCCTAGGCCCTGTAATCCCCTCCCCGCCCCTCTCACAGGGGGCGGGGCCACAAAGAGAAGTGAGAAGCCGGCAGGAACGTGCTTAGCAGACCCATGGTGTGCTCTGCTTAGTCAGCATCTACGCAGATGGGGATGGTCCTCTTTGACCCATGGGAGATGGGACAAGATGGAGATATGGTCAAAGAAAGAGGCTTGAGAGCCTGCTTTTCTCTGGGCATCTGTGGGTTCAGACAACTGGCGGGACAGAGAGGGTGTTCCCAGCAGCCCAGCAGGGACTTAGCCATCAGGGAGGGGTTTTGCCCCTGGCCTCCAGGGCAGGGACAGGTGCGGAGTCCTCTTCCCCCAGACGCCTGCCACTCACACGCCTACTTCCCGGGAACCTGCAGTCTCTGTAACCACGGCTCCCCTGCCTCTCTCCTTCCTTCTCCAGGGCTAAGCTCCCATCACACACTCCCCCTACCTCCTCTTCCCCCTCTTGCTCCCTCCTTTCAAAAGCATAATGAGTTTGATAAGAAATTGTCTTGTTAACAGGATTAGCCACGGAAATCTCTTGTCCCCTCCCATTCATTCTATAATGCTCCTGTCTCATGTCCTGTAATTTTCTGCTGGTATCAGGAGCTCCGGACCACCTCAGGGATATTAATTCCTATTTGTTCTTTGATCCCGTGACTGCTGATGTGCCAGGACACCCCCCACAGCCGCTGGGCCGCAGAGGCCTTGTGGGGAAATTACCCCGAGACCCTCACTGGCTGTCTCCCTCCAGAGTCAGCCGCTTTCTGATTTTCTGCCGCTGTTACCCAACCCCCCCACCCCCACTCCTACCTGCCTCAGCTGTCAGTTCTGGGGCAGCAAATACTTCTAACTTATGGGCCAAGGAGGCAGATCTGATGCTGGAGCTTACCTGGCAGAAGAATGGCAGAGGAATGCCCCCCCCCCCACCTACTCCTTTCCTTCCCTTTCTACCCCTCCCCATATGCGCGTCCCTCAGAAGACTCTAGAGAGGGAGAATGCAGAGGTAGTTTAGCACAGTGGATGAGAGTGTCGAGCTTTGGACCAGGGTTCACTTCCTGGGTCTGTGGCACAGACAACAACTTGGCCAACCCCTCTGAGCCTCAGTTTTCTCATCTGTACACTGGGGATGATCATGTTCATCTGTGGTAACGCACAGAGTATATAGTACCTGACACATAGTAGGAGCTCAATTCATGCTATTTTCCTACTCTGCTCTTTCAGGACAAGAGTTTACTGAGGGTGGGGTATACAGTTCTTGGGATTTACCAAGAAATTCTTGTTCAACTTTGAGTTATGTCCCCAAACTCTTTCCTTGTGCTGATTCCCTCTGATCTCTGCCCTCACAAAGTTCTTTCTCTTTACATGTTTTTAGGGACTTATGCAGAGGAATCTCTATGGCCCCTTCAACCCAAAACATTAATTAAAAGAAAGCTCAGCATATAGGGTGAATCCCAAGAAGGGGTAGCAGGAAAAGAAAGGAATTGCCTGTCCTATGCCCCTAAACCATGGTCAAGGACAGAGCAGAGAGGCATCCTGAGAAAGAGATCAAGTCCAGAGGGCAAGAGGGTCACGCTGGACAGAAAACCAGTCTCTGGATCAGTAGGAAATTTACAGGAAGAGACAGAGACCCAGGAAGTGGAGCCTGGGGGAGGAAACCTACCCCGGGGGTAGGTAGGAAATTGCCAGAGTCGGAAGAGGGGAGGCCGGAGCTAAATCTAGGTTAATTTGGAAACAGTTTGTGATCGATTGCACAGAAAGTGCCAGAGAGTGAGGGGTGGGAAATTACACCTGTCTGGTGAATGAGCTCAGAATTCCAAGCGTGTGGGGAAGCTGGGGAGCTGGCGCCAATCTGGGCAAGGTGGAGGTGGCAGCATGTGCCCAGGGAGCTGGTAGGGCCAGAGCTGCGCTGAGAGGACGTGGGCTGCAGCCGGGGCCAGTGTCACGCTCGGAACACATACACGCAAGGACATAGCCCTCACTGTGTGCCTGGCCGGGGGGAAGCCTGTACCTACGTTTCTTGTTTCTCATTTAATGTTATACCTCCCTGAAAGATGGCCATTGTCAATGGCTAATGTGCATTACAGACCTTGGGCTTCCAGGCCAGGCCCATGGAAATCCCATGGGGGGATTTGAGGCCTCTCTGTCCTCGAGAAGCTGTGGAGTCACACAACCTGGATTCCAATCCCAATTATGTTGTTTTCTAGCTGTGTGACTTGGGCAAGTTTCTGCATCTCCATGAGCCCGCTTTCCTCATCTATAAGGCGGGGATGATATTGCTGCTCTCAGGATTAAACTGAGGCCATGCACATGGAGTATGTAGCCCTCCGGCTGGCACATGATGGAGATCCGTCAATGAGAGGTACATGCCCATCACCCTCCCCTTTTCATCCCCCCTGCATTGCTGCCAAGGAAGACAAGCCACCGATGCATTTTTTAAATCAACAATACAGGGCTTCCCTGGTGGCGCAGTGGTTGAGAATCCGCCTGCCAATGCAGGGAACACGGGTTCGAGCCCTGGTCTGGGAAGATCCCACATGCCGTGGAGCAACTAGGCCCGTGAGCCACAACTGCTGAGCCTGCGCGTCTGGAGCCTGTGCTCCGCAACAAGAGAGGCCGCGATAGTGAGAGGCCCGTGCACCGCGATGAAGAGTGGCCCCCGCTTGCCACAACTAGAGAAAGCCCTCGCACAGAAACGAAGACCCAACACAGCCAAAAATAAATAAATAAATAAAATTAAAAAAAAAAAAAAACAATACAAACAAGCATATGATGAAAGCCGGGTAAAGGGTACAGATATTACAGGTTTAGGGGAGGAAGAGATGACAGAGGGCTGGGTGGAGGAGGGGAGCCTCCCGGGAACATAAGATGTAATTAAGAGCCCAAAGGTGCTGAGATTGCACAGCTTCGGGTGGAGAAATGAATAGGCCAGTAAAGTTGGGGCAGGGCGCTTCTGTGTTCGTGTCATTTCAATGAGACAGGCTTGCTTTGAGAGCTGATAAGACACAAATGTGGATGGACCTGTGAGCATGTCTACCTTTCCCGATAAGCTCCCTGGCTGGCATCACTGGTGTGCCATCCACTCATGTTGATTAGCCTGTAAATAAAAAAGGTAGATGTTCAAAAACAGCAGAATTGCCTCTGGAGCAATCTAGAACCACCAACACGAGTGGTCACTCCAGGCTCCCGAGTGGGTTGAAGTAGACGTTAGATGGAGCCGCGAGAGCTATCGCTTACTGAACCATCACCATGCGGGCAGCAGCCAGGTGCTTTCATTCTTGCAACAACTCCAGCTCTGATTGGAACTATTATTAGAGAAGGGGAAACGAAATCAGGTTAGGTAAGTTGTGCAAGAGCCCACAAGTCTGGCTGACTTCAGGGCCTAAGTACTTACCATGGAGGCAAAAAGGCTGAGGTTCATACACTCACTCCATTCATCATTCATTCATTCATTCATTCAACAAACATTTTTTGAGCATCACCGCTTGCAGGTGTTGTACACAAAACTGAGCCCGGAGCAGTGGACAGGGGGACAGCCCCTGCCCTCATGGAGGTCACAGTCTCACGAACATGCACTGGGCCCGGCCTGGGAGGCAGAGGTGGACGGACCTGCCAGCTGCTCTTGGCCCTGGGGGGCTCCAACCACTCATCATGGGAACATCGTCTCTGCAGCGTGTGGACCCTGGAGGCCTCTGAACCAGGCAGGCCTGGGGGTGGGAAAGTGGTGGATCTGGAGGCAAACGTAGGAAGGACAGAGGGATGGTCTCCCCTGCCATCTCAGCGCCCTTAGAGCCACATCAGATGGCTTCGAGGGGCCATAGTGCCGTGTCCCTTTTAGCCACACCCCCTTCTGGGACACTGTAAGACCAACTTTCTCATTCCCATTGTCACCAAACAGAGCCCCAAGGAAGGAATAGGACAAGAGGAGAAATGAGCTTCTGTGAGGCACCACGTCTGCCACAGATCACTGAGGCCCCGCAGTGACCCCGTGGGGTAGGTGTCATCAGCACCACCTTCTAGACGAGCGGCAGAGACTCAATGGGCTCCTCTCCAGGTCACGCAGCTACTAAGTGGCAGAGCGGCTCTCCCGGGTGCAGTCCGATGCTCTACTGGTCGTGTATTTGCAGTATCCTGGCCCACGGCTAGTGGGGGTTCAGAAGAGTGACACACACTGTCTTTAAGGAGCCTGCATTCCATTGGGGATACAAGAATGATCCCACAGAACAGGTGGGAACAATCCAAATGGGAAACTTGAGGCCCTGTCTGCAGAGGGGGAGAGGGTCTGCTCTAGCTGGACTCTCAAAGGGGACTTCTAGAAGAAGGAGGGTTTGAGAAGGGCCTCGCTGGGTGCACGGGAGGTGGGAGGCAGTCCACGTGGGAAGGAACAGGTAGGAATGCCCATGGTACCAGGAAGTATCATAGCAAAAGCATGGCTTTGGATTCTGACAGCTCCGGCTTTGTGCTTTGGGGCAAATTGCTTGGAACTCTCTGATTCTCAGTTTCCTAGTCTATTAGAGGTGAAGGAAAAACCCTCAGCCTCAATAAGGCTGCAGCAGGATGAAAGGAGCTAACGTATCTTATCGGGAAGTCCCCGGCACAATGCCTGGCTTCCATCCCGTTGTACTGAGCCTTTACCCCAGAGCGGGGGGCTAGGCCCACAGCAGCGGCCAGGACCCACCCTGCCCTGCCCTCAACAGGCTTACAGTCTAGGGACAATGTCAGGTCTTCAGTGACTCAGTACAGCTGTGGCAAGTATGCAGGGAAGAGGACAGGAGACAGAAGACTGGTGGGAGGGTCTTCGGGAGGAAGGGAGTGTGAGCTGAGCTCCGAGGGGTGGCTCAGTGGAAACTTTGGGGAAGAGGTGGGCAAGTGTCCCGAGTAGCAGCAAGGCTTGGAGAGAAGGCAGGAGCTGGGCACCATGGAGGACAGAGGAAGGCTGGTGTGGCTGGAGTTGGGGCCAGGGCCAGAGATGGAACTAAATAGGGCCAATGGAAGGGTGGTGGGCTTTGGCTGCCCTGTTAAGGATTTTGGTCTTTATCCTAAGAAAAAGAGGAAGCTATGGGATGGTTTTCAGTATGATCAGATGTCCATTTCAAGAGGATCTGGCTATCGTGAGGCGAATAAATTAAATGAGACCACAATAGGTACGGACACCTGGTAGGTAGGCCTCTGATTCCTAGTAGGCTGTATATGGCACACACA
Source organism: Balaenoptera ricei (assembly GCF_028023285.1). Classification (NCBI taxonomy): domain Eukaryota; kingdom Metazoa; phylum Chordata; class Mammalia; order Artiodactyla; family Balaenopteridae; genus Balaenoptera; species Balaenoptera ricei. The sequence goes on from NC_082646.1 coordinate 14,807,913, forward strand.
GTATGCTGTGGGGACAGTCCGCTTCCTGGGGAGGAAGGGGAGCAGGGAGTAAGGCCCTGGGGTCACAGTGGATCTCCTATGCCTGACGCTTCAGAGCCAGCCAGGGTAAAAGAAAAATCACAGCTACTCAGTGGCCCATGGGAGTTCGGGGTGCGGGTGGTCATTCAGGAGTAGGGACACAGGGGTGGGGGCCTTAAAGATGAGCGCTGGAGGGACGTTCACCATCCCTCCCCCTTCCCGCAGGCAGCAGCCTGGCTATTGGGTTTCTGTCAAAGCGGCAGCCTGGCTTTTGGGGTTCTGTCAAAGCGGCAGCCTGGTTATTGGGGTTCTGTCGAAGCAAGGCAACCTTCCCGAATGGTAGTAACAGTTTTTTCTATTACACCATGAGCATCTGACACATGGCATGAGGAGCTATGAAGCTCCCCCAGAGGGTACCATAAAAGTGTGGGTGGGGGCTCCAGGGGGAGGGTTGGAGGCTGGGCTCTGCCATGTGCAGCAGGAGAAGGACTGGGAAGAAAGAGGCTTATTTCAGCACCCTGTTATTATGGCATCTTGTTTTCATAGTTTGTTCAACAAACCTCTCTCCCTCTCCCTCTCCTCCCCTCGCCTCTCTTTTTTTTCATCTTCCTCTCTCAGCAAATCCATTTAAATGCAATTCTATTCTTAAAGCGCCCCTCTCATGCATGTCTAATGAATGTCAGGGAAATGCTATTACAATGGGGCCGAGGAGGATCCGATCGGCAGTGTGTGTACAAGTCATTTGAAAGGAAGCCTGGGAGCGCTCCAGTTTTATTACAGCATAATTAGAAATAAAATCTTGTTGCAATAGGAGAATGAGAGATGTGTGCTAATCCTGTGGTGGAGGAAGATAGAGCTGTATTTAGAGAAAAGGACTCAGGGAGAGAGAAAAAACTAGCCACTGCCCCTCTGTCCCGCTCCACCAAGGCTCTCCTGCTGGCTCCCCTCCCCAAGACGCTCCATCCTCACACCCCCTGTGACCCCAGCTCCCTGGGTGCCGCTCCAGACACAGTGCTTGACCCCCTCCTAGATCTCAGCTGCCCAGAGTGGTCAGTCGGCCAGGTCCTGGTGAGCTGAGCCTGGTGCCTCCCTGGAAATTTACACTCTCTCACCTGTAAGAGGCCAGTTGTGGGCAGTTGGGAGGTGGTGGGAATGGTTGGCTTGGAGGTTGAGACCCAGATCAAGTTCTGAGTGCCCCCCTTACGAGAGATATACATTCATTTATTCATTCAATCGTTCAGTCATTCAACAACCACTAACCCACTGCCTAAACTGTGCCAGGTACTGTGCTGGGTACATTCATTAACTTCTTTCATTCTCATAGGAAACAGGTTCAGAGTCTCATCCAGCATCATCCAGCTCGAGAGGGGAACATAGTTCAAACCCCACTTCTGACTCAAGCCGGGCTTTTTCTACTCCATCATGCTGTCAACTTGCTGGGTCCTCCTGAGACCTGAGACACCTGTCTTCCCAGTAACCCCATCTCCTGTAGAGCCCCAAAGGCAGAGATAAAGATGGGGGACCTGGCTAATCCCTCCTACGGGGCAGAAATGGGCATTGCTCCCTAGTTCTGTGTCTTCTTCTCTGACCGCTTGCCCTCTTGTCTCAGAGGTGGCGGTGGCAGGGGAGGGGCAGAGGCTGCTCCCCCAGGCCCCTGGGGACACATGCGGTACATTGTGCCACCCACTCGGAGCCTGTCACGCTAATCCCCTGCCCAGCCTGGCATCAGGCTTTGAAGATGAATGTGGGACCATGGTGTCTTCCGAAGTGCCTTGGAGCCCCTGTGCCAGAAAGCAGGCGGTGGACCTGTCACCTGCCACAGGGAGGTTGTTAACTTGTGACCCCCGCTTCCAGCCGGGCTGTCTTTCAAGCTCTGGCTGCCTTTCCCTCACTCTTGCAGCCAGCCGGGGCAGGGCAGGGTTTGTGGCTCTGCATGCCCCGTACAAGCTCGCATAGCAAAGGTCCCACCTCCCATCCATCCAGACTCCCTATGACCCAGATGTGTTCGCTCTGCCTGAATTCAGTTCCGTGGGGAAGAGCAGTGGGCCCAGAGACAGGCGGCCTCTCCCGACAACTCCACTCTGACCCAGACAGGCTGCGTGACCCTCTGTTTCCTCAAGTGTCCCATGCAGCGGTGCATCAGATTGAGTGATTGATGGCGAGTGTGGACGAGGCCCTATCTGTGATCAAAGGCCCATTCCCCGCACCGGTACCCTGCCCACCTCGTCCCTCCCTCTGCTCTTGGTACCCGTGGGGGGGCGGGGTCCTCGGGATCAGTGTCTCCCCACCCTCACGCTCTCACTCTCTGAACCCAACCTCTGTGGTCCACCTGGTGACCTTCAGGGCCAGCTTGTCACTCTCCTTCTCCCCGTTCCTACCCTACAGTCCTCACCCCAGTGTCTTACGGAGCAGGACCTGACTCCAGAATCTTAGCACTGGAAGGGTCCTCAGGGAACAGCATGGCAGGAGGAGGAGGATATTCATTTTCTAGGGCTTCCATAACAAAATACCAGACCGGGTGGCTTAAACAACAGAAATTTATTTCTCATAGTTCTGGATGCTGGAAGTCTAAGATCAAGGTTTGGTTTCTACTGGGCCTTCTCTCCTTGGCTTGTAGATGGCCGCGCTCTCACTGTGTCCTCACATGGTCTTCCCTCTGTGCCTGTGCATCCCTGGTGTCTCTTCTTCTTATAAGAATTGTCATATTGGATTAGCGCCCCACCCTTATGACCTCATTTAACCTTAATTACCTCTTTAAAGGCTCAATCTCCCAATACAGTCCCACTGGGGGTTAAGGCTTCAACATATGAATTCTGTGGGGACACAGATCAGTCCATAACAGGGAGGATCTAGGGCTTAAAGCCAGCCAGACCAGAGCTGGGACTTGACTTCAAATTCCAGACTCACGTGCCACTATGCTGCAACTCTCTCTCCGGGCCCTCGGTGGAGGACTTGCAATCCTGGGGGTCCAGAGTCCAGGGAGAGCAGAGGAGGCAGAACAGGGCCTTGGCTTCCCTTGGGCTTTTCAAACCCAGGCTGGCAGGTTCCCCCAGGGCCCTCACCCTCAGCAGGAATAACAAAGGTGTGAGAGGAAGGTTCTCTGCAGAGTCAGCCTCAAGTAGCTGCCTGTAGGCCGCCTTGGTGCTGGCGCCCAGGCAGGGCTAATCCTGCCAGCCCAGAAGTATCGATCATCCCCACCTACCCTGCCGCTGGGAGGAGAGAGCAGCCCTGCCACTGGGGTGAGTTATCTCATTACTCCATGCACCACCCACAGGTTCCAAGCAGCAGGGTGACCACATTGTTTTTATAAATCTCTATTGGATAGAGCAGTAACTGGTAACCTTACTGACTGCAATTTCTCTTTGGGAATTGGGAGACCCCAGGGGGCCAAGTGAAGCATCCTGAGGCCACCCCAGGAAACTTAGGGCTGTGACAGATTAAGCATCTCTTCTCTCGCAAGAGAGACCAGATGCTTTTTCTGACCCCGGCCAAAGCCTGATCTCAGGGCAAAGCTCCATCCATTCCTCCGCACCTCCCCTCCCCTACTCCATACCTCCCACTGCCTCCTGGGACCTTCCTTGCAGAGGCGAAGGAGGCGGGCAGAGCAGAAACCCCCATCTCTAGCCTCTGGTTTTCCTGCTTCAGGAAGGCATCTGATTCCCAGAGCCAAGAATCATCCCTACTGCCAGGATTCATCCATTCAACAAAACACCTACACAAATATCTATACCCCATGAATGTGTTATGGACACCTACTCCCTGTGCTTTTACACACTTCACATTACGGTAATAACCCCTCCTTACACGTGTAGAGCGCAGTATATGTCACAATGCCCTTTCATGGTCATCATCACGTGGACACCAGAAACGAACCCTGTGAGCCAAGGAAACCAGGGGTTAGTGTCCCAGTGTCAGGATGAGAGAACAGAAGCCCAGAAAGGTTAAGAGATTTTCCTAAATCCACACATCTGGTGGGTGGTGGGTCTCAAATCTCCCATTTCTGACTCCAAATACAGTGCTCCCTACAGCACCCCTTGGAGCATATGCCCCACCACCCAAGCCGCCAACCCCTTCTGTGTCCCCTGTGGTACCCCATAGGCCCATGCACGGCCCCCCAGCAGTGTGCATGCCAGCGCATACACTTCGTTCCCTCACAGACACGTGCAGTCCCCTGCCCATGAGCCCACCCTCCTGCTAACACATAGCACCCGGAGCCAGCAGAGTTTCTTCATTCCCTGAGTCCTCCCAAAACAGATGACCACCTAATACCCCTGACCTCTTACTTCCCTGCACACCGGCCTCCTGATGGACATCATTCATCCATCCTTTCAGTCAATAACTGCATGGTGGTCTCCCCTCACCCTTTCTGCTCGCCCACCACTCCTGCCCTGACTAGTGAGAAGGAAACCTCTTCCAGAAGAAGCAAGGGGCCCGGCCACTACCCAGGAGGGATGGAGAAGTCTGCCCCGCAGGGAAGGGGTGAGCCAGAGCTCCTCCAAACCGCAGCACCAGCTGGGTTTGGGGAAAACAGCTCTCGATTTGTGTTCAGGAGACCCAGGTGGGAGTACCGTCTCTTGCATTTACTGGATGAGTCTCTGCCCAAGCCAGCGTCCTCATCTGTGAAACAGGAGGAGCAGTACACGCTTCCTAGGCCGGTGATGACACTTAAGAGAGGGATGTACATCAAGGGAAAGTGCCAAGCCCGGAGCCTGGCACACAGGCACCCACTGATTCATGCCCCTTGGGGTGTCCTTCCTGCTGAGTTTGTAAAACAACTGAAGACAAGTCACCAGCTAAGCCTGGATCCCTCTCCCAACCCGGGTAGACGCTGCCCCGGAGGGGTCCCCAAGGGCGCTGGAGACGAGAAGTTCACAGCTGCAGGTCCCTGGACAGAGGTCTCCTTTCTCAAAGGCCCCAGCTCTGGAAACCTCTAAGACCCAGGGGACTGAGCTCACCTCCAGGCAGGCAGAGACAGAGCCACTCAGGGCAGCTCAGTTCTCGAACTTCCCTGTCCGCAGAGGGGCAGGGTGCCATGCTGCCGCCACTGCCACACTGCATTGCCTCTGGTCTGAATGTTGGCCCCCGGGACTCTCATGTGGTTCCATCCTGGAACCAGTGGGCTCTGTCGTTAGTAATTTCTCCTCCAGGCGAGGATAGCATTTCTGCTCCAGTCACCTAAGGAAGAGGCAGGTCTTGGTCAGGGAAGGACAGTGGGAGGCCAGCCTCAGGCCGGCTGGAGATGGAGTGTCCGTGTCCCTCCTTCTCCCTGGGCCCTGCTGCCCCGGGTCCCCACGTGTTTCACGAGCTCCTGGGCAGCGTGAGGTCACCCCCTGCTGCGGGCCTCTCCCTTAAGATGAGTCAGCCAGAGTGTACGCTCCAGATTGCCCAGCTTGTGTCACCATCTGTTTATTTCCCTTTTGTTAGCTCCAAACCATCAGTCTGGTTTTAATGTCCCCGCCTGGAGCTGGGGAACCGAGACAAGGACCAAAGTGGCCTAACCGGGGAGCAGAGGCCCAAACCATTGCAGCATGGTAGCGGGGGTTAGAGGGGGAAGAGACCCTAGGGTGCGGGGGACCTCAGGACAGGACTCCAGGCTAGAGGTCCAGCTGTCTCAGCTCATTGGAAGCGCCCCTTTACTGTAGGATTCATTCAGTCGACACATGTTCACTGAGCATCTACTGTGTGCCAGCACGTTCTGGAGCTGGGATACTAAAATAACTCCTTCTCTCAACGAGAAACACCATGTGCGCTGAAGACACGAACGCAGAGTAAGGAATTGGGCAGGAATGTGGGACTCAGCCTAATTTTGATAGAGGGGTCAGGCAAGGCCTCTCCAAGGGGTTGGCATTTGAGCAGAGATCTGAACAGGGCCAGGGGTGAGTCAAGGAAAGAGCATTCCAGGCAGAGAAGGAATAGTCACAGCAAAGGCCCTGGGGTAGAAATGAGCACATGCACACTGATTTGAAAACCATTGTAGTAGATGATCTTCTAGGGGTCTTGCTGCTCTGATTTCTTTAAGCTAGGAATTTATAAATTGCTGGGAGGGAAGGACCTTAAAGAGGATCAATTTATCTCCCTCACTTAATACTTAAATCTTCTACGCAATATCTCAGCCAAGTGCTTCTTCAGCCTCTACTGAATTACCCCTGATGACAGGAAACTCACTACCTCACAAAGACACATTCCAATTATTTATAATCTTGACTTTTAACATTTTAACCGTGGTAAAATACATATAATGTAAAATTTACAATCTTAACCATTTTAAGTGTTAAGTCCAGTAGTGTTTCAGCTCGGTTTAAGTTCAGTAATGTTTAAGTTCATTGTCATCTTTCAAAACTGAACCTCTAGACACATTAACAACTCCCCATTCCACTGTCCCTCTAGCCCTTGGCAACCACCATTCTACTTTTTGTTTCTAAGAATTTCACAATTCTAAGTACCTCTTATAAGTGGAATCAATCACACAGTGTTTGTCCTTTTGTGTCTGGCTTATTTTACTTAGTTTAATGTCCTCAAGGTTCATCCATGTTACAGCATGTGACAGAATTCCCTTCCTTTTTAAGGCTGAATAATATTCCATTGTATCTATATACCACATTTTCTTTATCTATTCATCCATCAATAGACACTTGGGTTGCTTCCATCTCTTGGCTATTGTGAATAATGCTGCTATGGCTATGGGTGAACAGATATCTTTTCGACAACCTGCTTTCAATTATTTTGGGTAAATGCCCAGAAGTGGATTTGCTGGGTCATTTGGTAATTCTATTTTTAATTTTTTGAGGAACTGCCATACTATTTAATCTTGACTTCTGAATGTTCAAAAATAGTTATTTTTAAAGATCTAATTGAATATAGTAGAAACAGTGATTAGCAGTGGCAAGAGGTTTGCCAGATGTACAAACACTCAGAAATGGGAGTGGGCTAATCTGGGAAGGCTTCCTGGAAGAGGTAAATTTAGAGCTGGGATCTGGCTTTTCTGAGTTGCACATGGGGATAAAACAAACTTAGAATTGGGGACGTTTCTTTCATTCATTTACTCATTCATTCATTCTAGAAATATTTATCAAGGGCCTATTTTTGTGATAAGCACTGTTTTCACACTGAGTGAAATGGGAAACCATAGAGGGGTTTTGAGCAAAGGAGCCACATGGTCTGACTTAGGTTTTTTGGGGTTTTTTTTTTTTAAATTAATTAATTTATTTATTTATTTTTGGCTGTGTTGGGTCTTCGTTTCTGTGCGAGGGCTTTCTCTAGTTGTGGCAAGCGGGGGCCACTCTTCATCTCGGTGCGCGGGCCTCTCACTATCGCGGCCTCTCTTGTTGCGGAGCACAGGCTCCAGATGCGCAGGCTCAGTAGTTGTGGCTCACGGGCCCAGCTGCTCCTCGGCATGTGGGATCTTCCCAGACCAGGGCTCAAACCCGTGTCCCCTGCATTGGCAGGCAGATTCTCAACCACTGCGCCACCAGGGAAGCCCCCCTGACTTAGGTTTTGAAGCATCACTCTGGCTGCCTGCTGGGAATAGACAGAGGAGGGGCAGGGCCAGTTAGGAAGCTGCTGTCCCTGCTTCACTCAGTAATTCCCTTCCTTCGCTCTACAGGTTGAAGGGGGATCTATCCAGTTCACATCTTCCAGCAAACCCTTGCTCCCCTCTCCTCTGCCCGGGACCCTCTCCCCACCAACTCACCCTCACACTTCCCTGAGGGCAGGGAGAGGGCCCCATCTTTGCAGAAGACAGATTTATTCTCCCAGCCCTCTGGGACCGCCAGGAGCCCCAAGGTTTCTGTCCATTACCTCTCCGGGACTCCTGCAGCTCTGGGGAGTCTCCAAGGCCCAGCTCTCTGACCTCTTAGAAAAAGACAGAAAAGATGTTCTCGGCTCACTTAGCATGTGTGTACAGGGCCTCTGAATTGCCAAGGAGGGCCTCCTTTACTTCCAAGCTCCTGAGAGGAAGGGGGAGACTTTGCAGGAAGCCTGGCCACAGGGAGGGGCGGAGAGCCCCCCAGCGGTGTGCAGCCCACCATCTCCCTGAGATGGAGCCACCTGTGCTGACATTTAACCAGTACCACCCATGTGCTGGAGACTTTCCCATGCAGTAACTCATCTTTCATCTAATTCTCCCAACTCTGTGACCTAAGTCCTATTTATTATCTCTGTTTTCCTGAAGGAGAAATGGGACTCAGAGAAGTCTGGTGTGATCACAGAGACATCCATTTCCAGAGTGAAGGGGCCTTAGTTTATCTAATCCAGTTGTTCTCCACCCTGGCTTCACATTACATCACCCAAAAAGCTTTTGTAAAATACCAGGGACTTCCCTGATGGCGCAGTGGTTAAGAATCCACCTGCCAATGCAGCGGGCATGGGTTCGATCCCTAGTCCGGGAAGATCCCACATGCCGCGGAGCAACAAAGCCCACGAGCCACAACTACTGAGCCCGCATGCCACAACTACTGAGCGTGCGCGCCTAGAGCCCGTGCTCCGCAACAAGAGAAGCCACCGCCATGAGAAGCCCGCGCACCGCAACAAAAGAGTAGCCCCCGCTCGCCACAACTATAGAAAGCCCACGCACAGCAATGAAGACCCAACGCAGCCAAAAATAAATAAATAAAAAATAAAATAAAATACCAATTTCCAGGGCACACACGCAGAGATTCTGAGTTTAATTTTAAAAACTCCTTAGGTGATTCTAATGTACAAACATGGTTAAAAACACCAGAACTAGATGAAATTATGAAAGGACTGGACTTCCCTAGGGTCACCTCAAATTAGATGAAAGGACTGGACTTCCCTAGGGTCACCCTGTATCCGTTTCCCAAGGCTGCCTTAACAAATTACCGCAAACTGGTGGCTTAAAGCAACAGAGATTTATTGTGTCATAGTTCTGGAGGCCAGAAGTCCAAAATCAAGGTGTGGGCAGGGCCCTGCTCCCTCTGCAGGCTCTAGGGGAGGATCCTGCCTTGCCTCTTGCCTGGCTTCTGGGGTCGCTGGCAATCCTTGGCTTTTCTTTGCTTGTAGATATGTTACTCCAATCACCGCCTCCGTCTTCACATGGCCTCCTCCCTGTGTGTGTGCACCTGTGTCCAAATTTCCCTCTTCTTATAAGGACACCAGTCAGATCGGATTTAGGATCTACCTTAATCCAGTATGACCTCATTTTAACCTGATTCTATTTGTATTCACACGGTCTAGGAGGACATTAATTTGGGGGGACACTATTTAACCCAGTATATACCCCATCATTAGTGGCAGAGCTAGGGCTCCAACTCAGTCTCCTAAGTCCCAGTCCTGGGCTTGTCCCCCAGTGCTGGGTGGCTCGGCCCCTCTTTATCCTCCTCTTCTCACTAATGGCTTCCATCGAGCCCCCTCCCCACCCTTCACCAGCCCTCAACACTGAAGGCCAAAGCTTTCCTGGTGGAAGAACGTTCTCTTCTAACTGTGGAATCCGAGAGGGCGGATACCAAGTTCAAGACTTCTCCATGGAGCCCAGTTCAGTACCTAGGGATGCTCCACAAAGACTTGATAAATGGAGCCAAACTGAATTGAATGGATGACTGCTCCTTCATGAGGAAGTGAGGACCCCACCAACAGAAGCAATCAAGCAGAGGCCAGCTGAGCTTGTGTCCCTACAAAAGGTGCTCTTGTTCTAGGAGAGTCAGCCTAGCACAGAGCTTTGGAAGAGCATAGGAAGTAGACTAATAGTCCAGGCTCTACCACTTATTAGTTGTGTGACTGTGAGTGGGTTATTTAACCTCTCTGTGCTTTGGTTAGTAACAACAATAATAACCATTTCAAAGGGGTGTGGGGATTAAACGAGATAATGTTCCTAAAGCCCTTGGCCTAACATGTAACAGGTGCTCAGTAAATGTTTAGCTTTAAAAAAAAGGAGAGGTGTGCTCCAGATCACCAGGAAAAAGGACAGTGAAGCAGGCTGGAGTATTCGAGTAATAATAAAAACAAGAAAAGGATTCATTAACCACGCGCAGCACTTCCCTGGTCGCGAGCGTGTTCGCAGATGATACTGCAGACTTTGAGCTGCAACAGTCAGGCAGCGCCAGTGGCAGAGTCTACATTTAAACACAGTTCCATATCCTGGTCCTAGAGCCTAAAAGAAGGTGATCCTCCATGGGCACACTGTTGGCATTTGGGGTAGAATAGTTGTTGTTACTCTAACCTGACCACTAAATGCCATTAGTATCCCCAAGTTATGGTGTCAACCAAAAATGCTCCCAGATGCACATGTCCAAATGGCCTCGGGATGGGGGCTGGACATGGTGGTCCTGGCTGCCACTCTGTCCTCCTCCAGCTGGACGCAGCCTGCCCCAAGGAGGAGGAGCCAAGGTGTGGGATAATGGCTCCTCTACCCAGTCCAAGGATAGCTGGTCCCATTTGGGCTGCGGAGGATGGGCTGCCAGACCGCCAGGGCGCCCCGCTGGAGCCAGCCTTGGAGACCAGCCGTGTTTGGAGCCCTGGCCCTTCTGAACCCCCCACCAGCTATCTGTGCCTCCTCCGCTCTCCACACCGTATGCCTCTCGCTCCACAGGCCCCCTTCTCCTTCCTTCCCCAGCAGGGCCCATCATCTGATTCTCATCAAGCATGCAGAACTGACGTTGCACAAGTCCCCCCCAGTGGGGATTAACATAATAGCCCTGATTTCTCCTTCCCCTCTTGCTTGCTGCGCATCTCCCTGGCTGCGGCCTGCCTTTGTTTCAGGAGCGATACACTGTATCTGGAAATGTTACTGCAATTAAATATGCACAAGAAGGGGGGAAGGGAGGGGGAAAATGAGGACAATGAAGGATGTGAAACATCAGATGCAGCAGCTGCTTGTTGCTATAGAAACCCCAGCTCCCCACCACCAGCAGGGCAACACCCCTCCCCAGCTTAAAATTCCTTTGGGCCAAGTGCACCGCTGTCAGCGGCGTTCTGGCGATAACAGGGTCCTAGCTGTCCAGGCTGGAGTACCTGTGGGTTGCTAGGGTTGATTTTAGGGTCTTTCCTGTTTTTCCTTATCCCACTGCCACCACCACCTCCAATCCTGGTACTTCTGATTGGCAGCAACACCCTCCAGTAGTTCTGCATTCCAGTCCCAGTTACATAATAAATTACGGGAGAGCTTCCGCATTTGACTTTGGGATGTCACAACATGGAGACAAAACGGCACATGCAGAGTCTGGTGAGGGAGCCAGACTTTCTCTGTGCTTCCCGCGTGCAGGTCCTCTGACTGCTGGCAGCAGGGCCTGGCTCCCTCCTGCTTCCTTTTCATCTTTTACCCACAGCACTGAGCGGGAGTCTACAAGGTGTGGTCTGCGTGTTGGAGGGGGCGGGGCAGGGGTCCACAAGCTCCAGGCAGGCTGCCAGCTGGCCAAGTGCTCATCTAGGGAGATCCCAACAGGATGCCACTCAGCAGGGATCCGTGTGAAGTCCTGGACCTGGGCCCACATGGCCAGGTGTCCAAGGATGGAGAGAAGGAAAGTGGCCCAGCAGCAGTTTACAGACACACGACCAGGGCCTTTAGTTGCGGGCAGAGTATGAAGCAGTAGTATAATGGGTCTGCCTCCCCACCCCCACTCAATCTCCCCTAAAAAGTTAATGCAGCTCAGGCTGCAAGTTGGTAGCCCTGCTCTATTCCACCCTGGCCAGATAAGCTGACAGTTGGATCCCCACGACTTGGCAAAATGCCTGCCACATAGCAGGTCTAGTCCTGTACAAAGAGACACGGAAAGGAGATGGGAGGGAGGGAGGAAGACAAGGAGGGGAGGGTGGAGAGTGGGAGGGAGGGAGGGAAAATTCAGAGATTTGTAGATAAACCAAAGTTTATTAAGCGAGAGATCAATCAGATTGATGAAGTTATTTGAAACCATACTAAATAACGATTAAAAAATAAAATCCAAAGACTACTTGGCCTGATGAAAAGTCAAAGGGCATGATAGCTGCCTTCCAGTTTGTGAGGGAGTGTGTCAGTAACACAGGTTTAGGCTGGTTCTGTAAGGGTCCAACAAGTAGAAACCAGGACCCATGGAGCTCAATTGTGAGCAAGGGAGATCTTTCTCAGCGTCAGAGCTATCAACTTTGGAACGGACCACTAAATGAAGTAGTGAGTGCCCCAGCCCTGGAGGTATTCAAATGAAGGCCAGAGAAGCTTTGTTAAAGATGTGGTCAAGCACATTCAACTTTTCAACCCTGCAGTTCTACAGCTTTCCTTGTTGGAAAGTATCCTTTGGTGAGGTCCCTGTTTGCTGGTGCTGAGATCTTGGGCTTGTGCTTGGAGGGATGAGACACCACGGAATATTCCTAATAGGATAATGAGCCAGTATCAGGGCTCTTGTCAGTGGTTGAGAGGGCACACTCAGCGCCCAGGTGGGAGGAAGCAGACCTCAAAATAATAGGATTTGAAGGACATGGGGCTACCCAAAATGTTTCCTTATGAAAGCCTGACAGTCCAATGTTAGCAGGTCCTTTGTATGAGATCAGCATTACCCTCTCCCCTGCAGCTTTCTTGTAAGTCATTATTCGCTGTCTTGATTCTGATGCCCCCTCTGGTGAAGATGGCAGCCTGGGGTCTGCTATGCCCTCCTGGGGAAGCAGCTGTGCCCCTAGAGAGCAGGCAGAGGGGACCCTAGGTTAACTTCTCGATCTCAGTCTGGCTGGGTCTTGGGTGGGAGACCATGAGCTTAGAGAGTCCCAAAGCCAGATGCAAGCCCCTCCCCAACCCTCAAGTCCACATTCTCCCCTTTTAAAATCAGCCCTGACTAGCTCAAGTTCAGGGTTTGCCTTAGGACCTTGGACGAGAAAATCCACTCTACCTCGGAGTGGAGTCTTGTCTCGTAATCAGCTAAATGGGTGAAACTACTCTGTCCTTTCTGCTTCTCGCTGTCACGGCAGTGAGATCATGGAGGGCGCAGTGCTGGCACCTTTGCCTTGAACAAAATGGTATCAAAAACTGTATGATGAATTAGTATTGTAAATCTGTCATCTCCACGCCCCCACTCCTAGTATAGCTTAGCCTCCATAACTGTTTCTTGGGTGAATAAATGATGAAAACTGAGAGAAAGGGATTTAGGCTTGTGTTTAGGCTCAGTGCAAAGGGAGAGCTGGGAGCCAGAAGGCCTGAGTTCTGATCCACTTACTGGCTGTGTGATTTTAAAATGGAGATGACACCTCAAACAATTGTAAGAACAAGCAAGCAATGAACATTAAAGCTTTGCAAACTCTTGCAAAGAGATGGGAAAGATGAGGACTGATATTCACTAAGTGAGCACTTACTGTGTGCCAGACACTTTATTACTTTTTAATAATAATAATAATAATACTCTAATAATAATAATACTCTATGAAGGATTATTTGCACCCTGTTGCACAGATAAGGCTCAGAGAGGTTAAGTAACTTTCCCAAGGCCACACAGCTAATAAGTAAAAGAGTCAGATTGGAACTCAGATCTTAGTCTGACTCCAAAGCCCAACATCTTCCTGTAAAAAGCTGAAGTATCTACACTTAAAGGAATAATCATTGTAATTTCTATTTGTTTGCACATAGAAAATCCTCATTGGTTAGAGATGCTCCCCTGCCTTCAGCACTACATCAGCTTCACCCCCTTGTTTTCCCCATCACCTCCCCTCCCCTGGGCAGCAGTCCTGGCCTAGGAGAAGGCCACCTGCAGGCCCAAGTTGCTTCTGGTAGTGTGCCCAGCCAGAGGAGTAATCGACTGTGTCCTGATTATGTCTCCAGAAAACAGGTTTTTTATTACTTACCACGGCGGGCTGTACATCTCTGACGTGCAGAAGGAGGACGCCCTCTCCACCTACCGCTGCATCACCAAGCACAAGTATAGCGGGGAGACCCGGCAGAGCAACGGGGCCCGCCTCTCCGTGACAGGTAGGCGAGAAGGCTGGGGAGGAAGGGCACCAGCCCACCCCCGGGACCAGGTGGGCATGTCGGCACCACTGATCAGGGAGTCTGCTGTGTGCTCAGGGGATTCAGAGAAGGAGATTAAAGAACACACGTACAGAAACCACTGGGGGAGACCTTGTCCAGTTTGGTTTTGGGTATCCTTCATATAAGGACTCTACAGTTAAATTCTTTTCAGGAGTCTATACCTGAGAAAGCTTAACTCTCCTGAAGAATTGTTATTTTACCATTTATCAAATAATGAGGGATATGGAACCCATCCTCTCTTTCCTTTTTTGCCTTTGCCGCCAGGAAGTTCATAGATACAATCTGCTATGCAAACATAGTAATGATTCAATTGGATTGGATTGGATTAGGGAGATTTTGTACTTCCTTGTGTCTCTAAGTATTTTTTAGGATTCTATTCTACCTAGTTTTGAATACATGTATGTCTTTTGTTATAGCCCACCTCACAACATTTGAAAGTAGGCAAACAAAAGGTTAAAAAAAAATCTCTAAATTAAATAAAGCATTTTTATTCTGGAGTGATTATAGCTCCTTATGGAAGGATGAAAGCTAATATTTACTGAATCCCCCTGTGTGCCAGAAATTTCACTTAGGCCCTATAATAGCCTGGTGAGGTGTGCACTGCTCTCCTTATTTCTACAGGTGAGAAAACCAGAACCTAGGGAAGCCAAGCAACTTGCCCCAACTGTTTAACCAGTGGGAGGCACAGCCAGAATTCACACTGAGCCCCCTGACCCCAGCATCCTCCAGCTGCACACCCTCATAGAAGGGGCTAATCAAACACCACACATGTGCCCCAGTCACAGAAGAAAGAAGGGCCCTTGGCGCTCTTCAAGGAAGGCTTTCCGGAATAGCACTTTTCACACTCCTGACAGTGGTCCACAGACATCATAACCTATGCAATGCACGCTGGTATTTCCTACCACATGCATTGCGATGCACTCTGATATTTTCTATTCTATTCTATCCCCTTTCAATTTATCTAAATGCTGGACGCAACTCACCAAATGGATTTCATAACTTCCTAACAGTTTGTGACCTGCAATTTGAAAATCTCTGCTCTTGTGGAGGTGGGATCAGAGTGGCTGTTGGAAGGGAGATGAACTGGTAGTCAGAACACCTGGGTTTGGGGACTAGCCCCACCAAATCATGCAACGTCTCTGGATCTCTGAAAAAGGAGCTAGATTAGGTGACAGCTCAGATTCCGTCTACCTCTGACATTCTGTGGTTTGGCTACCCTGACCAGCAGGTGACTCTATCCAGGACCTCCTCTTATTTGCCTGGTGCATTTGGGGGCAAGAGCGGAAAAGCGGAAGCCAGGAGAGCGAGGATCGGGCTCTCTGATTCCCCCTTGTGTCTCCAGAGCCTGGCCCTGTGCCTGGCACATAGTAGGTGCTAGGTAAATATTTGTGGAATTAATCAATGCCAAGGGAAACTGCGCTGTCACCTGGGGAGGAGATGGGGCTGTGCTGTGTGGCCCCATCTTTGTGGCTAGACCTTGCCATCTGCAGCCCAATTCCCAAATGTGTCAGTGGTTACCTTCCAAATGATAGGGACTTGTTTGTGTAGTGTTTTGCAGCTCATTTGCATGCCTTTCATACGATGTGGGAAAGGCACAGAAATCCTCCCTGCTGCAGGCCTGCTCCTTTCCCCTGCACGAATATTTAGCCCCTTCATCCTACTAATCTTACTTCCACTCTTGTCCCTCAAAAAAGGCACCCTTTAAACTGGAGGATGTGCCAACCCTTCTCCTGCTCTCATTGCCCACCAGCTGGGGATGGCGGGTGGGGATGCGGAGAATGGGAGATGCTACCAGAGACTTGGAGATGAAGCCCAAATAGAGAAACGGAGAAGCAAAGATAGGGAGGCACCCAGACGACAAAAGGGGAGAGGCATGGGCACAGAGAGAGAAAAACATAGGACAGAGAAAAACAGAGAGATAAGGATAGACAAGATGACTGCGACAGGGTGAAAGACGTTAGGAGCGGAGGGGAGCTGAGGGGAAGGGGCCCCAGGAGTGACGCGGGCCCTGATGTGATGTGATGTGACAAGGCAATCTACAAGCAGCTTGTCTCGGCAAAAATGCAACTGATACCCAAGCGAGGCAGTGCAGAAGGAGATTCGTGTCAGGAGGGCTCAGGCCTCCGCCCACAGCCTCACATTTCAGATCCACTCCCAGAGTTGAGGGCAGGGGTCAGTCCCAAGGCAGCTTTCAACTGAGATGTTTCACTCCTTAGTGGCCAGAACCCTGTGAGCTCCTGGGGCTGGTGGTCGGGAAGGGTGTCATCCCTCCCTGGCCAGAAGCTCCGGGCCAGCCCCTGGAATCAGGGATGGGAGATGCAGCTGGGTGTCCTGGCAGAGCTGGGCCCTGCCAAGGCACCTGGTGGCTGAGGGGGTCTGAGCCCGGGACACCCCAAGGGACGGCTGCCCCTCCTCCTCACCAGGTCCAAAGGCAAGAGGAAGGGGCAGAATGATCCCCACAGCAGTGCCTTATAGATGGTCATTGGATGAGGGCAGCGACCACACCTGTGGTTTTTGCAGTTCCCACCAGGTGTTTGATTAAGTAATAGGGAGGGAAGGGGGAAGGAGAGAATGAGACGTATTGGAAAAAGGACTTAGGAATCAGACCAAGGTTTCAGTCTTAGCCTCAGCACTCACTAGCTGTACAACCTGACATCAAATCAATAATGTCTCCAAACCTCAGCTTCCCCATCTGTGAAATGGGAGTGACATGTTCTCCTTGGGGTTGTTGTGAGAATTAAATAGGGTGCCGCGTGTAAAGAGCTTAGCGTGGGACCGAACACATAGGAAGGGCTCAGTAGAGAGCAGCTGCTCTGCTTGTTGTGGTCGTCGTTATTGTTGTTCTATTGTCTCTGGATTATTATTCCTACTACATCTCAGGGGGCGGGGGCGGGAGCGGGGAGGGACTTTTCATTTTTCTGTTAATTCTCCGAAGAGGAGGCAGTTGCGAGAAAAGTCTGAGCCCCCTAAAAATGCAACCTAATAACCATTTGTCACATCGAGGTGCTTTTTGGAGTTTACCAAGTGCTGTCATGGGCATTAGCTCTGTGGAAGAGACACCATCATTTGCATTTATAAAGGAGGGCACCAGGGACCAGAAAGGCTGAGAGACTGGACCAGGGTTCCCCAGCTCACGGGGTGCCGAGCCAGGTGCAGACGTCATATTCCAGGGCAGCACTGTTCAGCCAGCTGGGGGAGGTCCCAGCAGCCACCGACCCCAACCCTGGGGCACACTGACCCCCTACCCCCCGCCAGCCCAGCCCCAGCGTACCCCCAGAGATTTCTCAGGGCCAGGCCATCTGTCTCCCAGCCCTGCACTGGCCCTGGCAGCCCCCGATCCCCCCAGGCTGTCGCCATACACGCCACAGCATTTTACTTCTGCTCCGGAGTAATGAAAGAGGTTTCTTTCCCTCAGAATTTAATTTCACGCCTGAGACTCGGCGATTAATTCCATCCCCACCCCCAGCCCCTTCCTCCAGCGCCCCGTGGGCCCCTCCGCTTGTAAATTCTGCGGTGCGCCACGGAATTTGTGTATTTTGCATCAATTAAGTGTCACATTGAGTAATTCTTCCCTGGCACCGGGTTTGTTTAGCCCAACCATTCCCACAGGATGGGGAGAGGCCGCAGAAGCTGGCAGGGAGGGAGGGCGGGCGGGGGCAAAATAGTAATCGCCGGGCATGTCTGCGTGGTGGGTTAGTGTCACTCGAGCTCTTTGACACACATTTTGCTCTGTTGCCCACAACAGCCTTAGGAGATCTGGAAGCAGCGGTATCACCTCCACATGCGGACGAGGAAACTCAGGCTCTGGGAGATCATAAGACTCACCCAAGGTCACACGGCTTATCAGTGACCCAGGCCCAATGGTGCCTGGGTCTCCTGATTCCCAGTCTCAGGCTCCTTGTGAGAAGCCATGGACAATAGGGAAGGAGCAGAGAATCTTCTGGAAAGTTCTTTCCCCGGGGAGGAGCATTCCTAGCCCAGCCTGTCTCCAAAGGGTGCAGGGGGGCAGGTGAGCTGAGGACAGAGGAAATTTCCCATTTAGTCAAGAAGGGGCCAAGAGGGGCATCAGCGCTCTCACGGTTCACTCTGGAGCAGAATCCAGGGCTAGATTATTCCGTCTCAGACCCCATTTACTGAACAAGGGTGGGAGAGACCTGGTTTCGGATCTTGGCTCTGCAGTGTGATCTGAGCAGGTCACTGCACCTCTCTGGTCTCCAGGTCCTCACCTGTGAGTGCCTTCCGAGTCCCTAAGCCAGCTCTACTATTCCATGAGCCTGTAAAGTTCTGCCATGTGGAAAAGGCAGACCCCCGGCCCACCCCATGCCCACGTGCCCCCGTTCACCCTCCCTCAGACGTTTATGGTTCACTAGCCCTGCTCTGTGCCAGGCACGTGGAGATGCCAGAGGGGATCAGAGCTGCCTCAAGGAGCTCTCGGCCTTCCAGGGGAGCCAGATACATGGCCTGGTGCTAAGTGCTGTTGGCAAGGGCCTGGGGGGAAGTGGCGACAGTGGTTGCCCCTGGGAGGGAAGTGGGGTGGCTGGGTGCAGGGGTGAGGGGGACTCCCTTTTCACTGTATGCTCTTCTCTACTTTCTGAAGTTTTGTCATGTGCATATATTGCACTTTTCATTCTTTTTCTTTAAAAAGGAAAGGTTGCTTGAACATAAAATGAAAGAAAAAGAAAACTCTATGGGAATCCAGTGAAATTGGCCTGAGGGAGGCGTCCAGAGGAGGTGACGTTGAAGCTGGTTTGTGAAAGATCAGTAGCAGTTGGCCAAGCAGAGCAGGCTGGCGGGCAGTGTGCTGGCAGCATGCCCTGAGTGGGGAACTGGTGAGATCAGAAAGGGGGCGGCGGGAGGCAGGCCAGGCCAGGGACCTGGTTGGGGTGAGATCCCAGATCCCAGAAGGCCTAATTCAGGATAAGAAGTGTGGATTGTAATATGTAGGTAGAGGGAGCCTATGGGAGTTTTACATCAGGGGAAGGTCCCCGGTGGGCAGAAAACCCAGAGGGGCCTTTAAGGGTGAGAACTAGACTGAGGTAGCAGCCAGCACGCCACTCACATAACACGGGCATCACACACAGAATCCCACCAGTGAGGGCCTAGGCCTCCTGCAGTGTGGGGCGCAGGCCCGCAGTCGCTGCTTTCTCTAGGTTTGGGAATGCAAAAAACAGAAGCATCGTTGGGGTAGCCAGTGTGTTTTGTGGAAGGCTTAACTTCCGAATCCTTCTGGGCCCCAGTGGAAAGGCACTGCCCCCTCTGAGCCTGCCCAGATTGCAGGTGGGAGGAGACAGGAGGCGACAGGGATACCCATCCTTGACGGGCCCAGACTGAGACTGACCAGAATTACAAACCCAAGATGTCATGATTCTCATGACACAGGGACTGTTTGTATGAAAGTCTCTCCCTCCCTGTGTCTCTTGCTGTTTCCCTTTTTCCCTCTGTCTGTCTGTCTGTCGTTCTAGCCTAGTCTGCCCACCATATCCTCTCCTCCCCCAGCCCCTGCTCCCAGCCGTGCTTCTCAGGGCCTCCGTCTGGCCCGAGTAGGAGCATTTGGGCCAGAGTCTGGGGCACAGGGAGACACAGTGAGCCTCCCACACTGGGTATCATTCACTCCAGGCACCAGTGGGCAGCAAGTTCTGGGTGCCTGCCTTCCTGCTCCCACCCAGGGCTGGCCAGGACCTCTCGTGTTCTCTGCCTTCCAGACCCGGCCGAGTCGATCCCCACCATCCTGGACGGCTTCCACTCCCAGGAAGTTTGGGCCGGCCACAACATGGAGCTGCCCTGCACCGCCTCCGGCTACCCCATCCCTGCCATCCGCTGGCTCAAGGATGGCCGACCCCTCCCAGCTGATAGCCGCTGGACCAAGCACATCACGGGGCTGACCATCAGTGACCTGCGGACCGAGGACAGCGGCACCTACATTTGCGAGGTCACCAACACCTTCGGCTCAGCAGAGGCCACAGGCACCCTCACAGTCATCGGTGAGCGGGGAAGCCCCTCTTCCAGCTTCAGTAAACTTTGAGGGCACCGCGTGCGGTGGGGAGGGGCATGGGGGCAGCCGCCCCTGCCTCTGGCCGGCCCCAGGGGATGAGCCTCTGGTTGGGGGAGGCAGGTTGGTGTCCTGGGGAAGGCAGGTTGGTGTCCTGGGGAAGGCAGGTTGGTGTCCTCGGAAAAGCACTGGGTTTGAAATCAGAAGACCTGCCTTTTGGTTCTGATATCGTCAGATAGTAACTGACTTGGGGAAAATCGTATAAGCCTGGGCATCACCTCTGTGCCCTCTTCTGTCAAAGGGGGTAATAACCCTGGCCCTCCTACCTCCCAGAGGTCACGAGGGTCAAAAGGGACAATGACGGTGATGTGATAAGCTCACGGGGCTCCTCAGCTTCTTGGGAGGAGGCAGAGTCTATACTAAAGGAAACAGTGCTGATGTGAATCTATCAGAGGACATATGAACCCATCAGAGGCGACATTCAGAATATTTAGCGATAATTAATAGAGGTACTGATTGACCAGGGCAGACACTGGAGGTAAACAACCAAGGCAGCCTTTCCAGGACCTGCCAGTTGGGCACTAACTCTGGTCCTTCCTGTTCCTCCCCATCCCAGAGCCCCAGGGTCCAGGGAGCACATGTGGAGAGCAGGAGGTCTTCGCAGACCCCTGCTGCTGCTGAGCTGCCGGAAGGGCAGAGAGGTAGAGGCAGAGGGGCTGAAGCTAAGGAAAGAACCCTGGAGGGGGATTTATGAGACCCAGGGGCATCGTTTGCCCCCCCCCCACCCCATCCCTCCCTCGAGTTCCCTGCTCTCGGGGCTGCAGGGAAGGTGTTGGCAGCAGTGGGGCTGAGATTTGGAGACCCTTGTGGGATCTCAATCCTGTGGGGCAGCAATAGCCTGAGTCCTTGAACTTTGCACCCGAGGGCACTGTGAGGGATTCGACCTGGGCAGCAGAAAGAGGCTATCCAGAGGTGATCCCATCCCCATCCTGCAGAAAGGGCCCCTCTGCCGTTAAGATTGACCAAAGATGCTCTCCTCCCAGCTCACCACCTATCTCATGAGCGCAGAGCTGCAGGTCTGTGGACCCTCAGGTGGACCAGAGAACCACACAGAGCCCACCCGCTCCTGGCCTTCTGGGCCTGCTGTCCTGTCGCCCTCAGCCCAGATATGGGCCCGGTGTCCTCCCCATAGTCAAGGGGGTCTTGACAGTTGGAGCACATTTATCTGCAGTGTGGGGAAGAGACCCTCCCCTCTGCAAATTCACTGTGAAGCTGGAAGAGCAGAAAGAGCCCCAAGAAATGCTCTGGGAGCAACAGTTCATAATACGAATGCTTAGGTTACAATGCTGAAGGTTTGGGGGCAAGGGAGGGGGTTCCTCTCGTATAAACAAACCCAGGACCGCAGAGTAGGCAAGTAGAAGGACCAGGAGTAGTACCCTCTTGACCTAAGCACTGTCCAAAATTGTTTGGTCTAGAATTACCTTCAACCCCTCCTGCTATACACACCCACACACACACACTCACACTCACACTCACACTCACATTCATACACACAGTCTCAGGGAACAGGTCCGGAGAGCCACGTACCCTCAAATCTTTGGAAAATTAGCAAACCTAACTCTGAGTAATTTGGTGTTCAGAGCTCCTGCCTCAGGACAGACAGGCAGGCAGGTACTTACACACACACACACACACACAGGCAGATGTGTTGAAAGTTCACATGCCCACCTCCCCGTACACATGTGCACAAATACACGGTGCCCACGTACACTCACAGATACACACATTCCTCCGCGTAACGCACTCTCATCCTAGAGCACGCACACAGACAAACAATAAGTAACTGCCTACAGCTGTGTGCACGCACCGCCTGCCCCCACCCCTGAGTGGAAGGGTACACCTCATTCTCCTCTGAGACAGCTCCCCACCCTCTCCCACACTGGGCTTGACTGGACAACCAGGTTCAAAGGGAAGTGACTTGGCTTTTCTCCGTCTTCCATCCTTCTGATAGCTCCTCTCTGCCAGGTTCATGGAGAGGAGAGCTTTCCATACTCTGCGTCATTCTGCCCCCAAGCCTCCCACACATCCTAGCCCGTGCAGGGGCAGTGAGGAGAGAGCAGCTGGCTGGCAGGGCCCTGAGAGCCCTGGCTGGTGACCGGGACAAGCAGGATGCCACCTGCGTCATGTTGCACTGACATTTCCTGGACAGCGGGCAGAGGCTCTGGGAGTGAGTGGGGAGAGCAGAGTGTGAGCAGACTTGTGTGTGCTTTGACTGTGCCCACCCAGACAGGCCTGCCGTGCCCCCATCTCCTGCAGGCTCCCTCCTTGGGGGTCCAAGGCTCCTGCAGGCCTCAAGCTCCTGTATAGAACCCCAAGCCCATGGAGATCAAGGGAGAGAGGCCAGCTTGGGGGTGGTAACCAGCCAGCCAGCCAGTCAAGCAATAAACATGACTCGGACAGCAGTAGTGATATAAAGATGAGGGACACCGCCCTGCTTTCAAGTGGCTCATAGTCCAAAGGGAGAGACAGAAACAAAGTGGTGATTAGAAGACCATGAGCTTAGTGTTGTGTTACACACAGGGAGCCCCAGAAGAGAGATCTTTAACCCAGCCTGGGAGGGGAGTGGTGTCCAGGAAGGCTTCCTGGAAGAGAGGACACCTGAGTTCAATGTGAAGGATGAGTAGGAAGTAGGTAAAGGGGGCAAAGAGTGCTCTAGGTGAGACTCTGGGTGTGCAGGAACCACAGGCAGGCTGCTGGTCTAGACACTGCATTGCTGAGAAGGGCGCCAGGTCCCCAAGGGCCTTGATGGCCTTGAATGCCACGCTGAGTTTTTGGGCGCCGTGGAAGTTCTGAACAGGGCGGTGGCTGGCTGCAGCATGGAGAACCGATGGAGGGACACAGGGAAAACGGGAGCAGGGAGAAGAGAGTACTGCATGGGTCCAGGCCAGGAGCTGCAGGCCTGCAGCAGGACAGGGGTGGTGGGGATGAAGAGCAGGCGGTTAACTGATGCATATAAAGGAAGTCAGACCAGCAGAAGGTAGCAAGTGGTTATCTGTATAAGTACAGGAGACAGGTGGCTGGGCCACGGGTGCCTCCCTGGTTTCTAGGGTGGGTGACAGCAAGGACAATGAACCAGCCAAGCTCCCATCCTCCTCATGAGCCAAAGGGAGCTTCCCAGCCCCGCCCAGCCAAAGGGCCCACATCAGGAAAGCACAAGCCATCAGAATAATAATGTAGAGACATCTCCTGGCCTGACCCTGCCATTTAACAGATGAGTAAACTGAGGCCTAGAGAAAGGAATTCGCTTGTCCTGGTCCCGCCTGCTACAAGGAGTCTTGGCGACAGAATCAGGGCCTCCTGACTCCTGGGGACTTTTGTGACCACAGCCCACCCCTAGCCACACTCCACTCACAGTGAGTCCTTTTTCTTTTCTTTTCCTCCCTGTTTTCCCTCGCCTCTCCCCTGCCTGGTCCGGCCCAGACCCTCTTCATGTGACCCTGACACCAAAGAAGCTGAAGACCGGCATTGGCAGCACGGTCATCCTCTCCTGCGCCCTGACGGGCTCCCCGGAGTTCACCCTCCGCTGGTACCGCAACACCGAGCTGGTGCTGCCCAACGAGGCCATCTCCATCCGCGGGCTCAGCAACGAGACCCTGCTCATCACCTCGGCCCAGAAGAGCCACTCCGGGGCCTACCAGTGCTTCGCCACCCGCAAAGCCCAGACCGCCCAGGACTTCGCCATCATAGTGCTCGAGGGTGAGCTGGGGCCGCCGGGACACACGGGCGGGTTCAGGACTCCTGCAGCGCGGCCAGAGGCAGGAGGCATTCATCCAGCGCTCACACCACTCCAGGCAGATGCACTATCTTATTCAATCCTCCCAAGGGCCCTGTGTGGAGATACTTTTTTTTTTTTTTTTTTTTTAATAATAACCATTTTGCAGTTGAGGAAACCGAGGCTCCGGTCACTTGCCCTAGGTCACACAGCCCTGCTAAGGAAGAGGGCTGGGGTTTGAACTCAGGGCTCTTATCCGCCATACTCTGTTGACTCTGCCCTTCAAAATTACTAGAACTTCACCATTAGAAGGGCCTTCAGTAGGGTCTCAAAGACTCTCGGTCTCCCAGAGGCCCTGGAAGGGTGCTGGGAACCTCTGGATTTTTGAATCCTCTCCCTGCCTGAGGTCTCTTCTCAGCAGGCCCTGTTTCTTACCATGGACCTGGCTTTCTGCCTGCTTCTCTCTCCCTTTAAAGCTACCACCCCCGCAAGGTTCCTCACCCAGCACCTGTGTGTATGGTTGTTCGGGTCATTCACTACACAAGGTGCCCAGCTAAGAGGGTGAGGACTGAAATCCAGCTTGCACCCACTTACCAAGCCATGCACCCACACTGGGCTGTGGCCATGCACCCACACTACGCTGTGACCATGCACCCACAATGGCCTGTGGCCATGCAGAGGAGGCACCTTTTTCTTATTTGCACAAAGATACAGGGCGGGTTGGCAGAGGCCCTATCCTTACCAACAAATTTAGTGGTTCCCCAGCTCCTTTGTTGCTCCCATAATCCTGTTCCTTCCAAGGATTTTTCACTGTGATAACAAAAACACCAAACCCGGGCAAACCCCATGGATATCTGTCTCACTGTTACAGCCCAGGGGTCCTCATTCCTTGGCAAGTGGGGCATGAGAGCTGGGCATCCATCGAAGCTAAGCCCTCATCCTTCACCCAGTGCCCAGCAAACTGCCTTCCTCAGCCCCTACCTCCTCTTGTCCTGCCCTATCCCTGGTCTCTCTTCCCAATGAGGAAACACATCAGCTGGGCGCAGCCTAGTGTGAAATGGGTGCCTTTCATCTCTGGGGACCTCCTGTCTGAACTACTCCCCACCCAGGAGC
Organism: Balaenoptera ricei; assembly: GCF_028023285.1. Classification (NCBI taxonomy): domain Eukaryota; kingdom Metazoa; phylum Chordata; class Mammalia; order Artiodactyla; family Balaenopteridae; genus Balaenoptera; species Balaenoptera ricei. The sequence continues at coordinate 14,832,741 of NC_082646.1, forward strand.
AGACTACTCCCACCCAGTGCGTTTTCTCTCTGAGGGCTACCCCTATGCCGTTGGTGGATCTTACAGGACAGCTGGTGCCCGCCAGTTCAGAGCTGGGATGCGGAGAATGAGGCTGGTGAGAGGGGCAATGAGCTGGAAGGGAGGGGCAGCCAGAGGGGGAGGGCTGGGGAGAGAGGCAGAGGAGAGGCCAAAGGCAGTGACCGTGCCAGGCAGTCCCAGGCTCCACCAGGCACCAGGCTCTCCCCAGGTTGGAGATAAGGGTCTCCCTCAGAAATGGGGCCAGGGGCTGGCAGCCTGAGTTAACGTCAGCATTTTGGTGTGAAATGTGGGTGGCATGTAGAGTGCCAGGTTACATTTGCCTTCCTTTTTTTTATATGTTTGTTTTGGTGTTTGACTTTTTCAAGGATTTAGCACCTATTTTAATCCTTTACAGCAATCCTGTGTGGAAGGATGGCCAGAGTTAATGATTACATCCTCCATGATCCATGGAGGAAGTGGGGCCTGGGGGGGTTACTTGTCCTGTCCAAGGTTATTCCATTCACCAAGACTTAAGCCCCAAAACAGACCCCACCACCACCACTGCCCCTGGGCAGCTTGCATTTTAAGCCTCAAGCTTCAGGTTTTTGCTAACAGAGCTACAGCACCAGCACCCCTCCCACTCGAATGAGAGCTGGAATTGGACCGTTCAGGTCCTGGTTCCACACATAGCTAACCTCTGAGCCTCTATGGCTTTATTTAAAAAGGGAGGAGAAAGAGGCAGAAAAGGAAAAGTTGAGAGGAGCTAACATTTATTAAGCACTTACAAAGTGCTGTGTAAGCATCTTTAATGCATTAATTCATTTACTCCTCACATCATCAGTACCAGGAGGATATAATCATTATCCCCATTATCTCCATCCTCCACAGAGGGGAGATGGAAAGACTCAGAGAGGTTAAGTAACTTGCCCAAAGACACAGAGCTAACAGGTAGTTGAGGGAGGATTCAAATCCAGGAGTCTTCATTCACGTGCACTGAACAGGGTTTTGCGGATGGTACATGAATCTTGGAAGTACGCGGAAGTGTACTTTACCATTGTTATGTCCGCTGCGTTGCCTTCTCCCCATGACGAGGTGGGGTGGCCTGGGGGGATGGTCTCTCTGTGACTCGGTGATCCTTAAGGGGGCTCCTCGCTCCCTGCAGACGGCACACCCCGCATCGTCTCATCCTTCAGCGAGAAGGTGGTCAACCCTGGGGAGCAGTTCTCACTGATGTGCGCAGCCAAGGGCGCTCCGCCCCCTACCGTCACCTGGGCCCTGGACGACGAGCCCGTCGTGCGGGACGGAAGCCACCGCACCAGCCAGTACACCATGTCCGACGGCACCACCATCAGCCACATGAATGTCACGGGGCCCCAGATCCGCGACGGGGGCGTGTACCGGTGCACCGCACGGAACTCGGTGGGCAGTGCTGAATATCAGGCGCGAATAAACGTAAGAGGTGCCTGTCTACATTTAAATATCAGAATAGGCTTTTGAGTTCCTTTGCCATCTCTGTGGTTACCATTCTTCTTGTGGTGATTAGTACTTATTATTAATCGTCATTTTGATTTTAGTAGAGGTCTCTCTCCTCTCTCTCCCCGTTTCCCTGCCCTCCGCAAGTCCCATCATCCATTCTTGTGTGTGTGTGTGTGTATGTGTGTGTGTGTGTGTGTGTGTGTGTGTGTGTGTCTGGTACAGTTCACCCCCTTTGCATTCCCATTCCCCATCCCCCTTCACCCCTCCCACAATCCTGCCCGCCACCCCGTTCCTCCCCATCAATCTCTCTGGCCCCAGGGACACTAAGAACTCCACTGGCACCTACAGTCCCACCAGGACCTTGCAAGGCCAGGGACAAGGAAGGGGCAGTGGGGCCAGGCTTGCCCTTTGATAGGGGTGTCCACCGAAGCTGTATCCCACTCCCACAATACTCCAGGAGGTGTAAGCAGCCAGGAGCCAGGGCACCAGCATCTCTCAGTCCACCCTCCCCTGGCTACCCTCCAAGACCCCAGCCATCAAGAATAGGGGACTCAGGCTGGGTGAGGGTGCCCCAAGGCAAGCACCTTCAGGAGAAGGGGAAGGAGTCCTCAAGGTGACCATCCCCGTGCCTCAGGTCTCCAAGTTGCTGTGGTGAGAGCAGAGGATCCTCTGAAGCTTTTTGCAGCCCTGTGGCTTCAGACTGGTCCTCATCTGACCCAACCAGTGAGCCCTGACACGAGAGCAGAAGAGGCTCAGGGGAGTGGGAGAGAAGGGGCACTGGACTAGGGGCGCTGGTGGCTGTCATGGGAACGGGGAAGGGGAGCAGGGCGTTCACGCTAAATTCACCTGTTCCAGGTCTCCGACCCCCCATGAGAAATGTGGCCTCCCTTTGGCCACCCTCCCGCCCTCTCTGAACTAGAAGGGGACAGAGCTGCAGGGTCGTGGGAGACGCCCTGGTCCTGCCCCTCATCTACTGGGTGGGGAGCTGGAAGCCCAGAGTTTCATGTACCCACTCCAGCACTAGCCCTGCATGGTGGCCTCTGAGCCCCCTTTGCAATTCCCACATGGCCATCCGCCTAGCTGACCCAGGCGACGACACTCCCTCCCCTCCGCCAGTGTGGTCAGAGCCCCTCTTTATAGCCCCTTCTCAGGGACCCACAAAACACATTTACCTGTTGAAAGAAAATCATCCATTGAAGACCTTCCTATTGTCCTTTACATAGTTAATGTATGTGCGATCCCTTTTGGTACAAGACCATTATGAGCAAATCAAATGAAAATAACAAAATCTCTACTTTTCCATTTTAACCCCCAAATCTTAATCTCCTCATAAATGAGGACTCGCCCTCCCAAATCCCAGTAACTTCTTGGTGAGGCTTCAGTTCGCTCATCTAGCCTATCCCGTTAGGGGAATGGATTCTCGCCCCGGGCATGAATGAAACGTGTCTGTTTGCAACTATTGGAAGCTAGTAACAGTGAGTCCGGGAGAGACCACGGGTGCCCCCAGTTCCAACCTCTGCCTTTAGTCTTGTGAAAAAGGCCTCCCTCTCCCCCTGCCAAATTTCCATCCCCTAAGAGTTTCCGAGTCCAAGCAACTGAGAAGAGCATCACGGGGCAGCGCCTGGCCGTCCCTGGCTAACCGCACCATCGCCCCTCCTCTCCTCCTCCCTCCCAACTCCTGCCCAGGCCCCCCCAGCATCCGGGCGATGAGGAACATCACAGCTGTCGCTGGGCGGGACACCCTTATCAACTGCAGGGTCATCGGCTACCCCTACTACTCCATCAAGTGGTATAAGGACGCCCTCCTGCTGCCCGACAACCACCGCCAGGTGGTGTTCGAGAACGGGACCCTCAAGCTGACTGATGTGCAGAAGGGCATGGACGAAGGGGAGTACCTGTGCAGCGTCCTCATCCAGCCGCAGCTCTCCATCAGCCAGAGCGTCCACGTGGCCGTCAAAGGTAGGCCGCCCCCCACTGCCAGCCTGAACCGGAGCCCTCCTGCTCACCCAGGATTGTGGGCTGCTCTTCAGCCAGCCACTCAGCCAGCAGCAGGCAGTCCTGAGGGAGTGGAAAGCCACGGAAGAGAGGGCTCCGGCCTGGAATTTGGAAAAAAGGGGGCAGGGTGGAAGATTGCTGGGGGCCGGGAGGGGGGAGATTGCAGCGGGTACAGAAGAAGGCCACGGGTACCTCTACATTCCAGTTCCTTCTGTGGGCTGCAAGTCAAGGCAGCACTGGCCCCAGGGGCATGAGGGGTCCATGGCACCTGGGCAGGAGGCCCAGGTCAGAGGTGACAGGCTATATTGTTCCCCTGATGTCAGCATGGAGCCACCCAGAGCTCAGCAGGGCCCATGAGAGACCAACAGGTAGGAGAGCGGCAGGAGCCGGAGAGCAGACGCAGCGGGAGGCTGGGTGGAGGGTGCATATGCTGGGGGCCCTGACTCCCTTCCAGGGCTCAGACTGGCCGGCCGAGGCTGCTTTGATGGGATGGGCAAGGCCCTTCCACCTGCTAATGCAGCTGGAGGCCTGGAGAGCACCGCCTGGTGCCTAAAATCCTCCTCCCTCCCAGGCCCTCTATGCTCACCTGGGTGAGGTCTTTGTTTTGTGCGGGGGCACCTAACACAGTGCCTGGTACGTGGCAGCCATTCAGTAAATGTCTGTGCATTCAACAAATGAATGCATATAAATGAGCAAATAAATGAATTCGTGACTGAACGACAGCTGTCCCCTGGGTTCAGGGGCTGTGCGGGGGTGTGAAGCTCCCTCCCAAACACATTCTTTGGAACTGACAGGCCTGGAGATTGTCTGGACGGTGGGTGCAAGCAGGGTGGCCCGGTCACCTAGGGGGCAGGACGGAGAGGTGGCGCCTGCCAGGCCTGGCTAAGGAGAGGTCAGTAAAAGCCAGGCAGCTGGCGTGGAAAGTCACTGGGTCCGTGGTGGCCGTGTTGGGTCAGGGGCTTATGTCCCTTTCTGAAGAGCCAGGGCAGGCTCACGCATATCCCCAAGGAACAACATGAACCTGGAGATGGGGCCAGCCTGTGCCCTAGGGCCCGTGGAAAGGAAGAGAAAGCAGGGGGGTCCGGGCCTGCGGAGGGGCCCTGGCACAGGGGGAAGGCCCCAGGGGGCCCCAGACTCCTGAAGCAAGACGGAGTGGAGGCCTTGTGGACAGGAAGAGGGGAGTCTGGGGGAAAGAAAGGTTTGGAGAGACAGATGCTGCCTCTGTTTTGGGCCCCTTCACGCGTGCGGTGAAGATGGGACCCCCAGGGGCAGATGTCAGGAGAACAGCTGGAGAAACGGAAGGTAGCAGCAAAACGTGCAATCAGTGCTTCGCTCCTCTGCTCACTTGTCACCAGGGCTCACTCTCATCGGCACACTGGGGCCGTGTCACATGCCCCCTTGTGCACCCACCACCTGTCACAGTGCCAGACAGTGTGTGTTTCTTGAGCTGAAACTGAGACATTAGTCTGGGTTGGAGTGACTTTCCGGGAAGCCTGGCTCTGAGCCTGAGAACTGGGGGAGGGGCTGTCTCGGGGGCCCATCTCCAGCCTGGGGAGGAGAGAGGAGACCCTAACAGCATCTGCCTCACTGCCGGCCCCCCGACTGCTGCACCCCAGCCAGCCTGAGGGGCATCCTGGACCCCCCTTTCAGCCTAAAACCTTTGCCCAACCCAGGGGCCTTGTGCCGGCAGGAACCTCACAGCCCCCAGGCCCCATCCCCGGCCTGCCTCCCGTTCCCAGCATCTCGGGGCGACCCGCCTGTATCCATTTCTGTCACAAGCTGTGGACCGAGAGTTTACAGTGTAAACATCACATATTAAAACATCTAACCTTTGCTCTACTCCCTTCACCCGCCTGCACCAGCGAGCATTTGGCCGGGTTTGTTGGCTTAAAAAAATAAATAAATAACAGGGCTCCAGCGAGCCTCGGAGTATGCGGAACATCCTGAAAGCTGCATCTGCTCATCAATTATTCAGCCCCATTCAGGGAGCGATCAGTCCTAATGAATTGAATCTGATGCATTCCGTCTCAGCGACTCGCTGGGCCTGTTGTGATTGTGCTGAGCGACAATGTCTCCCAGCCCTGGGAGAGGGAAAGGGGCGCGTGTGTGTGTGATCTCAGAGGGCAGAGCCCCTGCACCGGGCACATGTGGCTCCCGGCACACAGCACGAGCTTGGAGTTCAAAAGCATGGGCATATGTGTGTGTATAGTACACAGGCGGGTGTGCACACATGGCCCCTTCCCTACCCGCAGGGTCTGCAAATCCAGCCCCAGAAGGGCTATAGTCACTTGTTTTCTCTCCAGCCCGAGAAGCAGCATTTGTATGGGGGCCCTGGGACCCCGTGCCCCTGCCTGTCCGAAAGCTTAAACCCATCATCCCCGCTCTCTCCCAGTCTCCCTCTCCCCACTTCATTAGAATGCACTTTTGCAGAAGAACCCATCAGAGCTGATTATGAGCAAGCTGCTTGATTAGCTGACGTGCTGTTCTAAGAGCTGCTCAAGGAGGAGGGTGGAGGAGGTGCCCCTGGGCGTGGAAAGGGGCCCCGACTCTGGGGGAGAGGGGGACAGGGCCCGAGGGCAGCGCTCTCCACCCCACTCCTGCTGCCTGGCTGGGACGCGCGTCCCACCCAGAGGATCAGAGCAGAGACCTGGAGTGTAGGAAAGGGCGAGTGGGGGCAGGACAGGGCACTAGAAGCTTGAGATTTGTTGGAAGTCCTACCCCCCATCTCTCTGTGAGGCCAAGAGCCCGCAGGCAGGGCGGGGCATAAACCCACGCTGCTCCATAAGCTGGAAAAACCACTGCTGACTCCACTCCTTCTGGGACTGCTTGTCTTCTGATGAATTTTTCAAACACTGAGCTGAGGAGAGCAGAACACACCAGACACACATGCACATGCATGCACACACATGTGCAGAGACCTGTGTACATGAGTACACACGTGTGGACGTACTGTACGCATTGTATGCATGTGCGTGCAACAAATAGACACGTTAGCCTGTCCACACTTGCACACATACACACATGCAGTTGCATATACACAGATGTTCCCTCTGTCTGTATCCTCCTGTGAAGCAACATTGCTGAGCCACGAAAGGTGGCTGCAGGTGCTACCATAGAAAATGTCACCTCAGTGAGCCTGTTGTGATCCAGCAAGGCAGGAGGGCCGAGGGGAGAGCGGGTGAGGATGCTTCGAGGGCTGCCTGGGCTTGGGTGCATGTGGCACTGACTGGCAGGGGAGAGCCAGGCTGTGGGGAAGGCGAGTGCTTGTCTCTGGGCACCCAGAGAGATCCTTGGCAGGATGCCAAGAGGAGGGCCCAGAGATCCAACCTAGATTTGGTGTCTTTAGGGCCCTCTGTAGCTGAAAAACAATGTAGCATAAAAGCATCTCTGGGCACGCAGGCCGAATGTTTAATTAACTAAGAAGGCAGGGCTGCAAGTGGGGCTTCTTGGCTTTGGCTCAGTGAGGGAACATCTCCACCCGCACATCTGAGCCTCCGGAGCCAAAACAAGGGCATGAGGTGCTTTCTGCCCATGCTCAGTAAGGCCAGGACCCAGAGGTAGTGCCAACACACACAGACACACACACACACATGCACGCACGCACGCACCCTCACTCCCGAGTGCCTGTACTCCTCATCCACACTCTTTCTTCCCTTGCTGCTCAGCAAGTCCCTGCCGTGTGCTTGGAGCCTTCGGGGAGGCCCCCTTCCACCCCAGAGAATGTGTTGGGGGTTTCTATGATCAGGGGGCTTAAGAGAGAGCCAACCCCCTGGCCAAATGCCTGCCATTGGCACAGGTGGAGTTTTGGAAGGAACACACCAGAATCCAGAGGAAGGGGGAACAACAGGTTCCGCAGGGGCAGATTGCCAAATGTACTGCGGGGAGGGAGTGCCAAGGATGTTGCTGCCAACAGCCCTTTTCCTCGGCAGAGGGAGCCGGGAGCACAGGAGCAAGCACCCTCCTTACAGGACAGACAGCGGATCACGGTGACGGCGGTGTCCACGATGAGGAGGAGGATGGAGCAGTGTCTGTTTATTCATTCAGTGACATTAACCATGCACCCCCTATATTCCAGGCGCTCTTCTATGAACACAGCTGTGCTCAAGACAGACAAAAATTCCTGCCCTTGGGGAGCTTACATTCTATTAGGGAAATGGTTAATAACGTGAAATCCGTGAAAGATGTCTCATGTCAAATAGGGAGTGGGAATCAGAGTGCCAAGGGGCAGGAAGAGTGGTTTGCAATTTCAATCAAGGGACTGTTGGAGCTTTGTGATATGCAGCCGGACGTTTCCCCTTTCTTTTTTTTAAAAATTTATTTATTTATTTTTGGCTGTGTTGGGTCTTCGTTTCTGTGCGAGGGCTTTCTCTAGTTGCGGCGAGCGGGGGCCACTCTTCATCGCGGTGCGCGGGCCTCTCACTATCGCGGCCTCTCTTGTCGCGGAGCACAGGCTCCAGATGCGCAGGCTCAGTAGTTGTGGCTCACGGGCCCAGTTGCTCCGCGGCATGTGGGATCTTCCCAGACCAGGGCTCGAACCCATGTCCCCTGCATTAGCAGGCAGATTCTCAACCACTGCGCCACCAGGGAAGCCCTGCAATTTTAAATAGGGTGGTCAGGGAAGGCCTGCCTGAGAAGAGGGGGTTGCATTAAAAAAACTGAAGTGAGTTATGAATATTCCTATAATATTAGACTCGTTACAACTGGAAAATCAGCATCAGGCTTTAGAGGTTACTTCATCCAACTCCCCCATTTTGCAGATGAGAAAACTGAGGCTCGGGGGCAGAGACAGGGTGGTGGTGACGAGGCAGCTGGCCCACGTCACTCTTGGATTACAGAGTCTTTCCCCATCTCCGTGCTGCACAAGCAGAGAAGCTCCACCTTCACACAGTGCCCATTCTCTGCTAAATGATGCAATAAATAAAAAGGTTTGGTCCCGAAGAGAGATCATGAGAGACACCGTAAAGTGTTTATGGGCTGGACTGGTGGTCAGCATGCCCTCCTCTGTGCAACACCCCCAAACAAGTGGCCGAAACAGCTTTATGGTGGCCAGGGACCACAGGGACTGCCTGACCGCTGTGTCTTTTCAGCCACGCCAGCCTCTGACCTCTCGCCATCACAGCATCTTGCTCTGACCCTGCTTCCCTCACAGCTGACTGAGTTGCCCTCTCACCAAAGATGACTGTGGCCAGAGCAGGGCTTCCAGAGATAAATCCCTTGGTTCTGCGGCATCCACGCCCCTTACATGCAGGCCATGTGCTGGGGAAATGCTAGGAGTCATGGGCAAGAGGGAAGTCCTTGTGGACTGTCAACCCTGAAGAGGTCCCTTGTCATCACCGCCATGGAGGTGATCCGAGCCTCAGCTTCTTCTTTCACAGAAGTGGAAATGGACATACACACACACTCAACAAGCCCGTGTCCACCTCTGAGCGCAGGGGAGACACCACAGACTCACAGCTCAGAAAGCAGTCCCATGTCCACATCACGGGGCGCCCCACCCTGCTTCTCAGAGCCTCCCACTCGCAGCCTCCTGCTGGTATTCAGCGAGCCCGTGAAGGAGCCGGGATCCCTAGGCTTTCTTCTCCCTCCAGGCGGTCCTCACGTGCTGGAGTTATAGGGTTGTCGGAATGCCAGCCTGGGGCCGAGGAACTCTGTGAGCAGCTCTGGCCTCTACCACTCCCACCAAGGAGTTTCTAAGGGGACACTTACCGCCCCCCACAGAACCACACCTGCCCCATCAACCTGCAGCAGGGCAGAGTGGGGCGGGAAGTAAAGACCCTTACTCCTTGGACTCCTGGGGGTGATTTGGCCATCTACTTCCAGCAGGGCAGCAGTGCACTAGAGAGCTCTGGCTGGCCCGGGTGAATGCCTAACCCCCCCAGGATGGAGGTTGGCTGCTCTCTCCTTCCCTGGCTGCTCGAATTGCCATCAGGGTTATTCCTGAAGACCGGAAGGGAGTGACAGCCCCTGGTTGGCCTCTGCCTCTTGTCTCAGCCTTTTCCCATGCTCTCACTCCATATATTTTGTAAAGCACGTGCATCCTTTGACCCTCAGTCCAAATGCCACCTCCTCCATGCAGCTGCGTTCACCCAACCAGATGACACCTCTTCTCGTCTCTGAGTTCAGTATCTGTGTATTCAGGTGGTGCTTGTCCAATAACCACTGAGGGAAATGTCTTAACTTCCCGAGCAAATGCTATGCTTCCTGAGGTTCTATCCATATTTTAAGCATGCTTCTACTTTCCCCAGCCCACCCGGAGCATAATGCCTTCACAGAGCAGGCATTTCATAAATATTAGATGAATTAGTTAATTAATGAATTAACCTGCCTTAGTAACTTATTCCATTATCTAAATCCCTTCTTACTGAGAGAGACAATCTTTCCCTTGCCTGAGCTAAATCTCCCTGCCTAGTTTCAGTCTCCACTTGCTCTGTCCTCAACGGAAATGGAGCGCTTGGCCATCCATCCCTGGGGCAAGGCCCTCTCCTCTCTAGGCAGAGCCCCCCAGCTCCTTGCTTGACCCACACATTCCCCTCTGCAGGCCCTCATGACTGCCACGACTCTCCCCATGTCCCTAGGGCTCTTAAAGGAGCCAGCTCTGGTGCTAGCAAGGGCCTGAACCTCAGGAAGAACCAAGGGAGAAGCTCCCAGCTCCAAAATTCTGTAGCATAAATACAGCATCTTGAGGAAGAGGGTAGAGCTCCCTCTTTTTCTGGATGAACCCCCATCCTGTGCTCTCCCCACCCCTTGCCCACCTCATAGGTAAATTTCTAAGGTCAACCCAGGAAATGATATCCAGACATATATTTATTCATTTACTCCCCTGACAAGCATTTATTGGGCTCCTACAGTTTGCCAGGTAAATAAGTCCTAGTTACTGCCCTGCAGGAACTCCCAGACACCCAGGGAAGGTGGTAATGCAAACAGATACCCCACCGGCATGTGATGAGTGCCATGATCAAGGTGTGAACCAGGTGTTGCAGGGCTGTGCAGGAGGAGGGCAGGCTTCACAGAGGAGGTGGTACTGGAGCGGGGTCTGAAAGGACGGAGAGGAGTTTCCCATGAGGACTGCTGGGCTCTAGATTTGGGTCTTTGTGGGAAGGAAGACTGGACCAGAACTGGTTCTGCTAAACCTAAGGAGACAAACTGGCTGGCAGATCTGGGTCTCTGCAACAATTCCATCAAAAAGTCCAAGGAGGCCAGAGGACTCAATCTGATCAAAGGACCCCAAAAGGGGCGGTGGGAGCCCAATGAGGAATCTCTGGGAAATCTCAGCAATGAGCATTGGGCCATTACTAGAGTCAGGGTTCCAGACAAATCTCTCTGGAGATATCCAAGGCCCCACAAACCACTCAGAATACTGGGGGCAAGGCCCCAGCCCAGGGAGTAGCAGCAGCCAGAGTTTGGGGGTGGGGAGATCCAGACAATGACCAGAGCCCCAGAAAACCTGGACTGAGGACCTGGATTTGGGCCCATGGTGGTTATTCCACCCAGGGCCCAGCTGTGTTCACCCAGGCCTGGGCTGAATTTCGGAGCTGTGGGTGTTTATGGAAAACCGATGGAGCCCCCATGGCCAGAGTGAAGGGTAAGGTGGGAGGTGACATTGAGGAGGTCAGTTAAGGCCCCTGTTCTCATCCCATAGGGCATGGGGGCAACAGCCCTTCTAAATGTCACTTCCTCTGGACCTAGAACTCTTGACCAGGAACTTCCCCAGAGATCCAAAAGGCTGCCAAGGGTTTTGCCCTGTCCACACCTGGCCACTTCACAGGAGCCGCTTCCTACGGAGCCCTGAAAATCCTTGGGGTGCCTTGGGCATGCATATGATGTCACCTATCCTTTTCCCCTCAGGGTTCACCCCCTGCTGTGTCCACTCTGGGTGGGGAAGAGTAGCAAGCTTCCAAGGAGGGGTGGGGCTGGTGCCTGGGAGAAGGCCAGAGGACTGTGGACAGCCTTGTAATTTAATTATTTGACTGCAGAAAGGATATCTCATCTACTGGGTGCTCATCTTTGTTAAGCTAATTGTCTCCTTCTCTCTCTTCTCCCCCCAACTTGCTGGGGAAGTCACTGTGGCCTAATTGAGTTATCATAAAGATAATGGCTGTTGCTCTAGCCAGAGCTGAGAAAGGAGGATCCCTCTTGCAGAGGCTCAGGCTCCAGACAGGCCCCCACAGGGGCTGAGATGTGGGCAGTAGGAGAGGGGGAGGGCCGAATCTCTGGGGGTGGGGGCTATGTGGATGACGTTTAGCTGGGTGAGTCTAACCAACTGGTTATCTCGCAGACGACAGGGCTCCCTCTCTGCTCTTTCCTGCCACCCAAGGGGAGCTCGTTTATGAGACAAAGGGGTCTCTGGTCTGGGCATGTTTGGGGCTTTCTCAACAAGGCAACCAGGTAGCATAAGAAAGAGAGCTTGGACTTGGAGAGCAGACAGATCAGGTTTCAAATCCCACAGTCCCCTCTTATGAGCTGCGTGATCTAAGGCAAATGAATTCTCTGCTCTGAACCTCAGTTTTCTCATCTGTATAGTGGGGACAATTAAGCCCATATCACATTATTGGTGGGAGGTATGTATGAAGGAGCTGAAAACAACCAGTGATGGGAGCTTCCTCTCGCCCATCCTAATGCATGAAGACAATGGGGTGGGTGATGAGACCTCTACAGGAGGAGACCAGGCTACAACAGCCTGGCTTTAGATGAGCAGCTGTGGGGTGCACACGAAGGACAGCCTCAGCATCTGAGGCACGTCATCTCTACCCATCCCAGGCCCGCAGGCCTCTGGGAGACTCAGCTCTGGGATGAGACAGTGAGCACAGGGGCACCGAGGAATGACAGGGAAGTCAGGTTAAAAGCTGGGCAGTGTGTCAGCAAGCAGACAGGAGTCAAGAAGCACATAAGTCATCACCATGCAAGCTCCAGGACAAATCTGAAGGTCATGATTAGTTCAGGCCGGCCCAGGCCCTGAACAGAGACAGCAGATCCAGGCCTGGGTGGGCAGAGGGACGGGAGCCAGGGGACAATGACGGGGCACCCCAGGAGATTCTGCATATACGGCAAAAGAGGCACCAGTGCCCAGGGAACTCTGTTCACAGCCCACCGCAGGGCTGGGAGGAGCCCGAAGGCCAGGCAGGGAGGGGCATGCTGCCGGCCAGGCTGGGGAGGGTGGGGGCCTGACAGCAGCGCTCCCCTTGCCTTCCCAGTGCCCCCTCTCATCCAGCCCTTCGAGTTCCCGCCTGCCTCCATTGGCCAGCTGCTCTACATCCCCTGCGTGGTGTCCTCGGGGGACATGCCCATCCGCATCACCTGGAGGAAAGATGGACAGGTGATCATCTCAGGCTCGGGCGTGACCATCGAGAGCAAGGAATTCATGAGCTCCCTGCAGATCTCCAGCGTCTCCCTCAAGCACAATGGCAACTACACATGCATCGCCAGCAACACAGCGGCCACCGTGAGCAGGGAGCGCCAGCTCATCGTGCGCGGTGAGTGAGACGGGCCAGCGAGGTTGCGGGGAGGAAGGGTCCAGCTCTGTCTGCTGCTAAAAACGCTCTCTAGATTTCAAGTTTGAATCACGGGCTCAGAGAAAGTTGACTCTGGCAGGGGCCTTAAAGATCAAGAGGTTCAAATCTCTTACTCTCCAGGCCAGGACACTGAGGCCATGAGAGGGGAAGACCCTGGCTCAGTTGGTCACTGGTGAAGTCAGAATTGGCACTCAGAATTCCCAGCTCCCAACCCAGTACGACTGGCAGAAGCTCTCAACATCTTGGGTTTCAGATGTTCAGAGGTGCCTGCTCCCAACTTTATAATGGTCCAGGCCGGGCTAATGTTGAATGGAAGGTGCCCAAAGCCCCCAGAAAACCTATCAGAGACCGAGATGATCTGTTCCTCCCACACCTTCCCTCTTTCTGCAGTGCCCCCTCGATTCGTGGTGCAGCCCAACAACCAGGATGGCATCTATGGCAAGGCTGGTGTGCTCAACTGCTCGGTGGACGGCTATCCCCCACCCAAGGTCATGTGGAAGCATGCCAAGGGTAAGCCCCTGGCCAGCCAGCATCTCTGAGCATGGCCAGGGATGGGATGGGGAGGATACTAATGCGACTTGGGCCTGGTCTCTACACATGACTCCTAGCCCTGGGTTCTGAACTTTAAGGGGATCCCAGGCTATACCTGAACTGGAAGTCATCCTCAGCCACACCCAAGGGTCTATGGACCAGGAACAGCTGTCATGCTAATTCCAGGTTTCCTCTTGTCCCCATAGATTGACCTCTCCCCTCCCGCCTCCAACCCTAGAACTCAGTATTCTCCCTACCCCACCCTAGGGTCCCAGAGTCTCACTGACCCCTGCTTCTCACCAGTCAAACCTATTCTGGGATCTTCCTTCTTGGAACCCAACTTCATCCCAAGGATGCATCTGGTTTCTGACTGAGCCCTGCGCCAACCTCTTATCCTTACTGTGTCCATGGCTGACTCTGGGGCAATGGGAGGAAGCATCCAAAGCCCCCCTTGGAGGATGGCTGGCTTCTTTCGAAGGCCTGACTGCCTACAACCAGGAAACTGCCATTTGAGGGCTCAATCCTCCCTTTGCCTATTGCCAAGTGGCCCGAAGATAACTCTTTCTTCCCCTCCAAGGAATTCAGCCCAAAGGAAGCTCAGTGCCAAGGTGGGCATTGAGCTGAGGCCCCCCAACTCCATCTCCATACCTCAGATCTGAGGCAGGGTCAGACTTTTGTGAGGGTCTTTCCTGTTTCCCAGGAAGCAAGAACTATGTGAGCTCCCAGCACTTTGGGGATGCTACAGAATGGCCCAAATCAGCAAGAGAAAGGTATCAGGGCCACTCCTTGAGGCACTCCGACCCTCCCCGGCCTAGACACCAGACCTCCTAACTGCCGCCTCGTTTCAGGGAGCGGGAACCCCCAGCAATACCACCCAGTACCCCTCACCGGCCGCATCCAGATCCTGCCCAACAGCTCGCTACTGATCCGCCACGTCCTGGAAGAGGACATCGGCTACTACCTCTGCCAGGCCAGCAACGGCGTGGGCACCGACATCAGCAAGTCCATGTTCCTCACTGTTAAGAGTGAGTCTTGCCCCCATGCGACCCTCCGAACACCCCCTGATCATAGAGCAAGGCCCATCTCTGCACTCACCCTGCCTCCCCATTTGGTTTCCATTGCTCCTTCTGTGAAGGGAAGGCAGGAAGGATTCCTAGACAGAGGTGGGCTTGGGAACCTCTGATGGGGGATTCAAAAGCACTCTCATCTAAAACAATGGCCTCACTCTAAATGGCCCCAGTTCACTCCATTCCAGTCGTGATAAGCTCATGATTTGCTGTACCACAGTATCGTACGACATCCCATTTATTTTGCTCTGTAGGTTGGCAATTCCATCTGAATAGTCATATCAAACAATTTATTTCTTTTATTTAATGTACACTTGCTAGTGTATAACCTGTTTTTTTTTTAATGAATGGGTTTTTTTTTAAATTATTTATTTATTTATTTATTTATTTATGGCTGTGTTGGGTCTTCGTTTCTGTGCGAGGGCTTTCTCTAGTTGTGGCAAGCGAGGGCCACTCTTCATCGCGGTGCTCGGGCCTCTCACTATCGCGGCCTCTCTTGTTGCGGAGCACAGGCTCCAGACGCGCGGGCTCAGTAGTTGTGGCTCACGGGCCCAGCTGCTCCGCGGCATGTGGGATCTTCCCAGACCAGGGCTCGAACCCGTGTCCCCTACATTGGCAGGCAGATTCTCAACCACTGCGCCACCAAGGAAGCCCTAACCTGTTTGTGGCTTAGCAAGGAGGAGACCACGTATGCAATGTAGGAGATAGGCCTATGGGCAGAAATCCTGGGTTCCAATTCCAGATCCGCCTGATGAGCTTCCTGGCTTTGGGCAAGTGACTTTACGTTTCTAGGTTCCTTTCCTCACCTGTGCTAGAGGTTCATTCCCAGCCCACTCAGCTCCAAAATCATCGTAAATAACACAGGAACTGATCATGGAAAGGGGAAAAGGCTTCGGAAAAGCCAAAAGAGCAATAAAACTCACTCTAGCTCAGTACCGTATCTCTGGCTTCTAAATCCCCAGACCTAGAGCCAGAATCAATGGCGTTGAACTCTAGAATATCCCTGAGTTCTGTTAAGTCACGCACAGACATTCCTACTGGACAAGCCTATCCCTTTACGTTCTTAGGTGTCTGTATAGTGAGCCCCCAGGAATCATGTCAGGACAGTGTCTGGCCCTTTGTCATGAAACAGACCATGGGCCACGGAGAACAGCAGTAAGAGCCTGAGTTTTAGCATCTGACCAAGCCAACTGTGAATCTGGGCGCCGTGTGGTAATTACAGTGACCTCTGCGGGTTTCCTTGGCCTCTGTATCTCATTTTCCTGATGTACAAAAGGAGGGTCAAGAGAGCGCCTTACCTGTTATGTTTTGTATCAAGAGTAAGTCAGATGACATGGATAATGCAACCAGTATGGTAACTGGCACCCAGTAGGCCGTCAGAGATTTAGTCACCAGTTTCGTTTTTAATGGGAGACACTCCAAGGTACGTGTAGGAAAGGCAGCTGAGAGCAGCGCCCAGTGTGTGGCCAGCCCAGCATCTCCCTGGAGTCCCCGCCTTTAAGAATCATAGCTTCTTTATTGCTTGCCAAACCCTCACTCACTCAGCACAAGACGGGGAAGCCCCAGCAATCGATCGATGCTCGGGAAGCTCCAGGCACCGGAATCCCCGCCCTGGGGAGCTCTTCCCTCACACTATCAAAAAGCACTTTGTCCTTAATAAAACCAGGCAATCAATCTACATCCCTCAGCCGGGGAGAACTTTGCTAATTCTGCCTGCGTGAGGCAAGAGGAATAGTAGGCACCTCGTGGAACTATCGCTGTCCTTGGTATTTGATCCTTATCTCCCCACCGTCAGCAGGAGAAAAGAGCCCAAACTCCCAGGCTTTTTTTTTTTCTTTTTTGGTCTTTGCCCTTTTTCTCTAAGTTAGGGGATTCTACTGGGCAAGCGTGGCAGTGCCTTTGTGACCCGTGTCTTCTCTGTGGCGCTGAGGTGGATGTGGGTGAAGGGAGACGCAGGGGTCAGGAGGTGGGCTGTGTGCATGGTGACCCAGTTCACGTCGGCCTGTCCCTGATGTCCTGGGGCGTCCTGGGCAATTCGCTTCTCCCCTCTGGACCTGCATTTTTCAGTGCCATCCTCACTTCACGACCCAGGCAGCAGCTACGAGCACACATCTCGTAAATCCAGGGCAGCCTCGTGAACACGTGCAGCACCAGGTCGCACACTCAGCCACTACGCTCGCAGTAGCGTCCGCCTCTGGCCCCTCTTCCCAAGGGATGATGGGAGCTCCGTACTACTTGTCCTCACTTGTGAGCAGCATCTGGACCTTGTTCCTTCCGTCTTCCCCCTTGTCCTCATTCCAGCCACCTTGTCACTTAGCTCTGCTTCCTTCCATAGTGAGGCACAGGCGCACACCTTCCTTTCATCTGCTCCGTCTCCGGCTCATATTCTCCCACTCGCCGCGCCTCCCTCATCGGCTGCCTGTGACACAGTCTCTGCGAGCTGCTCACGCAGCATCCCCCCTCACACGGCCCTCCCCCACAGGTTGCTTTCCAGCTGTGCCCCCTCCCACACCCTCTGCACACTCGGGGTCTCTAGACCCTCACCCACGTGTGCCCCCTCGGATGACCCTTTCCTTGCACAACTTTCTCTGTCACAAACGCCTCCTTCCATTCCAGCCCCGCTCTCCCCAGTGACCTGCCAGCCATGCTAGAGGCCCCTGTGCTGCCCCAAATGCCAGCAGGAGAGGAGGAGGAATTTGAGGCCTGAGGGCAGTCGGTGCAGAGCGCTGAGCACAGCTGGGGCCTCTGCCTGGGGTTGGAGAGTCTGACTGCTTTTCAGTATCAGCCTGAATCATTCCACCCAGCATCTGGCTGCCAGAAGGGGCTCCTGTGACAATGGGACAGTTTGGTGATGGGGGGGTGGTCCTGACCTTCTTTGGGAACTTCCATCCTGCTTCCTGCTGCTTTTCTGCGGGCACACTGCTTCAGGTAACCCACCCTCAGCTCCTCCCCTTGGATATCCTTCCCCCTGCCTGCTCTGCCCTTTTCCTCCTTCATTCTCCCTCTACCTCTCCCACCTCCCCCAGGTAGGCGCAGGTAGATAGGGAAGGACCCACAGGACCTGGGCCCGTGGGTCACAGATGGGCTTGCCAGGGCTAAGCCCTTCCTGGTCATCCCTCAGTCCATCTCAGACAGCCCACACCGCCAGCACTGTCCCCCCGCCACCCGCAAGGCCAGCTACAGAAAGACCTGCCATTTACAAAGCCAATTGCACGGCTGTCCTTGATGCCCGTAACACGCTCAGGAAAACGTTGACCCTATACGGCTCCACCTTGTCAGACCTCACACTTGTGTGACCTCTCAGAAGGCAAACTGACCTTAATCCCCGCTTTAGCCAAGCAGAAGTAAGAGAGTAAATATATCAAAGGGATATACATCATAAAAAGCATTCAAGTGTCAAATTGGACGTTTGTGGTTGCCCTCTGTTGGGAACCATTGACCCTGACAGTTTCCAGTGGTAACTCAACAGACGCTCACTGGGCACTCACTAAATAGTCCATAAAACTCTGTGGATTAGAGCACAGACTTTAGAACCAGAGAGACCTGGGTTCAAATCCCAGCTCTGCCACTTGATAGCTGTGGGATCTTGGACAGCAATCTCTGTAAGCCCCAATTTCCTCCTCTGTAAGTTTGGAAATATAATGCTATTTACTCATCAGTAGGATCCAAGTGAGACACACACTTACAGCAATTAACACAGTACCTGGCACCAAATACACATTCAATAATCATGAGCAATCATTAGTTTTAGGTGCTGAAAATCTAGTGATGGATAAAATGGAGTTGCTATTCTCAGGGAATTTAGGATCTTGAAGAGGAGATAGACATATACCCAAAATAACTATAATACACAAAGTGATGAGTGCCTTAAAAAGCCACAAACAATGTGACACAGAGAGAATCAGGGATGGAGTAATCAGTTTTAATTTGCAGGGCCAACAAGGGAAAGCCAAGAAAAGCTCCACAAAAGCAACAGTCACTAAGTAGGACTTGAAGGATGAGAAGGATTCTGACAAGAGCCAACAGAAGCAAAGGTCATTCCATTCCAGGATGACGACAAAGTATAGCAAGAGCATGGAGGCCAGCAAGGCCATGCGTGTCATCAGATGAAGGGGGAGCTTAGGGTGTCTGGTGGAGAATGAAGGGAGGATGGGCAGGGAGAATACATGTGAGGTGCTTATGGGTTTTGGAAGCGAAATGTTTTCCTTTTATGCAGTGTTGACTCTCCATATCAGGCACCAAACCAGAGTTCCAGGAGCTCAGGGGTCTGATGGCGGTTGGGATTCCAGAGGTAGTTCTTAGAGAATTGCTTTCCTCGAGCCCCCAGATTTCTAAGAGTTCGTTAAAGGGAGCAAAAGGCTTTCCTAGCCCCTGGACACCCGTGTTGGCAACCATTCCGTCCCAGTCGGTCCCCACTCCTCCCTGACCCCGAGAGCGTGGGTGGTGCTGAGGCCGTGAGTGCCTGAGCACACAGCCCAGCCTACGACTGTCACAGCACAGCACTCAGCACTTGACAATTTACAGAGCCCATACCTTGCCTGTGAGGTTGGTGGGCAATAGCTCCTTCTCAGGGAAGGGAAGGTGCTGGATCAAGGTCATTGGGTGATACCATCCCAGCTGAGACAGGAGCTTGCCTCTGTGGACTCACGGTTTGGGAGAGAGAGCACAGAGCAAGAGACAGAAGACTGGTTGCTGGTCCCGACTCCGACTCACTGGCTCCGTATCTGCGAGCCATTCCTTCCCTTCTCTGGGCCTCGCTTTCCCCATCTGGACAATAAGAGGCCTGGACTAGAATCTAGTCATAGCTGAACCCAAGGTCCCTGCCAGCTCAGACAATCTATGATTCTAGCTGTGTGCATGGTCCTTTCAGGACACCAGACTGCCTCCCAGAACTTGGTTGAAAAATAAATGTAATTAACAGAAGAAAATACTACATCCACAGAGCTACCTTTTATCTCCCTGTTACAAAGTAAAATTTAAAAAAAAAAGAGAGATAATGACCAAAAGGAGAAAGAGGCAATCCGTCCTCCAAATGACACGTGGGGGAAAAAAAAGCATCTTCAATGAGAATGCTTCACCAAGAGGCAGGTACAAAGAAAGGCTGCTTAGTCCAGGTTGCAAGGGGCTGGCTGTGTTTTTTTTTTGTTTTTTGTGTTTCTTGAGGTTTGTTTTTTTTTTTTGAATATTTGAATTTTATTTTATTTATTTTTTTGTACAGCAGGTTCTTATTAGTTATCTATTTTATACATATCAGTGTATACATGTCAATCCCAATCTCCCAATTCATCCCACCACCACCCGCCCCCCACCCCGCCACTTACCCCCTTGGTGTCCATACGTTTGTTCTCTACATCTGTGTCTCTATTTCTGCCCTGCAAACAGGTTCATCTCTACCATTTTTCTAGGTTCCACATATATGCGTTAATATACGATATTTGTTTTTCTCTTTCTGACTTACTTCACTCTGTATGACAGTCTCTAGATCCATCCACGTCTCTACAAATGACCCAATTTCGTTCCTTTTTATGACTGAGTAATATGCCATTGTATATATGTACCACAACTTCTTTATCCATTAGTCTGTCGATGGGCATTTAGGTTGCTTCCATGACCTGGCCATTGTAAATAGTGCTGCAATGAACATTGGGGTGTGTGTGTCTCTTTGAATCATGGTTTTCTCAGGGTATATGCCCAATAGTGGGATTGCTGGGTCATATGGTAATTCTATTTTTAGTTTTTAAAGGAACTTCCATACTGTTCTCCATAGTGGCTGTATCAATTTACATTCCCACCAACAGTGCAAGAGGGTTCCCTTTTCTCCACACCCTCTCCAGCATTTGTTGTTTGTAGATTTTCTGATGATGCCCATTCTAACTGGTGTGAGGTGATACCTCATTGTAGTTTTGATTTGCATTTCTCTAATAATTAGTGATGTTGAGCAGCTTTTCATATGCTTCTTGCCCATCTGTATGTCTTCTTTGGAGAAATGTCTGTTTAGATCCTCTGCCCATTTTTGGATTGGGTTGTTTGATTTTTTTTAATATTGAGCTGCATGAGCTGTTTACATATTTTGGAGATTAATCCTTTGTCCATTGATTAGCTTGCAAATATTTTCTCCCAGCCTGAGGGTTGTCTTTTCATCTTGTTTGTAGTTTCCTTTGCTTTGCAAAAGCTTTTAAGTTTCATTAGGTCCCATTTGTTTAGTTTTGTTTTTATTTCCATTACTCTAGGAGGTGGATCAAAAAAGATCTTGCTGTGATTTATGTCAAACAGTGTTCCTCCTACGTTTTCCTCTAAGGGTTTTATAGTGTCCAGTCTTACATTTAGGTCTCGGATCCATTTTGAGTTTATTTTTGTGTATGGTGTTAGGGAGTGTTCTAATTTCATTCTTTTACATGTAGTTGTCCAGTTTTCCCAGCACCACATATTGAAGAGACTGTCTTTTCTCCATTATATATCCTTGCCTCCTTTGTCACAGATTAGTTGACCATAGGTGCATAGGTTTATCTCTGGGCTTTCTATCCTGTTCCATTGATCTATATTTCTGTTTTTGTGCCAGTACAATATGGTCTTGATCACTGTAGCTTTGTAGTATAGTCTGAAGTCAGGGAGTCTGATTCTTCCAGCTCTGTTTTTTTCACTCAAGACTGCATTGGGTATTTGGGGTCTTTTGTGTCTCCATACAAATTTTAAGATTTTTTGTTCTAGTTCTGTGAAAAATGCCACAGGTAATTTGATAGGGATTGCATTGAATCTGTAGATTGCTTTGGGTAGTAGAGTCATTTTCACAATATTGACTCTTCTAATCTAAGAACATGGTATACCTCTCCATCTGTTTTTGTCATCTTTGATTTCTTTCATCAGTGTCTTATTGTTTTCTGAGTACAGGTCTTTTACCTCCTTAGGTAGGTTTATTCCTACGTATTTTATTCTGTTTGTTGCAATGGTGAATGGGATTGTTTCCTTAATTTCTCTTTCTGATCTTTCATTGTTAGTTTATAGAAATGCAAGGGCTTTCTGTGCATTAATTTTGTATCCTGCAACTTTACCAGATTCATTGATTAGCTCTAGTAGTTTTCTGGTGGCATCTTTAGGATTCTCTATGTATAGTATCATGTCATCTGCAAACACTGACAGTTTTACTTCTTCTTTTCCAATTTGTATTCCTTTGATTTCTTTTTCTTCTCTGATTGCCGTGGCTAGGACTCCCAAAACTATGTTGAATAATAGTGGTGAGAGTGGACATCCTTGTCTTGTTCTTCATCTTAGAGGAAATGCTTTCAGTTTTTAACCATTGAGAATGATGTTTGCTGTGGGCTTGTCCTATATGGCCTGTATTGTGTTAAGGTAGGTTCCCTCTGTGCTCACTTTCTGGAGAGTTTTTTATCATAAATGGGTGTTGAATTTTATCAAAAGCTTTTTCTGCATCTATTGAGATGATCATATGGTTTTTATTCCTCAATTTTTTAGTATGGTGTATCACATTGATTGATTTGCATATATTGAAGAATCCTTGCATCCCTGGGATAAATCCCACTTGATCATGGTGTATGATCCTTTTAATGTGTTGTTGGATTCTGTTTGCTAGTATTTCGTTGAGGATTTTTGCATCTATATTCATCAGTGATAATAATCTGTAATTTTCTTTTTTTGTAGTATCTTTGTCTGGTTTTAGTATCAGGGTGATGGTGGCCTCATAGAATGAGTTTGGGAGTGTTCCTTCCTCTGCAATTTTTTGGAAGAGTTTGAGAAGGATGGGTGTTAGCTCTTCTCTAAATGTTTGATAGAAGTCACCTGTGAAGCCATCTGATCCTGGACTTTTGTTTGTTGGAAGATTTTTCTTTTTTTTTTTTTTGAAAGATATTTGCCATGTATTTCTTCTTTAGGTCTTTTTTTTTTTAGTTTATTTTTATATTTATTTTTGGCTGTGTTGGGTCTTCATTTCTGTGCGAGGGCTTTCTCTAGTTGCAGCAAGCGGGGGGGGGCCACTCTTCATCGCGGTGCGCGGGCCTCTCACTATCGTGGTCTCTCCTGTTGCAGAGCACAGGCTCCAGACACGCAGGCTCAGTAGTTGTGGCTCACGGGCCTAGTTGCTCCACGGCATGTGGGATCTTCCCAGACCAGGGCTCGAACCTGCATTGGCAGGCAGACTCTCAACCACTGCGCCACCAGGGAAGCCCCTGTTGGAAGATTTTTTTTTTTTTAATTTATTTATTTATTTTTGGGTGTGTTGGGTCTTCGTTTCTGTGTGAGGGCTTTCTCCAGTTCCGGCGAGCGGGGTCCACTCTTCATCGCGGTGCGTGGGCCTCTCACTGTCACGGCCTTTCTTGTTGCGTAGCACGGGCTCCAGACACGCAGGCTCAGTAGTCGTGGCTCACGGGCCTAGCCGCTCTGTGGCATGTGGGATCTTCCCAGACCAGGGCTCGAACCCGTGTCCCCTGCATTGGCAGGCAGACTCTCAACCACTGCGCCACCAGGGAAGCCCTGGAAGATTTTTAATCACAGTTTCAATTTCATTACTTGTGATTGGTCTGTTCATATTTTCTGTTTCTTCCTGGTTCAGTCTTGGAAGGTTATACCTTTCTAAGAATTTGTCCATTTCTTCCAGGTTGTCCATTTTATTGGCAGAGAATTGTTTGTAGTAGTCTCTTAGGATGCTTTGTATTTCTGTGTTGTCTGTTGTAACTTCTCCGTCTTCATTTCTAATTTTATTGATTTGAATCCTCTCCCTCTTTTTCTTGATGAGTCTGGCTAATGGTTTATCAATTTTGTTTATCTTCTCAAAGAACAAGCTTTTAGTTTTATTGATCTTTGCTGTTGTTTTCTTTGTTTCTATTTCATTTATTTCTGCTCTGATCTTTATGATTTCTTTCCTTCTGCTAACTTTGGGTTTTGTTTGTTCCTCTTTCCCTAGTTCCTTTAGGTGTAATCTAACCTTACACTGAAAGATTTATTTGAGATTTTTCTTGTTTCTTGCGGTAGGCTTGTATTGCTATAAACTTCCCTCTTAGAACTGCTTTATGCTGCATCCCATGGGTTTTGGATCGTCGTGTTTTCATTGTCATTTGTCTCTAGGTATTTTTTGATTTTCTCAGTGATGGCTTGGTTATTTAGTAACGTATTGTTTAGCCTCCATGTGTTTGTGTTTTTTCCGTTTTTTTCCCTGTAATTGATTTCTAATCTCATAGTGTTGTGGTTGGAAAAGATGCTTGATATGATTTCATTTTTCTTAAATTTACCGAGACTTGATTTGTGACCCAAGATGTGATCTATCCTGGAGAATGTTCCGTGTGTACTTGAGAAGAAAGTGTAATCTACTGTTTTTGGATAGAATATCCTGTAAATATCAATTAAATCTATCTGGTGTGTTGTGTCATTTAAAGCTTCTGTTTCCTTATTAATTTTCTGTCTGGATAATCTGTCCATTGGTGTAAGTGAGGTGTTAAAGTCCCCCACTATTATTGTGTTACTATTGATTTCCTCTTTTATAGCTGTTAGCAGTTGCCTTATGTATTGAGGTGCTCCATGTTGGGTGCATATATATTTATAATTGTTATATCTTCTTCTTGGATTGATCCCTTGATCATTATGTAGTGTCCTTCCTTGTCTCTTGTAACATTCTTTATTTTAAAGTCTATTTTATCTGAGTATTGCTACTCCAGCTTTCTTTTGATTTCCATTTGCATGGAATATTTTTTCCATCCCCTCACCTTCAGTCTGTATGTGTCCCTAGGTCTGAAGTGGGTCTCTTGTAGACAGCATATATATGGGTCTTGTTTTTGTATCCATTCAGCAAGCCTGTGTCTTTTGGTTGGAGCATTTAATCCATTCACGTTTAAGGTAATTATCGATATGTATGTTCCTATTACCATTTTCTTAATTGTTATGGGTTTGTTTTTGTAGATTCTTTTCTTCTCTTGTGTTTCCCACTTAGAGAAGTTCCTTTAGCATTTGTTGTAGAGTTGGTTTGGTGGTGCTGAATTCTCTTAGCTTTTGCTTGTCTGTAATGCTTTTGATTTCTCCTTCAAATCTGAACGAGATCCTTGCCGGGTAGAGTAATCTTGGTTGTAGGTTCTTCCCTTTTGTCACTTTAAATATATTGTGTCACTTCCTTCTGGCTTGTAGAGTTTCTGCTGAGAAATCAGCTGTTAACCTTATGGGAGTTCCCTTGTATGTTATTTGTCATTTTTCCCTTGTTGCTTTCAATAATTTTTCTTTGTCTTTAATTTTTGTCAGTTTGATTACTATGTGTCTCAGCGTGTTTCTCCTTGGATTTATCCTGCCTGGGACTCTCTGTGCTTCCTGGACTTGGGTGGCTATTTCCTTTCCCATGTTAGGGAAGTTTTCGACTCTAATGTCTTCAAATATTTTCTCGGGTCCTTTCTGTCTCTCTTCTCCTTCTGGGACCACTGTAATGTGAATGTTGTTGCGTTTAATGTTGTCCCAGAGGTCTCTTAGGCTGTCTTCATTTCTTTTCATTCTTTTTTCTTTATTCTGTTCTGTGGCAGTGAATTCCACCATTCTGTCTTCCAGGTCCCTTATCCGTTCTTCTGCCTCAGTTATTCTGCTACTGATTCCTTCTAGTGTATTTTTCATTTCAGTTATTGTATTGTTCATGTCTGTGTGTTTGTTCTTTAATTCTTCTAGGCGTTTGTTCTTTAATTCTTCTAGGTCTTTGTTAAACGTTTCTTGCATCTTCTCAATCTTTGCCTGCATTCTTTTTCCGAGGTCCTGGATCATCTTCACTATCATTATTCTGAATTCTTTTTCTGGAAGGTTGCCTATCTCCACTTCATTTAGTTGTTTTTCTGGGGTTTTGTCTTGTTCCTTCATCTGGTACAAAGCCCTCTGCCTTTTCATTTTGTCTATCTTTCTGTGAATGTGGTTTTCCTTCCACAGGCTGTAGAACTGTAGTTCTTCTTGCTTCTGCTGTCTGCCCTCTGGTGGATGAGGCTATCTTGCTGGCTGTGTTTTGATGCCACTACTGCACAGAACTCGGCAGCCCCCTTGTGCCGCAGGTTACCTGATTAGATAGGTCCTGTTGCATCCCCCAGACTCTCCTCCACTCTGTGAAAACTCCAGTGATGGGGCCAAGGCAAAGCCCTTGGCCAGTTAAACCCATAAGGGCTCTTTGTTTGGTCTGAGTTTTGATTTGTTTGTTTAGCAAAATGTCAGACCAATTAAAGCCATATCCAAGAGCCCTCTAGAGTGCACAGGCAGCTGCAGAGTCACAGAATTCAGGAGGGAGGAGAGGAGGAACCAAGTGGGGATTGGGGGAGTGGGGAAGCGGGGGGTGTCCACCCTGGTGGAAGGAAGCCCCGGGCCTGGGTAGACCAGGTCACCCACGAGTGGTTGACCACTGGTGCAGAGGTCAGGATGCAAAACCTTGGAAAGATAACTGTGTATCTGATGACCTGAGGTGGTCCTAATTTCAAATTTGCCCAAAGGAATCTCCTCCTTGTCAGGCAGAAGCAGCACCTCCCTTAGGCCTGATGACTGGGGCTCCTGCTCTAGAGGGCCTCTTCTGCCCTCCTCAGCGCCCACCCTTCCCACAGGGCAAGGAGTCTCCAACCAAAGGACATGGCCGCCCAGAGCCCACAGCTCCCTTTCTAGACCAGGCTGGATGCATCCTGTCACCAGGCCAGGCTCCTTCCTGCAGCCCCCACTGAGCCCTGGCCAGGAGGTCAAGCCATGGGCCAACTTGGGCTCCCCCACCCTATGTAGGACCCAGGGAGGCCAAAATGAGTAGAAGGCTTAGGGAACAGGAAGGCCTTGACCAGGGAGATGAGAGTCCTGATCTCTTGTCCCCCACGTCCCCCACTGCTTCCGGGTGAACTGAGGTCAGTCACTCCCTCTCCCTGGGACTCAGTCTGCTCCTGTGCTCAGAGAAGTCACGATTCTTCTCTCCCTCTCCCTCAGCCCCCAAGGCATTAACAGAGCTCAACGAGTGGGTGACATTTGCTGCGCCAGTGCAGACCTGGCAGGCAGTGTGATCACAGTTCCAGAACCTATCTTTCAGAAGCTGGGGCCTCTAGTGTTTTAGGGGTTGATTTAAAAAAGCAAGTCTAAATCAGAGAAACATGGGAGATCGTACTGACCTCCAAAGGCCAACAGTATCATTGGAGCAAATTATGTCACGTCCAAACCCAGCCCCCAAAGGGACCTCTGTACAAAGGTTTTAAGGTAGGAAAAAAACCATCTCCATGTGAAACAACCCCCCAACCCAGTCCCACCCCCTCTCATCATCACAGCAAGCCAGGTCCCCTGACAGCAGGAGAGATTTTAGTGAAGGAACAGGAATGAACCTGCCTGTGCAACCTCCATTCCCAGTTTGAAAGCTCCTGTCCCACGCCCTCATCTGGGCCCTTACGTCCTTCTTAGAGGCTTTGGGCAGTGGTGGCACAAAGCACATCACCACCACTCCACTGTCACCCCTGCAGTCAGTCCCCATGACCGTGAACATGGCAGACCTTCCAGATGGATCTGGGCTCTAAGGGATCATCCAAGGCTTTCCCTACATTCAGCTCCAGCAGGTCTGGATGTTAATAACAAAATTTGTAATAACAAAATTACACTCATTGTACTTGCCAACCAAGGAAAATGTGCCAGTAATTTCGAGGCACAAGGGAGTCAGGGCTATCGCTGGGTGCCTCAGTTTACTAGATAAGAAAATGCAGACAGGCCAAGAGCTACATTAGCGCCTCCAGACCCTGCCATAAGTGGGGAGCCCAGAACTGCTCCGCCGTTTGTGATCAAAGCCCCTCTGAATGGCAGGGGCGGAATAAATTATTGGATCGGTCAAGCCATAAACATGTACTTCCTGAGAAGCCCCTATGTGTCCAACGTGGCCTCAAGGTCTGAGAAACAGAGAACAGCAAGAATAAGTCACCAAAAAAATAATAATAATAAGTCACCATCCCTGCCCTCAGGGTGCTTACAAACTAGTTAGGAAGCTGGCACTAACCTTCAGGAAGCAAGGCAAAGTCCGATTCATTTTCTGATTGTTTATACTAATAGGAAAAAAAATTTTTTTATGTGCATTGATTTTGTACACTTAAATCTTGCTAAATTCACTTTAATAAATACAAAGCATCCAGACTGGAAAATTTAAAAAAAAAATAAAAAGGTCTGGGGTTACACGTGCAGTGTTGGATTTGAGAAGGAAAAACCCAGTGTGGACAGACATGGTCAGACAGAGATTTCTAGGGGAGCAGGACTCGGGTGGAACCTTAGGAATAGGTAGGGTTTGGATCGACAAAGGGAAGAAAGGAGGGCGGGCAGGTGGAAGGCGTGGGAGGCGGTGGGGAGGACGTCTGATAGGAGGGCTGGGGATGAGGGGATGGATAGTGGCGCCGAAGTCTGGATGTGCTCCTCGGGTCTTGAGCAGGGAATGGAGAGAAAGGGGAAGCCTAAGAGTCGCTGAGAAGGAACAGGTGCCAGCCCGGATGATGGACTGGGCAAAAGGATGGGGGAGAGTCAAGGGCTCCAGGCTAAGGGATAAGTATGACGGTGCCACCAATAAAAATGAAGGAGGTGGCGGGACTTCCCTGGTGGCGCAGTGGTTAAGACTCTGCGCTCCCAATGCAGGGGTCCCGGGTTCGATCCCTCGTCCAGGAACTAGATCCCCCACGCATGCCGCAACTAAGAGTTTGCACGCCACAACTAAGGAGCCGGTGAGCCGCAACTAAGACCCAGGGCAACCAAATAAATAAATAAATAAATATTTTTCAAATTATTAAAAAAAAAAAATGGGAGTGGAGAGATGACATGTTTGCTTCGTGCTGGGGGTGCCCTGATGCAGCCGAACCCTGGCTGCCCTTCTGCCAGGATTTCTACCCAGAGAAGTGTGCTGGACCCAGTGACCCCTACAGCTCCCACCTCACCAGGTGACTCACGAGTCATTGTGTGACTAACAGCTGTCCTATCCTGGGCCGGGAAGGGTGACATGGGTGGGCTTTCCCCGGCAGCCCAAGCCCTGACCCCATCCCCGCCCGGTCCTCAGGACACCATCAGGCTCCCACGTGGGCCTCTCAGGTCTACGGAGACTTGAGACCTGGCAAAGTCGAGATTCGGAGAAAATTTTCTCCTGCTTGCACTGCTCATGGGCAGCAGGTGTGCATCCCAGGGCCAGGTGCTGGGGTGGAAGCTGCGGGGAAGGGCACTGTGGCCCGGGCATGCTCCCGCCGCTGCTCGCCTGCTGCCAGCCTGTCCGTGGCGCTGGGGGTGTAACGGGGGTGGGCTCCCCACAGAGCAGAGAGGGCGAAGCCCACAACCTCCCACCTCAGGAAGCCCCCTCCAGCTCCATGGGGACAGGCTGTGGCTGTCCTCCTGGAAACTCTGCACAGGGAATTTCTGTCACACACTGGAACCTTGTATTCGTTCCCTAGGACCCCTGTAACAAAGTACCACAGACTGGGTGGCTTAAAGAACAGAACTGTATTCTCTCACAGTTCTGGGAGGCTAGAAATCCCAAATGAAGGTGCCGGCAGGGCTGTGCTCTCTCCGCAGGCTCTCAGGGAACGTGTTTTCTTGCCTCTTCCGGGGGCTGCCAGCGATCCTGGGCATCCCTTGGATTGTAGATGCATCCCTCCACCCTCTGCCTCTGTCTCCCCGGGTGTCTTCACACCATCTTCCCTCTGTGTGTGTCTCCCTTCCCCTTCTTATAAGGACACCAGTCATATTGGACTAAGGGCCCATCCTACTCCAGTAAGACGTCTTAATTATATCTGCAAAGATCCTATTTCCAAATAAGGTCACATTCACAGGTCCTGATCTCATGTGGCCTCGGCCTGCAGCAACTTGAGGCAGGATTTCGATTCCCAGCCAGAGATTGGGCAGCGGTAGTGAGAGCGCTGAATCCTGGCCACCAGACCACCAGGGACCAGTGGCCAGCGACAAGGCCCTGGCCCGTCAGCTATGAAGAAATGAATTTCCACACAGAGACGGAAAGTAGTGAAGCAAGTAAAGTGTTTATGAGGAGGAAAAAGAGTACGTGTGGATAGACACATGGGCGGGCCTAGAGAGAGAGAGTCGCTCACTCGTGGCAGTTTAAATCACTTTTATGTGGCATTTCTTCTGGGTTTCCTTTGACCAGTCATCTTGCTTTGCCTGGTTCTGAGTCCGTATCTGGTGTATCTCAGGGTCCTCCCCTGTGTGCGTGCGCATCTCTTAGCCAAGATGGATTCTAGTGAAGAGGCCTATGGGTAGCTGGCATCACTTACTACGAGGTGGCACCCCCTCCCTTTTTGACCTCCACGGAGCCTTTCTGCGCATGTGTAGTCGGGGAGGTCTCCTTGATTTCAAGAATGAGGAATATGTGGTCTCTTATCTTCCATCTGGGCAGGGCCCAGCCTCCTCCATCATCCTGCTTTTATGGAGTTTCTGCTATTATGGAGTTTCTGTCCACAGGGGAGAAACTGTTCAGCCTGGGACCCATCTATCTCCTACCTTAGTACCAGGATCTAGGACTGGACATATCTTTTTGGGGGACACAATTCAAACCACAACAATCCCCAGGCCCAGTGATTTATTATCCATAACTGCATGCTTTCCAGAACTCTGGAAGCTGAAGTGCTCTCCTTTCCAATATCCTAAAACTGCTCTTGTCTGAATGCAACCAGCCTCCTAACAGAAACTCGTTCTTTGTTGAGAGTCGACAAGCCCAGCTTCTCCTGTGCACTAACCCTAGAGCAGTGGTCAGCAAACTGACCAACGGCCATATCCGGCCAGCCGCCTGCTTTGCTGGAGCCCAGCCACGCCCATTCTTCGTATCCTACTGTCCATGGCTGCTTTCGAGCTACAGCAACTGAGTTGAGTCGTTGAAACAGAGACCTATGACCTGCAAAGCTTAAGATATGTACTGTGGGTCCTTTTCAGAAAAAGTTTGGTGACTCCAGCTCTAGGGTATTCACAGCAATGACCCCTAAATACTACCTTCCAAGTAATTAAAGAAAGATGGTGGTGTCTCCTTTTGTCTCTGAAAGGATTCTGATATTCAGGGTCATTTCAGAGTTGAGTGTTTTCTCATCTCTAAGATGGGAATAAAAATACGACCCACCTCCTAGGGTTGGGGGGTGGACTTAATGAAATAATTCATGTAAAGCATTAACCAGGGTGCCTGGCACATAATGAGCATTCAATAAACACTAGCTGTTTTCATTATCACTATCACTTTTCTGAGATTCTGGGCAGAGTAGAAGACCAGAGGCCGTGGAGGACCAAGTCCCACCCTCATGTGAGAATACTACCCCCACCTCCTGGGCCCCGACCCTGTGCTTATGCTCCTTGGCAAGCAGTCAAGAGAGGGACTGACTGATCCATTTTATGGCTGGAGAAAGCAAGACCTGGTGAGTCTGAGGGTCTCAGCTGGGCCCACCGTGCAGCAGAAACAGAGCTGCAGTCCAAGTCTCAAAGGCCCCATAGTTGTCGATGACCCGCGTCCCGCCCCCTTCACACATATACTGTTTGTTGGTTCTGCTCCCCACGTGCACAGGCATTGGACAGCTAGGGTCCCCTGGCACCTCCCCACCAGCTCTCAGAGCCGAGGCTGATTTCTTCCATGCAATTTGAATTAATCTCATGCTTCAGGTGGAGCTTGGCTAATCAGGGGAGACAAGAAGCCGAAGTGGGTGCAATCAAATTAACAACGCTAGGTCCTGGCTCTTTAAGAAGGAAAAAACAAAGCAGGCACCAGAAGGCACCCCCAACACCAGCCCTTCCCCAGGGGAAGCCTAGAGCGGCTGCCAGGGCTGAACGCAAAGAGCTTCTCCCACCCACCCCGCCCCTCCCCAGGCGACCACCCCACATGCCAACAATGCCCCTTTGTGGCAGCTTATCTCACACTGCCAAACAGGGCTGCGGTTCTTGTCAGGATCTTGTTAACAAGGAGCAGAGACACAAGCCTTTGGAGGGAGGGAGGGGAGTGGGCTGAGTTGGGGGGAAGGAGGGGCCCACTCACCTCAGATGGGTGCCTGGAATCCTTTTGGAAAC
The DNA here is from genome assembly GCF_028023285.1 of Balaenoptera ricei. NCBI lineage: Eukaryota > Metazoa > Chordata > Mammalia > Artiodactyla > Balaenopteridae > Balaenoptera > Balaenoptera ricei. The sequence goes on from NC_082646.1 coordinate 14,864,326, forward strand.
AAAAGGAGATGAGAGCCTCGGAGCTGGGAGGTTCCCTTCTCCCATGGCAAGGTGGTGTGCAGAGCCCTCTAGAGCCTTCAGGGCACACGCTGTCCCCTGGAAAAGCCTCTCCCAAAGGCAAGGAGGAGGACATCCAGAAAAGCATTTTAGCGTGCCAGAGAAAGCATCCTTTTTAGCAAAAAACTCTACGAGACTCTTGGAGAGATTTCAGTTAGACTCTCAGAAGGACTTCCTGAGACAGTCAAGTCCCGTCCTTAAGGTTGGTGAAGAACACCATGACTTTGCTGCCCTTCTTCCAACCTTATCGGCCTTGAGGTTGTCCTGCCTGAGGCAGAGAAAGGACCAGAGGGATATCCACTTGAACGGGGATGGAAGAGGAGGGTCACCCAGCACTAGGGTTCTTCCCTCAGACCCTGTGGAAAGCTCCTCAACCCCCTCCCCCCAGGCCACCCACCTAGAATAGCAGAACAGCCTAACCCCTTGTTGTCCGGGTTCCCAGACCAATCTGCTTCACCCCCAGTTTGGCTGTATTTCTCTTCAGAGAAGCTGGACTCTTTGCACCCCCATTCTGCTCCCCTGCCTCCTGCCCTTCTCTGACCAGTGTCACATCATGGCTAAAACCACAGATGCCCTGAATCCTGGCTCTGCTGCCTACTAGCTGTGTGACCTTGGGCAATTTACTTCTCTAAGCCTCAGTTTCCCCATCTGTAAAGTGGGAATAAAAACAGGGTCGTTCTGAGGATTAAATGAGTTACCGCACGTAAAGGAATACAGAATAGTGCCTGCAAATAGTAAGCCGGCAATAATGTGAACTTCTAGGATTATCATACACCGGTGCCCACGAATGGGGTTAAGAAGTACCCCAGGCTTCCTTTTGGAATGCAACATTCCACACCTCTTTCCCATTTTATCAGGCCTCTCCCAACAGCTGGTGGCATTCATGTCCTTCTTCTTCCACGTCCTCCTTCCTGCACACACTGCTCTCCTCCTTTGGGTATTCGTAACTGAATCTTCCCTCCCTGGTGACTCGGGGACTGTCAGAAACACCACCTGAGCTCCAATCATCAGGCAGAAGAGAGGGAGGGGGACAGAGACAGAGAAGGCCCGACTCACCGCCCCCCTAACTCCTGCCCCCAGCCCCAGCTGGCCCTGGACTGGCCTCCTGCCCCACCGGCCCAGCCCTCCAGTTCTCAGCCTCCTGCACTGCCCCCAGGATTCCTCCACATCGTGTCATTCCCACCCAGCTTCCTACTTCTGGGACAAAGCCCAAGGTGGGAGAACAGTCCACCAGGCAGAAGGAGAAGGCTGGATGAAAGCAGAGGAAAGGGCGCTGGTGAATTGTCAAGGGGACTTGGGGCTGCTGCTTCTTGCCACTCACCAGCTGTGTGACTTTAGACAAAACACTTAGCCTCTCTGAGCCTCCATTTCCTCACTGATACTCTGGGGGCTAAAAGCCCCCAGGCTACCTCCTTAACAGGAATGAAGCTCCTGAAAAAGGATGCTCTGGTGTTCTGTAAACTGCAAAGATCAGCCCACCCCAGCTTATGGGTGGGATCCCAGAGAAGAGGGAAGCTGGAGCGGTAAAGGAGGGGCCAAGTAGGTGCAGAGTTTATAATCCCCATGGCTGGGTCTAGGGGCCCTAGAACTCCATCCCCAATCCTGGGGGTTGGTCAGAAAGTCTGTGGATGCTCGGGGTGTTGGGGGGGGAGTGAGGAAGCAGAGCTGTCTTGTGGTGTTTTAAAAATCTATCAGCCTCTCACATCAAATTAAAATGTAAATAGCAGCTGGTCCAGGCAGGACCTGGGGGTGACAGGAGCCGGCCTGCGAGTAATTTCACAGACGTGAACCGGTTACATCGGATTCTGACAACTGTCTTGTTTCTGAAATTGATTTCCTCTCCCCTCGGCTTGCTGCCCCAGGAGGGCCCTGGAGCGAGGGGCGGGGGTGAATCCACTGTGGAGGCTGGTGCCTTTCTCCTCTCTGTGGCTCCAGCCAATAAAGCCCACTGGATCCAGGAGGAGGAAATCTGGGAATTCTGCAGGGCTATAAGGCCGTGGCCTGCAAGCCAGAGGCACAGCGAGGCTCCTCCCTGCCCTGGAGTGAGTCTGTGGACCAGGGCAGGCTGCCCCAGGGCACTGGGAGAGCCTGCCTTCTTTCCACAAAAACATGCTAAGTCCTGAACACGGATGCTTCTACCCTGGAGTCTCACAGTCAGAGCCAAGGACACTGCAGTGTGGCATGGGCCGTGCCAGGGACACTCGATGCCCAGAGGAGGCAGAGGTATCTCTGGAGGCAGAGGAGGCAGAGGTATGCCCAGAGGTATCTGCAGTGATATGGGGTGTCAGGGAAGGGCCCTGGGAGTCATCAGGAAGCCCCTTAGGGTTCGACCAGAATTTGCCCCAATTTGGCCACGTGCAGTGCCGGCGCTGTACCAAGTACCGGGGTTGTAAAGCTTTGAATAAGACTGGCCCACAGAGAAAAAAAGTGACTTTGGTGTAAATGGGAAGAAGTTGAGGAAGTTAGAGCATAAAGGACGTGGGAGGATTCAAGCAGCTCAGCAGGTGCCACCTGGCTTTGCAAGACCTATTTTGGCAAATCTGGCATATGTGGCCATGCGTCAGAGTGGACTTTGTTGGGAGTCCTATATTTACCAGTACCACGGGGTCAAAAGTGGGCCGAGATGAAGTTGCTGATCCAGACCCTTCGAGGGTGGGCACGAGCGGGAACCAGGAGCCGTCATGTATCCTGAGACTGCAGTCACCTGAACTCATGTAGAAGAGATGCCAGCTCCTTCCTCCCTCTGTGGCTGCCTCCCTCTGTGTGTGTGTGTGTATGTGTGTCTGGTAATAAAAAAAAAAAAAAGACTGGCCCAGCTCACCCCAGGACCTTCCACAGGACCCCAGGGAAGAGCCCACCCTCCCCACCTAAAGGAGCTGTGTTGGAAGGAGCTATGTATTAAGGGGCAGCTCACACCCACTTGGGTCTCCTTGATGCCCTTAAGCCCAGCCCCTCCCTGTTCCCAAGTCCCCAGAGAATCTCTTACTGCACCCCTCTTTGTAAAAAGAAATTAGGTTTCCCTGGCTGCTAATTAAATTACACTGCAGGAAAGCAGAGAAGTTGTATCTCATTAAAGCCTCCTGTGTCCTACTGGAGCGCTGTGTTGCCTTTGCGGCTGCTGTTAGCACTTGTCACGCAGAACTCAGCCCTGTGCGTACAGCCCCCGCCCCCTCCCTGGCTCTCCTGCCCGTGCCCCTAAAGCTGCAGTCCCTGACACCTGCCCTAGGAGAGGCCTGCCGAGGCCGCCCACCATAGAGAAGCCATGGCGTTTTGCTGACAACCAAATTCCATTTCCCAAAGCCAGATTCTTTGTGCATGCGTGGCGGACAGACAGACAGCCAGAGGTGGCCAGCCCCTACAGTAGGACAGGCTTAAAGAGGGAAAAACTGCCTTCTGGAAGCTTCAGTTTCCTCCTCTGAAAAGTGGGGATAGTAAGACTTACTTCTCATGGTTGTTTTTGGGGAAGGCCAGTAAGCCGTGAACCAAGAGGCCAAGGCATCCAGCAGACTGCCTGCTCCATCAGGGGCATTGTGGGCACAGGAAGGCCATGGTGCTTGGTCAAGAAATACATCGGGACCCAGGCTTTGGAGCTGGGGAATAATAACAGTACCTACCCGCATGACTTAATTCATGTAAAGTACTAGAACACTGCCAGCACATGGTACATGGGAAGTTCCCAGTAAAAGGTAACCATAAACGTGTGTGTGTGTGTGTCTGTGTGTGTGTATATGTGTGTGTAGAGGGAGGGTGCACTTATGTGACACAGGGCTGTGAGTAGATATGTGTTAGACAATCACATCAGGATATCGACATGCAATTGACAATTGCATCAGGCTACCTGTGTATGACACCACGTGTGAGTTTACGGTAAGGGTGTCAGAGTGTAGGCTGTGAGGGTGACTGTGTTTGTGACTGTCCGTTGGGGGTGTTTTTGACATTGCCTCTGTATGTGTGTGCGCGCGCGTGCATCTGTGCTCCTGCACGTGACCGCACACGAACATCTCTCTAGGGAATTCCTGGGGTCTGCCTTCAACCCAGGAAGTGCTCTGGAGCACAGCCAGGTCTCGGTGCAGTGAGGATTCACCTATGTTTACCACTGTGATTCAGGGGAGCAGAGCGACTTTGTGGTCCAGAGCAAGAAGCAAGAGAGAGATGGAGGGAAGAGGAGAGCAGATAGGGCGGGCACCTGCTGCCCTGGGCTCCCCTCTTTTAGGGGGCTGCTTTGTTAAATACAGCAGCCAGGAGGGCAGAGGCCCCTGGTCTGTGGGTTCAGGAGGGCACCCAGGGCCTTGGAGGCCTGGACAGGGTCTGTGGGAGGGGCACAGTGACACAGTCCCCTGTTCTGGCATTGACAGGCAGACTGCGTAGGGCAGGACGAAAAGAGGAGGCAGGTCCTCTGCTTCTGGCCCAGGATGAGGGGCTGAAGACCCCTATACGCACGAAGAGTACGCTCACAGAATCCTCCCATAACAATGAGCCAGATTCCCAGACCATCTTTCCTCTCTCCTGAGACCCGGACACCCGCAGGGGCCCAAAGACATGGAATCTTCTCTGCGCTGCCCTGGAATCTTCTCCACGCTGCCCAGGTGGTCTAGTGTGGGCAGCTCCCTGCCTCCGCTGCAGCCCTTTTCCTAAACAGCCAAAACTACTGGGAAATTCCTTCTTAGGCCAAACAGGAGGTCTGCCTTCCCCCTTTAGGAGAGCTGTTGAGCCATGTCCCACCCACTCCCTGTAAGTTACACGCTCCCAGTTTCCAGCCACTCCTCAAATGGCATGGCTTGAAGTCTGTCCATCTTCCTGGTCGCACTCCAGCTTGTCAACGTCCTCCATCAAGTAGAGAGCCCAGAACGAGACATGATGTTTCACGAGTAATTTGGAGCTTGTCATTCTATGTTCTGAAGACCTGGGGGCTAGTTCTCCTGGCATCAGTTCACCTTCCACCATTAGTGTTAGAGCTTCATACGTTATGTATCGCCTCTCCCACCTGTCCACTTTTAAGAAGTGTTGCTGTTTATTAGTATGACCGGGGCAAACCACTTCCCTGCGTGGCCTCAGTTTCTTCATTTGTAAAACGAAGGGTCTGGGTAGATGATCTATACCTGTGCCCCTCCATAGAAACAAAATGCAAGCCGCCTATGTAATTTAAAATCTTCTAGTTGTCACATGTTCAAAAAAGTAAAAAGAAACAGGTGAGGTTCACTGTGATAGTATATTTTATGTAACCCAGTATACCTAAAATATTAACATGTAATCAACGTAAAATTATTAAGGAGCTATTTTACATTCTTTCTTTTTCTTCCTGTGTTTTTGAAATCCAGTGTGTACTTTACAGTCACAGGACATCTCAGTTTGGACTGGCCACGTTTCTAGTGGCCAATAGCCGCGTGTGGCTAGTAGCTACTATACTGAACGTTATGTGGGCTCTGCAACTCTAGGACTCTGTGATTCTGTAAAATAGATGGCAAGTAACATCTTAAGGTGTGCGTGTATTTATCTGATGCTTTTCTTGGAACAGGAGAGGAGCATGAGACGCTTGGGGTGGGAATAGTACCCAGAATGAGCCTGAGGCTCGGAGAAGTCAAGTAGCCTGTATTAAAGACCACATAGCTGGGTAGAAACACGTCCGTCTGGCCCCCAAGCTCTTCAAGCTGGGTGGGGTCCACAGAAGCAGTCTCTTCTTCTTCACAGATGAGCTCACCTGAACCTGCCCTGAGCTGCAGGGCTGTGAGGAGAACATCGGGTTCTGCTGCATGCTGTTTGCCATAACAATGGTGAAGGGAGCCCAGCCCCCCTGGCCCCAGGTGTGGTTAATTCTCAGGGCTGAAGGACCAAGTGGGCTCTTGAGGCCCTGTTGTCTCTGGTTGCCCCTGTGTCTGTCTCTTTGAACAAACCTGATTGGGAAGACCCTGTGAGGTGGGACTGGCATGTATGAATGCACAGGTTGTGCACTGCTCAAAGTTACATAGCCTAAGGGGCAAGTCAAGTCGGGAACCCAGTCCCTGCTCCACTGGCCAAGCTCTGGCTCCCAGTACCATATTGCCTCCAGCCAGAGGGGTGCCTTTATAATTCACACACAGGCCCTGGACAGGCTAGTACAGCCCTACCTGGAGAGCAAAACAGGGATGAGCTGCCAGTTTCTCACTCCGGTGCAGAGACTTGAGGTCCTCCTACCAAAGAAAGACTCATCATTTCCCCTTCCTTCTCTGGACCTGTGACCTACGCTGAGGCTTGACCCTGCCCCCATCCCCCTTCACACGCGCGTGCACGCGCACGCACCCCCCCCCCCCCCAGCATGAACGCCCCCGGCTCGTCTGTGGCTTCAGCGGCGGCCTCTTGAGAGCTAGGCCTCCTCTTCCCCAGGAAGGCCTCAGGGCTCAGGCCAGGCAAGGGTGTCAGGCCCCAGTCTCTGACCATTCACTCTGCGGGGAGCAGAAACAGTTCATGCGCCCCTCCCGCCACATCCCGGCATTTCAATCCTCCAGGAAAAATGCAGGCTTCTGCAATGCAAGGCCCGACTTGTTGATGTAAAATCTTACTCTATATTCCACCCAGGTTTATGCGAGTGAATTATGCAAATCTTTGATAGAAAAATATTCCTCCGCACATCCTTGAGAGTGTAAAACCTTAGTCAATAATTCATACTCGCGTGTCTCTGACTGCAGGCTTTTTCTTCATTATAACTTGCACCTCGTTATTTGTGTTCCGCGTTTTATTGTATATTGGTGTGATGCCGTGCATTGTAAAATTTATCTGCTTCATTATATGATGAGCCGGGGCTGGGGATTGTGCTGAGATGCTGGTGCAGGGGCCAGGAGCCAGAGCTGCCCTCAGGATCCAGTCCCACATGACAGAAGGCAGAGAAGGTAGCTGGCTGCGTGGTGACTTCGGGGAATGCCAGAAACCACCCTTCATCCCCCAAACCTGTTCCAGATGTCCCCTCGCCCACTGCCTGGCGTCTCAGGTCACACTATTACAGCTCCATGCCTCCCTTCCTTTCTCCAAAGGCTTATTTGTCCTTAGAAGTCAGAGGACCCTGGAGAGTTTGCTGGGAAGAATGTTGTCTGAGTAGGTGTTTAAAACTGGAGGGGAGGGAATTCCCTGGCGGTCCAGTGGTCAGGACTCTGAGCTCTCACTGCAGAGGGGCCCAGGTTCAATCCCTGGTCAGGGAACTAAGATCCCGCAAGCCAAGCAGGCAGCCAAAAACAAAAAACAAAACTGGAGGGGAGAAAAATCCTGAGGATGCTAGGAGGGAAAGAAAGGGGCATCCACAGAAGTGGGGCAGGGATGCGGTGCCCCAGAGGGGAGCCTCCGGGGTGGGGGGGGAGGTGTAAAGAGAGAGAAGACAGACCATCCTCTTGTCCCATGGCCCAAGCAGGCCAGTGAGGGGGGTCTGTTGAGCTGGCTGTCTACTCTGCAGAGCTCAGTGTGAGCAGGGGTCCTTCCCGCAATGCGGGGGTGGGAAATGCTGTCTGATTCTTGCAGTCAACCACAGTGCCCCCTAATGTGTGTACTCCAACGTGGCTCATGGGCACTCCTCTGGAGACGAGAGCCCTGGGGACCTGTACTCTAAGAGGCAAGGTTTCCCAGGAAAGTGGTGAGGAAATGGCAAGGACAAGGGCAGTCCTCCAGCTGCATCAGATCTCTTATCTCTCTGGGATCTGCCCTGCACATCGCTGCCTCTGAGCCTTTGCTCCAACAGTTTCCACCGCTTAGGGTACCCTTTCTCCCCATGTGTATCCTGCCACGTCAGATGGTGAGCACTTCTCCTAGCACAGTGCTTAGCAATCTTTCCTGGAACTGCTATTGTGTTGTCTGTTCTCACCACTGCAGCGAAGCTCCCTGAGATTGGGTTTGTCCTGCTCACTGTTGGTTCCAGAACCCAGCATAAGGTCTGGCACCTAGTAGGTGCTCCATCAATGCTCGTTGAATGGCTGGGTGATGCCTTCCCCGACACTCCTCCACCAAAATTAATTTCTCCTGATACCTCCTTGAAAAACTCGTCAGATTTTCCTTATTTTCATGTTGCTCGCACAGGTGCCTATCTCCCCCTCCCCTTCCCCCCTCCTCCCAGGAGGCAAGGACCCCGTCTCTCCCAAGCCTGGCACCATGCCGCATAATGGCATAGGTGCTGGATGCATGTTTGTTGAATTGATGGGGGAAAAAGGGGACAGGATGTCACTGGCCCGAGACCATCTTTCCCTCTGCCCCACCCTCCTCCTGCTGCCCATGGTGCCCGGGCCTGGAGGAGGGTCAGGATTGAGATGCCTCTTGTCAGGGCAGTGGGTGGGCTCTCCTGATGGCCAGCCAGGGCCTTGGTTGTTTCATGACGATTTTCTCAGGTCATTGGTTGGGGGACGGGGGATGGGGGAACCTATTAGTGGGCTTGACGGTTCTAAACTACGGTGCTGCTAGCCAGGATTTTCTGTTGCATTTTGTTTGGAAGAACAGGAGAGTTTCTCAGCTGTCTGGGAGGGCCCTGCTGCCTAGAAGCAGGGGGTAAACCAGCTGACCGCTGTGGAGAGAGCTTGAGCCACGGACACAAAGCAGAGGCACCAGGCGTGTAACCCAGGGTCCACAGACCTCCCCGCCAAAGGTGCATGGATCCAATTCAAGGGGTCCATGAATTTGGGCTGGGGTAAAATGGCATCTTTTTTTTCACTAACTTCTAACTGAAATTTTGTACTTCTTCCATTTTGAACGCAAGCAACAAACCACAGCAGTAGCAGCACCTGTGACTGTGACCAATAGGTATTTTCATATCACAGCCCTGGCAGATATCTCAAAATATCATTTGTGCTCATCACTATTACAAAATCGTTCTAATACAATCCAGCACTAGATCTTACTTCATAAAGAGGAATACAGAACATATATTATGTGATATACTGTAGCAAATGTTTGCTTTTGAATGTTCATATTGGTATAACCATACTTCAGCATATCTGGTTTCCTTTGTCATTTTATGTATATTATGCATTTTAAAAGATTCTGAAAAGGGGTCCACGGAATATCAGAACCCCTGGTGAAGAGAGAGGCTGCCCCGGTCGTGGGTGGGCTGGGGAGAAAGGGACAGGCAGTGGGGTTTTCTGTACCCTCCCCCAACCGTTACTAGACCCTCTCCCTGGGGCTGAGGTGCTCTGTGGGGAGGGGCAGCGGGGGGGCGGGGCCTCGGCGCTGGGCACGTGCTCTCCCCGGGCTGACCTCCCCACCCCCCTCACTGGGACCTCCTGCGCCTCCTCCCCTCCCCAGTCCCGGCCATGATCACCTCCCACCCCAACACCACCATCGCCATCAAGGGCCACGCCAAGGAGCTCAACTGCACGGCGCGGGGAGAGCGGCCCATCATCATCCGCTGGGAGAAGGGGGACACGGTCATCGACCCCGACCGCGCCATGCGGTATGCCATCGCCACCAAGGACAACGGCGACGAAGTTGTCTCCACGCTGAAGGTGAGCACCCACGCCCCAGTCTCAGAAAGTGGGGAGCCCGTAGCTATTGCATCTGTATCCAAAGGAGGTGAATGGGGAGTCTGGGAGCCACTCCTCCACCCCAAAGAGTACCTCTCCTTTTCCCTCCTTCATCCACCAACCTCTGCCTTAGAACCTCACTCTATCCCCTTTCTGACAACTGCTCACCTTTAAATGTGTGGATCCCCAGCCCCTCCCTCCCAGGACACCCCCAACCCCTCCTTCCCTCCCCCCAGGATGCCCTCAACCCTCTCCCTCCCTCCTGGACCCCCTCAGCCCCTCCCTCTATCCTGGGTCCCCCCCTCAGCCCCTCCCTCTTTTGGAACTCCTCAGCTGGCCTCCCTGCAGGGACTCTTCCACCCTTCCATCCTTTGAACTTTCTGGAAAGAGGAGCCCTTGACAAGCCCCTGGTGGGTCCCCTCCCAGAAGAAGGTGGCCTTGCTGATCCCTGGCTAGATGGGCCCCCTTCAGCAGACCAGCTCTAAAAGACTCTCCCCATTCCTCCCTCTCTCCCTGCCGCCACCCTCTGCCCCTGCTGGCCGCCTCCCAGCTCAAGCCTGCTGACCGTGGGGACTCTGTGTTCTTCAGCTGCCATGCCATCAACTCGTACGGGGAGGACCGGGGCTTGATCCAACTCACGGTGCAAGGTACCTCACCTGCCCCACGCCCCCAGCCCCTTCCCCTGGGACCCCGGCGCTCACTGCCAACTCCACTCAAGAGCAGGGACACCACCCACATCTAGTGGAGGCTGACGGGAAACAGCTCTGAGGAAAGCCTCCATCCACCCTCCCTCCTGCCCAGAGTGGGGTGATGGGGTCTTTCCAGGCACACTGCATACAGCGAGGTTTGCAATGGCTGCGGCCCCTGTGGAGCATTCTGCTGCTCCCGAAGTGGGGGGCCTGGATTTGTGGGCGCAGACCCTGCAAGAGGTGTGGGAAGGGAAAGTCAAGCTGGGAAAAGTTAGGAGCTCTGCATGGGGGAAAGTAGGCTGTCAGCTCCGAGGAAAGGGGCTAAGGAAGAGAGGGGAGCAGAGCAGGAACCGAGCAGGCCCCCCTCTGCCTCTGAGCCCTGCTGCCGGGTACCCTTCACCCCCTCCTGCCTTGCCTGAACTCCAGGGCTCAGGGCCCTTGGGTGGATCACAGGTGACACGGATCCCGCAGGGCAGATCCCTGGTCCTCTGTAGGGGTCGGCAGGAGGCCAAGCTCTCTGCTGCCATCCTCACTTCTGCCCCCTTCCCCTGCCACCCCCCAGAACCCCCCGACCCCCCAGAGCTGGAGATCCGGGAGGTGAAGGCCCGGAGCATGAACCTGCGCTGGACCCAGCGATTTGACGGGAACAGCATTATCACGGGCTTTGACATTGAATACAAGAACAAATCAGGTGGGTGAGGACTGGGCCTGCCGTGACCCCTTGCACCATGTGCCGGGACGGCGCCCCTCTGTGGGACAGCCCCTGGGTGTCAGGGCTGCCCATCTGAGGCAGACACACAAGCCCCTGTGTCTTCCAAAGGGAGGAACATTGGTCAGGTTAGGAACCCTGGGGGCAAACGGAGGGACCCTCAGTTGATGGGGAGGGGATGTCAGCCCCTTTTTCCCAGGACTGTCCCTGGGCAGGTCCATAGGGTGGTCAGATTTAAAGCAACTTAAAGGCCCTGAGCCAGGGGGCTATGGGCTGTATCTGTGGGGTCAGAGACATCACAGTTTCACTGGGTCATCTAGGCACTCCTGGTTTGGGATGATGGGGATGCTTGGGAGTCAGAGAGCTGGTCCTTGCCAAGAATGAGTCACTGGGGGATGGGAGTCCCTGGAAAAGCATAGATCTAAGTGTCCTCCTCCAGGAAGCCCTCCCAGATCCCTCCCTTGGGACCCTAGCTAGCTCCTGAGGCTGCCCGCCACTGTGAAGCCATGTAGAGCAGAGTGAACAATGGACCCCTAGGTCTCTGGGGAAACAAGGGACCCACAGTCATGTGGCAGGAATGGCAAGGAGGGGACAAGAGGCCTGGACAAGAGGCCAAGCCAAAAAAGAGCAATCATGTTTGTATCTGTGTGACTGTCTCTAGAAGGTACAGGCAGCAGGGCGCTGCCCCTGAGCAGGCACCTGCGTGGCCCCAACGTAGGAGTGAGAGAACGAGAAACATGCTCCACCTTTTGGGTTCTTTCATACCTTCGGAATTCAAGACCATAAGCCCATACAAGCTTTTCAAAATAATTTTAAAATAAAACACAGGAAAAGAGTCTGGAAAACTCAAGCTGCCCCAGCCCCCTTCTCCCACCAACTCCAACTCATCTTCCAGGTCTTAGCATAGATCCAAGGTTTTGTTTCCTCAGAAGCTTTCCAGATCCTTCCTCTCTTCCTTAGCATAGCACATGGTCATTGGCCAGCTGGCTGTCCCCTCCCCTAGAGTGACAGCACCTGACAGCGTCCACAGCAAATCTCTGAGCTGTATTCGCCTCTTGAGAAGCCACTCTGTCCGGGGCACTGGGTTCGTCATCCTTGAAACAGGTTTCGACAAGGAGGAGCCCTGCACTCAGAAGCTCACAGTTCAGTTGGGGAGAAAAGTCAGCTCACAACCAGCGCCCCTGGGAGGTCACTCTCAGTGCAGGAGGCGGGCCGTAGAGAGGAGGAGGGGCTGTGCCCACAGGGGTCGTCATGGAAGCATCTCTCCGGTCCCTGTAGACGCTCCACTGAGCTGGGAGAAGATGGAAAGCTAACGGGCCTAGATTCAGGAAGACGGGAACGGCCGAGCCCCAGCAAGATGCAGTGCGCTCCAGGGCGCGGCACGTCTAGCAGAGGGTTCACAGACCCAGTTCCTGGTCAATAAGACTAAAGTGTGCTCTGGGCTCCAGGTTGGGGGAGGCGGGGGGGCTCTGGGCTGAGCTTTTACTTCCTTGGGGAAGGTCATTGAGAGCTACTAACAACGTCTGGGGTCCCAGAGAGAGAACTTGGCATGGTACCCTGAAAAGGGTCATCAGGTGTGAACAGGAAGGAGAGGTATCCAGAAGCTGAGTGAGCACGCTGCCGCAGCCCTGCATCTGGGACAGGTGATGAGCAGTGGCCGGGCCTCAGTGGAGGCAGAGGGCACGGGGAGGAGAGGAAGCCCACTGTGTTCATCTCACACCTCGGGGCTTCCCGAGTCTGGGCACAAGCTCCCCAGGAGCCAGAAAGACGGGCCAGCATCTCCCTGCCTGGCTGATATGGCTGGCAGGGCTCTGCTCCTGTCGGGGGCGGGGAGTGGCTGCCTGGGCTGTCCCTCGGGCCCCTCCCCTACGGCTCCTTTTGACTGCCCCCCTGCCCTCCTCCCCCATGCTGCCCCGTTGCCCACCCGGCCCCCTCCACTGACCACCCTCTAATGTGTGGAAACCTTTCCTGGGGCACTGCTCAGCAGGGCGAAGCTGAGAACATCACACATCTGGAGAGCAGTGCAGAAGGAGAGGTGGGCAGGGAAGATGCTATTTTCAGAGCTCATCCACATCTTCCCCCAACCCCCTCTGGCTCTCCTGAAAGATGAGGAATGGCCATACCCCACCCCAGAGCCAGGATGGATGGCAAGGTGGAGAGGAGGGTAATGAAAACTCAACCTCAGACTCTCCCATCCACAAGGGCTTTGCACCTGTTAAAAAAAAAAAAAGCAAAATAAATCACAGGATCAAGAGCACAGAGAAGTTGGCTGGTCCTTTCTCCTGCCTTTAGGTGGGACTACTCCAGGCCACCCCACTCAGACAGGCATCTATCCTGGCACTTAGGAAAAGGAATCCCGTGGGAACTGCAGTGAATTACCATATTGGAGTCAGGCAGAGGCTGTGAGCACAGCACAGTTTCCTTGTCTGTGAGGGGGAAACAGTAATGCCTACCTTGTGGGATTGTTTTGAGGAATAAAGAGAAAGCATCTAGCATGGGGCTATAGTCAGCCTTTAAAAAATGTAAGTTCCTCTCCTCCTTCTAACTCAAATACTTCATGTGGCAATTTATAGTCCTGTGGGACTTGCAGGCTGAAATATGTGTCTGTCAGTCAGCAACATGTACTGAGTGCCAATAATTTTCTTGCAGAATCATGCACCAGCCATGTGGTAGGGAAAGAGAAAGAACAAGGAGACAGAGTGTTGCCCTTGAAGCTTACAATGCAGTTGGAGTGAGAATAAACACTGTGTACACACACTCGCATGCACATACATACACACACACACACGAAGGCACTTTCAGGACCATTACAAAGCACTATCCAATCATGTGTAATACACCACAAACTGAATTACATGAGAACTGTAAAAGGTATCCTAGGGAACGGATGGATGACTCAGAGGAGGGAGAGGCATGTGTGCGCATGCATGTGTGTGTGTGTGTGTGTGTGTGTGTGTGTGTGTGTGTGTGTGTGTCTAAGTAGGTCTTCTGCCTGCAGGTGGAATAGTAGAACAAGAACAATTCTCAAAGCAGAAGACTTGGGTTGACCAAGTGTCAGGGCTGTATGATTTTTAGCAAGCAACTTAAGGTCTTTGGGCATCTCTACCTATCAGTGGAGACAATAACACATAATCCAAGGTGGCTGCAGGGATTACGTTAATGTGATGACTTATGTGCATGTGCCTAGCACAGAGCCTGACACAGAATAACCCTCCATGGGTCCCCATCCTGTGCCCCACTCTCCCTTCCCTTCCCCTCTTCCTCTTGACCCAGACCACACCCATCCCGGGTCTGGACCATCTGCCCCTGACCCCCTTCTGTGTTACAACTGTGCCTTTGCCAGGTTTTCTGCCATGTTGCTCATCATGCTAATTTTCCAAGGGAAATTACCAAGTCTTCCCTTTCTAAGCCATCCCGCTCACGCTGACTTCTCCTGGCCCCAGGCAGCAGAGTAATAATACATGAATGCTGAATGATAAATAGCACCGTCCACACAAATTTATCAGATGGCGCCGTGCAGATTTAAAAATGCAGACACCACATTTCGCCCCTGTTTTCCAAGCAAGGAGCAGGGATGGGTTCTTTGAGGATGGCCCTCCAAGCCCAGAAGGCAGCCTCGTGGCGCGCGCCATCAGCCACCGTGGAGCGAGCCAGCCCGATGTGGCGTGGCGTTCTGTGTGAGCTGGAGTGGGGCTGTGAGAGGGTCTGGTGTCGGGAGGGGGTGAGTGGCCGTGGTGACCCAGGGAACCTTTTCTCGGTGCTGCGGAGATTGTCGTGGTGGGCTCAGAGCTGTGATGCAAGGAGGAAATCAGAGATGCAGAATGGATTTGTTTCCCAAGCACAGGCAGCTAAATGCTCCAGATGTGGCTTTCGTCCAAAGTGCTCCCCCTTCTACAGTCAATGTGTCCCCTGAAACACCAAAGGCCCCAGGTCCCCTCCCAGCAAGCAGCCCACAGAGTGGAAGGCACTGACATCTCCCCAGCCACTTCCTTATTTTTTAAGAAGAATATTTTGCATCATAAACCCTTTGATGAAGAAAGGGAGAGAGAGCCCTTAATGAAATATGTTAATCTGGGTAAGCCAGGCTTATATGAAAGGGAATATTAAAAGAGACAATATTCACCAAAGCCAGCTCAGTACTCTGAGAGCTGAAAAGGAAAGAGAAGAAAATAGGGCCCCTGATTTCAGCTATTCAGGTCAGAGAGATGGCAGTGATCAAGTATGGAAAATCAGCTAGAGACCTCCAGATTTGACTCTGATGCATTAGCCTGCAGGCGCTGTGGGGAGAGAGCCATTTTGTGCCAACATCAAAGATGATTTGGGAACACAAGGGCAAATCCACCTGCAAATGACTGGCAAAAGCAGAACAAAAGGCGGCCACTCTCTGGGGCATCCCCCCCAACCTTCCTGTGACTGGCAGTTGAAGGAGGCAAGGGAGGGAAAGGCAAAGGGTATTTCTTGTGACTACAAAATGCAGAGGAACTGAAAGTCCAAAGTCCAGGACAGCAAAGTGGCTCTGATCTAAAACCAACAGTGGGTTTTAAGTGCCCAACGCGTGCCAAGTGGGCAAGATGGGCAGAGTCTTAGACATGGTTCCTGCCTTCAGGGAGCTTATCTGTGTGTAAATGGAAATAGAAGCCACCGGTGGGAAAAGTGTACGGAGTGAGAGGAGAGCCTAGGATGGAGCCTTGAGGAACTCGAACCATTAATGGTTAAGGTAAAAAAGATGCACCTGCAAAGTGAAGAGATGACCCAAGAGAATAGGAAAAGCTAGAGAGTGTTTTAATAGGAAACCCAAGAGAAGAGTGTTTCGAGAAGGGGGAGGTCTAAGCATTGAACACACCTGAAAGGCCAAGTGAGACATCAGCCTTGATGACACGAGCATCACCTATGCAGTGGAGATATGGTGCTGATGTCATAGGAAGGAGTGAGGAGTAAATCGTGTCCATCACTGCACCTGGCACATCACAGGTGCTTGATAAATATTAGCACCTCTTTTCTTTAGCCCCTCTGTTTTCAGACACATCACGTGGTCTCCTTCCTCTGCCGCACTCATCAAAAATGAATGTACTGACTCATGTTCACTGACCCTCTCCTATAAACACAGGCAAATCATATATGATGTGTGAGCCGGCCCCAGCTCCCAGAATGCCGCAGAGAGAAGTGAACACCTGCCTCCGCATCGCTAGCCCATTTCCTCCCAAACCAAAGCAGTACCCACAGCAGTAAGAGCCTGCACATTTGCAATTCTGGCTTAACCTGCCAGCCGTAGTGACTCTTGGGCAGTTGGGGTGTTTTAAAAGACAAGGAGAAAATACTGTTTTTCTGAGCATCCACTGTCTGCCATTTGTGACTTTGGCTCATGAAACCAAAGAATTAAATGCAAAACTGCAGATGGGGAGCTGGGCCTGTGCCCTTCACAGATGCCAAGCCTGTGTGGCTAAAAGTGGTGTTTTGAAAAACGTCAAGACCTCAATTAACCAGAACCTGGGGGGATGGGATAGTCTTTTCGAGTGAACCAATTCTCCTGATTTGCCAGGCATTAGCTTAAAAAAAAAAAGTCTTCCTAAAATTTGTTCTAGAATGTGCTAGCCTCCCTCCCTGATTTAGGGGTTAAATTGTAGTGAATACAATTTAATCTTTTCTACTGAGAATTTTCAGGATCCTCTACTGTGGATTTAAAAGACATGGAAAATTAGACTGAATAGTCACATCAGGACGTGCCCTGGGAAGATTTTTAAGCCCCACTATCAGCTAGTTTCCTCGTGCTTTGCCTTTTTGTTTCTTTTCGAAGCAAAGTGCCAATAATGTAATCTGGTTATGAATTCTGTGTTTGGAAGGTCCTAGCTGAGGCATTGCTGTGACTGCAACCCCTTCCATGTCTGTCTGGAATCCCCTGGTAGGTGCACAGCACAAATATATTGAATGAATGACTGGATTCCTCTGGAGACGCCGAGTGTTTACTGTCACAGTATCCCTGAGTGGTATTTATCCGGTACTTTTCACATTCTACACTTTCGCTAAACATTAGCCCTGGAATGGGCTGCCGGTCCCCCTGGATGAATCGGGAACATGCCCGTCCCTTTGTTGGCTTCTGACTGTAAAGACTCAGAGACCATTCTCTCGCTGGTGAGAGAGAGGGTAGGGTTTGCCTAGGGACTCTGGCACATGGTTTGTCCCCCCTGACAGCCCAAGAAACAGTCAAGACCACCACCACACAAATGCACAGGGAAAGGCAATACAGAAGCACACATAGGAGGAGAAAGGGGTATAAGACTTGGCTTCCCCCTTTGCACTGGGATCATGGGTTGAGGCGGGTGTCTCACAGTTACAACAGGTCTCTGCTGTGGTCTGAGAAACCAGGAACAAGGGCACTGGCCAATCAGACCCTCAGGAATAGCAAGCAAATGGTGATCTTGGAAGGGACCATAGGAAACATCTCATCTGACCCCCATCTGAGGTTTGAGTTCACCAGGCGGCCCAGGGCAGAGAAGGGTTAAGCTCCCTGAGTTTCCAAGCCGTGCATTTGCTGCTCCCATCCTCAGGCATCCCTTGGTCACTTGAGCTTAATGGAACAGAACCCTTTGGTTCTCTGTGATGTTGTGAAGGCTCTCTTGCTTCAGTCTCTGTGAACTAGACCTCTTCTGGGCATCTAAGTTGACATTGGGATGTGCCGCTGCTTGAGGCTGGAGAGGGGTCCTGGAGTTTGCCTGGCTGTGGTTAGAAATGGATGTCCTCTGTCCAGATTCCTGGGACTTCAAGCAGTCCACACGCAACATCTCCCCGACCATCAACCAGGCCAACATCGTGGACTTGCACCCGGCATCCGTGTACAGCATCCGCATGTATTCCTTCAACAAGATTGGCCGCAGCGAGCCGAGCAAGGAGCTCACCATCAGCACTGAGGAGGCCGGTGAGCACCTCACCCAGCCACCCCTGCGCATGGGCTCGGGACATCTGGGGCCCACACCCCCCCTGTCCACTGGCAGTGGGCTTGCAGTTAGAAGAGGAGAAGGGGGAGATTCCGAGGTGTTTGTGTCTGCCTCTGGATCATTGGAGATTCTTCCGTCTGACCTTTTTCAGATGGGGTTCTCGAGGCAATGCTTTCGGGAGCTGTCCATGGTCCTGCCCCCACTCACCTGGCCGCAGCCTGTCTGGAAAGGACAGATCTGCTAGATCTGCAAAGGATGGGGGTGCTAGTGCCCTGGATTATCTCCTGTGATTTTTGTCACGAAGTTTTCCTGAAAGTTTAAACAAGATTTTCCTTGCTGTATTTTCTCTTACCTGTCATAGCAAAATATAAATTAATACAAAAAGTACATATAACATACATGTTCAGTTTTACAAATAATAATAAAGAAAAACTAGTATAACCAACACTCATTACCACTTACCAGAGGTCCTCCATATGCCCTTTCTCAATTATAACCTCTCCCCCTGAAGTAACCAGTATCCCAACTTCCTTTCTTTCCTTTTTTATGCTGTCACCACAATGTATGTACACATAACCCATGCAGTTTAGTTTTGCCTATTTTCTAATAGAATATATGCATGAAATCATACTTCATATATTCTCTCTGTCTTCCTTGTTTTGATCGATATTCTTTTTGTGAGCTTCATGTCATCAGTACAGCTGTATCATTTGTGTGTTTTCATTCCCCCCAAGGGATATAAGCAGTTGTAGAGTTACAGTCATCAGATGGACAAACTTCTACCTTTAACCAAAAAAATGCCAAAATGTTTTCCAAAGTTTTGTACCAACTTGCTCTCACATGATCAGTGTACAAGAGTTCCTGCCACTTCATATCTTTGTCTGAACTTTGTACTATCAAACTTTTAAAAAATATTTGCCAGCCTGCTGGATGTGGAGTAGTATTTCATAGTCATTGTTTGCTATATTTTCAGCAAATTATGGAGAATGAAGGGGAAATTTAAACCCTATGATCATTTCAGAAGGACTCAAACAAAGGTTCTCTGCTTCTGTAGACGAGCTTTTCCTTTCTCCCCAGCAGTCCTCCAGCTCAAGGATGGGAGTAAGAACATAGGACTCTTTTCTTCCAAGACTTGACTCATAATGTTGTTTCTCCCCACCACCCCCCAGCTCCTGATGGGCCCCCCATGGATGTAACCTTGCAGCCAGTGACCTCACAGAGCATCCAAGTGACCTGGAAGGTAAGTAAATTCAAAGGCAATTTCCTCTGAAATACCTCCTTTCTTCCGCTCTCAATCTACAAATGAAACCCCAACAGACTAGCTAGTCTTTGGTCTCTTACAGTGCCCAACCCTGTTTATTGCTAAATCCATGAGGTTGGAGGGGTGGAAAGAGAGGAGGATAAAGGGGCTTGTTCCCTCACCAATCCCCACTCCCTTCTCCACCCTGACTCTCTTATGGAGGCCCATGCCTAGGGTGAGATGAAGAATTTGTCAGTGCCAAGGAGGGAAGATGGTTCTTCCACCATGCTGGTCTGTCCTACACACCCCACATGTTGTAATAAGTCTGTAGTTAGAATTGATTATATGTAAATTTCAAAGGGGCCCTGTGGATTATGGGAGATGAAATGACAGAGTCTCACCCTCATCTTGGCCCTGTGACTAGAGCTGGGAGGTAGGGTGAAGCCACCCCCTATATTCTCATGGTAAAGCATTGAAGAGGGAGCTTGGTCTTTTCAGGTCTTGATTTCCTCCTCTATAAAATCAGGATTAAAAAATAACTGCCCTCCCCAGCTCTGGGGGAGGGGAGCTGAAGAGAAAACAAACCAGTAGGTGCTGCAGCCGTTTCTAAGGGGAAGAAACTTGTAAATCTAGAGGATATCTGAAGACTGTCACTGAGGGGAAGTCTTCGAGGCAATTCCACAGCTGGGCAGAGAAACAGATCAGAATAACCTTGAGCAGGACCAAGAAATGCTTTCCTGGGTAACTCTGGCCTCATTGCCACATCGCTGCCATGGGCACAGAAGGGCTGCCCATCCTTGATGGCTTCCTGTTGCACCGCATTTTCCAGTGTTTGAGTATTTTCTTGCACTAATTTATCTTACCCTCTATTCCTGTGGAGTGGACAGAGGAGGTATTTTTATCCCCATCCATCAGAGGAGGCCACGGTATAGAGATGCAAGGTGATTTCCATGGTCATTCAAGTCGTGACAGGTGCAGAACTTCAGTGCACAGAGTCTGGAGGCCCTGCCCAGTCTCCTCACCAGAGCCCACTGTGTGGCGGTCAGGAACAGAGAGCTTTCTGAGTCCCATCCATGTTCTTCTTCTTGGATCTCTCCCATCTCAACAGTGGGGCTTGGGGGGCTGCCTCATCTACATCTGGAGTCAAAGTCCAAGGTCATCTTCTGACTTGGACTCCTGGTGGGAAAAGTCCAGGTGCTTTAGTCCTCCTTCTGGGCCCTTCAAAAAGGCAGACTCAAGAATAGGAGATTCAGAAGGGCCTAGTAATATTTTTCCTAAAAAGACTACATGCCTGGGCATGTACACACACATGACACACACGAACATACACATACACACACACATACACACACACAAGGCAGCAGAGCCTGGTTCCTTCCCTCCCCAGAGAAATGACCAGGATAAAGGTGGGACAGAGGCTGGGAAATTGGTCCTCCCCGGGTACCAGCCCTCCTAGCAGATACCTCCAGAGCCATGGTTCCCTCCAGGTTCAGATCTGGGTGCCAGGGCTTCTCTCAGAAACTGGGGGTAAAGCCTAGAGTCTAGTCCCCAAGTCTTGCCTGCATCCTGACTCTGCACCCATTTCCTGAGAATACTCCAAGGAAGCCTGGAGGTGGGGCAGGGCTGAATAAGTATGTAAACCACTGAGACATTTGGCTACAAAGCTCCGACCTGGAGGTTGATAAAAATTTAGAATCAGATTTATTTCTCCAAAGTCTCATAATGAAAAATAAAATTGATTAGAAAGTTAGAACTTCAGAATGAACGAGCCCATCAATAAACTTGGGGCTGACTTCTCAGGGGATTTTTTTTTTTAACACCAAGAAACAGATTAATGAAAAATAAAGATTCACTTGAAAGATAAGTCACTTCATTTTAAGACTCTTTCCACGAGATGGGTCACCACTGCTTTATGACATAAATTTGCAATCAGCCCTATTGATTTCTTAATGCTTCAGAGAAATATTGTTAAGATTGATTTAAATCCTGAGTGTGCCTGTTTGGGGGGAGGTGGGGCCATATGGGGAGAGAGGAGAGAGAGGGAGGGAGGGAAGAAGGGAGGGAGGGAACATGTGTCAAGATTTATAAAAATATGTGAATATCTATATGTATGTAGCAGGGTATGCCTGAATGCCTATGCAAGGCCTCTGCCAGTATATTTGGATGTGAATGAAGGTGACGTGGTACTGTGTATATCACACATATACAGGTGTATATCATGGTGTAGGCGGCTCTGTGTATGTAGGCATATGTGTCATTGTGTACTGATGTATATATCAGTGTGTTTCAATACGGACGTGGGTATGTAATAGGAGAGTATATGTCAGTGCGAAAACAAGGGCACCTTGCAGATATATTTGTGTCTATAATAGATGTCTGTCTGAATGTGTGAGTGTGTAGATATGAACCCAAATTCAGAAATTTGCCCCCTTACAAACTAGCAAACAGGACTGCCCAAGTACAGAGAGAAACATTATTCAGGCATTAACAAAAAGTCAAGTCCATTAAATACACGCACACCTAGTTAATGAGTTCAAAACAATTATGTTAAATTAAAAACTTCATTTTATTGCATTAACAGTGAGCTTAAAAATGCAGTTCATTTAAAACATTCATTGAATTTTAAAAAACGGGCTGTTTTACTAACTTAATTGTTTCTGATCACACTGTTTTTTAGTACAATAAAAGGTGGGCTTTTAATTTAACTGCATTGTCTTTAAAACCCTGATTCAAGCTGTTTTTATATGCACTGGGGTGTGTGCTCTCTCTGAGTATATAGATGGGCAGGCCCCCTCATTAAAGGAGGCAGTTTCTATTTGTGGGTCTAAATGTTTCTGGCCATGGGTAGGTGTGGATTGGGATGTTTGCTTTGATGGGTCTGGATGTGAAGGGATATATTGGGATCCAGTGTGTGTGTGTGTGTGTGTGTGTGTGTGTGTGTGTGTGTGTGTGATCATATGTGAGAATGTCTGTGTTGGTGAGTGTTTACCCGTTGATGTGTTCTCTCTCAGAACACCTATGTGCATGGCTGGTTGTGTATTGGGGTTCAAGCTGGGGGTGAGAGTATGTTTTCCACCCTCCAGGCTGATGCCAGTGGAGTTTTCTCCCTTTGCCTGGCCAGCTGGGATCAGCCCTTCATTCCAGCCGGCCCAGGCAGAGCTCCGAAGTGCCCCCTTGTCACCGGTCTGTCCTCGCCCATCTCTGTCCCTCCATCCAGGAGCTGGCTTCAGGCATCAGCTCTCAACACACCCCAGCCGTTGGCCAGGATGTCAAGGGCAATCCAACTCCAAGAGGAGCTGGGCCTACATCAAAGTCAAGGACTCTTTTTTTTTTTAACTTGTGGTAAAATATACATAGCATTGTATTTACATAAGACTGAACATTTTAACCATGTTCATGTGTTAGAAGTCAGTGGCGTTAAGTACATTTACAATGTTGAGCAACTGTCACCACTGTCCATCTCCAGAATTTTTTCATGATCCCAAACAGAAACTCTGTACCCATTAAACACTAACTCCCCACCCATCCATCCTCAGCCCCTGGTAACCTCTATTCTACTTTCTGTGTCTGTAAATTTGCGTATTCTAGGTACCTCAGAGAAGCATCATACGATATTTGTCCTTTTGTGTCTGGCTTATTTCACTTACCATATTTTCAAGGTTCATCTGTGCTGTAGCATATATCAGAATTGCATTCTTTTTTAAGGCTGAATAATATTCCATTGCGTGTATAGACCACATTCTGTTTATCCATTCATTTATCTGTGCACACTTGGGTTGCTGCCACCTTTTGGCTGTTGTGAAGAATGCAGCTATGCATATGGGTGTAGAAATACCTCTTCAAATCCCTACGTTCAATTCTTCTGTGTATATACTCAGAAGTGGAATTGCTGGATCATAGGGTAATTCTATGTTTAACTTTTCGAGGAACTGCCAAACCGCTTTCCACAGAGGCTGCACCATTTTACATTCCCACCAGCAATGCACCAGGGTTCCAATTTCTCCACATCCTCACCAACAGTTGTGATTTTTTTGTGTGTGTGATTTTTCATTTTTTGATAATAGCCATTCTAGTGGGTGTGAAGTGGTATCTTGGGACTCTCTCTTTTTATTCAAACTAATTACCTACCTCCCTCTCCATCTGGTTACGTTTTGTCTGCTGTTGCATTTCTCCTGGGCCCCTGAGCCCATACCAAATGATATCCCTATTCATTCATTCATTCACCCATTCATTTATTCAATAAATATGTATTGAAGGCCTATTACATGCCAGGCACCATTCTAGACACTGAGAACAAAATAGACAACACTCCTCATCCCCACGGCACTTACATCCCAATGGGGACAGATAGTCAAAGACATAAGTAAACTATATAGAATGTCAGATGACACTACTGCCATGGAGAAAAATAAAACCAGGAAGAAATGTAAGGAGCACTAGACAGAAGGCAGGGGGCAATCTTACAAGAAGAGCTTAAGGAAGGCCTCATTAAGAAGGCGGCATTTCAGCAAGGACACCACAATGTTGAGGAGGCAAGCCGTGTAGATATCCAAGGAAAGAGTGTTCCCTTGGATGGAAATGTGCCTGGTGTGAACAGCAAAGAGGTGTGTGCAGGAGCATAGGAAGCATGGGGGAGGGGAGACGGGTCCAAGAGGCATGGGGGTGGGGTCAGATCACGTAGAGTTTTGTAGCCATTGTAAGGACTTTAGCCTTGACTCTGGGTGAGATGGGAGCCTTTGACGGCTTGGAAGCAAGGGAGTGACATGATCTGACTTTGGTTTTAAGAGCATCCTCTCAGGGCTTCCCTGGTGGCCCAGTGGTTAAGAATCCGCCTGCCAATGCAGGGGACACAGGTTCGAGCCCTGGTCTGGGAAGATCCTACATGCCGTGGAGCAACTAAGCCCATGTGCCACAACTACTGAGCCCACGCACCTAGAGCCCTGCTCCGCAACAAGAGAAGCCACCGCATTGAGAAGCCCGCGCACCACAACGTAGAGTAGCCCCCACTCGCCGCAACTAGAGAAAGCCCACGCGCAGCAACAAAGACCCAATGCAGCCAAAAATAAATAATAAATAAATAAATTTATTTTTTAAAAAAAGAGCATCCTCTAAGAATGTCACTGTGTCTGTCTCCTCCCCACCCCACCCCATACTCACAGGCACCCAAGAAGGAGCTGCAGAACGGCGTCATCCGGGGCTACCAGATCGGCTACAGAGAGAACAGCCCTGGCAGCAATGGGCAGTACAGCATCGTGGAGATGAAGGCCACTGGAGACAGCGAGGTCTACACCCTGGACAACCTCAAGAAGTTCGCCCAGTATGGGGTGGTGGTCCAGGCCTTCAATCGGGCTGGCACGGGGCCCTCATCCAGCGAGATCAATGCCACCACGCTGGAGGATGGTGAGGGCACCAGTAGAGCGTAGCGAGTGGGTACAGATCTCAGCTGTGGGCAGAGCCAGGGCTGCCAGGGAGGGCTCGGGACCCTTCCCTGCTCCTGAGCCCCGTCGTGGTCCTGTGATCCACACAGGCTCCCTGGATCCCTCCATCTCCTCTCACCCATTGGCTCCTTGATGGATGCTTGGTCCATTTAGCACTCCGGGCCTCTCCATCCATTGGCTGGCTCTCTATCCATCGCTTGCTAATGCTCTGCCCATCGGTCTCTCTATTGATCTATTGGCCTGTCTGAGCGCCTGTCTGTGCACCTGTCTGACTCTCCATCAGTGCTTCTCCCTCTGCCTTTTCCTTCTTCCTCATTCTGGCCCCTCACCCATCTTTGTCCCCAAGCTCTTTCCTCTGCACTCTGGGTCCTGTTTCTCCTCCCTTACATCCTCCAGGTTGGAAAAAGGGCAGGAGCCACGTTACGTTTGTACTTCTGGGCTGGAATCTGTCCACCATCTATTTTAGGGACCTGAGATGAGACTGTGGAGTTACGATATCCCAAGGTCCATGGACAGAGGATTTAGGGCCTGATTTTTAAAACTGAATTCTTTGAGGACTGGAGAGCACTCCAAGTCTGATGAGTGAATTAAGGGGCCCGGTTTCTCGGGGGAGAGGGTTAGAAGGCAGCAGGAGCCTGCCTGCTCTCCAGGCACAGAGAAGACCCAGCTGGTACCCGAGCCTGTGCCAGGAAGGGAGAGGAGATGTGACCCTTGATGCCCCCCAGAGATAGAGCCGGGCTGGTCACAGCCCCCCAAAGAGCAGATTAAACAGAGCTTCCGTCTTGCTGCTCCTGCCTAAAACAAGGATGTGAGATTAAAACCTGTCACTAAGTCTGAGCTTGCCCCCAGCAGAGGGAGGGAACTGACTGCCCCAGTAACATAAAGCCATCACCCCATGGCCATCAGGATACCCAGCATTCCACCATTTTGTTAAGCATTCCATCCTTTTGTTAAGCAATGCCCTCTTCCTGCCTCATTCTCTCTGAAAATGGCAGACACCCTTGGGAGGGAGGATGCATCAGGTCAGAAACCCCTGAGAGTAGATTAGCTCGTACCAGTGGTTCTTAACTTTGGCTACAAGTTGGAATTATCTGGGGACTTTTAAAAATCCTGATGCTTCATCCCCAGAGATTTCCATTTAGTTGCTCTGGGGCACGAGCTAGGCTTTGAGAGGGAGCAGGTGTCAGTAGCCCCAGAGCACTGGGCCCCTGGGAAAAAGGGAGAACACAGAACAGAGAAAGGTGCATAGAATGCGGAGAGGTACAGAGAAGCACCTGAGCTACACTGCCACCAGCTCCCCGACCCCCTCCACCATCCCGAAGCCTCACCAGCCCCCCATCAGCCCGCTCCCTTCCATGATGCTGGCCACGGGCCTGGCTGGATTGAGGAAGATCAGCTTGTCGCCTCTTAGTACCATCAGTACCAATCCCAAGCAGTGCTCTGACACAGTGGTTCTCAAACCTGAGCGCACATCAGAGGGCTGTAAACAGATTGCTGGGCCCTCCCCCAGAGTTGTGCTTCAGCAGGTCTGAGGTGGGGGCCAAAAACGGGCATTTCTAATACATTCCCAGGTGATGCTGATGCCGCTGGTGTAGGGAGCACCTGTGAGAACCACAGCCTTAACAGCCAGGTCATTACCCATAGAAGGAGCCAAGGCTCACGGAGGTTAAGAACCTGTCCAGAGTTGCCCATCTAATGAAGAAGAGTCCAGGTCAAAATCCAGGCCTGACCCTGAATCCCGTCCTCTTTCTACTTCACCCTATTGTTACCCTGTTGCTTAGGGGCAGGGCTGGATGCAAGACCAAGGGACATGGATGCAGGATGCTCAGGGAAGTCCTGTCCAGGGAGAACAGCTGCCCCAAGACCACCCGGCACACCTGACCAAACACTAAACTCCGTCCACTGGGGCCATCCCAGAAAACAGCCAGGCCAGGCCCACCTTTGGCCTCCATCAGAGCCCCACCTCCCTTGCTTTGGGGGGCTGCAGTGGGGGGTGGGTGCTGGGATTACCAACAGGGAGAGATCAGCATGGGCTGTGGAGTCATTTTGCAAACAAAGGAGGAGAAGGGGATGAAAGTTTCCAGCAGCATTTGCTCAGCAGTTTTTCATACTTAATTAAGGCCCTCGTTAGCCTGTCAGATCCTGATCGTTTCCTTGCAATATTAGCACTCCTCCTGGGGTATTCAAGGACCCCTGCTTTAGCAATAGTGTCTCTTCCATAATTATATTACCTTCATTTTGTTCGAACGGGCGATCTGTATTAGTTTATGACACTGGGTCCCTAATTACATGGTGCTTATATTTTTACACCTAAGTAATATGAAACAATAATCATTCTCAAAGAGGATCGTTAGGATGATGTATTATCATTTAAATACTCATAAAAATTAGAGTTGCCTCTTGTGGGGCAACGGGATCTAATTACCTTCTATCCAGTCTGTGCCTCCTTTCTCCCACTCAGAGCAAAGCAGACGTGGCCTTTCCCTTTGCCCACAGCTCCTCAGAAGCCAGTGGAAGTGCCACCAAAGTTGTCACTCGCCAACGTGGCTCTTTGAGGCCTGGTGTCACCACTGTCTCTCATCATCATCATGCAGCAGGGCTGCCCACAGGGGGTGGGATTAGGTTAAGCTCAAAGGTAGGTCTCAGATGGAGAGGGTTAAAGGCAGAGCAGACCACCCAAGTTGGTCTTAGAGAGTGTTTTCCATCACCCAAAGCATTTTGGTGTCTTCAGATGCAGGGACAAGGGACAAAAATGTAATGATCCTAGAGGTCCTAAAGGTGTCCGCGGAACCTCTTCTCCCCTGCCCCAGGGTTGCTTGAAATCCTCTTTCCTTCTTTTCCTTCCCTTCAGCTTGGTATGAGGACACGAGGGTCCCTAGAGCCGGGCCTTGGTTCAGACCCCGAGCTCAGGTGACACAGAGGGCTGGCAGCCATCAGATAAGAGCATCAGTTACAGATCCCTCCAGCGCTGGCTTGGTCCTCCAGGTTCTGTTACGTTCAGCGGACGTGGACTCCCTGGGCTGTGGTGCCTGCTGGTGAATCCCCAGGGGCTCATGCCTGGAGGTCATCACCTTCTTCCCCCAGCGTTTACCCAGAACCAGGAACGTGCCACCCAGAGCCCAGGAACCAAGCTCCAAGGCTCTCTATTCACCCAAATCTCCAGGAAAGGAGACTGGGTTGACTTCCCGGTCACCAGCCCAAACCTCTCGTGACTCATTGAATCAGGAGGGCCTCCCACTTGTGTAACCCAAAGTTCCTCTGGCTGGGCAGCAGGGCCCTGCCTGCGCGTGGACGTGTCCTGTACCTTCCTAACCAGGCCTTTCAACTCTCCCCCTGCCCTGGCAGTGCCCAGCCAGCCCCCCGAGAACGTCCGAGCCCTGTCCATAACTTCCGACGTGGCCGTCATCTCCTGGTCAGAACCTCCACGCAGCACCCTCAACGGCGTCCTCAAAGGCTATCGGGTCATCTTCTGGTCACTCTACGTTGATGGGGGTGAGTCTGCTGGGAGTGGTGGCCGGCTCGTGGAGCGAGAGGCACGGGGTCGGTGGAGATCCATACTAAGAGTTGAGCATCTTCCGTGGGATGTCGAGTGGAAGTCCAGCCCCTCCTCCATACCTGTCATCCTGGGGTCAGAGCCGGGGCCAGGGTGGGTGGGGTACACATAGTCATCTCCCTGGTGGGGACGGACACCAGCTGCTCCTGGACAGCAGTATGTTGGGCAGTGATTTGAGGGGTGAGACAGGCACGTTTGCTTTTCTGATGGAATGTGTTGATATTAGGACTTTGTGGCCATGTCAGTCAGGGGACAGGTGGCACGCTCAAACAGGGCAACTGAGGAGACTTTAATGAAGGCGCTGCTTTCCAAGGAGTCTGGAGGGAGGACGGGGCCCATGGGATTAGCAGAAGCAGGAAGCCGTCACCGCCTAGGCCTGAAGGGGCAAGAGGAGGAAGCAGGGCCACCAGAACCCAGGGAGAGCCACCCCTCAGGCAGACGGGCAGTGAGGCATGTGGTCTGTGCAGATGAGCGGCCCAGGACCTGGAGAAGGGTGCACGGTGGAGCTGGGGGTAGGAATGGCAGAAGGAGAAAAAACAAGACAATGGCCCGACCCTTCGGGTGCCTGCTTTCCCCTGGGATGCAGTAGTCCAGACAGGCTTGTGTAGCCCCAGACACACCAAGCCCCTGCCCACTGGTGTAACAGAGCCCTTGCAGTGACCAGGAAGTCTGCAGTCTTGCAAGCCAGAGGCCCAGCATCCCAAACTACGGAAACGAGTTTGCCTCCCCAGAGCCTCAGCCTTTTGCCACTTGTTCCCTGGCTCCTCCCTTCTCTCCTGGAGGACCTGGGACTCCAGCTCATGGTCATCCCTCCGTGGCAGCTGCCCTCCCCTTCCCGACCTGGATTCTGCTCTGCCCAGAAGCCCTGCTGACAGTAGTTGTCTCTCCCTGCCACACCTCCATCATCTCCTCCCAGAACACAGAGACCTGAAGGTCTCCCAAGGCCTTATACGATGAGATGGCCTCACATATCTGTGCTGAGCCAGGGATGGGGCCTCGTTTTCCAGAATTTGCTTCCACTTTTCTAAGCCTGTGGGTCCCCACTCAGCCCTCAGGTGAGGAAGGCATCAGCCTCTCTAGTCTCCAAAGGCAACGTGGATTGATGGCCATGCTGCCCTCTTCCTGGGTCTTTCTCTGTCTCTAGTCCTGGACAGGTCCACCCTGGTTTCTGACCTTCCCAAAAAGGAAGGTCCCACCACTCAGGCCTCTGAGGTTCCCCTGCACCGACCTGGAGTCCCCTCAGGCTGGGCCTGGCGTCCTCACCCTCTGGAATCTGGCCGACTGCTGCCTACCCCTGGCCGGGCCCTCTGCCGGGCCTTGGCCTGCGCCGGGTCCCTGAGAGGCGCCAGGGTAGGTTTGCCAGCACTAATCTTCTACAAGCCGGTGTCTGGGGCTGTTTTCTGAAAAGCCAGTAGTCCCAGGGGGAGGGCTGTAAGCTCAGGAGTCTGTCTCTTTCCTCCTCCTAAGGCCCTGGCCATCCCATGGGACCCTCTCCCTAAGCCCTTCTTCAGAGTCTACAGCACGTTCCTTGGCAGAGCCAGGATGACAGGTCCTCGCTGAGCCCGAGGAAGGCTTGGCCCTTCCACCAGCCTCGCCCGCGTTCTCTGTGCGGGTTCTTTGCAGGGAGGGTGTCCTCAGTGGTGGGGAGAAGGTAACGGGGGTTGACCCCTTATCCTCTCAGGAGGTCAGGGTGCTGGTCCAGGAGTGGTCAGGTGCAGGGGAGGCATCCTCAGCCTGTCATCCCCCGAGGATCCACCGCCTCGGGAGAGCCGAGAGCCCAAGGAGGTGCCGGGCAGCCAAGAGGAACAGCTGCGGACTGGCCACCTGGTCCAGGCGCCCCTCCAGGTCCAAGTCACTCCTGGGGTCCCTCACATGGAGAGAGGTTTGGGTGGAGGACAGGGAAATGTGGCTTGGAGAGATAGAGAGATGGGACTATCCTATAGGGAGAGTATCAAGCTGAATTTGGTGCAAGGTTGACTAGGGGCCAAGGCCCGGCTGGCGTTTGTCGCTCACCCTGGTTGGGCCACTTGGGGAGAAATGTGGTCCGGGAGCAGTGCCCCAAATCCGCACCCATGAACTTGACGTGGAGGGTCCCCCTAGTCGCCACCAGCATGGAGTCAAGGTCTGAGCCCAGTGGAGCAGGCCGGCCGCGAGCCCAGCCTGGCGGAGGGGCGGCGGCCGGGGGACGGTGGCCTGGCCGGCCTGGGCCGCACTCAAGGGCTGCTCGTGTCCGGCAGAGTGGGGCGCGATGCAGAACGTCACCACCACGCGGGAGCGCGTGGAGCTGCGAGGCATGGAGAAGTTCACCAACTACAGCGTGCAGGTGCTGGCCTACACCCAGGCCGGGGACGGCGTGCGCAGCAGCGTGCTCTACATCCAGACCAAGGAGGACGGTGAGTGCGCTGCTCCGGCCCCGGCCTGGCCTCGGACCGCGCGGCAGCCCCCAGGGCCTGTGCCGGGCGCTGCCCTCGAGCCGCCCCGCTGCTCCCGCAAGGAGAGGGGTGAGAGCAGAGCCCCGTCCTTCGTCCTGTCCCTCTGGTTCGCTGAAGGGTGACTCTGAGGACACTGGGGAGAACACTGCTTGGGGAGAACACAGCTTACCGTAAGTGGGGGTGAGGTGCACCGGGACTCGAGCATAACCTCACGAGCCGCCGTAACCCCCCACCCCTGCAGCACTGGGTCAGAGGCCAGATAAAGCCTGTCCCCCCACCCCAGGAGCATACTTTATGGCATCTGCTCCCCTGCAGGGTTCAGCCTGCTGTCCTCTGGATACAGACGGTGGGGATTGGGGAAAACAGGAGCATCACCCCGCATATCCTAGGCTAGGGACCCGGCGATCACCCCACAGAGGCCCCAGCATGGGCCAGGCCCTGGACTCTGGTGTGCAGGGGGCTCTCAGGGAGGGAATGGGATGTGCTTCCACTTGGAGCTGTGATGTCAAAGCCCTTCTCCATGGGGGCAGAACTGGAAGAAAACAGAGATAAGGAGCCAGACCTCAAGGGGAGAGTGACGGAGTCAGATGGGGGAGGCTGGGAGCTGAGTCAGCCCAGGAGGGATCAGGGTGAGAGAAGGGCCAGACTTCCTGCCTGAGCTGGAGCTGCACACCTCCAGGGGCCTTGCTGGGTCCAGGAGGTGCTGTGTGTGACCGTGCACAGCTCCCAGCTCCTCTTCCACTTCCTTCCTCACCGCCCCCCAACCCCATCACTGAGTTGCTTCTAACCCTTCTGAGCCAGGTGCTATATCATCAGAAGAGTCGGTTGGTGTTAAGTGCCTTGCGCACAGTGGGCACTTCATAAACGGTAGCCGTGGTTGCCATCATGGCTTCCTTCCCACGCAGCCTCGGTTTATTCAAAGGATACAGAGACCCACAGTCTAGGTCCCACCCAGACAGTTTAGCAGCAGGAGCTGGAGGGGTGAGAGGAGTTAAAAGGAGCGGCTCTAATGTGGTGATGGAGATGTTCCCAGTGCAGCCCCGCGCTTGGTGACTTGGTGACCGGACCCGCTCAGATTAAATGCTCCTTACTCTCCCTAAGCCCCCCCCATTCCATCAGATCATCCCCCTCCCCCACTTAAGATCTGAGCAATTAAATATTTACCAACCTGCCCGCCCTACTTTTCCCATCATTAATCCCCCCATCGAGGTTTCCTGGGACAGCTCCTGGCAGAGCCACCTGGTCTTGTGTGGAGACCGAACGGAGACGGTGCTCAGCGCCTGGCCCCTTTCAGGGCCTCAAGGACACACACACACACACACACACACAAACACACACACACACATACTGGCACCTTCTTGGCCTCTAGAAATTAACCACCCAGACCCCCAGACTTTTTGTGTCCTATTCTGATGCAAGGCCTGAGTTGTAAGCACCTACACATGTTTAACTGACCAAGGTGAGACCCCACAAGGGTATCCAAAGGTCTAGGAGCACCATCCCTCCCTACAAGGAGCTGTCGACCCCCTACCCTTGAGCTGCCTACAGAGCCACACACAGGGACACGCACAGGCAGGGGCCAGGTCCCAAGGCAGCAGCTTCACTGAGTGGAAGGGACACTGGTAAACACAGCAACTGTGTGTGCCCCAGCCCTGCCACTTATTGGCAAGTCACTTAACCTTCTGACCCTCAGTTTCCTCATGATAAAATGGGGACAGTGCCTCTTCTAGACGTTGTAAGAAACAACATAGCTATAGAATCCTTTCTAAAATGTCAAGTGCTAGCAAATGGTGGTTGCTTTATACCTGCCAAGAGCTGGCAATGAAATGACTGCTTCTGATGGACGCAGGTGCCCTTGAGGGAAGCCTAAGCTAAAAGGAGCCTACTGTCAGATGAAGTCTCATCCAGAACAGTGGTCATAACTTGACATGTGTGTGACGTGCCATCATAAGCATGATTTAACCTTCCAATAGCCCTATGGGCTAGGTATTCTTTCCATTTTAGAGATGAGAAAATGGAGCCCTAGAGAACTAAAGCAACTTGCTGAAGGTCACAGAGCTAATGGGTGGCAAATCAAGGCTTTCTTGCCTCCCTAGCCTCTATACTTTCCATCATACCACTTGTATCGGTTAGGACGCCTTTGGTTGATTTTAGCAATAAGCATATTTATTATCATATATAACAAGAACTGTTGAGTAGGGCAGCTCCAGGGTTGGTTAACGCAGTGATTCCGATCTTTCTGCTCTGCCATCCTCAGCCTGTCAGCTGTTCCTCCCATGATTTCAAGAAGGCTGCAGCTCCAGGCATCACGCCAGACAAGACAGAGTTCAGGATGAGAGAAGCAGTCTCTTCCTATGGGCTTCTCTTGGGAGTAAAAGAAACCTTTCCCAGAAATCCCCTCAACAGGTTTATGCTCATTTCCCATTGGCCACAGTGGGGCAATATGCCTCTAGCGAAGCTAGTCACTGAAAGGAGAATGGAATTATCATGGCTGACTTACTCTACGCCTGATAAATCCTCTTGTGTAGGTGATGAAGACAGCTTTCTCTGAAGGGTGGAGGAGCATGGGTGACCCAAGCAAGAGTGAGACTCTGTGTGCAAGGAATAGGAAGGAATGATAGCAGAGGGGTAGGTGGACAGCCAAGCCCGCCCCAGCCGCGCTGCTCCAGCTCCACCAGATTCTCCCATTTGTAGGTGGTGGTCATTACAGTTGTTACTCAGCTGACTTGGAAAGCAGACAGACCCACATTCCAATTCCAGCTGCGCCATGGGACAGATACCCTAATCTGAAGACTCTGTGACTCCGTACCCACCGCTATCACTCCCCCTCAGGAATTTGCATTTTGCCAAAGGAAAAAAATTACCAGAAAATTGAGAGAAAGGCAAGATACATAAAAAGATAAAATGCAAACATATCAATTCAAGCTCATTTCTTAAGTCCAGATCTCTCAGTCTGAGCCTGGTTTCAGGCTGGCTTGGCTGCACTAAGTTCATGCGCTACAAAACCTCTTGCCTACCGCTTGTCTCCCCTGTGAATACCAGACCTAGCTACATGGCCTCGGAGTGCAAAGTTGGGTTGGATTTTTAGACCACTTTATATGTCTTTAACTGAGGAAGAGGCTTGAACTAGAGCCGCGTGTCAGGACGGTAACTCTTGTAGAAGCACGGAGGATTGATCGCAGGAAGGGGATGGGGGAGATAAGGACTTGGGTCAGAGAGGCCTCTTAGAACCTGTGGGCATCTAGACAGAGAAGAGGAAGGTGTGTGCTAGTTCAGCAGCAGTGAGGATGAAGGGAGGAGGAGGGACACGTCTAGGGAAACATATCAGAGGAGTTCCACTTCCAGGAATGGTAGACGCGGTAACTCAAACCCACTCTCCTCCTTGCTGGGACACTAGGAAATATGAATAAAATATTTTTTAATACTTGCTTCAAGGTATCAGAGAGCTGGCAGGAAAGTAAAGAGTTACTGGGCCAGGATCCGAGGGAGAATGGAGGCCCAGGAGGTGAGCCTGGTATTTGGAACAGCTCTTGCCCTCGGGGGCATTTGCTGAATCTGGAGGCAGTGACTGAGAAACTGAGCAGTACTAGAAAGACATTAATTGGAGGCCAGGGCCTGCTAGGGTGTGTGGGTCTGTCTGGTGAACCCTCCTCCCATCCCCCTCACCCCCCCACCCCCACCTACTTTGAGTTGAGACCATGAAGGGCAGAACTCTAAGATTAAAAGTGGACCAGAAGTAGCTCAGCCTCAAATCATCTCAGTCCTAGAAATTAGATTGAGGTGACCTCAGGTTGCTAGTGCCCCAGGTTGCAGGTGCCTGTCAGAAGCAAACATGAATTCTCTCTTTAGGAAGATTACATCACCTGAGACCTCAAATTATTTCCACAAACAATTTTGCAAATAATGTGTCTGGCATACAGTAAAAAATAATGGTGACAATGTGAACAAAAGCCAGCAGAAAAAAAAAAAAAAAGACAAAACAGATCCACAAGAGTTCCAAACATAGGTTTTATCAAATATGGACTTTAAAATAATGATTCTTAACAATTGAAATTTGAAATTTTAAGAGTATTGGAAGCTATCAAATGGAAAATCTAGAAATAAAAACTATTAATAACTGAAATTAAGAACTCACTAGATGGGTTTAACAACAAATTAATCACAGCCAAAGAGATAAATAGTGAACTGGAAGATAGGTCAGAAGATAATATCTTCTGATATTATAAAGACAAATGAATGGAAAATAAAAGAGCAAATAAGAGATATAGAGCAGTGATTTTCAAACTTTACTGTGCATACAAATCACTTGGGGATCATGTTAAAATTCAGATTCTGGTTTAGTAGATCTAGGGTGGAACCTGAGATTTTGCATTTCTAACATGCTCCCAGGTGACACTACTGCTCATCCATGGACCACATTCTGAATGTCAAGGACATAGAAGATGTGAGAAGATACCCCAAAGAAGAGGAGAAAGAGAATGGAGCAGAAGATAAAATGTCTGAAACCTTTTCAAAGCTGTGAAAGACATCAAGCCCAAATGCACGAAGCTCTACAACCCTCACAGGCAATAACTTAAAGAAATCCACACCTAGGCTTATCATAATAGAGCTGCTAAAAAACAAACACAAAGAGAAAAATCTTAAAAGCAACCGGAGGAAAAAAAGACCACTTACCTTCAAAGGAGCAAAAATTAGATTGTCAGCTAACTTACCAGAAACAATGGAAGCCAGAAAACAATACAATGGTATATTTAAAGTATGTGTGAAAAAGTAGTTATCAACCTGTGATTTTTATACCTAGCAAAAATATTTTTCAAGATTAAGATGAAATAAAGACATTTTCAGACAAAAAAAAAACTGAGAGAATTTATCATCAGCCTACCTGTCCTGGAAGAAATACTAAAGGGTATTCTTTCACTAGAAGGAAAATGATCCCAGGTGGAAACCCAGTGATGTAGGAAGGAAAGAAGAACAATTAACGGTGAATATATGGGTAAATCGAAATCAATATTGATTGCATAAAATGGTGATCATGTCATCGTCTTGAAGGGGGATCTAAAATATATACAGAATTAAAATATACAACAATGACATGTAAATTGAGAGAGGGTAAATGCAAGTTCTAAGTCCTTGCATTGTCTGAGAAGAAAAGTGCCAATTAATAATGTTAGACTTTGGTAAGGCAAAGATTCACATTGTAATCTAAAAGTAATTAAAGACTGTATTATAGCAAAACTAACAGAGAGGGGGAAATAGAGTATTTTTAATACTCAATCCAAAAGAAGGCACAAAGGAAAAAACAATAGGTGGGACAAATAGAAAGTATTTAGTAAGATGGGATATTTAAACCCAAATATATCAGTAATAGCATTAAAGATAAATTGACTAAATTCTCCAATTAAAAGATAAAGATTGCCAGATTGGCTAGCAATGAAACAAAACCCAAATATGTGCCGTTTATAGGAGACATCGAAAACATAAAGGTGTAGAAAAGTTAAGCATGAAAAGATGGAAAAAGATAGACATACCATGCAAAACTAAGAGAAAACTGGAATATTAATATCAGATATAGTATGCTTTAAGGCAAAAAATCATTCTTAGAAGGACACTTTGTTATGGTAAAAGACTTAATTTACTAGGCAAATAAAACAGTTCTAAATTTTTATGAACTTAATAACCTTGAAATACATAAAACAAAAACCAACAGCACTACAGGGATAAATAGATAAATCTATAATCGTAGTGGGAGATTTCAACATATTTCTCTCAGTAACTGATAAGAAGAAAAAAGTATGCAACAACAGAGAAGATTTGAACACTGCAAATTGCCCCAGTGGCCATCCATAGACCCCCTTGAATCCCGAAACTGCAGAGACCCCTGGCAGAGGTAAATGGCAAGGCTGTAGCAGTGAGGAAGGGCAGAGTTAAGGATGATTGCCAGCTTCTGGGTTCAGGTCCCTGGATGGATGATGATGCTGTTTTTAATTATTTTATTTAACCTAGAATTGTTGACCACTTATTAGATTTTAAAAATTGAGGTAGGTGCTAAAAGCTGAGAGTCAGGGGAGGGAATGCAAAAATACTAGTTGTTACAATCTACTGAGCGTCTTCTATGTGTTAGGCACCATGCCAGGTGCTTTATTTTAATTAGCACTAATTCTCACTACAGACCTTTAATGTGGTTGTTATGTCCCTATAGATGGGGAAACTGAGGCTCAGAAAGGTAAAATAAGTTGAATAGGATACCATCACAATCTTCAAAGGAGCATAAAAGCTCCCAGGAGGGAAGACAAGTCACAACAATACAAGGGGAAAGACCAAGAAGGAGACTGTGGGCTGCAAACAGGATGCTTCCAGTCTCCCAGGCAGAGCCCTGGGGTCCCAGCCAGGCCAGGCAGGCTCAGACATGGGAGCAAGGGGAGGTCAGAATCCATACAGATTGGATCCACTTAGGATGGATTTCTCAGCCAATTCTAAAGTAGACTTTCCCTCCTGAAAAGAGAAAGGGCCTAGCCAGCCCCCCAAGGGCTGTGCCCTGAGCACATGGCAAGGAAACACAGTCACCCACTGGCTGACCACTGACCCTTGACCCTCGGGAGGAGGTCTGCTCTGTGAGTCTCTAGAGTCCCCAGCCTCAAGGAGCTCACAGGTCAAAAAGCAAAGTGACCTGTATATTTGTTTGGCCTAAGTACAAGCTTTGTTAGTAGAGCATTGGGGCGGGGATCAGATTAGGGTCTTTGGGATCAAGATGAATTCCTTATGGGTTCTGTTTCTTTCTTGTGTATCTTAAGTCCTTGGTTCTGGCCAAACAGTTCTGAAACTGGCCACTCCCAGTGCTTCCATCTCAGAGACTTTGTTACAAGCCCCTAATAATCACCACCTGTTTGCCATGCTAGAACCTCCTCCTTTAAACCACAGCTCAGAGATGCCTCCTTCAGGAAGCGCTCCCAGATTGATCTGCCTCACTCTCCCCACCCTGTCATTCTTTCCCAAAGGCTTTGCTCCTCCTTTCTCTAAACTGACCCGACCTTCCCCTGCTCAGTTCCAGGTCCCCCCGCTGGCATCAAAGCTGTCCCTTCATCCGCTAGCAGTGTGGTTGTGTCATGGCTCCCCCCAACCAAGCCCAACGGGGTGATCCGCAAGTACACCATCTTCTGCTTCAGCCCCGGGTCTGGCCAGCCGGTAAGTGGGCCCAGGGCCAAATGATGAGCAGGACAGGAGAAAGAGAAAGTACCTGTAGATCAGCTGGCTTCTGGGCCAAACCCTGGGGCTGCTTATATCTGTGCTTCTTCTTGGATTCATGGATAAGTATGGGCACTGGTCACCCAAGAGTGGCTAAAGCCTTACCCCAGTCCATCTTGGGTCAGTCCTCTGTTCCAGGGGCTGCAAGATTATCACAAGCCCTGGAAGCTCCTTTGAGTCAGGGGTCACGTTCAAGCAGGTGGGAGGACAGGGCCTCAGCTCTTCTGGTCTGGCTGACCAAGGAAGCTCCTAGCAGATCCCAGAGCTCTGGACTGGGGACTCGCTGGCCCACGGCCTTTGGAAATGAATCAAATTTTCAGTATGATCAGTCCGGGCTTGGAGGGCTGCTGGAGCTCTACCCTGAGCGGCCCCCTCAGCATGGCGCCAGTTGAAGAGAGAGGAGAAGATGGGGGACAGATGGGGGAAGGCAAAGGCATCTCTCTCTGGGCCAGGGTCTGGGCCTAGCCTAGGGGAGAGGGCTGAGAGATAGCTCTATCTGCCCAAACCCGGGAGCAAAGTGGGCAGCCCCCAGGCTGGGGCACAGTGCGGGGGGCTAACCCCTGCCCTCTACTGAGGGCTGCTAAGAGGGACGAGAGGATGAGGGTGCCGTGGGATATGCACCCATATCCCATAATAGGCATCCTTCCCTCTGCCTCTTTCCTTATCTCCAGCCACTCAACCAGAGTTCTGCTGGGTGACTGCTCTGGAGCACACCTCTTATAGTTACAAGAGCAGGTGCAAAGACACCTGCCCTTGGGGCGCTTCCAGTCTAGTGGGAAAAGCAGAGGGGTGCTCCCGGGGGGGGGGGGGGGCGTGAGTACTATCAAGAGATGTGCTCAGGACCGGGGAGAGCAGGGGGCAGAAGGAGGCCAGCTTCTCCCTCCATCAGCAACTTGTGATGTGACAGCAGCCCCAGCACCTGCAGATGAGCTTCTGGCAGCCCGGAAAGCTGCCCTGAAATTGCTCGGTAATTGTGTCATCATCTCATCCTCTGTCCTCTGCTTTCCTGTGGCCTTTCTGAATTACCCTCTGAGCTGTAGGTGGCCCCGCTCCTCACCAGTGAGGCCAGAGTTCTATTACCAGAGGGGAAGCCCAGAAATGTCTTTTCAATGACTCCGTCCCCTCCTCTCCATCCTCACAGCCACTACGTCACATGCAGAAAAGTACATATATGATGACTATACAACTCCATGAATTTTCACACATCCAAGTATGCAGAAGGGGGGATTCCCAGAGCAGGGAACAGGACAACACCCCAGAAGGTCACCACCCTCCCCCTGCAGGCGTAACCACCATCCTGACTTCAGATTAGCATTTCCTCTTTTTGTACTTTATATTACACACACACACACACACACACACACACACCATTTGCCTAGCTTCTTTGACCCAACATTATTTTGAGTTTGTGAATTTCATCCATATTGTTGTGTGTGGTTAGAGATCATTCACTGTCACTTCTGTATAATTTTCAATTACGTGTGTGTGTCACAGTGTATTTATCCATTGTGTTATCCGTTGATAGGCATTTGGGTAGTTTTCCGTTTGGAGCTATTACAGATGGTGCTGCTGTGAAAACACTTGTCCGTGTCTCTTGGTGCTCTTGTGTATGCGTTCCTGTTGGGCCTATGAGAGGAACTCCTGGATCACGGGGTCTGCAGGTGTTAGGTTGAGAACACCCTGCCCTTGTTGGGGGGTTGTACCAATTTTCCAATCAACATTTTCAGCCATGTCTTCTGCCCCTTTTGCCCTCCTCCTCCTGCCCCTCCCACATACACACATCCTAGGCTCTTGTTACACTCGGCTTGTCACCGTCTGGACAGCCGCTCTGCCTTTCACCCCCCACCCCTCTGCCCCTGCGGATCCTACCGCCCATGGCATGTTCTTCATCCTCTAGCACACGCTGAATGCATTCGCTGGCAGTTAGCTGCTCACTCACCTGTCTCCCGCACTGGTCTGAGGGGCTCTGTGAGAACAAGGGCAGCATCTACCTATTCATCTTTGGGTCCCCAGCTGCGGAACATGGTGCCTGGAACATCATTGTCACAGAATACGTGTTTGATGAATGAATTACTAGCAGCCTGACAATTGTAAAGCCTTAAACGTTGGGCAAGTTTCCCTTCATAAATTGATGAGAGGGTGGGAACTCATTCTCCAGCTTGGGTTTGTATGGTCATTACTTCCTCTGATAATGAAGTCTTTCAAAGGGATTGGTATCTGGAAACGCAGCCTCCTCATTAACTCAGGCTCCAGGATCCCCAGTCAAGTGGCTGGGGACACATCTGCCAGGCTCCGGAGCAGAGTGCCTGGTCCCCATGCCCTCCTCCTGCTGCTGGAGATCTGGGGACCCTCCCTCCTTCCTCTTCATGCCCCGAGCATGGAGGAACTGCCTCTCTCCTGGGGAGATTTCCCATCAGACGTTGTCACACGGGGGGTGGGGCAGATGTGCTAGTGTGATGAGAACTGCAGTTCAGCCATGTTGCATGGCAGGGACTGGGCTGAACGAGGGACCAGGGGACCTAACCACCACGTGTGATTGTGTAATATGATTGCTTTGCAGAAATACATTCCAGATTCCAAACAACTGCATCACAAATTCATTTATGAAAGAGCTCCAGTAGTGAGGGCACACTCGTGTACATGTGATGGTGCAAGACTGTGGGAGTGAGTGTGGAGTGAGAGGCAAATGCACGTGAGTCTGAGTGTGTGTGTACATACTGGAGTGTATGAACTTGTGTGTGCGGAATCCTCGGAATAGATGTGGGAAACTACATATGGTGCAGGATCCCAGGAATTACACCCTGGGGCTGGCCAGAGCTGCATTGAGTCCTGTTAGAAATTTTACCAAACAATTTAATACACTTGTTGTTTTTCTCTGATTATCAAAATAATATGATTTTATTGAGAAAATTCTGTAAATATATAAAATATAGAGAGGAAAGTAAAAATTACTTGTACTCTCATTCCCTAAAGATAAACATTGGCAATGTTTTGGTGTATAATCTTCTAGTCTTTGATCTGTACGTATACCATGGTTTTGTTTTGGTTTTTTTACAAAATTAAAATAAAATTTTACACAATGTGATATAATCTGCATTTTTCATGTAACATATGAAGGCACTTTCCCACACCATCGAATATTCTTTTTTATTGAAATATTCTTGACATCAAATATTCTTTTTTTTTTTTTCTTTTTGGCTGCACCACATGGCTTGTGGGATTTTAGTTCCCTGACCAGGGATTGAACCCAGGCCCTTGGCAGTGAGAATGCAGATCCTAACCACTTTACCACCAGGGAATTCCCATGACATCAAGTATTCTTTTAAAATATTATCTGTATGTACATAATCTATTTAACCAGTCCCCCAATTATTCTATATTTAATCTGTTTTTAATTTTTCACCATTATGATGTTTCATTGACAGTTCTTCATAAAAGTTTTTATGTACACGTTTTATTTTTTTCTTAGGTTAAATTTCTATAGGAATTCCTGGGTCACAAAGAGTATGAGTATTCTTAAGGTTTGCATACACGTTTGCAAATTACTCTTCAGGAATTTTGCACCAATTTATACTTCTTATACAGCATTATAAGTAGTATATACTTTTTCCTTGCACCCATACTAATCCAAGGTATTATATATTTTTCTTTTTTTGACAGTTGGGATTTTTTTAAAAAGAGGTCTTGTTTTAAGTTATATTTCTTGGATTACTAGTTAGGTTGATTATTGCTATGTGTTTTCTGGCTGTTTTTTTCATCTTTGGGTAATTGTCAATTCATGTCCTTTGTCCATTTTTTATTTGGGTGTATCGTGGTTTTCTTCTTATTGATTTGTAAGTGCTCTTTACACATTAAGGATAATAACTATTTTTGATCATATATGTTGCAAGTATTTGCTTGCCTTTGATTCTAGTTTTTATTATACCATAGGTTTTCTTTTTGTATAATTTAAATTTATAAATCATTTTCATTTATGATTTTTACCTTTATTTTTGTTTTTAGGACAGATAAATATTAACCTATAGTTTCTACTTTCATAGTTTTACCTTTTTTTAACCTTTGATTCACTGGGACTTTATTTGGGAGTAGAGTTGTGTATTTCTGAAAGTGATTTCAGGACATTCTTAGGGAATCCAGGTTAAAAGAAGGCACCCAGGATCTGGGTAATATGCTAATGCCTTCAGGGGGAAGCCAAAGCATTCCTGCCCTGTGTAGACACAAATGTACATTCAGGTACACACTGACACACACAAGCAAGTACACTCAACTTTTCTCTACACATGCATACACACACACACCTCCACCCTCACAGAAAAACGTGCCAGGAGAAGACCATTTCCCCGTTTACAAAAGACTTGCACACCCCTTGCCTCATATGTGCCTCACTGTAACCACACAGGGTAGGCCGAGCTGTATTGCTTTCTCAGTTTGCAGGAGAGAAAACTGAGGCCCCAGAAACCATGGGAGACACTGTGGATCATATAGCAAGTGAGGCAAGCAGGTATCAAAGCCACTGCCCTGCCCTGCCTCGTGCTCAGATATGACCTGCAAATACCCACACGGTCGCCAGTGCTACAGCCTGAAAGGACTTCCCAACTACTAGGGCTCAGGGTGGCTTTCAGGGACCTCCTGGATTCAAGGCCAGATCTCCACAAGGGAGGCAGGAGGAGGAGTTTGCCAGGGAGCTCTGTGTGTGTTGTGGGGATGCCTGTACCTTCTCCCACGCATCTCCCTGAAGACAGTCTGGGGCCAAAAAGGATGTTTTCTCCTATTATAAGTCACTGGGCCCCTCAGCCCTCCCATGCCGGACAGAGAATGTCCTTCTGTGACCCCATATCTGTCTGGTGGTCTGTCCCTCAGCACGTGCGTGAATGTGTCTACATGTCCGTGTGTGTGAGCGTGTGCATGTAGGTGTGTATGTGCAGGATCCCGTGACTGCAGAGATAACTAATTATTAGCTCCCTCTGGCCTTGGGGGCCCCCCATCTGTTCCGGGGCTGCTCCCCCTCCCTAGACTTCCTCCCTGATTTCAAAGATGCCCTGGTGCTGTCCTGCTTTCCCTTCCCCACAGCTGACCAAAAAATAAAATAAAATGAAAGTCAGCCCCATCCCGCCTGCACCAGGGAAGGGGCTGACAGGAGGTCTGCAAACTAGCGCTTATCAAAAGCGCCTTCTCAAATTCATTTCAATATCTGAGCCTCTGGTTTCCAAGGCAACGTAATCTTTTCATCAAAGCAACTGGTAAAACCACTGGGATCCGATATTGTTTTGTTGGCAACTTGTCAAAACTGTCATTTGGTTAAAAAAATTTTATAGATTTATATAACCTACAAATATATATATGGTGATCTATACCACTAATCATCATTAATAAAGTGCTGCCCCCTGAAGGTTTCTTAGTTCCCTGTCCCACTCCTTCGTCCCCCAGAGGTGGGGGGGGGAGGGGGGAGGAATGAAGGAGCAGTAATTAGACAGTAGGGCTGGGAGGTGACGCTGAGTGGGGACAGGCTGGGGGAGCCTGTCTACAGCCCTAATAAGGCAAATGTAGTCATTTAGCTTCTTCCCAGAGACTCCCTTTACTCAGGGTTCTCCTGAGACCCTCCCTCCTCCCTTCTCCCTTCTCCATCTCTCACTCAGAACACTCACATTTCCTGGCCTGGAGCCACAGTGGCCAGCGCCTATTTCAGTCCAAGAGGTAAACTGAGGCTGACCCAGCAACACGCCAGAGCAGGCCCGTCAGCTCCCAGGGCCGAGCCCCGTGCCAAGTCCAGGGCAAACTCTGTTCAGTGTGGCTCCAAAACCAGAAAGGGCAGACTAGGCAGGATCCTGCCTCCCCGGCCCCCAACCCGGCCATCACCTCCTCTGAGCCCAGGGCCCCCAGCAAGGCTGGAGGCGGAGGTGGAGGCCCAGGAGCCTTGGTTCTTAGCATGCGTTCGCCTCTGCCCCGCAGGCTCCCAGCGAGTATGAGACGAGTCCGGAGCAGCTCTTCTACCGGATCGCCCACCTAAACCGAGGACAGCAGTACCTGCTGTGGGTGGCTGCTGTCACCTCTGCCGGCCGGGGCAACGGCAGCGAGAAGGTGACCATCGAGCCTGCTGGCAAGGGTGAGCAGCCTGGGACTGCGGCAGGGGGCAGAAGCCGCCCCGGCCTAGAATTCCGGTTCTCCCCGGGGAGGGGATGTCCTCCCTCCACCCTGTCGGTGACCTGGCTGTAAGGGGAGGGCGGCCGCCCGCCTCCCTCCTGCACGCACCAACACCGGGCCTCTGCTGCCCCCTGACTCCCAGAAAGCCTCACCACAGGCTCGAGGCAGCACCGCTAGCCAGGGGCGCTGGGCGTAATGCACCCTGGTCCCCAACTCCCAACTCCACCCAGCTCAGCTGGGCGTAATGCACCCTGGTCCCCAACTCCCAACTCCAGCCCAGCTCTGCTCCTCCAAAGGGGACTGAGGTGGGGTACACTGCTTCCACGGCACAGAGAGCTGCCGAGACGGCCCCCTCCTTCCAAAGCCGGGGCACCTCAGGTAGGGGTGACCCCACCGATCAGTGGTTTGTTCAGTCAACAGACATTTACAGGGGGCGTGCCGTGAAGGAGACTGTGGGCTAGATGGGACGCGCAGGGTGAATAAGACCACGTCTATTCTTGGGGGTGCCCCGCCGAACCGCTGACCTGGGCATAAGTGTGGCATGGGGGCACGTGTACCCCCACTTTACCGGGAATGCCAGTTCTGAGGCCTCAGCCCAAGATCGAGACAGAGGCCACCTTGCGGAGCTGCCGGGCCGCCTGCCCGCGCTAACCCTGGGGCATGGGACTTAGCCACACAGGCCCGAGACTTCCAGCCTCTGCTCTGACCCTGGGCTTCCCTGGGCCCTCCCTCGTCCCACAGCCCCCTGTCGCTGTAGCCCTGGGGCCCCAGGACCAGGGCTCGGATGGTTGGTGCCTGCCTCAGCCCAGCCGCCCTCCAGGGGTGACCAGCTTCCTTTGGCTGAGACCCGAGAGGCGCCTGCCCTCCCCAGCCTCAGGCTCAGGGTCAGCGGGCACTGAACGGAGGGCCCACAGCGGCCCTGCCAGCGGGGGCTGTCATCCCATTTTCCAGTGGACACTCTGAGGCCGGGGTGGCACGGTCTGCAAAGACAGCTGAGAGTGGTGAGCTAGCTCTTCTGGCTCCAAGTCGGGGCTCTTTCCACGCGG
Source organism: Balaenoptera ricei (assembly GCF_028023285.1). NCBI lineage: Eukaryota > Metazoa > Chordata > Mammalia > Artiodactyla > Balaenopteridae > Balaenoptera > Balaenoptera ricei. Next base: position 14,909,272 of record NC_082646.1, read on the forward strand.
CCTCAGGTGTCTAACCTCCCCTGGCCCCTCCTCCCAGAGGGGCTACCCACCCCTTCTTCTGGACTTGTCTCCTTCAGGAGGGAAGGGGCTCAGGACCTCCGATCCTCCCAGGACATCTGGCGCTGGCCCAGAGCATGGTCTGAGAGCCTGGGCGTCTTGGCTGAAGGCTGGCCCCTTCCCCTGTGGAAATTAAACGGAACACGTTCCCAGAGGGCTTCGTACTTCCTCGAATGTGGACATCATGCTCTTCTGTCCTCACAGCAGCCCTGGGAGGTGGAGGGACAGGAGGCAGTCCCAGCCACAGGGCAGAACTGGGTCTAGAATGGGATCTCTAGAGCCCCTGGCGCCATCCCCGAGGCCCCCAACACTTCCCTCTGCCCGCGATGGAGGCTGTCTTCGCTGGGACCCTCTGCCCAGTCCACGTCTTTCTGGTCCCCGGCGGTCCTCCACTGCCCCAGGCAGCCTTCTGTTCCTCGGCGGCCCTTCCAGACCTCACCTACTGTCCCAAGCCCATCGCCCCGGCGCTGCCCTCAGAGGAGAGGAACCTCCATTCCCTGCACCCAAACCTCTAAGCATGGCTTCCTCAGCCACCTTACATCTTCCCTCTCCCCAAGAAGGGTCCCATGGCTCAGTGGGGCTGACTGTGGCCCCCCGAAGCACGTGGTTGCTTGGTTAATTTAACACTTTCAACCCTGGGCCTGGAGATCTCCAAGGTGCCTGACACGACTACCTTCTCGCTGGGCCCTTGGCATCTTTGCCTCCCTTTGCTTTCCGTGATGCCGCCTGTGCATCAGGGTCCTTTCAGCGTGCCCCTGTCTCCCCGGGGACATGCCTTCCTCCTCTGCGCCTGCATGTTGTGGACCCCAGGGCTCTGCCACTCCTCTGTCAATCTGCAGTCCCCCACCTGGTGACCTCAGTCAGTCTGCTGCTGAGTTCACATCAGTGCAGTCCAGTCATCTCTCTCATGCTCCAAAACATTTATATCCAACTGCTTTCCAGCTACCCCCGTGGGTGTCCCCCAGGTTTAGCATGAGCAGAATCTTCCCGTCTCTCCCACCTGCCCTGCTCCTCCTCCTGTGTGCCTCAACTCCACGAGGGCACCAGCACCCATCTGGTCGGCCCAGCTGGAATCCTGGAAGTCACCCTCACCTCCCCCTCTATCTCTTCCCCAAAACTAGGGAGACCCCATGTCCTGGCATTTCTTCCCTGAGCCCCTAGTCTGTTCTCCACCACCCTACGTCACCTCTCGCCTGCACTCCAGCCACTGTCTTGTCCCTGGTCTTCATCCTTCAAGATCACCTCCACCAAACCATCCTCTGCAAGCAGCCAGGGATTTATCTAAAACTCTATTTTGAACATATCACTACTTACTTGTAAGCCTCCTCGTGACCTCAAGGGGAAGCCCAGCCTCCTTGAGGTGCCAGCAGAGCCCTCCATGCTCTCCTCCAGCTCACCGCTCTGGCCCCGGCTCTGCTGCCCCCTCTTCACTCACCCTGGGCTTTGGTCACCCCAAAGGATCCTCCCACTCGTCGTGTGTTTCAGGCCCCCATGCCTCTACTCAGTGCCGTTCCCCCTTCCGACATGCCTTTCCTTCTCTGTGTGGTGAATTCCTTCTTAGCCTTCAAGATTCAAGTCAAAGCTTCCAATTCCAGAAGCCGCCCCGGCCTTCACCTCCACCACCACTGCATTGCCAGAGTTCATTCCTCCTCCTTTCTGCTCCGAGGGTTACTTGTCTCTACCCCTACCATAGTATTTTTCACCCTAATGATTTTTTTTTTTTAAGTGATACTTTACTTGAGAGAGAATCCAACAGTATAATTAATTTATTTTTTTAATTAATTTATTTTATTTTTTTTGGCTGTGTTGGGTCTTCGTTTCTGTGCGAGGGCTTTCTCTAGTTGCGGCGAGCGGGGGCCACTCTTCATCGCGGTGCGCGGGCCTCTCACTATCGCGGCCTCTCTTGTTGCGGGGCACAGGCTCCAGACGCGCAGGCTCAGTAGTTGTGGCTCACGGGCCTAGTTGCTCTGCGGCATGTGGGATCTTCCCAGACCAGGGCTCGAACCCGTGTCCCCTGCATTGGCAGGCAGATTCTCAAGCACTGCGCCACCAGGGAAGCCCCCTAATGATTTTCTTAAGTATCTGTCTCCCTCTTGGAGGGTGAGCAACTTGAGGACAGGGAACGGATCTTACGCATTTTGTGGCTCCTCAGAGCCTCCTGTGAACCTGGCCCAAACAGGTATTTGATAAGCGTTTGTTGAATCAATGACTCCCATCTGAAATTTCCTAGACTCTCCCCCAACCCCAAGCCCAAGGTAGCAGTCAGGTAGGGGAAGGAGGACTTGAATTGTAAATTCAGAAGCCCTGAGAAAGGGGAGCCAGTGCAGTGTTGGTGGTAAAAGTGGGGTGTCTCTCATCCTTTCTCTCCTGTAGCCCCAGCAAAGATCATATCCTTTGGGGGCACCGTGACCACACCTTGGATGAGGGATGTCCGGCTGCCTTGCAATTCAGTGGGAGACCCAGCCCCCGCCGTGAAGTGGACCAAGGACAGGTGTGTGCGGGACCCTGCAGGGATAGGTGACCCCCGGGGATGGGCACAGCAGAAGAGCCATGAAGAGAACCAATGTCCCTCCCTTCCAGCGACTCAGTCACCTCCAGCCCTGCGGGGGCCCAGCCAGGTACACGGCTACCGCTCTCACACACAGGCCTGGCCTCCCTGGCTCCCCTCTGTTGGCTACCAAGGATCTTCCTTCCCTGGGTGATTGAAGAGGCCAAGATTCCTGGATATGCCCGGGAAGCACTGAGTAACAGCCCAAGAATCCAGGGTCCCCGAGCCAGCCCCCGACTGCTCCCAGCTCTAACTGCCTGCAGACCTGGGGGAGGCCCCCGGAGGAGGGGCTGCCTGCTATAACCCATCCCCCACCCCCGCAGCGAAGACTCGGCCATTCCCGTGTCCATGGATGGGCACCGGCTCATCCACACCAACGGCACGTTGCTGCTGCGCGCCGTGAAGGCTGAGGACTCGGGCTACTACACCTGCACAGCAACCAACACTGGGGGCTTCGACACCATCATCGTCAACCTTCTGGTGCAAGGTGAGACCCTGCGCAGCGGGTGGGGCTCCGCTGGGGACAGGGATGGAGGAGTGGCAGGAAGTCCATCGTGTGAGAGAGAGGGTTGTCGAAGGGAAGAAGACCCGCCACTGGGGAGACAGACCCTTGGTGGATCAGAGGGTCCCCGTGGGAGAGGAGGCAGGAGGGCTAGAGAGGAGAATGAGCAGGAGTGAGGGTGGCACCAAGAGGGTGGGAGAGCCAGCCCCTCGCCCTCAACCCACCCCAGTGTCAGAGATGAACCCTCTGGTGCGGGCTGGTGGCTCTCCCCTCACAGTTCCCCCGGACCAACCCCGCCTAACTGTCTCCAAAACCTCCGCTTCGTCCATCACCCTGACCTGGATTCCAGGTGACAATGGGGGCAGCTCCATCCGAGGTGAGAGGGGTCTGGATGAGGAGGGGGGAGGCAGGGGAAAGGATTCTGGGCCCAGGGGCAGAGAAGGGGCTTCACTCACTCCCACTGCTTGTCCTCATGATGCTTAGGAAATAATGGGGGAGGGGCGATTCAGACCACAGGGGAGTTACCCAAGTGCCATGGAAAATATACCAGCCTAGACATCTGGGCTTTAGAACACCCACCCTCCTTGCCACTGGTGAGCTGTGCGAACCTGAGGACGTCTGTTTTCTTAGGAAGCCTGTCTTCTTCCCTGGGCCTTAGTTTCCACATCTGTAAAAGTAGACATGTTCTAGATAGTGCTTCTCAAGCCTTAAACATGCATATGAATCACCAGGGGATCTTGTAAGAGCACAGATTCTGATTCAGGGGGTCTGGAGTAGAGGCTGAGAATTTGCATGTCTAACAAGCTCCCAAGGGATGCTCACACTCCGGGTCCAGGGGACTAAATATGGAGTAGTAGGGTCTCAAAAGGACCCCTTGTAAGCCTCACAGCTCTGGTTTCTGCTCCCCTCCCCACCTCGGCTTCTCAACCCTAACACAAGCGCTGACAGGAGAGAGCCCTACAACTCTCCCAAGGGCCTTTCTATTTTGCATCTAATTTGCATCCACCCCATCCCAATGGCCAAAGCACCCCCCTGCCCCCTGCGGCGCCCAGCCCCATGATGCCTGTTGGGGTACCCCAGGCCCCTCCCTGCCCGACCTGAGCCAGGCAAACCTCCCGGGCAGGCTTCGTGCTGCAGTACTCGGTGGACAACAGCGAGGAGTGGAAGGATGTGTTCGTCAGCTCGAGCGAGCGGTCCTTCAGGCTGGACAGCCTCAAGTGTGGCACCTGGTACAAGGTGAAGCTGGCAGCCAAGAACAGCGTGGGCTCCGGGCGCATCAGTGAGATCATCGAGGCCAAGACCCACGGGCGGGGTAAGGCCCAGGACGGGGTGGAAGGCTGCTAGGGTGGGGAAGGAGGGCACAGGGAAGCATGGAGACTCGAGGGGAGACTCCACCTGGTTCCCATCACTGCAGCATCTGTGATGAGAAACTGGCCCCACTTCCCTGCGGTGGGATGGCAGATGGGTGGCTCACCTCTTCCTTTTCCCTGCCTCTGTCTTCCTCCTTGGCCAGGCCCGTCTCTCCTCGTCCTTCTCTCCCTCCTCTCCTTGTCCTTCTCTCCCTTCTCCCCTCGTCCTTCTCTCCCTCCTCTTCTTCCTCCCCCTCTGTCCCCGGAGCATCCCTACTCCCATCTGCGCCTCCCACAGATCCCCTGGAGCCAGCTGCCCCAGGGGAATCTTTCCCAGTCTCTCTAACCTCTCTCTCTCCCTCTGGCCCCCCAGAGCCCTCCTTCAGCAAAGACCAGCACCTCTTCACCCACATCAACTCTACACATGCTCGGCTTAACCTGCAGGGCTGGAGCAACGGGGGCTGCCCTATCACAGCCATCGTGCTGGAGTACCGGCCCAAGGGCACCTGGGCCTGGCAGGGCCTGCGTGCCAACAGGTCCGGGGAGGTGTTTCTGACCGAGCTGCGAGAGGCCACGTGGTACGAGCTGCGCATGAGGGCCTGCAACAGCGCTGGCTGCGGCAACGAGACCACCCAGTTCGCCACCCTGGACTACGATGGCAGTGAGTCGGAAAGGGTGGGCAGGGCTGGAGCAGGGTGCTGCCAGGGAAGCTGGCAGAGAGGCAGACACGTAGAGAGATAGACACGCAAGTAGCAAAGAGGCAGGACTACAGTCAGGGACAAAGGCTGACAGGTGAATGAGCAAGCAAAGGACAGGCCAAGGAGCAGCAGACGGGTAGACAGGTAAGTGGGTAGATATACCTGTGACCAACACAGATGGATAGGCAGACGAGCAGGTCAGTAACACTAAAGACAGAGGGCCCTTGAAGGTGCAACCCTTGCTCTCCGTTGCTTCAAAGAGATGAGAGGGAGGTAGAGAGGCAGTTGTGGTCCTGCCCTATAAGAACCCTTTACTCAGATGGTACATTAGCCAAGACAGCGTAGCCTGTGCTGCAGTAACAGGTAAACACTAAAAGCTTCATGGCTTTATTCAATAAAGATTTGTTTCTCACTCTCATAACACCTCGTGAGGGTTGGCTGGCCACCATCTTTAGCTATGCCGTCTTGAACATGTAGCCTCCGTGGTCACCAACAAGAGAGAGAGAGGAAAAAGGCACAGCAATTCCTAACTGCCCTGGCCCGGAGGTGATACTCATCATTTCTAGTCGCACTCTGTTGTCCAGAACTAGTAACATGGTTCTAACCTAACTGCCAGGAAGTCTGGGGAATGTAGATGAGCACACAGATGTTTAGTGAGTACTAACTGGTATCTGCCACATGGGGGCACCTCACACTCATGCACACACATGCATTTAAGCACATAGAGGGCTGAATTCATAGGGACCAGCTGTCACAAGCTAAATTGAGTCTACCTATGTGTTAAGGAAACAGAATGAAAGTGGTATCGGAAGGGGATGGGCTCAAACAAGGAAGGCTTCATGAAGGAGATGACTCTTAAGTGAGGTTTTGAAACCAGCAAGCCTCAGGGCTTGACAGAAGGCTATGTCAGCAGGAGAACTCAACACTGCCTCCTTGCAGCCCCCCAGGTTAGCAGATTTCGCCCACGGGCTGGGGAGCAGGGAGAGAATGCAGGATGTTTAGTGGCTTTTGCCTCCATCTGGGGAAGAGAGCACAGGATCCCACTTCCCTGACTTTTCTCTCCTATGGTCCTCACCATCCCCCTCAACCTTACCAGCTGGATGTGGGAATCTAAGTTCAGCGTTCTAGAAATGAACACTGAACTCCAACAAGCAGTAGACTATCTCTGAGAGACTTTAGGAAAATTCTAAAAGGAAGTTATTAATATCATATGCAGTATAAAAACTACACAACTGTTCATGGCTGTCCTGATGGGACCAGAATTAGGGGGAGCAGAGGGGAGAGTTGGGGCTCTGCACCAGGAAGTAGAGATCAGAGTGAGACCAAAGGCAGCAAAAGAAGTCCAAGGGCTACCTTGCCCATGAGACTCTGCATAACACTCAACTCATAAGGGACAATTGACTCCCTTCTTCACCCCTGTTCAGGCACCATCCCGCCCATCAAGTCTGCACAAGGCGAGGGGGACGACGTGAAGAAGCTGTTCACCATTGGCTGCCCGGTCATCCTGGCCACCCTGGGGGTGGCACTGCTCTTCATCGTTCGCAAGAAGAGGAAAGAGAAGCGGCTGAAGCGACTCCGAGGTGGACAAGTTTCCTATGGGCTTCCTGGGAGGGAGTGTTGACCCTCAGCCACGCTGGCCACTTTCCACTGGCTCACAGCACCATCTGGACAAGGGAGAGTGCCCGTGTCCCCTTGAAGGGAGAGCTGCCACTCCAGCCTTCTGAAACTCCTTAGTTGTTCACTGCTTCCTCCTCTATGCCCCCAAGACTTTGTGCCTGCCCTCACCAGGGCTGACTTTTAGAGGTACACAGTGGTAAAACCATATTGCTTGTTAAAATATTTAAACATTTCCGTGTTGATTGGTAAATAGATGTTGCTCCCTTCTACCCTGGATGCTCCATTCTCTCACATAGGATCCCCGAGACTTTCCTAGGACCCAGCCACTAAAGAGTAGACCTGCAAGTGTCCTCTAGGACTTTGCTCTGGTTTGACTGAGCTGTTTCCATGCCTTGTCAGGTGCTAAATATTTTTAATATCATCCCCTGTCCCAACACCTGCTACCATAGCCTGGCATGAATGGGTCTGATTTACCTTGATTTCCCCAGGACCCACTAGTTGTTTAATAAATGTCTGTTCACACATCTGGAAAACATTTATTGAGTATCTGCTGTATCGTAGATACTGCCAGATATTGGAGTTGTAAAGATGAATGAAGAAGGAACAGCCCATGCCCTTATAGAATTCACAGCCAAGGCACAATTATAGCACAGAAGAGGGAATGACTAAGGCTGCCTAGGGTGTTTGTTTAGGAGCTGGGTAGATGAAAGGATGGTTCAGTGGGTGGTTAATGATTGTTAAATGGATGGATGGTTGGATGGATGGATGGAAGATTGGATGGTTGATGGATTGATAGTTGAATCGATAGTTGGTTGGATCAATGGAAGGATGGATGGATGGATGGATGGATGGATACTTGGATGGATGGATGGATGGATGGATGGATGGATGGGTACTTGGATGGATAGATGGTTGATAAGATGGATAGATGGTTGTATGAATGGATGATTGGATGAATGGTTGAATAGATGAATGGATAATTAGATGAATGGTTGAACAGATGGTTGTACAGATGATTAGATGGTTGGATGGGTTGATGGTTGAATGGATGAATGGTTGGATCAGTGGCTGGCTGGCTGGATGGATGGATGGGTAGTTGAATGAATGCATGATGTATGGGTGGGATGGATTGACAGGTGGATAGATCAATAATGAATGGATGGATGAGTGGGTAGATAGATGGTTGAATGTGTTCATGAAGCTAGATTCGATCTAACAGATCATTCTCAGTTATCAGAGGTCTAGTGGATTACCTGGGTCCTTTGCTTCTCCTCTCTTATCAATTCCTAACCTGAGAGTCCTGAACCTATTCAAGGCTCCTCTGAGACAAAACAGTGACCCTCAAATCCATCCATGGACTTTTTGGGGACAGATGCCCTAGAGAAGGAAATGAAGCTTCTTGGTTGATGTCATCTGGAGATACCCATTGACCCCCTCTACTTCATTCCCCACTCTCTCCTCTCCCCAACAGATAACTGAGGATAGACCTACCACTGATGCCCATTTCCAGACTGCTATGATGTTTTGTTTGATTAGAGTCAATTCAGGAAGCTGATGGAGCACTTTACATACCCTCTGCTTTGGGAAGGATCTCCCTATTAGATAAAAATCTGAGGGAAGGAAAGCAGAACTGAGCCAAATCCTGAATTGGGAGCAGTGAGACCTTATGTTTTGGACTGTCTCAGAACTCCTTATATTTCTTCCCAGGAGACAAGCCCTGGCCCCATTTTAGGAAGTTCTCCCACCTTGTTCCCCATGCCTCTTCCAATTCTCATCCTTCTCAGACTGCATTCTCACTCAGTCCCCTCTCTCTACTGTTTTGCAGATGCAAAGAGTTTGGCAGAAATGTTGATAAGGTGGGTGTCACACAGCTGCTTCCTCTCTCCTCCCCTCCCCCTTCCTCCCTTCAGGGTACAGGTTTCTAAGACCCCACTGTCCTTCAAAACCCCTCCCCCAACCCCTTATGGCTGCTGAGTCACCCACCTCCAGCCCTTGTCTCCACAGCAAGAACAACCGAAGCTTTGACACCCCCGTGAAGGGGCCACCCCAGGGCCCACGGCTACACATTGACATCCCCAGGGTCCAGCTACTCATCGAGGACAAGGAGGGCATCAAGCAGCTGGGTGAGTGACAGGTGCCGTGAGCTCTCTGTCCTGCTGAGTGTGCTTCCCCAGGCCACATCCCACGAAGGGCAACCAGCAGTCCTCACACAGTGCCCAGGGTTCCAGAAGCAGCCCCATCAACAACTCAACAACCTAGGAACTCACTGCAGCTTCTCTCAAGGACTAGGTTTCCTCCTCCGTTAATGGGAAGACTTGACCTGACCTTTCTTGGTTTCATTGTTGGATAAAGACAAAGCGAAATTTGGGAAGCAAAGATGGTGCCCAAAGGGAAGGACTGCTGCTGATTGTACTTCTTCCCCCAGGAGATGACAAGGCCACCATCCCTGTGACTGATGCTGAGTTCAGCCAAGCTGTCAACCCTCAGAGTTTCTGCACCGGTGTCTCCTTGCACCACCCAGCCCTCATCCAGAGCACAGGACCCCTCATCGACATGTCTGACATCCGGCCAGGCACCAGTATGCATTATCCCTGGGGAGACAGCCCTCCTCCCACACGGGGTTTCGTGGGCACAGCATAAGACAGAGGTGACATTTTTTTTTAAAAAAAGGAGGGAGGAGCAGCATGGAAGAAGGGAAAGAGCACTGGAATTAGAGTCTAGAGACCTTGATTATAGACTCACTAGCTATGGCCTTGGGCATGTCACTAACCTTATCTCTCTGGGCCTCAGTTTCCTTACCTAGCAATTTTGAGAGGGTTAGTTGTTCTTTCTCTCCAAGGGCCTTCTGCATCTTCCACTGTGACTCTGGACATAAGCATAGCATACATCCAGGACTGTAGTGAATGGACAGTCATGAGGCAGCAGGAGATGAGGTGACATTCTTCCCAGGCTGAAGGAAAAGACAGGGTGGCGGGGGAGGACTAGGACGCCACCCACTGCCCGACACTGTTGCTCTCCTCCCCCACAGATAGCTGTGTGGTCAGGAAAGGCAGCTCGCTCAGCTCTCCCAGGGGAGCTTCTGTGGCTGCTTCTGCCTCCTCCCTTGCTCCTGCTGCCCTTTCTGGTAAATGCCAGCTGCCCAAGCCTGAATACCTGCAGCTGGAGGGTACTAGCCCTTGCTTCCTCTGTGCAGATCCAGTGTCCAGGAAGAATGTAAAGTCAGCCCACAGCACCCGGAACCGGTACTCAAGCCAGTGGACTCTGACCAAGTGCCAGGCCTCCACACCCGCCCGCACCCTCACCTCCGACTGGCGCACTGTGGGCTCCCAGCATGGTGTCACTGTCACCGAGAGTGACAGCTACAGTGCCAGCCTCTCCCAGGACACAGGTGAGCCCAAGGACCTGCCTTCACTCTGCTCACTCTCCTCCAGCTCCCCCATTACCCATCTCCACCTTTGGTTTTCCCAACTCCTACCCGCCAGCTGTTGGAGTCCAAGGCACAGGTCCGTTTCATTTCCAGCTGGTCACTGACTCACTCTGTGGCTATGACAAAAACACTTGACCTAGCGGAGCTCTGCTTGGTCAAGGATTTCATTTTGCTCTCCCAAAAGATGACAGAGAAAATGGTACACGTGATGTTTGTTGGAGAAAAGGCTAAGTGTTGCTCAGAGGGTGATGCTGATTATCAAGAATGAAAGATGTTCTGCCCTTCATTAGGCAGCACATCAAATATCCCACTTCTGCCACCACCACTACCTTCACAAGCGGAGAGCAGGATCTTGTGAGCCTGGTCCACTCTATAGTCAGGCTTTCAGATGGCTGCTGGGCTTATAGATAGGGGAACTGCTCAGTCTGATCTCATTTACACCCTTTCCCCATAAACCCACTTTATTTTTTATCGAGATATAACTGACGTATAACATTTAGTTTCAGGTGTACGACATAATGATCTGATATTTGTATATATTGCAAAATGATCACCACAGTAAGTCTAGTTAACATCCATCACCATGTATAGTTACAATTTTTTTTCTTATAATGAGAACTTTAAAGAACTACTCTCTTAGCAACTTCCAAACATTCAATACAGTGTTATTAACTATAGTTATCATGCTGTACATTACATCCCCATGACTTATTTATAACCGGAAGTTTGTACCTTTTGACCACCTTCACCCATTTTGCCCAACTCCCACCCCCCACCTTTGGCCACCACCAATCAATTCTCTGTATCAGTGAGCTTGGGGGTTTTGTTTGTTGTTGTTGGGGTTTTTTTAGATTCCACATATAAGTGAGATCATACAGTGTTTGTCTTTCTCTGTCTGATTTGTTTCACTTAGCATGATGCCCTCAAGGTCCATCCATATCTTCCCAAATGGCAAGATTTCCTTTTTTATGGTTGAGTAATATCTCATTGTGTGTGTGTGTGTGTGTGTGTGTGTGTGTGTATTTATATATATATTTATATATATATATATATCACATATTCTTTATTCATCCACCGATGGACATACAGGTGCTTCCATGTCTTGGCTATTGTAAATAATGCTGCAATGAATATGGGGTGTGCCACTCATTTCCCCTCAATTCTGTGCCTTCCATCTCCCCAGACAAAGGACGGAACAGCATGGTGTCCACTGAGAGCGCCTCTTCCACCTATGAGGAGCTGGCCCGGGCCTATGAGCATGCCAAGCTGGAGGAACAACTGCAGCACGCCAAGTTTGAGATCACCGAATGTTTCATCTCCGACAGCTCTTCTGACCAGATGACCACAGGCACCAATGAGAACGCTGACAGCATGACATCCATGAGCACACCCTCAGAGCCTGGCATCTGCCGCTTCACCGCCTCCCCACCCAAGCCCCAGGATGCCGACCGGGGCAAAAATGTGGCTGTGCCCATCCCTCACCGGGCCAACAAGAGTGAGCACTCAGACCACCTCCCTTGCTGTGTCCCCTGCCCCCAAACCCCACGAGCCCTGGCTAGACCTAGCCCTAACTGCACCCGGGTCCTGCCAGCCCAGCACGGCTCCTTGGCAGTCGGGGGGTAGTGCAAAGAACAAGGACTTGGGAGCAAGCAGATCAGGGCTCACATCCTGGCTTAACCTTTTAATACCGCTGTGACCTTGGGCAAGTCATTTAACCTCTCTGGCCTTAATTTCCTCATTTGTAAAATGCAACTGATAGCATATACTTTGCATTGTTGTAAGGATCATTAGAAATGATATACGTGCCTGGCACATAGTAGGTTCTCATTAAGTAGTGATCATTCCCTTAATCTGAAGCTATGCCAGGATGGAAAGAGACTGCTTATGGGGTCAGCTGCCCAATGGCCATTGGTCTCAATACTGTTTGAACTTAATCTAGACCCAAAGGAGCAATCCTGGCAGTTCAGCCCGTGGTGGCCAAACCTCATGGTGGGCAATGACCTAGCCTGACTGGGAACCATCTGACTCCAGGGGCCTGGCCAGAGCATATGTCCTTTGGGGTCAGCAGGGCAGGTCTAGGATAACCAGGGGGAAGGGAGCAGGGAAGCCCCCCAGCAGACATTAGGGCCACAGGGTGCAAGGCCCAGGCTGTCAAAGCAGGCAATCTGGTCTGCTCAGCACTGGCCTTGCTAAGTGGCCGTGCTGACCTAGGGGCTCAGGGTCATCTAGAGAAGAGCCTGGGGTAACAGAAATTATAAAGACTTAGGAGACGAGCAGCCCTGAATGACTCCCCCTCCCTGTGTAGCTGTGTGAATTTGGGCAAATTACTTAATCTCTCTGAACCTCAGTTTCCTCACTTGCAAAATGCAGGCAGGTATTAACCTATGCAGGGGGCTGTGGGGACTAAACGAGGTGACCTAAGGAAAGCGCCTGGCACAGTGGATGGGAGAGAGGCACGTGCACAGGCGAGCGTGCTCACAGGGCAGAGGGATCAGTATGTGAGGGTCCTAGAAGCTTGTCCCGTGGGGGCACTTTAAGAAATTAGGAACATTCTGCCTGGAGAAGAGGAGACGAAGGAGAGGGACGGGGAAATGTAGCTGACTTCAGATGTCTGAAAGGCCGCGGTAAGAAAGAGGGGAAGGCCTTGTTCTGGGGGTCCTCAGAGGACAGAATCGGGCTGAATGTGGGGAAGTGACAGGGAGTGACATTCCTTTCCTCCTCGGAGTAAAGAAAAGCTTTCTAGGGAATTCCCTGATGGTCCAGTGGTTGAGACTTGGCGCTTTCACTGCCATGGACCTGGGTTCGATCCCTGGTTGGGAAACTAAGATCCCGCAAGCCACGCGGCATGGCCAAAAAAAAAAAAATGCTTTCTAACAGCCAGAGCTCTTAGGACATCCCTGTTTAGAAATGAGCTCTCCACCAGCTGATGCTGATCGGCTATAGTGATCAATTAACAATGGGGATCAATTTACTGAGCATTGCTGTGCGCCAGCCACTGTACTGAAGCGCTTTCCTTACTTTATCTCATTCCCTCCTCACAGTACTCCTGTAGGGAAATATGATTATCCCCATTTCATAGATAAGAAAACTGAGGCTCAGAGAGGCCAAGTAACGCATCTTTCCTCGACTCTTTACTGCCCGTCTAGTGGAGGGACTCCTATGAGATGTCAGGGAGAAGACTGAGGGGTAGGGGTAGGGGAAGAAGCTGGCCGCTGGTTCCAAGAGGCCTCTGCCGCTAACACGCCCTGCTTCCTCCATTCCAGGTGACTACTGTAACCTGCCCCTCTACGCCAAGTCGGAGGCCTTCTTCCGAAAGGCAGACGGGCGGGAGCCCTGCCCCGTGGTCCCGCCCCGCGAGGCCTCCATCAGGAACCTGGCTCGAACCTACCAGCCCCAGGCTCGCCACCTGACCCTGGACCCCGCCAACAAGCCCTTGGGCCTCCCGCACCCGGGGGCCGCCGCCACAGCCACCTTACCTCAGAGGACTCTGGCCATGCCAGCTCCCCCAGCCGGCACGGCGCCCCCGGCACCCGGTCCCACCCCTGCCGAGCCCCCGGCTGCCCCCAGTGCCGCCCCTCCGGCCCCCAGCACTGAGCCTCCGCGGGCCGGGGGCCCACACACCAAAATGGGGGGCTCCAGGGACTCACTTCTCGAGATGAGCACATCAGGGGTAGGGAGGTCTCAGAAGCAGGGGGCCGGGGCCTACTCCAAATCCTACACCCTGGTGTAGGGGCACAACCAGAAGAGCGGCCCTCCGCCTGGACCTGTCTGCACCTCCAGCCCTCACACACCAGCTGGGCTGATTTCCTGCATTATTTATATTAAATTGACAGACAAAAACCAACCAACAAGGGAAAGACAACCCCCAAGTCATGAACGCTTGTACATAGAACTCTTTTGTACAAATGAAACTATTTTCTTCTTCTCCATGAAGCCAGGGCACAAAGAATTTGACAGTGCGAGTCAAATTCCCCACCCCACAAAATATGTGTGGAGAGATATATACATATATAGAGGGAGAGGAACACATCGACAAGCTATATATCTATATATTTCTCTCACCTTATTTTGAGACAGAGGCACAAAGGCTCAGCAATTTTTCCCTCCTACTCACCCTCCCTCCAATCTAGGTGGTTTTGACAAAGACCAAAATCCCAACTCAGAGACACTGCATGCGATTTTACTGTTCCAAGAAAACCAGGAGTTGCTTCAATTTGCAGATGCTTATGTGTTGATACCTTTTTCTATGAAAAAAGACCCAGCGCCGTGTGCAATAAAGGTTATGTTTCTACATGGTGGCTTTTTTCCCATTTGGCAAGGGCCAGTGGGGAGGCAGGGAGGAAAGGCCCCTATACCAGGACGTCTGTCTCTCAGGGAGAGACTTCGAGAAGCCGGGCTTTAGCTCAGCACGTTAAACTTTTTAAAAGGCTTTCCATTAGCCAAGCCGCCTCCTTGAGCACTTCTGTGCTGGGCCCTACGGAGGACCAGCTGTGTGTCTTTGAGCGAGCTCCTAAACCCCTCTGAGCCACAGTTTGCTTATTGGTAAAATGAGGCAACCTTGGCGAGAGGGCTTGGGAGCTGGTATGGGGGTGGGAGGCTGTGTCTACTGGCTTCTCTCCTGTGGGAGAAAGCAGTGTAGCCAGGGGAACAAAGCTACGCTAACCGCTAGTGGGCAGTTAAGTTGTGTAAGAGATGCCTCTAAACTGGGAAGGGAGGGAGAGATTATATTACCCTGGGGGTCCGGCCAGAGCCTGAAGTTCTGGGCTGACTGTTAGGACAAGATAAGACCAAAGGGAGAAGGAGTGAGGTCATCAGAGGTCAGAGAGGTGAAAAGGGCTCATGGAGGAGGGGAATGGGTTGCAGCCAGAGAGAATGAGGCAGCGGGCACCTGGTGTCAGAGGAGCTGCAATTAGATTCCAGGTGGAAGGAATCGCACCCACGTGCAGGTACGCAAAGGAGCCGTTTCTGAGAAGAGGGTCAAAGGGCACGTGAGCTGGGCCTCCAAGGACGTGAGGGTTTGGATAGGCAGAGGAGAGGGAAGGACCCAGGAGAAGGCAAAAGCCCAGGGGCGTGGAGTTCACAGTGCCCCTCCACGGTGGCCAGGCCCCCTGGGTGAAAAGGAAGTGCCCCTCAGAAGTACAAAGGGGGCTCCTGAGCTCAGCACCCAAAGTCGAGACTGAGTTGTGGACCGGGAATCTGGAAGGAAGGTGAGCCTGGGCCCTGCTGTTCCCACCACCCCTTCCCCAAAACGGAGAGAAGGAAGAGGGAAGGGGACCCCAGGGCTGGGGAGGGGGGAGGGAGGGAGGGAGGGAAGGTGTGTGCAGGATGCGAGTTGTACCCGGCAGTCTGGGCCACAGGGAGGCCCTCCCTGGCATGCATGACCTTGGGTAGAAGCGCTTTCCAATAAGCGGCTCATTCCACAAACAGTTCCTGAGCCCCAGCGAGTGCGGACACGGGAGCTCCCACCCATGGGTAACTACATTGCAGGGGGAGGGCTGTTGGCATGAAAGACGGGAGGGGGCAGAGGTTATGTGCTCCTGGGTGACTCCTAGGCCCTTGGGGAGACTCCCTCTCAGCCCCCACAGCCAGGATGCACCCGGAGAACCTGCTAGCGGCATTACTGAGAAAAGGCCCTCCAGACTCCTTCCATCACTGGAGGACGGGCTACCTCCCCAGGGCTGCATGCGCCACCTGCAGGTCACTTCTCAAACTGCAGGCCCAATGATCAAGCCCCGAGTTCTCATTGAAGATTGGCTGATGTAAACTCACGGCAGGTTTGGGAAGCCGGCATCACCATCTCCATTAGGCAGGTGAGAAACTGGAGCCCTGGAGAGCCGAGTAAGTTATCCAAGGTTAGAGGAGCAGGAAGAGATGGAGATGAGGTTCAAACCAAGAGCGTCTGATTCCTTAACCACTGGGCCATCCTGCCCCATGTTTCACTATTCAGAGGCTGTTTCAGTTCTGCCCTGAGGATGATGCCAGGTGAACACTCTGCCAGGACCAGGTGACCCAGCTGGCCTCACTGGCGGGAAAGCAGCCAGTGTGGAACTGTTAGCCATTCAGGGAGGGGAGCCTCTACCGCATGCTGAGCTGGATGGAGTGGGCAGCTCGGACGGGCTGACTCTGGCAGGGACAGTCATAGCAGGGGAGGTGTTCGGCTCTGGGGCTCTGTTGGAGAAGGCCTTGGACCCGAGGTGGATCGTGTAGGAGGGAAAAGGACTTGAAGAGGCAACAGAGCAGTGAAGCACGAGCCAGTTTCACTTGTGCTCAGTTGAGCTGGGCCCCTTACTAAGAAACACGAGTTCTGGAAATTCAGACAGACTCGTGCAAAATCCACACACTTTTGTGGGCTGATGATTTCTAACCTCTATGCGTTCTTTAGCTAAACCACAAGCCTGCCTGTTTGAACAGTACTCAGAAGCTAGTTCACTGATTAGCTCACCTCCTGCTCAGTCATCCCCAGCTCATCATCACTGAACACTGTATCTGGAGCCATCATCTTACGCATTTTCCTGCTCCTTCCCAGATCTCCACTTTGTCCCCCACAGACAAGACCACCATGTGTCTCTAGCATCTTGATACTCAGAGTGCGGTCCACAGACCAGCAGCAGGAGCATCACCTAGGAGCTTGTTAGACATGTGAATTCCACACCCCAGGACCACTGGATCAAAATCTGCAGTTTAGCAAAATCCCTAGAGGATTCATATGCACCCTAGAGTTCAAGAAGCCCTCTAGAAAGGCTTCCGAGAGAGCATGCCCTTGCTCTCTCCCTTCTGCCAAAAACCAGAGCTAGACCAGTGGATCTTAGTTGCACATCAGATTCACCTGAGAAGCTTGTTAAAAAACAAAGAAGCCCAGATCTCGCCAATCCCAACTGAATCACAATTTGCAGTCATGCAACCCAGGCATTTGTACTTTTTGTATGTGTGGTAAAAGATACACAAAATAACATTTACCATTTTAACCATTTCTTAAAATTTTTTAACTTTTATTTTATATTAGAGTATAGTTGATTTACAATGTTGTGTTAGTTTCTGCTGCTCAGCAAAGTGATTCAGTTATACATATACATATATCCATTCTTCTTCAGACTTTTTTTTTTTTTTTTTTGGCTGTGTTGGGTCTTCGTTTCTGTGCGAGGGCTTTCTCTAGTTGCGGCAAGCGGGGGCCACTCTTCATCGCGGTGCGCGGGCCTCTCACTATCGTGGCCTCTCTTGTTGCGGAGCACAGGCTCCAGACGCGCAGGCTCAGTAGCTGTGGCTCACGGGCCTAGTCACTCCACGGCATGTGGGATCTTCCCAGACCAGGGCTCGAACCCATGTGCCCTGCATTGGCAGGCAGATTCTCAACCACTGCGTCACCAGGGAAGCCCCCAGACTCCTTTACCACATAAATTATTACAGAATATCAAGTAAGTTCCCTGTGCTGTACAGTAGGTCCTTGTTGATTATCTATTTTATATATAGTAGTGTATATATGTTAATCCCAAACTCCTGATTAATCCCTCCCCCCACCTTTCCCCTTTGGTAACCATTAGTGTGTTTTTGAAGTCTGTGAGTCTGTTTTTGTTTTGTAAATAAGTTCACTTGTATCATTTTTTAGATTCCACATATAAGTGATATCATGTGATATTTGTCTTTCTCTTCCTGACTTACTTCATTTGGTGTGATAATCTCTAGGTCCATCCATGTTGCTGCAAATGGCATTATTTCATTCTTGTTTATGGCTGAGTAATATTCCATTGTATATATGTACCACAACTTCTTTATCCATTCATCTGTGGGTGGACATTAAGGTTGCTTCCATGTCTTGGCTTATTGTGCACAGTGCTGCAGTGAACATTGGGGTGTATGTATCCTTTCAGCTTATGGTTTTCTCCAGATATATGCCCAGTAGTGGGATTGCTGGGTCATATGGTAGTTCTTAAGTTTTTTAAGGAACCGCCATACTGTTCTCCACAGTTGCTGTACCAATTTACACTCCCACCAACAGTGTAGGAGGGTTCCCCTTTCTCCACACCCTCTCCAGCATTTATTGTATGTGGACTTTCTGATGATGGCCATTCTGACCGGTGTGAGGTCACACCTCACTGTAGTTTTAATTTGCATTTCTCTAATAATTAGTGATGTTGAGCATCTTTTCATGTGCTTTCTGGCCATCTGTATGTCTTCTTTGGAGAAATGTCTATTCAGGGCTTCTGCCCATGTTTGATTGGGTTGTTTGTTTTTTTGATATTGAGCTGCATGAGCTGTTTGTTTATTTTGGAGATCAATCCCTTGTTAGTCACTTCATTTGCAAATATTTTCTCCCATTCTGTGGGTTGTCTTTTCTTTTTGTTTATGGTTTCCTTTGCTGTGCAGAAGCTTTTAAGTGTAATTAGGTCCCATTTGTTTATTTTTGTTTATCTTTTCATTACTTTAGGAGGTGGATCCCAAAAGATATTGCTGAAATTTATGTCAGAGTGTTCTGCCTATATTTTCCTCTAAGAGTTTTAGAGTATCCAATCTTACATTTAGTTCTTTAATTTCATTCTTTTACATGTAGCTGTCCAGTTTTCTCAACACCACTTATTGAAGAGACTGCCTTTTCTCCATCGTATATTCTTGCCTCCTTTGTCATAATAGTTGCCCATAGGTGCATGGGTTTATCTCTGGGCTTTCTATCCTGTTCCAATATCTATATTTCTGTTTTTGTGCCAGTACCATATTGTCTTGATTACTGTAGCTTTGTAGTATAGTCTGAAGTCAGGGAGTCTGACTCCTCCAGCTCCATTTTTCTTTCTCAGGATTGCTTCGGCTATTCAGGGTCTTTTCTGTTTCCATACAAATTAAAATTTTTTTTATTCTAGTTCTGTGAAAAATGCCATTGGTAATTTGACAGGAATTGCATTGAATATGTAGATTGCCTTGGGTAGTATAGTCATTTTGACAATATTGATTCTTCCAATCCAAGAACATGGTATATCTACCCATCTGTTTGTGTCATCTTCGATTTCTTTCACCAGTGTCTTATAGCTTTCAAAGTACAGATCTTTTGCCTCCTTAGGTAGGTTTATTCCTAGGTATTTTATTGTTTTTGATGCAATGGTAAATGAGTTTGTTTCCTTAATGTTTTAACCATTTTTAAGTGTGCAATTCAGTAACATTAAGTAGATTCACCTTGTGGTGCAACCATCACCATTATCCATTTCCAGAACTTTTTCAGCTTCCCAAACAAAAACTCTGTACCCATTAAACACTAATTCCCCATTTCCCTTTCCCCCAGCTCCTGGAAACCACCATTCTACTTTCTGTCTCTATTAATTGGACTACTCTAGATGCCTCATGTCAGTGGAATCACAGTCACACAGTATTTGTCCTTTCTGTTGGTTTACTTCACTCAGCATGTTTTCAAGGTTCATCCATGTTGTAACATGTATCAGAATTTCATTCATTTTTAAGGGTGAATAATATTCCATTGCATGTATACATCACATTTTTTTTATCCCATTCACTTATTGATGGACACTTGGGTTCTTTCCTTTTGTTTGTGAATCTGCTGCTATGAGCATTGGTGTATAAGTACCTGTTTGGGTCCCCGCTTTCAATTCTTTTAGGTATATAACTAGGAGTGGAATTGTTGGATAAAATGGTAATTCTATGTTTAACTTTTTTTCATGAAGAACATATTTCTTTTTTATTGAGGTATAGTTGACATATAATATTGTATGTACATGATTTGATATTTGTATACATTGTGAAATGATCACCAAAATAAGTCTAGTTAATATCTGTCACTATACATAGTTACCAAATTTTTTTCTTGTGACTTTTAAGATCTACTCTTTTAACAACTTTTAAATACGCAATACAGTATTATTAGCCATAGTTACCATGTTATACATTACATCCCCATGACTTATTTTATAACTGAAGTTTGTACCTTTTGACCCCCTACATCCATTTAGCCCACTCCACCACCCACCCACCCCCAACCCTGCCTCTGGCAACCACTAATCTGTTCTCTGTATCTATGAGCTTGTAGTTTGGGGGTTTTGTTGTTGTTGTTTTAATATTCCATGTATAAGTGAGATCATAGAATCCCTTGACAGTGATTCAAATACAACGGTATTTGTCTTTCTCTGTCTGACTTATTTCACTCAGCATAATGCCCTCAAGCTCCATTCATATCATCACAAATGGCAAGATTTTATTCTTTTTATGGCTGAATAGTATTCCATTGTATGTATATATCATATGTTCTTTATTCTTCATTGATGGACACTTAGGTTGCTTCCATGTCTTGGCTATTGTAAATAATGCTGCAGTGAGCATGAGGGTATAGACATCTTTTCAAATTAGTGTTTTCATTTTCTTTGGATAAATACCCAGAAGTGTAATTCCTGGGTCATGTGATAGTTCAATTTTTAATTTTTTGAGGAACTTCTGTACAGTTTTCCATAGTGGCTACACCAATTTACAGTGTCACCAACAGTGTACAAGAGTATACTTTTCTCCATATCCTTACCAACACTTGTTATTTCTTTTTGATAATACCCATTCTAACAGGGGTGATGTGCTCTCACTGTGGTTTTAATTTCCATTTCCCTAATGATTAATGATGTTGAGCACCTTTTCATGTACCTTTGGCCACCTGTGTTGTCTTCTTCGGAAAAATATCTATTCAGATTTTCCGTCCATTTTTTAGTCAGATTGGTTTTTTCTATTAAGTTGTATGAGTACTCTATATATTTTGGATATTAACCCCTTATCAGATATACGATTTGCAAATATTATCTCCCATTTAGTAGGTTGCCTTTTCATTCTGTTAATGGTTTCCTTTGCTGTGCAGCAGCTTTTTAGTTTGATGTAATCCCACCTGTTTATTTTTGCCTTTATTGCCTTTGCTTTTGGAGTCAGATCCAAAAAATCATCACCAAAAATGATACCAAGGAGGTTACTGCCTATGTTTTCTTCTAGAAATTTTATGATTTCAGGTCTTACATTCAAGTCTTTAACCCATTTTGAGTTAATTTTTGTGTATGGTGTAAGATAGTGGTCAAGTTTCATTCTTTTGCATGTGGCTGTCCAGTTTTCCCAACAGCATTTATTATAGAGACTGTAATTTCCCCATCATATATTCTTGGCTCCTCTGTTGTAAATTAATTGAGCATATATGTGTGGGTTTATTTCTGGGCTCTCTATTCTATTCCACTGATCTATGTGTCTATTATTATGCCAGTACCATACTGTTTTGATTACTATAGCTTAGTAATATAGTTTGAAATCAGGGAGGATGATGCCTCCAGCTTTGCTGTTCTTTCTCAAGATTGCTTTGGCCACTTGACATCTTTTGTGGTTCCACACAAATTTTGGGGTTGTTTGTTCCATTTCTATGAAAAATGCC
This sequence comes from Balaenoptera ricei, assembly GCF_028023285.1. Lineage (NCBI taxonomy): Eukaryota > Metazoa > Chordata > Mammalia > Artiodactyla > Balaenopteridae > Balaenoptera > Balaenoptera ricei. Next base: position 14,930,856 of record NC_082646.1, read on the forward strand.
ATTGGAATTTTGTTAAGGATTGCATTGAATCTGTAGATCGCTTTGGGGATTATTGACATTTTAACAATATTAATTCTTCCAATCCATAAGCACAGAATATTTTTCCACTTATTTGTGTCTTCTTCAATTTCTTTCATCAGTGTCTTATAGTTTTCAGAGTACAGGTATTTCACCTCCTTGGTTAAATTTATTCCTAGGGATCTTATTCTTTTTGTTACAATTGTAAATGAGGTTGTCTTCTAATTTCCCTTTCTGATAGTTTGTTATTAGTGTATATAAACATAACAGATTTTGTATATTGATTTTTATATTCTACAACTTTACTGAATTTGTTTATTCTAACAGTTTTTTTGGTAGCGTCCTTAGGGTTTTCTATATACAATATCATGTCATCTGCAAATAGTGACAGTTTTACTTCTTCCTTTCCAATTTGGATGACTTTTATTTATTTTTCTTGCCTAATTGCTCTGCCTAGGACTTCCATACTATGTTGAATAAAAGTGGTAAGAGTGGACATCCTTGTCTTGTTCCTGATCTTAGAGGAAAAGCTTTCAGCTTTTCACTGTTGTGTATGATGTTAATTGTGGGTTTGTCATATATGGCCTTTACTCTGTTGAGGTATGTTCCCTGTATTCCCACTTGGTTGAGAGTTTTTATTATAAATGAATGTTGGATTTTTGTCAAATGATTTTTCTGCATCTATTGAGATGATCATATGATTTTTTTTAATTAATTAATTTATTTATTTATTTATTTTTGGCTGTGTTGGGTCTTCATTTCTGTGCGAGGGCTTTCTCTAGTTGCGGCAAATGGTGGCCACTCTTCATCGCAGTGCGTGGGCCTCTCACTGTCGCGGCCTCTTCTGTTGCGGAGCACAGGCTCCAGACGTGTAGGCTCAGTAGTTGTGGCTCACGGGCTTAGTTGCTCCGCGGCATGTGGGATCTTCCCAGACCAGGGCTCGAACCCGTGTCCCCCGCATTGGCAGGCAGACTCCTAACCACTGCGCCACCAGGGAAGCCCAATCATGATTTTTATACTTCATTGTGTTAATGTGGTGTATCATGTTGACTGATTTGCAGACGCTGAACCATCCTTGCATCCTGGGAATAAATCTCACTTAATCGTGATGTATGATCCTTTTAATGTATTATTGAATTATTTTTGCTAATATTTTGTTGAGAATTTTTGCGTCTATATTCATCAGGGATGTTGGCCTGTAATTTTCTTTTCTTGTGGTGTCCTTGCCTGGTTTTGGCAATGCTGGCCTCATAAAATGAGTTTGGATTTGTTCCCTCCTTTTCTATTTTTTTGGAAGATTTTGAGGAGGATTGGTATTAATTCTTATTTGAATATTTAGTAGAATTCACAAGTGAACCATCTGGTCCTGGACTTTGGTTTGTGGGAAGCTTTTTAATTGCTGATTCAATCTCCTTACTAGTAATTGGTCTATTCAGATTTTCTGTTTCTTCATGGTTCAGTCTTAGAAGTTTGTATGTTTCTAGGAATTTATCCATTTTGTCTAGGTTGTCCAATTTGGCATGTAATTGTTCATAGTAGTTTCTTAAGATCATTTCTGTTTCTGTAGTATCAGTTGCAATGCCTCCTCTTTCATTTTTTTTTTCCACACTGTCTGGCTTGTGGGATCCTTGTTCCCTAACCAGGGATCAAACCAAAGGTCCCTGCAGTGGAAGTGTGGAGTCTTAACACTGGACCCCCAGGGAATTCCCTCCTCTTTCATTTCTGATTGTATTAATTTGAGCCCTCTCTTGTTTTCTGAATGAGTCTAGCTAAAGGTTTACCAATTTTATCTTTCCAGACAACCAGCTCTTAGTTCATTGATTTTTTTTCTATTGTCTTTTTAGTCTCTATTTTATTTACTTCCACTCTGATCTTTATTTCCTTCCTTCTACTAACTTTGGGCTTCATTTGTTCATTTTTTAGTTCCTTAAGGTATAAATTTAGGTTGCTTTGAGATTTTTCTTGTTTCCTGAGGTAGGTATTTATAACTATGAACCTCCCTCTTAGAACTGCTTTTGCTGCATCCCACAAATTTTGATATGTTATATTTCCATTTTCATTTGTCTCAAGTCATTTTTAAATTTCTTATTTGATTTTTTCATTGACCCATTTGTTGCTCAGTAGCATGTTGTTTAATCTCCACATATTTGTGAATTTTCCAGTTTTCTTCTTGTGACTGATCATTTTAACCATTTTTAAGTGTACAGTTCAGTGGCATTAAGTACATTTACAATGTTGTGCGACATCACCACTATCCATTTCCAGAAATTTTTCATCATCCCAAAGAAAAACTCTATACCCATTAAGCACTAGCTCCCTTTCCCCTCCACCCAGCCTCTGGTAACCACCATTCTACATTCTGTCTCTGTTAATGTGACTAGTGTAGGAAACTCATATAAGTGGAATCATACAGTATTTGTCTTTTTTGTCTAGGTTTTTTCACTCAGCATAATGTTTTCATGGTTCACCCATGTTGAAGCATGTATTAGAATTTCATTCCTTTTTAAGGCTAAATAATATTCCATTGTGTGTATATATTACACTTTTTGTCCCATTCACTTATTGATGGACACGGGTTGTTTCCTTTTGCAAATTGTGAATATTGCTATTGTGAATACTGCTGCTATGAACATTGGTGTATAAGTAATTGTTTGAATCCCTGCTTTTAATTCTTTTGGGTATACAACTAGGAGTAGAATTGTTGGATCAAATTGTAATTCTATGTTTACCTTTTGAGGAACTTCCTAACTGTTTTCTGCCAGACATCTGTATTTGTAACAAGAAAGATGATACCCAAGCATTTATTCACTCACCAAATACACTGAAACCCTTCCTATGCCCTGCCACTGAGCTAAGCAGTGGGGATGCAAAGGGCCAGTGCTGGTGACTACAGTTCCTAGTCCCCTGACTTCTGGATAGGGTCCTAAGACTAAGTTCTGACCAGTGGAATGTGGTAGAATTGATACATGTTATTTTCAGAGCTGGCTTAGCCACCCTCCACTTTCGCCAACTGGATGTCAATGCCAAAGGTGAGCTCAGAAACCACTTACTAACGATGACAGAGCTTCACTCAGCCTGGTTTCCTATACATCTGTGCAGAGCAGAGGCCCCTCTACCCCTACGAATGCCAACTGGACTTTTTTTGAGGAAAAAAAAAACTTGTATTAAGCCACTGAGATTTGGGAGTTTATCTTTACAACAGCTAACAGCATCTTAATTTATGCAGAAGATGAGGAGGAACTTGGCTCTCCATGGAAACCCTCACTCCATAACTCAGGTTCAGGGCATCTCCCCACATGCCATCTCCCCTTCACTCACATCTACGCAGGCAAAGTGTTGGGGAACAGCAACTGATGAGCTCAGAGAGGAGGGTAGCTTTGTTTGTAGGAGAGGAGGTTGGGAGGACCAGTCAAGGCTCTGTTCTTCCTCCCAGAATCCATATCTTCTGGGCAGTGGCAGCAATGCTCTCGGGCAGAAGGGGCAACAGCTGCCAGATGTGTGTTACCCTGGAGGTGATCCAGGTTTGGTTTTAGTGTCTCTAAGAATCAGTGAATCTCAGGATTCAAACAGGCCTTCAGGGCTACCTGGTTCAGACTTCCATCCAGATCTTGAATCCCTTCTGCAGTTAGCAAGGATCATCTGTCCTTCACATGCTTACCTCCTGATAGAGAATACATCACCTCCCAAGCCAGCACAGTTCACCTTTGGACAGCTCTGCTAGGAAAGTCCCCCTTACACTAAGCTTGATCTGCCCCTCTGACTTTTACCCAAAGTCTTGGTACCACCAAGGGCAGAGAACGGCTCTATCCCTTCCCAGTTATACCCAGGACAGTGCCTGACTTAATAAAAGCATAATATATGTTAGATAGATGGATGACAGGTAAAGAGTGGAAGAAATGGTCAAGGAGTGGCAGACCAGTGAAGACTGAGCCCTCATGAAACCTTGATTTTCTCAGCATAGTGTCCCAAGGTACAAGAAAACAATACAATGTAACACAATAATAACTGCTGCTTTTTTAAACTTTTATTTTATATTGGAGTATAGTTGATTAACAATGTTGTGTTAGTTTCAGGTGCACAACAAAGTGATTCAGTTATACATATACATGTATCTATTCTTTTTCAAATTCTTTTCCCCATTAGGTTGTTACAGAATATTCCCTGTGCTATACAGTAGGTCCTTGTTGGTTATCCATTTTAAATATAGCAGTGTGTGCATGTCAATCCTAAGCTCCCTAATTATCCCTCCCTACCACCCTTCCCCCCAGGTAACCATAAGTTCATTCTCTAAGTCTGTGAGTCTGTTTCTGTTCTGTAAATAGGTTCATTTGTATCATTTTTTTTAGATTCCACATATAAGCGACATCATATGATATTCCTCTTTATTGAGAGTCTACTGTGTTAAGCACTCTGCTCACCACTTAGCATGGATACTCTCATATCTTTATAATTACCTGTAAGAAAGTATAACTCCTATGAAAACAAAAACATATGTGGTTCAGTCTCAGAGCACTGGTGCTGGTCAAAGAACCTCAGTCCAACAACCAAAATGTTTTCTGTTTTAGTTTTGATTTTTTTTTTTTTTTTTTAGATTCCACGTATAAGTGAGATCATACAGTATTTGTCTTTCTCTATCTGACTTATTTCACTTAGCATAATGCCTTCAAGGTCCATCCATGTTGTCACAAATAGCAGGATTTCCTCAATCTTTTATGGCTGAATAGTATTCCATTGTATGTATATACCACAACTTCTCTATGCATTTATCCAACACTCAGGTTGTTCCCATGCCTTTCCTATTATAAATAATGCTGCTTTGAACGTGGGGGTGAGATATCTTTCCAAGTTAGTGTTTTCATTTCCTTTAGAAATATTCCCAGAAGTGGAATTGCTGGATCATATGGTAGTTCTATTTTTAATTTTTTGATGTTACTGTTTTCCATAGTGGCTGTACCCGTTTACAACCCCACTAACAATGCACAAGTGTTCCTTTCTCTCCACATTCTTGCCAGCATTTGTTATCTCTCATCTTTTTGATGATGGCTGTTCTAACAGGCATGAGGTGATATCTCTTTGTGGGTTTGATTTGCATTTCCCTAATGCTTAGTAATGTTGACCATCTTTTCATGTACCTGTTGGTCATTTGTATATTTTCCTTTGGGAAAAAAATGTCTCTTCAGGATTTTGCCCATTTTTAATTGGATTATTGGGGGTTTTGCTATTGAGGTGTATAAGTTCTTTAAATATGTTCGCTATTAACCCCTTATCAGATATATGATTTACAATATCTTTTCCCATTCCATAGGTTCTTTTCACTTTATTGTTTCTTCTGCTGTGCAGAAGATTTTTAGTTTGGTGTAGTCCCACTTGTTTATTTTTTTATTTTGTAGCTGTGCTTTAGGTGTCATATCCAAAAAATCATTGCCAAGGCCCATGTCAAGGAGTTTTTTCCTATGTTTTCTTCTAGGAGTTTCATGATTTCGGGTCTTATATTTAAGTCTTTAATCCATTTTGAGTTAATTTTTGTGAGTGGTGTAAGATAAGGGTCTAGTTTCATTCTTTTAAATGTGAATATCCAATTTTCCCAGCACCATTTATCAAAGAGATTATCTTTTCTCCAATGAGTATTCTTGGCTCTCTTAGTAAATATTAGTTAACTGTATATGCTTGGGTTTATTTCTGGGTTCTAAATTCTGTTCCACTGATCTGTCTATTTTTATGCCAGTATCATACTGTTTTGATTACTATAGCTTTGTAATACAGTTTGAAATCAGGGAGTATCATGCCTCCAGCTTTGTTCTTCTTTCTCAGGATTGTTTTGGCTATTCAGGGTTTTTGTGGTTCCATATAAACTTTAGTGTTGTTTTTCTATTTCTGTAAAAATGCCATTGAAATCTTGATAGTGATTGCATTGAATCTATAGATGGCTTTGGGTAGTACTGACATTTTAACTATAGCCTTCCAATTCATGAACATTTATTTGTGTCTTCCTCAATTTCTTTAATCAACGTCTTGTAGTTTTCAGAATAGAGATCTTTCACCTCCTTAGTTTATCCCTAAGTATTTTATTGGTTTTGTTGCTATTGTATAAATGGATCTTTTCTATATTTCATTTTCAGATAATTTGTTGTTAGCATATAGAAATACTACTGATTTTTTTTTCACACACACACACACTGTAGTTTATTTTTACAAGAGATAAATAGACTGACACCAAGCATTGTACATGGATGACCACAACAAAAGCAACAATGATTGCAATTACCAAACATGAAACACACTCATACTATGTCATAATATTGACATTCAGTCCAGTAATCCTCCACTGTAACAGCTCCTTTACTTTGCAGTGAAAATTGATTTGTATATTCTTTGCCTCTGAGTCCTTGTGGGATTTTTTTTTTTTAATTCAGACAGAAAGTCACAAAAATTATACTCATCCTCATCAGTTCACTCAGTCCCATGTAATTAATTTTTTTTTCATCTTGATCTTTTGTTAGCACTTTTATGAGTTCATCAGTTTTTCATTAGAGTTCTGAAAATGCTTATTCATTCAGTTCAGCAGTACAGTCAGTTACCAGAAACCTGTACTTGTCAGAGTCTTTTCCATGAATTTCTTGAAGATGAAAGCCTTTTATAGGAACATATTTGCAAAAGCATCAGAGTACGCCCAGCACTGTCTGTAAATGACAAAAGACTTAAAAATGACCACTGTTAAAGATTTGATGAAAGTTCATAATAATGCAGTTGACAAGAAAATTAGTTATTTCTGAGATATACATTTTAAAGTAATAACTAGGATTATTACTTATAACATTATACCAGAACATATAAGATTTTTAGAAATTTCATGTAATGTCTGAAACATTTATATTAACATATTTCCATACATATTTCCATACAAATACAAATATAAGATTTTTAGAAATTTCATATAATGTCTGAAACATTTATATTAACATATTTCCATACATATTTCCATACAAATACAAATATAAGATTTTTAGAAATTTCATGTAATGTCTGAAACATTTATATTAACATATTTCCATACAAATAACCCAATTAAAGTTTAGTATTAGTTGTTTTGTTTGTTTGTTGTTTTATACTGCAGGTTCTTATTAGGCATCAATTTTATACACATCAGTGTATACATGTCAATCCCAATCGTCCAATTCAGCACACCACCATCCCCACCCCACCGCAGTTTTCCCCCCTTGGTGTCCATATGTCCATTCTCTACATCTGTGTCTCAACTTCTGCCCTGCAAACCGGCTCATCTGTACCATTTTTCTAGGTTCCACATACATGCATTAATATACGATATTTGTTTTTCTCTTTCTGACTTACTTCACTCTGTATGACAGTCTCTAGATCCATCCACTTCTCAACAAATGACTCAATTTCGTTCCTTTTTATGGCTGAGTAATATTCCATTGTATATATGTACCACAACTTCTTTATCCGTTCGTCTGTTGATGGGCATTTAGGTTGCTTCCATGACCTGGCTATTGTAAATAGTGCTGCAATGAACATTCGGGTGCATGTGTCTTTTTGAATTACGGTTTTCTCTGGGTATATGCCCAGTAGTGGGATTGCTGGGTCATATGGTAATTCTATTTTTAGTTTTTTAAGGAACCTCCATATTGTTCTCCATAGTGGCTGTATCAATTTACATTCCCACCAACAGTGCAAGAGGGTTCCCTTTTCTCCACACCCTCTCCAGCATTTGTTGTTTGTTGATTTTCTGATGATGCCCATTCTAACAGGAGTGAGGTGATACCTCATTGTAGTTTTGATTTGCATTTCTCTAATAATTAGTGATGTTGAGCATCTTTTCATGTGCTTCGTGGCCGTCTGTATGTCTTCTTTGGAGAAATGTCTATTTAGGTCTTCTGCCCATTTTTGGATTGGGGTGTTTGTTTCTTTAATATTGAGCTTAATGAGCTGTTTATATATTTTGGAGATTAATCCTTTGTCCGTTGATTCGTTTGCAAATATTTTCTCCCATTCTGAGGGTTGTCTTTTCGTCTTGTTTATGGTTTCCTTTGCTGTGCAAAAGCTTTGAAGTTTCATTAGGTCCCATTTGTTTAGTTTTGTTGTTATTTCCATTACTCTAGGAGGTGGATCAAAAAAGATCTTGCTGTGATTTATGTCAAAGAGTGTTCTTCCTATGTTTTCCTCTAAGAGTTTTATAGTGTCCAGTCTTATATTTAGGTCTCGAATCCATTTTGAGTTTATTTTTGTGTATGGTGTTAGGGAGTATTCTAATTTCATTCTTTTACATGTAGCTGTCCAGTTTTCCCAGCACCACTTGTTGAAGAGACTGTCTTTTCTCCATTGTATATCTTTGCCTCCTTTGTCATAGATTAGTTGACCATAGGTGCGTGGGTTAATCTCTGGGCTTTCTATCTTGTTCCATTGATCTATGTTTCTGTTTTTGTGCCAGTACCATATTGTCTTGATTACTGTAGCTTTGTAGTATAGTCTGAAGTCAGGGAGTCTGATTCCTCCAGCTCCATTTTTTTGCCTCAAGACTGCTTTGGCTATTCGGGGTCTTTTGTGTCTCCATACAAATTTTAAGATGATTTGTTCTAGCTCCGTAAAAAATGCCATTGGTAATTTGATAGGGATTGCATTGAATCTGTAGATTGCTTTGGGTAGTATAGTCATTTTCACAATATTGATTCTTCCAATCCAAGAACATGGTATATCTCTCCATCTGTTGGTATCATCTTTAATTTCTTTCATCAGTGTCTTATAGTTTTCTGCATACAGGTCTTTTGTCTCCCTAGGTAGGTTTATTCCTAGGTATTTTATTCTTTTTGTTGCAATGGTAAATGGGAGTGTTTCCATAATTTCTCTTTCAGATTTTTCATCATTAGTGTATAGGAATGCAAGACATTTCTGTGCATTAATTTTGTATCCTGCAACTTTACCATATTCAATAATTAGCTCTAGCAGTTTTCTGGTGGCAGTTTTAGGATTCTCTGTGTATAGTATCATGTCATCCGCAAACACTGGCAGTTTTACTTCTTCTTTTCCAATTTGTATTCCTTTTATTTCTTTTTCTTCTCTGATTGCCGTGGCTAGGACTTCCAGAACTATGTTGAATAATAGTGGTGAGAGTGGACATCCTTGTCTCGTTCCTGATCTTAGAGGAAATGCTTTCAGTTTTTCACCATTGAGAATGATGTTTGCTGTGGGTTTGTCCTATATGGCCTTTATTATGTTGAGGTAGGTTCCCTCTATGCCCACTTTCTGGAGAGTTTTTATCATAAATGGGTGTTGAATTTTGTCAAAAGCTTTTTCTCCATCTATTGAGATGATCATATGGTTTTTATTCTTCAATTTGTTAATATGGTGTATCACATTGATTGATTTGCGTATATTGAAGAATCCTTGCATCCCTGGGATAAATCCCACTTGATCGTGGTGTATGATCCTTTTAATGTGTTGTTGGATTCTGTTTGCTAGTATTTTGTTGATGGTTTTTGCATCTATATTCATCAGTGATATTGGTCTGTAATTTTCTTTTTTTGTAGTATCTTTGTCTGGTTTTGGTATCAGGGTGATGGTGCCCTCATAGAATGAGTTTGGGAGTGTTCCTTCCTCTGCAATTTTTTGGAAAAGTTTGAGAAGGATAGGTGTTAACTCTTCTCTAAATGTTTGATAGAATTCACTGTGAAGCCATCTGGTCCTGGACTTTTGTTTGTTGGAAGATTTTTAATCACAGTTTCAATTTCATTACTTGTGATTGGTCTGTTCATATTTTCTGTTTCTTCCTGGTTCAGTCTTGGAAGGTTATACCTTTCTAAGAATTTGCCCGTTTCTTCCAGGTTGTCCATTTTATTGGCATAGAGTTGCTTGTAGTAGTCTCTTAGGATGCTTTGTATTTCTGCGGTGTCTGTTGTAACTTCTCCTTTTTCATTTCTGATTTTATTGATTTGAGTCCTCTCCCTCTTTTTCTTGATGAGTCTGGCTAATGGCTTATCAATTTTGTTTATCTTCTCAAAGAACCAACTTTTAGTTTTATTGATCTTTGCTATTGTTTTCTTTGTTTCTATTTCATTTATTTCTGCTCTGATCTTTATGATTTCTTTCCTTCTGCTAACTTTGGGTTTTGTTTGTTCTTCTTTCTCTAGTTCCTTTAGGTGTAAGGTTAGATTGTTTACTTGAGATTTTTCTTGTTTCTTTAGGTAGGCTTGTATAGCTATAAACTTCCCTCTTAGAACTGCTTTCGCTGCATCCCATAGGTTTTGAGTCGTCGTGTTTTCATTGTCATTTGTCTCTAGGTATTTTTTTATTTCTTCTTTGATTTCTTCAGTGATCTCTTGGTTATTTAGTAACGTATTGTTTAGCCTCCATGTGTTTGTCTTTTTTACGTTTTTTTCCCTGTAATTCATTTCTAATCTCATAGCGTTGTGGTCAGAAAAGATGCTTGATATGATTTCAATTTTCTTAAATTTACTGAGGCTTGATTTGTGACCCAAGATGTGATCTATCCTGGAGAATGTTCCGTGCACACTTGAGAAGAACGTGTAATCTGCTGTTTTTGGATGGAATGTCCTATATATATCAATTAAATCTATCTGGTCTATTGTGTCATTTAAAGCTTCTGTTTCCTTATTTATTTTCATTTTGGATGATCTGTCCATTGGTGTAAGTGAGGTGTTAAAGTCCCCCACTATGATTGTGTTACTGTCAATTTCTTCTTTTATAGCTGTTAGCAGTTGCCTTATGTATTGAGGTGCTCCTATGTTGGGTGCATATATATTTATAATTGTTATATCTTCTTCTTGGATTGATCCCTTGATCATTATGTAGTGTCCTTCCTTGTCTCTTGTAACATTCTTTATTTTGAAGTCTATTTTATCTGATATGAGTATAGCTACTCCAGCTTTCTTTTGATTTCCATTTGCATGGAATATCTTTTTCCATCCCCTCACTTTCAGTCTGTATGTGTCCCTAAGTCTAAAGTGGGTCTCTTGTAGACAGCATATATATGAGTCTTGTTTTTGTATCCATTCAGTAAGCCTGTGTCTTTTGGTTGGAGCATTTAATCCATTCACGTTTAAGGTAATTATCGATATGTATGTTCCTATCACCATTGTCTTAATTGTTTTGGGTTTGTTTTTGTAGGTCCTTTTCTTCTCTTGTGTTTCCCACTTAGAGAAGTTCCTTTACCATTTGTTGTAGAGGTGGTTTGGTGGTGCTGAATTCTCTTAGCTTTTGCTTTTCTGTAAAGCTTTTGATTTCTCCATCAAATCTAAATGGGATCCTTACCGGGTAGAGTAATCTTGGTTGTAGGTTCTTCCCTTTCATCACTTTAAGTATATCATGCCACTCCCTTCTGGCTTATAGAGTTTCTGCTGAGAAATCAGCTGTTAACCTTATGGGAGTTCCCTTGTATGTTATTTGTCGCTTTTCCCTTGTTGCTTCCAATAATTTTTCTTTGTCTTTAATTTTTGCCAATTTGATTACTATGTGTCTCAGCGTGTTTCTCCTTGGGTTTATCCTGTATGGGACTCTCTGCGTTTCCTGGACTTGGGTGGCTATTTCCTTTCCCATGTTAGGGAAGTTTTCGACTATAATCTCTTCAAATATTTTCTCTGGTCCATTATCTCTCTCTTCTCCTTCTGGGACCCCTATAATGCGAATGTTGTTGCGTTTAATGTTGTCCCAGAGGTCTCTTAGGCTGTCTTCATTTCTTTTCATTCTTTTTTCTTTAGTCTGTTGCACAGCCGTGAATTCCACCATTCTGTCTTCCAGGTCACTTATCCGTTCTTCTGCCTCAGTTATTCTGCTATTGATTCCTTCTAGTGTAGTTTTCATTTCAGTTATTGTATTGTGCATCTCTGTTTGTTTGTTCTTTAATTCTTCTAGGTCTTTGTTAAACATTTCTTGCATCTTCTCAATCTTTGCCTCCACTGTTTTTCCGAGGTCCTGGATCATCTTCACTGTCATTATTCTGAATTCTTTTTCTGGAAGGTTGCCTATCTCCACTTCACTTAGTTGTTTTTCTGGGGTTTTATCTTGTTCCTTCATCTGGTATATAGCCCTCTGCCTTTTCATCTTGTCTATCTTTCTGTGAATGTGGTTTTTGTTCCACAGGCTGCAGGATTGTAGTTTTTCTTCTGCTGTCTGCCCTCTGGTGATTGAGGCTATCTAAGAGGCTTGATGGGAGGCTCTCCCCATCTATTATTGTATTGCTGTTTATTTCTCCTTTTAGCGCTTAGCTTTTGCTTTTGTATTTAGGTGCTCTGACGTTGGGCACAAAAATATTTACAGCTGTTTTATCTTCTTGATATATTGGCCCCTTGATCATTATATAATGATCTTCTTTGTCTCTTTTTTACCATTTTTAAAGTCTGTTTGTCTGATATAAGTATAGCTACCCCTGCTTTGTTGTTGTTGTTCTTACAATTTGCTTGAAACATTTTTCCATCCCTTCACTGTCTGTGTGTCTTTAAGGCTAAAATGACTCTCTTGTAGGCAGCATATCATTGGATCTTTTTTTTTAAAAAACCCATTCAGCCATTCTACGTCTTTTGATTGAAGAGTTTAGTCTGTTTTCATTTAAAGTAATTATTGATAAGTAAGGACTTACTGCTGCCATTTTGTTAATTGTTTTCTAGATCCATTGCTCCTTGTTTCTTATCCTGCTGTCTTTTTGTGTGTTTTGATATCTTGTGGTAAAGAATACTTTGACTTCTTTATGTTGTTCTGTGTAATTACTATAGGTTTTTCCCTTGTGGTTACCATGAGGCTTAAAGAAAATACCTTAAAATTGTAACAACTTAACTTCAATAGAATTCCCAAGCTTTACACTTTTACTTCTCCTCCCTCTCATATTTTAGAGTATTGAAGTTACAATTTACATATTTTTCATTGTATAACTAGTAACAGATTATTGTTGTTATGGTTATTTTTACTACATTTGTTTTCTAACTTTTAGAGTTGTAAGTGAATTACACACCACCATTACCACATTATTGAATCTAACTTTGACTATTTATTTACTATTACCACTGAGATTTACACTGCCTTCTGAGTTCTTATGATATTAATTAGAGTCCTTTTATTTCCACTCAAAAAATTCCTTTTAATTTTTCTTATAAGGCAGGGCTAATGGTGATGAATTCTCTCAGCTTTTGTTTGTTCAGGAAAGTCTTTATCCCTCCTTCATTTCTGAAGGAGAGTTTCACCGGGTATAGTACTGTTGGTTGACAGTTTTTTTTTCCCCTTTCAATATTTTGAATATTTTATCCCATTCTCTTCTGACCTGAAAAGTGTCTGTTGAGAAATTTGCCAACAGTCTTGCGGGGGTTCCCTTATATGTAACTCCTCTTTTTTCTTGCTGCTTTTAAAATTCTTTCTTTGTCTTTGACTTTTGACAACTTAATTATAATGTGTCTCAGTGTAGCCCTATTCAGGTTCAACTTATTTGAGATTCTCTTGGATCTGGATGTCTATTTCTATCCCCTTCTTTGGGAAGTTTTCAGCCATTATTGCTTTAAATATACCTTCTATCCATTTCTCTTTTTATCCTTCCAGAATTCCCATAATGTAAATGCTGTTTCTTTTCCTTGTGTCTCATAAGTTCTATAGGCTTTCTTCACTCTTTTTTTTTTTTTTTCATTTTGCTCCTCTGACTGGACAGTTACAAATTTCCTATCTTCCAGGTTGCTGACTCTTTCTTTTGCATGACTGAGTCTGCTTTTCTACTCCCTATTGAATTCTTCAATTGTATTTTTCAGCTCTAGGATTTCTTTTTTCTTTTCTTTTCTTTTTTTTTTTTTGGATGGTTTCTATTTCGTTGCTGAACTTGTTGGGTTCATGCATTGTTTTCCTAATTCCATTTAGTCATCTGTGTGTTCTGGTAACTCACTAAACTGCCTTAAGAGCAGTATTCTGAATTCTTTGTCTGACAGAACATAGATCTCCATTTCTCTAGGGTCAGTTTTTAGAACTGTATTAGTTTCCTTTGGTGGTCTCATATTTATCTGATTTTTCTTGGTCATTGATTCCTTATGTTGATATCTTCCCATTTGAGTAAGTGGTCTCTTCTTCCAGAATTTGCAAGTTTGCTTTGGCAGAGACAGTTCACTTCTCAGCTCAGTTTGGATTTCTGGATGTATCTGCTGGTGGGGCCTGCTACTAGGATCTATTTTTGTGTGAGGCAACTGTTTAAGCTCTGAAGTTGGGGAAGGGGGATGCCACTGGCTAAGAACAGCTGGATAAGATTGCTGGCATGGTTCCCTACCCAAGTGAGGCTGTAGGATGGGCTCTGTCATTGCCTGAATTCTCTGGTCAGGCTTCCTACACAGTTGGGACTGGATGCTACACTCAGCAGTTGGTGGGGCTATGAATTAGCTTTCTTGCCCTTGTGGGGCAGCAGAATGGGACCCAGGGCTTGCATGGCTCATTGCTTGAGGACCCAAATCAGGCAAGATTGTGCACGGAATATCCTGGTCAGGTGAGGCCACCAGTTTTGCTCTGTAGACAGGGAAAGCCACAGGCTGTGTTCTCTGTCCAAGTGCCACTGTAAGCAGGGCTGTTGGATGGGCTATGCAGCTTCTCATGTGCTCTGGGAGGGTTCCCTGGTCAGGTGGGCTAAAGGCTGTATTCAGCAATAAGTGGGGCTATGAATTAGTTTCTCTGTCCAGGAGCTGGGAGAACAGCTCCAAGGCCATTAAGGCTCTTTGTGGTCTTGACTCAAGCTGACCTGTGCCCCAAGTTCCCTGGTCCAACAGGGCTACTGGCTTTGCTCTGGGGGTGATCAGCTCTGCCCCCTGCCTCTGGACTCAAGCGTTGCTGGATTACGTAGCAGCTTCCAGGTGTTCTCAGCAACGCTTCCTGTTAGATGGACCAAGAGCCAAACTGGCAGCCAGTAGGGCTATGTCTGTTCTCCTGCCTGGGCGGGACTGGGAGGCCGCTTCTGATAACTCCCAGATTTTCCCAAGGAGGCCTTCTGGTTGGGAGGGGCTGGGAGGCACACCACAGCTGGTGGGGCTACGACTCAGCTCTTCTGCCTGGAAGTGAGCCGACCAGGCTCCAGGGACTGCAGAACTCCTCATTTGAGGAGCTGAGTCGTGCAGACCTGCACCCCACCAAGTTCCCTGGTCACACTGCATCATCGACTTGTTCTGCAAATGAGCAAAGACACAGGTTGGGACTACTATGTGGGCTCTGCAAGTGGGAATTTGGTCTGCCAAGACCCAGTGCTGGAGGCCTCTCTCCCTTCTCCATCACCATCAGATTCCCAGTGGTTGAGCCCCACAGAGTCCCCTGCAATCCAAGGGGGTGAAACCAGGGCTCCCATGAAATGACCCACAATTCTGGGGGTGCTGAATGTCACCCCTGGACTCTCTTTTCCCTCTGGAGGAACCATAGGCCCAAGGGAGACCTCTCGGTGTGGGGCGGGCTGTGCTGACCTGGGGGAGGGGCAATGTGGTCAGTGTGTAGCTGCTCCTCTTACCCTCTTCCCACCCCCCCCCCCCCCAGTGTGGTCTGCCTGGGTCTCTGTGGTACAGAAGGTGCTTCATCCTTGCTCCCGGGTTCTAGGATTCTCTCAGTGGTGTCTTGTCCGTGGATAGCTGTTAGTTGCTCTTGTGGTGGGGGGCAAAGTCAGGAACACCCTATGTCACCATCTTGGTGACATCATTCCCCTTACTGCGTGTTGAACACTGAGAACTTTATATGGATTAACTTCTTTAATCCTCATAACCATTTTATGGGCTAGATGCTGCTATTTTTAAATCGTCTTTAATTTTTTTTTAGTTTTATTGAAGTATAGTTGATTTACAATGTTGTGTTAATTTCTGCTGTACAGCAAAGTGATTCAGTTATACATATATTCTTTTTCATATTCTTTTCCATTATGGTTTATCACAGGATATTGAATATAGTTCCCTGTGCTATACAGTAGGACCTAGCTGTTTATCCATCCTATATATACTAGTTTGCATCTGCTAATCCCAAACTCCTACTCCACCCCTCCCCCACCCCATCTCCCCCTTGGCCACCACAAGTCTGTTCTCTTTACCTGTGAGTCTGTTTCTGTTTCATAGATATGTTCACTTGTGTCATATTTTAGATTCCACATATAAGTGTGATGTCATATGGTATTTGTCTTTTGCTGTCTGACTTAATTTGCTTAGTATGATCATCTCTAGGTCCATCCATGTTGCTACAAATGGCATTATTTCATTCTTTTTTTATGGCTGAGTAGTACTCCATTGTATATATATACCACATCTTCTTTATCCATTCATCTGTTGATGGACATGTTGTTTCTATGTCTTGGCTACTGTAAATAGTGCTGCTATGAAAATAGGGGTGCATGTATCTTTTTGAATTATAGTTTTGTACAGATATATGCCCAGGAGTGGGATTGCTGAATCATATGGCAACTCTAATTTTAGTTTCTTGAGGAACCTCCATACTGTTTTCCATAGTGGCTGCACCCATTTACATTCCCACCAACAGTGTAGGAGGGTTCCCTTTTCTCCACACCATCTCCAGCAATTATTGTTTGTAGACTTTTTAATGATGGCCATTCTGACTGGTGTAAGGTGGTACCTCATTGTACTTTTGATTTGCATTTCTCTAGTAATTAGTGATGATGAGCATCTCTGTATGTCTTCTTTAGAGAAATGTCTATTTAGGTCTTCTGCCTATTTTTCAATTGGGTTGTTTGGTATTTTTGTTGTTACGTTGGGCTAGATACCGCTGTTAACCCCATTTTACAGGTGTGAAAATCAAGGCACAGAGAGGATAAAGTGGGAACCTTTGATTCACACCCCCACTGCCTTTAAACCTGAGTGAGACCCCCCCACCCCAAGAGTAGATGCCCCTCTCCTCCATGATGGCAAATGGTGTTAACACTGCCCTTCACTTGGGCCCTCTGTCTACATACCTGCTGGAGATGGCAAAGCTAAGCAGGGAGGCCGGAGAGGTAGGTTGGAGATGCAGAAGGTTCAAGGATGAATGAGGAGACGTTCCAATTCATCAGCACTGGTGATGGTAGGTGCTCCATTTTTTTTAACCATCACTTCCCCACCTCCCCCAAAGAAGCTGCTGGAGGTATGGGCAACCCCTGCCAGCACCCCTCCCCACCTGAGGCCTATATTAGGCCACTGGACGCATTCAGTCCCTCTCTGGATGAGGGCAGCTCTCCACCCAAGGCAGGCCCCTCAGTCACCGAATCTGAGGCAGCTACCCTGCTTTGTCCCTGGACTGTGGATTTGGGCTTCGAGCTTTTGACCAGGGAAGACATGGGCCCAGAAAGGACTTGCTCAGGTCACAGAGCTTGTAGATGTCAGAGCCAGAAGTAAACCCAGGTGTCCTAAGGCCAGGGTTATTTTCCCACCCCCATACTGCCATTGTGTGTGGAAGTTTGTGTGTGTGTGTGTGGGGGGGCTATTATCATGCCCAGCGTTGCTCCCTTAAGAGGCAATGAACATCTTACAGAAGAGCTTTGGGCAACTGCCTGGGCCCCACAGGAGGAATGACCCTTACCCCACCAGTCAAAGGGAAGAGTCAGAACAGCCTCCATTCTTTCTTGTATTTACATAAAATCTCCAGAAAGAACTGGTATATTTGTTACCTTCGAGGAAACGGCCCACGGATGGGCTCTTGTACCATTTGAATATTGAGCCATGTGAACTCAGAGCCTATTCAAAATAAATACCCTTTTAAAAATACTCTTTCCTTAAGCCCCAGGCTAGGAGTCAGGACTGCTCAGATCTGGTCCCGCCTCCGCCCCGCAGACTGCACCTTTGGCCTCTCCCGTGATCTCTCTGGGCCGCTCCCTCCACTGTGAGATCTGAGTGGGCTAAACGAGTCACCCGCAGGCTCCTCTCCGCGCCTTCCTCCTTCTGGTTCTCAGAGCGGCTTGGACACTGGGACACAGAGGGGCTGGGTTCCTTTGTATGTTTTGTCTTTAAGTCGGTTTTCTTTTGCGAGTCCATGAAACACGACCTGATTCTCAGTTGGTTCTTCTAGCAATTTTGTTGCTACAAATCCAAGACTACGAAGGCTGTTCACACCACTGGAGCAGGAAAAACTCACCTAACTTTGCCAGCCTAGGACTTCAGGGGACTTACTGTTCATTTGTCTGCATGGGGAAAGCAACGACGACGAGCGGCCTTTGGGAAATGGCACAGTGAGTCTCGGGGCCGGTAGGTGGAGTCGGGAGGCTGGGGCACTTCCCCACTGGGACGGGAGCTCTCAGGGCACAGCGATGGGGTATGAGGCTCTGCGCTTATAGGGAACTCAACTGCTTCCTCCAGGACCTCAGGCACTTAAAGATCTCTGAGGCTTGGTTTTTCTCATCCATAGAAATGGAGCTAAAACTATCTACATCACAGGTTTGTCGTGTGAGTAGATCTGATACCTAGGTGTTCTGTGAATATTAATTTCCCTCCCTGTATTTTTAAGCAGGAGGCAAAGTCCTTCAAAAAGGAGACATATTCACACAACTGCCTTGTAGCAACTGGACCTGCAGAGATTTAATTGAGGTAAAAAACACAGGATTGTCACCAGAGTTGGTTGTAACGTATGAGCTATTCCCAAAGCACACAGAATGAACCAAATAACAAAACGGATGTTTTATGTCGTAGGCTGATGCCGAAAAAGTGTCTGGGGGTAAACAAGCCAACTGGATCTTAGTTTCTTATCCCATGACAGAGAAACGAGGGTGGGAGGCTGGAGAGTTGGTTTCTATGCATTGGAGATGCAAGGGCAACCCCACAGCTTTCAAGACAAGAAAAATGGGGGCATTTTATTTAAACAATGGGGCAGATGTTGAACATCCCCTGCATGTCCCCCCGAGGAGCCCACTGATGGGAGGTGGGGCTGCAGGATGCTGTGCCAGAATGGCAGCAGCTCCCACTGGCACTTGATCCCTCCCTGCCAAGGCCAGGCCCCTCACCTCCTTCAGAACAAGTCTCCAAGCTCTGAGGAGGGGCGGCAGGGGGATGGGGTGGGCGGTGGCACAGCTGGAAAAGACAGATGGAAACAACCCTTGTGTATACCCAAGGTGGTCCGGGAAGAGAAAGCCAAGGTGAGGACCAGAGCCATCCCAGACTTTTCCTATGGCTTGTTGGCTTCCTGATAGTTGGGTACTTGAGCCCTGAGAATCTAGCTGGGATGCTCTGGGGAAGGGGAAGGGAGTGCTCCTGAGGACAGCCCCAGGGCCAGCAGAGGGAAGACAAACAAACAGGCAGCAAAACTTCTGGGGCCAGCCTCCAGCCACCTCCCACAGAGCTCTGGGCCCAATACTGAGAGAGTCAAAAGAGAGAGAACATTCAAGAAAGGGGACATTTTTTTTTAAAAAGTCTGATCTCTACAAGGCTGAGGTATTAGAGTGTCCCAGGGTACAGACACTCCAGGGGGGCTTTGTTCTGGCGAATTAAGGACCACACACGTGACCCTGGGAGCTCCAAGCAGGCCCTGCAGGTCCGAGAGACCAACTCCGCTCCAAAGGAGTCCCCTGGCCTCTGAAGGAGGCAGCTCCTCCAGTGCCACCTTCTCCTGAAGGTGCCCCTGTCCCCACTGCCCCACGTCAGTGTTGCCAGTCCGCAGGAGTCACACAGGGCAGCCCGAGATGTGTTACACGGTCTCAGGCGGCGGCTTACTGTTTCTGGTCATACCATCCTTTCCCCCATCCCCCCAACGCCGCCGGTTCCCCGTGGTTCCTCTAGGTTCTGAGTGAGGCAAGCAGCAAAGAGGGGACGGGAGAACACTTTATCAGAGGGAGTAAAGTGCAGGCAGCAACTCGGGCACTTGGTCTGGACGCAGGAGAGGCCAGGCTGTGCCCCCCCACCAGCTCAGGGCCTCAGTAGCGATACACCTTCAGTCTGTTGTTCTCATCCAGGCCCAGCTGCAGGAGGCCGGAACCAGCCGTTGGCTTGGGCATCAAGGAGAAGAGATGTCTGGCCACAAGGTGAAGGAAAACTCTGCAGTCAGCTGAGCACACCTGGGGAAGGGTCACAGGCCAAACGGGGTCCTCCTCGCACCCCCAGGGCCCACACGCCTTGGCAGTTACAGTAAGAAGGGATCAGGGTTTGGACAGCAGCTAAAAAGATACGACTTGGGGTCATTCTTGTAATGTTCCAGCCACTTGCGGTGAGCCTCGATCATGTCCTGGAAGTTGGCGCTGCCCACCTCGGGGACTTGGGAGGGGGGACGCTGCAGGAGGCGGAGCTGCTCACTGCGGGGAGGGCAGAGGAGGCAGGAGTGCCAGAGGGTTGGGTGTGGTTTCTGGAGCAAGGCATGAATGCCCCTCGGGGATGAGGAGCATCTGTTTCCAAAAGGGTGAATGCTCCTGACGGCAAGGCTCCCACAGCTGCCTGTTCCCGGCCAATCTCATCTGCAAAAGCTTCCCCCTCTATCGACTCAAATACCTTCCCAGCAGCAGCTCCCAAGTTGGCCAAAGGGTGAGAGGGCTTGTACTTATGGCTGGGGGCCTGCAGGGATACATCAGGGGCTACATTCGGTAAGGAATAAGATGAATGGGAAACTAATAACAGGTTTCAATAATTGCCCATCTGTCTCCCCCCACAGGGCGCCCCCTCTCACTCCAGATGTTGCTCAGCGGGCCTGGGGGAAGAAGGGAGCCGTGTGATGCAGACAGAGAGCTCAGGGGCAAGAGATGAAGGCCACACTCCAGGGCTGGAAGGGGCAGGGTCCCACCAGGGGCCCATTTCTCCCCAAGGTGCCACAGGGCAGCTTCCTCACACGGCTGGATCAGGTAAGGCCCGCCGGGCCCCACTGGGACCTCATTGGTTGGGACTTTTCTCTGGCTGTGGAGCTGCACCGCAGAGCCAGGCAGCTTTGTGGCCTGGGGACCTGCCTAACCGCTCTGGGTGATGTGACGGGGAGTGCTGGTCCCCTCACAGGTCCCACCTGCCCAGGGAGCTGCAGCGAGCGGCTGAACGGTGTGGCTCCACCCGGAGCCCACAGGGAGGCTTACCTGGCAGACACATACCCCAGCCTGTTTTCCAGGGGGGCAGGGCCACTGCTGAGGAACGGGATGCCAGCTGGAAAAGTGGGAGGAAAGCGTTCAGAAATGGGCAGCGGTTCACCTGAGCCAGCCCCCTCCTGCCTTCCCCGAGAAACTGCAAAGGCACTGCCCCCCAAACAAAAACAGGAAAAGCTTCTGTGGTTGGAGGTGAGAGACAGAGGATGGCCAGGAATGGTCCTATTTATTTTATTTCTAAAACTGAAATTATTTTCAATTTGGGTCGGGATAAGGAGACGAACTTTTTCCTTCAAATAACTGTTTTTATGGCTTTTCACATTCCTTAGCAGGGCTATGAGACCAGGGGAGGCCACATAGAGCCAAGGGGTCATGAACCCTGGAGTCACAGAGACATGGGGTCAAAACCCAGTCTGTTGCTCACTCCCTGGGTACCCTGGAGCATATTATCAATACTTAACCTCTGAGTCTCAGTTTCGCCATCTGTAAAATGGGAATAAATATTATAACCTCAGAGGGTTAATATAAGGACTAAATGAAAAACCATATATAAAATGCCTAGCCCATAATATATATAACACACAAGATGGCAGCGATCATGACACTGACAACAGTGACCTCCTAGGTTCGGCTGAGCTCTAGAATCCATCGTAAAGGCCCCATCCGGTAAACCGGCAAGACACATAGGGCCTCCAGCCACAGGGCGAGCAGCAAGGTCCTCTCAGGCACCCGCCATGGAGTCAATGGGCCATGCCAAAGTTGGGGGTGAGGCGTAGGCAGAGGAGGGAGGCTGAGCCCAGAACCACACATGGCCTAGAGGGAGGCTTACTTGGAAAATACTTGCGCCACTTCTCCACCAGGAAGTCGTCCACGGACTGAGCCACGGAGGAGGAGAGCCGGGGGCCCAGCTCTGGGTCCCAGGCCCACTGGGTGGACGTGGGTGGAGCCGGGGATGAGGCTGAGACCCGGGCCAGGGAGGGGTAGGAGGGAGCGGGGGCGCTCCTGGAGGCGAAAAGCGGCGGAGGCTGGGTGTCGAGGCTGTCCAGCACGTGGAGGACACCGGTGAGCTGGCTGCTGATCCGCTGCAGGGAGCTGCTCAGGTAGTGGATCTTGTTGGGGAAAGTGGGCCTCGGGGTCGGGCCGACTGAAAGGGAAGAGGCAGAGGGTGGCGCAGGACTCGGGCTCGGGGCCCTGGAATGGCCCAGGCCAAGCTGGCACTGTGCATCCTACCGGCCCACATCCCCACCCCTTCCTCGTTCCTCCCAACAAAAGCCCCAGGGCTTCTGTGTTCCAGACAGGAAGCTGGCCGAGAGAAAGCGCATCCCCAGGGCGAGGCCCGCCACCCCTTTGTAGGCCACAGCTGCAGAGGGAGAAGAGCCTTCCCGGGGGGGGGGGGGGCGGGGGGCGGCACCAGGAGGGACAGGCTAAGAGGGACCCCTGTCTCACTGTGAGGACCCTGCACGCTGGGAAGCCCAGAGGGCTCACTCCTGCCCAAGCGTCTGCTGAGCACCTGCTCCAGACGCCGGCCCCCGGACGCCCGCCACGCAGGGAGGGGCTGCACCTCCGTTCCCCATGGATACCCCACTCACTGTGAGGCAGGGGGCAGGATTCGGAACTGTCACTGCTCCCGTCTTCCAGGTCGCTGAGGTCAAAGGTCACCACCTTCTTGGTGGGGGGTCCTCTCAGAGTGTCTTCATCTGAAGCCTGGTGGGTGAAGCGGCAGTAAGGACTTGCCCTGTGCTTTCTGCCCACTGCCCTCGTGACACCTGAGGACTTGGTGGGTAGGCTCTCCGGGCCCAAAGTTCTAGGAGAGGCACGTCATATAGGCTGCCTTACAGGCGAGGCTACGAGAACTCAGCCACCGAAGACAGGGCAGTAGGGCCACCAGGACCAGGCAGACCCCAACCCTTCCCCCCCGTAAACACTCCCCACGGTGTCTCTCCACCTAAGCTCCCCTCCTGTTGTACCTACACCTCTGGCATCTGGGGGACAGGCTACAAGGCCCCAGGGAAGGTAGGGAAACCTTCTAGGAGCTTCTATTCCTGACACCCGGGGCAAACGTCTCCTCGGGCACCAGGACAGGGGCCAGTCCTCTCCCAAGAACCTTCAGGAAGCAGCTCCGGGTCTGCTCAGGACCACTCAGCACAGACATCCAAAGCCCCAGATGCGTTCAACAAATTCAAAGCTGAAGCCACAGCCGTTTTCACCAGCCCAGAAGCCCTAAGCCTACTGCCAATCCTGGGCCCTAGCAGCCCAGCTGTCCCGACACAGGACCAAAGAACCCAACTGAATCCCAGGAATAGAGGAGGGAGGCCGTGGCAGCAATTGGGCTGCACCTCGTCCCAGAGAGAAGACTCCAGCTGATGCAGCTTCTCCTCTTTTTTCTTCAGCAGGTCGTGGCCTTTCCGCATGGCTGACTTCATCTCATCCAGGTGCCTGGTCTCCTAGAGCCAGGAAGAAAGGGGAGGAGAAAGATGGTGACTAACCACACAGGCAGATGCCGGAGGCCCAGCTCTGCCGTTTGCAGGCTGGCTGATCTGGGTGATCTTGAACAAATCACTGAACTCTCAGTCTGGATATTCATCTAAAAAACAGAAATACTACTTCTCATAAGGTCGTGAGAAAAGAAGAGAGTATGCTATGTGCCCTCCACTATGCCCACTCCTAATAAATTCTCAAATGGTTACTGTTAACCAAATGGTTATTATTATCACCGCTCCAACTACCAATACTATCAGCAGCAGCATCGGGAAGGATTCAGCAGAGCAATGACAGGGCCTGGGGGTAGCATGTAGATGTCACTGGGAAGGCTGCCCCTCTATAGGGACCAGCCTCTTGCCCTCTGCCGCCCCCCAGCCAGGCTTAGGGGCCACAGCTCACTCACCAGCTCTGAGCACCATCAGAATTCTAAGGGACCAGGTATGATCGTCTGCCAAGACCCTCGAATGGCAGAGAGAGCTGTGATCCCACTGATAATAACCACGAAGTCTCTGCCTTTTCATTGCAAATTAAGGTCTCAGAGAAGGAAAACAGAGAAGTAACTCAAGCTTATGCCGAGTGTGCTCAAAAGATTTTCACTTATGAGTGAAGTCTTGAGTGTGATGGAATGGCCAAGCACTGTGGAACTTCTCTCCTCTTCCCCTAGAAAATGGGAATACCACTACTACCTCGCACATCATCTATGGATATTGTGAGGCCCAAATGACTTCCTATTAGAGAAAGCATTCCACACACTGCCCTGGCACGTAAATGTAAGGAAGCTTCCATCCTCGTGGAGATCGTATCCTGTATCTCCTGTCTGGTCTCCCTAGACTTGTCCAGTGACCCCAAAGCCCATGTGACCACTCTCGTGGAGTCACCAGAATGATCAACTGAGGGCGAGCCCAAAGGGAGTGCCGCCGGCTGCCCTAGGCCTCCCCCACACGTCTGGCAGGCCCTCCCCCGGGCTCCTGACCTCCTCCAGGTCCTTGCACATGTCCTCCAGGGCCTTGGTGCCTGGCGGGTCTTTGGCCGCCTCCTGAGCGCTGGCCAGCTCGTGGCGCCAGTGCTGCTGGGCGGCCTTCAGAGCCGTCTGCCGCCTCCGCATGGAGCGCGTCTGCCGGACCAGGAACTCCTTGGCGCTGCGGAGAGCTACCCCCTCGGCAGAGAGGTAGTGCCGGGCGCTGCGGGGGGAACAGGCCAGGGCGCGGGGTTGGAGGGGGAAACACACTCTCTGAGAACCCCTGCTGTGGGTCACAATCACTTCCCCAGCAGATGCCCATCCTGAGCACAGACTGCGGTGCTGGGGCCGGGCAGAGTGCGGGGACGTCGCCACTAAATACCCACAGTGTGCGGGGCACGTGCTGCACTGAGTCCTCCCACCCTGACTCCGAAAGGGAGCGTGCCTGAGGCCTCCAGAGATGGCCAGACACTCCCCATCAGCCTGACCCACAAGCAGAGGTCAGCAGATGCCAGAGATCACCATGGGCACCTTCTTGGCTTGTCAGAGACGATTCCTCAGGCACCCAGGTGCCCTTCCCTGAACCGAGCCCCCCTGGAGACCGCTATCACGTTTCAGTCCACCCTGGCTCTGTGACGCAGGCACTCACTTCCCCTTCCTGGCATCCTCAACGCAGAATAAGACAGGTTATTGGAACTCACCTGTCCAAGGACAAGTCGGTCTCCTCCTTGCTCTGGGAGAGGGAAAAGGATACCTCTTTAGTCTGGTTCTAGGACACACAGTAGAAAAGGCCCATTGAATGTAACATCAGATACACTACAGGCTCAAAGGACCCCGAAGTCCCTCCTAGTGGCCCAGACGCAGAAATGGTTCTGCCAGCCACTGGGCTATTCACTTACAGACATAATCTGACTGATGGAGAAGGGGACTAGGAATGATAAGAACAGGAGGCTAAGGTTCTATGCAGAACAGAGCCAGGACCCCTCCAGGAGCCCCACGCCCCGGTGCCCCACCCCCTCCCGGTGCACTCTTGGAGGTCCACCCCCTCCTGGTGCCTGGAGCCTTGCCCTAGCCCAGCCACCCTGACCCTTCCAAGGCACAGAAAAGCTCACCGTCCCAAGGGATTTCCTCAGGTCCTCAATGTGGAGATCGGGCTCAAAACGTGGGGAAGCATTACTCTCCTCTACCGCCAGCTCTTTCAACAAGTCCTGCTTCCTCTGAGCTTTGGCCTCCAGGTCACTGTGGTGGGAGACGAGGGGGGGCGGGGGGGGGGGGGAGGCAGGGTCACATGATGAAGCAGGCCAGGCAGCACACTGTCAGGGCTCCTGGGGGGTAGGGAAGAGAACCATCTCCATCCCTTCACTCCTGTCAAAGACCCTGGAGGCAGAGCTGGGGCGTGAACAGTAGAACCAGGGACCCCCGGCTACTCACAGCCCCGACTCCCTACAAAACGCAGCCCCTCCACCTGGCTCCACCTCTGCCTGTTAACTGGGCCGTGAGTAGACAGGGCCCATGAGCAGCAGAGGTCAGAGGGCAGGCGAGAGGCAGTAGGGGTGGCTAAATGCAGGGGTACAGACCACCTGACATGCTTCTGCAGCCTCTGACTCTGGGTCTGCAGCAAATCCACCTGGGACTCCAGCTCCAACTTGCGGGCCTGGAGCTCCTCGAGAATTCTTCGGAGCTGCCGGTTTGACTCCAACAGGTGGCTGTGCTCCTTCTTTGCCTCCTCCAGGTGCTGATGGGCGGCTGCGGCTTCCTGGGGGCAGGAGGAAAGAGAGACACACCCAGAGACGTGGGGGGTGGGGGCGGGGAAGGCAGGGAGCGGGCAGCACCAGACACCAGGGAAGAGCAATAGGGAGAGGATGGAACCAGGCACACTGAAGGCCTGTGTCTGCCTTCGGCGTCAGTGACCCCCACCAGCCCCACCCCCGGCGGCTCCTGAGCTGGTCCCACACACTGGGGCTATTGGTGCGATAGCAGCCAACATAGTCTGGAACCCAATTCCGTGGACAGATCAGGTGAACAAAGGGGTGGGGGAAGGGGAGATAGAGGAGGGAGGACAGGAGAGGCCGACAAACCTCGCTCTCCAGCGCAAACTGCCTCTGCACATCGAGGAGCTGCTGCTTCTCCTTCCGAGCGGCCTCCTCCTGCAGGCGAAGGAAAGGACCGGCCATCTGGCCATCTCCGGACCCCAGGTCCTCTCCTGGGCAAGCTGACTCCAAGGTCCAGGGTCCCCGAGAGCCTGTCCTCCGCCCCCGCTCCCGCACCTGGACATCCAGCTGAGCCAATCTGGCCTTGACATCCTTGGTTCTGGTGTCAAGCTCCACCTCTAAATCTTGGAGTTTCCTTTCCTGCACAGAAGTGTAGGTGGAGAGAAAGACATGAGCGTAGCAAGAGCACAGGCATGCGCTGAGCAGCAGGAGGGGTTTGTGACCCACCACCCCATACCACCTGCTCCAAGCTGGGCTGGCTTCCCCCACTTGCCCCCATGACCTCCCAGCAGCGCCCCACCTCTCGTCTATTTCAGCGGTGGTGAGGAGAGGCAAAGGCGCCAACCCTGAGGCCCTGGGGCTGCTGACCTCCGCCTCTAGTCCTGGGGATGCTCCCTGGCCCAGAAAACAAAAGCGCAAGGATGCCCCAGCTTGCGCATGGCCAGCGAGAGACCCCCACCCCTGAAGCTGTCAGGCTCCGTCTGCTGCTGCTGCAGTGCCGGCCCCCAGCACTTTTCTACCCGGGGTGGAAGGGTCGGGCAGGGCGGGCCCCAAGCGACCGTCAGTCCGGGGCCCCCACCTGCTCCCGGAGCCACCGCTGCTGGTCCTCGAGCTGCCGGGCCTGCTCCTGCCTCACCGTCTCCAACTCCCGCTCGTGGGCCCTGCGCAGGCGCTCCAGCTCTCCCGTCAGGTGCCCCAGGAGTTCGGCCCGCTGCTTCCTCTCCTGCACGGACGGTGGGGCCGCCGGTGGGAAACCACAGCCGCCCCTCCCACCCCTAAAACCACAGCCCACCCTGCAGCCTTGGGTCAGTGCCATCAAGGACCCCAACAGGCCTCTAAGGCCGGCTCTTGGAGAAGAGCAGGAGAGCGCTGAGGATGGCGAGATCCCGCCCCCAGAAAGCCTGCGCCCCGGCTCTCTGCTGCTGAAACAACACTGGTCAGACGTGCTGAGAAATCCCTGGGTGCAAGCCGGCCTCTCCCAGCACCCCTGCACGTCCAGCCTTCCTTCCTTAAGGGAAGAGAGACCGTTACTAAATTCTCCCTCTTCCTCAGCAAGGGCAGAACTGGTTTGGGAAGGGAGTCAACTACATTTCACCACGACGGGCTGTTATTTTTGCCCTGGTGCAAAGAGTCTGGGATACCGGTCCCAGTTACTGGAGGAGTAGCCTAGAAACCCCGGGTAAAGGCCTGGCTCTGGGCTAAAGTCAGCCACCAGCCCTCCCCCTCGTCCACCCCCAACATGAGCAAGCCGGCATGGGTCCACTTAAGTCACTGAACGTTCCCACCGAAGGCTGAAGTTGGGCAGATAATATCTAAATATTGGTTGGCTCTTGCCAGTCTATTTCCTGGTGTCCTGGAAATTCTATTAACCCTGGTGGCACGGTGTTGGGTGGTTAAAATTGAAGACTTTGGAGTCAGACCGTCTGGCTTGAATCCTAGCTCCTCTACTTAACTAGCCAGGGTGGGCTTGGGAGAGTTGCTTACACTCCCCAGGTCTCAGTTTCCTCTTTTTAAAATGGAGATAATGAGAGTATGAACCCCCTAAGGGTGTCGTGAGGACTAAATGAGGTAATATACATAAAGAGCTTAGGACAGTGCCCGGCACGTTGTACAAGCTCAGTACACGTCGGCTGTTATCAACATGAGAGCAAAGTGCAGCCTGATGATGGGGAGGAATCACTCCTCAACTAATGCTTTAGTAAAAACGCAAAACACGATCTCGCCATTGCAGGGTGCCAGGAAAGAAAGCCTCCCACCACCCCTGACCACAGGTGGTCCCCTTCCCAGGCCCTCCAGCCAGCCGGGAAATGAGCCCAGTGTGTGTGTGTGTGTGTGTGTGTGTGTGTGTGCGCGCGCGCGCGCGCGCGTGTGTGTGTGCGTGTGTGTGTGTGTGCGACCCCGGGGTGTGTGTGTGTGTGTGTGTGTGCATGTGTGTGACCCCGGGGTGTGTGTGTGTGTGTGTGTGTGTGTGTGTGTGTGTGTGTGACCCCGGGGTGTGTGTGTGTGTGAGTGACCCCGGGGTGTGTGTGTGAGACCCCGGTGTGTGTGTGACCCCGGGGGGTGTGCGCGTGTGTGTGTGCGCACGCGCGTGTGTGCGCACGTGCACGCACACGCGCGCACCAGGGAACATGGCGCAGTCACCTCGGCGGCATACTGCTCCCGGGCCTCAGCCACCAGCTGCTGATGCTCCGCCTTCATCTTGTCCATCTTCCTCTCGTGTTCCCTCTCCACCTCCTGGCGCTTCTCTCTCAGGAGGCTACTGAGCTGCAGGGCAGGCGGCAGGGACGCGACATGCAGGACTGAGGCTGTTGCAGCACCCGGGGACCGAAGCACTTGGAGGGACTCATACACACACGTGACACAACCTCCCCAACGTCCCCACATGCACACGTCAGGTGACATACACACGGCCACACCCAGCACGCCCTCGTCCTCACATATAGGGCACGGGGGTGGAGAAGCACTTGGCCTCCAGGGAACTAAGGCATAAAAACGGACCCTGAAGTCCCGACCCCAGCTGAGCTGTCCAAAGCAAAGCAGAGGACCCCTGGGCCAGGGTGGCTCGGCCGACCGCCAGAGTGTCCGCGACGGGTACACAGAGTCAAAGGGGCAGACCAGCACTCACCTCTTGCTCATACTCGAGAGCCTGGTACACTTTCTGATGAGCTCTCTGCTCTGCCCGCCCAAGGCTCTCCTGCAGCTGGGCCTCCTCTTTCTGTTGTGCTTCCTCCATCTTCTTCTGGAGGCTGGAGACCACCTGGGGAGGCACCCGCACAGGGGAGCGTGACCCGCACAGAGCACTGCAGAGTGGCCGCGGGGGGCTCGCTTCCCAGGGACCCAGCACCCATCCCCCCAGGGGCTGCAGGAGAGGGAGACTCCCTCCCTAGGGGACGGGGTGCAGGTGAAGGGGTCCCGCGGCTCACACCCCAGGATGCCCAGGGTCTGCCCCGCAGGCCGCCCCCCCTCACCTCCCTGTGCTTGGCCTCCAGCGAGGAAGAGAGCCGCTCCAGCTCCTCTCTGTGCTCCCTCTCCAGCGCTGCCACCGCCTGGGGCAGAACAGAGGGCCTGTGAGGACGCAGGGCAGGCTGGCCGGGCTCTGACCTGAGACGAGGGAGAGCCAGAAGACCACCCCCAGTGCCTCTCGAGCTAAGCAGTCAAGGGGAACCGCAGGCACGTCTTTGTTCCTCCGAAATAACTATCCCTCAAGTCTGCACCTTGCAAACGAACAGGGACGTGAAGGCCAGAGTGGAGGGGCCTTTCAGTAAGGCTCGGTCACGGCTTCCATTCCCCTGCCTCTAGGCCACCGGTACACAGGCAACGCTCCTGCCTGTGAATAAGGGCCAGGCAGGGAGGCCTGCACGTCTCAGCACCACCTCCCAGAGCGCGTGCAGTACAATGACGTCCCCACACCCCCATGCCTCGCTGCAGGCTCCCCGGGCCTGAGAGCTGAAACTTCACCCATCACCAAAAGAAAACAAAAGTTCCACGTGGCCTATCACCTACTTCAGCCTCTTACCTAGAGACAGACCCACCGGACCGGAGGGACAGGGAGTAAGGACAAAGGAGAAAAACTTCCTCTGAGCGGGCTAGCCTCTCACTCCGAGGCAGGGGAGGAAAGGAGAGAAACGCGAGGTCCTCACAGCTGCCCCTCAGGGACAAGGACAAGGACAGGGCCCCTTGGTCTCAAGAGCTCTGGTCTGGTTTAAGTTCTTTCAGTCATGAAATCTTGCCATATCCACAGGCCGGGTCCACACGGGCCCAGACAGCCGGCCCAACATCTCGTTGCCCATCCACGCAGACACCCGCTCTCCACCTGGCTCCCCACCCTGCGCCCGAAGGCTGGCGCTTCCTCTTCCTCAGTGCTCAGTCCCTCCCCAGGCAGCCCAGGATCACATCGGGGCGGGGAGGGGGGCCGCTCACATCTTTCCTCTCCCCTTCCAGCTGCTCCCTCAGCTGCTGCAAGGCCCTCTCCTTCTCCGTGTTCAGGGCGGCCTGCTCTCTCTTCTCCGAAGCCTCCATGTCTTCCCTGAGACGCTCCAGCGTCTGCCTGCTTCTCTCCTCCAAGCTGGCCCTCTCAGCCTTCTGTAGAGACTCCAGCTCTTCTCGCAGCCTCTGCAGGGAAGCCTCGTGCCTGGCCCTGGGCAGACAAGCGGGTGGGGATGGGCCTGGGCACTGGGGGAGGGGGGGTGGACCTCCAGGGGGCCGGGCAGCCCACAGCCCGCACTCACCTGATCTGGTCCTCATCCACTTCCACACTGCACTGCCCCTGGGCGCAGAGCCGGGACAGCCTCTGGCCTTCCTGCTCTCTCACCAGGCTCTCCTCTTCCTCGGTGGCTCTCTGCAGCTGCTCCTTCAGGGAACTGTAAGCAAAGGAAAGGCAAGTTTGTTGGCGGGACCACAAGGCCTTCCCTCTTTTAGGCATAACCCCTGGCTCTCGGCATCCAAAAGCCCATAGCCTGCCTGTGAAACTTCCTAAGTCTTTTTTTTTTTAATTTTTTTTTTTTTTTAATTCATCATTTATTTTTGGCTGCCTTGGGTCTTTGTTGCTGAGCACAGGCTTTCTCTAGTTGCGGCGAGCAGGGGCTACTTTTCGTTGCGGTGCATGGGCTTCTTATTGCGGTGGCTTCTCTTGTCGCAGAGCATGGGCTCTAGACATGCAGGCTTCAGTAGTTGTGACACGTGGGCTCAGTAGTTGTGGTGCACGGGCTTAGTTGCTCCGCGGCATGTGGGATCTTCCCAGACCAGGGCTCGAACCCATGTCCCCTGCGCTGGCAGGCAGATTCCCAACCGCTGCGCCACCAGGGAAGTCTTTTTTTTTTTTTTTTTTAATTTATTATTTATTTTTGGCTGTATTGGGTTTTTTCATTGCTGCACGTGGACTTCTCATTGGGGTGGCTTCTCTTGTTGCGGAGCACGGGCTTTAGGTGTGCGGGCTTCAGTAGTTGTGGCGCACGGGCTTAGTTGCTCCGCAGCATGTGGGGTCTTCCCGGACCAGGGCTCAAACCTGTGTCCCCTGCATTGGCAGGCGGATTCTTAACCACTGCACTACCAGGGAAGTCCAAAGCTTCCTAAGTCTTAAAGACGAGTCTAACCTCAGCCTCTGGGTCCTGCTGCCTCCCTCTAATACCTCCCCGGGTTAGAGGGGCTATGAACCACCTGTTCTTTGCCGCCGGAAGCAGATTATAGGCTCCTTGATCCCAGCACAGCATTTCTGCCAAAGGCTCCCCTCGGCCTCCAGGTTCACCTCGGTGGCGTTCACTCAAGGTGGGATCCAGTCTGACTTCAGCCCAGCTCTGGCCACGGCAGATGAGCCACCCCCTCTAAACCCCACTACACTCGTCCCTACCTCTTGGCCTTTGTTCATGCTGGTTCCCCCGCCTAGAATCTCCTTTCCTACCTAACGAACCTGTGTTCCTTGTTCAACACCCAGCTCCCTCCTCTCAGAGAAGTCTTTCCAAGTTCATCAATTACCTTTCTGCTCCCAACACACTTTATATGATGACCTTTCTTATCCATGCCGCTCGGTGCCACGCATCACGCTGCACCATAATTAATTAATCTTTTGTACGTGTGTTTTCCTTACAAGTCTGGGAGCTTCTCCAGAGAAAGAGTCTTGTCTTAAAACCTGTTTTAGGGCTTCCCTAGTGGCGCAGTGGTTGAGAATCTGCCTGCCAATGCAGGGGACACGGGTTTGAGCCCTGGTCTGGGAAGATCCCACATGCCGCGGAGCAACTAGGCCCGTGAGCCACAACTACTGAGCCTGCGCATCCGGAGCCTGTGCTCCGCAACAAGAGAGGCCGCCATAGTGAGAGGCCCGCGCACTGCGATGAAGAGTGGCCCCCACTCGCCGCAACTAGAGAAAGCCCTCGCACAGAAACGAAGACCCAACACAGCCATAAATAAATTAATTAATTAATTAAAAACTTAGGATTTCTTTAAAAAAAAAAACAAAAAACCTGTTTTATCCTAAGTGCCAAACACAGTAACAGATACGAAGTAGGTACTCAATGCATGTTTGTTGAATTTGAACAGTATCGCCCAGGCCTAAACCATAAGCAAGCTTTGATTATCTATGAGGGGTATCATACTCGCAGACTAATGATAGTAACCATCTCATCCCAAGCAGACAGCCCTCCTGCGGCCCCCACATGACCAGGGGCTGTGTGCTGTGCATGATTCGGAAGACAATTTCTTTGAAAAGCTTCTGGAGTGAATTCCAAAGCCAGAAAAGATTTAGGTTCATTTCCTATTTTAAGCTATCAGCACCTCTGCTGCTCTCTTCCATGATGACAGAAAATTTGAGTGAAGTAAAAATCCTTCCTTCTAGATTCCTCAGAAATCCTTTCTCTTCATCCTGTGGCCAAATGTTACACGTAGCACCGCAGAATGGCAGAGCTGCAAGGGTCTTTAGAGGTTAAGTCCTGCATTTTACAACTCTCTCTCTTTATCTTACAACTAAACCCAATCTCCTCGTTTTGTAACTAAAGAAACTAAGAGTGAGCCTGTCTGCCTTCCTGCCTGCTTTCTCATTCGAGAAATATTTGCTACAAGGTCAGCTGGGGTTTCCAGAAATTTCTACCAAGTGGCAGCTTCCCAGCAGAGAGGAGGCCCCACCCCTCAGAAAGGCTCACACGTAAACAGAAACAGGGTTCACGTGATAAACTACTTTGAAGACAGCCAGGCAAGGCACTGCCCACAGAGAAACCACTTAGTCAAGACCGCTGACACTGTACTGATTTCGACTGAAAATATTTATAATCAAGAACCACCATTTATTGAGCAACTACTGTGTTTCAGGGCCTGAGTCGGATACTTTTGGCAGGCTGGTTTTCACCACGACTTAAGAAGTCTCTGGGAGGCCCCCTCTGCAGTTGGGGGGTTTGGGGAGGGACAAAAGGCACAGTCAGCCCAGCCGAGGGTGACCAGGAAGAGAGAGGAGCCTGGTAGGCGGGCAGGGAGACACCACGGGGATTTCCTCCCAGGCACTGTCTCTCAAGGTAAGCTGAGTCGCACCTGTTTGGGTGGGCCCCCGCCCCAAGTTTCAGTTGGCTGGAAGAGGAGGATGCTGTGGGAAGATCCGTTCTCTGGGATGCACTCTGGCTGGGGATCCAGGAGGGGTGACATAAGGATGGATGCAGGGTCAGTAGATCCTGTGTTGGGCTAATGAGAGTGACTGTCCCCAACCCTCTGGGTAGTTGGGTGTTGGTTTTGTTAGTTTCTCTAAATTAAGCATAAATACTTTTATAAGTCTTTGCTATGTATGATAGAAAAATAGCAAGTCTCTAGCACTTTTGGATGTTCTGTCCAAGAGGACAAGATTTAGCCTTTAGTTTAATTGCCAAGTAAGTGAAATATATTAACATCTTTTTGTAGCACCTTTCCCATCCTGGAACTGTGACAAAGATTGCTTATTACCCTCTCAATATCCATTCTCCCATTCTTCTTTACTAAGAGAACCCTGATCTTTTTCTATCAGGTACAGAGGACCAGCTAAAGGACTACATTTCCCAGTTACCCTTTGCAACCAGGGGTAGCCAGCCAGATATAAGTGGAAATTATTGGGTAAAGTTTCCAGGAAAACTCCTTTAAAGAATAAGCAGAAGTTATTGGGTAAAGTTTCCAGGAAAGTGCCTTCAAAGGGACTGAATGAGCTAGAAGGTGCCCCTATTCTTCCTGCCTGGAGCACAGACACGATGGCTGGAGATCCAGCAGCTATATTGGACTGTAAAGAGACCCTGAGAGCAAAACCCAGCACTAAAGATGGCAGAGAGATTAAAGGAGACCAGGGACCTGGCGACTCTGTGGAGCCATCATGCCAGCCCTGAACTGCCTTTTCCTATACAAAGAAAACTCCAGCATACATACACACAATCCACACACGCAGGCCCAGCCCAGGCTTACATGTCGCATTTGTCTAGGGCCTCGCAGACAGCTACTCAAAGAGTAGGAACCCACACAGAAACTTCTGGGTCCGAGAGCACCTCACACCATGTCACGTGGTCCCTCCCAATCTCACTGGGTTCCAACAGGGCCCTGGCTCCCAAGAGAGAGGACGATGCAGCTGTTCTCCGGAGACAAAGCGCCTGGCTTAATCCGGGCTCTGCTGCTCACGAGCCTCCATACCTGGGACAAGCTACGTAACCTTTCTGTGCCTCAGTTTCTTCGTCTCTATTATAGATGCTACAAAACAGAATTGATGACGACACCTCATAAGGGCCATTCCGAGGACCGAACAAATTAATAGATATAAAGCATGTGGATCAGTGTAATCTCTCAAAAAATGTTAGCTACCCTCATTATGATCACGCCTCCCAAGTCCTCCCCAAAAAGAGGAGAGGCACGAGCCCTGGCCAGGGAGCCCACCGCTCCACACGGGCCACTGAGGAGCAGTCCTGGAGGGGCCCCGGGCATCCCCGTGGCTGCCAGGGCGGGAGGAGGGTGGCCCTGCACAGCCGGGGCGGCTGGGCTGGGGGCGGGGCGGGACCTGAGCGCCTTCTCCTTCTGCCGGTGAAGCTGCAGGGTCTCCGCCTCCTCCTCCTGCCACAGCTTCTCCTGCAGCCGCTGCATCTTCTCTCGCTTGGACTCCAGGAGCCAGCTCTGCTCTTGCTCGAGTTCTTGGGCTACCGCCTCTTCCGTGGCCTTCAGTGCAGCCTCAGAGAGCTGCTCTGGGGGAGCCGCAGGCTCTGTAGATCGCCTGCCAAGGGTGGAAGCAGCATTTCACTAGGTTTACTATCCACCCACCTTTCGGCACTAGGATTTATACAGATACAGAACAGCACATACGGAACCCTAACAGAGGGCCCAGGGTCAGGAATCGTAAGTACAAATCAGGTACCGAAGGACGGGAGGCAAGGCTACCCTCTCGAAGACACAGGCAGCATTTGTTCTATAGGACAAGCCCCACGGGGGCTGTCAAAGGCCCCGAGGGCCTGGGGATGAGGGTGGCCGGTAGGAGGCTCTCAGGGGATCTGGTAGATTGTGGCCTGAGTGAACACCCAAGCTGTGTGGCTCAAGGGCTGGCGGCAGCAGGAAGAGAGCGAAGCTCCGGCCCTCATGGATTCCTCCCCAGAGTGGCTCATGGCCCTGTTTCCGACTCCCTACCAGGGCTCTCCCTGCTACTTGAGGCTCATGCCAGCAGTTTGGGAAGTCCCCAGAGGCTGCTCTCTGACTCTCAAGCTGAACAGAGGCCAGTGTGTATGAGCCAGCGGGAGAAGCAGCAGCATGTCTCCTCGCTGCTAGAACTCCTAGCCCTGAGACCTAGAATAGTCCATGGAGGCCCAGGAATGGGAAACCGTCCTGCCCACTCTGCCAAGGGAGCCGGGCAGGGGACCCTTCCCTAAGCCAAAGACAGTAGCAAGAGCACAACCAGAATGCCAGGCTCCATATCTCCCCGATGATGCCACAGCTTCATCCGCTTAGAGTGAATTCACTGGTTGGAAATGTGCAAAAGAAATTCTAACCTGGATGCATAAGGCGGCTGGTAAGATAAGGAACACTGGTATCGGTTAAAGAGATGTCTATAATGAAGGCTGTTATGTTGCTTGTATTCTGGTTCTTAAAGGAAATACCCAAAGAGAAACCCCAAGAACATTTTAAGCAACGAAAGCATAAGCGGGATAAAGTGTTTTGCCTCCCAGAGTGGCTTTCCTAAAGGCCAGGACATGCTGGCATTCCCAGGTCCCTAAATCTTACATCAGAAATCGGTCTGGCCACCCAACCACCATCTTCTCCCATGGTGCTCCAGCTGCGGCAGGCCTGGCACGGTGGCCCAGTGGACCCCAACAGCATGTGGGCGTGGTCCAAATCAAGGACAAGAGGGGCCAGAGTCCAAGAGGGGAGCCAGTTCCCCGTCCACCGCTGGGGATGTAAACCCCCCTCCCTCACTCAGCTCCCACACTGCAGCAGACAGAAGGCAGCGGGCGGGATCAGATTAGAACAGCAGAAGTAAACAAGGGCTCTGGAATTCCATTTCAGCCCCTTGAGGCCAGAGAGAGAAGGAAGACACAAAAGGCTACTGATATCTCTGAAATATCATTAAGATCTTTCCTAAAATCATGACTCAGACCAGAAACAGTCTTGAGTTCTGCCTTCAGTTCTCTTCTGCTCCCAAGCCCATCTCCCCGCTTCCAATTCCCAGCTTCCTCTCAGTCCCCTGTCCCAGCCCGACTGACGCAGATGTAAGATGTGGCCGCCACCTCCTCTGAGAATCCCGCCCTCGGAAAGAGCCTCCCCCCGCAGCTCTCAGTCTCACCAACCCTCCAACTCATTTCCAACCGGAGCTGAAAACATCTTTTTTCCCTGAGATGGTACCTTTCAATGTCTCTCTCCCCTGTGGGCTATGTAGCTATGTGGAGCCCTGGGGACAGATGCTGCGGAGAGATGGGGCATCAGCCGGCGTGCCAGTGTGTGCCCAGGCTGCACGCCTGGCACACAGGCAAATGGGGCTGCTTTTCAGTGGGCCTCTTCTCCGTGTCCCTGTTTTAAAGATCGAGTATCCCAAACTCCCAGCTTAGGTCCAAGGCGGTCAAACAGTGAGCCTGAAAGATCTGTGAGATAACTGGGCAGTTGGAGACGCCAGAGGAAGAGGCAGGTCCGATTTCTAGGCCACTCCTCAGGTATCAGCATCAGTGAGACCCAGTTTGCAACAGTTGGTGGCCAAGAGGAGGCTCAGGAAGAGCATCGTCCTTTCAGACTGGCCACCAAGTTACTCCGAGCCACATGAGGGAAAGCAAGGAGGGAAGGCGGGCAGGGAGGGAGGAGGATATGATACCCATGGCCCTGAAATGGCCAGGGTACCACTAAAACTCAGATCACTCTCAGGGATCCTGTCTCCGCTCACTTGCAACCCAGTTGTCTTAATTCATTTACCCTCTCTCTATACACACCTCATGGAAGACGCTGGGATGACAAACAGAAGGGTATCCTTGTTCCCAGACCCAGGCCTCTGGCCATAAAGCACGCACAGCGGCAGCTGCTTGCCAGCCCTGCCTGCACTCCCTGACCTGCCCTTTGCTCTTAACTCCTCCTGATTCAGCTTGACAATATCGATGCAGGCGACAGACTCTACTAATCATGCTTTTTATTTTCTGTATTTCATGATGTTCTGGCATCTGAAAAAGCTGGCTGGTCAAGGAGAGGGTGCCCCCCCAAGACCAGCCAATCCTTAGAGACAGCAAAGGGAGTATGTCTTTCACATGCAAACCAACCAATCCGTACACCCCCTACCATCTCCTGATCTATTTCCCACGCCCAAAATCACCCAGGGCCAGGCACCAGGTAACTAGAGACCAGGCCCAGAGCCCTCCAAAGTTATTCAAACTTTCCACCCCTCCACTCGCTCAGGGTACTTACCCTGCCTCGCCCATTGCTTCCCACGAAAACCCCAATAAAGGCTCTAGGTCACGCTCTTCCTTCTCGCCTCTTTGGCCTCCTGACCAACTCTGGTCCTTCCCCACGTGGCCCCACCTGGCGTGGCATGCCCTCTTCTCTCTGGAAATATAAGGAATAAATTCTTCTTTCAGTGGCATTGGCCTCTCTGTGTTGTCACTCAGTCACCTTCATAAATTAAAATCCCATGGATACAAATGAGGCACAGACACAGAACCACTCCCCCACGAATCCCAGAAAAATCAATCCATTCTTAACGTAGCTGTAAAGATTAATAACAAGGAAGTTATGGAGGCTGAGAAGACTCAGGAAAGGAACAGAAGACATTTCCTAAGGGCGCTGTGTAAACTGGAACTGTGGGGTCCGGGAGAGAGCCCCCCAGCAGGGCAGCCCCCCTGGGGTGGGAGGAGGAACACAAAGGAAGGGGACTCATCAGCCCAGGCAGCCAGGAGGAGCCTCACTGGCCAGCTTCTCTTCCAGAAGCCCTGGGAAAATGCCCTCTGACCTCTGCCCAGAGGGTCCTGTTTCTGAACCCCACTCACCTCCTGTCCTCATCAAAAGCACCCTGATCTGGCTGTCCACAGCCACCCAGGGGACCTGGGAAAGCTATGTCATTCCTCAGGGGCACAGCTGTCACTGTGGGATATACCACCACCTGAAAAATGGGCTACCCCTTCCCTACATCACTCCAGCAGCGCTACAGCGATGACATGAGATTGTGCCCTCACGTGCCCCGCCAGCTCTCGGTGACGCTTCCTGTGAGTAATCAGTGCATGAACCTGTCTCTGCTCAACAGTCAGCCCGAATCCTGAGGACGCTTACTCCTTTTGTACTGCTCAGTTCACAGACAGGAAAAACTGTATCACCCTGACACCTGTTTCTCTCCATGCAGAGAAAAGGCACGGTGGCTGCAGAGCAAGAGTCAGAAGTCGACGGCTCAGGTGACTAGAGGGCTCAGGTCCTAATTCTGCCACCGACTGGCGATGTGACCTTGGGCAAATCACTTCACCTCCCTGAACCTCAGTTTCCTTATCTCTAAAAGGGGTGAGAAAGGGGAGGAGAGCGGAAAGGTTTCTAAGTTTTAGAAGTGCTTGGTGCAACAGCACAAGTGAGCTTTGAACCCAGGCACAAAAGATCTATACTGTGTACTGGATAATTCCATTCATATGAAGTTAGAGAACTGGAAAAACGAATCTATGGGACAGAAGCTAGAATAGCGGTGACCTAGGGCAGGTGGACTGAGAGGAAAGGGGCCTGAGGAAACTTTCAGGAGGGATGGAAATGTTCTGCAAATGATCTGGGTGGTTGTGATATGGTGTATACGTATGTAAACACTCACTGACTTGGACATTTCAGATGTGTGTACTTTCATGTATATAAATACCTCAGTAATTTTTTCAAAGAAAAACAGTGCTTGGTAGAGGGGAAAACACGCTTTACCAGGTTTCTGCTAATGACCCAGGAGATACCCTCC
Organism: Balaenoptera ricei; assembly: GCF_028023285.1. Lineage (NCBI taxonomy): Eukaryota > Metazoa > Chordata > Mammalia > Artiodactyla > Balaenopteridae > Balaenoptera > Balaenoptera ricei. The sequence goes on from NC_082646.1 coordinate 14,970,371, forward strand.
CCCCTCCCCCTCGCTTCCAGCCTCGTACCCCAGGTGCTGACCAGGGGAGCCCCGGGGGCTGCACACAGAACCAAGGGTTCACTCACTCTCCCCCCACTCCACTCCTTGAGCCGGAACCAGAGCATCCCCTCCCCACCATCCAAGACCAGATGGGCACTGAGGCAATCCACACACAGTGGAGGACAGGGACAGACATGAAAACTGGCCCTTACACCTCTGGAGAGACTGGCAGGGTGGGGCTGACCGCCACCTTCTCCTCGGGCTCCTCGGCCTCGTCCTGCCCAGGGCCCGGCCCCTCGGCCTGGGAGCACTGCTCCTCGCCCCTCTCGTGGGCGGCAGGTGGGCTTGGGATCTCCTCCCTTGACAGCAACAAGGAAGCAACTGTGTTAAAGCCAGAGGAAGGTGAGAGGTGCCGGGTGTACCCCATTCGGGGTCAAAGGTCTGTGATGGGGACGAAGGAGGCAGCGGCCCTGGCAAGACCTGTGGTGTCCCTATCTCAGGTCTCAGATCCCAGCTCCCCTCCCTGCCTCTTCCCGAGCAGTTTACACTGAAGGACCAGAGATCCGCGCCCCAGGTGGGATGCAGAATGGTTACGGCACCGAGGAGAAGCTCTGCACACGGCAGGGGATCCGTGGATACTGCTGACTAAACACGACTGCTGCCCAGCCTCCCCCAGTGACTCATTCCAACCAGATGAGCTCTAAGACCAGCGTCTTCCTCTTGCCAGGGGAACAAACTAGCAAATCTACACCGGCTCTGGAGCAGGCTAGGGAGTGAAGGTCCTCTCAGCTGGCCTCAGGGAAGCCCGGGGCCCTGCACCCAGCAGGGCTCCCCACCGGCTTGCTGAGTGACTAGCGGTGGGATGGCTGCTGGGAAGGAGGGGGCTGGCAGGTGGGCACCGGGAGAAATGGGCCCCCTGGCAGGAACAGCCTAGTCCGGGGTGACAGCAGTCTCTGCCCCGGCCCCTGGCAGGAGGGCAGCTGGGTCAGAAGACACACTTCCTAGTTCCAGAGTTTCTAAGCTCCCCTAATCAGACTGTGCACCCCGACTTTAGCTGTAGGCCAAGGACGAGGAAGAGGCAGATTTCCTAACTCTCCAGCTTGTGTGAAACACTAAGCAGAAACGTCCCTTGCCGCTGCTTAGGCTGCAACCCCGCCCCCTGCTCTCCCCACCTCTCCAGGCCCGCCACGCCCACCCTGGGAGGCTTCCAGCCCACCCTTACCTCTGCAGGGGACCAGGGGGCGCGGGGCTGCCTGCAGAGCCCTCCCCAGGCTCCTCTGCCCCCTTCCGTTCCGGCTGCTCCTCCAGGGGCTGCGGAGGCCCTGCATCCGTGGCCTGGCTGTGAAGGGGGCTCTGGAGCCGCTCCCCACGCAGAAGAGGAGGAGATAACCTGGGCAGAGCAGCAGAGTCAGGGCCTCCGCTCGGAGAGCAGCAGGAGGATTGGGGAGTGGAGTACGGGGACCGAGGTCCATGCCTCCTGCGGGCTGGACCCCAGCCGGGGCCCCACCTCCATGGAGAGCCCACGGAGGCCAAAGCAGCCAGAAAAGCAGGACGAAGGGACTCCCTCCGGAGCTCTCCCTTGGCCTGGACTACACTCAGCCTTCCCAGGTCCCTGGGCTGCATTTGCTTGGCCCAGGAGTGAGAGCTGGGCACGCGCACAGACGTATGCATTCCTGCCATCACTGGGGCCGGGGAGAGTGTGTGTGTGTGTGTGTGTGTTGGGGGCGGGGGGTGGTGATGGAAGAACTGAGCAGAAAAGAGGGAGAAAAAGAGAAGCTAGACTCAAACGGTCAGACTATAGACAACGCATGGAGCTGTAGCTTCAAGTGAGAATGCTGATAGCTTTTCAAGGTCCAAAAAGTAGAATGACCACTCCCTTCCCCTTCCAGGGTGGCAGCCCTTCTCTTATCATGGGCTCAGGCCTGAGAAGCTGGAAGCTCCTGTCTCTCACTCACTCACTCTCTCTCTCTCTCTCTCTCTCTCTCTCTCTCACTCACACACACACACACACACACACACACACACACATACACACACACACACACACACACACAGCCACAGCCATTTCTGTTGTGGTAAGGCCTGGTAAGGTCTGAGCTGCACTACCGACCCTCTAACATGGTCCCCCGGACCTCGAGCAGGCTATCCAGACCTGGCCCACGAGCAGGGACACACAAGGCTTCATCCAATCTGATGAAAAGGACAGAGCCCTGTCCCCACAATAGTGCTATGGGCACAAAGTACCCCCATATGCTCCAGCAGTACCTCCCACTCCTGACTTGGTTTGCGTACACACACACACACACACACACACACACACACACACACACACACAGAGACACGCAGACTTTGCAAGGCCATCCAGTCAGTTCACCATCTGCCTTCAGGCAGGAGCACACTGAAGTATGTAGACCAAAGCCAGGAATTCTGCCCAAGTCCACGCCATCCCAAAGTCCCTGAGGGTGGCCTCCCACGCACTATACCTCTCCGAGCCTCCGGACTTCTTGCTCTGCGGCTCATCTTGGCTGGACTGGCAGGCATTCTTGTCTTCTCTTCCCAACCTCTGGGCCTGTAGGCAAGTAGCAGTGGAAAGTGTATACTTTGGGGGGTTGGGGGGTCTGCACTGGGTCCTTTAATCCTCCAACTGACTCTCATGCCAGGGGGAAAGCACTGCGAGGTGGCTCTTGGTGAGTGAGGACCACTCGGGATGCAGAAGAGAAGGTCATCTACCGCACAGTGAAGGCCCTGGGGCTTTGGCTAAGCCCCCAGGCTCACAGCTGCTCCCAGGGCCAGCCTTGCTGGCCTGGGGAGGATGAGTCAGACACCAAAGCCACTGCAGGCAGAGGCAGAAGCCAGAGGCTGAAGCAGAACACCTAAGAAAAGGAAAATCCTGCCTTCTGCAGCTGGAAACCCCTCACTGCCAGTTGCACAAAGCGGAGCCATCTGTGAACACCCCAGATCCACAGAGGCCCCAGACCACCAGTGCCAGTGATAATCGGGGATGCTCAAATTAAGTGAGCAGGATTGGGCACAGCAGACAAGTGCATTAAAGAGGAAGGACCCTGGAGAGATGGAGACTTGGTGAAATGACAGAGAGCTGTACTCCAGACGAGAAGGGCACTGTGTGGGCACCTGAAGGGAGGAAGACGGGGCGCTCCTTTGCTCCCCCGACACCCAGGTCCCATCAGTAGACAATGATGCCCCCTTCCTAGTCAGGGATTTTACCAGCCAGACAGCGCAAAAATAAAAAAAAAAAAGCCAACCCCAGATCTCATTTTAAAGCTTAGGTGTCTAGGCAAATTTAGCAAGCTGGTGAAAAAGGACTACTCTTGATACATTCACATATTTTCTGCAGGGGTGAGGTCACGTGGGTAGAGTAGGGCAGTCAGCCTGGACTCAACCCTTTGTTCTAGCACCTCCTCCACTACAAAATGGGATAGCATACCACAGCTCACAGGGCTTCTGGTGACGATTAAATGAGATCATGTACATAAAGCCCGACTCCGGCCCAAAAGAAGGCATGCCACAAATACGAGCTCTCCTCACACCCCCTCTCCTCTTCCCCAGCCTGAGGAAAAACAAAACACAAAAGAAACCCAGCGTCGCGGGTGTCAGTCCCCATCCTAGGGCCTGCACTCCTTCTGTCACGCTGACAGGAGCCCTGTCTGTTCCGGGACACGAGGGTTAACAGGAGAGGTGGGGCAGGAGATGGCTCACTCCATCTTCCCCAGTAGGGCTCCGGCCAGGCTGGCACACCTCCGTGTCCCCAGCCCCATGCCCCCAGCCCCCCACACCTCTCCACTGGCAGCCTGAGCCCCGGCAGCTGTGGCCGACTCTGCCATCTGGATGGGTCTGAACTACAAGCCAGCTCCCCCAAATTACATTAAAAATAGCAATGTTGCCTGGGAGTGCCTCCTGGTGCCCGCAGCAGAAGGGCTCCCTGCCAGCGCTGCCACTCCTAATCGCATCAGCCGGGCAGAGCCCGCAGACAATGGCGGGGCGGGCCGCCCTTCTCCCACCCCACCGCCTTCCCTTCCAGAGCTCAACTCACAACTCGTCTTCCCTACAATTCACAACAAGCTCAGCAGACAGCTCCCCCTCTCTCTTTTCAAGGAAAAACAAAAACAAAAACAATCACACAGGCCAGTCTAGTTCACAAACTAAAATATAAGACGGGTAACAAAGTGCAGTGATTGTAATAAATATCGGGGGACTGAGCCCTGAATCAGAAAGGACAAGCTACAGACAAGGCCTGTCTATTTCCTTCTTATTTCACCTTCCATATTTCTGCTAGAAACTCAACTAGCCCCCAGCTAGAGAATAAGGGACACCTTGGGTAAGTACCCAGACAGAGGTCCTTTGAGCAGAGTTTTTACCTGCTCCCTAGACATTTTTGCCCCAGAAAGGGAGTCAAAGGAACCAGACAAAGAAATCAGGCATATCGGCACTCTTCAGAAAGGGGAGACACAAGCACACTCTAAGCCTCCGGCCTAAGACTGCTCAAGACACCACTTCCCCAACCTAAACTCAGCTCCGGGGTTTTGGTTTTTCTTTATCATGCAGTCCTCAGTTTAATAAATCCCAGTAAGTCACAGCGCATTCATAAAGCAGAATGCTATGCAACCAATAAAAGGAGTAGGGCAGATCTGAAATAGCACAGAAATAAGTTAAGGGTCTATTCTCGAATTTGAAGAGCATATTGCCAAGCAGTTTTTATAGCACAGTTCCAATTTCTGTGGGGAAAAAAAAGATTAACAAATAGAAAATAAATACATGCTTATATGTGTACAGAAAATTTTCTGGAAAGGCACATGAAAAATGTTAATGGAAACTAACAGTCCCGACCTGCGGGAGGGAGTAAGGCTGCAGGAAGCAGAAGACTTTGACCTTCTGTATTATTTGAAATAATTGTATGGTCATTTTTTGTAACCTATTATAAAACTCATCATGTTTGTAATTCATTATAATCATTATCTTGACCGTGGTGGTGATTTGAAAGGTGTATACATATGGTAAAACTTATCAAATGGTACCATTTATACGTGTCCAGTTTATTTATGTCAATTAGATCTCAATAAAGATGCATCAAAAATGTTTAAGTGAACAAAAATTAATTTACCTCAGTTCTAAGCCTCTGCACTGGCCCTGGCCTTGAGAGAGATCCAGAGAATATGGAAAATGGACAAGTGCCCCCCCGGAAAGACAAAGGGGACTGTACCTATGGTTCTGTCCGTCCCACAAAGAGGCTGTTTCTTGTCCCTCCAGCTCCACCTCCCTGCTCAGCCCCTCCATGCCCTGAAGTGAGAGGCGGACACAATCTCGCAAGGGGCTCCACGCGGTCAGCCAACCTGAGCACCCAGCACTGCTCTACACTGGTCATGAGATACAGCTTATGGCCCCCTCTGCCAGGGCGGCTGCCTCAGAGGGTGCCTCCTGAGAACCAAATGCAAGCCAGGCCCTGCTACTGCTTTATACCAAGTGGCATGGCCCAAAAAGAGGCTGCTCGCCTCATGAGGTCTTAGGCAGGACCTAGAAATCTGTCTTTTTTAAAGCCCCCCAAGTATTCTAATACTGGCCAGATTTTGGAGACAGAGCAATGGAAATTCACCTTGCCCGGCCAACTCAGTAAGGTGCCTCACAAATCACCTGCTCCAAACCCTTCCTGACAAACACCACCTGGCCTTGCCTGTGCCTTTAAAGACCTCCAGTGCTGCAAACGGTGGGGACCAAGGTCCAGCAGAACCAAGAAGAACACGTCAGGCACAAATGCAATCGACCTTGTAACTCTATCCTGTCTCAGGACTCGCTTCACTAAGGGCACCCAGGCCTGATTCACATTAAATACCTTGTTTGTTTCACCCAAACCAGATGCCCGCTCAAACTTGCAAAGACCACATGTCAGAATCTCTCTCCTCTCAACAACCCTACAGAGGAGGCAAAAATGATCTTGGCTTCAAGCTCCTTAAGGACAGGGTCTGTGTCTGAGCTTACATCTGGCAGGGGAGACAAAGAACCATAAAACAAAAGAAGCAGCACTAAGGGAAGCAAAGGGAAGGAACGATAAATCGTGCTTGGAGGAGGTGACGTCAGAGGTGGACCTCCAAGACCAAGAAAGAGCTTGCCGGGACAGAAGGAAAAGCAGCCCAGCAGGCAGAGTGGTGAAGCAGGTGGACGGTGCGGCCCCAGGGGAATGGCGAGTGGTGGGCACAGCCGGGGCACGGGAGGTGGGCTGAGAATGAGGCTGCAGAGGTTGGATGGGCCAGGTTGGGAGGTGCCTTGAAACCCACAAACTACACAGTGCTTTGCACGGGAGCAAGTGGTCGGCCCTCAGCTGCTAAGTGACTGGATAAACAGATAAATATACAGGGGTGGAGGACACGGAATGACTTAATTCACGGCAGCAACAGAGCATGTATGTCGGAAGCCCCATCACAGGCACAGTCAGGGCCTTGCCTTAAGGAATCAGAAGGGAGAGAACTCCCAGAAATGCACCCTGGGATGGGCAGGACTCAGCTCTTGATTATCTTCAAAAGTGAGGCTCCAGCCCAGCCCTAGAGAGACTCACCTCCCAGCGGGCTCCATCTAGGACAGAGGAGAGCATGTCCACATCCAGCAGGTGCTCCGAGATCCGGCTGTGGAAACCCAAGTCCTGGAGATGGTAGAGACGGGGAGGTCAGCTCTCCTCTGTCATGCTCAGCACCCACCAAGGATACAGGGCCTCTCCTCCACCCCCACCTTCACAGAAAGATGCCTACTACATGCCAGGCACTGTACCAAGCACTCCGACAGCTACTCATTAATTTCACCTTCAAAATTAACACTGCGACTGCATGGAAAGGTATGTGGCAAAGCAAGTATGGTAAACTGTTCACTGTAGACTCTAGGTGGTGAGTATGAGGCTATTTGCTGTAAAAGTCTTTTAATTTTTCAGTATGTTTGAAATTTTTCATAATCAAATTACAGGGAAAAAAGTAACCCTATGAGACTGATCCTCTTATTCTTATCTCACGGAGGAAGCAGTTTGAGAGTCCAAGTAATTTGTCCAAGGTCACGCATCTGGTAAGCAATAGGGCTGGGGGTCAGAAGTGCCCTGGGCCGACTCCAAAGCCCAAGCTCTTTGTGTGACATGGGCTGCAAAGCATGTCACTTTCCAGCTGTCTCTCCCTCCTGGTGCCCAACCAGGAGGCCAAAGTGCCCAGAAGCCCTATGGGCAGCTTGGACACCAGGGCCTGCCAGGCTCCACCCAGCTGGTTCCTTCCCCTTCCCATACAGGTGTCCCTCTGGACAATGGGGATGAATTAGCGCCACTTCCTCCACCAGCTTCTCTTTGGGATGGGCAGCAAGTGCCCACACAGGTGCCAGCTCCCCGCTGCCCTTTGGCTGCCGCAGAGCCACGAGCCCGCCCCCTCCGAGCCCAAGATCCCCACTGGGCTAGGTGACGGACGGCTACCTGACAGCACGCTAACAGGGACAGTTCTGTCATCAGCCCTGATAAATGGCAGGATGCCCAGCCAAGGTCTGGTCCTGCTGTCTGGGGCCTCCTCCACCCGCTCCCATAGAGAAGAAAAATGCCGATGGGCAGCCCGTTTCTCCACACAGTGACTCCGTTAGCAGGGCCAGGGCCCTTGCTTCAGAGAGTTCTGTGACACGGTGATTCTTCATGACGGCTTTTGCCAACAAGGACTTTGCCTCCCATTCCTAGCTTGTGGGTTTTCTTTGCTGATGACATTTTCCTTTCGGCGTGAGTTCTACTCCACTCAGTGCAGCTGCCATCTGGCTCCTAAGCCCGTGGCTCAGTGAGGGGCTTGAGCACACAGCCTCCTGATTCCTCTGTACCCCCTCGTATCATTACTGTTCATCCCTGACCCTCTCCCACTAATCCCTTCCCTTTGATCTGTCTCCTCCAAACAGATGGAGCGTGGTTTCTGGAAAAAGTGCTCTGCCAAAAAGCACCCCGAACTCCTCCCCACAGATACAAACCTGGCAAGTGAAGCCAGGCTACAGCAGGCTGGGTGGAAGGACTGGGACAAAGCAACCATGCATGTTGGCATTCCAGGACGAAGTCTTAACTTTGGAAATGATACCACACCACAGCATCCTTCCTGGTCAGAGCCTGAGAGCCTGAGGACTGGTCCTCACCATGGCTCGGTGATTCCATAAACACACACACACACAGTCTCTAACCTCCTAGGTTCACGTAATGCTCCTGCTAGAGCCCAGAGGCAATGATCTCATATGATCTCACAGGCAATTCACACAGCAGTAATAGTAATAACAGCTATGTTTGTTTAATGTTTATATGCTAATGTTTTATACTCTTTACCCCACTTTCTTCTCACAACAAACCTATAAAGTAGGTAGTGTTATCCTCAGTACGTAGGGCTGAGAAAATGGAGCTAGACAAGACCCAAGTTTGAGTCCTAACTTCCCCGCTTACAAGCTGTGAGATGCTCAGCGAATCACTTAAACACAGGACCTCGGAAACCCACGCTCTTCACCACCACTCTGCTGCCCCCCATCTCAGACTCACCAGGCCAAGAAAGGACTTGGGGTCAGAAGCAGTGGAGTCTGAGGGCTGTAGTTCCTTCATGTGTTCACTGATCTCCGACCCCTGGGGAGACAGACCCACAGAGGAGTCACCGGAGCAGAGGACAGAGGGTCGTGATGACTCTCCACGGTGCCAACACAGGGCTGAACCCAAACCGAAAGCCACCTCTTCTGGAAAACCTGAAAGAGGCCTGTGGACCCTCCCATTCTCTCTGGACCCCTGCCCCCGGCCCACTCAGGCTGGGCAGCCCCGCTGAGTATGGGCAACACTCTTTACACTTGGAAGGAGGGCCAAGTGAAGCAGAGTGGGAGATGGTTAGAAAGTAGGCAGTGGGGAAGTTTGATGCGATCCTAGGAAAACAGAATGAGAGTATCTTTTCCAGGAAGTAGCTAAAAACTCTTTAAATGAATTCCCTCACCATCCACCCGGAGGAAGGGCGGGACTAAGGGCTGGAAAATAAAGATGCCAAATGCTTTCACAACTGGGTCCTACTTCTATCCATCCGGGTCACTGGCCTGATCTTACCAAGCAAGACTCCCGCGTCTTGGGTTGTTCAAAGGAGCCAGAGAGACCAATGAAGAGTCTTCTTGTAACCTAACTGACCAATGCCGGGGCAGGACACTCCCAAACATCCCCCCACTCCCCTCAGCTGGCTCCTCCCTCTGCAGGAACACAGGCTGCAACCATGACTGACCCCAAACTGATGTCAAGAGGTAGGAGGGGGAGGCAGGAAATGGCAAGAGGAAGTAAGTGGGAGACCAGAGGAACAGGAATATCCCAGGAGGTGCCAACGGAAAAGCAAATTTCTGCTCTGAATTTCTAGTGCCAGCAGGTTTGGAGTTTCATTCAGGATTTTACTGCCTGCTGGGTCTGGGCATATTTGTCACAATTAAGGGTTCTGGCTGATGTTGACGGCCCATTGCCGGGCCTGCAAATGCAGCTCCTGACTCAGTAATAAAGATGAAGGGAGAGGAACGTGCACAGGGCACGAGAGAGCAGCAGAGGGCTGCAGCCAGCAACTGCCCATGGGACAAAGTGACTTACTTCGCTCGCCTCTGATCTGCTCTCTTTCGGGACGGAAGCCTCCTTCTTTGGCTCCTTTGCTGCCTCTTCCTTCCGGGAACCCTCCTCTCTTGCATCCACCGGGTCCTCTGGTGCCTCTTTTTTGTTGGCTTTGGCAGGCTGATTGCCCATGGAGTCGCCCCCGGGGTCCGCCACACTCCTGGACATCCCGGGATCATTCTTATCGTTCTTTTCTTTTTCTGGGAGCCACCTTGCCCCTCTTCCCTGTTGCCCTTGGCCATCGGCACTGCTCAGGCTGCTATCTGCACCTTGGCTGAAGAGCTTGCCAGGCGTAGGGGGGCTGGCAGCACCGGAATCCAGAGAAATGTCCTTCTTCTCCTCTGGCTGGCTTGTTCTTGGAGATTCCTAGGGAGCAGAAGACCGTGTCAGAAAGGAAGACGTCAGGAATTAATAAAAGGGTTTAGAGACTTGCTACAAGACGGAGCTGCCATTCCTTGACGCCTACAGTTCTGAAACCAATGGCTATCCCACACCTCAAAAGCTTTTAAAAACACAGATTCCTGGGGCTTCCCTGGTGGCGCAGTGGCAGAGAATCTGCCTGCCAATGCAGGGGACATGGGTTCGAGCCCTGGTCTGGGAAGATCCCACATGCCACGGAGCGACTAAGCCCGTGAGCCACAGCTACTGAGCCTGCGCGTCTGGAGCCTGTGCTCCGCAACAAGAGAGGCCGCGACAGTGAGAGGCCCGCGCACAGCGATGAAGAGTGGCCCCTGCTCGCCGCAACTAGAGAAAGCCCTCGCACAGAAACAAAGACCCAACACAGCCAAAAATAAATAAATAAATAAATAAATTTTAAAAAAAAACACAACAACACAGATTCCTGGCTCCAGCCCAGCTCCACTGACTCTGAAATTCTATGGTGATCTGAATACACCCAACCTGACCCCTGTCCACCGAGGAGCTTGGAATCCAGTGCACTGCACTATACAACTCTGTCACCACCCATCACATTCTCGAGTAATAAATCTGGCTCATTCCAGTCCCATTAGCCAAACCATAAGATGGCAGGCTCAGAAGTCAATATTTGTTTACGATGATGATGACGGAGAACCGCATGAGAGAAAAGTACCAAAGTCCAGAGTTTTCATTTTTAAAAGGCAGCAGGGAAGAAGTTTCAGGAGGGTACCCTTCTTGCACAGCAATGAGGGTAGCTCTCTCCCTATAGCCTCCCCCTTAGGGAGGCTGCATAAGCAGCCCTGGAGCCAGGCGCCTCTGTCGGAGGACCATCAAGTGAGTCCTCTGGGCAGCAAGTGCCAGATGGGGTGAGGTGTGTAGAAGACTGACTGGGGGAAATGCCCATGAGGATACGGGAGGTGGGGAGAGGCTTGGGAACACAGGTCTGAGACCTGTGACAGGGGAGAGGGAAGGAGGGGGTTTGAGTAGGAGAGCCTCAGGCCACAGCACAGTTCTGAAAGGGTCTCAGCCCCATGGACAGTCCTGCAGCCGTCGGGCAGAAATGGCCCTGCTCCGGGGCCCGTTGCACCCCATCCATTCCATCAACAAGCCTGGCCTTGGCACGAGCCGGGGTGGATCAAAGGTTCAACAGCTGCAGGCCGTTAATCCCCCAAGGTCCCCTCTGCAGGGTCTCTTGAAAGGAGATGGGAGCAGTGCACCCCTACAGCTGCCCACCCTGCTCCTCGCTCACAAACCCCATGGTAAAGACCAGGAAAATCCTTTAGAGCTACCACAAGAGAAAAAGGAACTCCTCCCTTGGAAATACAGCCAGCGATCTCTCCTAGGCTCAAGCAGAGAAGCCTTCTTCCCAGAAAACATCTGTGCTAAACTTGGGCTGCCAGCGTGAACAACTTCTTGGCAGGGATTTTTGAGACTTCCTGAAGCCTGACCCTGGACACTCCAACAAGAAGCATGATGACTAGAGTCCAGAGGGCCACGGAAAAGCCCCAAACACGCCATTCACCCATGCTGTCTGCCTGTTAAAGGATCCGCGGAACCCAAAGCCATGACCGTCCACTGCAGGTCTGGCAGCCGACTGACAAGCCCACCCAAACTTTCCAAGGATGGTGAAGAGAGGCAGGAAAGCAGAGCACTTCAGAGCCGGACTTCGGAGATAGGACACCCAGGCTCAAATCTTGGCTCCGTGCTTACAGGGACCCTAGGCAAACTGTTTAACTTTTCTGGGCCTCAGTTTCTTCCTCTAAAATACGGGGGTATAGTAGGGCCTATCTCATAGGATTGTTGGGAAGATTAAATAAGTTAACACTCATTGAGTGAGTAAAGAACAGAGAACTGCGCCTGGCACACCGTAAGCGCTCCATAAACGCTAACTCATGTTTTATGATGAGACCCACAAGTTCATTCACCGAGCACCTTCTATGAGCCAAACCCCACCGTGGCGACCTAAATAGGAAGATAGATCCTGCCCTCGAGGAATTCAGCTGAGAATGGAGAAAAGTGAAACATCCCAGGTGGCCCCGGCTATGAGCCTTTACTGCCCAAAGCAAAGGGCACCGGACACGGTGGTGACGCTGTGGTCAGCACCACGCCTGTCCCAGGGTGAAAAGCAGAGGCTGAACAGAGAAGGGGTGGGCTTCCCTCATGCCCTGGCAGCACAAAGGCAGGGTGCCCTCCGGTGCTGCCCCCCCTCCTGACACGCTAACTGTGGTGTGGAGGAAGCCTTCACGGTCACTGGGTGCAGAGGGGCCAGGATGAGCTCCTCCTCTTTGAGAGGCATCTTCAGGGCGAGGCCAGGCCTCCTCACCTCGGTGTCCCCACAGCAGCCGGCTCTCAGCAGTGGCCAGCACGCAATGACTGGTCTGTGGGGCTCCTGGACGCCAAGAAGGATGTGGGAGTGTCTCGGGGGGAGTGAGGGGGTCTGACTCAGCAAGCACAGCCAAGCCACCCCGGCCGTGCTCATCTCATGATGAAAGAAAGGCAACAGACCTTGGATTAGGGGACAGAGGAGGTGTCGGACCACCAGTTCACATCTCCTCACACGGCCCATAGCCCTTCTCACCCAGCCCAGCCCTGCTTGCTCCTCCGAGGTCATCTCCAGACACAAACATCCTGCCTGTGAACAAACATTACGCCACTTCCCTGCCCTGCCGTGCGCGTTCTTAATACACACACAATCTACCCTGACAAGCTCCCACTGGTTCTCACAGTATCGCCTCTTCCAGGAAGCCTTCCTGAGATCAGCCTTCCTCATCCTCTTTCACAACAACTACTGTCTTATAACTGCTGACTTCCTTGCCTGTTGCCCTCACCAAATCAGCTCCCTATTATCCTCAGTGTCTAGTTTCTGGCACATAATAGGTGCTCAGTCAATGCTTGTTGACTGAATATTAAAAATGATTAAGTGGGTCAATGCAGATATAGGAGTTCCTACTCTGTAAAATGGAGATGTGACATCTATTTTACAAAATTATACAGGGATTAGACTAGTATTTGTTATAGTGCTTATGAAATGGAAAATAGCTAAACAAATGTTAACTATTAATATTCAAGATGATGGAAAAACAAGTAACCTATCAAAAATCAGAGGACACCAGACCCAGGGGGAGATTCCTATTCTTACACATGAGAGAATATGGCCAGACCACAGAATGTCAGGCCCAGGCTATGCCACTCTCAAGCTAAAAATCTTCAAAAGAAGAATGTTCCATGGAGCTTATCCTATTCTGTCTATGTAAATAGTAAAATATTAAAACATGGCTAACATGAAAATAAGTGAACTTGCATTCCCTGCGCCCACATCAACTAACTGCAATGACAGGACAGCCAGGGGGACGTCTTCAGGGGAAGGACAGCAGGGGGAGACTAGGCATTTGTTGTGGATTATCCACAAATGGATGAATGAGAGCTGAGTGTCTGGAAAACCCAGCTGACTCCACGCTCCTCTCCTTTAATTCAGGCCCTGCCCCTCATTCCATCGCGGGGCCCACGGCCTGAAGCCCGGCCCAGGACGCACACCCAGGCCCCTGCGCACAGCCTCCTGCGCCGCTGTTCGGCAGGGTACCCGGGGGACATACCCACAGCACGGCTCTGCTCTCAGCTCAACCGTGCTCACACTCCTTCTGTCTCCTCCTGTCACAGCCCCAGGTCCTTGAGTATAAGGCAAATTCCTGCTGTTTTTTTCCAAAAAGACTTTGCCATCTGCATGAAGAGGGGGGGTGCAGGAGAGTGCCTGTACGAACCATTTCATGAATATTTAAAACACCCCCCAAAAGCTATGAGGTCTCCCATGCTGCAATCCCCCTCCTGCGGTCCAGAGCACAAAGGCAGGGGCCCTACAATCCACACGGCTCAGGAGGGTGGGAGTGGGAGACAGGGGAGCTGAACACCATGTCCTTGCATTGATCCCGTTCTGGGGAGACCCCTCCCCCCCGCAAGCCAAACATCAGTCGGTTTATTTTCCATGTCTCATTCCCACCCAGTCGGTCTCAGTTCTTTGCACTGCTCCCCGGTGTTGTTAGCGCTTTCCAATCACACTGACATCATCCTGTTATTTCTAAGCCCAGCTCCCTCCCTCCCCTTTGATCTGCTGATGGTCTTTTCACCAGCGCTACAAGGCCATCTGCTGCCTGCTCACCTACCCTTCAGCCTCCCCTCTTTCACTCCCATCCATTCTCAGTGTCTGTTCCAGGAACGTATCCCTTTTGATTCTGTAATAGACTAGAAACGGGTTTAAGTTGAAGGCAAGAGAGGAGGGGGAAGGAGACAGAGAGAGAGAGAGAGAGAAAGAGAGAGGCATTCTTGCCATCCTACTGCCCTCTCATGGAATCATGAGCAAAGTGACTGTTGACAGCGAAACAGGGTAAAACAAACCACGGAATAAGCTCTCCATCTCAGGCTGCCGGGCTGCCCAGGAGCGGGAAGAGGTGGGCAGCTCAGAGGACCCAAGGTCTATAAACTGGGACAAAAGCCATTTTAAAGGGCATGGTAAGCAGAGGCAGCTTTGTCTGTCCTAAAACCCCCGTTCATCCCCACCACTAACCTTCCCCACCAGGAAAAGCCCCAGTTCCTGCCTGAGGTTAGAACACAGGAACCCAACACTCCATGTGGCAAAAAGAACTAAATCTGCCGGGGTGCTAGAGATGGGGCGGGGGGAGGGAGTGTATTTAACACCTCCCACTCCAGACATTTCTCCCCATCACACTGGGTTGCCTATTTATATTAAAGAGGTTATAAAAAATACATTTAAAAGCTTCCACTCCCCCAAAGAAGCATATAAAGATCAGAAGGGAAGCTTTTGAAAATCCAGGACATGTCAAAGGAGAAAATCCCTTTTTTTGTTGACATTTGTAAACTATTATAAAGGAAAAATTAACTAGCCCAAATCAAAGCACATTATGATTGATCCACATCGGGATCTTCAATCCACCAGCTGACGCAGGGATCCAGTGTCCACTCTACCCAGGACCCGGGAAAGCCCAGAGAAGAAAAAAGCACAACACAACCTGCCAGGATACCCTCCGGTCCCAGCGTGGCTCATTCATTCACGCACCTATTCATCCACTCAGTCGCTCAGCAAAACATACCCACGCACTTCCTAAGTTCCAGGGAGCAGGCCAGGTTCCAGACACACAGACATGAACAGGGCAGAAGCCCTACTCTCAATTTGCTCAGTCTTGTGGAGACTGCCCTCTTTCTCCAAAAGCCAGCGAGTCCTCCTGACACCTCATTCCTACTCATGGACATCCTTCCAGGCTCAAAACCTGAGCTACTGATTCCACCAGCATCATAAGGTCTTAATGGCAGATGAGAAGAAATAAAGTTATCATTTCAGGGAACCAAAAACAGAAGGCTTTGGATTTAATGCCAACAGACCAGGCCCCATTCAGAAGGAAGTGTCAAAGCAGAGCCAGATCAGGTTGATGACACTCAGAAAATGTGTCACGTGGCAGAAAGCATCAAAGTCACAATCAAAACATATCTGACTGGGCAGAGCCAAAAACGGAGACAGTTTCTGAGGCAACAGAGTGAGTCTAAGTATAACATGGGGCCTGCCCAATGGCTAGAGCTGGGTCAGCTGGGAGAGTCCACCTACTCCTAGGTGTCAGCCAGCATCCTCAACCTCAGCCACCCTGGGACCTTCCCCCTGGCTCTCAAGGTGAGCTCAAGACCAAGAAGTAAGTGTCAGAAACAATAAGACCGTGAAAAGGGATGATAAGGACATAATAATAAAAGATAATAAGGAAACATTTAAATCCATGATACGGGCACTGTTCTTTCACTGGTCAGTTTTGTGGTCATTCTAATAAATGTGAGTGATCTCTTTCAGCTCAAAGTCTTTAAAAGAATTTTCTATTTTGTGAAAAGTTTAACTGACCTTGCAATCAATATTTCAATGTCTGGGAAAATCTGAGTTGTTGACTTCATGATTTATTGGTTGTGTGAATACTTTGGACATATTTAGAGAAAGCTTAATTGTTAAAAATTAATAAATTAGACAGTAGACCAAGAACAGATAGTAGGGAATGTTCTTTTTCAAGTAGAAGAATGTACTGGGGTTTTTTAGTTATTACGACGACATGATGAGTTTCAGGTTTTGTTTGTTTGTTTGAAAGAACATTCTGGGACTTCCCTGGTGGCGCAGTGTTTAAGAATCCGCCTGCCAATGCAGGGGACACGGGTTCAAGCCCTGGTCTGGGGAGATCCCAGATGCCGTGGAGCAACTAAGCCCATGCGCCACAACTACTAAGCCTGCGCTCTAGAGCCCACGAGCCACAACTACTGAGCCCGCGTGCCGCAGCTACTGAAGCCCACGCGCCTAGGGCCTGTGCTCTGCAACAAGAGAAGCCACCGCAATGAGAAGCCCGAGCACCACAATGAAGAGTAGCCCCCGCTCGCTGCAACTAGAGAAAGCCCGCACACAGCAACGAAGACCCAACGTAGCCAAAAATGGAAGGAAGGAAGGGAGGGAGGGAGGGAGGGAGGGAGAAAGGAAGGAAGGAAGGAAGGAAGGGAGGAAGAACATTCTGGTGGGAGTGGAGGACAGACCAGGGAAAGAGATGAGAAGCAACAGGACTGCTGGGGGAATGTTCCGGAAGCTAGTCCCATCCATATTCTGCATTTCCCAGGCCTCGTGCCTTTGCTCAAGCTGTTCACCTGCCTAAAACATCCCTTCCACCCCCACGTCTAAGACTTCCCTACTCTTCAAGACCGGGGTCAAATGTTGCCTCTTCCAAGTTCTCCCTCATCTCTGGGCAGGTAATTTCTCTGCCCTCAGAACTCCTCCAAAGAGTGTACCTGTGCCCGAGCTCTTTACACACCTGGCCCTGCTTTACAGGTCCCTAAATATTCATTTATTCAACATGTACTGAGCGCTCACTAAGCACAGAGTGCCCAGCATCCTTTCTCCCCAAGTGCACACTCCCAGAGGCCCGCCCAGGCCACTCCTCACCAGTGCTGGGATCGACCACAGCACAGCTGCCGCCACACAGCCAGCATTCGACAAATGCTAAGCATCTGGACGGCGTTACACCTCTGTTCAAAACCTCCCATGGCTCCCGATGCCGGTGTAACCCAGTCCCAACTTCTCAGCTGGCACTCAGGTCCTCCACGACCCAGCCCAACCTACCTCCACAGCCCCACTTCCCACTCCTCTCCCACCCGCGCCCTGGGCTCCAGGCAAAGGAGACACCCTCGTGCTCCGCTCCTGCCTCTGCCCGTGTGGTGCCCTGCAGCTGGAGCCCTCCCTCTCCACTCGCCTCTGCTCGTCCGGCCCCGCCCACCGTCCTTCCTGGCTCACCTCACATGTCAGATTCTCAATAAGGCCTTTCAAACGGACAGGAGACCCCGACTTCTCCCCACCCACAACACTGGGTTTTACCACCCCGACGGCCGCGCTGCATTCCACTCCGAGCCCCAGCTACGTAAGTCTCTCTTTAATGAGACTGTAAACTCTTTGAGGGCAGGGATCACAGCTAACTGAGGCGTGTGTGGCCAATAGCACCTAGCAAAGTGCCTCATGTAGAAACATTCAATAAACGGTGGTTATCTGACAAATGAGTGAATGGATGAATTCCTTTCCCCGCTTGTGCTTCCCCAAACCCCAGAAATCCCACCTGGACAGGACTGGGACAAAATGGTACTCTTTCCAAATAAGTCTCCCACAAGGAGGAAGGCTTAAGAAGGAAGGAGGGGGACTTCCCTGGTGGTCCAGTGGCTGAGACTGCGCAATCCCAATGCAGGGGGCCTGGGTTCGATCCCTGGGTCAGGGAACTAGATCCTGCGTGCTGCAACTAAAGATCCCGCATGCCGCAACCAAGACCGGGCGCAGCCAAATAAATAAATAAATTTTTTTTTTTTTTTTTTTAAAAAAGAAAGGAAGGAGGGACCTGCCAGGCTGAGGCATCTGCCTGCAGGGGCTTCAGGCTCTTACCTCATACTCGAAGTCACCCCCCAGTGCCCTGATGTCCAGGTGCAGGTTCTTAAGAAGCTCACTTGAGCTTCGGACACTCTGAAAATGGAAACGATGGCAAGGAAACTGGTCAGCCCAGGGGGCCGAGAAGCTCCTCACTCGTTATACTTTCTGGGTCAGACCCAGCAGGTATACAGACTGAGCAAGGAATGAAGCTGCGGGCTGGAAAATCATTTTCACTTATTTTCAAAGTAGCACAGAGGTTAGCCAAAAGGTAAAGACAGCTCAACTATCCACCAGCAGATGAATGGCTAAACAAAATATGGTATATTCATACAATGGAATATTATCCGGTCACATGTGCTACAACACGGATGAACCTTGAAAACATTATGCTACATGAAAGAAGCCAGACATAAAAGGACAAAGACAGTATGACTCCACTTATATGAAATATCTAGAATAGGCAAATTCATAGAGACAGAGAGCAGATCAGGTACTGGGGAGAGGGGAGGATGCAGAGCTTTGTTTAAAGGGTACAGAGTTTCTCTGGGATTATGAGCAAGCTCTGGAGATGGATAGTGGTGACGACTGTACAACACTGTGAAGGTAGTTAAGGTCACTGAATTGTACACTTGAAAGTGGTTAAAATGATAATTATGGTATACATATTTGACCACAATTTAAAAAAAAAAATTTTTTTTTTTCATAGCACAGAGGGTTTCCAGGCCAAGAAAAGGATTCATTCTTACCTGGTTGTCACTCTCCACCTCATCCTCCTCATTGGTCTCCTCTCCTAAAGCCAAGAGGCTGAGAGCATTCTTGTCCTCATGGATGGAGCCCAGGAGACCCTTTGTATAAGCAGAAGTCTTGAGACCCTGTGAAGGCTCCAAAATAGAGAAGGAAAGCCAAGGCACTTACGGGGAAGACCCTCAGATTGCCTGGTCCTCTCTCTTTCTGTTTAGATGGCTCCCAGAGCAAGCCCACCACCTCCAGGAAGCTGACCCCAGCAGCTCCGGCTCACACTCATCCCTCCCTGTCCAACTCCTGCTGCCCTAGCTGCAGGGACTGGGAAATCACCACTGCAGCCCCTATGGACCCAGGGGTCCATCCTCCACCGCCCAGAGCCCACGTTCAGCATCCTCCAGGTGTGACTCACCTTCCCCACTAGACTATGAGCATTAAGGACTCAGCCCGTGCCCTCTATCTCTCATCCATGGGTCATGGTTCCTAGCATGGAACATGGAGGCCCCACGGTAACTACACCGAACACAAGAAAAAGCATTTACCAGTGAGAGTTCTCCATGCTGACCAGACTCCGCCGAGCTCCCCAGGCTCACACTTTGAGATCCACGCAGAGCAGAGGGCGGGGCGTCCACCAGGCCCCTTAACGGGGCCAGACCACCGAGAGGGATGTGGACGGGGGCTAACGAGGAGCCCAGGGCCTGGGCAACAGAAAACATCCTGTTACAAACCCAAGAAACCACGGGGCTCTGAGAGTGTGGAGATGGATATAAAAATAAAACATCTAAATCCTGCCCGCTCAAATTTAAACCGCCTCCGTTCAGAGGCTGCTAATGAAACACAACATCCAGAAATTACCATTGTGCCAGCCGTGTGAGAATCACGGGCTGGTTTCCTGATTCTCGTAACTCTGTGCCTATCTCTCAGCAAATGGTTCTTTCACATCTGGCAGATGCTGCAGAGGCCTCAGCTCTCCCTCCGAAGCCACAGAGGAAGTTGGGGGGTTGGGGGGAGAAGAGACAAAAGCCTCATCTACCAGCATGAGAAGTCTCAATAGATGAAGTTGAAAACGGATGAATCAAGAAAAAGCAGTCTAAGCATATTATTTACAAATATGGAAGCAAACACTGGAAGAAAGCCGTTGCCTCTGGGGAGGGGTACCCACACCCGAGAACTGCTATATTACGTTCTATGCCTTTTGGCTCGACTTGACATTGTTTAATAACATGGGCATGTATTACTTCAATTAAAATAAATATTAACTATGAAAAATACACATGAGCAACAAAAGAACTCTCTTTCCGCTCTCCACTGATGAGGAAAGGGGCTGGAGGCAGCCTCGCCAGAGGACTGTGCAGGCCCCTCCTCTGCCCTGTTCTTGGGATGGCCAAACGAAGGCTTTGTGCCAGCGAGGGCTGGGAAGAGAAACCAACTGGGCGGCAGAATTTGTGAGACCTTGGGTCGCTCACGGACTCTTGGATTCTCAGTCTACTCATCTGCAAGACAGAGATGATGTGTGTCTTGCTACTTAAGAAGGTTTGTTGAGAAATTCAAATGAGATACTGACGGCAAGGAGCACGTGTGCGTGGCCCAGGGCTACACCAGCGTTGTGGCATTGCTATCATTACAGGGATTCACATCACAAGAGTCTGGGCTTAGAAGCCGAGGCAGGGTAGCATTCTGGGGACAGTTTACAAAGAGCTCTTTAAAAATCCTCACACTTAAATTGTATATGAAACAACACAAAAATTCCATTCCTCTCTAATCCCACGGGGACTGAAGAGAGAAAGGGGAACCTGAGGAGGTCAGGCTGAGAAGTTCAGGCGGCCCATCTTCTCACCCGCAGCTGGGCCTGGAGCCAGACCATCGGGCAGGCTCTGAACACGACCCATTTCTGCATGGGAAGGGCATCAGATGCTTATCTGAAAGGTGACACGAGACCCCCTCCCAAACCTTTGTAGGTTGCCAGTCACCTGGCCTGCTGCAGGGTATCTTTGTTAGGCAGAAAAGGAGCTGAAAATAAAAAAATTGGCCAACTTTGCCTGAGCCCTGGGCACCGGGGTAAGCACCTGTCTCATTTCACTCTCAAAACCATCTGAGGCCACAGTCCCCACGAGAGCAAACGGAGATTGGTGAGGTCAAGACCCCTGCCCCAAATCACAGGGCCTGCAATGAGGGCAGACGTGGGATCGGAACGCAGGGCCAGCTCTAAGCCAGTATTGTACACTGCCTCCTGGCTATGGCGGAAAAGGAGCCCAGGAAATCTGCTCTGAGGTGAACGGTGAGCAAACCCAGCCTGCTCCTCCCAGCCAGCCCAGTGGATCAGCAAGTAAAATTCTTCCCACACTATATTTATGGAAAATTACAGACTCCTAACATGGCTAATTTGCTAACGTGCTGGGGGCCTGAGGGAGGGAGACGGGCCCGCTGAGGGCTTTGTTCTCCCAGGCCCTTACCAAATCAGTGGTTAGCAGGGAAATTATACATCCCTGGCTCCTAGCTGATCACGCACTATGGGCTGTGCGTGGCGTTGTCCTTCAGAGAGGATAAACTTGCTGCCATTGGGCTAATGAAAACTTTCAGGATAATCTGCAGCTTATCTGATATTTATAGTGCTACAGTAGTTATTAGAGCTAACGGAGAACCAGGGCACGCCAGCAATTAGGAACCGAGGTAACAACTGGGTAAAGCCACAGCTGGGCAACAGCAAAAGAATAGCCGGGGAAATGCAGATCGACTCCCGTGGTGGTCTGTGATCCAATTTGCCTTCTGAATGAAGCAAGTGGTGACTCTTTAAAGGGAAAGAGAGTCAGAACGACAGGGCAAGCCCAACCCTTTGGTAGATCCCAATAGGGGAGGAAGTGAAGACCCAAACGCGGTCAGCACAAGCCTGACACAGGTTATTCACATGGTTCTGGAAACCCTGGGAGGCAAGGAGCAGAAGCAGCTCACTGAACGGCAGAGAGAGCCTGGGCTTCAGCCCCTCATGACAGTATTAACTCTCTAGTTCTGTGTGATTGCCAGAAGGGACTAAGTTCAGAGGCTGGGGGTAGGGTGTCTACTTGGGAGGACCTCTCTATAATCAGCTGATGGGGAAGGCTTCCCAAATCCTGGGACCGTACCTATATCTTGCATGAGTGCCAGGGTAAGTGCCACCTTGCTCAGCCTCAAAACTGATCATCTTCAGAGCATGTGAACCACCCATGAAGTACAGTTAGATCAAGGGAAGGGAAGTCTAGATACCCTCAGCCCCTCTCTTGCAGGTGATGGGGCAGAAGAAACAGGAACTGCATGTCATCCCACAAGATGGCCATCCTGGGTGGTTAAGGGATCAATAGTTACCGAGGGAGGACAGAGAACAGGAAAGCAGACCTGCTGGCTGTGTTAAGGTGTCAGCTCAACCTGCTCCCTCCCTGTCAAGTTCACTGAGCCTGAAGGCCGTGCTCTCTAAGAAGCCTACCTGGTTGAGAAGCTGCATCTTGCCTGGCTCTGTAGCAAGCCCTCTGCTGGAACTCAGCTGGACCAGCCCCTGCCTGAGGGGGCTGCTGCTTGGCCGGAAACGAGCTTGCCGAGAGGCCTCCTGCCCAGCCGGGGCGCCGGCCACCTTCTGAGGACGCTCCTGCATCTCTGGCCCCCAAGACAGAAATCTGGAGCCCATGGCTCTGATGGCCTCGTGCTCGCCCTCACTAGACATCCTGGAAGACTCGGCTGCCAGGCGGCAGACCACGCTGGCAAGGTCTCTGCACGGCCTCTCCCGCGCGCTCTCGGGCGGCCCCGGGCCCTCCAGCCGCCTGGAGAGCTTGAACACCTGCAGGACGTGCTGGTAGAACCTCTGGTCCTCAGAGTAGTCTTCACTCCCTGACTGCTCCTCAGCAGAGCTCTGCACGTGGGACAACTGGGGCGCCAGGAAGGGGCTGGGGTGCTGCTCCCCGGGTCCGGGGCCTGACTGACCCACACCCCGCTCAGATCCCCGGGAGCTCTGCAGGTCCCACGGGAAGTTGGTCACCTCCCCCAGGACCTCAGAGCCCAGGTGCGAGGCCAGGCTGTTGCTGCTGCTCTCCAAGTCAGGCCCCAACCTGCCCAGCCTCCTGTCTTCTTCGGGGGGCTCCGGAGAGCCTGGGCGTGGTCTCTTCTCACTGGAAGGAGACCCTCGAGGGGTACTCACTGCAGGGGCGCTCGGGGCTGGTTCGGAGACCAGGGTGTCAGGGGGTATTAGCAAGAGCCCCTGAGGTGGACCTTTGGCTGAGGCCCCTGGAACCTCAGGGTCTTCGGGCTCTATTTTCTTGCTGCCCCAAGGGGAGTCCTTGTGGACAAGCTTGGAGACCTGTCCCATCCACAATCCCGAGGGCTCTCTCCTCTTCCTGGCCCTGCCCATGCTGCTCCCTTCCCCAGAAACGCCCTGCCAGCTCTGGTCTTCGGCTGGGCTGCTGACTAACAAGAACGGCTTGCTCTTCCTGGCAGGCAGCATGGGGTCAGAAGAATCAAGGGACAGGGAGGGATCCTCCTCAGGGGACGGCGAGGCAATGGGGCTCTGGCCCTTGTCCCCACCGGGGCCTGTGGAGCTCCGTTTGGCCATGTTATGGCTGTGCTGCTCCCCTTTCAGCTGCAGGCCCTTGAGGGCTTCCGAAAACTTCGAGTGGACCAAGGCCTGGCTCCTGCTCTCTAACGCATCCTGCCCGTTCCGGAAGGGCCCGGTGTGGTCAGGGCCCAGAGAGCCAGGTTTCTGCTGTCTGGTCCTCATTTCCAGCTCTTCTATTTCAGGGTCTGAAAACCCCAGGTAGATTTTCTCTGTCGCCTGCTGGGCTTTCTCCAGACCCTGCTGATCACCTAATTCTGCCCTGCAGTGGGCTGGGGACCTGCCTAAGATTTTCTCCACGTCGGCAAAGATCTGGTGGGTTCGGGAAGCTTGGCCCTTGAAGAGTGGCTGTAGCTTGCTGGGCAGGGAGCCCGTGAGAGGCCTAGGGGTGTCACCCAGCATACGTGGGCTCTTCCCTTTCTTAAAGGAGCCCTCACTTCTAGCCTGCATCTCTTGGTCTAGGTCCAGATCAGCCAGCCCAGGTGCTGAGAGAGGGGATGGGCCACGGAGAAAGGAGGAAGAAGGCAGAAGTCCCTGCTCAGGCTGTGTTTCCTAGATGGGTATATAAACAGGCAGAGAAAACTAAGACAAAGCACTTCTGATTTCTACTTGCTACCTTAGCCCTTGGCAAACCCTTAGCAGAAACCCACCCTCCATTTAAAGAAAAACACAAACCAATGAGGGGAGAAAAGCTAAAAACTCCCTTGAGCTTTGTTGTTTTCTGGGCCCTAGTTTCCTTATCTATAAAGAGGAGGTTGGACAAGATCAATGGCTTACAAACCTTGCGCCATGGAACCCACATATTGGTTCCGCCTGGTACCTTGGGGGTTGCTATCGTGGGCATGTGATGGGGAACAGGCATCACCAAGACCCACACCCCCAGGTTCAACCAGAGCAGCTCCACTTCTTCTTTATACACTGGCCCTCTATGGAAGAACTGATGTGAAGACAGGGTTCCATTGCTAACAAAAGTCTGAAAATCACCAACTAGATTATCCCAAAGGTACCATCAAGCTCTCAATTCTGTGATTGGTTAATTTCATAAAATCCACCATCCTTATCAAGGACTATCAGAAAGAGTCTAAGAAGGGAGGAAAGAGGGGAAACATAAGCAGGGAACCGAGCCTTGGGAACTTGGACTAGGTCTTCTACCAAAGGCAAGAGTTGATACTGCTCAAGAGAGGTCCACACAGTCAGGGAATCTTGGGGTAGAAAAAACCATAAAAGATCAACCGCATCCTGCAAACATTCACACTAAACTCCACCCAGCTCTCCTCCAGAGAGCCCAAACCACCTGAGCCCGGTCGCCCACCTGGTCAGGCCTGCCCCCGGACAAACTCTGGTTTGCGCCTGTCCTGAGCCCTAAGATCCAGACTGGCAGCCCAGGGCAGTCCACTTGCCCTCAGCTCCTGAAACCACAGGAGGAATCCTTTTTAACAGGGAGCTCCAGGAACTCAGTCACACACCCAGAGCTCAGTCTATTACCCAACCCTCCACCCCAGAACCCTCACTTCATTCCCTCTCTCACCTTCGGCCATGCCAGCATCTGCCCAGATGCTGATTATCATCTAAAATAGTCCGGGGTTAGTGAAAAGCCCATTATACATCTTTCACCTTTCAAACACATGCCATTAGAAAATTCAGCCTCTTTGGAAATTATCTGTTCTCTTTTCTCCACCTGGAAGAATGGACTTGCTGCCTTATTTCTCAGAACCATGATTAGTAATATTGGGGGCGGGGGGGAAGAGGAGTATCTGTAGAGCTTGGAAATGATTAAAAAGGATAAATTCATCAGCAACTATCCAATGTCAGAACTGACACCTTGCAAAGGAAGGAAGATGGAGGAAATCTTCACTGAGAAGTAAGCACCAGGCACCGGTGGGAAATAAAGACTATAAATAACACAGCAAATCAACTCAACCATTAAAAGGGTTGAAAAGGTATTCCCAGTGTTCCCCACCTGGCTAAACTGGGTTCCCAAGTCCCTCCCTCTCCTCAACGTGGCCCACCTGCCTCACACCTGGAGGGACAAATAGAATGATAATGGGAAAGATAACTTTCAACTCTGAGTAAAAAAGCTACTTGGGACCAAGGTGATGGCACTGCAATCAAATTTCAGTTATCCACCATGAACCGAGGACACTGGCAGCAAAGGCCATCCACAGGGCCAGATAAAGCCTCAAGCTTTTCTTTTTGGATCTTGAAGGCACTGATGTTCTGACAACTGAATTATGGCCCATCAAACATCTAGGAATTTGCACCACTGAGACACATGATGAACCCACACGAGGAAAGCCTGGCTCGGAAAGGAGAGGAGAGGCACTCGCTCCTCTGGGTTCTCTGGCCTCCACCAAGTGCTCCCTGTGCCCCGACTCTCCAGAGGGGCAGATGGCATCACTGCAAAACCCCATCCTTAGCAGGGCACTCACTCACTAATCCTATTATGTCATATGTGCCTCCCAAGGTGGAAAAAGAAATTGCTTAGAGATAGTAACCACTTCTAGAAGCCTTAAAGGAAAATTTGCCAGAAGACAGGCATAATTCAGATGATGCACTATCAAAAAATTACTATATTATTGTTGTTATTCTTAACCTCCCAGCTGTAAACAGCTAAAGGTTCCCGATATCCCTCAGGTTTCAGGCCTGGCCTCTCTGAGAGCTGGCATCCACTGACTCACCAGGGGACTTTTGGAGGTCTCTTTGTCCTTCTTGTCTTTCTTTTCCTTTTTCTTTTTCTTTTCTTTCTTCTTATTGGCCCCAGGAGTTGACAGTTTCCCCCGCTCTTGGATCACCAAGTTCCGATAGTGTTCATCACAGGGATGGTCCCACATGGACTGCCCATTGGCAAAGTTGAAATAGTAAATATCACCTGTGATGTCCTGGCTGGGGATGAGCAGAGGTCACAAGTTAGTCCCTGCTCAGGTCCAAAGCTACATAGGAAAAAAAAAAGAAGAAGAAGAAAAATGGCAAGGAGGCAGAGAAGAAGGAAGAACTGTGGGGAGAAGGGGAGAGAGAGAAAAGGAAGAAGAGAGGAAAGGATTAACACAAAATTGAAGGGTAGGGACTTCCCTGATGGTCCAGTGGTTAAGAATCCTCCTTCCAATGCAGGGGACGTGGGTTCAATCCCTGGTCAGGGAACTAAGATCCCACATGCCTCGGGGCAACTAAGCCCGCGTGCCACAACTAGAGAGCCCGTGCGCCCTGGAGCTCGCATGCCACAACTAGAGAGAAGCCCGTGCGCTGCAACGAAGAGCCCGCACCACAACAAAGACCCAGTGCAGCCAAAATTAAAAAAATAAAAATTGACGGGTACCATTTGGCTAAGAATAAGGAGTTTCCTTAGATAGAAACAAATGATTGGGATACCTAAGGACTTCTCTAGATGGAGACGTTTAATTGTTAAGGTTCCTGAGAATTCATGATAGACTAGAGTAGGAATAAACTTGGTTTTAGATGGATAAATACAAACACTATGGTATCATGGAGATAAATTCTGGGATAGAACTTGCTTAATATTTTCATAAATGATCTGAAGAAAAAATATGCGCTGTGATAGCTCTGATTTTGCAAAAGACTCTAAACTCATAACAGGTGACAATCCAAGCTAGTGGGGTCAATCAACAATAAAAGAAAATAATGTAGAAGGTAGGTCTCACCATGAACAAGTCTAAAATAAGCCATTCATCCCACCCACCATTAACAGTAATCCATTAGGACAGCTAATAGAAAAAAAAAAAAAAACATTCACAATAGCAATATAAAAGATGCAATACCCAGGAATAA
Organism: Balaenoptera ricei; assembly: GCF_028023285.1. NCBI lineage: Eukaryota > Metazoa > Chordata > Mammalia > Artiodactyla > Balaenopteridae > Balaenoptera > Balaenoptera ricei. The sequence goes on from NC_082646.1 coordinate 14,997,428, forward strand.
ATCCGAAGTGTGCAAAATCTTCACAAAGTTTTATTGAAAATTCAGGGGAAGAAAAAAGAAAAAACAATTGGAGAGACACCCAGTGCTCCTGAATAGAAAGATTCAAGTCTGTAAACACGCCAATAATCCTCAAATTAATGTATAAATCCAATACAATCCCAATCAGGCTCCTTATGAAATTTGACAAGCTCAATCTCAATTCAAATAAAAGAGAAAATATACAGTGAAACAGGAAAAATATCAGGGGTAAAAGACAAAAAGACATACAAATGGCCAAGAAGCACATGAGAAGATGCTCAACACAACTAAAGATTAGGGAAGTGAAATTAAAACTACAATGAAATGTCACTTCACACCCATTAGCATGGCTATTATCAAAAAAGCAGAAAATATGGGCATTCCCTGGCGGTCCAGTGGTTAGGACTCGGCACTCTCACTGCTAAGGGCCCAGGTTCGATCCCTGGTTGGGGAACTAAAATCTCACATGCTGCAGGGCATGGCCCCCCCCCCAAAAAAAGCAGAAAATAACAAGCGCTGGCAAGGATGTAGAGAAACTGGAACCCTGGTGCACTACTGGTGGGAATGGAAAATGGTGTAGCCACAGTGAACACAGTATGACAGTTCCTCAAAAAATTAAAAATAGAATTACCATTTGAACCAGAAATTCCACCTCTGGATGCATACCCAAAAGAATTGAAAGCAGGGATTCGAACAGACATTTGTACACCAATGGTCACAGCACCACTATTCACATAGCCAAATGGAAAGAGAAATTCTCAGGTGCCAGAAACAGAAAGAAAACATGAAACCTGAATAATAAGTGCATGAACTGACAGGTCAAGATTGGTATCTGACCTGGATATAGGCCCGTGGAACTTGGGTTTTAATGCCAGTTTAGAACAAAATGTGGCCTTAGGCCTTCGTGAATTTAGGAACTGGAAATGAGACCCTAGATGTATCTGGGGCCCTTTGGGCTGTTCCTTCCATGAATAAAAGGACCTAGGTTATGGAAGCAGCAAGGAAGCATGTCACCCACTCCAGGTTCTAGGTGGGCAAAATAAAATTTAATGAAAAACTGAAACCCCAAGACACATGTAGATCTATAGTCCAAAATGTGGTAAGGGAATCCCAAGTCAGGAAATTAATGTAAAAATTTAGTCCTAAACCACTGAAAACTCCTTGGCAGAAACCATTGTAAAGCCACTCAACAACCTAGGAATGAGACACTCACAGAAAATAACCTCTGCAGAGATGAATTCACAAAATGCACAATAACTAATTACAGAGGAAACGTGAGGAAACATTTCACCATGAGGGAAAATCAGTAACACAATGAAAAGAAGAACTGAGAGAGTAGAACAATCAAGAGAAGACTAAAAATAACAATATGTAAAATTATTGTAGGGACAAAGGAGTAGAATCCATAATGAAAGAACAGAACTCTAAAAAAACCTAGACATATTGAAAAGAACATAAGAGAACTTGAAGGAACTGGTAGTCATTAAATTCAAAATGAAAAACAACCAGATTTGATGCAGAAGAAGAAACAAATAGTGAATTGGGAAATAAATATGCTAAAGGAAATTATAAAGTGATTTTTCAAATATGAAACAGAAGTTAAGAGACATGGAGGATCAAATAATAAGGTCCAATATATTTCCAGTTAGAGGTGTAGAAAAGAAAGTGATAATGGTTGACAACTTTCCAAAATTTAACAGAGACATGAGCCCTCAGAGTAAGGAAGCACTCCAATTCCTATACACAGTAAATAACAATGAATCCACACCTAGACACACTGTCGTGAAATTACAGAACACCAGAGATTAAAAACAAAATAATAAAAACAACCAGAGGGGGGAAAGCTGATTACCTACAAAGGAACAACTAATGAAACCAAAAAACATGTCTTACTAGCAAAACCAGTGGTCAGAAGATGATGGTATACAGTATTGTCAAACAGCTATTGACAAATCTATACTCAACTAAACCACTATTCAAGAGTGAGACCAGGGACTTCCCTGGTAGCACAGTGGTTAAGAATCCGCCTGCTGATGCAGGCGACACGGGTTTGAGCCCTGGTCCGAAAGATCCCACATGCCGCGGAGCAACTAATCCCGTGTGTCACAACTACTGAGCCTGCACTCTAGAGCCTGCGTGCCACAACTACTGAAGCCCACGTGCCTAGAGCCCGTGCTCCGCAACAAGAGAAGCCACCGCAATGAGAAGCCCGCACACCGCAACGAAGACCCAAGGCAGAAAAAAATAAATAAATAAAATTAAAATTAAAAAAAAAAAGAGTGAGACCAGGGATTTCCCTGGCAAGGGCTCAGAGCTTTCACTGCTGGGGCCCAGGTTTGATTCCTGGTCGGGAAACTAAGATCCCACAAGCCACAGCGCAGCCAAAAAAAAAATACAAAAAAAAAAAGAGTGAGACCAGACAACAATTACTCAGGACAAAGGAAGATAAACACATTTAGCATGCTTGATATAAAGGACATTTAAGAACCCTGCATCCAAAAACAGAAACGGACTCACAGACTCAGAAAACAAATTTATGGTTACCAAAGGGGAAAGGGATGAGGTAAGGAAAAATCAGGAGTTTGGGATTAGCAGATACAAACTACTCTATATGAAAAACAACAAGGTCCTACTGTATAGCACAGGGAACTATATTCAATATCCTGTAATAAACTATAATGGAAAAGATTATGAAAAAGAATATTTTTTTAACATCTTTATTGGAGTATAATTGCTTTACAATGCTGTGTTAGTTTCTGCTGTATAACAAAGTGAATCAGCTGCATGTATACATATATCCCCATATCCCCTCCCTCTTGCACCTCCCTCCCACCCTCCCTATCCCACCCCTCTAGGTGGTCACAAAGCACCGAGCTGATCTCCCTGTGCTATGCAGCTGCTTCCCACTAGCTATCTATTTTACATTTGGTAGTGTACATATACCAATGCTACTCTCTCACTTTGTCCCAGCTTACCCTTCCCCCTCCCCATGCTCTCAAGTCCATTCTCTAAGTCTGCGTCTTTATTCCTGTCCTGCCCTAGGTTCATCATATATTCTTATATATATGTATGTGTGTGTGTATATGTATGTGTGTATATATATATATAACTGAATCACTTTGCTGCACACCAGAAACTAACACAAAATTGTAAATCAACTATACTTCAATAAAAAAAAGAACCCTGGGGACTTCCCCAGTGGTGCAGTGGATAAGACTCCACGCTCCCAATGCAGGGGGCCTGGGTTCGACCCCTGGTCAGGGAACTAGATCCCACATGCATGCCGCAACTAACAGTTCGCATGCCACAGCTAAGGAGCCCGCCTGCCACAACTAAGCAGCCCACGGGCTGCAACTAAGACCCGGTTGCAACCAAATAAATTAATTAATTAAAAAAAAAAAAAAGAACCCTGTATCCAAAAATGAGAGACTACATTCTTATCAAGCACACATAGAACACTTAACATAAACAGGATCACTTACTGAACAAAAAGAACTCTCAACGTGTAACAAAGAATAATGAACAAATAAAATTGGAAATCAGTAATTTAAAAAATACCCAACTGTATCCATCTCATCGCCTTCAAGCTATCATTTTGGATCAAAGGTACTTAACAAAATTTAAAAAAAATCAAATCCAATAATATATAATCATTACCAAGCAGAGTTTACCCCAGGAATGTAAGGTCGGTCTAACATTTGAAAACCAATCTATATAATTGACCATATTAACAGACCAATATAGAAAAATCATATGATTCTATCAATAGATACAGAAAAAAATATTTGATAAAATCCAACATCCATTTTGGATTTAAACTCTCAGCAAGCAAGGAATACAAGGGAACTTCCTCATCCTGACAAAGGGCATTTAGAAAACCCTACAGCTAACATCACCTAACATCATACTTAACGGTGAAAGACTGAATGCTTCCCCTTAAGATCAGGAACAAGGCCAAAATGTCCATTGTCACCACTTCTATTCAATTGTATTGGAGGTTCCAGTCAGTGCAGTAAGGCAAGAAATAGAAATATAAGGTATCTAGGTTAGAAAGGAAGATGAAAAAATGTCTTTATTCCCAGAAGACATACCATCTATGTAGAAAATCCTATAGAATCTACAAAAAAGCTAATAGAAGTGACATAAGCAAGTTTAGCAAGGTTGCAGGCTACAAGGTCAGCATACAAAAACCAATTTTACTTTTATATGAAGGCAATCAACAATTGGAAATTGACATTTAAAAAAAAACCATTTAAAACCATAATGGAAAAGAATATGAAAAGAATGTATATGTATTTATAACTGAATCACTTTGCTGTACAGCAGAAATTAACACATTGTAAATCAACTATACTTCAATAACATAAAAATAAATAAATAAATAAAAGATACCATTTACAGAAGCAACAAAAAAAGAGAGATAAATGTGACAAAATATGGGCAAGATGTGTACACTAAAAACTATAAAAGATTTCTTAGCGATATTAAAGAAAACCTAAATATTGAATAAATGGAGACAGACTGTGTTCATGGGTTAGAAGATTCAATATTATTTAAGATGTCAGTTCTCCCAAACTGATTTATAGATTCAATGCAATTCCAATCAAAATCCTAAGAGGATTTTTTTTTGTAGAAAATGACAAGCTGATTCTAAAATTCATATGGAAATGCAAGGGACCTAGAATACAATTTTGAAAATGGAGAACAATTTGCAGCACTTACCCTAAATGATTTCAATATTTATAATAAAGCTACAGTAATCAAGACAGTACGGTATGGGGGGGAGGAACCAAGATGGCAGAGTAGAAGGACGTGCTCTCACTCCCTCTTGTGAGAACACCAGAATCACAGCTAACTGCTGGACAATCATCGACAGGAAGACACTGGAACTCACCAAAAAAGATACCCCACATCCAAAGACAAAGGAGAAGCCACAATGAGACGGTAGGAGGGGCACAATCACAGTAAAATCAAATCCCATAACTGCTGGGTGGGTGACTCACAGACTGGAGAACACTTATACCACAGAAGTCCACCCACTGGAGTAAAGGTTCTGAGCCCCAAGTCAGGCTTCCCAACCTGGGGGTCCGGCAACGAGACCTGCGGGGGGGGACGGGACTGTGGCTCACCGTGTGGACAAGGACACTGGCAGCAGAAGTTCTGGGAAGTACTCCGTGGCGTGAGCCCTCCCAGAGTCTGTCATTAGCCCCACCAAAGAGCCCAGATAGGCTCCAGTGTTGGGTCACCTCAGGCAAAACAACCAACAGGGAGGGAACCCAGCCCCACCCATCAACAGTCAAGTGGATTAAAGTTTTACTGAGCTCTGCCCACCAGAGCAACAGTCAACTCTACCCCCCACCAGTCCCTCCCATCAAGCCTCTTAGGTAGCCTCATCCACCAGAGGACAGACAGCAGAAGCAAGAAGAACTACAATCTTGCAGCCTGTGGAATAAAAACCACATTCACAGAAAGATAGACAAGATGAAAAGGCAGAGGGCTATGTACCAGATGAAGGAACAAGATAAAACCCCAGAAAAACAACTAAATGAAGTGGAGATAGGCAACCTTCCAGAAAAAGAATTCAGAATAATGACAGTGAAGATGATCCAGGACCTCAGAAAAACAATGGAGGCAAAGATCGAGAAGATGCAAGAAATGTTTAACAAAGACCTAGAAGAATTAAAGAACAAACAAACAGAAATGAACAATACAATAACTTAAATGAAAACTGCACTACAAGGAATCAATAGCAGAATAATTGAAGCAGAAGAACGGATAAGTCACCTGGAAGACAGAATGGTGGAATTCATTGCCACAGAACAGAATAAAGAAAAAAGAATGAAAAGAAATGAAGACAGCCTAAGAGATCTCTGGGACAACATTAAATGCAACAACATTCGCATTATAGGGGTCCCAGAAGGAGAAGAGAGAGAGAAAGGACCAGAGAAAATATTTGAAGAGATTATAGTTGAAAACTTCCCTAACATGGGAAAGGAAATAGCCACCCAAGTCCAGGAAGCGCAGAGAGTCCCATACAGGATAAACCCAAGGAGAAACACGCCGAGACACACAGTAATCAAATTGGCAAAAATTAAAGACAAAGAAAAATTATTGAAAGCAACAAGGGAAAAATGACAAATAACATACAAGGGAACTCCCATAAGGTTAACAGCTGATTTCTCAGCAGAAACTCTACAAGCCAGAAGGGAGTGGCATGATATACTTAAAGTGATGAAAGGGAAGAACCTACAGCCAAGATTACTCTACCCGGCAAGGATCTCATTCAGATTCGATGGAGAAATCAAAACCTTTACAGACAAACAAAAGCTAAGAGAATTCAGCACCACCAAACCAGCTCTACAACAAATGCTAAAGGAACTTCTCTAAGTGGGAAACACAAGAGAAGAAAAGGACCTACAAAAACAAACCCAGAACATTTAAGACAATGGTGATAGGAACATACATATCGATAATTACCTTAAACGTGAATGGATTAAAGGCTCCAACCAAAAGACATAGGCTCGCTGAATGGATACAAAAACAAGATCCATACATATGCTGTCTACAAGAGACCCACTTCAGACCTAGGGACACATACAGACTGAAAGTGAGGGGATGGAAAAAGATATTCCATGCAAATGGAAATCAAAAGAAAGCTGGAGTAGCTATACTCATATCAGACAAAATAGACTTTAAAATAAAGAATGTTACAAGAGACAAGGAAGGACACTACATAATGATCAAGGGATCAATCCAAGAAGAAGATATAACAATTATAAATATATATACACCCAACATAGGAGCACCTCAATACATAAGGCAACTGCTAACAGCTATAAAACAGGAAATCGACAGTAACACAACAATAGTGGGGGACTTTAACACCTCACTTACACCAATGGACAGATCATCCAAAGTGAAAACAAATAAGGAAACAGAAGCTTTAAATGACACAATAGACCAGATAGATTTAATTGATATTTATAGGACATTCCATCCAAAAACAGCAGATTACACTTTCTTCTCAAGTGCACAGGGAACATTCTCCAGAATAGATCACATCTTGGGTCACAAATCAAGCCTCAATAAATTTAAGAAAACTGAAATCATATCAAGCATCTTTTCTGACCACAACGCTATGAGATTAGAAATGAATTACAAGGAAAAAAAACGTAAAAAACACAAACACTTGAAGGCTAAACAATACGTTACTAAATAACCAAGAGATCACTGAAGAAATCAAAGAGGAAATCAAAAAATACCTAGAGACAAATGACAATGAAAACACGACGATCCAAAACCTATGGGATGCAGCAAAAGCAGTTCTAAGAGGGAAGTTTATAGCTATACAAGCCTATCTCAAGAAACAAGAAAAATCTCAAGTAAACAATCTAACTTTACACCTAAAGGAACTAGAGAAAGAAGAACAAACAAAACCCAAAGTTAGCAGAAGGAAAGAAATCATAAAGATCAGAGCAGAAATAAATGAAATAGAAACAAAGAAAACAATAGCAAAGATCAATAAAACTAAAAGCTGGTTTTTTGAGAAGATAAACAAAATGATAAGCCATTAGCCAGACTCATCAAGAAAAAGAGAGGACTCAAATCAATAAAATCAGAAATGAAAAAGGAGAAGTTACAACAGATACCGCAGAAATACAAAGCATCCTAAGAGACTACTATAAGCAACTCTATGCCAATAAAATGGACAACCTGGAAGAAATGGACAAATTCTTAGAAAGGTATAACCTTCCAAGACTGAACCAGGAAGAAACAGAAAATATGAACAGACCAATCACAAGTAATGAAATTGAAACTGTGATTAAAAATCTTCCAACAAACAAAAGTCCAGGACCAGATGGCTTCACAGGTGAATTCTATCAAACATTTAGAGAAGAGCTAACACCCATCCTTCTCAAACTCTTCCAAAAAATTGCAGAGGAAGGAACACTCCCAAACTCATTCTATGAGGCCACCATCACCCTGATACCAAAAGCAGACAAAGATACTACAAAAAAAGAAAATTACAGACCAATATCACTGATGAATATAGATGCAAAAATCATCAACAAAATACTAGCAAACAGAATCCAACAACACATTAAAAGGCTCATACACCATGATCAAGTGGGATTTATCCCAGGGATGCAAGGATTCTTCAATATACACAAATCAATCAATGTGATACACCATATTAAAAAATTGAGGAATAAAAACCATATGATCATCTCAATAGATGCAGAAAAAGCTTTTGACAAAATTCAACACCCATTTATGATAAAAACTCTCCAGAAAGTGGGCATAGAGGGAACCTACCTCAACATAATAAAGGCCATATAGGACAAACCCACAGCAAACATCATTCTCAATGGTGAAAAACTGAAAGCATCTCCTCTAAGATCAGGAACGAGACAAGGATGCCCACTCTCACCACTATTATTCAACATGGTTTTGGGAGTCCTAGCCACGGCAATCAGAGAAGAAAAAGAAATAAAAGGAATACAAATTGGAAAAGAAGAAGTAAAACTGTCACTGTTTGCGGATGACATGATACTATACATAGAGAATCCTAAAAATGCCACCAGAAAACTCTAGAGCTAATCAATGAATTTGGTAAAGTTGCAGGATACAAAATTAATGCACAGAAATCTCTTGCATTCCTATACACTAATGATGAAAAATCTGAAAGAGAAATTATGGAAACACTTCCATTTACCACTGCAACAAAAAGAATAAAATACCTAGGAATAAACCTACCTAGGGAAACAAAAGACCTGTATGCAGAAAACCATAAGACACTGATGAAAGAAATTAAAGATGATACCAACAGATGGAGAGATATACCATGTTCCTGGATTGGAAGAATCAATATTGTGAAAATGACTATACTATCCAAAGCAATCTACAGATTCAATGCAATCCCTATCAAATTACCAATGGCATTTTTTACGGAACTAGAACAAATCATCTCAAAATTTGTATGGAGACACAAAAGACCCCGAATAGTCAAAGCAGTCTTGAGGGAAAAAAACCGAGCTGGAGGAATCAGACTCCCTGACTTCAGACTATACTACAAAGCTACAGTAATCAAGACAATATGGTACTGGCACAAAAACAGAAACATAGATCAATGGAACAAGATAGAAAGCCCAGAGATAAACTCACGCACCTATGGTCAACTAATCTCTGACAAAGGAGGCAAAGATATACAATGGAGAAAAGACAGTCTCTTCAATAAGTGGTGCTGGGAAAACTGGACAGCTACATGTAAAAGAATGAAATTAGAACACTCCCTAACACCATACACAAAAATAAACTCAAAATGGATTCAAGACCTAAATGTAAGACCAGACACTATAAAACTGTGAGAGGAAAACATAGGAAAAACACTCTTTGACATAAATCACAGCAAGATCTTTTTTGATCTACCTCCTAGAGCAATGGAAATAAAAACAAAACTAAACAAATGGGACCTAATGAAACTTCAAAGCTTTTGCACAGCAAAGGAAACCATAAACAAGACGAAAAGACAGCCCTCAGAAAGGGAGAAAATGTTCACAAATGAATCAACGGACAAAGGATTAATCTCCAAAATAAATAAACAGCTCATGCAGCTCAATATTAAAGAAACAAACAACCCAATCCAAAAATGGGCAGAAGACCTAAATAGACATTTCTCCAAAGGAGACATACAGATGGCCAAGAAGCACATGAAAAGCTGCTCAACATCACTAATTATTAGAGAAATGCAAATCAAAACTCCAATGAGGTATCACCTCACACCACTTAGAATGGGCATCATCAGAAAATCTACAAACAACAAATGCTGGAGAGGGTGTGGAGAAAAGGGAACCCCCTTGCACTGTTGGTGGGGATGTAAATTGATACAGCCACTATGGAGAACAGTATGGAGATTCCTTAAAAAACTAAAAATAGAATTACCATATGATCCAGCAATTCCACTACTGGGCATATATCCAGAGAAAACCATAATTCAAAAAGACACATGTACCCCAATGTTCATTGCAGCACTGTTTACAATAGCCAGGTCATGGAAGCAACCTAAATGCCCATCGACAGACGAATGTATAATGAAGTTGTGGTACATATATACAATGGAATATTACTCAGCCATAAAAAGGAACGAAATTGAGTCATTTATCGAGATGTGGATGGATCTAGAGACTGTCATACAGAGTGAAGTAAGTCAGAAAGAGAAAAACAAATATCGTATGTTAACACATGTGTGTGGAACCTAGAAAAATGGTACAGATGAACCGGTTTGCAGGGCAGAAGTTGAGACACAGATGTAGAAAACAAACGTATGGACACCAAGGGCGGAAAACCGCAGTGGGGTGGGGATGGTGGTGTGCTGAATTGGGCGATTGGGATTGACATGTATACACTGATGTGTATAAAATTGATGACTAATAGGAACCAGCAGTATAAAAAAAGAAACAAAAAAAACCCAACTAAAACTAAACTTTCTTTGGGTTATTTGTATGGAAATATGTTAATATAAATGATTCAGACATTACACGAAATTTCTAAAAATCTTATATGTTCTGGTATAATGTTATAAGTCATAATTCTAGTTATTACTTTAAAATGTATATCTCAGAAATAACTAAATTTCCTTGTCAATTGCATTATTATGAACTTTCATCAAATCTTTAACCGTGGTCATTTTTAAAAAGTCTTTTGTCATTTACAGACAGTTCTTGGTGTACTCTGATGCTTTCGCAAAAATGTTCCTATAAAAGGGTTTCATCTTCAAGGAATTCACGGAAAAGACTCTGACAAGTACAGGTTTCTGGTAACTGACTATACTGCTGAACTGAATGAATAAACATTTTCAGAACTCTAATGGAAAACTGATGAATTCATAAAAGTGCTAATAAAAGATCAAGATGAAAAAAAAATTAATTACATGGGACTGAGTGAACTGATGAGGATGATTATAATTTTTGTGACTTTCTGTTTGAATTTAAAAAAAAAATCCCACAAGGACTCAGAGGCAAAAAATATACAAATCAATTTTCACTGCAAAATAAAGGAGCTGTTACAGTGGAGGATTACTGGACTGAATGTCAATATTATGACATAGTATGAGTGTGTTTTCGTGTTTGGTAATTGCAATCATTGTTGCTTTTGTTGTGGTCATCCATTTACAATGCTTGGTGTCAGTTTATTTATCTCTTGTAAAAATAAAATACAGTGTGTGTGTGTGAGTTGTGGGAAAAAAAAAAAAACAACGAGACACAGAATATCTTCATGACTTTGGAATAGGCAAACATTTCTTAAAGAGGACACAAAGCATTAATCATATTTGAAAAGTCGATAAACTGGACATCATTAAAACTTAAATTATGTTATTCAAAAAATACCAATTAAAAGTATAAAAACAAAAAAAAGTAGAAAAAAAAAAGGAAAGCATATTTTAAAAACTTGGCCTATGAAAAACCTTAAAATCTCTTACGCAGATATTAGTAAAAAGTTTAAGCCATCTGAGCAATTCACCTTAACTAATACCATTCACCAGAAACACAATTTGTATCCAGCTGTTCTTTATAAACTAGTGAGTTTTGCATTATCATTCCTGTCTCATGGCTAAAATTTAAAAGCAAAGCTGTAAGATCTCTGTTTGTATCTGCCTGTATTTTTATATATGTCTATGTATGTATGTAATAAATTTGTGATTTTTTTCTACTTGAAAAAACAAACAAGACAGTACAGTATTGGTGTAAAGGTAGACAAACATATTAATGGAAGAGAACAGAGAATCCAGACTTCGAAGGAATTCTCCAACTAACAGCAATTACTCATGGGACTGGGAGTGAGGATAAAAGATGACACATATACATAACTTTCAATGACTTACTTTAAAAAGTGAGAAATAGTTCATGCTCTCCTTACGGGATGAGGCAGTGTTAACTATCACCAGCAGGTACCTGAGGGCCGTTGGCATGACCGTGGCACACAGCTGGGCCACGGCCGATGACAGTTCCTTCCTTCCATCACCCTTTTTCCTTTTTACATCACTGCAGCCATTTATTTATTATGTGCACATTAAGGTATTATTCTGACTACATTTCTCATGTGGTTTTTAATTAGAAAATGTATCCAAGAGCAGAACAGCGCAGATATATACAGATTTAAAAACATAAAGAAAAAAGAATAAAGAGATTAATGATAAGGCAAATGTGGCTATCAGGGTGGATATTGGAAACCAAACAGAAACCACTATCCTACAAACTTTTCCTATAAACACAACCGTGAGTCCTCAGCACCTGGAATACTGTGTGCAGTGCTGACGGCTTTAGTACAAGAAAGATGTCATGACCTGGAGAAGGTCCAAGGAAAGGCGGCTAAAAAGATCCAGAGAACAGGGAGCCCGTCACGCGAGGAGAAGCTGGAAGGATTAGGACTCTGCGGCGGGGATAAGTAAGGCTACGATTGCAGTCATTTTGAAGTATGGCCAACGCATTAAGTGGTTCAGGGAAGAACAGGGTAATTATACCTTGTACACAAAATTGCACAATCCCAGCAGAAAAGACAACCCCCCGCCCCAAGATATCCGGGGGCTAGTTCGGGAGAGACAGGAAATCCCACGCTACGGTAGGAAGTAAACTCGGGGCACAGACTGTAGGGAGGCAACGTGGAGAGAGCCCTGTGCATGTGATGAGGACACAGCAGCGTCCCCAGGAGTGGGAGTCCTGGGGTGCGGAGGCTCGGGGGGAAGGCAGCGGCTGCCCCGCCTCGGCCAATCTGTTTCCTCGCCATCAACCTCTGCTCCCCTGAGATAACCTGAGCGAGTGTCTGCTCCTCACAGCTGAAAGAGCGCAAACTGAAACTGGAAATATGAACCCATTCATGCACAAGTCACACAACTTCAGGGCTGGGCTGTCAAAGGAGACGGACACCGCTGCCAGTCTGTGTAGCCTCACTCAAACCTCTCCAGCACCAGCGTCCACTGTGGACACACTGAGGAGGTCCCAGTATTGTCACTCTCCATCTCAGTCTGCAAAGGATAAAAATGACACCTCCTCCGTGTGTCCAAAACGGATGCCGACGCAGGGCGGCAGCTTAGATCCTGGGACCCTGGATACCCCTGCTGAACCCCTCCAGGGACCATCAAGGCAGCCAGGGCTCAGGCCCAAAGCATCAGGCGGCCCGGCAGACGGATGGCCCATTGCAGGACAGGCTTCGAAAGGTGGCCGGGTAAAGCTGATCTCCGGTGTCAGGCCCCCTCCGCCTCAAAGGCCAAGCCAGAAGGCCGCACCCGTGCTGACTCACCATGGTTTCCACTCCACAGGCAGTGGGGCCACAATGCCCTCCCGTGCCAGCCACATCAGCTCTGGTTCTTCTATGGGATCAATACCAATCTCTCTGGCAAATTCAAGAATTTCTGCAAGGAGGGGTAGGAGGGTGGGAAGGTAAGAGAGGTGGGGGTGGGAGGAGGGTGGATACAAAGAAGGAAGAATCAGTCAGTCTTGGGAGATAAGAAGAGAGCTATATATTGGTCTCTGCCCCCGTTCCTATTAATATTTGGTCTTTGGTCCCAGTTCCTGACACAGAGTTCCTAAAGCCCTTGGAATTTCCTGAGTGATAGGAGAGTCTTTTGTCCCAATGAGGCAACTCTGGGTGGGCTCCTGGATGGGGCCTGGTCACCAGAAAGACCAAGCCATGATTAGAAGCTTGGAACTTTCAGCCTCTCCCCTCATTCTCTGGAGAGGGGCTGGTAAATGAATTAATAAGCGATCATACATACATGATGAAGCCTCCATAAAATTCCCTAAACTCTGGGGTTCAGAGAGCTTCTGGCACTTCCACGTGCAAGGAGGGTGGCACATCCCAGCTCCACTGGGACAGAAGTTCCTGCACTTGGGACCCTCTCGGACCTCGCCCTATGTATCTTCCTCTGGCTGTTCACCTCTACCCTTTATCATATCCTTTACGGGTCATCTCAGTGGAGGACTTCGGAAGATGACATACCTGGGGACTAGGAAAAGCAAAAAGGACCGGCCGAAATTTGGTTAGACAAGGACTAATGTGTTCGTTAATTCCACACGTATTTTTTGTGTGCCTCCTATGTGCCAGTCACCGTGTGCCATGACTAAGAGAGAAATGCCCTCTGTCCTTATGGAGCTTACATGCTGGTAGAAGAAACAGCCAGTAGTGACATCAACAGATAAATATACAAGGAATTAAGGCTTCTGATAAACGTAATGAAGGAAGTGAGTGAGGTATGAGACAGAGTTTGTCAAGGTGGAGGGGCAGTCTTTTACAAAGGGTGGTCAGAAAACCTCTCAGAATGGGACACTCAGCTAAATCCTGTAGGAAACAAAGGAGCCAGCTATGCAGAGCACTGAGGAAAGAGGACTCAGGCAGAAGAGCGGGTTCAAAGGGCCTGTGACATGTGGCAGCCTGGCCTGTCTGGGAACCGTCAGAAAGGCCATGTGACTAGCAGAGGGAGGGAGAGAGGGGCACTGGGTGAGCCTGGCTGGGTGGCAGGGCCGGGTCATGCAGAGCCCCACACATCCCACTGAGGGCGTTATGCTGAGCATAATGGAAGATTATGAAAAGCAGAGCCCTGATGTGATCTGCTTTACACTGTAAGATCACTCTGGTGCTAAGTGGAGCACAGACTGGAGAAGGGCAAGAGTAGAAGCAGGAGGCTGATTAGGAAGCTGCCGCGAGTCCAGGAAGAGAAAACGGGGGCTCGAGCTTAGGACGTCTACGCATGACTGAGCAGAAGAGAGTTTTTTATAAATATCCTTAGAGAAAGTTAGACCCCGTTTATAATAGCAAACCAGAAAGAATAAAATCTTTAAGAAATAAACTGAGGGCTTCCCTGGAGGCACAGTGGTTGAGAATCTGCCTGCCAATGCGGGGAACAGGGGTTCGAGGGAACCCTGGTCTGGGAAGATCCCACATGCCACGGAGCAACTAGGCCCGTGAGCCACAATTACTGAGCCTGCGCGTCTGGAGCCTGTGCTCCGCAACGGGAGAGGCCACGATAGTGAGAGGCCCGCGCACCGCGATGAAGAGTGGCCCCCGCTTGCCACAACTAGAGAAAGCCCTCGCACAGAAACGAAGACCCAACACAGCCATAAATAAATAAATAAATAAATAAATAAATAATTTTTTTAAAAAAAAGAAATAAACTGAGCAAGAAATGTGCAAAACCAAAATGAAGAAAACTTTAAGTCACCCCTGAAGAACATAAAAAAGACACAAACGGAAAGGAATAGATGTTCTTTGATAGGAACCTCCAGGTTGACCTGGATGCATAACTTAACTGCATAGAGATGTCAATCCTCCCCAGGCTCATTCATAAATTTAACACAATTTTCTCTAAAATACCAACAGTTCCCCAATACACAGTCCTCCCCAGAAAAAGACAGGGTGATTCTAAAGTTCATGGAGAGATAAAGCAGG
Organism: Balaenoptera ricei; assembly: GCF_028023285.1. Classification (NCBI taxonomy): domain Eukaryota; kingdom Metazoa; phylum Chordata; class Mammalia; order Artiodactyla; family Balaenopteridae; genus Balaenoptera; species Balaenoptera ricei. The sequence goes on from NC_082646.1 coordinate 15,012,887, forward strand.
TAAGATAACCAAGAAAACTTTGAAAAAAGAAGAGGACTGAGGGTATTTCAGCCTTACTAGATACTAGAATTTATTACTGAGCCTCAGTAGTTAAGAGCACAGTTCTGGCGTATGAACAGACAGCCCCACGGAACAGAAGAAAAAGTAGACCCCAAAACACATAGGCGGCACTCAACCAGTGGGTGAAAGATGAGCTATTCCACGAACAGTGTGGGGACAAACCTGAGGACACCATGAGAGCAGGGAAGCTTTTCTAACTATGATACAAAATTCAGGGGCCATATGAGAACAGACTGATAAATTTAACACAGAGATTAAAAATTTCTACACGGCAAACAAACAAAAATCCTATGCTATAACAAATCCCATCCTATCCTAATGTGGGATCCACGGACTCCTACAGACGCAAGAGTTCTTCCCCAAAACTGGCTCGCAAACCATCTGAACTATAAGAAAAATTTGTATGTCCAGGTCCGCAACTCATGAGAAATTCAAAGAAATCTTCACCCCCCAAAATAGCATGGTGCTTCAAAGTGTAGGCCCTGGAGCTAGAATACCTAGGTGTGGATCCTAGCTGCCCCGATTAGTAAACTGTGTGACTACAGGGAAGTTACTCAACCTTTCTGTGCCTTGGTTTCCTCATCTGTAAAATGGGGATAATAATAGTATCTAACTCACGGAGTTGCTGTGAGGGTTGAAAACGAAATACATGTAAAGTTCTTAGTAGAGAGACTGGCACACAGTAGCACTCAACAAATTTTGTTATTATTGTTATTAATAATGTTATTATTGTTGTTTTTTAAAAAAAATCACACAGCTTTAGTTTGTTCTTAAGAAATTGGGTTTCCCCTGGCCTCAGGATATACTGTATTTCATGATATCCTCTACTATATTTTCATTTAAAGTTAATCACTGATCTGACCCAAGGTCACCGAACTTTTTCTATACAGGGCCAGACAGTAAATATTTTAGGTTTTGTGGGTTGTATGGTCTCTGTCACAACTACTCAATACTACTGCCCCTACAGCACGAAAGAAGCCATAAACAAGACATAAATAAGCATGGCTGTTATCTAATAAAACTTTAGCTACAGAAGCAAGCAACAGGCCAAGTTAGGCCTGTGGGCTATAGTTTGCCAACCCCTGATCTAACCCAAATACACTGAGCAGCCCTGTGCATGTACCATACTTTGCATTAGAAGAACAAAAATAAATCATAAAAACTGCCCTCAAAGAACTATTACAATACACCCAGGCCTCTTACCTTGCTCACTGGGGATGTAGGTCTCATCATAATCTTCCTCCAGAACCAGCTGGTCTCCTATGCGGATGGGTCTTCCGGCCATGACTGGTTTGGGCTCAAACGCCTAGATCCCAGAGACCCCACCCACCCAAAGAGAAAATCAGTGCCCCAGCTTAGAAGGGGAAAAGTTGGAGCTGGGTCATGGAGCACCTGGGCCAGACCAGCCCCTGCAGGCCAACTGAGCCAGGGAGAGTGGAGGGTGGGACCAACGGCTCAGAACTCAGGCCTTATAGCCTCTGCACCCTGGAAAGTTTAGACACATCTCCCCCCAAAGCCTTGCTGAATACTCTGTGGACCATAAACGATCTGGAAACCCAGATGTCTCAAGGGTTTGACTTCATACACTACTCCCCAAATAGGAGTAAGAACTAACAGTCTAGGACCCCTGCTGGAAAACCCTAGTGAGACACCAAAATAACTGGCAGCACACACACCCCCATACACCAATGTACCCCAGGTGCAGTCACGCTGTCCCAACACATAGCCCTGTCTGCATGTCCCTGTTTACCTTGAACAATGCCCTCAGGGAGCTTACAGTCTAGCAAGGCAGCGTACACAGCTTCAACAGCAGTAGAAGGCGGAAGGGAAAAAACACATCCTGCTCTGGGAGTACTAACACAGAAGTGACATACGCCCACTGCGGGGATGAAGGAAGGCTTTGTCAAGGAGCTGGGTACCGAAGGCTGACAAGAGTTCTGACAGCGGAGAGAGGAATCCCAGGCAGAGGGAACAGCATGTCAGGCAAGGTGTTCTGGGGAGCCGATGCCAGCGTGCATGGCAGGCGCCGGGGTGGAGCCAGGCCTGGGTCTGGTCATGGTGATCTCGGCGGATGACGCTGAAGGGCCTGCAGCAGAGAGGAGCCACTGCGGGCTTTGGTGGAAGAAAGTGACACAGAGTGGCCTTTTTTTAGGATGAGAACTTTGGCAGGAGTGGCCTGGCTAGATTGGAGAAATGAGAGACTGGCATCAGGAAAACCACTGAGGAGGCTGCAGTCCCGGGGAAAGATGATGAGGGCTTAAACTAGGGCAGAAGCAGTGGGAATGGAGAAGAAGGGACAGACACAAGGGATGCTGTGATGTTAGGTTTAATAGGTCCAGGATGGGGGCGGGGGGGCGGGGGAGGCGGGGGGCGGAAGACTGGAAAGGAATCCAACCTGAATCCAAGATTCCTAGCTCCAGGGACGGGGCGGTGCCACCTTCTTCAACTGACAAGCTGGCGCGGTTCTAGAATTGCTCCTTCCTTCGCATCCCTACTCCTGCAACGACCTCAGGACCCCAGGTCACAGCACCCCTCCCCTACAGCAGCTCCCACGCTGAAGCCCGATGACACAGGGACAAGTCACCCTGTAAAGTGGCTGCCACGGACAGCCCTTCAGAATGCCTCCCTAACCGGGGCGGTGGCGGCCACACCGGTGTGACCAAAGGGAGCCTGGAGGAGCAGGTCCTGACCTCTCCTGTAGCCACCTCTTCAGACACTGTCACAGTTCCACCTGGGGCAGCAAGCATGTCACAGCCCTCACAGCAGAGGAAGTGAGCAGAAAGACCTCATCATCGGGACTTCCCTGGCGGTCCAGTGGTTAAGACTCCACACTTCCAATACAGGGGGCACGGGTTCGATCCCTGGTCCGGGAACTAAGATCCCATATGCCTTGGGGCACGGCAAAAAAAAAAAAAAAAAAAAAGACCTCGTCGTCAAAAAGAAGGTTGGGATGCAGCCTGTAATGAGTGCTCAGAAAACAGCCAGATCTGGTGACTCTGAATCTGTTCCAAGATCCCTGGAGAGGGGCCCCTGATAAACACAAAGGATCTCTGAGGGACCATTCCCGTGGCCTTCTCTGCACCCTGGCAGCTGACAAATGGGCAAGGGAGGTGTCTTGCCTTAGGGTTCACAAAAGATGGTTCCCTTTGTCAGTCACTGGACCCAAGGGAGCCAGGCTCTGCCCCCTCTCATTCCCACCACAACACCTCCAAGCAGCAACTTTGTGCCTCGGGAAGAAAGGCTAAAGAAGCATTCTTCCCTGCAGTACTTAAGCCTAAGTGGGAATCTTCTCCCTCCCCTAAGAACCTATAACACCTGCGGACGTAATGCTTGAGCCTCCACACACACAGTCAGAGATGAGTAGGGCCAGACGCGGAAAAAGCAGAGCAGAAAAGGACCAAGAACCAGCGCAGGAGATGTGGCCCACAGCCTGGAGGTTTAAGGAGCCCTCGGAATCTTTAATCCTCTGAGTTAGGGAGAAGAGGGAAAAAAAAAAAGGAAAGGATCTCTGGGGAGGTAGGAATCGCAGTGGCCTGAACATCAGGCTGTACGTTATTCAATTCAACAGGCAGTGATCTATACAAGGCATTGTACCAACTATCTCAGAGAATTCGAGAAATTCTGCATTTGAAAAATGTTACCTATCCCTAGATACATCCCATCTCCATAAAGCAGGGGGCAGGTAAAATCTCTGTCCTCGCGGCAAAATGCCTAATTAGCTATTTACAAAACCGTCTATGTTTAACTATTTAAAGGTCAGGAAGAATGTGGAAAATCTAAATTCCTGGATTATTCAAATGTCAAACAAATCTTCTGCCAGAAAAAAATTAAAATACGGGTGGGCTATAGTCTACCTTCTTTCCTTGCCTTGCCTGGCTTCAGGAAAGACATAGGCAAGGACAGGGCCAAAAGGGCAGGAATTGCAGGAATAAGGAAGGTGGTGGAAGAGAAACCACATTCGTTCAATGGCTACTAGAGATCATTTACTCATTGGAGAAGTATTTATTTGCTGCTGGGCGCTAGAGATGGAATGGTGATTAAAAACAGATTCAGCTGCCTGCCAATGCAGGGGACACGGGTTCGAGCCCTGGTCTGGGAAGATCCCACATGTCACGGAGCAACTAGGCCCGTGAGCCACAACTACTGAGCCTGCGCGTCTGGAGCCTGTGCTCCGCAACAAGAGAGGCCGCGATAGTGAGAGGCCCGCGCACCGCGATGAAGAGTGGCACCCGCTCGCCGCAACTAGAGAAAGCCCTCGCACAGAAACCAAGACCCAACACAGCCATAAATAAATAAATAAATAAAATTTAAAAAAAAAAAAAAAAAAAACAGATTCAGCTGCTACTCCCCAGGAGCTAGTCTAGTGAGGGAGGGAGACAAACCAATCAGTCACAGGTAAGTGTATAATTTTAAACGAGGTAAGAGCTCTGAAGGAAAAGAGCCTGACTTAGATGAAGCCTGTGCTGAGCAGTGAAGAACGAGGAGGTATTCACCAGACAAAAAGAGGAGGAAAAGGTGTTCTAACAAAAGCAGCAGCACATGCAAAGGCCCTTCAACAGGAAGGAACACTAAGCAAGAAGAAGCATAGTCGGAGATGATGCTGGGCAGGTGGGTGGAAGCCGGGCCATGTGGAGAGCTTGGCTTTTATAATAAGAGAGCTGGAAATCAGGAAAGGGTTTTTCCAGATACATATTTTGAAAAGATTACTCAGGCAGCCACTGGAAATGGAGGCCAGATTGGAAAAGAAGAAAATCAGAGTGGCTGCAGAGAGATTAGGTAGGAAACCACGAGCCAATCTAGATGAGAGGTGACGATAACCCGGGTGAGCGGGGGTAAGATGAGACATCTAAGAAAGCAGCCCTGAGATCAGCTTCAGGAAACACACGGCACATGTCCTAACATTTCCCTCTAAGCCTGAGACCGTGAGGCACATCACTGTCAATCCTGGCACCCTAGACATGGCTTCAGAACCGTCAACGTGGTACTCCATGCAGCACTTACCGATAGATGAGATGAAACCTGATGAGATGTGCTTGCCACCAGGCCTGACCCTCACTGTGAGCCACGGAGTTGTGGGGAAGGATCACCCAACTGTCCTCATCCATCTCCTGCCAATCCCAGAATCTAGCAAAAAAGGAAAGGCTCATACACCTTCTCCAGGAGGCCCTCCCTGGCCAACCTCGGCCTCTCCTGTCTACTTATAACTACCTCGGCACAAAGGACACAGTTTTCCTCTGTTCATAGGCATATTTTTCTCGGTATTACCTTTTTTATGGGAATGTGTTCCACCTCTCCTGTTAAGCCACAGGCTTCTGAGGGTCATGCCTCTGCCTCCTTCTGCATTTACCAACCAAGCCTAAAATAAGCTAAGTAAACGTAGGAGCTTGGTCACTGCTCTAAACCACTAATATACAACCAAAGAATCTCAAGAGCAAAAAAAAAGCCCATAAGAGCTCTGGTCCAACTGCCCTTCCCTTGCCAAACTTTTCCTCTCTATGCTTTAAGTGTCAGACAGCATAGTGGCTGAAGCACCAGTTTGGGGGCCAGAAACACCTGAATTAAATCCCATCTTTCTCATTCACCAGCTGTATGAACTTAGGCAAGGTACTTCACTTCTCTAAGCCTCAATAACCTCATGTGCGTAATTCAAATAATCATGATAATCTACATCAAAAGGTTGTTTGAAGATGAAATGAGATAATATATACCTGTACAGTGCCTAGCACAGTCCCTGGTACACAAAACACATTAAATAAATTTAGCAATATTACTGATGTTACTGCCAATTCCACAGTTAGATCATCCTTAACTATGAAAAGGTCTTTCTCTTAGTAAGCCAAAAATCTATGTCTAAGAAACTTCCTCCCATTTGACCTATTCCACTCTCTGGACCCACGAAGGGCACCCAAGGCACCACTACTCCAAGCCAGGTTTCCCCAGCTCCCTTCCCTTCAATACATGCCACTGGTTCCCAGTCTCTCGACATTATGGTTACCTTCCTGTGAATGTGGTCTAATTTGACAGGCATAGCCAAAAAGTTTTGCACACCTGCGTACTCACAGAGCATACACACATATATGCATACTTAGGGTTCCCTGCATATTTATTTCTTCCACCCTGCTTGAACAATTATAAAGAAAGTTCACCACCGGAAAAGAAAAGATTTACTGGAGAAGGCATTGAGGAGAACGTGGAAGACATTAGAGTTGATTATGCAGTGGTAATGAGCACAGGTTTGGGAACATTCTAGGCTTTGAATCCCAGCTCTGCCACTTACCCGCTGGGCAAGTTGCCTCAGTTTCCTCGTCTATAAAATGGGGATAATAACAATGTCTATCTAAAAGGGTTGTGAGGATTAAATGACTCAATACGTGTAAAATACTCAAAACATAGTAAGACCTCAATAAATGTTAGTTGTTATTATTACCATTCACTTATTTAAAGGGCTTAGTCTACATTGTTCTAGAGGACAAAGCTAGTACCAGGGAATATAAGTTAAGACCATTCAGACATCCAATAACCATTTACTGAACACCTACCATGGGTCAGGCACTGTGCTGTCATGGCCACAAACCTGATAACATGCCAGCTCAACCTAGTTGTGAAGCCAAATATGTAAATACATGATTATATAGTGTGTTAAGTGTATTAAGGGAAGTATCAGAAAATACGACAGGACACAAAGGCAAGTGCAATTAACCCTACTTTGGAAGATCAGGAAAAGCACTGCAGAGTAGAGGACCATGGAGATGGTTCTTGAAGGATAAGCAGGAGCTCACCAGGATAAGGGAGTAAGGTTATTTAAGGCAGAAGACACAGCTTACACAAAGGCAAAGAGGCAGAAGAGAGTATACGGTAGGTGCAGAGAATTAATGATGACAACAAAAGCTTATATTCACTGAACACTTCCTATGTTCCAAGAACTGTACTAATGCTATATATACATCATCACACCACATCCTCTCTGCTAAGTAGAAATTATTATCCCCATTTTTCAAAAGAGAAAACTGAGGCTCAGCAAGTTTTCGAAAAGTCTTTTAAACTTGCCCAAGGTTTCACAGCTAGTAAATGGCACAGCAGAACACGCATGCACCCACATCTATCTGACTCCAAAGCCTTGAGCTCTTAACCACTCTGACGTGACCAGCGCACAAGGGACAATGGCAAGAGAGAGATCTACAATGGAAGGCAAGGAGCACATAATAAAAGGCTTGGGAGGACTGAGGCTGTATCCTGACATGATGAGGAACCATCATAAGATTTCACAAAGGAGACTGGCCTGATCAGATCTGTAGTTTAGAAAGACGATTCTGACAGCTGTGTAAGAACTAACTGGAGGAGGGCAAGAAAAGACGCAGAGGGACCACTTAGAAAGGCATCCTGAAAACACAAGCAAGAAATTATGAACTAGGGACTTCCCTGGCAGTCTAGTGGTTAAGACTCTGTGCTTCCAATGAAGTGGGCACTGGTTCGATCCCTGGTTGGGGAACTAAGATCCCCATGGTGGCCAAAAAAAAAATGCAAGAAATTATGAACTAAGTCAGTGGTTGTGAGAATGGAAAGGAAGGGCCAGATTCCAGGTGTATTACGAGGCAAAAGAACAGTACTTGATGTCTGCAGCAAGTAAGGGAGAGGCAGGAGGACAATCAGAGCACTTAAGGCAGTATATTGTGATTATCAGTTCACTTCTGTGCCTTGCCCGATAGCCCCACCTAGCATACTGCCTAGATATAGGGAATGGCCAACAAATGTTTGCTGCATATATTATAATAGATGAATGAATTCCAAGTGCAGACATGGCTGACTGAGTGAATGGGTGAAGTCCTTCACTGAGACAGGAACTACAAAGGAGGAACAGATCTGGGGGACCAGGAAGGATGGGGCGACATTCAGTTGGGATGATCAGTAAGCAAGTCGGAGCTCAAGAAAAGAGGTCTGGCGGGAGCCACAGTTTGGGGAGTAACCGTTAAATAGATGGTAACTGAAACTCTGGGTGAAATCGCCCAGAGATGGAGTGTAGTGAACAGAAAGGAAGGGCTTGCAAAGGCTGATGAAGGGGGCTGGGTTAGGAAACCCCAGAGAGAGAGGAGTCGTGGAAGGCAAGTGAGGAGCGCGGTTCCACACGGAGAAGGTAGATTTTTGAATCAATGCAAGGAAAGGAAAAGACGAAAACAAAAAACTTACTAATTTCCCCAGCTGGCCAAAAGACAGCAAAAGATTGGGCCAGCCCCGATTCGGACATGGGGGCAAGCTTCCCCACAAGAGAAATGTTCAAGCAGGGTTCAGAAGGCCGGCCTTACACACTAAATTCGAACAGGACAAATAAACGAGCGCCCCTGCCAGCTCACACTCGTGGCCCAGTGCCCGCTCTCACTGCCCCGCCAGCACTCCAGCCCAGGCCCTTCCGCCACTCAGATTTTGGATAGAGGCGCACTGATCCGGCCGCTCCATCTTCACTTCTTCCTTCAGTTCCCGCCCACACATGCACATCCCGCTCGGTGGCACACGAGTGTGCCTCGACTTTCCCGCTTCCCTCCCTTCCCAGCCACCCAACCCTCCTTCCAGGGGGTTCTCACCTGTCCCCCACCCCGGGAGGCCCTGGGCGCTAGCTCCCGGCTCCGCGCAGCTTCCCCAGCACCACCCGAGCTCCCAGCTTCCAGGGACGCCGGGGTGTTGCCCTGCAGCGGCCAATAACCACTTCCGGAAAGGGTACGAACCTAGCAACTGAGAGCCCCGCCTCTACCCAGAGTCAAAAGGTCGCCGAATGAGAGCCCTGTCATCGGATTGGTTAAAGGTCCCGACGGATCACGGAGGCGAGCTGCACGTTTCCCGTTGCATGATGGGAGAGGTAGTCCAATATAGTTGATGGGGCTCCACAAGGGGTTAAAAGAGAGTCAGAATTTAGCTAGGAGGGGAATTTCTTCCCGGGCAGGAAAGGATCATTCAGAGTATCGACAGTAACGTGACTTACCTAAGGCAATCTTTTGGTCATCATTTTTAGTAGCGTGATTAACATCAGGTGAATAATACACTGATCCTCAATAATCAACCCACCGAGGCTTTAATAAACAAAAGAAAGACTCCCATTTGCTATGACTAAATCAGTTAGTACCCGCTCAGGAGTTAAGAGACCACTGTCCATCTTTTTTACCAGAGGGCAGGGCTCAGGCAAGAAGGGTATAATAATCTCTGTCATAACTATTTCTTTTTTAAATTTATTTATTTATTCATTTATTTAATTTGGGGCTGCATTGGTTCTTCGCTGCCGCACGCGGGTTTTCTCTAGTTGCTGAGAGCGGGGCGGGGGGGCTACTCTTTGTTGCGGTGCGCGGGCTTCTCATTGCGGTGGCTCCTCCTGTTGTGGAGCACGGTCTTCAGTAGTTGTGGCACACAGGCTTCAGTAGCTGTGGCTCGCAGGCTCTAGAGCGTAGGTTCAGTAGTTGTGGCACACGAGATTAGTTGCTCTGCGGCATGTGGGATCTTCCCGAACGAGGGCTCAAACCCGTGTTTCCCGCATTGGCAGGCGGATTCTTAACCACTGCGCCACCAGGGAAGCCCTGTCATAACTCTTTCCAATAGTCTATTTAAGGAGGAAAAAATGACGGTGTGTAGCCCCTCCACAAACGCTGGCTGGCAGAAGGGTTACTACTAATATAATTTAAAAGGCTTTAGTTTTGTTTGCACGAGGGCAAATCTTCCTTTCTCTTACATGTCCTCAACCTCCAGGAGAAGTCAAGAGTGGCAAAGACAGCCCTGGCCATTAAATTAATGGGAAAACTGGGGAGCAGAAAAGTGAAGAAAGTTAGTCGTTTGGCGAGGAGGATGGAGCACCTGGAGCAGCTCCTGGCAGACTCCATGGTGGAGATGCATCTGGCTCCTGCTGAGTCCTGAAACTAGTTCCAGCACCACTAGGGGCCTGGTCCCAGGATGAGGAACTCAGACTGCTGTTCCCGTGGATCCCAAAGCAGATATCCAGAAGGTATTCCTCGTGTTTAACGTCAAGTCTTTTCTGTGGCAGTTCTGCCTGTACTTCCTTTTTTCTGCCTGCAGATGACAAATCATTGCTCCCCCTTCCTCTCCACACACCTTAAAAGTCTCACAGTCGTCTGCTCCAAGGGAGCAGACTGGGAAGGACACTGAGAGCTCACCAGTTCATCCACCACAGACCTTGCACAAAATCAGGGTTCAAAAAACCATTTGCAGATTTTGTCCCCCTGTCCGAAAACTTGCAATCAATCTGGTTGACATTAATTGCCATCAAAATTCTTACCTTTTGTTCCTCAGGTCCCTTGCTGTCTAATGGGGAGAGCTAATAAAATAAGGGTTACTATGGGATTAATGAGGTTACCCCACACAGATAAGCAATTTGCATTTTATCAGGTTTCCCTATAGACTTGTACTTAGAAATGCAAACTTAGAAATGCAAATCCCTGTGCTTTTTTCATTGAACATGTCATAAACATCTTCCAAGGTGAGTTCATAAGAAGTTACTCCATTCTTTATAATGGTTACATAAGATTCAGTTGATTGAATGTCTCATGTCCCTATTGGTAATCTTTTTTTTTTTTGCTTCCAAAGTTTTGATGTTGTACACAATGCTGAAATACTGTTGGATTTTTGTTGGATAGGACCCTAGAAGTGACACTGCTCAGAGTTTACATGTTTTACATTTTAATAGACATTGCCAAATTTCTCTCTAAAAATGGAATAATTTACAGTCCAACCAATACCTTCACCAACACCAAATATTACCAATGTGAGAGGCAAAAAAATTCTGATGATGTTATCTAAATATTGTTTTAATTGTGTTCTTTCACTATTAATGACTTTTTTAAAATACTGATTTACTTATTTATTTGGCTGTGCCAGGTCTTAGTTGCGCCATGCGGGATCTTTTAGTTGCAGCATACAGGATCTAGTTCCCCGACCAGGGATAGAACCTGGGCCCCCTGAACTGGGAGTGCAGAGTCTTAGCCACTGGACCACCAAGGAAGTCCCTCTTTCACTATTAATGAAGTTGAACTTTTTTCATATATTTAGTGGCCATTTGAATTTCTATCAAATACCTGTTCACATTCTTTGTGAACACAGAAACGAAGACCCAACACAGCCATAAATAAATAAATAAACAAATACTTGAAAACAAAAAGTAAAGTAAAAAAAAAAAATCTTCTGAGTTTTGTTAGAACTTCTTCAATATAAGATTTTTAAAATATTCTATTTTTTTCTGTAGTTTTATTTTTAATGTTAAGCTCTTTGACCTATCTGGAGTTTATTTGTAGATGAGTTAGGGATTTAGTTTTCTTTCCTCCCAAAAGGTAGCCAGTTGTCCCAACAACAGTTATTGAATAAATGTATCTATTTCCCTCTAATATGAATACCATCTTTATCATATACAAAATTCCCATACATATATTGATCTATTGATTTTTATTGTTTAACCTATGTCTAATCACCTTATTGGTTAGGATTTTTCTATCCATATTATATAATCTGCAAATAATAATCCTTTGCTTTCTAATATTTGCTCCATTTTCTCATCTTATTGAGTTAGCTAGACTGATCTAAACTATGTGGGATAAGAGTAGTGATATTGACCTTTCCTAAGCCTGACTTTAATGGTAATAATTTTAGCCTGTCACTATTATGTTTTCTATGATTTTCTGTTATCTTGTTTAAGAAGTTTCCCCTTGGTTTTTCGTGGGGTTTTTTGTTTTTATTTTTGTTTTATTTTTGGCTGCGTTGGGTCTTCTTGCTGCGGGCGGGGCTTTCTCTAGTTGCAGAGAGCAGGGGCTACTCTTCGTTGCGGTGCGCGGGCTTCTCATTGCGGTGGCTTCTCTTTTGTTATGGAGCATGGGCTCTAGGCACGCGGGCTTCAGTAGTTGTGGCACATGGGCTCAGTAGCTGTGGCTCGCGGGCTTAGTTGCTCTGCGGCATGTGGGATCTTCCCGGACCAGGGCTCGAACCCGTGTCCCCTGCATTGGCAGGCGGAATCTTAACCCCTGCACCACCAGGGAAGTCCCTCCCCTTGGTTTTTATCAGAAGGACTGCTGAATTTTAACAACAGCTTTCCACATTTGATAAATAATATGTTGATATAATCATATGGCTTTTCTCCTTCAAGCTATTTTAGCTCTAAAGCTTTCCGTTTTAAGCTCTTGCCTATTAACATAAAGATACTTCTTGGAGTGATAACACTTTAAAGCTGACAACAGCCATTTACCAGCAGCTCACTGACAGCACAGAAATCTGGAGGGGCTTGAAGATTCACAGAATCTGGGGTGGAGGTGAGGGCAGGTAGAACACTAAAGGCACAAAAGGATTCAGCTGAGAGAAGCCCCAACTGGCTCTCACCTGCCTGCAGATTGCAGGCTCCAGTGAAGGCAGACTGCCCCCTGCACTTTCCCCTTTGCCCTCGCTTATTCCTTTGGCTGCGTAGAATACCCTTCTATCCCCCCTTACTCTTGCTTCACAAATCTCTGCTCGTAGAAATTCCACCCATTCTTTAAGGTTCAAATTTAAGGTTCAAATTAAATTCCACCTCCTCCCGCTGAGTCTTCCCAGACCCCACAGATGTCCCCCAAATCCCTGCTCCTTAATTCCCCATCATTTTGTGCGGTGCATATGCATTTTATTTCTCTCTGTAGCCCCAGGGCCTGGCAGAGTGCCTGGCATACAGTGGGTGCTCCAGAAATGCCCAATGAAAGGCTCACGGAACAAGAGAGGTCTGCCACCACTCCATCCCGACGGCCCTTCCCATCCTGCCAGGGTCCTGCAGGGTGGACTCCATCTCGGCAGAGGGCATCCCAGACCCCTCACCAACCCCGGAAGCCGGGCTGCCTGCCATGGGAAGACTACACTTCCCAGCGATCCCAGGGAAAAGCGAAAACCCTTTGGCTTTGACAGCCGCTGCCACAAGTCTTTCCGTCTCCCCAGGCTGCCTGGGAGCTGGGAGCGGGATTATGGTGGCCTGAGCAGCAAACGCAGCCGTAGGAGCCCGGAGCCCCTGACCCTTCCCCTGCTGCCGCCCCGCCGGGAGGACCAGGAAAGCAGCCTCCGACCTGCCATGCCCGCCCCGCCCAGCCCCCCGGGGGGCCCGAGCCGGCCTCTCCCGGACCTCCGTTGAGGTTGGACCGCTCGCCAGATGTAGCCAGGCTCCGGATCCGTCTCCTCCCCTCCTGTCTCTCTGTGGATCTCTCCTGCCCGCTCCCCACAGCCTGGACCCAGGGCTGGGCAAGGGGCCTGCAGGCGCCGGAGCCCTGATGCCTCACCGCTCACTCTCCTGAGAAGCCACCTCCAGCACCCAGAGTTGGGGTCAGGCCACAGGGACGGTCGCGGGCTGGAGTGAGCCCAGAGCGCCCCAAGGCCAGGGCCCACCATGGCCCAAGCGCTGCCCTGGCTCCTGCTATGGATGGGCTCTGGGGTGCTGCCTGCCCACGGCTCCCAGCCTGGCATCCGGCTGCCCCTGCGAAGCGGGCTGGGGGGCGCCCCCCTGGGGCTGCGGCTGCCCCGGGAGACCGACGAGGAGCCCGAGGAGCCCAGCCGGAGGGGCAGCTTTGTGGAGATGGTGGACAACCTGAGGGGCAAGTCCGGTCAGGGCTACTACGTGGAGATGACCGTGGGCAGCCCCCCACAGACGGTAAGGTTGCCGGGCCAGCCCTCCCCTCCCTCCTGCACGAGACGAGGGGAGACAGGCTGGGGATGCAGCAAGCCGGCTCCTGCTAAAATGGGCTGCATGGTGCGGGCTGGAGGGACCCTCTCCCAAACCTGTCCTCTGGGATCATACTGGCAGCAGTCAGCCCCAAAGCCCCCATTCCCACTTCCCTTGCCCTCACAGGCTTCTGTCTGCCCTCACCTCTCTCTCAGTCTTACACACACACATGGCTCAGGAAGGATTTGGGGCAAGAGAAACTTGTTAGTCGGGGGAGCCTGACCTGGGGAAGAGTCCAAACAACAGGGGTGCTGTGAACAGGTGTCAGCCCAGACCAAGCTTGAGTCTCCCAACCCCGCTGCTCTGGATCTTGGTCACCCAATCTTGGCATCTGGGGTTCTGACCATTGGTTCCCAGCATCTTGAGGACCAAGGAATCCTGGCATGAGTTGGACCGGCCCTTTTCTCCCCGTGTCTGAGCTGCCACAGGACAGCGAAGCAAGGTTTCCGAGTTCCTTGTGACCTCCACTCTAATCCAGAAGCCCCGGGCTGACTCTTGCCTTCCCCTGCCCCTACTTCCTCCCCAGCTTTGCATCCTGCACTCCAGCCCCTCCCCGACCTGATGCCTCCCAAGTACTGGCCAGAGGGAACTGAACTGAGCCTGGGGAAAGGACAGATCATAAACTGCATAGAGCAGAGGAGCCAGAGCCCCCTTCTAAGCATGAGACTCCCTCCATGAGCTGATAGGTGCTCAGGGGTGGGGGATGGCAGCGATGGAGAAAACACTGCCTGCCAGCTCCGCCCCCCCCCCACATCCTTTCTGACAGTCCTCCAAGGTACACTCAAGGTGGCTGGTTGGAGTTTGCACCCTCTGTACCTCTGGCCGGGTAGGAGTGTGCCATGAGCAGCCCTCCGCGGGGTGCTGTGGCTGCCCTCTGCGAGAATTTGCCACCTCTGTGGGTGAGCCGGGGCACGGGTGGCAGGATGGCTCTGTGTGTGCTGGTGAGTGTCACCTTGAATCTGAGCCTGCACATCTCTGAGCCACCCCCCTCCCCCTGATCTGTGTCTGGGAGGCTTGTCCTTGGGAGGGTCTGTGAAGGTGGGAGTGTGTCTATGGGCAGAGGGAACCACCACACTTCCTGGACTTCTAAACAGCTCTCACACCGGATCTAGGGGAAAAACAAGCCTCCGCTTCCCAATTACCTGATGGAAGCGAGCCTTCCGAGGTCCATGCCACCCAGGCCTACCTCCCACCTCCCAGCTGAACCAAGGCTCTGGTCTTCCCCACTTACCCCTCCTCTTGCCTATGTACTATAAACAGTCTTGAATCAGTGTAAGGACAGAGCCTGAATCCAGGCCTCTAGCAGCCTGAGCCAACAGGATGCCAGCTGTTGTCAGGGAGAAGGAGGCTGTGTGGACCTGGTTCCTAGTCCCGTTTCTGCTACCGATGCACCATGAAAATTGTGCATAGACCCTGTGACATGGACACAGGATGGGGCTATGGGACCAACAAGGGCTTTGGGATCAGAGAGACCAGGAATTCCAGCTCCACAACCCACAGCTTTCCCTTTTCCCAGCTGTGTGGCCTTGGGAAAATTATATAACGTCTCTGAGGCTACTGCCGTGTCTTTAAAAATGGGTGAAATGAGATCTCCTTTGGAAGGTGATTGTAAGGATTAACGGAGACTAGGTAGGTGAAAGCACCTAGAACAATGCACCTGGACACACACTTGACCTCCAGTAAATGTGAAATCACTTTCTCCTAACTTGTCTGGCCACTCCTGCCTCTGCTCTGCAAGGAAGCATAAAAACTTGGGTGTTCTGAGCCTCCATGTTTTACACATAAAACATGTAAATGGGGGATCCCATTACTGTACTTCCCCGGACCCCTGAGATAATATGTACATCCCCCAGCCCAGAAACTGGCAGAGAGTAATTGCCCAATAAATGTCAGTTCCTTCCCGCTCCTTCCTAGGAGAAGGGAAAAGTGGTCTTCAAGTTGAGCACCAGTCCAAGGAGCCAGTGGCAGGGAGACCACAGTTAGAGCAACCCTATGAGTTGGCTTACGGCTCCATACTCGAGCCAACGCCAGGCAGTCTGTGCTCTATGGTGACTTGATTCTGCCTTCCGCAGTCTGCAAGAAGGATGCCCTTTCTCCCGACCCAGTGGGGTTGTTATAAGCACCAAATGAGAACGTGAAAGGCACAGTACTGTAAACGAGCAACAGTGAAACTTGGGGAGCACTTTCTACATGCCAGGCAATTCATTGCTGGTTTTGGGGGACTGATCCACAAAGAGACAGAAAATATATTTTCTACCTCAAGAGCTTAGTGTGGAAGTGAAAGTATAAGTGCTTGTACAAAGTAATCTGCAGCAGTTGTACTCAAAGTGAGGACCCCAGACCCTTGTCATCAGAGCCAGTTAGAAATGTAAATTCTCTGGCCCCTCCCCACACCTACTAGGTCAGAACCTCGGGGGCTGTGTCTCAAGTTTGGCAAGCATTGATTTATAGCAGTACCGTGAGTGAGTGCTACAGGTGTTCTTTTTTTTTTTTTTTTCCATCTATATTCTTTTGAGGGAGGGGTTCTTTTCTTCAATTTATTTTAATTTATTTATTTTTTTGGCTGCACGGCATGCAGCATCTTAGTTCCCCAAACAGGCATCGAACTGGAGCCCCCTGCAGCAGAAGTGCGGAGTCCTAACCACTGGACCACCAGGGAAGTCCCTATAGGTGTTCTGGAGGAGGTAAAATCAGGCAAGGCCTCGTGAAGATGTGCTGTGAGCATGGTCTTGAAGGATAGATAGGAGGGTCGAGACCATTCCCAGTGCAGAAAGGTCCTCCCGAACTGTGATTGCACTTCATTTGTGTGTCCACTCCTTCCCACCCTATCCCCTGAGACCAAGCGAGGACACAGTGAATGAGAGAATGAGTTATGTGTGTTTGGGCTTATGCATGTTCGTTCAGGAGACAGTGAGAAACCCAGGCCAGCTAATGTTACAGGTTTGGGTAAATAAGATAGAACCACGTGGCCAAAAGCCTTAAATGTCAAGCCACAAGGTTTGGACTTTGGTCTGCAGAAATAAGGGGGAAATTGAATTTATTTGTTCAGGGGAATGACAAAGAAAGCAATCTTTCAGGAAGAGGCTTCTGAATTTTAGAAAGAATGGAACTGAGAGATGCAGGCAGCAGGAGGGTCTGTCACAAAGGTCCAAGTGTGGAGCGCTATGACGAGGACAGAGTGAGGCTGTGATCAGGTGGAAAAAGGAGGGAAGACCGGGATGCAAGGTTCGGTGACATTGGTGCGGAGGGTGAGGAGGAAGGTGTCAAAGATGATTTCAAGATTCCGATCTGGGATGAATTAGAACATGACAAGACCATTTGTGAGAAAGTTGGCAGGAGGGGATGGTTTAGGACTATGGGTGTACAAATATATCCTTGTATTTATGGTTACAGTTTATAAAAGTTTTTTTTTTAATTAATTTATTTATTTTTGGCTGAGTTGGGTCTTTGCTGCTGCACGCGGGCTTTTCTCTAGTTGCGGCGAGCGGGGGCTACTCTTCGTTGTGGTGCGCGGGCTTCTCATTGCGGTGGCTTCTCTTGTTGCAGAGCACGGGCTCTAGGCGCGTGGGCTTCAGTAGTTGTGGCACGCGGGCTCAGTAGTTGTGGCTCGCGGGCTCTAGAGCGCAGGCTCAGTAGGTGTGGCGCATGGGCTTAGTTGCTCCACGGCATGTGGGATCTTCCCAGACCAGGGCTTGAACCCGTGTCCCCTACATGGGCAGATGGATTTGTAACCACTGTGCCACCAGGTAAGTCCTATAAAAGTTTAAAATATATTCTACATAGACTATTTTGTTCTTTACAGTAATTCCTGCAGTATATAAAAAGGTCTTACCATTTGCAGCTTCTAGCAGAAGAAATGGGGACTGAAAAATTAAATAATTGGCAGGTCAGTAAGCTGAGACCGTGTCTCACCCTTGACCTCCCTACTCTTCCATACCACCTATTTGAGAAGAAGAGAGAGTTTATCAGAGATCCCGCTTCCATTCTCCTGACACCTACTCACGTCTTCCTTACTACACTTATCAGCACGTGTCACTGTTTTTGTGTTTGTTTCCCTCATAAAACACCAAGCTCTTGAAGACAATGTCTTTTTTAATTAATGAATTTTTGCAGTGTTTTATTTCTCTTTGGCTAATATCTCTGACAGCGCCAGGCTCAGAACAGACACCTAAAAAGTGTTGAGCAAATGAATAAATAAAGTGTAAGACCTTTAAATAGAACTGTTGATGGGCCACTGTAAGTACAGAACTGGAGATCTTGGAGAAAGCATTTTCATTCTCTTTGCTTAAATGAAAGGATGTCATCTCATTATAACGGTATGAGCATCACCATCCAAACACAGGCCAATAATTTAATTGTTAGGATTGAAATCTGGTGATGGTCAATTTTCAGTTTAACAAATATTTGTTGAGCACCTACTTACAAAAGAGAAGAATACGTCATAGTCTCAGCCCTTGGAGCGCTCACGATTTGGTGTGAGACACAGACATGTAAATGCCTAAATACCACACAAGACCAAGTGCATTTGGTACAAATAGAAGAACAGTGAGTCTTGGAAGTATAAAGAAAGAAGCAGGGCTTCCCTGGTGGCGCAGTGGTTGAGAATCCGCCTGCCAATGCAGGAGACACGGGTTCGAGCCCTGGTCTGGGAAGATCCCACATGCCGCGGAGCAACTAGGCCCGTGAGCCACAACTACTGAGCCTGCGCATCTGGAGCCTGTGCTCCGCAACAAGAGAGGCCGCGATAGTGAGAGGCCCGCGCACCGCGATGAAGAGTGGCCCCCGCTTGCCGCAACTAGAGAAAGCCCTCGCACAGAAACGAAGATCCAACACAGCCATAAATAAATAAATAAACAAATTTAAAAAAAAAAAAAAAAGAAAGAAGCAGCTACTTCTGACAGAGTGTTAGGAAAGGCTTGCCAGAAAAGGTAGCATTTGAATATGGCCTAGAAAGATGAGAAAGCTTTGCTATTTGGAGAGTGGGGAGAAAAAACTTCGTAAAGAGAGACGTGAGCTATGCTAAGAGGCTGGAAGCTGTGACAGGGATGCTGTGAGCCTGAGTGGGTGCTGGGTTTTATTCTGGGGGCAGCAGAGAAATGGTCTAGTGAATTTTGGTCCTAGGAAAACTAAGCCAGGGTGCAGGATAACTTGGATGTTCTAGAGTCCAAGACAAGGATTTCAATTAGGACATGTGGGCCTGAAAGAAGATATAAAAGAGAAGAAGTCTTCAGAGAGCCAGCATTCACCTGTCAGGTCAACCAGGTGTTCCCTGTCCCTGGTGGGTGAGAGGGAAGAGAAGAAGTCTCCCTCCTTTGAACTTCTCTGACTGTGTTTGCATCAGGATACAAGGCAAAAGGAGCAAGCTTTTAAAGCACAATATAGTTTACCAAAATTCCATGTTTATTACTCTGCTTTAATTAAAAAGGGCAAGGTATTAGCCTGTCTGTTTTGGGGAGGAGGAAACTGAGGCTCAGGGGGATTAAGTGGTTTGCCCAAAGTTACACAGCTAGGGAAGAACAGAGCTAGGGTTCAAATCCTGGTCTTTGGATTCCAAGTCCAAATACTTGGTTCTTTCCAGCGTTCCAAAGTCTGGGACATGTTGGTTGACTTTGAGGTGCCAGTGGACAATTCTTGTGGATGTATCCGGCAACCAGCTGAGAATGGGGATCTGGAAGCCAAGAGACAAGTTGGGACTGGACAGGTAGACTCGGGGGTCACCTGTAGAGAGGTGCTTGTGGAAGCCAAGTTAGCAAATGAACTTGTTTGAGAGAATGGAGAGAGAAGAGGAAAACGATTAGGGAAAGAATATTGGATGTAGACTAGGGATCAAGGGAGCAAAAGAAAATGATCAGAGAAGTAGAAAACTGTGAGGATTCAGTATCTCAAAACCCATGAAGATGCCAAGTGGTTTTCCTGACCCCCTCCCTAGAATGGTTTTCAAACTGAGATCTGTGGGGTTCTGTAAAGGGACCTCATGGGTGAGGGAGAGGTTAGGGGAAAGGTAAGAGGCATGACTGTACCTTCCACCTTTCCCCTCACCAAGCCCTCCCCTGTCCCACCTGCCCCCAAATCTCCCGGCCCTCCCAGAATAGGTCAGCTTTTGTTGTTTTTGTACAGTGTAATTCCAGGTTTGTTTGATTGATTGATTGATTGAGTTCTGGTACTTAAAAGGTCAAAAACCTTTGAACTCAAAGAATCACCCTCCAAGTTAGATGACCCTGAAGCCCAGCCCCAGTCAAGACAGTTTTGGCCTCAGGCACTGGGAGGCAACCTATAGACTGGGGTTGGGCTTGGGTTGCACGTAGGCCTCTGCTGGGACTCTTAGGCTGTCCTTTCACACCTATCTCCTGCTCTTCCTCCCCAGGTCTGGAAAGAAAGAGTTCAGCTGGGAGTGGGAGAGACATTGAGAAAGACCGTGCCCCCTCACTAAGGTAGATGGTCAAGAGCCCTTCTTGGGTATCTCCAGTAAAGAGCTAAGCAGAAAATTTTAGTTGAAAATCCAGGAAGAGAAACATCTCTCAGGGAAGCCCTCCTACCTGCCAACTAACTTCTCTGTCTGCTGGGAGCCATCTCGCTTGGGAGGCCTGGGCAGTGGGGAGTTCTGGAAAGGAAACACCATTTTCCTGGTCCTAGAGCTGCCCTGAGCTTCCCCTGGCAGGATGGGCCCAGTGGCTACCCTGTCTGCTGGCCACTGTAACCCCACTATGTACAGGCTAGATGTCTCCTTGGTTGGCCTCTCAGGTTTGGTGAACCCCACCAATTGTTCGACTCCAGCGCCTGTGGAGTTTTCACCAAATAGCACAAGGCATGAACCCTGGCATCTCCCAATGGCTCAAGCAAACAGACCTATGTGCAGAGCACAACCAGGCACCATGGAGGAAAGTGGGCTTATGCCAGAGATCAGCTTCGTTCTCCTGTCCTGAGGACAGACTCAGAGACTATTACAGCCCCTGTAACCTGTGGATGGGACAAGGTCAGACAGCAGGAAGGACTTACTGTCTGACAATGAAAAGCAGGTAGCAGTGGCTGTGATACCCTCCAAGCAGGATTTCCCAGATGGGTTCCGTGGAGGCTGAAGGTGCCAAAGAGACGCCTCGAGAGCCACCACAGGGAGGGGATGGAGACAAAGAAATAAAACCTCTCCCTAAAGCAGAGCATCTCTGCTTTTTTCCCTTTGGTACACTGGGATCCTGCATGAGATTGGAAAAGGGTTCTACTGCTTAAAAAAAAAGTTTGAACACCATTGTCTTAGATCTTTCCTTTAAGAACAGACATATAAGTTTCTTGACCATTCACATCATCATCTCATTTGAATAGGAAGCACTGATAGATATTAGTTGAGCTGGGTTTGAGCCTGGGGGAAATGGAGCATCCTGTCTAAAGGGGGAAGGGTGCCCTAGATAAGGTTTGGGATGACCCAGCCACCTTGGGATTCCTTTAAAAAAACAGCCCGAGATGGGGTAAATGGCACCAGGGAGGCTACGTGCTCCCAGGTATTGATTGCCAGCTTCAGCCTGGAGAGCGAAGTGGAAGCAGAAGATATGTCTGAGAAAGGAGTCCATTTCCATTGGGTCAGCTGATTTGGTCAAGGTGGGAGGAGCCTGGATGGGACGCAGGTGCCGGACTCAGTTCGAGGCAGGAGCTGTGTGCTGCGCTGGCTCTCAGCCATGACCAGCTGCTGACTTGAGCTTCCTCATGTCCTTCCTTGCCCCCATCTCTCAGCCTTGGGCAAGCTCAGGTCTGGGAATGTCCACTTAGGGAAGCAGATGAAGCTAACTCAGAGGACTCCGGGACCAGCGAGTCCTGAAATCACTCCAACTGCTCTAAGAACGTGGGTGGCTACTCAATTTCGTGGGTACAGTGGGTATCCATTGCCATCGTCACCATACACAGTACCCGATTGAAAATCACCCCTGCAAGGACCCTGGGGCTGAGAACTAATAGCAAGACTATGTAGAGTCACAGAGACCTGCAGCAAATGAGGCAATTACAGTTAAAAAATATTGTTACGGAGCACCTACTGAGGGCTAGGTAAGAATTAGATAATAAGCACAGAAATGTGCTCCCTGCGCTTGTGGAGCTCATAGTGTGTAGGACAGACAGACATTGGATAAATGATTTCAAGTTGGATGAAAGGGTAGGCAAAGAAGCACAGGTGTTCTTGAGGACCTATGAGAGGAGGAACCTAATGTGGGCTGGGGCATCAGGGCAAGACCTTTGGGAGAAAGGATGTTTAAACCACAACTTGAAAATTGAACAGAAGTTAGATGAAACAGGGAGAGAACGTTTCAAGTAAAGGAAACAGCATATGCAGAGGTGACAGATCATTGTGCTACTGAGAAACTTGATGGTGAGAGAGGGGAAAAGTGATAAGAGATGGTATTTGGAGTTGACCGATGGGTGGGTAGGTGCCCCAAAGTCAAGGATCTCAGGATTTAATTCAGGTAGTTTTGTAGCAGTTATCTGATGCAGTGTAACAAACTAAAACGAGAGCCATTGTCTCTCAGGATTCTGTGGGCTGGCTGTGATTCTACAGATCTTACCTGGGCTCCTTGTGTGGCTGCATTCAGCGGGTGGGTCAGCTGGGGGCCGGACTAAGCTGGGACTGCTGGACCTCTTTCTCCATGAAGTCTTTCATCCTCAAGGAGGCAAGACTGAGCCTCCTCACATACAAGCTCAGGGCCACATTCCAAGAGGCCAGTCTCCCCAGTGCACAAGCACTTAACAAGCCTCTGCTTTCCTCCTTTGCTGATGTCCCATTGGTCAAAGCAAGTCACATGGCCAAGCCCAGCATCAATGTCAGAGGGGATCACACCAGGGCATGGATACAGGGCGTATGATTCATTAGTGCAACAATCTACCATGTATTTCCTTTCCAAATGAGAGAGAATGAGAGAGACAGGAAGGTCAAGGAGATGAAAGAGCAGACTTGGGGCTTGGCCAGAGCCAAGGGGCTCTTGTCCTAGCTTTGTGGCTTATGTGTAAGAGGGGTCAAGTTTTTATTTACCCTTGGTCTCAGTTTCCTCCTCTGTGAAATGGAAGAAAGGCTCCTACATCTCAGCTTCAGCAGAAAGGCTTATACCACAAGAATATAAGGGCTCTTCCTCCGTAAACTCTGAGGCCCACACAGAAGAAAACAGACTTTCCTTTAGCAGGAAAAATTAGAGTTAAAGCCCCCTCCCAGGGACTTCCCAGCGGTCCAGTGGTTAAGTCTCCGAGCTTCCAATGTAGGGACACAGGTTCAATCCCTGGTGGGGGAACTAAGATCCCACATGCTGCACGGCGACGCACGGCAAGAAAAAAAAAAAAAAGCCCTTTCCCAGAGGTGTGCGATAGTGGTAAGACCCTAGCATAGGCTGCCAAGAAAGGTTGTGGATCTTAATAACTAGAGATCTTTCGGAACTGGAACAAGCTCCCATATCTCCAGGCCAATGGACAGATGACTCCTGAAGGCTGTTTTCATCCAGAAGAATCTAAGCAACTCCCATCTGCTAGTGAGAGCTGGGGCCAAGACAGGTGGGATTTGGGAACAAAGAGCTTACCCTGAACTCAGCAGCTCCACATCTGTCTCATCGGCCAAGATCTATTGCTGCAGACTCCTCCAGGGGAGCCTCGCCTGCAGGATGGAATGGGCAAGTGTGCCTTTCCCTGTGGGGCTTGTTAGCACTTCCCGTGAAGCTGCCATCCCTCAGAGGCCCCCAGGGGCATATTTGTTTGTTAAGTGATTGGCACTGACCTAGCCCTGACCCCATGCTGCGGCCCTCTGGGCATCTAAAGGCAAACTCTACAGGGACTTCTGAGTTGGCCTGGCCCCAAGGGATGGGGAAGAAGTAAGATGGTTCCAGGACTCTGGGCTGCCTGTATCAAACCAGGGGGCCTGGTGAGAGGAAGGCAAGTCTGAGCTAGAGCCACACCTATAACCTAAAAACACCCATAGTTTGGGGGCCACTGAGAGATCCCTCCCTCACCCCGAAAACAGGGTAAATTAGCTCTTTCCCCTTTTTCCTTTAAGCATTCATTAATTCAAGAAATACTTATTGCCAGCCACTGTGATACCCAGTAGGGACACAATGGGGATTTTTTTAAAAATTAGATACAAGGGGAGGTGAGATTCAGTATGACATTATAGTGGCAAGTCCTACGGAAGCATTTTAATCAGAGAATATGACCTGGTCTTTCTCCCTTAGGAAGTCCCCCTTTTTTTTTTTTTGGCTGCGTTGGGTCTTCATTGCTGCACGCAGCTTTCTCTTGCTGCGCATGGGCTTTCTCTAGTTGCGGCGAGCGGGGGCTACTCTTCGTTGCGGTGCGCAGGCTTCTCATTGCGGTGGCTTCTCTTGCTGCGGAGCATGGGCTCTAGGTGTGCAGGATTCAGTAGTGTGGCATGCGGGCTCAGTAGCTGTGGCTCGCAGGCTCTAGAGCACAGGCTCGGTAGTTGTGGTGCACAGGCTTAGTTGCTCCACGTCATGTGGGGTCTTCCCGGACCAGGGCTCGAACCCGTGTCCCCTGCATTGCCAGGTGGATTCTTAACCACTGCGCCACAAGGGAGGTCCCTAGGAAGTCCCTTTTGAGCTCAGACTGAAGGATCATAGGAGATGAGTAGACAAAACTGCAAGTGGAAAGGAGGATAGTCCAGGCAGAGTGAATGACCAACAGCCTTTGCGGGAGGGACCATGGCTGATTGGAGGACCTGAAATGAGGCCAGTGCGGCTGGTGGGCAGAGGGCTTGGGGAAGTATGGGACAAGCTAGGCTGGCTATGTAGGCAGGGCTGGACCATGAAGGGCCCTATAGGAAATGTTAAGGCTTTAAGTCTTTGTTATAATAGCAAAGGAAAGCCATTGACACGGGAGGGTAACATGGTGACATCTGCACTTTGAAAAGATCATTCTAGCCACAGTGCAGAAACAGGTTGGAGAGGTCAACGGTGGATGTACCCAGATCAGTTGAAAAGCTATTGTCATATTCCAGGATGAGATGATGATAGCTTGGCCAGGAGTGGCAAAGGAGGTGGCAAGAAATGAATACATTCAGAGACTTTTAAGAAGGTTAACTGGGCAGGACTTGTTGATGCCTTGGATGGAGATGTGAAGAAGACGAAGGTGTTTGAATGTCTCTGAAGTTGCTGACTTATGGAACAGATGGATGGTGACTAATGTGGGAAACTGTGAAGAAAAAACAGATGGGCAGGACCAGGTAAGGTCAGCCATGGACGTCCTGAATTCGAGGTGTCTTTGAGGCAGTTCAAAGGGGAGGAAGGGGCTAGAGCTGAAAGCTCAGGAGGCATAAGGACATAGGTGGTAATTGTAGCCGCTGCCATGGATGAGATGGCCTAAGGACAGAGTAGAGCAGGAGGGGAAGAGGACCAATGCCCAGGCCTTGAGAAGTGAGGCTGCAAAGTAGACAGAAGATCCTATCAGAGAGGTAGGAGGAAAGCACGGGATAGGGTGACAGGGAAGAGTGTTTCAAGGAGGGAGGGGTCGGCAGCGTTGAATGCTCCAGAGAAGTCAAGCAAGATGAGGATTGATTTGAAAACTGTCTTTTGTATTTGGTGACACGAAATCATTGGTAACTGTAGTAAGGGCTGTTTTATAGTGGAGGGAGGGATAGAGGCGAAACTCAGTTTGAGAATGGGTTGAGGAATGAGTAGGAGGTGAAGAAATGAAGACAGCTTGGCTGAGAACTTTGGTTGTGAAGGGAGAGGAGAGAGAGGGTAGCTGGAGGCGGATGTGAGATTAAAGAATTTTTTTTTTTTTTTTTAATGAAGAGACTAGCATTTGTAAATGCCAAAAGGAAGAATCCAGATTTGGGGGTGGGGGGGCGTGGCATGAGGGGTGGATCCTCCTTAGGCAGGAGGAGGGATTGTGGAAAAGCAGGATGGACGGGGCATGTGGGAATGATCTTGTGGGAGATGGGGGGGATGGGGGGTCATCTGACGGCCCCCCGCTGGGTGAAATTAGAGGGGAGGGCGTCTGCTAAGGTTGGGCGCACGCAAACCCTCCTCCTTCAGGCTGCCCGGGGGCTCATGATAGAAATGCTGGAAGGACAGGACCAAAATCACTTCTCTCAGAAGCAGGATCACAGTGCAAAGGGCAAATAGACAGAAGGACATTTGCTCATGAGGAAGTGGCAACTGTTTATTTTGGTTTCCCTTTTTTGTGTTGGTGGAGGGTGGAGAGGGGGCAGCAGAGAGAGCAGTGGTGGCCTGAATTCCTGGTATTGGGGCTGGGGGTTTAAAGAGAGGGCAATGGGAGGGGAGGGGTCATTCCTCCCTGGGCCTGACCCCCTTGGGGGCGGAGTGGGGAGAACTTCCTCAGGTGAGGAGAAAGGCTGGAACTGGAAGGGCACCAGGAATGATGGGCCCCTGGGCTGGGGAGGGAGTGGCCTGTAGAGAGGGGTCCTCCCGAACGGGACAGAGAGGAGTGGGGAGGAGGGGGCCTGGACCAGCCCAGCCGAGCCCCCAGATAAAGCTCCATTCCAGTGTCAAAGGTGGTTGGACTCTCCTAGAGCTGGCCAGGTACACACACTCCAGGCATCCCCCCTACGGCCACCGGCGCCAGCGCTTGGGAGGAGACCCTCTTTCTTTGGGGTCCAGTGATAGCAGGGGCGCCTGTAAGCCTGAGGCCAGCCGTGGCGCAGAGACCAGAGTCCTGGCTGGTGGGAGAGCGGCTTCTGGGGAGTGGGTGGGTGAAGAAGTCTTTGTAATCATTAACCTGGCTGATTGAAATCTGAACTGCTGTGCCTCTAGCTCTATTGATTCTCTGAAAGCACAGCATCTGGGGCCAGTGGCTGCTTAGAGACCGGGGAGAGGGACACTGGGGACAAGTAGGGGCAGAGGGGCGGGGAGGGAAATGGGAGCCAGGCCAGGAGTGGGGGCTGGGAAGGAGGGAGGAGGCAGGGTCAGAGAGCTTGGGGACAGTGGCCATGGGGAGGCCAGGAAGCCTGAGCGGGCGCCGGGGGAGGTGCGGTCAGCCGACCTGCCAAGGACCACTGAGAGCAGGAAGGAGCCGGAGGAGCCGGCAGAGGGGACGAAACACAGTGACCTGCCCTATGTGACAAGGTCAGAGCCTGCAGCAAGGCCGAGGTCAGCTGACTTCACTGCACTGAGGAGAGGTGATGCAGAAATGGAGGGCCCTGAGGTCAGGGGAGAAGCTGAGGTGAAGGACACACAAGTGGGCAAGAGAGGATTCACTTGGGCTTCCCTGGTGGCGCAGTGGTTAAGAATCCACCTGCCAATGCAGGGGACACGGGTTCGAGCCCTGGTCCACATGCCGCCGAGCAACTAAGCCCATGCGCCACAACTGCTGAGGCTGCACTCTTAAGAGCCTGTGAGCCACAGCTACTGAAGCCCCTGCACCTAGAGCCTGTGCTCCGCAATAAAAAAAGCCACCTCAGTGAGAAGCCTGCACACCGCAATAAAGAGTAGCCCCCGCTCGCCGCAACTAGAGAAAGCCTACACACAGCAACGAAGACCCAACATAGCCAAAAATAAATAAATAAAAATAAATAAATTTATTTAAAAAAAAAAAAAGAGAGAGAGGATTCACTTTACAGATTACTGTGTTTTTGAGGACAGGGGCCTTTCCTTTTTGCCTGTGAGGATATAGGAGGCATCAAAAAAATGGCTGACTGGCTGAGGAGGGGTCAGGCCATCTCAGGAGGAAGGAGGACAAGGTAGAAGAGACGTAGAAGGAGCTGCACAGAAGGAACAGCAAGACAACACCTGTCCATCTTCAATGAGCCAAAACCAGGGCCCCGAGGAGATGGCTTTTCACCAGGACCTCATACGGGGCTCCTGGCTATAGTCCCACTATTTCTGACAGTGGGACTCGTAGGTCTGTGTCACCTCTGAGACAGAAGGGGGGCCCTTCATGGGGAGCCACATTCTGGCAGCCAGGGTCAGAAAACACGTGGGCCTCAACATGCCACTGTGGTCCCCACAGCGCCCCTGGCCAGTGCCAGCTCCTAGAATAGCTCGTCTCTGAGCTGGAGGGGATGAGCCAGGCTGCCTGCCGGTGATGTGCTTCCCAGGAGAACCAGAGAGGAGGGGGAAGGGGCAAGCTCTGCAGACAGACTGGGCCGGTACAGAGTGAGGAAGGGCATCTGCAGGTAGAGAGAAAGAGGAATGGAAACACACACACACACACACACACCAGTTATATGGCTCTGATGACATAGAAAATGTTCCAATTCTGCAGACAAGACAAAAGCAGACACAAGGTTCCTGAGGCCATGCTGAGGGCGTCACAGGACCCCAAGTTCTGTCTGTGGTCGTGGTACTAGTACGGCCAGCCTGTCCAGTCCTGCATCTGGAAGCTTCACCCTGGACACTCCAAAGGAAGACCACGTAGCCGGGGGATGGGGAGGGGACAGGACAATGAAGGGAGTGAGTCCAGGCCTCCTGTCCTAACATCTTTCTCTCCCTTTTCTCTGACAGCTCAACATCCTGGTGGACACAGGCAGCAGTAACTTCGCAGTGGGGGCCGCCCCCCACCCTTTCCTGCACCGCTACTACCAGAGGCAGCTGTGAGTGCAGGGAGAGCAAGGGGGAAGGCTCTTCCCAAGGATCCAGGGCCAAGGAGGGTCGGGGGAGGGCTGCAGGGAGAAGGACCAGCTCCCCAGAGCCTTTCTTTCTGCTGGGGAGGAGGGAGGGAAAAGAAGGCAACAGCGACCAGAAGAGAAGAGTGGAGGGGCTGGAGGGTTGAGGAGGAAAACTATGGGAAGGGTAAGTTGAGGGGCAGCCAGGAAGTGCTTCAGTTCCGAGATAGGGCAGCTTCCTGGGGGAGGGAAAGCAGGAAGGAGAGCAGCCCCAAAGCTCCCAGTGCAATCTCGAGGTCTCCTTCTCTCTGCCTGAATTGGGAGGCCAGGGGACTCCAACCCACACCCCTGAGTGGCTCTGGTTTTCTGACACCACCACCTAAGTCTAGGCTGAGCAGCTACTCTCGGTGGCTTTGCCCTGTTCAAGGAAGGGAAGGTCTTCCTTCCACGGCCCCACTGCCTGGCCTGGTATCAGGGACTGAAAGCTAAATGCTTCCCTGCCTCCTGGGAGTTCCAGCAGCTGGACTTAGCTAACAGGTGGGAGGGAGGGTGGAAGTGGGTTTTTAAGGTAACAGAGGCAGTGAGCGATGATCTGGGAGCCCCTTTAACAGAAAAGCAGGAAGTGGCGAGAGGACATCTCATGTCTGAGGCGTATCTGTGTGTGAAAACATGTGAGTCGAGACTGACACCCTATTCTTGGACTTCTAGGCAAATGCCAAGCCGCCTTCTTAGGCCCCTTGCCCTTTAACTTCCCTATCTGAAGAAAGCAGTCAGGGAAGGGGGTGTGGCCAGGGTCCAAGAAAGGGAATTCATTCTAGCTCCTTGTCTGTGTCCCGTCACTGCCCCCATCACACACACCAGCCCTGGTCAGAGGCGTGATTCCACACAGATGGGGGTGACACATGGTGTTGAACGTGTTTCATCCGAGTGGTGTGTCCTGCCCGCTCGCCCCGCTGAGGTGCTCGTGCAAACTCCTTCCTTGGAAGAATCTGCTGAAGAGGTTCCACACTCACCCACTTGGTACTTTCTCAGAGTGGTACTTTCTCACTCAGATGGTACCACTGGGTCCCAAGGCAGCAAAAGAGTCAATGGCTCCTTTTCTTTAAGAGCGTGATAAGGTCGGGGGGCGGGGGGTGGGAGATGCCCGCTAGCTGTCCCTTCGGCAGCAGCAGTCACAATACACAAAGCCTAGACTTGTTCTTCCAGGGCCTGAGCTCCAGATCTAGGAATACGAGCTATGGACACAGGA
Organism: Balaenoptera ricei; assembly: GCF_028023285.1. NCBI lineage: Eukaryota > Metazoa > Chordata > Mammalia > Artiodactyla > Balaenopteridae > Balaenoptera > Balaenoptera ricei. The sequence continues at coordinate 15,042,440 of NC_082646.1, forward strand.
GAGCGAGCCCCAGAGACGGCTCCCCATGTCTGTCTGCAAGGTCACTTATTCTGTTCCCGGTGAAGGATCTACGGATGTTCTGTTGAGCAGCCTGACAGCATCTTGTCTTATGCAGATGACCGAGATGAGATTAGGCGTCTGGGAGTAGGTTAGATGCTGGCTCCCTGTACCAGCCGTGGTTACGCACCCAACAGATCTCTGCCTGCTTTGCACAGGTCCAGTACATACCGGGACCTCCGGAAGGGCGTGTATGTGCCCTACACCCAGGGCAAGTGGGAGGGGGAGCTGGGCACCGACCTGGTGAGCATCCCCCATGGCCCCAACGTCACCGTGCGTGCCAACATCGCTGCCATCACTGAATCAGACAAGTTCTTCATCAATGGCTCCAACTGGGAGGGCATCCTGGGGCTGGCCTACGCTGAGATCGCCAGGGTGAGAGGAACAAGGCCTAGCCCTAGACACTCTGCCTGCACGTTGCACACTGCATGCTACACGGGGGGGGGGGGGGGGGGGGACGGGACGGCGTTGCGGGAGAGAAGGGGAGGGAACTGAATAAGGGAGGGAAACAAATCAGTTTAAAGAATTACTTTACAGGGGGATAGGGTGGCAGTCTGGATTTCATCCCTACAGAGGGCAGAACTATGGTGACAGGTAGAGGAACAGGCTATCTTTTCTATTGACGCTAAGATCTTTAAGAATAAGAGAGGCCCCCGTAACTCTGAAACAGGTTAAGCAGATGGGGATCAACGATCCTACAGATCTTTCCTGTTTGCATTGCCAGTGTGTCTTGCTGTCCCTCTCTCCACCAAATCTCAGTCCCTCAGGATGGTCTTTCCCAAGGAACATCCCCCAAGTTTTGCTTTTGCCCTCCCATTCCTCTTTCCATTAGGGCCCTCTGTGCGAGGATTCACTCCTTGTCTCTCTCTGTCACAGCCTGACGACTCCCTGGAGCCATTCTTTGACTCGTTGGTAAAGCAGACCCACGTGCCCAATCTCTTCTCCCTGCAGCTCTGTGGTGCTGGCTTCCCCCTCAACCAGTCGGAAGTGCTGGCCTCAGTTGGAGGGAGCATGGTGAGTAGGCCCTGGGAGAGGGGAGGTCCTGGCGCTGGGCAGAGACATGAGTACCTGCTGCCTCCCTACCCTCTGAGGCTACACCGCAGCCTTGGGCTCCACTACTGAGAATCAAGAGGAACCTCTTTATGTTCCCCACCTCCATTTTTCTTTTTCTACCCTTTTCTTCCTTGCATTATTCCAGAAAGGACTTGAGGCTCCTATTGTAAACTTGGAAAGGATGACAGATGATTAGGAAAATTTCAAAGGAAATGAAAATAAGCCCTCTCAAATCAAGACTATTCAGTCTGATGATCAGAAGGCAGAGATGTAAGGAGTTTCAAAGTCTATTTATTAATTCATTTAGGACAACTGGTGAATGGTTCTCTATCTCCAACAAGCAGAGAAAATAAAACTTACAATAGAAGCAAACTATCATTCACTCAACATTTATTATGCCAGTTTAGGTTTAAATAACTTTATATCAAGGGCTGTGTGATTCTGAAACAATTAAAAATCCTGGAAAGCCTTTTCCCCTGAACACATCCTTAACACATTTAAGAAAGTATCAATCGCTTTAGGGCGTGGTTTGATTAGAAGCAGGCAGATGAGAAAGGCGATGTGTAGAGTGCCTTGCCACCCCAGAAATGACTGATCCTATTGCTTGCCCTCTGGGTGACTTGTTGTCCTTCTGTGTTGGCACACGGGTACTGGCTCTTTTTCTCCCTAGATCATCGGGGGTATCGACCACTCGCTGTACATGGGCAGCCTCTGGTACACACCCATCCGGCGGGAATGGTATTATGAGGTGATCATTGTGCGGGTGGAGATCAATGGACAGGATCTGAAAATGGACTGCAAGGAGGTAATAAAACCTGGGGGAAGCAGGGAGAGGCAAGGGGGAGGCAACATCGTGTGAGGCCAGACCCCGAGTTATGAGGCTGGGAGGATGAGGTTGAGGTGCAGGACCTGCAGGAGGGTTGGGGGCTGAGCATGGAACAGCAAGGAGCTTAACAGTCACATAGCGGGACCTGAGGTTTGCGGCTAGGGACTGGCTTAGCACTTTCCCAGAGGCTGCGTCGCATATGGTCTGGTACGGAAAAAAGCACATCTGGACTCCAGTCACTGCCTTGCTTTATGACCTTGGGCAAGTCGTCCGCGAGGCAGTGTGACATGACGTAGTAGAAGAGTCTGGCTTCGGAGTAAGAAAGATCTGGGTTTCTAGCTCTGCTCTAGCTATGTGTCCTCAGGCAAGTTACTATTTTGTGTTTCAGTTTCCTCACCTGCAAAACAGAAGTAAAAACAGCTTTTCCAAAGACTGTGGTGAAAACAGAGAAAGTGAATGAAGTGTTTATCCCAGTGCTTGACACACAGCAAGACCCAATAAATGGCAGTTAAACTATTTGGGTGTTCCTTACCTAGATTCTTCATGTATGTTAAATTAGAACAGATACAAACGTATTATGAAAAGTTAAAAGCATTATACAAGGTATTTTTATTTTCAAGATTTAGAGAATGTCTACCCACCCAAGATAATAAGAGTTAACATTTATTGAATGCTTCCTATGTGCAGGGCACAATTCTAAGCACTTCAAATATATTAATTCATTTAATGCTTATAATAACTCTTTGAGGTAGGTACTATTATTATCCTCATTTTACAGATGAGGAAACTGAGGCACAGATGTTAAGTAACTTGCCCAAGGAGATCCACCTAAGAAGTGGCAAAGCCAGGATGCCAACCCAGGAAGGACCCCAAGCAGTCAGCCTCACCCCTCCAATTCTGGCCAAAGCCTGGCCTCAAAAAGGCTTTTGATGTTCTAACCCTCTCTTCTCCCTCTTAGTACAACTATGACAAGAGCATCGTTGACAGCGGCACCACCAACCTTCGTTTGCCCAAGAAAGTGTTTGAAGCTGCTGTCAAATCCATCAAGGCAGCCTCCTCGGTCAGTGGGACTAAGGACAGGGGTACAAGAGATGACAGAGTGTCACAGGAAGTCTGTGAGAGGCACGTTCCTCCACAAGAGCCAAGATGTCTACCCTTAGATCCCTCTACTTAGATCTCTTAAAAAACGGTTCTCTGCTATGGGCCTCAGCTTGCTCAGCACACAATCCCCCAGCCCAAAGTTTTGCCCTTACTCTCTTGCTCTCTTCCTCTAATCCTTGGGTTTCGGCTGACCTTTCCCCAGTTTGGGTATTTCATGGAAAAGCAAGTAAAGGGCCCAGTGTTATCTGAAAATGGGAGAGGCGAGATGGTGAAAGAGGCCGTTTCCTCATTTTTATCCTTTTCTCATCAACACAGACGGAGAAGTTTCCAGACGGTTTCTGGCTCGGGGAGCAGCTGGTGTGCTGGCAAGCAGGCACCACCCCGTGGAACATTTTCCCGGTCATCTCACTCTACCTAATGGGTGAGGTCACCAATCAGTCCTTCCGAATCACCATCCTTCCACAGGTATGTCCCTGGCCAGAATCGGTGGGATCCCAGGACGAGAACAAAGGATATATTGAGAAAGAGTGAGCAGGCATGGCTTCCTAGTACTTGGAAGACAAAATAGATGAGGATCCAGCGGTAAAGGGCTCTGGGAAAAACCAGCCTCTCGGAGCTCAGGGCTGGCAAAGGGAAGAGCAGCCTAAGGGCATCGACACCAAGAAGGCAGAGATGGGGTGAAGGATGGAGGAAGACATACTCTCACTCTTTGATTGCTTATCCTTAGCAATACCTGCGGCCAGTGGAAGATGTGGCCACGTCCCAAGACGACTGTTACAAGTTCGCCATCTCACAGTCATCCACGGGCACTGTCATGGGAGCTGTTATCATGGAGGGCTTCTACGTTGTCTTTGATCGGGCCCGGAAACGAATTGGCTTTGCTGTCAGCGCTTGCCATGGTGAGAGCGCCAGGGACGAGGGTGTGGGGTCAGTCTATCCACGTTCTCCCTGTCCAGTGGTGAGGGTACCCGGGCCCCTGTCAGTCTGGGAGGGAGTAACAGTTGCCTCAAGCCAGAGTCCACGTATTGCGTAAAAGCTAGTGTTGGTGCTTGTGCTTTTTTTGTATCGCCTGGCATGCTGACCCCTGCCTGGACTGGCAACCTCTGTTGGAGACCCAGAACAGCAAGAGCTGCCTCGGCACCTTGGGAAGCTCTAGATCCAAGGGTGGCAGGCTGGGCCTATAGTGACCCTGTCAGCTGCCGTATGCCCAGGTTGAATGTTACTGGCAGGGTCTTGCAACTGAATTTCAGCAGAAGCAGGTGAGTTTACTAGGTATATGTAGGGCTGGCTCTTTGGTCAGCTTAGAATGACTGACTTTTAGGTATCATTCCTATTGCACAGGTAGACAGGAAAGGGTTGTTGTCCCCAGTGACCTGGGAGGAGAGCCATGCCCCCCACCTAGCAACGGCTTTCTGTCCTGCTCCTAAATATCTCCCAGGAGGGAGATTCTACGGCCTCCTCAAGGGCTGGTTTCAAGGCCTGTCCCGGGAAGTTCTTTTGGGTGTGTAATCCAAACTGCTCTGTGACTCACATCTGCCCTCTCTCCAGTGCACGATGAGTTCAGGACAGCAGCGGTAGAAGGTCCTTTTGTCACCCTGGACATGGAAGACTGTGGCTACAACATCCCACAGACAGATGAATCGACCCTCATGACCATAGCCTATGTCATGGCTGCCATCTGCGCCCTCTTCATGCTGCCCCTCTGCCTCATGGTGTGTCAGTGGCGCTGCCTCCGCTGCCTGCGCCATCAGCATGATGACTTTGCTGATGACATCTCCCTGCTGAAGTGAGGAGGCCCACGGGCAGAAGAGAGAGATCCCCCTGGACCACATCTGGTGGTTCGCTCTGGTCACAAGGAGGAGACACAGACGGCACCTGTGGCCAGAGCACCTCAAGACCCTCACCCACCCACAAATGCCTCTGCCTTGACAGAAAAGGAAAAGCTGGCAAGGTGGGTTGCAGGGACTGCACCTGTAGGAACCAGGAGAGGGAAGAAAGAAATGCTCTGATGGCGGGAATACTCTTGGTCACCTCAAACTTGAGTTGGGAAATTCTGCTGCTTGAAACTTCAGCCCTGAACCTTTGTCCACCATCCCTTTAGATTCTCCAACCCAAAGTATTCTTCTCTTCTTAGTTCCAGAAGTAAGGTGACCGCAGTGTGTGTCTCTGCAGTACCCTAGCAGAGAAAAGGGCCAATCTTGTTTCCCTGCTGGCCACAGTCAGCGGGAACGGACGCACCGTTTGCTGTTTGCTTTAGAGATAGGGACTGTACAGACAAGCCTATAACATTGGTGCAAAGACTGCCTCTTGAATTAAAAAATAATTTAAAAATAATTTGTACAAATAATTTGTACAAATGGGGGTGGCTGGACGAGGAGAAGGAGAGGGAGTGCAAAGACAGGGAAGCTGGGATCAAAGCGAGGCAAGGCCAGAACATGACCGCTCGCCAGTCCCAGTTTTAGACGGCATCTCCAAGATAGAATCCCATCTTCTAAGATGGGTGTTGCTTCCCAATGTCTTCTTTTCTGTGGTTGCAGCCTGACCAAAAGTGCGATGATGGGAAGAAGGGCTTCTCTAGCCAAAAAGCTCTTTTTAACTCTCTTAAAGGAAAAGTGCCCCCTAAAAGGTTCCATCTAACAAATGAATTTGTACCTTATTAATTCCTCGTCCCTACCTGAACCCTCTACTCTACGCGTGACTGGTAGCACTGAAACACCCCCAGCCCTGGAAGCCCCAGGTGCCCTATGGGAAAGCAGCTGGAATAGAGCAGATATAACAGGGCTGCACCTTGTCTTCCTGGCTACCTGTTCACCCCTCCCCCAGTCCTATTCCTCCAGAGCTTTGTAGCTGAGGTGCTAAGAATAGATAGGAGACCTCTCCTATCTAATCCTTGAAAGCAGACTCCTGAAGATGCATTCAACAGGTATAGAGTTGATGCCCTATACCCCCCTGCCTGGATTTCTTCCTGTTCAGCTGTAAGTGGTAGTAAGATCTTGACATGATACAGAGCAGTTTCATTGCCTTCTCCCTGTCTCTAAGGTCTCCCTCATTTATTTGGCTAAGGCATCCCACAGTGGCACTAGTATTATACTAAGAATGTCAGGAACACAGGGCTTTCTGGCTCCACCAGCATCGCATTCAGTATCAAGGCTGCGTGGAAAAGGGATGACAGCCTCCGCGCTTCCTAATTCCCTTCACCACAAGAGCCCCTTGATGGAGGCCATCCTTTGCCCCTATCCTGCTCTTTATTCCCCGCTCCTAATAGTACTTGGGTACCCAGGCTGGTTCTTGGGCTAGACAGTGGGGAACAAGTTCATTTCCTCCCTATCAGTTCTAAGCCAGTCGACTATGATACCAGTGTTAATGGGAAGAGCTGAATTTTCTTACTACTCCACTGGATCCCTATTCCTCTCTGGTCAACACACTGCTTCCAGGTAAGGGACGCGCACAGTGTAGAATCACCTGATGAGGGAGAGGGAAATACAAAGAGGGCCTCTGGAGATCCTGGCCTCAGCCAGCTGCCCACAAGCCGTAAACCAATAAAACAAGAATGCTGAGTCGCAGTTTTTATCCGAGTCCTCTTCATTCCCACTGCACCTGGTGCTGCTCTGGCTGACGGGGAACACCCCATAACCACAGAGACTGACAGGAAGACTGGAGACTGTCCACTTCCAGCTTGGAACTTACTGTGTAAATAAACTTCCAGAATTGCTACCGTGAAATGAAAATGCCACATTCCACTTTATAATTTTGACCCACGTTGGGGAAAACTGGCTTTTCTCCAGCTCTTTCCAGGGTATAAAACTCAACCCCTTCCTTAGTAAGTCTCATTGTCCTATTTTTTTCTTTGAAAGAGAAAACTTGTACTTATTTTTCTTTTAACAGTTTCTTCCTTTCTACCCTGAAACCATGAACTCTGAAGTGTAAAAAAAAATCTAGACAACAGCTTCTTCCTTGTAAAAATATGTATTCTATATTTCTATTTTTAAATTCTATGCCAGAAAAATGACTGTCCCATCTCCACTCCCTGCATCAGGGGCCTTCCCCGGGGGTCTGCACAGTTTGTACCAGTGCAGGCCAGTGGACAGAGGGAAAAGGGAGAACAAGGGTGGCCAAAACTTAACTGTTGCTTTCGGATTGATCCTGAACAAGAAAGAGCAAAGAGCGATGATGAGTCCCGGCCCCCATGCACACCCTCCACCACACTGTCTTCCTGCTGCAGCTGGTTTCCAGGGGCTTTCACTAGGAAGCAGTTAAGCCCCCCATCCCCTCCTTTTTTCTCTTTACCCCTTTGGTGTCAAAGATTTGTGGAAAAGAAACAGGATATCTTTTAGACCCATTTCTAATTTCTATATTTCCATTGGATACTGAAAAATACTGCAAGTGGCCCAAAGGCTGCTGTAAAGTTGAGGGGAGATAAAATCTTAAGATTACAAGATAAAAAATGAATCCCCCCCCCAGCCAAATGAAAAGAACAAAGGAACTGGTCTTCCATTTTGCCACATTCCCTGTTCATGACGGCTACCAAACTAGAGTCATTAATATTTCATTAACCAAAGAAAGTGGGTCATCTGACCTCTACAGTGGGGAGTACTCAGGCCATTTCCATCACCCTACAAGATGCCAAGGAGATCCCAGGAAATCCATTTCCTTACACTGTTGCCAGTCAATAAACCTGGACAAGTAAGACCAGAGAAGAGAAAGAGTATTTTCATGAGCTGACAGGCAAGGATGAAAGACGAGGAAGAGTAACATGAACAGAGAGAATTATTTGGCTCTGAAAGGAAAAATCTTTGCTACCCTCATATGTACTACTAGTGCGAGTAAGCATTTCCAGGTCCCAGAATGGGAAAAATTCACCTGTTGGTAATATAATAATATCCTTTCCTGGAGCTAATTTTTTTTATTACTGCTTAATTTTTACTTGTTTAATTCCAAAAGAGAAGGGAGCTGACGCCATTTCCATTAGGAGTAAAGATAAAAGGATAGGAAAGGATCAAAGCTCTAATAGAAACACAGCTTTCCCAGGTATAAACCTAGAAACTGGAAGTGCTCAATAAGCAGAGGTGAAAAAATGACCTAGTTCCAGATAGCTATCCATAGAACAAATGACTTATAAACTTGAAATCTAACCTCCCTTCTTCATAGCACTTTGGTCTCCATTTTTCCCAGGACAGGAAGCATGTCCCCCATAGCTTTCTTGCTTCAAAAATTCAAACCCATATCCCAAGATCATCCTGAAAGGAACTTTGCACAGACATCTCCTCACCCCAGTGCCTGCCTGGAACTCACCCAAGGTCACCAAACAACTTGGTTGTGAACCAACTGCCTTAACCTTCAAGGGGAGGGGGGATAGCTAGACTAGAAGACCAGAAGTGAAGGGGAAGCGGTGAGGACTTCACAAGGTTGGTCTGTGAAAGCTTGATCAGAAGCCAGGTCAGTGGTGGAAAGGGATGGCTTGGCCCAGGAAAGACCTGTGGGCTATGCTAGTTTCTAAAGAGATGACTATCCAGGAAGTAGGGTGGAGAGAAGTTTGTGGGAGGCATGGGGAAAATGGGACCTGGTTATGTTGTTATTCTTGGACTGTGAATTTTGCTGATGTAAACAGACTATTCTGTAAACCTAATGTCTATGTACAAATAATGAGTGTTAACACAGTAAAATGTTCAATGAAAAATCAAACTATCAGGGTTATATATTTTTTCCTCAATCAGTCTCATTTTCTCCATTTGGAGTAGAAGGGCTAGAATAGCACTGAGGCTTCCGGAGGCTTTCAATAAGCAAGGCATCTGGCTGGACAGCAGGTGAGCACCAGGGTTCAAATCTGCGTACATGAGCCTTAAGAAAATGGACTAGAGGCTGAGCCAAATCAGAGCAGGGTGGCCTTAGAGCAAGAGCAGCTTCCTAGATGGTTTTTATATTGTATCTGAAAACAGCCCTAGGCAGGAATATCATAATTTCAAGGCCAAATTAAATACCATCTTACCTACACTCTGCTTCCCCCAGAGGAATTGCAAGGTGAGGGGGACAGACCATTTCTGCATAATATACATACTTTCATTTACGAACATCTGAATACAGACTTTCTATACACACATTACCTATATAATAAAAATGTACATGGCATGAGTATATGTCACTGTATAAATATAGAGTTTTAGAAATCTTGAACCCGCGCTTCCTGTTCACATCAGTTTCTCCTCTTCTTCCTCCCCAGTCAGGTCCGTCATTTAAGAGTTGGACAAAAGGGACAAGTGTCATTTGTGTTGGTCTGGGCCCAGAATTTGATACACTGGAAAGAAAGAAAGACATACCTCAGGTTGATCTGGAAAGATGGAGGGAAGGAGGGGAGAGAGCGCTGTTAAGGTTCAACAGGTCTAAGGGATGTTTACTAAGTCAGAAAAGCTCACTGGGGGACTGGAAGGGCTGCTTCACTGGCTTTTACCGCCAGAAGAGTCTTCAGAGCAGGTGAACCTGATCTTGTTTTACAGGGAACGTTAAAAACCAGCTAATAACAGTGTGGAGCTGCTTTCTGCTGACTGTCTATAGGCTTGCTCCTTCTTACCATCCATTTAGCCTGAGATGAGCTTCCATCTCCTAATACCCATCGCCCTCAAATCTTATTCAGGATTTTCCCTTACCAAGAATTTAGATATAAATTCAGTTTCTACCTCTTAGAAAAACAAAATGAACAAAACAAAATAGTAAAAAAGAAATCATCTCTGGTGCTAAGAGATTTAACTCCGTCTGGTACCATCATAAAAGAGAGGAATAACTTGTCAGTTTGTGAAGCTAATCTCTAATAGGTCAGCCTTCCAACTATTTTATTAATGGAGTTACTAATCTCATATTGAGGTTCCCTATTCCATTCCTCTCATCTAAGCAAAGTCTCTTGGCAATGGTACATCCGAAACAATGGTTAGATATGTATATCTTATTGTCAATTTTCCAAGACAGTGACTATCAATGTTCTAGTATGAACTGTTTATCCAGTCCAGTCCCCTACAGGGAATGGGGTAGAAGGAAGCTGGGAGAGCCTAGCTGCCAGTATTCTGAATTCTGCTGATATTTAAGCCACGATTGACTGAAAACCTTATGTTCAGATATTAATGATGAGCATCAACACTGTAAAATGTTCAAGAAAATTAAATTATCTCAGCTGTCAAAAAGAAAGAGTGGAAAAAAGAGGAAGGCATGCAGCACCCACCTCCTTGTGCAGCACGTGGGTGCATGCCATTGGGTGCAGCTCACTGGGCTGGACAAGTTTCTGGCACATTAGACACAGTTTACAGGTGGCTGGAGCCTGCACAGCAGAGGAGGGACAGTCAAAAGAGTAAGGAACCTCTGGGCCTCCTTGCCTTATATGCCCATGATTCCATCTACTCTTCCCATGTAGCAAAAAGATTTTACACCAAAAGAAAGAAAAGTTCCAATACAGAGTACCTGCCTTTTCCCAGCTGGGGCTGTCGACAACCCAGCTGAGGACATGATGGCTTCTTCCTGCACTCCACCTATAAACCCACTCCCTCCTCACCCCCAGCTTCTCCACATCCCAGTTTTCAAAGAATAGAGTCTTACATGTGAAGACCTCCCAGGATATGAAACTTGGGCAGAAGGCAAGAACATTGGGGTACTGATTTGGGCCAATGGAGCAGGGAACAGGGCCCGGATCCGACCAAGGGGCTGTGGGCAGAAACGTTGTCACAGTGAGGGAGGAACATCTGAGAAACAGGGCATTTAACAAAGAGAAGTCATTCATTTCCCAGCGCAGCAAAGGAAGAAAGCAGGCCAGATACCCCTGGCTGCAATGCTTCTTCCCACCCCAAATATTTCTGAAATCTACCTCTTCCCCAACACCTCAGCAGGTCTGAGGTCTCCAGCAAGTAGCTTTTCTTACCTGAGTACTTGCTGCCACCCGCTCGTGCTCTGCAAGTCGCGCAGCTACCAGCTGGATCAGCTCCTCCATGGTCAGACCTGCCATGGTGGTACGTGCTGTCTTGATCTGCTGAAGAATGTTGGTCATCTGGGCCCTAAGAAAGAAAAATGTTGAGGGGGAGAGATTCTATACTACACTCATGAGGAATATCTATGAAACCTCTCCTATTTTAACCCATAAACATTTCTCTGAAAAACACTTTTAAAATTAATCCTTAAAGATACTTACTTATTGCATTGTGGAAACCGAGTCAGCAGCTTCTCCAGAATCTTCTCCAGTTTGTCTACTGGTTGGGGCCGGGGAGTTTCAGTAGAAGCCTTAACACCACCCAAGCCTGGGGGAGGTGGGATGGAGGCGGCAGGGGGCACGTGTGGACCATGAGGGCCGACAAGGGAACCCAAGCCAGGGCTATTTCTCCCATGCGAGCCAGGAAGGGGTGGGGAAGGCTGGTTGGGCTGGGAAAGGGCAGGGTTCAGGATCGGGAAAGACAAGGAACGGGGATCTGCACTGGGCATAACCATGGGCATTGTGACCTGCCCAATGGAGAAGGGCATCCGAGGAGCCAGAGAGGGACTGGGTTGAAACACCTGAAGCATGAAGTCTGTCTGCAGAGGGGAAGAGGTGGAAGACAAGTGGGAGAGAAAGAAAACAAAAGTTTAGGAAACTGGAGCAGAAATCAGTGAGCAACTCTTTCTTGTACCAAATAAGGATGGTCCCGATATCTTCATAAAAAGAACAAGTGAAAGACTCTAGGCTCTGCCACCAACACACAAAGGTAGATTCCCCAAAGCCAGCGCTCTTACCTCTGATGGGGGTGGAGGCAAAGTGGGAGTAGGGATCTGAGGAAGGCTGCTCAGCTTGGCTCCATTCCTCACCAGCTGGATATGACTATTAAATTGGTCCTAGAAAAGAGAGAAAAGCAGGAATTATCCTTTACTGCTAAGCAGAATGAGCCTGTCTATAAAGAGAGCACCATCCTATATCAGGAAAGCAAGAGGAGTGGTAGGACAGGCCCTAAGGGCAATGCAAAAGGTCCTTCCCTCTCGCCAGAAGTGTTTAAGCTCAGATGAACTCTGACTCAATGATCACGCATCACTACACTTACCCGAACATTCTTTTTCATTATCCGAACTCCATTCAGTCTTGTCTCCCACTCCTGTTTGGAACGAACTGTCTCTAGTGTTGGGGGAGTTGACCTTTCAAGAAACCAACAGTAATTTACAGAATTAAAGAAAACCCAATTCCTAACTCTCTGAGATAGCAGAACAGTAGCTGGCTAATGGGCCTGGAGAGAAGAGGTCGGAGCAGGTGCAGGAGAAGGCCAAGGTTCTAAGCCGTTTGCCTCACTTTAACTCCAGCAACTTGCAAAACAAGTATTGGAGAAAGCGGACCAACCACAGAGAGAGGGCTCTTGTCTGGCTGAAAATGCCACGGGGGTCCTCCAAATTTCACGGCAGAAAGAGGAGAAATGACTGTATAAGAAACAAATCTCCAAAGACATTTGTTATGCTTGACAGCATAAGAGATACTGTTTATCCAATTGGAAATAATACGATAAAAAGTACAAAACTATAAAACTGTAGAAAGGGAAGAGTCAGAGAGTGAGGAAGTTTAGAGTATGGGAAGAGAAATCACTGAACAAATTACTATCGCACAGAGATGACTTCCCGTGAAGACAGAATAAGTGCCAGACTAGCTGGCCCAGGGTTTCAAAACCTAAAAAGAAATCCCTCCAAAACACAAAACTGCAGGGCCATTAAAACCCTAGAAATGGAAGGTACTTACTTGAGGTAAGTAAGGTGCAGTTCTGCCTCTTTTTCTGCTTCTTCTAGTTTCAATACCAACAACTCTTTCCGACTCTCTAGTGATAAGATCTAAGGAAACCATACACACACATATGCACAAACACACACACACACACTTTATTAATTTTACATACACAAAGCTACCCTTAGATAGTTAAAACAATGCTTAGTGGCTCTACGGTATAATAGTTAAATAGCTTAGTGTACAGTATTGATACTATACCGAAAGTACACACCATCTGGAAGCCCAAAATCAAGACCTTCAACATAGCTTCAACATAGCGGCTCTTCTCACCTCTGCCTTCCAGGCCCGTTCTGTCTCTTCCATAATGTTCCGATTTATTTCACCATCTTGATTCTTGAGTCTATCCAGTTCCATTTCCCACACTTCTCTGTAAGGTAAGAAACCAAGAACAAGACTTAGGGGAGAAAGACAAGCTTGCTAAGGAACACCAAGGCAAAAGTAAAACCCGAAACTGGTCTACCTAGTATGTTAGAGGAAGTGTTACTCTAAGTATTAACTATAGATATATACAAATTATGTTTAAAGTGGTCTGAAATTGCATAAACACCCTATATTTGAAAGTAAAAATGTTCACATCTCCATTTGCTAAAATAAAGTTACCCAGAACAAAGTGTGTACTTAGAACCAAAACCCACTGAAGGCAGAATGTTCTTCTATGATCCAGGAGTGCTCAAATCAAAATGGCATTCCTCTGACTCCTTGTCTTTTGGTATGGGTACTGAAGAATGCAGGACTAAACCCAAAATACTTATCGCTAATGCAGCAATCACTAATTCACTACTAACCACACAGATACTGGCTTACTGATTTTCACATTTCCTTAGCAATAGTAAACATTCTTCAAAAGGAAAAAATGTTGTCTTCATACCTCAGGACTTTTCCTTTCCATCAGTTTCCTTCATTCTTACACCAGCTCCCCAGCCCCATCCCTAGAGTGTAATATACACCCTTAGGATTAGGGTGACCAACTGTCCCAGTTTGCCCAGGACAGAGGGATTTCCCAGGATGTGGGGCGATGATCATTCTACTCAAGACCGAAGATGCCAACAAAGGAACAGAACCGGCAGAAGAATTTCCTTGTATTACACTTGACTGTAATGTAATGAGTTTCATAGCTAAAAGCAACGGGATTACCCAGATCAGTGGACAGAACAGTATGGAAACGTGTACATTATTTTCACTGAATTTTTAAAAGGTGAAAATAAGAAGAAAAGATTGGGAAGGATTCTGTCTTAAGAAAAATGTTCCCACTTTTCTATGGTGAGAGAAATAATTTTATTCATCTTCTGGTTTTTTTAGTAACCTCAAATATAATATGAAAGGAAACAATCCACTTAACATAAGTGTTTCAGGTCCCTTTTTTCATTGCCCAATTCTCCACACATCCCTGGCTAGCTATTTCATAAAGTACAGGTGTGTATGTCTGTGTGTCTCTTACACACACATTCATTTATTGATTCACTAACATCAGTCTGGCCCTCTGCTGACAAGGTCAACTCAAGTAATAGATACAACTAGGAGGGCATATTCTTCCTTAATCTCCATGTGTTGTCCTCTCCAAATAAACTTCCTGCCAGAGGAAGAATTCTCTAATAGTTCTTTTTTTTTTTCTTTCTCTAACAGTTCTTTAGACAAAGGTTTATAAGTAGATGTATTTTCCTAATACAGCACATATTCCTCAAGTGAAAAAATATATGAGGAGTCAGAATCCTCTTACTGTAAGAATATGTGATATACGTTGTGGGGTCAATCAGCAGTCCATTTAGCCTACTAGACACTCTGTGACGATGGGATGATTGTAGGAAAACACAGCAGCTGCTTTCTGTGAATGATGCTGTTCTTAAAGACTATCAGTGTTCATCGAACACCTCTAACTTTCATTAAATTCATTTATCAACTAGGGATTACAATTATATTAGAAAAATATTGCCACGCCCACGGGGGACATCCCATAAATTCACACACAGAAAAATCTTTTCCTTTGGGCATTTGGCAACATCTATCTCCTTGGGATCCAACAAGACAAAAGGAACTACTAGCAACCACAACAAAAATGGTTAAGGAATTCTTAAACAGTCATAAAAATGGTCAGCCTTACCATACGTTCACTAGCCTGTAAGATATGTAACAGATTTCACTTCACTAAGGGGTACTAGCTGCAACCCATGCTAGAAAAAAAAAAAATCAGTTGCCCATAGTAGATGGCCAAAAAAATCCTTGATATAATAGAAACCACTGAGTATGTTTTAACTCTTTAAATGCTTGGCCTAATTTCTTTCAAGCCCCATGCTTCTGTTATTTTGCTTAGCTAGTTTAAAGAATCAATGGTTCCAATGAATAAATCCTACCAGACTGTACAAGTCTGACTTGTCCCAATATGTTTGCAAAATATAAAAAATTAATTTTGCTTTTCATCATGTAAATAATACAAATTATAAAAAGTTTAGAAAATACAAAACAGAAAGAGTCTACTAACTCAAAAAAATACATGCAGGGGCTTCCCTGGTGGCACAGTGGTTAAGAGTCCGCCTGCCAATGCAGGGGACACAGATTCAAGCCCTGGTCCAGGGAGATCCCACATGCTGCAGAGCGACTAGGCCCATGCACCACAACTACTGAGTCTGCGAGCCACAACTACTGAGCCCACGTGCCACAACTACTGACGCCTGCATGCCTAGAGCCTGCACTCTGCAACAAGAGAAGCCACCGCAATGAGAAGCCCGCACACTGCAACAAAGAGTAGCCCCCGCTCTCTGCAACTAGAGAAAGCCCACACACGGCAACGAAGACCCAATGCAGCCAAAATAAATAAAATAAATAAATAAATTTTAAAAAACAAAAAAAAATGCACCCCAATGTTCATAGCAGCACTATTTACAATAGCTAAGACATGGAAGCAACCTAAGTGTCCACTGACAGATGAATGGATAAAGAAGATGTGGTGTATATATATACACACACATACACACAATGGAATATTACTCAGTCATAAAAAAGAATGAAATAATGCCATTTGCAGCAACATGGATGGACCTAGAGATTATCACACTAAGTGCAGTAAGTCAGACAGAGAAAGGCAAATATCGTATGATATCACTTATATGTGGAAGCTAAAAAAAAAAAGATACAAATGAACTTATTTACAAAACAGAAACAAACTCACAGACATAGAAAATAAACTTATGGTTACCAAAGGGGAAAGGGGGAGGGAGGGATAAATTAGGAGCTTGGGATTAACAGATACACACTACTTTATATAAAATAGATAAACAAGGTCCTACTGTATAGCACAGGGAACTATATTCAATATCTTGTAATAATATATAATGGAAAAGAATCTGAAAAAGAATACACATACATACATACACACACACACACACACACAAAACTGAATCACTTTGCTGTACACCAGAAACTAACACAACATTGTAAGCCAACAATACTTCAATTAAAAAAAAAAAACAGCAAGAGCCTAATACAGAGGTCCCAACTCTTCTACTTACTGGTTGTATGACCCTTGACAAGTTACTTAATCTTTCTAGGCCTCAGTTTCTTCATCTGAGAAACGAGTAGGACCTACATCATGGGACTGATGGGAGAGTTCACTGAGAAAACACACATGAAGAATTTAATATGGTGCCTAGCCCATGGGAAGCATCCAACAAATTGCTCTACAATTACACTTGCTCTACCCACAATAAATCATTATTATACTTCTTTTCAGTCTTTTAAAATAAATATTTGTATATATATATATATGCATATGTAACATATAAATCCATTATATATGCTTTTCAAACAAAAACTGTGGTTTTTATCTTACTTTTTCATCCTAATGTATTTTTCCATATCATTAAGTATTCTTCAGAACTGTGATTTTTAAACAACTATCCATTGTACATATATCCCATTACTGATTTAGGTATTCTCTTATTTTCAATTTCACAATTATAAATATTATAACGAGCATCTATCTGTGCATGTGTACTAACATAGGTTAATGATAAAAGTAATTAGATTTGAGAGGAAGCTTCTCACAGCAGTTAAAAGCACAGTTTCTGGAGCCAAACTAAGCTCACAGTTCAAACCCAGACCCTATTACTATCTACTATCTATGCAACCATTGGCAAGTTATGTAACCTTTGCCTCATTTTCCTAAAGATAAATGGGGATAATAAAATAATCTACCTCTCATACAGAGCCATTATGCAGATTAAATGAGTTAATACATGTAGAACATATAGGACAGTCTCTGGCATATAGTAAGAACTTAATAAATGTTAGTTATCATTTGGATGTTAGAGAAACTAAAATATGTGAATACATTTTTTTCCATCACAAGTGGTGGTAGCAATCAGGTGATTTTAATGCAGAGAAGCAGATGATAAGCGCCTTGTGAAATATTCTCAACCATCAGAGACAGAACTAAAAATTAAGATGTTGAGTCCTCAGCCGAAATACCTTCCTTTCAGAATATATTATACTCTAAACAAGGCAAAAGGAAACAAAACAAATACTGGTGGATACGTTAATATAGATAGGAGTTGGCCATCCTGAATTTGAGGTAGGTTATAAAATTCTTTTCTCTGAACTGAAGCTACTAATACAAACCAATATATTGGGTGGGCCAAAAAGTTCATTCGGTTTTTTCCGTAAGATGGGTCCAGTAGCGCTTAGTTGTCTTTAACTTCATTCGAAATAATTTTGTTAGACTGTATTGTGACAGCTGTCATATCACCATGCGTTTAAAAAAAAAACTTATCAAAATTGGTGAATTTTTGTGTAGCCATTTTAATATTGAAGATGGAAGAAAAAAAGCAACATTTTCGGCATATTATGCTTTATTATTTCAAGAAAGGTAAAAACACAACTGAAACCCAAAAACGATTTGTGCAGTGTATGGAGAAGGTGCTGTGACTGATCGAACGTGTCAAAAGCGGTTTGCAAAGTTTCATGCTGGAGATTTCTCACTGGACGACGCTCCACGGTTGGGTAGACCAGGTGAAGCAGATAGCGATCAAATCAAGATATTAATTGAGACCAATCAATGTTATACCACTCGGGAGAAAGCCGACATACTCAAAATATCCAAATCAAGCGCTGAAAATCATTCGCACCAAATGATTTTTGCACCAAATCATTGGTTATGTTAATCGCTTTGGTATTTGGGTTCCACGTAAGTTAAGCAGAAAAAAACCTTCTTGACCATATTTCCACATGTGATTCTCTATTTAAATGTAACAAAAACCTTCTATTTTTAAAACAAATTGTGACAGGTGATGAAAAGTGGATACTGTACAATAACGTGGAATGGAAGAGATCGTGGGGCAAGTGAAATGAACCACCACCAACCACACCAAAGATTGGTCTTCATCCAAAGAAGGTGATGTTGTGTGTATGGTGGGATTGGAAGGGAGTCCTCTATTTTGAGCTCCTTCTGGAAAACCAAATGATTAATTCCAGCAAGTACTGCTCCCAATTAGACCAACTGAAAGTAGCACTCAATGAAAAGCATCCAGAATTAGTCAACAGAGAACACATAATCTTCCATCAGGATAACGCAAGACCGCTTCTTTCTTTGATGACCAGGCAAAAACTGTTACAGCTTGGCTGGGAAGTTCTGATTCATCTACCATATTCACCAGACATTGCACCTTCGGATTTCCATTTATTTCAGTCTTTACAAAATTCTCTTAATGGAAAAAATTTCAATTCCCTGGAAGACTGTAAAAGGTACCTGGACCAGTTCTTTGCTCAAAAAGATAAAAAGTTTTGAGAAGATGGAATTATGAAGTTGCCTGAAAAATGGCAGAAGGTAGTGGACCAAAACGGTGAATATGTTGTTCAATAAAGTTCTTGGTGAAAATGAAAAATGTGTCTTTTATTTTTATTTAAAAGCCAAAGGAACTTTCTGGCCAACCCAATAGAATGAATGAGATCAGACAAAAAGAGAAAAAACTTTACCCTGAGGTGCACTGCAAAGTTTTTGTTTATGAGGCTAGAGTTCTTCCTTGATTCAATTTAACTCACCATCTACTAAGCAGCCTACAATGTGCTACACATTTCTGCTAAAAGCTGGGGATATAAAGATGCCTAGTTCCTGCACCCAAGCAGCTCACAATTCAGTAATTTTCCAAGTGAACAAAAGGAACAGGAAATTCTGGGCAGATCAAACAGCATATGCAAATGCCAGAGAGAAACATAGCATCAAGCTGAGGAAATAGTCCAGGTAGTTCAGCAGGCAAGGGGTATATAAGTAGTCTGGGCTGGGATACAGATGAGAGTGTCCCTAGCACAGAGACAGTAGTAGAAGCCCTAAGTATGGAAGAAATAATCTAGAACAGCAGTTTGCAAAACACAGTCCATGGTCCCCAAAACCCTTTGAGGGCCTGGTCTATGAAGCAAAATTAGTTTCATGATAACACTAAATTCATTTGCCTTTTTCACTCTCATTCTTTCATGAGTCTACAGTGGAGTTTCCCTGAGACTACACAAAGTGTAATGAGATCATCACTCTGATGGCTAGTGGAATATATGCTTCTGTATTCTAATGTTTTCTAGCATTTTTTAAGGTAGTAGATTTAGGGTATAATTTAAGGTATTTTCCTTCTCAGTACTTCTGTTTGTGCTCTTACAGCTATCTTTAGTTATACTTACTATAATCTCATTACTATCCAATAAATCATTACTGTAAAATTTCAAAGTTCACACATCAGGTAGAAACAAGTACTTTTTGTTATTTTGTTTTACAATAATACTTCAAAAATTTTTGGAAAACTCTTCTCAATTTTTAAATTATATCTAAAATGTATTATTTTAGAATTTAATTTTTTCTAAAATAAAAGAAAATTTATTTGTAATTTTTCATTTATATTTAAGAATGAATCATTGACTCCAAACAAGGAGATTAGAAGACTTACTTTCTCAACCCACAGCTGCAATACATACATTTAAAGATACTAAAAAAGATGCAACTGGCCCAGAGTTATCTGACTCATGGAAAGGAAGAATCTACTCCAAAAAAACTAGGCAAAATTGTAAATAAGAAACCAAAGTGTGACAAGAGTCATCTTTCTCTTGACTTTATAGATGTTAATAATTTATCTTACTGTATCTTAGGCAATGCAATATTTTCTAATTATATTATGCCAGTTAAGTTATAGTGACATTTTGAGATCAATCATTCAGAATTTAAAGAAAAAGTAGTTGAATATTGTAAATGCAGATGTGATGAATTCTTTACAGTTCTTAAAAATTGTTAACACCTTTCAAGCTAGAAATGAAAAAGCCACTGAAGCATCTTAGGGTAAGTTACTGTACTTCCTTAACTGGAGAAGCACAGCTTGGTACAGGTGACATTGCTGCATGCCTGCTGAATGAAGTCAGTAAAATAAATCATGGCAGTGCCCCTTTTTTAACGATATATTAATTCACCAAATTAAAGATTTTGCTGCAAATTTGAAGACTTGGTTAATATCTCATCTGCAGAATTGTAATTTTACTTTACAAATAGACGAATCCACAGACAAGACTAGTCCTGCTATTTTGTTTACATTCATCTAGCATTGGTACCAACTAATCACTGAAGATGATGTCGTGTACGAATTCCTGGCAACAAACACAAGTGATGCCGACCTAATCCAAGATGAATAACTCTTTTGAATCTCATGGTTTATTTGAGAACAACTGTGTTGATACTTACACTGCTCCTACTTGTATGAAAATTATAGTGGATACAAATATTGGCACCATACACAAATGAAGGCAGTGGCATCAAAATTATACTACTAGTCATTGTATTCTTTACTGCCACACACTTGCAGTTGGGAGTGGGGGGCACTTTTACTTCAGGATGCCCTTGATGAAGCCATCAAAAGTAATAATCCTATTAAATTTCAACCCTTAAATACATAACTGTTTAATATTCTGTTTATGAAATGCTACATGCCAAAATACAATGGTTGTCTTGAGGAAAAGCACATGTGAGACTGAGTTGTGACTTGAACTAGCCTCTTTTTTCATGTAAAATCATTTTTACTTAAAAGAACAACTGAGAAACTATGGTTATTTGAATTTGAGTACTTAGCAGACACGTTCTTGAAAATGAACAAATTACTCTTGTTATTTCAAAGAAAACAACTGACAGTGTTTGTTGCCAACAATAACATTTGAGCTTTCAGGCAAAAATTAGAATTTTGGAAAGTCTGCCTGGGCCACTGGGAGCTTGAAGGCTTCCCATTACTTAAAGACTATTCTGATGAGATCCACAGTGATATAAACAAATGTGATTTTTCTTTTTTTTTCTTTTTCTTTTTTGGGCCACACCATGTAGCACGCAGGACTTTAGTTCCCCGACCAGGGATCGAACCTGTGCCCCCTGCATTGACAGCAGGGAGTCTTAACCACTGGACCATCAAGGAAGTCCCAACAAATGTGATTCTTTAAACATTGTATAATAAAATGTATCAACACTTGGAAGAGCTGCATAACTCTGAACCAGTATTTTCCAAATTATCAATGCATTGTTTTACCAAATCAACGATGGGGCTCACTTGGAACCCACGAATTGGTATAAAGATTATTTTAAGAAGAAAATACTTGTGGACTTCCCGGGTGGTGCAGTGGTTAAGAATCTGCCTGCCAATGCAGGGGACACAGATTCGATCCCTGGTCTGGGAAGATCCCACATGCCGCGGAGTAACTAAGCCTGTGCACCACAACTACTGAGCCTGTGCCCTAAAGCCTGTGTGCCGCAACTACTGAGCCCACATGCTGTAACTACTGAAGCCCACACACCTAGAGCCTGTGCTCCACCACAAGAGAAGCCACCGCAATGAGAAGCCCACGCACCACAACGAAGAGTAGCCTCCGCTGGCTACAACTAGAGAAAGCCTGCACAGAGCAACAAAGACCCAACGCGGCCAAAAAAATAAAAAATAAAATGGAACAACGACAACAACAAAAAGATGAAAACATCTGAGATTCAACAGACACAGGAAAGAAAGCCTTCTCAGAGCTCTCTCTAGCTAACAGCAGCAACTTCTGGTAAATAAGGCTGTCATAAACTCCTCTTCAGGGCAGAGCTACTCCCAGAAGAAAGAATGTGAATAAAACCTACCCTAAATCTCTTCTCCCGTGGAATTTTATGGCCCTGAAGGAGACGGAAAAACTATTCATACCTGTATATATAAATATTATCACAAATTTAAACTCCTGCTTGTTCTCCTGAAAACCCATTTATCTTTCCGAAAGTCTAGATAGTGTCCTTTCTCCCCCACTTTTAAGAAGTCATTTGTTCTCCCATAAGTCCCAGATTCTAACTATTCCTTCGAGTTACTCATTGCTGAATTCTTTCACTGTATGCATGTTGCATGCATGCATAAACTGGGCTTTTTCTCCTTACTCTGTCCTTTGTCAGGTTAATTCGCAGGCCTCAGAAACTGAACCTACTAGGATAGAGGGAAAAGGTTTTCCTTCCCTAGCCAACACAGTTAAAAGATCCACTCAAAGTGCAAGTTAAGACAATGAATTTTAATAAAACAGTACAAAATCACTGATGTGGTTTCAGTTTCCACAAGGCAACGAAACTTTAAGAAACTATCAGCTGTCAAGTTTTGGAGCACTGTCAAAGAAGAATATCCACAGTTATCTAAAAAGGCTATTAAAATACTCCTTGCTTTTCCAACTGTGTACCTGCATATCACTAGATTTTCTTCCTGTACTTTAACCAAAACAACATATTGCAAGAAATTATATGCAGAGGTAGATAGGAGGATTAAGCTTGTTCCATTAAAGAGGCTTACAAAAATGTAAACAATGTCGTTCTTCTAACTAAACTGATTTTTTCTTTTTTCGGTTAGGCAAAGATTTCTTGGGACACAAAATGCAGGAACCACAAAAGAAAAAAATTGTAAACTGGACTTCATCAAAATTTAAATTTTTGGAAATAAAAGAAATTCAAATTGGAAAGGAAGGAGTGAAACTGTCACTGTTTGCAGATGACATGATACTATACATAGAAAATGCTAAAGATGCCACCAGAAAGCTACTAGAGCTCATCAATGAATTTGGTAAAGTTGCAGGATACAAACTTAATATATAGAAATCTGTTCCATTTCTATACACTAACAAGGAAATATCAGAAAGAGAAATTAAGGAAACAATCCCATTTATTACCATCACATCAAAAAGAATAAAATACCTAGGAATAAACCTACCAAAGGAACCAAAAGACCTGTACTCCGAAAACTATAAGACACTGATGAAAGAAATTGAAGAAAACACAGATAGAAAGATATACTGTGTTCTTGGATTGGAAGAATCAATACTGTTAAAATGACAATATACCCAAGGTAATCTACAGATTCAATGCAATCACTATCAAAATACCAAGGACATTTTTCACAGAACTAGAACAAATAATTTTAAAATTTGTATGGAAACACAAAAGACACCGAATAGCTAAAACAATTTTGAAAAAGAAGGTCAGAGCTGGAGGAATCACGCTCCCTGACTTCAGACTATACTACAAGGCTACAGTAATCAAAACAGTATGGTACTGGCACAAAAACAGACACATAGATCAACAGAACTGGATAGAGAGCCCAGAAATAAACTCACACACTTATGGTCAATTAATCTATGACAAAGGAGGCAAGAATATACAATAAAGAAAAGACATTCTCGTCAATAAGTGGTGCTGGGAAAACTGGACAGCTACATGTAAAAGAATGAAATAAGAACATTCTCTAACACCACATACAACAACAAACTCAAAATGGGTTAAAGACCTAAATGTAAGACCAGATACTATAAAACTCCTAAAGCAGGGGTCCCCAACCCCCAGTCTGCAGCCCATTACTGGTCCATGGCCTGTTAGGAACCGGGCCACACAGCAGGAGGTAAGCAGCGGGTGAGCGAGCGAAGCTTCATCTGCCATTCCCCATCGCTCGCGTTACCGCCTGAACCACCACTCACATTACCACCTGAACCATCCCCCCCACCCCAACGGACAAAATGTCTTCCATGAAACCGGTCCCTGGTACCAAAAAGGTTGGGGACTGCTGTCCTAGAGGAAAACACAGGTAGAACACTGTATGACATAAACTGCAGCAATATTTTTTTTTTGGATCCACCTACTAAGTAAAGGAAATAAAAACAAAAATAAACAAATGGGACCTAATTAAATTTAAAAGCTTTTGCACAGCAAAGGAAACTATCAACAAAATGAAAAGACAACCTACTGAATGGGAGAAAATATGTGAAAAGGATATAACCGATACGGGATTAATATCCAACATACATAAACAGCTCATACAACTCAACATCAAAACAAATAAACAACCCAATCAAAAAATGGGCAACGTGTGCCACAACTACTGAGCTTGTGCTCTAGAGCCCGCGAGCCCCAACTACTGAGCCTGCGTGCCACAACTACTGAAGCCCGTGCACCTAGAGTGCGTGCTCCGCAACAAAGAGAAGCCACCGCAATGAGAAGCCCATGCACCGCAACGAAGAGTAGCCCCCGCTCGCCGCAACTAGAGGAAGCCCGTGCGCAGCAATGAAGACTCAACAGAGCCATAAATAAATAAATAAATAAATTTATTTTTTAAAAAAGGTGGGGGGGGGCAAAAGAACTGAATAGACATTTTTCCGAAGAGGAAATGCAGATGGCCAAGAAGCACATGAAAAGATGCTCAACATCACTAATCATCAGAGAAATGCAAATCAAAACCATAATGAGATACCACTTCACACCTGTCAGAATGGCTGTCATCAAAAAGAACACAAATAACAAATGTTGGTGAGGATGCAGAGAAAAGAGAACCCTCATACACTGTTGGTGGGAATGTAAATTGGTGCAGCCAATTTCCATCTGTGGAAAACAGTATGGAAGTTTCTCAAAAAACTAAAAGTAGAACTATCATATGGCCCAGCAATTCCACTCCTGGGTATATATCCAAAAAACCCAAAAACACTAATTCGAAAAGATACATGCACACCAATGTTCACAGCAGCATTATTTACAATTGCCAAGATATGGAAGCAACCTAAGTGTCCATCAACAGATGAATGAGGGCTTCGCTGGTGGCACAGTGGTTAAGAATCCGCCTGCCAATGCAGGGGACACGGGTTCAAGCCCTGGTCCAGGAAGGTCCCACATGCCGCGGAGCAACTAAGCCCATGCACACAACTACTGAGCCTGCGCTCTAGAGCCTGTGAGCCACAACTACTGAGCCCATGTGCCACAACTACTGAAGCCTGTGTGCCTAGAGCCCATGCTCCGCAACAAGAGAAGCCACCACAATGAGAAGCCCGCACACTGCAATGAAGAGTAGCCCCCGCTCACGGCAACTAGAGAAAGCCTGCGTGCAGCAACGAAGACCCAAGGCAGACATAAATAAATAAATAAATAAATTTTAAAAAATCGTAATTTCAGAAAATATTAAAAAAAACCCCAGATGAATGAATAAAGAAGATGTGGTATATATATATTCTATCTATCTATCTATCTATATATATATATATATATATATATATATATATATATATATTCTATATATATAGAATACTACTCAGCCATAAAGAAGAATGAAATTCTGCCATTTGCAGCAACACGGATGGACTTGGAGGGCATTATGCTTAGTGAAATAAGTCAGACAAAGACAAATACACTGTATAATATCACTTACATGTGGAATCTAAAAAATACAACTAGTGAATATAGCAAAAAAGGAGCAGACTCACAGATACAGAGAACAAGTTAGTGATTGCCAGTAAGGGGAGGGGGGCGACATAAGGATGGGGGAGTGGGAGGTACAAGCTATCGGGTGTAGTAAGATAGGCTACAAGGATGTACTGTACAACACGGGGCATATAGCCAATATTTTGTAATAACTGTAAATGAAGTGTAACCTTTAAAATTGTACAAAAAATAATTTTTTTTAAAAAATTAAACTTTTGCATTTCAAAAGACACTGTTACAAAATGCAAAGCAAGTTACATACTGGGAAAAAATATTTGCAAAACGCATATCTGATGAAAGGACCTGTATTGACAATACTCAATAAGAAAACATGTTTTTAAATGGGTAAAATATTCAAATAAATACTTCACCAAAAAAGAACAACAAATGGCAGGCATGGACATGAAAAGATGTTCAACATCAACAGTCATTAGGAAAATGTTGGGACTTCCCTGGTGGCGCAGTGGTTAAGACTCTGTGTGCCCAATGCAGGGGGCCTGGGTTCGATCCCTGGCCAGGGAACTAGGTCCCGCATGCATGCCGCAACTAACAGTTCACATGCCGCAACTAAGGAGCCCGCATGCCTCAACTAAGGAGCCAGCAAGCTGCAACTAAGGAGCCCGTGAGCCGCAACTAAGAAGCCCACGTGCTGTAACTAAGGAGCTGGCGAGCAGCAACTAAGGAGCCTGCCTGCCACAACTAAGACCTGGCACAACCAAATAAATGAATTAAAAAAAAATAGTTATTAGGAAAATGCAAATTAAAACCACAATGAGATACTACCTAATGCTTATTAGAATGGCTAAAACTAAAAAGACTGATAACACCAAGTATTGGTGAGGATATGGAGTAACCAGAACACTTATGCATTGCTGGTGGGAATGCCAAATAGTAAAGCAGCTTTGGAAAACAGTTTGCAAGTTTCTTATGTTAAGCAAACATATGGTCCAGCAATTCCACTCCTAAGTACTTACTCAAGAGAAAAGAAAGCATGTCCACATAAAGACTTGTACTTGAATATTCAGAGCAGCTTTATTTATAACAGACAAAAAATGGAAACAACTCAAATGTCCATCAACCAGTAAATAAACTTGGTATAACCTTATAAGTAAATGCTACTCAGCAATAAAGAGGAATTAAATTACTGATACATGCAACAACATAGATAAATGGCAAAAGCTTTATCTTAAATAAGAAACAGACAGAAAAGGCTATATATTCTATGATTCTATTTACATGAAGTTCTAGAAAAGGCAAAAACTACACTGAGAGAAAGCAGACCAGTGGTTGCCAATGGCTCAGGATAGAGGAGGCAATTCATTCCAAAAAGTCATGAAGAAGCTTTCTGGAGTAATGGAAATATTTTATACCACGATTGTGGTGGTAGTTATACAACAGTATACATTTGTCAAAATTCATCATTTTAAAATGGGTGAATTTTATTGCACTGTGTGGTATCTGCATTCAGCAGTTTTTTCTGCTGGGAGTTCAAAGGACAATGCTAATATAAATTCAGTATCTGGTATCATTGTTTTTCTTGGCTTTGTACATGTTAAACCTGGTATTTTTACTGATACAGTATTCCTATAAGTTTCTCATACTGTTCAGTTTGACATACTCTTCAATAGGAACTGATGCTTCTCTTTTTCTAGAGTGTCTAAAATTCAGGACCAGGCTGATCCATCTCCTCTGACCCTAAACATGGTCCTAAAATAAACTGCTTGTGAAAACTGGATCCCAAAGATTACACGTGGGGAATTTTTGAAGTGTGTCCATATTTCATTAGAGAGCAAAGAAGCCCAACTGAAAGAATTGTGGGAAGACTGACTGACATGATAATTGTGGATTGGGCAAAAATTCTTGAAAGGACTATCTTGAAGAGTATGACCCAAACACTAGGTTATGGAATAACCTAGAGACTAAAGGTTAATGCTCTGTAAATTGAGAACCGGTGTTCTATATAATAGACAAATTGCTTATCAAAGAGTTTTTAAATTTTAAGTAGAAAATATAAAGAGGGCTTTAAAAATTGGTAAGAAAGTGAGTCAACAGTGCCCAAAGTAGAGCCCCAGTAACTGGGTCATTGTGAGCTGCTAGGAGAGTGGCCCGTGGGGAGGGGCCGATCACCTTCCTATGACCTGGATGCTCTTCTCTCCAGATCCCAGACCTGGCTTCAAGCACCATCCACCTGCCCGAGAACCTGCCCTGGCCTACTCTGTAACTCCTTTAAAATTGTGTGCTCAGCTTCCCTTAGTGAGCCTAGCGATGAGAGGGAAAAAATGAATTCTTCCTCTGGGAGAATCAGGGAGACGTGGATAATAATAGGCACTAAAAATCTTTATGGAATGGAAGACTGAGGACATAACTATAGCAGAAAGGTCAGTGACAGTTGACAAGTGACAAGGAAATATTTAGTTAGGGAAAACGAAATCACTGCCTTCTATACCAGGGCAGGGTTTATCTGCTTCATCTGTTCCTAAAGCAGCATGTTAATTCTGGGGGAGGATCATAAGAAATACTTGTAGACAAAAGTTTAAAAACATGTAACAAAGCAAGAGTAAAAAGAAGATAAATCTGGTGCGACTTTTCATTTACTGTTAGCAGAGTTAAGAGAATGATCACATTTAAATATTGTGTGGACTAGAAATTTACCCTGGCATCATGCACTGACATTTTTTTGGTCATTTTAACATAGCTTACTTATGTAGAACAATTTTGGCAGTATATCTTCAGTCACAGATAAGACTGTAGGTGGTGAGATCATAGACGAGCAGTTACCTAAATTTAGTGTTTACATTTTTGATGTTTTTCAGTTACTGGATTTTTATTAATATGCTGAATAGTTTATCTACTTGACCAGTCATTGCATTAAAAAGTTGCTATTTTGGGTTTCATTGCCTTGATGTTTGAGTGTAATCTAACATTTTCATAAAGTGTTTATTTTGCATGACCTTAACAAGTGTTTTAACCAATTAAAAAAGAAAGCAGGATGTTGTTGACATTGTATGTTGAAATGTTAACATTTTAGTACTTATAGTGTTTATCAGTCTGCAGTATTGTGTAATTAGTAATTATTTCAGGGGCGATACTTTGTTCCTTTTCACGTGAGTAGATGCAGTATAATATCACTGTATACTGTATCACTGTATTCTTTAGATTTAGAAAACAATAAAAAAGTTGCATGCTAAAAAAAAAAACCAAAAAAACCCCACTAAGGTGTTTGGCAGTGGCTGGAATCAGAAAATGTGAAATTTCTCAAAAACTTATTGACTTAAATAATTTTGCCTATGTTACACATTAAAAAAAAAAAAACAAAAACTTTACCCTTTTTCTTTTCTTTTCTTTTTTCCTTTTTTGGCTGCACCACATGGCATGTGGGATCTTAGTTCCCTGACCAGGGATTGAACCCACGGCCCCTGCAGTGGAAGCATGGAGTCTTAACCACTGGACCACCAGGGAAGTCCCCAAACTTTACACTTTTTGTAGGAAAAAAAACAGTGTATTTTAAACAAAGTATACCTCCTTAAATAAAGTATTAAGTATACCTCCTTAAAACTGAATTTAAAACAAGAATTTACAAACTCCCCTTCAAGGCCACTGCCCTAAACCTGCTCCACTTCCTATATTCATCATTTCTGCCATTCCAGCCATCTCATTGTCACTACTCCTCTTCTCCCTCTAACAATCAACAAATCTCAGCAATCCTACCTCAGAATACCCCTCCTTTCTCTTTCTCTGCCACTGAGATCAGGCCCTCATTTTATCTTGTTAAAACTGTCTTCCTGACATAAGTTTATCTGCACTTTAGCACATCTAACGCAATGCAGCCAAAGTCGTCCTTCTAAAAATTAAATCTAGAGAGTTTCCAGTTCCACTAAGGGCAGAGTTGCTCCTAATAGACCAACCATTTCTGCAGATAAAAAACTATAGATTCTACACAAAATGTAAAAAAACACCTATCTAAAGATACTAAAGAACAAACAAAAACCAGGAGAAGATCTGACAACTGGAAGAAGTGAATACCACTATTGTTTCCTGTTTTTTTAATGGCTATTCATCATTCATCTAAGGGCAAACCCCAGATAGCTCTGTGCTGATGACTAAAACTGAGATAGAAGCCTTGCAGCCTTACCAGCTCAAGAGCCAAAGGACAAAATTGGGAGCTACCATAACAGCTAGAAAATGAGGGAGAAATCCCCAAAAGATAAAAGCCACAACTGGGGAACCCCCAATTCTGCATATAAATCTATCTAAATTTCTGGATGATCCCTGAACCACGCATGCACAGAAGAGACTCCAAGGAACCCATCTACAGATAAATGAACTCAACAGAGACCACAGCTGCTGCCCACCAAACATGTATGTATGATGTTTAAGCCCAACCAAGGAAATAGCCTGATAAAACAAATTTAAAAAAACAAACAAACCACAAGATTTAATGGAGGAATACAACAGAATCCAGAGTCTCTACAATGTATTATTCACAATATTCAGGAGTCAACCCTATATTTCCAATGTACAAAAAAACAGGAAAAGCAGGGTCTGCAAACTATGGTCTGTAGATCAAACTCAGGCTGCTATCTCTTTTTGTAAATAAAGTTTTATTGGAACACAGCCATGCTCATTTTGCTTACTTACTGTGTATGGTTGCTTTCATGCTACAACAGCAGAGTTGAGTAGTTGTGACAGAAACTATGTGGTCTGCAAAGCCTCAAATATTTACTAAATGGCAGTTAATCCCTTCCCTCCATCCTGAGCCACTGGCAACTGATCTGCTTTCTCCCACTATAGTTTTGTCTCTTCTAGAACTTCATGTAAATAGAATCATACAGTGCATACCTTTTGCATCTAGTTTCTTATTTAGAATAATGCTTTTGATTCTGACTCCTGGAAGAAAAAAGGCAATCAATAGAAAAGACTCCAAAGAGACCAAGATGTTGGAATTAGCAGGTAAAGATTAAAGGCATCTATTTTAACTATGCAAAAGAACATAAAGGAAAAAATATGCTCACAAGGAGTGAACAGATAAGAACTCTTCACAGAGAAATAGAAACAATAAAAAAGACTAAACTGAAATGAAAGAACTGAAAAATACAATACTGGAAATATAAACTTCAATGCATGGGCTTAATAGACTGGAAATGATATAATAAAAAGTAAACCTGAAGACACATAAATAGAAATTATCCAATATGCTGAACAGAGTAAAAAAGAATTGGAAAGAAATGAAAGAGCCTCCATGAGCTATAGGACAATGTCAAAAGTTCTAACACATGTGAAAATGGAGTCCCAGAAGGAAAGGAGGGAATGGGACAGGCAAAACATTTGAAAATTATGTCAAAATTTCACAAATTTGGTGAAATACATAACTTTACCGAATAAGCAGCTGAGAAAACCCCAAACAGGTAAAACAGGAAGAAAGCCACACCTGGGAAAATCAAAGTCAAACTGCTGAAAACCAAGGATAGAAAATATTGAAAGAAACCATAGGGAAAAAAATGACACAATACACAGAGAGAAACAATTGTCACTGACTTCTCATCAGAAACAATAGGAGACAGTTTATATTAGAAGGATAATATAATATTTATATTATATTATCTTCAACTGAGTAAACAAATTGTTGGATATTCACACAATGGACCACTACTCAGCATTAAAAAGGAATGAATACCGTTATCTATTTTAAAAATTAATTCAATAATTAATAACCTTCCAAAACAGAAAATACCAGGCCCAGATGGGTTCACTAGTGAATTCTACCACACATTTAAGGAAAAAATTATACCAATTCTCTACAATCTTTTAGAAGACAGAAGCAGAGGAAATACTTCCTAATTCAGTCTATAAGGCCAGCACTTACCCTAATACCATAACCAGACAAAAATAAAAGAAGAAAAAACTACAGACCAATATCTTTCATAAACACAGATGCAAAAATCCTCAACAAAATATTAGCAAATCAATACAAAAAATATAAAAAGAATCATGACCAAGTGGGATTTACCCCAGGTATGCAAGGCTAGTTCAACATTCAAAAATCAATTAATATTATCCATCACATCAAAAGACTAAAAAAAAAAATCAAATGATCATGTCAATAGATGTAGAAAAAGCATTCGACAAAATCCATCATCCATTAATGGTAAAAACTCTCAGTAAACTAGGAATAGAGGGAAACTTTCTCAACATGGTAGACATCTACAAAACAATCTACAGTTAACATCATACTCAAGAGTGAGAAACTTGAAGCTTTCCCAAGATCAGGTACAAGGTAAAGATGTCCCCTCTCACCACCCCTTTTCAACATCATACTGGAAGTCCCTGAAAATGTAACAAAGCAAAAAAAAGAAATAAAAGGTACACAGACTGAAAAGGAAGACATAAAACTGTCTTTGTTTGCAAATGACATGATCATCCACGTATACAACTGGAAAGAATAGACAAAAAAACCCTCCTTGAACTAATAAGCGGTTAAAGCAAGGTTGCAAGACACAAGGTTAATATACAAAGGCCACCTGCTTTCCTAAATGCTAACAACGAACAAGTGGAATTTGGGACTTCCCTGGCGGTCCAGTAGTTAAGACTCTGTGCATTTCCAATGCAGGGGGTGTGGGTTCAATCCCTGGTCAGGGAACTAAGATCCCACATGCCACGTGGTGCAGCCAAAAAAAAAAAAAAAAGAGTAAGTGGAATTTGAAATTAAAAACACAATTATAATTTACACTACATACACTTAGGTATAAATCTAACAAAATATGTACAAGATCTGTATGAGGAAAAGTACAAAACTCTGATGAACAAAATCAAAGAAGAACTAAATAAATGGAAAGATATTCCATGTTCATGGACAGGAAGACTCAACGCTGTCAAGATGTCAGTTCTTCCCAACTTGATCTACAGAGTCAATGCAATCCCAATCAAAATCCCAGCAAGTTATTCTATGGATATCAACAAATTGATTCTAACGTTTATAAGAAGAGGCAAAGGATCTAGAATAAGCAACACAATACTGAAGGAGAAGAACAAAATTGGAAGACTAATGTTACTCGACTTCCAGACTTACTATAAAGCTATACAATCAAGACAGCATGGTATTTGTGAAAGAATAGGCAAATAGATCAATGGAACAGAACAGAGAGCCTAGAAATAGAACTCCATAAACATAGTCAACTGATCTTTAACAAAGAAGCAAAGATAATAAAATGGAGCAAAGAGTCTCTTCAACAAATGGTGCTAGAACTGGACATCCACATGCAAAAAAAAAAAATGGATCTAAACACAGACCTTACACCTTTCACAAAAATTAACTGAAAATGGATCATGGACCTAAATGTAAAATGCAAAACTATAAAACTCCTAGAAGATAACATAGGAGAAAACCTAAATGAATGATATAACACCAAAGACATGATCCACGAAAGAAATACTTGATAAATTAGACTTCATTAAAATTAAAAACTTCTGGTAATTCCCTGGCAGTTCAGCGATTAGGATTCCATGCTTCCACTGCCAAGGGCCTGGGTTCAATCCCTGGTCAGGGAACTAAGATCCACAAGCCATGCAGTGAGGCCAAATAAATAAATAAATAAAATAAAAAACTTCTGCTCTGTGAAAGACAGTATCAAGAAAATCAGAAGACAAGCCACAGACTGGAAGAAAATATTTGCAAAAGACACATCTGACAGAGGAATGTTATCCAAAGGATACAAAGAGCTTTTAAAATTCAACAATAAAACAAACAGTAAGGAAGTTCCCTGGCGGCCTAGTGACTGGGATTCCAGGCTTTCACTGCCATGTCCTGGGTTCAATCCCTGGTCAGGCAATTGAGATCCTGGAGGCCACACAGCGCAGCCAAAAAAATAAGAGTAAAATAAAATTTAAAATATCATCTCAGGGTTTCCCTGGTGGCGCAGTGGTTGAGAATCTGCCTGCTAATGCAGGGGACACGGGTTCGAGCCCTGGTCTGGGAAGATCCCACATGCCGCGGAGCAACTAGGCCCGTGAGCCACAATTACTGAGCCTGCGCGTCTGGAGCCTGTGCTCCGCAACAAGAGAGGCCACGATAGTGAGAGGCCCGCACACCGCGATGAAGAGTGGCCCCCGCACCACAATGAAGAGTGGCCCCCGCTTGCCGCAACTAGAGAAAGCCCTCGCACAGAAACGAAGACCCAACACAGCCAAATATAAATAAATAAATAAATAAATAAATAAATCATCTCAGTTTAAAAAAAAAAAGATTTAAAAAATGGGCCAAAGACTTTAACAGACACCTCACCAAAAAAGATATACAGATGGCAAATGAGGATATGAAAAGATGCTCCACATCATTTGTCATCAGGGAAATGCAAATTAAAACAATGAGATACCACTACATACCTATTAAAATGACCAAAATCCAGAACACTGACAACAACAAATGCTGGTGAGGATGTGGAGCAACAGGAACTCTCATTCATTTCTGTTAGGAATGCAAAGTAGTACAGCCACTCTGGAAGACAGTTTGCCAGTTTCTTACAAAACTAAACATACTCTTACCATATGATCCAGCCATCACACTTCTTGGTATCTACCTAAAGGAGATGAAAACTTATGTCCATACAAAAATTTGCACTTGGATATTTATAGCAGCTTTTTTCAAATTGCCAAAACTCGGAAGCAACCAAGATATCCTTCAAAGATGAATAAATAAAAAACTGTCGTACATTCAAACAATGGAATATTATTCAATGCTAAAAAGAAATGAGCTATCAAGCCATGAAAAGACATGGAGAAACCTCAAATGCATATTACTAAGTGAAAGAAGCCAATCTGAAAGGCTACATATTGTATGATTCAACTATATAGCACTCTGGAAGAAGCAAAGCTGTGGAGACAATAAAAAGATCAGTTGGGGAATGGGGGATAAACAGGCAGAGCACCGAGGATGGGCAGTGAAAAATACTCTGTATAATGATAAATATATGTCATTATACATTGTCCAAATCATAAAGTGTATAACACCAAGAGTGAACCCTAAGGTAAACTATGGACTTTGAGTGATTATGATGTGTCAATGTAGGTTCACCTTTGGTAAAAAATGTACCACTCTAGTGAGTGACGTTGATAAAGGGAAGGCTATGCATGTGTGTGGGCAGGGGGCATATGGGAAATCTCTGTACCTCCCTCTCAATTTTGTTGTAAACTTCAAACTGCACTAAAAAAATTAAGTCTTTTAAAAAAAAGCAATGAACTATTGATATTAGTTCACATTCATCACATCATAGATGAATCTCAAAAATGTAAGTGAAAGAAAGACACGAATGTCTAGAAAAGATAAGTGTAATCTACAGTGACAGAAAGCAGATCAGTGTTTACCTGGGAATGGTGAGGAGGAAGCACAGTGATTAAGAAGGAATACAGGGAAGATTTTAGGGTAATGGGTATGTGCTACACCTTGACTGTGTTAGTGTTTACACGTGTGATTAATTTGTCAAAACTCATCAAACTGCAACTTAAAATAAGTGCATTTTATTGCATGTAAATTATACCTAAAATTTTTTGATTTTTAAAAAAATCTGAAGGATAATTCTAAGTTTCAACAATTAAAACTATGAAAATTTCCCAAATACTTTATTCAAAAAAATTACAAGTCTTTCTAATATAGCATAATCAACAGGCATGTAGTTTGTCTTTATGATGCATGTTGCCAATGAATTAAATAGATGTGTATTCTGGGTGGAAAAGGCCAAACTAAAATGGAATTCTAAAGAATAGTCAATGAATTAATATTCAATTCACACAGTAAAAGAGTAGACCTAAATCTAATCATATCAATAATCATATTAAATACAAATACACTAAAAGCCTCTTATTAAAAGTAAGCTTGTCAGAATAGATCAAAAAGAAATACCCAATTATATGTTGTCTACATATAAAAATGTAGATAGGTTGAAGGTAAAAGATGGCAAAATATATACTGTGTAAAGAGTAAGCATATATAACTGCAATATCTATATTAATATTACATAAAATAAACATTAAGCGTATGAACAAGATAAAGAGAGACATTTCATAATGATAAAATATCAATGTCAATGACGAAGATAATTCATCAAGGATACATAACAATCATAACTGTATATGTATCTAACAACACAGCTTCAAAATATAAGAAACAAAAATTGACAGAATTAAAAAGAAAGAGAAAAAAATCTATAATCACAGAGGTTTTAACATCGCCCCCTCAGCAACTGATATAACTAAATTTTTAAAATAAAAAAAATACATAACACTGTTCCTCAATAAACGTAGACATAAAAATCCTTCAAAAATATTAGCAAGTCAAATCCAGCAATATATAAACAATAACATATCTTGCCCAAGTTGGGTGTAATCACAAGAATGGAGAATTGGTTTAACATTTGAAAATAAATCAACATAATTCACTATATTAACAGAATAAAGGAGAAAAAGCATTTGATAATTTTAACAGATGCAGAAAAACCATTTGACAAAATTAAGCATCCAATCATATTAAGAACTCTCAGAAAATCTGTTGTTTTTGTAGAAATGATAAGCTGCTTCTTAAATATATATATGTAAGTGCAAACAACCTAGAATATCCAAAGCAATCTTGAACAAAAAGAAGACGACTTTGGGACTTCCCTGGCGGTGCAGTGGTTAAGAATCCGCCAGCCAATGCAGGGGACACGGGTTCAATCCCTGGTCCAGAAAGATCCCACATGCCATGGAGCAACTAAGCCCGTGCACCACAACTACTGAGCCTGCGTGCCACAACTACTGAAGCCCTTGCGCCTAGAGCCCGTGGTCCGCAACAAGAGAAGCCACTGCAATGAGAAGCCCGCGTACCACAAGAAAGAGTGGCCCCCGCTCGCCGCAACCAGAGAAAGCCCGTACACAGCAATGAAGACCCAACGCAGCCAAAAATACATAAATTAATTATTTTTTTAAAAAGTTAAAAAAAAAAAGCAGAAGACTTTGCATAATCTGACTTCATGACTTACTATAAAGCTATAATAATTACAACACTGTGACTTGGCATAAAGATAGGCAAATATATCAATACAATAGATTGGTACCGTACCCAGAATAAACCCACTATTTATACAAATGAGTCATACTGTCATTTGGTTTTTGGCGAAGGTGTCAAGCAACCCAATGGGGAAAGGAAAGTCTTTTCAACAAATGGTGCCAGAACAACTGGATATCCACACGGGAAAAAATTAACTTCAAACCCTACTTCTCACCATACACAAAAATTAATCTGAGATGGATCAGAGACATAAATATTAAAGCTAAAATGATAAAGCTTCCATAAGAAAACAGAGGAGAACATCTTTGCTACTTCAGGGGAGGCAGAGGTTTCTTAGGACAGAGAATGCAATACCTATAAATGGAAACTTGATAAATTAGACATCATTGAAAGTAAATTTTCCGTTCACCAAAAGATGCTATTTTAAAATGAATAGATAAGTCAGAGACTGGAAGAAAATTTTCACGGAACATGTAACTGACAAAAGACTTATATTTGCAATATATAAAGAGCATCTACTATACAATCATAAAAAGCCAAAACCTCAACCCCTGCAAAAAAGGTGTGTGTGGGGGGGAATATTTGACAGGACACTTCACAAAAACAGGTAAATGAATGACCACTAAGCACATGGAAAAAGTGATCAACATAATTAGTCATTAGGGAAATGCAAATTAAAACCACAATGAAATACTACTGCACAACCACTTGAATGGCAAGGATATGAAGCAACCAGAACTCTCAAACACTGTAGGTAGAGTATAAAAAGGTATATCCACTTTGGAAATATGTTTGGCCTTTTCTTATAAAACTAAACATATACCTACCCTACAACCCAGCAATTCTATTCCTAGGAATTTACCCAAGAGAAATAGAAGTATATGATCACACAAAGACTTGTACTTGAATATTCACAGCTTTATTCATAATAGTCAAAAATCTGGAAACTGCTACCTACCATCAACAGGAAGATGGATAAACTGTGGTATATTAACAAGAGGAATACTACTCAAGAATAAAAAAGACAGCATGAAAAAATACCAAAAGCATTATGCTGAATGAAAGAAGTCTTACACAAAAGAGTACATGTTGTATGATTTCATTTATGTGACATTCTAGAACATACAGAATTAGTCTTCGATGAAAAAAGTCAGAACAGTGGTTACCTTTGGGAGTGTAGGGACAGGGAATGACAGGGAAGGTACATGAGGAATTATTTGGTTTAATGATAGTATTCTCTATATCTTGATGGGCTTTGAATTACAAGGGTATATACATTTGTCAAAACTCACTGAATGGTACAACTTAATATTTATATATTTAACTGCATATACAATTCATTACCACAAAAAAGAAAACGCAAATAATATTAAAGTCTAATTAATGATATACATGTTTACAAGTTTATAGGTGAATTTACTGATGACTACATCTTACTGTAATATGCATAAAAAATAAGATGGACTGATGAATAGATAGAGGGAAAGATACTGTTAAAACAAATTTAATAGAACGTTAATTGCTGAATCTAGGTGGTGAGTGTTAGTGTACAATACTTGCAGTTTCTCTCAATGTCTGAAAATTTTCATAATAAAATATTGGGGGAAAAATCAATCCAATAACCTAATTCCCCTACCTAAAAATCCCTATTGGTTACATTCAATAATTACCAATAGCGGGACTTCCCTGATGGTGCAGTGATTAAGAATCCGCCTGCCAATGCAGGGAACACAGGTTCAAGCCCTGGTCCGGGAAGGTCCCACATGCTGCGGAGCAACTAAGCCCGTGCGCCACAACTACTGAGCCCATGTGCCACAACTACTGAAGCCTGCATGCCTACAGTCTGTGCTCCACAACAAGAGCAGCCACCGCAATGAGAAGCCTGCACACCGCAATGAAGAGTAGTCCCCGCTCGCCGCATCTAGAGAAAGCCCACGCGCAGCAACAAAGACCCAGCGCAGCCAAAAAATTAATTAATTAATTAATTAATTAATTAATTTTTAAAAAAATTACCAATAGCCTTTATTCAGACCTGGTTCTCATTTCCTACCCTATAGTTTCTGACGCTGTTAACCACCTTCTCCCTTTGAAACCCTATACTATTTTAAACTGCTTCCTTTTCCTTCTCTGATTATTCTTTTTGCCTTCTCTTCCTCTTTCTACTCCCAAACTGCAGGTGTACCTCAAAGTTCAGAACTGAGCCCTACTCTATACTTTTTCCCACAGAAAATTCACTCCTATCATTTTAACTATCACCTATATGCAACTCCAAATGAAGACATAGCATCTCTTCTGTATTCAAGTCTCCCATTTTTAATTGCCTACTAAGTATTTTAACTTGCATGTCCTGTATCATCAAAAGTATTACTTTATCCTCGAAATTTAGAACTGGTATTCTACTTCCCAATTACTGTCCATGGCGGCACAGAGTTACCCAGGGTCAAAACAATGAAGTTATTTTTGACTTCTCCCTCTGTCCTAATCCTTAAAATAATCCGACACCAATCCCTCCTAAATCCATTTCTCCCTTTTCATTCAACCACCATTAGTCTTATAATAATTCTTATAAACTCACTTTATCCTAAGAGCTTACTGGTTGATGTCCCAGCCTCTGTCTCTCCTCATAATTCATCCTGCATACTTCTAAAACACCTCCAATTATGTTTATATAACTTCTATGATTTCCCTATCTAAAAGAAACTATTACATGCTGAGCAGAAAAGTTAAACAAGATGTGTTACTTGCCGAGGTAGCAAATCTCCAAAAATGGAGTCCTCCCAGTGAACCAGGCCTCCTCCTCGTAGTCCCCTCCCACACTGAATCTGGGCTGGCCCTGTCACTCATGTTAACCAACAGAATGCCACAGTAGTAGCACTGTACTGGTCCCAAGTCTACGCCTTAAGAAAGCCTGGAAACTTCCACTTTTGTACTCTTGGGAGCCCTGAGCCACCAAGTAAGAAATCTGGCTCCTTAGCTGGAAAGACCACCTGGAGAGGAAAAAGTCCTGAGACAGCACAGAGAGATGGAGTGAAAAGGCCTAGACATCCCAGAGCCCCACCGGAACTCAGCTTTCCAGGTGTCCCTGCCAAGGCAGAAATATGAATGAAGCTATCTTGGACATTCCAGCCCCACTTGCCACATAACGGCAGCTACAGGAAGGACTCCAAAGGACACTAGAAGAACCATCCATCTGAGACTCAATCAACCCAAAGAATTGAGAGAAATAATAAAATATTGTTGCTGTTTTAAGACACTAAGTTTTACAGTGTTTTTTTGACAGCAATAGATAATCGAAATACCTGCCCTCAAGAAGCTGACTATATAATGTGGGAAACGTTCCAGTAAACACAAAAGACCATCAGAGGTCAGTGTTATGACAGAAGCATACACACCATGCTAGGTGAATACGGAGGAGGGTCATCTAAATTAAATGGTCAGGGTGTGTGAAGGGGAGGATAAGGGGAGTATCTGGGAAAGCTTTCTAGAGCAGTTGATACAGGCTGAGTTTTAAGTGAGTTCAGGACACAACATGTAGTAGTTAGGTATAAACTAGCATGGTGGTCTGGCGGAGTGGTAAAAGATATAGCTAGGGACATAAACAGGGACTAGATAATTGGGGGCCTCTTATATTAAACTAAAGAGTTTAAACTTTACCCTAGGAACTATGAAGGACTTTAAGCAGGGAAATGACATTATCAGATCCGTATTCTTCGACAGATTTCTTCGACAGATTTGTACTAGACCAATGAAAATGGAGGAGACTGGAGGCAAAAAACGTTTAGTAGCCTGCCTCAGAATCTAGGAGAACTGATAGAAACCTGAACTAAGAGTGGCAGAGTGAATGGAGAGAAAGGGACAATTAATATTAAGAATCTACAGGACTTGGTAAAGCAGAGAGGGCCTAAGAGAGGAATTCAGAATGACTTGGTTATTCGGCTTAGTCACTGGAGGAGAGTGTGGTGTCACTTATGGAGAAGTGGGAAAAGCAAGAGGGAACAGGATTCACACACAGGTAGTTTAGACTCAGATACAAGGACAGGAAGAAAAGATGGATGTATCTGCTGATAGGAAACTGAAGGAAGGTTTACTCGATGGCCCCTATTTTTTCAGTGAAATAAAAGGTAAGATCATATGCTAAGACTAAGGAGAGAAATGGTGGAGACAGAAAGTTTAGAAAGAGAGGTAATAGTTAGGGACAGCCCTCAGAGGAAGAGCGAGCCCTGAGGATCCGGGTGTTTTTGAAAGTCAAATTTATTCTGGCCTCAAGACACACAGCTGTGTGATCTCCTGCAGCTGTGTGATCTCCTTATTAGAAAACCCCATTATTTCCCCAATTTTCCAATCCCTCAGCAGCCCAAGTATAAGAAGAATAGAGATGTCGGGGGGGCTGACTTGGCCCAGGACTGGAGTACTATGGAAAAATGAAAGGAAAGGAACAAGCCTCAGCAGAATTGATGGTAATGGTAAGGGAGAAATTCAAGTAATGGACCACGAGTCTAGTCTGGCTAGGGAAAGAAATGCTTCCAGGGAGCTGGAGGACTGGGAGAAAATGGAATGAAGTCAAAAAACAAGAAAGAGGACTTGATGTCAAAGTGTACATTTAATGGGAATGAGACAGAAAGCTGGAAGGACTGAAGGCTGTGGTCAAAATACAGGATGCTGCAGCAGTCTGGCTCACTGCTTTGCACCTAAGAAATACTCACTAGATTTACTGATTGCCAGACAAGCTATTAGGACTTCAAAGCATGCCAGTTAAATAAACTAGCATTTGGTGAGAAATTTCCAAAAAGAATCCTCTTGCGCCCTGTCAATTTCAATATAGCATAAACTCTTATATTACATCCAAAGTAATTCTTCCAACATTAACTCCCTTGATCTGCTATTTACCTATCACTCTATCATGAGTTCATCAGGCAAGCTCAGAGCATTTTAAAAAAGAAGATCCTTGCTTGATATTGCAATTTTTCTGCTACTGGTCCCAACCTACCTTTGTGAATCAACTGATGATGTCTCTTAAAGCGCAAGCTCACCATCTTTATTCAAGAAGAGTCCTAGGGCTTCCCTGGTGGCGCAGTGGTTGAGAATCTGCCTGCTAATGCAGGGGACACGGGTTCGAGCCCTGGTCTGGGAAGATCCCACATGCCACGGAGCGGCTGGGCCCGTGAGCCACAACTACTGAGCCTGCGCATCTGGAGCCTGTGCCCTGCAACGGGAGGGGCCGCGATAGTGAAAGGCCCGCCCACCGCGATGAAGAGCGGTCCCCGCACCGCGATGAAGAGTGGCCCCCACTTGCCGCAACTAGAGAAAGCCCTCGCACGAACCGAAGACCCAGCACAGCCAAAAATAAATAAATAAATAAAAATAAAAAAGTAGCTATAAAAAAAAAAAAAAAAAAAAGAAGAGCCCTATTTGCTATTATTCTCAATGAGTCACTATTAAAGGCAGGGAGCTTAAAAAGAAGTTCAGCCCTAGAAGAGAACTAGCTTGGAAGCCTCACCTTTCTAATACCAGCAATAATCTTGAAGGATGCAAGCTGGAAACTAGAAAGTGTCCCC
This sequence comes from Balaenoptera ricei, assembly GCF_028023285.1. NCBI lineage: Eukaryota > Metazoa > Chordata > Mammalia > Artiodactyla > Balaenopteridae > Balaenoptera > Balaenoptera ricei. Next base: position 15,084,578 of record NC_082646.1, read on the forward strand.
ACAAAGGCAAGACAATGTCCATTATAAAGCAGCCAGGTGTCAAGGAGAAAAAAATCAAATACGTGACTAAACTGAATACTTGGTCTTTTTTTTTGGTCAGTTCATGGTGTCTTCTTTAAAAATTATAATTACATTAAGAAACACAGTGATTACCTTCAAACAGTACAAAGCACTTAGCAAATTTCTATTACATAAATTCATCTTTATATAATATCAAGATGAAATTCTCTTAATTTCTTATCCAGTAATCCAACAAATACTTGTCCAATAATTATCAGATATATAGCACTGAGCTAAGTGTAAAAGAACACAAAAGAGTAAAAACAAATTTTTAAATACATATGAAGAGGGAGAGTCCAATCTTTATTCTCAAGAGGCTTACAAGATCAATGGCCAGCCAAGACATACACAGGTAGAAAAAAATGTAGAGTACAGTATAATACAAAAATAAGCTAAATCAGCAGACAGCTGTATAGATGTTCTGAGGAAGGAGAGATTAGTTCAGGAAGAACTGGATAAGGAAGATTTTACAAAGGAGGTAGAATTTAACTTGAAACTTGTAAAGTGGGTAACTGAATAAGACATCTTATTAAAAAACCCCATTATTTCCCCAATTTTCCAAGCCAGAAATATGGGCATTTCTATAACTCTTCCCTGTCCACCTATTAGTACTACCCCTAACACCTTACAAATGGATTCACATCTCTCCTCCCCACTGCAGCACTTCAGTTTTGGCCACCATCATTCTAACGCAGGCTCTGAAAGATAAGTCTCCTAACTGGTCCTCTACACTACTCCAATCTATTCTCCAACTGGCATCATCATCTATCTAAACTGCAAATCTCTATTTACAGTTGCCAAGATATGAAAGCAACCTAAGTGTCCAACAACAGATGAACAGATAAAACTGATGTGGTAATACATACACACACACACACACACACACACACACACACACACACTGGAATACTAATCAGCCATAAAAAAGAATGGAATTTTGCCATTTGCAACAACATGGATGGACCTGGAGGGCATTATGCTAAGTGAAATAAATCAGATAGAAAAACACAAATACTGTATGTCATCACTTATTATGTGGAATCTAAAAAGTGAAAAGAATTAATGAATGTAACAAAACAGAAACAGACTCACAGATATGGAGAACAAACAGGTGGCTGCCAGTGGGGAGATGGGGGGAGGGGCAAGATAGGGGTAGGGGACTAAGAAGTACAAACTACTGTGTATAAAATAAATAAGCTGTAAGGATATAGTGTACAGCACAGGGAGTACAGCCAATATTTTATAATAACTTTAAATATAATCCATAAGTGTTTTAAATCACTACGTTGTACATCTGAAACTAATATATTATAAATCAACCATACTTCAATTAAAAATTTTTTAACTGAAAATAAATAAAGTGCAAATCTCATCCTTTGATTCCCCACCCCCTCCTTAAAACTCTCCAGTCTCTCACTATCAGGGAGAATCTCAAACTCCTTACAAGGGATCTGAGCCTTTGTGATCAGGCTTCTGCTTCCTCCACTAGCCTCATTCCTCTCTACCTCAGGTCTCAGTTGCTAATCTCTCTCGTCTGTAGGTCCCCTGCCTGCAATGCCTTTTTCCCTATTCGTTGCCTGGCTAATTTCTCCCTATATTTACCCCAACCCCTGCAACTTTTTCTTTGAAAATTTCAAACCAACAGAAAAGTTAACAGAATAGTCCAGTGAACACATGTCCTTCATCTGGATTCACCAGCTGTTAACGCTTTTTGTCACACTTACCTTACTTCCCACTCTGAACCACCTGAAAGTTATAGACATCATGACACAACCCCTAAAACTTCAGCAAGTATCTATTAAGAATAAGAACCTTCTACATAATCATACGCAAAATATTTACCATTGATACAATAAATTTTCCCAATTATTCCAAAATGTCCTTTCTTATTTATCATCTTTCCTCATTTGCTGAATCATTTTCCAAGTATCCTGCTACTTTTCACTTAGCTCTCTGACACATTAGCAAGCCAAGATTTTCTTGATAAATAAAAATGCATTTTAGTAGAATTTAAATAAAAATCACAATATTCACAACTATTTTGACTTCCAAACAGGTCACATTAAGAAACTTAGAAAATTGAAACTATGACCAAATTCTAGGCCCACCTTAGCCTTGCTGCAGTACCCTGAAAAGGACACAGGTCCATTAAATAGCCTTCCAAACAGCTTGCAATGTTACTGTTTGAAATTTGGTTTTGGTGCTGAATTTAACATAATCAAAGTAGCCTCATAGCCTAAACTGTAAAACATCAGATAAGGCAAGTGAAATAGGTGTTAGATATATATCAAAATCTTGATCATACTTGGGACCAAACAATGAGCTGCTGTTATTTCAATGTATTAATGAATCCCTGAAACACTTTTTATTAAATTTAACATAGGGTGCTAAAAAAGCTAAAATCACTAAAGGATTTTAATTTGTACACTTGTTTTTCAAATAAAAATTAGACTGAAGGAAAAGAAAGTAGAAACACAAACAGAACCGGCCCGTTATGTACAAACACACACATAAACACAGGGTTTTTATTCTTAACAGCATCATTTACCTTCTGCCCTTCTCACAAAGCTTCTCAATTTCAGCTTTCAGATCCTGCTCCTTCTGCAAAAACTCCTTCTTTTCTTTCTCTATCTTCTTCTTTGTTTCTTCTCGCTTTATTGTTACGTCCTGGATAGCCTTTAATATCTCCTAAGTCCCGCACAATTATAGTCGCACACAAATAAAGAAGGAAATGAATTAGTTCTTTTGGTCTGAAGGTTACTTTCAACTATCTCAAATTAACATATTGACTTTAGTGATTTCAAATTGAATTGAAGGAATCTGGTTGATGAGTAGTCCCAAAAGCAGTCAAAAAAGTCCCAAAAGGGAGTAAGTTATAATAAAGCAGATTTCAATTCAACAGGAGAAAAGAATTTCGAACAATCACAACAGTTCAAAAATGGAATTTACTGCCTTGTGAAGCAATAAGCTCTCCATTACTGGTGCTCAAATAAAGGCTGAATGAACACCTGTCAAGACTGCTGAGAAAGGCATTCTTGCACAGGGTGGGAGTTTGCTACTTCCAACAAATATGGTCTTGTTTTGTTTTGTTATGGCTCTACTTTATTATGTGTAGGGGTTATCTTTGTTCTTTTTAAATTATTTAACTATATAAATCTATATTTATAATAGGAAGTCAAACAAAAAGTAAAAGTTAAGTCACCCCTAATTCACACCAATTCTACCCATAAAGTAATCAATGTGTTAAGCGTTTTGTTCTATGCTTTCACATCTTTCTCCATTCTTACACAAATGCATGTGTACTTACGTACGTGTTTGCTTTTTTGTTTTCTTCATAATGAGGTGATTTTATATACACTATTCTGCATCTTGCTTTTGTTCACTTGACATGAGCATACTATCGATAAAACTAAAAAATAGCTGTATAACACGACATGACACGTATATAACGAATTTAGTCAACCTTTCTCTGTTAAGAGTCCATCCTGTTAAGGTTGATTTCAGTTTTCTTGTAACTACAAATAATACTACAATAAACATTCTGTATGCCTATATTTTCATACAAAATCTTTTATTTCTGTAGAATAGACTCCTAACAATGAGACTGCTAAGTCAAGGTATATATACACTTTAAAATTTTAAGTGACAATTCCTAGTATCTTTTTCTTCAGACTTCATTTATATACTTATTTACTTGTTTATTTATTTATTTAACTTTTTGGCACGATGCACGGCATGTGGGATTCTTGGTTCCCCGACCAGGAATTGAACCTGCGCCCCCTGCATTGGAAGCTTGGAGTCTTAACCACTGGACCGCCAGGTAAGTCCCCCTAATATCTTTTCTGAAAAGGTCATAACAATTCACACTCCTACCAATGTCTAAAAAGAGTTCATTTTTCCTTACCTTTGACAACTTATTTCATTTTTCCCAATCTCTTGGGAAAGAGGGAGGAATGGTATCTAGTAATTTTAATGAGCATTTCACTACCTCCTATTCTTTTACTGTTTTTATTGTCTGTCTCCTCCAACTAGAATAAGCATTCAATGAAGGCAGAGACTATGTTTCGTTCACCACTAAATCTTCAGAGCGTACATCAGGAATTCAAAACATATTTGCTATACAAATGGATCGACACTAGTAAGGCTGAATTTATTTTCATACATTTATTACCCATTTGCTTTTCCTCTTCTGTGAATTACTGTTTGTAACTGTTATGGGCAAAATAATAAGCCCTTCCCCACAAAAATGCCCATGTTCTACTCCTTGGAACCTATGTTACCTTCCATAACAAAAGAGATAGGGAGACAATCCTGGATTATCAGGGTGGGCCCAATCTAACCACAAATGGGTCTTTAAAAGCAGAGAAACTTTCCCAGTTGTGATCAGAGGAAGATGTGATTAGGGAAGAACAGTTACAGAAATGCAACGTAGCTGACTTCGAAGATGGAGACAGGGGCCACAGGTTAAGGAATGCAAACAGCCTCTAGAAGCCAGAAATGCAGGGAAATGTATTCTCCCCTAGAGTCCCCAGAAAGGAATGCAGCCCTCCTAATACCTTGATTTTAGCCCAGTGACACCCATGTTGGACTTCTGACCTACAGAACTGTAAGATAATAAATTTGTGTTGTTTTAAGCTCTAAATTCATGACAATTTGTTACAGCAGCAATGGGAAACTATTACAGTAGAAAACTATTACAATAGGAGAGTAATACAGTAACGTTTCCTGGTTTTTCTCTAGATTTTTGGCTTTTACCATGAATTTGTAGGAATCTCAGAATGTCATCTTAAACCCTTCATCAGATGTGCTATAAATATTTACTCTCAGTCTAATATTGATCTTTTGACTGTTTTCTATATCATTTGCCATGCCAAAAATTTAAATTATACATAATTAATTGTTTAAAATCTTCTAGGTTTTCTGCCTGGGTTAAAATGACCTCTTGCAAAAAAAAAAAAAAAAAAAAAAAAAAAATGACCTCTTGCAACTTAAGGTATATAAATATTCTTCTAAATTTTCTTCTGATTTAAAATTTTTTTCCAGTTTTTATATGTATATTTTTAATTTACTTAGAATTGTATTTTTAAATATAGTGTGAGACAGGAGTCTAATCAAATGACTTTCCAGGTAGGCAGTCAAACAAATATATTAAGTAAATAATCCTTTCCTCTCTGAACCAAAATAGGAGTGAGAGTTTGGACAAGATGCCCTCGAAGGTTCTTGTTTATCCTTAAAATTCTATGATAACCATTAAAAAGTTAAATACTGCTTTTTTATTTCTATTAATTTGAAAACAAAATTAAAGTCTGATTAGGGACTATAGCTTTACTTATTGCCAATTTTAATATAAGCAGAATACCTGGTGATTCTTCATTTCTTCTTCTCTCCTTTGCTGAAGTTGCTTTAATTGCACTTGGAGCTGATTCTCCACTTGCCTCTGCTTGTCCAGGACCTCCTGGTAACGCTCCTTCAACAGGGTTCTCTCCGTCATCATTTTATCCTATTGGTAACAACAGATGAGAAGTTTAATTCGCCAATTTCATTGCAAGAAACATTCACCATGTCCCTGTTCAAAGCACCATGCAGGGCGCTATGGCTGCAGTGTCCAATGCTGTAGCTAAATTAATTAGAATAAAAAATGTAAACATCCAGCTCCTCAGTCACCTTACCACATTCCAAGTGCTCAGTAGCTACATGTGAGTAGTGGCTACTATACTGGACAGCACAGATACAGAACACTTCCATCGTTAAAGGAAATTCTATTGTACAACACTGCGCTAAGATAGAGGATGGCAACCTATGGCCTGTGGGCCAAATCCAGCCATCACCTGTTTTTGTTTTTTAATTTTATTTATTTATTTTATTTTTGGCTGCATTGGGTCTTCATTGCTGTGCACGGGCTTTCTCTAAGTTGTGGCGAGCGGGGGCTACTCTTCATTGCAGCACGGGGGCTTCTCATTGCGGTGTCTTCTCTTGTCGCGGAGCACAGGTTCTAGGCGCATGGGCTTCAGTAGCTGTGGCACGCAGGCTCAGTAGTTGTGGTGCAAGGGCTGAGCTGCTCCGCGGCATGTGGGAGCTTCCCGGACCAGGGCTTGATCCCGTGTCCCCTGCATTGGCAGGCAGATTCTTAACCACTGCGCCACCAGGGAAGCCCCATCGTCTATTTTTATAAGTAAATGTTTTATAGGAACACAGCCATACCCGACAGCTGGCTGGCTGCTTTCACACTACACCAGCAGAGTGGAGTGGTTTGAAAAGAGCACATATAGCCCACAAAGCCTAAGATATCTACTAACTGACCCTTTATAGGCTAATTTCCCTGCAGCAGGGAATAAGAGAAATAAGGTACTTTATCTATTAAGAGGAAGAAGAACGAGCAAAAACAAAGAACAGATCAACTACTCAAAATGAATCCAGAAACTGGACTCCTTACTGGTCATTACCACTACAAATTGGCAGATCCACCAAAGAGTTCTGGGGCACTTGGTATTCAGATTGGTCAAATCGGCAAGCTCTCATATAAACAGGGAGCAGAAGTAAAGCTTCTGGGACTTCCCTGGTGGTCCAGTGGGTAAGACTCCACACTCCCAATGCAGGGGGCCTGGGTTCGATCCCTGGTTGGGGAACTAGATCCCGCATGCATGCTGCAACTAAAGCTCTCGCGTGCCGCAACGAAGACCCAGCGCAGCCAATAAATAAATAAATCAATAAAAGAGGTGAAGCTTCTAAGGGTCACAGTTCAGCTCTGCCTCCCCCACATTAATAAATCAAGAAAAGTAATGATTACTTTTCAAAGGAACACTAAAACTTAGAGGGTCAATTTAAAACACATTTGGTATAAGGTAACCGGTGTAAAATTTAAACAGAGCATTAAACTGAATTTATTCATTAGACGATAACTACTTTGAAAGAAAAGAAAGGTTTTAGAAGTGAATGGGGGAAAACTTATCACACTATGATAATAAAAAAATAAGCTCTCAAGATGGGACTTTAGCTTTGGGAGAAGCTAGTCCTTAGTCCATGTACTGAAATGTGACTAACGCTCACTAAACAGATGACACCTTAGCATCATAACTTTAAAGGGATTCTGAACCTGAGGTCTATGGACAGGTGTGTATAAAATTTTTTGAGATGAGAATTCAAAGTTTTCAAAAGATTCTGAAAGAGGACCTTAACCCAAGAAAAGTTAAAGGTTAAGAACCAACTGATGAAAACTAGTAGATTAGAGGATTCTTTTCTTCTCTCTCTACTTCCTTATGGTACCTCTCTGTCCATAATGCATCTTTGTAACAACACAGGATGGGGAAAAAACTCTAGTCTTCAGGGAAAGAAGTCTCAAGGTACATACTATTAGTACATACAAATGGATGGCTTAAAGGCATACAGTAAATTACTTGACACAATTCTCATCTTAATAAGCCAAAGGGTTACACATTGTTACTTTGTTTCATTGATGGCGAATTGGTCCTGAGAGCCAGGTGTCACAATTTCAAATGTAGGCAGTGGGCAATTACTGTAACTGCATGAAAAGGGTAGCAAATAAAACAGGAGCAAAGTTCCCTGTATTGCCACTAAGCTTAATACCTGCCTAGTCCCAATGCCTTTTTAAAAGCATGTGGAGAGCTCATTTACAACTAAGAATGTTAACCATCTGTCATGCAATGCAAATGAAATACCATGTTCTACTGTTGTCAACTTACTATGGTGTTTTGCATTTTGGTTGTATATTAAAATATAATCATATTGTGTTTTAAAAATAATAATAATAGGGACTTCCCTGGTGGCACAGTGGTTAAGACTCCGCGCTCCCAATGCAGGGGGCCCGGTTCGATCCCTGGTCGGGGAACTAGATCCCACATGCATGCTGCAACTGAGAGTTCGCATGCCACAACTAAGGAGCCCTGGAGCCGCAACGAAGGAGCCCACCTGCCACAACTAAGACCTGGCGCAACCAAATTAAATAAATAAATAAATAATTTAAAAGTAATAATAATAAAAGAAATTACAGCATGTGGCCACACCACCACCCGAAAGAATACTGCCAAACAAAACACAACCCTGGGCCTCTTTTGGCCTAATGGCTTGCCAGTTTCCACCCCTGTTTCAGACTGATGCTAAAGCTTATCTATAACCTCTTAGTTGGCCCATTCAATTGCTATATGGTCAACGAAACCCCACCTTACAACTGTGGGGACCAAATAAACACTCCATGTAAAGTGCTTAGAATAAGTGCTTAAGAAAAGGCAACTTCTCCTCCTTCCCCTGGAGGTTCTCTCCTAGCCTCGTTCTCACCCAGCACATCGCCATCAGGTCTCTCATCTCTAGGATCTTTTTACTTGCCTGTTATAAATAACTCCTGAGTTGCTACTCTCTATTTAAAAGTTTTCATGTGGTTAATGTACTCCAATAACTTACTTCTTTCCATCTGCCCCTCAATTTCTTCAACTTGCACCAAATACCCACTTTCTTACCTGGCTTTCCTCTTTATTTCCACTCAATTAACATATCTTACCCTAAAGACCTCTTCTTGAACTTAGGGTGCCTTTTCTAGCGTTATCCTTCCTCTTGAAAAATTGACATTCAGATATCCACACACTTACAGGGTGGAAGTTTTGCCACAAAATGCCAGGGAAAGATCAAGGGGACCACTTTAACAAATATAAATGTGAAGTTCTCTAAGTTTTAAAAACCAATTACCTGGGCTTCCCTGGTGGCGCAGTGGTTGAGAATCTGCCTGCCAATGCGGGGGACACGGGTTAGAGCCCTGGTCTGGGAAGATCCCACATGCCGCAGAGAAACTAGGCCCGTGAGCCACAGCTACTGAGCCTGTGCGTCTGGAGCTTGTGCTCCGCAACAAGAGAGGCCGCGACAGTGAGAGGCCCGCGCACCATAATGAAGAGTGGCCCCCACTCGCTGCAACTAGAGAAAGCCCTCGCACAGAAACCCAACTCGCACAGAAGACCCAACACAGCCAAAAATAAAATAAATAAATAAATATTAAAAAAAAAAACAATTACCTATTTTTAAAAAAAAAATAGATTTAAAAAGTGATGCTCAAAAAAAAAAAACAAACCCAATTACCTAGGCATAAAATAGGAAGATACAACTAAACAATACATGAGAAAAAGACCTGATGGAGTATAAGTGAAAACTCAACAGTGTGACGAGATGGCCAAAATAAGCTGATGTCAGCTTAGGAAATGGTGTCTAGAATGAGAGAGAGCACAAGAGTTCCACTGTATTGTGAAGTAATTATACTGTATGTGCATTACTACATTTAACTCTCAGGATCACATTTTAAAAGAAACATTGAGAAGATGTAACATGTCTAGGTGAAAAAGTAACCAGGCTGAAGAAAAGACTGAAAAATAGGGGCTTCCCTGGTGGCGCAGTGGTTGAGAATCTGCCTGCCAACGCAGGGGACACGGGTTCGAGCCCTAGTTTGGGAAGATCCCACATGCCGCAGAGCAACTAGGCCCGTGAGCCACAGCTACTGAGCCTCTGCGTCTGGAGCTTGTGCTCCGCAACAAGAGAGGCCGCGACAGTGAGAGGCCCGCGCACCGCGATGAAGAGTGGCCCCCGCTTGCCACAACTAGAGAAAGCCCTCGCACAGAAACGAAGACCCAACACAGCCAAAAATAAATAAATAAATAAAATTAAAAAAAAAAAAAAGACTGAAAAATATATCATATGAAGTAAAGAAGAATGTTAAAAAAACATCTGGGGATGTTTCACCTGGAAAGGTTCAGACTTGAAGGATAAGAGGAAAAAGCATTTAAAAAGGCATTTTGAATATATTTTGGGCTAACAAGTAAAGGGATTTAGATTTACTCTACATAGCTCAAGAGAGAACTATAACAAGAAGTTTTAGTGGTTCTGTTCTCACCTCATAATAAGATCTAACAATAAGAGCTATTTTCAAAATGCAATATGCTGCTTCATGAGTGGTAAGCTTCCCACCTCTGGAGGTGATCAAGTAGAAGTTGGCTGACCATCTGTCAGAGATTTTATAAAGGAGATTCCTGCACCTTTTCCAACTGAGATGATGTGACTCTAGATCTTCTGCATTAATGGTTTCATACATGAACAATTGCAGTTTAACTACTTACCAGATTCTTTTCAATATCTTGATCTGTGTTTACCTCTGAATCAGCCGTCTTAAAGTCAGTCTATAAAGAAAGAAACAATTATATTCAGAACTGTTCAGAGACATTCTAAAAGGCAGAATTGCTCTCGTCCTTTCACCGAGAAATCTGCCACAAGGAACTGAGAAGTTAACTTTTTGCTCCTTCCCCTTATCAGCTTCATAGCAAGAGAACTGTAGTTCTGGCAAATGTCCACTGACATCCATGTTAGCATGAAGCATTTACCCCACAAAATAAGCTGAACAAGACCCAACAACTGATGGAGAGACAAGCTCAAGACTCAGATAAGAATTTTGGCCCCTACAATTTACTGTGCTCATCCTTCCTGCTACAAAAAAGCACACCAGTCACTAGAAGGCAGGATACACCATACTTCTTAAGATGTAGCTGTACAACTTAACACCGTACAACTTAAGATGTAGGTGAGAGAATTAACAAGGATTCCTCCTGCAAGGTCGAAGATAGGAAATATGAATGCTAATGACCTACACTCATCAATTACTCAGTGAAAGTGATTGTATGTAGGTCATGAAGTTCCTGGTCGTCACGATTAGACACGGGCTATTACTTATTGAACACCAGAATGAAGTCATCAAAGAGCACCGTATGAAAATAGTATAGGAGTTGCCAGTAAAAAAACGAGACAGAGTAGTTCTCCACCAACTATGAAGAAATATCTCCTGCCCTCAAAAAAAAAAAAAAAAAAATTAAAAGCCCGAATTCCGTTTTAGTAGTAGAAACTTGATACTTGACCTGGACGGCAATGTTCTGAGAAAGCTTCAGGGAAGAGCTATCCTGATCATCATCCTGATCCACTCTGACTCCTTCAACCCCATTTGCTGGAGGCACCACAGGTGGGAAATCCAAGCCTGTGTCCCTGCTCCCTTCCTTTAGGATGGAGGCTTGTGGGGCCTTCTCTTCAGGACAATTCCCGGAGGCAAGCTGCTTTGTATCGCACCCTGCCTTAAGAGACCGAGTGGCGGGGTGGAGGCTCTCCCGAAGGCGTGTGTCCCCCTCCTCTCCCGCTGTGTTGGCCACGTCCTTCAAATCAGACTGAGACCCACCGCCAGAGAGACAAAGGGCCGTGGCTATCAAGTTTTCTCCTAAAACCGCCCGTTGCGCTGCTGAAGTGTCACCTGCTGATGAACCAGGATTCTGCTCTGGGTGTTCCAAATGGGCATTTCTGTTATTCTCCTTGGTTATCGTTTGGTTACTTACACTCGACAGAGGCGAGTTCTTGTGCTTCTGTGCAGGGTCTTTGGGGCTATCAAAAACATAAGATAAAAAGTTTCTCTCTTCACCCAATCTTAAAGAGGCTTAAATATATAATACTTTCAACATAACCACTAGAAGAACAAAACTAGACTATATAAACCCCTCTAAATTACCCGAATGAAAAGGAACTTAGTTTCCACCCAGTGATTTCTATCCCACATGCAGGGAGTATGGTGTGGTGGTGAAGAACTTGGGTTCTGCAGACAGTCAGCAGTAAACGATCACACATAAATGACTCTGAGGAGCCAAAACTTTGGTGGGAGTCAATTTTAATAACTTGGGGGGATGTAGGTGAAATAGCCTACTGTTAGTTAGAATAGTTCATTTAGGTACATGTACTAATTTTGTTACACATATTTTAATAAATAAAATATTAATTTAGAAATATTGTTTTAAATTCCACTCTCGTTTCACAAAAATAATTTTCATTCAAATTCATCTTACAGATCTTTGACCAGAACCACCACCAGCCTTCCAGAGCATAGCATCTTCACTTCAAGTTGCCTGAAGTACAGACAATTTTGACTCCAAAACTGAAGCTGCCAGCAGAACTTTTACCCCAGATAACAAATATACACACATGTATACACTGAAATCGTTGTTTTATTGTTTGCTACAACCATTTACCATACTGCTTTTAAGAGATCTTCAAAACCTATTTACAATGACATCCAACATTCACGACTGTAAGTCTTTTACCAGGAATAATGTGTGTTAAATCCCTTTGCTATTAAAAAAAACAACAACAACTGCTTCTGTCAACTACGCCCTTAAGGACTCCAAACTAGTACTGACTGAGGCTTCAGGTCATTGTGCCTTCCTTTCCTCAATAGTACCTACTGTTCAAAATAAAACAACAGAGAGAGCACCTTGTGACATGAAAATCTTTATAAATACTCTAAGCTGATTCCTTGCTGGGGGTTAAGTGGGGGGCGGGGGGGGGGGACACTTAATTATAAATATGGGCAGATACAGTACCTGGGTGTGAATCCTGACTCTGCTATTTACTAGCTGTTTAACTCTGGGAAAGTTACTTAACTCCATTTGTAAAACAGAAATAGTATTACCTACCTAATAAGATTATTGTGAGGATTACATGAGATAAAGCATCTGGTGTATTTAGTTCTGGCACACAGTAAACACTCAATTAACCTTAGCTGTTATTATTATTACTAGTAGTATGTGTCTGATTTTATTTATAAAATGAAGATCCAAGTTTATGGTTAGGTTTACTTAACATTTTTTCCCATTACTCACTTAATAACAAATAACAAATAATAAATACAAATGTAACAGATTTGTTACATTTATTAAGTACGCTGGAGTCAGACGAGCCTGGGTTCAAACCCTGACTCCAACATAGCTTGGTAACCTTAGGCAAGTTACTAACCTCTCTGTGTCTCAAGTTCTCTCACCTATAAATGGGAATAATAGCATCAGCACCTACCTGCTGAGATTGTTGAGAGAATTAAATGTGTTAACACATGTAAAGCTGCTAGCACAGTGTTATCTGTTGTATTAGGTCCTAGGTACTCTACAAAAGAGTGAGGTAGGGGACTTCCCTGGCGGCACAGTGGTTAAGAATCCACCTGCCAGTGCAGGGGACACAGGTTCAAGCCTTGGTCCAGGAAGATCCCACATGCCACGGAGCAACTAAGCCCGTGCACCACAACTACAGAGCCTGCACTCTAGAGCCAGCGAGCCACAACTACTGAGCCCGCATGCCACAACTACTGAAGCCTGCATGCCTAGAGCCCATGCTCCGCAACAAGAGAAGCCACCGCAATGAGAAGCCCGCGCACTGCAACGAAGAGTGGCCCCCGCTTGCCGCAACTAGAGAAAGCCCGCATGCAAAAACAAAACCCAACACAGCCATGAATAAATAAATAAATAAATATTTTTAAAAAAAGAGTTGAGGTAGGATACATAGTCAACCTAGTACAACATTATACATAACAATGTTTTAAGCACTGTAAAACACGAGGTTGGGTATTCATAATTCCTGTCCTCAAGAGTTTAGCTGGAAGGCAAAATACATACATGAAGCAGTAAGCCATATTAACAAAGCTATCTATTTACCTATAGACAGACATAGATACATATACACATGTGTCTATGTACATGTATATATGTATGTGTGTATATATATATACACACACACAGATGTAACATATAAACATATAGTTAAATAAACAGATAGTCCATGTAGGAGAAGGTGGGAAATATTTGCATTTTCAAATGAGTTTGACCCCCTGTATTTTAATCTGTTTATTCAACAAATAATTAGCATGCCTGCTGAGTGTCAGATACTGTGTTGGGTACCAGATATACAAATATAGATCAGATAGTCCCTACCTTTAAAAAGCTTCATCTAATGCAATGTCACTAGAGCCAAAAAGGGGAAAGACGAACTACACTTCTGTAAGAAGCCCATCTCCAAAGCCCTTTACCCAAATGAAATCTTCCCAGTTGAGAGTCCACACGTTACCTTAGACCGTCTGGGAGAACTTCGTCTGGTTTGGAAGCACATACACTAGACGAGGATTCCGGAGGATTGGGAGCAGTGGCCACCACGCCAGCTACCTCAGATGCCGCCATCATGCTCTGCACATTCAGAAACAAAGTACAGGCTACAAGTTCCAAAATTTCAAAACAAATGTATCTCACCCTCTCAGAATGTCCATACAACAGAGTCATATCAGGAAAGAAACACAAAGAAAAAGTTGGGCTCCAGGAGAAAACACTTAAGGGTATTCTCTAGTAGGATATTAAAAGAGCCATTACATGCAATAGGTCCCAAGGGATATCAATCCTCAAACGTCACTATATATATTTATGTGTGTGTGTATATATATATATATACACACACATATATATATAAATATATATGTGCACAAAGCTTTTCCACTTTAGGAGAAACGCAGTCTCACAGACCATGAGAATCTTCCAAATGATCCACATGCCTACCTACCTTGCCTAGTATCATTTACAAAGGATGTGATTTTGGGCCTAATATCAATAATAGCTTATGTTTTAAGATCATTTTATGGCTGTTACATTAAAAGCATTCTCCATTAATTTGGAGATGTTCGTGTGAGAGAGAAAAAGCAATATTTTATTGGGCAATCCAAGTATCTTTCCCTTTTACTCTGGGCTCCCCACAGATGGGAAAGGTCTGACAACCACTGACTGAGGAAAGTACAGACTCTTTAGAGTTACTAGAGGTGCCAGAGTATGAGAATCTTGGTTACTCCAGCATGAAAATGAGAAGCTGAAAAACACGGTAATCCAAGTAAGAGATGTTGCAGGATAAACTCACGCCTTCTATGGTGAAGAGGAAGAATAAAAATGAATATTGGGGGGGGGGGCGGGTGGTTGGTGGTGTAAGACAGGGTTAGTTTAAATTCTTTTTATTTTAATAGCATCCCAGGTACATCCCTGACCCTCCAAGAGCGCATAGGGTAGGCATGGAGGCTGGGCTGTATCCACACTTCAGTCCCAGGCCGGAGACCCCCTGTGCCTCAATTTCCCTCATCAAATTATACGAGGCTCCCGGGAGAAAATGGGCCCCAGATCGCCATTACTGCTCGCACAGGTGCAAACGTCCTGCCCCATCAGAGCCCGGGCCGGGGGTCCTTGGCGCCCGGAAAACGAAACCACAGGGCACGGGTCCTACGTGCGACTCCGTGGCTGAGAGCCCAAAGGGGAGAGGGGCAGGGACATCTGGCAGAAGGCTGCGGCAGGGGGCTTTAAGTCGAAGGAGCCAAAGGAAGCCCCGCACCGCAACCCGGCGGCGACCAGACGGCGACGCTGGGAGCGACGGGTCCTCGGGGGGAGATCGGGGGACGGTCGCGAAGGGGACAATGGGGGGAAGCGACGCCGGTGGTCCCGGCCGCCCACCACAGGGGGCTGGCCCAGCCTGCCGCTTCCTCCGGCCAGAGCCCCTCCGCACCTTGCCCTCGCCCCCCGCCAGGCTGCCACCCCCGTCCCACTTCTAGGCCGGGACCCCCGCCCCCCATTCCCGCAGCTCCCTCCACGCCCCCCGCCCCGACCCCAGCCCCTCGCGCCGCAGCCCCCGCCCGCGCGCCCGCCCCGCACACACCTCCCGCGCCGCGCCCCCGGGAGGGAAGGGGGGAGGGACGGGACTCACCTGAGCGGGCGGAGCGGGGGGAGGGGGCGGCAGAGCCTGGGGGGAGGGGTCGAGCGCCGGCCCGCGCGCGACACCTCCCACTTCCGGCGGCACGAGCGGCGGGGGCGAGGCTCGGCCGGCAGAGGAGAGGCCGCGGCGGCACTGCGCCTCCCCCGACGGCGCCCTCTGGCGGCCGGAGCTGGCACCGTCAAGGGGTCGCGGACGCCGCGGAAGCCGCTAAGATACTAGTGGACTCTCCCGGGGCGCAGGGACTAAGGGAGATGCGACCGCGAGAAGGAAGGAGACTTGGTGGAGGGAGGACCCTCTCTAGGAAGGTTACAGGGAGAGTCGGGGTCATGACGATCAGAGGAAGACGAGGAACGAGGTGTTTTTAAAGGTCGCAACCGAGATGCCCTTTCTAGAGGACGCCATGAAGGAGAGGACCGTCCCTATAGAGAAGGTCCTTCTTGAAGATGCCCCGAGAACTCGGGGCGGTGGGCCCCCAAGAGGAGCACCCACCACACGCTGCTCTCTCAGTATAGGATGCCCGAAGGAGCCGGCCCCCTAGAGCCGGTTGCTCCCGGCTGGGCGGGCCGGCCGGGGGACCCGTCGCTGATTGGCTGCGCCGCCGGGCGGAAGTGATGCTACTGTCACTGGCTTCTCGGGCTCCCGGGAAGCCGCGAGTTTCCGCAAGGAGGCGGCGGCAGCAGCTGCGGCCAGGCGGGTGAGTTGAGAACTCGGTGGGGGCGGGGCATCGGAAGTCCGGGTGGCCTAGAGCTGGGGGGCAGCTGGTGTCTGAGGATGAGGAAACCGCACAGGGGGCGCCTTCAGTCCCGGCGTGGGGGAGCCCAGGGAGATGGGGCCACGGAGTCTTGGATCCAGGATAGTGTGGGTCCTCTGAGGAGAGGGGCACATTGCACGGGGCAGTCGAGGCCAGGGAGGGGGAAAATCAATGAAACTGACCCCGGTACGCAGCCTGGTTTCTAGGAACAGGGTGTAGAGGTTGCGAGGAGGACAGTCTCTTGGGAGCGGAATCTTGGACTCTGGGCTGCCCGTATCATTCCTCTTCTCTCTTGGCACCTCCGAGCTGTAAAGACACACCTAGCAGTTGGGTGAAGTTTGAGATCTACTTTCAGAGGGTATTTAAGGTTCCTTCCCCAGAAGCCTAGGGTGAGGGCTGGGGTGGGGTTAAGGTACTGCTCTGCCAGAGGGACCGGAGAATGTAGTGGTCAGGTTTCTCCTCTCTTCCGGAAATCTATGGGCTCTACTGAGATTGAAGGAGCCTGCCTAGTTGGGTCACTATCAGGCTATCTAACAAGATTTTTGTATGCACACTGGGAAGGACACCTGAATATCTTGGGACAGTCGAGGCTGCTGGAGGGCAGGGAGGAATTTGCCTGGGAACCTCAGAGGAAAAGAGAGAAGGAGATATATAGATTTGGGGAGAGAAATGTTAGGTGGCGGAAGTCCCCTTCTCCCTTTCCAAAGAGACTTTGGTAAAATACCCATGTTTCTGTAATATTTTGAGACTAATCCATTTGCGTATGTGTGTGGGTACTAAGCCCTACCTCAAGGTGACCCCCCCTACACCCCACCCCCGTAGAGAGCAGATGCTTCTGAAGCCCAGCCACCAATAGGGACACACATGTTCTGCCACCCATTCACCTGTCTCTGTCCCCACAGTTGCCCACCAGTTCTAATTTGGCCCTTCTATCAAACCATGGGTGGCAGTCCCAGGTTTAGAGCTTGAGCCCTCACTTCTCAGCCGACTTGCTGAGCTAGTGACTAAGAGTAGCCCTTTAGTGCTGCTTTCCAATCACCCCTTCTCCCCAGCCTGTTCAGTAAGGCGTGAGAGGCAACGCCTCTCACGTTGCATGCTCGGGTTTTCCCCATTTCACCCGCCTCCCGCCTACTCTTACTTCCCCTGGCATCCTTCACAGGTACAGAAATCAGGAAGTTAGCTACCACCCAGACTTCTAGGGAGCAGTACCACCTACTTTTTCAAGAGGGGTTTTTGGTAAGAGTTCAAGCCCTCTTCTAGGCATCTAGGAAAGAAAGAAAAGAGGATGGCCTGATGTTTAGGTTGAGAAGTACGGTTTCTGGGTTATGTACTGATCTGGCCTTACTGTACCAGTTTGGTTCTAGTCTGTGACCTATTTGAGATTCCTGGAAATGATGCTTAATCATTTGCAGTTTCTTTGGTCATGGGTCCTAGAGTTCATGGCCAGCCTCTGCCTGCTCCACTGGGTTTGGGAGGACACCATTTCTTGTTTTCTTGGGGCCTACAGGTCTGCAGTCTGTGCTTGGAGTCACCACTGCTCACAGCGAAAGGGATGCCTTTTCTCCGTGTGCACAAAATGAGCGAGAGGTGGTTAGCCAGACCAGGAGCTCAGCCTCACTCAGGGTCCAGGTGGGAACGGGGCCCCACTGCGGGGAGTTAGCCCTCAGGACAACGGGACCAAGACGTCAGCTGGGGAAAGATTTCTGTCCCCTCTAAAGAAGGGAGGAGGGTCTCTTCTAAAGAACGGTCATGACTCTGCCAGGAATTTGCAGGAGTCCTATGACTTTTGAGCCCTTTTCGTGGCAACAGTGGGAAAGAGCAGCACAGTGCCTGTTAGCAACTAGACATCCTGCTTGATTATCTAGTGATAATCATGCCACTGAGGGACCCACCGGGGTTTGTGCTGGCCCACACTGCCCCTGGGGGCTTATCCCTGTTGATCAGAGATAACTGTGAATAACAGGAGAGGATCACATGTTTAATGATTTCAAAGGCATGGCTTAGGGATTTCCAGGTGTGCCATGTTATCGTGCTCTTACCTCTGATGTCCTTTCTCTTTGCAGTTTACTGCTCTGATGCCCAAGGGGAGGCAGAAAGTGCCACACTCAGATGCCCCCGTGGGCCCCAGGCCCACTTGCCTCTGCCTGGAGCTAGCCGGGCTCTTCCTACTGCTTCCCTGGGTGATGGGCCTGGTGGGGGCAGGTGGGCCTGGGGCCCAGGGTCCGGGGGGGCTGAGCTGGGCGGTGCATGTGGACAGCCCAGAAGGCGAGAGGGAAGAACAGTCGCTGGAGCAGCGGGCAGATGCCCTGGCGCAGGCGGCAGGGCTGGTGAATGCAGGACGCATCGGGGAGCTCCAGGGGCACTACCTCTTGGTCCAGCCGGCAGGGCACCGGCAGGCCCCGCAGGTGGAGGCCATCCGGCAGCAGGTGGAGGCCGTGTTGGCCAGGCACGAAGCTGTGCGCTGGCACTCAGAGCAGAGGCTGCTCAAGCGGACCAAGCGCAGCGTCCACTTCAATGACCCCAAGTACCCGCAGCAGTGGCACCTGGTGAGTCCAGCCCTGCAGCTTCTGGCTTCAGGTGGCTAGGCAGGGGGTACCCGGTGCTTTAGTGGGCTCTTGTCTGTGTTACTCTTCAGTGGCCCCCATCCTTTGCCTGAGGAGGCATTTCTGTGGGCTTCCACAGTGGGCTTCGTCCTCGGGCTCCACCTGCCCTGTGCTCACATCCAGAGAGCCGGCGGGCTGCAACGGCAGGGCATGGGTGCTGGGACCAGGCTGCCTGGGCCGCCTGCCACTGACTAGCATGTACCTTTGGATGCACTGTTTAACCTCTCTGTGCCTCAGTTTCCCTTTCTGTCAAATGGAGATTGTAATGGTTATGGTTAAGTGAACTAATGTACTTGTGCCCACATGGGAAACACTTTACAAGAGTTAACTAGTAACGTTATATTATACGGTGTTAATATAATGTATATCATATGGCCTACGAATTATATTATCCAACCCTTGACCCTAGCCACCATCTCACCCTTATTGCCCATGAGTGATGCCAGGCTTTCCTGGAGACCTAGGCTGTGGCAAAGCTCTCACGTGTCCCTCCTTAGCTCTGTCCCCACCTACCCTTATTGGTCTACAACCTCTCTCTGGCTCCTTGACGGTGGCCAAGAGTGCACAGGGGCTGCTCGCTGTAACTTGTCTCTCTATGGGCTATGCTGCGTGTCACTGGATTCCCAGGGCTCAGAGGATAGTTCCTGACCCCGTCTCTCCTGCAGAATAACCGGCGAAACCCCGGCAGGGACATCAACGTGACGGGTGTATGGGAGCGCAATGTAACCGGGCGAGGGGTGACCGTGGTGGTCGTGGACGACGGTGTGGAGCACACCATCCAGGACATCGCACCCAACTATGTGAGTGGCACTGGCACGACCCGTCCCACCGCCGGGCCTCACCTGATTCTTGATGTTCCCTCAGGCCTGTCCCCTTTCTTAGAGGTCACTGGGCCAAATACAAGGGCCTGGAAGGTGGGATGGTGTTCTTCATCTACTCCTTTTCTGCAGCCAGCCTTCCAGCCTGGTAGCTAGGACACAGGACTTGACTCCAACTCAGCAAGGGAGACACTTCCTGGTTCCTGCTGCCACTCCCTGCCCTGGGGAGTAAGGAGTGGCCCCTGCCGGCAACTTCCCTCTCTGCACAAGTTCCTTAAAGCCTGACTTTTAGGTAGCCCCATACCTCTTTTATCCCAGGCTTCCCACACCATGGAAGGGGCTCCTAGGCACGTTTCTATAATGGCCAAGAGAGAAATTTTCCAAGAGCTGCATCGCTTCTCAGTTTTGCCTCAAGGTGTCCTGTCCTCATATCTCACAGCCCATGTGGTTTGCAGAGATGGGCCCACAGTGCTGGCTTAGAGCCCCCAAATCCCAGTTCCCCTCTCTCCCTGAGCTCCAAGACCTGACCCCTTGTAACCAGCGAGTGACCACATGCCCCGCCCGTCCCCCCCCCACCCCCCGCCTTGTTTCAGAGCCCCGAGGGCAGCTATGACCTCAACTCTAATGACCCTGACCCCATGCCCCACCCGGATATGGAGAATGGCAACCACCACGGCACGAGGTGTGCCGGAGAGATCGCTGCCGTGCCCAACAACAGCTTCTGTGCCGTGGGAGTGGCGTATGGGAGCCGCATAGCAGGTACCTCCAGTCCGGCCTCGGTACACTCCTCCTGTGACAGCTGCCCATCCTCTGTCCCTCCCCCATGAATTCCAACCCGACTTTATTTCACTCTCAACACACAGCAGAAAGCAAAGGTTAAGCTTATAAATAGGTGTCTGCAGGACATATCGGTTCATTGATTTTTTTCAATGCACTGTGTTTCCAACATGTTTTTAGCAGTGAACCCCACTGTATAAAACAGCTGAAAGTACGAAATGCTCTGGATGGGAGATGGAGGCCCAAGCCCCACCTACTCAGAGGACTCTTCCCTTTTTCTGATCACGGTTATGCCCTGTCAATGCTCAGCTCATTGTGATGATAACTCCTTGTACTCATCCAGGATGTATTTGTATTTTAATGGTTTACCAAGTGCCTCCTGGTCTCCCCTTCCTCCTTGGCCCCCCCCCCGGGGGGCCGTGGAGGCCCCTCTCCCTTCTCCCAGCTCTCCAGTTCCCAGCCCTTCTGACGGTCACCGTCTGCTCCCCATCCTCTAAGGAGAGCGGAGCAGCCCCGGCCCCCGCTGGGGTGGTTCTGTGGCTCTTCTGCCTCTGAGTCTTTGTCCATCGAGGCAGAAGGTGAAGGGGATGAAGGGGGACACGCTGTCCGCGTGACTCCTCATAAATGCTTGGGACCTGCATTTCCGAGGTTGGAATAGATTGGCTGTATTCCTCTTACACTCCAGCAGAGGTCAGCAGCCCTCTCTGTGAATGGGGCTACAGAGGGAGCCAGAAACCTCCAGGGCCCAAGTCCCTTCTGAAAGCTCCGTTCCGCCCTATGTGGTCACCAGGATGTGACCCACCCCATTTTCTTGGGTGAGATTCGGCATCCATGAGAGGAGTAATGCTAATGAGTACCATCTATTGAATACCCTCTGTGTGTCAAGCACCACTGCAGTGTTTTACATGATTCAGGATGCACATAAGAAGGGAACCTTGGATTCCCTACATTCTAGGCTCTGCATCTTCCCACCAGACCCCAGGATCCTTAAAGTCTAAGATTTAGCATGACGTTAAAATATATTTCTGGACAGGTACATGCACATGGTATAAAAATTCAAAAGATCCAAGAACACTTAGAGGGAAAAGTAAGTCTCCACAGGGGGGCCCCCCAGCACCGAGCTCCCCGTCTAGGGGACCAGCATTATTGAGGAGCCGGTGTGGCCTTCACCGCCTAGGTATCCGGGTACTGGATGGACCCCTGACAGACAGCATGGAGGCTGTGGCGTTCAACAAGCACTATCAGATCAATGACATCTACAGTTGCAGGTGAGGCAGAGCCAGGAACAAGGTGAGGGGGCCAGAGGCTCGGGCACTGGGCGAATCCTCCAACCAAAGAACAGCAGGATGGGCTGACTCGGGCAGGTCCCAGCAGGGCTCTCCCCACTGGGTTCAGCCTGTAAGTCCACTGCCCTCATTTCTCCAGACCCACAGCGTCTGGGTTCTCAGTCTTAAGCCCCACGTCACCCCAGTAATCAGGCTGCCACTCAAGGAGTGCTCCATCCTGCCTCGTGTTTATCTGTTTATCAAACTCAGAAGGCTCTGGAAGGAATTGGGCATTCCTTTCCAACCACAGCGGAGCTGGCCACCCAGCACCAGGCCCCATCACACCACCCCCCAGAAACACACCTGCAGCTCCAGATTGCGGTTATGGTGGGGAGGGGGTGGTTGATAAGGAGGAGCTGAGGCTGGGCTGCCCCCCCAGCATTGATGGCACCTGCTCTTCCCCAACCAGTGTCTCCTGTAAATGCATGGCATTATCCACATGGACATTTCCTCTCAGAGAAAGAATAGAGAACTCCTCAGACCCAAGAGCTTTCACAGATACTTCCTTCGCTGGTGCTCTGCCATCAAGCCTAGCGTTAGATCCCTAGGTCCCATCCATCTCTACCACTCTGTACTCCCCGGGGACCTGAGAAAGGGTTTTTAGGGTCAGGTTAAAGTAGTCCTAAACTGGGAAAGTTTCCAGGGACAAGAAGAACTTTAGCACGTACTTCTGTTTTCCACTTTGGAGTGAGGGCTGGACCTTTGACCCCTATGTCCTTTCATCGTGGGAGTCCGGAGCTGGAGCCCTTGGGAGGAGAGGGAGGACCCAGGCGGAGGGATGGCCAGCTGAGGCTGGGGGGCCTGGGTGGGCAGCCACGGCCTGGCTCTGGCTCTTCCCACTGGGTATCTCTTAACAGCTGGGGACCAGATGACGATGGAAAGACGGTGGACGGTCCCCATCAGCTTGGGAAGGTAACTGGGAACTGCGTGGAGACTCTGGAGACCTAGGACCCCCTCTTCATTCTGTTCCTGGAACTGCTCCCGCCCCACCCCCATTTGCAGGGCCAGACCTACCATGTAGCCCTGGCGCCTCCTTTGGGAAGAGCACTCCTGACCTGGGGTTGGGGGAGTGTGGAGGCGTTCTTAGAGAGAAATGGAGCAGCGCTTTGAGATTGTTTCGCTCTGGTTTTGTGCTTGGCTCCCCGTTTCTGGCCCTACCCTCTCTGATAAGCAGAGCCCATCCTTCATACAGCTGTTCCACTAACAGCCTCTTCCCCTTGAGTCCATCTCTAAATCTCTTTCTCCCATGTCCAGTGCCCTTGGCTTTTTTTCTTTTCCTTCTAGAAGGGGAGGAAAGAGTGAGCGGCATGGAGGTTGGGGTCTTCCTATGAACTCCTCAGCTGACCCGGACGTTTTGCTCCTCAGGCTGCCTTGCAACACGGGGTGATCGCTGGCCGCCAGGGCTTTGGGAGCATCTTCGTGGTAGCCAGTGGCAACGGGGGCCAGCACCACGACAACTGCAACTACGATGGCTACGCCAACTCCATCTATACAGTCACCATAGGTAGTGGCCTGGTGGCCCCGAGTGTGCATGTGTGCTCACGCCTGTGTGTGTGAGAGAGAGAGACAGTGGTGAGGGGACCGTGTCTCCGGGTGTGTGTGTGTGTCACTCAGTGGTGAGGGGACCGTGTATGTGGGTGTGTCCCCAGCTTCCGTGTGTCTGTCTAAAAGTGTATGCATGATCTTCTCTTCAGGCTCTGATAGTTAGGAGGGACTAGCCCTGCTCTCGGAGGATGTCAGGACTTCCTTAGAAGTCATACCCCGGAGCACTTTCCACCCATCATCTGGGATACCAAGCCCCCCCCACCCCCGCCTCCACTCCCCACAGCTGCTTAGGCCTCTGCTTTGGCCTCTCTTCCATGGGTCCCTTCCCTCCTG
Organism: Balaenoptera ricei; assembly: GCF_028023285.1. Classification (NCBI taxonomy): domain Eukaryota; kingdom Metazoa; phylum Chordata; class Mammalia; order Artiodactyla; family Balaenopteridae; genus Balaenoptera; species Balaenoptera ricei. Next base: position 15,108,369 of record NC_082646.1, read on the forward strand.
CTTGAAGCCTTCCCTGACCCCCAAATGCCCTTTACCTGTGCTCCCTCCCATAGCATTTACCATCCCGGTTGTTTTTATTTACTTACCGGACCTCCTCCCTGACTCTGGGCTCCTTGAGATCAGGTCTGTGCCCTTCTCCCATGGCCCCCATGCCTCACACAGTGTGCGACTCACGGTAGGTAGTTGATACATGTTGAGGAAAATGCATGTGCGAATGGATGAGTAGGTATTGAGATGGAACGCCCCCCAGTTTCACCCTGGAGCCTGTTGAAAGAATGGTCTTAGGGCACAGAATACCCTCTGCCATTTGAGGCTGCCTGTCCTGGTGAGGAGTGTGGGTACTTGAAGGACTTGGACCACTGAGATCATTTTTTAAACTCAGGACAACCCCCCGGGTGATAACTCAGAGATGACTCTGATGTTATCAGGCCCTTATCTCTGCTCCCGTTTCCCCTACTCTGTCCCCAGGTGCTGTGGACGAGGAGGGACGGATGCCTTTCTACGCAGAGGAGTGTGCCTCCATGCTGGCGGTCACCTTCAGCGGTGGGGACAAGATGCTCCGAAGCATCGTAAGTGCCCCCCGCCGGGCCCTCCACTCCTGCCCCGGGCCCTCGGGTTCCTCTTCCCTAGCAGATCTGTGTCCCTTAGGGTCTGCCCCTGTTGGAAGAATGGAGCTGAGGACTCTAAATATATCTGTGTAAAGGGTTTTTATCTTTAAAAATTTAACTGACAAATATGCATGTTATCATAGGAATCACTCTATCACATTGATTAAGTATCACATTGATTGAAATGTCTTCCTTTGGTAGAATATGGTCTTTGGCTAAATTTCTGTGGCCTTTAAAAAAAAAGGATCATCATTCCACTGCTATGCAGCCCTTATGTAAATACTGTGAGCTCTGGTCCTGTTCATCCTTGGGAGTAAAGCTAGGGGTTGTCGGCACTGAATGGGCGGGAAAAGGAGTCAGGAATGTCTCAGTCAGCCCGAGAGACAGCTCTTTCCTTGGAGCTGGAACTGGAGCCACAGCAAACAAGAGGTTGGAGCAAGGGAGTGGAGTTGCTCAAGCTGTGGGAACCTGTGAAAGAATTCAGGGTCCAGTGCCTACACCCAGCTGGCTGAGCTCCATCCCGTCATCCTAGAGCTCCCTGCCTGTCCCCAATGCCCCTAACAGAGTGATACGGGGACAAGGGGCTCTTGGGCAGAGCTGGGCTGCAGCCAGGTGGTGTCACATTTCTCCAGTGGCTCCGGGTTGGGAGCGCTCTCCAGGGCCATTGGGAATTAGGCTGCTTCCTCTGGGTCAGATTCACTTTCCCAAACTGAAATTCTGTTTTGCCACTAAATGACTTCTGGTCAGCACAGTGTTCTAAGGCTCGGGGTCCGGTGACCCCAGCCCCTTTCCCCACCCCGGGAGAAGAAAAAAGGGAGCTGACTAAAGTAAGCGGGCAGGAGGCTCTGCTCCGCAGGCGGGGGTCTGGGTGCAGAGGGCACTGCCCACGCCCACCCCCGGCCAGGCTGGGTTGGGAGGAAGAGCAGGGACATCCTGGCAGAACTCTCAGGAACCCGCTCTACCCGGCCCCAGCGAGGGACCACGAAGGCTGGCGAGCATAATGGTTCCTCTTACTGTGCGCTGCCTGCCTTTCTCCTCCTGACGCAGCTCCGCATCTCACCCCCACCCCTACCACGTTCCATCTGAGCTATAATTTGTCCAGAAATGAAAAGAGAGTTTGTTTAGCCAGGCTCCCATCTTTGGGACGCTCTTGGCTTGGAAACCAGTTGCCAGTTTCTGTTCAATTACCAGCTCGGTGGGGCTGCCTTCCTGAGGGAGGGCACGGAGGTACAGGCTGCCCACCGTCTGCTGCCCAGAGCCCTTCCCGGCCCTTTCCTGTGGCTGCCCGGGGCTCCTGCCGCCACAGGCAAGCTCACGGGCCTCACAGCTACACACTAGACTGTCACTGTGAGGCTGTTTCCGTAACAGGAAAAAATCAATCTGCTCCCTGGCACAGACCAGGCTTTCCACCCTCATTGAGACTTCCACTTGGAGAGTTTTTGCCTCCTCTTCCGTGCGCACGATGTCTGAGTGAAAATGACATCTCTTGGCAGCTGCTGTAACAGCTGGAAGGCGAGCAGTGAGTACAGTGGAGAAAGGGCAGCTCTTGGGAGAAGTTAGCACCTTGATATCTGACCCAGGAGAGAAGCTTGGAAGAAGATTTTTCTGGTCTTAGCTTGGGCACCGCGTGCCAGATCTGGAGGGCCATGGCCTGGAGCAGATTTAGGCAGGGCCCCCCTCAGCTAAACCCTCTGTGGCCCCAGGGTGGATTAGAGCGTGAAAAGAACTGGATGCCAGACAGATGCCGCGTCTCCCAGACCCCCGCTGTCACCTCCCACCTCAGGACCACAGGTGGAGAAGGGGGGACTCGTGGAAACCACCCGAGGCACCAGGCCCAGCGCAGGGAGGCAGCTCAGCCTGTGGATCGCCCCGGGCCAGGGTGGGCAGGGGGTGTAGATGCTACACCCATGCTGAGCCCACGGGTGGGCAAGGGGGCAGCTTCCTCTCCCCGGGAACACACTCCCTTTGTTCGCACTGATGTCACTCCAGGCCCTGTCGCTGAGCTGCCAATTTGGATTTCCTTGACTGGTGCCGTCACTGTTGTCCCAGCTCCAGCTGGGGCCCAGGAGCTCCCCGGCCACTTCCTCTGTCTCCAAGGGCTGCGGGGGCTGGAGGGGCGGGGCTGGGTGGGTGGAGGATTTGGGAAGGGGTCACCAGAGGAGCCGGAATCAGGAAACCATCCTCTGCACGTGAGGCCTCTCCCCTCTCTCCAGCTTCTTTCCGCCCCCTCCCCTGCTGTAACCAGACCCGCAGAGTAACTCATTCTTCTCAGCTCTCCAGAGATTCTCTTGTTAGGCGAAGAAGGAGGAAAAATCTCCTTCGTCCGACCTGCTAGACGTTCAGCTCTCGCAACGGAAGGGCCCCCCCCGCACTGAGGCTCGCGCTGAGGCCCAGCCCCACACCCCTCCCGCCACAGCACCTGGGAACTCAGTCCCTAACCCAGTCCCTGTCCTCTCCATTCCGCTTCCCAGGTGACCACAGACTGGGACCTTCAGAAGGGCACAGGCTGCACCGAGGGCCACACGGGGACCTCAGCCGCGGCCCCTCTGGCAGCCGGCATGATAGCCCTGATGCTGCAGGTGCGGCCCTGCCTCACGTGGCGTGACGTCCAGCACATCATCGTCTTCACAGCCACCCCGGTGAGATCCTCGCAGGTGGACAAATGGCCTGGCCCAGCCCACCTCAGACTTTCGGTCCCAAGGACTTAGAAGTTTCAGGAGGCTTCAGATTCTAGGTGTCCCAGGCGTTAGGTGCCAAATCCCGTCCAGAGTTGCATGTGCACGGAACAAGGGTGGGGACCCCATCAAGACCACAGACCTAAATTCACTCGCACCTGTTCTGCTGCTGCCCTTTTACCTGCAAAGGAGAGCTCCGGCTGGGCTCCTGACTCGGGAGCCTGTGGCTCCTGGCTCCCTCTCTAGAAACAGGCCACTGGGCTGGTGACATCACAGGCCTTTGCCCTTTTGTCCCAGCTTTCCTTGGGGAATCCATTCCTAGCAGCCTTGGTGGGAGAGTCTGGACTGGATCAGCTAGCAGGGCGAGCAGGGAAACTTAAAATCCGAGAGACTAACCGGGACCCCTGTCCTCTCAGTATGAGGATCGCCGCGCGGATTGGATCACCAACGAGGCCGGCTTTAGCCACAGCCACCAGCACGGATTCGGCCTGCTCAATGCTTGGAGACTTGTGAACGCAGCCAAGGTGATCAGGTGTCCTGCGTGGAATGACGAAGGGGGTGGGGAGAATGCCTAAGACACTGCCTGGCACATCGTAGGTGTTTAATAAATGCTCGTTCATCTGAGACCCATTTTACAAATGAAGAAGCCGGCTCAACGCTATAATTAAAGTTTCTAAGCTGTCGGTGGAGAGTAAATGGGACCTGAGTATCGTTTGGAACCCTCAGGGTGCTCTGCTCCTCATCTGCCGTCCTGGACACAGCCTGTCCTTGCTTTGGTGCCATAGGGAGCAGTCCAGGTGGTCCGCAGGAGCCTCAGGAGCGAAAGGAGGTGGTGAGGAAGGGAGAAATAAAAAGAGCAGTGCCCTAGGGGTCAAGTAGATGAGAGTGGGTGTGTGGGGTCCATCGTGTTTGTTCATTCGCCGTCCCCCCTTCCTTTCATAGATCTGGACGTCTGTCCCTTACTTAGCTTCCTACGTCAGCCCCGTGTTGAAAGAGAACAAGGCTATCCCGCTGTCCGCCCGCCCCCTGGAGGTCCTGTGGAATGGTAAGCAGTCAGCAGAAAGGGGGTTAATCGTGGGCCTGAGGTTTGGGGCGGGTGATGGAGAAGCTAAACTCATCCTCCCTGCCGGATCCTACCCCCTTCCTTTAGGAGCTGAGCTCCAGCCAAACCTGTGGAGTTTTCTTTGACCATTTTAGGACATGTTGCTGCTTCTGAGTTGGCTGGCCCCCCGGCTGCTTAAACGAGACCTTTCTCCTGAGTTACTGGTGGTGGAAAGGAGCTGCCGAGCAAGCGATTAGGAAGGCTGGTGGGAGGGCTGGGACTGGGACCTGGGAGACAAGGCACGAGTTGAAAGACGTTCCTTTGACTTCCATGCTAGGAACTTGCCAGACGATTCTCTGCAACCCGGTGGCCTTTGGATGGAGTGAAGGAGTTGAGAATGTCTTCCTTTGATTCTCAGGCCTGTCTAATACAGAGAGAGTCAGCTCGGGCCTGTAGGGGGAGGACAGAGCAGTGCCCAGAGGGCCCCCTAGACTGTGGTGGCCCTCCCTCTGCCCACGCGTCCATCACACCTGGGGCCACTAGGACTATCCGAAGGGGTGAGGGCCGTGTGTTGTCAGTCAGAGATGTCGTCTTACATTGAGCACAGAGGTTGAACCCCTTCCCAGAGAAGAGGGCAGCTGGATTGGGATACTTGAGCAAGAGGGTCTTCTGTCTGCAGATTTCCCGGACTTCCCACTGGGGAGTTTTCCCTACCTCCAGTTCCTTGGGGATTTTTTTTCTTCAAGGATTTTTGACAGGCAGAGTTATTCACTAATTTTTGTGAAGATTGGAGCATGTCATACTTTGTACCCAAATGGAACTTTGTTTTCGCATTTCCCATTCTCCTAGGAAGTGTTCAAACCAGAACAATGGCAAGAGGAGGAATGGCCAAAGATGGGAGAATGGAGGGGAGAGTGGGGACGGCATCCCTGGGGCAGAGGTTTCACTGGGAATAGTCCTGTTGTCTCTCTCCCTAACCATGTCCAGCACTTGCCCAGTTTCCCCTCTACGTGGAAGGAAATCCATGGGCCCAGTTCATTGCATTTTCCGTAAAAGGAATGCTATCTTGGAAAGGGCATAAAGCATCAGCCAAGGCAGAGAAGTGCAGGAACATTCCCAGGAATGCAGTTGAGTAGGAACCTCGGGGCTTTGCACTTGCATGTCTTGGGGACAGTATGTCTTTTAACTTTTACCTTCCATCCAGGGCTGCTAACCCGCAATCGCATCCATCAAATGAGGGGGTCGACCTAGGGTCCTTCCCAGCTTCATCATCTTCTGCTTCCCACTAACCAGGGATGTTCCCCGGCATGTCTAACAAACTTCCCTCGGTATAGAGGCATCTGGCACCTGCTTGTTTGTCACTAGGAAGCAAGAGAAAGAAGGACAGGTTGTCCTGGGCAGAGGAGAGTGGGAGGTGGGGATAGTGGGGAGAGAAGGATGGAGAGAAGGGAGGTGAAGACTCAGCGAGTTTTGCTAATGGAGCCCTTCGTTGGTTTGGAGGGCAGCAAGTGGACTGCTGATCTTCAAGGTCAGCAAAGGTGTCTTCCCCTCTGTTGTGACTCCATTCACCCCTGAGCAGACAGAACTGAAGGTCCACGCTTGTGGGCGTGCTTGGAGGCTGCAGAAAGTCCAGTTCACGTAGAGCTGAGCAACTTAGTCCCGGACAGTTAGTAAACCTCTTTCCCTATAGCCAAGCAACAGTCTTTCCCACCAAGACCTGGGTCAGTGGTGGGACCCAGGTCCCACCAACACAGCGAGTCAGTGTCCAAGGGCTGGAAGGTGAACTTTTTTGTAAGGTAGAAGGAACTGAACATCCCTGAGATGGAAAAGGGGTGCAATACCACTAAGACTCTGGAGCAGTGGTGTCCAAGAGAACTTTCTACAATGATGAAAATGTTCTCTATCTGTGCTGTGCAATTCATGTGAGGCTATTGAAGATTTTAAATGTGGCTCGTGTGGCTGAGGAACTAAATTTGTGTGTTATTGTAATTGAATTTAAATAGCCACATGTGGCTGGTGGCCACCTTCTTGGGCAGGGCGGCTCTAGAGCAAGACAGGAGGAGGATGTAGGGGGAAGGGGATTGGAGCCCCTCGGTTCCTTTAGCTCTGACTCTGGGTCTGAAATCTCTACCAGAGGGTGGGAGGGAGGGTGGGGTTTGGGAGGAGTATCCAAAACACAAGGGAGCCTGTGTGTATTTACAGAAGATTCCTGAACACCACTTGCAATTACCCTTTTATCCTTGTTTGCAGCCCGAGTGCTGGCTCCCCCTCTGGCCATGCTTGCGTCCTGTTCCTTCCTGGCTCTGAATCTTCCTCTCCTGCCCAGTCTTTCTCTCCCCACTGATTCCTCCTTCTGCCTTCAAACACCCTCAGAGCATCTGTTAAGAAACACCTTTAAGTCCCTGCCCGCCTCCAACCAATAACCTTTTCAAATGAATTAACCAAAGCAATTGCTTGCCTTTATCACACCCTCTCCACCGCTGAAGACTTACTTCATCACTCACGGTGCCCGTCTCCTGCTCAGACCCAGGGGCCAGCTCACAGCCCATCCTTCTCAGCCCTCTTGTTCTCTGACCGGATTAACGAGACCTGTGTGGCAGCCTCCCTCCTCCTGCGGCTGCAGTGACCTCCTTTGCTCCATGGCCCTCTTCTGGCTTCTCTGCCCAAGGAACTTGGTTTTTCTGTTCGCTCTCCTCACTACTCCCAAACCATGAGTACCTTCTACGACTCATTCCGTGTTCTTGACCCTCCCTCTACATTTTCTCCCTCGACGGCGCAGCTGTGTTTATGGCTTCAGCTGCCAGCTCTCCACAAATGATTCCTAGATCAGCATCTCTTATTCTGATCCCTTACCAGTGAGAGAGGTAGAGATTTTGCTAGCTTCCACAAGATTATGGGCAAATAAATCCCTGGGATCTTCGGGGCGGGGTGGGGGTGGGGGAGGGCGGTTGAAAAAGACCCCAGCTTGCCAAAGGCAAAATAATATGATGATCATCGTCAGCTAAGATTTGAGTGCTTTTTTATGTGCCAAGCACTGGCTTGAGGATTAACTCATTTAATTCTAATAAAATAATTCTCGTGTTGCCACACGGCTGGCCGCCCAAGTCCCTGTACACCCCAGTAAGGAAATGCATGTAACGTGCCACTCCGTACACATGCTAACACAGACAAGCACTCGCGGGGCTCTTTTTGGATTCCATTCTGTTCTGTCGTGCTCTATAGCGTGTCATTTACTCTCTGTTAGGCCCTTATCTTCCATGTTAATGCTCTCCTTCAACTATGCCAGGAATATTTTCCTCCATCTTTCTATTCCTAAATCGCTGTGTGCTGTTGGATATCCCATCAGTACATTACGTTTAAAATGTACAGCATCTTAGATTTCACTATCGCCTATCGAAAGCCAGCTTGCTTTCCAAGTTTCTCTCATTTCTGTCGGTGCCATCACATGAGATTAAGAACCCAGGAGGAAGAAGAGGTTTGGGTAAGGACTATGGAGTGTGAAGAAGTGAGGAAGAGAATTTGGGCTCTGCTGTGTTTGAGGCTTCTATGCAACATCTAAAGGTTGTATTCCGAAAGCAGCTGAATAAATACGTTTGAAGGTCTAGACTGGAGGTAATGGTTTGGGAGTCACCCGCATAAAAATGGAAGAGACAGGTCTGGGAAAGAAGGAGATCACTAGGGTTGGGGGTAGACAAGGATAAAAGAGGACCTAGGACACAGGCTGACATTAAAGGAGTGGACAGAGGAAAGGGGCCTCAGAAGAAAACTGAGAAGAGATGCCTGAGGTTGGAAAAAGAACAGGAGGATGGTGTCACTGGAATCTAGGGTAGTTCTGATGGGAGCGGGCAAGCGGGCAAGGACTGAGGGCATCCCTGGTTCATCAAGGAGGCCGTTGGTGACCTTAAGAAGAATATTTTGGGACTTCCCTGGCGGTCCAGTGGTTAGGACTCCGTGCTTCCACTGCCAAGAGTACTTTGTTTCAGTCTGTTCATGGGGGCAAAAGCTAGACTGCAGTGGGTTGAACAATTCGTGGGGACAGAAGAAGATTCCTGGTTAAAGACGGTGAATTGAACACGTGCTTTTATCTCTGCTTACTCCCAAAACCTCACCAAAGTGAGAATAAAGGAATAAAAGCGGTATAAGCACAAGGACAAAGAGAATGAGAGGAGGGCACAGCAAAGGAGAGATTGCAGCACATTTTTGGAAGACAGAAAACGAGTGGAGAAGTGGGCAGGGCTAAGAAAGTTGCAAACCAAATATCTGTAAGGGTGAGCCTAGGCAGTAAGCTCGTTCATGCCTCAGAATCCCCAAAGGCTCAGGACTCGGGGGCCGCATGCACTACAGAAGACAGAGATGAGGTGTGAGAGTAAAACGAGAGATCAATTAAAAGGTAGACTCCCAGGTGTCTTCTCCCATCCTTAGCAGCCTTTTCTGGGCAGGAGTTGGGAAGTTTATTCTCCAGAGCCCGGGGCCCCAGGTACAGCAGAAAATAAGAGACAGAGAGTGTACCTTAAAATGATAAACCATGAACTATGACGGGGACACGTTACAGATAAAGAAACTAATTCTCATAGCTAGTAAATGGCAGAGCTGGGATTTGAACCCAGGCTGGGTGGCTCCAGAGCCCATGCCATTAGCACCAGCAGGCACAAGAGTTGAGAAAGGGTTTATTTCGCCGGCAGTGAAAGCACGGAGTCCTAACCACTGAACAGCCAGGGAATTCCCCCGTCTTTCTTTGCTCGGTTATCCACGCTCTCACCGGCTTACCCTTAGAATCAAGCATTTTAGCTGGGCTTCCTGTCACCTGTTTCTTCTTCCTACTCCGATTCAGCCTACCCACAGCTATTAAGAGTAACCTTCCTGTAGCACTTTTTTTTTTTTTTTTTTTAAACTCTGTCCTTGCTCGGTAATCTCTAATAGCTCTCAGTTGCTTGTTTAAAATAAAGATTTTAAAGCCCTTCCCATGCTAGGTCCCCTGCCCATACTTTCATATTCTCTCTGGGTTTCTTCATCTGTGAAATGGGTGTGCTGCTCTCTGCTTTGCCTGTCGGCATGAATTAATGAAAGGAAAGTTGCTTTGGAAAGAATCATTTCTCATTGCAGCCTAATTTCTTAATATTCCCCAATTGAGTCTTCTACTTCAGTAGTTTGGTGGGGTTTTTTTGTTTGTTTGTTTTGGGGTTTTTTGACTTTTTATTTTGAAATAATTGTAGATTCACAGGAGGTTGCAAAGAAATGTTCAGGGAAGTCCTGTGCACCCTTCTCCTGATGTTAAATGTTTTAATTCTAGGACAATAGCAAAACCAAGAAAATGATATTGGTCCAATCCAGAGCACTTATTCAGATTTCACCAGTTAGACTCATATTTCTGTGTGTGTGTGTGTGTGTGTGTGTGTGTGTAATTTTACCACATGTGTAGCCTTGTGTAATCACCACCACAGCCAATATCCAGAATTATTGCATCCCAAGACTCCTCTGTGTCACCCCTTTATGGCCACACCCATCCCCTCTGCACCATCCCTAGCACCTGGCAACCACTAATCTGTTCTCCATCGCTACAGTTATGTTATTCATGAATATTATGTAAATGAAATCACACACTGTGTATCCTTTTGATATTGGCTTTTTTTCATTCAGCACAATTTCCTTGAAATTTATTCACTTCAGTAGTTTTTTTTTTTTAATTTGTATTTCCTTCAGTATGAAACTTGTTCATGTCCACCTCTGCCTTTCTACATGCCATTTCCCCTTCTAGAATACCCTCTACCAACACTCTCCACCAATCCGTATTCACTTCCGCCCTCAGAGTGTGTCTCACGGCTGCGTGCCTAAACCCATCTGACTCATCCCTGTTCTAGCATCAGTTATGTAGACCGCATACCATATCATTTTCCACTTGCACATAGAAGGCAGAGACCATGTCCAACTTTTCTTTTTTTTTTAACTTTTTTTTTTTTAATTTTATTTATTTATTTACTTATTTATTTTTGGCTGTGTTGGGTCTTCGTTTCTGTGCGAGGGCTTTCTCTAGTTGCGGCAAGTGTGGGCCACTCTTCATCGCGGTGCGCAGGCTCGGTAGTTGTGGCTCACGGGCCTAGTCACTCTGCGGCATGTGGGATCTTCCCAGACCAGGGCTCGAACCCGTGTGCCCTGCATTGGCAGGCAGATTCTCAACCACTGCGCCACCAGGGAAGCCCCCAACTTTTCTTTATATTCCCAGCAACTAGCACAGTGCCTGAAATGTAGGAGGTACTCAGTAAGTTATTTTTTGGGTGAATGAATGTCGGAAATTGCTCCGTTTGGTTCTTCCATTGTGTCTTGAGTATGTGTTGTCCTCCCAACTGGACTCTAAACTAGATTGTAAACTTGAAAGCAGCAACTGCATTCCATTTACTAGTGTACACGAGGTTCAGTCAGGGTTGCCAAAGATATTTGTATGTGTCTTCCATGAGTATGTTCCTTTGTCTGTTGGGGTGAAGTGAGGGCGTAAGTGTTTGTGGGGCTGGTTTCCCAGCTGCCCAGCCTGACTTCCCACAGTCAGCAGGATGGACCTGGAGATGTCGGGGCTGAAGACCCTGGAGCACGTGGCCGTGACAGTCTCCATCACTCATCCACGACGTGGAAGCTTGGAACTGAAGCTGTTTTGCCCCAGTGGCATGATGTCCCTTATTGGCACCCCCCGCAGCTTGGACTCGTACGTACACGTGCCCTCACCTGAGCTCTCTCTGCAACAGGGGCCTTTTCCAGGAAACGATATGGGAGGAGTGGACACTGGCACTGTCCTAAGCTACCGTGGCACTGGCTTTGTTACCTGCTTTGTTCAAGTGCTTACAGTGTGCTCGGCACTGCACTTGAAGTGTAGTTTCTTTAATCCTAGTAAGGACGATGCAGGGTAGACTTTGTAACCCTTTACAAATGAGGAAACAAGTCACAGAGCTAGTTAAGTGCCTGAGAGAATAACAGTAAGCCTAGACCTATGGGACTCCCAAGCCCGTGTTCTCTCCACGTTTGCTTTTTCCACTACACTACGTTGACACAGGTCCCTCAGCCCCCGAGATCCCAGGGGCAAGGGCCAGCACTTGAGGGCCCCTCATGGCACCCTCCCGATGGCTGTAGCTCAGACAACAACCGCTACTACAGTAAGAAAATGCTTTTGGGCAAAGGGGTCAGTTCCCTGCTCCATGCCTTCCTCTGTCTCCTCTGTTCTTGCCCCAGGGACCCCAATGGCTTCAATGATTGGACCTTCTCCACTGTGCGGTGCTGGGGGGAAAGAGCGAAAGGGACCTACAGACTCGTCATCAGGGATGTAGGTAAGCCTGCCTGCCCCCCACCAGGGCCCTGCCTTTCATGATTGTCATCTGGTCCCTCTGGATCTCAGGGTCCCCACAGAAATTGTCCCAGGTGGAATACATAGGGTTGCCATCAGACCAAGAGGGTAGATGCCAAGACGTATGCCCCATCCAAAAAAACGGGCATTGATACCTAGAATTATTCATTTATACTACCTCTCATATTCCTTGGAGAAGTGACTGATCCATTTTTCCTCAGGATAGCAACAAAAATTCCTTGTTGAAACCACATTTCACGTTCTTTCACATATAACCATCCTCCGGCCAGCCCTGGTAGGCAGGTAAGGGCAGGACTAATTTTCATCATTTTTTTTTTTTAAAACTGAGGCCCACCCAGAGGTTTGAAGTGACTTGTGTGAGGTCACACAGTATCTCAGTGAGGACTGGAAATTGAACTCAACCCTCCCAACTTCCAGCCAAGTTAGGTGTTCATCACCAGACTGGTGGTTTTCAAACCTTCCTTTAATTTAGCAGGACTTTTTTTTTTTTTTTCCCCAAGAAAAATCCCAGCTGAAACCCCAAAATATGAAAGAGGCAAAACTTCTCCACTTGGGAGTGCCACCTTTCACCTCCGCCTTTCCGTTCCTAAGGGCACCCCGAGAGGCACGTCTGCAGTACCCTGGGGTCAGTGGGACACAGTTAGACAACTACTGTGGCCGCTCATGTGGTCTGAGTCCCTCTGGGTGGCGGGGTGGGCAGGGCCTCTGCTGTCTGTGTGGCCAACAGCGGGGCGTGGCTCACGGACCGCCCCGCTTGCGGCTCTAGGAGATGAGACGTCCCAGGCCGGCATCCTCCGGCAATGGCAGCTGACCCTATATGGCTCTGTGTGGAGTCCAGTAGACATCAGGGACAGACAAAGGTAGGTGTAGACACATGTGTCAGAGGGAGGGGGACTCACGGCGGCAGGGGGAAGGCCACTTAGGGAGTGCCACCTCCCTGGGAACCCACAGCGTGGCCCTCCCCTGTTTGCTATGGGGCTTCCCTCTGTCTGGCTGTAAGGTGGGAGGATGGGCGAGGCAGGCGGTAGAGGAACCAAGCTGAATAGGGCATCCTCGTCTCCTTTCTTCTCCACAGGTTACTAGAAAGTGCCATGAGTGGGAAATACCTGCACGATGGCTTCACGCTGCCCTGCCCTCCCGGGCTGAAAATCCCAGAGGACGATGGTTATACCATCACCCCTAACACCCTCAAGGTACGAGGGCCAAAACCCAAGCTGCAGGGAGGCAGGAATGTCCTGAGGGATGTAGTCCTTGGTGGGAGACTCAAGGTGACTTGGGGAGTGAGGGATTGGGAAGACCTAGGTCCCCACTCTACAGGCTAACTCTCCAGGGCATTCCTTGTGTGGGGGGAACTGGGGGAGTGGTTTGGGGTGGGAGAGGCAGCCCCTAGGAAGAGAGAGAGTTTCTGAGCTCATTGTTCTGGGAAACCACCCTTACATAGGTGTTTGACTTTCCCCCAGACCCTGGTGCTGATAGGCTGTTTCGCCGTCTTCTGGACCATTTACTACATGCTGGAAGTCTACTTGAGCCAGAGGAATGTGGCCTCTCACCCAGTTTGTAGGAGTGGACCCTGCCACCGGCCCCAGCGAAGCCAAACAGCCAAGGAGGAGGGGACAGAACTGGAATCAGTGCCCCTTTGCAGCAGCCAGGATCCAGGTGGAGTGGGGATGGAGAGCGAGGGCCCTCCCGCCACCTCCGAGCTCCACGCCCCAGACCTGCTGGATCAGGGGGACTGGAGCCTATCCCAGAGCAGGAGTGCCCTGGGTTGCCCTCAGCACCTGCCCCCAGACCTGCTGCAGGGGAAGGAGGCGCAGATTTGCTGATCTCGGGCCTGACGGCCAACGTGGGAGAGGCTCTAACTTCCTAAGACTGGGGAAGCTTGGAAAGCTGCTCCGCAGTCCCAGAAGCTCTGGGGAAAAGGCAGCCCCGATGCTTCCACCTGGGACCAGAGGCCTAAAGAGCACCCTCTGGCTAAAAACCACACTCAGGGAGGGCAAGGGCCTTCAGAAGGCACAAGCGGAGCCGGATTACAGTCTCGCAACAGCCATGGAACCTTCCTCCAACCCAACGGGAGTTTTTGGTGAGAAGGTCTCGGACAAGGGATTGGGGCCCCTGCTGGGCAGGCCTCCATCCTCGTTTCTCCAGGGCAGGCCAGTGGTGTTGGTCACAGGGACCCTCACCCACACATGGCCAGAAGAGCATCTCAGCAGAAACATCACTGGGGTCACTTGAGAAGAGGGTTTAGGGGTGGAGGCTGGGAAGAGCCCCGGATATGCCTGTCCTTTTAATGACCCAGGGCCCAGAAACAGCAGACTTTTCCTCTCTCCCCCTCACCTCCCAGCCTAAGCCTTGGACCTTGGCCATATGGGCATGGCAGTCAACCCTCAGCTCAGCACACATGCCCTGGAAGCAGCTGCCTCCATTAGCCCTGATCAGAAGCCAACCTTGAACACACCCCCTGACCCCTTCACCATCACGCCCACCCTTCATCCTGAAGGATCGGTACGACGCGCCTGGCAGGGCTAGGGCACATCCTAGGGGAGTCTGCAGCAGGACTGGGGCAGGTGTCGGATCAGCCACTGCCCCTCTAGCCCTGCAACCACCCGTCTTCCTCTGCAAAGTGCTCAGGGAAATGGCCTTGCCTGCCGGAGGCCAGTCATCTGCCTGGTGGGCTGCGACTCTTCCTCCCATTCTTGGCCTCCTCCCTTCTTCCGAGCTAGTTGGTGGATTTGAATTTTTTTTTTTTTAACGCTTAAGATTTGGTTTTCTCTTTTCACAGCAACATTTTGTTGAATTTTTTCTGCACAGCTTTTCCAAAATAAAAACCTTCCACACAGTTCTGCCCCTTCCTATCTCCTTTCTGCCGCCTCCCCAAAGCTAATGCACGTCTCCAGGTTGCTCCTCTTTCCCTTCAGTCCCGAGATTCACTCTCCTCTTCCAGCCCCTGAAATCCTGGAACTCGAGGGGTCCTTCAGAGGATGGCAGCCAGGAACACACGTAAACCCGAGCTGCCTGCCTGTTCCCTGCTCAGATTTCCTGTAACCAGAACAGAAGTGACTAGGACAAATCAGACTCTGCCAGCCAGGCCTGAGAAAAGATTGATGTATTTTTTTTTTTTTTCCTTTTGAATTTCAACCTCCAAAATATTCCAGCAAAAAAATCGGGGGCGGTTGGGCTGGGTCTCCTTCTATGAGCATCAGCTGCCCAGGAGGACGGTGGACTTGCCCACAGCCCAGCCACCGCCAGCCCACGTCTCCCCTGCTCGGCCCAGGATGGAGAGACAGTGGAGCTGGCCGGGGAGCTGGGAGGTGGGCCAGGGGAGCAGTGCTTTGGGGTCAGAAGTTGGACTGAGGCTGAGGGGTGCGGGCGAGCTGCCCAAGTGCAGTCACCTTTGCTCAGTGACGGAGCCTCGAAGCTTGGCCGGGGCTGAAGGAACTACACCGGTGTGGGTGAGGCGGGCGAGGCGGGAGGGCTGCGGCCGGCGAGCTGGGCAAGGGCGGGGCCGGGGGCCGGCCCTCCACCTCTAACTGATGATCTGCCGAGGTCGGCCGTAGCCTGTCATGCCAGCCTGGGAGGCCCCTCTGTTGCTGCCCATCTGTAGGCCAATGACATGCTTTCCCTCCTGCAGTTGGCTCTCTGTGAATTCCCTCTTATGCTCCTGGGCTTTCCTAGGAGAGGAGGAACCAGGACAAAGACTTGCCAGGACTGTGTGTTTTCCACCCATCTTTGGTTTCCTCTGTTACTTCCGAGGCCGATCCCATTCCCTCCCCATTTCACCGCTCTTGTTTCCTCAATCTAGCTTGCCCCACAGCACAGGCTATTGAGACTGGCTGAGACAGGAGGGTAGAAAGGGAGGAGTCAAGAAGTATTAGAGACCCATTTCCCCCCATCCTAGACTTTCACTTCATACCTTCCTGGCTATCTGCTTCCCCAAATCACTGTACTAAAGGGTTAGCCCATCTCCTGCCAAGACCCAAGCTCAGGGTGCAGGGAAACCCTGGTGGCCACGTACTTCATAAACCAGTTGGGATCTCCACGGTAGTGTCCATCGTTCTTGGTCACTGCCAAGCTGCCCAGGGCCATCAGGGTCCTCTGCACCGCTGCCAGATCTTTGCCTGTGAGTAGAAAGAGGGGAGGGGAAATGATCTTCAGGACTGTGTAAACAGGACTCCAAGGCAGAGCCTGCCCACATCTCTCAGAAAAATGGCCAACCCGGGGCAGAGTTTGTCCTAAAATCGAAAGAGGCGCAGTAGATCCCAGGGTACGCCCTTGCGGGTGTGGGATTCTCCTGGCGTATCCCATTCCTGCCGTGCAGACCCATCATCATGGCAGTTTTGATCCTCCCTCGTCCCTGCCTCAGCCTCCTGTCCCCCACCTGCCTCCACCCCTCTTCTCTCTGTACCTTCAAAGAGGTCAACAGTCTGGAACATGTCAGTCTTGGTGACACCATAGTCCTCGGCTGCCTTCAGGAACTGAGCTACCTGCTCCATCTGCTTGAAGACCATGGACGGCGGGTTCTCAGGCACCTTCACCGGCTTGGAGCCATCCGGATACAGGCTGTTGACCAGCTTGCTCAGGATCTGCCAGGCGTAGAAGGTAGCTTGGCACTCGGTTTGGGGGGGTCTGCCCCACAACTCCGGCAGGATGGCACGGACCCAGCCCCCCTGCCCCGGGTGCCACTCACCACGCCGTTCTTCAGCCAGACCTGGAAGCCCAGACGCCCACGGTCCGGGCGCCCCACGTCGGGGCCGCACTGCACTACGATCCACTCCACCAGCCGCTCCTCCAGCTCCTCATCGTACTTCTTCTCGATTTTGGATTGCACTTCACGGCTCATGCCGTAGGAGGGACCCTTGTTGGCCATGTTGGCGGGGAGCTAAAGCAGCACAAGCCGGAGGAGGGAGAGGCTCAGAGAACAGCTCTGCTGTCCCTGGTGCCGGGCAGGCCTTCCAGCTCTGTGTTGGGCAACCAGCCTAGCCGGTTATCTACCTCCCCTTGCTTCCTGGTTTTGTTTCCATGGCACTGCTCGCCTGGGCCAGCTCGTCCCCTCAGTCCACGGAGCCTCTCTGAACTTGGAGGCCAGATCTTTGGCACTCTAGTGCAGGAGTTAGTAAACTTTTTTGGTAAATAACCAGACAGTCATTTTACTGACGGTCATATTTTAGGCTTTGCAGGCATAAGATCCCTGCCACTGCAGCACCAAAGCAGCTTTAGGCAGTGTGTAAACAAGTGAGCATGGCTGTGTGCCAATAAAACTTTATTTACACAAACAGATGGCAGGCTGTATTTAGCCCGTGGGTTTGATAACCCCTGGTCTAGAGCATTCTTTCTTTGCCAAGATTGACCATGGAGGCACTGCAGAGGCCTTTAGGAAGAGGTCACATTGCCCCTCAAAAGAAAGCCAGCAGATGTCTTTGTCCAGTGAGGCAGTTTGGCGGCTGTGCCCGAAGTTATGGAGGTATCTCCAGCTCTCACTTCTCCCAGAAGCGGGAACTCCAGCACTCAGGCTCTCTGCCAGCTCAGCTCAGCCTCCGGCCTGCAGCTACAGAGGCCGAAGCTCACCCACCCCTGGAAAGGGCTAGGAAACCAGCAAAGCCCAAAAGCTTTGGGCCAAGAAACTGCATTTCCCCAGGGGAGCCAGATGAGAGAGGGCTGCGAGCTGGCACACCCACCGGCTTGCCCTCGTGCCCTCAGGCTCTCACCACAGTGGGAGCTTGAGTAACCAGGAAGCCAGAGTTCTCCAGGGACGTGAGCCAGGAATCTGCCAACCAGAGCATGGGAAGCCCTCCCCGTCCAGACCAGCAGCAGCTGCTGCCTTAGGGCCTGGGGCTGGCCTCGCTCAGGAGAGCCCTACAGAGGGAGAGGAGGCTGCAGGAGCAGGGCCAGGCAGGCAGGCCGCTGGGCAGACCAGCATGTGGCCAGCCAGGAGGAACCTGACCTGCCTCAGGTATCACCCTGGGGTGGTGCCAGAGATCACCCTTCGAAGAGGAACCAAACGAGGCCAAACCATCCCCTGGCCCTCAGAGAGGTCAGAGGTTGGGAGGAGAGAACGGTCTGCGGATGGAGGTAGTCAGCACGTTTTCTCAACTCCCTCTCTTACCAGAGCTGAGTCCCTCTCCCCACCCACCCTCATGGGACTCAGTGAACATTATCACTTCACATGGGCCCAGCTCAGCCGCCAAACCTCACTTGCCCTGCCCTTCTTTCCCCACGACCGACCGACAACTTCTCTGAGCTCGAATGCCCCGTCTCTGCAGGGAGGATAATGTTATCTACCCCAGAGGGCTGGGAACATTCCACGAGGCCCTGCCTGTGGCTACCGAACACACTGCCTGCCCCTCAGCGGAGCTCCTCAAAATGTCAGTCCTTTGTCCCCAGAGCCGGTCTCCTGGTAGCGACCTGGGAAAGCCAGACCCTGACCAAATGGTGAAAAACAGTAAGTGTTCTTCCTGCTCCAGGCTCCACCCCTGTTCAAAATCATTCCCTGAGGGGACAACAAAATTTGAGAGGAAGAACAGAAGAAGGGCTCCTCTAAATTCCAGCCACTGGGCAACTCACTTCTCTCTGAGTCTGTTTCCTTATTTGTAAAGTGAGGGCCAAAGAATCCAAAGGCCAAGTCCCTCCCTTCCCCACCCTGCTGTGTGTCTCATCCCTGCTTCCCAGCCTCCCAAGGACTCCTGGGTGAAGAACTGTGGTCAAAACACACAAGCAGCTGGGACCATGCCATCCTTCATCTTGGCCTCCCGCCCTCCCTCCTCATCTCAGCCTTCACCGTACCATCCCAGGCAGGCAAGGTGCATCCCTGTGGTCCGGGCACCACCACCCTCCCCACCTTCCATGCCCAGACCTTCTTGCCTTCCCCTCCCCACCTCCCCTCCCAGACCTCGCGCTGGGCCCGTGAGGAACAGGGTGCCAGCAGTGTGTCCCCCACCCCTAGCTTCCGGTCTCAGGAGATTCAGGACAGTCAAGGTGTCAAGGCTCACAGTGACAAGTACACAAAGTCACGGCCCCTAGATCCAGAGACAACATTTGGGTTTTGATCAGAACAAAGAAGGAGGATGAAAGGCACCCCCCCCCCTCCTGGTAGAGTCTGAAAGTGGAGGGTTCCAAGAATCCCTCAAAGTCCTCTGACAAAGCCCTCCCCAGGCCCACCTTGGAGCTGCTGGGGAGGGGAGGGGTGAGGAGAGGGCGAGGGCGGGGGCGGCAGGGCAGCCCACCCAGAGGCCTTTCTAGGCAAAGGCTCCTGGGACAGGCTGGGCAGGGCAGCCTGAGGCTCTGCTTTGACCCTCCTAGCCTGCGGTTCCATCAGCCTCCCCTCCCCTGAGAAAAATACAAGTCCAGCTGCAAAGCTGGCACCTCCTACCAGCAGGAACCCAGAAAAACTGGCAGAACCAGGGGTCTCTGCAGGACTGCTGTGCCCCTCTCTCTTCAGAATAAAACACAGCACATAGGATGAGCACACGTGGATCTGAGAAGGCAGGAGGGGTGGCTCATCTAAATTCTGGGGACAGAGGAGACTTTTCCGACTCACTGCTACCCTTTGAAGAGCCACCACTGAGGGGAAGCAGCCAGACCCTTGGGGAAGGCCCTGCCTGCACCACCCAGGCTATCATTCCAAAGCGCCTGGCAGTGCTCACCCCGACTCCTCTGCCCGGTAGGGGGGGACCTCCCACTCAGAGTATGGAGGGAGCCGTGTGCCTGGAAAGGCAGCTCTCTCACTTGCCCTGCACCCTGCCACCCCAGCCTGTTCCAGAAGACGAGTCTTGTGGTCCTGCCCACTGCCGCAGTAGCTACCCAGGGGCTCTCTTGATGCCGCTCAGGACCTGGGGACCCACCAGTGGGACACTGCTCTCCAGCCCTGGCGTACCACACGCCTCCTCACCTCCTCGGACATCCTCCCAGGTAGATAGCAGACTACAAGACCTGGGTCTAAACCAACACCACCTGGAACCTATCACACCCCCATGGGTGTGACTACGGCTGAAAATGGAGAGCCTCCCTCACCCCAGTTCCCAGGTTTCCACCATCAATCCCTGTGCACCAGCCAAGTCTCCCTGGGCATTTCAGTGAGCCCAAGGCTGCCCAGTCTAAGAGATACGGGACTCCAGCAACCCCATCCCACCCATCAAGCTAGGACCAGCTCCGCAGGTGGAGATTAGGAATGCATGCGGGAAGAGGGTGGGCTTCCCCAGGCAGGGCGCCCGAGAGCCCTGCCTGCAATACACCCACTGCTACTGCCAAGCCCCAGCCCAACTCCCCTCCATCCCTGGGACAGATGCACTTACAGGCGTTCCTCGGGGCTCGCAGGAAGAAGTGAGCTCTGTCTGGACTTGGACAGACAGCACAGGGCGCTGGCTGGGTGAGGGGTTTAAAGGGCTGCCACCGCGGTGATGTCAGCCTCCCCGCTGCTGGCTCACCCCGGTCCCCTCCCTGCTAGAGGAAACCGGCTCCTTCTCCACCCCCAGCCCCCCCAGTGACTCCACACAGGCTCCATATTTGGGGAAAGACACCAAGTTGGAGCAGTCTACCGGGGGCTGCCCGAGACATTCTCTGCGTGCTTTGGAGATGGAGCGGGCGGGGGCGGGGCCGCGCTGCCGGCGGGGAACAGCCGGGAAAAGCCTTTTATGGACAGGACCGTGAAGGCTTTCCCTGCTGTCTGGACTTTCGGCTGCTCCTTCAACACTGTTTCCTGCCTCCGAGTTTGAGGGGAGGGGGAAATTCAAAAGGGGGCTGTCCAGGGAAAGACGAAAGAGGCTAGGGGGACCCCTCCCTGAGGTTTGTGGGGGACTAACCAGCCACCCTCTCCTCCAGGGGCTTTTGGCTCCAGTGGGAGATAGGAACTCACCTTTACTGAGGACCGGCTACATACCGGGCACTTTACACATACGCTCATTTCATACTCACAGCTGCATCGTGACAGCGAAATTACTATCCCATTTTACAAGTGAGGAAACGAGGGCTCGGAGTGCATCTTACCCAAGGCCACGTGGTAAGTCTTTGAGTGGCAGAACCTGGGCATCCCTGCCGACCACCCCACCCCACCCCCCGCCCCCGCCCACCCCTGCCCCGCCCCCTGCTCAGGTTGAGAGTTTACAGTTGGGGTGGGTCTTGAGTTACACGCTTTAGTTGGGGGTGGGATTTGAGGGTTCAGCAACAGCTCAGTTGACCCTGGCCCCATCCAGGGGGTCTCTAGGGCCTGAGACACCAACACTGGGGTAGGAGGTTCAGAGGCTGCTATCATCCCTCCCTCCCTTTTAAACAGTCCCTACCTACCCTGGAAAACAGACTGGACCCCATCACCCAGGAAGGAGACCTGCTCAAATCTTGCTTCGGGGGTGGTGGTGGTGGGGTACCGGGAACGGATAGGAAGTGAAGAAAGGTGAGAGGCCTCCAGCGGGGTCTCTGGCCTGCCTGCTGTGGCACCACCCCATCCTAGGGCAGCCTGGCAGGGAGGGGCTCACACTCTCCACCACACACCCGGCACACACACACCCCCGGCACCACCAGGAGAGGGGCGGCCGGACCAGACAGTCTAGGGAGGGTCTGCCCACCACAGCCAGCTCCTGACGCCAGAGCCTAGTGGCGCGAAGAGCTATATTGCCCCCCAGTGGCATCTGCGGGGAAGAGCATGGAGAGGAGCCGAGGATCAGCTGGAGAGGAGCCCAGACCTCTGGCTGTGTCCTGAATTCACCAGCTTCCCCACCGCCCGCCCCCTCCCACCCCCGCCCGCTCCCCATCCTGTCCTCCTTAGCCTGCGGAAATCTAAATCAACCTTCCAGGGTCATTTCAGATCGCCTTCCTCTTGGAGCCTGCATGTCATCCACATGCCCACTCTCCCACCATCCATCACCATCTGGTGTTTCCAGAGTACCACCTGTCCATTAAAGCAGGTCAGGGAGTACTGCCTGTGCCTGCGGCCTGCAGCCCGCCGAGCTGGGAGAGGCTCAGATCAGAAGTGAAGCTCGTCTGACTGGTAGGTGGGGACCAGGTGGGCAGAGGCTGCTGCCATTTGCCAGGTAAGGGGAGACTCTCAGAGGTGAGATGGTACAGCTAAGGCTTTTTCACTACGCTATCTTCTCCACCCTCATGGCACCTGGCATGGAGCAGGCCCCTGGTGAATGTTGACTGAATTGATGCCGTTGCTCAAAGGAGAGAAAAAAACGGGGTATCGAGGGACTCCTATTCCCGATGGGACTGGGGCTTGGAAGAGAAAGGTAGACCAGAAGACCTGGGAAATGGGGGCGCCCCGCCCCGCCCCACCCATCATTCTCAACATCTCCACCCAGAAAGAGGGAGCAAACATGGGCCCAAGAACTGCATCTGGTTGTTTCTTTAATTGAATGCAGACTCATTCATAGAAAACAGAAATGCAACCATAGCATGGAAACAGACATTAAACGGAGCTCTGAAAAAAGATCCAGACCCTCCCTCCTCCTCTCCCCAGCCCAAAGGAGAGCTATAAAAACAAGCTGAGGAGAATAAAACACATTCCCATCCCCAAGGCCGAGGCCTGACCTGACCTCCCCCAACCTTGGCCTCTAGAACAGACCAGGAAGGGCGAAGAGGATCCAAGGCGCAGAGCAGCCGGGGGAACCAGAGCTGGGGCAACTCAGTGTAAACTCCAAGATTTCATATGTGTGCATGTGTGTGACTGACACAGAACTTGGCTGAAGACTGGACGGAAACTTAGAAGCCAGCCCTGGGTCCTAGACTGAGGCTGGACCAGGGACACAGAGGGGAATGTCATGTCCCTTCCCTGAGCCCCTTTCTAAGATAGGCACTGGGGCTCCCGTGGCCGTGGAGGAGGCGGGCTGGGCTGGGCTCTTTGTATCTCCCCTCCTTCGCCTCTGGACATTCTTGGGCAGTGTCAATGGCACTGAAAGGCCCCCAACTGGAGCTTGGCAGGACTAAGGGCCTGGAAAGAAAAAGGAAGGGAAGGAAAGTGAGTTGCTTTTTCCCTCCAATCCTGGTGCCAACATCAGTCTGGGGGCTGACGGGTTACGAAAGTGACCTCTGAATTCAGTCCTTCGATCAAAGGTGGCTCTGACGATGTGGGCTGACCCTCGTTGCTAAAGAGCCAGCCCTGAGCACAGGCCAGAGGTAGGAGGCAGAACTGCCTGGGACCCCTCGCAGGCCTTAGCACCAAAAGCCCAGCACCAGCTGGCCAGTCCCCAGAATCCGACAGCCCCATCCATCCTGGCTGAGCTGAGTGGGCAGTGATGGCAGCCAGGTGCAGACCCAGGAGACGTGGAGAGAACCCTGATGCAGGACAGGGAATCAGGCCCCAGACCAGGGCCCTGGAGTGGAAGCTCGGGGAAGAAGAAGGGGCTTTGGGTCCCAGGCCAGTGGGCAGGGGAAGGGTGGGCAGAATGCAAGGCATGCGATGGGCAGGCCACACTTCCCTCCTTTCTCCTGCAGATGACAGACAGAGGGCTGACGGACGGGGGCCTGTGGAAGGCCCCAGCACTGAGAAGAAAGCAGCAATCTGGCCAACATCCGGGGTTTCAGGGCAGCAGGCCTCCTCCTCGGCAGAGGGCAGGAACAAGGCTCAAGGCCACCCTGTGACTGTCCCGGGCCGAGCCTGGGCTGGACCTCGCTGTCCCACGGCCACCTGGCACTGGGCAGCAGGGCTGGGACTCACGCCCCTGGCACTACGGAGGCTCTGGGCAGTGCAGCAGAGGAGCTAAGGGCCCAGTGAGAGAAGCAACGGGCCCGGCTCCCACTAGAAGACGTAGATCTTGTCCCGCTGCACGGTGTCCAGGTCGTCGTCCAGTGTCAGCAACACCTGGGGGGCAGATGCGGAGTCAAGCACAGGAAAGGAGGCCACCTCCGCCTCCTCTCCAGCCTCCCCGACATACCAGGAATGACCCAAACATGGCGATGGAGGAGAGGAAGTGCCAGATGTCGTGGTCATCAAAGAAGTCGAGGAGGATGCAGTCCCGGTTGTGCTCCCGTGACTCTGCAGGGGTTTTCTGGGGGCGGAACAGGGAGAGCTGCCTGCTGACACCGCCCTGCGAGGCTGGGCCAGACCAGCTCCCATCCCCTCCAGGCACTCTCCGTTCCCAGCCCCAGCCCTAGGCTGGAGAGCACCCTTTTTCAGGCTCACCCCTTGCCCTCATCTCCCACATCTAAGAATTGGCCTTTAGTTGCAAACTGCTCCCTGAGAGCACTGGTCGTGATTCCCTTGAAGGACTAGAAAGCCACCAAAGCCTCCTAACCCCGTTCCCTGCCTTGGACTCCGCCCCCGGCTCCAATCAGTCCTCCAGGGCTCCTCCCGGCTCACTTTCTCTCCAAAGCACTATTGTCAGGTAGCACAGCCCTGCCCGAGGACGACAGTAGCCAGGACCCGTGTGCCATGACCCGAGGCCCTCAAGGTCCGCCATTCTCTCCCCAACCTCAGTCCAGCAAACACTGGCTGGACCTCACTCTGTGTCCGGGGACTGTCTGTGCCATATGCTGAGACCGCAGATACGACCAAGAAAGCTCTGCCGTGCCCTCAAGGAGCTCACAGTCTTCACTCGGCTCCCAAGAGAATGCAGTCACTGACCCCTAAGCTGCCTCTGCCTCGTTACTCAAGTCACAGCACGTCTGGGCCACAGGGCCCTTCCCCATCAGCCAGGGTCTTTAAAGGCCAAGAGCAAGCCCTGCCTCCTCTAAGAAGCTTTCCTGGACCTCCTAACTCACAGAAGCCTTTCTGTCCTCTGCCCTCCTGCACATCCCCTACCTGTCTAGTCTACTGCCCTTCATCTCATGTACCATGTTGTAAAGAAAAGCCAGGAACTGACAGTCTCTCTCTCTCTGGAACTAGATTATAAGTGCTTCAAAGGCAGAGACGCTGCCAGACTTAGTTCTGATCACAGCAGGTGCCCTACGAGGCAGACGGAAGAGCCTGACATCTCTGGCTTCAAACCCCAGCTGTGCCACCACTGGTTGTGTGACCTTGGGCAGGTCACTGGGTCTCTCTGAGCCTCAAATGCCTCATAAGTAAAATGGGGATACTTCCACGTTGGCATGGTGAATGTTAGGAGGATTAAATGAGAAAGCAGCTGTGAAAGAGCAAGGGCGATGCTCAGAAACAATTTTTGAAAAGAGAACTGGCCGTTTGTGGGCTCACGATGAGCCTGTGGGCGACTCCCGTAGCCTCTTGGCAGGAGGACCACTCACCTGCCAGGTGCTGAGCCCCTGGAAGAAGAAGAAGAGTGCAAAGCCCCAGACCACCGAGGTGCAGATGATGCAGAGCAGGGGAATGAGCTTGATCCTCTCCCCGCTCCGGAGCTGGGGGAAGATGGGGAAGAGCAGCCTGAGGGCCCTGCCCCACTTCCTGGCCTGCCCTTGAAGCGCCTTCCCAGGCTTTCAGGATGGATGCTTTAGGAAGCCTTCTTGGATCCATCCCATCACCCTACACAGCTCAACTTGTCCCCACACTAGCAGCCTGGTGTCCTCACCCCTGAGGTCCACCCTGGCTGGGCCTCCATCCATGTGCCCAGAGCCCTGTGCTGGGGGGTGTATGGCCAGGGGGCTCCTCTCACGTTGGATGGCACGAGGGGCCCTTGGGAAGCACCTAGCCCTCGGAGGCCCAAGCCCAACACAGACTCAGCAAGCCCCACCTTCTCAACCCCTTCTCCACAGAACGGGGCTCCTGCCAGCTGTGGCCTGAAGTGCTACCAGTTCTATGGGCCTTACTTAGAATACAGAAGGGGCTCAGGAAACGGGTCTGAGGATATAGGATATGGCTCCCGGGGAGTACGTGCAAGAGACTAGCCTCTCCCCTCCTCAAGACTCAGTAGCATGGAGAGATGGACAGAAAAATTCTCACTCCCTCTTGGTGCTGCCCCAGGGAGGCTGTGCCCATCTCCCTCCCCACAAAGCAGAGCAGCTGGCTGAGGGGCCTCAGCCGCCCCCGCTCACCTTCATAATAATGTAGAAGGCAAAGTAAAGAAGCAGGTTGCAGATGCCAATCGCCAACAAGTAGGAGGCAAAATCATTGGGACGCATGATGAGCCCATAGGCAGCCCTGGCAGGAGGGAGGAAGAGCTGGTGAAGCAGGGGAGGACCGAGAGCAAGGAAAGGGCTCTCCCTGCCCCCAACCCATGTTTTATGAGGATGTGGGGCTGGGTTCAGAGGCCCACAGAAGATTCTAGAACCCCAGGGGCCAACACCTCTCTCTCCAGCCCCCATGTCTCATGGCCAAATTTGTCCATGTTCCCCAAGGAAGCCCGTGGCTGGCCAAGCGCCGAGCTGCCCACCCAGCCTGGCTACACAGACAACGGCCGGACTCACAGCGACCAGTTGATAATGTTGCCCATAACCAGCAGCACCATGCGGTCCTGGAGGGAAGCAGAGACACGGGAACTGAGAGACAGGGAGAGAAGTGGGGGGAGGCCCGTCAGAGGGTCCCCAGCCCGCCCCTGGGCTCTCAGCTGCGCTCCGCGCGCCCCCCAGTGGAGGGAAGAGGAAGAGTGGAGATAGAGGAGGAGGGGCCCGGGGAGCTGGGCAGGTACCACGTAGAGGGGTCCGCTGCACTGCCGGATGCAGTCCGTGTAGAGCACGTGGAGAATGCGACGGCAGATCCCCGAGTCTGCAAGAAGGGAAGGTGCTGAAAGGCACGGGCACCCTTTTGTCCCGGCCCCTGGGCTGCGCCAGCTGAGAGGAGCCAGGGGCTCTCGGGGGCACAGTTGTGCCAAGGCCTCATCGAATTCCGTACCCAGTGACTCCCCTGGGCCCCCTGTGAGAGGGCAGAACCCAAAAGTCTCCCATGAGACCAGGTCCCCGAGGCCACCAACCCCAGCGGGCCCCAGGCGAGCGCTCACCCAGCTTCCAGCGGCCCATGTAGTAGAGCTGCGTGCTGAGGAGCAGGGTGGCAATGATGTGAATGACCGAGAAGATGACCCAGAATGCTGTGTTCCCTTTGCCGAAGACCTGTTGGGGCCACCGAAGGCAGGGGTGAGGAGAAAGCTGCTCCCCCGGCGCCCCCTTCCTCTGGGAGAGCCGCTCCAAGCCCGCCAGGCTGGGAGGGCACTTTAGGGAAGGAGCAGGGCTCTCTCCTGCAGGGGTGGACGGGGGTGTGTGCACACGTGTGCACCTTTCCTACGGGTGAGCAGAGCAGGCCGGGGCCTCACCACGCCCAGCACAGAGAAGAAAATGACGATGGCCAAGCAGGCATAGGCGCTGTAGGCACTGGCGTTGATGTCTGGGTGCCGCTTCTGGTACAGCTTCAGCATGCAGAGCCCCGCGATCATGTACATGAATGACGTGTCTAGGTGGAGGGACGTGGACGTGAGCTACGGAAACATCCGCGGAGCCCGGGCACGGAACCCCGGTCCCCACACCTCATCACAGCCACAGAGCGAGCTGGTGGCGGGCTGGCGCTTGAACTCCAGCTCCTTAACTGTCCCTGCCACACCACACTGCCGCCTCACTGGCTGTCACCCACAGTCTGACTTCCCCTGACGACAAGGACAACTTAGTCCGAGCACTCTGAGATCAGCGACTGTATCTTAATTATCTTTGTTTTCTCAGTGCTTGCACATGCCTTTCCATAGGAAAGGCTTGACAGATGCAAGAAATAGCATCCAGACGCTTATTTTCTACAAGCTAGGATGTGTGTTCACACAAGTCCTCCAGCCCTGGAGTCTCCCACATGGCTGTGTCTTGGGGATCCCAATCCCTGCGGGTGAATGGGGATGGTGGACTCAGGCAGATTCCTGTTGAGGTTCAGCCAGGGAAGAGGGAGGCCCCGCTCACCAAACTGGAAATTGGTATAGTTGGGGCAGACATGATAGCAAGCGCTAAGTAGCCCCTCCATCATCAGGGCCGTGCCCATGGCGTAGAAGAGGCCAAAGTGTTTGGGGATCCCACATTCCTGTTGTGGAGAGAGAAGGGAAGGGAGAAATGAGGTAAGATGGGAAGGGAGGAAGGAAGGGGCCCTAAAGAGGGAGATCATGAGAAAGGAGTGGGATGGGGGGTAGAGTGGGTATTTAGCAAGGGCAGGGCCGGGCAGGGCTGGGCACAACAAAGCTGGGCAGGATAAGACTGGGCAGGGCTGGGCAGGGCAGGGCTGGGCAGGGCTGGGCAGGGCTGGGCAGGGCTGGGCTGGGCAGGGCTGGGCTGGGCAGGGCGGGGCAGGGCTGGGCTGGGCAGGGCTGGCTGGGCTGGGCTGGGCTGGGCAGGGCTGCACTGGGCTGGGCTGGGCAGGGCAGGGCAGGGCTGGGCAGGGCAGGGCTGGGCTGGGCTGGGCTGGGCAGGGCTGGGCAGGGCTGGGTTGGGCAGGGCAGGGCAGGGCAGGGCTGGGCTGGGTAGAGCAGGGCAGGGCTGTGCAGCACTGGGCAGGGCTGGGCAGGGCAGGGCAGGGCTGGGCAGGGCTGGGCAGGGCTGGGCAGGGCCCCGCCTGCTAGGAAGGGTCTGGGCCTGAGGCCTCAGCGGGCAGGTGCGCACTCCTCACCAGGGCGTAGAGGTCGTTGCGCAGCAGGGCCCGGTTGTGGTTGATCTCCCGCTGCAGGATGATGAGCAGGAAGAGCAGCCCCAGCAGGATGTACCCCAGGTTGCTGAGGATGTTGTTGAAAGCGCTGGAAGGGGCGACACCGGGCGCATTGCCTCGGCCTCATGCCCTGGCCGCTTCCCCACCCGAGGCGGGCATTTGCAGAGCCCCTGCCCCTGCCCCGGTTCACCGTACGATGGGAAAAGGGGCCTCCTCCCAAGTGGATCCCCACCTGAGGTTGCCTAGAGGGTGGGCGCAGAGGAAGTTGTAGTAGCAGATGTCCTGGTTCCCTGTGACATTCACCACCTGCAGCGGGAGCAGGGAGGGGGCGCTGCTAAAGCGCCTCAGTCCACAGCCTGCGCTACCACCAGTCCCACTCTGCAATGGATGGGAGGTGCCGCCACGGCCAGCACGTGTGCGCACATGACACCAGCAAGCCCCACTTTTGGTAAAGTCACTGCCCCCCTCGCTAGGTGTGGCTGAAAACCCTGAGGCATGACCATGACGGAGGTTCTTGCCCCACAGTACAGAGAAGAGGGAAGGGAAACCGAGACTCACAAAGTCCCAGCACTTTCGTTTCGTAAATCCCCACAACCTGGGGGAGGTGCCATCATTGCTGGCTTGCTGCCCCCATTTTGCAGATGAGCCGACTGAGGCTCAGGGAGGTTGAGTGACTTGCTCAAGGCCACCCAGCTGGTAAGGCAGAGTTGGGATGGGAACCCGGGACCCATGACCTAGGACCTGTGCTGGCTCCAAAGCCGCAGGCTGGGAGGCTCTGCACTGGGGCGTTGCCCCAGCCTGTGGCAGCTCCTCGAGGGCACTTAGCATGGGCCCTGGGGAGCCGGCCCCTGCCCGCTCACCGTCTGGTAGGTGATCACCAGCTGCACCACAGGAAGTGCATAGAAGACAGCAATGGTGGCGATGTTCCTGAGGAGTGGGAGGGCGGCGGTGAGGTGGCAGCACCGAGAAGGAACCCGAGAACCCACCGCAACATCCTGTCAATGACAGGAAGGCCGGCCTGCTCCGCCCACTCACCAGAAGTAGATCTGGTACTTTTTCCGCAGAACGCGTTTGTCCTTGCGTGCCAGGTCAGCCACGCAGAGGTATTGCTGCGGAGAAGCTGGAGTGAGTCCCCTGCCCCACTGCCCCAGAGAAGCCCCTCTCGCCCAGGTTAGAGGAGGACATGGGGGGGGGGCCTCCCTCCCACAGGCCAGAATTCCAGCGGGCCGGGTTCTGGGCGGTCCGGAGGGCTAGGAGCCGAGGCAGTTTCCCCTGGAATCTGTGCCACCCCAGCCAAGCTCTTTCCCTTTGCTTTCATAACATGCCACCCAGTGGGGAGATACGCTGGGGTTGGACACAGAATATCTCTTCCTCGGGAACCCGTGACCAGGGCCGGCCCACGTGGGGTCACACCTTGGTGCGAATGACATTCTTGTCTGAATCGATGTCGGCCAATGTGTCGTAGTCGTCCTCCTCCACGGAGCTCATGGAGTCCAGTCGTGGCCGCGTGCCCACAGGATCAAGGGAATGGTCTGGGGCAGAAAGGGGGGAAGGGTAACCTAGTGGGCACAGAACCCAAGGTCTGTCCCCACCCACCTGGGACAATTGTCACAATTACTAGGCAGTGGGAAGAGGCAAACTGTGGGCTCAGAGCGGGGTTAGAGGTGGGCTCAGGCCTGGGGAGGAGGGATCAGGTGCTCCTAAGTCCTTGAGGGGAACAAGGGTGGACTCCGCGAAGAGGCCACCAAACAGGGACCGCTCCAGCCCTGCCCCCTCACTGAGCTAGGGCTTCCAGGCCAGGACACTGAGCAGAC
Organism: Balaenoptera ricei; assembly: GCF_028023285.1. Classification (NCBI taxonomy): domain Eukaryota; kingdom Metazoa; phylum Chordata; class Mammalia; order Artiodactyla; family Balaenopteridae; genus Balaenoptera; species Balaenoptera ricei. The sequence goes on from NC_082646.1 coordinate 15,138,333, forward strand.
CCCGGGCCCCAGACACGAGCAGCAGGACTGAATTTGGTAGAAGTCACGCTGATTAGAAGATGCCCAGCTGTGTGGGTTCTGAGAAGACACTGCCTTGGCCCCCACTGGGTAAAGACCCAGTGGGCCCTGGGGTGCAGGTAAGGGTGAGAGGCTGCCTCCTCTCTAATCCTTTATCCTGTTCTTTTCTCATGCCTTCGGAAGCTTCCTCCTGTAACCTTGCTGACCAAAGGCCCCTGAGGCCAGGACATGACACCCCGGCCCATGAGCCCCAGAAGGCCAGAGAGTGAGGTGCTGGGAAACACAACAGCCAACCAGAACATCTGGCCTGGGGGAGGCTGGGGTGCCAGCTTGCCAGCAACAGGGGCCAGTGCCTGCCTATCTCAAAAGACACACGAGCTAGCAATTACTGGCATTAGATGGGGAAGCCATGCACAAAGCATCTTTCTGGTCCTAGAGCCTTCTGGCTCCAGTCAACCACCCTGGCAGGAGCTGATTAGTAGAGCAGCGCTCGCCCTCCCCACATCTACCCATGGCAATGCACAGCTGCCGCATCTGGCCAAAGGGGAGGCGCCGCTTGAACTGGTCGTGCCCTTCAAAGGAAAGGGAAAGTTACCGGGGAAGTGGGACCAAGGAGGAAGGAATGAGGGAGGAGAGGGGTGGGGAGACAGCAAGCCCTTCCCTGGTTCCAGCGTCTGGCAGAAGAGGCAACCGCCCATCGTCATGGTTCATGCAGCCAGCACCAGCCCTGCACCACACAGCTCTGCCCCGCCTGGCCCACTCACCCTGGTAATTGTAGGAGAGGTCCCCAGGGCCCACACTGCCAACCAGACCGTCGGTGGATCCAGTGGAGCCGGAACCATTCTCTGTAGGGAATAGTAAATGGTGAGGCAGGCAGAAAAGACCTCAGGGCAGGGGACTCTGGACCCATCTCCAGGGGGCACCGAGGAGGCCACCCTGGAGGTGGTGACCCGGCCGAGTGGGCAAGCATGAGCTCAGGCGTGGACGCATACCAAAGGAGCCGTAGTTGTAGCCCTCGTACGGGGAGCTGCCAGGGAAGGAATCAGCCAGGACCCGAGGGTGACCTGCCACAAGAAGTCAGGGACACTTTACATTATCTTCCTCATCTGCAGGGTGCTACCGGGCTAAAATGAGAATAATGTACTAGGAAATCTCTTGTACCTATTACAGTAGGTTAGTATTTAGCATATTGATCAATATTCAAAGCCCTTTGTTACCATGAAAAATTAAATATCATAGAGTATATTGTGGTTATTAAAGTATGTATGTAATACACTTTAAAGGTTTTTCAACAGAAATGTTAAAACAAATTTGCAATGCTTAATTATTGTTTCTAAAAATTCAATAAACTATAATTTATGAGTCATAAAAAAAAAAAAAAGAAAAGAAAAAGAAAGAAAGAAGTCAAGGACCCCTTAGCCTTGGAAGCAGAGCTCTCTCTTCCAGGGAGAGCTTGCTCTCCCTGGCAGAGCAAGCCAGGGAGAAGAGGGAAGGAAGAATCCAAAGAGAGACACAGAGGGGCCATGGCGGCAGCAAAGAATAAGCACCTATACCAGCAAACACCTATCCCACCACCACCACCTGCCCCATTGGAAACTCTCACTCCCCTCTTTCCTCCCTAGAAAGACAGCAAAGTCAAGGAATTGACCATCTAAGTTACCAGCAGCAAGGACAGACCAGCATCGGCCTGCCCGGGTCCCACCCAGACACCCCTCTACTTCCCCTCCCTCCCCACTCTGGACTCCAGCTCCTCTGCCCACAGCACCTGGAGCTTACCAAGGAGAGAAGCTGAGAGAGAAGGTCCCAAGCAGGAGGGAGGATAGAGAGAGAGGGGTAGAAGAAAGGGAAAGAGAACGAAAGGTTAATAATCCCAGAGACGGTGAGTCGCATTGTCTGAAGGGGCAGACAGTGTACCTAGACCCAGACACTGAATGAATCAAGTGACAGTCTTTAAGACGGGCACGTTAGGGACCAACAGGCACACTGCCCCAGCCCCATTTCCACATACAGTGTTACTCCCTATCTGAACATCCAGAAGCCCCCAGTGGGACCTTCCTCCTCCAACCCCCAAGGGAACCATCCACCACTATCCCCTCCAAACCACAAAGCAAACAGCCCACCGACCCGGACCCTCTGGAGGTACCGCTTTCTGGGCAGGCTCGGTCCACGGCCACCAGAAGGCTCTTCTTCCTCTGTCTGCAGGGACAGAATCCAGAGACAAACCAGAAGGGCAGCAGGAGGATCCCTCCTATGCTGGGCTGGCCTGCCTTCCACCCCCTCCACCCTGTCCTCCATCCATGACCCCAGGGGTCCTCCCAGGCTGGGAAGCAATGCGGGGTCTCCCTGCTTGGGAAGAAGGTTGAGGGGAGGGGTTGGTTTCCAGAGCAGAGACCCAGGGACCTCAGACCCTCACAGGGACCTGCATTCCTATGCCTCGTGGATGGAGATTATCCAGGGCCACACAGATCCTGCCAGGCCATTTCCCCCTGCCTGACCTACCCCAGAGCAGGGGAGGGCCCAGCGGTCCCACTTTACCTCCAGTTCTCCCAGCAGGCCAGGAGCACGGTAAGCAGGTAGAAGGAGAGAAATATGCCCAGGCAAAAGAGCATACCGCCAACATAGGCCTCGGCTGTGGGGAGGGAAGTGGGAAGGAAAATACACCAGCACTTTCCAAGCCTGCCCATCACAGCACGCAGGGCCCAGGCTCATCTCTCTCCACATCTCCCCTCGGGTGGAATGACCCAGCCAGTGCCAACAATATGCCAAACTCGACATGATTCCTGGCTCTGCTCACACAGCTCTCTCTGCTAGAACTTTCTCCCCTACTTCTTTCTCCAAGACCCCTCCTTGACTTAACCTTCAAAACACAGCTGAGGAGCTGTGTCCTCTAGGAGGTTTTCTCTGCCCTGACCTCCCACAGTGACTGTCCTGGGCTCCTCACAGCCCTCAGCACCCTGCATAGCAACGGGCTCTAGACAGAGGCACCCTAAGGACCACAGCTGGAGCACAGCACCAAGCACACAGAAGGGACTCGAAACAAATGTGCTGAATAAGGAATCCATGTAGGAGAGGCAGCTTCTTTCCCCTCCCGTCACAATCCTTTATTTTTATCTTATACTTTCCAGTTTACAAAGGGCTCTATTCAATCACTCAGTAAACATTTATCGAGCATGACTAAGGGGCCTGGAACTTTCCTACTAATTTTGTGCTAAACCGACTTAGTGGGACTAATAGAGACTAACAGATTCTATTACTCCTGTTACAGAGATGGGGAAACTGAGGCTCAATGAGATTACACTGCCCACAGTGGCAGAGACAGATCTAGAACTCAGTCCCTCCATCTCTTTACTCATGGATGCTCCAAAGCACATTACTCACCCTCCCGCCTCCCGTCATGAAGCCCTCCAAGAACGCTCCTCCTTCCTACCCTGTCAGCCTGCTCGAGTAGGTCCTCCTCACCCTTCCCATTCAGAGAACACTCCCTACCCCAGGCCTGAAAGAAGAGCCAGCGGCCAGGCCATCCCCAGTCAGCCACCCACACTCACACGTGACTGCTCGAGAGACCAACACTGACAGGGTTTTCTGGCGGTGTCCCTGATCGACCGGTTCATCTGGAAGTAAAATGGCAAAATGGCAAACAAGCGCCTGCCTGGAGCTTGGCTAGAGTTGGTGGGACCAGGCCTGGGAGAGTCTGGAGCCAAAAACCCACATCCCATCAGATCCATCAATCAGCCACACAGGCTCTTTTACCTCCCAGGAAGTGTCCAAGCCCTCCCACCCCTGGCCAGGCCCAGGGCGCAAAACGTACCTTCTATAAAGGGGTAGAAAGGCAGGGAGCCTCCACAGGCTTGATCTTCAGTTTTCACCACCACTACCACGTAAAAGCTGTTGCTGGGGAAGTCTTTGCGCTGCAGCATGAGGACGGTGATAATGGTGATGATGGTGACGATGAGGAGGATGGTGAGGATGGTGATGATGAAGACGACTGTCATCATCACATCATCGTCATCATTTGTCATCACCATCACCATCCTTTTCTGAATACCTACTTCAGGCCAGACACTACGCTAAACTCTTTGCTCATATATTATTTTATTGAATCCTCACAAAGATCCTTATGAGTAAGTACTATCATTATCCCTGTTGGACGTTAGCTTAGGGTCACACTGCCGGTAAGTGGTAGAGCCAGGATCATCTGACTCCAGGGCCCATACCCTGCACTAACACTAGTGCCAGGTGAGCAAATGAGGGTATGCCCCATCATCATGGAACCCACGGGTGCCCTATTATAGTCTGGGCATCAGTCAGGAGAAAAAGTGGAGGGGCTGTGGTGCCTCGTCAGCTGCACAACTAGATGTCGTGAGGTGAGCACATGCCTCTCCCTCCCTGCCCCCGGCACAGGTTTTAGCCTTTGCCAAGGGCAGCCCTCATCACCAGCCAGGGCCCTTTCCTCTCCCAGCTGTGGTGAAGGAAGCATACATGGCAGCCATAAAGGGTGCTCTGCTCTTTCCTGTCCCCAAAGGCAACTGGGATTGTGATTCAATGCTTGCATATATCAGGGGACCCAAAGTCTCCGGGGGACTGGACAGCCAAGACTCAGTCCTGTGGGTAGGGTAGGAATGGGGCAGGGGAAAAGAAGCGAGGGTCAGGAAAGCTAATCACCTGGCCACATCCCCCATCGGGCCATGCCCATTTCCTACCTGCACGGTGATGGCTGCCTTCTTGGTCATAGTCTGGTACATGCCAATGAAGGCTACGTTGTTGTCTAGGTCATAGACAGGGCACTACAGAGGGAGGAGGGGACAGACAGATGGGCAGGGTCCTGGGCCCCGTCCCCTCTCTTCAGCAGCCCTGCTATCCACTGGTGGAGAGTAAAAGGGCAGGTTACTTACCAGGACATCCTGGATGGAGATGACTGAGCAGGGGAAGGCCTTGTTGGAGGTCACCTTGACAATGACTGAGTCCACTCCTTCCGGGAACTCATACTTGAAGTACTGAGGGCACAGGGAGGGCGGGGAGAGCCCCATCCCATGAGGATGCTCTCTTTGCCCCTCTAGAAGGGAAGAGTGTGAATCCTCCCAGGGTTGGGCAGTGGAGGCTCTCTGGGAAGAAAGGCCTTGCCCACAAGCAGGTCCATTTCCCATACACCACTCCCCTCAACCTCAGCTGGGCACTCAGGACAGTGCCCAAGGGGCAAGTAGGAAAGATGGCAGCCAGACCCCCTGTCTCTGCACTTCCTATACTGTCTGTCCCCCACCACCTTAGGGCCAGTGCTCCAGTTTCTAGAGAGTCCTCCACGGAGAGTACAACCAACCTGAAACTCCTGGCAAAGAGTGCTGACCACTCCCACCCCCAAGTTCAAGCTTCCCCATTTCTCCTCTGGAGGCACCGTTGACAGGGAGGTCTTACCTGGGGCTGCGCCGCCGTAGTATTGAAGCTGAACTGCTCTCCGGTCCTGTAGGGCAGAGAAGAGCCCCCCACCGTTACTCCCAGAGCTTGGGAAGGAGGCCAGTCCCGTGGCCCCCTCGCTCTTCCCTGCAGACCTGAGCACGAAGTCATCCATTCGGCTGACGCGGAGCTGGTACGTGGTGTTGATTGGTGACAGGGTGGACACATCCACGTAGAAGAACTGGACCTCGGACTCATTCTTGGTGGGGGGCTGACACAGCGTTCGCTCCACCTTTTGGTAGAGGTACTTGCGCTGAAACCTATGGTCCGAGGCAGAGTCGAGACATGACTGCGGTCCCGTAACAGCCAGCATGCCATTCCAGGGGAGCAGAGCCCCAATTCCTCCGCTCTGGTCCCACTACCTCCCTACCCCACCTCCACTAGGCTGACAAGCTCCAGGTCGGGGGCCCTGGACAAGGCCTGGCCTGGGCCTATCCCCGCTCCCTGGTCCCCAGGTCCTACTCACATCCCTCGGAGGATCAGGGGCACCTGGAAGGACACCACCGCCTCCTTCTGGCGGACCACAAACAGCAAAGGAGCCCCCTTCTGCTTGTTCAGGACATTCACGGACACTCTCACGCCCTCTGTCTGCAAGATGACACGGAAATGTCCCTCAGTCAAGCCCACGGTGACTAATTCTGCCACGGGAACACATGGCTCCAGAGACTGTGAGCTCTGCCCTCCCTCAAGCAGACGGCTTGTGCTTTCCCCATCCAGGTCGAGATGGGGAGCTACCTATGCCCCTTCATCTGCCAGAGCAGCCCCCAGACTCCAGGAGGGACTTAGGGGAGAGGATGGGAAACACAGTGGAGACCTCAGGCATGCCCAGGATACCCCATTGCTATAAAAGTTCACGGATGCACATGCCTGCACACACATGCGCCTGCACACACGTGCATGTACACACATGCGCACACACAGGGACACAGGAGAGCAAGAAGTGCTCCCCAACCTTCTTCCTTGTGAGCCAGGAAGTTCCTATTCAACAACTCATCTGGTGGCCAGAGGCCACAGGGCGGTGGGGAAACAGGAATTGTTGAAAGCCAAGAAGGCCAAGTTCTATCCTTAGCTCTGACCGAGGGATAGGGCTGTGGAAAAGTCACTTTACATCTCTGAGCCTCAACATCCCCCTCTATAAAATGGAGACACTCCCACCACTGGCACTATGGAGGAAAGTATATAGGACAGTCAGAGCTTAAAGAAAAAAATAAAATAAAATAAATCCTGGGATTGCTTGTTATTGGGCTGCTGAAACCCAAGCCCTTAGGGCAGCACCTCCCAGACTCCCAGACGGATAGAGGCCACCGTTCTCAGGGTAACCCCACATATGGGGGCAAAAAGAGAAAGGACTCTAAGTTGGATGAGATCAAACTTCAGAGAACCAGGCACTGAAGGCAGATCCTGGCCTGCCATCAAAACCCAATCCCTCCCCATTCTGGAAAAAAAAAAAAAAAAAAAAATCAGATTCCCATTCCGAACTCCACCACTTCTTAGTAAATCCAGTCCTGGTGAGAGCTGAGCAGGAGACCATGAGCCAGGCTGCAAGAGTGCTCCAAATCTCAGCCCTGCCTGGGGTCTAGACTTCCCAGACCTAGCTGTGCCCATGTTCAACTCACAGCTGGGGAGAAATGAAAGAGAAATCAGGGTGAGGAAGCTTCTCCATGGTAGGCAAACTCCTTCTCCCCTCCCACCCAACCTGGGGTTGGCTGTATCTCCACCACCTTCAGCTTACAAGGCCAGCTGTCTTTCCAAGGGAAGGAAGAGGGCTGGGAAGGTCCCAGCAGTTACAGCAGCCTGGGAAGTCCTGCATTCATTTCCCTGGGGAGTCTCAGCTATAACTCCCTGAGGGCAGAGCCTTTCAGTTTGGGCCTGTCTCATCCCCGCTGGGGTTTTCTGGGCCAAGCCCAGTAGCAAGCCTGCTTCCTTGCTCCCAGACCCCACAGCACTGTCAGACTCTGGGTGCTGGGTAGGGAGCAGGCCAGTCCTGCTCAGACTACAGCTGGTAGAAAGGAAGGGATCAAAGAGAAGATGGGAAAGAGGCAACTTCAGAAACTGTCCACTGGTAGCTTCAGAACAAACATCCCTGGCAAAGGAAGAAGGGCTGGCAAGAGGGTCCAGTGTGGTTCTGGGAAACCCAGTGGGGCGGCTGTTCTTGGGGACTGACAGCATCGCCGAGCCCTGGTCCGCTCGCCCACTCACCACCAGCCCCGAGCCCAGCCCCTTCCCTCACCCGGTTGCGGGTCACAGTATGGTTGAAGGTGTAGATGTTGACCAGCTCGCTGTTGACCTCATCCACGTAGGTGCGCTCAAACTCGGCGTCTTTCTGCGAGACGTTCTTAGGCCCCAGAACCCCCAGATGGCTCTCGACCGAGGCCACCAAGAGTGCCAAGAAGGGCAAGCCCAGAGCGAACATGGCCCCGGCCGGGCGGCAGTGGCGGCAGCAGCGGCGACGATAAGCGACAGGTCACCTCCAGGGCGGGTTGCGGCTCTGGCCGCAGCTTCCAGCATCTCACCAGGACCAGAACTTTAACCTCGGCCTGAGATTAGGAAACGGTCCCTCCCCTGGAGCCGCAGACACGCTCTCAGAGGCCAGGGAGGGGATGGGACGGCTGGGAGGGGGTGGGGAGGGGTTGGGGTACGGGCCACAGGAAGGGGCCCCAGCTCGCGAGGGGCCGAGCACGGCTGGGAGATCCGGCGGGCGCCCGCCAGGGCCTTGACAGCCCGGAGGCGGCTAGTTGCTGGGAGCCTGGAGACGCCGGGAAAGGAGAGCGAGGGAGGGAGGGAGGGAAGAAGGGAGGGAGGGAGGGGAAGCAGGCGGCGGGGTCGGCCGCGAAGGGAGGAGGGTCTGAGGGTGAGGGGCGTGATAGGTGGTAGCGACTCGACACCGCGCGGCGCGGCGAGTTTTGGGGGCGCCAGCTTCGGCGCTCAGAACTCCGCGGAGCGAGCAACGCCGCGGGGCGGTAAACAGCAAGACTGCCGGCCCGCCCGCTGACGTCAGGGGAAACTGACACAGATTTAAAGGGCCAGGCCTCGTTTGGGACCTTAAAGGGGACGCCGCTTTCCAGCTGGAGGACTTCTCCCACCCCTATCCTGTTACCGGCTCCTCTTTCATTATCCTGACCTTCTCTGGAAGCTCACTTTGGATTAGATGGATGTTTCCGTGAAGGATCTCCAAGTGTTGGATTCTCGTTGACAAATGCTCTTTTTCACACGTAAGGATCACCCTCACCCCCACCACCACTGCCATTACCACTAACATCCTCCACCCCGGGACGTTTTTTTTTCTCCTAATTATCTTAAGAAAAGAAAAATTTCTAAGAACTAGGAAACTGCCCAAGGAGGGGAAGCCGAGACAGAAATGCCCGAGGAACCCTGTGCGCTCCACTTCTGGGATGCTATCCTAAGGAAGTAAGAAATACAGATAAAAAACGTGTGGGCAAATATCCTTATCACTGTGATCCTTATAATACAAAGCTTAAAGGAAACAGCTTAAATGTCCATAATGAGGGAGTGCTTAAATGTACTATTTTCATGAAGCCATTGAAAGTGATGCTTAAGACATTAAGGGACATGCAAGCAGAGAATTCAGGTTATGACACTATATAAACAGTAGGTTTTCCAAACACACAGACATGCATAGAAAAACGTTGAAAACTGCATAAAATTTAGCAATGATTACCTTTGAATTACAGGTGGCTTTTTAAATTACATGTATCGGGCTTCCCTGGTGGCGCAGTGGTTAAGAATCTGCCTGCCAATGCAGGGGACACGGGGTCCGGGAAGATCCCACATGCCGCGGAGCAACTAAGCCCCTGCACCACAACTACTGAGGCCACGCACCACGACTACTGAAGGCCACGCCGAGAGGCTGTACAGAGAAGCCACCACAGTGAGAAGCCCATACACCACAGCGAAGAGTAGCTCCCGCTCGCCCCAACTAAAGAAAGCCTGCGCGCAGCAACGAAGACCCAATGCAGTCAAAAATAAATAAATAAAAATAAATTTAAATAAATAACACGTGTCATATCATTTTCCTCTAATTCCAAAAGTATAGACAAGTTCAGGAAAGAAAGAAAGAAAAAAAGATCACTGGTTGGATGGTTTTTAAATTTATTTAATATATTTTAAAAATTTATAAATTTTCTACAATGTACACAAATTCTAAGAACATATCTAAGACAAATTAGGTATGTTTAAAGGGAAAGAAAGGCCACCTCTGAAGTTGTCAGATACCCTGATGAAGCCACCTAGGTCATTGGCTTGTCAGGGTTCTCTTGCTTGCAAGATTCCAGCAGACTCAGTCCCTGCCCCTGCCTTACTACCTGGGCATTGTTCCAATGAGGACTGTTTTAGCTTCTGACCTGTTATAAATATGTATTCATTCCTGCAATAAATATTTAATGAGCACCTACTAGGTACCAGGCACTGTTCTAGTTATACTGGGCAAACAGTGAGGGAGAGAATTAGACCTAGCCCCTGCCCAAGCATTCGTACGTGAGGGTGAAGACCAGAAGCAAGCTGCAGGGGCTAGAGAACTCTAGAACCTTAGCAGACTCCTGGGCCAACCCCTCATTTTACAGATAGGCAGAGCGAAGCCCAGAAGAAGTCAGCTCATGAGTAGCTCACTAAAGTCCCCTGTGCCTTGGTCCAGTATTCTATCCCACACATCTATACAAACCTGAATCGGAAGCGGAGGACCCTCAGGATTACAAGATGTATCTTCATAATGAGCCCTCCATGCAGTCAGCAGCCCAGTGTGGAGAGTCAACGTAGATTTCCACATTCCAACTGGACTTCACTTTTTCTCTCATCACAAACCTCCCAGTAAATCTGGAACTCTAAGAAATACTGCCACCCTGAGCTTGAGCTCCTCACTGAGGCTGATGTGATTTAACTGGTCTACGCTGTCTGTGCCAGGAACTTTCCCGGGTTCTGTGAGGACCACAAGTTGAGGACCGGAGCATCTCTGTCGTAGGCTGGTTGGTGCTGAGGCTGTACTGAATAATCCCAGGCTGGGCTTGGGGGTGGGGACAAACATTCCAACTCTGCCTCAGGTTTTGGGGCAAAATGTGCCTCTAGGCCTGTTTAAAATGCTCATGGAGACCCTACTTGCAGTTTTTGAATCACAGTCTCTAGAGGTGGAACCCAGGAATCTGCATTTTAGGAAGCACTCCAGAAGTTTGCTATGCACAATAAATTTTGAGAACTACTGCTCTGGGGCCAAACAACTGTGGACGATCAATATTTCTGTTTGCTCCCTTTCTCCCGGCAACATCTTTTCCTTTTTCAAGGTCTCAAGGGCTTAACCCTGAGTGTTCAGACAGGGTGGGAAGGCAGCAGCCCTGTGTTTTCTTGCTGTTCTCAGGTCTGCAGAACTTTCCTCAGCCCTGCTGCCCCACTCACGGTGGGTAGGAGGGTTGGGGGCTGGGGTTGAGACAGCACAAGCCTGTTATGAATAAGCCCTTTCTGAGGTTTGGCAGCCCTGAGTGGAGAGAAGGCTTTTTTTGTTGGCTGCAGCAGTCAGCATAAAAGAAGGGCAGTGCTGGGTCTCAAAGCCAGACTTCTAAGTGCAAGGAGATGTCAAGTCCTGAGGGAAGGCCCCCTGGCCTTCTGCACAGGCCCAGCTACTGCATTCTCTGCCATGTTATATAAAAAGCCCAACCCCAGCCCTGGCGATGAAGGGGGCAGTGTTGGGTCACAAGGCTGGATGACTTCCTTTCATTTCCCTGTGGGCCATCCTTCTGAGCCTGAATGCAGAAAGGACCTGGGAAATGGGACCATTCACCAGGCAGCTGACAAGGTTCACAGCTTTCCACGGGTCCAGCTCCATTTTGTGTCACAAGATTTTCAGAGTTTGGAGCAAGAAGACAGGAAGGAAGCTTCGGCTGGCTCAGGGGTATTGTTAAAATGAACTTAAGACTCACCAAGAGCAGGATGCTGTAGGAATCACAGTAAATGGATTAGCTGAATCCGATCAAGTAATTTAGGAATCTGGGTGGTAGGTAGTGGCCGTGTCTGTAGGTGGGTGGCAGAATCAAAACAGACTTTAGAATTAACTAATGGTATAACTTTAACCCAGAAAAAAAGGTTGCAAAACCAGTCCCCCTGAAGGAAATGAACTTGAAGTTCCCTGTTTTCACTGTGACGGTAAAAAGGGCTCAGTGTATCTACTTGGAGCTCAAATAGAATTGTCCTGGGTATAGGCAGCCCCAGAAGCAAGAGCACAGCCCTTCTTCCCACCATGCAAGTTCTGTTCTTTCCCAGAGCTGCCCTCATGTCTGTTTATCTCTCCATCAAGGACTGTGAAGAGGGGGTGCACAACAGATTAGGAATCAGTTAAAGATACAGTATTTACTCTTGTCATTCTGGAGATAAGGTCTCATACCTGTCCCACAGCTTCATGGTGTTGTGGAAAAAACAAGGACTTTGATGATAGAAAGTTCTATGTTTAATTCCCTGTATTGTGCATCTTAGGCAAATTGCAATTTCTGAGCCTTCAGGGTCCACCTCTCATCTCCATTGTCCTCCTAAATGCCGCACACAGTGGAGCTGGGCTTGACTGAATTCATCATCCTGAACTATTGTCTAAAGAGTAGAAGGGGAGTCAAGGGAGAAGAGCTTTGACCAAGTGGCCAGGACTTTCTGCCAGAGACAGATCAGCCACTTTGCATTTCCTAAACCTGCGTTTTCACCATTCAGAAGGGGAAATGTGCACAGTGCGTTCAGGCCCTGCATCCGGTTCCCTGTGGCCATGTGATGGAACCAACATCAGGGCTTTCCAGGAAATGAGGCTGGTCATCAGGTTGCTGAAAACAAGCAGATGAATAATTGATCAACTCAAATCTGTGTCTCCAAAGATCACTGATAAAACTGAGCCAGCCATCCTCCTATTTCAAGAAAGCTTGGGTCTCTGGCTAAGAAATCAGAAGATGCAACTGAAGAACCTTTCACTCCTCTCTGACTGTATCTAAAGCTCACATACAGCTACCCAGTCTTTATTCCAAGTTGTTCTTATTAGAACAGGTCCCCTCTCTTTACACTCTGGCTCGGACACAGGCTACATCCCATAGCTGCTTCTGTTATTTTATTGGTTCCTAGAGCCTTCACAAAGGTGATTTTCTCATTCACGATACTTTTGTTCCTCTGAACCAGTCTAGCTTTTTCTTCTAGCTTCACTTTTCCTATAAAAAACATCTTTATTAATTCCATCTAGTTCATTTTTTATTTTTTTTTGAAGTATACTTGTATTATATTGATGTACAATATTATATGTTACAAGTATACAATATAGTGATTCACAATTTTTAAAGGTTATACTCCTTATAGTTATTATAAAATATTGGCTATATTCCCCATGTTGTACAATATATCCTTGTAGCTTATTTAACACATAATAGTTTGTACCACTTTATCCCCTACCGCTATCTTGCCCCTCCCCTCTTCCTTCTCCCCACTGGTAACCTCTAGTTTCTTCTCTATATCTGTGAGTCTGCTTATTTTTTATTATATTCACTAGTTTGTTGTATTTTTTAGATTCTACATACAAGTGATATCATACAGTATTTGTCTTTCTCTGACTTACTTCACTTAGCATAATACCCTCCATGTCCATCCATGTTGCTGAAAATTGTGAAATTTCATTCTTTTTTATGGCTGAGTAGTATCTCATTGTGTATATAATACCACATCTTCTTTATCCATTCATCTGTTGATGGACACTTAGGTTGCTTCCATGTCTTGACAACTGAAGATAATGTTGCTATGAATATTGGAGTGCATGTATCTTTCATAATTCCATCTAGTTCTAATCAAACAATTCCAGAAAATGTCTCAATAATTTTTGTAATAGGTATATACTGCATCTTTCTGTTTTTCATTGTTCTTAAGTAAATTTATCACTAGCTGGAATAATGTCTACTGTTTCTTACAAGCAGCAGCATAATACCATTGGAAGGACAGAAATTGAAGTCAAACGATTTGTATTCCGGTTTCAATTCTGACCGTTATTGGCTAGATGATCATGAAGAAATAACTCGATCTCCTATCCATTCATTCATTCAGTGCCTAGTGTGTACTAGTCACTAAGCTAGGTGCTGGGAACACAGAGATGCTTAAAACACATTCTCTGTTCTTAAGGAATTCATATCTAGCAGTGTAGAAAAGTGATTAAGTGCAATGATAAAAGATTTACACAGGGTATTATGGGAATTCAGAGATGAGAGACCTAGTACAGATATGAGCTGAAAATAGGAGAAATCAGAAAACATTCCAGGATTCTCTGAAGGATTCTTAAAAGATGAGTAGGAGCTAGCTTGGCAAATGGGCAAGAGCATATTCCAGACAGAGGGTCTCAACTTGGGGCAAAGGCATAGACTCAGAGTTCAATGCTATTGGCATGAAAGTTCAAAGTAAGAGGTGGGAGGATATAAACGAACTGAAGAGGGCCAGGTCATGGAGCACACTGGATGTTATATTTAATAGCTTGGACTATCAGTGGTTATCAAAGAACATGCTGCAGTACACTGATCTGTCATTAATTTTTCCAGGGGTGCTGTCAAAGCTTTATCAGTGTGTAAAATTTGTTTTTTTGATACATATTTTTGATGTGATTTAAGATAAAATAAGCCAGCAAATAAGCAAGAGGCAAGAGGCATAGCATAAAATCAGGCCCAAGAAAGACTATGTGTTTAGCAAAACAAGGTCTTTGCTTTGTGGCTATGTAAAAATATGTAGCTGAGTTAAGGTTTCACCCCTGCCTTGGCTGGAGAAAAGCAGGGATGGATTCTCCTGCTGGTTCCTTCCCCAAGTAGATGCTGGTGAGGGAGCTTCCCCTTCCACCACACTACCCTCTCTTCCACTTCTGGGCCACTGAAGAGGTTCACATGGCATAGTTTGGAAACAATCAGCAAAGCCTCAGGCCCCAGGCTGCTTTCACTGCTGTCCTGTGAGTTAAGGGGAACCTGTGACCAGCTCACAAGGCAATGCCTCTGGGGGGGTGGGTGGAGCAGAACTTGGTGTGATTAGATGGGGAGGGTGGGCAGGGGAAGGCAAGGAGAAAAACAAAAATACCTCAGTTTAGTATCTCCAAATTTTATCCTTTTATAGGAGTAAATCATTTTAATCCAATAGCCTCACCATGGTGAGAAGTGATAAAGGGAATGTCGCAAAAACCATAGACACTTTTAGCTGCTAAGGAACATTTTATTGGCATATCAATCTGCTGTAATCATCGCTGGCGTGGTTGGTGGTGTTAGTCATCAGGATAGGCCCTAATGGGCCAGGTAAGTGACCCTTGCTCTGGTCACACAGCTCTAAAGAGGTCGTCCTTGGGGCAGATGTGTTAGCTGGGGGAGGCGAGGGTGATAAAGGAGAACTATGTCCACATTGTCACTAGCAGCCACATTGTTATACTGAGACTGAGGCCATTCACCCAGGTCGGATGAGGTGGTCCACAGCACACATCCACAGAAACCCACCTGCAGAACTGTCTGGACTCAGGTATGGAGTGGACTTCAAGGGAGGCAGCTGTTTTCTGAAGGTCTGACATGAACCCTCATTCAGCATTTCCATCTGCACTTGTGGCCCCCACCACCCCTCAGCATATGGAAGCTGACAACTCCTATTTTAATCATTCTGCCATTTATTACTGACTGTACTTACACTTTCTTGTTTTAGACTTTAAATCTTATTTCACTTACCCAGGTAGTATCCTCCTGTCAATCTGAACTTCCTGACATGTTAATACAGTTGCCAGTCTTGGAACCCCTTCACGCGTACCACCAAAAATTCTTGGCTCTATAAACACAATTTAAATTCTACTGCTGGTTTTAAGGTGGGAAACAAGATGGCCAGATAATGCACTTTAAATAAATTCTAATAATTCCGTGGCCACGTGGAGGATGGAATCGAAAGGGAGTATATTGATTGCAGAAAGACTGAAGGAAGCTGTTGCCTTTGGCCCAGGTGAGAAGATTTGTCACTTCATTCCCAGGACTTTCAACTGAAGGGAAACTAGGGATGTATCTGCAATGAACTCAGTGAATCGGAATCTAGAGCTAAAAAGACACCCCAGGTTGCATGAGTAGTGGTTAAGAGCAAGGACTTCGACGTCAGGTAAAGCTGGGTTCGAATCCCAGCTCAACCATTTACATTACATGACTCATCTTTGACAAGACAGAAAACTTCTCCAGGCCTCCCAGCCAACAGTAAAGTGGAAATGCACCTACCTAAATTGCTTAGGTGGTTAATCTATGGGAAATGTTATCCTGAAGCTTTTCTCCCTAGATGACACAGGAACTCAGAATACTCCAATTAATTTGAGGCATTTAA
The DNA here is from genome assembly GCF_028023285.1 of Balaenoptera ricei. Taxonomy (NCBI): domain Eukaryota; kingdom Metazoa; phylum Chordata; class Mammalia; order Artiodactyla; family Balaenopteridae; genus Balaenoptera; species Balaenoptera ricei. Next base: position 15,154,128 of record NC_082646.1, read on the forward strand.
GTTCAAGCTGGGCGTAACAGTAGAAAGAAATATTCCAAAGTGTAAAAAAGAAGAACTGGTGATTATCAGCATGAGGAATGGAGAAACTGTAGAAATTGGGACAATTAACGTGAATAAAATTCTAAAGATTTGAAATTAGGAAAAAGGGTCAAGAGGTCAATTTAATGACTTAATTCTGTTTTTAACTACCAGATACTATTAACAAATCTGAAACATTTCGCTTGACAATATTTCCATTTAACTACTTAGGATTCCTTCTATCTGCTCATCCTACCCTGCCATTCTGCACCCCCAAGGAGATAAGTGATGAGGGTCAGCTTGGTACATTCAGTGCCACAGAAAAGCAGCAGGATGATCTAAGTATCCAATTTGCTTGTGATAAGGTAGGAAAAAAAACATCCCTTCTCTCTTCATTGGAATTCAAACTATGATAAAGGAGACAGAAAGACAGCAAGTTTGAGTGAAATGTTTACATTTATATTGAAATATGCACTAAAACAGAATGAGTTCTACTAGTCAATGAAACTTTGCCAAAGCGGAAACACAAACTTCCGTTGGGGAGGTCCAGTCAACTAGCAGCAGTGATCCCCAAGCAGGAACACCAAGGAGAAGCCTGGGAGACCCCACCCCAAAAAGCCTCCTTTCAAGAGATCCCAACTCACTTCTCCCACATGCACCCCACAGATTCAGGAGCACAGCCAGGCTCCTCATTTTCATGTATCTTTAGTTTCTTCTTCGCTGCAATAAATATAAAATTGGCAATGCTCATATACCACAGCACAGACAATATTTCAGGCTTTAGCATACAACTGTAAACAGTGACTAGGTTAAACAAATAAAAAAGATAAAGAAAGTTGAACATTATTTTTAAACAACGACAGAATTCCTAAGAGCAGGGCATGAGCTACTCAAGATTTGTTTTGTTGGGTTCAGGTTTTTCACAAAAAATTCAGGCTTAGACAGATGTCCAAATAGACTCAAGGTGGTAGCCAGAGCACTGCCCATGGCAGTCTAGAATATGTGGGCAGCAAAACAACATGCCCTAGATCACCCTTGGCAGTACATCTTCAACCTGCCACATTCAAGACGGGACTGCAGAAATCTTTATTGTGCCATCACCAGCTGCCATCTAGTGTAGTGGGAATGGGTGGGCAAAGGAATGAAAGTTTGCTGGGAGACAAACAGAATTAACACCTCTGCTGGCTGCCTGGAAAGTTGGCCCCTTAATCACAAGTAGGACATTTCACTTGGACAGTGCATTAAACTTCATGTATGTGTGTGTGTGTATATACTTCTCATATATATATATATATGAAATCCAAAGATTAAGCATTAAGTTCTGTCACTGCAACAAACTGGGGTGTCAATCAAAGAAAAACAGATGAACACTTTTTGCCTAAAGCAGTGCAAAGAAAGCTGGCAAGAAATGAAAGTGGACTCAGTATCTGCACATTAGCAACGGGGCAGACTTTTATTTAAAAGGCTAGTGGTTCAAATACTATTGCTCAAATAGCTCTGGTAAATATAAAATGTAGTTAACATCCAAGGTTTATACACAGAAGCAAAGGAGCTGAAGGCCAGCTCACAAAGGGATATTTGATCCTTAGTCAAGAGAGAAGCTAAAAGCACATGCTGCAGGAGTAACCTAATGGGGTTTGTTTGGACCATACTCCTTCCCTCTGACAACAGAAAAAGACCTGGATAGGAAACTGTCTTTTCACACACAAAATTGTGGCTTAATTAAATCTCCTCCCTAGAACTGTACCTCAGCTAAGAAAAAAAAAAAATGTCTTGAAAAACTCAAGAACCTGGGCTACTAAAAATAAAAAGGAAAATTTAATATAGTAAACAAGTTTAGTAAACACCACGTATATTTTCAGTTGTTAATGAAGACATGATACATTCAGGAAAGTTTTTGTTTTTGTTTTTTTTAAAGACAAAAAAACCGAAAAACAGGGGCTTCCCTGGTGGCGCAGTGGTTGAGAGTCTGCCTGCCAATGCAGGTGACACGGGTTCGAGCCCTGGTCTGGGAGGATCCCACGTGCCGCGGAGCGACTGGGCCCGTGAGCCACAACTGCTGAGCCTGCGCGTCTGGAGCCTGTGCTCCGCAAGGGGAGAGACCGCAACGGTGAGAGGCCCGCGCACCGCGATGAGGAGTGGCCCCCGCTTGCCGCAACTAGGGAAGGCCCTCGCACAGAAACGAAGACCCAACACAGCCAAAAATAAGTAAATAAATAAATAAAAATTAAAAAAAAAAAAAAAAAAAAAAAAACCGAAAAACAAAATTCCCAGAAAAAGCCTCGACGAGAGAAAAAAAAAAAAAAAAAAAAAAAATCAGCCCAAGTTCCATCCCTTTCAGTCAGAAGCTGCTCTTAGCACAAACCACAAATCCCCCTCCAGCACACAAAAGCAATGCCATGTGCCTTGCAAGCAGAGTAAGAAACATATGCCTTAGTTACTGAACTTGAACCTTGCAAGCAGAGTAAGAAACATACGCCTTAGTTACTGAACTTGAACGTTAAGCAGAATCACTGCAGAGCACATTTTGATGGGTTACTTCAATATCCACCTGGTCCAGTTTAAAGTATTTGTTTGTAAATCCAGTTTGTACATGTTCCATAGGTATATTAAACAATAAACCACCTGTTGTCCTATTATTTTTTAAATAGCAGGTCTTGTAGCTCAACAAACCATTAAGATTATAAAGAGCTCTCTTGAAAGAAATTCTCAGATGAAGATGTATTAAGGAGAAATCCTGAAGGTTAAACGAAGTTCTTTTTTACTAGTTCTCTTTTACTAAAACAGTGGGATCAAGCAGAATGTCTATTCGGAAGAGCAGTTTCACCATTTCCCCATGAGACGAGGCCAAATTTTTCTGGACTAATAATAATTTAAAAACTAAGCCAATAAAAATAAAATAAAATATACACCTTAAAATACTACAAAACTTGAAATAAAGTCAGGGCTTATGGAGTGGGAAACAGAGTTCTGATTTTTTTTCCCCCCCAAAAGAAGGAAAACTGTAACAGGTTTTAAGGGAAAAACAAAACAAAACAAACTACAACTCTGAATATGGATAGCACTACACAGACTCTATAGCACAGACCACCACACAAGAATGAATTACACATCAGTAATATCATCATGAGAGTAACTGGCTGGGGATTTATACTTCCAGCAACAGAGCTCCTAGGTCAAAAACGTGTTAAAAGCTTGTAATGTTAACAAGGACCCCTCCCACCAAAAAAAAGAGGGGATGAGGGGGAATAGAGGAAAGGCTGCATGCATGGGTCTATTACAGACATGATATTCAGCAGCATAAAAATAATACCCTCCACTGAGTCCCCCAAATGGGGCAAAACCTATTTTTCACTGCTAAGCATGGGAAAGATTAACAGAGTGGAACAAATTCACCTGTAACCATAGCATCTCCCATATCTGAATGACAAGCACGTTCAATCTGATGTTATATGTTGCTATAACATTGAGAATACGTATGAGTAAAGCAAAATAAAAAACAAAAGGCTAAATTATGAACTTTAAAAACTGGAAAAACATCTTTTTTAAAGTCAAGAAGGTGTTATTCTAATTATTATTATATATGACATAATCCATAGAAAGAAAGGCCAAGGAAAGAATCTTCATTTTGTTCAGTACTTAGGCTTGATGTTGTCCTAGGAAAAACAGTGATAAGTCAATGAATGTGTCACACATACAACTAAAAAGTCCCCTTCTGGTTTCCAATGAATTTAAACAACCATCTTCCTTGGCTAATTTTTCTCCTGTGTCAAACAAACCTTCTATGTACAGGACCAGTTTAAATCCCTCCTCCCCTTCAAACACTAGATATGAACATCCAGGAACATTCTACAATGCAAAGTGCCTTAAGAAAGAGAAGGATTCTGTAGTGCCAGTGATATAACTGATCTGAGGAAGCTGGGACGCTATTAACACTGATGGGAGCCAGTCAGGCAATGGTGGTTTGTTTTTCCTCAGGTGTTTCCTCCAACAATTGCATGATCAGTTCATGGAGGGGTTTGCAGATCTTTGCGTAGCCCCCTCCTGTGAGATGCAGAAAATCAAACATGTCGTGGCAGGAGATGGCACCGTCCGAGTGCACGAAGCCCCCATCTGTATCCAGGAGCTGAACATTGGCAAGTTTCGGCAGGGAAACCTTGAGGAGCTGGTTCACCTTGGCATTCTTTTGCCTTAAAGGGTTGGGCTTCTCACCTCGAGGTAACAAACCCTGGGGAAGAGCAGAGAAGAATATAAGATGAGAAGACTCACTGTTTTTTCCTACTTACTTGTGATTTCAAATATCCCTGGAACTCTCTACTTGGCACTTGTTATACCTTTGATTTCTGAAACACCGGACTAGACCGGTCTTAATGAAAGTTCTCTGACTATTCCTCCTAGGTTTCTTCCTGAGTTCCTCCTCCTCCTCCTGTCCCTTAACTGCTGGTATTCTTCAGGGTTTTGTCCTTGGCCCAGTACTCTCTCCACCCTACACACTTTAGCCCAGATCTCTTCCTGGAGCTTCAGAACTGTGTACTGAACGTCCAGGTATAGAACCAAACTTGAATGCTCCTGAGGCACACCCAACTTAAAATGTCCAAAAACCCATTCATCATCTCCCCCACAGACTATGTTCCTTCTACATTCTCTGTGTCAACTGATCATTCCAACATCCCTGAGTCTCTCATCCCATGTACCTTATCTATTCATCATTAAATCACTCAGCTTTTACATCCTAAGTATTTTTCCAATCCATTCTTTTTTCTGACTATAGACACTGCTATGGCTAGGGAACTTATCAATATTCACCTCAATTAAAGTAAAATCTCCTGACTGCTCTTCCTACCTCCAGTGGTATTACCCCTTCAATTTATCCTCCATATAGTCCACCACATAGCTAGAATAATCTAGCTCAAATACACATCTATTCATTAATACCACATGGAACCTACACTAGAACACACGAGAAATGGAGTTGGAACAAACGCTGTCTTGTTGAATCAGAGCCACATAATATCTGCTAGTATAAAACAGAGATGTGTTCTAAATTCATTTTTAACTTATTTGTTAATGATCTAATATAATTTTCAGATAAATCAGATGTCTGTCCTTCTACTATAGTAAATAAAAGCCAGCTCTTATATGGCAAGTGCAAGGTTTTATCATCTCAAACTAGAAATCGCCTTTATACAGATAACTGATCCAATTATAAAATTGTTAGAAATCCCCAACCTTTTAGTTGGTTTATAGCTAATGATGCCACACAGCAAGTTATCGTTATTTAGGCAAAAATGTTGTCACCTGTTTCTCCTACAGGGTATGATAAGAGGTCTTATTTCATAAAAACGGGTTTTCTGTAGGCGTTCTACTAAAAAAATCAAAAAAATTTTTATGCCCAAAGTAAGCGCTTATTCATGTCTGCTTTAAATTTTTTCAGCAAAACGTTGGACCTCGATTATTAACTTACTGTGTGACTGTAAAGTTCCAAAGAGAACTATAGAGAATTATGAATATGCTACCCCAATCCATCTCCTTTCATCCTTGTCAAGTGAAGACAAGGTCAATCCTAAACCCTAGTTTATATAACTGTTAAAAGTATAAGGCTCTGCATCTAATAGTTAACAAAGAAAAGCAGCCCTCAGCGCTGGCACATCAAAGCTTGGTTGAGATATAATGAGCAACCAGGAAGGATGGCCAGTGACCAATAAATACATATGTTATTCTGACTTTCAAAGAATACCATAGTAATTAAAGCCATAAAAAAGGATTAAGCCTCAAGAGCAGGGCGCCATACCTATTGGGATTGTCAAGCAAGGATAAGAAAAATAGCTTATGTACTTGCATAACATTTTCCTTAATAAATGAGTATCAAGGGTATGCCATGTGATTTTTTCTCTATAATAACTGATAATTGTTAAAATATTATTTTAAAGAAGACAAAAAAATTACACTCCTAATTCCTTTACCATGTAACAACTATTTTAATTTTATTTCCTTTTCCAATTTGCATATTTACTTTCAAGCAATTCTAAATATAATATACACACCGTTTAGTATTCGGACTGTTCACTTAAATACATCATAAATTCTGTTTTCACACAGTCCTCCTAATTGTCATATGATTAGTGCTATTATATTCAATGACTTCTGTAATCATTCCCCCATGGGGTTGATTATTTAGGTTATTTCCAATGTTTTAGTATTGTAGATAACACCACTATATATCAAATTCAAAAGTCTCGTTGAAACAAAGAATATTTATGGAGGATTTATTCAGCAACATTCATGCAACAAATATGTCCTAAGCCAGCTACAATGTACCACCCACTGTACTTAAGAGATGGACTCTTAACCACAATGTAGTCTTTTCTGGAATAATGCAGGATATAAATACATAAACAAATTAATTAAATACCATGTAATACAAAAATAAGACCTGGCTCCCCAAAACCCTGTTATAGGATAATATCCAAACTCCTAACATGGGACCTGGCTGTGGCCTCTCTCTAACTATCCCAGACTTGAACTTTATTCCAGTGATAACCCTAAAACTCTTCTGGCACCCTCCTTCACTCACCCAACAAACACATACATGTATAAGCCTTTGATCATTTCCTTCCTTTCTTCCTCCCTCCCTTTCTCTCTCTCTCATTCTTCTCTGTAATACCTTCTCTTCTCTCATTTCTCTATTTGTCTGGAAACCAATGAATTCTTTAAAACTAAACTCAGATGTCAATTTTTATGTCTAAAATATACCCTGTTCTCCCCTTAGCATACAGTATAATAATTCTGTGTATATTGCTGTGTCCGTCCACCAGCTCCTTGAGAGGAACCGTCTTACTCATTTTTCTATGCTCGGGACCTAGGATAGTGCCTTGTACATCGTGATTCTCACATGTTTGTTGAATAAATGACTACCTTATTAACACTATATCTCATTAAAGAACTGAATACATGTCAGATTTCTCAAAAACATACATTTTTAGCTGGGTTAAGAATATCTACAGGTAAACTTTAACACTGAAATAGACAGCTGTTTATCCCTGAGACCATGAAGACAATGCCTTAATTCTACAAAGGGTAGCATTTCCTGTTAGTGGTAAGACTATGAAGTACCCATTTTCTTCCTGATGGAATCTCTGATATTTTAAAGAATTCAGAGATTCTGATAAATACACCACCTTTACCATATTAACAATGGAACAAAACAACACATCTAGGCTAATCCAAACTAAGGTCTAATAAAGAGACTCAGGAACTAGGAGAAGTCTCATATGCAACTTAAAAAATTATCAGAAGATAGTCAAGGGAAAAAAAAAAAAAATTAAGGCAACCTGAGGCAACACAGAGGATTTCCACTTCTAAACAAGGATGAGCAGAAAAAAGATGACCCCACAGCTGTTCTAGGAAATGAGACCAGTAAGACGATGGGACATATCAGAGAACAGCTTCTCAGGAGCATGATAAACTGCTTCCAACCTAAAGATTCTCTATATTCATGAGTGACCATATTTCTAAAAAGACTCCCCACCTTACCTAATGATACCAAGGTCTCCACCCACCCAAAGACCACATACCAATACAATGATTTTGGCCTGTGGCTGCCTTGTGTTGATAAGTTGTACGATGGCCTCGATTCCACCTGCTACTTCCTCTGCTGTATTTTCATGGTTGTTTGTTCCTACCCAGACAACAATGACCTATAATTGAGGGAAGGAAGAAAAAGAGAAAAAAGATGAATACTCAGGAATGTCCACTAGTTAGTTGAAAATCTTATTTCAAAAATCAAAGAAGGAGGGGCTTCCCTGGTGGCGCACTGGTTGAGAATCCGCCTGCCAATGCGGGGGACACGGGTTTGAGCCCTGGTCTGGGAAGATCCCACATGCTGCGGAGCAACTAAGGCCATGCACCACGACTACTGAGCCTGTGCTCTAGAGCCCACGAGCCACAACTACTGAAGCCCGCACGCCTAGAGCCTGCGCTCTGCAACAAGAGAAGCCACCGCAATGAGAAGCCCGTGCACCGCAATAAAGAGTAGTCCCCGCTCGCCGCAACTAGAGAAAGCCCACCCGCCGCAACGAAGACCCAACACAGCCAAGAATAAATAAATAAAATAAATAAATTTTTTAAAAAATCAAAGAAGGAAAGATGAACTTCTCAAATGGTATTAGTAACTTCAACGGGGCAGCCATCTTAAAATATTAATGTATGCCTCATATACATCGGGATAAATTCCAAACAGAAAAACACTTAAGTGGGAAAACTGTACTAGGAAGAGATGAGAAAATTCTTTTATGTGGAGTTGGAAGCTAATCTCTTAAAATCCAGAAGCTATACAAAAAAGATAATAAATTCAACTGTATAAAAATAAAACCACTGCAAGTCAAAAAAGAAAAAAAAAAAGAGAGTGAAATCTAAGAAACATGGGGGAAAATACTTGCAACATCATAAGACTCCCTTAGTAAAAGTACCTTCTAGAAAAAATAAAAATAAAAGTACCCAAGGGAGTGTAGTGGGTATAAATACACAGTTCTACTCAAGGAAAAGAATCAGTGGGGTGGAGGCTGGATATAGTTTTTGAAAGTTTTTCTCTTTAAAAAAATAATTTTACAAGGTGGCTATCACCTAGAGACATACATCTTACTATGTAGCCCAAAGTAATTTCCACCTGTCACAAAAGAAAGGAATATGCATGAGTTTTTCTGTTAGAAAGGCAAAAATAAAATACTTCCAACTACAGCGACTGTTATCAATGGCTCAGCTTTGTTTTCTTTTTGTTGTTTGGGGTTGAAAAAATTTATATGCAGTGTGCCAACTCAGGATGTTGATAATGCTATAAGGCACTGGGTACATGTTCGGGCTGAACATTTGTTCACATCTGCTTCAAATTTTCTTCAGAAGAACCTGGAGGCCTTGATTACCAACCTGTTTATATGTTTAAATGGATCCAAAATTACCTCCTCAAGTGAATCATAGCCCTGCTCCCACGGCCCACCTCTGAGCACATTCCCCCTCATACTGCCTCAGGTCAACAGAATAGCATACCTTATTAGCATCAAATCTCTTCCTACAGCAGAAGATAATTATAACAATTACAAGTACAAACCAAGCAAGCAATACATTGATTCTTAATTAAGCATGTATGTGGAATGTTCTTAAACAATATCATTTAACTTAAAGGGGCACGAAGCAAAGAACAACAGTGAAATAATGCTTTAAAGAAGCAATTTTTTTTTTTACTACCAGTTTCTGACAATTTAACTATCTGCAAAAGACTCAAGATTAAGGATATTCTTTAAAAAAAATAATAATAATAAGTTTCATTTCACCTTAGGTTTAATATTCTCCAGTTCTCCATTCTTTAGTCTCCATAAAACATGTCTTGTTGTATCTCCCCCAATTCCAAAATTCAGTGCATGAAGTGGGGAAAAAAGCTCTCGCCATATCTGAAAAGAGAAAAACTTGATTTATTTAAGCTGAAATTAGTGGAAAATAAAATCCCTCAATTGCAATGTGTTGTGAGGCATCTGAAATAAGTTTCCCTTTTCTGTATTCAAATGTAACACTGCAAGTGGTATTCTACCAACTGCTGAAAGGGCTTTGAAGATGCCATTGTGTAACTCAGTTTTCAGTGCAGCTTTAGATCTCAGCTCAAGACCTAAGTCACAGCTCAACCTGATGCCACTTAGGTACCAACATTTATAATTAAGCTGCCAACTCAATAAACTCTCCTTTCCCTTTATTCAACCATTTAAAGGAATAGGGTGAAGTAGAAACATGAGATGAAAAAATTTAGAGTGCTTGAGCCAAAAAGATATAAAGCTATCTTTTCTTTTAAATTTCCCTTGGGAGAATGCCTAACCTCAAAAAGATTCAAAACAGTTCACTACAAAAATATATAAAATATAAAAATGGTAAACACAAATAATAAGAACTGAGAATCATGACTAAGACAAACCTCAATGAGCATATACAAATAAGAAAATAGTAAAATACAAATAAGAATTGAAAATCATGACTAGGACAAATATAAACAAATATAATGTGAAGCTTCTTGGAAGCCAAGGCAAAAAAGGGAGCTTAGTTATAAATAATGTTGTATTTTTTCCTTTGTCTCATCATGCTTGATGGCACAAAGAATCCCATCAGGTAGGTCTGACTTCCCTTCTACTCTGAACTAGAGTGGAATGAATGCAAGTCTGCTATCAATGAATGTGTTGATATGAGCAGCATGGACCACCCTCACCCCTGCACCTTACCTCATACTGCTGCATCAACTGCACCATGGAGTCCCCCACGAACAGGACATCTGGCTCTTTGTCTTTGCAGTCCAGGACAAATCTGTTGTGCTGGTGTGAAGAAGAAAGAACAATCAGAAACTGGCATTTTTCCCTGTGAGATTTCTTGGCCTAGACAAACAGTCGTCCAACCAGTTACTCTGTTGTTAAACATTCTATTTGGTCTGTCCCTAAAGCTGATTCCTCTCAATCTGCTATTAACTCCTGGGCCCTTCTGAAAACCAGAACAGAAAAATGCGTTCATGTTTTTTTAAAAGCTTACCTTTTCCTCCAACTCTTTTAAAGAAAATTTCAGATATACTTAAAGCTGACGTAATATAATGAACACCTGTACACACTCATCTACATTCAACAATAACATTTTCCCACATTTGCTTTATCTGTGTGTGTTTGCTGAATCATTTGAGGGTAAGCTGCAAACATTGTGATTCTTCACCTTTAAATATTTCGCATGCATCTCATAAGCATAAGGACAGTCTCCTATAAAACCACAGAACTATTATCACATCTAAGAAAATAAACAATAATCCCATAAATCTAACATTTAATCTTCACACAATTGTTCCAAAAGTATTATATGTATCTATTTTTTGAACTAGGATCCAATCAAAGGGCATGCACTTCATTTGAATGATTTTAATATGGCCTTTGAAAATGTCTGCTAACCTCTAAATGTGAGATGTTGGCAAACTGGGACTCAGGCTTTTTCAGTCTAATTCAAGTTTCTAAGCAGGGGTGACCTAGCCCTGGCATGCTTCTCTTTGCTCTTAAGGCATATGACACCTTTAAAAAGATTTCACCCATTGATGCTAAACTGAAGGACATAGCTTCAATTTTTATATTCATCCCTGAAACAAATTAACATGATGCTTTAGCAGGTCTCTAACCCAGTTCTAGGGAAAGGTCTGAATACTGTTTCTTTTTCTCAAACTCTACATTCAATTATGCTTCCCCTAGGAATTAATTAAGATGGAATTACTATTTAAGTATTTCTGCTGATAATACAAGTGCAGATGACACTGTGGTGAAACTGAGATATTTCACTGCTATTAGTGAAAATACAAAAATATTTCTGGAAATAATTTGACAATTGATTAAGACATCTCTTTTACAGTGACAGGATTTGGGATAACTTTTTCTTTTCTCTTGGGTCCATGTCTTGTGTAAACAATTTTTAAAAATTACTATTGTTTCAATAAGTATTTTTAAACTGAAGGGATAAGATGAGCAAGAATAAAACTTTAGCTAGTTTTATTGAGTAGGTGCTCTTTCACATCACATCGTCTCTCTACTGTGTATGCTAAAGTGCCAACTACCTCTCAATACCAACAAAACAGCTTATGTTTAAAGAATGTCATGGACCTACTAGAGAATGGACTTGAGGATACGGGGAGGGGGAGGGGTGAGATGTGACAGGGTGAGAGAGTGTCATGGACATATATACACTACCAAATGTAAAATAGGTAGCTAGTGGGAAGCAGCCGCATAGCACAGGGAGATCAGCTAGGTGGTTTGTGACCACCTAGAGGGGTGGGATAGGGAGGGTGGGAGGGAGGGAGATGCAAGAGGGAAGAGATATGGGAACATATGTATATGTATAACTGATTCACTTTGTTATAAAGCAGAAACTAACAACAACAAAAAAAGAATGTCATGGAATTTAAGCTCTGCTGTTCTAAAGGTTTAAGTGCTCTAAATTTTCTTTTTAAGTATAAAAGTAGTTGCAATGAGCTTGGAAAAACAGAAAAGATCAAAGCAAAACATCTATAATCCTACCATTTTAACCCAGTACCTATTAACATTTTAGGGTATTTTTTTCTCATTATTTTTTCACATCCCCCTGCAACACAGTTGAAACGTATGTATATCTCCTTAAGGCACAATAGCTTTGGGGACAGAAAAACCTATGTTCGAAGTCTAGCTTATCTACTTTCTAGTGCAGTGACCTTAAGCAAGTACATAACCCCGAGTTTTGTTTTACACATCTGCTGGCAACTCTGTTTTAGAGTTGTGAAGATGAGAGTTCTATAAAAGGGGCCCAGCTTCTGGCTGCCACCCAGTAGGTACTCAATAAAGAACAGCCATTATAACTGCATTAACATTAGAAATATTTTTCTATGTAGCTACATGATTTTCATAACTATAATTTTTAAAAAAAAGTTTATCATGTAATTTTTTTGTTTTAGCAGTTTTTTTTTTTTTAATTTTATTTATTTATTTTATTTTTGGCTGTGTTGGGTCTTCGTTTCTGTGTGAGGGCTTTCTCTAGTTGTGGCAAGCGGGGGCCACTCTTCATTGCAGTGCGTGGGCCTCTCACTGTCGCGGCCTCTCTTGTTGCAGAGCACAGGCTCCAGACGCGCAGGCTCAGTAGTTGTGGCTCACGGGCCCAGCTGCTCCGCGGCATGTGGGATCCTCCCAGACCAGGGCTCGAACCCGTGTCCCCTGCACTGGCAGACAGATTCTCAACCACTGCACCACCAGGGAAGCCCCTATCGTGTAATTTTTTTTTTAAATCTTCATTTATTTATTTATTTGGCAGCGCCACACAGCTTGCAGGATCTGAGTTCCCCAACCGGGACTGAACCCGGGCCCTCGGCAGTGAGAGCATGGAGTCTTAACCACCGGACCGCCAGGGAATTCCCTATAACCATAATTTTTAACACCACTTAATATCCTACTGGATGCATCCAGTGGCACATTCATTTTTTTTAGCTCTTTATCCTAATGACAGATTTGCCAGAAGCCTCCTATTGACTGAGATGAAGAAACTTACACACACACACACACACACACACACACATTTTCTTTTACAGGTTGGGAATTTTTAGGGCAAAGGGGATTAACACTTTCATGGATCTTGGAAATACTTCCAAATTACTAACAAAATGGCTACTGGCTATATCTATTCTGACACCAGCAATGTATCAGAACTCATTTTACTATACTTGCACCTGCACGGGTTATTAACATTTTTCTCTCCCTCCTTTCTTTTCCCATTGTTTTAATCTGTACTTTTTGGAAACAAAAAGTTAAAGCTCCTGTCATGCTCATTGAGACACTTATCTAGTATATTTGAGGATATTTTTATTGATAATACAACAAAAAATATCAATGCTTCATCTGTAATATTTACTGCAAATATTTCTGTCAGTCTGCTGCTAAGCCTTCTTTAGGTGGTTAACGTTTTGATACGAATTGTTATTAAATTTGCCTACAGTCAAGTCTTTTAATATCACCCTTAAAAAAAACTTACGATTATGGAAAATATCAAGCGTACAGGAAAGCAGAGAGAATAACACAATGGATCTCTGTGTATCCATCACCAGATACAGCAATCATCTAATTTACGGTCACTATGATTTCAACATTCCAGAAACTACTGCCCCACCCCATTCTTAGATTATTTTGAAGCAAACTGAGGGTTTAGCATTTCATGTATAAATATTTCAACATGTAGCTCTTAAAAGATTAAAAATATATATAACCACAATACCAGTTCTATCCCTCTAAAATTAATAGTAATCCTTTAATATCAACAAATAACTAGTGAGTATTCAAATTCAATGTCACAAAATTTTATTTTATGATTTGTTTTTTAAAATCAGGATCCAGACAATTTGTCTCTTAAATCCCTTTTAATCTATAGGTTTCCCCTCCCTCTGCGACCACCTTCCAAACTTTTTTTTTAAGGAATATGGCTGTCTGACCTATAGACTCTCCCATAGTCTGGATTTTGTTGACTGCATTCCTGTGGTGGTGGTGGACATGTTCATCTGTTCCAGGTACTTCTTGATATGTGGTACTTAAGTCTAGAATAGGGATGGATATTTTAGCAATACTCCGTAAGTAGTATTGAGTATCACTTCAATACTTATTTTAATCATGACTGCTTTTGTTTTAATGTTTTGTTTCTAAATAATTTATCTACAGAAGACCTGCAAAGATTGTAGAGTATTTGCATATATCCCTAACTCAGCTTCTTTCAATGTTAGCATCTTTTATTTTTTTTTTTAAAAACAGAACTTTCAGGTGTAAGGATTTTTTTTTTTAATTTTATTTACTTTTTATTTATTTATTTATTTTTGGCTGCGTTGGGTCTTTGTTGCTGTGCGCGGGCTTTCTCTAGTTGCAGTGAGCGGGGACTACTCTTCACTGTGGTGCATGGGCTTCCCACTGCAGTGGCTTCTCTTGTTGGGGAGCACGGGATCTAGGCACACAGGCTTCATTAGTTGTAGCATGCAGGCTCAGTAGTTGTGGCTCGCAGGCTCTAGAGAACAGTTGTGGCGCACTGGCTTAGTTGCTCCGCAGCATGTGGGATCTTCCTGGACCAGGGCTCGAACCTGTGTCCCCTGCATTGGCAGGCAGATTCTTAACCACTGCGCCACCAGGGAAGCCCTCAATGTTAGCATCTTATATAAGCATGGTACATTTGTCAAACCTAAGAAATTAACATTAGGGAATACTATCAACTAAAATAAAGTTTATTCAGATCTCACTAATTTTTCCACTAACGTCCATTTCCTGAATCAATCAGGATATCACATTGCATTTAATCTATACATCTCCTTTAACTCTTCCAATATGGGACAGTCTCTTGGTCTTTCCTTGTCTTTCATGACCTGACACATTTAGTTGCGGTAAGGTGTTCTGTAGACAGTCCCTCAATTTGGGTCTGTCTGATGTTTTCCCATGAATAGGGTGAGGTTATGGATTTTTGGGGAAGACTACCACAGAGGTGATGTGCCCTTGTTGTATCATATCAGGGAACATGACTTATTACTGGTGATGTTAATATTGATCATTTGGGTAAGGTGGTGTTTGCCAGTTTTCTCCACTATCAAGTTATTATTTTCCCTTCCATACTCTATATGTTAGAAGCAAGACACTAAATTCAGCTCCAACTCCTAGAGGGAGGGGTATCAAAAAATATGTGGGCGTATGTTAGAACCACCAAAGTAATTTACAGGGAGATACTCTAAGGCTAGGCAAATATACCGTTTCTCCTTAAAGTTGTGTCCACTAATGTTAGTATTCATCAATGGATCTTGCCTACAGTAATTATTACTGCAGTGTTCTATCCAGGATTTTCTTTTCCCTCTTTACTTCTACATTTATTAATTAAAATTATTCTGTAATGAAGATTTAGCCCTTCTCCCCTATTTATTTATTCATCCACTCATTTATTTATAGCAGAATGGATTAATGAACACTTATTTTATTCTTTCAGTTATAAACCAGTAATACCATCATTTGTTACACTGCTCAAAATGTTCAACGTTGCACTCTGGGGGCTCTTTCAGGTCTTTCAGGTGGTCAAAGTTAGTATCGTCAATGAGACAAACCAATACCGCATGTATTCTATGTGATGTACTGGGGACCCATCACTTCAGTGATATGCCTGCCATCCATCTTTTTTTTTCCTTTTCTTTTTTGAGTAGTTTCTTGATTTCTTGCACTACAAGATGCTACAGGCCCATATTTTTATTTTCTTTGCTCCAGCTATAGAATCAATCATTTCTCCAAGGAGCCCGGATTCCTTTCATTGGAGAACTGTATTTAAAAACCAAGATCTAGGTATATAATATATTTTAATATAAGTTAGTCCTTCCATATTATACAAGTTTTCAAAAAAATTTAAATATTCATGTCTGTTTTTCTTCCATTTGACTAATTTTTTCCCAGTCAGTGCTAATCATTTAAAGTTTTCTAATTTACGCCAGAAACAACAAAGGCATCTAGTCTTAGTTACTACTTTTAGTAAACTTATAAATGACCTAAATGCACATCAATGAGATAACAGACAACCCACTGTGGTATTTTCATATAAAATAATTGAATACTACTTGAAGAGAAAAAAATGAATAAACTACAGCTATATTTTTAATATGTATGATTACTGCAGAAAAAAATACATTCAGAAAGATACTATTTACAGTTTAAAAACGTGCAAAAAGGGACTTCCTTGGTGGCACAGTGGTTAAGGATCCACCTGCCAATGCAGGGGACACGGGTTCGAGCCCTGGTCTGGGAAGACCCCACATGCCACAGAGCAACTAAGCCCGTGTGCCACAACTACTGAGCCTGCGCTCCAGAGCCCGCAAGCCACACCTACTGAGCCTGTGTGCCACAACTACTGAAGCCTGCGCGCCTAGAGCCCACGCTCCGCAACGAGAAGCCACCACAATGAGAAGAAGCCTGCACACCGCAACGAAGATTAGCCCCCGCTCACCGCAACTAGAGAAAGCCCGCATGCAGCAATGAAGACCCAACACAGCCAAATATAAATAAATTAATTAATTAATAAAAAAAAGTGCAAAAATACTAACTATATTGTTAAGAGATTATATATGTAGTATGTAAATACATGAAATTACTGGCTTGGGGGTGGGGAGGTAGGAAAGAGAAAGAAATGTGATCAATGAAGGGTATACAGGGAACAGCAATTCTTTTAGCAATGTTTTATTTTTTTAGGGTGAGTAGCAAATACACAGATGCTCAAAATATTTCATAATACTTTTTTAAAGATATAAACAAGTGAGGAAGATTAAGAAAGAATAATCACGTAATTGATCCATAGCAGAGCAGTCAAAATAAAAAACTACCACTCAGGGCTTCCCTGGTGGCGCAGTGGTTGAGAATCTGCCTGCCAATGCAGGCGACACGGGTTTGAGCCCTGGTCTGGGAAGATCCCACATGCCGCGGAGCAACTAGGCCCGTGAGCCACAATTACTGAGCCTGCGCGTCTGGAGCCTGTCCTCCGCAACAAGAGAGGCCGCGATAGTGAGAGGCCCACACACCGCGATGATGAGTGGCCCCCGCTTGCCACAACTAGAGAAAGCCCTCGCACAGAAACGAAGACCCAACACAGCCATAAATAAATAAATTAAAAAATTTTAAAAAATCCAAAAAACAAAAAACTACCACTCAAAATAAGCTAGTTAGGGGCTTCCCTGGTGGCGCAGTGGTTGAGAATCTGCCTGCCAATGCAGGGGACACGGGTTCGAGCCCTGGTCCGGGAAGATCCCACATACCGCGGAGCGACTAGGCCCGTGAGCCACAATTACTGAGCCTGCGCGTCTGGAGCCTGTGCTCCGCAACAAGAGAGGCCGCGATAGTGAGAGGCCCACACACCGCGATGATGAGTGGCCCCCGCTTGCCACAACTAGAGAAAGCCCTCGCACAGAAACGAAGACCCAGCACAGCCATAAATAAATAAATAAATAAATAAATAAATAAATAAATAAATAAATAAAATAAATTAAATAAATAAATTAAATAAATAAATAAATAAATAAATAAGCTAGTTGAAAGACTGATTTTTAAGTCTGAGACGACCAAAACAGAAAGAGAATACAACTATGAAGAGTATAAAGAGAATCACTAAATACTAAAACAGGAAACTCTGGGGACTTAAAATCATATAGAACTTGTTAGTTCAAAAGGTAATACGGGGCTTCCCTGGTGGCGCAGCGGTTGAGAATCTGCCTGCCAATGCAGGGGACAACAGGTTCGAGCCCTGGTCTGGGAAGATCCCACATGCCGCGGAGCAACTAGGCCTGTGAGCCACAACTACTGAGCCTGCGCGTCTGGAGCTTGTGCTCCCCAACAAGAGAGGCCACGACAGTGAGAGGCCCGCACACCACAATGAAGAGTGGCCTCCGCTCATCGCAACTAGAGAAAGCCCTCACACAGAAACGAAGACCCAACACAGCCAAAATAAATAAATAAATAAATAAATAGCGTTCCCTTAAAAAAAAAAAAAAAGTCCACTTGTGTTGCTTTAAAAAGAAAAAAAAAGTAAAATTAATAAAGTAATCTGTATTTTAAAAAAAAGGTAATACGGTTGGAAACAGATAAAGGTTAAATATAGTTATTGTTAAGTGACAACACTTATTAAAAGCAAGCTACAAATACTGAAAAAAAAAAGTGTTAAAAAAAAACAATGGGACATACTGAGAGGGCAAAGGGGCCAGAGCCTGAAGGGATTCCCACTTGCTAAACCTTGGACAATGAGTTTCAAAATTACAGTGGATTTAAAAAAAAAAAAAAAAAAAAAATTACAGTGGATTATAACCCACTTGACTAAAATAAGAACCTGTGAGACCATATTATAACGAAATAGAATTGGTTTAGGCCAACACCATCTTAACCAAGTGATCAAAGCTACTATCATCAATGAGACAAATCAACATCACATGCTTTCTATGTGATGCACTGAAGACATCACTTCCCTGATACTCCTGCCAAAAATGTATAATGTGAATCTTGATTATGAGAAAAGAGAGGGACATTTCACAAAATAAATGGCCTATACTATTCCAAATGGTCAAGGTCATGAAAAACAAAGGCTAAGAAATGTTTCTGATTAAAGGAGAATGAAGAGAAACGACAACCAAATGCAATGTGTGATCCTAGACTGGGAAGAAAATTGATATAAACAACACTACTGGGACAACTACAGAAATCTGAATATGGTTTTTGGATTAGGTAACAGTATAATGTCAGTGTTAAATTTCCTGATTTTAATAACTGTATTGTAGTTATGTAAGAAAAAGTTCTTGTTTTCAAAAAACACACTCAAATATTTAGGGGTAAAGGGGCATTGTGATGACTGCAACATACTTTCAAATGATTCAGAAAAAACTGTAAGTTGGTAAATGGTACAGATACAGACAGAATGATTAGGCAGATGTGGCAAAATGTTAACAAGGTGCAAGTCTAGATGAAGGATATAGGAAGTTCCTTCTAAAGTGTTTGTAATATTTGTATAATTTTGAAATTACTTCAAAATTTAAAAAAGCTTAAAGAAAGAATACTGTAGAGACACTGTCATCTATTAAAATTAACAGTACGCAATGCCCATGCTCTCAAAATATTCCTCAGTTCCAACATCACATGGTGATTAGGAATGACATCTCTAACATTAGATTTTTATTTACAGTAATCAATTCTTGTTGACCATTAAAAACACCCCATTGTAGCTCTGGTTAAAAGACTCTAAAAATTGAAGAGACTCATCTATGTGAATAACGCATGTGCACCTCCTTTTACCTGAGACATCCATCTGTCATCTCCTTGAATATCTTCCGCTGCATGTGGAATGGCTGCTGGGTTTGAGTCTCCTTGGCTCATTCTACACCTGAGGAAAAAAATGTCTATGTTATGTTTTGTTCACTGACAGGAATGTTTCTTTGTTACCACTTACTTAAATATTACATGTCAGGTTTTAAATAAGAATAAGAATTAAATAAATTTCATTGGGTTTTGCCTAGAAACGATGCAACTGGAGTTTATTTTCAGCAGAGACGAGGTCCAGGACATGACTGCCTAAGTCCCATAAATATCTAGCACTACTAAACTTCCAGACAGGTTTGAATATCATTCAGGAACAATGCATTACATCAGTATATACCTTACACCTATATTAATTTTTCATAAATACATGTTACTGTAAGAACCAAATGACAAGGAATTAAACCCTTCAAGTTCAATGACATCTACATTAGAGCCTTTTAGGCTGCTAGAGTTACACACTTAAGAATTAGTACAGCACCGATTAGAATCCAGTGATCACTAAACATCACACAAATACCTGTATTACAGATGATGACAAAACTAGTCATGGGCTTTGGCAGTGGTTTTTTCATTTTTATTATTTATTATTATTTTTAATTTTTAATTTTTTTGGCAGTGCCCCGCAGCATGCTGGATCGAGTTCCATGACCAGGGATCAAACCCATGTCCCCGGCAGTGGGAGCGCAGCAGAGTGTTAATAACCGCTAGCCCACCAGGGAAGTCCCTGGCATTGGTTTTTTACAAATGTTTACTAGGTATTTCTATTTTTGACAGGTATCCACTAAAAAAAATTTGATTAACGACGAACCTAAATATGGCATCTGATAGTGGAGAAGAAGGAATAAGTGAAATTCAGGAAAATTAGAAATGCTAATCTTCTAGAAAGACAAGTAAGAAACCAGACTGTTTTCAACCAACTCTGGAGAATACATACTAGAGACATTAGGCTCAAGAGATTACTTGGAAAATGCAAAGGATGATGAAAAAGAAAAAGCTGGGGTTTTGTGGCTTATAGAAAAAAAGGCCGTACTCTCTATTTCTTTCCTTTGCCATCCTCAAATACAACTAAACTTTCTCAGAAAGAGGACTGAGTTATAGCCTTTTAATAAGTATTCACTGAGTAAACAAAACACCCTGGATTACCAAGGTAGTAGTTTTTGAGGATCAAAAAGTAACAAACCCTAAACATGAAAGCAAACCTTCATGAAAAATAAATTACAGAAGCAAACAATTTTAACACTAATTATGTAAATAAATTCGATCAGTTCCAAATGACACTAGGTCTAAAAAAAATTGGGCTCAGGGTTAAGCCTATATCTGACTAAAGATGTAAAATATCATTCACAACCTGTGTATTATTTCTTTAGATTACTAAAATTTGCAACTATCAGAAAATAATAACTACCTATGAAGGACTATCTACTCTATGCTTTATACATACCACCTCCGATCCTCACAAAAGTACTGCAAAATGAAGAAAACGAGGATCAGATAATTTAGGTACTTTGTTCAGTGACTGAAATGAGGTTTGTCTGACCCCAATTACGTCACATCTGGCCCACTGATCACAAACCAGTTCACGCTGACTCCCTAAAGGGGACCTATATCTAACCATTTCACCCAAAAGACTTATGACATACCACACGGAGCTAAAAACATCAATGTAAAATGCAGGAATCGGGAAGAACTGCAAGATGAACCTATATAGTTCCAATCAGACTATGATATCTGTTTGGAGTTTCACTGTCTAAGCAAAGTGTGGAAAAATCAGAAGATACATAAAAGAAAAAAAAAAGGATTACAGGGTTAAAACAAATAGCCACACAGAAACTTCTTGTTTTTAGCCAATAAAACATTCTAAATCTTCCATATAAAAGTTTCTTGGGGTCTACGTTCAATGCTTGATTCAAGTCTGGCTATTCAGATTAAATCTGATATGGCACTTAATAATCATTTTAATTTTAGTAAGTAACTTTCTTCCCCACTGATCAAAAAGCTCTATTGTCCTTAAGACCAACAAGGAGCAACTTTTCCCATTTTCTGGATTTCAAAATTAGATATATAATGTAAAGAAATACAGCAACAAAACAGCTCCATTTTCCACTCACTAATTGAAAAAGTCTATTTCCTAACTTTTAAAACAGATTTTAAAAACCCAACTATTTCTCATTTATTTTCCCACCTGGAGAAACTCTTAACATGTTAGGTATTTTTGAGGCAAAAGTTAACTGCCACAGGGTTAACTGAGTGATCACTACTAAAAAGGAGAAAAATAATCTGCCCTCCTCTCACTGTGTGATTATGTAATTGAAACCATTTTTCCTGGGGATTGTTAAAAGAACAAGGATGACAAAACCGTACATTATGAGGTGCCGCCACAATAAAATGTATCCAAATTCATCCCTCACCACTTAAAGACACAATGCAGGCACTCCAACTACATTTCAGTTCTTGGAACACCATGTTCAGATTTTGTTGAAAAACTTAAGAATTTTGACAAACCAGAGGGTGTTTCAAGGAAAGGAGCCAAGATGGTGAGAAATTAGAAAACCTGTCATATCAGAAATCGTTGAAAGAAACAGGTATGCTTATAATCTGCAGAAAAACTGGTTGAGGAAGAGGAAATCATGGGACAAATAGCTGTCAAAGTATTTGAAGATTACTAGGAAGGGACTTTAGGCTTATTCTGCATGTCCCCAAATAGGAAGACAAGGCCAGTAGATACAATGTACAGTGAAACAAATTTCTAACAAACAGAACTGCAAATGACATGACCTGCCTCTCAAGGCAGATTCCTCCCAAGGGGCCGCAGAGACTAGGTGAACACCTACTAGTAAAGCATAAAGTGAACTAAAGCATATGAATAAAGACTGGCCCAGATTAGCGGGATTCAAACATTTTTTAATGTTTTAGAATCTTTTTGAAATGTTGCTCAATATATGTATATTTATAAATTAGATGTGAATTGCTGTTAACCTGTATATTAAATATTCGTAATTTTTTCCTTTTTTATGTAAAAAAGAATGAATGTAAAAAGAGGTTCTAAATATTTTCCTATATGCCTATGGATCTCCTTATGCATCCCAGGGCAGCACACATACTCTACTTTCAAGACCAGTGGTCTATATAAACTGTAAGATCTCTTTAGATCTATGATTCAATTTACAGACATGGATTTTTAGAGTTTCTCCAACAGGTAAACAACTGATCAAAAAATAATAACTGCAATAAAGATTTATTAAGAACTTACTATTTACAAGACACTGTGCTAGGAGCTTTGTTATTTAAATAAAACTGAAGCTCAGGGAGATTTAAGGAAACTGCTCCATGATAGGGAGAGCTGGGATTTGAACTCAGGGTGATATACTACCCTCCAAAACCTATTACTCTTGAGCAAAGGGCATTAGGCTCTATATAGAAAAGACTGTATGAAACAATGATAAATTCTAATTTACTAAGTCAATTCACTTATATATCCTATTACTACAACCCAAATTTAATGGCATTCTGATACCCTGAGCAAAACACTTTCATCTCAGTCCTAAATTTTGTCATGAGCAAAATGAAAAAGCTGTAGGGACAGAGAAACTGAGGAACAAAATGTCACTTATCTCAAGTTACTAGGGAGGTAAAACTGAGAGAATTTAGCACAATATTCCCAATTAGCTAGTCTTTTTCTTCTTTAACTATGAATACAAGGTCATCCTCCTTCCTCCTCTGAGCAAAATTTGTTTCTTTGTGCCTTCAGACACTTGGATTTTGGATTATTTTGCCAAATCAAAATCTTACAATACAAGGTAGCTTTCAGTTTTACCTGTGCCTATGGCTTGGTAACATTTTTAAACAGCGGTTAAAAAAAAAAACAACAACTGAGGGGCAAACCCACGTAATCTCCTCTTTAAGAACCAAACTAGGGGGACTTCTCTGACAATCCAGTGGTTAAGACTCCGCACAGGGGGCGTGGGTTCAATCCCTGGTCAGGGAACTAAGATCCCACATGCCATGCGGTGAGGCCAAAGGATTTAAAAAAAAAAAAGAAAGAAAGAAAAGAAAAGAAAAAAAGAAGAACCAAGCTGGGGACTATGCATTTAGGGGATTCAAATAATTCGGGAGTTAGATAAAAAAAACTGTGTACTGTTTATAATAAAAATGAATAATCAATCAGGAGCCATCCAGAGAACAGCCTGTGGTGGGTCACAAAAATCTGAGTGATTTGGGGTTTCCTGCCTCACGAAGAGAGCAATATCGTGGCACAGAAGTATTCAGAATGCTGTAATTAGTAACAACAGAAAAAGTAGCAACAGAGAGGGATTTGACTCCCATCTCACCTCCCTGATTCATAATAATCGCCTCTGTGCAGCAAGTCATTAACTTCTGAGGTCACAAACAGCATGTTCAGTTAGAAAAACCCAACAGAATGGAAATAAAGGTCCGAAGAAATTAATTTATCAGGAGACATACTCTTCCAGGGAAGCTTTAACTGTCCACTAAAATGAGTTCTCTGGGAAGATGAGGAGTAAGTGACTTGCACAGCATTTCCCAATTTTCCTGCATTTTCTGTCTTCTCTACTTAACTCCGACTATGACAGTCTTAACACCAGAATTTCCAAATGCTTATACCAGCGTGGTGTAGTGTGTGTCTAATCAAAAACCATTTCCAACAACAAAGAATTATAAATACTCAAGCTGAGCTGGATGTTTCTTTAGTTTAACCAGGAAACAGATGGAGGGGGAAAGTTGCACTAAGAATTAAAAGATTCAGAATGTTTCCACTCTGACCTCAGACCCTTCATTTTGTTTCAGATGGAGTTGGCAGGGTTATTCTAAAGGCCAAGGCAGGCCTCATCCCTAGTACCCTGCCTCAGTGGGCTGGTGGATGGGTCCCGGGGTTCCAGCACATTCAGAATTTATTAACAAATGCCCAAGCCAACGCATTAAAGCACAGTGATTTCATACTCCTCCCCTGCTCCCGCACAAGGAGGCAACCTTTATATCAGAACAATGTGCCCAGGAGAAGAATCCAAAGACACAAGGCATATCCAAGGCAAAGGCGTATTCAGATGCTCAAGGGGGCAATACCCCGTGTTTTCTCCATACCTTTACCACTCCCCCAACATGACCCCCCCCGTTTAAAGCTGTACAAAATGAGGCCTTAGGGTGGGTCCAGGTGGTCTTCCCTTTCTCCATGGGTAAGCTCTAAAAAGAGGCCAAAGCTTCATGTGTTTGGTTTTCTTAAGGTTTGTATACACACTATGAAAAGCAACGCTGGCCTGGGAGGTATGGAAAGAATAGTGAGTCACCGTGCAACGGGTACATCACAAACCTGAAGGCCAGAAGATCCTGATCTGGTACATGGACATGGACCAGGTAAAAAGCACCTAAGAAAACCTGTCCATTGGTAGGTTTAACTAGTTGGTTGACCTTGGGCAAATCACCAGCCTCGCTGGGCCTCATCTCTAAAATGAGGTGCTGGACTAGACAGCCCTCTAAGAAATAAGCCCTTCTAAGTCGTGACAGCCTATGGATTTTTAAATATACTAGAGGAGGTAACGGAGAAGTTTCTGACGGGTGGGAAAAAGTGCTCCGTCAAAAAAACAGTAACGGGTCTGACCCCGCGCTAACGGCCTCCCAGACAGAGGAAAGGGGAGAAAAGGGTCAGAGGTTCAACCTCGGGAAGGAGGGAAAGGCAACAGCCGAGACCCGAGGCAGAAGCGTGGCTGGAAATGGGGCTGGAGGCGGCGAGCCCCGGGCCGGGGTAGCGGGGGATGCAGGGCGGCCTGCTCCGGGGGACGGGCAGGGCCGGATCGGGCCGGGCGGCGCGCCCCGCCACGGTGCTCGGCCGCGGGAAGAGGCGGGGCGGCTGGGCGGCCGTGGAGGCAGCAGGTTTGGGGGTGGGGTACTGGGGAAAGGCTCCGAGGGAGGCGGCGAGCGGCCTGGAGGTGCGGGGGGCAGAGCGGGCGGCCAGGGAACCCACGCCGGGCCAGCCGAGAAGGGGCGAGCGCGGGAGCCACCCCAAGGCTCGGGGGGGGAGGGGTGGCGCGGGGGAGGGGCCGGCAGGGTGGGGGAGGGGAGGTCGCGGGCCTCTCACAATAACAAGTAGCAGCCTCTTCCAACCCCCACCTCTAAGCCGAGCCCCGGAATGCACTCACTCAGGCACAGGGTCCGTGCGGGCCCCAAGCGGCTGCGGCGTCGGCGGGTCGCGCGTCTGTCGCTCGCTCAGTCCCGGCGGCCCCGCTCCGGCGCGTCCCTCCTCCGGCCTCAGCACCCGCTGCAGCGCCCCCACTTCCGGTTCCCCTGCCACTCAGGCAAATGGCTTGCGGAAGTCCCGCCCCATCCTGCCAGGCCTTGGCTCGGCTCGCCTCTCCTCACTTTCCTTCTGCGGGAGCTCACTGCCGGCGCACAGGTGTCCTGCCACGCCCCGCAAGGTTCCACGCTTTGTTCTCTATCCTGCCCTCGTTTTGCATGTAGTCTGCGCGACTTGGGCCTCTGTCTTTCCTCCGACTGCATCCCTCAGTCCTGGGTTCATGTCATCCTAGTGTGGAGATGGCATTCGGGACAATGTGCTGTGACCTCGCACTGACGCCATTCCCTTCCCACCCCGCCAACCTGACTTCCTTCTCCACCCCATGGAATAAACCAGATTGCTGCCAGTGGGAGGGAAATAGGGCCCCAAGGTTAATGAGGCAGTCCCTTACATTTATGGGTGGAATTTCTGTTTCTATGATGAATGTACGGATTTTGGATGACCGCCTCTTAAGGTGATACTATAGGGGGATGGAGAGACAGTCTTTTCCTTAGAGATCCATCCAGTTTCGGGGAAGATATATATATATATATACACACAGTTAATATTGAAAAGATGATGTGCTAAATCCTATATAAATGCGGAATCTATAACAGAGAGGAGGGGCAAAAGATGTACGCAGGCTATGAAAACGTTTGGTGGAGCAGCGCCCTGAGCTGGCCGTTTAAAAATGGATAGGATTCTTTAAGACCCTTATCTGAATTGGTAGAGCCTTCCAGAGTTCTGAAAATGATAAGGGGGGTCAGTTTTGCAGACAAAACCCGTTAAGAATTACTGTGAAAACCTGGAAGCCTAAAGTTTCAAGATATGTCAAATTATTTTTCAGGTGACCTGTACTGTCAAATGGTACTAAATTTATCAGACGTATATAATCCAAAATAATTTGTCCTCCTATAAAACGCTAATTTACCTCGTAATTCTCTTGCAGATGTTCACACAATTTATGGCACACCAGCAGGTAAATGTTGCTTTAAATGTTTTATCGAAAAGAATTTGTGTTTGGGGAACTCAAATGATGCTATAAAAAGAGCCCAGAAATATACTGATAACAGAAGACACAGCTTGAATTAGTCTCCAGGGATAAATCCATAGAATCCTGAATTTCCTCAGTTTTAACACTCAACACACTTTAATGTAATTACTACTTTAATACACTGTCTTCCCTGCTATACTTAAGCTCTGAGGGAGCGGAGACCTTGTTGTGTGGATTCCCAGCACCTGGCATGCTGCCTGATGCATAGCAGACACTCATTAAGTATTGCTCAACCAGGAATGAATGATCAAGGGTTGAATTTGTGCCTATGTGGACCCTATGACCTATCTTTATACTTTCTTGTTTTCAGCTTTTTAATTAAGAAACATAAACAAGGGAATTGTGCCCCAGGGAACACTAGAGCTGGTTAAACTAGCCTCTGCAAATATTTGAATACCTCTATGGCTCAGGCAGTTTTTAGTGTTTTGGCAAAATCTGAATGTCACCGAACCCTGAAATTTATTGAGGTTGTCTCCTAATATGTCTGTTTCAGCTTTCTAAATAATTCATTTTAAAAATGCAGGTGGTAGAGTGGAAAGGACCCTAAACTAAGCTTCAGGGTGCCCTGGGTTCTTCTCTGAAGGCTATTGCTCACTTTACTTCTTTGAGCCTTTGTTTCTTAATGTGTAAGGTGAAAGGGATGGACTAGGTCATTGCTGAGGTTCTTTTTAGCTCTAAGCCTCCACTATCCCCTCAGTTCCTTGCAGGAACATGATTCTGGGGCATACAACCCTATCTCACTCCTCACTTCCCACACACAACCTCCCCTTCCCCTGGGCCCCATTCAGGGTCTGTGTTTTCCATACAGTTTTCCATATCACCATACAGCTGGTGATAGGTAAAAATAGCTGTTTTCTGACTATGAGACAAATTGACTGAAAGCTATCAGGAGAGCTTGCCCTTCAAGTTGTCTTTCCATTAATGATGATGGGTTTAATGATTCCATCCGGATTCTTTCTGGTTTCCCTCATGACTGCATGCCAACCCAAAGGGAGAAAATATAGAAACCCTGACAAAAGGTCTATGGACTGATTGGAGTAATGTAAACATGATCAAATGTAAACCTAGGACTTTGAGAATGAGTGTCAAAACACCACCCAAGTGGCCTGGAATTTAGGAGACTGTTTGGCATTTCATCACTTACAGTAATTAAACTGGGAGACTTCAGGGGACCTGGCATTTCAGATATGAAAAGAAGGAAGAAAAGCTATGTGGACTGAGAATGGACACACAGTGTGAATTCAGGGAATTTCTGTGGGTAGAACGCGAGGTCAGATGGTTTATAGAAAAAGGGTTTCAGGGGCTTCCCTGGTGGCGCAGTGGTTGAGAGTCTGCCTGCCAATGCAGAGGACACGGGTTCGAGCCCTGGTCTGGGAAGATCCCACATGCCGCGGAGCAACTGGGCCCGTGAGCCACAATTACTGAGCCTGCGCGTCTGGAGCCTGTGCTCCGCAACAAGAGAGGCCGCGATAGTGAGAGGCCCGCGCACCGCGATGAAGAGTGACCCCCGCTTGCCACAACTGGAGAAAGCCCTCGCACAGAAACGAAGACCCAACACAGCCATAAATAAATAAATAAATAAATTTAAAAAATGATTCAATGCTCATCTAAAATTCAAATGCAGGACTGTGTGTCCTGCATTTAAAAAAAAAAAAAAAAAAAAAAGAAAAAGGGTTTCAGAGTTTTATTGATTGTTAAAACAACATTAAGAAATGTTTCAACAGGAAAAAAGTTTTTCACTCCCATTCTTACAAATTAACACATTTTCATTTGCCTCGATTTCTTTCAATCAGTAACCATATGGTCAGTAAGTATTTTATTTCTCAATTTTAAGATCTTTGTGGTCAGGTCAAGATATTGTTAGAAATAATGTAAAGACAATGGAATATTACTCAGCCATAAAAAGAAACAAAATTGAGTTATTTGTAGTGAGGTGGATGGACCTAGAGTCTGTCATACAGAGTGAAGTAAGTCAAAAAGAGAGAAACAAATACCATATGCTAACGCATATATATCAAATCTAAAAAAAAAAAGAAGGTACTGATGAACCTAGTTGCAGGGCAGGAATAAAGACATAGACATAGAGAATGGACTTGAGGACATGGGGTGGGAGGGGGAAGCTGGGGTGAAGTGAGAGTAGCATCAACATATATACACTACCGAATGTAAAATAGTTGGCTAGTGGGAAGCAGCAGCATAGCACAGGGAGATCAGCTCGGTGCTTTGTGACCACCTAGAGGGGTGGGATAGGTAGGGTGGGAGTGAGACACAAGAGGGAGGAGATACGGGGATATATGTATATGTATAGCTGATTCACTTTGTTATAAAGCAGAAACTAACACAGTATTGTGAAGGAATTATACTTTAATAAAGATCTATTAAAAAAAAAAAGAAAAAACATATTATAACATTTTCGTCTTCCCAACTGAAAATTGTTAGTTTGTCATATTCTTATATTTTTTTAACTGTGTGTGTGTGTGTGTGTGTGTGTGTATATGTGTGGTTTAGTATCATTATAAACTCATGGATTGAAACACATTTGATATGTTTCATTCATTACAATTATTTTGCTTATTGATAACCAGATTGTCCCAAAATGATCCCATTCAAGTTGGCTCCTGAGTCATTTTGACATGACCAAACATTGATCCGCTTTCTGTCACTTTAATTTTGCTTTTTCTACAATTTCAATAAATAGAATCATAGAGTAGAATCAACTTTTGTTTCTGGTTTCTTCCTGTTAACATGATATATTAAGATTCATCCATGTTGTTGTGTGTACCAGTACATAGTTCACTCCTTTTTATTGCCAAGTAGTGTTCTGTTGATGGATATTCTACAATTTGTTTATCCAGTCAATAGTTAATGGACATTTGGGTTGTTTCTGGTTTTGCTTATTATAAATAAAATGAAGATGAAGGTTCATGTAGAAATCTTTGTGTGGACGTGTGTTTTCCTTTCTCTTGGATCTCTTGGATCTAGGACTGGAAATGCTGAGTCATATGGCAAGTGTATGTTTAACATTATAATAAACTGCTCATCTGTTTTCCAAAGTGGCTTATCATTTTACACCCCCATCAGCAGACTGTGAGAGTTCCAGTTGCTCTGTATCCTTGGCAATACACAATACTATCAATTAAAAAAACTTTAGCCATTCTAGTTGTTATGTAATGATATCTTATGGTGGTTTTAATTTGCATTTCCCTGATGATATTAAGCATCTTTTCATATTCTTTTTGGCCATTTATATATCTTCTTTTGCAAAGTGCCTGTTCAACTCTTTTGCCCATTAAAAAAATATTAGGTTATTTGTCTTATTACTGAATCGTAAAAGTTCTTCTATATTCAGAACAAAAGTTCTTTGTCAGTATATTTATTTCAAACATTTTTTTTCTCCCAATCTGTGGCTTGTGTTTTCATTTTCTTAACAGTGTCTTTTTGTTTGTTTGTTTTTTTATTTTTGTTTTGTTTTTTGGCCATGGCACTCGGCATGCGGGATCTTAACTGGACCACCAGGGAATTCTCTACAGTATCTTCTGAAGAACAGAAGTTTTTAACTTTGGTAAAATACAATTTATCATTTTCTTTCATTTATGGTGTGTGATTTTTGTGTTCTATTTAATAAATCTTTATCTACTATTAGTTATCAATACAATAGAGTTTCTGCAATGTTTTCTCCTAGAAGTTTTATATCTTTAAGTTTTACATTTCAGCTAGTAATCCTTTTTAAGGTAATTTTTGTGTATGGTGTGAAGTAAAGAACAAAGTTAATTTTTTTGCATACGGATGTCCAATTGTTCCAGCGCAATTTATTTATTTGTTTATTTATTTTTGGCTACGTTGGGTCTGCGTTGCTGTGTACGGGCTTTCTCGGCGAGCAGGGGCTACTCTTCGTTGCGGTGCATGGGCTTCTCATTGCGGTGGCTTCTCTTGTTGCAGAGCACGGGCTCTAGGTGCACGGGCTTCAGTAGTTGTGCCGCACAAGCTCAGTAGTTGTGGCTTGCGGGCTTAGTTGCTCTGCGGCATGTGGGATCTTCCCAGACCAGGGCTTGAACTCGTGTCCCCTGCATTGGCAGGTGGATTCTTAACCACTGTGCCACCAGGGAAGTCCTCCATTGAATTATTGACATCTTGGCTGCTTTATTTTAAGACAATTGACTATATATGTGTGGGTCAATTTTGGACTTATATTCTGTTCCATTTATATTTATGTCTATCTTTGTACCAATACCAGACTATCACAATTTCTGTAACTATATAGTTACTCTTGAAATCAGATAGTGTAAGTCTTCTAGCTGTCTTCTTCTTCAGAATTGTTTTGACTCTCCTAGGTCCTTTGCATTTCCATATAAATTTTATTTAATTAATTAATTTTGGCTGTGCTGTGTGGCTTGCGGGATATTAGTTCCCCAACCAGGGATTGAACCCCAGGCCCCCCAGCAGTGAAAGCGATGAGTCCTAACCACTGGACTGCCAGGATATTCCCTCCATATAAATTTTAGAATCATGTTCTTGATTTCTACAAAAAGTCTTTTGAAATTTTGACTGGGATACATTGAATACATATTTGGGGGAGAATTAAAAACAACATTGAGTCTTCTGATTCATGAATACTGTTTATTGTGCCATCATTTTAGATCATCTTTAATTTTTCTCAGCAAATTTTGTAACTTTCATTGTACAGGTCTATATATTTAATAAATTTATCCTTAAGTACATATAATATATCCTTCACATTCATAAGAACATTTTCCTGAGGTCTTAGAGAACACCCCATTTTGGGGAACCCTACAATAGCATTTACTCTCTGATTAAATGTACCTGAAAAATTTAAACAATCAGCTTGATATCTGTAATGAATGTAACAATGTGCTTGAGAAGGAGTTAAGAACCTCAATGCCAGGCCAAAATACACACCCAATCTAGACATCTGGCTAAGTGCTTTGCTTTCATTGCCCACCAACCTTCAAGATAGTTTCATTCAAATTTCCACCTCATTAAAAATGACAAATCCTTATATCATGGATTTTTAGGGTCTCTCTCAAGATAAAACCCTGAGTTCTGAGTGCCAAAAGTCCATGGCTGTTTCTATCACAATGTCTACCTTTCTCTTACCCATGTGTTTACAAGTCTCTCTCCCTGACTAAATGAGTTCTTCTGGGGTAGGAGCCTTGTTTGCTTGTAACCCCAGTACCAGGAAGTGCCTGGCATAATAAATATTTTTTGGTAAATGCTTGATGGATGAATAGTCAAGGTTAATTTTCAGGTCTCAAGAAAGGAGACCGTTAAAGCTGAGGGGAACAGATGCTGGAACCGAGGTCAAGAATAGGAATAAGCACCTGGAATCCTAAAAGGCTGCAATGCAGTGGGAAGTTGGAACACAGGAGGTAACCGGGCATCGTCCAAGTTAGTTCTGGCAGACAGTTTCTTGCATCTTCTTGTATGTTTTAAGAAGCTGGATATTCTTAAAGGCAATGTCCAAGTAATTGACAAAGTGATCTTAGGCCCACTGAATTTCTTTTCATTTCAGTAGGTATTTACTGAATTCTTACTTATGTGTCAGGCACTCTGCTAAACAATGGGGAGAAAAGATGAGTAAGGTAACATTTCTCTCCTCAAGGAACTCACTATCTAGTGATAGTGAGGACAAATGATTCTAATACAATACACAATGATAGAGGAGAGAATTGAATGTTCTAAGAAATGAAAGGAGGAGGTGGGGTGGTTAGAAAAGGCTTCTAGGAGAAAATGAGGCCTGATCTGAATTTTTTTTTTTAAGACAATTTTTAAAGAGCAGTTTTAGGTTCACAGCAAAATGAGAAGAAGGTATAGAGATTTCCCATATACCTCTTGCCCACCCACATGGACAGCCTCCCCTACTGTTATAACAGGATGGTACATTTGTTACAATTGATGAACCTACATTTTAAAATTTTTAATTTATTTATTTATTATTATTTTTAACATCTTTATTGGAGTGTAATTGCTTCACAATGGTGTGTTAGTTTCTGCTTTATAACAAAGTGAATCAGCTATACATATACATATATCCCCATATCTCCTCCCTCTTGTGTCTCACTCCCACCCTCCCTATCCCACCCCTCCAGGTGGTCACAAAGCACGGAGCTGATCTCCCTGTGCTATGCAGCTGCTTCCCACTAGCCATCTATTTTACATTTGTTAGTATATATAAGTCCATGCCACTCTCTCACTTCGTCCCAGCTTACCCTTCCCCCTCCCCGTGTCCTCAAGTCCATTCTCCATGTCTGCGTCTTTATTCCTGTCCTGCCCCTAGGTGATGAACCTACACTGACACATCATAATTACCCAAAGTCCATAAGTTGCATTAGGGTTTACTCTTGGTATTGTACTTTCTGTGGGTTTGGACAAATGTATAATGATATGTATCCATCATTACAATATCACACAGTGTTTTCACTGCCCTAAAATTTCTCTGTGTTCCACCTATTCCTCCCTACCCCCTCCCTCTCCAAACCCCGGCAACCACTGGTTTTTTTTTAATGCCGCCATAGTTTTGCCTTCTCCAGACATCATGTAGTTGGAGTCATACGGTATATGGCCTTTTCAGATTAGCTTCTTTTACTTAGTAACCTACATTTAAGATTCCTCCATGTCTTTTCATGGCTTGATAGCTCATTGCTTTTCAGTGATAAACAATATTCTATTGAATGGATATACCATTTGCCTTTTGAAGAATATCTTGGTTGCTTCCAAGTTCTGGCTATTATGAATGAAGCTGCCTTAAACATCCATGTGCAGGTTTTCATTTGGACCTAGGTTTGCAACTCATTTGGGTAAATACCAAGAAGCATGATTGCTGGGTTATATGGTAAGAGTATGTTTAGTTTTGTAAGAAACCACCAAATTGTCTTCCAATGTGGCTAAACCATTTAGCATTCCCACCAGCCAGTGGCATATTCTTGTCAGCACTTGGTGTTGTCGGTGTTCTGGATTTTGACTTTTTTTTTTTTTTTTTTTTTGATCGCACAGTTCAGCATGCAGAACTACCCCCACCAAGGATGCAACCCGCAGTAGAAGCTCAAGAGTCTTAACCACTGAACCACTAGGAAGTCCTGGATTTTGACTATTTTAATAGGTGTGTAGTGATATTCTCGTTGTTTTATTTGCAATTCCCTAATGACATATGATGTGGAGCATTTTTTCATATGCATATTTGCCATCTGTATATTTTCTTTGGTAAGGAATCTGTTAAGGACTTTGGCCCATTTTTAAAATCAGGTTGTTTGTTTCTTTATTGTTGAGTTTTAAAAGTTCTTTGTATATTTAGGATAACAGTCCTTTATCAGATGTCTTTTGCAAATATTCTCTCCCATTCTGTGGCTTGTCTTTTTAGTCTCTTGACATTGTCTTTTGTGGTACAGAAGTTTTTTATTTTAATGGAGTCCAGTTTATCAATTATTTCCCTCATGGACTGTGCCTTTGGTGTTGTATTTTATTTTTTAATTTATCTAGTCATTTATTTTTGGCTGCGTATTTTTAAAAAAATTTATTTAGTCATTTATTTTTGGCTGCGTTGGGTCCTCATTGCTGCATGCGGGCTTTCTCTAGCTGTGGTGAGCAGGGGCTACTCTTCGTTGTGGTGCACGGGCTTCTCATTGCAGTGGCTTCTTTTGCTGTGGAGCATGGGCTCTAGGTGCGCGGGCGTCAGTAGTTGCAGCATGCGGGCTCAGTAGTTGTGGCTCGCGGGCTCTAGAGCACAGGCTCAGTAGTTGTGGTGCATGGGCTTAGTTGCTCTGCGGCATGTGGGATCTTCCCAGACCAGGGCTCGAACCCATGTCCCCTGCATTGTCAGGCAGATTCTTAACCACTGCACCACCAGGGAAGTCCCTTGGCATTGTATTAATATCTAAAAGATCATCTAGGTTTTTCTTCTATGTTATTTTCTAGGAGTTTTATATGTTTGCATTTTTCTTTATCTTTGGTTTTCTGTAGTTTGAAAATGCTATGCCTAGGTGTAGGTTTTTTACGTTTATCCTTCTCGTTGTTCTCCAGTCTCCCTGGATCTGTGATTTTGTGTCTGACTTTAATTTGGAGAAATTCTGAGTCATTATTGCTTCAAATATTTCTCTTGTTCCTTTCTCTGTTTCTTCTCTTTTTGTTATTTCCATTATGCATATCTTATACTTTTTGTAGTTGTCCTACAGTCCTTGGATATGCATTCTGTTTTTTTCAGTCTTTATTGTCTTTGCTCTTCAGTTTTGGAGAATTCTATTGATATGTCCCCAAGCTCAGAGATTCTTTCTTCAGCCATGACCAGTCTACTAATAAGCCATGAAAGACATTCTTCATTTCTGTTACAGTGTTTTTGATCTCTAGCATTTATTTTCGATTCTTTCTTAGAATTTCCATCTCTTTTCTTACATTACCCATCTGTTCTTGCATGCTGTCTACTTTATCCCTTAGAGTCCTTAGTACATTAATCATAGTTGTTCTAAATTCCAGGTCTGATCATTCTAATAACTCTGGTTAGATGTCTGGTTTTGATGCTTGAGCTGCCTCTTCAAATTGCAGGGTTTTTGGGTTTTTTTTTTGCTTTTTAATATGCCTTTTAATTTTTCTTGATTGCTGAACATGATGTACTAGCTAAAAGAAACTGCTATAAATAGGCCTTTAGTAATGTGATGGTAAGGTGTGGGGGGAGTGGAAACATTGTGTACCTGAACTGAGTCTTAAAGAATAAATAGGAAGGACTTCCCTGGTGGTGCAGTGGTTAAGAATCCACCTGCCAATGCAGGGGACACAAGTTTGATCCCTGGTCTGGGAAGATCCCACATGCCACGGAGCAACAAAGCCTGTGTGCCACAACTATTGAGCCTGAGCTCTAGAGCCCACGAGCCACAACTACTGAGCCTGCGTGCCGCAACTACTGAAGCCCGTGCACCTAGAGCCCGTGCTCCGCAACAAGAAAAGCCACCACAATGAGAAGTCCGTGCACCGCAAGGAAGAGTAGTCCCCATTCGCTGCAACTAGAGAAAGCCCGCGTGCGGCAATGAAGACCCAACACAGCCAAAAATAAATAGATAAATTAATTAAGTAAAACAAAAAGAATAAATAGGAATTGCCAGGTATAAAGCAGAGAAGGTAAAGGAGAGAAGTAAGGGGCCAGCAAGATTAAAGGCTTGAAGAGAAGAGGCAGCAGGAGAAAAATCTCCCTTGCTTAATATCTCTCAGGAGTAAAATATTATGGTGATAACTTCATATTAGCTGTCTCCTTCACCAGATTGGGATCATGCCTGAATCAGCTTTATTTTCTTCACATTGACTAACACAGAGCATGGATTCTGTGTACAATGCGCTGTAAAACTAATAAATAATAATTTCCCAATGACATGGGACCTCTCTGCTGTCAGAGAATCACCCTGGACAAGCATAAGCTGGGCCTGGGGTCACATAAGTCCAGCCTCAGTCTTACACTGGTAAATAAATTAGAATTGCCTCAAATCATGGATGGTCCTATTACCACTATTCTTTCTACTATTACAACTACCACATCATCTATCTATCTATCTATCTATCTATATCTATATATTTACATATATTTATATATAGATATATATAGATGGTAGTTTATATATATTATGTACTGCTTATGTATACATATAATATATATAAATATGTAATTTATATACACACATATAATTATGACTTCAAGTTTTAAAATTACTTTCATATACATTTTCCTAGTTGATCCTACTATATTGATCCTACTACTACTATATTATGACTACTGTAAATAGAAAAGAGAGAAGTAACAAGAGATTTTAGTCATTCAGTTAACAAATAGTTACGTGTCAGACTGTGCAAGCCACCTCAGGGATACAAAAGGCATATTGAAATAACAGAATTCATAGATAAAAGGATTATTTGGTCCAGCTGTCTCATTTTATAGACAAGTACTACAGGTACGGGAGGTCAAACTTTTTGGACCCTGCTTACAGACTCCAGGATTCCATAACAATCTAGTAGTAACGCTAAAATGAAAACATGTGAAACAATTCAAAAGCAATTAGGCAGTGAATAGTATGGTCCTGACAGAAGGGGAAAAAAATCCATGAAGAAGAAAGATGACAGAACTAAGTATCAGACACAGTCCTGGGAACTTCCATATGATCTTTATTAATCCTCAGAAAACACATCATCATCATCACCATCACCATTTTATGATAAAACTAAAGCTGAAAGAAGTCAGGTAATTTACCAAAAGCCCCACGGCAAGTGGTGGATCTGGAATTCAGAGCCAGTTCCTTCTAAATCCAACACGTATGTTATTTAAACTTTGAACCACTGAAGTAGAACAGGCCTCTGTGTGGGATGAGAAAAAGCTTTTCAAAAGTGCTGAAAAAAAAGGAGAGTAGGATCAAAGTAAGCAGGGCGTTGCAAAGAGGAAATTGTTACTTAGATAGGCAATAGGGAACATTTGCAGGCGCTTAAGTATAAGGAATAACATAATCATTATCGGGGAACTTGAAAGTTAGAAGGCATCTCAGGTGAGAAGTCATGTAGAAATCTATTTATAGCACAACTTACAGATATTTACTCAAATTCTGATTTAAGTAGTCACTTGACAGGGAATTTTCTTCTAAGGCCAGTGTATTACTCGCCAGCCCTAATTATTGATAGCTCTTTGGTAAGCATACTTTGTATTTCTTCAATCAAAAGAACGTAACAGCTCAGGACCAAGCTCAGAGCTTTGTGGCTCACTGCTGGAGATCTTCTAGGTTAAAACAAAGCCAAGAATCCATACCTTTGCATCCATCCATTCTTTCACAATACTTACTGAATGTTTCCGTGTGCTGGTCACTTTCTAGCGGATTGGGCTACAGAGATCTCTGCCCTCTTGGAGCTTCACTATGCCCTCTTACTTAATAGGATTTTCAGTATCACCAAACCATTTTGGATTTTTGTGCCTTCCCTCCTCACATACCAGACTTATTAAAAGAGTGCTTTCTTTTTAAAAATACATTGGGGTCACAGAGTAAAATTCTCCAACTGCCATCTGTTTATTTCAGCTAAGTACCATAAAGAAGTTTCCACCATAATGATCCTCTGGAGCTAGGAAACCTACCACAAGATCTAAAGCTTTGGCTGGTCATTAACTTCTAACTATGGTCTTTATTTCTTGTGGTGAAATAATGCACCTTTCCTTGCCTAATCCCTTCCTGGTGTGTATCAACATTATTTAACGTCTTCTAATTCAGTCATTTTTAATTTTATTTATTTATTTATTAAAAAAATTTTTTTTGGCTGCGTTGGGTTTTCGTTGCTACACGTGGGCTTTCTCTAGTTGCGGCGAGTGAGGGCTACTCTTCGTTACAGTGTGCGGACTTCTCATTGCAATGGCTTCTCTTGTTGCAGAGCACGGGCTCTAGGCACACAGGCTTCAGTAGTTGCAGCGTGCAGTCTCAATAGATGTGGGATGCAGGCTCAGTAATTGTGGCACAAGGGCTTAGTTGCTCTGCAGCATGTGGGATCTTCCTGGACCAGGGCTCAAACCTGTGTCCCCTGAGTCGGGAGGCAGATACTTAACCACTGTGCCACCAGGGAAGTCCCCAGTCATTTTTAAAATAAATATGTCTATAAACATTGAACTTTAAAAAATCTTATTTATTTATTCCATTCACTCTGCTGTTGTAGATAGCCAGTCAACCAGAGGTATTAGTGCAATTTTCACGGACTTAGGCTAAAATTTCTAAAATAAGGAAATTATCTAAGATCTTTATCAAAACCCTCTAGGATCCACCCACCTCCGTTACTTTTTTCATTAAGGTCTCTTGATTCCAGGTTCGAACTACACTCTTTTTTAAAAAAATTATTCTATTGAAGTATAGTTGATTTACAATGTTGTGTTAATTTCTGCCGTACAGCAAAGTGATTCAGTTATACATATACACATATTCTTTTTCACACTCTTTTCTATTATGGTTTATCACAAGATATTTAATATAGTTTCCTGTGCAAACTACACTCTTTAGAGTTCTTCAAACAGTACCACAGTTGTCTAGCATCTGTCTTTGGTCCCCTCCTCTTAATTTCCCTGTCTGAGCATAGGTCTGGAAGAGACCTTCCTCTTTCTTCCCCATCTTTCTGCCTTCCCCATCCTAAGTCCCCACATGCTCAGATGCAGGTACTTGGCCCATGACATTGCCCTTTCCCTTTCTCTCCACCAAAAACTCCTGGGGTTCCTTGGCTCTGATTCTACACTGCAGTGACTCACTCTCCTTTTCTCTTAAAGTCCAGTTTCCTTATCATGGCTTTGAGTTCCCTTCTCCCTTTTAGGTCCTGAGCTGCCTCCCCAGCTTCATCTCCCACCCCTCCAGTCTACACTCCCATCTGCTCCACCCTTCCATCTACCTGACTGTTCCCAGGCATTCTCCACTCGTGCATTTTTCCTTGTCTTTGCTCTGGCTGTCCTCTGCCTTCAGTGTCCTTTTTACCATCCTTTACCCATGGAAATTCTACTTCTTCTTAAAGCTTTGCTGAGTTCTAATAGCCCTTCCTCTGTAAAGCTTCCCCTGCTTCCCCAGTTAGAACAAATCAGAACTGACTGCAGTTCCCCACTCTGCTTTTATTTTCCAGTGCTACCTGCTCAGGATATCTTTCTTCAAGAAAAAGTTATCATATTATGTAGGTAAGGACTGGATTCTGAGCAAGGTATCACATTGGAAAACAATTTGCTAAATTATTTGATCTAAGGTGTTAATTAGCTGATAAAGTTTAACTTACAAATATAGGAGGCAGGTAATTACAGTAGACAGACTATATCATTGAGAGTCAGGAGACCTGGATTTGAATCTCAGCTCTGATTCCTCCCTTTATCCCTCCCTACCTCCCTTTCTTCCTTCCCAAAATGAGGTTGGCAAAGTAAACATCAGCCAGGTAATACAGGGCCTTGCAGTCCATGCTAACCGTAAACAGAAATCATTAAAAGATCCTAAGGAGAGGATTGAGAAGATCAGGTTTCTGCTTTGGAGGGATTTTTGGTTTGTTTGTTTTTGTAAAATATGCATAACATTTACCACTTTAATTTTAATTTTTAGGTGTATAGTTCAGTGGCATTAAGTACATTCACACTGTTGTGAAACTATCACCACCATCCATCTCCAGAACTTTTTCATCTTCCTAAAGTGAGATTCGGTATCTATTAAAAAATATCTCCTCTCCCCCTACCCGTGGCAACCACCATTCTACTTTCCGTCTCTATGAATTTGACTCTTCTAGGTACCTCATATGAATGGAATCATACAGTATTTGTCCTTTTGTGTCTGGCTTATTTCACTCAGCGTAATATCTTTAAGGTTCATCATGTTGTAGCATGTGTCAGAATTTCCTTCATTTTTAAGGCTGAAGCATATTCCATTGAATGTATATACAAAAAACCCCCTCATGTTTTGTTTATCCATTAATACATCAGTGGATATTTGTGTTGTTTCCATGTTTGGCTATTGTGAATAATGCTCCTGTGAATGTACAAATATCTGTTCAAGTCTTTGCTTTCAATTGTTTTGAATACATACCCACAAGTAGAATTGCTGGATTGTATGGTAATTCTTTTGTTTGTTTGTTTGGACGCGCTGCACAGACTTCAGGATCTTAGATCCCTGACCAGGGATTGAACCCAGACCCTCAGCAGTGAAAGTGTGGAGTCCTAAACACTGGACCACCAGGGAATTCCCTAATTCTTTAATTTTTTGAGGAACTGCCATACTGTTTTTCACAGTGGCTTCACCATTTTCCATTCTCATCAGCAATGCACAAGGGTTCCAATTTCTGCATATCTTTGTCAACACTTGTTCCTTTCTTTCCTTTTCTTTCTCCCTTCCTTCCTTCTTTCCTCTTTCTTTTTCTTTCTTTCTTTCATCTCTCTCTCTTCCTTTCTCCCTCTCTCCCTCCATCTCTCCCTCCCCCTCCCTCCTTCCCTTCCTTCCTCTTCCTTCTTTCTTCTTTCTTCCTTCCTTCTTCCTTCCCTCCTTCTTTTCCTCTTTTTCTTTTCCTTTCACTTTCTCTCTTCTTTTTCTTTCTTTCTTTCATCATCCTAATGAATGTGAAGTGGTATCTCATTTGGTTTTGTTTTGCACTTCCCTAGTGATTAGTGATGTTGAGCATCTTTTCATGTGCTTATTGACCATCTGTATATCTTTTTTGGAGAAAAAGTCCATTCAAGTCCTTTGCTCATTTTTAATTGGTTTGTTTGTTTTTCTGTTGATGAGTTGTAGGAGTTCTTTGTATTTTGGATATTAATCCCTTATCAGATATTTGCAAATATTTTCTCCCACTCCATGGGTTGTCTTTTCGCTCTGTTGATAGTGTCCTTTGATGCACAAAGTGTTTTTAATTTTGATGAAGTCCAATTTATTTATTTTTTCTTTTGTTGCCTGTGGTTTTGGTGTTGTATCCAAGAAATCATTGCCAAATCCAATGTCATAAAGCTTTTCTTCTATGTTTTCTTCTAAGAGATTTATAGTTTTAGCTTCTACGTTTAGACCTTTCATCCATTTTGAGTTAATTTTTGTATATGGTTTATGGTAAGAGTCCAATTTCATTCTTTGGCATGTGGATATCCAGCACCATTTGTTAAAAATCCACTTTCTGTTTTTAAAAGATCATTTTGGTTACTTTATGAGGATGCATTGTGGGAGTAAAGGTAGAAGCAGGGAGAAGAGTCAGAAGGGTATCGCAGTAGTCCAGGTGAGAGACGATAGTGTCGAGATGATAATGATGTAGAAATATGGTAGATAAAGTAAACAGCAGTAGACATTGAGAAGAGAACGTGGATTTTAAAATATTTTGGAGGTAGAACTGATAACATCTTCTCATGCCTCGAATATAAGATAGCAGGGAAAGGAAGGATAAAGACTTACTTAAATGTTTGACTTGAGTTTCAGGAGGGATGGAAGTGACTGTGTGAACTTGGTTAAGTCACTTTCAGCTGTCTGAGCCTCAATTAGTTTATTTGCAAAATGGCAAAAATAGTAAAAATATCAACCCCACCATATCACATAATTGAAAGGGTAATATAAGATAATAAATACAAAAAAATTTTGAAACATATAAAGCAATAACACAAGTAGGGGCTGATTGTATTTTCATTGTGGAATTTGGATTTTAACAGAGGGATTCACGGAGATAATAGACTTATTTAACCTCAAGGAATAATAACATTGATGGCGGAATTTCAGACGCTGTAGTTATCACTCAAGCAAAGACCTTTTCTGGTGTCTCTCAAATCACAACATGTAGGTAATTACCGCATTCCCCAGACTTTACAGTCATACAGTTTGGTCATAGCTCTACTTTACAGAATTGTAATTGAACCAGGGGCTTAATAACAACAAAATTCACATTTGCACAGTACCTCATAGTTTTAAAGTCCCTTTACCATCTTATTTAATGCTCACTTAACCGTATGATTTGGTATTATTACTCCTCATTTTCAGATGAGAAAAGTCAGAGGTTGAATAACTTGGCTACTATTAGCCAGTAAGTGATGGACGTGTGATTCAAACCAGGTCTTTTGACTCAAAATACTATGTTTCTACTACACCAAGAATGTGAGGCTACACAGATCCTACATTTCATCTTTTAGATTCCCAAAGGTCCTCATGTTTTTCGTGGTTTGTTTTTCTAAACCCTTAACAATTGTTGAAACATAAGACACGTGTTTCTCTGTCTGGTTTTAGTGCCTTCATAAAA
Organism: Balaenoptera ricei; assembly: GCF_028023285.1. Lineage (NCBI taxonomy): Eukaryota > Metazoa > Chordata > Mammalia > Artiodactyla > Balaenopteridae > Balaenoptera > Balaenoptera ricei. The sequence goes on from NC_082646.1 coordinate 15,196,585, forward strand.
TTAATAACCTAAGAGTATGATGGGCCCTTCCGTATTAATTGAGAAAATATGACCATCCTACAAATTTTATTGACTTTGTGGTCCCATCATAATGGTATACTTGGGTTTTATCTGAGTAGATCAAGCACTGGAAAATCCATTTACTCACCACGAATAAAGTAGTGTCAGTTCAATTTGGTTTATTTTCTGCAAGTCTGTAAGAGTATCCCTAATTGTAGCAACTGTTGCCCTCAGCTTGCCCCCAAAGGTAGGTATAGAAGGCCTTTAAACTATGGGCAGACTCATATCAGCTGAGGATCTTGTTAAAATGTAGGTTCTGATACAATAGGCTTAGGGTAGATCCTGTGATTATGTATATCTAACAAGCTAATAGATGATACCCCAGCTGTTGGTCCTTGAACCCATATTCTGAGTAGCAAGGACCTAGACAAACCCAGGGGCTATAGTCAGTCTCTCTGGTGTTAGTCTTGCTCCAGTGGTGAGTCCCTGGAGCTGAAGCCTACCATCCCAGCTCTAGCTCTATGTGATTTCTGGATTAGTCCTTTAGTTCTCCTCACTGAAACTATAGGCCTATCCTGAACCTCACCGTTGGGTTAAGTGACAACCTATACAATTCTTCCCAGACTACCCTTTCTGGGGGTGAGGCCCCATCTCTGGTCCTCCCCATTAGGTTCTATTTCAAACTAATGGCTTGATTATTAACATTGTCATGGTGCATTGGTGCTTGCTATCTTGTCTCACCCCGAAGATAGAGCCTCTTAGATCTCAGTGTTGACTCAGAGGGAGACAGGATTTGCCATGCCTTCACTGACATAGACCTGAATGACTGGTCACCCTCCACAGGGAGCCTGTCTAGACTCCCTTACCCTGATTCCACTTGTTTCTGGCAAGAGATGAGGTAAGGGCTTGTAGGTAGGATTTGACGGGAGCAAGACCAGAGGTAAGAAGGTTCTGAATTAATATGGCAAACTGAGCACATCCATCTAATTTCACTCCCTCTCAAAGCACGACTATAAATACAGTAATGGTATTTTTAAAAGAAAAAAGACCCACTAGGACAGGAAGAACTGTAGATAATAATCAAAGCGTTATTAGTTTGAAAGAACAGAGAAGGCTCAATGCCTAACTGGCAGTGAGCAAATCTGAGAGCCAACCTGAATTACATCACAAAATCCTCAGAAGGCACAGGGGTTGACAGCACTAAGTACCTCTGGAACTGGGTGTGGGGGTGGGATGGGGATGGGGCTGGACTAAAATGAGGAGGGTTGTGTGAAAGCTAAGTGCAAAAGATAGATTTCCCACTCCATAGCATTGGTTGAGCCTGTCCCTCATCCCAGGAGAATATTTGAGTTATATTCTCTGGAGAAGGTAAAACAGAGAGGTTCTGGCCTGGAGGATGGGAGGCACAGTAAAGCAGGAGGATGAAATGACTCTTCATATACTGAATGCTGGGTACACAGAGCCCCTAACCTTTTTTCCCACTTGGCTCCCAGAATGCACACCTTTACTATCAAGGCAGGTTGTTGAAAGAAATTTCTCTGGGGAATCTTGTTCCCAACAAATGACCCATGCAGTTCACCCCTATAGTGAAACTCAAAGTCAACAAGCCCCACGGATGTGCTCAGAGATTTCAACAGATATTTACTTCCTCATTCTTAACCAAGAGGCAAGCAGAAGCCAAAGTTACCAGATATCTGAGAAAAGACTCTAATATTGAAGACAGAGAACAAAACAAGAAAACAAAACACAAATTTTTTCCATGATATTTTCATGGGAAAAAATGTAAATTTTTTGATACCTCACAAAGAGTATCATGGGGACTTCCCTGGTGGCACAGTGGTTAAGCGTCCACCTGCCAATGTTGGGGACACAGGTTCGAGCCCTGGTCCGGGAAGATCCCACATGCCACGGAGCAACTAAGCCTGTGCACCACAACTGCTGAGCCCGTGTACCACAACTACTGAAGCCTGCGCGCCTAGAGCCTGTGCTCCGCAGCAAGAGAAGCCACTGCAATGAGAAGCCCATGCACTGCAACGAAGAGTAGCCCCCACTAGCCACAACTGGAGAAAGCCAACGTGCAGCAACGAAGACCCAACGCAGTCAAAAATAAATAAATTAGTTAATTAATTAAAAAAAAAAAAAGAGTATCATGGTAGGGAATTCCCTGGCAGTCCAGTGGTTAGGGCTCAGCGCTTTCACTGCCAAGGGCCCGGGGAACTAAGATCCCACAAGCTGCGTGGCATGGCCAAACAAACCAAACCAAACCAAAAAAAATACAGGTATCACGCCAAACAAACAAACCAAAAAAGAGAGAGAGAGAATATATAAGGTGAAGCCCACCTAAAATATATTGTTGGAGAATGGTATGGAGATCTTGGACACCAAGATCTAATGGGTGTCCTCGTTGCTACAGGGTGTCATTGCTTGCAGGCCTCTCATAGGACAGAGCTAGGAAATAACCATATCTGTACCTATATGTGTATACACAACACTATCATCATCTCTCAGTATCTGTGTTTAGCTAAACACGAGTTCATACTAATAGCTCTCACTATAATCCAGTATCACATGGTTCACTCTAGCTTTCCCTCCTTTCCTAACTGTACCCTCTCACTCCAACAGTAAGGAACCGGGTTCCCATCATCTGCCATTCATATACTTATTTGTTCATTCCTGGTCTACGCGTAGAGTGGTTTTAGAATTGTTAACCCATACCTCCAAGGAAAACGACTTTACCAACCTGAAGACAAAGCTTAAGTATAGTTCCTTTTCAGTCTTCCAGTTTCCAGAGTTTCCAAAGTTACTTAAGTCAACACCTCTTTTTCCTCACCCACTTCAGTGAAATAATGTCATTTATAATATAGATTCTTTTGTAATAGTCTATATTCCATCCTAGAATCTTCTGTTCTCCTGGTTGATTTTTTAAAATTTTCATACATTAAGATTCACTCTTTGGGCTATAAAGTTCTACCAGTTTTTATAAATGGGTAGTGTCATGAGCAGTATATATTTCAGGAATAAGGTGCAATATAATATATGAAAAAACCCCTGAGGGTGGGCAAGGGAAGAAGATAAGGAAGAAGCAAATAAATAGATTGTAAATTATTGGCAAAGTTCCATTTTTTAAGTTAGACAGTGAATTCATTATATAAATAAATAAATAAATAAATAAGACCATACATGGATCAGTATTAGTACATACATACCAAAGATTATGAATTATGATTATAATCAAAGTGTATGGACTTCCTATCCCCATCAGGGTGGAAAAGGGGCCTCTATTTTCCCCAGATGTTTTAATCAAAAGGGTCAGAAACTACCCAAGCATTCCTTGATGGATAAATGGACAAACAGAGTGTAGTCTGTGTACAATGCAATATTACTCAGCCTTAAAGAGTAAGGAAATTCTCGGGAATTCTCTGGTGGGCCAGTGGTTAGAACTCTGTGCTCTCAATGCCAAGGACTTGGGTTCAGTCCCTGGTCAGGGAACTAAAATCCCACAAGGTGAATGGCGTAGTCAAAAAAAAAAAAAGTAAGGAAATTCTGTCACATGCTACAACATGGATGAACCTTGAGGACATTATACTAAGTGAAATAAGCCAGTCACAAAAGGACAAACACTGTATGATTCCACTTATATGAGGTACTAGAGTAGTCACATGTATACAGACAGAAAGTAGAATGATGGTTACCAGGGGCTTGGAGAGGGGAATGGGGAGTTAGTGTTTAATGAGTACAAAATTTCAGTTGGGGAAGATGAAAAAGTTCTGGAGATGGATGGCGGTGACAGTTGCACAACGATATAATGCAACTGAACTGTGCACTTAAAAATGGCTAAAATGGTGCATTTTGTGTTTTTTATATATATATATATTATCCAAAAAAAAAAAAAAAAAAGACAAAGACTGAAGAAACAAGTTTGCCCTTCCCCAGTAGGAGTCTGAGTGAACTGGTATATAGGGATTTAAGACCATGTCTCCATGAGTTCTTTTACCCCATCGTCAAGAGAGCAGAGGGGGTGTAATTCCCTGGCGGTCCAGTGGTTAGGACACCACGCTTTCACTGGCTTTCACTGCTGTGGGCCCAGGTTCGATCCTGGTCAGTGAACTAAGATCCCATAAGCCGTGTGGCACGGCCAAAAAAAAAAAGAGAGTGCAGGGTGTGCCTGTGTAACTGGTCCGTGCACTGAACTAAGACCACACAACTCTCAGGTCTTCTATTCACATCATGTGATCAAAGAGGGGATCTCTAACCTTAGACTAACCCCTGGTTTCCTGAGAAATCCCAACTCCTTCAGCAGGTATCAAAGTGGACTCTGCATCTGGTGTAAATGTGCCCCTCCACCAACAGGGCCAAGAGTGAACCTGAGCTCCTGAGAACTTGATTATAACCTTCCCCTTCCATCAGGCTTTCTACCTGCATCATCAGAGAACAAGAGGGGTACACGAACTGGGTGGGACTGAGATCTCGAATCCCTAGACTTCCTTGCCTCTATTAACAGGGGTAAAAAATGATACCCAGACACCCACCACTCCCTATTCCCTAACCACACTGAACAGACTTGAACTTCTGCCTTGCATCCCTTGGAACTAATCCCATTATGTCTTTCATCTCTGTTTATGTCAATCACCATGAAGTTGGGAGAGGCAGTCCCCTGTGGGTCCTGGACATCCCTGCAGGGGGTACCAACTGCGAGACTTATCCCGTGTTATTGAGCAGTTTCGATAGTCAGAGGAGCAACTAAGTAGCTCAAGGTGACCACGGTGTGACTGCTGTCTGCTTGCTCAACTGTACCTTCCGCGGGGAGCGGGGCTGGCTTGTCTGCTGCTTACTATAAAAGATACTGAGGCTTGGACCTGAAATTCTCAGCTGTGGCACAACCCACTGCATGTGCGGCATCCGTCTGGGCCTATTCTATCATCCTGTGGGGCCTAAGGGCAAGGGGAATCAGCACAGTTAGGCTGATACTCCTGCTGTTTGCTGTGCTGTAAGAAACTGTTTTGCTCTGACCCATTAAGTTTCAATGTCAACTTTTAGCCACCAAGGAGTTGTGGCAGACCAACCTGCTTGCTTGCCTAGTTAGCACCTTTGGAGTCGTGTTACTTCTTGCCTTCCTCAGTGAGGTTGGGGTTCTCCCATGACACCCCCTATCCCACATTGGAAGCCCCATAAAGATTGGCATATCCCATACTCTGTCCCCCCCTCACCCCTCCCAACTCCTAAAATTCTTCCACTATTTACTCTAAATTTTATGATCCATTATCAGCAAAATCACCTATATTCTCAAATATTTCTTGAACATTCCCTTCATCTTTTTGCATTTAAAGTGGTGGCTGTATGTATATACTCCCACGACTGTCATATTATTGGGCCCGGACATCAGGTAGGTGTCCTGCTATCTTCAGATCATTCTCAGTCTTTCCTCCCTGATAACCCCAAGCTCAGAATCTCATGTTTTCAGACATCACCCACTCTCTGTAATAGCTTCGGGCATCTTCTGATATTCTTCTCATCCCAATATACCCACCTCATGTATTTACTATTTTATTTTATTTCTTTACTTTTTTACTTTCAACGTCATTAGTTTTATTTCCTTTACTTTCTTTTTTTTTTAAATAAATTTATTTATTTATTTATTTATTTATTTATTTGGCTGTGTTGGGTCTTCGTTGTGGTGTGCGGGCTTCTCATTGTGGTGGCTTATCTTGTTGTGGAGCACGGGCTCTAGGCACATGGGCTTCAGTAGTTGCAGCATACGGGCTCAGTAGTTGTGGCTCACGGGCTTAGTTGCTCCACGGCATGTGGGATCTTCCCGGACCAGGGATCAAACCCGTATCCCCTGCATTGGCAGGCAGATTCTTAACCACTGCGCCACCAGAGAAGCCCTATTTCCTTTACTTTTAGATGTCAAAGAAGGAACTGCATATCTATCAGTTCAACTCTCAGATGCAATAAGGCCACCTATGGTATCGTAATAAACTGAAATGTTTTTATTATCATTTTTGCCTTTCCAAGAGAGGCAGTCTAATGATGAATACCGACCTCAATGCTTACTCACCTTGGGACCTTTCTGAGCATCAGTGTCTCATCTACAGAGTGGGATAAAACCACCAGGGCAATGAAGAAAGTAAAGAGAAAAGCCACAGAACACAGAGTATTTGGTTAATGCTAGTCTACTTGGATCAGAATATTATTTGGGAGGAGGAGGAAAACCCATTTTCTCTTCCCACGTTGGATGATGTGACCCCTGCAGTTTTTAAAATAAATTTATTTATTTATTTTTGGCTGCGTTGGGTCTTCGTTCCTGTGCGTGGGCTTTCTCTATTTGTGTCAAGTAAGGGCTACCCTTCATTGCAGTGCGCAAGCTTCTCATTGCGGTGGCTTCTCTTGCTGCGGAACACGGGCTCTAGGCTTGCAGGCTTCAGTAGTTGTGGCATGGGGGCTCAGTAGTTGTGGCTTGCAGGCTCTCTAGAGTGCAGGCTCAGTAGTTGTGGTGCACAGGCTTAGCTGTTCCGTGGCATGTGGGATCTTCCCGGACCAGGACTCAAACCCATGTTCCCTGCATTGGCACGCGGATTCTTAACCACTGTGCCTGCCAATGCAGGGATTCTTAACACTCTTTTCAGTACCCTGACACCTGCAATTCTTTAATACCCCAGGACCTCCTATCCTCCTACTGCCTTTTCACTATACCTTATTCCCTTTGTGGCCTCTCTCCTTTCTTGATCTAACTTAAATTCCATGATCAGTCACTATATTCAAATCCATGTATATAATCATATTTATTTGGTAATAACCACAACTCTAGATACATAAAAACTTTTCACTTGCTCTGAGCAGCTGAAAGTGGCTGGAGAAAAAACATAGCCTAGCTAACTGGTCCCATGAACTTCAAGTGAGTCTCAGTGCTGCCCAGCAACGATGGTATATACCCCTAGTTCATTCATTCATCCACTCTTCTGGATGAGAATTTCATAGCTTCTCTCCCCTCAAAACATCTTAACTCCCATCCAGATCATGACCTAGCCCCCTATTTTACTGAGAAAGTTGAAGCAACCAGAAGACTTTCACGAACTCCCAACACCACACCTCTCCACCTTCCTACCTATGATCATAAGTGAACTCTCTGTGCTCCTGCCTTAAGTCAGTCTCTCCACTTGCAGCATAGATTCCATCCCTGTCATCTAATGAAGGACATCACTCCAGCAATTGTCCCTTCTCCTTCCTAATAGTCATCATTTTTCACTCTTTATCAGATAATTCTTTTCAGCATACAAACATTTTCCCTCTTCCTCAAATATTTTTCTTCCAGTTTCTTTTTGGCTAACTCCCTCACCTCCTTCAAGTCTTTATTCAATGTCACCACCATCAGTAAAGCTTTTGCTGACCACCCACTCCCTGCACTATTGAATCCTTTATCCTGCTGTACTTTACTTTTATCCATCACATTTGTCACTTTCTACCATATTATACTATTTTTTTATTACTTTTATAGTTTATTGTTGGATTCCCCTCATTAGTATTAAGCTTCAAAAAGACAGAGATCTTTGTTTTGCTCACTGATGGATGCCAAGCCTCTAGAACAGTGCCTAGCCTGTGGTAAGAACCTAAGCAAATACTTATTGGAACAATGAATGACCAATCTGAAGCCTAAGAGAAATCTTACCAGAGGACATAAAACCAGACTTGAATAAAAGGAAAGATCTACCATGTTCTTGGATGGGAAGACTTAACACAACTAAGATGTCACCAACTTACTACATGATTTAAATGGAATTCCAATGAAAATCCCACTTCAATTTTTAAAAAAAATTAACTTCTTATTTTAAAAATACACAAAATAGAATAATATAGTGAGCCCTTATGTCCCTATCACCCAGCTTAAATAATTATCAAGTTATGGCTTTATTTTATTGGCCCTATCCCCCAATCTACATTCCCAGATTATTTATTATTTTAATTTCTCCTCAATTGCTTATTTAGAAGAATTTAAACTTACAGAAAAGCTGCAAGAATAGTTCAAGCAACCAAATGAACACCTTAGATTCAACAATTGTTAATATTTTGTCACATTTGCATATTAAAATAAATATATCCTCATCTGCTTCCCATATGAAAATAAAATTACCCATGTATTAGAATATATTAGAATATAATGTGCACTGCAAATGGTGCAGTGAAAAAGTATGTGTGTTTGTGTGTATACCTTTGGAAGATAGTATATATATGAATATGCATACTTTGTTGGAGATAGTTGCAAACTTTGTGATATTTTATAACAGGGTTTTTAATTTTGATTAGACTATCTTAAAGTTTATGTGGAAGAAAAAATGTTTAAAAATAGCCAAGAAAATTATGAAAAAGAACAACAGTGATAAAGTAACCATAACAGATATTTATATTATAAAGCCTCTGTAATAAAATATATGAGAACAGAATAGATTATCCAGAAATATATCAAAAAATATATGATAATTTTCTATATTAAAAATGCTAGTTGAACTTATTGGAGAAAAGTGGCTTTAATAAATGGCCTAGGGCTTCCCTGGTGGCGCAGTGGTTGAGAGTCTGCCTGCTAATGCAGGGGACACGGGTTTGGGCCTTGGTCTGGGAGAATCCCACATGCCGCGGAGCAGCTAGGCCCGTGAGCCACAACTACTGAGCCTGTGCGTCTGGAGCCTGTGCTCCGCAACAAAAAAAGAGGCCACGATGGTGAGAGGCCTGCGCACCGCGATGAAGGGTGGCCCCCACTTGCTGCAACTGGTGAAAGCCCTCGCACAGAAACGAGGACCCAACACAGCCGAGAATAAATAAATAAATAAAAATAAAATAATTAAAATAAGATAAATAAATAAATGGCCTAGAGGGAAAATGAAGTTTGATCATTACCTCACATCATATGCAAAAAAACCCCTGCTTAAATGTAAACAATAAAAATTATAGAAGAAAATTTAGGCACCTACACACACACACACACACACACACACACACACACACACACTAAATGTTATGTAACCTGTAAATCAAGACAGGAGGCCCAGGATCTATAAAAGAATAGATTTAACAATACCAAAAACCCCCAAAAACTGTTTGTGGAAAAAGATTCCATAAACAAAGAGAGTGTTAATATGTTAAGAAAAGTTGTGTTTTTTTTTTTTAGTATTTATTTATTTATTTGGCTGCATTGGGTCTTAGTTGCGACATGCGGGATCTTCGCTGCGGTGCACAGGCTTCTCTCTAGGTGTGGTGCACAGGCTTCTCTCTAGGTGTGGCGCACAGGCTCCAGAGTACGCGGGCTCAGTAGTTACCGTGCGCGAGCTTAGTTGCCCCACGGCATGTGAGATCTTAGTTCCCCGACCAGGGATAGAACCCATGTCCCCTGCACTGGAAGGTGGATTCTTAACCACTGGACCACCAGGGAAGTCCCAAGAAAAGTTTTTGCAATACAAAGAACGTATAAGGACTAAGACCTATAAATGTAAAGAATTTTCACAATTTGGTAACAAAAAGACAACACATAGAAAAGTGGACAAAAGATATAAATGGACAATTCACAGAAGAGCAAATACAAATGACAAGAAAACATATAAACAGATGCTCATCTTCCCAGCAGTCAGAGAAATGCAAATTCAAGTACAATGCTGTCATTTATACCTATCAAATTGGCAAGAACTAAAAAGAGTAACACTGCCTACTGCTGACAGTGACATAGAAAGGAAGGACTCTCATGGTGGTGGAAATATGAACCTTGTTGACTTTTTGAAAGCAATATGGAAACATCTGTTAGAATTTAAAATGCTGTGTAAACAACAAGGTCCTACTGTATAGCACAGGGAACTATATTCAATATCCTGTGATAAACCATAATGGAAAAGAATATGAAAAAGTATGTATACATATGTATAACTGAATCACTTTGTTGTACAGTAGAAATTAACACATTGTAAATCAACTGTATGTCAATAAAATTTAAAAAAAATAAAAAGATTGAATCAGTAAAAAAACATATTTTTAATGCACATACACTTCAAGCAAGCAATCCCACTGCCAGGAATCTATCTTGTAAACAGTCAAGGGTGACAATTATTGAGTACTTATTTTGTGGCAGGTTCTGTTCCATGCACAATAATATAATCTCATTTAATCCTCACAACAACCCTGTGAGGTATTATTATCCTTGTTTTGTAGGGAGTAATGAAGAACCCATGGCACAGAGAGATCAGGTGACTTGCTCAAGGAGACACAGATCATAAGTAAAGAGCTAGGTTTCAAATCTAGGCTGTCTGAATTCAGGGCTTGTACTCCTAGCCACGAACTAAATCCTCCTTTCATAACAGAATAAAAGCACCAGGGTGGGAGGAAATAAGCGCAAGGGTATGCTCCGCAGCATTGTTTGTAATGGCAAGAACCAGATGCAAGGGGAATAACCATCCACAGGGAATGTTTGAATAAACTGTGGACCATTCATACCATGGAATGTTACCCAGTCATGAAAAAGAATGTATTAGATCTATGCCAGTCGATTTAGAGGGATTTCCACAATGTACTAAGTGAGAAAAGCAAGATAGAGAGAAACACATAATCTCATTTTGTTTTGTAAAACAAAAACAAATGCCCTCAATAATATGGAGATGAACAACCCAATTTAAAAATGGGCAAAAATGGAACCATCCAAACCCACCTACTGGGTGCAAATCACTAAACTAGACGCTGCGTGGGACACAGAGATGAGTAAGAAAAGGTTGCTCTCCCTACAGAGGCAACTGAAGATCCTGGAGTCAGAAAGGGATGCCAAAGAAGGGAACCGGCACTACACAGGTGCTCAAAATATAATTATTCAATAAATAGTGTTCTGCTGAAAAAAAATAAAAATAAAAATAAAAATAAAAATGGGCAAAAGATCTGAACAGACACCTTACCAAAGAAAACGTACACATGGCAAATACTCAGGAAAAGATGCTCCACATCATATGTCACTAGGGAATTGCAAATAAAACAATGAGATACCACAACACACCTATTAGAAGGGTCAAAATCCAGAACATTGACAACACCGAATGCTGGCAAGGATGTGCAGCAGTAGGAAAGCTCATTCATTGCTGGTGGGAATTCAAAACTGTACGGCCACTTTGGAGGACAGTTTGGTGGTATCTTACAAAATGAAACAAACTCTTACCGTATGATCCAGCAATCAGCAATCATGCTCCTTGGAATTTATCCAATGAGTTGAAAACTTAAGTCCACATGAAAACCTGCACATGAATATTTAAGGCAGTTTTATTCATAATTGCCAGAACTTGGAAGCAGCCAAGATGTCCTTCAGTAGGTGAGCGAATAAACAAACTGTGGTATATCCAGACAATGGAATATTATTCAGCACTGGAAAGAAATGTGCTATCAAGACATGAAAAGACATAGAAGAAACGTAAATGCATATTACTAAGTGAAAGAAGTCAATCTGAAAAGGCTGTATACTATAGGATTCTAACTATAGGACGTTTATAGAAGACAAAACTATGGAAACAGTAAAAAGATCACTGGTTGGGGTGTGGAGGAAGGAATGAATAGGTGGAACATAGGGGAATTTTTAGGGCAGTGAAACTATTCTGTATGATACTGTAATGGTGGATACATGTCATTATACATTTGTCCAAACCCATAGAATGTACAACATCAAGAGTGATCCCTAACATAAGCTACGGACCATACATACACAGACCTTAGTTAATAATAATGTGTCAATATTGGCTCATCAATTGTAACAAATGTACCACACTAATGCATGATGTTAATAAAATAGGAAATGTGGGTGTGGGAGTGGTAAGGGGTATTTGGAAACTGTGTACTTTCTGCTCAGTTTTTCTGTAAACCTGACTGCTCAAAAAATTAGTCTATTGATTAAAAACAAACAAGCAAATCCCCTAATATGTCCTTCTGTATTTATCATCTACGTATCATCACATGTGCATTGAGAAAGCTAAGGAAGAGAACACACCTGGGTTTGATGGGGTGATGGGGTGATGGTGGGAATGGGAGCGGGTCCAATATAGACTGAATTTTGAGTAAACACATAAAATTCAGAATTCTGACCCAAGAAAACATTCCAACTACACAGGGAGGAAACAAGCCCAGGGTGGGTACACAGAAGATCTGGAACTGCATCCAAACTCATTTCTTAGCCACTCATTTCTTAGCCAAAGGTTATTACCAGTTCCTAAATTTGAAAATTGTATGTAGTTTGTATTAAAAACAAAGCAACAACCAACCAAACAAACAAAAAGGTGGCTATTGTTAAGAAATGTCCTGTTCTGATCTCCCATATGTGTCCATATCTCACCCATCTCTCAAGATCCAATTGAAATATCCATTTCCACAAAGCTTCCCTGATTGTAACAGCTGAAAAGAAAATTTCTCCTTCCTCTGAGATTCCATAATACTTCACCTGTGTCTTCTGTGGGCATCTTGCATTGCATCTGTATGAATACATGTCTTAGCACTATGTGGGGCACTCCCTGATGGAAATACACCTTCTTAAGGGCATGTTTGTTAAGGATTTTATTTAGAATGAACTCATAACCTGGAATGAGAAACATAATACAATTCACCACAGAGTTAACTTGAACAAAATTGTTTGCGACCTACTAAAAGCTAGTTTAGAGTAGGGTTCTTATAGTAATTTATAGTTCTTTTCTTACTGAGGTCTTTAAGCAGTTATGGCTTGAAGACTTCTGGTCTCCTCTGCCCATCTCTTTCAGATTCTCCTGCTCCACTTTCTATGCAACTCTGCTATTCCTATCCCATCCGATCTAGGTTAGGATGTGACCTCTTGCATCAGGGCCCTTATTGTTAGTGGACAATTCTCCAGCTCCTCCACTGCAATTGCTTACCATTCCTTTTTGGTACCCGACTCCTGGCCACCTTCTTTCAGAAGAGGTTTGCTCATATTATCACTTCTTGTGAAATGCCCATTTCCCAGGAACGAGTTCTCTTTTCATTTGTCTGACCCTGCAGGTTTCTGTTCTGAGCGCTTATCTGAGCCCTTGGTGTTCTTGCCACCTCTCTTGTAGAGATGAGGAAAATAAGACTCTTTTCCTTTGGTAGGAAGAGTAACTCCTTGATTAGAGTCTGACTGTGCCCCAGGGAATAGATACCTAGATATCTTACACAGATACACTTTCTGTGTAAGAGCAGTCAGAATCCCCTTGACTCTGGCAGGTGTTTTTCACCCAACGTGAGGTGGACTCCATTACTTCCCCTCTAGATCATAAACTCCTTAAGGGCGGGAACTGGGTCTAATTTATCTTGGCACCTCCCGTAACATCTAGCACATTTGCACAGTGTCATTTTCATAGTGGATTGATTCAGCAACAACTTATTAAGTGGCCATGAGCCAGCCATTTTACCTGATGCTAGGGATGCCAAATAAACACAGCTTCTGTCTTCATAGAAACTACTTGTCTTGTTGTGTTGGAGGTTGGGACCAATGAAAAAAGAGTGGCAGAGAGGTGATAACTGAGTTGGAATATAGGCAAATAAGGGATCATTGTACTGTTCTCTTTACATTTCTGTGTTTGAAATGTTTCATAATAAAAAGTTTTAAAAGGTAGAGAATGGGGGAAGTGTCCTGGGCAGAATGGGACTCCGAGAATTAAAAAAATAAATAAATAAAGCAATCAACCACTGTTATGGACTAAATATTTGTGTTCCCCACGAATTCACACGTTGGAGCCTTAACCCCCAATGTGCTATTTGGAGATAAACCTTTGGGAAATGATTAGGTTTAGATGAGGTCATTCGGGTAGGACCCCATGATTGGATTAGTGTCCTTATAAGAAAAGGAAGAGACCAGAGCTCCCTTGCTTTTTGCCATGTGAGGACACAGCCAGGAGGCTGCCTTCTCCAAACCAGGAAGAGAGCTCTCACCAGAACCTGACCATGCAGGCACCTTGATCTTGGACTTCCAGCCTCAAGAATAGTAAGAAATAAATTTCTGTTGTATAATATCATGTGATATCACTTATATGTGGAATCTAAAAAAAATGATACAAATGTGTTTATTTACAAAACAGAAATAGACTCACAGGCATAGAAAACAAACTATGGTTACCAAAGGGGAAAGGGAGGGAGAGGGATAAATTGGGAATTTGGGATTAACAGTTACACACTACTATATATAAAATAGATAAACAACAAGACCTACTGTATAGCACAGGGAACTGTATTCAATATCTTGTAATAACCTATAATGGAAAAGAATCTGAAAAATAATATACATATATACACACATATATGTATATATATATATAACTGAATCACCTTGCTGTACACCTCAAACATTGTAAATCAACTATAAATCAACTTTAAAAATTTCTGTTGTATAAGTCATCCAGTCTCTGGTGTTTTGTTATGGCAGTCTGAGCTAAGATAACCAGCAACCAGAGCTAGGTAGAGGATGTGGTCAGAATTGATCTTATAATAATTTGATCAAGGGCTTTGTAATTGGAAGGCCATCAGGGCAGTATATACAACCACCAGAAGCCTGAAATTTACCTTTACATGCTTAGAGGAGGATTGGTACCTGAAGCCCAACTGGGACTCTAATTTTCTCCTCTTCACCATTTCTAGGATCTGTAGCCCAGAGAGTAGCTATTCTATAGCAACAGGAAGAATGCACCGGTAAAATCCTGCCAATAGCTGTTACATCTCTTTTGCTCTAGGTATATTCCAAACTTCTCCAATCTCAGAAGTGGTGGTATCTTGGGACAGGGAAGGAGTTTATCAGTGAAAGGATCAGCATTCAAGGAGAAAATCGTGTCTTCAGGCTCCTATGTTTTATGAATTACTTAGCTTTTTCCCAATCATTTCATTACAAGTCTGTCGAAGGCTCCAAAGTTTCAGTTGAATAAGTTGCTTGCAAACTCTTGATAGTGGTGGAAAGAAGGGTAAATAAGGGTGCCACTGCCTATGCCTCAACTAAGACTTATTGATTTAGTTCCTGAGGCAAATTTCCTAGCTGATTATTAGGGGCACTAAAGGTTAAGAACCACTGATTTTACACCCTTTTCTTTGGTTACATTCAGGAAACAAGCTTATCAACTTTGAAACTTTTATTATCATCATTAAGTTCCATTTGATTTACTTGTAACTTAACTAGATTGCTGGTTATTGTCTCTCCTCCAAAACAGGAGACTGAAAAATCCTTTCCGCCATAGGAAATCCTAAAGGAGATTCAGCTTCCAATTCATTGAGTAGTCACCTTCAAAATAAATTCAGGATTAAGGACAATCAATTTTTCTCCCTACCCCCATAGCTTCATCCCCAATGTATTAAAGATGCAAAGGGAACACCTGTCTCTTGTTTTCGGGGACGATAGAGTGTTGCCTATGGCAACCACCATACCACTTGAGATTTACTGCTGCAGGTTCCCTAAGCAACACTGGCAACCATCTTTGCAGGGACTCTTCAGTGGGCAAGGGCTATGCATAATCTAGATCTATTGTATCACCAGCTACCACTTGTTTCTGACTTTTTGGGAGACATGAGAGACTCAACCAACCTATTCACCAGAGGTAGAGCTAAGGAGCCTCTGTCTCCTTTGGGTCCCTGGGGCAAGGGAGAACACAGAGAAGGCTTTCTTTGGAAAAAGCAGAGGCAGCACCTGCTCTGGGTATAGGCAAATGGCAAGAATTACCTGCGAGGGAGATTTGCTACCTCTTAGTCTGGCACAGTGGTGTTAAAAATGGCTCTTTTAAAACTCACTTGGCACTTTGGGTGTTGGAGAATTAATAGTTGAATGTTTGCTGTATGACTTGTGGGCTAAGAGGCATCTTTCAGTATTTAAACATGCATGGTGAACAACTTCAAGGTCCGGTGGCCACCTCCTCTGTGATGTCAGTGATTCCAGTCTACTGACCTTTTTTGTTATCTGAAATGACTGTATTACATGAACATTTTTGCTGGCCTTTTACCCCTCACCTGATAATATAGGGGCCCCATCCCTCCGCAAATCCCACCCCCACCCCAATGTTCCTGGAAGCTCCATAGGCTACCTAACATCCTTTATTCCCAACATATCCACAATGCTTGATCAAGGGCTGCTGCTGCTCTAAGCCGATCTATGAACACTGCCTCCGACCACGCTGCCTGGCATGGCAGTTTCTGCTAGGGACTGTCACCGCTCTGATGGCAACAATGCACACACTGTCGCATTCAGTTATTGTGCTGCAGTCCCTGCTGGAAACTGACACCTCTGCAGGCTGGCACTGCCATGACTCTGCTCTTTCTTCCGGGTTCTCTGGGTCTTTCCCATTGCTCCACTGGATGTCTACTGGGTATCAAAGGAGCACATGGTCTGCAGCAGGGTAGGGAATAATTTCTATCACTCTTTTGTGTTATACACTCAGAGAGAGGTCCCAGAGCATGTTGTTTGAGCTCCAGTGTGTTACAGAGATAGGCAAACAGCTCTTTCAATGTCCACAGACTTGTCTTTTCTCTGAGGCCTGGATCTTCAGCTAAGTGTTTAGGGCAGTGTTGCATTTGAGTAATACCAACCACACTCCACCCAGGTGACCAAGGCACTAATTCTTGGTGTGCCTGTCATGCCTGACTCCATATTCCCCTAGGAGGAGGTCTCTCATATAAGGCACCACAGGCTTCTGGCAAATAAACTTCCTTAAAGCCACCCTACCAGCTAGCCAGACACACCAGCCATAATGGAGTCACCTGCAATGGACAAGATGAGATCCCTGATCAACCCTGTGCAGCCATGTGCTATCCTAAAGGCTTTTCATGTTTGTAAGCCTTATTTATACTTGTAGGATCACAAGATACTGGAGATCAGAAACCATGCTTTCTACTCCTTTGGTGTCTGTAACACTAGCATAGTCCCATAACTATCCTAACATTCAGCGAAACTAACCTACACAACTCCTCATAATTTGCAAAGTAGTTTTATAAACATTACCTCATTTAGTTTTTACAACCACCCTGTAGTTAGGTTATCAGTATCCTCATTTTGCAGTTGAGATGTTCCAAGCTGTCAAGATGTCCCAAGATCCTCAGTGGTGGAGCTGAGCCTTGACCCCCTATTAACTGACTCCAGTACAGGTCTCTTACCATTACGGCACTGCAGGCGCATCAGGGACCACCTATAGTGCTTATACTCTCAACCTAGCTTCAATCTTCCCTCTGTATGACCTCTCTTTATCCTCCCCATCTCAGCAGGAAGTGTGAAAGAGGACTAAGGACAACACTTTTTTTTTTTAGTTTTGGGTTAAGATTCTTTTAAATTATTTATTTATTTACTTACTTATTTATCTATGGCTGCGTTGGGTCTTCGTTGCTGCGCTCAGGCTTTCTCTAGTTTCAGTGAGCGGGGGCTGCTTGTCATTGCAGTGCACGAGCTTCTCACTGCAGTGGGCTTCTCATTGTGGTGGCTTCTCTTGTTGCGGAGCACGGGCTCCAGGCACGCGGGCTTCAGTAGCTGTGGCTCGCGGGCTTAGTTGCTCCGCAGCATGTGGGATCTTCCCAGACCAGGGATCGAACCTGTGTCCTGTGCATTGGCAGGCAGATTCTTCACCACTGCACCACCAGTGAAGTCCAGGGCAACCCATTTTTATTTCATCATTTTTCCTTCCTTTTTCAACTTGCTCTCTTGTGTTTGGGGTCTTCTCTTGCTTGGACCTCTGAGACCTTGTTGTGGACTGAATGTTTGTGTCCGCCCCCCAAATTCATATATTGAAGCCCCAACCTCCAATGTGATGCCTTTGATAGGTAATTAGGTTTAGATGAGTTCCTGAGAATGGGGTCCTCATGATGGGATTTGTGTCCTTATAGGAAGAGAGACCAGAGCTCTCTCTTTCTGAGAGGTGAGGACACAGCAAGATGGCAGTCATCTCCAAGGCAGGAAGAAACTCTTCCTCCTGGAACTGAATCTGCTAGCATCTTAACCTTGGACTTCTCAGCTCCCAGAATTGTGAGAAATAAATTCCTGTTGTGTAAGTCACCCAATCTATTTTGTTCTGGCAACCTGAGCTAACTAATACAGACCTCATAGCCCACTCTTTCTTTGCCGACTCCCAGATCTCTCGCCTGCCATAGTAATGGTAAGGAGAGGATCCCTCATTGCTGCTTTGGTCCTTTGGTTCCTAGGCTTTTCTTGACTTGCTCCTGGGAGGAAACAGTGTGAAGGCAGAAGTGCTGGCTTCATAAGGAGAGAGTCAGAAGATGTCGTTTCAGATTCCAACCCTGCTACTATCTGTGTGAGCTCAGACAAGTCCTTTCATAGCTTCATCCTTTTAAGGCTCAGTTTTCTCAGCTGCAACATAAGGGGATTGAAAAACAAGATACAGGATCCTTTCTGGTATGAAATGTTCTGATTTTATCGAGTTGAACTGGCATCCTAGGTTCCTTCTCTGTTGCTTTCTGTCTCTTGACTACCCAGCATTCCTTTTTATCAGCCACAAATTCTGACATTCCATCTGTCCCTCTACCTAAGTGCTGATCATATATTTCATATTATCAGGTGCAATGCTAATGTACACCTTGGCTATTTCCCTGGGAAAGGAAATTTTTGCTTCAGAATCAACTACAGCATAGTATTGTCTTTGTAAATTAAAGAAAAAAAATTTTAGACCAGCTTCTCAAAGACAGGGAGTTCATTTCTCTGAAGCTAGTTCATGTATACAATGTAGGAGGTGTTTATGGCTTGTTGGTTTATATAACTTGAAGTTAAGTGGTCTGCTCTGTTTTGTTTTAGATCTTTTCTTTTTTTTTTTTTTTTTTAGATCTTTTCTTTATCCCACTACTTTTGATGTACTTTGCACAGCTTTGCTGTACTACTGTCTTCTATGGAAACTTTGCTAACCTCTTTCCATTATTTTGGTGTGGTAAGCAAATATCATTCTAGTTCTTTCCCCAATTCATACCTCAAACCCCATCCCGGAAGAGATGTAATTCATGATCTCCTCTTGGATCTGTCAAATACTTGGAACAGCTGGTCCCGTGGCTGCATCTTTGCTGCTGTGAAACCCCAGCTTTAGCGGTATGCGTGTTCAATTTTTTTCCCCCCAAGTCGACAGGGTTGGTTTGCAAATGGGCCCTCTTACACAGAGGGCAAGGAGAGAATGAAGAAAGAGGCCAACCTCTCCAAATTGGTAGGTGGCAGGTTTAATAAGCAAAGGAACTTATTTACAACGCTTGTCTTGGGCGGAGGCAAGATGAATAGGTCTCCATACCCCCACACTTGAATCTTAAATGTTTATATAGAGGTCTTAACTGGGTTCAGTTACATATTCAGTCCAGATGGATTCAACAGCACCCTACTCTCTCAAGGCTGCATCCTTGGAACAGCTCCTACTGAGGGAAAGGTAGGCAGAGTGTACATTCCAAGGACAGGGAAGGGAGTGAAGGGCCTCCAATTGCCCGGGTCCACCTGAAGGGTCAGCCAGCAGTCACATCCTTTCGATGACCTCCTCCAACATACAGGGTACTACATAAACATGTGGTAGCTGAAAAAACTCAGCCCATGAGACTATCTCCAAATGAGACTGCAATCAACAACCCTTGGGGTCTATCAACAAGGGATAGACAAGAAATAAGCAGACATTGCTACTGCCACCGAACGAGATGAGCTTTTTATAACTGTGAGGGATTCTTCAGGGACTGCAGGACAAGGTTGCCAGCTGATCAGTGGGATCAGCTGTGTGGCCTATTTAAGTCATTGCATATGAAGCTGGGTTTGTATCTTTGAGAGCTCTTGTTCAATAAAATTGATGAATGGAAATGGGGAGATATTTTATTTCCTCCTCCTGTGAAATTCTCCCTCCCCGAGATAGTTCTCATACACTCTTCTTTCCCTGAAGTATGTGTTCTTTATAGAAATAAAACTGACTCTGATTCTGGATTCTACAGGTCGAAGAGTAGTTCAGACTTTCACCCTCCCCACTGGCTTCCCTGAAAGCACCTCTTCTCACAAAGACCTTGGTGTTTGGATGAAAAGCTTGATTCCTGCCCCCACCCCCACCCCGCCTTTACTGAACTCCTTTTAGCCGGGTCTCTATTGGTAGAGAATTTCTTCCTGATGAGTTTTTCTTTAATAAAAAAAATTTATCACCTTTATTGAGATATAATTCACATATCATAAAATTAACCTATTTAAAGTGTACAAGGTAAGGGTTTTAGTATATTCCCAGACTTGTGCAATCATCACCACAATCTAAGTTTTGAATATTTTCATCACCTGAAAGGGAAACGCTGTGTCCATTAGTAATCATACCCATTCCTCTCTATAGCCCAATGCTGCCAGCCCTAGCCAACCACTAATCTAATTTCTGTTTCTATGGATTTGCCTATTCAGGACATTTAATATATATGGAATCATACAATATGTGACTTTTGTATCTTCTTTCACTTAGCAAAATGTTTTTAAGGTTCATCTGTTGTACCATGTATCAGGACTTCATTTATTTTTATTGCTGCATAATAATCCATTATATGGATATACCATATTTTGCTTATCCATTCATCAGTTAATACACATTGGGTTGTTTTTGCGCTATTACGAATAACGCTGCTATGAACATTCGTGTACAAATTTTTGTATGAACATGTTTTCATTTCTCTTGGCTATACGTAGGAGTTGGAATTGGTCATATGGTAACTCTGTGTTTGACTTTTTGAGGAACTGCCAAACTATTTTTCCAAAATGACTGTACCATTTTGTATTCCCACCAGCAATGTATGAAAGTTCTGATTTCTCCACATCCTCACCAACTCTTTTTATTGTCTGTCTTTTTTATTTGAGCCATCCTAGTGGCCATTAAGTAGTATCTTACTGTGGGTTTGATTTGCATTTCCCTAAGGACTAATGGTGTTGAGTATATTTTTATGTGCTAATTGATCATTTGTAGATCTTCTTTGAAAAAATACCTATTCGAATCTTTTGCCTACTTTTAAACTGGATTATTTGTGTTTTTAATATTAAGTTGTAAGAATTCTTTATATATTCTGGACACAAGTCTTTATCAGATATATGATTTGCAAATATTTTCTCTCATTTGATAAGTCATCTTTTCACTTTCTTGATGGTACTGTTTACAGCACAAATTTATTTATTATTATTTACATTTTTATTTTGATGCAGGCCAATTTATCATTTATTTTGTCTGCTGTGCTTTTGGTGTCATAGCTAAGAAACCATTGGCAACCCAAAGTCATGAAAATTTACTCCTACATTTTCTTCTAAGAGTTTTATAACTCTTACTTTTAAGTCTATGATCTATTTTGAGTTAACTTTTTGTGTATGGTGTGAGGTAGAAGCCCAACTTTATTCTTTTGCATTGATATATATGATTTTATGCCAGTACCACACTGTCTTGATTACTGTAGCTTTGTAGTAAGTTTTGAAGCAGGGAAGTGTGAGTCCTATAACTTTGCTTTTTCTAAGATTGTTTTGACTATCCTAGGACCCTTACTTTTCATGTGAATTTTAGGATCAACTTGTCAATTTCTGCAAAAGAAGTCATGTAGGATTTTGACAGGAATTGCATTGAATCTGCAGATCAATTGCAGGAGCATTGTCATCTTAACAATATTATGTCTTTCAATCTATGGACATCTTGCCGCTCATTTAGATCTTCTTTCAACAATGTTTTGTTGTTTTCAGTGTACAAGTCTTGCATTTCTTTTGTTAAATGTATGTCTAAGTATTTTATTCCTTTGGATGTTATTATAAATGGAATTGTTTTCTTAATTTCATTTTCAGAATTTTCATTGCTGGTGTATGGAAATATAATTGATTTTTGTATATTTCTCTTGCAGCTTGCAACCTTGCTGAACTCACTTATTAGTTCAAATGGTTTTTTAGTGGATACCTTAGGATTTTCTATATACAAGATCATGTCATCTGCAAACTGAGGTAGTTTTACTTCTTCCTTTCCAAGTTGGATGCCTTTTATTTCTTTTTTCTTGCCTAATTGCCCTTTCTGGAACCTCTGGTACAATGTTAAAAGAGGTGGAAAGAGTGGACAGGAGAGTTTTTAAAAGGCTTTATTTTCCCTGGAGACCTGGTTAGAAAGAGTCTAACAAATAACGACACTGAAGAAGTAGAATCAATGGCTTCCCACTTGTCCTGGGGACAAAACGAGATTAAACTACCTCTTTGGAGAAACTATTTTTAGCTCTTATGCAGTCTTGGGGTCCTGATTTAATGGTAGTTAGGACTCTTTCATCTTTCCTTTCTCTTAAATCGAAGTCCAAATGGATCTTTGCCAACTACCCCTTCTTGTACCCTTCTTCCAGCCTTCTGTTTCCTTTCAGGGGCAGAGTCCTATGTGCTCAGTTTTCTGGAGGGTGCTTGATTGCCCAGCAAACCCTTCACTTTTCTTTTGGCTTTTTTTTTTTAAAATAAATTTATTTATTTATTTATTTATTTTTGGCTGTGTTGGGTCTTCGTTTCTGTGCGAGGGCTTTCTCTAGTTGGTGGCAAGCGGGGGCCACTCTTCATCGCGGTGCGTGGGCCTTTCACTGTCGCGGCCTCTCTCGTTGCGGGGCACAGGCTCCAAATGCGCAGGCTCAGTAGTTGCGGCTCACGGGCCTAGTTGCTCCGCGGCATGTGGGATCTTCCCAGACCAGGGCTCGAACCCGTGTCCCCTGCATTGGCAGGCAGATTCTCAACCACTGCGTGACCAAGGAAACCCTCTTTTGGCTTTTTAAGAAGTGCCTTGGGATCCCCACATTTCTGCAAGATAAACTGTTCAGAACAAAGCTAGATTTTGGATGACAGCCCTAGAGCACCAGTCATGTCTGCCTGAACTCTCAGAAGAGAGAGAGTATACACTTTCGGATAAAACTTTCCTATTTTTCTCTTGCTTTACTTTTGCCAGTATATGCTGAGTGCTACAAGGTATCAGCACTGCGTTAGATTCTGTACATGTTGAAATAAAGTGATGAAGAAATGCTCTGAACATACAGAAGTCCTTGGCCTCAAGGAAATCACAATTTAACGGGGAGGCATTAATTTATTTAAGAAATATCTACTGAGTATTTATTGTGTCCCAGGCACAGTGTGAAGACCTGGATAGTAGCTAACAAAACAGATACGTTCCTGCCTATCTGGAGATTGCTATTTAATTAGAGAGCCATTCATGTAAAGTGCTTAGACTGTTAAAAATAAGTTAGGCTGTTAAAAATGCTACCATAGATTAATAATAATAATAATTTTAGCAATCATTTGTAGAGCACCAATTATCACTACTGTATTTTAAATGTAGCAATTTATTCAATCCTCCCAATACTCCTGTGAAATAGGTGTTGTTATTATACCTATTTTACAGTTGAAGAACTGAGGCCCAGAGAGGTTAAATAGTTTTCTTAAGATCACACAACTAATACCTTGTGGAGTCAGGATGTGAACTCATGCTTGGGAGCCCCAGGGGGGAAAAAAAATGCTGTGACTAATTTTTACGGAGATTGTAAAATTCCTGCGCTGAGCTGTGCTTTAAAGAAGTAGTAGAATTTCAGGTAACAGATGGGTGAGCTTCAAGGGTATTCCAAACACAAGGAGAAGCAGGAGCAAAAGTTAAGGAGAAAGTGCAGAATGTACTTTGACAGGAAAGGAGCCCACGGCACTCCTGGGTGGAGAAGGGTTGGGTGGGAAGATACACGAAACTTGAGAAGCTGAAAAAGAAGTTGCTGCCAGGTTGCAAGAGTTTTTGAATTGGACTTAACTAAACAATAAATCCATAAATACTTGATGCTTGGAAGTCACAGGAAAAAAATCTCTAGAGAAATCAAAGTTGTTATTAAAATTGGTATGAAATTAAGGACGAAGGATTTGATTCCTACTTTGGTTTCCACATCCAGCTTTTAGTGGAATGTGGCTCAACTCAGAGCTTAGAGTTGTGGTAGGGTCGGAGGTTAAACCCTATTATCCTACTTCATCATATCTTGCCCCTATTTTTAACTTAGAATTTAACTCAATGTTATCATCTTAATTAAAAATAAAAAGAAATTAGGGTGTTTTAATTTTATTTTGAAAAATAGACTTAAAAACCACATACAAGTGTTTAGTTTCTTAAAGGCAGATTATTGCATAAAATAAAGACATTATTATAAGTATAATCAGTAATTTTTACGTATATGGTTTTAAATGAATTTTAGAAGGAAAAAATGCCACCAGGATTGAATTTTTCTTTCTCATAGAGCTCCTATAGTGTTTTCACAGAGCACTTGCATTCTGCAGAAAGTTTGGGAATGCACACAATTTCTCAGACTGTTGCATAGCAATGATAAAAATATTGTAGTATTTTTCTTACGTATATACTTTGAATAAATTTTAGAAGAAAAAAATCATTGGCATCTTTTATTTTAAACAGACCATAGACACTGGAATACTCTCAAGTTTGGGAAGACAACTCACTTTGGAGATTCAAAGGCCTGGATTTGCTTCCAGATTCACCGCGTCCTGGCTGTGTGAGTCAATCATCAGGTTGGTCAAGTAAACTGACCATCTATAAAGTGGAATAATAACTACTTTATGAAGCTGTGAGAGTGCTTTCATTGGACATATAGAATTGCACCATAAACACAAATATGTCCAACCTCCAAAGACAGAACTGTACATTCTTAGTCAACCAACCAAAACATTTAAAACTATAATTTTCTCTTTTTAACTCTGAAGTTAATCCATTTTTATAGCCCTAATTCTATTCTCAGTCTTCCTAATCTTTTGAAAGTAATTTGGAAAGCAGCATGTTATTGTTTATATGCTTTTAGCACTGAGAGGGAGAAAATTAATACTTGAGTGCATGCTATGTACCAGACTCTAATCCAGGTTCCTCTACGTATTTATGATAGTTGATTCTTCTAAAGACCCCACGAAGTAGGAGTGATTTTCCAGAAAAGGAAACTGAGGCTCAGAGATGAACCTGGAAGTGGAAAAGCCCACTGGAAAGCTTAGGTCTAACTGCCTAAGCGAGGTCTAACCCTCACTCTTTTTACTCATTATTCCAGGCTGCCCTTTAAACATGCCAAAAGAATAAAATTATTTTAAAAATAAGAACAAACAGAAATAATTTCATCCTTAAGAAGTCTTTTAAAATGCCACGAGGACTCTAGGGATAACCGGAGACATCCCTGGGTGGCACAAAGCCACAGTTGTGGACTGTTATCCCAGCCCAAAGCGCCACTGTAACTTTAGCCCACTGTACTTTCTATTTGGCCATAAAGACATCCAGCTTCCTGGAGCCGGCTTCCATTTGGATTCCAGCTTCCTGGCTCCTGCTGTGGGATTGTGGTTTTCAACTGCCTGTAGTTTAAACAGAGAGGACTAGAAAGCCTAAGTGGAATGGAAAAGGGAGTCCAGCTAGGAATCATGTAGTTTAGAACTTTGACCAGCAGGTGTCGCTGCAGACAAGGGAGAGGGCTACTTTCGGCCTTAGAGGCAGATGATGGATTTTCTAGTTTAACTGAGGAAAATTGTGGTGGCAATGAAGCAATCGAAGGTAGGTTAGCTATCTACAGAAATCAATCCCAATAGTATAAATTTTTCTTAACCAACAGCTGGAAAAACTGGTAGAAAAATTAAGCAAACCCCAATTATAATGCAAGGAAGCTGCCGTAAAAATTGTGTTTCTGTAGTGTCTACCAAAACAATGCAAGGCTGTTTGAAGGTGAGCACTAAAAACTGAGAGGCAATTCCCAAGGCAGGTGTAGCAGAGATGATGGCTTTGTAGTCAGGAGAGATGTGAAGATAAAGTGAAAAGAGGAAAGCTGCAGTTCTGTCGGTTTAGAGCCAGGGAAATAAATAACTTCTGTCTAACGTAGACCTTTGAAGCGTGCCTTTATTTTCTGTGAAATGTGGTGAATTCCTAGAATTGAGATACACTTCTATATTCAAGGGAAAGAA
Organism: Balaenoptera ricei; assembly: GCF_028023285.1. Lineage (NCBI taxonomy): Eukaryota > Metazoa > Chordata > Mammalia > Artiodactyla > Balaenopteridae > Balaenoptera > Balaenoptera ricei. The sequence continues at coordinate 15,222,491 of NC_082646.1, forward strand.
AAGGATCCAAATATGCCAAAATCTTAATATTTGTTGATTATCACACTTTTCATTTAAGAGAAAGAAAGAAAATGTTAAACATATATATATATATATATATATTTTTTTTTTTTTTTTTTGGTCGAGATGTGCAGCATGCAGGATCTTAGTTCCCTGACCAGGGATGGAACCTGTGTCCCCTGCATTGGGAATGCAGAGTCTTAACCACTGAACCTCCAGGGAAGTCCCAAACATATTTTTTTAATTAGTATAAATATTTGGTAGTTGATCACAGAGTAAGTGTAACTTACTTTAAGGATCATATCCTTTTGTGAAAAAAGTTGTTCTGAATGAACTCTTTTTCTTTATTAAATATATTTTCCCACTGATTTTCCTTACAAAACCACAGGTGTATTTACCTGAGGAAAACATTGATCCCAGATGATAATATAGTCACATCTAAGAATGCAGAAAACCTTAAAAAAAATCACACTTAAAGATCTTTTGGATGATCTAAAGGGTAATTATTTAATAATAATCTAAAAATGCTTAAACCGTATCCTAGGACATATGCAGAGTAGCAAGGGTAATTTTTATGTTTCATTTAGTAGCTTGAATGGTTCCATTAAAAAGAAAAATGTAGGCAAGCAGGACAGAAAATCCTTGACTGAAAGCTGCTCTCAAGCCCCCTCCCCAAGATACTTTACAGCAGGAGACTATGTACTTACTTTGCTCAGACCTGTTTCTGGGCACCCAGAGGATGCACGTGGTCATGACTAGGTTGGTCTGGGATAGGAAAGGAAAGGCAAGAGCCACACAGCTGAGGTGGTAACTCAGAGCACTGCCCCAGCAGAGAGAAGATGCACCTTCAGCTCACCCCGAGGACCAGGGCACACTGAGTGTCCTGACAATGTGTATCCAACAGTGACCTGATTTCTGTGTGACGGCAGAATTTATAGAATTTATAACTGGTTAATAATGGCCTTGTTTGGGAATACGTGGCATGTAAACATTATATGATGTTGCCTTTTGTCATACAGAATTTCTGAATAATGCTTCTGTGTCACTGAATGCTCATATAATGCTAGCTTCTTTCAGAGCAGTAATGAGCTGGGACAATGTAAAGTGAGGGGTTAGACTTTCTTCAAGGCCCCGATGCCTCTGAGAATCTATGGAGTTATGTGGTGAGGCTGCAGTTTCCTTTCGGGTTGTTGGTAAACTGCTCTGCAGACAGGCTAAGTGGGCCTTTAAAATCATAAAAGAGTTAACGTATTCCCTCCCACTGCTTATATCACTCCCCACTCAGACCTTAGGTCCTCAGAGGTTTTGCATCACGTCCAGAAGTTCCTAAGGGCCTATCATATCCATCAAGAATGCCTTGGTTTGCCCTTTTCAAATGTTAGAAACAAAACGCAATGACATTATGGAGGAAAATGTCTCATTTTCATCTTTGAATCTATCTTTTGCTTTTCCAGAAAAGAGCGAATTGGTTATGGTGGTGGATTGGAAGCTGGGTGGCGGCTAGCTCTCTGTCTCCGCCCTGGACTGCAGGACTCCCGAGAATCCAGCCCTCAAGCTACCCCTCTGAGTCTGCAGCAGGGCAGGAACACACTTTCCCGTCTGTTTTCTAAGGGCGGCAAAACTCCTGCACGATAAGTAGTGAGTCTCTTCATGGAGCTACTTGCAAGTAAAGCCATCACTTCAATCAGTTTTGCTATCTGTTGTTCTTTATTGATACGCTTCGGTGCCTGCTCTGCCCTGTTCTCCAGAACTCTCCAAGTCTTCTTCTTCCCTGGGTCTAAACTGAGTTTTGGGGGAAACTACTTTTACTACTAGCTACTACTCTGACAGGGTTTATAATCCAGTGGGGGAGGATCTCAGCTTCCTGGGTTTGAATCCTAATTCTAGGATTCACTTTCTAGCCCTATGACCGTGATCAACTCCCTTAATCCCTCTGTGCCTCATTTTCCTTATCTGCAAAATGGGGATAATAATATATTCTGTCTCACAGGGTTGTTCAAGATTAAGTAAGTTCAGTTATATAAACTGCTTAGCATAGTGCCTGGCAAATTGTTGTTATTGTGAGTTCCTCCCAAACTTAACTCAGTTCTTGGTATTCGACAAATAATTATTAAATACATACATCTAAACTGTTTTCCTTTTTCCCTGATGATCTTCATTCATCAATCCCCTCTCTAATTTTCCATATTATTCTCACCAAAGAGGACTCTTCAGGGAAATCTCCAGCAAGTCTTTGTCCAAGTCTCAATAGGACACGGCATCTACTGGCCTCTATCCATACAGGCACAGAGCGTAAATCACAGAATACACAGCATACACATTCTGGCCATTACTAGGGACAAGAGTGAGCTGCCTACCTCTTCTTCTGGGAAGTTAGACCAACGCTCCATTTTCTAGTTTCTCCCCAGAGGCTTCTTTGTTTCTGACACCCTCCAGAGAGCAGCAGAAGTCGCCGTACCTGATGTTCAAATGATCTCCACCGGTGGAGGAGGGGCTGTAAAGTTGCTATGAGAATGGTTTCAGTGCTGCTCCTGCAGCCGTCGGAGCAAAAGATTTTTTCCCCTTGCCTTACTGCTCATAAGTTTTCTGTTGAGACCCCCATCCTCCTCCTTTCCTTAGGGAGATAGGATAACTGGGACCCTGGGGCCCAGCACCCAAGTTAATGTACAGTCCCTGTTCGAGGCAGGTGAGTAGGGTCAAAGTGATGAGAGGCTGGCCACATGCCATCATTTATCTGCAATTGAATGAGCTCAACCAATGAAAGGGCTTAACCACTGCAAGAAGCTGAGGACCACTTCATCCTTATCCTTATTTGCTAGTAAAGAAGCCAATTAGTGTTAATTGTGTTGGTAATTTGGAACAGCAACCAGGGAATTGATTCAAGGCAATTGTGGAAGGACCTCCCTGTCCTGTCCTCGTCCCAGCCATTACTCATAGTCAGATGGGGAATCAGAGAGCTAGTAAACATCTTTTGGTCAGAGAGAGTAAATAGGGGCTCTGCTTCTCATACTTTCACAGTGCCCTGGGTGTCAGTTTTTACTATTGTACATGCAGTGACCTGACAACACAGTTCTGCCATCGAGAGAGACATAGATGTGGAGGGGTCAGGACCGGAAGGAGGAATACATTTCAGCACTGGAGTGCTCACAGTCTTCCCTCCTCCCCACTTGCCTGACCAGACCATCTTGTTATTGATAGCCCAGTAGCCTACTCCTCCCCGGCCCTACCAGAAGCTGTTAAAGCCCATCTACTTAATAAAGGGGGGGGGGGGGGAAGGAGGGGGAAACCTGGGAGTTGGTGAGGGCTCTGGAGGGTGTGGAATGACAGATACACAGGAGAGAAGAAAAAGGGATATGAGATTTACTGCTGGAATTTGATTTGATCACCTTTAATGTCCTTGGAGAGTCGCTGGTAAGGGTGAATTTTTATTTTATTATTTACTTATTTATTTTGCCCAACAGACGTAACGTATTTAACCATGATGTGACTCACTGGACAATGCGCACCACGGCTTCATCAGGGTTATACAAGTGACAGAAATAGGACGCAGGCACTTCTTTGACAATCATCTAGCTATAGACTTATTCAGAGACGGGGTGGGAGGAAGGAAAATGACGTCCCTGCTCTGGCCCTCACCCACCCAATGACTGGAATGCGTGTTTGGGCTGGTTTCTCCGCCCTTGAACACGCAAATCCTAATTTCCCCATTCCTTTACATTCGGTGACAATTAGAGTGGTTGTACCGGGTGAGTTGGGTTTTGTAAGAGGAAGGAATTTTACTGAAGAATTCCCCTGCCTCGCTTCCGACTTGGTTACAGTTGCTTCGATACTGTAGCTATTCCTGCCTTTGGGGCCTCAAGGGCTAAAGTGGGACAGTGCTAATATTTCTGGTGATGAGGAAATACTTTGTTTTAAAGGAGGCTGGGTGATTGCCGAATTGGGACAGAGGTCACACTAGGGGTCACATTAGCGGTTCCGGGGGGCTCGAGGGAGGGTTTGGGTCAGGCATAAGCACCCCCCGACTCGGGCAACGCTGCGGCGGCTTGGAACCTGCTGGCACACTTGCGGTGCCCACTGTCTCCTCCCCGAAGGGGGGCACCCGGGAGCCGACACCCGAGGAACCGGGCCCACGCGGGAAGGTCGAGCTCGCCGGTGAGGTCACGGTTGCCATGGCTCTAGGCAGTGACGCGCGTCGGCACGTGACGAGAGGTTGCCATGGCGCCAGGCCCCGGCGGCCCGGGCGCTCCGCCTCCCGGAGTGACGTCCCCCGGCTCCCCCCCACCTCTTTTCCCGCCCCTCTGCCCCCTCCCCCCCTCCCCCCCGCCGGCTCCCCGCGGCCCCGGAGGTTTCACTGCACAACAAGATGGCGGCGGCGGCGGCGAGCGGAGCTGGCGGGGCTGCCGGGGCCGGAGCGGGGGGAGCCGGGCCGGCGGGCCGCCTGCTGCCTCCGCCCGCCTCGGGGCCCCCGGCCGCCCCCGCTGCTGTGCCCCCGGCGGCTGGCCCGCCGCGTCCCTCAGCCCCGGCCTCCCGCGGGCCGGTGCCTGCCCGCATCGGCTACTACGAGATCGACCGCACCATCGGCAAGGGCAACTTCGCTGTGGTCAAGCGGGCCACGCACCTCGTCACCAAGGCCAAGGTAGTGGCGCGGTGGGACCGGGCGGCGGCGGGGCTGCGCGGCCCGGGACCGTCCGAGTGCGGCGAGCGCAGGAGAGCCCCGCGACACCGAGGCTGAGGGGTCGGCGCGGGGAGCGGGGCTCGGGAGAGCGTTGGGGACCGGGGAAACGGGTAGGGGGCTGTCGGGTGAGAGTGCGGAGAGGGCGAGCAGAAGGTGGGGGACACCGGGGGACCCGGGAGAGGGTAACTGCACGGCAGAGGGGACGCAGGGGGCCACTGAGCGCGGGGACCTGGGGAACTAGGGAGCCGGGGATGGGGAGGGGGCTCCCTGGGCTGTGCGGAGGGTCGTAGAAGGGATGATTGGAAAGAAGAGGTTTGCAACTCTCCCGGAGCCAGGAGACAGTAAGCTAAGAAGCCTCTGGAACCAGCAGTTAGGAAATCCTAAGGGGATGAGGGCAGGGGAATAGGAAATGTGGACCCGGAGGATGGGGGAAAACAAGGGTGAAACCGGCAGCCCGCAGATGTGAGGTTATGAGGGGAACGAGGATAGCTGGGGCACGTACCAGGGGTATGTGGTGGGTACAGGGTACTGGGAGGTATGAGGGACCTGGTACCTTTTGACAGAGGCACCAATCAGCATTTGATCGTCCAAGACTGATAGATGGTGGGAATGGGAGTCTGAGGACAGACAGGATTATTGGAGGAGGCGATGAAAAAAATGGGGAAATATGGAGGAAAAAAATCACTTTATTTTTCTGCAGGAAGGGGGTCAGGGAACAGAGGCCCAGGGAGGGGGCCCAGGTTTGTGGTGGCGCTAGGTACTCAGGGGTTAAACAGTTTGGGAGAGCTGGATTGCTGGTTATATTTAGTTGTTGGAGGGTCCAGAACTGTGGGCCTTATAGAGCCCAGGGTGGGCTGTCAGTGGTGAGGGGAAAGCCTGGTGACTGAGGAGGTGTGTGAGGAACCCAGACACTCATGGGGCCCTTTGGTTCCCAAGGGATTTGTGGAGCTGTGGTGGTGAAATTGGGCAAGGCCAATTAGGAAGCCATATCCATATACATTTAACATTTTACATAGAAAATTCATTTTTGGAGGAAATATGGTTAGCTCTTTCCTGTGGTCTTCTTCATTGGAAGTATTGGAATCGAAGACAGGAGGAGGAATTGTTTGATTTTGACAGGACTCACAAGCCCATTTGTACTCCGAATTTCTTTCTTTGCTCTGTCTCTCACTTGAATGAATACTTTAGATGTAGTCATTCATTATATTTAAAGCTGCAATTTGTGTTTCCTTCACCCTGACTAATGAAGAACTGTTAACAGCTGCTGCTGCTTCCTACCAAAGCCGTGTCAATTCCCCTCACCTCCTCAGCCTAGTCTCTGGTTCTTGTCACCTACCTTGTTTCTGCTCTTATGGCAGTCCCTTGCTTTCAGAAGGCAGTGACTTACCTCTGCCTTGTCTCCTGCTCACTTATGACCTGAAGTCCCTTTTCCCCTCCTTTCTGTCAGACTGTAAGGGGCCCTTCTTAGCAGGGTGGCTTTGGGGGGGTGGCTGTGGAAAATTGATTGGTCAGTTTCGCTTCCTCTGGGGGGCCCCCTTCAGCCTTTTTGTCAGTGTCTATCAGAGGGCCTCAAGTCTGCAGGTCTGAGCTGAATGAGATCCCAAAGTCCCAGGTTTCCTGGCGCTCTCCTCAGCCCCCCGGCGGGGAGTAGACTGAGCCAAGACTCTGGTGCATCTCTGCCCCCCTGAGTGTTTCCAGTTGTGTTTACTGTTAGCCAAGCCAAATTTATGTTTACAAACAGCTCTAGTTGTTGGAGCCTTGTTCCTTGTTTTGGTATTTCCTTTCTCCGCGGCTACCCCTCCTACCTAAGTAATCACGTTGAGCTCCTGTGATTATTTTGCTCTGACCTCTGGGGGACAGACTCTATGAACTTAATTGGTTGCCTGGTTTATGGTATCTCTGATTTAAAGAATTGTGTATCTTACAGCCCTTGGATACACCAAAATATTGATTAAAAAAATCTGTGACAGAGAGGGTTGAATGTTTTTGTAAATGTAATTGCAAACAGTTGATTCTTGGCTTTATATATAATAGAGACATTTCTATCTTCAGTAGTCAGCAAAGCCAGTGGCTAATTATGGCTGGTCTCCCTGCTTTCTAATTTTCCAGTGTGTGTGTGTGTGTGTCTGTGTGTCTGTGTGTGTGTCTGTGTGTGTCTGTGTGTCTGTGTCTAAGTTTTTCTCAAAGTCCTTGGTATCCTTTAGGACTGCAGCATTTTAAACATCAGCTTGTTTATAAATGGGTGTCACTGTTTATGTTGGTTTTTTCTTTGATCATTTGTGGTGTGCAGTTATGCAATTCCTATGTATGGAAATATTCAAAATCTTGAATGAGGCTGAAATGGCTTGGACAATGAGTTGCATGTGTGACAGGACCACACCAGCACTCATTTGTGTTTCTGTAGCGGTGTGCAATTTCCTAGTTACAGTTATAGGCACCCTGTGTTTCTCTGCTTAAATTACTCTGACGACATGAGTGAAGCTTAATTCACAAGGAGCTGTCATGTGCTCTGAGTAAATGATCAACATATTTTGGCCTGCTTCATGCTTATCTGAATCCACTTTGGAAAGGTTTCTCAAATGCTGACAGCTCAGATGTGTCTAACAACTGTTGCCATACAGTATGATGGCCTATTGAGGCCATGGTTTGGTTATATAATGGCAAGGAAGGTGCCTGGGTATTGGCAGTGGCAGAAGCTGCTGTTCCGTTACTCAGGTAGATAGATTTTTCTCCCATGCACTGCAGTGTTTATCTTACTTCTGCAGTCAGGTCACTTGGAACCAAAGAGAGCTAGCTATTTTTTTTCCCCATCTCTTTTCAGAATGTATCATTTTTTTGTTTTGTTTTTTGGAGGTATGTGATTTTTTTTCTTTCTCCTTTTTCTCCCTGTAGGCCATTGAATGGTCTAGGTTTTTCCTATAACCATATATAATCATCAGACTTAGGTAATTCAGATGATATTTGTGTTGTCTGAAAGAGGTTAGGTAGTAGGTGTTTTCTGAACATCAAAGCAATACTTATGGTCACCTTTTCTTACACACATTACCTATTCCATGGACTGAGAGGCTGAAGTAAACTTTATTTATTGACTAAGCTACTGTGCTCCGTCCAACAATAAGTGGTAAAGCTGGCCCTTTCCCAAATTCTGTTAACTCTCAAACCTCCTAGATCAGGACTCTGGGATGAATAAAATCAGCAGAGAAAGGGAAATATTTTCCTATTTGGCTGTTGGTGACTTTTGCAACACGGCATTCATGAGCTCAGACTTAATATTGGCAGCACTGCAGTGCTTGGAGCGTCACTGCAGAACAGTTAACAGGAGAGAATATTCATCTGTGACATACTTTGGTCAGCAGCTCACCCTGGCTGTCTTTGTCCTACCTTCTTTGAGTTCCCTTTTCTGGAGGAGCCTTGGTCTGAGATTCTCTGGCCCTATTCTTTTGGTAGGACACTATAAAATATTAAAGAGATTAAAAAAAGAAAAGATTTTCTCAATTGCTTATTTGGTTGCCTGTACCTAATTATACTTTCACTGGTTGGATGAATGGGAACGAAGAGTAGATATATTTTGTATGCATTTAAAAAAGGAGTATACATGGCTATAAAAGCCATTGGTCAAATACTTAAAAAATGTATTTTAACAAATATATTGATATATCACCTGCCTGTTTATTGGTTTGTGGTAAGAGCTTGAGCTTTGGCTGAGACTGCCTGGGTTTGGATCTTCTGCTGCATAATAGCTGGGTAATTTAACCTGTCTGTGCTTGGATTTCCTCATCTATGAAATGAGATAACAATAGTACTTACCTCACAAGTTTGGGTGTTATGAAGATTATGTAAGATAATATATGTGAAACTCTTAGAACAAATGTACCTGGCACATAGTAGGTATATAGTAAATGTTATCACCATCTTCTTCATCATCATCATCAGATGCAATAGTAACAAAAATGAGTAAGACATAGTCCCCTTTGTTTGCTTTTCACCCTTTTGGAATAGTTCATGAGTGCCATTTGTTTTGTGTAGGTAGATGTCATCCTGATGATGTGCTGCTTTCAGGTTAAAAAAGTAGTTTGCTATTATTTCACGTGCCTCTTTGAGAGAGTGGATTTAATTCCTGTGGACTATGGGCTAATTTCATGCGATTGACATTTAAAAATATAGTTTTCCATTAAACTTTTTAAATAGTTATGAGACTTGTCTAATGAAAACTGTGACTAACACTGGCTTTTATTTGGGCTGCCTTGAATATTCAGGGTGTTTGTGTAGCTACACTTTGTCAGATTGGTGACAGAACAGAGTTTGTTTGAATGCAGTCTTTTCTCCAGAGATTCCCTTGAATTTCATGGAGAATATGAAGAAATATTCCTACAAGCTTAAGGAGACACTTGCACTTGGGTGCAGGGTGCGCTACTCGGAGGGCCAAGGTCAGGATTCTTAACTGTAGATATTATGCAGAAAAACCACTGTGCTCCCTGACCCCTTCCAAATACTGACGAGCCAGGACACATCTGTGTGCTGTGCGGTTTAGTGCAAACTCATTTCCACCAGGAGGACAGCTCAAAGTGGGCCAGTAGTATTATTTTCACTTCTAAGGATGGTGCTTGTGCTCGTTAGAAGGCTGAAAACAAGATTCATTAGTAAATAGAAAAGAGAATTATGTCAAAAAGAAATTGAAAGCAAGATTTATATTAGTTACATTTGAGGAGGATAGTTCCATCCCTAGATAATCTAGAAATGACTATTGAAAGACAACTAACTTCATTTTGAGATAGGTTTGTTGAAACTTTGTGAAGAGCTAAGACTGATTTGGACTCGTTTTTCCAGAGTCGAAATACCAGTATTCCACTTTCAGCATCAAAACTGTTTATTTTAACATTCTGACTTTGGTGCCAGCTCCCTAGAAAGTCATAGATCTGGCTCAAGCCAGAGGTGCCCAGACTAGTTATTTCTGTGCCAGAAGTGCTGTTTTCATTTTCCAAGCATCAATGTGGCTAATGTTTTCTAGTTCCTGGCATAAAAGAGAACAAAATGGATGCTTTGGAAGGAAAAAGAAATGTGATCTTCTTACCAGAGCCTTTGTAAGTCTAAAAAACACCTAAAACTTCTCTGCACAGAGATGGAACCTTTCCCTTGTCCATTCATTCATTCAACGTATATTTACTGAATGCAGATTTTGTGTCAGGTTCTACTCTGGCTCTCGAGTACCCCAAAAACAAAAGAGAAAAAAAGCTCTTTCCTTCTTGGAACTTATTTTCCGATGGGAGGAGACAGGCAAGAAACATGTAAACAAATAACTTTATATAGTGACAAATACTATGAAGAAAATAAATGGGCTAGAGAGTGTCTGGGGCAGGGTGCTGGAAGGCCTTTCCAGGGTGGTGATATTTGAGCTGACAACTGAATGATGAGAAAGAGCCAGCTTGGGAAGATTCAGAAAATGGAATATTCAGTGCAGAAGGAATGGCACGTGCAGCGGCCTTGGGGTAGAAATGAACTTGGTTTGTCCAAAGATTAGACCCAAGGTCAGGGTGCCTAGAGCTTAGTGAACAAGAGAAAGGATGGTAAGGAATGAGATCAGAAAGTTAGACAGGGGCCAGATCATGTGGGTCTTATAGGCCATTTTATGGAATTGGGTATGAAACAGGGGACTGACCTCAGAAGATGTCAAAGCAGAGCACTGACATTATCTGATTTATGTTTTTAAAAACTCATGTTGGGGAACTTCCCTGGTGGCACAGTGGTTAAGAATCTGCCTGCCAATGCAGGGGACACGGGTTCAATCCCTGGTTCAGGAAGATCCCACGTGCCACGGAGCAGCTAAGCCCGTGCGCCACGACTACTGAGCCTGTGCTCTAGAGCCCACGTGCCACAGCTACTGAGCCCACGTGCCACAACTACTGAAGCCCGCGTGCCTAGAGCCTGTGCTCCGCAACAAAGAGAAGCCCCCACTTGCCGCAACTAGAGAAAGCCAGTGGACAGCAACAAAGACCCAACACAGAATGAATGAATGAATGAATGAATGAGTTAATTAATGTATTAAAAAAAGATCTTAGAGATGTTCTATTCCAACTCTTTCTTTTCTAGAGTCTAGAAAGATGGACTTAACGGAATTTAGAATCTCAGGCTTTTAGGAGCCATCAAAGTAGTTTAGACCAATTATCTGCTAGACTCACAGCTCTCTTCTGTATCTCTCCCACCCCCCATTTGCCCAGAATCCTATAGCTAGTTAGTGGGGGAGGTAGAAATAGAATCCAGGTATCCCTACTCCTAGTTAACTCTACCCTGACTCCTCCAAGCATAGAAAACATTGCCCTTGCCCTCTGAATACTTACTCTTTCATTAGAGAAACAAGATACACCTACTAATTAAAGTCTAAGATTATTTATCCTCTCTATTAAAACAAACTCCAAAGATGAGAAGTCATGATGAGAGGAAAATTTTCCAAGTAGAGGATATACCAACACTGTATTTAACCTGTCCTATGGCATTGTTTCACTCTATCACCCTTGTCACTTACCTGCAGTCCTCCACGGGTACACTGCTTTGCCTTTCAGTCTCCTACTCAAATGCCCCTTGATGCTCCCTTGACATGACTGAGGTGTCAAAAAAGCCTTTCAAAATGCTAAGGAAGTAAAAAGAGAAAGAAACACAGAAAAAGCAATGACCGTAAACACAGTCTACCTTACATAGTTTGCTTTTGCCACTATATCTAGCTCACACTCAGGGAACATGAGTAATTATACTTTTGCTCTGTTGGGTTGGTCTGGTCTGTCTTTGAAGGTACATTTCTTAGATGGACTCCTTATTTACCAGAACACTACCAGTTTCCACGGGATGGTGCCATCTTATAACTCATTAAGAGAACTGGTCACCAAGATACATACCTTGATGATGCAGGTGAGGGCCAAGAGAACCATTTATCTAGGGCTCCTCTTATGTGGTTCTAGTTTCTGATCTAAGAGCTTGGCCTGTTCCCCAGGTGAATGACCTCACCCATCAGGTGAGTCCCGACCTCCTTTATAATAGTAGCTTGGTCCCTTCTGGCATAATAGTGTAGTCATGCTGTGTTGTGGATGACTGATAACATCCAGAGGATGAAAATTATATACATTCTCATGGACTTTTGTCCATGGGAATGTGTATAATGGCCTTGGCAATGTCTCTGAGAAGCCCTCAACAGTCGTGGATGAATTTGCTTGAGAGGGTTTCTTTTGGATCTGTTCAGAGTAAAATTCCATCAGCTAAGGACAAAACTGTTGGATGAGCTGTGGCGAAGTTATGTTAGAACATATTTCTGTTCAGGAGGTGTGTGATCCACTGTAGACCAGGAGTCTCTGGCCACACTGATAAGTATTTCTTCTCAGAATTTAGCTTGTCAGAGAGTTAGGAATCAGATTGTAAATACTCAGTCTCATTTCCCAGAAACTGAAAAGGAAGGAGATGCAAACCCATCGCCTGTTTAAGCTCCCCTGTGTAGGCTGGGCTCACTCATTTGGGTACTTTTACCTATATTTAGGTATTGATTAGGAATTTCTGAGAAATCCTCAAATTTCTGCCTAGTTTCAGCTCCAGCCCATGCTTACCAGCAGTAGGCTTTACTTCTCTTTGCTCCCTCCAGAAGAATTGAATGTGAAATTTTAGGTTAACTAACCACATATCTTGAGACTGAATTTTTTGGAGAAGAAATTTTTCATTCATTCATTCCATCCATCCAGCCAATAAGCTTTTGAAAAATTGTTTATCAAAAACTAGGAATGAATGATATATGGCACAAAATTCAAAAAGTGCAAACTCGTATATAGTGAAATTGTCTGCTTGCCACCCCAGTGCCTCAGACACAGTTTTTTAGTCTTGTTTCCCCAGTATTTATTAAGGGCGTCTCTGGATCAGTCCAAATGCTAGGTGCTGTTTGTTTTCTGGCAGTGTTTTTACATGCTTGAAATTTCTAAAAATCATTTTACTTAAAAAGAAAAAGAAGAAAATACCTAACTTTTAAAGCTTGTTAGGAGGCACAGGGTGATAATTTAATGTCAGCTCCATGCGGGCAGGGATTTTAAGCTATTGTTTGCTGTTGTATTCCCAGTGCCTACTACGATGCCTGTAAATACTCATTTAGTGAGTGAATGTAAGGATTAAAAAAAAAATGGGAGCTGAGTTTGTTTTTAATACTCTTAATGCATCTTAGAATTTTATTATTGAAATTTTCTATCTCCAGTTAAGATGTTAAAGAAAAATAATGTTCTACCTTTTTCTCACAAATCTCTAGGTAAGGAGATTTCACAGCCTTTCTGGGCAAGTTACTTTTGGCATATCTCAAACTTTCATTATTAAGAAGTTCAGTATAATTTAAAGTAAATCCTGCGATTTAAATTCAAGCCCCTTATTTTAAGGAGAAGGTTCTTACACATACAGGCTCCCAGTGGGTTACTTCCTTGAGAAGGTCTCATGGGTACAGTCAGTATAGTCAGCCAGTGCCTTGTTTTCCCTCTTCTGCCTAGGAGCCTCTTCTTTGCAGACCCACTATGCTGTCTTGGGCTGCTGGCACTTCCTGAAATAACTTCACACTCTTTGTTGGAGTTACGACTTGTTCTTTTCTTTATACTAAGTGATCTGATTAAAATAACTACTGTTTTTCTGTCACTGGTCCTTAATTTCAATAGGTTACTTTTCTTGGTCCTTACCTTAAATGGATTCATTCAAATAGTATTTTTTCTGTCATCTGTAGGCAAAAAGTTGCGGCTGCTGATACTAGAAGACAGGAGGATAAGTGTTATTCTTGTCAGGGTGGGCAAAGGGTTAAGTTAAAGGAGCAGTTGAATGCTCGCAGCCGGGACCTGATAGAGGAGGAATACAAGAGGTCTTGAGCATAAATTCTCTTACTTCAACCCAGTTGCTTATTATTACTGGCTCACTTCTACCACCTTGCCCTATTTTTTTCTGATTATAATTGGGAAAACTCAGAAAATTATAAAGAAGCAGAAGGAAAAAAATCACCCATAATCCTGCCCCCCAGAGGCAACAGTTATTAATATTGTAAAATATATAATTGAGATCATATTGATATACTATTTTATTTCTTCCCCCCTTATCATTATAAGCATTTTCTCATCATTTGAAACTATTTGTAAACATCAATTTTAATGGATGTGTACTTTGCTGTTGTATGACTGCCATTATTTTTTTAACCTTTTTCATAATTTAAGGTTCTTCCCAGTTTTTCACTGTTAGAAATTTTCTGTGATTACCATTTTTGTGCATGAATCTTTGAAGCATTTCTGATTTTTTCTCAGGATAGATTGTTGGATGTGAAATTATTGGGTCAGAGGGTATACATGTTTTTAAGATACCTGATTCATATATGGGCACATTGCTTTCCAGAAAGGTTGTGCCAGGGTTTAGCCTCCCAGAAGTGAATGAAATCTTTTTTTATTTTGTCTCCGCTTCTGCCCTCCTTATTTGGGAGTGTAGGGCTTTTAAGTCCCTGCTGCACCTCTAAACCTAGGGCAGTAGGTATGGGACACATTAAAAGAGGGCTGGAGCAAGCTGCCTAATCCTTCCCTCCCTGAACCAAACCTGGACGAGGAATGAAAAGAGTTACGTGTGACTCTAACCTTTTCAGTTGTTTTTTATGAATCATCATTCTCTCCTAGTCTTTCACAAAGAGACATAAACTTAAATTGGAGAAATTGCTGAAGGAGAGAAGAAAGGTTAATGAGAAAGACTCTGATTACCTGAATCTTTGATTTTTAAATAACTATCCTTCGGTAAACCTGAGTGAGAATTTCAGAGATTGATGAAGGTTGTAAATTACTCCTCTCTTTTTTTAATGGTAAAAAGATGGTGAGGAAATTGTAAAGGAAATAATTATGTGAATAAATATGGTGATACACCAGTCCTATTATGTTTGTATTTACTTTACGCACTGTACTTTATGCGTTATTTACGAGGTTTTCAAGGGTAATTGGGTCATGTGGAATATTGTTCTTAGAATGTTTGGGGGTTACCACTGCTGTATTTTAGGCATCTGACAATATGCTCTTTTCTTTTATCTCCAATAGAAGACCTTTTATACAGTAAGTTTGGGTTATGATTTGCTTAGTTAATTAGGGGAAAGAAATGAATGAAGCAGGGAAATCAGAAATAATGATGCATATATACTTTTAACATTTTATTTTAATTTAAAATGTGAATATGCATTAATCCACTAATCTTTTTCAAAAAGTGTTTATTATGGAATATTTCAAACATAAGCAAAATTAAAAAGAATGATATAATGAACCCCCATCGACCTATCACCCAGCGTAAGCAGTTATTACCTCACGGCCCATCTTTCACCCATATCACTTCCAGCTTCTCTTTTCTCCCTAGTTTATTTTGAAGCAATTCCCAGAATCTTATTTCATCTGTGAATATTTTGGCATGTATCTCTAAATAGGCCAGGATTGTTTCTCAAAAAACATAACCACAGTACCATTATCCTACCTAAAACAATTAACAATAATTCTCTAATGTCATTAAGTATCAAATTAGTGTTAAAGTTTCTCTGATTGTCATATATATGTATATGTATATATATGTGTATACATATATATATATTTTTTTCTTTTTTTAACCACTTGTTTGTTTGAATCAGGGTCTAAATAAAGTCCATACATTATAATTGATTGATGTCCCTTAAGTTTTGTATTAAAAAAATTGTTTGTTTTACTCTATAGATTTACCCTCCTTTTCTTTTTCTTTGCAATCTGTCTAAGAAACACATTCACTAATCTTAGATGTAGACCTTTCTCTGTATATTGATGTCCTGATTGAAGTTCTTCATCATGTTTGTGTTAAACCTACCCATAGTTCATCATCTATGATTTCCAGTTTTGTTTTGCTTTTTTAAAGCAGAGTAGGAATTTGAAGGCATTTGTGAAGCAATATGAGTACAGAATCTCTCGAGTTCTTGATTCTCTCCCCCTAGTCTTTTACACTTGTCTCATCCACATCTAATTTGACTGTACCAAGTCATTTTAAGCTTTCAACTTAGTTTTCAAAGAAACATGTCTTTCTTTTCTCCCGGGTTTCTCATCCGTTTACATAGATAATTAAACTGCATTACTATAATAACAAGAACAACTGGTATAAATAGGTTTGGGGAAAACCATTTAATTCTTGGTAAGCATGCAACTTAATGGATGGGAGCAGAAATATCCAGGAGTAGAGGGAGTGGCTATTAATTGGGGCCAGCTTGCATGCTGGGGCCCCAGTTGTTTTACAGAGGAAAGGGGAAGCATCAGTTATTTCGGCAGGTTGGTTGAGAGGTGGTGGGTTAAGAGAACTTCTACATTAATTTTATAATTATAAGTAAGCCAAATTATTAGAAATTTGAGTACAAGATATTTTATAGAGTTTTTTATTTATAGTGTATACTTCAGAGTAGTATTTTTGTCCACTTGTGTTAGAGTTTGCATGAACTGGACTGAATTTGACAATAGGCCAGTGATGTTAAAAATTTGGTTGAGGAAACAGCCAAAACTTTGTAGTTTGAAAGGTTTATATCTGTTCACTGCCAGGGTAGCGTTCCATGGAACAAGTTGACATTTTCATGTAGTAAGTTGTTTTCTGTTCCTGGCAAAAGAAATCTTGGTTCGTATACCACAAGGAACAGGATTGTTGTTATTGTGGAAGGCAGGAGTAGAGCTGTGTGTTTCTTTTTAGGATTAGCTGGGCACCTGCAGGATTTCTTACTTCTTTCTTTCTGCTTCCTGCCTGCTGTTGTCCTTTCCTTCTGTCAAAATGTTCTAGTGTTGCATAAGCAGTGTTCTGACAATAGATGAGGTTTTTTGGTAGCTCATTTTTTTAAACCCTCAAAATAATGTTTTTAGTGATTGTATGTTCTTGGCTTACTTTCCATTTCTGCATCAACAGTGATATTGTTATTCTAGTCAAATGGGGCAGTTGTATTCCAGCAGTGATCTTTGTGTCCAAGTCAGCTAGCTGCAGAGATACCATGTTCATTTTTTATTCCTAAATATCTTATATGTGTATAGTAATTCTGGAAGGTAATTCAGTTTTGAGATGATACTTTCGGATCTCAGTACAGGATTTCACAGTCCTCAAGAATAAGACTTGTTTGAAGCATTGTTAGCCATTGGCCTCTGACATATGCAGAAGAGTGGCCGGTGATTTCAGCCTGCTGCCTCTTCTCATCTCATTTTCCTTCTTCCTTTTCAGCCAGCAGCTGCATCCCGTGCCCTGCTCTGATTGAGCTCTTAGTAAAAGGGGTACTGTTTTACTAAGTCACAACCTCTTCTATCAATGGTGTTTAGACTTTTAGGCCAAGAATCAATTTTGGAGTCACATTAAAATTTGAAAACAACATTTCAGTTGTGTTACCTAAATTTCTCTTCCTTTCCTTACGCTAGTAGCAGTGTTTTCTGCTTTTCCAGTCTTTGGGGAACCTTTTTGGCCCATCAGAGCAGCTCGAGGCAGTCTAAGTGATGCACTGAGCATTGCTGTGGGAGTCAGGGCACGTGTTTCACGTCTCAGTTTTTACTAGCCTGGCAGCTCTCTTTGGGCAGGTCACTTAACCCCATAGGGCTTCCAGTTTCTTTCTTTTTTAAAAAAAAAATAATAATAATAATTAATTTATTTTTTGGCTGCACTGGGTCTTCGTTGCTGCACGCGGGCTTTCTCTAGTTGTGGCGAGCGGGGGCTACTCTTCGTTGCGGTGTGCGGGCTTCTCAGTGCGGGGGCTTCTCTTGTACAGGAGCACGGGCTCTAGAGTGCAGGCTCAGTAGTTGTGGTGCAGGGGCTTAGGTGGTCCGCGGCACGTGGGATCTTCCCAGACCAGGGCTTGAACTGGTGTCCCCTGCATTGGCAGGCGGATTCTTAACCACTGCGCCACCAGGGAAGTCCCTTCCAGTTTCTTTTTAATGTATATTTTTCAACAGCTGTATTGAGATATAATTCCCATACTGTACAATTCACCCAATTCAGTGTTTTTAGTATATTCACAGAGTTGTGCAACCATCACCACAATCCTTTTTTTTTTTCCTTTTTTGGTTGCGCTGCACGTTTTGCGGGATCTTAGTTCCCTGACCGGGGATCGAACCCGGGCCCCAGCAGTGAAAGCACAGAGTCCTAACCACTGGACCGCCAGGGAATTCCCCACCACAATCCATTTTATTTTTTATTTTAAAAAGTATTTATTTATTTGGCTCGATGGGTCTTAGTTGCAGCATGCGGGCATCTCTCTTGTTGTGGCGCTCGGGCTCCAGAGCACGTGGGCTCGGTAGTTGCGGTGCTCGGGGTTAGTTGCCCTGAAGCATGTGGGATCTTAGTTCCTTGACCAGAAATCCAACCCGTGTACCCTGCGTTGGAAGGTGATTCGCAACCACTGGACCACCAGGGGAGTCCCCACAATCCATTTTATTTTATTTTATTTTTATTTATTTATTTTAAAAATTTATTTATTTATTTTTGGCTGCGTTGGGTCTTCATTGCTGTGCGCAGGCTTTCTCTAGTTGCGGCGAGCAGGGGCTACTCTTCGTTGCGGTGCGCAGGATTCTCGTTGCGGTGGCTTCTATTGTCACGGAGCACAGGCTCTAGGCACGTGGGCTTCAGTAGTTGTGGCTCGCGGGCTCTAGAGCGCAGGCTCAGTAGTTGTGGCGCACGGGCTTAGTTGCTCTGCGGCATGTGGGATCTTCCCAGACCAGGGCTCGAACCTGTGTCCCCTGCATTGGCAGGCGGATTCTTAACCACTGCGCCACCAGGGAAGTCCCCCACAATCCATTTTAGAATGTTTTTATTCCTCTTGAAAGAAGTGACCCATTAGCAGTGACTGTCCATTTCCTCAACCTGCCTCCTGCAGCCCTAATCAATCACTAATCAGTCTCTATAGATTTGCCCATTCTGGACATTTCATATAAATGGAATCATACAACATATTGCCTTTTGTGTCTGGATTCTTTCACTTAGCATAATGTCTTCAAGGTTCATCTATGTTGTAGCATATGTCAGAATTTCCTTCCTTTTTATGGCTGAATAATATTCCATTGTATGGATATACTGCATTTTGTATATTCATTCATGAAATAGTGGATATTTGCATTAGTCCCACTTTTGGCTATTATGAACAATGCTGTTATGAACATTCGTGTACAAATTTTTTTTTTTAGATTACGTTCTTTTATTTATTTATTTGGCCACACTGAGCAACACGTAGGATCTCAGTTCCCTGACCAGGGACGGAACCCGTGCCCTGTGCGTTGGAAACGTGGAGTCTTAACCACTGGACTGCCAGGGAATGCCCCTCGTGTACAAAGTTTTGTGTGGACATATGTTTCAATTTTTCTTGGGCATATACCTAGAAGTGGAATTTCTGCATCATAAACATTCCATATTTAACTTTTTGAGGAATTGCCAAACTGTTTTCCAAAATGGCTGCACCATTTTCCATTCCCACCAGTAATGTATGAGGGTTCCAGTTTTTCCACATGCTTACCAAAACTTATTTTCTTTCTTTTTGATTTAGCCATCCAAGTGAACGTGAAGTGGTAGCTCATTGTGGTTTTGATTTGCGTTTCTCTTATGACTCATGGTGTTGAGTATCTTTTCTGTGCTAAGGGACCATTTGTAGATCTTTGGAGAAGTGTCTATTTAGATTCTTTGCCCATTTTTTTAGTTGGGTTGTCTTTTTATTGTTGAGTTGTAAGAATTCTTTATATATTCTGGATATAAGTCCTTTATCAGATATATGACATACAAATATTTTCTCCTATTTTGTAGGTTGTCTTTTCACTTTTGTGATGGTTTTGTTTGCAGCACAAAGGTTTTAAATTTTGATGCTCTAGTTTCCTTATTTGTAAAGTTATTCTAACTCTGAAATTATATGTTCTATTGAAATATTTTCCTCTGTACTCATTTTGTACCTTTCTCTCACTTTGGGATAGATCTCCCTTTTCCAGGACATTTTATAGCCGCAAAGTCTCTTTAAAAACATCTATCTATGTATCTATCTGGTACATGTGTCTTATAAAATAATCAGACTCTACAAAATAAATAACATCAAAAGTGAAAGTTCCTTTTCCTTGTGAAATCCTTTCTCTTAGGATATGCTGTTAACTTTAACATATAACATAATAGCACTGTTAATTATATTTATCATGTACCATTACATCAGTAGTACTTATTTGTCTTATAACTGGAAATTTGTAGCTTTGACTCCCTTCATCCAGTTCCTTCTCCCCCTACCCCTCTCTGGTAACCACAAATCTGATCTCTTTTTCTGTGAGTTTGTTTGTTTGTTTGTTTTTGAAGTACAATTGACCTACAGTACTGTGTTAGTTCTTGTTACACAACATAGTGGTTCATTGTTTCTATACATTTCAAAATGATCACCATGATAAGTCTAGTTACGATCTGTCACCATACAAAGATATTACATAATTATTGACAGTATTCCCCTCACTGTGCATTTCATACTCGCGACTCATTTATTTTGCAACAGGAAGTTTGTACCTCTTAATCTCCCTCACCTATTTCTCTTCTTGCGCTACCCACCCTCCTCTCTGGCAACCACCTGTTTGTTCTCTGTATCTATGACTCTGTTTCTATTTTGTTATGTTTATTCATTTGTTTTATTTTTTAAGATTCCACATGTAAGTGAAATCATACAGTATTTGTCTTTCTCCGTCTGACTTATTTCACTTGGCATAATGCCCTCTAGGTCCATCCATGTTGTCATAAATGGCAGAATTTCATTCTTTTCTATGGCTGAGTAATAATATTCCATTGTGTGTGTGTGTGTGTGTGTGTGTGTGTATATATATATATATATATATATATATATATATATATGCCACGTCTTTATCCAGTCATCTGTTGATGGGCACTTAGGTTGCTTCCATATCTTGGCTATTGTAAATAATGCTGCAGTGAACACAGGGGTGCCTATATCTTTTCTAATTAGTGGCTTTGTTTTCTTTGGATAAATACCCAGGAATGGAATTGCTGGATCATGTGGTAGCTCTCTTTTTAATTTTTTGAGGCATCTCCATACTGTTCTCCATAGTGGCTGCACCAATTTACATTCCCATCAACAGTGCACGAAGGTTCCCTTTTCTCCACATCCTCGCCAACACTTGTTATTCGTATCTTTTTGACCTGCCATTCTGACAGGCGTGAAGTGATATCTCACTGTGGTTTTGATTTTCATTTCCCTGATGATAAGTGATGTTGAGCATCTTTTCATGTGACTGTTGGCCATCTGTATGTCTTCTTTGGAAAAATGTCTATTCAGATCCTCTGCCCATTTTTTAATTGAGTTGTTTGTTTTCTTTATGTTGAGTTGTATGAGTTCTTTGTATATTTTGGATATTAACCCCTTATTGGGTATATCATTTGCAAATATCTTCTCCCAATTCAGTAGGTGGCGTTTTCATTTTGTTGATGGTTTCCTTCACTATGCAAAAGCTTTTTAGTTTGATGTAGTCTCATTTATTTATTTATTTTTGCTTCCTTGCCTGAAGAGACATATTCAAAAAATATTACTAAGATCAACGTCAAAGAATGTACTGCCAATGTTTTCTTCGCTATTTGGTTTTTTGTTTTTTAAATTGGAGTATAGTTGATTTACAATGTTGTGTTAGTTTCAGGTGTATAACAAAGTGATTCAGTAGTATATATGTATATCTTCTTTTCCATTATAGGTTATTACAAGGTATTGAATATAGTTCCCTGTGCTATACAGGTTTTTGTTGTTTATTTTATATATAGTGGTTTTGCTACTCATTTTTTATTTTAATAATATATCTCCACATTCTATCACATCAATACATTTTGCTCTAGTCTCAATCTTTTTAATGCTGCAGAGTATTCCATTTTATGGATATACTATAATTTATTTAAGTAGTGCCCTATTGATAGGTTTAAGGTTGTTTCCGGCTTTTATTTTTTTATTTCAAATTATATGTCACTTAACAGTTTCTGCACATTTATATTTGTATGCTTGTACTAGTTTTCTATTTGCTTTTGCACTGTTTATTATTCAAAAGACTCATAAATCTCAGATTCAATTTAATTTTTTAAAATACAAGTGTTTTGGGGACTTCGCTGGTGGTCCAGTGGTTAAGACTCCACGCTCCCAATGCAGGGGGCCCGGGTTCAATCCCTGGTCAGGGAACTAGATCCTGCATGCCACAACTAAAAGATTCCTTCATGCCGCAACTATAAGATTCCCTCATGCCACAACTAAAGATCCCGCGTGCCGCAACGAAGATCTTCTGCAGCCAAATAAATAAATAAAGAGATAAATTAAAAAAAAAAAAAAGGGCTTCTTTGGTGGTGCAGTGGTTAAGAGTCTGCCTGCCAATACAAGGGACACCAGGGTTTGATCCCTGGTCCTGGAAGATCCCACATGCCACAGAACAACTAAGCCCTCACGCCACAACTACTGAGCCTGTGCGCTAGAGCCTGCGAGCCACAACTAAAAAAGAAAAAAAAAAATACAAGTGTTTTATTAGGTCCAACCTAGAGTAAACCTCCCAAAAGTTATGTGTTCTTTTCCATTATGATATATACAATGTTAGAAACGAAGTTCTTCATTTTCTCAGTAATCTAATAGAATAATTCACTAGAGGTGGAATGCCTGAGTCAAAGTATGAGTGCTTAAAATTTTATAAATGTTGCTAAATTGCCCTCCAAGAAAGGCCAAGCTAATTCACTCAGCTGAGAGTGTATGACAGTGCTCCTCTGCTCTCTTTAAGCATTGGCAACCAACCATCTTTTTAGGGAGTCAGTCTGACAGGTAAGAAAATGTCATCTTAGTTTGTAGTTATTTATTAGTGAATTTGACTATCATTTAATTTGTCTATTGGCTATTCGTATTTTTTCTTGGAATTATCTGTGTCCTGTCTATTTTTCTTTTGGGCTTTTTGGCTTTTTCTCATTAATGTGCATAGCTTTTTGAATATTAGGGAAATTAGTTACCTATTAAAATATTATAGATATGTTTCTGTGTTTGTCTCGACAGTGTATGTGTGTGTGTATTTTTTTTTTTTTTACTATGAAATGTAAACATTTTCATGTAGTCAGATTTTTTTTGTTTTTTACTTTAAGGTTTCTCAGTTTTCTTCCTCATCCTAATCTTATAAAAATATTTACCCATGTTTTCTTCAAGTATTTTTATGGTTTTGTTTTTAAAATTAGATCTTTGTTTCACGTGGAGTGCATTTTGGTTTAAACCAGGTGAGAAGGGAATCAGTTTTGGAATTTATTGGAGTTGTAGGTTTACATTCATTTTTGTCGTTATTAATGGCTTTCATCTTCCCTTTGACTGGAAGCTCCTTGAGGGCAATGGATTGTGCAGTTTTTCCCTTGTTGTTATTTTTAGTATCTAGCACAGTGCTGGCCGGTAATAGGCCCTCCATTTATTGAGTGAATGAATCTATCTTTTCCCCCAGATGTCTAGTTTGTTGTCTGTCCCAACACAATATTATTAAATAATCCATCTTTTCCCTCTTGATTTAAAAAGCTACTTTGTCTACAAAATCTCCAGATACTTGGGTACATTTCTGAATTCTTTTAATCCATTGATGTGCTGTCTTTACTTGCTTCGATACTGTACAACTTTAATTATTATAGCTTTATAGTACTTAAAGTATATTTGGAAGGCCAGCCTCAAACATTCTTAAATATAATACCAGTTTGGGAAGCACTGGAATCTCCTTTAGTAAAACTCTTTGCTCTCCCTTAGAAAACATTCATTTAACTTATGAAACATTTAATGCATTCTGAGAGCCTGCAAAGTAGAAATGATCTGGGAGTGTTACTTGTTGAAGAGCTTTTCTAGGATATGACATACCTTGTTTTGGCTTGACATCCTGTGTCTTTTAAAAAAAAAAAAACCTCTCATTTTATAATCTTGGATATCTCTAGAAAACATAACATTTTCCTCACAATCTTTTAATGCAGAATACAGAGAGAGAGGGTAGGTGGCAGAAAAGGCATCAAGAAATTGCGCTGGCACCCAGCTGAAATCAAAGCCCATGGTGAAACAGATACTACTTAAAAGTGCTATACAGAATTCAGTTTAGTGACCTTGATTTTTCACCTGTGTTTGACTTGTTTACCTCCTGTGGCGCGCAGTAAATCGATTCGGATATGACTTGGGCAAAGCCCAGGTAACATTGCTAAATAATCACTTCTTTTTCTTTAGCCTTCTTTTCTCTGTTAAACATTAGAAATTCTTACAGTCTGAAATTAGCATTCTCTTGGGATTTTCTGTCATGTCTGTCTCATGCAGGAACCAACTTTAGGGTCTTGTGAGTATTAAAGAAGTTTAAAGCAGAGAAACTTGATGTTTGGGGAACAGAGCTAATGGAACAGGGCATACCTATTGTGATAAGATCCTTGCTTTCTTTTCAGTTGGAACATAATTCTAGAGTGCTTCAACGAAACTCTTAATTCTAAATAACTGCTAATTTACATGTATATTTTCAGATGAGTACCCATTTTGTTAAAAAAAAAAAAAAACCAATGGTTTTGTCATACTCCCTCAGACTTTTTCTTAATAAACCTAACCATGGACTTTAGTAGAATTAAAATAGAAAAATACTCAAAAAGGTTTGTTTACGGTCCTTAGTCTGCACCATGGAATTAAGTATCACTGAAAATAACCCTGGAATAAAGTGTTTTTGTGTGGCAGGACTAGTTGACTTAACGTGATTCTTTCTTTTGCGAGTTTTCTGTTGGTGGAAAGTGGGCTTACTTTTTCTTTTAGTTGTATTCCTCATTTTTCTCAATGCTAGTCTTAACTGAGAGATTTTTAGGCAGTTAACTGTCCCAACACACCAATAAGCACCTTGTTAATAGATGTTATCTCATGTTGATCAGTTACTCCTGAGATGTAATTGTGCTTGCAAAACACCTGTCTGTATTTGAGCTTTGCTAGGTGGTTGGTTTTTGTGTTTGACTGAAGATTTGCTCCGGAGAAAGCAAATAGCTGTTGGAAAAAGAGAGAAGGGAAAAGGAGTCAGCACATTTCTATATGCTTTCACTGAAGAGATTTCCTAATTAGAAAGCTTTTGGAGGCTTGACCTTTTTGTGCTAAAGTAACCCAGCATTTCATTATGTATTACATTGAGGTTTTGGAGTGCTGTGCCAGAAAAGTGAAAACCAGGGTTGAATGTGAAAGGAATTCAGAGGATGGAGCTCATAATCAACAGAGTGCTGCTTCATAGGCTAGGTCCAAAAATACTCTGCTTGTCATAGGACAGCAAGAATGGAGGTAGCACTTGCTGCTGTTTTGAGCAGTGTTTTAGCTCCTGTGATGTCATTCCAGCATGACTAAAGTCATGTTTAAGGCAATGTTGTTTACAATTTAGATTTGGGAGGATGTTGCCTCCATACATTTTTTTTATCGCCCTGGAAGAGTTATTTTGCAAGGTTTGGAAGGGGTGTTTTTCTGCCAGATTAGAGGAAATTAACATAATCTACTCTTCTCTGAGTAGGGGGATGGTCTGCAGTAGATTCATCTAACCATAGAGACTCAAATTAGTGATTTGCTTGGATCCTGTGGTGAGCCTTGAGTAATTAAGAGGAAGAACTCAGTCTTTGGTTCAGAAAAGTTAGCATTGGAATGATCCTTGACCAGGCCTGAAGGTGGAAAATGTTATGGTTCAGAGGGCCTTTCTAAGACTTGCAGTAGATCCCTTAAGACAATACGTTTTAAGAGTTTATAAATAGCGTTGAGTGTGGAAATGCATAGCACATGGATACATAATTAGCAAGTCAGGAAGTTTGACTAGAAGGAATAAATTAACTCTGGTCACTTGATGGAATGAGATCATGGAAGGGAACATAGTTTGTTTTAGGTGGTGGTAATTTTGATGTTGACGCTGGCCCAGGAAATGAATTGTCAGATATGCTGTCATCCTCATTAATGGTCCATATTATTTCTCAGGTTTATAGTTGTATGAAGAGATGATTTTCCTACCCCATCTAGGGGCTAGGGTTTCAAAAATTTAACAGCTACAAAAGAGTGAAATACAGAGAAAAGTTTTCTGTCTGCACATACCCCATGGCGATCCAGATCCCCTTCCTATATAGTCAGTATTATCAGTGTCATATATCCTGTGATATTTTATGTGTTTATAAGTAAATGTGTGTATCTATTCACTGTACCCCCTCCTTTAAAACAAATTGTAGTAAATTATACTCACTGATCTGCATCTTTTTTCACTATTATATCTTAAGGATTATTACATGTGGCTATATAAGGAGCTTTCTAATTAAAAAAAATGCTATACAGTATTCCCATGAAAAGATGTATCATATATTTTTTTAGTTAATCCCCTAGTAGATGACTATTTGAGTTATTTCTGATCCTTTCCTAATATAAATAATGCTAGAGGAGTTAAAAAATGTTAGGGTTTTATATTCAAAAGTAAATGTTGGAAAGCTACAATAATCAAGACAGTGGCACAAAAACAGAAATACAGATCAATGGAACAGGATAGAAAGCCCAGAGATAAACCCACGCACATATGGTCACCTTATCTTTGATAAAGGAGGCAAGAGTATACAGTGGAGAAAAGACAGCCTCTTCAATAAGTGGTGCTGGGAAAACTGGACAGCTACATGTAAAAGAATGAAATTAGAACACTTCCTAACACCATACACAAAAATAAACTCAAAATGGATTAAAGACCTAAATGTAAGGCCAGACACTATAAAACTCTTAGAGGAAAACATAGGCAGAACACTCTGACATAAATCACAACAAGATCCTATTTGACCCACCTCCTAGAGAAATGGAAATAAAAACAAAAATAAACAAATGGGACCTAATGAGACTTAAAAGCTTTTGCACAGCAAAGGAAACCATAAAAAAAGATGAAAGGCAACCCTCAGAATGGGAGAAAATATTTGCAAACGAAGCAACTGACAAAGGATTAATCTCCAAAATATACAAGCAGCTCATGCAGCTCAATATCAAAAAAACGAACAGCCCAATACAAAAATGGGCAGAAGACCTAAATAGACATTTCTCCAAAGAAGGTATACAGATTGCCAACAAACACATGAAAAGATGCTCAACATCACTAATCATTAGAGAAATGCAAATCAAAACTATAAGGAGGTATCACCTCACACCGGTCAGAATGGCCATCATCAAAAAAATCTACAAACAATAAATGCTGGAGAGGGTGTGGAGAAAAGGGAACCCTCTTGCACTGTTGGTGAGAATGTAAATTGATACAGCCACTATGGAGAACAATATGGAGGTTCCTTAAAAAACTAAAAATAGAACTACCATATGACCCAGCAGTCCCACTACTGGACATATACCCTGAGAAAACCATAATTCAAAAAGAGACATGTACCACAATGTTCATTGCAGCACTATTTACAATAGCTAGGACATGGAAGCAGCATAAGTGTCCATCGACAGATGAATGAATAAAGAAGATGTGGCACATATATACAATGGGATATTACTCAGCCATAAAAAGAAATGAAATTGAGTTATTTGTAATGAGGTAGATGGACCTAGAGTCTGTCATACAGAGTGAAGTAAGTCAGAAAGAGATAAACAAATACCGTGTGCTAACACATATATATGGAATCTAAAAAAAAAGTGCTTCTGATGAACCTAGGGGCAGGACAGGAATAAAGACGCAGACGTAGAGAATGGACTTAAGGACACCGGGAGGGGGAAGGGTAAGCTGGGACGAAGTGAGAGAGTAACGTTGACATGTATACACTACCAAATGTAAAATAGATAGCTAGTGGGAAGCAGCCGCATAGCACAGGGAGTAGCATAGGGAGACCAGCTCTGTGCTTTGTGACCACCTAGAGGGGTGGGATAGGGAGGGTGGGAGGGAGATGCAAGAGGGAGGGGGTATGGGGATATACGTATGCATATAGCTGATTCACTTTGTTATACAGCAGAAACTAACACAACATAGTAAAGCAATTACACTCCAATAAAGATGTTTAAAAAAAAAATGTAAATGTTGGGACTTCCTTGGTGGTCCAGTGGTAAAGAATCTGCTTTCCAATGCAGGGGACGCGAGTTCGATCCCTGGTTGGGGAACTAAGATCCCACATGCCGTGGGGCAGCTAAGCCCATGCACAACTACTGAGCTTGCATGCCTCAATGAGAGAGCCCGCATGCCACAACTAGAGAGAGAAGACCCATACGCCACAACTAGAGAGAAGCCCGCGCGCTGCAGCGAAAAATCCCTCATGCCTCAACGAAGATCCCGTGCGCCACAGCTAAGACCCGATGCAGTCAAAAAATAAAAATAAAAAAAGTAAATGTTAAGTCATAACAGAAACTTGTTATAGTTATAATAATATCTTGGATCTCTATAACATATTCACAAATGTCTTATTTGAGCCTTACTGCGATCTTGCAAGGTAAGCACAGCATTTTACAAAGAGGTAAGCACAGCATTTTACAAAGAAGAATAAATTTGAGTAACAGAGGTCGAGGTAGAAGAACCAAGGTCTTTTAACTCTGATTTGAGTATCTTTCCACTTTTCCCAAACTAGAAATACTGTTGTGGGGATGTAGGGAAGTGCTGGTGGGAGAATAAGATGAAATAAACCTGAGTGAGGCAAGCTTGTGAGAGAGAGGGATGTACCTGTCATTCTAGAAATCAGGATCCCGCTTACGAGGGGAGAGAAGAGCTGGCAATCAGCCTGTGACAGAGACAAAAAGGTTTTTAGGCGTTGGCAGAACATGATGGGTTGACTGCCCTCTTGGAGTATAGTAGTGGGGCAAACCAAAACATGGTCGTTCTTGAGAAACTGGATACTTTCAGAGTTTCCTAGAATAGATTGGGGGCAAAACTGTGCATTCAAAATCTGTTAAGGGAGTGCATGTAGCCTAAGGCCATGAAACAAATAGGCAATAGAGAAAACACAGGATTTTCTAGAGGCTCCAGAGTCAGGGAGGAGATGATAGCATGGCAAGGAGATGGCTGTAATGTCAGAGTCACTTTTGGCCTCAAGACTGATTAGTGGGAGGGAGCCTTTTTCCTCTAGACAGCAGATGAGATTATGCAAGGGTAGGTAAGTCACCTCACAACTGGACTAGAGAGAATGAGGCTGATAAAGGCTTTCATTATATAGTTAATACTATTTGGAAACCTGAGTATAGGCCCGGTCACCAGCCTCCCATCATAATTACCATATGCTAAGTGCCTACTGTGTTCTGGTTACTTCATACAATTTCATGCTTAACCTCTCAACAGCTTTGCAAAGAAACTGTTGTTATACCTAGTTTCCATAGAGGAAACTGAGGTTCAGTTTGGTAACTTGTTCAAGGTCACAAATCTTTTAAGTGGTAGAGCTGAGATTTTATAAGTAGGTCAGTATGACTCCAGGACTCTTGTTCTTTCCATCTTACCAGGTGTTAGGCACCCAAATGGAACAGTGAAATTATAAATAACCAGAATTCTATCACTGTAATTATAACAGTGTTAATCTATAAGCAGACAACTTGCCTTTTTCTCATGATTTGGGCTGGAAGAGTAGAAGGAATGCTAAGGAAAATGACTGGAGATGCTCACAGCAGGCCAAACTCACTCTGAATATGCATAGAATTTAAATGAAAGTAATACACTTACCATGCATATATAGCTTTATGATGAATTCTCCACGGTCCCCTTCCCTCATTAGATTGCTGTTCCTCAAGTCCTTCTATATAGTGATTATATAGCTGCCACTGAAGACGGTAGCTGGTGGTAGCCAGGACCTGGAACATTTCTGGGGGGTAAATGTCTGGGGAATTCGTATTCACTGAGTATATGCCATAATCATGAATACTCCTGCCATTGTGTAGTCTGAGGAGGTAAGAATTTCCTTGACTTAACAAGTTTTGGCTTATAGGCTGAAGACCCTACTAGATTTCACTGCCCTCAATTCTTTAGCATTATCCTGCAAAATATTGGAGAATACTATTGGATAATACTTTTGATGTACTTCCAAGGACCACTGTAGGGGGTGTTAATATGGGAGGTTGACATTATGGTAAAATAACCGCTTGGAAGCTGTGATTCAGCATTAGTCACTGGCTTTTATGCTAGGTTGCACTCAGCCGTCTCTTGCTTTAATTGTGATGAGTCTCAGGCTTTTGATTAAACAGCCACCAAAGAGACTGACCTTAGTGATAACCCAGTCACATTTCCAGATAGTAAAAGTATTCAGGAAAAGAATTACTCATCTTTACCAGCAAATGGTATTAGTTCACCTCTGGGGAAATGTTAGCACAGTTTCTAGGTTATGCCCAATAATATTACAAAGATGAATGACCATTTTAGGAAAAATGGCCATTTATACTTTTTGTTAGTATTCTTGAAAAGTGGAAACATAACAATGTGCTTTCTGGACATATTCATTTTAGTACTTAATATGGGAGCAGTTTTATATCTCTTTGGCTGCCTTTTAAAACTATGGATAGGCTGGGTTCATTTTACCTATTTTACCTAATTTCTCACCATTCTGTGTTTCCTTACTACCTCATGAAATTGCCATGTTTAATCTTTCATTTAAAAAAAAAAACTCTTTCAACTATACTCCAGTAAAAAATAATTTTTAAAAACCCTCTTATCTGGAATGCCTGTTCTTTTCTTCCCCCCCTTCTTTCTTTTCTTTTTTTCCCTCTACCTTTCGTCCTTCCTTCTATTTGTCCTTCTATTCATCCACAAATATTTGAGGGTCGGCGGTGTTCTAGGCTCTGTGCCAGGTATTAGCCTGGAATGGTGAAAGAGACATGGTCTCCACCCTCACGTGCTTACAGTCTGTCCTAGTGTTACTGATTCCTGTTATGTCCTGCCTTCAAGGTTCAGCTCTTCTGACCGCCGCATAATTCTCTTTGACTTCTTTAGCCTTTGCTGACCCATCCCTTCCATGAGCTCCGCTGCTTTAAATCCACTTTACACAACTTAGTGCTTATTGATATACCTTAGTCTCATTTCACCAGAGTGTAAGTTCCTTAAAGACAGAGACTGCCATGTTGTTTTTTGTCCTCCACAATGCTGAGTCCAAGCAAGTGGGTAATAAAAGGGTTTTGATTCATCCTGCCCTGCTGAATGTCCAAGTTACTAGCTCTTAGGGTTTAGAAGTAGTTGTGAAGATTATGTTTTCTTTTTCTCTTTTCTCCTAGTTGTTTTCCTAACATTTGCTATCTGCTTCTATTAATCTATGGTCACAGTGAATGAAAATAACCCCACTGATTCACTGTCTGCATTTATATTATTTTCTAATGAAGGGTTTTTTTTTTTGAGCTGATTATTACATAGCTTCTTACCTGGTTCCCTTTGTGACTAGTGAGGGATGAATTTCATGGCTAAGGAAGAGAGCCAACCCAATGTTGATCTCTCAGCGTTGTACCTGTAATCTTTTGGGCTTAAATGCCCTACCTACTGTGCCTTAGTTCATGAATTGTTAAGAGTAACTCACTTAAAATGGGAAGCTGACAAAGTAAGAACTTAAAATTGAGCTCCTCAGAGAGATTCATAGAAATGGAAAAATAATCGTTTAATGGGGCTACATTATTTATATTTATATGATGTTAGAGTTCAAAACTCTTTGGAGTAGTAAATGAAATGGGCAGCTTAACTGTGAAGGAAGGAGGCTGTGTCATTGGATTAAATGTTTTTCTGAATGTGGTAAGAGCTCTGAGGTAATGGTAGACTTCAGTATCGGGACTGAGAAGAGATGTTTTCTTGATTAAGAAGGAGAGTAGTGGGTACTGGGAAAAGGAAATGCTCGGGAAAAGGAAATGCTCTTCTGCATACACCTAAAAATTAAGAGAGGTAGGATATGAAATTGCAGGAGTGGAAGGCCATAGAGCAGGAGAAAAGAAACCATTTTTCCTCCTGAAGTAATCTGAGATCCTGACTTGAACAAACCAATTGATAAAAAAATTATTATATGACAATAAGGAGATTTGAACATTGACTAGATATTTGATGTTAAGGAATTATTATTATCTTTTTAGATAGAGTAATAATATTGTGGTCATATTCAAAAGAAAAAGTACTTAGCTTTTTTTAGAAATACATACTGATGTAATGTAGATGACCTAATATGGTATCTGGGATCTGCTGGGGAGAGGAAGAAGTGGTCAGGAGTACAGGTACAAATGGCTATGTGTTTATGATTGTTGTAGATGGCTGATGGGTACAGGAGGTTCACTATGCAGTTTTTTTCTACTTTTGTGTATATTTGAAAGTTCCCATAATAATAAAAACTAAAAAAAAAAGAAAAAAGCAAAAAACCGAAACCCACAGAAAAACAAAAAGCCCAACAACTTAGGTATAGAATTGTCAAACCTACACTTCTGCCTTCTTCGAACTTAACTCCAGATGGGGCAGGTAAAACCATAGATTCTTGCTGATGTTGCCAAAATGGAATGTGGTTTAGATTTCCATCCCCTCAAGTTGGTAAACTGTCTGTAATACAGCATCATCGAGAAAGCAACAAGCTCTACTTTCTGTCTTCCCAACAGTGTGGTACATTACAACAGGGTAGAAGTCATACTATGCATCTCTAAGGCTCTTCCTTTCTGTAGGTGAAGAAATAAGATTTAAAAAGCAATACATAATTAGAGATTAGGAAACTATGGTTTAAAATTAAATGCCATGTTTTATAGTGCTTAGTAAGCACTAGAAATTAAGAAAAAGGAAAGAACATTTTTGGTTAGGGATAAGCAGTTTTTGTTTTGTTTTTTTAACCATTAAAAAAAAATTGCATTATAGTCAATTTACAATATCGTGTTAGTTTCCAGTGTACAGCACAGTGATTCAGTTATACATATATATGTATGTATATATATTCTTTTTCAGATTCTCTTCCCTTATAGGTTATTACAGAATATTGAGTATAGTTCCCTGTGCTACAGTAGGTCCTGGTTGGTTATCTATTTTATATATACTAGTGTGTATATGTTTATTCCAACCTCCTAATTTATCCTTCCCCCCAGGGATAAGCAGGTTTTATTAGGCCAGTGGACTTTGAGGTCACCTTTAAACAAAGTATAGGAGTTGGATTGCTGGCAGAAGTATGGGGACAGCATGTCCAGGGAGGGAAAATACTACGTTTGGGAGGAGTAGATGAATTTGGATTGATACAAGATGTTTTAGATAGATGGGATTGGGTCAGTTCATAAAGGACATGAATTTTTAGCTGAGGCATTTGGGCTTGCCTTTATAGGCTATAGGGAGACATTTTGGGTTGGAGAGCCATTTTTGACTCTTAAGATACCCAATTATTAATTTGATTTGATGATAATGTAGTATATTCTTAGTTGCATGCTTTTGCATGGAGAATATAACTTTCCTGTATAACAATCTTTTTTCACATAAATTATTTCTGCAGTGTCTCAAAAGGGCTATTCAGGGACCATAATTAATATTTCCGTTTCAAAAAGGGGAGGGACACTGAGGTGCTCAGAGTTAATGCCCTTAATAAAGTGTGAGTCAGTGGCAGATCTGGGTTCAGGTCAGATATCTTGGGTACTGAGCTCCTTCTACTCCCTTTACTTAATTAAAGGTAATTGTTTTCCGTGTAACTGGTATTCTTTTCTATTTGAGATGTGTAGTACATATAGGTAATGTTGATTTTAAGTGTTTTCTGCCTTTTCTCACCCCACCTTCTTCTTGGGAATATATATTTTTCTTTGCCCTTAATTTTTTTTTTTTTTTTTAAATTTATTTATTTATTTATTTATTTTTATTTTATGGCTGTGTTGGGTCTTCGTTTCTGTGCGAGGGCTTTCTCTAGTTGCGGCAAGTGGGGGCCACTCTTCATCGCGGTGCACGGGCCTCTATCGTGGCCTCTCTTGTTGCGGAGCACAGGCTCCAAACGCGCAGGCTCAGTAATTGTGGCTCACGGGCCCGTTTGCTCCGCGGCATGTGGGATCTTCCCAGACCAGGGCTCGAACCCATGTCCCCTGCATTGGCAGGCAGATTCTCAACCACTGAGCCACCAGGGAAGCCCTGCCCTTAATTTTTTTAAAATATTTATTTTATTTTTATTTTTGGCTGCGCTGGGTCTTCGTAGCTGCGCACAGTCTTTCTCTAGTTACGGCGAGCAGGGGCTACTCTTCGTTGCGGTGTGCAGGCTTCTCATTACAGTGGCTTCTCTTGTTGTGGAGCACGGGCTCTAGGCACGTGGGCTTCAGTAGTTGTGGCGCACGGGCTTAGTTGCTCCACGGCATGTGGGATCTTCCCAGATTAGGGATCGAACCCGTGTCAACCACCATGCCACCAGGGAAGTCCCGTAAGTTTTTTTTTTCTTTCTTTATTTTTTTGGCTGTGCCCTGTGGAATGCAGGATCCTAGTTCCCCAACCAGGTATCAAACCCGTGCCCCCTGCAGTGGAAGTGTGGAGTCCTGGCCACTGGACCGCCAGGGAATTCCCAACTCTTAATTATTTTTTTTAAGTTTATTTTTTTTTTTGATGTGGACCATTTTTAAAGTCTATTGAATTTGTTACAACATTGCTTCTGTTTTATGTTTTTTGGCTTTTTGGCCGCTAGGCATGTGGGATCTTGGCTCCCTGACCAGGGATTGAACCCGCATCCCCTGCATTGGAAGGCGAAGTCCCAACCACTGGACTGCCAGGGAAGTCCCTCCCAGCCCTTAATTTTTAAAAGTGGTTCTAGGGCTTCCCTGGTGGCGCAGTGGTTGAGAGTCTGCCTGCCAATGCAGGGGACACGGGTTCGAGCCCTGGTCTGGGAAGATCCCACATGCCGTGGAGCAACTAGGCCCGTGAGCCACAATTACTGAGCCTGCGCGTCTGGAGTCTGTGCTCCGCAACAAGAGAGGCCGCGATAGTAAGAGGCCCGCGCACCGCGATGAAGAGTGGTCCCCGCTTGCCACAACTGGAGAAAGCCCTCGCACAGAAACGAAGACCCAACACAGCCATAAATAAATAAATTAACAAAATAAATAAACCCAAAAGTTAAAAAAAAAAAAAAGAAAACAAAAACCCAAATACTTGCCTTTCCCTTAAACTCTTCTCTCCATGCTCTACTTCCCAATTTCTGACATCGTAATTTAAAAAAAAAAAAAAAAAAAGTGGTTCTAGCCAGGATTTTTTTAGCAGATCAGGACCCATCACTTTGTTTATCCCCTGTCCTGTCTGTTTGTTTGGTGGTAGCTGTTTCATTGCCATTGATAAATCTGCCCAGTGTAATGTTATGCCCCTACCTTATGCTTCTGATTGCTACCACTATGTATCTTGCTTTTAATATTCTTAATCAACTTGATTGATGTATAATTTACATTCAGTAAAATTGAACCATTTTAGATATACGTTTTGCATTTTGACAGATACACTCACTCAAATAATGGTCACATAATCAAGATATAAGAACTTTTCTGTTATCCCCAGAAGTTCCTTTACTGCCCTTTGCATTCATTCCCCCACCTCTTTACCCCCAGAAATTCACTGATTTGCTGTCCATAGGTTAGCTTTGCCTTTTCTGGAATTTCATGTAAACAGCCTTATCCAGGATGTACTCTTCTTTCATCAGCATCCTGTGTTTAGGATCATTCATTGTTGTTGCCTGTATCAGTAGTTTGTTAGTTTTTATTGCTGAGTGGTATATGGGAGTACTGTTACATTGTTAGGATATAACAGGATTTGTTTATCCATTCATCTGTTGAACACTTGAATTGTTTCTAGTTTTTGGCTATAATGAATAAAGCTGATATGAACTTGTTGTGAAACTTTCGGTAGACTTATGTTTTAATTTCTCTTGGATAAATACCTTGGAGTGGAATGGCTGGATCCTTTGGTTAGTAGGTGTGTGTTGAACTTTTTAAGAAACTGCCAGATTGTCTTCCAAAGTGTCTGTGTTGTCTTACATTCTGTCTAGCAGTGTGTGAGAGTTCCTGTCGCTCTTTATCCTCGCCAACACTAGTATGATAACATTTTAGCCATTACCATTCTAATCAGTGTGTAGTGCTATCTTGTGGTTTTAATTTACATTTTCCTGATAACTAATGATACTGACATCTTTTCATGTACTTATTTGCTAGCTGTTTATCTTCTTTGGTGAAGTACTCGTTCAGATCTTTTGCCTATTTTAAAAAATTGGGTTGTTTGTTTTCTTAATGTAGAGTTTCAAGAATTCTTTATTATTCTGGAAACAAGTCCTTTATCAGAGAAATGCTTTGCAAAGATTTTCTTTGTTTCTTTGAGTTATCTTTTCATCCTCTTAACAGTGTCTTTTATTTATTATTTTATTTTTAAAAAAATTTGTATTGGAGCATAGTTGATTTACAATGTTGTGTTAGTTTCAGGTGTACAGCAAAGTGAATCAGTTATACATATATCAACAGTGTCTTTTAGGAGCAAGAGTTTTTATTTTGAATACCGGTTTATCCATTTTTCTCTTATGAATTGTGCTTTTGGTATCATATCTAAGAAATCCTTGCTGTTAGCCCATAACTCAAGCACATGCAAACTGTCTTCCAGCTACTTCTCAGGTACTTGGGGCAATGGCAATGTGTTGTTTACTAATCATCAGATTTTAATAATATTTGAAAGATAAGTAATTTGTGTGGCTAATACCCGTCCATATCTAACATGGTTTATAGAAAAATCATGTTTTCTAGTGAAGACCAGACTCCCTCCTTGGTGTAAAGATGTCAGGGATCTTAGATTGACAGAAGTTTAAAAAAATCAATCAATCAATCTTAGCTCAGGGGATAAACTTTATTAAAATCAATTTATGAAGATTTTAAAAAATTTGAAGATACTGAAGAAAGGTGCTAGATTTGTGTGAAAATAGCCATTTATAGTTATAACAGATACATCAATTTTGTTAAACTCCTTTACATGGAATAGTTTATCTTATAGCATACTTAAGTTTCCATGCTCTCAAATGAAATATAGTGTAAGGTTTAAAATTTGTTTTCATGAATTATTTTCAAAAGTTCATGGGTTGTCTGATTTGCTGCACGAAAAATGGAAAATTCATTTCCTTCATTAATGAGAGGTATTATTTAGTGTGATTATTTTTATTTTACTGTTTTAAGTAGCTGTTAAAGTTAAAAATTTAGTCTTCATTTTCTCCTTTCAGTTTTTAAAGTAATAAAGTAGTTTGGGGTTTATCAGAGCAGGGCAAGAAGTCAAGCCACATTCCATTTTATATGCGTTAGAGACGCATATATATATGGACTCTAAAAAAAAAAACGGTACTGATGAACCTAGTGGCAGGGCAGGAATAAAGACACAGACGTAGAGAACGGACTTGAGGACATGGAGGGGGAAGGGGAAGCTGGGACGAAGTGAGAGAGTAGCATTGACATATAAGCACTACCAAATGTAAAATGGATAGTTAGTGGGAAGCTGCTGCATAGCACAGGGAGATCAGCTCGATGCTTTGTGACCACCTAGAGCGGTGG
This sequence comes from Balaenoptera ricei, assembly GCF_028023285.1. Classification (NCBI taxonomy): domain Eukaryota; kingdom Metazoa; phylum Chordata; class Mammalia; order Artiodactyla; family Balaenopteridae; genus Balaenoptera; species Balaenoptera ricei. The sequence goes on from NC_082646.1 coordinate 15,259,588, forward strand.
GATAGGGAGGGTGGGAGGGAGGCTCAAGAAGGAGGGGATATGGGGATATATGTATATGTATAGCTGATTCACTTTGTTGTACAGCAGAAACTAACACAACATTGTAAAGCAATTATACTCCAACAAAGATGTGAAAAAAAAATCGTTAGAGACATTATTTTCTATGGGATCTATTCCTGATTTCTCTCTAGCACAAGACTTTTAGCAATTAAAAGTCAAATGCAGTTAAGATCTACTACTTTACTCTTTTGAGTGTTTCAAGAGAACTCAATTTGTAGGCCATTTAGTTACTAATTACCCTGCCTTTTCTGCAGAAAGAGCTTAAGTTGAAGTTCTGTTTTAAGGTGGCTTTTCCAGAAGGAGCTGTTGTAGGTGTAAGAGTAGACCAGTCAAGATCTGGGTAGCAGCCAATAATTTTAAGTACACAGTCTGATAAGATAACATGCCAAATTGTATTGTTCATCCTAATTTGTGGCAGTGTTTATCAGTAGAAAAGAAATGTGAATGATGGTTAAACACTAAACTACCACTGAAGGTCAAATGCCTGGTAGATGAATTGGAGGAAGGGTGAACCAGTCTCTATTATCCAGTTTTGAGAGTCAGTAGTCTCAAAAAATAAAGAAAAAGGAGTTAAGAAAGGGAGGCAATAAATAGTAGGGCTGTTTTCATTTAAAATGTCTTTAGGAGATAATTACAAAGAGGTAGGGTTATGTAACTTTTAGTGTTTGATGATAATGAAGTATGTTATAAATTGGATAAAACAAGCACTCTGTGTTGTTTAAAATTTTTTCTTGGCAGTTACTGACAAATTACACTTGAGAGCAAGCTTAGGAGCTTGTTCAGGACAGGAGCAAGTCCAACATTAAAAATACTGAGGGATTTTGACCTTAGTTTTGGGTCTTTTTTCTCTCGACCAGTCTATGAATTTTAATGCTGTACTCTTCCAGGCACATTTTTTCCTAGATCTTTCTGATAATGTGCTCATTGGTGTATGATAAAGTTATCAGTGTACCTTAAGAAGTTTTTTTTGTTTTGTTTTTCCTGGAGTAGAGTGTGCCATTTCTAACATTACTGACAAGGTTTGTCTTTCTCTTTTAAGTGAGGAATCTTAAGAAACTTCACTGAGAACTTAAGAGCTTAAAACTTGGGTATGCTCTCCTGATAATTCTTTTTACTCACATCTTTATTGGTAAGTCAGGCCAGAGGGGTTGTTTACCTTTTGAACAAGGGAAGCTAGGCCCTACAGTCTGTTTTGGTTGCAGATATCCTGGCAGCTGAATTTAGATTAAGCAGGGGGTACTGCCATGCTTAGTGGTTCTGAGTCTGGCCGCTCTAGAAACCAAGATACTGTGCCTGTTACATAAATGGTGAAAGGTAATGAATCTTTGCTTTGCTTTGTGGAAGATTTCCAACCTCACTAATTTAAGGTTTCATTGTGGTTATGGTCACATCTTCTGAGACATGGATGCTGATTATTTTAGCTTAAACTTGTTTGAGCGACAGTGTTAGGGAAAGGGGAGGGTGCTGAATTCCAACAACTGGTAGTTTTATTTATTTATTAAATTCTAATTTAATAGAATTTAATTAATAATTTAATAGGTCTAATGATGTGAAGAATAGTTAGGCAAATCTACATGTAATACATTTTGTTAAGTATAAGTAGTAAGAAAAGTAGTCATATAATCCATGATAGCAGCTAAAAATTTCTAAGTGCATTATAGGAAACTAGTAAAGCCTAATTTCTGTTTCATCCAGAGCAAAAGAATGTAATATTCTAATTTCAGCAAAAGACAACTTTTTAAAACAAACAGACTTGAACCACTTTATGTGTTTTTCAATATGTAAGATTTTTTTCATCTTGTCTCATGTTTTACTTCTTAGTCATTTACTTCCAGTAGTGTTCAAATTGGTTGAGGGAATGAACGTGGTAGCCGAGTTCCCTCTATACAAGATTTTCCCGCTGTGTGTGCGAACCACTTTTTCTGGAAGAACCCTTCCATTGGCAGTCTTCTCGAGGGCATGTACTTTTTCCACACTTAGCGATTTGGGGGCTGAAGCCTGTGTTTAGTCAGAGGTGACAAATGGCTCAAAAAATTTTTTTTTCCAGTTTAGTGAGAAATGATTCAGAATTGAAACTGAAGTGGATATGGAGTTACTTGCAGTTACCCTTAAACAGTTGCTGTCTGTTACTGTTAGGCATATTTTGGACATGTGGGTTCCATATCAATATTTTGTGTCATGTTGCTAAATTTCTTGTCTGGTTTAGACACTTCACTTTTGAAGTTAGGTTGGAACCGGCTTTGAACAGAGGGCCACTGGAAATTGAATACAGTGGCCCATTTGGTGAGGACAAAAAGTTGGCATATTTTTAGTTAAGAATTCTTAGGAAAATTTTGATAATGTGAAGATATATTTTCCAAATGTCATACGATTTTGAGGTTAAGTAGTTGTTGGGAAAACCAGGAAGCTTGTGATTTCTACTGAAAATATTAGCCTTTTACACTAAAACTATCAGTATTTTTTCTTTTATAATTAAACAAAGGTAAGTTTAAAAAAAAGCGTGTTCATTGTAAAAAGTTCAGTCTATGTAGAAATTTTTTTTTTAATAAATTTATTTATTTTTATTTTTGGGTGCATTTGGGTCTTCATTGCTGCGCACGGGCTTTCTCTAGTTGTGGCGAGTGGGAGCTACTCTTCGTTGTGGTGCACGGGCTTCTCATTGCTGTGGCTTCTCTTGTGGAGCACAGGCTCTAGGCACACGGGCTTTAGTAGTTGCAGCACGTGGGCTCAGTAGTTGTGGCTCGCGGGCTCTAGAGCACAGGCTCAGTAGTTGTGGTGCACTGGCTTAGTTGTTCCGCGGCATGTGGGATCTTCCTGGACCAGGGCTTTTGGACCTGTGTCCCCTGCATTGGCAGGCAGGTTCTTAACCACTGCGCCAACAGGGAAGCCCCTATGTAGAAATTTATAAAGAAAAAGACAGTCCCACATTCCCACATTTTGCTCTCTAGAGGTAACTACTATTAACAGTTTGGTATATGTTCTTCCATACCTTTTCCTGTGTACATACAAACATTTGTAGGTAAATTTTGGGGCGTTTATTTTATTTTGTGGTACTGTAGCTTTTGTAACTCTCTTTGGATATGAAACCTACTTTATTCCCCCACCCCCATTTTTTTCTGTTAGCTTTTGAAAGAGTGTTGTTTGTTTTCTTATTCATATATAGGACCTTTAAAAAATCATATTATGGTTATTAATCCTTTGTTACATACGGTGTATTTTCTCTCCGCATATCATTTATCTTAAGTTTTAACTTTTGTGGTATTTTTTGTCATATAAAATTTTTTAAAAAACTGTAGTTCTAGTATGACTTCTGGGTTTTATGGTATGCTTAGGAATGTAGATACCTACGTGAACATTTAAAATATCCTGTATTTTCTTCTAGTGTTTTGTAAATTTATTTTTAATATTTAGGTTTTTCAATATAGTGTGAGATAAGGATCTAACTTAAAAAAATATTGATAGCCAGTTGTCCTAGTAGTTTATCATTTACGACCTACATGTTTGAAATGGTCTTGTTAACATATACTCTTGATAAAGGGTACTAACTGTGTACCTGTACTACATGTTTTAATTACTGTCACATTAGCATATATTTCAAAATTCATTAATTATTACAATCGATTCACTCTCTCTGTTTTTTAGACTGTCATCATCATCGGCAAACGATAATTTGGATTCTTCCAGTATTTATGTTCCTTTTTTAGTGACACTGTTGAAGAATAGTTGTGATGCTAGTAATACCACCTGACACAGCACTTCTCAACCTTATATGCACAGAAATTACCTGGGGGATCTTATTAAGAAGCAGATTCAGTAAATCTGGGCATGCCTGAGAGTCTGCATTTCTGACAAGCCCGCAGGTAATGTTGATTTACAAGCTTATAGACCTTATTTTGAGTGATAAGGAGCTAATATTTATTGAACACTTAATTTATTCTGGTCACTATTCTAAGTGCTGTACATGTATGGACTCTTCTTAACTCCGTGATGATTAGCATCCCCAATTTACCAGTGAAGAAACTGAGACTTAGACTTGCCCAAAGTGACACAGCCAGTAAGTGGAAGAGCCAGATCAAGCTCAAGCAGTTTGCACCCTTAACCTCTTGGATATACTTCTTCACCAGTAGCAGACATTATTTTCTCTTGTGTGACTCACATGGTAATGCCCTTAGTTTAGTTTTAGTTTTTAATTAATAGACTTTATTTTTTGGAACAGTTTTAGGTTTACAGAAAAATTGAGCAGGATGTAGAGAATTTCCATATACCTCCTTACCTTCCCTCTCCCCTAATATTAGCATCTTGCATTAGTGTGGTACATTTGTTACAACTAATGAGCGAATATTGATACATCATTTTAAACTAAAGTCCATAGTTTACATTAGGGTCCACATTTTATCTTGTACATTCTATGGATTTGGACCAATGTCTAGTATCTACAATTATGGTATCACACAGAATACTTTCACTGCCCTAAAACTACCCCATGCTCTACTTATTCATTCCTCCCTCCCCCACCCCCGCTCCCTGGCAAACACTGGCCTTTTTACTGTCTCCATAATTTTGCCTTTTCCAGATTTCTGGAATCATATATAGTTGGAATCATAGAGTATATAGCCTGTTCAAGTTGGCTTCTTTCACTTAGCAATATGCATTTAAGGTTCTTCCATGTGTTTTTGAGGCTCAGTAGCTGATTTCATCTTATCCCTGAATAATATTTCATTGTCTGCATGTGCCACAGTTTATTTATCTATTCACTGAGGACATCTCGTCTGCTTCCAAGTTTGGGCAATTATGAATAAAACTGCTGTAAACATCCACATACAGATTTTTGTGTGGACTTAAGTTTTCAGCTCATTTGGGTAACTACCATGGAGCATGACTGCTGGATTATATGGTAAGAGTATGTTTAGATTTGTAAGAAACTGCCAAATTGTCTTCCAAAGTGGCTGTACCATCTTGCATTCCCACCAGCAATGAAAGAGGGTTCCTGTTTCACATTTTTGCTGGTGTTTGGTATTGTCAGTGTTTTGGATTTTGGCCGTTCTAATAGGTGTGTAGTGATATCTTATTTTTAAATTTTCAATTCACTAATGACATATGAAGCTGTGCATCTTTTCATATGCATATTTGCTCTCTGTGTATCTTCTTTGGTGAGGTTCAGGTCTTTTGCCCATTAAATTTTTTTTTTCTTACTATTGAGTTTTTAAGAGTTCTTAGTATTATTACTTTGGATACCAGTCCTTCGTCAGATATATGTTTTGCAAAGATTTCCTCCCAGTTTTTGGCTTGTCTATGCCTTTAGTTTTTACCATTACCATGAGGCTTGCTCTCCAGTTGTGACAAATAATCAAGAAAGTTTCTTTCTCTGTTTGTCTAAGAGCTTTAGTCAGGAATGCCTACTATAGCAGGGAAGTCTTTGAAAATTATTTGGCTAAATGAATGGGTGAAGCTTTGTTTTTTAGCAAGGCATCCCTGTTGTATTCCAGATACTTTAAAACACATTCCTCGTGGTATTATATTTAAGGATGTAACTGAAAATTTAATTCTGATCCTTGTAATAGTTTACTCTTACTCCTTCCATGATCTCATGTGCCTTTAATGTCCATTTTGCTTACTTGTCCAATATCCTAATCTCATGCTGGCTTGATCTTCTTTGTTGCAGCTATCTGTCCCTCCCGTTGTCTGTAGCAGTCTGTTCCTGTGGCCAGTCAGAACTTCCACCTCTGAAATCATAAATTTGGAAATTTGGCTCTCTGAACACAGTTTCCTGCCTTCTCAGTTTGCCATTTGCTGAACGTATTCTCTGATTTCACTGAGGCCTCCAGCCCATTAAATCTTCTCTGTCTCCAAATTTGTGACATTCTTCCTGGCATCGGTTTATCCCATATGGACACCATAGTTGGTCACTTGCGATGAGTCATAAGTATCCTCAGTTCTCCTGCACCTTTGTTCTTCTCTCCCACATGTCATGCAGATCTCCAGCTGTGGATGAACAATACTGCCCATTTTCCGTGTTCCTGCTGTAGGGCTTCAAGAAATGATTGAATCGTATTAATTTGTTCTGTTACTAATTCATGAGTTCCCCCCTCATCTATGCTTGTTATTCTCTTTAGTAGTCTTCTTACTTGTCTGTAGTTAATTTCATTTCTCCTTCACCAGAATGACTGTTCTTTCTAAATCTTTACCCATTTTTGTTGAGCTCAGGTTCACCTCCCTCTATCACAGAAGATTCCACGTGCTCCATTTAAGAAAACCCAGCACATCTATTATTTCCGTATAACACCTTTTGTTATTCAGATAAAGATAAGCTGGCAAGTTTAACAGCCCTTTTTAGTTTTCCAGCCATCTCTCTTCTCTCAGAGGCCCCACTTCACGGGCTTTTTTCAGATCCTTAACACGCCAAGCTCATTCTTAGCATAGGATTCTCTTTCTTCTGCCGGACGGGTTTTCTCTTTTGGTGTTTAATTCAGACTCCTCTTTGGGACTTATATGACACTTGCTTGGAAAAGCTTTTGCTGACCTTCCATGGACCTGAAGATAGACCAGATTCTCCCTGAAATAGTTAATGGTCATGAGAGTAACAACAATAACAGTAAACATTTGAGTGTTTGTGTGTCAGGCACCACTCTAAGCACTTATACATGTGGACTTTTTTAGTTTTCGCAACAACCCGATGGGATAGATAGATGGGTAAATAAATAGGGCCTAGAATTGTCCCCATTTTGTAGATGGGGAAACTGAAGTGAAGAGGGTGAAGTCACTTGTCCAAAGTCACACAGCCATCTGGTAGGAGAGTTGGGATTTGAACCCTGGCAGTCAGGCCCCAGAGCCCCTGTTCTAAACTGCTGTGCTGCACTGTACCGGTAGTTATAACCGTGTCATTTCTGGTTAATGTCTCCCTTCCTTGGTAGGTGCTGAGTTCCTTGAGTTCAGAGATCGCACCTGTCTGGTTAATTTTTGATTCTCCAGTGCCTAGAACAGAGCCCAGCAGTGAGTAGGCTGTGACAGAATGAGTCACAGCTGCCATTCTGCTTAATTGAGTAAATAGAAGCTTTCAGTGTGACTGTCCTCAGTTTCCTTCCCCTTTGCTTCTAAATGTTAAATCCCTTTGATCGAAAGAATAAGTGCCCTATTTATTTCAAAAGTTAATCCCTCTACGTGTTTTCCTGTGATATCCTAAAAGCTATATATGCACTTTGTAAGAACAATTAGTGTAAATGTACACAAAGGAAGTGTCCTTCATTTTCTTTCTTCCTTAACCTTTACCATTTTCCAGAGTTATCAACTACTAGCAGTCAAGTGTATGCCTTCTTCTGTACATGTACAAACTGTACGCACTCTTAAAATACACAAAAGGGAGTGTACATAATACGCGTACTATTCTAAGTTGGTTTTTTATATTAAAAGTTAACGTTTTATATTGAACTATAGCTTTGCTAGAAGTCACTATTTAGGGAAACTAGGTAGAGTATATGGGATATCTCTGTATTTTTTTTTTTTTAATAAATTTATTTATCTATTTTTGGCCGCACTGGGTCTTCATTGCTGTGCACGGGCTTTCTCTCTAGTTGCTGCGAGCGGGGGCTACTCTTCGTTGCGGTGCGTGGGCTTCTCATTTTGCAGTGGCTTCTCTTTGTTGCGGAGCACGGGCTTTAGGTGCATGGGCTTCAGTAGTTGTATCACGCGGGCTAAATAGTTGTGGCTCGCGGGTTCTAGAGCGCAGGCTTAGTAGTTGCGGCGCATGGGGTTAGTTGCTCAGTGGCATGTGGGATCTTCCCGGACCAGGGCTTGAAACTCTCTCCCCTGTATTGGCAGGCAGATTCTTAACCACTGCGCCACCAGGGAAGTCCCTCTGTATTCTTACTTTTTTTTTTTTTTTTTTTTTTGGCTGCGCTGCGTGTCTTGTGGGATCTTAGTTCCCCGACCAAGGATTGAACGTGGGCCCACGGCAGTGAAAGGGCCGAGTCCTAACCACTGGACAACCAGGGAAGTCCCTGTATTATTTCTTACAATACGTGTGACTCTACAATTATCTCAGAATAAAAGTTTAACTAAAAAATTATAAGACTCTTTCCATGTCAGCATATTTATCTCTTCTAAATGGCTAGATAAGTTTCCACTGTATGCATTATTTCATTTCACCTTTCCCCTAATTGATGCACTTTTAAGTTATTTCCATTTTTTCATTTTCCCAACACTACTGAAGGGGGAACATCTTTGCATTCATAGCTTTATACTTGCTTGGATATACATGCACAGACACCTCCTTAGAAGAGGAGAAAGGATTGAAAGGTGTGCACATTTGAAATTTTGGTAAAAGTTGACAGGCTCTCTTCCAAACCAGTTTATACTTTGACCAACGTTTGGGATAGAGCCTGTGCTCTGTGCATTCACCTTCACTGTCTTCATTCTATTTCTCCGTTTCTTCTTTGGGACTTTTAAAAACTAGAGCTTTTCCATTCCGTACCTCCTCTGTTGGCTCTCTTCTGTCTGCCGATCCTCTAACAGATCCTCCACATCAATAGGGCTTTTCTTCAGCAGCCACATGCTTTTTTTGTATTTACTTATCCTTATGTAAGACCCTATGAGGTAGCTCCCGCTATTCTCTCCATCTTGCAGGTAAGGAAAGCAAGATGCAGAGAAGTTAAGTGACTTGCTCAAGGTCACCCAGATAATGAGGAGCTGGATATTAATCCAGTCAGTCTGGCTCTAAAGTATGTGCTTTTAACCGCCATACTCTAAAAAGAGGCTGGTAAACTACTGCTCAGATTTGTCCTGCAGTCTGTTTTTTGTATATCCCAGCTAAAAATGCTTTTTACACTTTTAAAGCTTTGCTTAAAAAAAACAAAGGAAAAGATGGGACACAGTGTGTAGTTCACTGACCCCGCTAGTACCTCTTTATTTTTTATGTTATTTCTTTTTACCACCTAACTTCTGTTTCTTCACCTCTCTTTCTCTCCTACACCTGTGGTAATCTTTTGTCTATCCCAGCAGTTTCAGTTAAACTGACCTGAGGAGGGTTTTCAGTGCCCCATTGATAAACCTAGTTACCTAATTTAAACTCTGTTCTATCTGAGTTCTTTATATCATTTGACACTATTAATTACCCTGTTCTTTTTTAAAACTTCCTTTCCTTTAGTTTTCAAAACAGAAGTGCCTTCCTATTTCTCTCTTCCCTTCACTGATATACTACTACTTCTTAAGCCCCTTTGCGACTCTTTTTCTCTCCCTGCTTTTTAAGTGTTTATATTCTTCTGGATTCAGTCCTTTAGCTCTTCCTCCCAACTCATGTTCAGGTCCTCTTTCCCTTCTTGTCCCTCCTCCAGATCAGAAAGACCCATGTTTGAATCTGATTCCATTATTTTCTGTCTGAGAGATCTGAACAATTTACTTCACTTCTCTGTTTCTTTCTCTGTATGAAGGAGAATAGTGATACCTACCTCAGGGTCATGTGGATTAGATGAAATAATGTATGTAAAACCTTTAAACACTACCTCACTTACAGCAAGTGCTTAATAAATACTAGTAGTAGGAATAGTAATAATAGTATGGTTGTGTTGTTACTGTAACTCTGTATCTCTAGGACTCCCAGCTTTCCTGAGATCCATACAAAGATATTCAGCTGCCTACTAAAGACTCACATTTGGATACCTCCCTAGGTACCTTAAACTCTATCTGAGGTGTTTCTCTGGCTAAATTACTTATTTTCTTTACGCCTCAAATTCTCCATTTTCGAAAGGGTCATAATAATAGGACTTACTTTATTATTATTTATTATGATTCCTCCCCAAATTCGATCTTCCTTTTGCCCTGTTCTGCCTGGAACAAGAGCCTGAGAAATACCTTCTTCGGTCTGCCTTCTCTTCCTTATCTTCCACCTGCAGTTAGTCACCAGGTACTGTTGATTCTACTTCAGAAGCATCTGCTTGCATTCGTCCACTCCTTATCATTTCTTCACAGAATTACTGTTACCAATAATATAATAATTATTGGTAATTATTATTACCTCCTAACTGGTCTCCCGGCCTCCAGGCTACCTCCCACCTTTCATGGATTTATGTTTATTGAAGGCAGATCTCCTCATGTCACTCAGCGGTAAAGGCCTCAGATGCGTCCCTCTTACCTGCCATGTGAACCTGCAAGGCCCACAACCCACAGTCTTCTTTTATAGCCTCATCTTTTGTTCCTGGAACTGTTGGGTCCTACACTGTCTATAGGTTAGACTGCTGACGCTTCAGCGACTACACCACACACTCATGCCTTTGTCCCTCCCCTGTTATTGCTACTTCTTCATTCTTTTTGCTTAGGGTGCTGCCCCCTCAACCACTCCCTGTGAATAAGCACCCAAAGCTCCACCCCAAACTCCTCATCTGTCTGGTGAATTTCTGGTCATCCTTCAGTGATGAGTGGGTACATTGATAAATATGTTAATCTACTCTTTTTCCTCTCTTTAGTCTTAACTGCCCTTCCAGGCAACATTAATTGGTCCTTTTTTAAGAGGCCATGTAGTGGGTAGTTAAAATCCCTGAGTCAGTCTGCCTTGGTTAATAATGTAGCTGTAGAAGTGGGATAAAACTATTTAACCTATCTGTGCCTCTAATCTATAAAAAGTGGATAATATTACTCTTATTGTGAGGATTAAGTGAATTAATATAGGAAAAATGCTTTGAATAGAACCTGCACATCTGAAGTAGTTCATAAATATTAGCTGTTGTTGTTATTATTCTCCAAGCACCTCTTACATACGTCTACAATAGCATTTACACCTTTATTACAGTTACTCTTTTGGTGTATTTTCCCCAATAGACAGTGGCTTCTTTGAAGGCAGAACTTGTCTTTCAATCATCTCTGTGTCACTGGTATCTAGTACACAGCGGCCCCCAATAAACATTGAATCAGTCGTGCTGTTTGCTTGGCCCATAGTAAAGCCCTGGATCCTCCCGTGTTTCAGCAGTCAGTGTCTTACATCTTCTGGAAATGATTGCTTTCTGAAAGTATGGCATTAGAGACACAGAGCTGTTTGTTTAGGACCTCAGTGAGCTCTTGAACCAGAAATTTGATATTACAATGAAGCTTCCTACCTATAGCAGGCAGAATGCAGCGGATGGCGTGTGGTCTTTGCAGGAAGTTTCTCCCAGAGTGTAAGAGAACCTCTAATGTTTTTTGATTAAAGGGACACAGTCCAAAGCTAGAAAGTCTATTTTCTATCAGACCTGTTTTGTTTTGTTTTGTTGAGTATGAGTAGAGCTGTTTCTGCCTTTTCAACTCTATTCTTATTAAGTCTGCTAAAGATTGAAATGTTAAAACTTTTCCCTTTTAATGATTCAGAGAAGAGATTTCTTTTCTATAAATTTATGTATTTATTTATTTTTGGCTACGTTGGGTCTTCGTTGCTGCACACAGGCTTTCTCTAGTTGCGGCGAGTGGGGGCTACTCTTCATTGCGGTGTGCGGGCTTCTCATTGCGGTGGCTTCTCTTGTTGCGGAGCACGGGCTCTAGGCGCCTGGGTTTCAGTAGTTGTGGCACACAGGCTCAGTAGTTTGGCTTGTGGGCTCTAGAGCGCAGGCTCAGTAGTTGTGTCACACGGGCTTACTTGCTCCGCGGCATGTGGGATCTTCCCGGACCAGGGCTCTAACCCGTGTCCCCTGCATTGGCAGGCGGATTCTTAACCACTGCACCACCAGGGAAGTCCGTCTGCCCCTCTTTTAAGGTCTGTATTTTAAAACCTTTTTATTTTGAAAAATTATAGACTCACAAGAAATTGCAGGATAGCACATAGAGTACTGTGTACCTTTCCGCTAGCCTCCCCCAATGATGATATCTTATATAATTGTAGTATAATACAAGGTCCACTTAAAAACTCCATTTTGAAGAATATTCTCAGTGGTAGGAAAAAAACTTTCCTCCCTTCCTTCCTTCTTTCTCCCTTTTTTTTTTTTTTTTTAACAAAAGGCTGTATTGGACTTGTGGAAGTGGCCAGGAATCATTTGAACTCATGTCTGCAAAACAAACTAGGTGGGTGATCAAGCTGGGTAGTATGGTGTCTGGTCCTTAACAGGAAAAAGGTATGGCTATATGATACCGTAAGACTGATTTTATCTACTTTTATGAGCTGGCCTTGAAAGCAATTTCAAAAGAGGAGTTTCCAAAGATGGGATGGGTGTATAACCTCCTTAAGTAATTAAATGAGGCACAGTACTCATTTAGATGTGAATATTCTAATGTGTTGGTTAAGATAGTCTCAATATTTTATAGCCATACCATTTGTATTCTCTTTTAATGCTTATATTCTTCACAGAGAATATGTTTTTTAAAAAATAAGCTAGTTGTTAAAACACACAATGGATTGTGGAGAAAAGAGTTTATTTTCCTCATGCTCATTTTTTAAAGAAGGCAGAAGGCTTGTAAAGGAAGAGATTTTGGAAAATAAAATTTATTTTCCAAATTGGAACCCTCATACATTGCTGGTGGGAATATGAAATAGTATAGCCACTTTGCAAAACAATTTGGCAGTTCCTCAAAAAGTTAAACATAGAGTTACCATATGACCCAGCAATTCTACTCTTAGGTATATACCCAAGAAATCTGAAACATATGTTCACGCAAAAACATGTACACAAATGTTCATAGCAGCATTATTCATAATAGCCAAAAAGTGAAAACAACCCAAATACCCATCAACTGATGAATGGATAAACAAAATGAGGTATTTCCACACAACGGAATATATTTCAGCCATAAAAAATAATGAAGTACTGATAACACAGCAACATGGATGAAGCTTGAAAACATTTTGCTAAGTGAAAGAAGCCAGACACAAAAGGCCACGTACTGTATGATACCATTTATATGAAATGTCCAGAATAGGCAAATCTATAGAGACAGAAAGTAGATAGGTTGTTGCCAGGAGCTACAGGGGGATGAGAGAGGAGGGAGTGGAGAGTGACTGCTAATGGGCATGGAACTTCTTTTGAGGGTGATGAAAATATTCCGGAATTAGACAGTGGAGATAGTTGCACAATCTTCTAAATATACAAAAAACCATTGAATTATGTACTTTAAAAGGGTGAATTTTATAGTATGCGAATTATATCTCAAAAAAATGTATTCCCAACTTCCTGTATTAAACTGTGATGTGATTTGGGGTGTCACCTGTTTGCCTGGTGTGATGGAATAGGAGTATAAGGTTACTTACATTTGAGCTCCAAGTGAGGCCAAAGGTTAGTGGGAGAAGGGGGTGACTTTGTCAGACCTAAGCCTAGTAACTGCTCAGTGCCCTATAACCTTAGTGGGCAGAGTAGAAGTAGGAGCAGATCAGATAAGGATGGACTTACCATCCCTTAGAATCCAGACAGATACATTAACACAGAGAGAGATCAAGAAGTATTTTAAACAAAGCAGGTTCTGACCTGTTAAATTCGATAGGCTAAAGTTCTTGCCATTCCGTCTTGGATGTGTACCTCACAGATCTTGAGAAATCTGTCTCATAGTGAATTATAAGGAAAGTGTTAATAGGCCTTATAGAATTAAAAGTATTTTTATTAATTTTTGAAATGTAAATCACCTTGGGTTTTCATAAAAGTGTCAAAAATATGATTTTCATCAGTGACACACTTTTCATATATGCTTAAAAAGCCTTCTGGTTTTTTGCAAAGTAATCTGAATGTTTGTGGTGTAAAAATCATTATATGTGTAGAAGTGGTACCAAGACGGTAGCCAACTTGATCAATTATTCTTTGGCAGACTGAGATATATATATATATATATATATATATATATATATTTTTTTTTTTAAATTAATTTCTTTATTTTTGGCTGTATTGGTTCTTTCTTGCTGCGCGCGGGCTTCCTTTAGTTGCGGCGAGCAGGAGCTACTTTTCTTTGCGGTGTGTGGGCTTCTCATGGTGGTGGCTTCTCTTTGTTGCGGAGCACGAGCTCTAGGCGCACGGGCTTCAGTAGTTGTGGCATGTGGGCTCAGTAGTTGTGGCTCGCAGGCTCTAGAGCGCAGGCTCAGTAGTTGTGGTGCAGGGACTTAGTTGCTCCGCAGCATGTGGGATCTTCCCGGACCAGGGCTCTAACCCGTGTCCCCTGCATTGGCAGGTGGATTCTTAACCACTGCACTCGCCACCAGGAAAGTCCTATGTATGTTTTAAAAATAAATCACACTGCCATATCTGAATAAGACTTTAGTCTTATTTAAATAAGTGTATGAGAGATGGGGAAAAATAAGATTAGCCTAATGGCAGGAAATGTACACTGATTCTTCCTGTCTGCCAGGCATCGTTGTCATTTTATTAAGTTCCAATAAATGAACCCAGCTGGGTGCTTTAGAGCAGTGATCTTCAAATTGGAGTACATGTCTAAAGGTATCTAGGCTGGCTAGTTTTGAGAGTTCTCAATATTCATTTATACTCTTTCCTGAAATTGTTGTCTGAAGACAAGACTGGCAAAATCCTCGCTCTTTTCCTACTCTCCCTTTAGTTCCGGCTCTTCTGGTTGACAAAAGAAAAAGCCATACCTTTCACTCATCTTGAATCTCACTGATGTATGTTTATCTGAGGTGTAAAATACTCCAGGGTTCCAACAAAAGGATAGCTGTGACACTGGCATCAACTGTGAAACTTCTCTTTATCAAGGTGTATACCCTTCTCCATACATCTTATTAATAGCTGCATCTCCAAAACTGGAAATAACTTTTTATGGTTAGTTATCAAAATTTATAGTACATTTGCATTGTTTTCACCAATTGCAGCTACCAGTAATAGTAACAGGAACTCAATCCAAAGGAAATACTTTAATAAATAAAAAAACAATACGTTACAGGAAAGGATGATAAAAATTTATATTAAAATTTTTATTTATTTATTTTTATTTATATTAAAATAAAATAGTATGGAAGAAGAAGAATAGAAATATAATTTCAAGGAGAAAAAGAAATAGTATAACATTTCATATAGGAAATGAAGATTCTGTTATAGTTTTAAAATGGAGGATGGTGGGTATCAGATTGCTCAAGTGTTTAGATTTCATTGGATGTATTTAAATTAATGACATAAAATTTTTTTTTTTAGTTGTCAGTTTTAAATTGGCCTATATTGATCTATAAAGGAAAGTACAGCCTTTGCAATGATTTAAACTATTGATAAAAAAATTTCAGTATCAACTTAAAAATATTCAAGGAAGGATTTTTTCCTCCCAGTTTTATTTTAGGGGGTATATAAGCAAAACTTTCTGAAGATAATGCTCCAAGGTATATAGAGATCAAGAAGAAACAGTTTCTGCCCTAAAGAAGGTTTGTAGTTGAATGATGGAGTGGGGACATATACACATAATTTGGCTTAAATAAAGCCTTTATTTGGTTGTATTTTGCTGCTTATTTAACATGGACATTGTGCCTCAGTGTTGCATCATGCTTGTTTAAATGACCCTTGAATAGTGATTTAGCTCATATGTGCTCTGTTTCCACATAGGCTATTGTGCAGAACAGAGAGGGACTGTATCTTTTAGAAGACAGATGGATAGGAAAAGTGCCCACTGCACTTAGCACTGATGAATAGTAGAGCTGTCTCATTGTCTGGTTCCTCTGATCATAATGAACATGAGATTGGAGTCAGGAGACCCCAGTTCGTGTCCTGACTCTACCCTAGGCCATGTGACCTTGGCCAAATCACTTAACACATTTGAACTCTAGTTTCCTTTTATAAAAAAAAGTTTAAACTGGATGATGATCTAGCTCAGAAATGAAGAATCATCAATTTACTCCATACATTTTTACCCAGTGCCTAAGTTTTGGAAGTGATAGCTGTAGCAAACTTTAAGAAATAGATGCCAAAATAATGGAGATTACTTGCTTGTCGTGGAGAAGAATAGCCTACTACTTGTTATTTATCTGAAGTGTGGTTAAGACAGTGTGTTATACAGCCTGTCAGAAGTGTTGTGGGCCTCACCACTGCCCTTTTTATTTGCGGGGTGGGAGGGAAAGGAGAATTTCCTCTACTTTTTTGAGAATTAGAACAAATTCTACACAGGATTAGTAACTGAGAATCCCAATTTTAGCTTCATGCCAGGGCCTTTAGTGAAAGCCACATTTTTGTAATGTTCTAGCAGAATATTAAAATGGATTATGGATTACAGACAGCTCCAAGCTTTGCTCTTTATAGGTCAGAGGCGGAAACCAAGAGAGCAATTACTGTTCACTCTTGTCATGGACTGGGCCTCTTAGATTCTTTGTGGAACTAAAGTGAAACTTTCTGGAACAGCTCCACTAGAATGGCTTTCCTGGGGGCTTATGAGGCTTACATTCTGAAACCGATACTCTTGTAGTACAAGAATAACTACAAACTGGTGTGGAATTAGGAGGCTGTGAAGGGGAGATGCCACATGCAGTTCTCATTCTCCAAAGTCCCTTGGCTGGTGAACAGAGATTTTTCCCGTCAGTAAGCAGATATTTGGTTATATATTGACAGATCTTTTCTAAACAACTTTTGGAAAAGAAGACTTTTCTTCTGTTTTGTGTTTTTGGAGCTTAAGGAGAATAATGAAGTAGGTAGAACTGACTTGTGGTAGTTTAATGTGTACAAATATTATCTATTTAACTCCTGTCACTAGTCTTTATCTCTTATATTTGTTCTTGAACATCGTCTCCATTGTTTGTGTCCAAGAAAGATAACTGGATAAATTATAGTGGCTGATTTGCATATGTTATTGTCCTTTATTTATTATCCTCAATATTGGATAGTTTGAGTGATTTGCCTCAGGTAGGTAGGTACTTAGATTGGACCCTAAGGTTTTTAACTTTTTTTGGGGGGGGGGCAGCACAAAATATGGGGTGAAGAGGTCTATCTTTAAAGTGACTGGGCTTGGTGCCTTTTGCTGCTGAAGAGGGAAACACTATTACCTGGCAGAATCTACTGTGTTTTGTATCATCAGATCTTTAAGTCAGCAGTTTACTTTTTGTTTAGTAGTATGTCTTGGCTTGTCTGAATGAGTCATAATTAAAATATAGTCACCAGGACTCATAATCTTGTCCAAACTGGAATTATATTATAGATATACTATGCCTTGCCATGTACGGAAATAGACTGATACAGGTCTGCTGTGATCACTGAGATGAGATAGGATTTTATAAATAAATAAATAAATGATAAATGATAAATGATAAATTATTTTAGAAGCATTTTAATAGGTTTCTTTGTCATCTACTCAAAAGAAAAGAGCCTGGAAAGTGAAAATAAACAGAAAAGTAAGTAAAAATAATGGTTATTCAAATTGAAATCTGAAAATCTCTTTCATCTACTTGAGTTTTTATATTTATTATGTAAAAATCACATGATTGTTTTCTTTGAAAAGATTCAAGGAATAAAACAATTTTAAAAAGAGTTTTGACATTCCTTTGTTCATTGACAAAAACATTGTCTAGAACACCAGCTCAGGGCATGTAGCTTCTGATCCAGGTCAATAAATAATATTGCTAAGGTTTGCTATGGTCATTTGCCGTAGGTATTTTATTGAGCTAGAACTGCACTGGGGTTAGTAGCCTTCAAGTCTGGAAACATGAATGAAGAACTTATGTGCCGGGCTTCCCTGGTGGCGCAGTGGTTAAGAATCTGCCTGCCAATGCAAGGGACACGGGTTTGAGCCCTGGTCTGGGAAGATCCCACATGCCGTGGAGCAACTAAGCCCACACACCACAACTACTGAGCCTGCGCTCAAGAGCCTGCAAGCCACAACTACTGAGCCCGAGTGCCACAGCTACTGAAGTCTGCATGCCTAGAGCCCATGCTCCACAACAAGAGACGCCACCACAATGAGAAGCCTGCGCACCGCAACAAAGAGTAGCCCCCGCTCACCGCAACTAGAGAAAGCCCGCGCACAGCAATGATGACCCAACACAGCCAAAAATAAAAACAAACAAATAAATTAAGTAATTAAAAAAAAAAGAATTTATATGCCAGGTACTGCACTAAATACTGAGGACACAAAGGTGAATAAAACATTACTTATACTGGGTTTTGTTCTACGAAGGATTTGAAATACTGACAGGAAGTAAATACAATAATATTATAAAATATAACTTAAGTTCAGAACCAGGGAAAACAGAAATTAGATTTGGAGGCCAAAATATGGTTGAATAGTAAGACATGGGCCCTATGGCTGAGAAGCTCAGTTTAATGTTCATCCTAGTAGCGACATGATACAGAAGCTAAGCTTTGTTATGTTCAAGCTATGTTAAGGCATGATTAGTATATTTAGCAGGATTATGAAGAGTTCAGGCATTTTGGGGGAACTCCCATGAAAATGTCACCTGGAGTTGGTTTTGTAAGTGGTAGTGTTGTTACTCTTTAGTTATGAGAGTTGAATATAAGATGGATTTCAGTATTATTTTTAAATTTTATTTAAACTTCACTGTGTTCCCTTTGTCCAGCGCATCCCGCCATTTGTCACTTCGTGCCTTGTGGTATTGCAGTGCTTATGTTCAAGTGACCCTGATTTTACTTAATAATGGCCATAAAGCACCAGAGTAGTGACGCTGGCAATTCAGATATGCCAAAGAGAAGCTGTAAATTGCTTCCTTGAAGTGAAAAGATGAAAGTTCTCTGCCAAAGAAAGAAAGAAAATCATATGCTGAGGTTGCTGAGATCTACGCCGGGTGGCTGACAGAGTCTTTTTGCTCCAGCCGGGTGTCAGGCCTGAGCCTCTGTGGTGGGAGAGCTGAGTTCAGGGCATTGGTCTACCAGAGACCTCCCAGCCCCATGTAATATCAAACGGTGAAAGCTCTCTCGGAGATCTCCATCTCAACGCTAAGACCCAGCTCCACTCAACGACCAGCAAGCTACAGTGCTGGACACCTATGCCAAACAACTAGCAAGACA
This sequence comes from Balaenoptera ricei, assembly GCF_028023285.1. Taxonomy (NCBI): domain Eukaryota; kingdom Metazoa; phylum Chordata; class Mammalia; order Artiodactyla; family Balaenopteridae; genus Balaenoptera; species Balaenoptera ricei. The sequence continues at coordinate 15,278,520 of NC_082646.1, forward strand.
GGAAAGCAACCCCACCCATTAGCAGAGAGGCTGCCTAAAATCATAATAAGGTCACAGACACCCCAAAACACACTGCCGGATGCGGTCCTGCCCACCAGAAAGACAAGATTCAGCCTCATCCACCAGAACACAGGCAGCAGTCCCCTCCACCAGGAAACCTACACAACCCACTGAACCAACCTTAGCCACTGGGGGCAGACACCAAAAACAACAGGAACTACGAACCTGCAGCCTGCAGAAAGGAGACCCCAAACACAGTAAGTTAAGCAAAATGAGAAGATAGAGAAATACACAGCAGATGAAGGAGCAAGGTAAAAACCCACCAGACCAAACAAATGAAGAGGAAATAGGCAGTCTACCTGAAAAAGAATTCAGAGTAATGATGGTAAAGATGATCCAAAATCTTGCAAATAGAGTGGAGAAAATACAAGGAGCATTTAACAAGGACCTAGAAGAACTAAAGAGCAAACAAACAATGATGAACAACACAATAAATGAAATTTAAAATTCTCTGGAAGGAATCAATAGTAGAATAGCTGAGGCAGAAGAACGGATAAGTGACCTGGAATGTAAAATAGTGGAAATAACTACTGCAGAGCAGAATAAAGAAAAAAGAATGAAAAGAATTGAGGACAGTCTCAGAGACCTCTGGGACAACATTAAACGCACGAACATTTGAATTATATGGATCCCAAAAGAAGAAGAGAAAAAGAAAGGGACTGAGAAAATGTTTGAAGAGATTATAGTTGAAAACTTCCCTATATGGGAAAGGAAATAGTCAATCAAGTCCAGGAAGCACAGAGAGATAAACCCAAGGAGAAACACGCTGAGACACATAGTAATCAAATTGGCAAAAATTAAAGACAAAGAAAAATTATTGAAAGCAACAAGGGAAAAATGACAAATAACATACAAGGGAACTCCCATAAGGTTAACAGCTGATTTCTCAGCAGAAACTCTACAAGCCAGAAGGGAGTGGCATGATATACTTAAAGTGATGAAAGGGAAGAACCTACAACCAAGATTACTCTACCCAGCAAGGATCTCATTCAGATTCAATGGAGAAATCAAAAGCTTTACAGACAAGCAAAAGCTAAGAGAATTCAATACCACCAAACCAGTTCTACAACAAATGCTAAAGGAACTTCTCTAAGTGGGAAACACAAGAGAAGAAAAGGAACTACAAAAACAAACCCAAAACAATTAAGAAAAAGGTAATAGGAACATACATATCGATAATTACCTTAAACGTGAATGGATTAAATGCCCCAACCAAAAGACAGAGGCTTGCTGAATGGATACAAGACCCATATATATGCTGTCTACAAGAGACCCACTTCAGACCTAGGGACACATAGAGACTGATAGTGAGGGGATGGAAAAAGATATTCCATGCAAATGGAAATCAAAAGAAAGCTGGAGTAGCAATACTCATATCAGATAAAATAGACTTTAAAATAAAGAATGTTACAAGAGACAAGGAAGGACACTACATAATGAAGGACACTACATAATGATCAAGGGATCAATCCAAGAAGAAGATATAACAATTATAAATATATATGCACCCAACAAAGGAGCACCTCAATACATAAGGCAACTGCTAACAGCTCTAAAAGAGGAAATCGCCAGTAACTCAATAATAGTGGGGGACTATAACACCTCACTTACACCAATGGACAGATCATCCAAACAGAAAATAAATAAGGAAACAGAAGCTTTAAATGACACAAGAGACCAGATAGATTTAATTGATATTTATATTTAATTTATTTATTTTATTTGGACATTCCATCCAAAAACAGCAGATTATACTTTCTTCTCAAGTGTGCACGGAACATTCTCCAGGATAGATCATATCTTGGGTCACAAATCAAGCCTTGGTAAATTTAAGAAAATTGAAATCATATCAAGCCTCTTTTCTGACCACAGTGCTATGAGATTAGAAATCAATTACAGGGAAAAAAACATAAAAAACACAAACACTTGGAGGCTAAACAATACGTTACTAAATAAGCAAGAGATCACTGAAGAAATCAAATAGGAAATCAAAAAATACCTAGAGACAAATGACAATGAAAACATGACGATCCAAAACCTATGGGATGCAGCAAAAGCAGTTCTAAGAGGGAAGTTTATAGCCATACAAGACTACCTCAAGAAACAAGAAAAATCTCAAATAAACAATCTTACCTTACACCTAAAGGAACTAGAGAAAGAAGAACAAAAAACCCCCCAAATTTAGCAGAAGGAAAGAAATCATAAAGATCAGATCAGAAATAAATGAAAAAGAAATGAAGGAAACATTAGCTAAGATCAATAAAACTAAAAGCTAGTTCTTTGAGAAGATAATCAAAATTGATAAACCATTAGCCAGACTCATCAAGAAAAAAAGAGAGAAGAATCAAATCAATAGAATTAGAAATGAAAAAGGGGAAGTAACACCTGACACTGCAGAAATACAAAGGATCATGAGAGATTACTACAAGCAACTATATGCCAATAAAATGGACAACCTGGAAGAAATGGACAAATTCTTAGAGAAGCACAACCTCCCGAGATTGAACCAGGAAGAAACAGAAAATATAAACAGACCAATCACAAGCACTGAAATTGAAACTGTGATTAAAAATCTTCCAACTAACAAAAGCCCAGGACTAGATTGCTTCACAGGCGAATTCTATCAAACATTTAGAGAAGAGCTAACACCTATCCTTCCCAAACTCTTCCAAAATATAGCAGAGGGAGGAACACTCCCAAACTCATTCTACGAGGTCACCATCACCCTGATACCAAAACCAGACAAAGATGTCACAAAAAAAGAAAACTACAGACTAGTATCACTGATGAACATAGACGGAAAAATCCTCAACAAAATACTAGCAAACAGAATCCAACAGCACATTAAAAGGATCATACACCATGATCAATTGGGTTTATCCCAGGGATGCAAGGATTCTTCAGTGTACGCAAATCAATGTGATAAACCATATTAACAAATTGAAGGAGAAAAACCATAGAATCATCTCAATAGATGCAGAAAACTTTCTACAAAATTCAACAACCATTTGTGATAAAAACTCTTCAGAAAGTAGGCATACAGGGGACTTACCTCAACATAATAAAGGCCATATATGACAAACTCACAGCCAACATCATTCTCAATGGTGAGAAACTGAAACCATTTCCACTAAGATCAGGAAAAAGACAAGGTTGCCCCCTCTCACCACTATTATTCAACATAGTTTTGGAAGTTTTAGCCACAGCAGTCAGAGAAGAAAAAGAAATAAAAAGAATGCAAATTGGAAAAGTAGATGTAAAACTGTCACTGTTTGCAGATGGCATGATACTGTACATAGAGAATCCCAAAGATGCTACCAGAAAACTACTAGAGCTAATCAATGAATTTGGTAAAGTAGCAGGATACAAGATTAATGCACAGAAATCTCTTGCATTCCTCTACACTAATGATGAAAAATCTGAAAGAGAAATGAAGGAAACACTCCCATTTACCATTGCAACAAAAAGAATAAAATACCAAGGAAGAAACCTACCTAAGGAGACAAAAGACCTGTATGCAGAAAACTATAAGACACTGATGAAAGAAATTAAAGATGATACCAACAGATGGAGAGATATACCATGTTCTTGGATTGGAAGAATCAACATTGTGAAAATGACTATACTACCCAAAGCGATCTACAGATTCAGTGCAATCCCTATCAAACTACCAATGGCATTTTTCACAGAACTAGAACAAAAAATTTCACAATTTGTATGGAAACACAAAAGACCCCGAATAACAAGCGCAATCTTGTGAAAGAAAAACGGAGCTGGAGGAATCAAGCTCCTTGACTTTTCAGACTATACCACAAAGCTACAGTAATCAAGACAGTATGGTACTGGCACAAAAACAAATATAGATCAATGGAACAGAATAGAAAGCCCAGCGATAAACCCAGACACATATGGTCACCTTATCTTTGATAATGGAGGCAAGAATATACAATGGAGAAAAGACAGTCTCTTAAATAAGTGGTGCTGGGAAAACTGGACAGCTACATGTAAAAGGATGAAATTAGAACACTCCCTAACACCATACACAAAAATAAACTCAAAATGGATTAAAGACGTAAATGTAAGTCCAGACACTATAAAACTCTTGAGGAAAACATAGGAAGAACACTCTATAACATACATCACAGCAAGATCCTTTTTGACCCACCTCCTAGAGAAATGGAAATAAAAACAAAAATACACAAATGGGACCTAATGAAACTTCAAAGCTTTTGCACAACAAAGGAAAACATAAACAAGACGAAAAGACAACCCTCAGAATGGGAGAAAATATTTGCAAATGAAGCAACTGACAAAGGATTAATCTCCAAAATTTACAAGCAGCTCATGCAGCTTAATATCAAAAAATCAACAACCCAATCCAAAAATGGGCAGAAGACCTAAATAGACATTTCTCCACAGAAGATATACAGGTTACCAACAAACACATGAAAGAATGCTCAACATCATTAATCATTAGAGAAATGCAAATCAAAACTGCAATGAGATATCATCTCACACTGGTCAGAGTGGCCATCATCAAAAAATCTACAAACAATAAATGCTGGAGAGGGTGTGGAGAAAAGGGAACCCTCTTGCACTGTTGGTGGGAATGTAAATTGATACAGTCACTATGGAGAACAGTATGGAGGTTCCTTAAAAAACTAAATATAGAGCTACCATATGACCCAGCAATCCCATTACTGGGCATATACCCTGAGAAAACCATAATTCAAAAAGTTATGTACCACAATGTTCATTGCAGCTCTATTTACAATAGCCAGGACATGGGAGCAACTTAAGTGTCCATCAACAGATGAATGGATATGGAAGATGTGGCACATATATACAATGGAATATTATTCAGGTATAGAAAGAAACGAAATTGAGTTATTTGTAGTGAGGTGGATGGACCTAGAATCTGTCATACAGAATGAAGTAAGTCAGAAAGAGAAAAACAAATACCGTATGCTAACGCATATATATGGAATCTAAAAAAAAAAAAAAAAGGTCTGATGTACCTAGAGGCAGGACAGGAATAAAGATGCAGATGTAGAGAATGGACTTGAGGACAGGGGGAGGGGGAAGGGTAAGCTGAGACGAAGTGAGAGAGTGGCATGGACATAAATACACTACCAAATGTAAAATAGATAGCTAGTGGGAAGCAGCCACATAGCACAGGGAGGTTGGTTCTGTGCTTTGTGACCACCTAGAGGGATGGGATAGGGAGGGTGGGAGGGAGACACAAGAGGGAAGAGATATGGGGATATATGTTTATGTATAGCTGATTCACTTTGTTATACAGCAGAAACTAACACACTGTTGTAAAGCAATTATACTCCAGTAAAGATTTTTAAAATAAATAAATAAATAAACTTCACTGTGTTGGGGACAGTCTAGGAACCTAGGCTGAGGAGCTGAGGACTGAAGTTTCACTTTATTTTTATATGGTAATAGGTTTTTTTTTTTTTTTTTTTTTTTTAATAAATAAATTTATTTATTTATTTATTTATTTATTTATTTTTGGCTGTATTGGATCTTCGTTTCTGTGCAAGGGCTTTCTCTAGTTGTGGCAAGCGGGGGCCACTCTTCATCGCTGTGCGCGGGCCTCTCACTGTCACGGCCTCTCTTGTTGCGGAGCACAGGCTTCAGACGCGCAGGCTCAGTAGTTGTGGCTCACGGGCTTAGTTGCTCCGTGGCATGTGGGATCTTCCCAGACCAGGGCTCGAACCCGTGTCCCCTGCATTGGCAGGCAGATTCTCAACCACTGCGCCACCAGGGAAGCCCTGGTAATAGGTTTTTGTTTATATGATAAGTACGGATTTAATATTGAGATAGAAAAAGAAGTGAATTGAAGTTTAGAAATTGCTATATTTCCGTTCTGTTTTTCCTTTAGTTATTAAACTTTCCCTTTCCTTAGTTTGTAGTGTTATTTCATGGCATCTTTGTGGGGCAGGATGTGATGCTTTTTGCTGAATCAAAAAGTACTACCGTTTCTCTGGTTTCACAGGTTAGAGAAACTCTGATGAAGTAAATAAGTTGTAATTTGAATATAGAGTCTGTTTTGGGGACTCTTGTGGGCATGTGTTAGTTTTAAAAGCGAAAAAAGGATTTAGTGTTCTAAAGGGATATATAAACACAACTTTTTGACAGTAGCTTCAGTTTTCATTGGTTCAACAAATATCATTGTTGCATAATACATAATCTTCCAGTATGGTGGCTAATGAGATACAAAACTGCATAATTACAGCAACAGTTATTTTCCTTATAGAATTTGGCGGCTACTAAGTAAACAGTTTTTTTACTTATCTTAATTAGCTTAGTTATGTGCCGTCATTGAATGAATCTTATATTTTCCTTCATGCTGCTGCACTCCACATTTTTAGTTGAACAGAGACAGATATTAATTATTTTAAAAGAGGTCTTGCTCTTAAAGCATTTTTGCCAATTGGTTTTCCTTAATTACAATGGTAATCCACATTTAGATGAAATCCAATTCAGGAAGAAAGCATAATGAAATGCATACTTACTGAAAACATTCAGTTAGGGTAGAGGAAAGCCTCCTAGAAGGTAAAATATTTCAAGGTTGTTTTAAAGTTTATCCTCATTATTTTTATTCATCCATACGTATGTTAACTGGACGAAGGTTCCTGGATGTGGTACTATTTTGGTAAGGCCCCGTGTGTGTCTCAGGCACTTGTGATGCAGGTACTGACTTTTAAAACCCAGACTCATGCAGAGTGCAATAAGACACCACTCCAGCCTTCAAGACCATCTGTGTTTCTTTTGTAACCTGTAAGATGTGTTTGCTAGTGCAGTTCACATTTCAGCCAGTGGAATCTAAAGAATGCAGATGGGAACTATAGAACCTATGTGTAAATCAGTTTCACTTTCAGGAGATTGGAAATAGCTGTTGAGAGCACTGTGGGTTTAGTGGGAAGGAGTGCTGTGGTGGGTGGGCAGTGTCTACTAGGGTTTGGAATGGGGAAACTGCAGCATGTGCTCCTTCTGTCTATCACCCATGGTGTTGTCACCTACGTTGAACGTGTTCTCTGATCATACTGAGAGCCCAAAGGCTCAAGATAATAATTTCAACAGGAACCTGGGAGAAATAAAGAAGACAGAGGTATTTAGGACAAAAGTGGGCCAGTAAAGGGAAAATCAATTATGGATGGAAGAATAGAGAATGGTAAATTGGAAAGAAAAATATTAAAAAGACACGAGAGTAGGCATAAACAGGCTCTACCAGTCCTTTTATTTTTGGATTAGGAAAGGGAAATACATCTGTGAAATTCTCGGGCCACTTTGGGCAAGGACATTAGAAGTTAATTCAAGTTGTATTGTTGTTGGAGTATAGTCTTAAAATTTTTGTTGTTCTCAAGGTAGAACAAAAGGTATGATACTCATGGTACTCCTTTAGTTCATTTATTTGCCACTTAGGATAAAACAAAATAAGGGAGACTTCCAGAGTAGTCTGTGATCTTAGAAGGGCCTTTCAAAAAATGATTATAGGGCTGCAAGATATCTCTTTTCTCTTATGTGATCACACCCCATTTTCCCAGATATTTAGTATCAAAGTTTTCCAAAATAAGTTCTGTAGAACACTAGTGTCCCTCAATGTTTAAATATATGTTCTAGGAGGAAAAGAATCATTAGGTAAGTTTGGGGACTGATAGGGTTCCACAACAAAATAACAAAATAGTGAACAAAGTTAGTCTGTTTCTTCGCTATAGGACATCTGAGAGTTCTTAAAATACTAGTGTGCCTTGTGAATCCCTGAAGAGAGAAACGGGGTGGAGCGTGTAGCTTTTCTCAAATTTAGTTGGCCACAGTACAGTTTGAGGAAAGCTGGTATATATGATTGTGTTACCTGTAAGCCTGGGTTTCTGCAACTCCCCTGACTTGCTTTGCTATTTTTTTTCTCTTTCCCACTCCGCCTTCCCGCATTACCCGCCCCCGCCTCCGCTCTCTCGTTTCCATGTGTGTATTCCACTTGGGGGGAATGTTAATACTAGTTTACATTTTAAAATATGATAGTATTTTTGTGAACTCCTTATTTGAACCTTCAGGTTTCTTGATAATTGGACCCCAGTCTTACCTACATTTTCAGGTTTTTCACCACTATTCTCCCATGGTAATTCCTTACTGGAGCTCAATTTCTTTACTATTCCGTGATTTTATTGTGTACTTGGAATGTTCTCTACCTTTATATTAAGGTCTAGCTGAAGTTCTAGCTCTTCCATGAGACCTCCCCTGATCTCTTTAGCTAGAAGTAATCTCTCCTTCCTCGGACATGTAGCATTTATTCACTAACACCTGTAGTAGTATTTACAGATTGGTCTGTGGTTATTTATGCAGATGTTTTGCAAGCTTGAGAAGAGAGGGCATACCATGCCATATCACTTATATCATCCATAGCTCCTAGCTTAAATGTCCCCCACACAGAGTAATAATACAAGCTAACATTTGTTTACCAAGTGCCAGGCATTGTTCTAAGTTCTTTACATGATTAATCCTTTACCACAGTCCTATAGGTATCTCTGTTTTACAGATGAGGCAACTAAGGCAGTGAGAGGTAGAGTAAATTACTCAAAGTCACATATTAAGTTAGTGATGGAACCAGGATTTGAACCTAAGCAATCTCATGCTCTTAATCACTACACAGCACTGCTTCCCATAGTAGGTGCTCAGTGAGTATCTGAATGAATGAATGAATGAGCAAGCCAGGCTTTGGAAAAGGGGCCCATCAGCTGTGTTTCAAGATTGTAAGTTACTTTCCTTATCACCTTTTTGAAGTTGACATTTATCTAGCCATGTAAGAAGTTCTAAATGACAAAGAACAATTAGCAAGAGTTCAGGTGGGTTGAGGGAGTGGTAGAGATGAGTGTATGGGGAGATGCAGGATTTTATGTATAGCCAAGAAGAGTCAGTGCTAGGCTAGAAACCGCTGCTTTCCTTGTGGAGGGAATAGTGGTGAATCCAGGCTTTGGAGTCTGAAGACCTGTATGGGAGTTTCAGCTTCCTAATTTATTAGTTTAGCAAGTTTCTTAACTGTTCTAAACCTCAGTTTTCTCCTCTGTAAAATAACAGTAGGTACTTCATTAGTGTCTTTGGGAGAATTAAACCAGATAATCATGGAAAGCACTTAGCATGGTACCCAGTACATATTAAGTGCTCAACTGATGTTACTTATAGAACAGGAAGTTTTATTTAATGTAAAACTAGCTGCTTCTCTCTTTGAAAAAAAATATGCCCTTTGAACCTAGACCTTCAGATTTCAGTGAAAGTATTAAATAGATGTTTTTTACAGAAATTTTTTTTTTTTTAATTTTATTTATTTATTTATTTATTATTTATGGCTGTGTTGGGTCTTCGTTTCTGTGCGAAGGCTTTCCCTAGCTGCGGCAAGTGGGGGCCACTCTTCATCGCGGTGCGCGGGCCTCTCACCATCGCGGCCTCTCCCGTTGCGGAGCACAGGCTCCAGACGCGCAGGCTCAGCAACTGTGGCTCACGGGCCCAGTTGCTCTGCGGCATGTGGGATCTTCCCAGACCAGGGCCCGAACCCGTGTCCCCTGCATTGGCAGGCAGATTCTCAACCACTGCGCCACCAGGGAAGCCCTAAATAGATGTTTTTTATGATTTTCTTTTTTTTCTTTTCCTCTACTTCACGTTATTTTATTTTCTAATTTGGGGAAGATGGTAGTCCAACGTTTAGGTTATTTGTTCTCTATTTCATGGCAAATAAGTGAGCACTAGATTAGGAGCTCAAAGCACTAGGTTCCAACATTTTTCTTATTCAGTAAGTTCACTTTTTGTAGGAGATGTTGGTTTTGTGGCTCTAGCCATTGATCAGAGATTTTTGCTGCTTTCATCGCCTCTTTTGATAAACATAAAAAATCTCATGCCTATTGCCTTTTGTAGTAGTTACAAAATTGTCTTATTTTTAAAATAAAAATACTCTCTTAAAATAAAAATTATCAAAATTAAACTATTATCTGAGAAGAGGAAACATTTCTATTTATGATATGCAGTAAGACTTCTAGTGTACATTGCACCTACAAACGTACATTAATGGCAACCCTGTCTTAAACTGAGTTTGTTCTGAATATTTTCTCATTTTTGAGCTTTATTTTTGGTGTTTGTAATATGAAGACAATGGGTATCTTTTTATTGATCAAATAAGGTTTATTTTATTAATTATGCTTTTTCTTTTAAACTGCACCCTCAAGAGTCACCTTCCTGTGCTGAGAATTGCTGTAGTCTCGATGTAGAGCTGAGGTGATTCTGATCTGAGAGATTCTGCGTGAATGTGTGGGATATTTCAAAGAATCTTAGCTTTGATTCATGTATAGGGAAGAAATATGAGATTATTAGGAGTGGAGATAAGAGGATAAAGAGAAGAGGAGCGAAGAGTCATTGCAAATAAAGAATCTTGTAATTTATTCTAGACTGGAGCCAGGGGTGTGTTGGTTTGTCTGTAAATTATTGAAGTTGGTATTCTGAGAAATTTTCTTTGAGTGGTTCTTTGTTTAGTTGAGCAGGTTCAGATGAGGCTGAGAGAACAGGAAGATTGTTCTTGGAAGGGGGAAAAGCTTGTCTTTAGGCCACGTTAGTTCAATCATCTTATAAGAAGAGTCCCCAGGAGGATGTTTCTGTTTTTAAAAATATTGTCTGAGGGCTTCCCTGGTGGCGTAGTGGTTGAGAGTCTGCCTGCCAATGCAGGGGACACGGGTTCGAGCCTTGGTCTGGGAGGATCCCGCATGCCGCGGAGCGACTAGGCCCGTGAGCCACAACTACTGAGCCTGCGCGCCTGGATCCTGTGCTCCGCAACAAGAGAGGCCGCAATAGTGAGAGGCCCGCGCACCGCGATGAAGAGTGGCCCCCGCTCGCCGCAACTGGAGAAAGCCCTCGCACAGAAACGAGGACCCAACACAGCCATACATAAATAAATAAGTAAATAAATAAATTAAAAAAAATTGTCTGATATGTAAATTCACATATCTGGTGTAAATTATTCTGGCTAAGGTTTCTGCTTTCTTTTGATTCAGAAATAAGACAAAACAGATCTCGACCACAGAACACACAACAAAACAGAGAAGCCATAAAACATTAGAACTTTTTAAGTGGTATGATTTCTTGATGCATTCAGCATTTGAAAAACCACGTGAAAACAGAGGAAAGGTATTTAGCATAGGAATTAACTTGTTTCTTGGCAAGGAAATGAGGCAGCTTTTGAACCACTGGCTCTGTGGTGGTTCTTTTGTTGTGCATGTGTTTTTTGTTTGTTTTTGCTTTATAATTTCTGCCTTCCAAGATGTCTCTTTATCTAGGGCAATTACCCTACTGACACAGGAGGCAAGTTCGAAGAAAGCAGTTATTTTGTTTAACCAGAACTTCATTTACAGCTGGTCCTAAGCTGAGTTACTGAAGTTTGTTTTACCCAGTTTAGGTCTTGATGCTTGCGTTATTATTTGGGAGTGGCAGGAACCTGGAAATCAGTTACATTTCTTTTCCATCCTCATTCATGTTAGTTGCTTAATGTTGATAAAAGGTGTCAGATCCACTTCCTTCCAAGGTAGCCTCCTTCATCAGTATGAGAGTACAGGCACAGTGCCTGAGTGCCCTTCCTGGTTCTAAGAACTTCTGCCCATTACCTTGCTTAAATGCTTCTTAGCCTTAGGGAAACTTTCTGTTTATTCTGGCCCAGGTGATCCATTCCCTCCTTTGAACTCAGCCTAATTGTCTCTGAGTTATGTGGCAGTTAATCTTGTTTTGCTTTGTGTTATCTCTTGTAGTTGACTTTTATTGTTAATGTTAAGCTGCTTGAGGACAAGGGCTGTTGTTGATTTATTATTCCCTATACATTTTACAGTGACTCTGATTTTTCCCTGGATTTACCCTGGGAAGTTTTCTTGTCTCTCAAATGGCAAGAGGATCCTTTAGAACATTTCATAAGAACTCAGAATCTTTTAGACTTTTCAGGCTGCGCAGTGTTTGCCTTTGGCCTTGATGAAAGCAGTTTTTCCCCCTTCCTACAGACACAACCAAGATTCTGGGTAAAGACCAGGCACCAGAGTCTTCCTAGATTAATACTTACCTTAAGTAGTTTTTTGGTTTGGAGAGAAAATGGTAGTATCCTTTACTTAGCTTTAATTTTCCACCAAATATTTTAAAGACAGAAATGAATGATGTACAGTACTTAGCTATGGGGGCAAGTAAACAAGCAAACATTTAAAATTAAGATCTCACATGACTAGTTAATATTGTATAAAACATGTTCTAATTTTGCTGCATTCACTCTGTAACATTAGGAATGAATGACCTGGTTGATATGGTGCTCTGAGTTTCTTTTAAGGGGGGATTTATTTCTTAATGAATTGGGGATTTCAAATTTAAAAGGAATCTGCATATTTTTATATAATACCCCAACTTTCATAAGAGTTATTTTATGTTTATCATTGCCCTGTTGGAAGCCTAACTGTTTTGCCAGAGAGTCATTTAATATATTTTCTGTGCTGACTTTGGCTTGGTGGCATATAACAATTCTGAAGGAACTAACCGTACATTAATGTAAGTTGCCTGTGATGGCATTGTGACAATAGATATGTCAATTTTTGTTTGGGGAGAAAAGTCTAAAATTTTACTTTAAAGGAACTATTCTGAGCTCTTGAGATGATATAGTTAGATCTTCATTTTTTTTTTCTTCCCTCTAACAAATTGTGGGGAAAACACAAACCTCGAGTTATTTCCTAAAATATTTCCCATGATGATTACTACCTTAGGTTTCAAAGCTTTTTGTCTTCAGGAGCTCTGACTCTTCTCTCAGTATAGTCAGAATGCTGACTCTTCTTTAAGTAGAGTCAGAGTGGGCCTTCCAAAGCTTTGAATGAGCCCATGAACCCATGAATTGTCCCCATAGCATCCATATTTCCACATTTCCTTTTGTTACGGTTATTTTTTTCTGAGGACTGTTTGTAAAATATCTCCATATAACAACATCTCAACTTTCAGGAAAACACAACTTACATATTCTTTGCGTTTTTATGAGAAACAATTTATTACTTACATTATTATTTTTGAAACTTTTATTTCCTATTTCTATCCTGTCCAAAAAGAATGGATCTTGGATTTTAGAGAAGTACAGTTATATGCTATGCATGGGGTCATGGAAAATAATTTACTTTGACTTAATTAAAAATTTAAATTGTGGTAAAACACACATAACATTGTTTTAATTTTTATTTTTCCCTTGTAATTTTGTATTTTTTTCTTTATTGTTTCTCTTCTCTCACTGAAAACAATTCTCTCATCTGAGCCTCACACACATTCCTTACTAGGATTATCTTGCTACTCACAGAGAGGAAAATAATTCATTGTCTTTTTTTTTCCCAAAACATTTTTTGAAATATTTTTATTCTTTTGAAAACAGGTTCACCTGGGAGCATCCAATTTTGAGCTTGGATGAATTAGCACTGTTGCTTATATCAGATATTTTAAAAGTTGAGTGTAAGACCACTTCTGATTGGGTTGGTTTCTCAAAGAACACTTTTATAGCCAAAATTTCTGTCCTGAGCTCTTTGACCTAGTGTGAGGTTTTGTAAATGAATTTTTATGTGGAGCCCTAATGAGTGCAAAACTGATAAATTAGTATAAATATATTTTTAAGTTTGCTGAATTTTAAAGAAAGTCAGTCAATGTTTGAGCTCTAGGGAGCTCTAGGTTATTTTTGTGTTTTGTTTCAGTTGCGCAGTATCAAAAAAAATCCTGGTTTACACAGAAGAGTCCTTGTAAATGGTAACAGTTTTTAAGACCACCCTGCCTAACAACAACAACAAACAACAACAACGGCATCTAACATTTCTGAGCACCCAAGCACTAGACTCCTGGTAAGAGCCTTATGTGTATTGATTTACACAACAACCCAGTAATGTAGGTAGTTACTTTTATCTCTACAAATGAAAAAATTGAGGCACGGTGAGTTAAGGTAACTAATACAAAGTTTACAGATAGTGAATACGTGGCAGAGCTAGGCTCAAATCTGGTGCCCTTAACCATTGTGCCGTGTTTGTATTGCTCTGAAAACGTTTCAGTTAATCTGCTCTAGAAGTTTTAAAATGGAGTAGCGGGAAATTCTAATTTCCTAGTAGAATCACTGATATTCCTTAATTCATACTTGTTCAATTTGGAGTGATTGTTGAGTAAGTTTCTCGGCTAATTTAAATCTTCATTGCGTGTTTGAAAATATTATCGGAGTCATTAAAAAAAAAAGAATCCTCGTTGCCTGTCTTTGTCTTTTATTCACTCAAAATTTTAAAACAGATAAATATATTTTGTTTTGTATGTTCAGTTGAGATTTTGTCTTAATTTTATCGTTGACATTATTTGCAGTTGTAAAGCTTGGTAGCATCACCATCTTGCTTGGCAGAACTATTTAAAGTATTAGCAGGATGCGCCAGCTGGTGCAGCTGTGTTGTAACTGAGAGATACTAAAGGAGTTTCTTAGTAATGAAAAGAAAAAAAGGCAAGTTTTTTTTTGGGGGGGGGCGGGGGCTTTATTTGAACTGTTTATAATAGGACTTGTGGTTAGATAACTAACAAATTTCACAAATGAAAGAGGAGTTTCTGGAACTCATTATATAGTTACAAATAACTCTGTGAAGTTTGAAATTTACAGACCATGCCTTAATAAATCGATAGTTTGAATCATACTGGCATCTCCTTAACAGCTCGTGCTTATCTATGGAACATGCCATTCTTACTTAAACTATATTTAGGTAATAGTTTTTATAAGAGCCACTACTTCTGCAGTTTTTCCTGTCATTGTTTTATTACCACTAGTACATATCTCGTTATGTTTTAACCAATTTATTTGAGGGCATACTAAAAAGTTATCTAAATATTAATTTTTTCCCTCCTATTGTGCATGTTTTACAAATAAACCCTTTGCATCATCACTTGTATGAATATATCATTTAAAAAATTTGAGATTTTCAACATTCATGACCTTGCCTAGTTAAAGTGTAGAGATTTCACATAATTTTAGCCTTTCAATTATTCAAGTATTGTAGATGCTTTTCTCTAGTTTCTTGTTTCAAATAATGGTTATAATTATATTTAAACAGTAGTGTATTCATCCAATAAACTTCTTTACAGTGTTAGTAGTACAGAATTTAATAAGCTTTTCCTCCAGAGTGTGTACTAGTTATTCATGTTCTGTGTGATAACTTACCTTGAACGATGCTGTGGTATTTTCATTGTTAGATTTAAATTTTGTTTGAATTCTCCCCACCCCCGCAATAACCTTAAGCTTAATTTTTATGCTCACTCTTCCCCCCTCCTCCCAACAAACTATGTCATAACTTGACAGGGATCATAAATCTATTTTGTAAGGTTTAACTTCACTAAACGTATCAAGGAGTTGAGATATATATCTTTTCTTGCTGTAGAAGGTGACCTCCATTGACAAAGAGCTATTACCTTATTTATTGATATGAGAGTCTTTCATTTCACATACTATATTATCAGTGTGTTTGATAATGGTTGAACAATTGGTTGGTATTGGTTTCTAATACTAATTTTCAATTTGCCTTGAGCCTGACCAGTCTTGTTATATTCATTATTAGATATTTTTCTTCAATCTCAGAATTTTAATCATATTTTGATATGGTTCATTGATACTGTTCATTAATCATTTTACCTTACCACAAACATTAAGTTATTGAAAAAGTATTGAAAGCTTATGATAATACTATCATAAATATAAAAGTAGGGCAAGAAGGACCCAAACTTTCATGTTACAGGTTCACTTATTTTGTGACAGTCATGCTATGTCATCTAGAGCATGTGCTGAGGCAGTGTTGCCTGACAACTAATGGAGTGCAGCATATGTGTGTGCTTGTACCATTTTACATGAGTGGATATACACAGTCCTGAGTAAGAAGAAGAACAACAAGAACAAACACCAGTGTACGACTACAGTCTTTCTAGTCAAGGGCATATTTTAAAGAATTTCACATTCAGCAGATGGACAGAAATGGCTGGAGAAGCCTTATTTTGAGTCCTGCACAAAAGCAAGTTAACCTGGTAGGTGAAGTTGCCTGGAGCTTGTCTCCGTTTTATTAAAATTGGCATAACACATCTGTGTGCACCTCTGTTATTGAAGTCTTAAAAATAGTTACAGTTTATTTAATAAATGAAAGTAATGTAAATGTTTGCTAAAGTCCTGGTATTTTTTGGACATTATTTTGAAAACCACTCTCCTTAGATAACTAGTTCTAAGCCTAGTCATTATCTAAATTCACAGAGGATAGGGTCTTCACTAATGAGTCAGAATTTCCTCCCTGAGTTAACTTGACTTAGAACGTATTTGCGTTGGGAGAAATTGCATTATTATTGATATTATCAGCCAGAGCATGGGTTTTGGCTATACAGATTAGTTAATTATTTAAAAATGACTAAAGAGATGAATTCTTTAAACTCGTGCCTTATTTCTCATCGCAGGAAATAAGGTTCTTTCTTGTAAACCAGTGTTAAGGGATGTTGGTAAAAATGTATTGCTGCATTCAGCAATACTGGGCATGGATGGGAACTGTCCTCCTATAGGCAGAAAATTGTTTAGCATCTGTATCGGGAGTTTGAATTCATATAAGACTGTTATGCTGAAGTTCTCCATTAAATGGATCAACCAGAGTAGTGTTGGCACAGGAGCTTCATCCTGTTTAGGTATAGGATTTTAATTTATTAATAGTGCTGAGGATATTCTTTATCATCTGCAGAATTAAAAAATATTCATCAGATGTGATGAAAGATTGCTTTATGAGTAACTGAAATCTCAATTATATATTTATTGGTGCATGAGAAGTATGGACTATTTAATCATTAAAAGGCCCTCTATAGACCTTGAAGTATCTACATTTTCTATATTAATGCTTCTTTTATTAATATCAATGGTAAGATATTCTATATGGTGAATACTACTGGTAAATGAATCTTCATTATATACCCTATGATTTAAAAAAATACGTGGATTATAGCCCCAAGCTTGAAACAACCAACAGATAAATATGTAGTAGCATATTCATACAAAGAATTTTTTATGATTTCAGTGAAAGAAATTTAAAAAGATAAACTTGAAATGAATCTCAAAAACATTATGTTGAATAAAAGAATTCAGGCACGATAGGCTACATGTTATATGATTCCATTTATCTGAATAGTAGAACAGGAAAAACTAAGTGATGGTTATGGAAATCAGAAAAGTGATTGTCTCTAGGTGGATGGATGGAATTGAGTAGAAAAGAGGAGAGAACTTTCTGGAGGGAGTATCCTAGATCTTGATTGGAGTGATAGTTACATGGGTGCATACATTTGTCAAAAGTCATCAAATGGTACACTGATATGTTTGTTTCATTGTGTGTAATTATACCTCAATAAAAACCATTTGGAATAGAAATCCTTTTAATGTGAATAATAGTGGTAGTGGAGCAGTAGTAATAGAAATGACTAATAATTGTTGAGCTCTTAGTACCAGACAACAACCCAATGAGGCGTGTTTTATTAGCTCCATTTTACATATAAGGAAACTGGGTCTTAGTGAATATAAGTAACTTGTCCAAGGTTACAGAGCCAGTACATGCTTCAGTCTAAAGATCTGTTTGACTCATGAGCTTAATAGTGACACTTTTCCTGAATATGTATGTTTAATGTATTTAATATTTTCTTTTTTTTTAAACAGAACATAGGAGTATAATTTAAATTTATTTGATAACTTAGGGTCATCACTATGAACATTATTTTTTGTGCCGAAGTGTATAGGGCTCTTTCCCATGAATTGAATGAACTAAATGTTTTGTTGAATTCTGTTTTGTAATACTTCTGTCTCTTCCGTCACTGCTACTCTAACGGATTTTTTTCTCTCCTGGTTCCTCTTTCTACTTTTTTCCCCTTTTAATATGCTGTCGGCTGGAAACCAGGAGAGAAATGTAATAATGATTTTTATATAAAATAAGATTTTAGTAAGGACCCGAGAGACCCTTCTCTTCAACATAATGCATGAGCTTTGGTTGCATGAACCTTTTGATTTTCTTTTTGGTTGCTCAAAGCCATGTTTCCCTGCCCCCTTCTCTCTTTTGAATTTACCTTCTGGGTTTTGGTTGTGTTCCAGTTAGAAGTAAAAAGAAACTGGGGGAGTAGAAACTGCTTTTTTTTTTTTTGATGACTGACAACTAGTAGTTAAGCTTTAGGCCCATTGTTTATTTAGCAAATTAGTGTGGGTCAATCGGTTCTAGGCCTAGAAGAAATCAAACTAAGAGTAAACACTCACCAAATATTGGAGCTGGGGTAGGAACTTATAACTTCTATTCTGCTTGAAATGGCAGATAGATATTTATTGCTTTCGGTTATACTGACATATACAGGGTGAGTGCTTTTATATAAAGCAACATTTCTAAGTTAGTGGCTTGAAAATAAAATCTTTGAAAAATGCTTTAATTTGTGGATTAGCCTGACTTCCAGAATAAGTAATGACTATAAGCAGGGCAGAAATTGGGACACAGATGTAGAGAACAAACGTATGGACACCAAGGGGGGAAAGTGGTGGTGGGGGGATGAACTGGGAGATTGGGATTGACATATATACACTAATATGTATAAAATGGATAACTAATAAGAACCTGCTGTATAAAAATAAATAAAATAAAATTCAAAAAAAAATTAAAAAGTTTTGCAAGGAGGACCTGACTTTGTGTACATTACACACACACACACACACACACACACACACCCACACCCCCTGAATAGAGACCAGTCTGCTCATTTTGAGCCTTCCCCACCTTACGTTATGATAGCCATCGAAGGGAAAATATTTTAAATGCTTCAGACTATTAATAGAATCTTGATCAATGGAAAGATTCCTAAGGAATCTACAAAAAGTAGACAAGTAATTTTTATTATTATTTTTGCTGCATATTAAGTCTTTAGTTGTTATAACTTGAAAGGGGTGTTTTCCCCCTTTCATCTAGACTCCTCTTAGTACATGTGAAAAAGAAGCCCATTTTTATTATTTGGATGAGATATTTGAGAAATAGGAAACAAACTGTGTTTCTCTATAGGTTGTAAATATCCATCATACTTAAATAGTGATGTAGTCCATTATAATTCACTTCGAAGGGGTTGAAACATTTGGCCTTTCCTTTTTAAAAAACTGTATAGTGATGCCATAAAATAGTGACTTAAATCAATAGCTTGATTTATTTCTGGCTCTGTTCAAGGCACAGTAGGAATATAAGCAATGTGTGGCAGAGTCTCTGCCGTTACTGTATTTAATAATCTAATTGTCCAAGTTATCTAGGTTACTAGTTTAAAACAGAAAGTTATTGTCTTACCTTTATGACAGAGCTATTCTGGTAGGAAATGCCTGATAGGAAAGATCATGGTTGAATTTAATTAGCATTGTTAAAGAGTCAAGTGTAGATAATTTACCATAGAGTGGATTGCTTAGATAGTACATATACTGCCTTCTGAGGTTAATAGGATGATCTTTGGATATATATACATGAGAGAGGGAGAGAGAGATACAAGTAGTTACTTTCCCCTTGACGAGTTGCAGACTCTTTTTATACATAATCTCAGAAGGGCCCAGCCTTCTTGAGCACAACTTTTCTCAACTTGATATAAAGCATTTACAAAAAACCCTACAGCTAACATTATACTTAATGGTGAAAATGGAATGCTTTTCTCCTAAGATTGGGAATAAGACAAGGATGTCTGTTCTCATTACTCTTATTCAACATAGTGCTGGAAGTTCTACCTAGTGCAATAAGGCAAGAAAAAGAAACAAAGGAAATATAGGTCAGAAAGGAAGAAATAAAATCTCCTTCTTTACCGATGTCATGATTGGCTATGTAGAAAACAATCTACTGATAAACTCCTAGAAATAATATGTGTATTAGCAAAGTCACAGGATATAAGATAAACACACAAAAATCAGTTGCATTTCAATATACTAACAGTGTATATTGGATTGGAAGGCTCAATATAATAAAGATATCAGGTCTTCCCAAATTGACATACGAGTTTAGTACAATTCCTATAAAACTTTCAGCAAGATTTTTTTTGTAGATATAGACAAGATTATTCTCAATATAAAATATCTGTGGAAATACAAAGGAACTAGGATAGCAAAATATAAGAAAAAGTGGGAAGAATCATGCTACCTGATTTCAAGACTTCTTACAGAGCTACAATAATCGAGTTTGTGTGAGGGACAGACACATAGATCAATGGAAAGAATAGAGAACTTAGAGTAACAGAATAGGGACCTATACCTATATCTCCAGTGGATTTTTTCTTAAATTAAGGTGTAACTCACAAACCATAACATTTTCCCTTTTAAAGTGTACAGTTCAGTGAATTTTAGTATATTCACCAAGTTGTACAACATTCACCACTATCTAATTCCTGAACGTTTTCATCACCTAAAAAAGAAACGCTGTACCTGTTAGCCATTGCCCAATTGATTTTTGACAAATATACAGAAGCAATTCAATAGAGGAAAGATAGCATTTTCAGTAATGGTGCTGGAGCAGTTGGACACCATAAGCAAAAAAATGAACTTTGTCTTAAACTTCATATATTATATAAAAATTAACTCAAACTGGATCATAGGCTTAAATAATGCAAACATAAAACTATAAAACTTTTAGGAAAAGAGCAGGAGAAATTTTTGGAATATAGAGTGAGGCAAAGACTTCTCAGACTTGATATCAAAGGCAGGATTCATAGAAAGAAAATTTGATAAACTGGACTTCATGAAAACTAAAAACTTTTGCTCTGCTAAAGACCGTGTTAAAAGAATGAAAAGATAAACTACAGACTGGGAGAAAATGTTTGTGAACCACATGTCCAACAAAAGACTAGTGTCTATAATATATGAAGAGCTCTAAAACTCAATAGTGAAAAAAAACCAATTAGTAAATGACAGAAGACATGCAGAGACATTTGACTGACAAGGATATGCAGATGGCGCATAAGCACAGGAAGAGATGTTCAGCAGTAGTTATTCGGGATTCAAAGTAGAGCCTCAATGAAATATCCTAAAAAAAAAAAAGAAAGGTTAATTTAAGAAGAAGGAAAAACTAATACATGAACATTATTAAATTTGGTACATGCAAAAAGGAAGACTAAAGAAGAAAACAAAAAACACAAGTGATCTCGCTACCTGTATATAACTTCCACTAACATTTTGTTGTTTTATACCTTTTTCTTTTTTGACTCTATGCATTTTAATTTTACATAATTAACTGAATATGGGGGTTGTGTCCTGCTCTTTTCAACAAACATTACCATGAATCTTTTGCATCACTGAAAATTATCCATGAACATAATTTTAATAACTTTAATACTCATTGTATGGATGTACTATAATTTATTTAACCATTCCTCTCTTACACATTTTAAATATTTTTGCCAAATTAAACAATATTGTCTAGAGATGCACATTTGAGTAATTAATCTATTAAAATACAAGGAGGTGATTGCTGTAAACACCAGGATAGTGGATACTTTGGAGGACAGAGAAGGGTTATGATTGGGATGAGGCACAAAGAGAAGCTCCTGGGGTGGCTGGCAGCATTCTATTCCTTGGCCTGATGTCAGGTACAAAGAATATTCACCTTAGCTTATCAAGCTTTTACTTTTTCTTTCTGTATCCATGTTTTATCTTATAACAAAACTATCTTTTTATGAAGCCAAAAAAAATTTTCATTCTGTTGCTGTTATAAATAATCCTGTGATGAACATTTTTGTGCATAAACCACTGTAGGATTTCTGATTCCTTCCTTAGAATAGACTCTTCGATGTGGAATTACTGTGTCATCGGGTGTAGGTATATTACAGGCTTTTGAAAACTTTTACACATTGCCAAATACGAATACTTTACAGAAATATTGTTTCAGTGTACGTCCCCTCATACTCCCCTTTCTTTGTAAAACTTTATTCTTTAGTTTCTTTCTTTTTTTAATTGCAGTAACTCCTGCTCTTTTTTATTTATTTATTTATTTATTTATTTATTCATTCATTCATTCATTCATTTGGCTGCGCCGAATCTTCTGGCAGCATGCGGGATCTAGTTCCCTGACCAGGGATGGAACCCAGGGCCCTGCATTGGGGGCACAGAGTCTCAACCACTGGACAACCAGGGAAGTGCCCCCCTGCTCTTTCTTGAATTCTCTTTTCTCTAGGTTTCCAAACATCTTATCTTGGCTCTCCTCCTACAACTCTGTCTTTTTCTCAGTCTTCCAACATTGTTTCTCTTTATCCCTTAAATATTTGGGTTCATTAATGTTCACTTCTCAGTCTCCTCTATATATATTCTTTCTGGGCTAACCAGCGACGGGTCCATGTCTTCAACTACAACTTACACCCAAATGACTCCTAAATCCCATATCTCTTCTGAGTTTTAGGGCGCAGTTTCTAACTGTATCTTGGACATCTTGACCTTATGCCACATAGATATCACAGACTTAATTCAGTTATCTAAAACAGAACTCATTATTTATCTAACCAAGACAGCTTCTCCTTCTTCACCCAGTAGTATAAGCCAGAAATCTGAGAGTTAGCCTAGATTACTCCTTGAACCTTGCCTGGCGACTTCTTGTCAATCACTAAGTTTTAAGATCCTGTTTTCGAAATAGACTTCTGATTTGTTACCTGCCCTTCATTCTCCTTTTCACTGCCTTAATTGAGGCACTCATATTTTTTGTACTACTGCAGTAGAGTTTTAACTGATTTTCCTGTTTCTGGTCTTTTATCCCTCAGTTCCAACCTCCACACTAAAACCAGTTTGATCTTTTTAAAGCGTAAATTTCAGCATGTTACTCACCTTCACTGTCTTCTGTCTCCAGTAAAACAAAGCCCATTTTCCTTAGCATTACATCGATGACCCTGGTCTTGATCGCCACGGCCCCTACCTGTTTTCCATCTTCTTCACTGGTGGTGCCTGATTTGGCTCCTAGTCATGCTGAGCTAGTTTCCTCAATACATTATATATGGATTTTCTGGCCTTTGCCCATCTTGTTTTTATTTCCTACACGCCCCCTACCTCCCCTATCTACTGGCCAGATTTCTTTCATGGTTCAAGATTCAGGTAACATTATAACCTCCTATGGGAAGCTTTCTTGCCCTCTATAGGAAGAGTTAAGGGCTTCCTCATCTGTATTCCCATTGTGCCACATACCCATTTCTTTTTGCCACTTCCTACACTGGTATCTTTTTTTTTAGGGATTAATCTTTCCTTGACCATTATGCTAGATTGTAATATACATTTCTTTACCACCTAAAGCAGGCATACCCTTTTTGTTTCCTTAAGAAGAGAATGGTGTGCAGCACATAGATGTTGAATAAATATTTCTTGACTAGATAAAGGAATGAATGAACGAAAGGTTTCATGAATGAAGGATTTCATGCTGATAAATGAAAAAAGGTTTAACTTTAAGGAAAATCACAGAATTTAGAGTCATAGCACTTGAATTTGGGTCCTACCATTACTTCTTACTGTCTTCATAATTTTAGGCAATTCATTTCCTTTCTCTGAGCTTCAGTTCTTTTGCAAAATGGAGGTAATAGTAGTAGTAGTAATAATAATACAAGTGCTTTTTAAACAATAAATACTCTGTAAATTTTAGTTAGTATTAGTATCAGTAATAAAAAGCATCCTGTATGTTCAGGCTGCATGTGTGTAATGCACTATCTTCATTGAAATAAGAGGAGAATTACTCAGAACTTAGGGAAGACATACCCATCAATTACAAGATAGTTTAGTTTACCTTACTTGGCTATAATTTGGTTGCATTATTGACCCATTGCTTTATTTTTGCATTGTCTCATCACATGTTTAGACACTGAAGATGGGTTTAGGGTGAATCATTTTCAGAAAACAGCCTTCCCTGAAAGTAGTCCCTATGCTTATTGTCTGTGATGTGAAATTTCCAGGATGATGAACTATGCAGATGTTAACAGAGTTCCATGCTATTTTCTAACGTGGTTTGACTTTTCTAACCATTGTCAGTGACAAACTTGTGTACTACTAATCCACCCTGTTTTCCATGTTTTCTATACAGAGATGTATAGTTAGAGCAGTGATGAGTAATATGTTTTCCAGAAATGCTACTGTAACCTTTAAGTCTAGATGGGTAGATTGAGCACTTAAAGCTATAGCTTGTTCACTGCTTCTGGATGACTATGTGTTCCTACCAAATGAATCACTTTATGAATATACATGAGCTTATAAACATGACTTGAAAAAGAAATTTTTGTGTTCTGAAAAAAAAATTACGTTGGTAGTATTTTCCAAGGGTTGTTTTTTTGGAGGGGTTGGGGGTGAGAAGAAGCTTTCCATTAGTCTTAGAAATTCTTTGAATAATATATGTATACACACATTTTTTTCCCCATTCATGCTACATTTTAAT
Organism: Balaenoptera ricei; assembly: GCF_028023285.1. Classification (NCBI taxonomy): domain Eukaryota; kingdom Metazoa; phylum Chordata; class Mammalia; order Artiodactyla; family Balaenopteridae; genus Balaenoptera; species Balaenoptera ricei. The sequence continues at coordinate 15,303,041 of NC_082646.1, forward strand.
GACGTCTCTGGCTTTATTTTCTCCATCCTTTTTTCCATCTGGTTTCTTAAATTCACTGTTTCCTCCTCACCCTTTAGGCAGGTGAAACAGCAATGACTCATTTTAGGCTTATGAGTGGGGACGCTTAGTGGCTGGAGGGTCAGTAGATGCGAGAGCACTAAATGGTCAGCAGCCAGGTGGTAAGGCTTGTGGCAGAGATATGCCCATTCAGTCTTTTATTAATGTATGATTTGTAGGTTAGATTACTTTGTCCAATTGTATTTATATTTGACCTGGAGTTCAACCATGTATTGCTTTGTGACATTTTTAACTGTTAAAAATAATGGTTGGGTTCTGATCAATGTGTATGCCCTCAAGTTATTATTCAGCCCCATTGTAGGCTTTTATTTTTTTCTTCAGCACATCAGTAGCACACAGCAGCTCAGAATGGTCAGAATTGTTTCATTAGTACCTTGGTGAGCATTCACAATATATCATCGTGCAAAATGCAAGTACCCCCTTTATCTGTGTTTCCCCTTTTTGGCTTGCAGAGACTGTAAATTCCTTGCTTTTACATTTATTTCACGTAATCTTAAAGATTTTGCTTTATGCATGGTACCATTTTGTTTTCCTGATAAAAATCGTTATTATAAAACCCAAGTTTGAGAATTTAATAAGAATGGTCTAGCAATGAACACAAGTATTGTGTGAAGTAGTGAGAAAAGCCTTGGAGAGGCTGTCAGGAGCCTCTAGTTCCAGGTCTGGCGGTGCTCTTAACTCACCATGTTGTCTTGGCTTATAATAACCTAACAATAAAAATAACACCTTATTGGGAATTCCCTGGTGGTCCAGTGGTTAGGACTCTGAGCTTTCACTGCTGTGGGCGTGGGTTCAATCCCTGGTCGGGGAACTAAGATCCCACAAGCCACGTGGCGGCCAAAAACAAGACAAAAAAACACCATATTGTATGTAATGCTCTGCTGTTTACAAAGCAATTTTATAGAAAATACTGGGCGGAGACATGATTATACCAATTTTATAATGAGGAAGTGTAAAGAGTTTAAGAGATTTGCTCAAGGTCATACACCTGGCAAGGGCTAGGACCAGAATTGACTTTTATTCCATGGTCTCCTTTTTAGTTACACCATACTGCCTCTCATCTTACTTTTAATTGTAAAGTGAAGGGTTGGACCAGATCAGTGATATTTTTCAAGCTCTATTTACCCAGAGTCCCAGGACTCTGTAGAGTAGCCTCCTGGTTTGCTTGTGAATAAGGATAGAAATATGGGGAAAGCTGTTTAGACTGGGCACAGAGTGGAAATGTGGGGTGTGGTGGTAGCTGCACATTTCCAAATGACCCGTGGGTCTTTTTCTGCATCTGTTATTATTGATGGATGATTCTGTGTCTTTTTAGTGTGATGGGGCAAAAAGAAGGCGGAAAGTCATCTGGAAGTTTGAAAACAACCACATTAGATGATTTCTAAGGTCATGTTTCAGCCTAGGAGACTGAAAAACATTGCAGCTTTAACTTTGGTAGTGTCACCGGATGAGCCCATGGGAACATTGCAACCTTACATCAGTTTAGTGTTATAAAGCACTATTGAAGCCCTGTTTATCTTCCAAGATGGTCTATTCTTACATGCTGAAGTGGCTATATTTAGTAGTCTTTAGGGAAGAGGCAAATGTCAGAAATGAGCATGGGTAATTACATTTATGTAGCCAGTGTTGGTAATACTTTTTTTTTTTTTAAGACTGCTAGTAAGAATGACTTTGGAGTTGCACTGGAGTTATTTTAAAGAGCTATTTTAAAAAATGAACACGTAATTTAGCTTACACTAGTTATCTTGGGTGTCACTTGTGTTTTCTCCGACATGCCAATGGTTAAACCTGGCATTTCTATCAAGAAGGAACTCTCCCCGCCCCGCCAACCCCTTTTTAAAATTTCAGAGTAAAAGGTGTTGTTATTAACCCTTGAAATAGAGATCCTGTTATGTACTCATTTCAGGGTTTACTTCTGAACAAAATAGACCTGGCTTTTCAGCTAAAATGTTCTTTTAGCTACTTGCTGATGAAAGTGGCAATTTACATTTGTACCATTTTACATTCCTCACTTGCTCTGCACAACCTGATAAGCATCTCACTGACAATTATGAGAGACTAATTTGGGCCATGTGGTTACCAATGAAATTTCAATTCATTTCTTCTTAATCTGCCTCAGAGGAGATATCTATGCTTTTTTCCATGATGCCTTTGACACAGGGATGGTTTGTGTTACTTTGCCTGATATCTGAGGCAACTCTAGTTGATGAACGTGGTTTACATGCTCACAGGCAGATGCAATTCTCCACACTGCCCTGAGACCCTCCCCTTTCTGTTTAGTGGAGGCTGTGAAGGCCCCGTGGCCACTTGATTCCCTAGGAATTACTTAGTGCACAGAAGTTGGAGATAACAGGCTGAGGAAAAAAAGAGCAAGTTTTTCAACTGAGACTGTTGTCTTTTTGTGGTGTGATATGGGGCTTCCCCTTGGTGCTTCCTAACTCACGTGTTTGGTTGTTAAATAATCATCTTTGATGCTTGTATTTTTTAGGGAAAATTTGCATACTGGGCAATGCACAGATCTTCAGTATACAATTCAGTGAGATTTGATAAATGTTATAACCACCACCTTAATCAAGATAGAACATTTCTGTCATCCACGTGGTTCTCTTGTGCTTTCCTCTAGTCAGTTCCCAGACATATTTACTTGTATAATAAAAAGATTTTGACATGCCCAAGTACAAAATGATCAGGACTTTGTTTCTGTAGCGACTGGTAGTATAAATAATACAAAGTAAAATTTACTTAAAACTATTTTTTTTTTTTTTTTTGGTAATAAAGCCTGTATATATAGGCAGAAGGTCTTCCTTAACCAATTAATAGAATTTTTGATAATAATTGACAAAGGGGTAAGCAAAGCAGCCCTGCTACCTTTGGTATAGACTTTATATCTTCAAACATAGTCTCTTATGTGTGAAATTGAGAATTGAGAGGTGCTTTCTATACTAAGGTGGAAAACAGAGGCTTCAGGCAGTCTTTTTTGAGTAGTCTGTATACCAAGTCAAAGGCAGAGAGGACATTGGCCCAGGGGCCAGGTCCTCACTTCTTTTTGTATCCTCAGGGCATCTCCCCCTGTTTGTAAAACCTCACTCACCTCATTAGGCTGTTATGGGCATTGGTTAATGTTTGGAAAATTCTGGGTAAGGAGTGGTTTCTGTTCATTTGCTCTTTACCAAGGAGACTGAGCAAACGTGTACTACGTGGTTGACCTTTGATAAGCACCACTCCTTCTCAGCCCAGATTGATCCCATTTTTCTTTTGTGCAAATAGTTCTGGAGGTTTAATGTTTGTTTTTCACTACACATGCGGTGTGCTTGCTCTTCTTGTGGAGAAACTGCCCAAATGACCGTGGATGACCCAGGCTCTTCTCAAGGGTGTGTGCTTTGTGAGAACTGGCCAAGTTGGCTGTGACACTTACTTTTTCTGAACAAACGAATATATAGTTTCATCTGGCTCATGTAGTCAAGCCTCTGGTTTGGGAGGTTGTTTTTCTTTTTGTGTCGTTGTTTTTGTTTTAGCTAGTAGTAATTGAGGTGGTTGAGGTGGGGCTTTTCTTTGGGGAAGGTGCCACTTTGAACTTCCCTTCCCGTTCAAGTAGAAATAGTGTAGCCCCTTATGGTTCAGTAGTATCAGTAAATACTTGTTTTGTAGGTTCTTCTTTGATTAAGGAAAATACAGGGACAGAAAATGATTTTGTTTTGTAGTCCTGCTATTAGTTAACAACGATTTCTTGAGATATCTCTTTTTCTAATATTGAACACAGTGTTTATTAGTATTATCCATGTACATTTTGGAAAAAAGTATTTTTATTTCATACTGAGGAAAGAAGAAGCAACATCAGCCCTCTGTTCTGCCAAGCCTGAAGTCCTATTAGTAGGATAGTTTCAGGTTAATAGAGATTATGTGTCTGGTCCCGGTAATATATGTCTCTGGAGAGGAAGGTCACAGCAAAATGATACAAATGAATGAGTACTGAAGAATGGAAATGTGATATGAAATTCCTGCAGGCTTCTTAATCCAACCCCTATCTTGTGTCAAGGGAGATGGAATTTACGTCACTGTGCCTTACATAAGGCCACTGATCTACAGTTTCACTGCTCCTGAAATTGTGTGGGGCATATGAGGCTTCTGTTTAATTGGTTCGATGTGTGCCTATTGGAAACCTCTATACCACTTAAATTCAAAATAGCAAATTTCCCTTTATTCTTAGACAGTATTATTAAGGGAACAAAAAAATCATTTAAAATACTGTTCCAGGGCTTTCCTGGTGGCACAGTGGTTAAGAATCCGCCTGCCAATGCAGGGGCATGGGTTTGAGCCCTGGTCCAGGAAGATCCCACATGCCGTGGAGCATCTAAGCCCGTGTGCCCCAACTGCTGAGCCTGCGCTCCAGAGCCTGCGAGCTACAACTACTGAGCCCGCGCGCCTAGAGCCCGTGCTCCGCAACAAGAGAAGCCACCGCAATGAGAAGCCCGTGCACCACAACAAAGAGTAGCCCCGGCTCTCCGCAACTAGAGAAAAGCCTGCGCGCAGCAACGAAGACCCAACGCAGCCAAAAATGAAATGAAATGAAATAAAATGGAATTTATTTAAAAATAAATAAATAAATAAAATAAAATACTCTTCCAGTGATTTCAGGTTTTTTTTTTTTTTTAAACCTGTTCTGTTAGTTTAGTCTTGTGATTATGTGGCACCTAAGCATTAAGTTGTGACCCTTAATAATTATTATTCACAATTATTTACAGTTTTTGGATTTGTCCAAACCTAAAGTACAATATAAATTAAAGTTTATCTCAGTCTTTTTAGTAGTTTCTAATTCTTAAAAGGACCTTGATAGATAATTAATTTAATTTCCCAATTAAATTAACTTCATTCTTGCCCCATTTGATCACCTGTTGGCCAACTTCAAGAATGTTAAGGATCCTTAAAAAAAAAAAAAAAAAAAAGAGAATATTAGTTTCCTGAAATACTGTCCACTTTGAACCTCAGTGATTAAAGTTTCAGATTCTTTACTTGGAAAATGTCATTTCCAGTATCTGCCTTATCACTTAGAAACCTTTGTAACTGCAGGATTTTGCTGTTGGCTTCCCTAAAGTCAAACGTTATTGCTTAGTAGTGAACAAAATCAGAATGAATGAGAATTTGGCCCTACAGGGGCTAAAATCTACATTTTGCAGTCTGTTATGAAAAGGTTGATTTCTAAGCTTAAATAGTGGGAGGAGAAGAGGAGAGGAGGAGATTTTGATTTCTCATGAGCTTTGTTAATTGTGAATGTCTTAACTGTTTATTATGGGAACTTTGTTTTGAACTCTCTTTGTAAGTATTTACTAATAAAACTGCCCCTTACTGTGACCTTCAGTAGGTCAGTTCTAGTCTTTGGACTGTTTTTTGTTGTTGTTTTTTTGTTTGTTTTATTTTGTTTTTTCTTTTTTTCTCTCTCTCTTTTAATAGACTTTATTTTTTAGGGCAGTTTTGGGTTCAAAGCAAAATTGAGTGGAAGGTACTATAGATATTTCTTGTATACCTTTTACCCCAACTCATGCATCGCCTCTCCCATTATCAATATCCCCCCCAGAGTGGTACATTTGTTATAATTGATGATCCTACATTGACGCATCATTATTACCCAAAGTCCCACAGTTTACTTTAGAGATCCCTCTTGGTGTTGTACATTCGGTGGGTTTGGACAAACATATAATGACATGTATTCAGCATTATGGGTTGTATCATGCAGAATAGTTTCACTGCCCTAAAAATCCTGTGGATCCACCTATTTATTGCTCCCTCTCCCTAACCCTAACAACCACAAATTATTTTACGATCTCTATAAATTTGCTTTTTTCAGAATGTCATATTATAATTGGAATCATGGAGTATGTAGCCTGTTTAGATTGGTTTCTTTCACTTAGCAGTATGCATTTAAGTTTCCTCCATGTCTTTTAATGGCTTGTTAGCTCATTTCTTTGTATTACTGAATAATATTTCACTGTATGGTTGTACCACAGTTTAATTATCCATTTACCCACTGATGGACAGCTCAGTTGCTTCCAAGTTTTGGCAGTTACGAATAAGGCTGCTATAAATATCCATGTGCAGTTTTTCATGTGGACCTAAATTTTCAACTCATTTGGGTAAATACCAAGGAGCACAATTATTGATTGTATAGTAAGAGTATGTTTAGTTTTGTAAGAAACTGCCAAACTGTCTTCCAAAGTTGGCTGTACCACCAGCAATGAATGAAAGTTCCTATTACTCTACATCCTTGCCAGCATTTGATGATGACAGTGTTCTAGATTTTTGCCACTTTAATAGGTGTGTAGTGATATTCCGTTGCTGTTTTAATTTGCATTTTCCTGATGACATATTATGTAGAGCATCTTTTCACGTGCTTATTTGCCATCTGTGTATTTTCTTTGGTGAGGTGTCTCTTAAGGTCTTCAGCCCAATTTTAGATCAGATTTTTTTATTTTTTAAATTTTATTTATTTATTTTGGTTGTGCCTGTCTTAGTTGTGGCGGGAGGGCTCCTTAGTTGCAGCTTGCAGGCTCCTTAGTTGTGGCATGCATGTGGGATCTAGTTTCCCTGACCAGGGATCAAACCCGCATCCCCTGCATTGGAAGGTGGATTCTTAACCACTGCACCACCAGGGAAGACCCCAGATCAGATTTTTTTTTAATTGGTGAGTTTAAATTAGAGTTCTTTGTATGTTTTGGACAATAGTTCTTTGTCAGACTTGTCTTTGCAAATATTTTCTCCCAGTCTGCGGTTTGTCTTCTCATTCTCTTGAGGCATCACATTTTTCCATTTGTAAAATTAGGACTTCTATTATGATGGCTAGTGTCCATTACATTTCTGAGATTCTGCAATCTACTCATTTCCTTTAAAATGTTATAATAATCCAGTCTTTCACATTTTCAGAATTGCTATTCTCTGAGGCATATGGTCATAGCATTTCTTTTTCTTCTTGCTTTCTTCCCAGCAACATTTGCCTACTTGCTGAGGATTGGAGTTGATTGGACTGACAGGGGGCTCTTTCTTTCCTGTTGTTCTATTTGTATTACACCTAAAGCTTCTATAAAGATGATTAAGATCAGTTCCTGCCATCAAAAATAATACGTTTTAGGACTAGGTCAATGGTATTTGATGAGTGACGCTCTCATTTGGAGTTGTCATTTGGTCAAAATTAGTGAGTACTATTGTATTTAGGTATCAGCTACAGATTTTCCTCTAAGGTGCTATTCAGTTTTCACATTATCTGGGATTTCATCCTTTCTTCTCCTACCCTCTCATATTTTATGCCAATTTAGGGGCTCATATTTTATGTCAATTTAGGGGCATCATCTCTTCCTACATCCTAAATGAAAGGTAGGGTATGAAGTATTCATATTTTCATGTTCCATGGTATTTTCTTCTCTATGCTTGATTTACCCATATCTAAAATAATATTGTACAATAGCTTAATAATACCGTATATTTGGTATGTTACCACTCAGCAAGTGCTTTTACAAACATTGTTTTATTTGAACTTCATGATATGCTATGTAGCTAGGCAGGTATTTTCTTAGTTTGACAGATGAAGGAACTGAGATTTGGAGACACTAAGTAATTTGCTCAAGGCCAAGTAGCTAACATTGAAATCCACATTGTCTGCCTCCAGGAACTGTGTGCTTTCTCATATATGGGATTTAATTGCTTCTACCTCCTTTGGCTGTAAAGGAGCTATGGAACCAGTTTATTTTCCGTGGGGTAATGACGTATTCAGTCAGGAGTCAAACTGCTTTTGCTTTCATATGTGACTGCTTCATGCTCACAGGTACTTTGATTCTCCCAAAGTGTGTCACATCAATTAAATAGTATCTTGCCTTTAAAAAAAAAAAAGCTTATAATATGTTTTATTGGTGCTTACTATGTACTTAGCCTGTGCTTAGCTCCTTTAAAACCTATTTTTGGGGAAAGAAAATAGACATACTGAAAAGTGCAAAATAAAATTAATGTACAGCTTTGTGAATTGTTGTACTATAAATACTCATGTGTACCACACACAGATCAAGAAATAGAACATTCCTAGCATGTCAGAAGCCAGCTTCTTGTGTACAAACATGTTAACTTTTTGATATTCACTTCTTTGCTTTTCTTCATGGTTTTGCCTCCTAAATGTGCCTCTTTAAACAATACAGTTTGCCTCGTTTCTGGCTTTATGTAATTGGAATTAGAAAATACGTATGCTTCTTTCGCCCAATTTTAGGTTTTGTCTAAATGTTATGTTTATAACAATAGTTTGTTCTTTTTCTTTGCTGTATAGTATTCCATTGCAGGAATATACCACAATTTATTCATTCTACTGTTAGTGGACATTTGAGGTGGTTTCCAATTTGTAGCTATTACGAATTTGCTGGCAGGAACATTCTTATATATGTATTCTGGTACATATCAGCCTCACTGGGACATATACCCAGAAATGAAGTTATTACTAGGTCATGAGATTTCCTTATTTTCAGTTTTACTCAATATTGCCCAACTCTTTTCTAAGGTAGTTGTAGTAGTTCATTTTCTCACCAGTGGTATAGGAGAGTTCCTATTGCTCTACGTCTTCTTCAACACTTGTTATTGTCAAACTTTAAAAACTGTGGCTATATAATGGGAGTGTTGTGGTATCTCATTGTGATTTTAGTTTGCATTTCCTTGATTAATAGTAGGAGCACCTCTTCATGAATTTATTTGCCACTTGTGATGTCTGAGTCTCTTGCAGATTTTTCTGTTCAGCTATTTGTCTTTTTCTCTTATTGACTTGTGATAGTTCTTTATATAGTTTGGATAGGAGTCCTTTTGTTTTTGTTTATACGTGTAACAGATACCTTTTTGACTTGCCTTTTCACTCTTAATGGTGTCTTTTGATAAACAAGTTCTTAATTTTAATGTAATGAAATTTAGTAGTATTTTCCTGTAAGATTAGTGCTTTCTGTATCTTGTTTGTGACATAAAGTCATGAGGATAACCTCTAATATTAGCTTCTAAAAGTTTTATTGCTTTATCTTTAACATTTAAATTTCTTAAGAGCTGAAATTATTAGATCATTAAGTGTTAGTTGATTAGGTGTAATTAGTGAATAAGTATTCATTGTAACTTCAGCTATATAGAAGAGTCAGTGGAAGACACAAAGATATGTAGGGCATGGATCCTGCCCTAAAATAAACTGCATTCTATTTGTGTAGATGAGGCCCTTAGCAGCCAGCATCATGTAATAAACAGAACACTGGACTGAGAATCTAGAGACTTATATTTCATTCTAGAGGCCTGGCTATGACATTACCTTTGTGACTTTAGGCAGCTCTTTTCCTTCTTGAGGTCTAAGTTTTAAAAATAAACTGTTTCGGGCTTCCCTGGTGGTGCATGGTTAAGAATCCGCCTGCCAATGCAGGGGACACGGGTTCGAGCCCTGGTCCGGGAAGATCCCACATGCCGTGGGGCAACTAAGCCCGTGCACCACAACTACTGAGCCTGTGCTCTAGAGCCCGTGAGCCACAACTACTGAGCCTGCGTGTCACAACTACTGAAGTCCGCGCGCCTGGAGCCCGTGCTCCGCAACAAGAGAAGCCACTACAATGAGAAGCCCGCACACCGCAACAAAGAGTAGCCCCTGCTCGCCACAACTAGAGAAAGCCTGCACGCAGCAACGAAGACCCAACACAGCCAAAAATAAATAAGTAAAATAAATAAATTTATTAAAAAAAAAGTATACTGTTTCAAGTTTGATTGCATAGTGAGGATTCTAGTTCTTCTACAGGCCTGTGTAGAGGCCATTGAATCTGCTCTGATTTAATAAATGGTGTTGTTTGGCCCTTGACAACATAAGAATTTTTTTTTTTAATGTGTTTGAGAAATAACCAGATTGGAATTGTACTGACAGTCAAACTACAAAGCAGCAAACCTTATTTTATGGTAGTTGTTCGGCTATACCTTTCAGAATTTTATGTATGAATGAAGCCTCAGTAAATCCCAAGAAGCTTCTCTCAGCGCTAAAAAATGGCTAAGTGATGTTGAATTCTTTGAGAATCTCACCAATCTCAACAGAATTTCTGGTTCTGGGAAAAAAGAATTTTTTCTGTTTAATTTCTGTAGAAAATAACCCGTTAGGAATAGTCCACTCTCTATTATGTGTAACAATGGAAAGAAATTCTTCTCTGGATGGTACAACACAATGACTCATCCAAAACTATCTCTTGGAATTAAGAATGTAATCATAATACATCCCTAAATACTCATATAAACATGTTTAAACAGTCCCATTCAGCCTTTCTTCTTATTACTCCTTCTCACCCCATTGTGGTTTAGCCTGACTAATCTATTTGCAACAGATCAGCAATCTTACTACAAAACTTTTACAGCTTCAATTTGTAAAAGGGAGGGGGGAGGGGTGGTGGGGATTTCAGATTTCATCCTACACTATATAGATATATTTCTTTAAAAAACATAGTAACCGTTTGGTTGACTCATATAATGTAATTTAATGAAGTGGGGTAGATAACCTTGGCCTTCCTCCATAGGAATAGCATTTAAACACTTAAAGGAAGAGTTCAATAGGACAGTGGCCTTGGGGACAGGGAGTGGAAAGAAGAGTCCCACGCTAAGCTGAGACAACCCTGGTGATGTAATAGGCACAGTCCTTGGGAACTGAAGAGGGTAGTTGAGGTGGAAAAAAGAGAAAAGTCAGACTTTGGTATTCTTGTAGGTCTTGCATGCCTCACCTCCAATACCTGTGAGAACATAGCAGCCTAATCCTCTTGTCTCTGGTTTATCAGCTCTCTCCATGTAGGGGACACCTGTCACAGCTTTTACCCCAGGACTGGAGAAGTTAGGCTTCCCATCCCACCCATCCTTTTGCAGAGAAGAATCTCTAAAACCTTCAATATGGATGCTGAGAGTACTATAGGTATTTGGAAAGGGGAAGGGGAAAGAATTCGAAGTGCAGGGAAATCTTATTCTGCTTCCCTTCCTTTCCTTCCCTCTCTGATCTTCAGAAAGAGGGGCCCATTGCGAGCAAGGAAGGGGGGAAGCCTGTCTGGGAGAGGCTTTTTGGAGTCTGAGCTTCCATGGTAGAAGCCTCTCTCCCCTGTCCCCTTGATGTTGGTGTGGCCTTTTCTCTGGGCAGCCAGAATCAACCTCCTTAGGGATAAACTGATAACAGGAGTTGTCATTAGTGTTATTCTAAAATTTTCATATTTTTAATACATATTTTTTCCCAAATGCATCTTCAGTATCCGGACTTTGGAGGTAGAGAAAGTTTCATAAGATTGATTAATGCTGATCTAGAAGTTGAGAAATAAACAAAAGTGGTACCATTTTAGCATTAAAACAAAATAGATGAAGAAAACATTCTTGAGGAGTAGTTGAACATCCAGCTGTATGAAAATTTAGATCCAAAGAAAATTTTTAGGAAGACAGTAAGGTGTGAATTATTAAGTGAGGATCTCTAAAGGATTTGTAAGGTATGTTGGTTTGTTATAGATGTTAGAGCATGCTAATAAGTATACTGAGATTGACGGCCTATAAAGCAACTGTGACTCCTATGGTATTTACATAAAGGTTTGTTTTCAACAATAAATTTTGACTTTATGCATTATAGTTTCTTAAAAATACCAACTCATATCTTTGTCTTCCTACCTTTAGTTGGTCTAATTTTGGAACAGTTTATTTCCGGGTTGCTTTCTGTGGACTTAGTATAATTGCAGACTTATGCTTCAGGAAAGTAATTTTACCAAATGTAAGGCTATTTGTAATTAAGTTTTCTGGTTCAGAAGCCATAACGACTTTATGGATTTGGTTTTTTGTTTATTAGTCAAACATTTTGATTTCCTTACTTTCTGTCTTAATTGTATAGAATTAAGCCCCTTGCCAACAAGATTTTGAAGTAATTCTGGAATTTGAGATTAATATATTTTTTAAAGAAACCATAGTGTTATTTTCTGCAGGAAAGGCTTTTAATCATATATACATATAGTATACATATTTAGTGTGCTTAACTGAATTCAAGGTTTTGACTTCTCTCCATAGAGAATTTTTTTTTAAATTTTATCATGTATGTATGCCTCTTCAAGCAATATATTTTTTAGTTTCCTTGTTTTTTAACTTTTTTTTTAATAGGTTTTGTTCTATGTTTATTTATTTATTTTATTTATGGCTGTGTTGGGTCTTCGTTTCTGTGTGAGGGCTTTCTCTAGTTGCGGCAAGCGGGGGCCGCTCTTCATCGCGGTGCGCGGACCTCTCACTGTCGCGGCCTCTCTTGTCGCGGAGCACAGGCTCTAGATGCGCAGGCTCAGTAGTTGTGGCTCACGGGCCCAGTTGCTCCGCGGCATGTGGGATCTTCCCAGACCAGGGCTCGAACCCTTGTTCCCTGCGCTGGCAGGCAGATTCTCAACCACTGCGCCACCAGGGAAGCCCTCCATAGAGAATTTGAATTGATTTTTTATAGTTTTGCCTTTTCCTCCTTTGTTTCTGTATTAACAGATTTGTGAGTTTGCAAGGTTATAGTAGAAAAAATATAGAGTTTGGAGTCAGAAAGTACTGGGTTCAGAATTCTAGCGTGATGTTAGGCAAGTTACTTAACCTTTCTGAGACTCAGATTCCTTAGCTGTAAAATGGGATGATTTACTCATCTCTTGGGGTTTTTGTAGGGATAAAACCAGAAAAAAAGTGCTTAGCAATGAATGTTAGTTTATTTTCCTTTGGCAATCATTTAGGCTTAAGGGTTGAATTTTCTACTTGTTTTGGAATAAATTCAAATTTTATGGTTATATTTCAGGATTTTTTTTTTTTTCAGAGTCAGGCTTTCTTTATGTCTTCCTCCCTCCCAGCTTTTAAAACTGGGTTTTCTGTCTGCCAAACGTGTTTCTTTCTAACATATGTTTTCCATAAGTGATGGATTAGTTACTGGAAGGAAGACGGTATGCATTTTTATAGTGAGGAAGATTGAACAACTTGACAGTACACTGAACTCACATTCTAAACTCTTAGAGTTGCCTAATGTCAAATTTCTAGGAAGAAAGAAATTCTCTTAATCTGAAAATTATTGTGGTACACCGTAACAGAGCTGTGAGCCGCGGGGGCGCGTGGGCTATACAGATAGAATGTTGCCTGGGGCCTCCATCACACACAGTCACTTGTGATTGAATGTGCACTGGCATGTGCACCTGTGTACATATATCCCCGCCCACACCCTCCGCATTCAGTACAGATTTGCTGATTCTAATTGATGAGGACTGGGAGAGTAGATTGGGTAAAGAGAAGGCAAACAAGCTTACATTAAATGTTAGGTATGTTACAGATATTTAGTTAAACAGATTATTATTTTTCATCCTTTTGCTTTCAGTAGGAAGCTGGTGCTATAATATAATAGAGGATGGGCCAAAGGGAACACTGGGTTTGATTGGGAGAGTGGTGAATTACGGATGATAATCTAATTTTGAGGGTTAAGTCCCCAATTCCAGGTTCTTTGTTTCAGTGAATTCACTGGTCTGCTCTGTTGTTGATGGCTTTGCTAGGACTGCTTTCAAATCAGTTCATTTTCCTTTGTGGTAATTGTGTAATGTTCCATAACAAGATTAATCGGAGACAAGGGCTTTTCTGTGAAAGTTGCTGTTTTCATTCTGGGGGGAAAAATAGAATGCCAACTGTGCAGTTTTCTTATCCACTCCCCAGGTAAGTGAGGGGTTAAGATAGCCTGAACAGAAATACCTGTATTTGCAAAAAACAGCAGCACCTACCCCGCAAAGTGTTTTACATTTAACCGTTTTACATTGTGAAGATCTTAGGTTCTTCTCTCTTACTACTTCTCACTTCTCTCTTACTACTTCCCACTTTCACTCCCTTCCCTCCTTCATTGTTTAATATAAAGAGCCTTTGTCTTGAGTACACTTAGAGTGGAGTACTTAGGAGAGACTTCAAATAAATCCTGGCCCAAGGTTGACCACAGCACTTAATCATGGAGCTTACCTAGATTCTGCTTCTGGCTAGGTATGGAATCTGCCCATCTAAGATCAAAGCTACAGTCCATAAGGAAGCATCCATTGAGCCTTCTTCTTTACCTTCACTTAATAAAGTTCGGTTAGTTTCATATCCTGATGATTTTACATTTTATACTGTATTTTTACAGATGCTAACCCAGTTGTGCCAAAGACAAAGAGAGGGCTCTGTATTCGAACTCCTTTGTCCTGTGTATGTGTGTGTGCGTGCGTGTCTGTGTTAGTAGTTGACTCTAAATTAAAGTATAGAGCAAATTACTTTAGCTTGAGTGAAGTTCAAGGAACACTGCATTTATTCATTAATCAGCCTCTGCTTTCTGCTCCCCTTCCTTCCTTCCTTCCTTCCTTCTTTCCTTCCTTCCTTCCTTCCTTCCTTCCTTCCTTCCTTCCTTCCTTCCTTCCTTCCTCCCTTCCTCCCTTCCTCCCTTCCTCCCTCCCTTCCTTCCTTCTCTACTTTACTGTGGCGTCATGATTCCTCCTTGCTGGATGCATTTTCATTCCCCAAGTGCTTCACCTTAACCCCACAATGGGAATGAATGACACGTATAACATGCCAGATATCCTGCCTCTTTCTGATTATACATCTTTCCTGGGGCCATTTAGACTTGCTGTTTATATAAGTATCATGTTCTTGGGGTTGTGATACTTTATATTATCAAAAAGCAGCAAAAAATAGTACCAAATAAGATTTTTAGTATGTACCACATAAAATGTACTCTCTTGTTTATTACTTTGTCAGTTTGTGAAGTAGATGTTACTATACCCATTTTAGAGATAAGTAAATTAAGAGAGTGGTTGAACCTGAAGTCCCAAGGTTAGTGAGTGACACAGCTGGATTCAAACCCAAGTGGTTTGGACTTCAAAATCAATGCACTGACCTCTGTCGAGTCTGAAGGATACTGAACCAGTGAACCAGCCACTGTCTGTTTCTTTTTTTTCTTTAATTATTATTTTATTTTTATTTATTTATTTTTGGCTGCATTGGGTCTTTGTTGCTGCACGCGGGCTTTCTCTAGTTGCAGTGAGTGGGGGGGGGGGCGCTATTCTTTGTTGTGGTGCATGGGCTTAGTTGCTGAACGGCATGTGGAATCTTCCCGGACCAGGGATCGAACTCGTTTTCCCCTGCACTGGCAGGTGGATTCGTAACCACTGCACCACCAGGGATGTCCCACTTGCACCTTATTTTAAAGGGCATTTTAAACTTGAAACCCACTTCACTATATAGCTTGGCCAAAGTTGCAGTTCTCTGGGACTCTCCAGTATTGGCTTGTGAAGGTTAGTATGTGGAGAGCTGCATTCCTTACCGTTGGGCTGTGGCCATGGCTGCCATTCTGAAATTTTCCACTTTTAAAGGATAGTTTGCTGAGTGGAACAGGCATCTCTCTGAGTTGAATAGAAAAGTCTGTATGACGAAGACTCAAGAACTGGACACAGGGACTTCCCTGGTGGCACAGTGGTTAAGAATCCACCTGCCAATGCAGGGGACACGGGTTCGATCTCTAATCCAGGAGGATCCCACATGCTGTGGAGCCGGTGGAGCAACTAAGCCCGTGTGCCACAACTACTGAGCCTGTGTGCCACAACTACTGAGCCCGTGTGCCGCAACTACTGAAGCCCATGTGCCTAGAGCCCGTGCTCTGCAACAAGAGAAGCCACCACAGTGAGAAGCCCATGCACTGCAACGAAAAGTAGCCCCCGCTGGCTGCAACTAGAGAAAGCCCACATGCAGCAATGAAGACCCAGAGCAGCCCAAAATAAATAAAAGAAGATGAATAAATTTTAAAAAAATCTAGCAGCTTTCAAAACAGACCCAATCATAGCATTAATAGTTTGAAAAAAAAAAAATGGACACATTTTTTGGAGGGTCTTGAGATTTCTAAATTATCTTGTTTATTGTAGCTTTCTACCAGTCTCTGTGTTTGTTGGCCAAGGACTGCCTCAATGAAACAAAGACAGATACAGCAGAGGAAAGCAGAGAAAATGTGGACGTATATGATAGTGTCTTTTTTTAAAAAAAAATTTTTATTGGCGTACAGTTGATTTACAATGTTGTGTTAGTTTCAGGTATACAACAAAGTGAATCAGTTATACATATATCCACTCTTTTTTTTTTTTTTTTTAAGATTCTTTTCCCGTATAGACCATTACAGAGTACTGAGCAGAGTTCCCTGTGCTATACAGCAGGTTCTTATTGGTTATCTATTTTATATGTAGTAGTGTGTATATGTCAATCCCAGTCTCTCAATTTATCCCTCCCCCGCCTTATCCCCTGGTAACCATAAGTTTGTTTTCTACATTGGTGACTCTACTTCTGTTTTGTAAATAAGTTCATCTGTACCCTTTTTTTTTAGATTCCACATATAAACGATATCATATGATATTGCCTTTCTGTGTCTGACTTACGTCACTCAATACGACAATCTCTAGGTCCATCCATGTTGCTGCAAATGGAATTATTTTGTTCTTTTTTATGGCTGAGTAATATTCCATTATATATATGTACCACATCTTCTTTATCCATTCCTCTGTTGATGGACATTTAGGTTGCTTGCATGTCTCTTTTGTTGTTGTTGTTTTGTTTTATTTTTTAATTGAAGTATAGCTGTTTTACAGTGTTATGTTAATTACTGCTGTATAGCAAAGTGATTCAGTTATGCATATATATATACACGTTCTTTTTTCTTTTTTAATGTTTATTTATTTATTTATTTATTTGGCTGCATCGGGTCTTAGTCGCAGCACACGGGATCTTTTTAGTTGCGGCATGTGGGATCTAGCTCCCTGACCAGGGATCGAACCTGGGCCCCGTGCATTGGGAGTGCAGAGTCTTAGCCACTGGACCACCAGGGAAGTCCCACATTCTTTTTTTTTAATATTCTTTTCCATTATGGTTTATCATAGGATATTAAATATAGTTCTCTGTGCTATACAGTAGGACCTTGTTGTTTATCATTCTATATATAAAAGCTTACATCTGCTAACCCCAACATACCACTCCACCCCTCCACCCCTCCCCCAACCCTCTCCCTGTTGGCAACCTCTAGTCTGTTCTCTATGTCTGTGATTCTGTTTCTGTTTCATAATAGGTTCATTTGTGTCATATTTTAGATTTCACATATAAGTGGTATCATATGGTATTTGTCTTTCTCTTTCTGACTTACTTCACTTAGTGTGATAATCTCTAGTTGCATCCATGTTACTGCAAATGGCATTATTTTGTTCTTTTTTTACGGCTGAGTAGTGTTCCATTGTATATATGTACCACATCTTCTTCATCCATTCATCTGTCAAAGGACATTTAGGTTGTTTCCATGTCTTGGCTATCGTGAATAGTGCTGCTGTGAACATAGGTATGAATGTATCTTTTTGAATTATAGTTTTGTTTTAATAAGGAAAATCCTCTTTTGGGCTTCATTCTTGAAATTAAAATTGGGCCAATAGCCTGACAGGAGAACAGTGCTCTGTCCTTACTAACTTTTTGATCATTGCAGCTCTATCAAAGCCAGATATAGAACAGATCTGGATTTTACTAGATTTGGCAGGATTATAGCAAACCTTGAATCCCGTACAGAAATCTCTCTTAAGAGATTTGATCTCTTGAGGTCAAAATAGAGACCCTAATATAGTATCTTTGGAAGAAGGAAATTTTGTGGATATTGACTAGATGAACTGCTTTTCTGGTGATATCTTTTTCTTTTTTGCTTTGCTACTTATGCACAGGCTCTGGGGTCAGACTGAGCTCAAATTCTAGATCCACCATTTACTAACGGTATGACCTTGGGGAAGTTATTTAACCTCTATGTGCCTCAATTTCCTTATTTGAAAAAGGATGCTAATAATTGCACCTACCTGTAGGGTTGTTATGAAGAGTAAAGGAGATAATGCACCTAAGTGCCTAACAGAGTGCTCGGTGTATAGTAAACTCTCAATAAATGTTAGCTGTTAGTAGTTTTTGTTTCCAGTGCCTCATCCTTTGTTCACACTTTGTTTTTATATTCTGGGTATTATATAGTAAAAATGGAGAAGGGGTCATTGATACAGTCTTCTAAAAACTGATCTCAGATTTAGTAGGAAAAACATTGGACTGGGAGATAAGAGTTTTGGGTTCTAATTCTGGCTTTGACATTAACTAGTTGCATGAGACTGGGCAACTCTTAGAGTTTCCTTACCAATTAAATTGAGGTGGCTGCACTAGATGTCTCTGACATGCCTTCTAGTGCTCAAGTCTTGTGACATTACGCTTTAATTAGAAATCTTTGGTTTGGGGACCTCTTTATTATCCCATAGCCTTTAACCTTGTTCCCCTTCTCATTGCCCAGTAGGAACTGGACTGGAGTTAGTGGAAGGTGGGATAGGGAGAGGAGGTAGGAGTCTCAGTGCATTTGGGTGGAAGAAAGTTACTGGCAGGTGGGAAGAAGTGCTCTTGTGACCCATGTTTGTTCATTAAGATTAGAAGGAAATGGGACTTCCTCTAATGGGACCACTGGGTGGTCCAGTGGCTAAGACTTGGTGCTCCCTATGCAGGGGGCCCGGGTTCAATCCGTGGTCAGGGCACTAGATCCCACACGCCACAGCTAAGATTTTGCATGCCGCAACTAAAGATCCCGCATGCAGCAACGAAGATCCCGCGTGCCACAACTAAGGCCCAGCACAGCCTAAATAAATAAATAAATAAATAAATAAATTTTTAAAAAGTTAGAAGAATTGAATCAGGTCTTAATTAAATAGTGTTATTACTTCCCTCCCCCTTTATTATTATCAGAGGTCAGAGCTGATTAGCAAAATGCATTTACCCAAGTGTTTTTAGGGTTCCTGTTTATAGAGTCCAAATAATATTGTTAGTTACTTTTATCAACATATGCCCCTAAAGGTAGATTCAGTGAACTTACGTGTCAAAGCTTAATTGAAGACAAGCTCCAGTCTTAGTTCAAACTAGCTAAATTCAGGGTTGTATTCTATGAATTTTGTTTCTAATCAATGGATGATGGGGTTATTTGGAGAGGATTTTTAATATATACAACTCCTATGGTAGCATTTTGTTATTTAATAAATACTTCAGTCTGATTTCTTACTTCTTTTGCTTTTTCTTCACCAGTTTCTCTAGATGCCCAGATGAAGGCAATATCACGTTTAATCAGAGTTTATCATTTTGAGCATTAAATTCTCAGCTTGGATTATTTCAATTCAATTTCCCAAAATATAAATTCTCCAAAAGAGGAAATTTATAACCCTCTGTGGTATTGACCCTGCCTAAAGCAATAGAATAGCTATAGCGGCAAAATCTAAATAATAGTAATAATAGCTTCTATTTACAGAGTGCTTACTGTATATTATACATGGCATTGTATTGAATATATTATTTTATTAATCCCAAGAACAACCCTATGAGCTGGGTACTTTTGTTATACCTGTTTTACATTAGAAGAAATTGTGCTTAGAGATGTTAAGCAAACTTGACAAAATGTAAAGCTAGTAAGTCATGGAGCTTGAATTCCAAACTAGATCTGCCTGAGTCAGGGCTTTCTTTTATCTTCTTATTCACGAAAGACTCATTGAACAGAAAGGAGTGAGTGTTGGGCACATGCAGCTTGGTGATTCTGTATAAATCCTGTCAGATTTTGAATAGTGTAGACCTGATAAAGTCATTGTTAATTTCTCATCATTACAGGACACTCAGTGTGGCAAAAATCAGTATCATGGGAAAAGAGATGTTAATGTAGTAGGCAGACTAACTTTTTTTTTTGGTGGTTGTTGTTGGTTATTGCTCTAGCAACTACTACAAAGGCTGCATTTACTCCACAAGTCATGTATACTTAAGGCAGAACACTGACTGCTTTTCATGCTGGCAAATCCGTATTTTACCAGTATTGGCTACCTGTAAGGAATGTGAGCATGTTGGGTTTTAGAACAGGAAAAACACAACTTCCACCTCGTTTCACAGTAGAGTTCACTTAGGGATACAGACTTTTTGGTGACAGTAGCTGGTACTTTCTGCTTGTTATTTCTGATACTTGCATAATGCTAACCTGGTAGATACTGTCAGATGACAAGCCTTCCTCCTACATGTGCTCCATAAAAGAACTGCTAGTGACAAGTATTTTATTATATTGAGAATTCTGCTTCATACTGTTTTAGGATAAAGTGTATTTATCGTGAAGCCAGTATTGTGAAATGTTCTTTCTTTTCTTCTTCTGGAATGCGGCATTTTTTTTCTCAGTAATGAACTAAGATGCAAGTGCATTGTGAAGGAGAAGTTGTTGCCCAGATGGACCCCAGTGAAAGTAACTTAAGTATGTAAATAGATTTTGCTTCTGTTTGGGAAAATGATCTAAGATGGATGCTGTGGTTTTTCTTTCCCTTGGGAGACTAATACTTTATCCCAGTATTCGCAACTTAAGGTCAGTGTCTACTCCAGAGTCAGGAAGTTTTTTAGATGTTACTATCATGTTCAGACTGTAGGCTTTACTAAGTGGCAAGGGGAATTTAGGATAGATACAGAGACAGGTTTGGAAAAGCATGGTAAGTTCTGGAAACTAAATAGTTTCATAAGGGCCAAAGCACAATGACAGTGTGAGGAAGTGGCAAGAAATGAGAAAGGATAGGTTAGTAGAGACCAGATAATGAAGGAGCTTTGCATTTTATGCTAAGAAATATGGATTTGTTCCCATAGATAATGGGGAAACTTCTGATATCTTTTAAGAAGGGGGCAGATAGAATCAAATTTGCTTTTATTAATTCATGTGGCAACGTGGAAGGTGGATTGAAGGTAGAGAGACTCCTTTATTCATTAGGAGACTGTTATGATCATTCAAGCAAGGAATAATGACCTGAGTTAGAGAGTTGTTCTAGGGGTACAGAGAAGGGTGCACTTTATTCATTCATTATTTGAGAAATGTTTAAGTCCCTGTTATGTGTCAGACACAGAGTTAGTTGTACATTGGGTTAACAAGGTGAACATGATAGTTAATGCCTTCAGGGAGCTTCCAGTCTAGTGTTATTTGTCTTTATTTGACAAATAACAGGCAATTACAGTTGTCAGATACTATAACAGGGAGCTTATGATAGCATGTAGACCTTAACCCAGCCTCAGGGAGCCAGGGAATCCTTTTTAGGAAAGCATGAGTAGAAGTCAGCTAAGTAAAGTTGTGCAAGATGTAGGGGTGGGGATTTGGGGTGTTGGAAAGACACAAATGTTTCAGTTGAGGAAATTGTGGCTAGAGGAGGTGAGAGAAAAACCCTAGCTTGTTTAGGGAACTATGGATCGTTTAGTGTGGCTGGATTGTGGAGGGCAGGGAAGTGGGTTGCGAGAAATGAGGCCAGGGGAATTAACCAGTCACCTTATAAACTACGAGGAGGAGTTTGCTTAAGAGCAAGTGAACTGTTTTAAGCTGGAGAGGGTCATGATCAAATTAGACCTTTAGAAAAATCCCTCTGGCTGCTGCGTGGAGGGCTGGGAGAGGAGGAGGAATAGAGTAGATAACAAGGAGGTGTCAGAGAGGTAGGGGAGGGTTTTTTATTTGTTTGTTTTATTTTTTGAAGCAGAAGGAAGACTAAAGAAGGGAGTGGTCGGTTTTGTCAGAGACTGCTGGGAAGTCATTAAGATAGAGACTGGGAAGTATCTACTGAATCTGGTATTAGTGGGTCAGTTGGTGACCTTTGTGAGGAGAGTTTCCGTGGAGTAGTTGGGGTGGGAGGTAGATTCCAGGGAGCTGAGGAGTGTTAGGTGAGGAGGTGGCAGCACTTGTCCTAACAGGTTGGCTATGAGGAGATAAACTGCACCTGGGAGAAAAGGGAAGAGGAAGAGCCAAGTAAATGACTGAAGGTTCTAATGAGATTGAAGAGTATCTGTTGATGTGGTTGCTCCCAGGGGAACAGTGAGGTGGGGGAGGAGAATTAACATTTATTTGAAGCCTTGTTTGAAGGCTTGTTGTTTCCCATAATTTTGCAGGACAGGTATTATGATTGTTAGAAAAGCCCGTCTAGCTTGATGCAGATATTGAACTTTAGGATTTCAAGACTTGAAGTATTTATGGATTATGACTAATCCAGGAGTGGGATGGGGACAACAAAGTAGAGTGGAGATAAAGGTCCTTGGCAGTAAGGTCATAGTTACGGGAAGTTGCCTAGGATGGTCGTAACTAGGATGGAAAAGGCAGAGACAGATGCCAGATTCTTCTTGTTCACGTAAAAGAATAAAACAGTCAGTTATTTTACCAGCAAAACTGGCTTATTTGGGAGCAGCATAGAATTGCACTTCGGAACATGCAACTATGTCAAACCACAAATGATAGTCTGGTAAAGCAAAGGAGAGGGAACTCTTTTATAGAGGAGAAGGGGAAGTTGGGAGGGGCTGTTATACACAAAAAGTCCTTTGGAGGAACCTGGGAATTCGAAGGATCCTGGCTTTTCATTTGCTGAGTTGTGAGTCTCTCATTGGCGGAGCTGTTGCCTGGCAAGGGGAAAATCTTCCTCCTGCTGTCGGAGATGTAAAGTACATCTCTTCCTACTGGGATCTGTGCTGATGACAAGTGCTATGTGCGTGAGAGCTCCCCCTTCTGGCCTCCTGACTCCATTTCAGTGAGGTTTCCCTTTATTAGTTTTCACATTCTCCGTATATTGAAAGATGACCTGGAAATGAGTTACGACATTGACTTAGATAGTAGTGTAGTTGAGTGACAGCTCAACCTCCGTGGAGAGGAAGGTTTCCCTGCTGTCCCCCCACCTATCTGAAGGTGGGAGAACTTTGGGGAGAGGGAATTATGATATCCCATATTCTAGTTCCTATTTATGAGGAAAATTTGCCAAGAAGGTAGACTTTTTTAGTTGAGCTCCTTTGCTGAGAGATCAGTGAATGCTCTTTTATGAATAGATTTAGTCTGTGATTTCTCTGTGGCGAAGATTACTGTCAGTTTTATTTTCATATGAATGTGTTTGGAAAACTGCTGCTAAGCAACCTTTTGTCATTTCCTAATGTTTCTATAATCTGGTGTCAATGCCTAATGATCTCATTGGACTAGTTATCTTCCCTTCAGCTATGCTGGCATCAAGTAAGTATGTTAATAAACTTTAAGAAATGCATTCATTAAAATCCAGGTAGTCACTTTGAAGCTGGCCTTGGCAGTGTGTGAATGAGCCGGACAAGTTAGAGAAAATCTTGAGCCCGAAAGCTACTTTGTCTTTCAGGTTGGTTTGGGCACGGTAACAAGAGATGAATCAGTTGTAATTTAATGGGATCTGTCATTACTTTCATAAGATATATCACTTTAATATGATGCTTTGTCATTAATGTTTTAGTAATATGATAGTCTTAAAGAGAGTTGATATTCCCCCTGTTTTATTATTTCTTGGCTCCATGACAGGACTATGCATTAAAATGCACTTAATATTTTAAAAGGGATGTCTAGGAAAGTAGTTAAAAAACAAACAAATCCCAAGTGGCTTGATCTAATTTATAAACTCTAACAATGTGCAGCTAATTGCAGATAGATTTTATTTTTTAAGGTATTGTGTCGCCTCTCTTGTGTATACCTTCTATATTGGAGCATAAGTAATAGAAATGTTATTTTGCCCAACATTAGGTTTGAGAAAATAGTTTCCAAGAGAGGAATAGCAGAACAGTGTTATTTTGTGCTGTACTTTCCCCTTTTATATAAGCCTGCTAAAGTTCAGAGGTCAGGCAAAGAGGTTTTTGAGGTAAAAGTGAGCTGATAGAAATTTTTAGCAACAATGAAAAAACATATAATTATCTAATATACAAATCTCATATTAGATATACCTTATATACGTATCACCCACAGTCAAAGAAATAAATGCCAGTTACAATGACAGTCGTTTTTACTTGCCAAAATGGCAAAGCTTTATTTAAAAAGAGATCATACTCAGTGTTGCTCTGAGGGTGGGGGACTAGATAGGCGCAACTTTAGTGGTTCATATCCACAATGTGTCCACAGCCTTAAAAGTGTATACTCTTTGACTTAGCAGTTTCATTTTTAGAAGTTTGTCTTACAGAAATAATTGTAGGTCGAAACAAAAATGTATCCATAAGAATATTTACTGAGGGGCTTCCCTGGTGGCGCAGTGGTTGAGAATCTGCCTGCCAATGCAGGGGACACGGGTTCGAGCCCTGGTCTGGGAAGATCCCACATGCCGCGGAGCAACTGGGCCCGTGAGCCACAATTACTGAGCCTGCGCGTCTGGAGCCTGTGTTCCGCAACAAGAGAGGCCGCGGTAGTGAGAGGCCCGCGCACCGCGATGAAGAGTGGCCCCCGCTTGCCACAACTAGAGAAAGCCCTCACACAGAAACGAAGACCCAACACAGCCATAAATTAAATAAATAAATAAATAAATTTAAAAAAAAAGCAAGAGGATATAAAAAATGACCACAAAAACCTAATTTAAAAAAAAAAAAAAAAAAAAAAAGAATATTTACTGAAACATTGTTTGGAACAGCAACAAAATGAAACAAAACGAAACCCAAAAAGTCTAATCCTGGAAGAGCAATTTTAAATTATGACACATTTTCATAATGTTGTAGAAAACTAAAGACATTGAAAGATAAACAATATGTGTTCTTAAGTGGAAAAAGCATATTTCATATGGTAAGTATGTATAGTATAGTTTCACTTCTGTGTTGGTAGGTATACATATAGGAAAAAACTACAGACATACTCAAGGAATTTAGGGTGAGGTGTTGAGTTAGGTAATCCAGGTGGACCTGGAAGAAGTTGGGGAAATGATGGAGCTGAGCCTGAGGTGGAAAACATTGAGCCAGGTGACAGACTACTATTCACTAAAATGTCAGTGGTTGCATTCCGTAAGTGGTAACATTAGTGATTTTTTTCTTCTTTTTTGATATGTATTTTCTCAAATTTCTACAATAAACATGTATTGCTTTGTAATAAAAAAATAACAGTATTTTAAAAAACAAACATGGAAAGGTGGTTTGGTGCTCAGTGTTCAATGAATTGTCAGAAGTTTATGTTGTGAATTTATTAGCAAGTAGGCTAATTGCATGTGACGTGATGATGATGAAAATGATTGTTAAATCACCTCATTTTTGTACCTTTAGCCATGAGCAGTTTATGGGATTCTTTTGGGAAGATACTAAATTAAAGCAACGTATGGAAAGATGATTTGTATTTAAAGCCAGATTGCTAGATCATGGAAAATTGAAGCATTTTCCTGAATTGCTTCCTGAGATCAAGAATATTTTTCAGTTAAAGGCCTTCTTAGAGATCCAACTGCCTCCTGTGTCTCACAAGATTATACTCTTACTGATGTGATAAGACCTACGAATATGTTGAACTTCAAACTGATATAAAAACAAGTGTTCATCTGGATTGACTAGATAGCAATTAGGATTGTAATTAATTTGCCATTGCTGATCTACCCGGAGCTTAGAAGAATCACAGATTTTAAAGAATTTTAGAGGACTTGAAGTTGCAGTTTCAGAAAAGTTGCCAGACATTTACTGTTTGGAACTGTAATTGGAACACAAGCAATCTATCTATGGCTTAATTATCAAACACTTGGCCTGTTATGGCAACTTCATGTAAAGAAGTGATGGCTGTAAAAGTCAACTGTATCTACCAATAAAAAAACATCAAAATGCTTTAAACTTTGTATTTGAACCTATAATTCCAGTACTGTTCTAACATATTTTAACTCTATGGTCAAACTCTAGGCAAGTTTGGTTCCCTTATGTTTGTGCAAATACATTTTTTTCATAAATCTTTTTAAGTAAAAGCTAAGAATATTGATTAGTTATGTAAATCTGGAATCTGATTTGAAATGTTCCTTGATTTCATATCCCTTTGTTCTTGAAGGTAGTATCTGTATAGTTGTCAATATTCTCTTTGATTTATTCAAAATGGATCAGTTAATAAAATTAGTTCCCTAACTGTCCACTTTTAGTTTCATTAAAAGCAGCTTTTTGGGGGCTTCCCTGGTGGCGCAGTGGTTGAGAATCTGCCTGCCAATGCAGGGCACACGGGTTCGAGCCCTGGTCTGGGAAGATCCCACATGCCGCGGAACAACTGGGCCCGTGAGCCACAACTACTGAGCCTGCGCATCTGGAGCCTGTGCTCCGCAACAAGAGAGGCCGCGATAGTGAGAGGCCCGCGCACCGCGATGAAGAGTGGCCCCCGCTCGCCACAACTAGAGAAAGCCCTCACACAGAAACGGAGACCCAACACAGCCATAAATAAATAAATTAAAAAAAAAAAAAAAAAAAGCAGCTTTTTGGATTACTTTGGGATTATGGCTAAATTTCTATGTTTATATGGCTAATAATTTTATCTTTTTACTGTATTTATGAAGTAAAAAGTTCATGTAACTGCACACATACAGATTTATGATTCTATGACTATTTCTGAAAAATTTCAGTGATCTTGGAGTTGTGCAAGAGCAAAACCCTAGATTAGATGAGACCTCTGTGTGCCAGGCTGGGGCTTTTCTGAGGCTCCAGTTTGTTGAGGAAATGATGAAAGTCATACCTTTGTCTTGCCATTTTGTTTCTTTATCTATGAGATCATTGTGAAAGTCCCTAACTCTCATTACGGTGAAACTGAGATTTTAAACATTCGTTTCTCTTTACATCCAAAATTCACCCTAGGTAAGAGGAAGAAGAATTCCAGATATGTTTCAAACAACAGTTGTCAGTCTTTTTCCTTACTTTCCTTCCCTTGAGCCCCTGGGCTCATCTTTGGATTATTACATATAGTACCCTCCTAAGATACTACTACTGAACATTAATGAGGTACCACTGTCCCAATCTATTCTGTGTCTCCTGGGCGTGTCTAAAACTGTAAAAGGGGGAAAAAAACTTTTGATTGACCCCAGAGGTTAGTGGAACCATGAAAATAATTGGTTTGTTAAATTGATTCGACAGACATTCATTAAGCGCCTACTGTGCGCTCCATATAATACATTGGTCTAGGCATTGATGTTACAAAGATAGTGAAAAACCTGGGAGGAAGGAATAAAGTTACGTAAAGTAGTAAAGGGCACTGATAAGGAGATGATCAATTCTGGTTGGGAGTAGTCTAGAAAAGCATCTCATATACACATGTTTTTAGAGCAACAGAATACAGTTTTGCTTCGTTATTTAAAAAAAGGAATTAACATTCTTAGTCAGCAGTGGCACTGTGTGCTCTTTTGGGTCCCAATCTTCCCAACTGCCCTGGTTGTATGAGATCTGTTACTCCTTCAAATTCATAGTATTCTGTCTGTTTTCTTTACATTGTACATTTGTCCGATTCTGGAAAAATGTTAAAGATCTTAATGTTCTCATTTTAGTATATAAACCTCTTACTTTTTCTTTATCTTGTCCTTCTAATCTCATTTTCTCTATCTTTTTTTCCCTTCATCATTTTATATTTTATCCAGTGTGACTTTTTGTAAGCTATCTTATACATTTTCTGAATCAAAGTGAAATATAAATAAATGACATATTTGCCTTTTTGGTAGTATATGTCATATGCCTTTTATTAAAAATGTGAGCCACGGGCTCCCCTGGTGGCGCAGTGGTTAAGAATCCTCCTGCCAATGCAGGGGACATGGGTTCAAGCCCTGGGCCGGGAAGATCCCACATGCTGTGGAGCAACTGAGCCCGTGCACCACAACTACTGAGCCTGCGCTCTAGAGCCCACGAGCCACAACTACTGAAGCTTGGGTGCCCAGAGCCCGTGCTCCGCAATAAGAGAAGCCACCGCAATGAGAAGCCTGCACGCCACAACCAAGAGTAGCCCCTGCTCGCCACAACCAGAGAAAGCCCTTGCGCATCAACGAAGACCCAGTGCAGCCAAAAATAAATTAAAAAAATAAATAAATTTATTAAAAATAAATAAATAAATAAAATGTGAGCCAGTATAGAATGAGTCAGTGATTTAAGTACTTTTAACCCCACAATACTGAGCAAAGTGCCTAGCATATAGTATATAGTGCACAGAAGTAGATATGCACTTAGTGCCTTGCGTGTTTGTTGAATGAATGATTGATGTACGTCTGAGAAAGTCTGCTGTTTCGGGTCTCCTCTGCCTGCATCTGGTTTGCCTATCTATCAGACTGCCTGCCCCGTTAGATCAAGATGAACTGGCTGAGCATATAACCAGTGTTTTGCTCAGCACACCTCCTTGTGTGTATGTATTTAAGCCTACTTCCAGACTAGATGCCAAGGAGTCAAGTGCATGGCAAAATGAAGACTGGCACTGAGGAAATTTCAAGAGAGGTAATCCACTAATAATGGCCAGTGGTTCCTCTGAATCTTGTTCCCTCAAGTTGTTGAACTTCAGAGAGATGTAAAATTGCTTGCATTAGGGTAGATCTGTGATTTTGTTTTGATAATGGATTAAAGTGAAAAGGTCATCCATGATATTGCTGTGGATGAATGTGATACTGATCAGGGAACATGGACCTGCTGATTTTTTTAAGTCTGCATGCTTCCATTAGCAACTTAAGAATAGTGAAATGCTGCTGCTTATTCTTTTTACATCAAAAATAGAGAAGTACCGGGACTTCCCTGGTGGTCCAGTGGTTAAGACTCCACACTCCCAAAGCAGGGGGCCCAGCTTTGATCTCTGGGCAGGGAACTAGATCCCACATGCTGCAGCTAAGAGCTGGCGCAGGCAAATAAATAAATAAATAAATACTTAAAAAAAAAAAAAAAGAATAGACAAATACCATATTTTCATCCTGTTGAATCTGCCTCTTATGCCACTGGGTTTGGGCAAGTTTATATGTAACTGATATTTTTCTGGTCTTAAAATTACAGCTATGTTTAAGAGAATATTTTCTAATTTCTTAGAGTTAAGCTATAATATGGATTTAGGAGGTTTACTGTTTATTGT
The DNA here is from genome assembly GCF_028023285.1 of Balaenoptera ricei. Classification (NCBI taxonomy): domain Eukaryota; kingdom Metazoa; phylum Chordata; class Mammalia; order Artiodactyla; family Balaenopteridae; genus Balaenoptera; species Balaenoptera ricei. The sequence continues at coordinate 15,331,980 of NC_082646.1, forward strand.
GTTTATTGAATAAAATTTTTTCCCTTGTTTTCAACTGTGAAAACAAGTGAGTGAAAGCCTTATTATCAAGGTGCATAGCATTTTGCTGGACCTGTGGATGATGTTTAAGGGAAAATATAGTCCCTGCCCTCAAGGAGATTGTTGTCTTGTATAGTTAGAACAAACCAGGTACAAGTAGAGAACAGTCACAGTTTATCCTCAGGAGCTAGGTTGTTGAGAGGATTAGGAATGATCACTAGGAGATCAAAGTACTGGAGTCTTCTCAAAGAACCTGAACTGTGTTCTGGAAGGGTAGTTAATATTTGCACAAGTAGAAAGTAGGGGTAAGAGGTGCCTGGCAAGTGGACCTTTTAAGAAGACTGTAGTTGCTGCAAAGGCAGAAATGAAAAAGTATGTTTTGTTGAAGTTGAGTGAAGAGTAGCAGGACGAAAACTGATTGTTTGGCGCAGTAACTGGAGAGATTGTGTGGGGACAGGTTTCAGAGGATATTGAAAGCCAGACGCACAGTTTGAGTTTGTGAGTAAACATGGCTCCTCATGCACTGTGAAAGGATGATTTTAGGAAGTTTAGTCTGACAGTGATACTATAGGGGATAGTTTGCAGTATATATAACCATGGTCAAGATGAGGAGATTAATTAGGTAATCTCAAAGGGATTTTGTGATCATTTATTGAATCCTTACCGAGCACTGTTTGCTCTAAGTGCTTTAATCATTATTTCATTTAAACCTGACAGCTACCCTGTGAGTTAGATATTATTACTCTCTTTACCTTACCCAGTGAGGAAACTGAAGCACAGCAAGGGCAAGAAACTTTCTTAAGGTCCCAAAACTAATGAGTAGAGCTTCAGAAACCATGGTCTTAACCACCATGCTCTAAAATATTATGTTTTCCAGAGAAAATAAAATTAACATTCTTTTCTTCTGTGTAATTTTTTCCCCTTATTAATTCCCTGTCTCCTTAACTACAACACGATTTAGTGGCCTTAGAACAAAGATTTGCCTTGGGGATTTCAAGTAGGTTCGCTCATTTCAAACTCTTTTCTAAACCAGTAATTACTGGCTGCTTATAAATAATACTTTGTAATTTCACTTTTTTCTTTCTAAACTGTGGTAAATCAAAACAACTTTAGACTGGACTTTAAGGAAGAAGGGAGGCTAGCAAATTTCACAAGTTTTTCTGGCTCGCTGAGTTTCTTTACCTGGGTCAGCTTATATTAACAGTAATAGTTTTTGTATTTATGTCCGTTTAAATATACCATTATACTTATTTAAATGTAAGCTGACAGAAGCTCTTTTTTTTTTTTAAAGAATATCTTGTTGTTTTTTAAAAATAATTAATTAATTAATTAATTTATGGCTGTGTTGGGTCTTCGTTTCTGTGCGAGGGCTTTCTCTAGTTGCGGCAAGCGGGGGCCACTCTTCATCGCGGTGCGCGGGCCTCTCACTATCGCGGCCTCTCTTGTTGTGGAGCACAGGCTCCAGACGCGCAGGGTCAGTAATTGTGGCTCACGGGCCCAGTTGCTCCGCGGCATGTGGAATCCTTCCAGACCAGGGCTCGAACCCGTGTCCCCTGCATTGGCAGGCGGACTCTCAACCACTGCGCCACCAGGGAAGCCCCCAGAAGCTCTTTTAAAAAAAATAACACAGCCACACACAAAGTTTGGGTTTCTACAGTCAAAAGGTTCATCATGGATTCCGAATTCATTCGCGGTCGTTCTCATTGATGGACGTGTACTGTGTAATTTAGAAGAGGTCGTTGCTTGGCAGTTGGTGTTCTTGCTCCTGGTCCCCTTTGTCATTCGTGACAGTTGGTCTCTTTGCAGCACATCTTTTTAGGACAAGGGATTGAGCTCCTGTAAAAGCATTCAGAGGTTTTCCAACTAACGATTTTTCCTCTTATTCTTTACTGTTTGGTTTCTTTGGCAACCTGGCCTCCCCTAGCACCCTGCTGACATCATACAGCCCCTGTTCCTCTCCCCATTCCCTTCCATTACTTGAGGGTTTTTTTCCCATGTTGCTTTAGGTCTGCACTGGAAGAATAGGCATGTTTTCTTAAATTTCCATTCCTGTATGTTTCTCAGAATATATTAGAAGGATAGAGAGAGAAAAGAAATCCCTTACAGAAGCTAAGTAACCTTGTCTTTTTGGGTGTCAGGGTTTCTGCCATAAAAGGCTACGTTTATTCTGTTGCCTATAGTTTCTTTTTGTTGTTGTTGTTAAACAGTAATAAAAAAAATGTTTGCCAGTTAATCCAGACATTTTATAATTAAAATATGTTAGTAATGCAAGGTATTGTAGAGGGAAAAATAATCTGGAAATAGTGTGCATAGTTTGGTTACTATAGGGTTACTCTGTGATTTTTTTTTTTTTTTTAATCAATTGTGTCTATGAAAAAGCATTTCTATTACTGTGGGGAGGGGAAAGGAAGTAAAGATCTAAAAATCTGTTGTTCGTAATTGGTCCTTTAGTGATAACGTTTTGAATCCCAACTCCTCATGCTGTTACCTCACTATCCTGGGCAGTGGTGGCCATTTCTGCTACCTGAAGTACAGTGAAAAGCCCTACTTCTTTAAATACAAACAAAACAGTTTGTCCAGTTAATATGTATTAGGTGCTGCATGGTTGATTCTGACTGTAGTGCTAGTTGCCATGTCATTTACTTTTACCTTTGGAAATATTTTACTTTGGCCTCAATGTAATGTAATTTAAAAATATGCTGGAGAGCATATGGAGTGTATATAGGTAAGAAGTAGATAAGAAAGGAAGAGATAGGAACAGAAATAGTAAGAATTACTACACAAATGCCTTTCCCTATAGGTGCAAAATATATGAGGTTTCTGTATGTGTGTCTAAATATATGAAAAGATGACTCCCTTTCTCGGTGTCTGTAATAACTTGATGATATATGTGTATGAGTGTGTATGTACATGTACATAGATGTGTGTGCTATAAGTTAAGAATGAAAAACCTGGGGACTTCCCTGGTGGCGCAGTGGTTAAGAATCCGCCTGCCAATGCAGGGGACACAGGTTCAATCCCTGGTCCGGAAGATCCCACATGCAGCGGAACAACTAAGCCCGTGCGCCACAGCTACTGAGCCTGCTCTCTAGAGCCCGCAAGCCACAACTGCTGAACCCGTGTGCCACAACGACTGAAGCCTGTGCGCCCTAGAGCCCGTGCGCTCTAGGGCCCGCGTGGCGCAACTCCTGAGCCGGCATGCTGCAACTACTGAAGCCCGTGCTCCTAGAGCCCATGCTCTGCAACAAGAGAAGCCCTGCAGTGAGAAGCCCATGCACTGCAACGAAGAGTAGCCCCCGCTCGCCGCAACTAGAGAAAGCCCACGCACAGCAATGAAGACCCAGTGCAGCCAAAAAAAAAAAGCACACAAAACAATGCATTCAAATAAAAGTGAATCTATTAAAAAAAATAATAAAGCTGTGTTTAAAAAAAAAAAAGAATGAAAAATCTGCTGTAGAAGCAAGAAGAGGGAGGAATTAATTTTACTTGAAGAAGTCAGGGAAGGCTACATTAAAAACATTGCCCACAGACCTGGCCTTAGGAGAGTGAATGAGAATTACTAGTTGTGTACGTTCGTTAGTGCCAAAAAGTGTGGGGAGTGGGGAAGGGGGCAGTAGCTGGAATACTGGAAGATATAATTGAAAGGTAGGTTGGAGGCAGATTGTGAAATACAATTTGACTTCATCGTTTAAGCAATAGGCAATCACCAAAATATATTTTTGGTTCAGTCTTTTAGATCAGATTCGTGTTTTGAGAGTATCTCTAATAATATAATGTGTACTTCATGACAGAAACTGTATGATAAATGATGAATTAGTAACTTAATTATTAGGATGATCAAATTATGCCTGGTTTCCCCCTTCCTTCAATTAAAAAAAAATCTGTACTGAGGTAGTTTTATATAGTGATTGAGTTAGTATCTGATATTGAACTCCTAGTCTCCCACTTACTAACTGTTTCTCTGACTTTGGATAAGCCTCAATCTCAGTTTAATTCATTGGTAAAACAAGCACAGTAATGCCTACCTCAGAGACTGTTTTGAGGGTTAGACTGAATGAGGTAATATACATAAAGCCCAGTACTTCACACAGAAAACTTATCTATGTAGCGATTATTATTTTGTGATACTGCTTTCATGATAGAAGAACAGTTTTGGAATGTGAGGGATTAATGGTTTGGGGAAGTGAAGCAGGAGACCTTTGGTAAGTAGATTAATTAGGAAGTAGATTAATTATTGCTTTATCCAAACAATGCTTTTAGGTGACAAGGGAATTCAGAGTAGAAGAGAAGATTTGGCAGTGGAAGAGAAAATGTGATCAGTTTAATTATGGATGGGCTGACTTTCCAGTATAATGGTGATGAGGGTGATATCCAGGGGGTGATGGTTGGAAATATGAAGCCTGGAGATACAGACACGGAAGCTATTATGGTCTGATTGGAGATATCTAAGTCTGGGAGGAGTAGCAGCCTAAGCAGAGAGAAAGAGCCTTAAGGAAAACTAAGGTTTAAGAATTGAGAGCCTGTCAAAGAGGTTATTCCTGTTTGACCCTAGGGATATAGTTCACTGGTCTTTTGTCCTATATTCTTTTTTTAAATTAATTAATTAATTAATTAATTAATTTATTTTTGGCTGCGTTGGGTCTTCGTTTCTGCGTGCAGGTTTTCTCTAGTTGCGGTGAGCGGGGGCTACTCTTCATTGTGGTGCACGGGCTTCTCACCACGGTGGCCTCTCCCGTTGCAGAGCACGGGCTCTAGGCACGCGGGCCTCAGCAGCCATGGCACGAGGGCTTCAGCAGTTGTGGCACGCGGGCCCAGTTGCTCCGCGGCATGTGGGATCCTCCCGGACCAGGGCTCGAACCCATGTGCCCTGCATTGGCAGGCGAATTCCCAACCACTGCGCCACCAGGGAAGCCCCTGTCCTATATTCTTGAAGAAACTAGAGAAATAATGTTTTTTAAATGTACCTTTAAATATTTATTTTAATAAAATAATCCTTACTATTATACTAAGATATTCAAATCTGTATTCTGCAGGCCTGTAAGTTTAGACTTGTTGCTTTATTCATTAATGTATACAGGATATACCCAGCTTTGGCTAGCTTTCTGACTGTTGGGGCTCATTCATAACATTTTCTCCCGTTCTCTCTCAGAGGGGGAAAATGTTCATTCTTTAATCTGGGGAAGCTCTCTGATGTTGGCAGATTTCCTCCTCCTCAAGTCTAGACACTTGGCCTCTATAGTAGCTTTGTATTCAGGAAAGTTCTCACCTCTGAATTGTAGACTTAGTGCAGATTCGCTGGTACTTGGCTAGTCAAGAGCCCTACAGCGATTGGTATTAGTAAACACCATGTTGTATTGCTTGCCAAGCAGCTCGCATAGTCGGTGTGTCCGGCCATAGACTTTACATGACTGCACCGTTAAAACACAGACTGTCTTATTGCCTTCTCACAGAATGTCTACTGTTTCCAATGTATTTTTTTCTGAGGGAGAGAGGAAAAAGAATCTTTTGCCCCTGTCTTCAGACTGATATTTAAATTTTAGCAGCTTTGGATCTGGTGTAATAAAATATTAAAGAGACTTGGAAATTACTCTTATTAGAACAGAAGTTTCAATTGCTTATTTCCCAGTTTGCAGTAAGGTTTAACTTAGGCCCTATGTGTATTTTTAGTTACCTTTTTGAGTTAAACTGTCATAAACTATCTTGCTTAGGTTAAAGATTTAGTTGTTCATTGTCCCGCCTGGTCCTACCTCATGTGTCAAAATCTACACATGGGATTTTAATTTGGAAATCCACAGTAATAGGAAGTTAATTCCACAGGGTCAGGTCTAATTTTTCATTTTAATTTACTCAATCCCTTCTTTATCTTTAGACTACTAACTGAAAATAACTTGGGTTGCCTTTAGTTTTAATATAGAACTTTTATTAGGATTTTATGGTGCTGTATCTTTTTGGTCCTGGAGGTGTGTGTGGCAGCGTGGGTGGGGTGGGGGGCTGACCTTGTTTTCTTGATCTCTAGGGACTTAGAAAGATAGTTTGTATCCATGTTGTTTTCAGGAAGCACAGTGGCAGAATACTGAAGTGCAAGTTTGTACAGACTTTAAAGAAGTGTAAGGTGGGCTATGAAGTTACAATGTTAAATTAGTTTCTGGTCTGCCTACATTGTTTCCAAAGTTCACTTTACATTTTAAAAGCCCTTACTGATTTTTTTTTTTTAGTAATCTTTTATTTATTTATATATATATATATATATAAATTTTTTATGTATATATATATATTTTTTTTTTTTGGCTGTGTTGGGTCTTCGTTTCTGTGCGAGGGCTTTCTCTAGTTGTCGCAAGCAGGCGCCACTCTTCATCGCGGTGCGCGGGCCTCTCACTATCGCGGCCTCTCTTGTTGCAGAGCACAGGCTCCAGACGTGTAGGCTCAGTAGTTGTGGCTCACGGGCCCAGTTGCTCCGCGGCATGTGGGGTCTTCCCAGACCAGGGCTCGAACCCGTGTCCCCTGCATTAGCAGGCAGATTCTCAACCACTGCGCCACCAGGGAAGCCCCCTTTACTGATTTTTAAAGCAAATATAGAGAATTGCATGAAAACACAGATCATCTGAGGGACATTTGAACTCGCAGAAATAATGAATGTACAAGGAAGAGCGCTGCTGGCTAGGCGTTATAGGCTAGAAACCTGCATTTAAAGTTTAAACTGCTTGGGTAAGATGACTTATTTTCCTGGTTTATCCTTATATTTTTTACCCCTGCGTCCCTTTGCCATCATCACCCACAACATAGAAGAATATTCTTTTGTTTATCATAGTTTTATTTGGAAGAGAGACTAGAGTGTGGCTTAAATAGGGGCAAGAGGGAGAATTGAGGTCTTTTCAACATTAGGCATTTCTGTCTATGGACATGGCATGTGTCCTCTTTTAGGTCCTTTACTAACGTTTTCTAGTTTTCTCCATAAAATTCTCACACATTTTTGTAATGCTTTTTCCAAGGCTTGTGATAGTTTGTGGCTATTGTGAATGTGTTATTTTAAAAATTATTATCATCATCACATCTTCTTATAAATTAATGTTGGTATATTAGAAAGTTACTGAATTTTTATATGCTGGGATCTCATAATTTATTTTGTACGTAGGTTTTACTTATCCCTTCAGTGCTTCAGTTTCATCATCTATGAAACAAAGGGCTTGGGTTAGAATAAGATATTTCTAGTGTTAACATTACATGGTTCTGTGTTGAGGTAATGTCCTTTACATACTTCAAGAGGTGAGTGGGAGTTTTACCTCCCAACTACAGGTAAGTTCTGTGAATACAGCCAAACCTAGCTTTTGTTCATATGTGTTTGCATGTGTTTACAACACTCAGTTCTCTGTATAATGATTCTTGAACATCTTGAGGTAAAGAGTGAATACTTAACATTTTAAAAATAACTCTCAAAAGTACAGTTTCTTATTCTGGTTGAAATGGTTTACTATTATCTTTTCACCCTGCATTTTAGTTTGTTGCTGTGTTAGATTTGCTGCATATTTTCCCTCCTAAAAATAGTTGATCTTTAAGTCACAGTTTTTATAAATATTTGCATCTCAGGTCAAATTTTTTCCTACAACATGAGTTTCATTTGGTGAGTTTCACTGGAGCAGGTTATGTTAAGAGAGCTTTCTACCACATGTTTATTCGCTTCCGTACCTCTGTCCCAAGTATCCTATGTGCCAATGTCAGAAGATTCCACTGGGAGTGTGAGTAGTATTCTTGGAGAATTATTTTAATATTAATTTCTGCTGGGTGGAGGGAAGCAGATGCTGTACTTGTTATTATCTCTGAGAATTCAATCCTAACCCCCAAATATCCCTCAACAACATGCCATCTTTTTTATCTTTTATAAAAACATAGGTTATATAAGTTATCTGGATGTTGGTCAGGAATTTGCTTGAACAAACTGAAATGAACTAAATGAACTTTCACCCTAATTTGAATAGGGGTCCAGAAAATGAATTCAGGGCAGAGGTTGGCAGAGGTCATATTGGGGTGGCCTTGAGCTAGTACCAATATGTATGTATGTATGTATGTATTTAAATTGTGGTCAAATTAACACTAACATAAAACTTGTCATTTTACCTGTTTTTCAGTATACAGTTAAGTAGTGTTAAGGACATTCACGTTGTTGTGCAACCAAACTCCAAAACTTTTTTCATCTTGCAAAACCGAAACTCTATACCCATTAAAAAATTCCCCATTTCCCCTTCCCCCCAGCCCCTGGCAACCACCATTCTACTTTCTGTTTCTATGAGTTTGAACCAGTAGTTATTTTATGAGAACTTGACCTCCTTTATGTCAGCTAAACGGATTTTGAGGATGAAGAAGAGAGTAACCGATTACTGTAAAACCAGTAGCCATTCTCCATAATCACATGAGTGTTGGTAGTTACCAAGCCTGAAATGGGAGCAACAACCAGTCTTCAGTAACATGGAGTTTGGAAATTCCTATTCCTTTTGTTGAGGAAGAGGAAGAAGATGATAGTTAGTGACTAACAGTTACTGGGCACTTATTACTTGCCTGAGGTTGGAGGAAAGACCTGCTTCTTCTAGAATGAAAAAGAAAAGGCAAATTTGGGTACATGAAGATATCTAGAGACATGAAATTGAAGAAATTCTTCACGTCTGTTTTCTCTGTCAAGCACAGAGTGGGTCATTTGTTGAAAGTTAGGGATTTGAGCTTGGCTAGAGGGCTTGAAGAAAGTGACAGAAGTTTGGAATTGCTAGGAAACAGGGTAGGGACCCAGTCAGGAAAAAGTAGAATAATAATAATAGTGTTGGTACTAATAACAATAAGAACAGCCAATATTTATTAGTTATCTGTTCTATGCCAGCTACTGTTCTAGGTGATTTATCTTTTCACCTTTATAGCAACTTTATTAAAGTAGTTGTTCTACAGATAAGAAACTAAGTGGTAGAGTTGGGATTCCAATTTCATTCTCTTGCCTCAAGCCCAGGCTCTTTTCTTCTTTCTGCACCGTTAATGACATTGGGATTCTCTACTTGGTATCAAAAGCCAGAAGTTTAGAGTGTAACAAAAAAATTGTTCTTCAGAAAAAGGTGGAAGAGTGGACTGAAAAAAATGTGTATATCCAAAAGATAACAAATATGTTGATGCTTTTTCCCCCCAACCAGAATGATTGATGCCCTTGATGGGTTGCTTCACTAACTGAAGTGAGCTACCACAGCCCTGTAGAAACCCAGACCTGGTTATGTGACTTGACAGTTAGAGGTATCTGAAATTATAAACTCATTTTCTCCGTAAAGCCTGTGTGTCTAAAATACTGGATTGAGGTTAATGCTAGTAAGTCCTTCAATTTCTATGCAGGAGTAAATGAGGACCTTTTTATTTGTAGTTATACTATTCATTGAATAGGTATTAGTTGCACTGATTTTTTTGGGTGTGTTAAGGGACTGCATTACAAAGTATAATTTTTTTAAACAATAACATCTTTATGCATGTACATTATTGCTCTAAATAAATGCAAAATTTATTAAAAAGATAGCCCCTTAGAATCATATGTACAAGCTTAAGTACTTGTTTTGCTTTTATTGGATGTGTATGAAGGAACTTCCAGAGATGTAGGTGAACAAATGGAGGCCAAAAGAATTCTGATGTAAAGCAAATCAAAACAGATTAAGTTATAACGAAACCTCTGCTGACTAGCATTTTAATGTCCAGATGGACAAGCAAGCTCTTATTAACTTACCAAGGGTAAACTCATCTAGTTTGATCAGTTAATTAATTTCTAGGCTGTAATTAGTTTATATGAATACCCTTATTACTCAGATGGGAAAACTCATTGCTGTGTTATGCTTTAGATTTGCATTGCCTAAAACTATAGAATGTAGCTTTGCTCCCCAAATCAGTATGTCAGATTACTTATAATTCAAACAGAGCAATTACCTTTTCCAGGTTCAACCCTTTTAAACTTGGTCATACGTCATGTGCTAAATGTATCCTGTGTACTCTCTACCTTGTTAGGATGCTAACTCTTTGATTTTAATATAAGGAAAAGAACTATCAATAAATTACGACATGAAATACAGTATAGATGGATTTTTATCAACTTGGTAAACACAAACTACTATACAATAGGGGTTTGTTGCAGACTCTTTTTATAAGTGGAAAACTCTTCCAAAAGACATTTTTGAAGTTTTCTATGAAGAAAGATTGCTAGTGAATGAAAAGAACCTTTTGTAGACCTCTACTTGGGAGTCTGGTAACTGGTACTTTGGGATTCTATACACAAAGCTCCAAGGCTGGGAGAATATCTCAGAGTAAAGCTATCTAAGTTTTGCATCCAAAGCTATTAATTTCTTCAATTATGAGAAGAAACCACAGATTGTGTAATGGCCTTGGTATTTTGTTGGTATGGAGAGGATGATCTCAGAAGACTCGTAAGCCTATGTTGGGATGTGTGTGACACGTGCCTTTTCTCCGATTTTTTTTATTTCAACAGTTGTAGACACATTTTTGAAACCGTAGATATCCTAAGTTAGCAAATCTGAATCAGTGCACAAAGCGACCATTTTTGCCAGTACCAAATGCATACTTTGCTGAGTTTTCTAATCTGGGCTCCAGAGTTTATACATAGCAAATTCTAACATCTGCCAAGTTCTGTTATGACCCAGAGGGGAGTAGAGCAAAGTGGGATGAAGAATCTGGAAAAGCAAGCTGCCTATAGGGTAAATTGCATTTTGGAATTTGCTTCCATGTGGATTTTCTCCTCATGGACCACTGTGATGTTTAGCAGGCTGAGCTGGAAAGGTCATATTGCACAAGATGAAGAACAATAAATGGTCTGTTCAGTGACTTGCCCTTAAGCCTCCTGCAGTGCCGACTAACGGCTGTAATAGACATTTTTCCTCTGGGATAGAAGAGTTTGGCTGTCATCTTTTGGGGAATATGGTAATTTGTAGCCATTGCTTTCAGCGTGGTGGGGAGATCTGACGTACAAAGGCTTTATTCCAGTGGCTTATAGCTCCTTTTTTTCATGAACTGCTGTTTCTTTAGTCTTAAGAATATGTTTCAAAAAATGCATATGAATATTAAATCCAGTTAATTCATTTTCATTTTGCCAAAGAGAACTTGAATTTACCTCTTCCTACATGACATTGACCTCATCTTTTTTTTATTTTTTAAGTTTTAACCTTAAGACATTGGCTCTAGAAATAGTTTGTTGTTTTTTCCTTTAAATCGGTACAGTTTCCTTTACCTTGGGTTGTGGTGCAGTTCTAAACCATGTTTAAAATATGTACAAGGGGGCTTCCCTGGTGGCTCAGTGGTTAAGAATCCGCCTGCCAATGCAGGGGACATGGGTTCGAGCCCTGCTCTGGGAAGATTCCCACATGCCGCGGAGCAACTAAGCCCATGCACCACAACTACTGAGCCCAAGTGCCACAACTACTGAAACCTGCGCTCCTGGAGACTGTGCTCCGCAACAAGAGGAGTCACCGCAATGAGAAGCCCAAGCGCCTCAAGGAAGAGTAGCCCCTGCTCACTGCAACTAGAGAAAGCCCACGCAGCAAGGAAGACCTAACACAGCCAAAAATAAATAAAATAAATAAATTTAAAAAAAAATACGTACAAGGGCATAGAGCCCAATAGAGTTTAAAAGATGTGAAGAATCTGGGGCAGAAGTTACCATTTCTAATAAGTTTAAGTTCCCTCTGATTTGCTTTGTGGGAAGTGTATTAATTAAGGACATTTTCCAAAGCATTTCCATCCAAGTAAATATGATATTTTACATAGCTGCCTTTTAAAAACAGAGATGTATTCCTGACATTATTTATCATTTTTTAGTAAGTGAAATAGCTTAAAATGAATGGTGAGTAATTTCTTTGACAGTAATATGGTAGATTAGATGTGCAGAGAATTCCTTTCTGGTCAGAACATTTTAAAATGAAGCTGGGGAAAGGAAAAATATATGTGAAATACTGGAGCCCATGTGAGGAAAACAACTGAAGGCCTTGAAAGGACTAGAAAGCATGATTCCACAATGTAGAGTAAGCACTGATGGTGGTGTTTGTGCTGAGAGTTTCCTATGGGTTTAGAGCAAAAGGGAGGAGGGACAAGAGAAAAAAATAGTGTCCAAGCAGAGTGGGAGGTCATATTGGAAACTGCCCTATATAAAACTGGGATCCCAGAAAGGTGACTTCTCAGTGGATGAATAGGAGAAAAAGTTCCCTGCCTACAAAGACTTGCATGTTAATGTCTTGGATCTGAATGGAGAAGGGGAAAAAGTCTCCCAAGAAACTGCCTAAACAGAAGCTTGCCCTCACATGGATTTGCAACCAGGATTTTGTACTACCTGTGAGGCCTGAAAATCTCTCAGCTGCTAACTTTGTTGTTAGTAGCCCTAGTTGGTTGTGATTCCCAGAGTCTGGGAGAATCAAATTTAAATCTCTGTGGACAGACCTCAAAATATTTATGGATAAAGTTGAAAGAAATGTGAGCTTGCACAAGAAGACAAGCAACTATGAGTGAGTCAGGTGTAGCAGATTATATTTTCCAAAGATGGCTGCCGCAGTATTTCCCAACCCATGTGCCCTTCTAGAACCTTGCTATTCTGCTATCAAGAAGTAGAGTCTGTCTCATTCCACTGAACCTAGCCAGGCCTTTCTGACTGCTTTGACCAAAAGTCAGTCAACAAAATATACAACGGAAGTGATATTATGTGAATTCTGAGGCTAAGTCATAGAAATGCCACACACCTTCCTTGCTCTCTTGGGATGCTCATTCTTGGAACCCATCACCATGCTGTGAAGAAGCCCATGCAGTCCATGGAGAGACTCATGTGGAGATGAACTGAGGCCTAAGCTGCCAGCTGCCAGCCAATGCTAATTTACCAGCCTTGTGAGAAGCCTCTGGAAAGTGGATCCTCCAACTTCCTGTCAAGCAGCCCTAGGTGGTGCCACATGGAAGAGAAACAAGCTGTCCTTTCTGAGCCCTGGGCAGATTGCAAATTTGTGAGCAAAATAAGTGATTGTTGTTGTTTGAATGCACAAAGTTCTGGGGAGGTTTGTTATACAGTGTTAGATAACTAAAACATCAGCGGTAATCATTAGTTTTGTAAAGACTATAGATGTTTAAAGAAATAAAAGAGGGGATTAAAAGTACGGTATGAAAAAAAAAATACAGTATGGTGAAGAGACTCAAAATTGTTGAGGAAGGTGTGAAAGAAGAGCTCAGTCTCAGCAGAATTTCTAGAAATAAAAAACAAATGACAGGGGCTTCCCTGGTGGCGCAGTGATTAAGAATCTGCCTGCCAATGCAGGGGACACGGGTTCGATCCCTGGTCCGGGAAGATCCCACATGCCGCGGAACAGCGAAGCCCGTGTGCCACAACTACTGAGCCTGTGCTCTAGAGCCCGCGAGCCACAACTACTGAAGCCCGCGTGCCTAGAGCCCGTGCTCCGCAGCAAGAGAAGCCATCGCAATGAGAAGCCTGCGCACTGCAGCAAAGAGCAGCCCCCACTCGCTGCAACTAGAGAAAGCCCGCACGCAGCAACAAAGACACAACGCAGCCAAAAATAAATAAATAAATTTAAAGAAAAAAATGACAAAACACAATGGAAAGATGATATAGATTGGATAGAATTCAAGAGTGAAGTGGAAGATAGATCTGAAAAAAATTTCTGAAATTTAGTACAGAGAAAGAAGAGATGGGACATATGAGGTTTAGTGGCACGGAGAATAAGATACCACATATGTCTGATTTAGCAGTTATCAAACTTTTTGATATTAGGACTTCTTACACTCTTAAAAATTATTGAGAACCCAAAATTGCTTTCTTTCCCCACAAATCGGATTTTTTATCTGAATCTTAAACATATTTTTGGATTGGTGGCTCATTTCCACCAGCCCGTTCAACTTTAGCATTTGTCTCATCCCCAGTGGCTTTTCCAGAACTACCACCTTCACCATGAAGCTCAAACTTAGTCCCAGTTCGAACTTAGACTTCTTCAGCATTTTTACTTTTCTCACAAAGATATCATGGAGTGGATAAATAGATTGGCAAGCCTTTTCTATCTTTTCTAATGCTGTCTAGAATCAATTTATTGACCACTTTTTCCAAGTCATTTGTCTGCACCTCTCGGGTCATGATTACTACCATCGTCTTCCAAGTTTGGTGGACCTGTCGATGCTCAGTGTAAGAGGTCTTCTGCATCAGATTGTTGTGTTTTTAAGTAAAACCAACACAGAATAGATGAAGCAAGTAACCATTGGTAGTGTTGGCATCAACATGAGCTTCAATCATGGTCTGCCATTTTGACCACGGAGCACATTTTGTCATGGCTAAGATCCATTCCATGGAAATTAGTTAGGCAGTTTTTGCCTTGAACGTCCTCAGTAATTAGCTTGACTTTTCAAGATGCAACTTCATCCTTCTGCAGATCAGCAAGGCTCACTTCAAAAATACTACCCTTTAAGCCATCAGATGTGATTTTCATTCCTTGAGTTCTTATAACTAGTGGTTTTCCAATATTTCTTATAGTGAGAATACTGGTGCTTTTACGTCATATCAATTTTTCTTAGGAAATGGATCAACCACTTTCTTCTTGACTCCCATTTTGCTGCCTTTTGTAAGGTGCTTGTTCTATTTTTTTTTTCACAGTAGGAAAAAAATCACTTATAATTTGCTTTTATCACCTTCAAATAGTCTAGGTAATTTGCGCTAGACTAAAAGGCCTCCTAGAAGGGCGCTTGTTCTTGGCAACCGCCATGGTGCTGCTCATAGAGCCAAAAGGGCCAAGTTGCTTTTTCGTATGTGGGTTACACTTATAATTTGGAGACGTTTCTGCATATCTGTTATAGTTCAATAAAAAATTTACTTAAAAAAAGACACCATAAAGAGAGTGAAAAAATAAGCCACAACTTGAGAGAAGATGTACTGACAAAGTTCATCTAGAATATAAAAGAAATTTTCAAATTAAAAAAAAAAATAGGAAAGTCGTGAATAAGTTTATTTCACAGAGGCAGAAATAAATGGTCCGTGAACATATGAAAAGATCCTCAACCTTTTCAGTCATCAAGGAAATGCAAATTAAAACAGTGAGGAACTCTTTGCTCCCCACCACTCACCAGACTGGGAAAAATGAGAAATAACAGTTGTTGGTGATGATATGGAACAGTGGGAACAGTCCCACTGTTGGATATGACCATTTTGGAAAACAATTTGGCTTTACTTATTGGTTCCTAAATATATACCCTAGTGAAACTTTTGTATTCATGGCCCTGGAGACAAGTATAAGAATATTTAAAATACTGTTCATAATAGCTAAAAATGCAAACAACCTAAATGTCCAGCAACTGTAAAGCAATAATAAAGATGATATATTTGTAAAAGGATGACTATTTAGCATAAATATTGTGAATTAGGTACCACTGCATGCATCTTCATGGAGGAATATTATAAATACATTATAAGGATCAAAAAAGGCAGTTAACAATGATCAGCCTGATTCTCTTGATATAAAATTTAAAAACAGGCAAATCTAAATAATATGTTGTTTGGTGATACATATAGGGTAAAATTGTAAAGAAAAGCAAAGGAATGATAATATAAATTTTAGGATAGTGATTGTCTTGGGATAGGGACTAGGATAGAAAAGCACATAAGGAACTGTGGTTTGTATGTGACGTATTTCACAATAAAAATTTCTATGAGCATATTGTTAAAAAGAACCCCAGAGTGATTTTTTTTCTAAGGAAAGATTTGGTAATGCAAAATACTAGTTCTTAATTAATCTTTTGGTAGATGTTCTTACATATAAAATCCTCCGGTAAATATATTTTGAATTTATTTTTCACAGTTTCCTCATGTCAACCTTGCTAAGTAGGGAGCATGACTAGGAAGAAGATGAAACAAGGAGGATTTATCCACAAGTTCAAGTTCAGGGGTTGTAGCCTTAGAATGAGAAATTAGGCCTCTTATCCTACCTGTCTTAAAATTGACTTACTATTTTAAAAAACAAAAGACTGTTCTTAGTTTATTTTTTTGGTAAGCAGCAGAGGCACTCTTTTGTCTCTACCCCTAGCCTGAGTCTGCTGTTTTTAAAAATCTCCATGCATTGACATCTCTTCCTTTTCTGAAGGAATGCTAAAGCCAATAATTACGCACAGACCTGACCTACTTTGGAGGAACCAGAGGACAAAGAAACCCTCACTTTTCTTTATCCTTTTTTGGTTAAAAAGCAGAGATTTGGGGAGGTGAGGGCCAGAACTTCCTATATCTATTCTTCTTTGAAGAGTCTAACAGTTTGTCCCTGTTTCATATATTAAAGGTTTCCCCGTGTGTGTTGCCTGTAGACTAATGGACTTAATGCTAATGAATCCTTTGCATATCTGCTGATCTAGAAGTGTTTGGCCCTTTCCCAAGGGCACTATAGCTTTGAGAAAATAGGAGGAAAGAACTTACTGATTTTTTTTTTAATTGTCTTATTTTATGTATTTGATTTTGTAAGCACCTCAGTCCTTTCTTTCTCTTTTAAAAGAAGTAGTTAGGATCTAACATACACACTTATGTTAATGAATGAATTAATTGGAATAAAAATTTGGAGTAGTCATCCCCTTTAGTAATTGTTGTGGTTGCCTAGTAACTGTTACTGCAGTTCTTTCTTAGTTCTATTTCTCTGTTGTTATTTTGCTAAGTTGGTAGGTTATTTTCATCTCAATTTTTAATATTTGCTTTATTAATTGACCTTTTTAAAAATAATTTAAAAAGTTCCCCCTAAATCACAAGCAGAAATCTTTTTGGTTTGGTTCATTAATAGTTGCTATTAATAATTAATAATTGCTAAATAATTATAAATAGTTGTTCTGGGTCCTAGGTCCTGTGTTGGGTGCTTGAGACTTTACAAAACCCATTGTTTTGTGTAATTAACACCAACCTTAAGAGAGTAAGGTGAATATCAACATCTAGAATATCAAGAACTAGGAGACAAGACAGTATATGTAAGGACAGATCAGTGGAATAGGTTCAGGAGTCCAGAAATAAAAGCCAAATGTGGTCATTTGACTTTTGACAGAGTACCAAGACAATTAAATGGAGAAAGAATAGTTTTTTCAACAAATGATGGTGGGACAACTGGATATCCACATGCAAAAGAGTGAAGTTGGACCCCTGCTTTACACCATACACAAAAATTAGCTGAAAATGGATCATAGATATAAATGTAGGAGCTAAAACTGTAAAACTATTAGAAGAAAACATGGAAGTAATCTTTGTGATCTGGAGTTAGGCAGTGGTTTCTTAGGTATGACACCAAGAGCACAAGGGACAAAAGAAAAAACAGATTAAATTGAACCACATCAAAATTAGAAACTTTTGTACTGTACATAATACCATTAAAAAAGTGAAAGACAGATCACAGAATGAAGAGAAAGTATTTGCAAATCATATATCTGATAAGGGATTTGTATTGGGAATATATAAAGAACTCTTACAACTCAATAATAAAAAGACAACCTAATTAAAAAATGAACAGAGAAGGTATACAGCTGGCCAATAAACACATAAAAAGATGCTCAATGTTATTAGGCATTAGGAAAATGAGAATTAAAACCACAATGAAATATCACTTCATACCCTTCAGGATGGCTATAATTAAAAAAAGATGGACAATACCAAGTATCGGTGAGGATGTGGAGAAATTAGAACCTTCTCCTGCATTACTGGTAGGAATGTAAAATAATGTAGCCTCTTTGTCATTTCCTAACTAGAAGAAGGATAGTGCCATTTATAGAAATTGGGAAATGAGAAATAGGGGTAATGAAATTGGATTTTGTACAGTTGAATTAAAGATGTCTCTGGGACATTCTGGTGTTATGGTACCCACTGCTTAAAACTTTTTAATCATAGCTTTCAGGATAAAGTCCTCCAAATCACTTTCTTTCCTAGGGCCTATGAGGCCCTCCTCAGTCTGGTCTTCCTTCTCTATTCTGTTCTAAGCACACGTTTTCTTTCAGTCTTTGTTTGCCATGCTACCTCTATTTTGGGACCTTTGAACATTCCTCCCCCCAGTTAACGCCTGTTCATCTATCAGAGCTCAGTTAAGTATCACTTCCTCATAGGAGTCACCGCCGACTCCCCAGTCCAGGTAGGAGCAGCACACATTTTTATTTCATGGTTTCTGTGGGTCAGGAGACCCTCTGCTCCGGGTCTCATAAAGCTGTAATCAAGGTATTGGGCGGGTTGCATTCTTATCTGGAGGCTCCAATGGGGAAGAACCCACTCCAAAGACCATTCAGGCTACTGGTAGAGTTTATTTTTTTGTGGCTTTATGACTGACTTTTTGCTGGCTGTTGGCTGGAGGCTGCCCGCAGGTTCTAGAGAGGTGGCCTACAGTTCTTTGAGACCATCCACAGTTCCTTTTCTTAGGAGCTTCTCAAACATGGCCACTTACTTCATCAGGACTTCCAGCTTGATGGAGGGGAGAGAAGAGATTACACAAAATCATGAATGAATGTATGGTGTGTGCAATCACTGGAGGTTGGTCACCTTAGGGTCTGTCTGCTACATCTTATGACTTCTGTAGAGAATATTTAATTTTGAGTAGGACTGCACCCAGTGAGTCTGTTTTGATGAAAGCTAGTCACAGAGTACATCCCAAATATCAGCTTAACCTGGTGGAGCTGGTTGTAGTGAAAAGAACAAACCTTGTAATAATTGGCATTATGTTAAATGAAGGAAGGTAGAGGTGTTCGTGAGCATACCAGCAGAAGATGAAGAAAGAAGTTGGAGGAGAGGTGAAGTACTGTATTGTATTTTCCCGGTTTCAAAATTTTGCTGACTTATGATTCTGTCATTCATTCCTTTGTTAGTCAGTTTACTATGTTTATATTTGAGAACTCCTTACCATAAAATCTAGTTTTGAGAGGCAGCAAAACATAGTGTGTAGTTAAGGGTTCAGGTTCTAGAGCTCAACTGCTTGGGTTCAAATTCTGCCTCTGCTATTTAGTACCGTATAACCTGGGCAAATTACTTGGTTGGTTTGTGCGTCAGTTTTTTTTTTAAAATTTAATTATTTATTTTATTTTTGACTGTGTTGGGTCTTCGTTTCTGTGCGAGGGCTTTCTCTAGTTGCGGCAAGCGGGGGCCACTCTTCATCGTGGTGCACGGGCCTCTCACTATCGTGGCCTCTCTTGTGGGGCACAGGCTCCAGACATGCAGGCTCAGTAGTTGTGGCTCACAGGCCTAGTTGCTCCGTGGCATGTGGGATCTTCCCAGACCAGGGCTCGAACCCGTGTCCCCTGCATTGGCAGGCAGATTCTCAACCACTGTGCCACCAGGGAAGCCCCTGTGCGTCAGTTTTAAATGGGAATGATAGTAGTACCTACTTCATAGGGTTGTTGTGAAGATTGAGTTAATGCCTATAATTATTGTTATTTTTTTCAAATGTGATAAGTGTTCCATAGTTATGTTTTAAGAGAGTGAATCCTTTTAGAGGTACATATTGAAATATTTACAAATGAAATGATATGGCAATTGGGATTTTGGAGGAAATTGGTAGAGGTATAGATGAAACAAGATTGACCATGAGTTAATAATTGTTGAAGCTGATTGATGATTTAATTGTATTAGTCTACTTTTATATATATTTGAACTTTTTCATAATAAAAAGTAAAAAGTAACTGCCTTGGCACGTGTTAAGTGCTTAATAAATTTAAAGCTATTTTTATTATGTTTAATATGTTGGAATTAACTTGTCTAAAACACAAAGAAAAGATATAAAACAAACTTGACACTTTAATTTTCTCATTTCTAAGATTCTTTTTATCGGTGGAAACTATCAAATTTGGATAAGATTCTTAGACTTGGATTTTTGGTTTCTATATTATCTTCCTAATTTGGTTATAATTTATGGCTTAATTAGTTTGATTTAATTGTGGCCTGCATCACATTCCATTTAATTTAGACTACCATTGTTTGTTCTGTAAGTGGAATGGAAATTAATAATATTATTGATTATCAGTGTTTTTAGTCTTAGTGGTAGGAGATATTGATTTTACCAATAGAGAAAATATTAGCAGCAAAAATGCCAGGGCTTTCCTAGGTAGACAGTGGTGTTATGCTTCAACATATTTAATTGCTGTTTAAGTAAGAAAGGTAGTACTTAAGAGCTTACTCACTGAGGTTATCTCAAATGTGGTAAATACATCTTTGGGCTTATCATATCGTCCTATATCATATAGCACTATAAAACTAGATGGCTTAAATGTTTCAGTTTTTCAAGATTGAGAACTGTTTAGTGATTCTGATTCATTTTATGTGAATGAACCTTGGAACTTAAAAAAATAAAGTAAAAATGTAAAAGAAGCAACACCAAAGTCTCTCAGAGTTCTACTTAGGAATTGGCATGGTGAGACCTTGTCTTGATAACTCTGCTTGCAAGTCACTTACAGTCACACCTTTCATTTAGTAGATAAGGACCTTGAGGACTATAGAGGTAAGGTGATATGCCCAAGGTCACAAATGTTTCTAGATCTCAACTCTCACTCCAGTTCTCTTTTTGCTGTCCCAGTGATTTCTGAATTGTTCTCCAGAGCCCTAGGGTTCTGAAAAGTTTTGTCTCTGAACCTCTTACCCAGAGTTAACCAGAGTAGGTGCTTCTCCCATTCCTCATCTTACGTATTAGAGCTTCTATGAGATTTTGTTCAGAGGGAAAAAGATTCTGCTACTGTATGTGTTAGTTTTTATGTCTTTCCTACCAGAACTCTTTATTCTGTGCCATCTTCTACTCAGAAAAGTACATTTGATTTATTGGAATTTTCTTTGACTTTGTTTCAAAGAATGCCAGTGTGATCGCTAAAGATATCTGTGACCCAGAGGTCGCAGGAAAATTCAAAAGGACCTTTAAATAGGGAGGGATAGGGCTTCCCTGGTGGCACAGTGGTTAAGAATCTGCCTGCCAATGGAGGAGACAGGGGTTCCATCCCGGGCCTAGGAAGATCCCACATGCCGCGGAGCAACTAAGCCCATGTGCCACAACTACTGAGCCTGCGCCCTAGAGCCCATGAGCCACAATTACTGAGCCCGTGTGCCACAACTACTGAAGCCCGTGCACCTAGAGCCTGTGCTCCACAACAAGAGAAGCCACTGCAGTGAGAAGCCCATGCACCACAACAAAGAGTAATCCCCGCTCAACGCAACTAGAGAAAGCCCACGAGCAGCGAAGACCCAATGCAGCCAAAAATAAAATAAATAAAAATAAAATAAATAAATTAAAAAAAAATAGGGAGGGATAATTACTTTTAGTGTGAAGTTATTATCAATTAACATTTTATTTTCTTTTCCCCCGCTCTCTATTCTCCCTTCATTTCTCATCTCATAAATCTCATTCCTTGTGATTTTTTGGATGATGTTTCTCATGGTCTGTTACTTTTCTAAAAAGATATTTATGCAAATATGTCTGTCTTAAATGAAACTATTTCTGATGTCTGGAGATTCTTTTGGGTCTCTTTGGCAGTGAATTAGGAGTCATATCCATTTGCTTAAAAACAATATTGTCATAAGATCAAAAGAGGGCCCAGTAGACAGTGTAATAAATAGGTTGGTTTTTGCTTAAATTGTGGATGCTTTTAATGATTTTTTAAAAAACCCTCACTGTTATTAACTATACTTAATATTTTAGTGAATTAATACATAATTATGGTAGCTTATTTAGAAGTAAAATCCTTGGGCTTCCCTGGTGGTGCAGTGGTTGAGAATCTGCCTGCCAATGCAGGGGACACGGGTTCGAGCCCTGGTCTGGGAAGATCCCACATGCCGCGGAGCGACTAGGCCCACGAGCCACAACTACTGAGCCTGCGCGTCTGGAGCCTGTGCTCCGCAACAAGAGAGGCCGCGACAGTGAGAGGCCCGCACACAGCGATGAAGAGTGGCCCCCGCTCGCCACAACTAGAGAAAGCCCTCACACAGAAACGAAGACCCAACACAGCCAAAAATAAATAAATAAATTTATTTAAAAAAATAAAAAATAAAAGTAAAATCCTTGCTGGTACTTCTAGTAGCTTTTTAGAATTCTAGACTTGTACTGTAATGTCAATTTAGGACTATTATAGAAAGTCAGAATTTAGGATGCGTGTAATCCTGCTAAGGGAAAGGACGAACAATCTTATTAAATGTTAACTGTGATATGAAGTACATACTTCATGTAGTTGTGTTTTTACATTTAATGTGGATACAATAATGTTAACATACATGTGATATGTATTGGGTTGGCCAAAAAGTTCGTTCAGTTTTAAGTAAAAATAAAAGTCATTTTCACCAAGAACTGTATTGAACAACGTATTCGCTAACTGAACAAACTTTTTGGCCAATCTAATAGCAATAATCCATATAATAATGAGCTATATTTTGCTGAAACAGTTTTTCAAATTTTTTTCTATGGCACTGTTGTTTATCAACATTCCTCCTCCTGCCTTTAAAATAAATATCAGAAATTTGAGAATTAATTAATGTTCCAGTTAGACTATCCAGGCGAGTGATTTAAGTCACTTAAAGTTCACTGTTCAGCACATGAGACACAGACATTCATTATGGAAATAAAATCTGTTTGGTTTGAAAATGTGATGACTACTTAATAAAAGGAACTCATTGAAGTTGGAATAAATGCAAAAAGCCACCACACAAAAATATTCCCATTTTGGTGGAATCCCAGGGGGGCATTTCCTGCCAGCACTTATGGCTTGCAGCTGGGATTAGGAAAGCCCCTCAGAAGGAACTTGGTGCAGTGTTCCTGATGGGCACAGGGAAGCTGGCTCTAACTCTGGGCTGCTGCAGGGAAGACAGACAGCCCAGTGTTACAACCATTCAGACTAGAAATGCCTGGCTTGACGAAGATGTACATCTTGACAATTAGCTCACAGTACTGACATCTAAGGATGCATGACAGGTAAGAGTTTCAGAAGTAGGGAGGGTAAGATGCTTATCTGATAATGGAGATTGCTCCCTATTTTCCCTTAGTCTTCATTACCAAATAATTGGGAGATGCAAAGAGATGAGGAATGTAGAATGGTTTTTCAACTGTTATTGTGTTCCTTTGGTTCAATCAACCTCCTGCTACTGCAGGCTATGTTATTAGGCCTTGGGGGCATATTAATATAATTTAAAGCAATTTAAGATATGAACTGTTTCTGACTTTGTTCACTGGGAACAACACTACCATTCATTGTAAGGTTAGCAAGATACTCAGTGTAATAAATCTCCACTGGGGAAGTTTAAGAAAGTTACGCCGTGCCAGTTGAGCTTAGCTCTCTTTCCAGCTGGTGATTTAAAAAGCTTTGAGTGTTCTAGGTGCTACATCTAAATGTGCCTAACAGTACACAGACTCCTTGACAAATGCCATTCTTGGGAAGAGCACAATCCTTCTGTGAGTCTGTGTTATTTTTACCTATGAGCTGGCACTCCAGGAAGGAGTAGCATGTACTTCATTAAGAAAATTCCTCTTGAAATCCATTCAGCTTTCTGCTTCCTTCTGACCTCACAGTCCAGGCCATTGCCAAGTTCTTTACTCACATGTCCAGTCTTTCTTCTCTGGCACGAAAATTTCATCTTTCATAGCTTAATTTCCTACCATAACTTTAAATTTCTCCTTGGACTAACTGCTGTTCTCTGTTTTTCTTTTATTTCAAAACATTTCTGTAACAATTAGTATTGTTTCATTATACCATTTGCTTTGGTAGCCACTTTAAACTATTAGGACTTCCTTGTTAAACAATTTAGCTCTTACCCTTTTCCTCCCCATTTCTCTATGCTTTTCTGCCCAATCCCTCCTCTCTTCTCAAAGCTCCTGTTTGCCCTCCAATCTTCTTTGGGCCTCTCCCTCTTTCCTTCCCTTCCTTTAAATTCTTCCTTTAAAAAAGGCTTCAGGGCATCCTTTTAAATAGCTCCCTTAGAATTAAGCCATCAGTCTCAATCTAAATCCCCCTCTTAGACTTCTGAGATTTGGTCAATCCAAAATAAATACCTGAAAATGGAATGGGGACTGATATTTTTGTAAGTAATTCTAACCTTACCTTCATTTTTTTTTTCAACTCCATCCTCTTCTCCTATCTACCCCCCCCCCATCCCTTTTTAAAATATCTGTTTGTTCAGTTCATTTAAGTGGTAAACCTACAGGCCAGGAGTTGATTTAATGTTCTGTAAAGCATACAAAATATTGTTGGCACCATGCAAATGTTAAGATAACAACAACAATAATGTCACTTAGGCTGAGGGAGTTGCCCATTGTGTTAGAGACACTCCTAGGACTTCTGTTTTCTGAGACAGTAAATGTTAACCAGATGGGAATTACTGGAACTGAGAAGTTATTTTCTTTTTTACCTTAAAAATGTCCCTTCTATGCCTTGAATTCCAAGTCGTCACCAGAAAATTTTCATTTATTAATTATGCACAATATACCATGTTCCACCTTAGAAATACTTCCAAGAATAATGCATGTTTCATGGTATATTTTGTCACTGCAGGTAAGCTCTCAATTCTCTATCCCCCAGACATTGTTGCATGCATGAACTATTTTATTTTCCCTGTTCAGTACAGCCCAAACAGAGAAGTATAGAAAAATAAAAATCACCTAAAGACCTGCTAGATATTTTAAACAATAGTTGAATCTTTTTTTTTCTTTTTCTTTTATTTAAAACTATAGTTGACTCTTGAACAACACGGGGATTAATCCACATAAAACTTACAGTTGGGCCTCCACATCCCTGATTCCTCCACATCTGTGGAGTCAACCAGCCATGGACTGTGTAGTACTGTAGTGTTTACTATCAAGAAAAATCCGTGTATAAGTGGGCCCTAGCAGTTCAAACCCACATTGTTCAGGGTCAACTGTATTTCCTTTGGGATTCATTGAGAGCTGACTGACCATTATCGTTGGTGGTCATGTTGAATCCTCCTGTCTGAAGTTGGCTAGAATCCTAACATCTCAGTCATTCCTTAGGCTTGACAGCTGCATATTTTCCCAGAAACAGTTATGATGGCATGTAAAATGGATGGAGTAATGGGTTCTTTCCAAATGTATGTCTTTGCCCCCTTAGTACTTGATCTGAATATTTGTTACAAACTAAAATACCAACTCCTTGATTGGTTCCAGCACAAAGGTCAGGATCTTCCCAAGAGTATGACCAGCCTACGTCCTGACCGTGGTACATATGGTACATCTTTAATCATGGCCATTTAGTGCTTGGCAGGTTTAGCCTTATAGTCTAGCTTGTGTAGTTTGTGGTGGTTTGGGGTTGCTTTAAACCTGTTTCCTGATGACAATTCTATTTTCTAGTAAGTTTAAAAGGAAAAAGCTTTTCATCAAGGCTGATTGCAAAGACATTTAAATTCCTTTTCTAGAAGCCATCTCAACTGAGAATTAATTAATTCTTATAGAAGGAATTAAGTCCTACAGGAAAAAAAATTTGAGTGAAGATTTTCTCAGTTTTCCCAAAGGTGGTACTGACACCTTGCAACTCAGATTGGGACTTGAACCCACGGTGTTTTAACTGAGATCACACACCTGGTCTCAGGACTTAATGAAGCTCAGGTTCTTGATGTCTCATCACAGAAAGAGTTCAGTGAGAGACAGAGTGATAGGTGAGAAGTGGATTTATTTAGAGAGAAACACGCTCCACAGACAGAGTGCGGGCCATCTCAGAAGGTGAGAGGCCCCGAGATATGACGTGATTAGTTTTTATGGGCTGGGTAATTTCATAGCCTAATGAGTGGGAGAATTATTCCAATTATTTTGGGGAAGGGGTGGGGATTTCCAGGAATTAGGCCACCGCTCACTTTTTGACCTTTTATGGTTAGCTTCAGAGCTGTCACGGCTCTGGTGGGTGTGTCATTTAGCATACGCTAATGTATTACAATGAGCGTATAATGAGGCTCAAGGTCCAGTGGAAGTCACATCTTCCGCCATCTTGGACTTAGTTGGTTCTAACCAGTTTTTGTCATGTCCTATGGCTATGTCATTCTTTTAAAGGTTGTGTTCTGCCCCCTTCCCTCCTGTTTCAGTACCATTCTAGATACATAGGCAAGAAGTTAATTCATTACATACAATGATGCCTTGTTGTTCTCAGTGTTTGATCTAGGGACCCCAGAGTCTCCAAAACTCTTTCAGTGAGTCCCTAGGTCAAAGCTCTTTTTATAAATATTCAAACATTATTTTCATTTTTCACTTTCATTCTCTCATAATTACACAGTGGAGATTTCAAAAGACCACCTGATGTTTGATGATATGATTACTCTGATGGCTGATGAAATGTGTGCATGTGTATTCTTCTGCTTTAAAATTTTCTGTTTTAATTTCTGATTGTAATTTTAATCTAATTTCTAAGTAAATATTGATAGATATTACCCATATAAACAAAACTTCTTTGAAGGTTCTCAGTAATTTTGAAGAGAAGGAGTCCCAAGACCAAAAAGTTTGAGAACTGCTGTAAAACTGAGTGTAAAACTTAATTCTGTCACAGAATCCCTGTTGAGAGTAGCTCCTAGTGAGTTGCTCGAGGGCGCTGCCTTAAGCCAGTCAGTTGCTCTGTAAACATTTTTTAATGGAATTAAATAGAGTTCTTGGAATGCAACTTTTGAGACCTTATTTAAGATTCTCCCCGAGGCAGTGTTGAGCACTGAGTGCCTTGTAGCCTGCCAAGTTTCTTTGAGATGGGTGGTTGGCAATTCTCAGTATTGGGTCAGGTATTTCAGAAGTCATTTTTGTGGAATACCTGCTTTAATTGGTAGCTTATTGGTATCCTCTAGACCAGTGCTGTCCAATAAAATGAGGGCCACGTATTTAATTTTTACTTTTTGAGTAGTCATATTTCAAAAAGTAAAAACAGGTGAAATTAGTTAGGTTCCCCCCCACCCCACTTTATTGAAGTGTAATTAACAAATAGAATTGTAAGATACTTAAAGTGTTCAGTGTGATGTTTTGATATGTGTGCACTGTGAAAGGATTTACCCCTTGAGTTAATTAACATATCTATCACCTGACATATTTATCTTTTTTTTCTATATGGTGAGAATATTTAAGTTCTACTCTCAACAAATTTCAATGATACAGCACAGTGTTATCAACTGTAGTCACCATTTTTTACATTAGATCCTCAGACCTTATTCATTTTATAACTGAAAGTTTGTACCCATTTACCAACCTCTCCCTATTTTCCCCACCTCTCAGCCTCTGGCAACCACTTTTCTACTTTCTGTTTCTATGAGTTTGGCTCTTTCTTTCTTTTGTTCGTTAGTTCATTTGTTCGTTCGTTCTTTCGTTTGTTCTTTCTTTTTTAGATTTTACATGTAGGTGATACCATGCGGTAATATGATATTTGTCTTTGACTTATTTCACTTAGCATAATGTCCTCCAAGTTCATCCACTGGTTGCAAATGACAGGATTTCCTTCTTTTTTAAGGCTCAATAATATTCAGTAGCATACATACACCACATTTTTTTATCCATTCATCTGTCGATGGACACTTAGGTCATTTCCGTACCTTGGCTATTGAATGAACATCAGAATACAGATAATCTCTTTGAGATAATGATTTCGTTTCCTTTCGTTTCCCACCCAGAAGTGAGATTGCTGGATCGTATGGTAGTTTTATTTTTTAATTTCTTGAGGAACCTCCATAGTGTTTTCATAGTGGCTGTACCAGTTTACGTTCCCACCACCAGTGTAAAAGGGTTTCCCTTTCTCCATTTCCTTGCCAGCGTTTATCTTTTGTGTTTTTGATAGTAGACATCCTAACAGGCAGGAGGTGGTATCTCATTGTGGTTTTGATTTGCATTTCCCTGGTGACTACTGATGTTGAGTACCATTTCATGTACCTGTTGGCCATTTGTATGTCCTCCTTGGAAAAATGTCTGTTTAGGTCCTTTGCCCATTTTTGAATTGGGTTTTTTTTTTAAACTGAGTTGTATGAATTCCTTCTATATTTTGGATAGTAACCCCTTATCAGATATGTGATTTGTAAATATTTTTCCCATTCCATAGGGTTGCCTTTTCATTGAAATTAGTTTTAATAATATATTTTATTTACCTAGTATATCCAGAATGTTATTTCTACATGTAATCAATGTACAAATTATCAGTGAGATAGCTTATATTCCCTTTTTTTTTTTATAGCAATAACTTGGAAGCCTTTTTTTAAAAAAAATTTTTATTTATTTATTTATTTATTTATTTATTTATTTATGGCTGTGTTGGGTCTTCATTTCTGTGCGAGGGCTTTCTCTAGTTGTGGCAAGCGGGGGCCACTCTTCATCGCGGTGCGCAGGCCTCTCACTATCGCGGCCTCTCTTGTTGCAGAGCACAGGCTCCAGAAGCGCAGGCTCAGTAATTTGTGGCTCATGGGCCTAGCTGCTCCGCGGCCTGTGGGATCTTCCCAGACCAGGGCTCGAACCCGTGTCCCCTGCATTAGCAGGCAGATTCTCAACCACTGCGCCACCAGGGAAGCCCTTATATTCCCTTTTTTTTTTTTTGTAATTTTATTTATTTGTTTGTTTGTTTATTTATTTATTTATGGCTGTGTTGGGTCTTCGTTTCTGTGCGAGGGCTTTCTCTAGTTGCGGCAAGTGGGGGCCACTCTTCATCGCGGTGCGCGGGCCTCTCACTATCGCGGCCTCTTTTGTTGCGGAGCACAGGCTCCAGATGCGCAGGCTCAGTAATTGTGGCACACGGGCCTAGTCGCTCCGCGGCATGTGGGATCTTCCCAGCCCAGGGCTCGAACCCGTGTCCTCTGCATTGGCAGGCAGATTTTCAACCACTGTGCCACCAGGGAAGCCCCTTATATTCCCTTTTTAATATTAAGTCTTTGAAATCTGGTGTATATTTTAAGTGCACATTTCAAGTGCTCAGTAGTCACATGTGGCTGGTGCCTACTATATTAGACAGCACACTGTGTGTGATCTGACACAGTGATGAGGAGTAGAAATGCTAGTGGTCGCGGGTCATATGGTTCAAGACTTATTAGAAGATCAAGCAGCTGGTAGGACTTGTTAATGATTCTGCTGTTGTTCCTTATAAAATTCTCTTCCTTCTTTTCTGTCTATCTCAATTCTGTCTCTTCTCAAGTTCTCTCTTCTTTGTGAAGTCTTTCCCTGTGTCTACTTATTCTCCCCCCAAGTGAAGGTCATACTTCATCCTCTTTTCTGCTTATACTGTGTACATAGCTTTATTGATTGTATTTCCAATGTTGTATAGTTGGCTGTTTCACATATGTCTTTCCTCTACTAGATTGTGAGCTCATTGAAGTGAAGGCTGTGTCTGGTTAATCTCTGAAGCTCAAGCTACACCCACCTCATTTTATCACATTCCATCATTAGGCAGGGCTTAACTCTGAATTGAGCTGGAATTTGTTGGCCTGTGCCTTTCTCCCATTAGTCCTCATTCTACATCTGAAACAGCTCCAAACAAAGTTATTGTTATGTTGGTCATTCATACATTTGAATCACCTACCATGTATAGTTCCATACTGTCTTTATATCCTTGGGCTAAACTTTTTAGTATTGACATTTTTGCTTCCCTGTTTTTTCTTTTTCCTTTTTTTCTCAATTAGTATAAATTTAATTTTCTTCCCCCAGTGTATAGAATCATAGAATTTTAAGAATTGAAAGGGGCTAGAATTTGCCTAGTCCTGGTCCTTCATCCAACTAATATTCATTGATTACATGCTCATTGAGTAGTTGAAACTGAGATATAGAGATATTCGGGGGCAACCCAATATTTTGAGTATTTCACTGAGAATAATGAAGAAGTTTAGATTTAGTAATTTTAAAAAGTCTTTCATCGTTCATTCTGTTTTTAAATATGTGTGCTGCTGAGTATCTTAAGAATTATGAGCAAAGTAGAAAGCTGTTTTATGCTGAAGCAGTGTATATACAGCACAGAAAGATCTCCAGATTTTTGTAGGGTTATCATTAAGAATTTGACTCCAAAGCCTAGATACCCGGACTTCAATCTTGGCTCTACCACATACTAGCTATGAATTACTTAATCTTGGGTAATTACTTAATCTCTTTGTGTCTCAGTTTCCATATTTGTAAAATAAAGTTGATAATAATATGGAGTGTTGTAAGGTTTAAATGAGTTAGTACTTGCAAAGCACTAAGGATTATGCCTGGCATACAGTTAGTGTTCAGTATATAGTAACTGCTGCTGGTACCACTACCACCATCACCACTACTACTACTATTATTGAGTTACAGAAGGACCTGGTGAGGTGTGGGATGCACCTGTGGAATTTCTGGTCAGCCCTTACTAAGTCATCACTTACTTATGATATAAGCTTCTTGTCTTAATAAGAGGCCCTACATACCATTCTCTGCACCCAGTATGATTTGCCTAAAATGTAACTGCATCTGCAGAGTAATGAAGTATTTTGTCCTGGGGTTTTACTGTAGCAGCAGTTTAAGAAATGGCAGAAGACCCATTAGCTTTAGGAGTCTGTTCCTTTGAGACCAACTTGCTAGGAATCCATTTCCTGTCTTCCTCCCTCCCTCCCTCCCTTCCTTCCTTCCTTCCTGTCTTTCTTTCTTTCTTCATTGGGTCTTTGTTGCTGTGTGCAGGCTTTCTCTAGTTGCGGCGAGCGGGGGCTACTCTTCATTGTGGTGCGTGGGCTTCTCATTGCGGTGACTTCTCTTGTTGCAGAGCACGGGCTCTAAGCTTGCGGGCTTCAGTAGTTGTGGCATGTGGGCTCAGTAGTTGTGGCTCGCGGGCTCTAGAGCACAGGCTCAGTAGTTGCGGCGCATGGGCTTAGTTGCTCCATGGCATGTGGGATCTTCCTGGACCAGAGCTCGAACCCGTGTCCCCTGCATTGGCAGGCAGATTCTTAACCACTGCGCCACCAGGGAAGTCCATTTTCTGTCTTTTTAAAAAGAGTAAATTTATTTTCTTCATTGGCATTCTGTAAACAAAATACTGGCAGTTTGTATTTTGTGGAATACGTTTTAAAGTGGATTTAATTTTCCTTAGTAAACTCCTTTCAATAATGCATCAGAGTAAATTTTCTTTCTGTGTTGTCAGGTTGCTATCAAGATCATAGATAAGACCCAGCTGGATGAAGAAAACTTGAAGAAGATTTTCCGAGAAGTTCAAATTATGAAGATGCTTTGCCACCCCCATATTATCAGGCTTTACCAGGTAGGATCACTAGTGGTGTAGCGTATGGCAACAAAGAACCCAGAATGGTCACTTGTGTCTGTGGTTACTTTTGAAGAGAAGGTGGGTGGGTGAACATCTGCAACTTTTTTTTGTTTCTATGTTCGTATATTCATCCTACTATTTATCCTACCCTATTATCCCCCAACTCAGTACTTCTGTTTCCCTTGGGTATTTACTGGTAAGGTTTAACTTACCTAAGTAGGCCTTTATAATTTGTTCTTTAAAACTTGGATGCCATTCTTAGAGTTACACAAAAAGATTATTTAGAAGATGATGAGAACTTACTTATTTAGGTCAGAATCTTAAAGCAGAATGGGAAACCCAAAAGGAACAGAATTTTGAGGGGTGAAAATAATATTAATTTTTACAATATTATTTAAATACTAATTTCTATGATCATGTTATGAATTATGATGGCAAAGGATATTTTAAGTATGGCTTCTTGTATGAGTCAGAGCCTACCTCCTTTCTATTCTAACAGAGTCCTAGACTTAGTTTTCTAAGATAGCATTTGATTACTTTGATAACCAAGAGATTGATTCTGTGTAATGGAAGAGATTTCTGTTCTAGTTTTCTTACCTTCCCAAGGAGCATGCATATTTCATGCCGTCATCAAAAGTGATTCCCTGGCCTTACTGCAAAAGCAGTAAATCTAATGGCTGGAATTTTAAGCCAGATAGGAGAGGAGGACCTTGCCTTAGCAGGCTGGTAGAGGAGGTATTTTGGGAGAGGTGGAGCTTTGAGGTGCTTCTCAAATTGCAGCGTGTTGGCAGCCATGAGCTCTGCCTGTACATAGGGCCAGCCCTGCTCACTGCTTTCTACCAGATCAGCCATCACCTGGTTCTGCAGGATGTGGCCACCCCCTCAATTCATTTGCTGCTGTTAGTCTGCAGTAAATGGTTACTGGCCCAGATCCGGGATCATGTGTAAGAGTGTGAAGAGTACATTGCCCAAGGCCCAAAGGGGAAGCTTTCATAGTCTGTTACTTTCATGGGAAAGAAAGCATGTCTTGATATTAGTGTATACGGTCAGGCTACAGTGTTAGGGCTCGTCTCTGGCATCAGCTGCTCACATAATGAAATGAATTAGATCAGCCGGAGCAGGCTTGTTGAAATTCATCACACTAAATTACGTTGAACCACACCTCCATTGTACCCCAGAAGGAAACCCATGAACGGTTCCTGGGGTTGCCTGAAGACCTGTATCTGCACACTCAGAGGTGTCTAACCTCTGCTTCCTTCCTATCCTGACAGATTGAGTAAACTTCTTGACCTCACTTTTTAAAATAAATCATCTTTAAATAGTTGTAGAGCTTATTAGACTGATCTTTCTCAAGAGGTTAACTTACAGGTACTAACCTTGTAACTGAAATCTGCAAATTTACCTTTCTTACCCAAGATTTCTTTAGCCTATTAGGTTTATATACTTTCAGCCCTGGCTTTGAACATTGCCCTTTTTTAAGCTTTAATTTTGCTCTCGGGCAGCTAATATTGTTAATGGGAGATTCTGAACTGCCAAGGTGAAGAACGGCTGTTGAATTGTCAAGGCAGTTTTCAGGTCATTTGTTAAAGCTTTAGTCTCTTCGGGTTTATAGAGTGAGCCAAATATAGATAACTATATAGGAAAGTTTTTGAACTCCTGAAAAGTTTTTTTTTTTTTAATCTGAAATTAAAAACAACACTGTAAATCAACTATACTTCAATAAAATTTAAAAAATGTAAAAAATTTACAGTCAATAAAAGGCCTGGTACAAAGGAGATATACATTATGACAATTTTTTTTTCTTTTCTTTTTTTTTCCTAAACAACTGCGTATATTTAGGGTACTTACTTTTTGTTATATAAGTCAACATATAAAGAACTTGGAAGCAATACATGTAACAGTGGGCTAGTATCACCAGTCTATAGAGAGTTTTTAAATTAAAGTGAAAAAAATGACACAGTTATTAGATTGAAAAATTAAAAGAATGTGCATACATACAATGGAGTACTATGAAACTATTGAAAAGAAGAAATAGGTCTATTATTTTAAGGTAACGTATGATACTGTTATGGTATTAACGTATAGAGATGTCAAAAATAAAGTGACTAGGGAATGATTTGATAACATAATTAACCTTGAAGCATAGTGAAAGTGTAAAACTGTATTGCCTACTATGATAGCCACTAGCCACATGTGGTTATTGTGTATTAACATGTGGCTAGAGTGAATGAGGAACTGGATTTTTACTTTCATTTAATATTAATGTAAATATAAAAATTGGAGCTGTTTACAATTAAAAATTTTTGAAATAATATTAATGATAATAAAATATATTATTAGAATTAACTTCACCTTTTTCTTTTTACTTTTTTAATGTGGCTACTAGAAAAGTTAAAATTATATATGAGACTCACAGTGTTTCTATCGGACAGCACTGCTCTAAAATGTTATAGAATAAGCTATTAACAGTGTTTCCACTGGGGAATAAAATGGAGGGGGTTGGAAAGAGGAAAACCTTTGGTCTTTTGTTTATATACTGGGTATTTAAAATGTTTATAATGAACATATATACTCATATATTACTTTAATAAATATTTAATGAAAAAGGTAAAAAGGAAGAAGGAACTGACAACACACTACAACTAATTTTTTAAACAGTGGCAAAATAGAGACTAAGATAAAAATACAAGTAAGTCGTTTGTATTATTGAAGTGTTGAATATTTATATTATTGTTCCCAGTTTTGAATAAAAGGATGGTGGACAGGAAAGTTGTCATTTCCATTTTAAAAAAGCACAGCCATATGTGATATTTGTGCAGTTCTTAAGTGATTGCTGTTATTCCCCCTAAGTTTTGTTTTGGTTGCGTTTTACGGGGAACATTTTTGAGCTTCAAGTGATCACTGTCGAATGTGAACTTTTTGGTTCTTGGCAGCTTCTTTACTTCTCAGTTTTGTGGAGTTTAAAAGATTGCAGAGGCCTCCTGGGACGAAAAAAAGGACTCTCTCAAGTAGTAAATATTTCCTACGTTTAAGAACTTGGAGGAATACCTGTTTTTCCCCCTTTCTTCTTAATAATGTTTATGTCTGTCACCCTCCCAATCCTCTAATGTTTTAAGTCTCCTTTAGGCAGTATTGGTTATTAATACTTCAAATGACAAAAGAAGATTCATTAGTTTCTCTTCCTATGATATCAGCCTGTCATTTGTATCACTGTCACTTTCCTGCCTTTGCACCAGGTTATGGAGACAGAACGGATGATTTATCTGGTGACAGAATATGCTAGTGGAGGGGAAATATTTGGTAAGTACATTTATTGCATTCTTTAAACAGCTATTGAGCACACCATGGCAAACTTAAAATAGCTGTTCGATGCCTTTGTCACTTGAGCAGCTGTCACTTGATGCTGTCCTTCAGTGCTGTCATTTTCTATCAACAAAGTAATTTTAATTATTTTTGATTCATCTCTTTAAGTCTTCACCATCTTTGTTTCCATAGCAAAGGTGTTTTGTTTATTTCAGTAAGGTGTTGATGGTTGAGATTAAAGATCTTCAAAAACAAAAATTTCTCTGAA
Organism: Balaenoptera ricei; assembly: GCF_028023285.1. Classification (NCBI taxonomy): domain Eukaryota; kingdom Metazoa; phylum Chordata; class Mammalia; order Artiodactyla; family Balaenopteridae; genus Balaenoptera; species Balaenoptera ricei. The sequence goes on from NC_082646.1 coordinate 15,366,739, forward strand.
CTTTTGAGGGTCTTTCCTATTGCCAGATTCTAACTGGGGTGACCAAGTGTGACAGAATGCTTACAAGTGTGGTGGGCCTCTGTTGTGTGTGAAATAGCCACTCGGAGCAAACGGTCTCACCCTAATGCATTCTTTAACATTTATTTAAATATAACATGTAACTCTATTCCTTACCATGTGTTCACAGTTCCCTTAATGATTCTTGTAATTTAGCATGTTTTGTCTTCGGTAGCTATACTTTTTTTCCTCTAACACTTAGGTTAGCACAGCAGCAGAATTAAGCAAGAGAATTTGTTACCAGGAAATATGACTTTTTGACGTGGTAAAAACTGGCCCCCCCATTTTTTTTTTTTTTTTTTTTTGTGGTAACAGTGATAAATGGAGCCAAATAGAGATAATGACTAAACTTTCAAATATAGAGTGACATGTCTTTTTATTTTTAAATTTTATTTCTTTTTTGGCATGTGAATATAGAGAAAGGTTTCTTCTTATATATTTTAGGTTTATCTAGCTTCTTTATTTTTTTAGATTTTGTTTTAGTTTAAATCTGGATGGTAAGAATTTTTTTAATTTTCAAAATATTGGCACTTACTTATTTAAAATATATTAAAAAGCATGATATCACTTTTAAAGTGGAATCTTCTTATTAGTGACTGTGTGTTGTGACTATGAATATTTTGGTATGTTAAACTTTCCCCATAAATCTGACAATTTTGTATCTAAGAATCTTCAAAATAAGTGCGAGTCTTTTTTAAAGGAGGTATCACTTCTTAATGACATTTTTGCTTGGCTTTGTATCTGTGCTTATGCATAATGGTAATCTTGGGAGCAAAGAGACCTTGTCATCTTCACGTTCATAATAATCAAAGAACCAAACACGGTGCACATCATACCTGCTTTGCTCTTTAGGAAAACAGATTTCAAAAGTACAGAAAAGATAAAAGATGGATGCTTTGTGGGAATGTAGCTCAAGGCATGAGGAAACAGAATAGTACTTCTCATGGTATTATTTTTTTTTTTTCATGGTATTATTATAAAAGATCTGGAGGAGGAAGAAATTGATGTATCACCTAAAGAAATCATTGTGCCTGCACAGGGATATAACTGTCTCATGAGGTCTTGTTTTTAAAAGTATCTGTATCAGAGATGAAGGGACGGGCTTAATCAAGAACATGAGCTTTGGAGGCAGTTATACCTGGTTTTGAATCAGATCGTTGCCACTATTTGCTTTTTTACTTGGATTTTGGGACTCAGTTTCATGGTCTATAAAAGTCAGATCTGTAATATCTGCCTTACAGTTGTGAAGATAAAATGAGATAGCACATATACAGCCCCAGCACTTTGCTTCCTTCACCTCCATGTTAAATGACAAATGGGTGATCAACTTCTGGCAGGATAGCATGAGGAGCTCTGCTGTCCTGCTCCCCAGTGAAACTGGTGAAAGTGATTTAAAAAAACCCTAAAATCCAGATATTTAAAGTCTCTGGAAATGGTTCTAAGGGTGAACAGCAACTAAAGAAACATTTATTCAAGAATATCTATGAAAATTTAGTAAGAAATAAGAGTGTCTGTGGTTTTTAAGCCAGTACTGCGTCCTTCTTCCCCCTAGCCAGCTCAGCAAGGTGGAGATTACACTCAAAATTACTGTAGCCAAGAACACAGGCCTACCCTCTGGTCCCCTCCTTTCGCCTAGACTAACGGCTTTCTTCCCAGTGGAACTGGACAGCAGCATTTCTTATCCTGCCCCAGCTACCTATTGCTGTTCCTAAGTCCTGGGTGAGAGCAGTTGAACAGTGGGGACTCCTTCTTCCACCCAGCCCTGACTTGTGGAGTTTGGGTGTGGCATGCTGAGAATACTGGGACCCAGATCACTCTTGCCTTGGGTTATAAGTTGGTGGGTCATCCCAAGAGAGTCAAGCTGGGAGAATTGAGATTGTGTCCCCTTTCTCTGCACTGAGCTCAGCTCCTAGAGAGGGAGTGTTACTCAAGGAAAACTTTTCCATTGTCCCCACGCCTAGCTTCAGAGTCCTGGCTCAGAGATTTGCCCAGAGGAAGAAACAGACCATAACACATATAGCTCCTAATTTCTTCCCAAGGGAACTGACTTCATTTGCAATGGAGAATGAAGAAGTTCAAGCCTGAAGGCACTCACAAGAACTGTGGAGGTTGTGGTTACAGGCATTTCAGAGGAGATTTGAGCAGGCTAAAGTATAGGCCAGCTAGTTTGCAGGTAAGAACCAGGGAGTAAAACATCACAAGAGCCTTCCTAAGGTCAGAAGAAAAATCAAACACTGATCTCAGAAACTGTTCCTTCAAAGGAACCAGAATTTGATTGGATTGTTTATAGACCAGTTTATGCTCCAGGGCATTGTTGAAAATAATAGAACAACCAGGGACTTCCCTGGTGTCCAGTGGTTAAGAAGCCGCCTTCCAATGCAGGGGATGCAGGTTTGATCCCTGGTTGGGGAACTAAGCTCCCACATGCCGTGGGGCAGCTAAGCCCGCGCACTCTAGAGCCCACGGCCACAACTAGAGAGAAGCCCCGTGCCTCAACTAAGACCCGACGCAGCCAAATAAATAAATAAATAAATAAATAAATATTTAAAAAAAGAAAGATAGAGCAATCAGCCACAGTTTTTGGATTTTAACAGCTGGGCTTGGTTAAGAAAAGACAGGAAGAGAGCCCTGCCCAAACCATGGTGATCCAGTGATCTGAGGGTAATGGTGGATATACCAAGGCTGTGCCTCCTCTGAGGAACAACATTAGAAGCTGATCACTGTGTATGGGGGAATAAACTTCACTAAAACAATCCAGCCAGTCACTAAACAAATAAACAAGCAAATAACAAGAACATGCTCCAGAGGGCTAGAGGTGTACCAGTACCTAGACGTGGTACAACATGTTATCTAAAATGTCTGGTTTCCAACAACAGCAAACTATGAAGCATATAAAGAAACAGGAAAGTATGACCCATACACTGAAAAAAAAGCAGGCCACTGAAACTGCCTGTCAGAGAGGCCACATTTATCAAAAAAAGACTTTAAAGTAGCCATTATGGACATGTTCACAGACATAAAGGAACTCACAATTAAAGTCGTAAAAGAAAATATGATACAGGGTCACATCAAATAGAGAATATCATTAAAGAGATGGAAATTTTTTAAAAAAGGAATCAAAAGAAATTATGGAATTGAAAAGTAAAATAACTAAAATTAAAAAATTCATCAGAGAGGCTTAACTGATTTCAACTGCAGAACAAGAAATGAATTTGTAGATAGGCATTTTATGCAAGTTGAAGAACAGAGAGAAAAACGAATTAAGAACAATGAATAGAGCCTCAGAGAAATGTGGGATACAATCAAATGCTCCAACATATTTTTAATGGGCATACCAGAAGAAGAGAGAAAGGAGCAGAAAAAATATGCAAGGAAATAATGACTGTAAACTTCACAAATTTATTGAAAAACAATAACTTACATATCCAGGAAGCTCAATAAAATCCAATCAGGATTAAACACAAAGAGATCCACAAACAGATACATCATAGTAAGAACAGTGAAAGTCAAAGACAAAATATTGAAAGCATCAAGAGAAAAATGATACGTCACTTAAAGGGAGTTCTGTAGGTTTAGATAGCAGACTTTTCAGCAGAAACAACGGCGGCCAGAAGGCAATAGGATAACATTTTTAAAGCCCTGAAAGGAAGAAAAAAGAACTATTAATCAAAATCCTATACCAGTAAACGTATATTTCAAAAACGGAGGTGAAATAGACTTTCTCAGATAATCAGAAACTGAGGGAGGGACTTCACTGGTGGCTCAGTGGTTAAGAATCTGCCTGCCAGTGCAGGGAACACGGGTTTGAGCCCTGGTCTGGGAAGATCCCACATGCCGCAGAGCAACTAAGCCCATGCGCCACAACTACTGAGCCTGCGCTCTAGAGCCCACGAGCCACAACTACTGAGCCCACGTGGTGCAACTACTGAAGCCCACGTGCCTAGAGCCCTTGCTCCGCAACAAGAGAAGCCACCACAATGAGAAGCCCAAGCAGCGCAATGAAGAGTAGACCCCGCTCGCTGCAACTAAAGAAAGCCCACTCCCAGCAATGAAAGCCCAACGCAGCCAAAAAATAAAGAAAAAAAAATACTGAGGGAATTTGTTTCTGACAGATACACCTTACAAGAAATACTAAAAGAAGTTCTTCAAGGTAAAAGCAGGTGACCTCAGATGGTAACTTGAGTTCACACAATAAACAAAGGACACCAATAAATGTCATTATGTAATTATAAAAGGCATAAGAGATGCATACTTTCTCCTTTTTTCTTTTAACCTGTTTAAAAATAAATTGAATATAAAATACATTGTTAAGGCTATAATGTAATATATGTGTAATATATTTGTCAATAACAGTACAAAGGATATGTGTGTGAGAAAAACTGCATTATGCTAAGAAAGTCATTACACATGGCACAGAAATAATTACAGCAATGTATTGTTGGATTTGTAACATTAATTGATGTAATTTTATTGCAAAAACACTAAAAAAGGGGGTAAAAGGAATGATGCTATAAAGCAGAAACCCTTCTATATAATCACCTGGTATAAATCAGAAGCTCATTTGGATAAGATAAAATATACATGCTAAACACTAGAGCAGTCACTTTTAAAAAAACCCTCAGACAATTATAATGTAAAAAATCATTAAAGAAGTTGAAATGCTTCATTAAAAAATATTCACTTAATGCAGAAGAAAGCAGTAATGGCGGTATAGAACAACAAAAAAAGACATAAAATGTATGGAAAACAATAAGTAAAACAGCAGGTATAAATCCAACTATTATCAGTACTTATATTAAGTGTAAATGGGTGGGATAATTTAATGCAAAGGCAATGATTGTTAGACTGAATAAAAACACATGATCCAGTGTATGCTGTCTACAAGAAACATACTTTAAATTCAAAGATACAAATAGACTGAAAGTAAAAGGATGGAAAATTATATATCATGCAAACAGCAATGACAAGAAAGCTCAAATGGCTATGTTGACATCAGACAAAATAGACTTTAAAACACAAAAGCTTTATTTCTACTACTAGAGATAAAGAGGGACATTCTATAATGATAAGAAGGTAATACATTAGGAAACTATAACAGTTATAAACGTGTATCTAATAAAAGAGCACTAAAATGCGTAAAACAAAAACTGACAGAAATGAAGGGAGAAATAGACAATGACAATAGTTGGAAGCTTCAATACTCTACTTGCAATAATGGATAGAAAAAGTAGACAGAAGATCAACAGGAAAAATAAGACTAGACCAATACTGTAAGCCAACTATACCTAACAGACATCTATAGAACACTCCACCTAACAACAATACTATATACATGCTTATCAAGTAAACACAGGACATTCTCAAGGATAGACCATATACTAGGCCATAAAACAAACCTGCATAAAATTTAAACTTATTCAATTTTAGCAGTAATACAAAATGTTTTACAACCACAGTGGAGTGAAATTAGAAATGAATAACAGGAAAACTTTGGGGAACTCACAAATATGTAAAAATTAAACAGTGTATTTTAAAGTAAGCAATGGGTCAAAGAAGAAGTCAAAGGCAAATTCAGAAAGTACTTTGAGATGGATGAAAATAAAGACAACATATCAAAACCTATGGGATACAACTAAAGGAGTGCTTAGAGGGAAGTTTATAACTGTAGAATGCCTATAATAAGAAAGATCAGTTACCTAGTCTTCTCCCTTACGACAGTGGAAGAGTAAGAGCAAACCAAACCTAAGATCAAGCTGAAGGAAGGGAATAATAATTATAGCAGAATTTAATGAAATAGAAAATAGAAAAAAATAGAGGCAATCAATGAAACCAAAAGCTAGTTCTTTGAAATGATCGACAAAATTGACAAATCTTTAGTTAGATTGGCCAAGAAAAAAAGAAACACTCAAACACTAGAATCAGAAGTGAAAGAAGAGATATTACTACTGACCCTAAATTAATAACAACTATTATAAAGGAATACTTGAACAATTGTACACCAACAAATTGTTTAACCTAGATAAAATGGAAAAATTCCTAGAAAGACACAAACTACTGAAACTGACTCAAGAAGAAATAGACAATCTGAATAGACCTATATCAAGTGAAGAGATAGAAGCAAGAATCAAAAGACCACCCATAAAGAAAGTCCAAGTCTGGAGGGCATCATTGCTGAACTCTACCAAATATTTAGAAAAGAGTTAACAGCAAATGTTCACAAACTCTTCTAAAAGTAGAAGAGGGAGTACTTGATACATACATATATATATATATATATACACATATATACATATATATATATATATATATATATATGTACACTTGATATATACTTGATACCAATACCAGACAAAGATTTCACAAGAAAAAGAAAAAAACACTACAGACCAGTATCTCTTATGACTATGGATGCAAAAATATTCAACAAAATACTTACAAATGAAATCCAGCAACATATAAAAAGAATTATACACTGTGATCAAGTGGAATTTATCCACGTGCAAGAAATGCAAGGTTGGTTCACCATATCAAAATTCATGAATGTAATACATCATATCAATAAAAGAAAATACAAGATAACATATCATCTCCCACGCACCTATGGTCAATTAATCTATGACAAAGGCAAGCATGTACAATGGAGAAAAGAAGTGGGCCTGGGAAAACTGGACAGCTACATGTAAAAGGATGAAATTAGAACATTCTCTAACACCATACACAAAAATAAGCTCAAAATGGAACAAAGACCTAAATATAAGGTCAGACACTATGAAACTCTTAGGGGAAAACATAGGCAGAACACTCTTTGACATGAATCACAGCAGTATCTTTTTTGATCCACTTCCTAGAGTAATGAAAATAAAAAAACAAAAATAAACAAATGGGACCTAGTTAAACTTAGCTTCTGCACAGCAAAGGAAACCATTAACAAACAAAAAGACAACCTACAGAATGTGAGAAAATGTTTGCAAACGAAGGAACTGACAGTGGATTAATCTCCAAAATATACAAACAGCTCATGCAGCTCTATGTCAAAAAAACAAACAACCCAATCAAAAAATGGGCAGAAGACCTGAAAAGATGTTTCTCCAAAGACTTACAGATGGCCAAAAAGCACATGAAAAGATGCTCAACATCACTAATTATCAGAGAAATGCAAATTAAAACTACAATGAGGTATCACCTCGCACTGGTCAGAATGGCCATCAAAAAGTCTACAAACAATAAATGCTGGAGGGGGTGTGGAGAAAGAGGAACCCTCCTACACTGCTGGTGGGAATGTAAATTGGTACAAATTGGTACAACCACCATGGAGAACAGTATGGAGGTTCCTTAAAAATCTAAAAATAGAACTACTATATGACCCAGCAGTCCCACTCCTGGGCATATATCCAGAGAAAACTGTAATCTGAAAGGATACATGCACCCTAGTGTTTATTGCAGCACTGTTTACAATAGCCAAGACATGGAAGCAACCTAAATGTCCATCGACAGAGGAATGGATAAAGAAGATGCGGTACATATTTACTGTGGAATATTACTCAGCCATAAAAAGAATGAAATAATGCCATTTGCAGCAAGAAGGGTGACGTAGAAATTATCATACTAAATGAAGTAACTCAGACAGAGAAAGACCAATATCATATGATATCACTCATATGTGGCATCTAATTTTTAAAAAATGATACAAATGAACTTATTTACAAAACAGAAACAGACTTAGAGATATCAAAAACAAACTTATGGTTACCCAAGGGGAAACGTGGGGGGAGGGATAAATTAGGAGCTTGGGATGAACATACACACAATACTACATATAAGATAGATAACTAATAAGGACCAACCGTATAGCACAGGGACCTCCACTCAGTATTCTGTGATAATCTATATGAGAAAAGAATCTAAAAAAGAATGAATATATGTATATGTATAACTGAATCACTTTGCTTTACACATGAAACTAACACAGCATTGTAAATCAACTATATATAGTCCAATACATTTAAAATTAAAAAAGATGGGCTTCCCTGGTGGCACAGTGGTTAAGAATCCGCCTGCCAATGCAGGGGACACAGGTTCGAGCCCTGGTCCGGGAAGATCCCACATGCTGCAGAGCAACTAAGCCCGTGCACTGTAACTACTGAGCCTGCGCTCTAGAGCCCGTGAGTCACAATTACTGAGCCCGTGTGCCACAACTACTGAAGCCCGTGCCTAGAGCCCGTGCTCCACAACAAGAGAAGCCACCACAGTGAGAAGCCCGCACACCGCAATGAAGAGTAGCTCCAGCTCGCTGCTACTAAAGGAAGCCCACGCGCAGCAATGAAGACCCAACACAGCTAAAAACAAAATAAATAAAATAAATAAATTTATTAAAAAAAAAACGATAACATGATCATCTCAACATATGAAGAAACAGTGCTTGGCAGAATCCAACACTCTTTCATGACAAAAATATTCAACAAACTAGAAATAGAAGGGAACTTCTTTAATCTGATAAAGGATGTCTGAAAACTCACAACTAGCATCACACTTAATGGTGAATGACTAGATGTTTTCCCCCACAGATCAGGAAGAAGACAAAGATTTCATCTCTCTCCACTTCCATTTAAACATCGTACTAGAGGTTCTAGCCACAGCAATTAGGCAAGAAAGAGATATAAAAGGCACTAGGTTGTAAAGGGAAAAAGTAAGACAGTTTATTCACAGATAACGTGGTCTTGTATATGGAAAATCCGAACAAATCCACTAAAAAACTGTAAGGACTATATAAGAGTTTAGCAAGGTTGCAGGATGCAGGAGTAATATGTTCAATTGTATTCCCATATCCTTACAGTGAACAATCTGAGAATGAAAGAAGTAAGACAGTTCAGTTTACAATAGCATTAATAAGAATAACATTCTTACGAATACATTTAACAAAAGAAGTGCAAATCTTATACTCTGAAAAGTACAAAAAAGTATAAAGCAATGTTGAAAGATATTTAAGACAATCTAAATGATTGGAAAAACATCCCATGTTCATTGATTGTAAAAGTTAACATTGTTAAGATGACAGTGCTGTTCAAATTGATGTACAGATTCAACGCAGTCCCCATCAGAATCTAAGCTGACATTTTTGTAGAAATTGATATCCTGATTCCAAATTTATGTAGAATTACAAAGGACCCAGAATATCCAAAACAATCTTGAAAAAGAGAAAGCAGATTGGAGTGATGCAGCCACAAGTCAAGGAAAACTGACAGTGACCAGAAGCTAGAAGAGGTGTAGAAAAGATTCTTCCCTAGAACCTCCAGGTAGAGTGAGTCCCTGCTGATAACTTGATTTTGGATTTCTTGCTTCCAAAACTGTGAGTGAATAAACTACAGTTGTTTTAAGCTACCTATTTCGTGGTAATTTGTTTCAGCACCCTAAGGGAACTAATACAGATGGGGACAGGATTTTGGCATCATCTCAGAATATCTCCCCATAAAATATTAATGATTTACAAACGTTATCAGTTATCAGGTAGAGGAATTGGCATACCCCAACATGATCAGGTGATTAATATTAACGTCATGGGTGGTGAAGGCTTTAAAGAAGTAGTGTAAGAACTGTATCTTTGGATACTTTCTGGAATTAACTGGGGGAGCAAGGTATTTCAGAAATGCTGTAGCATGTTCAAAAGATTTCAAGAGGAGAGAGAATGTGGCGTATTTCATATTCATTAAGTTGTTTAGTATGGTTTTAATGTAGGCTATGTATGAGAAGATGGCCGCAAATGAGGCTGGTGTGATAGGAAAGGCTGCATGGTCAAGAGCTTTGTAAGACTTCTCTGACTTGGCCAAATCCCCTGTCACACCCTCTCGTTGTACTGTATCCTTTCTTGGCAGTACTGATATCAGTTCTGGTTTTACATTTATTTCTGTAATTACGTAGTGGATTCTCTCTCCCACCAGGCACCAAACTCCACAAGTTTAGGGGCCATGTCTATTTCTGCTCACCATTTAGCTCCATGGCTCCTCTTGCTCTGCAGTTCATACTGTTGGACTCAAATATTACTGAGGGAAATGATCAGTAACTACTGAAAGAGTAAGTGAATGAATGAATGAACCAGCCATGTAAAAGAATTGAATTTTATCTTGAGTCATTGCCCTATAAGGAAGAATTGGGATGGAACATTCCAAGACTAGTTAGGAGACTGTACAGTAATACTTAAGAATGATGACGTATTGAAGTAAGGTAGTGACTTCATCTTTTTCATTTTAACTTCACAAGAATCTTGTAACATAGATATTTTTGCCATCACCTTACAGACAAAGAAACTGGAGTTCAAGAACACTAAATAATTTGCCAGAGTCCTATAACTAATCAGTAACAGAGCTGAGGATTACCTGACTCCAGAGTATCTGTTCTTTCCCATTCACCAGACTGAAGAATCTGTTCTTCCATATATAGAATGACTTCAATAAAGTGTTTCTGGGAGGATCTTTGATTATAACTATAAACCAAATTTCTGTTTTGAAAATAGGTCATAGACATAGCAGCAAAACAATCTTAACATGAAGTCTTTTTTACCCTCTTGTTATAAGTCCCCATTTAAAAAGAGGGTGAGACAGATTTTCCTAGATGGGTATTATTACTGTGAGATTTAGGCATAGGCAATAGCTTGTTTGCAGAGCTAGTATGTATAAATTAGTAGCATTTCCTCTACTTATATAATAACAACTTCACCTTTTCTCGTCAAGGCTTTTTAATTTATCATTGTTGATGTAAAAGAAGTAGGCAGTATTCCTGAAATTTTAGATTAATTAAGCATATCAAAGGTTACTAAACTATTGGGAAGTACGGTGCTAGGTAAAGGAGAAAATGCGTAAGAGGGTAGTAAGATGATTTTTAGATTTCTCATCCTGTTTTTGACAGTAGTAGTGTCATTTATTGAGATAAAGAATACCAGGGTTAAAAACAGATCAGACGGGACTTCCCTGGTGGCCCAGGGGCTAGGAATCCACCTGCCAATGCAGGGGACACGGGTTCGGGCCCTAGTCCGGGAAGATCCCACATGCCGCAGAGCAACTAAGCCCGTGCACCACAACTACTGAGCCTGTGCTCTAGAGCCCGCGAGGCACAACTACTGAGTTTGTGTGCCACAACTACTGAAGCCCACGCGCCTAGAGCCCGTGCTCCGCAAAAAGTGAAGCCACTGCAGTGAGAAGCCCGTGCACCGTAACGAAGACCCAACACAGCCAAAAATAAATAAATAAAATAAATTAAAAAAAAAAAAGATCAGATGAAGTGTGTTGTTTTTAGACATATTTAGTTTGAGGCACCAGTTAGGTGAAAGTTGTCCATCAAGTAATTGGAAATAGAAATCTGGAAATCAGGGATAAGATAGAGCCTAGGGATATTGTTTCCATCAGCAGATAGATGGTAGTTGGTCATCAGTATGTTTAAGGATGAAAGAATAGGTTTAAGGATGAAACTCTTCTTACCATCAGAATTTAAGTTGAAAATGAGGCCATAAAATATGAAAAGCCACTGTCGATGAAATAAGACTGTGGTGTTATAAAAACCAAGGAAAATAGGAATTTCAAAAAGGAGCAGTATTAAATGCTGTAGAAAAGTCAAATATGGTAAGGAATGCAACGTAACTTCTGGCTTTGAGACAAAGATGTTCTCAGTATTCTTAAAGAGAGCTGTTTCACTAGTGTAATAAGAATAGAAATCAGAATGTAATGGGGTGAGGTATGAGTGCATAAATGTTATATAATATAATAAATGAATTCTAAAGTATGTACAGATGTAGCAATTGAAAATAAGATAAATAAAAGTGATGGTGGGACTTCCCTGGTGGTGCAGTGGTTAAGACTCCACGCTCCCAATGCAGGGGGCCTGGGTTCCATCCCTGGTCAGGGAACTAGATCCCACATACATGCCACAACTAAGAGTTTGCATGCCACAACTAAGAGTTTGCATGCCACAACTAAGGAGCCTGCCTGTCGCAACTAAGGAGCCGGTGAGCCGCAACAAAGGAACCTGTCGGCTGCAACTAAGGAGCACACGTGCCGCAACTAAGCACACGTGCCGCAACTAAGGAGCCAGCAAGCTGCAACCATGGAGCCCGCCTGCTGCAGCTAAGGCCCGGCACAACCAAATAAATAATAAAATAAATATTTTTTAAAAAAAGTGATGGTAACAGAGTTAAGAGTATCTTCTCTCCAAAGAACAAATATAAAACTAGACAAAATTGTTAGAAACACCCATTTAGGGCTCTGAAAATGAACCAGTAGCAAACATCAAATTGAGAAGCTTAATTCATGAAAATCTTTTGAACTTGTAGTAGGAACAGTGGGAGTCTTTGGCTTTCTTGCCTGAGCCCCTACATCCTGCACCTCTTCCCCAGGGGGAAACGTAATGTAATCCAAGGCTGGGCTGGCCTTAAAACTAGCATCTTTGTTGCCAGAGGCAGCTGACTTGATTTGCAATGAAAGACAAAAAAAACCCATGCCCAGTTGTGTTGTCATCAGTAAAAATAGTAATTTTGGTAGGAAATGAATGTAGAAGGCTCAAAGCCTTGCTAGCTAGAGGTTGTGGTCTTGCTAGAGGTGAGCAGCAGAATGGCCGACAAGCCAGAAATCTAGTAGGGAGACCTTGTTAATTAGAGAACCACAGCAGGGTAAGATAAGTTCTCCATTCATCTCTGGCTTACTGGGGGAGTGGCCTCTATTAGGAAGTTCTGAGACAGCCCAGCAAAGTTTAAAGCTGAGGCTGACTTTGAAACTTTCTGAACTTTGAGTGGACTCCTGAATCCACCAATAGATTTGTCCACAGAAGGTGAAAGGTCTGCTGGCTTGACTACTAAATGATGTAGACATAGGGATGACCTCAAGGAAGCCATGCTAAAAAATAAAAATAAAAAGAAGAATTTTTTTAAAAATTAGCAGAGATATCAATGGCTACATACCACAGAGCAACAGATGCTCAAATTATTTCTAAGAGGGTTACTAACAACAAAACAAAACAAAGAAGAGCAGCACCAACAGCAGTCCTCAGGGGAGAAAAATAATAATCCACAATTAGTTAAATATATTATCTATAATACCCAGCTTTATAAAAAGCACTTTGAGGGGAGTGGGAATTGACTGAAGGCAGTAAAAAAGTACAAACTTCCAGGTATAGGTAAGTAGCAGAGGTGTAATGTACAACATGATAAATATAATGGACATAGCTGTATGGTGTATATGAAAGCTGTTCAGAGAGTAAATCCTAAGAGTTCTCATCACAAGAAAAAAGATTTTTTCTATTTCTTTTATTTTATATCTATAGGAGATGATGGATGTTCATTAAAATTATTGTGGTCATCATTTCATGATGTATGTAAGTCAAATCATTATACTGTACACCTTAAACTTATACAGTGCTGTATGTCAATTATATCTCGATAAAACTGGAAGAAAAACAAAAACCCGGGAACATGTGATCCAAAATCAGGAGGAAAAGTAGTCAATAGAAACTTTCTCTCAGTGAGTCTAGATGTTGTTTTTAGCAAAAACTTCTGGCAATTATTATAAATTTGTTCAAACAAAAGAAATCATGTCTAAATAACAAACAGAAAATATGATAACAATGACTTAACAAATAAGGAATCTCAATAAGGAAATAGAAACTATAAAAAAGAACAAAATGGAAATTCCAGAGTTGAAAAGCACAATAACTGAGATGAAAAATTCACTAAATGAGTTCAAGAGCAGATTTGAGGTGGCAGGAAAAAAACCCAAAAAACACCAATAAACCTGAAGATTATTTCTATCAATAGAAATAATCCTATCTGAAGAACAGAGAGAAGACCATTGAAGAAAAATAATCAAAGCCTTACAGACCTATGGAACGAGGTCAAGTATACCAACATATTTATAATGGGAATTCCAGAAGGAAAGAGGAGAGAGAAAGGGACAGAAAAAAATACTTGAAGAAATAATGGCCAAGGACTTCTAAAATGTATTATAAAACATCGATTTACGGTATCAAGAAGCTCGTTGAATCTCAAGTAGGATAATTACAAAGAGATCTGCATCTACACACATCATTGTCAATTTGCGAAAAGAAAAAGAGAATCTTGAAGCAGCGAGAGAAAAATGACTCACCACATACAGGGTAACAACAATATGATTTATAGCTGGGTTCTCATCAGAAAAAAATGGAAGCAGTGGATTGACATGTTTAAAATGCTGAAATTAAAAAAAAAAAAAAGCAGCTGTGAACCATAAATTTTGTATCTAGTAAAACTATCCTTTAAAAGGAAGGCAAAATAAAGTCATTCCCAAATAACTAAAGACTGAGAGAGTTTCTTATATAGGCAGACCTGCTTGCTATATAAGCCGTTCTAAAGGAAATGCTCAGGCTGAAAGGAAGTGACACGAAATGGTAACTCATGTCCATAGGAGGAAATGAAGAAAATCAGAAGAGATGAATGTATAGGAAATAAAAGAGTATACAAATATACTTTTCCCCCTTTTATTCTCTTAATTTCTTTAAAAGACATAAAATGACTTAACAAAGTAACCATAACACTCTATTTCTGGATTTCTATCGGAGATTGATGTAAAGTATCTAAAGGAAGGTTGAGGAAATGGAGTTATATTGGAATAATGTTGCTATATTTTACCTGAATCAAGTCAGCATTAATTTGAAGTAGATTGTGATAAATTAAGATGCATATTATAATCCCTAGAGCGACTACTGAGATAAAAATCAGCACCCTACTTTGAAGGCCAGTGGTATAAATAACTCTTGAGGAAGTTGGCTATAATGGGAAGGAATGAGAGAGTTGGTAAATTCTGGGGCATTGTTTGCATGTGTATTTTCTTTTTTTATATATTTGACTTAAACCTATAGTTTATGTTGAGGGGAAAGAAGAGTGGAACCAGAGGAAATGTAGGTGGAAGGGAGAGAGTGAAATTTAGTGGAGCATTCCTCAAGGAGATACAAGGGGATACGTTTTAGTGCATCGGTGAGGGATTCGTTTTGTGTGAGAAGAGAAGAAGTGGGTAGAGATAGAGTTGAAGGCTGGTAAATTTGCTGAAGTATTTGTGTGAGACTGATGTCTGGGGGATTAAGGTTTAGAATCTGAGTACCTAATAACTAATTTCTGAGAAGTAAGAAAACCATCTGTATGCTGAGATGTGAGATCTTGGAATAGCAACTAAAGGAAATGAAGGAGGTAGATGACAGGAGGCAAGTCGAAGGACTGATAGGCAGTGTGGACGGGCTGGCAGTTGTTGATCTTAACTTTGTTGTGGCTTGTTTTATGGGTTGTTTGTTAGCAGTTCTTGGCAGCTGAGATATAGGAGTGAAGAACAGAGACAGTTGGTTTGGTACAGAGTTTTGCTAGGTTATTTGAAGTGATGAGTAATGATTCTTGGAAGTTTCTGCTCTAGGTGTAAATGTTATTAGCTAGGAACTTTATCCCAGTGTCATTGGCTAATTAAGACGCAAAACTGCTTTGGATAGTAGTTGGCTGCTAATTCCAAACTCAGTTTCGGATTTGCTGAAAGAGTTGTAGCAGTCTTAACTTTAGTGGCAGTCACACCATGTCTGGAATATTATCTTCAGTTTTGAGTACTATATTGTACAAAGGACATCATCAACAGGCCTGTGATAAAGATGGGGAGCTCTATTTGCAGCTGTTGGAATAAGGAGTAGGTTAGAGAAGTCTTGATGGAGGAAGTAAAGGTTGAACAGAGTTTTCAAGTATGAGAAGTTTGCTGAGTAGAAATGACCTTTCCAGAGGGATAACATATGTAAAGACTCTAAAGCATGAAACAACTTTGTGTATTCACAGGACTAGAACTAGTTTCTTAGAGGGTTAAGTGATAGGCTGGTTTTCAGATTATTCCACAAGTTCTAAGGGTTCTTTGGAAATGTCTAGGATGCCATCTCTGAGGAGGAAGATGTGTGAGGCAGGGCTAAAGAGTCATGCTTTCCTCACGAATGCATTCAACCAACCCCCACTTTTCGCTCATATTCAACAGGAGCATCTCTGCTTTTATACCCAATATGCCTATTGGATTTCCACATAAGAGTTCATTTAAGTAAATAAGTCTGTGGCCACTAAAAGTTTCTTCCACTATGAGATGATCGTGAGCAATGGGAGGGCTTTAAGCAAGGGCCAGAACACAGTCCGACTTGTTTAAGAAAGGGTATTTTGTTGGCAATATAAAGATACATTTGAGGGGAATGAGTCTGGGAGAGCACTTAGGAGGTTACTGCAGTAAGACAGATGAGGGCTGAGAATTGTCTGATGAGTAGTGGCCCTGGGGATGGAGAAATGGATTGTGGATATAGTTAAAGCAACATTGTTAGTGGTTAAGAATATGGATAGAGTCAGACTGCTGTGATTCAAATCCTAATTCCTCCACTTACTGCCTTTGTAATTGTGGGCAAACTTTTTAATCTCACTGCCTCAGTGTTCTCCTCTTTTAAAAGGAAGATAATAATAATAATAGTAGTAATAAGGATGATGATGAAGACACCACTTATCTCAAAGGGTTGGTGTGAGGATTATGTGAGTGTAAAGTGCTTAGTCAGTGTAAAGATTGTACAACTTGTCCATAGCAGCATTATGTACCAGGCAATATTCTAAACATTTTTATTCTTTAAAAAACTTTAAAAAAACTGAGATATAATTAACATGACATAAAGTCATGTGCAGTAGAAGATGAGAGACAGTTGGCAAAGAAATTCAGGCCACTAACAATAAAGTAATTAATGTGTGGGTCATTGGGCTTAGGCTGAAAGGGATATAGGGCAAATGAGACCAGGATGAATGATCTTAAATAGGAGGAATTTTAAAAGCTAGAGATCTAGATGCAGTTGAAAAGCAAGTGTGTTGGGCATAAGAGGATCAAAGAGATAAAAGTCTGAAAGTGCACCCAATATTGTAGCCACTGTGTGCATTTGAAATGTAGATAGCGCAACTGAGGAACTGAATTTTGAATTGAATTTACATTTACGTTTAAAAACTGAAGCAGTTTTAGGACAACTGAGAGAGTTAGCCAACTACAAAGTTGAACACAGCTCCCAACAGCACCCTCATTCCTGGCACCAACTGCAAGTTCAGGAATTTCCCAATACCACCCTCACCTTTGATAATTTGCTAAAAGTACTCACAGAATTCACTGAAACCTATTATACTCACAGTTACAGTTTATTACAAGGAAAGGATACAGATTAAGATCACCTAAGGGAAGAAGCGCAGAGTCCATGAGAAGTACCAGACATGGAGCCTTTGTTTTCCACTCCCCATGGAATGTCTTACTCTCCTGGTGTTGATGTGTGACAGTATGCACAGAGTATTGCCCATAGGGAAGCTCACCTGAGCCTCTGTGTTCAGAGTTTTTATTTTATATAGGCATGAATGATTGATTGATTGAATGCCCACATGGTTGATTTCTGTCTCCAGGCCAACTGATACTACATGACCCAAAGCTGCCACCCTAAGTCACATTGTTGGTCTTCTAGTGTGGCCAGCCTCCATCCTAAGACTATGTGGGTATGGCCAGTCCCATGCTAAATCATATTGTTAGACTATCTGGTATGACCAGACAAAGACACTCCCATCAGGCACAACATTCCAAAGGCCCAGAGATGACCACCTGGAAGCCAAGGAGTAAGGCCAGACCTTCACTTCGAGCAAGGCCAGTTCTTTACTACACACAGTGTAAAACATTTTTCCATAAAACCCAACTCTTATTTTGGTAAAATTACGTTTCACCTTGACTATAGACAATTTAGTGTCTGAAATGTGATATGCTGTAAATGTAAAATACACACTGGAGTTTGAAGACTTAGTATGAAAAAAAGAAGGTAATGTCTCATTGCTAATATTTATGCTGTTTACATGTTGCAGTGATTATATTCTTAATGTGATTATATTTTTGATGTATTGAGTTAAAATAAATTCTTAAAATTAATTTCAAAATGAGTAATTTTTTTTAATGTGACTACTAGAAAACCTTAAGTTATATAAATGGCTCACATTTTATTTCTATTCAACATTGCTGATATAGAAGTTTATATTAAGAGAGAGGGGAGTATGCTATCGAAGTTCAGAATTTCAAAGGTAGAAAAGTGTCAAGCAGAGACAAGTTCAAAATGTGGCCATAGGAAAGTTGCTGAACTTTGGTGGAGTTATAGGTCACTGGAGATAAAGAAGGTTCAAGTAATCATGAAGTTAAATTGTCAAATAGATTATCCTCAAGGCTATGCATATTGCCTAAGTGACTGGCAGACTCTGGGTGGAGCAGTGAACTGTGAAATGGGTTTCACTGTCTTTGATAAATGTGAAGGCAAGAGAGGCAGAAAGGGGTTTACCAGGTACCCTAGCATGTCCCATGGTAGTCTGAAGCTAGTGGGGACTCAGATGAGTTTACATTACTTCCTAATCTCTTGTAGAATACTGTCCTTTTTTTCTTCACAAGGTCTATAAAGGGATTGTCCTCAGAGGAATTGGTTGCAAGGCTGATTATCTGTAGGATGTGTCAGAACACAAGATACAAAAGCCCAGCTATCCTTCTTTGCTTTATTAATTGCTACTCAACGTTCATGACCCTTCTCAAATGTTATGCTTTCTGTGAACTCTGCCCTGATTGTGCTTGAGAGTTATTGCCTTTTTCCTTCTTCCTTTTTTTTTTTTAAATTTATTTATTTATTTTTGGCTGTGTTGGGTCTTCGTTTCTGTGCGAGGGCTTTCTCTAGTTGCGGCGAGCGGGGGCCACTCTTCATTGCGGTGTGCGGGCCTCTCACTGTTGCGGCCTCTCTTGTTGTGGAGCACAGGCTCCAGACGCGCAGGCTCAGTAGTTGTGGCTCACGGGCCTAGTTGCTCCGCAGCATGTGGGATCTTCCCACACCACGGCTCGAACCCGTGTCCCCTGCATTGGCAGGCGGATTCTCAACCACTGCGCCACCAGGGAAGCCCTTCCTTCTTCCTTTGAGCATACCTCTACTATAGCACTATTTGCAGTTAAGTTTTTTTCTTTTGTATTTCTGTGTCATTTACTGGCACTAGACTGAGTAATTTAGACAATAGTCCCTTGACTGATCCCTTTTTCTTCTGGTGGTTCTTTTGCCAGATCCTCCTCGTCTTCCTGACATCTAAACTTTGGAGTGCTGCTTGGTGCAGTCCTTGGACCTCTTTTCTTCTATGCACATCTACTCCCTAATTGATTTTTATGGCCCATGAAACTGCTGACCTCCAAATTTTATTTATTTATTTTAAAAAATATTTTATTTATTTGTTTGTTTGTTTGTTTAGTCTGTGCCAGGTCTTAGTTGTGGCACACGGGATCTTTAGTTGTGGCATGTGGGATCTTTTTTTTTAGTTGCATCATGCGGACTTCTTAGTTGCAACATGCTAACTCTTAATTGCGGCATGCATGCGGGGTCTAGTTCCCCAACCAGGGATCAAACCCAGGCCCCCTGCACTGGGAGTACGGATTCTCACCCACTGGACCACCAGGGAAGTCCCATGGCTTCCAAATTTTAACTCTCCAGTCTGACCTGTCCTCTGAACTCTAGGTTTATATACCCAGCTGTTTACTTGACATCTCCCCTTGGATGTCTAATGGATGTCACAGTCTTAACATATGTAGACTGAACTCTTGATTTGCATTCACCAACTTTTTCTTTTCACCAGTCTCTCCTGTCTCAATAGTGGCAACTCTGTGCATCCAGTTGCTCACACCAGAAACTTCTATAGAGTCATACTTAATTTCTCTTTTGCTTTCATACCTCGGGCCAGATCCATCAGTAAACCTGGGTGACTCTACCATCAGAATATATGCTGACCCTGGTCATTTACCACCACCTCCACCAATACCAATCTGACCGAAGTCATAGGTATCTCTTGCTAGGGTTACGGCAATAGCCTTTAACCAGGCTCCCTGAGCTTGCCCTGATGCCTCTATTGCAGGGAGAGTGATTCTTTTAAAATGAAAGTGGAATCTTCCCACTCCGCTTTCTACTTCTATTGACTTTCTCATCTGTTTGGAATAAATGCATAGTCTGTAAACCTCTATGTTATCTGGTTTCCAGCTACCTCTCTGACCTTAGCACCTAGTACTCTCCCCCCGTTTCATATTGGCACCTCTTTCTTGTTCATTAAACTCTGGATATGTTCCCACTTTAAGGCCTTGACATTTTCCATTTCTTCTTCCTGAAATACTCTTTCCCCAGATATCCACATGGCTCTCTCTTCCATTTCCTTCAGGTCTCTTATCAAATGTTACCTAATATTAGAGAGGTCTTTGCCTGCCATGCTGTCTGAAATCTCATTCTTCCTATTGGCCCACTACTCTGTATTTCCTTCCTTGCTTTATTTTTCTTCTTGGTCCTTATCACCAACTGACATTTATTTATTTGTTTGTTTGTTTGTTTGCTTATTGTCTCATCTCACTAAAATATAAGCCTCATAAGAGTAAGGACTTTGTAACTTTTGAGCGTTGCTAATAAATCTCTAGTACTTAGAAAAGTGCCTGCAGAGAATACATGCTCAGTAAATATTTATTGATCAGTTGAATGAAAGACTAACTGAATGAAAGAATGTCACTAGACTGTAGATTGCGACATTTGAATCTTATTCATCTGTGTCTTCACTAATGCAGTGTCTAACATATAGTAGGCACTCAGTATATTTATTTCATTGTATCACAGTGAAGTATAACCAAGTCAAGCATGGAATTTTCATGTTATTCCGTAACATATTTTAGTTAAATGAGTTTTTGACATGGGAGGAAAACACCTTTTTGTTTTCTGGATAACTGCAGAGAAAGACATTAAAGATTATGAATTCTAAGCAATGTAATAGGCTTCAATAAATGATTATTGAATGAGCATTTATTACTCATTCAATTGATTTATTGAAATGATTATTTGACACTGTATTATGAAGGGGCAGCCATGACAGTGTGGGTCTGTTTAATTTTATAAACAGAATTGAGAAACTGGTTAGTTCTGTAAACCACTAAACTCATCATTTAAAACTTCCACAGTATGATTTCTTTAGATATATATCCCCAAACTTCCTGTTTGAGACTATGAAGTCATAAATCCAGCACTTTATCAAGAAAAGTTTCCTGAATACCAGGCAGAACTCATGAGCATTTAAAATAAATTATTAACTTAACAGTACTGTGTTGAAGTGTGTATGATTTATTATGGACATTCTCAGTGCCTTAAAAATGACATTTCCTAAAGGTGTCAACATGTATGGAACCCAGAACTTCTCGCAAAGCCATTTATTTATGCTATGGGACCCTCAGACTCACAGAGCAGAGAATGGGAAAGACTAAATTGTGTAACCATCCTGTACCAGATATTGTGTTAAGTGTTACATATGTTATCTTTCAACCTCCTAAATGTTTGAGAACACTATCACATTTGTTTATTTGAACACACTACTGTGTTTTGGGTGGTGGTTTTGTTGTTGTTTTAACATGCTTTTCTTATTTAATCCTCATGACATTCTATATATTTTTATAACTAAAATACTGTTTTCTCACTAAATTATTTACTCCCTTTGGCTACAAAAACTAGCTGTTTTCTAAGGCTTTACTGACAGAAGCAAATAACTGTATCACTGAATTTCATTCAGTCATCCTAAATTAAAACAATTTACTTCCGTCTCCTTCCCTAATTAATTTCCTGTTCATTATTCTTCATTTTTTGGTTTTATTTTCTCAGTATCAGACATGACTTTAGCATTTATGTTTGTAACCTGCCCAAGGTATATGAGGAAGCCACCTGTGCTTAGTGCTTAGAAACTTACAGTTTGATGACCTCACTTTACTGCCAGATATCTATTCATGGTTGTCGTCTGACCATCCTGTCAGTTCTATCATGACATAAAAATAAATGCCCCAGAGAATGAGCAAAAGGAATATTTTTACCTGGCTCCTATATTAATATTTTTTCTGAGGGTTTTCTGAACTGGTTTTTTTTTTTTTTTAAATGAAAATGAAGTCTTTGGAAAATGAAGTCTTTTCTGACAAAGCAAAACTTCTAGAAAAATAAAGATATTTTAGTCATAATATTTTAAAATATTTGACTTATATAAAGATATTTTTAGCTCATTTTTTGGAATTAGTGCATTTTATTTCAGTGTGCCTTCAAACTTTGATATCCTGAAGATATTTTCTGGGCTGGTGTCTGTGTGTGTGTGCATGTGGGGTAGGGAGGGGGAGAGGGAGAGAGAGAGAGAGAGAGAGAGAGAGAGAGACTTTGTTTTTTTAAAAAAAACTGTGGTAAAATACACATAACATAAAATTTACTGTTGTAACCGTTTTTAAGTATATAGTTCAGTGGTGTTAATTATATTTGCATTATCACCACCATCCATCTACAGAACTCTTTTCATCTTGCAAAACTGAAACTCTGTACCCACTAAATAACAACTCCCCATTTACCTTTCTCCCATCCTTTGGCAACTACCATTCTATGTTCTGTCTCTGAGTTTGACTACTCTAGGTACCTCATATAAGTGAAATCATACAGTATTTGTCCTGTTGCGACTGGCTTATTTTACTTAGCATAAAGTCCTCAAGGTTCATCCATGTTGTTGCACGTGTCAGAATTTCCTTCTTTTTTAAAGCTGAGTAATATTCCCCTGTATGTACATACTACATTTTTTAATCCATCTGTGGATGGATAGATACATGGGTTGTTTCTACCTTTTGGCTATTGCACATAATGCTGTTATGAAAATAGGTGTGCAAATGATAGATTCCATTTTTAAAAACTTCTTTTTATAGGCATTTTCAAATATATGTAAGAGGAAAGAAAATAGTATAATAAACTGTGATGTACTCATCTCCTAGTTTTGATAGTTATCAATATTTTGCTGGTTTTGTTTCATCCTTTCCCCCAACTTTTTTTTGGTTAAAAGTATTTTAAAGCAAATCAAGAAATCATATCATTTCACATATAAATACTTAATATTTCCTCTTGCATATAAGGATTTTTAAAAACTTAACAATAATATTTATTTCAAGGTCACTAATCCTGTCTTTTGCTGTGCCAGCTGTTGAATCTATCCAATAAGTTCTCAATTTCGGGTGTTTTGCCATTTTAGAATATGTTTATAAATTATATATTTTTTATTTTTTTATTTGTTTAAAATTTATTTATTTTATTTATTTATTTTTGGCTGCGTTGGGTCTTCATTGCTGCGCACGGGCTTTCTCTAGTTGCGGCAAGTGGGGGCTACTCTTCGTCGTGGTGCGCAGGCTTCTCATTGCGGTGGCTTCTCTTGTTGTGGAGCACGGGCTCTAGCCACATGGGCTTCAGTAGTTGCAGCACGTGGGCTCAGTAGTTGTGGCTCTCGGGCTCTAGAGCGTAGGCTCAGTAGTTGTGGTGCACGGGCTTAGTTGCTCTGTGGCATGTGACATCTTCCCGGACCAGGGCTCGAACCTGTGTTCCCTGCATTGGCAGGCGGATTCTTAACCACTGCGCCACCAGGGGAGTCCCTATAAGTTATATATATTTTAGAGACTGATTCTCCTTTGACATGTTCCATCTTATCGTTTTTGTACATCATTCCCTGTGTTTTCTTTAACGTATTAATCACAGTCGTTTTTGAAGTCCTTGCCTGCTAACTCCAATATCCAAGTCATCTTTGGTTCTGCTTCTGTTGACGTTAAACTCGTGATTATTGGTCATTTTTCCTACTTCTTCCCATGTCTAGTAATTTTTTTATTGTATACTGGGTATTAAGAGTGACACGTTATAAAGACTCTGGATTATGTTATCTTCTACAGTGTTGAGTTTGTTCTGGCAGGAGGTTGAATTATGATGGATCAACTTGATCATGCTGAGGCTGATTAGTTTTAGGCATTGTTATGTTGGTTATGTTTTAGTTTTGCCCTTACTCCCATGGCACAGCCCTTACTCCCAGGGTGTTGTCCTCTGGGCTCTCCACTGAGTATGTAGAATATTCACCAAGGTCTTGCCTTGTAAGCTGTATCTGAACGCCAGCATCCCATGTGCACTGTATAATCTCTAAAATTTTCTCTTTAGCTTTCATCCTCCCAGCAACTTTTTAATGCTAGGCCGTTTATAGTCTTGCTTTTGCTCATATGCAGTTTGAGAGTTGGCCAAGACCTCATCAGAATTTCTTTTGTAACTTTTGATGTTCCTCCTCTGCTTCTCTCTCCTTCTCTGTTTTCCTGCCACCCAAATTCTAACTGCCTTACCAGCCCCTAACTCTGATCTGTTTTCATAGGTTGTGGTTTGGGGTGAATATGGGGCGCAACTCTTGTGCTTTCTTTCTCTGAAGAATCATAGCCTTTTGTTGGTTATTGCCCAATGTCTGCAAACAGTCCAAATTTTATAGTTGGTTAAAGTGGGAGAGTAAATCCAGTATCAGCTAATCCTTCATAATCAACTAAAGTCTATAATACCATTCTTAAACCCAACAAAATTAACTAACAGGCAGGCCATGTTTCGTAGCTTTCTCCAGTTGTCTCAAAACATCTATTTATAGTTTATTCATATCATGATGCAACGAAGTCCAGACATCCAGAGTTGATAAGTATCTTAAATTTTTTATGCTTTATAACAACCCCTTCTCTCTCCTGCCATCACACACGTTTTTTGTTTTTTTTTTTTTCTATGACATTTATTTGTTGAAGAAACTGGATCATCTTGTAAAATTTCCCACATTCTGGATTTGTATCCTTATTGCATCATTCAGCATGTTGTCTCTGGCTCACTATTTCTTGTAAAGTGGTTTGGTTAAATAAGGGTCACCTTGGTGGGGTCGGGAGAGGAATACATCATAGTCTAACTGTTGCATCATTTCAGGATTTGTATAATGTCCGATTTCACCACTTTTAGTGATGTATAAAGTTTCATAAAGTTTTTATAAAGTTTCTCATCCACTTTTGATCAAATGTGTTAGCCACTCTTATTATTTAGTTGCCTAATAAATACATTCCTTCATTAGAAGTTGCAAAATGGTGATTTTTTAATTCTCTCATTCTTTCTGCATTTATTAGCTCTAATTCTTCTGTAAAGAACTTTGCCTATAAACAATTTAGAAACTACAATAAAGGCAAAATAAATGCTTGATTCTTTTTCATTATGTATTAAATATCAGAATAATGAACTGGTACCCTAGCAATCACCAGTGGTGACCAATGAAGTTGATTTTGTTTATTTTGTAATATCATTATGAACTTACAGATTTTAACATGTTTGAAGTGTTTCAGTCCATTGAGTTATTACTCTTTTGATGCTCAAATTACTCCACTTAGCTCACGGAAGCCTCTTTAAGTTGACTCCTGTGTTCTTTTGACATGATCCCAATAGTCTTTTTTTTTAAAGTTATGTGTTTGCACATAGCTTGCTTTCTTTCTTTTTTTTAAAAATTAATTAATTTATTTTTGGCTACCTTGGGTCTTTGTTGCTGCACGTGGGCTTTCTCTAGTTGCGGCGATCGGGGGCTACTCTTCGTTGCGGTGCGCAGCCTTCTCATTGCGGTGGCTTCTCTAGTTGTGGAGCACGGGCTCTAGGCGTGCGGGCTCAGTAGTTGTGGCTCGCAGGCTCTAGACCGCAGGCTCAGTAGTTGTGGCGCATGGGCTTAGTTGCGCTGAGGCACGTGGGATCTTCCCGGACCAGGGCTCGAACCCGTGTCCCCTGCATTGGTAGGCGGATTCTTAACCACTGTGCCACCAGGGAAGTCCCTGATCCCAGTAGTCTTTAATAGCTTTCTTGCTTTTAGGTAAGATGTTCCAGGCTTATCTTGAACACTTCCTGTCCCAGACCTGGAATCAAACATTTCTCCTGGGAGCTCTGGTTCCTTCAGCCTGTCCCCTAGGGATGCTTATATTACTACTGGGTTGTCATTGCTTAGAGGCCTGTTTAAGGCACAGAGGTAGCAAATGTGTGGTTTTTTTAGAGAGAAAAGTAAAATACAAGTTTGTACTAACATTCCAATTGAAATTTAAGATTTCAGTGTTTCTACTTCCTGAATATTATGTATTTACGTCTCATTTCTCTTATGCTGAAAATTTGTGGTTTCAAATGACTTTAACGTAATTACATATTTAATATGAGAGTGAGGGCAAGACTGACTCAAAGTAATACCAATATTATTACAAATATTAAAGAGACTACTGGTTCTTTTTGTCCTCAGGATATAGCCCATTAAAGATGCATAGGCAAAATACTGCGTTCAATTGTCACTTAAAAAAATTATTTTCTGGTTATGTCACAACTTAACTCAGAGTTACGTTCTTTTTTTTTTCCAATTTGCTTTCAATTTTTAGAAATTTTTCTTCTCTTTGACTCAATTCTGAATTGTGTAAGTTATTTAAGACATTACATGTTTTCAGGACTAAAACTATAAAAAAAGGGTACGTTCAGGAAATTCTAGCTTCCACCCCTTTTCCATTCCCTTATAAGTAACCATTTTAAGAAGTTTCTCACTTAATATTACTTCCTTTAGAAAATATAAATTAAATATACACACATACACCCACATACATATTTGTATTTCCTCTTCCTTACTGCACAAATGGAAGCACACTATCCATATTTTCCTTTACCTTACAGGATTCGTGGATGGAAACCCATCCATGGACTAAGAATCCCTGGTCTAGAGAGGGAGATCCACATGTTAAGAAACAACTGTAATACAGTTGTTCACTGATGTTACAGAGGTGTATAGGCTAAATGCCATTAGATAAAAATTATGGACCAGTTCTTCTAGAGTAGATGAGTAGGTTAGGGAAAGCTTCAGAGAAAGAATGAGCTGGATTTGGAACCTGCAGATTATACTAGGAATCAGGGAAGAATCTCTGTATTACAAAATTAGCTAACCCACCTTTGCTAGTATATTGGTGTAGCACGAGAAACATTTGCACTATATCTGAGAAGTCTGAATAACATTCTTGAAAGGCCTTTAAGAATATACGAGATCCTATTTCATAGGCTACCTGGGCTTATACTTAGTCTAGAAGTATTTTTTTAAGAAACTATAAGAAAACAAATCCTCCTTTATACATTAATGTAAACAGACTTTGTATCAAAAGAATAGCATTTTTTTTAATAAAGCCTTAACATAAACCATGCTTAGTTTACAAACTTTGTTAGTGGCAAGATGAAGAGTAAAAAAATACGTGTATAGTCTTTCCTCTGATGGATATTCCCTGAGTTAATCTGTAATTATTAAGCATCCGTCACATGCAAAGCTCTTTTGTATGAGTAAGAAGGCATAGGAAAAAAATAGAAATAGTTCTAGCTTAAAACTTTTAGAACTAAAGCATATCTTGTGACTGTAAGTGAATCAGAAAGAAATTGTGTTTTCTCAGAACCCTGGGAAAAAGTTTAATATTTGGGATAGTAGAAAAAAGTAATAGTGGACATTTTGTTTTTATGCCTGCAAGAATACTCAGTATTGAGTAACTCCAAATAATTCTGTATCTTGGTTGCAGTGGTAGTTCCACAAATCTATACATGTGATAAAATGACATAGGAGTATACACATAATTCTACCCATGTCAAGTTCTGGGTTTTGATATTGTTCTATAATTATGTAAGATTTAACTATTGGGGGAAACTGGGTGAAGGGTACATGGGATCTCTCTGTACTATCTCTGCAGCTTCCTGTGAATCTGTAATTATTTCAAAAGAAAAAAGTTAAAAAAAAAAAAAGACTTCTTATTTTGGCTGTCATTTTGAGAGTAGATCGCAGTGAGCCAAGGGCAGAATCAGGGATACTGGTTAGGAGTTTATTCTAAGGTTACTGCAGTAAACCAGGAGGGAGATAATGGCTATTGGACTAGGTTGGTGGCACTAGAGTGGGGTGGGGATAAGGGTGAGGAATAGTTGAATTCTGGATGTATTTTGACAGCAGAGTTTATAAAATCTGCTGATGGATTGGATGTGGGGTGTGGGAGAAAGAGAATGAAAGACGACAGCAAGGTTTTTGGCCTGGACCACTGGAAGGATGAAGAAAAGAGATGGAAACCAGCAGCAGCAACAAGTAAAGAAGCCTGGTATGAGGTAGTTGGAATCTTGGCAAGGAAAACCAAATAACAAGCCCTATTCCTCTAGTCCTTGGCAGCTTGGGGCCTCCGAGGGTTAGGGACAGTGTGACATTTGAGTGCACTCTTGTTAACCTTCTCCCAGGAAGCTGAGTTATCTTGGCCTCGCCCTGACTCTTTTGGAAAGAAGCATTTGTTTGATAAACAGAAAGTCGTTTCCATGAGTGTAGAAAGAAGAAATGATAGAACTGAGTGGCAAAGCGAAGAACTGCTAGCCGTGGTTAGCTTGGAATTGGCAGAAATCTTTCCAGGTAGCCGCCTAAGCTTAGCACATGAGCCGCCTTTTCCCCATTCTAGACTGGGTTATTTCTTCATCATGAAAAATGAAAAGTTTCTGCCCTGTTGCTTGACCTGCTATCAGGGTATGTTCATTTTCAGCTAGTGTTTTGGATCTTAGAAGTTGTAGACCTAGCAGACAAATGGAGACACTGTCTGTTTATAGTGGAAAAGTGACTTATTTTAAGAAATGTTGGCTTCCCACCGCTACCCCATTAGTGGCATGCCTCTGACACTCCAGCAAGGCTGGTCTAGGGACGTTAAGACTGCCTTATGTGTATTTTTGCTCTTTGAAAGGTTAGAATCTAACTGTACCACAAGATATTTCTTCCTGAGTCAGATTGGGACAAAATTACAAACAGTGAATTCTGAAGCAAACTTTATAAATGTTGGTGCTCTAATACTTTTGAAACTTCAGAATTCATTCCCTCCGCTTCTAATAATATACTCCTCATGAGGTATATAAATCCCTTAGTGTCACTAACTACTTTTGATTTTGTAAGGAAGAACAGATAAAAAAAGATTACAGAAATCCAGTGCCAAGTTATTTATGGTGATTGGAAAGTGAGAAAGAGAACTTAGACTCCTTACTTTTTTCTTTTTTTGTTGTTGTTTTGTTTTGTTTTTATTTCACAGGCTCCTTACTTTTGATAAGAGCTTGAAAACAGGAGAACTGTTTTCTCCTTTTAGTTGAGAGTCACCTCATCCTTGTCTGGGTTGAAATGGTTGAAGCTGTGATAGAGAAAAACTTTAAATTTGCCACAGAGGTATAATGGCAACTAAATAGAGTAGTAGTTAATTGATGGTGAAAAGGGACTTACTGTGATGGATTGAAGATTGTCTAGACTCAGGGGTGTGGGTGGGGGGCTGGGGTCATGGTTGCAGGATGGGGTGTTTGGGACTGGAGGTATGGGTGGTATCTCGCCCAGTATTTCGGAGAACTAGCTCACTAAACTGTCCAGAAGAAGCAGAACAACTCTTTAGAGTTCCTTGCAAGTGGGTTTATCCTGACAAGTTGCAGAATGTGTTTTACTTTGAATGTTGAGTGGCTCAGGAGCTATTTGTTTCATTTGCCTTCTGAAATTACCCCAGTGTGTATTCAAATGCTGTGACTTTGTGTTAAGTTGAGGCTGGGCTACTACTGCTCTGGGTTTCTTCGCTGAAAGTTAAGTGTCATATTTGAACTTGAAGAATTTTTGCTGCCTGCCTATGGAGCACACATGAACATAAAGCAGCTATTTGTCAGCAGGCAGCTGAAAGGCAATTTCAGCAGGGACCAAAAACCACTGCAGGCTGCTGGTTTCCTGGCACACCCACTAGACCCTGTAGGTTTACACTGAAAGCAAACTAACAGGGGCTGGAGGCGGGGGATGGTGGTGGTGGTAATAAGATGGGCAAAAATAAAAGCAGAGGCTAAAGTCTGAATGACATTGAGCCAGTATGAAGGTCCTGTATATGGGGAAGAGCACAACGTTCCCAAAGAAGAGAGAACTTAAACATCAAACACAATGGCTAGTAAGAAACATCTGACGTTTGCAGACAACACATTTTTTAAAAAAGTAAATTGTGTATCTTCTTTATATTCATAGCTATAGGGATACTGTAGGTATCTTTAGGGAAAGTACTATATAGTTCAGCCATTTTACCCAGTGTGCTATCACAAATACCTTGTAACCAGAACCGTGTAACAGTACAATTGGTGTATGATAATAATCACTTTCAAACACTACAGAATCCTGAACAAAGATCCTTATGATCTATTAACCAAATGCTGAAATAGTATTTGTGTAGTAATGAGTGGACCTTTTTAAAAAATAGCTTTTTAAATGTCTTTGAAAGTTAAAATTATGTCATATATGATAACTCTTAGTCAAAGTACAAGTTTATTCCCAAATATGCTATTCTTTCTTTGGCCATAGCATGTAACAGAATTTATTTCTGTTTAGCAGATCAAGAGGTGGCAATATTGGCAGTATAAATGATTCATCCAAGGACAACCAATGTGTCATTGTAGAGATAAAACAGAACTAGGCTGCGTTCCACCAGCTCCTGGCCTATGTAACATTTTTGAGAACTTTCCAATCATTTTAGGAAAACAAAGTACTTAGAAAATACAAAGAGGTTTTTTTAATAAAAGAAAATCACTTATTTTGGAAATTGCTAAATTAATCATTCTGTTGTATTTAAGAAGCTCTTTGATGTGTTCTGGTAATTAGTATTTACTGCCAGATGAATGTCTCCTGGGCATTTTAATTAATGGGTGGCTTGGCCAAATGAGCTTCTGATGGTAAACCTTCATAAGGGTTTATTTTTGTGTTTCTCAAGAATAGCTGTCTCTTCAAAGCTCTTTAATTACACAAGGTTTCGCAGCTAAAGCACATTATTAGAATAATTAGGCCTTGGGTTAAGAGAAATAGTGGGTCAAAGGAGCAGGTACTGTTAGAGAGAATGGCCTCTTCAAGTGGAGCATGGTGTCCACATCTGATGGACGTCCAGTTCTTCAACAGCTTGTATTCACTCCCTGTCCCTAGTTGGGGACCTTGTGTTGTTTGAAGTTCTTTTGACGGATCTCACCAGAAGCCTAAACATACCAGAGTGTGAGCTCATTTATCACCACCTCTAAACTCCTGTAGAAAGCTGTATCCTAGTCCTTCTAACATCTAAGCTTAAAGACTTCTTATTTTCTCTTTCTTTCTACCAAATTGGTGATCTTGGCCATAATAATGATTGTTTTTGAGGGAAATGCTTCAAAGATCTTATGTGTGGGTCATTGATAACTCTAACAATTATAACAACTCCTTTGAGGGGTCTTTCTTAATAATTCAAATAAACTACTTATAACATTGTTCTTAAAATTACTATAGTATTTGGTCTCCAAAGTTTAATGTCCGTTGTGGTCAGAATGTAGTTTGAATTATTTGAAAATCTGATATGTAGATGGATTGTCATTTTGCCCCCTTCTTCAAACCACCCCCCCTCCATTTCTTGTCCTAAGCTCTTAATCTTGTCAGTCATTACTGGTGCATATGTTTTATCTCAAAGTTCTTCTTTGTGATGAAGAAAAGATATACCTGACTGGTCCCATGGGGGATGGAGATGGTGCCAAAACAATTGGGTAGTATTACTGAAACTACTATTAAAAAACAAAAAATAATACACTTATATTGTCTAATTTTCCACTTTCCCACTATCTCAGGATGCTTATGATGGCAAATGTGTCTTTTTTCCAGCTAGATCAGTTGATTTAAGGATAGTGCTGATGAGCTATTACAGATTTCAAGCAGAGCAAACTGTGTCACTGACATTTCTAATCCCATCAGCTGTCATGATCTGTATATGTTGTTAGATGGAGAACTGGGTTAAGGATATGTATGTCATTGGTTCAATATAAACCTACTTCCACTATTAGAAAAAAGTTATAGGACTTATGACATTGATTATATGTCAATCAATTCCTTTGTAAATATAGAGGATACCCTGATTTATAGAATTACAAAGTTTATCCCATGTAAATTCTTTTGTTGTACCTTAGTTAGTGACGTAGCCAATGAAATTATTTCATTTAAAGTGGTAGAAACTTCACTTGGTTTTCTATTGATGTTATCTGTAAAAATTAACATAGTTTTAAAAATATTTGGTAAGCACAATAAATGCAAATGTAAAGATGCAGGCATATTACTGTGCCTTCCAGAGAACAGTCACCAAATAAGTACATTTTTATGTCAAATTGTAAACCTTTGAGAAAGCAGAAGAGATATTAACCTAAACAGAATCCTATATAAAGCAGGTTTTCCCCTCTCAGCAATGACTAATTTCTGTCTATTCTTTCCTAAAATGATTGATAATTGTGACTCTGCTTTTTGACTCACCCTTTAGCACAGGAAATATTGCTGATACTTATCTTCATGTTCATGTTTGCTGTGTATATGTAATCTTTTGCAACGGAGATTATGAACAGGAAGGTGTTGAGTGTTACGATCCTTGAAGAAAACCATTACGTGCATCCCTCACAGCTCTTCCTTCCTTATGGTCGGGCGAGTGTATTCTTATCCATATGTATGTGTAATGGGATTTATACTTAACGAAGTTTGGGTGCTCATTACTAATGAATTTTTATAGATACAAATCAGGACTGTAAGTGTATTGTTTTCCATTTGTTTGTTTTACTTCTTTGACTCATTCATTTGCTGGGCCTGCTTGCATCACTCCTTCTGTCTACCTTTTGAAATTATACCCCTGTCCCAAAACAAGACCTGATGGTGTTCTTCTTCACTGCAGACCACCTGGTGGCCCATGGCAGAATGGCAGAAAAGGAGGCCCGTCGGAAGTTCAAACAGATTGTCGCAGCTGTCTATTTTTGTCACTGTCGGAATATTGTTCATCGTGATCTAAAAGCTGAAAATTTGCTACTGGATGCCAATCTGAATATCAAAATAGCAGGTGAGAAGTATGCTGAGGATGTGAAATAGGAGTGAAGCAGCTTTTCCTTCAAGGTTCTTAAAGCAAGGGATTATCTGTTTCATCTATTCAGAAAGAAGTATTATGAAAAGGATTTTTGTGTGTGTGTGGCTTGAAAATTAATAAGCTTTCAAAATACATTGATGCTGTTTTTTCATGTAGTTTGGGATGCATCTAGCTTGGGAAGAAAGAAGAAAAAGTAATTTTTAAATAAGGAATAAAATATAGAATAAAGTAGTAAAAAAAAAACAACTGATAAAATTGTGTGCCTTCTCACCTTCACTTGAGAAGGTTGATTTGTGTCACTGCTGATATAGAGCATGCTTATTCTTAAGACTGTGGTTTTATGATCATTTAAGAAGAATAGATCTTACAGTGGTTTAAAGGCAGTCCGTCTCTTTTTATCCTCAAATTTCATTCATCTGCTCATCTGACAGTGCCTACAAAAGCACTTTTCACTGCCTCACTCTACTCATACTTCAATTTTAGTAAACTGTCAGCATTTGCCTAACCAATGCAAGCTCACCACCTATTGACAGAAGAAAGTGACTGCAGTTTATATAGAAACTATAAATATGAAAATAAACCATTTTTGTTTTTCTGACAATTTTTGGTATTGCATTGTATGTCCCTCGTCTTCCAGATAAAAAAGGACTGGAATCTCATATAGAAAACAGAACTTTAGCTAGAATATAACTGTCTTGAAAAGCCTAGGTAAGAAGCAATTCTGAAGATTTCCCTCCTTAACTGGGTGGGAATTGAGAGTTCAAATTTATATTATATTATATTATAGGTCAAAGTACCTATGTGTACCCTTGTAGGTTGTTGATTCTTCTGACAGTTTCTTTTGTGTACATAACTCTGCTCACTTTCCAGGCTCTACTTTTACATCCTCGGAATGTCACCTAGCCTTTTGTTTATCTGAGTTGGGCTGATTAGAACTTTTACAGTTGTAAGCTCTTTGAGTTCTGTATTTGCTCAATACACAGTAGACAGGAATTAGATGCTTTCTTTATCTTACACGAAATCATGTTTTTCCTTTGCCCTTACGTCTGTTTTATATTCTCTAAAGCTCTCTAGATGCTGACAGTTCTCAGAAGGGTGGGTAGGGTGGAAAGGCCTGACAATTTCAAACCCTCTTTTGTAATTATTCATTGTAGTTTCAATTAAATTAATGGTAATAACACCTACTAAGCTTCACAATCCTTAAAAGTATAATCAAATGTTGTGTTAATTATCTATTGTTGCTGTAGCAAATTACCACACACTTAGTGGCATGAAACAATACAAGTTTATCTTATAGTTCTGGAGGTCAGAAATCTGAAATGAATCCTGTGGGGCTGAAACCAAGGTATTGGTGGAACTGGTTCCATCTGGAGGCTTTGGAGGATTCATATCCTTGCCTTTTTCAGCTCATGGAGGCCTCCTGCATTCCTTGGCTCCATCCCTTACATCACACTTCCACCTCCTGTTTCCATTGTCACATCTCCCACTCCTAATCTGATCCTCTTACTTCCCTCTTGTAAGGACCCTTGTGATTACATTGGGCCCTCCTGGATGAACCAGGATGGTCTCTCCAGCTCAAGATCCTTAACCTAACCACATCTGCAAAAGAAGGTAACACATCCACAAGTTCCATGGATTAGGACAAGGATGTCTTTGAAGGGCTGTTATTCAACCTACCACAAATGTTACTGTAGGGTTCTTTGGATTTTTGATTAGGGTAGTGGGTTAAAGGAAGGCCCTCTTTTTCTGCTACAGTCTTATTCTACCTTCACTGACCAAAGACTTAAGAAAAACTTTTCTATGCTTCCTTGTTCTTGATTTTGAACTTAGAATCATTTTGATTTAGTTAAGGGAAATTTGTATGGCTTTTAGTTTTTGCATTGAGAAGCCAAGTTTAAAAAGCAGGGGTTGATGATAATTGAATTTAGAAACTCTACTGACAAATATTTGGGTAAGGAGATTTTTAAATACTTTTCTTTGTTAATAGTTAAAAACAAACCCATGCAGTCACAATATGAGTCTCTACCTGTTGGGGTGTAATTACAGACTCCTAGGGGTGCTGACAGCCAGCCTTGGGCTCTCTGTGTATTAATACATATACTTTGGCAAGATTTTTATTTCATTAACCTAAAGTCTGCATTTTTATTACTTGTTTTCAGAGCAAAGCAAAGAATAAATGAGCACCTCTAGTTTTGTGCTCTGCTACAGTATCTGACATTGTCTTTGTTTGCATTCTTTCCTACATGCTATCATTACTCAGTTTCTCAGTCATTGCCTGAACTTCCCTTCCTACACATAAATTGGATAGAATACCCGTTTCTCATCAGCCAGGCCTTCTTTGAACTTAATGGACCAGTGGGAGAAACGCTTCTAGTTGCAGCTGACTACAGCATGACTAATTTTAGAGAGGTAGGTTGGATGGTTCTGATGGGATAAGTTCAGATAAGTAATGAAATCAACTTTTTATTCTGAAAGCTGAAAGTAACTTTCAGATCCCTGATCTTTTCAGTAGTCTTTTTGATGAATTATTATAAATCTCAGTAAGAAAGAACTACTGTATATGAAAGAAACACATGAGAGAGAAAAGAGGGGTTTTTTGTTTTATTTAAAATATTGTTAGTCTTAAGCACCTCATTTTAAAAATCATCATATATGTTATAGTAGCAAATTAACTTGGAATTAATAAAAATTCAGATCAGGAAATTTAAGGAATTCATGTTTTCCTTATCCAATATTTGCCTAGTGGTTTTGATGAAAAGATTATGCATCCTGTTCAAAAGTAGATGAATAAGTTGTTCTGGGGATGTCTGTGCTTACAGGAATTTATGTTTACTTTTTGTATGAAGTAATGTGACAATTTACATGTAATACTTGGTACTACTATAAAAATCTAGCTATTATAAAAACCCATGTTAGCCCTCTTCAAGTGAATATGTGTTCCCAGGACACGAGAGATAATTTCAGTTACAGATATTAAAAGATTAAACATCATTCCATTGTTTAAGAGTTTTTGTGATTAAATTCTTACCTATGAATTTTTGTTCTAGTGCTAGTTCTAGAGAGAATGAAGCCCAGGTGAATACTTTGTTTTTTTTTTTCTGGTTTTAGTGCTTTCTTCTTAATGCTGGTCACAAACCTATCTTCTGTAGAATTATTTGAAAGATGTTTCTATCATTAGTAATCCAGCATAAGCATTGATTGTTTTCAGAATAAAGAATTTTATTTCTGAAAGGCAGAGTTGCCAAGTCTGGAACGAAGAATTTGTAGTGGCTATCTATAATCTTCACTGTTCTTAACAAAGGCTTTTTGCTCCGGTATCATGGAACAGAAAAAAGAAGGCTAAGAACATGACTCCCACCCTCAAGAATTTACAGTCTATTTGGGCAACAAGTGCTTAGAGCTTTGAAAAGTTAAATAACACCAAAATTATGCTTTACATCTATAAAAAGTACTTTGCAAGGCATTTTCACGTATATCATTTAATTTCAACATACTTGGCATGCAAATATGTCTTGTTTAGAAAACACTAGAGTTTCCAAAACACCTTTAACTTGCTAAAAGTTTGAATTTCTTATAAAGAGCACTCATGCAAATCGCTTTCATGTAGAGAGTTCAGCGCTGGGAAAAGAATAGGATTCTTGGTCTCTAACCTTTCACTTTGTGCCTCAGATGTGTGAGGATCCACAAAGGAGCAGATTCGGGATGGGGGAGGCACAACATGGCTCTCTCAGCACATCGATTGTATCCCTGGGTGACAGCATGGCCAACAGCTACCAAATTGCAGTTTGATACAATAGGAGAGATGTTACAGAGCACATCATGATTCATTATCACGTCAATCGTATAGTCCAGTTACCACAGGAGTTCAGAGGATGGAGAAAGCACTTTAGTTTGCAGAATTTCATTAGATTACAAATGCCTCAGGGACTGTAAGCATATCCCATTTATCGTACCTGTTCTATAGTAGGTGCTCGATAACTTTGTTGATCTGAACTTTACACAGTGGTGATGAGGACAGAAACACCCTTTTGAGAATATAGCGCTTGAGGTGAGTCTTAAAGGATGAATAGAATTCTTTAAGGATAGGTGTCAAGGAGAGAATGCCAGTAGGATTAGTCAGTAAGCAAATGTTAGTAAAGCACCTGCTGTGTGCAGACACTGGGAATACAGCAGCAGATAAAATAGTCCCTTGGAACTAACATTCTGATGGGGAAAGATAGACAGTAAGCACATAAACAAGCTCTCGTAAGGGCTGTGAAAATGGTAATATCGAGTAGCCTGATAGAATGACTTGTGGGAGGGTAACCAGGATGGTCAGAGCCTTCCAAACAGAAGGAAGAGCAAGGCAAAGGCCTGCGAGAGGCGAATTCAACATATTTAGGGGGTAAGAGAAAGTTTAGCATGGCTGAGGATAATAAATAAGGCCGGGGGTGGAAAGATGGGATGAGAGAGCTGGCAAGGGCCAGTTCACGTGGGGCCCTGTGCACATGGTGAGGATTTGGGGCTTTATTTTGGTTACAGTGGGAAGCTGAGTTGGAGAAGCATGAGCAGCAGTAGAATGCACACAGCATATCTGCAGAAAAGCTTGGTGAGAGGGAAGGATCGAGGAGGGGAGTCAGGCCTGAGAAGGCAGGAAGGGGAGGTATTTATACTAAATTGTGAAATTGTTTGAATGCCAGGCTAAATAAATCAGATTCAGGGTGGATAAGGAAAAAAGGGCGGGAGTAGGGAGAGGGGACAGGAAAGCAATAGGAAGATCAGTTAAAAGGCTGTGAAATGGTAAAATCCTGCATACAGGTGGAGGTAGTGGATGTGGGAAGGAAGAAAAGGGCAACAAATACAAGAGATGTGAGCAGAGCAGGAATTTCTGGGACTGGGTAATGAGTCACATCTCTGGGCCAGGAAGAGGGAACTTCCAGTCGGAGATGTGTTTAGAAATAGAGAAATCAGATTTTCTTATTGATGGATTATATTAAGCTATCAAACTGGTGTTGACTTATTTTTAATGGTTGATGCACTGCTATTTAAAAGGAATTTTAATTCTTGTCCTTAAAAATTAACTAGAGAAATTTCTGTATTTATAAAAGATTGCCTAAATGTAGCTGGCTTACTCCCTGAAGCAAAGTTATTTGAAATACTCAGACGTTATGAGAATGTTTTGAAAATTGTGGAAACTTTTTTTTTTTTTAACCTAAGGAAGTTGGAAACTTTTTTCTTTAAATGTCGACTCCCAGAATGGTCTCCATGAGATGGTTTCCACTCCGGTGTTATTGTTTTAGTTGGCAATCAGTAGACAGCAAAGATCTGAAGTTCAGCTCCAGCAAAGCCAACATTTTGGAAAGAATTTCCACAGTGCATGGATTTAAGGTACTGTGGAAATTTTTGACCTTTAATGCAGTGAGATCTAGACTACTTCATTTTTTAAAAGTGAGAAACTAAAACATTTCATAAGTCTATTGACCTTTCACCTCCAGTATGAATATACTAAGATACAGTCATATCTGTATCTCAAAACAAAGGTTGGAAACCTTGGATTTCTGAGACCCCTTCCATAGTCTGGTGATTGAGAATGTCCCTGACAGGTCACAAAAAGTAGTTACGAATATTCATCGTGTCAATCCCAAATTTTATGTCATGATCCTAACACCCTTTGTTTAGGTAGTCTTTCAGTACACCTCCCTGGTTGATGGGTAGTAAATTGAGACCCAGAGAGGCCACGTGACTTTCCCAAATTTGGGTCCTAGTAGAGCCTAGGAATCATAACGCCTCACCCTTGTGCTCTCACCCTGAAATGGTATAGGACCCTCAACTATCAGGGGCTAAGGAACTTTAATGTATATTGACCCTTGGGAAAATGGAGTTTGGAAAATTCTCTCTTCTGAATCCTATTCCTAAGACTGGAGCTTTTACAAATGAAAAATTAATGTACCTTCATTAAAAAGGCATTTCAGGTACACATAGTAGACACACATGACACATGAAAAAATGCTCAACATCGCTAATTATTAGAGAAACGCAAATCAAAACTGCAATGAGGTACCACCTCACACCAGTCAGAATGCCCATCATTAAAAAGTCTGCAGATAACCAATGCTGGAGAGGATGTGGAGAAAAGGGAACCCTCCCACACTGTTGGTGGGAATGTAAATTGGTGCAGCCACTATGGAGAACAGTATGGAGGTTCCTCAGAAAACTAAAAATAGAGTTACCATATGATCCAGCAACCTTACTCCTGGGCTTACATCCGGACAAAACTATAATTCGAAAAGATACATGCACCCCACAGGACAGGAATAAAGGCACAGACATAGAGAATGGACTTGAGGACATGGGGAGGGGGAAGGGTAAGCTGGGACGAAGTGAGAGAGTGGCATGGACATATATACGCTACCAAATGTAAAATAGATAGCTAGTGGGAAGCAGCCGCATGGCACAGGGAGATCAGCTCGGTGCTTTGTGTCCACCTAGAGGAGTGGGATAGGGAGGGTGGGAGGGAGACGCAAGAGGGAGGAGATATAGGGATATATGTATATGTATAGCTGATTCACTTTGTTATACAGCAGAAACTAACACACCATTGTAAGTAATTATACTCCAATAAAGATGTTTAAAAAAAGAAAAGAAAAGAAAAGATACGTGCACCCCAGTGTTCATAGCAGCACTATTTATAATAGCCTAGACGTGGAAGCAACCTAAATGCCCATCGACAGCTGAATGGATAGGGAAGATGTGGTGTGTATATATATATATACACATACACATACATACACTGGAATACTGCTCAGCCATAAAAAAGAGTAAAATAATGCCATTTGCAGCAACATGGATGGACCTAGAGATTATCATGCTAAGTGAAGTAAGTCAGGAAGAGGAAGACAAATACCATATGATGTCACTTATATGTGGAATCTAAAATATGACGCAGATGAACTTATCTATGAAACAGAAACACACTCACAGACATAGAGAACAGACTTGTGGTTGCCAAGGGGGAGGGGGCTGAGGGAGGGATGGATTGGGAGTTTGGAATTAGTAGATGCAAACTATTATATATAAAATGGATAAACAACAAGGTTCTACTGTATACACAGAGAAGTATATTTGATATCCTGTAATAAACCATAATGGAAAAGAAAAAACAAGAAATAAAGTGAGTATAACTATTTAATATTTTTTAAATGACAAGATTTTATATTCTTTTTTTTTTTTTTAATTTTTATTTATTTGTTTACGGCTGTGGTGGGTCTTCGTTTCTGTGCGAGGGCTTTCTCTAGTTGTGGCAAGCGGGGGCCACTCTTCATCGCGGTGCGCGGGCCTCTCATTATCGCGGCCTCCCTTGTTGCGGAGCACAGGCTCCAGACGCGCAGGCTCAGTAGTTGTGGCTCACGGGCCTAGCTGCTCCGCGGCATGTGGGATCTTCCCAGACCAGGGCTCGAACCCGTGTCCCCTGCATTGGCAGGCAGATTCTCAACCACTGTGCCACCAGGGAAGCCCTATATTCTTTTTTTATGACTGAATAATATTCCACTGTGTACATATACCACATTTTAAAATCCATTCATCTGTCGATGGACACTGAGGTTGTTTCCGTACCTTGGCTATTGTAAATAATGCTGCAGTGAACATGAGTGTGCAGATGTCTTTTTGAATTAGTGCTTTCATTTTCTTTTCTTTTCTTTTTTTTTTTTTTGGCCACGTCACACGGCTTATGGGATTTTATTTCCCCAACCAGGGATCAAACTTGGGCTTTCAGCACTGAGAGCAAGGAGTCCTAACCACTGAACTGCCAGGGAATTCCCAGTGCTTTCATTTTCTTTGGATCAATACCTAGAAGTGGAATTCCTGGATCATATGGTAGTTCTATTTTTAATTTTTTGAGGAACCTCTATACTGTTTTTCATAGTGGCTGCACCAGTGTACATTTCCACCAACAGTGCACAAGGGTTCCCTTTTCTCCACACCCTCACCAACACTTGT
The DNA here is from genome assembly GCF_028023285.1 of Balaenoptera ricei. Classification (NCBI taxonomy): domain Eukaryota; kingdom Metazoa; phylum Chordata; class Mammalia; order Artiodactyla; family Balaenopteridae; genus Balaenoptera; species Balaenoptera ricei. The sequence continues at coordinate 15,407,589 of NC_082646.1, forward strand.
TATTTCTTGTCTTTTTGGTAATAGCCATTCTAACAGGTGTTTTGATTTGCATTTCCCTGGTGATTAGTGATATTGAACATCTTTTCATTTACCTGTTGGCCATCTGTATGTCTTCTTTGGAAAAATGTCTATTCAGATCTTCTGTCCATTTAAAAAATTGAATTTTTTTTTGCTACTGAGTTGTATGAGTTCTTTATGTATTTTGGATATTAACCCCTCATCAGATATATGATTTGGAAATATTTTCTCCTACTCAGTAGGTTGCCTTTTCATTTTGTTGATAAATATAAATATTTATAATGAACTTTTAAATCCGTTTTAATAATGTACTAATATAAAATATTTTACTTAAATTACTTCTTTATCATAAATCACACAAAAATGACAAAGTTATTTTAAAAATTTCTTTCTTGCAAGGTTTTTAGGATAATATATTCCTTTGAAAGAAGTTTGAGAGTCAAAAAAGTTGGAAAATACAGGGTACTTGTACAATTAAATAGGTTAGTTTTCTTTACATTCTAGTCCAAATATGACCTTGATCTTTTTAATCAGATAGAGATTCTCTGAGCTCTTGATAGACTCTTTTTCAGGAAAACCCTTCTCCTCTATTATATACCGATTGCCCCTAAACTTGTGCTTAAAACTCAATTTATGTATATAATTATATAGTTAGATGTGTGATTGTGTTGTGTGCCCCTCGATGCATTAATGGTCCCTCAAAAACTTGGGGCGTATCCTACTCCTATTAGCATATTTACACCTTACCTTTTAGGTGGGTTACTGTTCAGATGTTTCCTCTCATTTGAGTTATATTTATTCTATTCTGTTAGTTTTAACCTAAGAGAGTATTTTCTTGCCTGCTTAGTTTCTAGGTGACAACTGAGAATCTTATATGTGATCATACCTTCTTTTCTGCAAAAGTAGCCTTCTGCTTATCAGACCATATGCCTTAATTTTTAATTTGGAAAATATTATTGTTATAACTATATACTGTATTTCCATTTGGTATCTTCAGTTTCTTTTGAGAAGTTAAGGGGACCTTGATTCATTATGGTCTATAAAAGGCACACTAAAAATTTGTATAGAGTGCTCACCTATCAGGATTAGAAACTTACCTGATTGAATGATTGTACTATTATTTTTCTAAGTGATATGAATCACTTTAGAATCATCATTACAATAGTATGCATTAATGTTTTCAAGAATTCCAGTGAATATTGTTTGTAGGTCTTATAGAAAAGGTCTTATTATAACCTTTTCCTTTATACATCTACTCAATACTGAGTTTGATGAAAAGATCCCGTGTTGGCGAGGGGTTTTTGCCTTTCATGAGAAGGGTTGGGGTAGTGCTATCTATGATAGAGTGGAGGGGATTCGTTTATTACCTCATTTAAAAATAGCTGAGTTCAGTGATCCTAACTGCTAAGATATTTTTAAAACTTTGGGGGCAAATACATGTCATTCATTGAAAATACCAATGTAACGCTGCTCCAGCATTTTTGTTTTTAAACTTTCATTTTCCACGGAGGTAGTCATCATGCTGTATAGATACACGATGCTTGGAAGTTGTGGAGGGTCAGGAGATTGCTGAGATTAAGTGATAGCTGTGGAAGAGCCCCGTATATGGGGCAATAGTAGGAGCTGCAGCAGAATGGTCCTCTAATACCTCTCTAACACGTTACCAAGAAGGTACATATATTCTTTCAATCTCCTGAATATTATCTCTCCCCTCCTCCAATTCTGACCTCCCCTGGTTTCTTAAACTAAACCAAATGCCCCCCTTCCCAAATAAGCTGATTACTTGATTTTTTTTTTTTTTTTTTCCCCATGAAGGAATTTCTCTTGAGTATAAATGCTCAGGCTGTGAGTCAGTAGTTTTTGGCATTACTTCTCTATTAGCTCCTAGTTAGGAAGTTCAGCCAGAGGTTGAAGGGATTGCTAAACACTTCAGGACTTCCCAGACCCATTTTTAAGAGCAAACTAATATTGAGACTCCTGGGAACTTTGAAACTCATCCTTTGTCACTACCAATATTTTGAGATTCACACAGTTGACTCTTGTGTCCAAATCCAAATAAAGCTTTTGGGTCACATGATTTCTAGTCTAGTAATATTGTGTAGGAAAAGCAAGGTTAGTTCCTCTTCCGTGTCATGTTCTATCTTAACAGTCCATATAACGGTCTAAATCCTGTTTATAAAGTGTTCTTTTACAGGTCTTGATCTTTGATTTGTCAAGTCATTTCTAGCTAGAATACCTGACAGCTTGTGGCCCACACCCCGTACTTATTAGTCCACTGAGAAGTTAATCAGGGCCCCAAATTATTTCTATTCGTGGTCTTTGTCTTTAATTGCAAGTGCAGCATTGGGGTTATGAGTCCTCAGAAGCTTTCAGATTTTAAAACAGGAAGGATCTTGTCTCGGTATTTTCTGGTGAGGTGGTTTATTTAGGATAAATAATTATTTTCCCACTTCACTTTTTTCCTCTGCCCCGTACTTCCAAGCTGTTTACTTATCACAGCGAGGAAGTGAAATGAAGCACAAGTTACTCCTGGAGGGGTTGGCTGCCACTTGTAGCTGTACTACTGTATTACCTTCACAGACACTGGGAACGTTTGGAACTGGCTGCAGGCTGCACCTAATCTGTTATATCTGCTTCGGGTTGCTCCTTGGTCAGCCAAAAAAGAAGTCAAGGGTATTACTCTGAGGTGGTGGACCAAGTAAGAAAATTTCCTGTTGCAGTTGTCCTGATTTTTAAATTCGTGCCACCCGTTCCCTCTTTCCCCTTACCGCATAGACATACCCAGTTGTTGATATACTTAACTTTTAGAGCTACAGTATCACTGCCGCGTATAGCCCCAGGCTCCTGATCTTGCCTAGAACAAAGGATTTCAAGTCTCAAAATGGATAGTAAAGCTCTGGTATTTAAACCATCCCTAGAAGACAGACATATGGTTCCAATTAAAGTCTGCTGCTCTGTATTAAGGGGATGTAAGATACCATTCTAGCCTGCAGACAAATGCTAACCAACCAGGGTGTTGGGGGTTGGAAAAGAGACCTAACAAATTATGTTAGGAGCCACTTATGAGTGGAGAAATAAATGACCGTAGGCCACATGAAGAGAACAACTCCACCCATATGGCTTCTGTTGTGTGGGTGTGAGTATTCACTTCAACCAGTTTCTTCTCTGGTTTCTCCCTTTCCTTCTGTAACTCTTTAGAATATTCATCATTTTAATGTTGATTCTGTAGGTCATAATTTTTTTCCTGTTGCCGATAAATAAAGAGGAAGGGATATAAAGTATCTTTATGGCATCTTTGTACCTGAGAATTTTCTGAAACTAACTGCTCAGTGTTTTAGTTCTTATTATTCAAGTCTTTATTTTTAAAACAATTTTGAATACAGAATAATAAAGCAATAATATAAGCATACTATAGGAAATTTAAACAACAACAAAAGATTTTGAAGTACTCAAACTGGAATCTCACCTCCAAAACTTATCATTATCATTTTGAACGCATTTCTTTCTTTTTCTATGCATGCTTTTTATAATTATAGTCACTGTATGTACAGTTTTACATGTAGTTTTTATCCTTTATGGTATGTCAAATATTTTCCCTATGCTGCTCCATGTAATCATTTTTAATGATTGCATATCAAATAGATATAACATAATTTACTTAATCTCTCCCATATTGTTGTAAGAGCACAGAAATTCTTGATAGGGCTGTGGTGTTTACCACCACCCCCCCCTTTCCTTTCTTTGACATTATCAGTACACTTCAAAACTACAGAGTTTATATACTTATCATTTTGAACATGCACTGAATCTGTTCTCTTCTTTGCCTTAAGTTTCTGTGTTATTTTTGTTGTTCTTGTTCCCGTTTTTTATTCTTCTGGACGTTGCCCTGCTTCTGCGTTTCCCTTTGTACTGCACCAGCGTTCTCCATCCTTCGCCGTGTGATGCCGCCGTGTGAGAGCTTGGGATGCCGTAGTTTATTTTACTTGTGCCCCCTGGTTAGAACCATCCTGGGCTGACATGAGCTGGGGCCATGCAGCACTTTAGTATTCCTTAGGATGGTAGTTCTGGGAAGCTAAAAGAAAATAGTGGCTGAATACAGAGTGCCCGAGGTGATAAAGACATGTTTAGGCTCTGTCCATCCACTGGCTTCTTACCTCTGGGATTTGAATAATTAAAAAGTTATAAGCAGAAAGAAAAATATCTTCTAGTTAGGGGAGAGTTAAGATTATTTATCAGAAAGATTTGCCAAGATTAGGTTAACTCTCAGTTACCTACGTGTTTTTTTTGGTTTTTTTGTTTTGTTTTGTTCTGTTTTTTACTATCCCATTTTTTTGAGTTTTTTTCCCTCCCCTCTCTTCTGGCCGTCCATGTTTTTTGATTTGCTAGTATATCAAGCCTGTTTATCTTAAGTTAGACATATGGAAGGAAAAGAAGGAAAATCTAAGTCTCTTTAGTGGTGTTCTTTGATAGCAGCTCTTGTTCAGTTAGGGGAGACAGTGAGAGTATAGACAAAAATTGATTTTTAAACTATGAGTAAGGCGCCTTAGTCCATTCGGGCTGCAATAATAAAATACCACAGACTAGGTGGCTTATAAACAGCAGAAGTTTATTGCTCACAGTTCCAGGCTGGGAGGTCTAAGCTCAAGGCACCAGCATGACTGCCTTCTGGTGAGGGCCCTCTTCCTGGTTCATAGCTAGTGCCTGCTCAGTGTGTCCTCCCATGGTGGCAGGGGCTAGAGGTCTCTCTGGAGCCTCCTTTATAAGGCACTAATCGCACTCATGAGGGTTCCACCCTCATGACCTAATCGATTCCCACAGCTCCCACCTCCTAATACCATCACCTTGGGGATTAGGATTTCAACATGTGCATTTTGGGGGCACATTCAGACCATAACATATTGTATGCCATCTTTGTCTCTTAATATGAGTTACTGAGAAGTAGTTATTTTATTAGTATAACACTAATACTAATATTTTTAATGAAGTGAACTGCTTATCATTTTTACCTAATTGCTGTTAAATTATGACAGCAATTTTGTATCATTAAAATATTTACTACTTTTAAATTGTTTTTAACTACAACTCTAAACTTTATCATTATATATCACATCTTCATAGTTTGCTCTTCTTCAAATAGGATTATTGCTGTTTTCAACAAAAACTTCACTGGGATTCCTGTTTCAGCAAGTAACTCCCAGTTCCTATCCTCTTAGCTGTTCTCTAAGGGCAGCTCTGAGTTCTCATACCTTTATTCCTTTTTATTTTTTATTATTAATTTTTTGATGTGGACCATTTTTAAAAATTTATTTATTTATTTATTTTTGGCTGCATTGGGTCTTTGTTGCTGTGCGTGGGCTTCCTCTAGTTGCAGTGAGCGGGGCTACTCTTCGTTGTGGTCTGCAGGCTTCTTATTGCAGTGGCTTCTCTTGTTGCTGAGCTGGGGCTCTAGGTGTGCAGGCTTCAGTAGTTGTGGCACAGTTATTTCTTTCTAGTATTCCATGACAGAAGTATACCACAAGTTATTTTTCCATTTTATCCATTGATGGATATTTGGATTGCTTTTAGTTCGGAGCTCTTACTAACAATTGCGATGAACATTGCATTCTTAAACATTAATGTGCATTCTTAAACATTTAAGAGTATAAACCCAGGAGTAAAGTTGCTAGGTTGTACTGTATGTCTGTTTTCAGATTTTACTGGGTGATGCTAAACTGGTGTGTCAGTTTGTGTGAGGGTTCCCATTCCTGCATGTCTTCACCAGTGCTGTGTATTTTTTTAAAATTTGTTATTGGAGTATAGTTGATTTACAATGCTGTGTTAGTTTCAGGTGTACAGCCAAGTGAATCAACTATACATATACACATATCCACTCCCCTTCAGATTCTTTTCCCATATATGCCACTACAGAGCACTGAGTAGAGTTCCCTGTGCTATACAGTAGGTCCCTATTAGCTATCCACTTTCTGTATAGTAGTGTGTAGTGCTGGGTATTATTACACATTATAATTTTTGTCAGTTTGGTGAGTGTGTAATGGTTATCTCATTGTGGTTTTAGTTTTTAATTTTGTCTTTAATAATGAGATTGAACTCCTTTTCATGTCTTTGGCCTTTTTTGTGAAGTGTCTGCTTAAGTAAGTCTTTTGCCCATTTTTCTACTGGGTTGTCTGTCTTACTGATTTATAGGAGTTTTTGTTTCAATAATAAGGATATGAGTCTTTTGTTTTGTGGGTTACAAATAGCTTCTCTCATTTCGTGATTTCTCATTTCACTCTTTAAAATATCTTTCAATGAAGAGACATTTTAGTATAATTTTGTTATGAGCAAGGCGGACTTTATTTTTTAAATTTTATTTATTTATATTTATACAGCAGGTTCTTATTAGTTATCTGTTTTATACATATTAGTGTATATATGTCAATCCCAATATCCCCAATTCTTCCCACCCCCCGCCCCGCTTTCCCCCCTTGGTGTCTGTACGTTTGTTCTCTATGTCTGTGTCTCTATTTCTGCCTTGCAAACGGGTTCATCTGTACCATTTTTCTAGATTCTACATATATGTGTTAATATACAATATTTGTTTTTCTCTTTCTGACTTACTTCACTTTGTATGACAGTCTCTAGGTCCATCCATGTCTCTAAAAATGACCCAATTTCATTCCTTTTTATGGCTGAGTAATATTCCATTGTATATATGTGCCACATCTTCTTTATCCATTCGTCTGTCGATGGACACTTAGGTTGCTTCCATGTCCTGGCTATTGTAAATAGTGCTGCTATGAACATTGGGGTGCATGTGTCTTTTTGAATTATGGTTTTCTCTGGGTATATGCCCAGTAGTGGGATTGCTGGGTCATATGGTAGTTCTTTTTTTACTTTTTTAAGGAACCTCCATACTGTTCTCCATAGTGGCTGTATCAATTTACATACCCACCAACAGTGCAAGAGGGTTCCCTTTTCTCCACGCCCTCTCCAGCATTTGTTGTTTGTAGATTTTCTGATGATGCCCATTCTAACCGGTGTGAGGTGATACCTCATTGTAGTTTTGATTTGCATTCCTCTAATAATTAGTGATGTTGAGCAGCTTTTCATGTGCTTCCTGTCCTAGACATTTTAGCATAATTTTAATGTAACCGAATTTACCATCTTTTCCTTTATGATTTGTGCCTTTTGTTTCTTGTTTAAGAAATCCTTCCATCCCCTGAGGCTATAAAGATAGTCTCCTTTATTGTTTTATAAAAAACTTTGTAGTTTTACCTTTTACATTAAGTCTGTGATCCACCTGGAATGAATTTTAGGATATGATGTGAGGAAGGTGTCCTATTTAATTTTTTCCCATATGGAAAATCAGATGCACCTATGCCATTTACTGAGAAATTCATCCTTTTCTCAGTGATATACAGTGCCTATTCTTCTTTTCAGTGCACTGTTTTTAAAGCAACTTGTAAAGAAGCAGTATGTCTCAAGCCCTGTATGCCTTTGGGAATTACATAAGCAGAACAAAGGGTTGGCAGTCAAGAAGAAAATGAAAAACAGTAGAATATAATAACTCAGGAATTTGGAAGTTGTATAAAAATAGTTATGGGATGTACATGTACCTCAATATAAACATATACCTGATGCTGAAAGCACAGTGTGGATGTGGACTTTGAGGGTATCCAGGCTGGCATTATAGGCTGGGCCTTGTGCTTAGTAAGTTTTGGGGTTTTTTTTTAAACTTTAAATTTGAACATGTTACTCAATGACCCTCACTTTCCCAGACGTAAAACAAAAATAACGCTCATCTCACTGAGATAATAAATACATGGTACTATAACACAGCACTTGACAGAGTGTCCCTTGAAAAATGGCTGTTTATTCCACAGAATTCAAAGTGCTGCACCAATGGGAAAACTGTGGCACTGAGAGAGACGAATCAGGGCAGCCCAGGATACCTGGCTCTCCAGGGTCCTTGCCACTCAGCTGCGTGGCCGCGTTGCTCGTTTCTAAGTACCCTGAACAAATTTACTCATAGTTCAGAATTATTATTTATTGGTTGTCATCCAGCTTAGTAAGAAAGGCCTTATTTTATTCGTAGTGTGACATTCCGGATGATTCAGAATGAATCTAGGTTATGTTCTTAGTTCATTCCTATGACTTAGCATTAAGACAGATTAACTAACAAAAATTCTGAGGGGAAATTATACCACTTCTACTCTAGAGTAATTACATGTGATATAGTTTTCCCTCAGATGAAAGTTGCATAGTACTTGTATGACATTATATGGATGCTGCAGACCACCTTTTCCTTCTTTGAAATGTTTTTCTCCTCTCTCAGCTTTCTTTTTATAATGATATATTTCTCTCTCCCTTTTGCTCCTTTTTCTTTCTATTCCTGCACCTAAAGCATAGGAAGTACCTATGGGTGTTTCCTAAGCCTTGATTCCCAGCCATCCTTTTTTCTCTACTTATTCTTTCAAAAAACTTGTATCCGTTCATTACTACAACTCATTTCATCAGAACATCTTCACTTGAATTTCTTCTCCCCTTCTTAAACTCAATCCACGACCAAAAAAAAAATTTTTTTCTTCCCAAATCAACTACTCTCTACTTTTCACTCCTTTTCATCCCATGTATTATTATCTGTCCTCAAGTACTGTCCAGTCTTTTTTCAAAATAATTTTTGAGTTGTCTTTCTCATTTTCACTATTTCTAGTTTCTCACAGGCCTTCTACTTCACGTCACACTTAATCTAGTCTTGCTTTCAGGTTAGTTTTACTGCATCTGCCCGTACCAGAGGTTCTAACGACTCATTACTGTAAGAGTGGTTCTCAAACCTCTTTGGAAACAGTTGTTTTATCTATCTGTTTACATTCAGATGTCTAAATTATTTCCAGGAGATCCAGTAGGTCTGAAGTAAGGTTTGTGGACCACTCTAAGTACATTGGTGAATCTGATGTACACACAGGGTTGAAAATCAATGGTTGGAAGAGGACAGGGGATGGGATGGGTAGTGCTTATGATTAGATGTAATTATTAAGATAGCAGTTTTCTATTTGGGTGGTGGGTTCAGGGGTGCTCACTGCATAACTAAAAATAAGTAACTACTTCTAGAAGAAAGCATAGGGGTAAATCTTTGTGACCTTGGGTGAGGCAATGATTTCTCAGATATGACACCGAGAGCATAAGTTGCAAAAGAAAATCTAGATAAATTGGACTTCATCAAAATTGAAAACTTTTGTGCATCAAAGGACACTATCAAGAAAGTGAACAGATAATCCACGGAATGGGAGAAAATATTTGCAAATCATATCAACGGACTTGTATCCAGGGAATATAAATAACTCTTACAACTCAATAATAAAAAGTTAACCCAATTTAAAAATGGGCAAAAGATTTTTTTTTTTAAATAAATTTATTTATTTATTTATTTATTTTTGGCTGTGATGGGTCTTCGTTTCTGCGCGAGGGCTTTCTCCAGTTGCAGAGAGCGGGGGCCACTCTTCATTGCGATGCGCGGGCCTCTCACTGTCGCGGCCTCTCCCATTGCGGAGCACAGGCTCCAGACACACAGGCTCAGTAGTTGTGGCTCACGGGCTTAGTTGCTCCACGGCATGTGGGATCTTCCCAGACCAGGGCTCGAACCCGTGTCCCCTGCATTGGCAGGCAGATTCTCAACCACTGCGCCACCAGGGAAGCCCAAGGGCAAAAGATTTGAATAGACATTTGTCCAAAGAAGATATACAAATGGCCAATTAGCACATGAAATGATGCTCAACATCATTAGCCATAAGGGAAATGCAAATTAAAACCAATCCCCCACCCAGGATAGCTGTAATTTAAAATATATAAAAAGATAGTAATAAGTGTTGGGAAGGGGCTTCCCTAGTGGCACAGTGGTTAAGAATCCGCCTGCCAACACAGGGGACACAGGTTTGAGCCCTGGTCCGGGAAGATCCCACATGCCTCGGAGCAACTAAGCCCATGCGCCACAATTACTGAAGCCCACGGGCCTAGAGCCTGTGCTCCGCAACAAGAGAAGCCACCACAATGAGAAGCCCGCACACCTCAACAAAGAGTAGCCCCCGCTCGCCACAACTAGAGAAAGCCCGCGTGCAGCAGCGAAGACCCAATGCAGCCAAACATTAAAAAAAAAAAAAAAAAAAAGTGTTGGGAAGGATGTGGATAAATTGGAACTCTTGTACATTGTTGATGGAAATGTAAAGTGTTGCAGCCACTTCAGATAACGGTTTGTGCAGGTCCTGAGAAGACCAAACATGGAGTTACCGTATGACCCAGCAGTTCCACTACTAGGTATATACCCAAGAGAAATGAAAACATACATCCACAAAAAAACTTATGTGAATGTTCATAGCAACATTATTCATAGTACCAAAAAAAAAAAAGAATCAACCTAAATATCCATCAACTGATGAATGGATACATAAAATGTGGTGTGTCCATACCATGGAATATTATTCAGCAGTAAAAAAAGAATGAACTAGTGATAGATGCTACAATGTGTATGAACCTTGAAAACACTATGCTAATTGAAAGAAGCCAGTCACAAAAGACCACATATTGTATGATTCCTTTTATATGAAATGTCCAGAGTAGTCAAATCCATAGAGACAAAAAGTTGATTGGTGATTGTCTAGGGCGGAGGCATTGGTGGGAGAGTTGAGGGGGGAGATATGGAGAGTGACTGCTAATTGGTACAGGGTTTCTTTTTAGGTTGATGAAAATGTTCTAAAATTGATTGAGGTAATGGTGTACAACTCTATGAATACACTAAAAACCACTGAAAGTACATTTTAAATGGGTGAATTTTATATAATAAGGCTATAGAAGAGAAGTCTAAATAAAAGCAGGCCGCATGTGGAGCAATGGTGAGAGTGTGCCAGGAACCAAAGATTATAATTAATTCATAATCAAATTCTTTGTATCCGAAATCTAATAAAATTCATAAATTTGGGGAAAATAGGAGAAAAGGAAAGAAAGAAAAGTCCACATGGTGAAATCTAGGGTCCTTGTTCAATCATATAAAGCTATATTTTGTCTGGCCTGTTGCTACTGTGTAACGTTATTTTTTGCCATATGCCTCTGGTGAACCCTACATCATACCCAGGGCAGTTTCTTTATTGTTGCTTCAACTTAGCACACTAGTTCCAAGTGATCTGCCTTTACTCTGCTTTTGCCCAGCCACCACTTAGAAAACCCTTTCCACATCCCCCTCTGCTTCTCCAGCTCCAATCCACTCACCTTAAGTTCTGCTTTCTTTTTAAGTCCTTCCATAGGAACGTATCTTTTCTGCCTTTGGTTCTTTCATAGGAACCAACACATTGCTCTACTGATTGGAAGGGTTCCAGAAATACATGTTAAATACATGAGTGAAGATAATGGAGGAACTTAAAGACCATGAAAGAGACATTAGGAATAAGAAGCTTTAGTAAAGACTGAAAGACATTTGGCTCAGCTGCTGAGCCAAAATAAGATGAACAAGTCCATTCCAACAAGTGTGATAGCAAGCATGGCAAAACAAATTTTGCTTAAATGTGCAACACTTCAGGGTTAGGAGTAAGAACAATACTTGGAATGATTAGAGGAGACCCCATGACAGGGTTACAAGACTAAAGGGTTTTTGCTTACTCTGTAATAGGAAATAGGAGCGAGCTGCTGGTGGGGGGTTTCTTGTTGAATCTTACTGAAATCTTGCTCTCGGTCATTGGGTCTAGCTGTTGAACGCAGCTGTGTGGCTGTAACATGCTGTGGAAGCAGGTGTTTCCCCCGATGTGGCCTCTCTAGATGTCAGGCTCTGATCATGTCATTCATTCTTGCACACTTATTTCTCATATAAGCACCTAATAGCAATCTAAGCCTATAACCATCGCTGAAGATGGTTTCCTTTAATATTGTTTCCTTTGTAAAGATTTCCTGTTTGGTAGATTAAAAAACAAGCTCGTGCCATGAAGTCTGTGCCTTCTCCTGCCCGACAGAGTAAAAGCATAGAAAGGTTACTAATTGTAGATAGAGCATTCATTGTTCAAAATGACAGATTTCCTATATACTTTAAGCTGTTTATTAGGAAGTTTTAAAATCAAGTGGTTTTAGGGCTTCCCTGGTGGCCCAGTGGTTAAGAATCCGCCTACCAATGCAGGAGACACGGGTTCGAGCCCTGGTCCGGGAAGATCCCACATGCCATGGAGCAGCTAAGCCCGTGAGCCACAACTACTGAGCCTGCGCTCTAGAGCCTTCGAGCCACAGCTACTGAAGCCCGCGAGCTGAGAGCCCGTGCTCCGCAACAAGAGAAGCCACCGCAATGAGAAGCCCGTGCACCGCAACGAAGACCCAACGCAGCAAAAAATAAATAAATAAATTTATTAAAAAAAAAAAAAAATCAAGTGGTTTTAATTCATTGCCTGCCCTGTTGCATTCTCCGTTCAAAACACAAGCAGAATACTCCATGACTCTTCTGGACTTTGCTCTCCAGTCACACCAGTGTCAGAGTCCATTAGTTATTACAGACTCCATCAGCATGTCTTCCTCGCTGGGCAGAGAAGGCTAGTCGTGGGAAAGGACCTGGTGCAGGTCTTTGCCAACCAATTAAAAGATATATCAAGAGCCCTCTTGCTAGATAATTCCCAAAGATACCTGCTCTGCTGAATCTCATTTGTTGGGATTTTTAGCAACCTATCCCCAGTCTCTTAAGAAAAACAGGTTTCAGTGCATGCAGACTTTAACTTATAAATTAAAAGTACTGGGTTTCAAAAGTTGTAGGTTAGTTGGTAGGGCTTTAATTGCAGTTGCATTCATAGTCAACATTTGTTAAGTACCTACTGTGTTTAAATTAAACAGTATGCTAGGTAATGTGAGAGAGTCAGAGATGAAACAGGTATTTTTAAGGAACTAGGGAGAGAGGGGGTAGACCTCTACTAGAGAGATAGGATATTTTTAAGGAGCTAGAAGAATAGGATATTTATATATGTAAATACCCCAAATAAAGGAGGAATACAAAGTAATAAGGGAGTGCAGAGAAGGTAGGTGGAGGACATTTCTTATAGGAGATTCAGGAAGACTTGGCAGAAGAGGCATTTATTTTGCATTGATGAACGAGAGTATTGGATTTCTCTCCTTGAAGTAGCTATAGTGATTCTGATGATGGCTCTGACCTCTAAGCCCCTTGTGATCATTAAGTTTTTTACAACCTTAGGAGGGCTGGCTGGGAGGTAGAGGCTCTAGTAGCTGGCCAGCTGCCAGTCAGTATGAAAAGGCTCCAGTAGCCAAGAGGTGATAAGAGGATTGGCCCAGTGATTTTATTGCAGTTTTATTGCAGTTTAATTTAGTGACCCTTTCTTGAGTCCCTGCTATGTATGAAAACACTGTGTGGAGACTAAAATAAATAAAACGATATCCCTCCCATTTACTAACTAGTGGAGGGTATAAACACATAATACAACTAAGTATAGCATGAGGCAGAGTTGTAATTGGGCTGTAGAGGTATAAGCAAAGGGCCACGGAAGCACAGAGGAGGAAGCCCCTGGCATGGTATTTTGTGGTGGGAGTCAGTTTAGGCTTCATACAGGAAGTAATATTTGACTGGGCCTTGAAAATGAGTGCTCTTTCAAATGTGGCAAGGAAGGGAAAAAGCATGGCACAGAGAGTGAGTAGCGTAAGAGAGGCACATAAACACAGGCTGTGCATAGTCTAGTGTTGCTAGAATGGCTAGGAGTGAGTTGGAAAGGTTGGGTGGAGCTGGGTCATGAGGACCTCAAGTGACAATGCTACCAGAGCTAGACTGTTCTGTAAGCAGAAGGGAGCCACCGAACGTTTTCGAGCAAGGAGGCAGCACGACGTGATTTGTGTCACGTTCACTGTGCTATGAATGGGTGGCTTAGAGGGAAATGAAATAGAGGGTAGTAAGCAAGAACATCGGTCGAGGTCAGAGATAATAAGAGTATGAACTGAGGTGGGAGGAATGGAAATGGAAAGAAGGAGATAGGTTCAAGACACACTTACAGGGTAGAAGCAGTAAAAGCTGTACCTCCAGTTTGAAATGGAGGTGAGAAGGAGCAAGGAACGAAGATGGCAGTGCTCCTAGTGGCGCGAAGGTAGTGCCATGAATGAACATGGGAACATTGCTGGAAGAGCAGATTTGATTTTGGAAAATGGGGAGTTTGAGATGTTTCTTCCCAGGCAAGTACTGGAAGTTCATGTCAGGAACTTAAGCATGGTACCAGGGCCAAAGATATGAATTTGGAGAATCATTACCAAACAAATGAGAGTGGAAGCTGTGGGACCAGAAGAGCTGGCCCTGAGAAAATACAGGGCAAGGAGCGATAGTCAAAATCAGCACATGGTTTACTAGAAAGCACCTTCTGGAGAAGGTAGGAAGAAGAAAAGCAAATAGCAGAAGGAGGCAGAGTTGTCAACGAGAGTAAAACTAGGAAAGAGAGGAGAGTTTCCGAGAGTAGGGAGGTGCCCAGAGTCTTCAGCTGCTGGGACTGTGGGAATGTGGTAGTCCTGGGGGCAGGAGGGAGCTCTAGCCTGTCATACCTGCACGTTGTTCATCTAAATATCTATGTGCATAAAAGTATTTATAAGTCAGCGAGACTCTATATCCTTTGCCTGCCATCCTTGTTCATTTTCTTAGTATTCCTCCCCAAACCGCACCCCTCCTATCTCCCGTCAACTCTCTGTTCAAACAGTGGGAGGGGGAGAAACGAAGGGGGGAAGTTGAAGCACAAAAGGAGTTGAAGTTAAAATGTAAGTGTTCGTGGTTTGTTTGTAAATAAGTTGCATATTCTTCCACCTTAATGATAATAAAGTCACTTTGTCTAATTTTCAAGTTCACTATATCTCTAGTGGTCATAAATGTGTTTGTCATAAGAAGTAAAAATAATCTGAATATCCTGGGTCCAGGTGAGTAGACTTAACGTGTATTTACTGACTCTGATGTGGTCTTAATATCAATCATTATCCAATTTTATTTTTGTTCTTAAAGAAATAAATTCCACTCACCTCACTCAGTCCAGATTTATGATGGAAACGGTGCTGATTTTGCTGACGTAAACCAATCATATTTACTTTTAGTTAACCATATGTCTTTTGCATTCCAGCCCATCTGTATCTCTATTTCACTATTACTTTAAATTTAAGCGGCTGGTTATATAATTTCTAAAGGTTCTCTTTTCGTGTTTGATATTCAGACTTAAGGATCCAGAACCTTTATTCTATTGACTAGAAACTAGTATTCACTGGGTAAAGATAACATGAGTTATGTCCATTTGTCTTTCTAGATTTTGGCTTCAGTAACCTCTTCACCCCTGGGCAGCTGCTAAAGACCTGGTGTGGCAGCCCTCCCTATGCTGCACCTGAACTCTTTGAAGGAAAGGAATACGACGGGCCCAAAGTGGACATCTGGGTACGTGACTGCCTTCTCTTATACCCCGTAGCATTAGTTACCCTTGATTGATGACAGCTCTCCTCATCCTGGACAACACGTAGTACTGCACTAGAATTGATCACCTGTTCTTTGAATTCCCAATTCTTTGTGCAGTCTGTTCTTCAACCTTTGTCTTATGGACTGAGCCACAGAGTTCAACCTCCCCCTTTGCATCTGCAAAAAAAAAAAAAAAAAAATCCCTAGGGCAAGCTTGGATGGGTACCCTTGCCAAGAACAGAAATTCTTTCTGTTGTTGCCACTTGCCTTCTCCCTAGGATGAGTACTGAGAGAAATTCCAGTTATGTTCCCAAAAAGTAATGTCTGGAAGCAAAGAAGAATGCTGAGTATTCTAAAGATGATTGGCCTTGACAATGCCCCATATTATTTCTCATAAAAAAAGAAGAAAAAGTTTGTTCCATTATCTCGTGCATGACTCACCATTATCTTCATACACATACTATAATGGCCTTTTTTGTTTCCTCTGATGTGATTAATTGTACGTACTCTCCGTTTGGGATGCAGAGCCTCGGAGTCGTCCTCTATGTGCTTGTGTGTGGTGCCCTGCCATTCGATGGGAGCACACTGCAGAATCTGCGGGCCCGGGTGTTGAGTGGAAAGTTCCGCATCCCATTTTTTATGTCCACAGGTAAGGGAGTTGCCATCACACAGCTATGACTGGGTTCATGGAACATTAGACATGCTAAGTTATCCCAGGAATTGAGTGGCAGAGTATAAATTGCCCATTTAACCACCTTTTTTGGCTCCGGTTTGCTGAATTGACACCTCCGGAGGCAAGGTTCTATAGGAACAGAGCATCTAGGCTTTGGCATCAGATAACCCTCCTGAGTTTGGCTCTGGCCTCTACATAGGACGACTCGTGTGGTGTGGCAGATTACTAAGTCTTTCTGAGCTTCAGTTTCCTCGTCAATAAACGGCTGACAGTTTTGTGAGGGCTGCTGCTATGAGAACTAAATTAAATAATGTGTGTAAAGTTAATAGGTCCATCGCATAGTAGCAGTAGCCGTAGTCGTTTCACCCCTGTCTTCACCTCATCTCTCACCCTTTTTCAGGATGATATTTCTATTTAATGGGGCCCCATTGAGGTGTGGTAATAAATGCCAAGGATAAAGCAGGCTTTGCATCTTAATCTTGCTGCTACTACATTTCCTGCTTCTATGACATTTATCCCCCCAGACTCAAAAAGTGCTTTTTAAATGAGTGGGAAATAGGGTAAGTAGCTCTTAGAAGAATTTAACACTGAAAACAGACACCAGACTCCCAGAATCTACAGTGTTTCATCACCATCTATATGCACGTAAGAAAAGAACATTTTGGAGGCAATGCTGTAAGCAATCTATTTAGTTTTGCTTAATCATGATTTCACTTTAAGGAACAACATACAGAGGGTATGTCCACTGGGTTGGCAACACAGTATAAGCATGTGGGGATTACGTTTTAGAATAAATGAGAATTGCATCTAGAATAAATTTCAGAAATTTTATTTCTAAAATGCATTTTCGAGAAAAGCTGTGAGAAAAATAAAATAGAGAAGGGGCGTTAGGGATGGTGGGTGGGTGGTTATTTGGAAAGGTATGTCAGGGAACCCCTTCCCTGAGAAGTCAGCATTTCAGCGAAGGCTTGGAGAAGGCAAGGGCGTGAGCCGTGCTGTCTGAGGAAGAGCTTTCCCGGCTGAGGGGACGGCTGAGGGGACGGCTGGGGGGACGGCAGGTGGAAAGGCCCCAGTGAGGGAGCACAGACGGAAGCCTCTGTGCTGGAAAGGAATGAGTGAGGGGACAGGGGAGGTGCCGCCAGAGAGGCAACAGAGAGCTCACTTTGAGGGCTTAGTCAGTCAGTGTAAAGGCCTTTTTCACTCGGAGTGAAATGCAAAGGATCAGAGGATTTTAACAGAGGAATGATACTATCTGACTTTTCATTTTTTTCTGACTTTTACTATGAATATTTTCAAACATGCAAAAATATCTAAAGAACTTTACGGTGACTTTTGTTTTCTAAAAAAATCACTTTGGCAGCTCTGTTGGTTGAAAGGTTCAAGGGCTGAAGGAGGGAGACCAGTTAGTAGGAGACTTTTGCAATAATCCAGATGAGAGATATTGGTGGCTAGTTCCCAGACTGGGGTGTAGAGGTGGGGATGGTAAGAAGTCGTCAGATGCAAGAGATAATACAGGGGCTTCCCTGGCGGTCCACTGAGTAAGACTCCACGTTCCCAATGCAGGGGGCCCAGGTTCAATCCCTGGTCAGGGAACTAGATCCCGCATGCCGCAACTAAGAGTTCGCATGCTGCAGCGAAGATCCCTCGTGCCACAACTAAGACCTGGCACAGCCTAGACAAATAAATAAATACATAAATATTAAAAAGAGAGAGAGAGAGAGATAGTATGTACTGTGTGGCAGGCTCTGTTTCAAGCATTTTGCAAACATTAACTCATTTAATTACTTTAACAACCCTGTAAGATACATGGGACTATTACCCCCATTTTATAGGTGATAAAACTGAAGCCAGGAGATGTTTAGCAGTTTTCCCAAGATAACACAGCTACTAAGTGACTAAACTAGAATTTGAGCCTAGGCAGTCTGGCTCCAACAACGTATATGTGGGATTTGATGTGAGAGAAAAAGTAATTATTAAATTAATAATCCAGGGGTTTTGGCTTGAGCAACTGGAAGGATGGATTTACTGCTAACAGAGATGGGAATGGAGAGATATTTTAGATGTGTTAGTTTGAGATGCCCATTAGACATCTAAGTTGAGATATGGTATAGGCAGTTGAATATAGGACTGTAGCTTAGTTGGGAGTGGTGGGCTAGCGATACACATTTGGGAATGATCAGTATATAGATAATACAGTATTTTAAGCTCTGAGATAAGGTCACTTTTTAGGCCATGATTGCAGAGAAGAGAAGAGGTCTAAGGATTAATCTCTGGGACACACTGATATTCAGAGATCAGGAACGTGAAGAGGGATCAGCATTGGAATGGCTAGTAAGGTAAGCCAGAGAGTCCTCTGTCCTAGAAGACAAGTGAAGAGAATGTTTCAAGGAGGAGGGAATGAGGAACTGTGTGGGGTGCTGCTGATAGGTCAGATGACTGCGAACTTGTTGGAGGACGGAGGGAACGGAGAGCACCCATTGAACTGAGAAGGCATCTTGAGACCGAAAAACAAGGTAGGCAGCTCCAGGTGATCAATGGGTCAGTTTATTATAGGGTAACTTACAGAGTAAGTAGGATCCGGCGGACAACCATCCAGGAACATTCACAACGGTACTGTGCACTGCCAAGGGGACAATTTTATAGTTAACCTAAGGGGGGTAGGTATGTGCTTGGAAACAGTAAGTGCATTCCTAAGTCAATATTTATTAGTGGGTAGCTAGTCTATTAATGGGCACCAGGAATATGTCAGCAAAGGTCTTCATCATTGTTTGGAGACCACCAGAGCACAGAGGCCACCTGGACCTAATGATCATGAGACAATGTCTATTAACTACAGAGTCCTTGATGACAGAGAAGCGACTTAGCACAGTCCTAGGTAGGGTCAGTGGAAGGACAGGAGGCATGGTAGGAGCCCAGAATGTCATCAGTTATGCCAACAGCCATACAGAACTGAATATCGGATTTAAAGGTCTGGAGATGACTGATGATCCTGAAATACGTTTTGGTGGAGGAGCAGGAGGAAAACACTAACTCATGTAGATGCAACCGAAAAGGAATAGAAGGGAAGTGGAGAAAGGAAATAGACACAGCTCTTTCCAGTTTTACTCTGGAAGGAAGCAGAGGAGGGGTGTAGTGGATTGTTCTGGCCGGAGTCACCAGTGATCTTGTCATAATCTATTGGCTATCCTCGGTCTTTATCTTCATCACTGCCCAGCAGTATTTAGCGCTAAATGCCAGAAGTTCACCACTCCTTTACTTTCTTTTTTTAAATATAAACTTTATTTTTTAGAGCAGTTTTGGGTTCGTAGCAAAATTAAGCAGAAAGTACAGAGAGCTCCCGTATACGTCCTGTCCCCTCACACCCATAGCCTCCTCCACTGTCAGCGTCCGGCACCAAAGTAGAACATTTGTTACGGTCCATCAACCTGCAGCGACACTACACTGGATTACCATCTAAAGTCCATAGTTTACTAGGGCTCACTTTTGGTGGTGTACATTCCGTGGGTTTGGACAAATACATAATGACATGTATCCACCATTATAGTATCATTCAGAGCAGTTTCACTGCCCTAAGAATCCTCTGTGCCTATTCATCCCTCCCACTCCCTTAACCTCTGGCAATCAATGATCATTTTACTGTCTCCACAGTTTCGCCTTTTCCAGAATGTCATATAGTTGGAATCATACATTATGTAGCCTTTTCAGATTGGCTTCTTTCACTTAGTAATATGCATATAAGGTTCCTCTATGTCTTTTCGTGGATTAATAGCTCACTTCTTTTTAATGCTCAATAATACTCCATTGTCTGGATGTACCACAGTTTACTTATCCATTCACCTACAGATGGACATCTTGGTTGTTTCTAGGTTTTGGCAATAATGAACAAAGCTGTTATAAATATCCGTGTGCAGGTTTTTGTGTGGATGTAAGTTTTTAACTCATCTGACTAAATACCAGGGAGTGTGATTGCTGGATTATACCATAAGAGTATGTTTAGTTTTGTAAGAAACCACCAAAGTGTCTTTCAAAGTGGTTGTGCCATTTTGCATCTCCACCAGCATTTGGTATTGTCAGTGCTTTGGATTTTTGCCGTTCTAATAGATGTGAAGTGGTATCTTGTTATTTTAATTTGTAATCCCTGATGATGTATGATGGTTAACATTTCATATGCATGTTTACCACCTGTATATCTTCTTTGGTGACATGTCTAAATGTTTTGCCCATTTAAAAATTTTTATTTATTTATTTATTTATTTATTTATTTATTTATTTATTTGGCTGTGCCGGGTCTTAGTTGCGGCATGGGAACTCTTAGTTGCGGCACGGGGACTCTTAGTTGCGGCACGTGGGATCTAGTTCCCCGACTAGGGGATCGAACCCAGGCCCCTCCTGCGTTGGGAGTGTGGAGTCTTAGCCACTGGACCACCGGGGAAGTCCCTTGCCCATTTTTAAATTTGGTTGTTTGTTTTCTTATTGTTGAGTCACTCCTTACTTTTTAAAACACTTTTTTTCCCATTGCTTCTCAGATGCCACGTTCTCCAGTTTTCCTCCTGTCTCTCTGAGTACACCTTGTTTGCCAGATTTCTCTTTCTCTGTTCATCCTTTAAATCTTTTCTTCTTTACACCATCTTTCTGAGCATCTTATTCACTGCCGTGGCTTCAGGGAGCCCAGTGATGTTCAGTCCCCAGTTAACACTTGGGTAACTCTCTGGCCCAGACCTCTCCTCTGGGATGAGAGGCTATACATCCAGCCAGTTGCTACCAGTCAGCTTTACTTGTATGTCTTGAATTCACATCAATGGAAACATTTTCAAAACTGAATTTAATCCCTCCCTAGAATTGCTCCATTCTGTGTTCCCTGTCTTAGTGAATGGTGTCACCGTCTGACCAAGAAGCTAGCCTTGATTCCTCCTCTCTTACCATCACCACAGCCACTCACTTACCAAATCCTGTAGATTCAAGCCTCCATTCCTGTAGATGCTTCTGTAGTGGCTCTTGCCTGGATTAAATAATAGCCAATTAAATGGACGCCTGGCTCCAGCCTTATCCCTCTCTAATGCATTCTCCACACGGCTGCATGAGTAATGTTTCTAAACTATATACGACAAAACACACACACACACACACACACACACACACACACACACACACAAATTTGGTTATATCATTTTCCGGCTTAAACTTTTCAATGGTTTACCATTGCCTCTAGGTTGAAGTTCGTTCCTTAATGTGGCTAGAGCACTGACTTCATTTTTGACCATGACCGTAGTAAAAGATACATTTTATACAGTGACCTAGAAAATACATATATACATACAACTGAACAAAAGTTTTTTTTTAAAAGCAAAACTTGTCTTTACTAGGTGCAGTGCACTCTAATACATTTTATTCTATTACATTAAAAATGCTAATTATAACTTACTGAATTGATCTCATGACTGCTTTTTGAAAAACAATGACATAGTAATGCTTCTGTGACCTGGCTCGTGCCTATCTCTGCAGCCCCAGATCCCATTCTACATCTAGTCGCCCTGATTTCCTTCTGGTTCCCTGAACGAGTGATACTCTCTGGAGCAACTCCCTCTGCCTGGGGTACTTCTTCCTCCCCCTACCCTACCCCATGCCACCCACTCCTGTATTCTAGAGCAAGAAATTAGATGTGATAAAAATAAGAATCTAGATAATTTCTACCAGTCTTTCTTTTATCATATGACTTCCCAAACATTTCATTGTAATTGTTTCTTTCATTATATATCTTCCA
This sequence comes from Balaenoptera ricei, assembly GCF_028023285.1. Lineage (NCBI taxonomy): Eukaryota > Metazoa > Chordata > Mammalia > Artiodactyla > Balaenopteridae > Balaenoptera > Balaenoptera ricei. Next base: position 15,429,456 of record NC_082646.1, read on the forward strand.
TACCAGACTGTGAGCTTAGAGAAAGTAAAGACAAAATGTGGGGTTTTTTTCACAGTTGTCTCTAGCCTAGCAGAGTATCTGGCATGTAGTAGGATTTAGTAAACAGTATGTAGATTGTAAATAGGATCCTGCTTAAAACCCTCCAGTCGCTTTCATTTACGCTTAGAAAACAATTCCAAAAGTCATTATTATTATGGCCTACAAGGCACACTGTGGTTGGCCCCTCTCTTTAATCTCATTTCCTGCTTCTCTTCCCTTTAGGCCCTGAGCTCCAGTTACAGAGGCGTCCTTGCTGTTTCTCAGACTTTCCAAGTGCATGCATTCCTGTTTCCTCACATATTTACATGGCTTCCTCACCTAACTTGAGGTTTCTGCTTAAGTGTCCCCCCAGAGAGGCCTCTCCTGATACCCCCGTCATTCTCGTTCCATAACTCTGCTTCACGGTTTTTCATGGCACTTACCACTACCTGACATTATTGGTTTACTGTGTCCCCACCCCTCATCCCCACTGCCTCTTGACTGTAATACGATTTTGTTTTTGTTCACTGCTGTATTCCCATGGCTTAGGACAGTGCATGGGTCCTGGTAGGCACTCAGTAAATATTTGTTGAATGAATGAATGCATGCATAGATTTGTTAACAGTGCTCACTACCGAATAATTCAAATAATAATATCAATAACGGTAACTTACATTTCTTTAGTGCTTTCAAGTTTACAAAGTATTTCCTATACTTGATCTAATTTGAGCTATGTAATTGTACTCTGGAATTGGTATTGACACTAGCATTTATCATTTTGCCAATGAAGCTTAAGAAGCTGAAGTTTAAAGAAATTAGTTGACATGCCTAAAGCCACACAGGTAATAAGTGACCAAGTTAGTACTCAAATTCAGTGTCTGCTCTACTACACCACACCGCTGCAAAGAAAGGGCAGTGTAAGCAAACCACTTCCTCTGCTTTTCCAGTGTCCACAGTGTTTCCTGTGAGCAACTTGGATCCGTTCTCCCCTCCACCTCCACATCATGGCAAAAGATTTTTACTCAAGCCTTACCGGAGCTGGCTTCCGATAGTGGATGCTGGTGAAATAGCTAACCATGCTGTCAGCCGCATTGTGTCTCAGTGCTTAGAAATAAACCATGGAACATTTTAACTACTTAGAAAGAGCTAATATTTATAACATGATACACGTTAACACGGAAGTTTGAAGACTCATAGAACGCCAACATAATTATCCTAAATGTGGTCATTATTTAATCCTGGACAAGTAATTCCCGAAGTAGGAATAACATTTTTTGTAAGATTAAGTACAGGAAATGACAAACAACCCAATCTAGGAAATGAGTAGACGGTTGCTGTGTTACTAGTGTGATCTCTCTGCCCTCAGGGACATACGTGTGCTCGGCCTTGCCTCCCAGCATAGGCCTGAATCCCAAGGCCCTTCGAGACTGCTGTCAGAAGGATAAAGGCACGGGAGAAAATGAATGCATAAGATGGTTTAGTCTTCTCTCAGCTTAGACCTCCTTCAAGTACCAAAAAGTTTCGAGTTCACGTAAAGGAAACCTAGAGTCTGTCCCTGAGTCTTTTTGCTGATTACACCTCTAGTTTCTAGGCATAATTGCACCTCGTTAGACCTACAGTTAGTTCTTTATATGGAGGCTGGAGCCAGCCGCTTTCCAGCCTGTCAGGTCAGCCATTACTGTGCTACAGATAATAATGTAGTTGAGGGAAGTCCTAAAACACAAGATCCTTTTTTTCTCAGGCTGTTGTCATAGACTTGAACTGAGTTTATCCATTTTTCTGCCAGAAGGATCCAGAAACTCCAGCAGAGCTGGTGTCGTTTTTCAAATGAGCATTTGGGTGGCCGAGTGGGGAAGGCCTCACGGTCCAGCTTCTGCTAGCCAAGTTGAATTCCAGAGCATCTACAGCTGTGTGGGAGGCCATGCTACACAAATGGATACAGTTAAAGAATTCTAAGCATCTCTTTATTGTCAGTAATGTGTGGAATGAAGTGTCCTCCCAATTAGTGGATATTTCTAGGCCTAGTCTTGTTCGTATGATACAACCTTCCCTTCGTGGACATCCCGAGATATACTAAAGACATACTTTCAAGTTGCAATGACAGTGGTATAAATTTAAGAGGATTTATTCAAGTGGGATCGATATTATACTACCTAGTTCAATAGCTATGCATGTGTCTTCCTCTCCTCTTCCCTAGAACGCAAACTCCTTTATATCAGAACTGTGTTTCACACACACATCATCACCCTCCCATAAGCCTTAAGAGCAACTGGTATGGCGTAAATATTCAGTAAATTTTTTTTAATGAAAAATTGAATCATCACTTACCTATAGACTCTTCCATCAGACTCTTGCATTTTATTATTAAAGTGATAGGTAACTCACTGATGATCTGAATTATTAATAGGTTTTACATACATTTGTTATATACAGTATTATGTAAATGACCAGATCAAGTGATTTCTAGTTTTTAAAAGGGTTTGATCTACGATAGAGTTGGCTTTCAATGTCTCAAGTAAAATACATTTGGTCTAGGCAAGTGTTTTTGGATTAAACTTCTCAGAGCATCCCAGAGAGCAGTTAGGTAAAAGTCTGAGCCTAAATTGTAAAAGGATTCAAAGTTGAACCTTGCTGTTTTTTTGAGTTTCTGCAGAAGGTGAGACCTGACGTGGCCACATATGTTAGCAGTCGCTTTCTCTGAGTTCCGGTCCCACTGACGGAAGCCAACAACGTAAAGTTTTTGAGCACCAAGCTCAGTCGCTACCAGTATATTTTTAAAAACCATCAGAGGCCTACTTCTTAAAGCCTAGTTTGTCTTATTCACCACTTCTATCACCTGCTAGCAGATATAGTAAGATCAGTCATTTATTGGGTTGGCCAAAAAGTTCGTTTGGGTTTTTTGGTAACATCTTATGGAAAAACCCGAACGAACTTTTTGGCCAGCCCAATATTTCGCTGAAGGAAAATTAATTTACAGTGAAAAAAATGCATTGAGGCAAGTATATAGAGATCTCTTGTGGACAGTATTTTTGAGTCTTTATTGATTAGACTTCAGTGTGACTTAATTAATTGTAATACTGCATAAGCATTTTATCCCTGGGAATGCAAGACCCAGGCTTACATTATGCTTCTGATGGAGACTACCGTGCAGCTACTGCCAAAAAGCTTCTACTTAGATGCAAACGATTCTGCCCTGATTGGCTTACTCATCAAGAACCACACAGCAAGCGGGATTGGGACAGGAGATTAAAGTAACTCGCCCATCAGTCTCCGTATACTAAGGAGCGCAGAGTCCTCAAAGCAGTTCTCTCATACTTTTTTAAGGTATACTCAGCCGCTAGGGAGACAACCTGTGTAGTGTTTTTGTGTTAGTGAGTGCAGAAATCCACATGATGTCAGGAACGAGACTAGGGCTACCTCAGAGTTAAGCAAGCCTCCCCTGACCAGCTCAGCCGTGATTTTACCTAATATGATAGAAAACCAGGGGGTAAATATGGGCACTGCCCTATCTCTTACTACCCTTTTCAAGCACACTGTCTCCTAGCGTCAGCAACCCTACAGAGAAAAATAGAGTAAGGGAGGAAGTTCTAGATGGAAGGACTCCAGAGATTTGAATAGTAGCTAACATCCATTGAACACTTTCTTGGTACCAGACATTGTTGCATTAACCTATTTAATATTTAAAACAACCCTATGAGGTAGGCTGCTATTGTCATTTGATAGACAAGACAGTTGAGGCATGGTAAGGATAAGTAACACACCCAGAATCACACAGCTGGGAAGTGGCGGAGCTGAGATTTGAGCCCGTGCACTCTGGCTTCAGAAGCCACCTAACTGTCTTCGATTGTACTTTAATTCTCAGTGAGTACATATCTCACAGGTTATTCCCAGTATCCAGAGAGTCCTGGAATGGATATCTTTGCCCATCTGCATCTGGATTATTTTTGGAAAAAAGTGTTAGTATCAAGGACTATGTATTGGACTCTGATGTAAAACTGAACCAGAGTTTTCTTCCACTATAATGATTGCTGTTAGGACTTAAAATATATTTGAATAATAAGGTAGTGTAAGTGACAAATTTTTATTTAAAAAATGTGAACTGCAAATTGGACAGCCTCTAGTATAACAGTGTGGCATGTCAGGAGCTTTTCAAGGTCAAGGCTGCAGGTAAATGTGGTCATCCCCAGCCTTTAAGCCAACGTCTCCTAATTTCTAAATCTTAATTCTGGCAAGATCACAGCCACCTTGAAAATAAGCAAAGTTCAAGAAATAGATGTTAGTTTTCTAATAAATGGATATCTATGGGTCAAACACTTGTTTTCTCCTTAGTCTATCTCAGGTTGATAAACTGTTAAAATGGAAGTTTTAGCCTCTCAGCCTAACTTTATGGATTCCTAATAGAAGCTTTTCTTATCTGCGCCATCATTATTTGCTAAATTGTGCCAAGCCATCTCCCTTTGGCCTCTGTTCAACCATAGAAAGTGTCTCACAGGATTTGGTTGTAAGGAACTTTATTTCTATTCCAGAACATTCTGATAATAATTTGCAGAAACCAGTGGTGGTAGAATTTGTATTTAAATCACTCTCTACTTCCTTGTCTGATCTCTTGCTGTTGGGCTATCCTTGTAGGAATTTTACGGAATGCTTTGGTACTGGGACTCCCATTTTTCTTTCCCCGAAAGAACTAAAAGCAAATGGCTTCAAAACAAGACATTTTTTTCCTCAGTGTCACTTCTTTTAGAGGAGCTGATCTCAGTGCTTGTTTATTATGAGTCAAATCTTATCACTACCAATGTTATTACAGATTAAGTTCCATTAGAGTTAGTTCCAAGATTGTGTATTTTCTTTCATTGTATAAAACTGAGGTATTGACTATCACTTTAAAGTTAGAAATACAAGTTAGAAATGTTTATGCATTTCTATTGTAACAGTAAAGTATCAAAATTAATTTCTATAGAGTAAAAATCTTCTAATACCTACAGCACCATTGTTCTAGCAATATCCAGTATAACAAAATTTCATTGTAACAACAACAAAAACCCTGTATTTTGTATGATTTTACTTAACATTTATGCGATCTCTCAGTGCAGGTATATGACAGTGCATTCAGTGTATGTTCTTTATACATAGAAATGTCAAATTTTAAGACCATTTGTCTACTTTGTTTAGATTTTAAAATAGTTGCTATGTAAGATAGATTTGACCTTAGCTGACAGCTGACAATGACAGGGTTTCCTTGGGCATGTTAAAAAATATCATTTCTAGGACTTAGTCCACAAGCAGAGTGAGGGTGCCTAACTCCGGCCATCTTCATACCGAAAGAAGGTATCTTGGCAAAAACACCTATGATTTCTTATTGATCTTTTTAATTATTTCTATAGCGATCATGACATTGCAAGATAGCACACTCTTTTAGCCATGATTATGACAGGATCAGGACATTATGACAGACTTCTTCTTTTCTTTTTTTCTTTTGGAAAAGGCAGATAGCATTAAAGAGGAGCTCTGAGTCACAAACATTTGTAAGTCCAGAACGCAGATTCTTATCAAAGCCATGGTGCTCCATCCAGAGATTGTCATTGCAGACCAGTCATCCGTCTTGTTCTGTTTGTCTGCTGTAATAGTGTCAGTTCTCCCCCAGACTGGTACCTGAGCTGGCCAAAGTGGATAGCAGAGTCAGACAGTATTTCACATGGTATTCTTGTTCTGAAAAGTGTGAAGACTTTAGTGCCATGTAACTTTTTAAAAAATATATATATAAAGTTAATTCATTTTTCAGGGAAACAGACATTTTAGCCAATTTATTTGTGTTTCTTTTTTGGATTTTTGAGATTTGAGAAAAATAGTGCTCTCTTTGAAATTTGAATTGCTCAGGAGAATTAAACCTTATTAAGAAGTTTGTTAAAGTTATTGAAAATAAAGAGCTCTTGGGCTACATGTTTTGACATTACCTTTGAACACACCTAGTACTGACTGGAAAGAGGCCGTGAGAAACCACGCCATACCCTCTTCCAAGGACCTGTAGGAAGCATGCATTTCCTGGGTGACTGCTTCTTCCTCGCGTTCTTCCCATGCCTCCTGGCACACAGATGCCTTCTGCTCCCCCAGCTCCAAGCAGTTTTATGTGGTCAGAAAGAATCTGTGACTCAGTTCCTTTCAGACCACTCCTCTGCCCACAGAGCTGAACGTGGTTGCTTTGCATGTCCCATACTTTGGCCACACTTGAAGGGCTTAAGGGACAGTTGGCGTTTCCTCCATCTTGGGATCAGCCTGCAGACTCTGAGGGCCAGTCTCTGAATTTTTGCCTGCCCCTTCTGCCTGTGATCCCTTGACTGGGGAAGCCTGTCGTTGCCAGCCTTCCATCCCAGTCCCCGTCACCACGCAACAACCGGAGTATATAAACCAAGCTCACTCTTCTGTAGCGCACTTCAGCCTCCCCGTCATGTCCCCGCCTTCTCAGTTCACCTTAATGCAACTTGCCATTCCCCGTAACACTGTTTTCCAGCTGTTCATAGCCTTCTGACAATGAAGTTATCACCTAGCCCACTTTCTATGAACTTGGCTTATAGGTGACTCTATCGTGATAGAACCTGTGGTGACTACATGGCATTTGATCTGTTGGAAGAGGAGTGAAATTGATTTGATATGTTTTTATAAAGATACTCTAGCTGCTACCTAATACATCAACAATTAATTTAGGTATTATATGGGTTAAAAACTCTGGCTTTGGCATAACACTGACCAGAATTTGTATCCTGGTTTTGCCTCTTATTATCTGGTCAAGTTTCTTAACTTACTAGATTGTTAATTTCTTTACTTGTGAAATATTTATAATACTAATAAGGATTAGTGTGTGAATTAAATGCTTAAATTAACTTAAAGGGTTAATTTATTTTAATTAGCACTCTGCCTAGCTCTTATACAGTGCTCGGTAAATGTTAGTAATTATTATTAAATAATATTTTTGAATGAATTGCTCTATTAATCTTTCATTCCCTCCTTCCATGTGTTTTCCACTCTTTTCTTTCTCTCACCTTCACTCTCTTAAGAGGCTAAGGATACATTTTAATACTTTCAGACACATCCACAGGGTTTATGGAGAAGATTTATCTGCCAAGAGCTGTTTTGGTTTGTTGTACCATAACCTAGACGCTATGGCTAGGCCACATGCAGACGTCTCCTCACGTGGTAATCTGATTTACATACTATTCTGTGCAGCCTCAGAAAAGATCAGTGAGTAAGTACCCTCTGTGTGAATGAGACAGAGAACTCTAAAACTGCAAGGGGAGGCCTTGGAAATCATCTGATTCAGGCTTTTGCCCCCAAACAGTGCCACATCTTAATCTTCTGTAAAATGATAGTTGGCTGCTTTTTCTAGCTTGAAGCATGGAGAATGCCTATTCTATTGTGGGTTCTTGGAATCAGATTATTAAAGTTGTAAGAAGGAATTGTAGCAGTCACCTAGTCCCGTGTTTCTTTCAACTGGCATTACTGAGAACCTGTTACATACCGTGTACTATGTGGGCCCTGGGGACACAGAGCTCAGTGAGATGTTCAAGGATCCCAAGTCTTCTTCACACCTAATACTGGGGGCCCTTCTAACGACATCTCAAATGCCAGCCTCTGATTAGACATTTCTCATGACAATAAGGATACTATTTCAGGTCAAATTGTTCCCTTTTCATAGTTACATGGTTTTTGGAGTTGGAGGAGACCAAAGAGTTCATCCTATTCAGTTGCTTCTGGACTTAATTTTTTTCTTTTTTCTTTTTGTTTTTTAAAGGGGGTGGTTGTTTATTTTATTTTTTTAATAAATTTATTTATTTTTGGCTGCGTTGGGTCTTCGTTGCTGTGCGCGGGCTTTCTCTAGTTGTGGCGAGCGGGGGCTATTCTTCATTGCGGTGCGTGGGCTTCTCATTGAGGTGGCTTCTCTTGTTGCAGAACACAGGCTCTAGGTGCGTGGGCTTCAGTAGTTGTGGCACGTGGGCTCAGTAGTTGTGGCACACGGGCTTAGTTGCTCCGTGGCATGTGGGATCTTCCTGGACCAGGGCTCGAACCCGTGTCCCCTGCATTGGCAGGCGATTCTTTTTTTTTTTTTTTAATTTTTAAATTTTATTTAATTTATTTTTTTATACAATAGGTTCTTATTAGTCATCAGTTTTATACACATCAGTGTATACATGTCAATCCCAATCGCCCAGTTCATCACACCACCACCCCTGGCAGGCGGATTCTTAACCACTGCGCCACCAGGGAAGTCCCTGGACTTAATTTTTAAAATGAAACCTTACTCAGAATACTAATGTATAAAATAAATAAAATTAGCTGTGCTCCAGGTATGGCCCTGCCTACTTGACTGCCCCCCTCACTTCCCTAAGGGGCCCCTCCTTAGATCCCTAGGACCTTGATCAAGTACTTTGGATCAACTCTAATAATCAGAAAGATTTCTCCTAAATTGAACTTGTTACTTCTAATTATTCCAAATTCAGGGCCCTGGAGCAGCAAAATATAAATGCACATTGTCTTCTGTATAAATATCTTTCAGATACTTGAAGAACACCCAGTGTGCCCCTTCCTGCCTACACCTTCTCTTCTCCAAGATAAATCAGCCTCATGACCTTTACCCTGTCTTCGGGGGACATGTTTTCAAAGTTTTAGTCAGGAACTTCTTTCTTAAGCTATTCTATTTATTTCTTCTATCTTGGAAACTAGAGACAGAGCTTCTATTAATTATCTTGGGTGAATTTGAAGTTGGTTTTTAACTCCCCTTCTTCATCCTTTATTTTTTTCTCCTTCGGGCTGAATGGTTTCAGCCTCTTAGAGAAAGCTGTTTATTATCAAGGTCAAAAAAGAGAAAAAGGTGTTAAAGACCCAGCCTCAGATGGAATTATAACCTGAGATTGAGGCAGTCTGAAATTAATTCCCGTTTCAGGACCCTGTCCATACGGCAGCCCTCTCTCCACAAAGTCATCCAAATGCCTGTCAGCGCCGCGGGGCAGGGCCTGAGCTGGGCATCCTCTAGTCACCGTTCTGGTGGCATCAGGTTTCGCGGGGCCACAGCGATTTTCACTGCAGAGGCCACTTGGCGCTTGCGAGGAGCAGAGGAGAGCATCTCTGAAGGGAGCCCCCTCGGGCACACGCAGAGCCGAGGGTTCCTGCACTGCCCCAAGTGCTTCAGTTCTATTCAGTAGCAAAGGTCTGCCCTTTGAGAGGGAACAAGCGATGGGGACATTTTTGACATTAAAATAGAGTTCTCTTTGGCATCTGGGAAAGTTGATGTTGTACTCTTTGATCTGAGGCCCCATTTTCTTTCCACTCATTTCAATTGACTGTCCAGTGGTTAATTGTGTTATTAGGTTTGAAAGCATTTATTTCCTTTGTTTTCACCGTCTTTCCATGTTTTATGTAGAATGGTACTTTCCAGTCTAGTTTGAATATAATTTCCTGAGCTATATGTGACACTTAGGAAACATGAGTTGATAATAATACCCTGGCTTTCCACATTTTGTCATATTTTACCATCTGTGCAACATATGAAGAGTGTTAGATTTCTGCTCCTTTGGGCGCTGGATGTTATATAGGGCACACAGATAAGAGCTTGTATCCGTTAGGTGTTGCCACCACAACAAGGAGTTCTCAGCCTGGGACCTGTAGACGCCTGGGGAATCTGTGACAGGCTCTGGGGGCTCCTTGAATAGACTAAAAACTACACGCAAATTTTTGTGTATAAATTCTTGTTCATATTTTTCTGGAGATTTTTCAAGGCACCTGAAACCAAATAATGGTTAAGGATGATAATAGAGGCTTCAAGATCCTGATATTGAACCAGATACATCTTCTAATCAGGACTTATTACAGTGGTGTTAATTTTTGTTGTTGTCGTTTTTAATAAAATGCCTTGAAAATTCTGTTTTAAAGTGAGCCTGTAACTAAACATCATTCTGCCTTGGTCATCTGATTCAGAACTAATGTGGATACCGTTCATGCAGTAGATGCTATATGGAAACCAAAAGAAAACAGTAGAGTGCCATCTAGAGGGCCTAACAATAATTTCCCAGCTTTGGAATCAGGCCCAGGCGTTCTCCCTACACGGGGGTCTTTAGTTTTAGTAACTTTCTAAATCAAGAACACTTTTTTCCTCTCAAGTAATTGCACACCATAAAGATGTGTGGCAATGATATTTATCATCTACATAGAGGCTACAATTGTGGCATCTAGCCTTGCTACTCTGGAGACATAATTTTAATAAAAGCTTAATGTTGTAGATGGCGTTTATTTTATAGGGATATAGGAACTATAGCCTTTGAGATCCACACTGCATTTGAATATACTTTTGATCATAAAGCAAGAACAAATTGATGATTCCCGTAATATCAGTTTGATATAGGGATATATTGCTTTGTTGTATTTTCGTTTAAAGTTAGAATAAATTAAAAATTAAGAGTAATTTGTCTTAATTACTCTTTGTATTCCTTTCACGATGGTGATACAGAATGATGTTTGCCAAACGGTGCAGAAATTGTGGGGTTTCAGAGTTGAATTTACTCTGGAAAAACATACATAATGATTTGTATCCATGTGAAAGTGTGCAAGAGCAGAGCTCTCAAGTCCCAGCTCTGCCCTTTAGGTTGCAGTGGTTGATTATGTTAATTGTTTCTTCTTTTATAAATGGGGCTAAAAACAGTATCTAACATAAGGTTGTTGTGAAGATTAAATGAAACAGAGTTGGTAAGCACAGTGCCTTGTATATGAAAAGTCTTTTAACTTATTAAAGTCTCTTTAATTTATTATTGTTATTGTTATTATCACTGGCCAGTTTTATTTTCAGGACAGCTGGAGTAAAACAGAAACAGACAATTTTGTATCTTATAGAGAATTTTATAGTTTTAAAAAGCATTTCCGCAAATACAATCTTGTTTGACTAGAGTTTCAATAAATATTTATTCATTCATGTATTCAGCAGCTGTTTATTCAGCTCCTATTAGGTGTAATAATCATCTTTGGCATTGCAGGTTTGGTGCTGGAAACAGCAATAAGAAAGACATGGACCTTACCTGGGTGGGGGAGGAGTTAGACGATAAGCAGTAAATAAACAAGGTGATTTCACAAAGAAGTCATTAGCGTGAAGAAAATCAGTGTGATGTAATAGAGAGCGACTGGAAGCCTCCTTGAGGTGGATGAGGTGGCCAGGGAAGATCTTTCTCAGAAAGTGACATTTAAGCCCTTTCCCAAATGACAAGGAACCAGCCAAGTGAGGGGTTGGGAGCGGCTGTCCCGACTGAGGAAAACAGCGCGTGTAAATGCTGTTGGAGGGGGTGAGTGAAGCACGCACACAGACTAGAAAGAAGGCCCGTGTGCTGGAGCTCGGGAAAGTCAAAGGACCTTGGACTTTGTTCTGCGGGTTCTGGGTGAGATAGGGTGTGGATCAGAGCAACAACCTAAGAGTCAGACTGTCTGGTTTGAAATCTGACCTATTATGTGGTCTTCGACAAGCTTCTTGACTTCCCTGCACCTAATTTTTACCCTCTCCGAAATGAGAATGATAGTTCCTTCCTCCTAGGATTGCTGTGAGGATTGAATGAGATAAAAATAATTGTGTAAAGTGCTCGGAAGAGTATCTTAATACTGCTGTTTCTATCATCATCACCACCTTCACCCTCAAAACCCCCAATTTACACATGAGAAAACTTAGAAATAAGAGGGTGGTTTTGAAATCAGAATATAGGCGTCTTGATTTTGAAACCGTCATTCTTTTTGCAATATATTCTGTAGCATGAGCTCCCCGAGAGAGACATCTCTTGATCTGAATCTCTTTAGCTCAGAGCCCAGTTGTATGCACCTGCGAATGTTTAAACAACGCAGAGAAGATGATCAGTAAGGCCAGCAGAGACCCAGTGTGTGGTAGGGAGGCATCCTGTGCCTGTGCCTTTCTCCCCACACCTGGAACCATCAGAACATCTAATTCCTTGAGTTTTGATGAGTGCTTTGGACCCTAAGCTGAAAGCCTTAGTATGCGCATAGGAATGAATAGAGGAGGGAGGAACTATTTTGAGGACCTTGTAAGATAACTGAATCTCTTCAGAAGGACATTCAAAACTCTTCGTTAATTGCCTTAAATGAGGTCGTACATAATATAAATAAATGAAATCCAGGGATTATCCCCAGATTTTTTCTGATCTGACTTTTAGTGAAGGTATTAATTAACCAGACTACCAGACTTGAATTTCTCTTTCCTCCACCTCTTTCTGCCTTTGCCCAGTCTCTCCTGGAGTAAGCAAGGACATAGGTAAGGATCACAAAGCAAGAGAAACAAATTAGAAGTCAGGAGCTTGAAAATCTGCCTGCTCACCTTGCCTCTAGTTCCTCAGCCCCAGCGGTGCTTCCCTCACCGACCTTGACGCAGGCTCTGTGTCTGTTGCAGAATGTGAGCACTTGATCCGCCACATGCTGGTGTTAGACCCCAACAAGCGCCTCTCCATGGAGCAGATCTGCAAGCACAAGTGGATGAAGCTCGGGGACGCTGATCCCAGCTTTGACAGGGTGAGCTGGGCACCACTCGCCCCAGGGAACTCCTCTTAGGGCTACTGCAGTCTCTTCTGCATGAGATTGTAATCAGGCCAGGAGCTGAAAAGGCGGGCCTAGGTACAAACTGTTGTGTAATCCTAAAGCAAGTGAAGCCAGCAAGAAGGAATCCTAAACCAGCTGAGTTGTTGGAGAACAGTGATACCAGTTCCCTGCTGCTTGTCCTCAAATCAGAGTCCCTTCCTGGCTCTTGGGGCCGTGCAGCCTCCTCCCACGGGGTTGTTTCCCTCCTCTTAGTGTGCTCAGTCCAGTGGCTCCTGTAGCATTCCTTTATTTGAACCCCTGTAGCCATCCCGGGTACCCCAAGGAGCTCAGGAAAATAGTGGCCTTACGATCTTATCTGCTCCTAGTTGAGTACCCAGGGCTTTCTTGCTTAGGCTTTGTCTGAGGCCAAAAATATCCCAAGCTAGGCAGCATGGAACAGCTTGTTCATTATATATGATATGCCATCTTGACATGGTTAATTGGGAGTTAGATAGCTTGCCTTTTTTTGTTACAGTTAATAGCTGAATGCCAGCAGCTGAAGGAAGAAAGACAGATGGACCCCCTAAATGAGGATGTCCTCTTAGCCATGGAGGACATGGGACTGGACAAAGAGCGGACACTACAGGTATCTGTAAACGAGTGGAGGACAAGGTGGGGTGTAGCTGTACTCCCTCTGTCCTGCCTTTTCCATTATTCCTCTTTCCTGGGAACTTGGATCTTTTTGTTTTCCTCCCGTTCTTCTTCCTCTGCCCCTGTCTGGGCCTTGGAAAGAAGGCGCTTTGGTTTTCTACTGTTACTATTAAAAGGGTTTTGGTCATTGACATGCCGTATCACCCAGGTTTTTTGCTCTTTCCCCTTTTCTCTTGGTAGTCATTAAGATCAGATGCCTATGATCACTATAGTGCAATCTACAGCCTGCTGTGTGATCGGCATAAGAGACATAAAACTCTGCGTGTCGGAGTACCTCCTACCATGCCCCGAGCCATGACCTTTCAAGCACCAGTCAACATCCAGGTGGGCAATAACTCCAGTGACCAGATTCGGGACAAGTAAGATGGAGGGGGGTTGGTTAGCCATTACTCACTAACTCTAGGTCACAAGGGTTCCTATTCTTCCGTACCTCTGTCCCCTCCCGGCTGTCATCTCTTGCTCTGTCAGAGGTCAAGCAAGAACTGAACCTTTCTTTGACAGAGAGGATGGAAGAGTGTCCCAGTACTTGGGAGGGACAACAATAGTTGAATTTTTTTTTTTTTTTAAAGAAACAGCAAATCATTGAGAGAGACTGTCCTCTCTAAAGAATGCTTCCTGGTAGCTTCTAAGGGCAGAGGAACCAAAGACTCAGAGGTAGAAACATAGAGTTTAGCAATCAAGAATGCTTTGCAAGCCTATCATTATTTCCCTCCGGTACCGAAGGAATGTGTGTATATGTGCATACTGCTTTCCAGGCGGAGCAGGCTGGTACCACTGTGAACATCAGCGTTCCCCAGGTGCAGCTCATCAACCCAGAGAATCAAATCGTGGAGGCAAGTAGCAACCTCTGATAGCTGTCGGCTGAAACTACTTTCTTGCCCATAGTCTTGCTGCCTTTCCTTATTTCTTATTTCTAATGTGATTGTGTTTCTCTCCTCCTCAGCCGGATGGGACGGTGAACTTGGACAGTGACGAGGGTGAAGAGCCTTCCCCTGAAGCGCTGGTCCGCTATTTGTCGATGAGGAGGCACACAGTGGGCGTGGCCGACCCACGGTGAGTATCTGCCCGATTAACACCCGGGCAGAGAACTCCCACTGACTTTGAGTTCCTACCATGGCACATTTTCCCTACTTCACCGTATCTCCCAGATGAGATCTAATCCAGTGGCCAAGACATGTTTTTAACCCAGTTCAGGGCCCCTGGTAGATGAGACTGGATTTGACTAAAAATCACAGCGCTGTCCCTCGTGGATGGTGGGCTGAAAGCCACCATCGTGCCAGGTAATCACAGTACTTTGGTGAAGAGCATAGCATGTCTTTTCCCACAAAGATTAAGGTCTTCTGATCTAAGCCACGTAAAGGTACGCCTGAAAATTCATCCGAGTTTGACAGCCTTTAGAGATGTTGTTTGCCATATATTCGAATGCAAGACTCATCTAAGAAGTGAGGACAAATAGTATGATATAATTTGTATATGTTAAAAATTAAGTAAACAAAAATCCAAAACCACGCCAAATAAGGACCAGCTTCCCCAAGTGTTTCCCAAAAACAGTCCTTCAGTGTGTCCCCTGCTGCCCTCACGCTGGGGAAGTGGACTGAAGACCAGCTCTCCCAGTTTTGTTCTGCACTTGGAGATTCTCACCCCTGAAATAGCCACCCCTGTTCTCTGGCTATTTCTTGTACTGAGGAGGGAAGAAAAGGGTGTGGCCGGGGCTCTCTTGAGAGCTCAGCTAGGGGCAAAGCTAGGGTTCTTTTTTCTCTGAGTTCTCAATTTCCAAAAAAGCCTCCCCTGCCAGCTGGTTTGCTTGCTTCACGTTTCTCATTCTCAGCCTACGATCAAACAGGCAATAGGGGAACGTTCTGGCTCCAGAGACTGCGTCAGCTGCAAAGGGGTGGAGTCCTGTGTCGCGCTGTTAGTGGAAAGAGCTCTTATTTTAAAGTGTGCGGTAAACCCCACCATCGGAGCTCGACAGATCCACGCTTATCTGCCCATCAGCACTGACGGCACCGATTGCATTCTTTCCCTGGTGAATCAGTTGCTACTTCGGGCAGCCATTGTTTTAGTGGATGGCCTGTGTCCTCCAGAAACTTGCCATTCACCTCCAGGCCTTGGAAACCTGAACTGGACTGGGGCCAGCGTTTCCTCTTGGCTCAGAGCTGTTGGTTTTACGTGAGTGGTCCGTGAAGAATGGCGATCCCCAGCCCCAGATAGTAAAGTGGCGGAGCGCCAGGTTCCACACACTTCTACTCGCTCTGGGATCGTAGAGGGAAATACAAATTTAGGAGGAAAGTAGAAAAATAAAACAAAATAAATTGTGCCGAACTTAGCAGTTTCATCAGTTTGGGGATATAGGTTGTGAGTGAGAATTGTAACCGAACTTCTCTGCCATCCTGTTTCCCATCAGCACGGAGGTTATGGAAGATCTGCAGAAGCTGCTGCCTGGCTTTCCTGGAGTCAACCCGCAGGCTCCATTCCTGCAGGTGGCCCCTAACATGAACTTCATGCACAACCTGTTGCCCATGCAAAATCTGCAGCCAGCTGGGCAGCTGGAGTACAAGGTACCCGGAAACGGGAGAGGGCTTGCCCCCAAGGATGCACATCAGAGCTCCCTTTGAGAGACTTGAAGGGACTGTCCCCAGGATTTAAGGGTGTCCTTATAGGGAAGGATGATTTCTCTTGCAAAGCAGCTCGGGTGAGAGGGAAGATTTCTCTACTCTGCGTCACCATCGTAGGATCCCTTAGTTTCAGTAGATTAGAGTGCCGCTGTTTTCTCTCCTCCTTTCCCCCCACCTCACCAATCTGTCCCTTCCCACTCTACTGACAGGAGCAGTCCCTGTTACAGCCGCCCACCCTGCAGCTGCTGAACGGAATGGGCCCCCTTGGCCGAAGGGCATCAGATGGAGGCGCCAACATCCAACTGCATGCCCAGCAGCTGCTAAAGCGCCCACGGGGACCCTCCCCTCTTGTCACCATGACACCAGTGAGTTGCAGCACGACGCCCAACTTGCTTTCTCAGAGGCCTTTGATAAAGAGGTTGTAGAACCCAGAGTCTCCAACCTAAATGTCTGAATTTCTCCTTTCCCTCAGTGTATGATGCTCATTGTCATTCCCATTTTCTTCAGGCTGGTAGAATTTTCCAGAGTTAATTTTTGGTTAACTTCTTCACTTAACCAGATAGTTTCCACACTGCAGCCTGCTTCTGGAGGCCTCATCCTCAGGGGGCTACTTATAGATACTTGCATAAAGGGCGGCTGCAGCTTCAAGGGCGGGTGGGCGGGGAGCATTAGCCTCAGGCCTGGCCTTCCTGCAGATAACGTTTCCCTGCCAGAGGGCAGCGGAAGCTAACAGTTTTCTCTGTACTTAGTTGCTTTTTAGACTGGTTTCCAAAATTACATTCTCACCAACCCTTCCTCCTTTGATTAACAGTACCTCACACTTTTGGTACAACCTGAATCACTTGATTATTTGGCTTTCACAAGCTCAAACCTGACAGTTGGTATCTCTCAATCCCAATTTTTTTTTTATATGATGGTCACATTCAAAGATTCTTTTCTTCCGCTGGGTTCTGTTTATTTCTGATTATTTTTCTGTCATAGGTAAATTCATTCATTCATTCCTTCATTCATTTATTCATTCATTTAGTCTCATACTACCTTAAGATTGGGTGCTAATTATATCCATAGCCCTTACTGGGTGCTTTAGGGCAGTGCTTCTTAATGTATCTCTAGTTGAGGACCTTTTTTTCCCCTTCAGTCCATCCATCAGGGATAAATACCTTTGTAAAATAAAATGAAAGTGAATTATTAGAGAAGTAAAACTTTTTAAATATATGAACTGCTGCAAGGCTAAATTTTATTTGATTCAACAGAAAAAAATTACTCCGTTAAGTTGCTGTAAAGGTTTGTAAATCTTACTCTCTATTTCTTTACCTACCTTATTTTGGATTGGTAACGAAACAGTCTGTGGACTGGCATGGGTCCACGGGCCACACTTTCAGTAACACTGCTGTCGGGAAAGGGAAAGAATTTATATTCACGGTTCCTGGCCTCACTGAGCTTATAATATGGGACAATAAGATCCACATATGTGAAGTATTGGAATAACAGTAAAAGGCCCTATGTGATTAAGTACCAGAGTGAAGACCATGGACTTGTAGGTGGCAGAGGCACTCAGAGAAGGGCAAGTTCAATGTAGGTTATGAAGGATCAGGAACAGCTTTATGGGAGGTGCAGTGACTTACTCTGTCCACTGTAACTGTTTTTGCCAAGGTCACGAACAAGCTTTTGTTGGTAAATCCACTGGACATTTTTAATCTTTATCTCTTTGGACCTCCCAACTGTATTAGTCACTGCTGACCATTTTTCTCCTTGAAATATTGTCTTCTTTTACCCATTCTCCTTGCTTTTTGTTTTCCACCTGCCTCTCCTTTTCAGATTCCCTTTCTTCTTTTTCCTTGAAGTAGGTGAAACCCAGAGTTCTATCTGAGGCCCTGTTTCCATCTCATTTTCCATGCTCTCTCTGAGTGATCTTGTCCACTTCTCTAATTCAGTTACTGAGTGATTCTCCAGCCCAGAATGCTCTTCTGAGTTCTGTACTTCTGTATACATGACTACCGACTGCACGAATTTAGTTGGTTATTCAACAAGTACTTACCATTTTAATTCAACGTGTCCTCAAATGAACTTATCCTGACTGTGTGAAACCTGTTTCTCCCGCTGGGTAACAGTGAACGGCACCGTCACTCTCCTGGTTAGACAAGCTAGGAATGTGGGTATTATCTTTACTTCTTCCCTCTCCCTTATTCCCCATGTCAAATCAGTTACCCAGTGCCTGTGAAGTAAGTATCTTACTTCTGTCCATCTCCACTGCCCTTTCTCTATCTATCTCAAGCCACTGTCATCCTTTGCCTGGATTAGCACAGTGGCCTCCTAACCAGCTTCCTTGTTCCGGCTTGTCTTCTAATCCTCATCACCAGCCATTTTCATGCTGCAACTAAAGCAAGCCAGCTTTCTAAAATATAAATCTTGTAACATCATGTCCCTGCTTAAAATCTTTAGTGATTCACCACTGCCTTTTCTCAAAATAAACTTCTTAATGTGGTATTCAAGGCCATTTATAACTGGCCACAGTGTTCCTCTCCTGCCTTGTCTGTAGCCACTTCCTGCCTAACCCTGTTCACTCCAGCCTTGTAGAACTGTAGTAAGGGATCTGGAAACCCTAGGAGCATACAGACAATGGAACTATTCCAAAAGTTTGTTTTGTTTTATAATTATTGTCCATTAAAAAAAATGCTCTTTTGTAATAACTGAGGTATGATGTTTGCTCTGGTGCTTGAGGCATGGTGATTATGTGAGCCACAGGCTGTGAGTAGCTATCAAGGACATACAGCATTCCAGCCCACAAGCGGATGGGAAGAGTCACAGTGATGCATGCATTGTGGCGGTCCTCATCTCACTTACATGTTTTGGTGCGTAACAGCGATTTTAAAGCATTGAATTGTAATTACACAGTTTTATGTTATGTACTAAAGTGTGCTTTTAAAAAAACAGTATGCTTTTCTGGAGTAAAGGATATCTAAAGTCTGGAAATAACGTTAATATGAAACAACAGGTCAGTTCCTAGACATTCCAGGTAAACAAGCTTCTCCCACATTTTCAGGTCCTCAAACACCCGCAGGCCTTCTCTTTTCTCTTGGCCTAGAAACCTCAGACGCTTGCGACCCCTTCCCCTCTTTGCTGGGCTAACTCCTGCTCATCCTTCAGGTCTCAGGTTTGGGGCCACGTCCTCCAGAATGCCTTCCTCAATTCCCAAGCGCCCATGACTGGGTCCTGCTGTTTTGTACTTGTCTGTTTGCCTATCTCTATCCTCCACTAGACTGTAAAACAAGGGCAAGAACTTTATTAATTCACATTTTATCCTGAAACATAGTGGGCATTCAGCTATTTGTTGGATGAATAAATGAACGAAGGAAGATGAATCAGAGGAAGAAATTCAAATTAAAATCAACCGTGCGAGGTAAAAATGGAACAATGGAAAGGTATATGAAAGTTCTGTATAACCCAGGGATCCTAGAAAAGCTTTGCAGATAAAACAAAAGTGACAGAGGCCTGCCCCAAGCCCAGTGTCTAGAATAAGAGCTACTGCAGAAGAAGCGCCACCTTGAGCTTTTCCTTCCTGTCTCTCTTCAGGCAGTGCCAGCAGTTACCCCTGTGGACGAGGAGAGCTCGGATGGGGAGCCAGATCAGGAAGCTGTGCAGAGGTAATGTGGCATCTGGCAGTGCTTGCAGAACGTCCTTGGGCAGGCTCCCCCTGCAACCAACGAAAGGTCACCTCTGCCCAAGGAGGTGGTACAGTGCAGCTTCAACATTTGTGTGGTCTCTTTGCTCAAGCCAGATGGCATGTTCCTCCCCACATGGAAGTAACAGAAGACTACC
This sequence comes from Balaenoptera ricei, assembly GCF_028023285.1. Classification (NCBI taxonomy): domain Eukaryota; kingdom Metazoa; phylum Chordata; class Mammalia; order Artiodactyla; family Balaenopteridae; genus Balaenoptera; species Balaenoptera ricei. Next base: position 15,449,165 of record NC_082646.1, read on the forward strand.
CAGAAAATTTCATTTCTGTAAGCACCATTGGAAGTCCCCTAAGTGACAGCAATAACCATAAGAACTTTTTCTCTCCTCCCTCCTTCCTTCCTTGCCCCTTGCCTTCATATTGCAACTCTGATAGTATTCACAAGGCACAAAGCCTGCTTCTACCTGCCAAGAACTGTTACTGAAAAGGAATTGGAGATTTGGGATGACAGTGATCCTAGCTAGTCTGGCCATGGACCGCTGGCATGGACTCTTCCTTTCCAGGAGAATGAATACCTCTTGTACTGTTTGCTGTGTGTTTCCTCCATCCCCTTGTATCAACAAAGAGATATTGAAAAAAGAATATGGGATTCGGGCCAGGGACAGATGCAAATATCCATTGTTTGCAGAGATGCCTAATTCACAGAAAACGGCAGTGACCATCAGGCATGCTGTACTGTTCATTTGACCTCAGTTCCATTAGCCATGGTCCTCAGCTCCATGCATGCCCCCTTGTGAGAGTTGACTTTCTTATTTTCCGGGGAGGGGGGTTTGACCAGAATCCAGCATGTATTTTCCCAGAAATACAGGTGTTCTTCAAGATTATATGTTTTTTCCCTTGAGGGAAGTTGAAATAAAATGGTTTTCATGGGCTCTTGGGGAAACTTTGGGTGTTTTTATCAAATGGATATTAAACCACTAATGGCTTACCCTCTGGCAAGTTTGCATACCGCTAATTACTCTCTAGTCTGTTAACTGTTTTTAGCTGGAATGGGCAAAGTAGTTAAGAATGAAACAAGACCACTTTATAAGACCCGGACGGTTGCTGGCCAGTATTCTTTCCCTACCCCCAGTAGCTCTGTGTGAGAGCTGCTGTTCAAAAAGAGTCTGGTCCCATGTGGAAAGAGCAGTGAAGAACAGGGGTGTTGGCTGGTGGGCCAGCTCCTTCTACAGCATAGCCGATAGAGGAATCGTGTTGACTTTGTTTTTCTCTTGATGCTGTGGTTTCTATAGTTTGCCAATCACAGGGTGTGTAACGTTGTACATGGGTGCTGCTGGTGTCATGAAGAGAAATTAGGAAACTTACTGCCTTCCTACTTTAATTAGACAGCAGTATTTCATTTTATCTTCTTTGTCTTGCACTTTACTTCCTTCAGCTCCTTCTTTCTTCCTTAGACCAACATTTAAAGGGTAAAATGCCCATCAGTTTTGATGTAATGGAAGGAATAATGCTTCTTTTATTCATGCCCAGTAAGAGCGGCAGTGGTGGAGGGAGTCATCAGTCAGACCAAGGGGGACTGATACCTTATTAATGGTATTAGTGGTGGATCTGAAAGGTCTTCAGAAGAAAAGTCACCAGCTTGTCCACTCTTCAGCTTTTGAAACTTCTGTTTTCTTGCCTTGCCTTTTTTTCCCCTAAAAAACAATTCTAAACATTTCATGTGGTTTCATTTCTTCATCCTTTAGAAAATGTTGGTTCCCTGGGGACAACATCAGTTTTTCTTCTCTGATGATGGAGTTACAGTCATGTGGCATGAGGGAAGGGGAGGTGTTGGAACTCGCTTAGCCCCACATGGAAAGATCTGTTTTCTGTGACTTGCAGCGAGGTCAGTCTCCAGCCCTGGGGGCCAGTGGCGTCAAGAGACACACGCGAAGCCCTTCTGAATATCTCTCTTGGCTCATCTCTAGGAACAATCCTTAGGGCTCATTTCCTCCGACTTGTAGTTTGGAAATTTGGAGAGAAAAGAGGAATGAAACTAACAAGTAGAAAATAAATTCTTTTCCTGAATGGAATGAAGTAAGGGAAATTGATCCACTTCGTGAGCTACATCTGTTTTCTCTCTTCTCTTAATGGCTACTCTTAGGTCCAAAATTCAGCCACTTCAGTGGTAAGCCAACTTTTGTTGGCCTTCTGGAACATGTTTCACTTTCATCCAGTCAGGGATCTGTTGGCCATCGAGCCCTTTTTGAGCTCTGGCACTGTTTCATTCTGAGCGCTTTGGATTAACTTCTAATGCTTCTTGCTGAGGAATATTCCTGTCTGTCTTTTTTACTATGAAATGTGCTCCTGCTTGTTGCAGGTACTTGGCAAATAGGTCCAAAAGACATACACTGGCCATGACCAACCCTACAGCTGAGATCCCACCGGACCTACAGCGGCAGCTAGGACAGCAGCCTTTCCGTTCCCGGGTCTGGCCCCCTCACCTGGTACCTGATCAGCATCGGTGAGTAGCCACGTGAGCTGTGGGAGCTCCTTGAGGCTCATTGGACAGGCACCCTTCTGGCTAGTCTTACAGACATGGTGACTAGCATCGTGGCTTTAAATAGCATCCTGAGCTTACATCTTGTCAACTCCTTAACTAAGCAGTGCCCAGGGCAATATGAGATGCTTCTTTCCCATTACCTCGCAGGCACGTTGAGTGCCTGCAGGTGATCCTCGTGATTCTAGATGTTGACTTATAGATGAAACTGAACTTGAAACCTGAAAGTGGGTGAAGCTCTCAGAAGGCCAACTGGAAATATAGAAGGATTTGTAGCCACATCAGTAGGCTTGACCTTTAATAACCCATCGCCATCAGAAGAATGAGCATTTCTTACCACGTGACCGCTGAACAAGGAGCTTAGATATGGGGGAAGATACATTCCTTTGTGAGTGGTAGAGCAGAGATACGCCATCCTCTTGAGTGTTGTGCTTGAAAAGTCATCCTTGCAATATTCTGATGGCAAAATCTTTTAGTAGGTCTCTGATACATTTATAATTCATTGTCTTAAAGAAATAAAAACAAGTGTAACCTTTCTTGCCAAGAAAACTTCACAAAATTGAGTTCAAGTAAGCCTCGAAACAGAGGGGAATGACACTTTGCTGGCTTAAGAAGATGATTCTCTTCTGGGAGCACCTCGATGACTGAAAATCTTAACCTTTAGTCCATTCTGAAGCTGTCCCCAAGCTCAAAGGCCACACTTTCAAAGCCACCACCAGTTGCTAGAGCTTATTTTCTTTCAATCTTTTTGGGAGGACAGCGAAAAGCAGTCTTACTTGGGAAGGTTGGAAAGCAGATTCCAAGGAGATTAAGTTTATAAATGTGTTGTTATTCAATCTTGCAACAGGCTCACACTGGCAATCTTGACACAGTGCTTTTATTGTGTCTAGTTACCCACTGGGCATCAGAGGTAATCAGCAGAGACAGGTGACCTCTGAGCACACTGAGACATCATTAGTGCCACGTTGGAACTTAGAAAGGAGGAAGATAAGCTTTTATAAATGACCATGAATAATGTAGTGAAAATGGTTTATTAGTAGAAATGACATTTCTCAAATAAAACTCTGATGGCACAGAAAGACAGTATTTTTATAAGGAAAATCTCTCAGGGCCTAACACTGTTACGATACTACATCGAGAGTACTTTGAGTGATTATTAGCTGCATTTTCCACTCCAAACATTTTCTCTGATTTCTCAATAACTGAGCTCTACACTGTTACCTAATAGACGCTAATTTACTTTCTTTCCCCCTGTTTCTATCTTCCCCTCCTTTATAGCCCACACTTAATTTTTCATCCTATGTCAGGGTCTGTTGTTTAGTTTCAGGCCTTTGGGTTTAATCGTTGTTTAATTCAGGTGCTCCTCAGGATGTGTTCTTATGGGGGAAGCATGAAGATCAGCACATCTCCATAGTCTGCCTTTATCAGACCTGATATCCTGTTTACACCTGTTACTAAAGAAAGACCACATTGGCCCACAGCTCCATTTGTGTGGTTTCCACCCTGCCTAGTCATTGTCAAGGCCTTGCCTGCTGGAAGTCTGTCTGCTGTCTGTTTTTGTGTGAACACTCCTGGTAGAGGGTTTCCTATGGTCAAGCCAGTTTGAACTGGAATGAATGCTTTATGAGTGACAGATTGTGTACGGTGGGGCATTTATGCAACCTCAGCGTGTCTCGATGGGGTTATAAAAACATGGCAACACAAGAGACTGAAGTAAGTCTTCAGGGGAAAAGAGAAACTTTCCCAGGCTATAAAACACTGAAAATGGGTAGCCTGAATAGATTACTGAATTCCTTTCATTTGCTGGAGGAAATGACTCAAGAATAGCACATATTATCTATTCTTCTGGGGTATCATAGATAAAGTCCAACATGGAGACAGAAGAGGGGTCTGACCGACCTTTTCAATGCGGGAAGTGTGTAATTTAAAATTTTAAAAAAATTTAAGTGTAATTAACAACAACAACAACAAAAAACAACTGACACAACTGATGGATTTTATCTAGGTGGGGTGCCAAGTCCCTGTTTGAAGAGTGTAGTGGGAATATCAGCCTAATATGAGGCTGTCCTGAGTTTGAACATGATTGCTAATAAAAATAAAACACAGTTGATACTATCAGTGCTTCCAAAATGAGCAGCTGCGTCAGAACTGTTCCACTGAATCTACTGTGCTGGGCTGCCGTGGGTGTCAGTCTGTTCACAACCTGATCTTCTGGAAAAGCCATGAAATACCTGGACCTGGGAGTATTGCTCTGATGGGAGAGAATGTGTTTTGTGCAGACAGACCATATTAACTCCTTGAAGAACATGACTTTCTGAATGAATCAGAAATGTGTCCATTATCAGAATATATTGCAAGTGTAAGAATCAAATTTTAGGAGAAAATAGTATTTGCTTGCTTTAACTCCAAACACCTGAAGCAGAGACAGAAATAAGAAGTATTGAGGAAATACTCCTGAGAGCGGCTCTCACGATCACTGTTTCTGGAGTGCGTCTGCCAAAATCATTTGTCTTTTGTGTTACTGAACCAGATGCATGTTCGTGTTCGTTTCATCAGCTCCCTACTGTTCGGCTTCAGGTAGAGTCTGAAACAGGAGCCATCGTTAGAGAAGAGAGGGTAAAGGGCTTTCACCTGCTGCCAGAACTCTCTTGACCCCTCTGCACAGTCACCAGACCCTCCTAGTCCCTCCCTGTCTGCTGCGTTTGAACTCGCTTGTTAACCCTCTTCCTTAGCCTTGGTTCTGCTTCAGTCCAGAATGAGTGACTGGCAAGGTGGTACATCATGTCACCCATAGCTCAGTGTGATGTCATCTCTGCCCTCGACATGAAATCCTGATCCTTTCCATCAGCTGCTGGAATGCTGCCTTGGCAGTCTTTTGTCTGCTTACCTCAACCCATAAACATCTCTTTCTGATTAGGTAATAAGTATAGGTGTTAGCTTCTAACTCTGATGCTGTCTTAGGCATTCCTTATCATTGATAGCTTGTTCTTTCTTTCTGTAAGTCACTGGCTGTGTTCTGATTGAGCAGTGGGTCATTTTGAAGGTAATCCACATGATTCCTCTTTCATTAGCAGGTTGGGAGGGTGCCACTGCCCTGAGAAGTTAACTTTCACAGCAGGTAACCTTATTTGCGTTGACCAGGTACGTGCAGGATCTTGAGGCCCACATTCCTTAAGAATGGGCTGTCTCCATCTGGGGATCACAAGTCCCCATTTTCCCCACTTTAACCTCCACCCTCCGTTTTCTAGCACAAAACCTGTGAATTCCAGGCCAGACCTTTGACCCCACAGTTGACTGTAGTTTCCCTCTGGTCCATCGTACGGAGAATGCTGCTCAGGGAAAACTTCGGGTCAAACGGGTAGGTTTGCTCTAGGTTTCTAAAGGCACTAGATAGAGACATGATTATAAAAGCAGGAGTTCCTATACAGCTGGGCCTGAGGGATACTGTGAAGCTCTTCTCTCTGACCCAGTGTATTTGTAAGAATTGGATGTATTTGATCCCAGGACCTTACCGGGCTTGGATATTAAGCCAACTCAAGGTAAGTGGAAATGGAAGACGGTCACTTGGAGGCCTCTTAAGGGAAGCAGGCTAGGGAAACGACCGGCCTCTGGAGATGACGTGGAAGTGGCGTAATGTGCAGGGCTGCACGTGCAGCCCGCCAGCTTTGTGTTCATCTGGAACAGTGTCCCTAGGTGATTTGGTCAAAACCCCTGAGTCCTAGCCCCTAACCTTCTCTTCCCATGTATTCAGCTCTACCTACAAGGACTCCAACACCCTGCACCTCCCTACGGAGCGTTTCTCCCCTGTGCGCCGGTTCTCTGATGGGGCTGCAAGCATCCAGGCCTTCAAAGCTCACCTGGAAAAAATGGGCAACAACAGCAGCATCAAACAGTTGCAGCAGGTAATGGAAGAGAGGGCAGGCCTCTCTGGCGAAGCATGGGTGACAGAGAGCAGTATTGCAGGAGGACCCGGGTGTTAAACTTCCTACCCCCTTCATGTCAGCAGCACTGAAGTTTTAGAGGTTCCAAAGCAAATAGCTTCCCGACACTCTCCTTACTTCTTGTTATGTCCAGCTTTCCCCAGGAAGGGACTACATTTTCCTCTTGTCTCTGTAGTTCATTAGAGAGCAATTTCTGGGCTTGTGTTTCGGTGGGGGGCCCCAGGGAATGTCCTTCGAAGCAACCCTGGCATTCCTCTCATGATTTATGGGCCCTGGGTCTTGCTGGAGCTTGCTCTGCATTCTTACCACCTGGCATACTCTCCGGTTGGTATGGAATGGCGCTCCCAGAGGAAGGAAGCGCACCCCCAGGCTTTAGAAAGGGCCGGCTTCCTTTCTGCCTTCCTGACGACCAAGCTTCGAGTGGCATGTGCTTTGTACACAGATTTCACGCTGGAACCTTTGCTTGTACGCAGGCCATCTTGGAGTTTTCCCTTTGTTCAGCCAGAATAGAGCGTGAATGTATTTCGTACACCAATGGCTACGTAAATGGGTTAGTTGCTCCTCCAGGACACTGTTCTCCTGTGTGGCTCCTTCCGCCCGTGAGACCTGGGGGCAGGTCTGCATCTGCTGACACGCCTGCGTGGCGCGGGCCCGGCTGCATCCCATCTGTATTCACTGCTTTCCCTTCAGGAGTGTGAGCAGCTGCAGAAGATGTACGGGGGGCAGATTGATGAAAGAGCCCTGGAGAAGACGCAGCAGCAGCACATGCTGTACCAGCAAGAGCAGCACCACCAGATTCTCCAGCAGCAGATTCAAGTAGGCCTTCCCTCTTTGCTTTCTCCAGCTTCTTTGCAGTTTGCTTCCAGGCTGATTGGCCTGTGAGTTTCGGAGGAGATCACGCAGGGCAAAGAGGAGCTGAGTTATATGCGTGGTTGCCATGGTTGAGTAAAGGTAATCAAACCTTTCGATGACCAACAGTAGCGTGAATCTCAGCCACAGAGAGCTTCTTCCCTTCCTGAGAACGGGTCTTGTTAATCTTCGAGCTCACGAGTGTTTTTTCTCCTTTCCTGAATTTGTTTTAGGATTCTATCTGTCCTCCTCAGCCTTCTCCACCCCTTCAGGCTGCGTGTGAGAATCAGCCCGCCCTCCTCACCCACCAGCTCCAGAGGTAATGAAGCATGTTGTTTCATGCCTAAGCTGTTGGCCTGACTCTCATGGGCGATGCTGACTGACTCTAACGTTCCTCTTGGAAGAACCCACTTGAAAAGCAGGGAGACCAGGGTCAATTTTAGCGGGCCCCTAAAATCCTGACCTCCTGTGCCGCTTCATTTTCTTAGCCCCGTGAACAAAGTAACCTGACGCCAGTAATAGAGGAGGCCAGACGGAGGCCCACAGTGACTGCTGCCTCCTTGGGAAATCTGGGGAAATAAGATGTGAATGGCTCTAAGTAGACTGTGGTGGGCGGTCTGTGCATGTCTGTCTAGCCTGGAGTCTTACCAAAACCAAAAAATGTAGTTTCCGCCTGTGTGTCGAATGGCTGAAACTAACTGCAAGGTCACACTGCCACCTCAGGAAGTGCGTTTGCTCATCTGGTTCTGTTTGTTTTTAAGGTTAAGGATTCAGCCTTCAAGCCCTCCTCCCAGCCACCCCAACAACCACCTCTTCAGACAACCCAGTAACAGCCCTCCCCCCATGAGCGGCACCATGATCCAGCCTCACGGTGAGTGGAGAGGTTTATGCCCAACCGTGGTGCACCGCGGGGAGAAGTGAGGCCTAGCCTTGCGTGCCTCAAGCCATCGATTCGGGTGGCAGCATGACGTAGTGTTCAAGGGAGTCTGCCTTGGTTTGACCTCTTCTACCAGCTCCTTAGCTGTGAGACCTCAGGCAAGTTACTTAACTTCTGGGCACCTCAGCTTGCTCAAAGGTGAAATAGGGATACTAATACTATTTACCTAATAAATATATATGTTAAATACTTGAAATAGTCTCTGGAACAAAATAGGTCTCAGTAAAGGTTGACTGTTAATAATATTTTTCATAAAACCCCCTCCAACTCTACCAAATGAAAGGCGACTACCAGAACCTTCTCTCCTGTCATGCCTGGGTTTGGTGATCCACTGGGCACGTGGCTTCTCGCTTGTGGGTGTTTAGGTGAAGGTGAAGTTGAGTGTGCCCTAGTCTGTGTGGGCCTTCAGAGACCAGCACTCTGAGCGTTCAGTATTCCAAAAACTGAGGGTCTCTTAAGTAACGCCACCCAATCTAGATCCCCTGGAGAGTTTGAATTGCTCTCTAGGCCCTCCCTTCCTACCCAAAGTGGGGTCCCCGACGAACAACATCGGCGGGAAGAGTCGAATCTCAGATCTCATCGCAGACCCGCTGAATCAGAACCTACATCTTAGCAAGATCCCCGGGCCGTTTGTATGTGCATTAGAGTTTGAGAAGCACTGCCCTGGGTCAGAGCTACTCAAAGAACAATCTACAGACCAGCTTTCGGGCAACTTAGTGGAATGACAAATTCCTGGAATGACAAATTACTGAATCAGCATTCCATGGGTCGGGCCCAGGACAGCCTGTGTTTTCTCGAGTCCTCTAGAGGAGCCTTCGGCACCCTGGAGTTGGAGAAGCACTGCTCTGGGTGGTATGCAGGTTAAGCGTCCTCACTGGCTCCCATGACTTCCGGCCAGCTGGTAACCCGGGCATTTGGTCATTCTGAGGTTCCTTTCTCTCCAGGTGCTGCATCTCCCTCCCAGTTTCAAGGCTTCCCCTCCCGCAGTGCAGTCTTCCAGCAGCAGCCTGAGAACTGTTCCCCTCCTCCCAATGTGGCACTAACCTGCTTGGGCATACAGCAGCCTCCCCAGTCACAGCAGGTGACCATCCAAGTCCAGGAGCCTGTTGACATGCTCAGCAGCATGCCCGGGACAGCTGCAGGCTCTGCTGGCCGGGGCGTCTCCATCAGCCCCAGCGCCAGTCAGGTTCAGATGCAGCACCGGACCAACCTGATGGCCGCCTTCAGCTATGGGCACCGGCCCTTGTCCAAGCAGCTGAGCGCCGACAGTGCGGAGGCCCACAGGTAAGCCGGCCCAGAGTCACCCAGCCGTCTCTCCAGGTGGCCTAGGTGGGAGGAAGCCCCTTAGCAGGGCGAGAGGGGAGGAGGAAAGGAGAAGGGTTCTGGCTGGGCTGTGCTCATTTCAGCCTTATTAAAATTGGGGTGGTAGGTTTGGGACGGACTTGAAATCTATATATTGACCCAGGATCAAAATGCTAATGAGACAGAGGAAGAAAAGGACAAAGCTACCTTACTATATGTCTGCAAAGAAGAAAGCGGCCAATTAGAGGAGTTGGTAAAAATGCCATTGCCCCTTGTCTGTTCTTTTAGGATTGTTTCTTTCTCTGTCACCCATATTCTAAGAGATGGGTACATCTTAATAGTTCAAGTGATGTTGCTACCTACAGCCAGAGGGGACGGGTGGGGATGACGCATGCATCCCCATCTTCCCCGCCCCGTCCACCGCGGTCCTCTGTGCCAGCGGGGGCTCCCCACTGAGGAAGCGTGGTAGCTGTTCCCCTGGGGAGTCTAGCACGCTTGTCACACGGATGCCTGGTACTCCCTCCCTTTTGTGTCTGCAGCGTGAACGTGACTCGGTTCTCCCCTGCTAACTACGACCAGGCGCATTTACACCCCCATCTGTTGTCGGACCAGTCCCGGGGTTCCCCCAGCAGCTACAGCCCTTCAGCAGGAGTGGGGTTACCTCCCACCCAAGCCCTGAAAGTCCCTCCACTTGACCAGTTCCCCACCTTCCCTCCCAGCGCTCATCAGCAGCCACCGCACTATACCGCGTCGGCGCTGCAGCAGGCCCTGCTGTCCCCGACGCCGCCGGACTACGCACGACACCAGCAGGTCCCCCACATCCTCCAAGGACTGCTCTCCCCCCGGCACTCGCTCACCGGCCACTCGGACATCCGGCTGCCCCCGGCAGAGTTTGCGCAGCTCATCAAGAGGCAGCAGCGGCAGCAGCAGCAGCAGCAAGAGTACCAAGAACTGTTCAGGCATATGAACCAGGGGGACGCAGGGAGTCTGGCTCCCGGCCTCGGGGGACAGAGCATGACAGAGCGCCAGGCTTTACCGTATCAAAACGCTGACTCTTACCACCACCACCACACCAGCCCCCAGCATCTTCTGCAAATCAGGGCGCAAGAATGTATCTCGCAGGTTTCCTCCCCCACCCCGACCCACGGTTACGCTCACCAGCCGGCGCTCGTGCACTCGGAGAGCATGGAGGAGGAGTGCTCGTGTGAGGGGGCCAAGGATGGCTTTCCGGACAGGAAGAACGTGAACACGTTGACCAAAGGTTGCCACGACGGCCCCCTGCTCATGAGTACTGGCGGACCCGGGGACCCTGAGTCTTTACTAGGAACCGTGAGTCATGTACAGGAGTTGGGGATACATCCGTACCGACAGCCAGCTGCTGCGTTCAATAGAAATAAGGTGTCCAGCCGAGGTAAGAGCCCTGCAAAGTCCAGTCCCGGGCCAGTCTGCCCTCATTCAGTTAACTCAGCAGTATTACCTTTTTTCAGCTAGTACTCTGGGTTCCTAAGAAAAAAAGAATTCCTGAGAAGACCTTCAGCACCTTTTAGGGGAGAAGCACGTAGGAAGTGGGTATTTGGTGGGGAAGGGGATCTGTTTTCAAACTTAAAAGAGAGTGATAGACAATTGACATATAGATAGTGCAGTCAGTAAGGTATATTACCTGTTTCCCATATTCATACCGTGGTTCCTTAGAATCCAGAGTTTCTCGGCTGTCATCAAAATAGCTAGCTTTAACCTCTGCGGTAGAATAAAAGTCAGTCGGTGCTAAGGAGATAGGATTTAGTGTAAATAGTGTTGAACTAAGAGTCAGGGCCCCTCAGTCCTGGACACGCCTGTGTTACGAATGCAGTGACCTTGTCACTTAAACCTCAGGTTCTTATTTCCTCATCTGTGAAAAAGAGCAGGAGGAATAACGGTCCTTTGCAGAGTATTTGTGAAGATTAAAGCATACACGTATGTTTTATGTTTATACATAATGTTTGTGTGTGTGACACAGAGAGAGGGAGAGAGAGGCACACTTGATCATCTGAATGTATGATGTAAATAATTTGAGGTATTATTATTACTCTGATCACTTTGTTAATAAGCTAAACACAGAATATTACAGCATCATAAGGGACCCCATGCCATTTCATTTAGTATCACTGTATAATTAGTGAGTACATTCATTTTCATTTGGGAGGAGATTGGGATTACTGTCAGTAACTTATACTCAGAAGACATTGTTCCACTCGTGTCATGGCATTCACCCTACTCGAAATCTGGACTGACATCCCTCCCATCATGGTAGATCTTGAAAAGGAGATCTATGAAATATACAATGAAATATACAACCCCGAAGCTGGGCATTGAAAATGAAATATACAACCCCGAAGCTGGGCACTTCTCCCATCCTCCCCTTCTTGAAGCTGCCTGCCTCTCCTGCCCTGTCCTTTTAAAGTCAGCACACAAAACTCAACTCCTGGGGGAACTGGGTCCGCTGGCACAGAGCAGGATGGAAGACCCGGCTCTAAATCAGTTTATGTGCAGAGGACCTGGTGCATTCAGGTTGTGCTCATTAAGCACTGATAGGGATGTGGTTCCCTAAAACTCCAGTTAAATCCTGGGCTTTTGAGCAGGTGGGTGCCGTCCAGTTTGAGGTCTGCACCAGTCAGATGTATCGTGTCCGCCTGCCGCTGCTGCGTTTTTAGGCAGACATAGGACGGTGGGGGGTTTCGGAGCCAGGCCGTATGTGGATTGGCTGACAGACTTGGGGATGTTTAGGCTTGGGGGAAAAAAACTCAGGAGAGCTATCATACCTGTCAGATGGAAAAGGTATGGGCTCATATTATGGGGCAGAATCAAGATCGGGATAGAAGTTGCAGCAGATTTCAGTCCCCTGGGGAAGACCTTCCTGAGAACTTTCCAGAATAGGCTGCTCAGCAGCCTGGGAGCTTCCTGTGGCTGGGAGTGTTCTAGCAGAGGCAGCTTGACGGCATCAGGGATGCTGTGGGAAAGCTTCCTGTGCGAATGACAGCTTTCACCAGAAAAGGAGAAAAGCTGACACTTCGTAGTGCTTTCCACGTGCCAGACGCCAGATGCTGTTCACGTATGAACTTGTCTAATCCTGACAAATCTTACTGTCTCCATTTTACCAGTGAGGCACCTGAGGCCCAGGTTAAGTGATTTGCCCCCAGGGCCCACCGCTCAGGAGAGCTACTCACTTCACGCCAGCAGATACTCGCTGAGCACACGCTGGGTGTGCAAGGCTCGGGGCACGAGCGAGCGAGCACACAGTGCACACTCCCCGCCCGCACCCTGGATTACCATGTGTGAAAGTAACCTTTTGAAATATTTTTCTTCAAAAATACCCTCTCTGAATTCCCTTCACTTTTCCCTCCTGTGTGACTCCTATGTACAGGAAGACCAGGGGGCTTGAATTCACCTGTGTCCCCTGATTGTCAGAGGAACCCCCTTTCGGCGGGCTTGCAGGTCTATCTGGTGCCTGCAGGAAGGCAGGACGTGGCTGGTCCAAGTGCTGTGGGAGACCAGGGGAGGGACAGGCCAGTTCTCAGTCGGAGCAGGGGCAGGTTTCCCGCAGCAGGTGACATTTGAGTTGGGTCTTGGTGGATGGAAAGGATTTTGCCGTTTGGATTTAGGGGAGAAGCATGAGGAAAGACCAGCGGGTGGGAGTGTCTCAGGGACGTTTTTGGGGGGAAGCAAGCTGCCTTGGTCGGTGTGAAGTCTAGTCTATGTGAAGGAGTTAATAGAAGCTAAGGGCCAAGGTTTCCTGAAATCCAGAGGATGATCTGCCTCCAGCGGCTCCCCGCGGCTTTAAATCACTTCACTCCACTTCAGACCTAAACTTCAGTCAGGATTCTTCTGACGAGTCCCTCCCACCTCTTCCCCAAGCTGAGTGACTACGATTACTTCTCCCTCTTCCTTCCCCCTGCTTTCTTCCATCCGCCGCCATCGCCGCCATCATTCTCCGCAAGCATCCTTTCTGGTTTCTGGAAGAGTCAAGCCATAAGTACACCCCTAAAGGTTTCAGCTCAAAACTACCCTGTCCTTGTTGCCTCATGATCAGTTTTGCTTCCCCCCAAAGCCCTCTTTATTCTTAAATCTTCTTTTCCTGACCTTGGATGCGAGCTTTTCTAGAAGCCCTAGTCTGAGCTCCTGCCCTGCTTGCCAGTGTACGGTAGAGATGATCCTTCCCGTCTCTGCCCAGTTTACTCTCAGCTCACTCTTCAACTTAGCTACGGCGTATGCCTTTTCTTCAATACTATTCACCTTGCCTCTTTCTAACCTCTTTCGACTTCTATTTTGAGACTTTTGGAACCATATGTACAATTATCTTTAACAAATAAAGCCCCAAGTTTATTACCCTGTGAGTTTAGAATCCAGTATAGTAAAATACTGCAATAGAGAAGAAGTAGCCCAGGGAAGCCCAAAGCCACTCCAGAGTTAAGAGTTACAATCCCTCTGGGGATGTACCTATGTGTGTTTAAAACTTCTTCTTATCCTGAAGTGTCCCCATTGTCCTTACCTTAAACCTGTGACCACCCCGGCACCTAACCGCACCTCCCTGTCTTCATCTGCGTCGTGAGGGATGTTAGCTAGATGCCCCCTCCGAGAAGGTGTTTGCAGTTGGTCTGCTCTGGGCTTGGTGCCCTCCAGCCAGTTACTCATTTATTGTTCACAGCCAACTTGGGCGTATGTCTTACGATCCCTTTTACAGGAGAAACTAGGCTCCACAATCTCTTCCTGCTTTAACCTGACGTGATTCTACTCTTTTAAAAACATGAGAGCTCAGAGTTTTACAACCGCCAAAGAATCATCCGATAATTTGCCCTTCCTTCTGCCAAGAAAGGGTTGTGATGTGCTCCGCCCACCACCCTGCAGGCACGTGGGTGCAGCTCGTCCTTGTTTATGTCTTTGTGGGGGGACGCCTGCTGCTTGCTCGTAGTTACACACGGGCCCCCAAACACTTCATGTGTTACTTCTGTGATAGAGCGAATTCAGCGAAATTTATTGAATGACTAGATCACACAAGACTGTATTCTAGGTCCAGTGGGGAATGCAGGGATGAAAAGGTGGAGAACCTGCCCTCAGGGAGCTTGTACTGGGGGCTGGGGGTCGGGAGAGACAAGCTCATAAAGAGACTTAAATGAAGCGCTACGTAATGAGTTCTGTAAGAGGTATAATTATAACGAGCAGAGCTACTGGCATCTTTCTAAAATTTCTTAAGGGTAGATTATCAGGGATTGCTGGTGTTAGTCAAGGAAAATTACATGCTATCGTTATCAGCGGCCATGCTTACCTATTTCTTTTACAGCCGTGTGCCACCAATCAGTGCGAGGCCAGGCGCAGCCAGAGTGCTGAGCAGGCAACGTGCCAAAGGTCTGTTTGTAAGGTGTGGAAGTTTCAGGGCTAGACATGCCCCACGCTGCCTGTAATCTCCCGTCTGCCACGCCAGAAGTAGAAGTAAGGTTTATCTTCCCTCTGTAGTATTACATACACTTGATTTTTTTTTTTTTTTTTACTTTGCAAATAAATATGATAGCATAACCCGTTTACACAGTGAGATTACCAGCTTGAACTCACAGAGAAAACCACATCCTCTACTCGGAACCCACTCAGCTTCAGCAGCATTGGTGGACTTCAGGCCTCACAGAGGAGTCAAACGATGACAGACCGGGAGGGTTTACCCCTCGGAACCTTTAGGAGGGATATGCACAACATGTCATTTCTCTCATTTTCTCTTAAAACCCAGTAAATGAGTAAGGATGAGTCAACATTGACAGATTCAATAGAGAGTTGTGCAAGCTGCCCCGAGGTTCCCTGGGTAGGTGGGTGCTGTGCTTTGTGTCCGTTTGTGTATTTTTTCCCCTTGCGTGATCAGATGGTCATCCTTCCCCCTGTACTGTCTCAGCTTTACTTGGGAAAATACCCAAGAATTCTGCTCCCAGCAATCCTCTTTCCGCATTATTTATATATCCTGTGGTGAGCTTGATAGTTCCTCCAGCTGCTGAATTGGCATAAAGAATGCCAAAGATTTGAGCCTGAATTTCCCGTTCCTTGGCCAGTGGGTTGGTCTGTTTACACACATGCCCCCAATCCCCCCCCCCCACCCAGCTGCCAAACTGGTCAAGGGTCTCACCTATAGAGTGTCACAGGGGACTTCTAAACACAGGACTCAACATTCTTACTAAAAATAATACTTTTCTTGTGTAGTCCTTTACAGTTTATTAAAGGCCCTTACACATGTGTTAGCTGTTGAGCCCCCAAACAGCCCTCATTTTTCAGATAGGGAAACTGAGGTTAGGAGAGATTAAATGACTTATTCAAGTTCATACACTGTTTGTGATGGAGTTGGAACCTGACTTCAAGTTTCCTGAATTCCTAGTCATATTCTTTTATGCCTCCTTGCCTCCCATTCTACCCCTTCCAAGCAAAAGATGCCAGCCCTTCCAGATCTTCAACCTGTGAGTTATATTGAAATTTGAACAGACAGAGCCCTGGTTTGTTACCCAACTCCTATTAATAGGCTTTTTTTTTTTTGGCTGTGTTGTGTCTTTGTTGCTGCACGCAGGCTTTCTCTAGTTGTGGCCAGCGGGGGCTACTCTTCGTTGCGGTGCGCGGGCTTCTCATTGTGGTGGCTTCTCTTGTTGCAGAGCGCGGGCTGTAGGCGCGCAGGCTCAGTAGTTGTGGCTCGCGGGCTGTAGAGCACAGGCTCAGTAGCTGTGGCACACAGGCTAAGTTGTTTCGCGGCATGTGGGATCTTCCCGAACTAGGGCTCAAACCGGTGTCCCTTGCATTGGCAGGTGGATTCTTAACCACTGTGCCACCAGGGAAGTCCTTAATAGGCTTCTTTTTCGTCTAGTTTTTTTGTTTGTTTGATTTTGGTTTTGTTTTGTTTTGTTTTTTCGGCTGTGCCTCGAGGCTTGTAGGATCTTTGTTCCCCTACCAGGGATTGAACCTGGGCCCTAGCAGTGAGAGCGCCGAGTCTTAACCACTGGACCGCCAGGGAACTCCCTTTCGTCTAGTTTTTAACTTCCATTTGTCGCTTCTAAACCAGAGGCTTCTTTCCTGGAAATTAAAGTTTCAGTGACTCACTTATTCACTTACCTATGGGTAAACTGCCCCCATAATTCTGGAAGTAGGATTCTGTGATAAAATCATTTTCTTGTTTGTTTTTGTCAACTGGTTCATTGTGCCCCAACCACTCAGAAGTAACATCTCTGAAATGAGTATGAGTCTTTACTGAGCTCATAACAGAGTACCAAGCTCAAGTAAGCCCTTCACCCACCTGTGGCGTAAGTCCTATTTTACAGATGAAGAGACGGAGGCCCAGGGAAGTCAGGTAACTTGCCCAGGATCCCCCACCTCAGGAATCCTGGTGAAGCCAGGATCCAAGCCCGGGTCTTCCTGACCCCAGAGCTAGTGCTTCTGAGCTCTAGGCCGGGGAGTCAGAAAGACTCGTCATGTGATTTGTCAAGCAATAGCTCGCTCTGTCTTGGTGGCACTTTCAGGTGTGTTGGCACCAGACCCAAAGGCTGTGAAGAGAGCAGACTAGGAGGACAGAATCCATGGGACCTTCCCAAAGGCAGGGCCAAAAGGAGGGTGGGTGTTTGGGTTTGGAGAAACCCCATTCTCAGGAATAAAAATAGATTTAAAAAAGAGAGGTGGGTTGGGGGAGGGAGATTCAGCGTACATATCAGATAAACACATTGAGGCCTCTGGAAGAGGTGGGAAGGAACCAAATGTCAAGAACCAGGGCTTAGGGCTTCCCTGGTGGCGCAGTGGTTGAGAGTCTGCCTGCCAGTGCAGGGGACGCGGGTTCGAGCCCTGGTCTGGGAGGATCCCACATGCCGCGGAGCGACTGGGCCCGTGAGCCACAATTGCTGAGCCTGCGCGTCTGGAGCCTGTGCTCCGCAACAAGAGAGGCCCGCGCACCGCGATGAAGAGTGGCCCCCGCTTGCTGCAACTGGAGAGAGCCCTCGCACAGAAACGAAGACCCAACACAGCCATAAATAAAAATAATAAATACATAAATTTAAAAAAAAGAACCAGGGCTTATACATGCCGTTAGCCTTGCCATTTCCTCACGTTTGATAATCATCCTTTAAAAATCTTTAAACAGGAGAGCTCTCGTGTTTGTCTTTGGGAGAGCAAGGAGGTGCAGCTCATGAGATTTGCATCCAGCTCTATAGTCCAGAAAAAAGGAGCCCCAAGGAATTGAGTGGATGGGGTTAGCTATCAAAGAAGAAAGTATAGGCATTAGAAAACACTTCGGAAAAGTAAGAAGCAGCTATTCGTGTTCCTTCCTGTCAAAGCAGACTCAAGAGCCAGTCCCTCGCTCCACAGAGGCAGCCTTGCACCACTTCCTGCCGGTGGCTTTTGTTTGGCCCTGCGGCCAGCACGTGAGCTATGTCCACTGAGAGGAATCGGGCTGGGTGGGTAGGATGGGTGACCTAATCCCACAGAGCAAGTCCTGGCATAGGCTTTCTTTTATCTTCCTCTCGCTGCTGGCTTTCAGCTTTCAATAGCAAAAGAGGTGGCTCCTGGCTCTTCCTTTGACCTCTTTGCTCAAAGAACTTTCAAAAAATTTCTCACTTGACTTCATTTTTGGTAGTTTGGAAGCTCCCATCCTTTCACTTTTCTCCAGAGTGTTTTGCATTACCAGCAACGTGCATGTCACTTTGTTCCCCTTCCTTCCCGTCCTGTCTCAGCCCCTGAACCCAGGCCTCACCTTGATGGTTATGGAGATCATTTGAATATAGATACCTGAAACCCTTTAACCATCACTCAAGCAGCACATTTTACTTTCGTTATTCAAATAGATACTGGGATGGTACAGTTAGCATTAGGACTGTATTTCCTATTAAAATTTGTTTAAAAGCCTGGTCTCGCTAAGGTACAGTTCATCAGGAGATAAGCCCAATAGTTGCCAGGGAGCTTTAACCCAGAAAAACCAACCAAGCAAAGAAAACGTATGTTGAAGTTCTAGGCTCTTAAGGACTGGAGCCAGAAGTGCCACCAGGAGGATCCTGTCAATTTAGGTGTGGCCCTGGTATTCTTCTTGACCATCCTTGGTCAAGAAGAAGAAATACTCAGTCTTCATGAATTCCTCTTTCTCTCCAAAATCCAGTCCACAGGGCTGTATGACTCTGACAGGTGGCTAACCCACATTAAGAGAGTGTTTATTAATATCAGTTAAAGAGATTATTATTAAACACTGGGAAGAGGACAATGTTCTGGAATAGTGAAGGCTCACAAACATGCATAAAATACAATTCTTGTCCTCAGAGAATTTGCAGTTTAATATGAATAATTAAGACAAGTATGCAACTGAAGATCGTGCCAGGAATAACATTAGAGTAATCAGAGTCCAATAAAGTCTTCTGCCATTTAAAGAAAGGAAAGATCTCTTTCTGTTTGAAAGGGAGAATTTCATAAAAATTATAATATTTGAGCTGGACCTAGAAGGATGAGTTGATTCGGATTGGCAGGAATGGAAGTAAAAGAGTCAAGCATTTCCAGAGAGAGAGAACAGTGAGAGAAAATGCACTGAACTGTCCGTGGTCCCATTTGACCAGAGCTTAGAATGTAGAGGAGAGTCGTGTGGCATACTCATTGGAAGAGAGGCTGGGACGGTGTTGTGAAAATGAGGGGTTTGGGCTCCCCTATAGAAAGGTTAGTCTTTGTAGGGCAGTGCTAGAGGGATGGTTAGGAGGCTATTATAGTGATCCAGGCAAGAGGTAACAGGAGGTAACACTAGTGTAACAAGAGGTAACACTACCTCAGTGGAAGCAGTGAGATTAGTAAGAAAGAGACTGAAGTGACCAACATTGGAGGGGCACATTCTTCTGACTTAAGGTGATGTGGAACCGAGAGTAAGGAATCCATATGAACTCCACAAGCTCTTCATACCCAGAAGATAGGAAAGTAGGCACCAAAACCAGGATGTCTGAAAGAGATTGTGGGGGAAGCTGATGAGTTTAGAATTGGGCATGTTGAGTGTTAGCCATCCAGGGAAAGATACCTAGTAAATAGTTAGAATTTTGGATCTGGAGCTTAAAAGAGCATTTCAGTAATTCTCTATATAGAAGCAGTGTAGTTGAAGTCGTGAAAATAAATGATACTGTCAAAGTAAGTGTGGGGAGAGAGAGACGGTCAAGGATAGAAATGGAAGGACTTCCCTGGTGGCGCAGTGGTTAAGAATCCGCCTGCCAATGCAGGAGACACGGGTTCGAGCCCTGGTCTGGGAAGATCCTACATGCCACGGAGCAACTAAGCCTGTGCGCCACAACCACTGAGCCTGTGCTCTAGAGCCCACGAGCCACAACTACTGAGCCTGCGTGCCTAGAGCCCATGCTCCGCAACAAGAGAAGCCACTGCAAGAAGCCCGCGCACCACAATGAAGAGTAGCCCCCACTAGCTGCTCTCTGCAACTAGAGAAAGCCGGCGCACAGCAACAAAGACCCAACACAGCCAAAAATAAAAATAAAATAAATAAATAAAAATTAAAGAAAAAAAAAAAGGATAGAAATGTCTAGAGCGAAGGAGCCATGGAAGGAGCTGGGGGCAGCAGTCAGAGGAGGAGAGGAGGGGACTGGGTGGTGTACGGAGGGGAAGCCAAGGAAGGAGAGAGAGGCGTCCACAGGATGGAGGCCATCCTCCTAGGCCAGAGGTCCTGAAAGCTCCAAGAATGATTCTTCTGTGCATCTAGGTGTGGGAACATAGCACTGTCAAATCAACAGAGAAATGAAGAAAAAAAGAAAAGGTTCAGTGTGATCCAGCCAACCACTGATATGTGGGATTTTTTTCTCCTGAGGGTATGACCCCTGCAAGAGAGAGCCTCAGCTTTGCTGTAAGACTTAGGGTTGGCAGGCTGGTCCAGGCCCCTCTGAGCACCACCCGCCAGCTGGGGATTAGCGGAGAGTGCACATGTGGTCCTCACCATTGCCCACTGTCCCTTGCGAGACATTTCTTTGGTGAGAGTTGCCAGCGTTGGGAGAAACTCTAGGTCTGCTGACCCTATTTTGCTCTGTCTCCTCAGAGTCTGTCCTAGGGAACTGCATGGATAGAAGTTCTCCAGGACAAGCAATGGAGCTGCCAGATCACAATGGACTTGGGTACCCAGCACACCCCTCAGTCAGTGAACACCACAGGCCCCGGACCCTCCAGAGACACCACACGATCCAGAACAGTGACGATGCTTATGTACGTTGGCCCCCTCCTGCTTTTCGGAAGTGGGATCCTTGAAAACAGAACTTAGGAATGTGGGGTAGCATCTACTCTCACTCTCCTCAGCCAGAGCCCAGCGCCTCTGGGCACTAAGGGAGCATTTCTTTGAATCACCGTAACAAGCAATCCTAAACTCCAGGAGAATCTCCGTAGAATCCGAACTCCACATTAGAGACTGAGGAATCAAGAACAGTTTGCCATCTGTTTCCTCTAGTCTTAGTTATTGAACTTCTCCCCAGACAGTCTAAACTCAGGCCCCAGCAAATGAGCCTTCAGGCTCTTGGTTAGTTTTCTGGCAGCTACATTGAATTTATTCAGATAAGGGAGCTAATCCACGCAGCAAAGCGTTGTTTCCTTAGGGCAGACTCGTAGGCAGCGCTGTCTAATACAGCAGCAACCAACCCCATGTGGCTTTTCAATCTTAAATGTAATTAAAACAAAATAAAATTTAAAACTGAGTTCTGTAGTCACACGAGTCACATTTCAGGGCTCAGTAGCCCTGGTGGCTGCTGGCTTCCTATTGGACGGGGCAGGCACAGGACATTCCCATCCTCGCAGGGAGTGCTGTTGACAGTGCGGTCCTAAGACAAACTCGTGGTGATGAGATAGGTCAGCAGCCTAGCACTGGAGGGCCATGTAGATGTCAAGGGCATCTGACCACCAGCTGAGATTCACCGTGCCCCTCCCTTCTCACCCTACCCCCACCCCCAGCCTCAGCTTCCCGCACAGTCACCATTGCAGCGTCCCCCTTTAGCTGGCCCTGCAGAGGAAGGCAGTCTGGGTGGTAGTGCTTGGGACTGGTGCTTGAGGCCGGCCGTTGCCTGGGCTCTTTTGGAGGGCACAGCTGTCTCTAAGGGTCCCTGAGAGTGGCGCGTTTTCTGATATCCTTACTTCTTTTCCTAACTGTTTCCTGCAGGTGCAGCTGGATAACTTGCCTGGCATGAGTCTCGTGGCTGGGAAAGCACTTAGTTCTGCCCGGATGTCAGATGCGGTTCTCAGTCAGTCCTCGCTCATGGGGAGCCAGCAGTTCCAGGATGGGGAGAATGAGGGTGAGGGGTGTTATGCGTGGGGCACCCCGGAGAAGTTCCTGGAGGGGCCCGCCTTTCATCTTCACCAGTGACTACTCCCCTCTTGTATAAACAGCCCCTGGCAAGCCACAGCATCCCCACGGGGCTCTGGATACGACCTTTCCCCAGTTCTCTTCCACCGAGTGTGCGTGCGTGAAGGAGCACGCCTCCTGGCTGAGGGCAGGGGCATCACGCTTCCGTCTGCAATGCTTTGTTAAGGTGCTCCTTCAATAACTCTTTTTCTGGTTCTGATTAGAGGGCACCGTGTCCCAATGTCTGCCTCCCTTTAGAACCAGTAGAGGGAGGGTATCATAGTTGATATAAAGCCCAGGCTCGGGAGTGGACAGGTCTGCAGTAAATTCTGACTGTCCTTCACCGGCTCCACAGGTTAAGGCGCTTAACCTTTCTGAGCCCCAGGGTCCTCCTCTGTAAAGGGACAGAAACAACAGAGCCCCTGTCCTAGACTGTGCTGTGAGCATTAACTAGCTTGGGGAGTTTGAAGTGCTTAGGCCCGTGTCCTGAGTACAGAGCGTGCCCAGGAGTCAGTGCCTGCCAGCCGCGAGGGTGTCCTCCACACCACAGGAGCTGACAGTGCTTGACGGCGGGAGACTGTAAAGGAAGAGGGCAGAACAGACACTGGGGACAACAGGAAGGAGGCTGGCCCCCAGCCACGGTCACTAGCCAGACCGAGGGCCTGCTCTGAGCTAGAGTTCAGGGCTGGGAGTCAGGCTGCGGAAGGTTCAGACTTCTCTTCCACCCCTGCCTACCTCTTGCCCACCTACCACCCCGCTCCCTGCAAATCTCCCATGTTTCTTCTGGTCTTGCAGAATGCGGGGAGAGTCTTGGAGGTCATGAGCACCCAGACCTGACTGATGGCAGCCAGCATTTAAACTCCTCTTGCTACCCGTCCACATGTATTACAGACATACTGCTCAGCTACAAGCACCCCGAGGTCTCCTTCAGCATGGAACAGGCAGGCGTGTAGCAAAGGATGGAGAGTGAGTATCACCCTGGCCGGGGCCAAACCAGCCCTTTGGCCCAGTACCAGCTCCTGATCCCATCAGGAGATTCCCTTCCATGTGAACTTGAGCCAGTGAACTTGACAACGCCACTCTTCCCGTCAAGGTCTTTGTATCTTCCTGTTCCTTCATTAAGCACCATGCTAGTTGTTTGGGGGGTGGATGCTGGCCATAGTCCCTTGGTTGAATTATGGGGGATAAGACGTGTTATAGGTGCCATAGCCTCCACAGAGTAAGTGAGCTTAGGGCTTCAGAGGACAGACGGGACCTCTGGCCAGGGTAATGGGAAAGGAGGTGACCCTTGAACTCAGTCCTGAAGGATGAAATTCAGCAAGAAAACATGGCCAGCCAGATTTTGTTAAGGCTGTGCTGCAAGTGGCAAAATATTCCAGAAATGTGTGATCAGAGGCCAGTGGTAGAAAACGGGTAAACAGTCCAGTCTGGCTGGAGTAACGCCTAAACGCACACAGCAGGTAGTATCGGTTCTATCTTTGAAAATTCATTGACAGAAAAGACTTGATGAAAGTTAAGCCATCTGGCAAATCCATACTAGGCAAAACTCCTTAAATATCTGACTGAGGTAAAGTGCACCTATTTTTTTTTTCTTTTTTAAGTTTTCAGTGGAATATATGAGTCTCTCTCTTTAGAAACTAATTCTCTGTGTCCGCTGCTCTGTTGCAGGTTTATGTACCGCGCGGGAATGAGAAGGTTGACTTTAAGCCAACAGTATTGAGCAGCATTGCGCCAAGTTGCCCTTGTGCTTCCCCCCACCCACAATGTCGGCTCCTTTCCTCACACTTGGTTCATCAGCGTGCCGTTCTGTTGGGTTCTGAGGGGGGTTTTGCCACGTTCGCCTGTATGACCAAGTCACCAAGGAAATAAACAGGAAATCCATGTTCGCCACCTTTCGTGAAAGTGTATTTGGTGTATCTGAGTTGGTGGTTTTGTTTGGTTTTGGTTTGGATTATTTTTGATTGTTTTTTTTTTTTTAAGTATGTTTTCTTTTGGAGGTGATTTTCTTTCTTTTCTTTCTTTCTTTCCTTTTTTTGAGACAGAAGAGCAAAGCAGTTAGTGTACGGGGGCCGGGGGTGCAGAGCCACTCCCCTCCCTGGCCTCCGTCCACAGAGTGCCCCCCAACCTCTGCACTGCTGTTCCGCAGGAGCAGAAGCTAGAGGGGGACATCCTCTGGAATCTTAGCAGCTGGAGAAAGAGACAGAGGAAGGGATGACAGCCTTTGGCCCTTGGAGAGCAAAAAGAGAAACCCCAAGCCTGGAACCTGGAGAGGTCTTTGCTGCTGGGATCCACTGAAGAACATGTCTGGCCCAGCCAAGGTCATATGGGAATGTTAGCACGGAGGCTGCGAGTGGCCTGGCATTGATGGGTTGCCAGTTAGAACATCTGTTTGGTGTGTAACTCGGCTCCCCTCTTACAACCTGGAAAGTTGGTTGCCTTTATCTTCCTGCTGGTTCCACCCATGGACTGAACACCTGACAGTGGTACACTATGCTTTTGTGTCACCTTTTATTCTCATTTTCTATTGTGCTATAACAAGGATTGTTGCTCCATATATATATATATGGATGTAACCGTATACATCCATATATACATATATATAATGCTTTTCCTTTTCAGCCTCTTTGTCACAGGCAAGAAGAACAGGAGGTTGTCTTGGGTCCTGCCTCTCTCCTAACTTCTCCTTCTCCCTGGGCATCCTCAGCCCCTCTTTTAATTCTTGATCATGTAGGAATTGTTTTTGGTAAATGTTGATATTATTGTTATTATTATTGTTATTATTATTATTAATAAATAAAAACAAAAGGAATTTTTTGTTTAAAAGAGAAATGTTTAACCAGATTCTGTTCTATTTGAATTGTGACTTGCACCTTTTGTTCAAAGTATTTTATTTAGACCTTGTAATTGTGAACAGTTCTCACTCGTGCCAGTGACAGATGTAGTGGTCTCCCTTCCCCCAGCTGAAGCAGTGCATATGCAATAGCTATTATTTGTGTCATTATCTTTATTTTTCTTCACTGTTAGAAACCAAAGTCTTCTCTGCTGGCTGGGGGCTGACAGAGGATCTGGGTTATCGCCTTCCGATCTTCAAAACAAGGAAGAGGTGTTAAATATTCTGACTTTTGATCCATTTTGCTGGGAAAGCAGAGTAAAAGGTCCCCCGGCCCCTCCTAGTCTTTCATCCTGAATTTGCACAGAAGAAAGCGGGTTCCCAGCATGGCCATCCTGGTGTTGCTGACAGGATTCCCATGCAGCTTGTCCTTCTCACTGATGTTGGCAGCTCGGCTCCTGGACCCAGTATCCCTCGAGTGGGTTTCTGCAGTGCAAGAGCCTTTCTTGGGATCTCTCCGTGTCTCCTTGGTCCCCAAATCCCCTCCACTGGGTGGGGCCACCAGCTGCTCACCTTCTGGAAGCAATGAGATAGCCCAGACAGCCACTGTTGACTTCTCCGGGCTCGTTGCAGTTCCCATGCTGGCCTCCCACCCACCACGTGCTCAGCCTGTTCTGTTCACGGTGCTGATGGACGAGCAGACTGCCGCCCCCCTGCGACCACCCAGACGAAAGCCAGTGAGCCTATTAACCGTGCCATCTTGCGAACTACACTTTTAAAAAATCATTGCTTTGTATTGTAGTGACCAATATGCGCAGTATATGTTGAATGTATATGAACATACTTTCCTATTTCTGTTCTTTGAAAATGTCAGAGTATTTTTTTTCTTTCTCATTTATGTATGTTGAACTAAAAAAGGATTAAAAATCTCCAGACCCAAGTTGCAGTAAGACCTTTAGTCGTTTCTTGGTGGGCACTTACAACTTTGTAACTTGGTTGGACAGTAGGGGATTGTGCAAATAAACACCTGATTATGATCTTATGCTGATAAGTTTCTTGCCTTGTGGTTTGGAGTCTAGTTGGGAGAAACGTTCAGGCTGGAAGCTGGAATGCTGGAGGCTGAGGACGTGTAGCATGGGGCTTTGAGCAGTGCTTTATCTCACCCCGCCTTGCGAGCCGAGCATTCTCTAGAAGCCTGAACTCGGCTCCACGCTGGGTCGTCAGGCACCTGGCTTGGACTCTGGCCCCTCAGAAGGGAACGTTAAAAGTTTGCTGAGTCGGGTGGAAAACAGATTCCTTGAGAGCGTACTTTTGAAGGAGTAAAAGGAGGACCTCAGAGAGTTGGCACAGGCTGGGGCCTTTATGGGGTGACCTCGGTCAGCCCAGTGATACGATCAACTCTAAGTGTTAGGATGGAAGGGGACTTTTGCTATAGTTTTCCCCCTTTTTCCACGGCTGGACTCCAGAGGGCAGGGTAGAATTTCTAGCAGGGTCCCAGCCACGGCTGACAGATAGCTGATGGAAGGCCTTCTATGAAGAAAGATTACAAAAGCTGGAAATACTGAGTTTGTAGGAAGAAGAGGGAGAGGAGGGAGTCCATGGTGGATTTGAAAGTTGCTGTGGGACTGTTTAGAACAGAAAAAAGCCTTCTCAAGAAGGGTCTTCTAGAAATCATGTGAGTGTGTACACACTCCCATGGAAGGCTGGGAGTGTCTCTGGAACCAAACAGCAATAAACCCAGATGCCCTTCAAAGGATTTGTAAGAACCTTTTATGGGAGGTGCCACGCCCTCCTGAATGCAGCCAGGATGCCTTTGAGCTGAGCTCAGGGCCCTCAGGGCCCTGCCTCCTGGATACAGGCCCTGAGGTCTGAGCTCTAGAAGATGGAAGCCCTGCTGACAGATCCTTACTCATCCCTCTGACTTTGTGGTAGCCCCCAGCCCGTTCCACCTGCACAGATCAAGAATTCGGAAGGCTGGCGTGCCTGCCAAGGAGCCAGACGTCTGCTCCCGCTGCCTCATCTCCCAGGCAGGAGGGCAGGAGAGAACCTCGGTTGGTTACAATGCCCTGCCCTGGGTCTCAGCTGGGATCTATCACCGGGAGCTGCAACAAAATTGCCAGAGAGTGAATAGGGTGATGGTGGTTGTGGGGATCTCCTCCCCTGATCGATGCAAACCTTCCTAACTTCAAGCCTCCCCTCCCGACCTGCACCATGTGCTTTCCCAGTAAATGTTCTGAGCAGGGCCCGTGATACAGGGCCAAACGCTCCAGATTCCTGTGTCCCCTCTCCAGGCCCGCTCCTTCAGGTGACCATCTGCCTCCCTGGTGACCCTTCCTTTGGTTGCCAGTGTGGGTCATGGAGCAAATATTTGCTGAGTGTCTGTTACGTGCCAGGCCTAGCAGGGGACAGAGTCCTCCCAGTGCGGACTGACCAGTACAACGTTGAGACATCAATTGTGAAATGAGTGGCCAGTCATTCTGAGCAAAATCCACTCCTGTAGCCAGCCAGCCACACTCCCACACGTGTCAGGGCACCCACTTCAGAAACGGTCACTCTGGAGACTCCCCTGGTCGGGGAAGAGGGTGGTAGGACTGCGGGCCTGCATTGGTAGGCCCTGCACCCACCAAACAGTCCAATCCGGGCACTTGGCGCCTCTGACAATGATGGCTGGACCCCAAGTCTGGTTCTGAGATGCGCTCCGTTTGCTATTGGTGGTGGTTTTCCCATAGGTCTCTGCCCAGAAAGACTCGCTTCTCCAAAATATTAGTAACGAGGGGTTTGGGCTCGTTTAAGCCAAATATCTTACAATGAGATGGAGTAGACACACTAGTGAATAAGTATATTTTAAAAGGAAGCTTCTGGCTTGGTAAGATGCTATCAAACAAGGGCTCTGGGAGTCGGGGGTCCGGCTGCTGTTGGCTGATAGGCAACCATCAAAGAGCTAGAAGCCAGAAGAGCTAGAAGCTAGAGGCCCCCTGATTCCCTTCCTGCCAGCACCGAACACTAACGGCTGAAGGACGCAGGGCGGCTCTTAGCAGCTCTCAGCTGCAGCCTTACAACAAGGAGGATATCTGGCCTGCTGGCCTTAAAGGGACAAACTGAGTTCATCCTGAAACTGCTTTGGCCACGAAAGAACTGTGCAGACGTCAAACACTAGGTTTGCTCTAATTTCACTAGTGAACCAAAGAGCAGGGCAAAACAGTGCCCAACTGGTAAGCTTCTGAGGCCCCCCGTATGCTGGCTAGGAGGATCTCTACCGCCCCCCTCCCCAAGAGGAAGGAGCCTCTCGTCCTGAGACACCCCTGAGCTGCCCCAGCAGGGCACCGGCCTCCCTCAGACTCTCTAGACAACAGGCAGGGAGCTGGGCTGGCCAAGCGGCAGCCTCCCTCTCCGCCGAGCCCACAGAGCCTTGGGGGTGGGTCAGTCCCTCATCTCGGCATCTGCACGTCAAGACCACGCAGAGAAAATGTGATTCCTCACCGTCCCCCACTTCTGCCACCAGAAACTGAGGTCATGGCTCTGGTCTGACAGTGCAAGTGTGTTCAGTGGGAGCAGGCGGGCAGAATGGCAGAAATGGGGATTCTGGGCCACAGAATACTTACTGTTTACTAAGTGCCAGGTCCCTTTCAGTTTTGCCGTGCATGTTCAAATTTAGTGTTTAACACAACATAAATTTATGATCTGACAGTACAGGTCTGGAGGTCAAAAGTCCAAAATAGGTCGCACTAGTCTTAAAGCATGAAGTCAGCAGAGCTGTATTCTTCCTGGAGGCTCTAGGGAAACTCTGCTTCTTTGGCTCTTCCAGCTTCTAGAGGCTGCCTGCATTCTTTGGCTCATGGCCCCCTTCCAGCAATCACATCACTCCAACCTCTGCTTCTGACCTCCCACCTTTTTCTCCAACTCTCCCTCTCCTGCCTCCCTCTTGTGTATTTAAGGACCCTTGTGATGGCATGGGCCCACCTGGATAACCCAGGATAGCTGCCCCATCTCAAGGTCCTTATAATCACATCTGCAAAGTCCCTCTTGCCATGTAAGGGAACAGTCACAGGTTCCAGAGAGTAGGACATGGACATGTTTGGGGGAGGGGCTTATCCTGCCTGCCACGCATGCTACCCCTACGATAACTCTAGGAGATGCACGTTCTGTCATTATCTTCACTTAACAGATAAGAGACTGAGGTAAGGTGGAAGGTCTGGACTAGCCCAGGTCATACAGCTAACAAGTGACAGAGCTGGGATTGAAACCTAAGGTGGTCCAGCTCCAAAGCTTTCCCCTCTGAGGAGAAAGGCATGAGGCTGGCTAGAGTGGGAGAGGCCTGGAGCCCCGCCACTCCGGGATCTGGCAGACGGCAGTCCCCGGCTGGGTTTTAGAACATTAGGGAGTTTCCTGGGTAGGTGGTGCAGAGCACATTTCTGCCCTGGGTCCTCAGTCCAGACACCTGGGTTCTAAGTCCAGCCCTGGCTCTAATTCCCTGGGACACCAGGGACACTGGGCAAATTCCTCCACTCTTCAGTTTCCTCATCTGAAGATGGTGGGTGGGGAGAGGCTGATCTCAAAATTACTCTCGGCCTGCACGTTCACAGGTTCTATGACCGGGGCCCTGTAGGTGACCTGGTGTCGGGGGCTCGCACACCTTCCAGGAGAAACCTTACAAAATGGCTCTGCAAACACCAACAAGCACACAGTACTGATTTACAGGATTTCCCTGGGTTCATCCTCCAACCACCCCCATTCTCATCTTCATTTTACTGATAGGAAACCAAGGCTCAGGGAGATTACATAACTGGCTCACAATCCTCCTCCAGGATTTTGCACACTGAAGGCAAAGATGAAATAAGAACCTAGGCTCCTGCCACTAGCAGTCCAGAGGTCTTTCCCTGACACCAGCCATCCCTAAGGGCTGGTGTCCATTCTCACCTGTGTGGGATCCAAGATCAATATGAACAATGCTGGGACTTCCCTGGTGGTGCAGTGGTTAAGAATCCGCCTGCCAACCTAAGTGTCCACGGACAGATGAATGGACAAAGAAGATGTGGCACATATATACAATGGAATATTGCTCAGCCATAAAAAGAAACGAAATTGAGTTATTTGTAGTGATGTGGATGGATCTAGAGTCCGTCCTACAGAGTGAAGTATGTCAGAAAGAGAAAAACAAATACCATATGCTGACACATATATATGGAATCTAAAAAAAAGAAAATGGTTCTGAAGAACCTAGGGTTAGGAAAGGAATAAAGACACAGACGTAGAGAATGGACTTGAGGACACGGGGAGGGGGAAGGGTAAGATGGGACGAAGTGAGAGAGTGGCATGGACATATATACACTACCAAACATAAAATAGATAGCTAGTGGGAAGCAGCCACATAGCACAGGGAGATCAGCTCGGTGCTTTGTGTCCACCTAGAGGGGTGGGGTAGGGAGGGTGGGAGGGAGGGAGATGCAAGAGGGAAGAGATATGGGGATATATGTATACGTATAGCTGACTCTGTTATACAACAGAAACTAACACACCATTATAAAGCAATTATACTCCAATAAAGATGTTAAAAATAAAATAAAATAAATTAAATTAAATTAAGGAAAAAAAAAAAAGAATCCGCCTGCCAATGCAGGGGACATGGGTTTGAGCCCTGGTCCGGGAAGATCCCACATGCCGCAGAGCAACTAAGTCCGTGTGCCACAACTACTGAGCCTGCACTCTAGAGCCCACGAGCCACAACTAGTGAGCCCGCGCACCACAACTACTGAAGCCTGTGCACCTAGAGTCCATGCTCCACAACAAGAGAAGCCACCGCAATGAGAAGCCCGCGCACCACAACGAAGAGTAGCCCAGCTCACCGCAAGTAGAGAAAGCCCGTGCGCAGCAACGAAGACCCAATGCAGCCAAAAATTAATTAATTAATTAATTAAAAATATTAACAATGCAAAGATCTATGTATCCCATTTAAGCAACTGTCCTTTATTCTGAGGTTATGCTCTTTTTGGTTCTTTTTTTTTTTTTTATTTTCTGAATTTTATTTAATTTATTTTTTTATACAGCAGGTTCTTATTAGTTATCCATTTTATACATATTAGTGTATATATGTCAGTCCCAATCTCCCAGTTCACCCCACCAGATGGTAGGGTTTGGGCCAGGTGGGGCGCAGCGGTGGGTAAGATGTTTAACATGACAAAATGCAAAGTGGGCAGCTCTGTGTTGGTCTTTAGAATTTGTCTGGAAATGTTAGAGGTCTCTGACATCTCAGAGTCCGGGAGCCACTGAGCACTGTCCTGTCTCTCTCCCCAGGCAGCATCCTAGCACGGGGCTCCCTTTGCTTTTGGATCTGGGAGGTCTGCAAGGGCCTGGAGAGGGGGGGATGATGAGAGATGCGACAGCATTGGTGGGAGCACCGTCTGCTGCCTTTGTGAGGTGGGGGCAGGGTGGAGGTGAGAGAATCTCCCTGGAATGCGAGGGGACAGCGGGGGAGGACACCGCCTGAGTGGAGGAGTTCCAGCCATCGCTGGCAGCTCATGTGTTTTTCTTCCTTCCTCCCATTCGCCTGCTGCACTGGCACAATGGACAATGGCCGGCACACAGCCCCGACCGAGGAGAAGGGGCCGGGTGCAGCTGACCCAGACTCTGGGGACCCGCAAGCCTGCACCCACTCCCTCCCACCCCTGCCTGAACCCTTGATCCCTGGCCCTGCAGCCCTCACAGTTTCCTGTTTGCCTGCTCTATTTGCCCGGCCCCAGGGACAGAGCTGATCCTTGAACTCTGAGTTCCACATCGCCAGGACCAGTGAGCGGCGGCAAGGCCTGGGCGGGCCTTATCAGCCTCCCAGCCCATCCCCTGCCTGGTCACATAAATAGGCTGGGGGAGAGCTGGCTGTTCAGAGACTGCTGACCATTGAGGTAAGTGCTGCTACCCGCTTCCCCCAGCTCTAGGCATTTGAGGCTCAGGCTTTGGGATCCTGGTTCCAGCCTCTGCCCCATGCTGGGGCTCTGGACACCTGGCCCTCTCCTACCCTGTGCCCCGCCTCCTTCTCCTGGGCTTCAGTGAGATGGGGTGCGCGGGCTCCTTCAAGCCCCATTCAGCCGGGCCCATCTTCTCCTCCAGGTCACCCACGTCCCTTCAAGATGAAAGCCGTGGTGCTGACCTTGGCTGTGCTCTTCCTCACCGGTAGGTGCCCCCAGCCTAGGGAGCTGACCATCGGGGGGCGACTTGTCTCTGAACCGCTGTGGTCCACCCTCCTGGGCACGGGGAGCTGAATTTCTCCCTCACTCCCTTCTCCCCTACCTGGCATTTCAGCTCAGATCCCGGCCCAGAGCTGGCCTGATCTGGGGCTCCCCTCCCACCCCCAGGGAGCCAGGCTCGGCATTTCTGGCAGCAAGATGACCCCCAGTCATCCTGGGATCGGGTGAAGGATTTTGCCACCGTGTACGTGGATGCAATCAAAGACAGTGGCAGAGACTATGTGACCCAATTTGAAGCCTCCGCTTTGGGAAAACACCTCAAGTAAGGACCCAGACTGGGGTCTGGGGCAGGGGTAGGGGGTGCCGGTGCTAGGAGTGGAGAGGCCTGTGGGAAGAAGCAGCCAGACTGGCCGAATCCCCACCTGCTATTTGATGGGCCCCATAGAAGACCTGGATGGAAGACAGAAGTGGGATCCCCACGCAGGGTCACAGCCCCCTAGCAGGCGGCAGACCAGTGCTGCCGGGTCAGTATTCACGACACCGCTCTCTGCCTGCAGGTGCAACAAGCCCCTTCCTGTTCTTAACTCCCTTCTTAACTCCCTCCTCGGCTCCGGCCAGCACCAGGATGGCTGTCTTCAGAGAGGAGAATGGGCTGGAAGGGTGGAGACTAGGTCCTTAAAAGGCCCGGCTTCGGGGACAGACAGGACTGGGTACCAAAACCAGCTCTGTCTCTTTCTAGCTCCTCTGTCCATCTGGTCAGTGGGATGCAGTGGGAGTGGGGCGGGGGTGGGGGTGCGGAGATCATGGATGGGAGAAGCCAGGCTGAGGGTCTGCCCCCAGCTACCGCACCTTCAGGGACAGGTATGTCCAGGTGTCACCCCAGGTAAGCGGGGGCGCTGGGCTGCAGCTCCAGGGGGTGCCGGGGTGCCTGGGAGGCATCCCCCGAGCCCTCCTCTCTCTCCCCCGTCAGCCTGAAACTCCTGGACAACTGGGACAGCCTGACCAGCACGTTTGCCAAAGTGCGCGAACAGCTGGGCCCGGTGACCCGGGAGTTCTGGGACAACCTGGAAAAGGAGACAGAGTCGCTGAGGCAGGAGATGAACAAGGACCTGCAGGAGGTGAAGCAGAAGGTGCAGCCCTACCTGGACGAATTCCAGAAGAAGTGGCAGGAGGAGCTGCAGACCTACCGCCAGAAGGTGGCGCCGCTGGGCGAGGAGTTGCGCGAGGGCGCGCGCCAGAAGGTTCAGGAGCTGCAGGACAAGCTGACCCCGCTGGCCGAGGAGATGCGCGACCGCGCGCGCGCCCACGTGGAGACCCTGCGGCAGCAGCTGGCGCCTTACAGCGACGAACTGCGCCAGCGCATGGCCGCCCGCTTCGAGATGCTCAAGGAGGGCGGCGGCAGCCTGGTCCAGTACCACGCCAAGGCCAGCGAGCAGCTGAAAGCGCTGGGCGAGAAGGCCAAGCCCGCGCTGGAGGACCTCCGCCAGGGCCTGCTGCCCGTGCTGGAGAACCTCAAGGTCAGCATCCTGGCCGCCATCGACGAGGCCTCCAAGAAGCTGAATGCCCAGTGAGATGCCTTGGGCTCCCCTCGCCATCAGTTCAGTTTCTTAGAATAAGCATTTTCGGAGCGGGACGGGTGTGATGGGTTGTATGTTTTTTTGAAGCTTCGATGATGATTTTTAAACAATAAAGAGTTCTCCAAAAGCCAAGAAATTCTCTTTGGGGAGAATGAGGTTGGGGGGCTGGGGGGAGTGACGCTGGAGGGGACTCCAGGGGGGCGTGGCCAGAGGGCAGGGACACCTGTTGATTTCCCAGTGGAGTCATCAGCTCTGAACTGGGGCCTCTCAGGGCCTTAATGCTGGAGGACCTGCTTGGCCGGGGGGCTCAAGAGTGGGGACAGAAAGGAAATAATAGAGGACCAGGCAAAGCGACAGATAATCCAACGCAGGTGCCCGGAAAGGGCCTCAAGCAAGAAGTAGTGGCTTTGCTGGGAGAAGTGGGTTCCCTGTCCCCAGCGTTTCCCGTGGGCAGAGGACAGGAGCCTCCCCCAGCCCTCCTACTCTAGGGCAGGTGAGGCCGACAGACTGCAACGAGCCACTGGAACTTGAAGGATTTGGGCAGGTTCAGATGAAGGGCTTGGCACTTGCTCCTTCATCCTTTATTAATGCAAAAAAATACTTTAACAAACACGTCCCTTTTCCTTTTTCACAAGGGCCTCGTGCCATTCCTCACACTCCCACCCTGCCTGGAAACAGCCGCTGTTTCCTCGGGCTCAGCTGTGCCAGCTCCATCCCTGGGGCTCCAGCCCTGCCAGCCACTCTTTTTCTGGCCTGAGTCAGAAAAATCATCACCACCTCTTGCAGGTAACTAGCACATTTTAAGCTCCAAAGTGTTTTCACATCT
Organism: Balaenoptera ricei; assembly: GCF_028023285.1. Classification (NCBI taxonomy): domain Eukaryota; kingdom Metazoa; phylum Chordata; class Mammalia; order Artiodactyla; family Balaenopteridae; genus Balaenoptera; species Balaenoptera ricei. Next base: position 15,483,161 of record NC_082646.1, read on the forward strand.
ATCATCTTACTGCATCCTTCCCCAGATCCTGGGTAGACTGCCATGAAATCGATGGTATGGATGCGGAAGCTGGAGCTTGGAGATGTGAAGTCACTTCCGGGGTTGAAGAGCAGGGTGGTCTAGATTTTGCCCCTTTTAGACCTACGTGCTCCTGAGCATCCATGATTAGTAAAAAAAAAAAAAGAAGTTTGTGGCCAGGCATTCAAGTTCATATGGACTTGAGTGTTTACAGCCGGCCCCTCTTCACACTCAGGTATGCACACCCCCATGTGCATGCTTGTGGCTTCACAGACCTGCAAAGGTCTGGGCAGTGCATTCGCGGAGCCTTCCCTTCCCTCTGCCCTCAGGGCCTTTTGCCCTGGTGCTGGAAAATCTACCCTTCCTCTACCTCCAGTGTATCTTAACAGCTCTTGGATAAAGGAGTGGGCTTTTTTAGTTCCTAAACATCCTGAGCTACAATAGGTGTCAAGCCCAGATTTGGGTGAGAACATTTTCCAGGTGTGGGTGCTGGGATCCCTGGCCAAGTTGGGCCCAAAGAGAAGCCCAGGTGGACTTCCAAAGAGAGAGCAGACGTCTCCCAGTGGGGCTGGATGTCCTGACGCCACCAAGATCTGTCAAGGAGCCTTTGACACCTGGCATGGGAGTAACGAAGCCTTATTCTGTGTCAGCTGAGCAGAATGTGGACAGCTGTCCTGGGCCTGAGGTCCAGCTCTGCTGTTTGCTGACTCAGTGACATTGGGCACGTGCCTTCACCTATCTGAGCCTCAGTCTTGTCATTGGAAGAGTGGGGGGCTGCTCAAGTAGTCTGTGGTTCTGGACCCCTCTGACGTGAACATCTGTTGGGTAGTGGGGACACAAGGGGCGCAGCCTGTGTTGGGTGACCTTGGGTTCCTCCTTAGTTCCCAGGACACTGGCCCCCCCCCACTCCAATCCTGGTCCCAAGAGGACAATCAGCTCAGCCTGTAGTGACAATGGCAGCCATTTACCAGGTGCCTTTGATGTCCCAGGTGCTGTGCAGTGTCTCCTTTCCTTCATTCATTCTCAACAAACCTACAGTGGATGGGGTATCATTGTACCCACTTTACAGATAAGAGACTGAGGCTGATATGAAGTGATGGAGCCAAGACTAGAGCCCAGATGTATCTTACTTTAACTACTACCCCTCGGCCTCCTTCCCTCAAGTGTGGTTGAGAGGGCCAGGTGGCCCGGGCAGGGCAAGTCAACTCCAGAATTTTGAAGGACACACAGAGTCTCAATTCTGATGATGACATAAAATGCCAGGCGCAGGGCCTGGCACAGAGCACACACTCAAGACATGTTACACAGCACTTGACAGTTTATCAAAGTCTTGCCAAACCTAGCATCCCCTTTGCTCCTCCACGCAAACCTGTGGAGGCAGGCAGGGTAGGTAGGGTCATTCCTACCTTACCCCAAGCAGCTGCTAAGAGGTGGGTGGGACACCAGCCCCAGGCTTGCCTGAGTTGGAGTCAGTCCTGAGCCCACCCGCGGAAGAGCCCCGGCCCATTCCCGCGCCCAAACATACATGGCACGCGTGGGACATCCCACTCATGGCAGCTTCTTGTCCAGCTTTATTGGAAGGACAGCACACCCCGGGGGTGGGCCAGGTCTGGGGTGGGGTGGGAGGGCACTGAGAATGTCGTCCCTTTCAAGCAACCTTTGGGGGCAGTCCTGGGAGGCTGCAGGACCCAAGGAGCTGGCAGGATGGATGGGCAGGTGGACTTGGGGTACCGAGATCTCAGGCGACCTCAGGTGAAGGCAGTGTGGGGTTCGGGGCAGAATCCCAGAATTCAGAGAACTTGCCCTTGAACGTGCTCCAGTAGTCTTTCAGGGAGCTGAAGCTGTCGGTCACCCAGCCTCTGGGGGTCAAATCAGTGAGGGGAACAAACAGGGTGGGGATGAGATCCGGTCTCTAGGCAGTGGCAACCATGGGGCTCCCACCATATCCCCACTGCCTCTCCCACCACCTTCTCAACTCCACCCAGCAATGCTCCAAGACCTCAGGCAGGAACCCCCTACAGCTGCCACCCCAGGAAAAGACGCCAAAGGTGATGATGGGACCCCCAGCACAAGCCAAATCCGAGTTTCTCCAGGTGGGGGCAGACCTTTGTGCCACGTGGGTCTGAAGCAAGCTGGAGAGGAGTGATTGAGTGGGGAGATGTGTAAGGTCAGGACTGCCGTTCTAGTCTAGGCAAATGAGGCCCCCTAGAATTGTACATCCCCGTGGCTCTGAGTGGGGTGGGACCGAGGGAAGCCGTCTCTCATTTAGAAAATCATCAGAGGGTTGATTAGCTGCCTGAAATGGGGCAGGTCCCTTGGTTAAGTGAGCCTTGGTTTTCTCATCTGCAGAATGGGGAAAATAATACCTACTCCACAGCGGGTTCTGAGTACTAAAAATGTTTGTGAACGCCTCTGCTATGGAAATGCCGGCCAATGCGGGTGAAGTGGAGGCGGGGAAGGGGGCTGGGGAGAGCAGAGGACTAGTGGGCAGGGGCAGGGTGGGCGAGGAAGGGCCGACTTCTGCTCACACGGGCCCCAGGGCTTGGAAGGAGGCAGAAACACACACACACACACACACACACACACACGCATGCACGCACGCACGCACGCACGCGCACACACACACATACACACACACCGGGCTGAAATTGGGTCGGGTGGAGCCAAACCTAGAGCCAGACTATCAGAAAAGGAAAATGGAAGTGAAGGCTGAATGGCCTTCCTCAGAGCCACGCGGGACACGGAGGGAGAAAGGAGGGACCACAAAGGGATAAGAGGCGGGATTTGGTGCCCTCTCCCTGCGAGGGAGCCTGTTTTACAGACAGAAAGGCTCAGAGAGGCGCAGGTCCTTGGTGGCCATGGGAGAGCCACAGCCCTCCTCCTGGGCTCTCACCAAGTCAGGGGCAGGTGGGGGGCCGGGGGCAGGGAAGGGAGGGCGTACCTGGCCTGCTGGGCCACCTGGGACTCCTGCACGCTGGTCAGTGCGTCCTTGGCAGTCTTGGTGGCCTGCTTCATGTAGTCCTGCATTTTGCCCAGAAGGGAGGCATCGTCTGCCTCGGAAGCTTCTGTGAGGAGAGTGGGGATGAGTGGGGTGGATTAGCCTCTGGGGAACCCTTGGCTCCTGCCTGGCCACTCATCAGGGCCCGGCATCCCCAAGCCACCTGTCAAGGGTCCTCCAGACAGATAGCGGCCCATTCCCTGCCCCCAGCCCGGTCCCACCAGCTGCTTACGGGCAGAGGCCAGGAGCGCCAGGAGGGCAGCAACGAGGAGGACCCGGGGCTGCATGGCACCTTTGTTCCTGCAGGGAAGTGTCCTGTGAGGGGTGCCCCATGTCCCCCCACCGCCGCTGGGCCCTCCCTGGGGAGACGCAGTGGCCCTTAAAGTAGGACCTGAGCTGGGTCAGGCCAGGAGGAGGAAGGACCTGTTCCCGTCCTAGTATGGGAGAGGCTAAGGGCTTTCAGACAGGGTACTTGGGGGACCCAGGCCAGAGAGAGGGAGGAGTGGCATGGAGCAGAAACCCCACCAGACCGGGAATCAAGACACCTGGGTTCTGGCCAGGTTTCCACCACTAAAATGCTGTGTGACTCTGGGTGGCTCTCTGTACCCTCCAGACGTCAGTTTTTCTGCCTGGGGTGGGACTGGGGTGTCTAAGGCTTCTTCGGGTCCTAAACATGCAGAATGCATGGAAAATGGAGCCAGTGCCCGCCCCAGTTCTGCCACTACGCTCTACGTAGCTTTGGGCAAGTGACCTTCCCCCACGGACCTCCGTTTCCCCAGAATGCCTTGGGAGGGGACGCTCATCGAGCCCTAAGGCTTCCTTGGTTCTAGCAGGCTCTTCTCCAGGCTTTGCTGGCTGGGCTGAGCAGGGACCCCCGCCTGGCCCCCACCATCCTGCTCTCCTTTTCCTCCTCCTCCTCCTCCCCCCAGGGGGCATTACCTGGAGCAGCTGCTTCTTGGGACGAACTGAGTAAGCAGGCAAGAGGGTTCTGACCTGTTTTATATTGTCCCCAGAGCAGTGGGCACTGAGGGCCCAGGGAGCTGGGCAAAGGTCACCTGCTGATCAATCTAGACCAGGGCCTGAGAGAGGGTAGCCAGAGGCAGTCAGGCCTGCTGGGAGTTGGGAAATCTCTAGAAAGCTACGGGTGCCCATGCTGCTCTCTGCCACCCCTGCAGCCCAGATGGGCTCAGGACCCGGGGGTGGCGTGGGCCTGGGGAGACCCCATTCCTCCTGAGCAGCCTGGCTCCTCAGGGAGAGGCTGGCGAAATGGGAGAAGGGATTAGAGGACAAACCTCAGCCCTTCACACTTGGGCTCCAGGTCCTTCCCACCCCTCCACCCCCCAGCCCCAAGCCCTGACAACAGCCTGCAAGGGGTGTGGGTGATGTGAGAGGGGGATGGGCTGTCTCGGACTTGGGAACAACTCAGCGGGTCGGGATGGGGTGTCTAGAGTGAAGCCACAGAAGGCCTACAGGCAGAGGCTTGTGCGGGGAGGGGGGACACAGGTGAGGGCACACAGCCACCTCCCCAGCACCTCCGTCTCTGGGCTTCAGTCCCTGGTGCTGCTTACCCAGAAGCCTCCTTGAGCTGATCCCAGAGCAGGGGGTGGTGGGAGAAGGTCAAAGGCCGCTCTGAGTCCCAGGCCTTTATCCTACCATCCCCTCCTCCTCACCTTGCCCTCTGGACCCACTGATAACATTCTCTGGGACAGGATCCAGGCTCATGGTTGGGGCCCTCCCCAAACTGCGGCAGCTGGGATTGACCCCCAGCGCTGAGTACTCTCACCTCAGGCTTCAGCTTCCTCAGCTTGGAAATAACGGCCCTCATAGTCCCCTGGCTGGCTAGGCAACTGAAAGGAACCAAGGTTGTGGTGAGGCTGGTCTGGTGGGGCGAGGGGCCAGACGAGCTCTACAGGGGCAGTCAGCTGTCCAGGAGAGGCCTGGGCCCTTCTCGGGGTGAGGTGTCCCTTGGGCCCACACTGGGAGCTGTAGCCTGGATGTCAGGATCAGGGGCCTTTGTCTTCTGGATGTGAAGACGTCAGAGCCAAGAAATTCTAGGTTTAAATGATGACTTTGGCACTTACTCATATGACCCAGGGCCAGATATCTAACGTCTCAGTGCCTCGATGTTCTCCTCTGTAAAATGGGGCTAGAATACCGATATGCCAGAATCGCGGTGAAATGTAAATGAGATATGTTACAAAGCAGCTGGTCCATGGAGGGGGCTTCATAAATCTCTCTCTCTTTCTCCCAAACACCTTGTCCTTCCCTAGACAGCATAGTCTGAAGGCGGGAGGAGCCTCCAATGTAGAAGTAGAGCTTTTGACAGGCGGCCGTCTTCTCAGGAGGAAGCGACTAAACCCACAGTGTGAAATCACAGGCCTGAGAAAGTGACCTGGCCCTACCCTCAGAATTCTTTATCTGTGGCTGAGACTTGAAGTTTCTCCATACAGATTCATTCCTTTGACATAGACCTTGTTATCTGCTAAAATACAAATAGATTCCTGTGAAGTAGACATTATTAACCCCATTTTACAGGTAAGAAACCTAAGGCAGGGCCAGAGGCATACCCAAGTACCCATAGCCCATCAGTGGCAGAGCTGGGAACCAGAATCCAGGTCTTCAAATAGCCACGCTGGTACCAAACCACTTGGAGAGATGAGACCCTTGGAGATTTGTGTCACTCATTCATCAGAGTCAACCCGTTTCAGACCTCTTCCTGAGTACAGATTTTGGTGATGGGGTGGGGAGGAAAGGAAGTTGAGTAGGAGTTCACTGAAGGATTTGGACATTGGGGAAGGTAGAGGGCAACTGTGTCCACTTCCCTCTTCTGTTCTGGCCTGTTCCTCGGCCCCAGTGGTGAGGGCCACAGTGGGAGTGCAGGTTCCAGGCTGGGCTGGGTCATGCTAGAATGGGCTGGCTGGAGCCCTTGGCCCTGTTTCCTCCAGCTCTCTTTCCATGCGTGTGGAGGGTCTGGAGGAGGTCGTGCTCTCTCTCCTGCACGGCAATGGGCCACTGATCCCAGGGAGGTCAGAAGACGCGGGCAGAGAGACCCGGCGGTGAGGTGCCGAGCTGGGCAGAGAACCTGGGTGTGTGGGCCCACGCAGCTGGGTGGCGACATGCCGTGGCGCCTGGGACCTTAACTCTTTCACAGGGCTTGGCACCTTTGTGTGCCTGTATCCCTCCCAGCAGCTCCAGCTGGGTCTCAGTAGGGCTATCTCAGTAAGGGTCTTATCGGTGGCCCAGACTAAGCCACCTCTCCCCTCCTTCTTCTCTCCCTCCCCCCGACCATGGCTCCCCTGGAATGAGGAGACTCCTCTAAGCTTGGCCCCCAGACCACAACTGGTGGTGGGAGGAGAGGAGGAGGAGGACGAGGGGGAGAAGGCCTGATCAGCTGGGGCCAAAAATGGTCCCCTGGGGTTGGATTGACTCTGCTTCCACTTGTGTCCAAGTGAGGCTTAGCACATGAGCCTCTGTGACCCATGCCCCTGCCACAAGGCTGGACCGGGCAGTGCTGATTCAGTGCTACCAGCCAGAGGCCCGCTGCTCAGACTGTAAGTCCGGAAGGCCACGCTCAACGGAGTGTCCTTGGTGACTCATTGCCCTCCTCACCTCTGGCCTGGAGGGGGGAAGGGATGGGGCACTGACCTTTACACCCAGCCCAGGCTGGACTGTGCCTGATTCGGGCGTGTTGCAGGGAGGTAAAGCTTTCAGGGGTAAAACATGGCTCGTGCTTGATGAGCACTCACTCTGCTCCAGGCACCATTCCCGGCATTACTCAGATGATATCCCTGACTCCCCAGGAGGCGGTTACTATTCTATGCCCTGCTGAGGCAGATGGGGCTCAGAGAGGTTAAGTGACTCACCCAAGATCACACAGTCAGTACGTGGGGAGCCCACACGCAAACCCAGGGCGTCCGACTCCAGCACCGGAACCCTTAATAACTACTGCGTGACGGCATGGGCTGCTCCAAGAAGGAGTAGCTCCCTGACACTGGAAGTGACCATGGGTGGTGTGGGACACTGCTGGGTAGTGGGGACTCTGCAGAAGGGGTGCAAGCATCAGAAAGCCTTCCAGCTGTCTTCCATTCCATGATACAGCAAGCCACTTCTGGTATACGAAAAAATGGAGACATGGAAGTCAGGGTTAGCACAACTGTGGTCTATTCCAATGGCAGACCACTGGAAGCCCATCTACGTGCCAGGCACTGCACTCACAGAGGGCAGCCAACGGTGCGATACGATGGATCTCATCTCATAGTCTCTCACGGTGATGTGTGTGGTCCAGCAGAGGGGCCCAAGCCGACCAGGCTGTGTCGCCTTCTTGGTGGATAGCTTCCTGTGTGTGACCTCATTTGGAGAGAACGTTGGAAGCCCAAGTAGAAGATCTCCTGGACACCACCACCATCCCCATCATCCCCGGGTGAGAGGCCCCCTGAGAGCCTCAGGTCCTGTGATTCATCACAAGCTGACTGCTCCCACCCAGGGAGTGTGGCTGGAGAGGTGGGCAGGAATCAGGCCTCGGGCCAGCCTGCCCCTCACCCTGCATCACGCCTGCCTGGTGACCCCCGGAGGGTTGGGTCTAACTCTGCCACTCTCACTGGAGCGGTGAGCACTCTACTGTATTCCCTGCTTTGATCCAAATCAGGAAAATAGTAATATTATTATTAACAACAATAACAACTAATTTTTAGTGCTTACTCTGTCAGGCACTATACTACTCACTTCACCAGCAATATCTCATTTAATATACCCAACAACCCCATTTTTCAAAGGAGAAACTGAGGCTCAGGGCTAGGCCAAGTTGAATCACTAGACCAAGGTGACACACTTGGCAGTGATGGGACATGAAGCACACTTACAGTTAACACCTTCAACACGGGACACCCCCCAACTCCACCCACCTTCCCAAAGGCTTGTAGGGGTCCCCTGCTCCTGGGTGCACCTTGACCAGAGCCCTGGATCTCAGCTCGCTGCCCGCACCTGTGGCCCTAGATGTCCCAGTCCAGAGTCTGGTGCTCTGAGATGGAGTCCAGGTTGGGGGGATGTAGGAGTGGGGGGCCACTCCTCACTGGAGCAGACAGAGGAGCTGTGAACTTTGCCTCCCCCTCACCCCCACCAAGCCTGGCACAGACTCAGAGCTGCCACAGGGCCTCTGGGGCAACAGTCCCAGGCTCAGGTGTTCCCTAGGCCTTGTTTCTCCCCCAGCTCATGGCCCCCCACCCATCCTCCCTTCAATGCTGGGTGGGGCACGTGCACAGAGCAGCTGCTTCTGACTGCTGCCTGAGCCCCAGTCTGCCGTCACCTTCCACGTTGCCTTAGGGTCACAAAAGTCCAAGAGGCCTCCTGGGAATGTGTCACCTTCCAGCGTGGAGTCACAATGGGGAAGAAGGCGGGGAGGACAGCCCGGTGGGGATTTAAATGTCTGGCTGGCTCTGAGCTTCAATCAGTTCGAGCAGCAGCATAGGTGAGCTGCCTGAGAACCTCTCCTTTGGCCCCCTCTGAATCCAGGAAGGATCCAGTGCAGTAAGAGACTTTTCCAGCCCAGCAAGGAGCCCAGGATGTTCCTGAAGGCTGTGGTCCTGAGCCTGGCCCTGGTGGCTGTCACCGGTGAGTAGAAGCTGCCTTTGGATGGGACTTTCAGGCAGGACCCATCTGTTGCATCAGGCAGGGAAGGGTGGAGAGTCTGGGGCCAAGGTAAGAGGACAGTTCCGAGTGCCTGTCAGCCCACAGCTGGATGCAGGCGGCTGCCTGGTTGCCACCTGGCTCACAGGAGAGCTGGTCCATTCACAGCGGCGGGCCCCCTGGCATTGGTGCTATACCCGTTTTACATACCCCCATGGCTTCCAACTAGCCAAGCGCAGAGAAGGAAATCAGTGGCTAGGCTCCCCCCATCATCCGGCCTGCAGCTCAAGGCTGGTGCAGAGGGGCAGGGAAGGAGACAGGTCCTCATGAATTGCTCTGTTTTCCACCCAGGTGCCCAGGAGGAGGTCAGTGCTGACCAGGTGGCCACTGTGATTTGGGACTACTTCAGCCAGCTGAGCAACAATGCCAAGAAGGCTGTGGAACATCTCCAGAAGTCGGAGCTCAGCCAGCAGCTCAAGTAAGAGGGGCAGAGCTTGCGAGGCGGAGCTTCTTAAAGGCCATGCAACGAGTGGGCAAGGGCTGAAATCGGAGGCAGGAGACCTGAGCTTAGGATGCCCACTGCCCTGCCACCAACTCACTGGTGACCCAAGGTCTCCAGACCTGGGACCCACATGTACAAATAGAAAAGTTGGGCTGAATAATCCCTGCTTTAACTTTCTAGAGCATGACGAATGACCACATCTTAGTATTGAGGCTCGCAGAAGAAAGGAAGGGAAAGAAATGTCGTGTGAGCTGGCTTCTAATACATTCCAGAAGGACAAGCCTCTGTGAAATCATGGGAAGGGAGGTGGGGATATTTGGCAAGCTTCTGAGGGTGGGCACATGGCATGGAAGCCAGCACCTGGTGTAGCTAGAAGATGCTGGAAGAGGTCCAGAACATAACATTCTACTAGAGAGTGTGATCTCTGTCACGGCACACCTGGGCTGGGGAGGACCTCGGAGTCCACACTTTTTACTTTACAGGTAAGCAGAGGAAAGCAAGCTGCTCCAGGTCACATGATAGGTAAATACTGTGACTCAAGCTCAGGGGGAGACTCAGAGCTACAAGTTCAATGTTAATACCTTAGTCTATTACATCCATTTGCTCAAATCATGATCCACCGTAGGGAAGGCCACAGGGGAAAGATGGGTGAACTCAGTACCCTGCACACTCACCTGTCCTAGGCAGGTGTGTGTAAGGTGAGCGCTATGTAAGGAGTCAAGGTCCCGGCATGGAATGCCAAGCATAACGGTGGCCCCCTTGTGTCCTTCCGCCCCAGCACCCTCTTCCAGGACAAACTTGGGGAAGTGAACACCTACACGGATGACCTGCAGAAGAAGCTGGTGCCCTTTGCCACGGAGCTGCACGAACGCCTGACCAAGGACTCAGAGAAGCTGAAGGAGGAGATTCGGAAGGAGCTGGAGGAGCTGCGGGCCCGCCTGCTGCCCCACGCCAGCGAGGTGAGCCAGAAGATTGGAGACAACATGCGCCATTTGCAGCAGCGCCTGGGGCCCTACGCGGAGGAGCTGCGCACCCAGGTCAACGCCCAGGCCCAGCAGCTGCAGCGCCAGCTGACGCCCTACACCGAGCGCATGGAGGCGGTGCTGAGGCAGAACATGGACAACCTGCAGGCCTCGCTGGCGCCCTACGCCGACGAGCTCAAGGCCAAGATCGACCAGAACGTGGAGGAGCTCAAGGCGCGCCTCACGCCCTACGCCGACGAGCTCAAGGCCAAGATCGACCAGAACGTGGAGGAGCTGCGCCGCAGCCTGGCCCCCTACGCGCAGGACGTCCAGGGGAAGCTCAGCCACCAGCTCGAGGGCCTGGCCTTCCAGATGAAGAAGCACGCCGAGGAGCTGAAGGCCAAGATCTCGGCCCGCGCGGAGGAGCTGCGGCAGAAGCTGGCGCCCCTGACCGAGAGCGTGCGCGGCAACCTGAAGGGCAACGCCGCGGAGCTGCAGAGGTCGCTGGCCGAGCTGAGCAGCCACCTGGACCAGCAGGTGGAGAAGTTCCGCCACACCGTGGGGCCCTACGGCGAGACCTTCAACAAAGCTATGGTGCAGCAAGTGGAGGAGCTCAGGCAGAAGCTGGGCCCCCTGGCGGGGGACGTGGAAGACCACCTGAGCTTCCTGGAGAAGGACCTGAGGGACAAAGTCAACACCTTCTTCAACACCCTCAAGGAGGAAGAGAGCCAGGCCCATGCCCTCACCGCCCAGGAGCAGATGCTGGCCCCTTTGGCGGGCTGAGCTGCCCCCGGTGCTCCTGCCCCACCACTGACACCTGCCCTGCCCTGCCCCCTGTCTGTCTGTCTGTCCCAAAACATTTCTTGTATAAACCCGTGGATACCTGTCCAGTGCAAAGTGACACTGCCTCTCGCTACTCAATAAAGCTGCTGAGAAGCTAGCCCAGTCTGGTTACAATGTGAATTCTTGGTGTTGCAGGGCCTGAGATGAGAGCTTTGCAATGCTTGGCAGGGGCTGCCAGGGGATGCTTAGAGGGGCACGGAGGGCTGGGAGGTGCGACGGGGGGAGGGGGGAGGGCAGGGCGTGCTGGGAGAGGTGTGGGGATAGCTCTAAGGGGGAGGTGGATAAAGATGTCATGTGTTATCCACAAATGAAATATGCAACCCATTTATATTCACTTAGCCAACAAATGTCTTCAATTAAGTACATTCACCTCGTTGTGCAACCATCACTACCATCCATCTCCAGAACTGTTTCATCTTCCCAGCTGAAACTCCATACCCATTAAACAGTAACTTTCCCCCGGCCCCCGGCAACCACTACTTTCCGTCTCAGTGAGTTTGCCTACTCTAGATATTTCTTGTAGGTGGAATCATAGGCACCAGACAATGAGCAAAATAGCTTTTGTGGAGCATCGGTCTGACAATGCGCTTCACTCTGAGAGGGCCACCGAGGTAGTCAGGACGTGGTCTTTGGCTTTGGAGAGCTCACGGCACAGTGGGGGAGACTGTCCCTCCTGGCAGAAGCTCTTTTGTGCCTTCAACCTGACTTACTTATGTGAATTTTGATTTATTCTACCCCACCCCGTCACACTTCCATTATATCGATTCATGCTTATTTCAGAAATTTCTTGACTGCTAAACCCATGGTCTCCAGAGTTGAGGAATGCGGCCTAGAGACCATAGAGAAGAGGGGATGCCCACTACACAAGGATGCCCACTACACAGAAGAAAGAAATCTCTAAACCTAGATGGTAAATTCATCAGGTCTCCTCTCCGGAGAATGGGATTTTTCTTTCTACTTTATAGATTTATGTAGTGTTGGGACTTTAAGATAATGTTTTAGTATTAGATTTTATTGTGGTAAAATATATATAACATAAAATTTGCCATTTTAACCATTTTAAGTGTACAGTTTAGTGGCATTAATTACATTCACAATGTTGTACAACCATCACCACTATCTCCAAAATTTCTTCATCACCAAACAGAAACTCTGTATCCATTAAGTAATTCGCCATTACCACTCCCCCATTCCACCTCCTGGTAATTGCCTGTCTGCTTTCTGTCTCTTAGGGTTTGCCTATTCTAGATAGTTCATGTAAGTGGAATCATACAATAGTTTTACTTTTGTGTCTGGCTTCTTCCACTTAGCATAATGTTTTCAGGATTCACTCCTGTCATAGCATATATCAGAATTTCATTCCTTTTGACGACTGAATACTATTCCATTGCATGTATAGATCACATTCTGTTTATCCATTCATCTGTCTGTGCACACTTGTGTTGCTTCCACCTTTCGGCTGTTGTGAAGAATGCAGCTATGCATATGGGTGTAGAAATACCTCTTCAAGTCCCTACTTTCAATTTTTCTGTGAATATACTCAGAAGTGGAATTGCTGAATCACACGGTAATTCTGTTTAATTTTTTGAGGAACCTCCATATTGTGTTTTACAGCAGCTACAGAATTTTACATCCCCACCAACAGTGCACAAGGGTTTGTTTTCTCTCGTCTTCTCCGACACTTGTTATTTTCTGTTGTTGTGTTTAAAAATAGCCATCCTAATAGTATTACTTTAAAAACTAGAAACAAACAAACAAATAAATAAATATTCACCAGAGTTTCTCCAGGACCCGGTTTTTACCACCTGGCAAGACTGAAGCACTTACACACAGGAGAACTGAGCACTGAATCCCTTGCGAGTGGCAGGGGAGGGCGTTTTCTGGACTCCGGTGCAGCCCACATCAGTATCTCCCCATGGTCCTCCCAGAGCCCGCACAGTTTCAGGCCTGAAGCTCCCCCAGCTACCTCTGGCTCCTCGGGTGAACTGGAGATAACAGACTCTTCCGTGCACATGCGTGAGTGCACCAAACCGAGGGTCGACCAGCACCGGTGTGGGCCAGGCTAAGACATTAGCCATACCCCTGCACCCTTCCACAAAGCTTGAAGGTAAAAAGTCATCCGAGAACGTCTGAGGGGTCACGGCCCCTGAAGTCTCTGGTGGTTGGCATGGCCCTGATTAGGGAGAGAAGAGCACAACAGGGTAAAGGGGGGCGGGGCCCGCTCTCCTCTTGAACCCACAGGGCATTGCTGCTGTTGAGGGATTGCCCAGCTGGATCAAAAGCAGCTCCCGCATGGGGACACAGTGTTCTCTTGGCATTATCATAGGACACCTTGTGCTCCCGGGAAGAGGAGCACAGGCAGTGGTGCACCCTGGGGAGAGAAACAGCAAGCGTGGGGTTATCCAGGGACTTCTGTATCTGAGAGCACCAAGAGTGGGACCATGTTACGTCGCTGTGTGATGACAAGCAGCTAATAATGGAGACCTCAGAATTGCCCGTGGCAGAAGAACGAGGGTGTGAGTTGCTGGTTCTGAGATGGTGGCTTAGTGGTACGGTGAGTAAAGAACTAAGACCTAGAAGAACAAGATCACAGGACGTTAGGATTGGAGGGATCTGTCTTGTCTCTCAGTCCAGTTCCTTTGACAGCATCTCTAATAAATATCCTAACTCTACACTAACAGACTCTTGAGGTCAGGCACCCCACTCGTTTGTTCATCATTGCACTCACAGCGTGGTAGCCAGCCTCTGAGATTGACCCTCATCTCTGGTACTCATGACCTTGTGTGGCCCCTCTCACATTGAAGAGGGCTGACCTAGGTGATCAATAGGCTTTGTGAAAGTCATGGTATATGAATCCCAAAGCTAGGGCATAAAGGCCATTGTGGCTTCCATATTGCTTTCTCTTAGACCGTTGACTCTGAGGGAAGACAGCCACCATGTTGTGATGTTGCGACGACACTCAGGCAGCCCTGTGGAGGGGTCCACATAGGAAGGAACTACAGCCCCTCCACAACAGCCAGCACCGACTTGCCAGCCATACGAGTGAGCCACCTTGGAAACAGATCCTCCAGCCTTGGTCAAGCCTTCAGATGAGTGTAGACCCAGGCAACGTCCTACTTGCAATCTCATGACAGATCCTGAGCCAGAACCACACAGCCAAGCCACTGACCCACAGAAACTGTGAGGGATCGTAAGACATTCAAGTTGGGGGTGATTTGCAATGCAGCGATAGCTAACTAATACACGGTGCCTAGCCCAGTGCCCAGCACATGGCCATCATGCAATCACTGAGTGAATGAATCCTGCTTAGTATTGAACACCTCCACGGACAGCCAACTTACCACCTCCCCAAACAATTGATTCTATCTTTGGACAACTCTGTTCAAGATTATCAAAATTTAAAAAATTAAATTGGTTCTTTCTCAATCCAGCTTTGTTCTAATTTTTACTCCCCTTTTGAGCCACAGAATAATTACAATTCCTTCATACACATGTTCTGCCCACAGGAAATCTATCCAGAGACTCCTTGCATGAAAACCCAAACCTTGTGGACAAAACTGAGCCTGAGATGTGCCATACTTCACAGCTGCCTTGGGATGAAGAATCTTGGTTGGTTTCTGAGAGGGCAGAGGTCTTGTCTATCTTGTTTATTATTCTTGTATAGTCAATGCCCAGCACAATGACTTAGCAGGTGCTCAATAAATATTTGTTGGATAAATGAATGAATTTAATAAATCTTTATTCTCTTGCTCAGTTGTACAGTATATGTATGTTCATCTTTACCAGGTAATGCTAAATTGTTTTCTAAGATGATTGTACCACTTTTTCTCAGTCGCTTCCAATAATAGGACCTTCCTGGACAAGTCTTCTAATTTTCTTTTCACTCATTTCTTCCATCTCTGCATGCTCTCCTTTCTGGGAGATTTCCTCACACTTTATTCAGTTTTCTGTTTCTACAATTGTGTTTTTAATTTGCAAGGGCTTTTTAAAAAAAAATTCTGTGAATGTTCTTTTGTAGTATCTTGTTCTTGTTTCATCATTGTAATATATTCTTTTAACTCTCTGATGATATTAATGGTATTTTTAAGTGTTCTTCTGTCTGCATAGTCTCAGTTTTCTTCAAGTTCCTTTTTAAATGTCTGTTTGTTTTGGTCTCTATCTTTCATGTTAGGATCTTTCCTCAAATGCCTGGTAAACTTTGCTTATCTGCTTAAACTGCAGAGCTGGTTTGAAGCTCCATGTACATGAGTACATAGTATTGTTGACTATGAGCTTCACTGTTGGGTGATCCACTGGAAAGTTTAATTTGGGAACCCCTGAAGTAAAAATCGGTATTTTCCTTTGAGCAGGTCATGTTTCCCTAGGAAGTTTCTCCTACTCGCCTGCCTGGCGGGTAAAGGCCTGGATACCAGTGTTCCCGGGCCCAAGTGGAAGAAGCAGGATGGGGCTCAGCATTCAGAGGGCACACTTTGATTTCATCCCTCTATTTCTGGTGCAGTACCCCTGTCCTCAACTCTGCCAGACATTCTCTTTCCACAGATATTCGGTCTTCCCCTTTTCAGAGAATAAGCCTCCAATCTTCTGCCAAGGTGAGAGAGAAAAGCTAAAGCTTTTCCAGCTCTTTAAATAGTTTTAACCAGTCTTTCATATTTTACAACAGCCTCTTCATTCACTTCTATTTTCAGTGGTACCTGGTGCCTCCAGGTCAGGGCTGGTATGTATGACTGTGCAAGCTGTGCAGGGCACAATTCCGAGTGCACCTTTCCTGCGCTGTAGACATCATGGAACTGTATATTTATTATGACAAACTTCTGGTAGATGGCAGTAGAGTGTCTTGAGAAAAGGGAGGGTATTACTAATTCATACACGGGTGTAACATTGGCTAGCAGAAGATTTACTACAATTCCTTAACATTTTGAGAATTCAGTGCAATAACTCAGGTCGGCCCTCATCTTTCCCCACTGCCAACTTCAGATCAGTTTGCTCAGGCCTGCTAAATTAGTTGCAACTGGTCTGTCTGCTTTCTAGCTTTCAAAATTTTGCTGTGGTCTTTTTTTCCATTCTTTTTGTCCCTATGGGTCTACATCTTTTCTAAAAAAAAAAAACAAACTTTTCACTATATTTTGAGGGAGGTTTCAAAGAAAAGTGAAATTAGATACATGCACTCAATTTGTATCTGAAAATCCATGAAAGTAACAGAGACAGAAAATGCCTGAAGGCTTTGTGGTGCATCTTTCCTTTAGAGTCTAAGCCACTGGTTCCAACCTGGGAGGTTAACTGATCCTAACACTGGGAGGCCTCAGTATTACTGCAAAGGGTTTGTGAATAGGGATATACCTGTTTAGAAAATGTTCTTCCACTTAAAAATTAATGGTAAGGGAATAACCACAGAATGCATGCATTTAGCTATAAAAGTGTTCATTACATTGCTGTTTATAATTTTAAAAATTAAGAAAACATGATGTACAAGAGGAGATTGTTAAATTATGATATGTCCACATTAATCTCTATTAAAAATCATATTGTGAATGAACATTAATTGACATGGATTGTGAGTGTGACATATTCTAAACAATAAATCAGGCTACTAAACAGTCTGAGTGCATAAAAATAAATTTGTAAAAAAAAAATCTAAACATATGCCTAGATTAAAAAAAAATTGGAGAATATACAAGTGCTGATGGTGGGAATATAGGTGATTATATATATATATTTTGCTTATCTGCAATGTATGCTTTTTCTATATTGTATTCTTTTAAGTATTAATGAAATAAAAAGCTGTTCATTAATGTTAGTTAATATTTTAATAGACAGGACTTCCTACTAAAAAATATCAGGCACTCTTAATCCTATCCACAGATCTTATCACCAGAAGCTTAGATATTTGGGCTTCCTCACCTTGATCTTATGCAAAATTGCCATCTCTCAGTGACTTTTTAACACGATTCAAAAGTCCTTGTATACAAAGTCCCATCGAGATGTTTATTTTGCAACTCATGTTTGGCAAAGCTTTATTTTGTTTTTGATTCTGGTCTGTTTCTTTCTTCTGCTTACAACAATTATGTAACTAACTGAATTTCCCTCTTCATGGATTTCCAGGAAACCCAAAGCCAACGTGAAAGTCAACTATTGCAACTTTGTCATCCCTTATTGCTTGTGCTTGTGTTCTTCAGGTCTTGTGCTTTCTCAGGTCATGATTTTCTTCTACAATTTTTATTTTCACTGGTCCTGAGGGTCTTCTCTCTTTCTCTCTCTCATCGTCATCATCATCACCATCACCATCATCATCATCATCATCATAACCATAATCATCATTTCAGTTTTCACTGCCAGGAGCCTCCAACCTTTGGTGATGAAGGAGGGTTTACATAAGCAAAACCCAAACAACTAAAATCCTTATCTTTCTTGGCCCCCATCACTGTGTTGACTCAGAATGTGCTCAGTACATTTTGTGGTATCAGAGTCCCTGTCACTGGTCCCACCTAGCTATTGCACCACCAGTAGGTGTTTCTGACACAAACATCTAGTTGTGGGGCATTTCTGAGGCACGATGGATCATGGCCTGTGGAGGCCACAGTTGACAAGGCTAAAGACCTAAGGACCTGGTGTTCCGGCCATAACTAGAGCTGCTTTTACCTCCATAGGGGACAGGAGAGAAGGGGCACTGAAGGGGGCGTATTTAAGTGTGGGATGGGACAAGGAGGGAGGGATGGACTCCACTCCCTGTGATGACTTGGCAGCTGTCCTGAGCTTGGCTGTCCTTTCCCTGGCTGGCCCTGAGCTACTGTTCTTGTCCCCAGATCAGCTTACACACGGACCCTGGCTCCCTTGTGTTTCAACAGCCCTCTTTCTACCGAATCATAAATCCCTGGCACCTGGCTTTCTACTGAGCACGTGGGTCTCTGGGTCCCCCAGTAAGGTGTGTAGAGGCTTTGTGTGGTACCGGCTCCACGAACAGGGTTCTCTCTCATCCTGAGCATGAGTTGGCATATTGAGCATGGACTTCAGAGTTAGACAGACCCGGGATTGGCCCAGGGCAAGACCCTGAGCAAGTTCCCGAATCCCTCTGAGCCTCAGTCTCTCTGTAAGTAAAATGAGGATAACAATACCTACCTCGGAGTATTGATTTGAACATTACAGATGATAAAGGGTAAATACCAGGCACATGGGAGCTGCTCAATAGAGGGGTTATTGTTATCAAGTATTTTCAAATCCTACTGGGCCAGACTCTGAGGGGCAGAGGGACGTGCAGATGTGCTCAGGCTACCTTCCTACCACCACACTCTAGCCATACTGAGCCCTTCATTCATACTATGGATCGCATAGCTTCTGGCCTCCACGTCTTTTCTCTTGCTGGGCACGCTGCTTCTTCCCTTCATCACCCGGATAACTCGTCCTTTGCTGTGTAGCACTTGGAGCATCCCTGGGCTCACAGTGTAATCTAGTTGGGTGTTACTTGGTACCGAGTTCATCTCCAGACCCGGCGGGGTGTCTGGAACACAGTTAGTGGTCCCACCCTTGAGGTCCCGACCATGTCGGTCTCAGTGTCAGCGGCTGCCTTCCTCAAGGCTTTGGACATGTTGGATGCAACATGAACCTCTCTTCTAAACCCACTGTGCCTCGCATCCCTTTCATTCCTGGTCACAGCCCCAAAGAAAGGCTCTCTGGAAAGATGAACACTCCTACTCTCTCCTGCATCCTTCTTTGTTTATTCTCTCTACCCAACACCCCAAAGTTCTCTTCCCTCCCAATTTTCCCCCACTGCCCCATGGATCAGATGCCTCTGCATCTTCAGCCTTGCCTAGAACTCTCTCCACTTCCTGGCCCTTGTGGGAACTTGGCCTTCGTGCAGGATGCCTGCTCCCTGGTTTCTCCTGCAACCCTCCTTCACAGAGGCAGACGATTCGCAGCCCCGTTGCTGTTTCCAGACCACTGACTCCTGGAGGCTGGCTCCACCTGGCCGTGCTCCCTCATTGTTGACCTCCACATTCACTACAGACTTCAGCATGTGGCTCTTAGTTGACCATCTATCTCTTCTCCTCGGAGCTTGCCTTCCTGCCTGTGACATCATGTATGTGGAAAACCCATCCAAACACCTTCCCTCTCAACTCCTTGACCTCCTCAGTTTCAGCATCCTTTTCCTCTGTCTCATTTCAGCCACAGTGCCCATCCTTCTGACCTCTCATTCTCTCTCTCATATTCACGGCTCCTGCTTCCATCGTTCCCATCCAGCGCATTACTTCAACAACTCTTTTGCAATTCTCTGGACCCTTTGTCCCCTTGTCTTTCTCTTTCATTTTCCTCACAAAAAGCTGGCTTCTGGGCTTCCCTGGCGCAGTGGTTGAGAATCCGCCTGCTAATGCAGAGGACATGGGTTCGAGCCCTGGCCTGGGAAGATCCCACATGCCACGGAGCAACTAAGCCTGTGTGCCACCACTACTGAGCCCGCGTGCCACAACTACTGAGCCCACGTGCCAAAACTACTGAAGCCCGCGTGCCTAGAGCCTGTGCTCCGCAATAAGAGAAGCCACTGCAATGAGAAGCCCGCGCACCGCAACGAAGACCCAACGCAGCCAAAAATAAAAATACATAAAATAAATAAATTTATATATATATATATATATATAAAAAGCTGACTTCTGCTTTTTCAACTTCACCTTATGGAACCCTGTTAGAGAAGACTGTGCTATGATTTACGCCACTGTAAATTCAGGCCTCCAGCTTTTAGTGGGCCCTTGGCTAGTCTGTTAATTAAGACTTCTATGAGTTCCTACTCAATTCTCTCTCCTGTTCCCCCAAAACAGCTACACCAAAGGTCCATTCAAGCCCCTTCCTTCCTTCGTTTCTCCTCACGTCACTCTGTCTGGCGTCTACATCCATGGAGCCACTGCATCTGCCTCTATTGGGCTCACCAGGAGCCTCCTGTGTACAAAACCAACGATACTCTTCAGCCTTTATTTCCTTTCTCTCTCCATCAATTTGATCTCTTGCTTTTTATTTTTAAAATTTTACAATGAAATATTTCGAACATACATACAAGTACATGTGGCACAGTTATTTACATCCATGCACCCCTTTCCAAGAGTCAACAAATATTAACGTTCATGTTTTAGAATCTTTTTTTAAAGGAATAGAATCTGATAGATATAGTGAAAGTCCCTCCCCATTTCCTTTCTCTCCCCAAAGTCTACCACTAGCCTGAAGTTGGTGAGTCTCCTTTCCATCCATGGTTTATTCTTTTATATATATTTATGTAGCCAAAATGATATGCAGTATTGTTTCGCATGTTATAAAATTTTAAGTGATTAACATAAAATTGTTTGTATCCTCCTGCACATTGCTTTTTCCCACTTTACATTATGTTTGGGAGACATATCCATGTTAATACATATATATCAAACATGTTTATTTTTACCAGCTAATGTTAATACTCCATTCTGTGAATTTACCGTCATTTATTTGTCCATCTATTTATGACATTTAGGTTGTTTTCCTTTCTTTTTCTTTTCTTCCTTGCTTCCTTTCTTTCTTTTTCTTTTTTTGCTTTTACAAATAATGTTTGGATTTCCCTTGAGGTATGTACTTGTGATGGTAAAGATTCTCTGCTTCCTGGGGTGTGCAGAGTTCTTTATATATCAAGTTTGTTGACTATTATTCACATCTTTTTTCTGTGATTCTATCAATTTTGAGAAGATGGCACTAAAATCACCTACCAAATTTGTCAAGTTCTCTTTGAGACTCAGCAGTTTTTTGTTTATGTCTTTTGAGACTATACGGTTAGGTTTTTTGTTTTTGTTTTTAATAAATCTATTTATTTATTTTTGGCTGCGTTGGGTCTTTGTTGCTGCACATGGCTTTCTCTAGTTGAGGAGAGCGGGGGCTGCTCTTCGTTGTGGCGCACGGGCTTCTCTTGTTGCAGAGCACAGGCTCTAGGTCCGCAGGCTTCAGTAGTTGTGGCTCGTGGGCTCTAGAGCGCAGACTCAGTAGTTGTGGTGCACGGGCTTAGTTGCTCTGCGATATGTGGGATCTTCCCGGACCAGGGCTCGAACCCATGTTCCCTGCATTGGCAGGCAGATTCTTAACCACTGCGCCACCTGGGAAGTCCCTACTGTTAGGTTTTATCTTTTCCTGGTGAATTTTTCTTTCTATTAATCCTTTTTGCCCCAAAGCTTATGTGTTCTGATATTATATTGTCATACCTGCTTTCTTTTGATTAATTTTTGTCTGGTATGTCTTTTTAAAGCCTTCCACCCTCCCCCCACCCTTTGTTAAAGGTTACTTTCTCTGACATTATGTTATAGGTGTGCCTCTTTAAATAGAAAATGTCTGGAATTTTTGTAAAGTCTGATGTGAAAATAATAATAATAACAATAGTAAATTCTTACACAGCACTTACTATGTGCCAAGCATTGCTCTGAGTGTTTTTATTTTATTTTTTAAATATATTAAAGCATTTATTTCCCAAAGAACCTATGAATTATACCATACTATATGTTATGATTATCCACATTTTACTAATAAGGAAACTGATGCACAGAGAAGTTAAATAACTTGCCCAAGGTCAAAGAGCTAATCCATGTCAGCATTTTAACCCAGGCAGTCTAGCTCCAGATTTGATGCTCCATGGGCTGGTTTAATCTGTTTCCTTTTATTGTGATTGTTGATTTATCTCTATCATATTATTTTATATTTTCTATTTACCATGGTATTTCTTTGCTTCTTTTATCTTCCTGCTTGTACTTCTATTTGTTTTATTGTATTCCTTTAAAAAATAATTTTATGTACCTTTAAATTCTGCTTTTATTTCATCAAAGTACACAGTTTTAAAAGTCCAGCAAGTCTACAAGTTAGTATAAAAAAACAGAAGTCCCTCAAGCTCATCCCCATTTTCCACTCTGCAAAAACAACTTTTGGCTCTTAGAAAATCTTATTACTCTGATGTTTCAATTTTAGCTTTATCTTATCTTCAGGCTTATGATTATCCACTAATGGTCATGAAAATTGGGTTCTCTTCCACATATAAACAACTTGTACACATCACACACACACACACACACACACACACACACATACATTCTATCCCCTGCCTTCCTGAAATGAAGCAGGACCCTGTGGGGCTCTCCTGGCTTCAAATCCTTTCAGTGTCCCCCATTTCTTGTTTGAAGGAAAAAGGCTTCAGCCTCCTAGACCTTCCCGGAGTTCCAAAGGTTAGACTTAAACAGTTACTAATTAGGGAGGGGAGGTATTGCTGAAACAAAGGAGGAGCAGACAAGAAACAGTGGTGCAGTGATAAAGCAGTGTCCTGGTTGTCCTCAAGGAATATACATATACATACATATCTTTCAGTTCTTCTGCAGAAATGGGGTCCCCCCCAGGTGGAGGATGGTAACTTCAGGCTGAGCACAAGATTCCTGGAACACAGCCTTGTTACCCCACAACCAACCAATCAGAAGAAAGTCACACACCCTGCATCCCTCACCCCAAATTTTGCCTTTAAAAAGTTGTACCCTCAAACCATTGGGGATTTCAAGGTTTCTGAGCACGAGCTACACATTCTCCTAGCTTGGCCCTTGCAATAAACCTTTCTCTGCTCCAAACTCCGATGTTTCTGTTTGTTTGGACTCCCTGTATGTCAGGCACACGAACTTGCGTTCCATAACATCTTCTCTTTCTGTTTGTAAAACAGGAGGGAAGGAGGCAGGGCATAACTTTTGAAAGAATGACACAACCCAAGGACATGACATAAAGTGATTAGAACCAAATGGGTCCAAGATGGTGGACAAGTCGACTTCCACTAGACCTTGAGCCTCAGTATAGGCTCACATCAGCAAGCTAAATGACACGCCCACAGGTGCCATGACAGTTCCAAGACCGACCATAAGGATCAAAAAGTGGGCAGTGGCCCAATTCCTGGAAATCCCAGCCCCTTCCTAAAATAGCTGGAATACTCCTCCCACTCATTAGCCTATGAAATTAACCCCTTCTATAAAAACTGACAACCCCATACCCTGGTGTCTTTCTCACCTTCTGAGATGGCCCACACTCTGTCTGTGGAGTGTGTTTCTCTCTAAAAAAATCCACTTGTTACCTATCACTTTTTCCTCTCACTGAATTCTTTCTGTGATGAGACATCAAGAACCTGAGTTTCATTAAATCCTGAAACCAGGTGTGTGATCTCAGTTGGAAGGCTGTGGGTTTTGGCTGGGTTTGAGTCCCAGCATGTGGGTTCAAGTCCCAATCTGAGGTACACGGTTTCATTTGTGGTCATGAAAAGTCATGATGAAGTGCTTTTGTGTGGGTCTATTTGCAACCACTTCCTTAGGCATGAGAGTACTTGATAGGCCCTTTCAATCTGGAAATTCATTTCCTGAATAATTTCTTTGATGGTTTCCCTTATTCTGTATCTTGCTGGAACTCTTATTGTCTGAATGTTAGACCTCCTGGATTGTTTCTCTCACCTTCTAAATTTTCTCTTCTCTTTACCAACTTTCTTATCTTGCAACCTTTCTATTGAGTTTTGGTTTGTTTATTTTGATTAGTTTCATTTCTGTTACATTTTTTAATTTCCAAGAGCTTTTTTTTCTGGCCATCCATATTGACATTTAAAGAAAAATCCTATTGTTGTTTTATGGTTAAAGTATCTTCTTCTTCTTCTTCTTCTTTTTTTTTACCACACTGCATGGCATGTGGAACTTCCCCACCCAGGGATGGAACCCATACTCCCTGCACTGGAAGCACAGAGTCTTAACCACTGGACCACCAGGGAAGTCCTAAAATATCTTTTCTTACATCTCTCTGCATTTTTCTTTTTTTCTTTTCTTCTCCCTGCAAAGACTCTTCCTCTACATTGCTGTTTTCTATTTTTTATTTTGGCCCACATTTTTCATATGAGACTCTCCTTAGATATGCTATGATTCGTTCTTTTTTTTTTAAATTTTGAATTGTATTTTATTTTTTTATACAGCACGTTCTTATTAGTTATCCATTTTATTCATATTAGTGTATATATGTCAATCCCAATCTCCCAATTCATCATACCACCACCCCTACCCCGCCACTTTCCCCCCTTGGTTATGCTATGATTCTTGATTGTCTGCTTATGTTTATAAGGGGGAAACCCTTAGGGAGCTGATACACGTACTATAAAGCTCTAAAGTAAAACAGTGTGGTAGTGTCATATGAAGAGACAAACCAATAGAACAGAATGATGAGTCCTGAAATAGGCCAAAGAACAAATGGAAATTTAGTATGTGAGAAACAGTAGATCTTGAATAATGGGGAGATAGTATTGAAACAACTGAATAGCTATTTGGGAAAAGATAAAGTTGGATTCATTCCTCATGCCATACACTCCAAATGCACGAGAGATCAATGAGAGATGAATAAACTCCAAATGCATGAGAGATCTAAATGAAAAGATGAAACCATACATGTACTTAAGAAAACATAGGTGAATTACTTTATAATTTGACTATACAAAAATAAAAATATGTTGCAGGGCAAAAGATCAAATCACTCTAAGCAAAGTCAAAAGACAAACGATAGACTAAAAGAAACTATTTTATGTGTATTGTAGGTTAAAGCAAATTAATACATAAGAGAAAAGGAATAAAAAAATTAAAAAAAGAAAAATTCTGCAGTTTAAAATCTGAATTAGAAATATCTATATGAAATCATGTTTTTTTTCCCCATATATTTCATACCTTTAGTTAACTGCAAAGGCCTACAAGCAAAGACAACCCAACAGCAATGCCAAGCACCGGAACCTGGTTTGGTAATACCATTCTCCACTAAAACAAAGCAGGGCCCCTTGGAGATCCAGGTCTGGGGCAAACGAAGTACAAGTTGAGCTTGGGAAATCTAGTTGTATCAGAAATCAAGGAAGCACTCAAAGTGTCAACTTGATGGCTAAGGAATGCCCAGATAGCTGGTAAATATTATTTCTGGGTGTGTCTGTGAGGGTGTCTCTGGAAGAGATTAGCAGTGGATTGAGTAAAGAAGATTGCCCTCCCCAATGTGGGTGGGCATCATCCAATCATTTGAGGGCATGAATGAAACAAAAAGGCAGAGGAAGGGCAAATTTGGTCTCTCTACTTGAGCTGCAACATTCATCTTCTCCAGCTCTTGTATGTTGGAGCTCAGGCCTTTGGACTCTGATTGGGACTTAACACTATCAGCCCCCAATACTTGAGCTTTTGGGTTTGTACTGAGACTTACACCATTGACTCCCCTGGTTTTCAGGCCTTTGAACTAGAACCAGCTTTCCTGGGCTTCCAGCTTGCAGGTGGCAGGTTGTGGGACTTCTCAGTCTCCATAATTGTGTGAGTCTCCTTCATAATAAATCTCTTTATATATCTATATACATCCTATTGGTCCTGTTTCTCTAAAGAACCCTGACTCATAAGTGGGGTGTGTTAAAAGAACACAGGAGGGACTTCCCTGGTGGCCCAGTGGTTAAGCATCTGCCTGCCAATGCAGGGGACACGGGTTCGAGCCCTGGTCCAGGAAGACCCCACATGCCGTGGAGCAACTAAGCCCATGCGCCACAACTACTGAGCCTGTGCTCTAGAGTCCGTGTGTCACAACTTCTGAGTCCTCGTGCCACAACTCCTGGAGCCCACGCGTAGAGCCCGTGCTCTGCAACAAGAGAAGCCACCACAAGGAGAAGCCCGTGCACCGCAACGAAGAGTAGCCCCTGCTCGCCGCAACTAGAGAAAAGCCCCTGCGCAGCAATGAAAACCCAACGCAGCCAAAAAAAATAAATAAAATTTAAAATCTTTAAAAACAAAACAAAACCCAGGAGCAGCTCGAAGGGGCTCCCACTGGCCAAATTAGGAAGAGTCTGAGCATCAAACGTGGCTATATTGCATTGTAATAACTGTGCATTATCATAAAAATTGAAAAAGAGTAATTCCCCGAGTCCATAGTGACAACCAAAAGAAAAATATAAAATTTAATTTGCCACCATTGAGGAGAATATTTTACCACCTCCTGCTTCTGTAAATTGGTCAAGGGAAAGAATTAAGCATTTACCCTGCTGCTGCTTCAGGAAGAACTGTAGTTCATCCCCATTGATAAGGGAGAGCTTTTCTTTACAGAATAATGTCAGCTAAAACATGTAGAAGGAATAATAGAATTAGAAAATCTCCAATGAAATAATCATTTCAGGCAAAGATCTTGAATGTGTGGTAAATTCATCAGGTTCCCAAGGACAGAGAGCCAAGGGATCACCTGCTAATTACAAAGGGAAAGAGCATGTCTTTACAACTAAGAGATCTCCTTTTCACTGCCTTGCTAATTGATGAAACTTAGGATCATTAACAGTGGGACAACTGGACACTGCATTTCTCCTGATGTGATGTAATGTGAAGTTCCTGCTTCCTCTTTAAAGGAACATAGCCTGAACATAACTGAGCCTTTAGACTTAGATTCCAGTTAATGGGAAATACAGAAGATAGAGAAACAAGGTTAATGACATTACAAAGAAACAATCAGACAAATTAAGAATATGGCACATTCTACAAGACAACTGGCTTGATCTTTTCAAATAGTTAACGTTATTTTTTAAAAAATAGGAAAAATAGTAAAGACTAAAGAGTACTTTAGTAACAACAAGGGACAATGCATAAATATTGACTGGACCTTTTTTTAAATTTAATTTTTATTTTATATTAGAGTATAGTTGACTTATTACAATGTTGTGTTAGTTTCAGGTGTACAGCAAACTGATTCAGTTATATATATACATATATCCATTGTTTTTCAGATTCTTTTCCCATATAGGTTATTACAGAATATTGAGTAGAGTTCCCTGTGCTATACAGTAGGTCCTTGTTGATTATTGCATATATAGTAGTGTTTATATGTTAATCTCAGACACCTAATTTATCCCTCCCCCCACCTCGATTGGATCTTGACTGAGAAAATAATAAAGCACTAATAAAAAGATTGTTAAATGACGAATGGGGAAATTTGAGTATGGACTGTATATTCAATGATATTATGGAATTCTTATTAATTTTCCTAGGTATGATAAAAGTACTGTGG
Organism: Balaenoptera ricei; assembly: GCF_028023285.1. NCBI lineage: Eukaryota > Metazoa > Chordata > Mammalia > Artiodactyla > Balaenopteridae > Balaenoptera > Balaenoptera ricei. The sequence continues at coordinate 15,510,153 of NC_082646.1, forward strand.
TTTTGTGGAAGAGTGTCCTTATTTTTTAGAACATACAAGCTAAAGTTGTTAGAGGAAAAGTGCATGCTCTCTGCAACTTCAAATGGTTAGGCACACGTATAAAATACATATATATATAGAGAGAAAGCAAACATGGCAAAATATTAACAATTACTGAACCTAGATGGTGAGTATTAGGGTGATCATTGTACTGTTCCTTCAACTTTTCTGTATGTTGGAAAATTTCATAACAAATTAGAAGAAAAAACGAAGCTGATGTGAAGCCTTGAGTCCATGGGTCACTTTACAATGGACCATCTTGACCACAAAAACCCCCAAAAGTGTTTCTTTAGGTCTATTTTCTTGGCTTAGTCTAATTTCACAGGGAGAATATTCCAGTCTCCTTTCTGGAGGGTAAAGTCAAACAGGCCAACATTTTGGCCGAAAGGAAGGATGGTGTGTGGAAAGAGGAGTCTCATAACTTAATATATAAAATTTTACTTAAATCCTGTATTTTTGAGTACAGGAACCCTGGCCCCAACAATATCTTGTTTTTCCCAGGCCAGAGACCTGTTCTTTTACTCTCTCCAGAGAATAAACCTCTGGCTTCCTGCTGCTTTGGGGGAAGGACAGAAACCCAGCTGAGCGGAACTGGAGAGGAATCTGCTTCTCAAACAGACTCTCAACCATTTGCCACATTTTTAGCCCCACTGCCACCCATGTTTCCAGAAGAATCTGTTGCTGCTAATGTCTGAGCTTTTGGGAGTTCAGTAATATCAATCAGGGGGTTTCTTGCCTTTCTCCACTGCTGCTTCAAAATTCATCTTCTCAGGTGTGTTTAGTTACTATCGTTTGACTATCTAGAAGCTTTCCAGCTTCCAAAATTTCTTTTGTCTCCTATTCTCTTTGTGGGTTTATGCATTTTTTTTAAAGTGCACTTTAATGTCATTTTATTGGGATTTCAGAAAAGAGCAGAGGCTAATGCACACAGTCAATCCACCAGCCTTTACTAGAAGTCAATCTGATGTTCTTTAGTCTCTTTTTCCCATTTGCTGGTTTGAAAGTTATGTATTCTTTGTATCTTTAATGGGTTACTCCTGAAATTTTAATCCTCCCACTTGACTTAAAGTCTAAAGATAATCAATATTCTTATCTTCTTCCTGAGTAATGCAAAGACTGCAGCATGCTTTCACTCTGACCTCTCCTTTCCCATTCTCCACGTGATTTTGGTCTAGTCAATAATATTTTAGTTCCTCGTTGTTTACAACACCTTCTCTAAAGCAATCCCTTCATCAGTAATATTCATTGAGGCCCCTGCCATGTGACAAGCAGCGTTCTGAGTGTCGGAAATACAGCAGTGACTAAGACAGACTAAACTACATGTAAAAATGTTTCATGTTAGGTTGAACTATATGAAATTGCCAATATTTGACCAATTTTAGTTATAAAAAACTAATCTCATATGGGTTAAATATATGTATATTTAAATATATATACACACACATTTACATAAATACATGTAAAATCACCAATGCTTTTTTTTTTTTTTTTGTCTGCGTTGGGTCTTCGTTGCTGCGCACGGGCTTTCTCTAGCTGCAGTGAGCAGGGGATACTCTTCTTTGCGGTGCGCAGGCTTCTCACTGTGGTGGCTTCTCTTGTTGTGGAGCACGAGTTCTAGGCGCGTGGGCTTCAGTAGTTGCGGTGAATGGGCTCTGTAGTTGTGGCTCGCGGGCTCTAGAGCGCAGGCTCAGTAGTTGTGGTGCACGGGCCCAGTTGCTCCGCCACATGTGGGATCTTCCCGGACCAGGGATCGAACCTGTGTCCCCTGCACGGGCAGGTGGATTCTCAACCACTGTGCCCCGGGGAAGTCCCTGCTGTTTTAATTTACCTAAACATTTACTAATTTCATTGTTTGTTGCTTCCATGTTATTTGTATCCTACTCCTCTCTGGGTTTGTTTCCATTTCAGATCCTTAGTAGTCTTTCAATGAGGATCTGTAAGTGATAAACTCTCTCAGTCCTTCTCTGAAATTAACTTGTTATTCTTGAATAATAGTTTACCTGAGTATGATTCTTGGTTGGCCATTAATTTACCTTCAGTCTTTTGAAGATATATTGCTGATAAGCCAGCTGTCAGTTTAATAATTTTTATTTGTAGATCATTAGTCTTTTCTCTTTGGTTGATTTTAAGATACTCTGTCTTCAGTGTTCTGCAGATTCACTATAATGTGTCTTGATTTGCATTTGTTTTAATTTAATTTTAATCCTACTCAAGACTCAGGATGCTTCCTATAACTGACAATTCATGTCACATCTTTATTCAATTTTCAAAATTTCTCAGCCATCATCTTTTGAATATTGCCTGAAGTGTCTCTATTCTCTTTGCAGAAATCCTGGTAGGGATATATTGGACTTTCCTATTCTGTTCGTGTCTGTTAACTTCCATTTCATATTTTCTTTCTCTTTATTTCTATGATTCTTTCTGGGTGATTTTCTCAGATCAACCTTCCAGTTTACTAATTCTCTTTCCAATTGTAGCTGAGTTTTTTTTTTTTTTTTTTAATTTAATGACAATATATTTCACTTCTAGATGTCCTATTTAATTCTCTTTCTTTTTGACAAATAATGCAAATAGATTGTCGTTCAAGACAAAAACACGATCGCACAGGTCAGTGCTTAACTTGTCTGGCTATTTTAATGCTGTGTTAAGCATAAATACCTTTCTTTTTGAATTGTATTTGAGATGTAAATTTGTTTTTTTAAGAAATGGACTTCCATTAAGACTTGGTGATAGAAATATAAGCAATGTAGAATGGATCCATAAAGAGCAGTTATTATATTATGAGTATGTTCTATGTCCCTGGTGTGTTCGGAAAGGGAATCCAGGAACCGGTGCCACAGTGAGCGGAGACTGCTGCATCACAGCTTACACTTGAGATCTTGGCAGAGTACACTGAAGGAGGGCAACCTGCAGCACATTTTATACACTACGTACAATGAGGAGTCACTATTGCTCCTCTAAAGAACAGGTCACAAGAGAAAGACTGTCTAGGAGGTCTTCCCATTTGGTTCACATTGAGTTTTTATTTGAGATCTGTATACTTGTTTAGTTCATGTGTTTACAGTAAAACTGCTGCTACAGAGCATTAAAGAGCAAGGTACCTTTTAATCGTTATAAAAATACATTTTAAAATTCTTTTTACAGTCAGACTATGTTGGCAATTCTTGGATGAAAAAACAACAACAAAAACAAAAAACAGATGGTTAACTCTCTTCTAAAAATTCAGCTGTCTGTGAGTACCATGATTCTACACAACAGGGAGACAGTGAAGACAGGGAAGCTTAAACAAGTTCTGTGGAAATAATCTGGTTCAAGACACTTCAGAGGTGACCCTTCTTATGGCATTATATCTGGAGGTACAAAATATCAGGTTGTTCCACTGTTTGGTGACGTTAAGTTTGATCACTTGGTTAAAATGAACCACCAGATTTCTCCATTGCAAAAGTAAAGTTTAGCGATTTGATAAGTAATTTGTGGGGAGATAGTTTGAAGGCATGTGAGCATCCCTTTCCTCAATAATTTTTCATTTAATGGTTTTAGCATTCATTGATGAACCTTGACTGAATCAAATATTCACCGAGGGTTGCAAAATAGTGATTTTTAAAAAATTACATCATTCCATTTACATGTATAAGCTGATTTCTTCTGTAAGTAAGAGCTTTCAGGGGACTGGTTTTTGAATCCAAAGACTTGAACAAAAATGTTTAACCTGAATCTAATGGTGAGGAAACGACTAGTCCAATTCAGATCACTTTCCAAGACATCTTATCTGGACTCTTCAAAAAAAGTCAATGTCAAGGGTTGGGGAATACTGTTCTAAATGTAAAGAGACAACAGAGGCATAACAACCCCATGAAATGTGTTGGATCCTGAATTTAAAAAGGAAAAAAGAGAGAGAAAACAGCTATAAAAGGCATTTTGGGAGAATTGGGAAAATTTGAATATATGGTATATATTACATGATAGTAAAGAATTATGTTAATATTCATAGGTGTGATAGTTGTATTCTGTTTATGTCAAAGTGTCCTTATTCTTAGGAGATGTATGTTGAAGTATTTAGGGTGAAGTGTCACTCTGCCTACAATGATTTAAAATGATTCCACACAGAAAGCACTTAACACATACACATATACAAATACCTCCAACCAACCCTAACATTTTAAAAACTAAGACTGTATCATCAAATAGGGAAGAATGAGTGTGTGTTGCATCTACCTATTGTATTAATCTAAGTTCAGTCAGAAAAACAGAAGCCACTCTATATTTTTCAAGTGTGAAAGGCTGTAATGTAGAAAATTACAGTTTTGTAAACTGTTGGAAGGGCTGGAGGAGTGACCATCTCAGCTTGCACTTGAAGGAGTGATTCTCAAAAGTTCACTTGTAAGTGGCTACAAATGGGAAGCTCACCTAATTATCTTAGTTTGCAAAACCAATGAGTGTGATTCTTAAGAAAGTCACCCAGAAGCTGCTTTAAACCCCAAGTCTGGCTATGCATCTGCCTGCAACAACCAATGAAGAATAATGGTCTCTCCTCTTCCATCTCACCCTGGTGACTCTAACCTAGGCCTATAGAGAGAAGGGGATTCTGGGAAATATGGTTCCAGGTGTCTCCTCTGCATCCCAGAAAAGACGTTAGAAGGGGTGGTGATGATGATGATTCACAGAAAATCCAGTGCAGCTATATTTTATAGCATAGCCTCAGCAGAAAACCATTAGGGTACCAGAAATGCTATTTAAATATATTGTGGTAAAATATGCATAACATAAAATTATCATTTTTAAGTGCACAGTTCAGTGGCATTAAATACTTTCACATTGTTATACAGCCATCACCTCTATCCATCTCTAGACCTTTTTCTTCTTCCCAGACAGAGACTCTGTATTATTAAACAATTTCTCTCTTCATCCCTCCCTCCCCCAGACCCTGGTAACCTCTAATCTACTTTCTGTCTCTGAATTTGGCTATTCTAGGTACCACATGTAAGTGGAATCATACAAGATTTGTCCTCTTGTGTCTGACTTATTTCACTCAGCATAATGTCATCAAGATTCATCCATTTTTGTAGTATGTATCAGAATTCATTCCTTTTTAAGACTAAAAAATATTCCATTGTATATATGTGTATACCATGTTTTGTTTATCCATTCTTCTGTTGATGGACACAAGTTATGCAACCATCTACATACTTGCCCAGGAACCTGGGAAACATCTAGTTTCCTTCCCCTCCTTCATCTCCTTCATCCAACCTGTCAGCAGGTACTATCAGTTCACCACTTCAGTATCCTTCAAATATATTCTCTCCTACCAATTCTCATTGTTATGCCTTAGTTCAGAGTCTTCATCATCTCTCAGGTTACTCAAACAGCCTCTAAGCAGTCTCCTCACCTTCTGTCTTGCTGCCCTCCAGAGTGATCTTTCCATCATATACCCTTCAGTGACTGCTTGCACACGGCTCTTCATGACCTGATTGTGGTCTCTTTACCCTTTCTGCCCCATCCCATGCTGGCCTTAGCTACCTGGGTTCCAATTCTGGCTGCACCTCTTACTGTGTAATGATGGACAAGTCATTTAATATGTGTTGTGCCAAACATAATAGGGGGACACGGAGATGAATTAGACAAAGTCCCTGCACTCAGAGAGCTCTCACATATGTCAATGAATCATTGCACTGTGGGATAATAAGTGCGATACTCCAGGAACATACAAAATGTTCTATGGTTAATATGGAATCGTCTGTCTCCAGAGAAGTGTGAGGGCAGAAGAGGGCATTTAGAGTGATATTGGAGCTGTGCAGCAGAGCCTACTTATGTCCTCCCAAATCCATTCTTCTCTTCTTCCTGAGTAATATAGCTCTTTCCCAGCTGGGAATACAGTCATCCAGAATAAAGACTGCATTTCCCATTCTCCTTTTCAGCTAAGTGTAGCCATGTGACTATGTTCTGACCAATGGGATGTCAGTAAAGTGGTAAGAACAATTTCTGGGATGTGTCTTTAAAGGAAGGGTACATGTCCTTCTTTCTCTGGCTGGGAGGTAGACTTGATGGCTGGAGCTGAAGCAGCTGAAACTTGGACATGAGCCTTTTGCTGAGGATGATAGTGCAACAAGACAGAAGGAGCCTTGATTGGCCTATGTTTACATAAGAGAGATACAGAATTCCATTTTGTTTAAGCTATTCTCTTTCTCCTTTTTTTTTTTTTTTTTTGGCATTTGCAGCTAAGCCGAATCTTAACTAATACAAACTAAGTCTGAAAAAAATGAATATAAGTTCACTAAGGAATATTTCAAACAGAGGGAATGGCAGGTACGAAAGCTTAGGGTCCTGAAAGAGGTGGTATGCTCAGGGAATGCCAAGGGTTTGTGTGGCAGGAGATGAGGCCAGAAGTGGGTTGGGAATAGCCACAGCAGAGCATGGACTGAATAAGGAGGACCATGGCAGGGAGACCTGCTGGGGGCTACAAATGTGATCAAGGTGAGAGACAGTGGTGTGGTGAAATGACCAGTGGTGGAAATGGAGGGGAGGAGATCGATTCAAGATACATTTAGAAGCAAAAATCAGGAGTTTATGAATGTGTGTGTTTAAGTATATGGAGTGGGTATATATCATCAGAGGAAGTCTGGGCTTTTTGGCTTCTCCTTCTCAGAGGCCTTGTGGGTGGAGTTCAGCCTTTCCCCATGGGGAGAATCCTCCTCTTGCTCCCATTCTTTGGGCCCAATGTCCCTGGCCCAGATGCCTCTCATGATGTCATCTTCTCCCCATCAAACTTCCCCAGCTTGTTCCAGGATTATTTCATAAAGTGGGAGGTGGGTGGGTCTTCAACCCTATAAATGCTGGCTCTTCCCAGGCTGCCTGAGTAGCCCGTGGTGGAGGTGTCAAGGGCTGCTCAGGTTCAGGCTGGCAGCTGGACACTGTCCCTGTCTGGCTGGGGCACAGTGCTTCTGGGCAGTTGAGTAAGAGCGGGGCCCTCAGCAGACAAACAGGCTTGTCTCTGTTGGTGGGTCAGTCAGTAGGTCCACAGGAAGGTTGGAAGTCAAGGGGTTTGGGGGACCTGGGTGAGGAGTTCAGGCCCACTCCTTGTAAAACTTTCCAGGAAGCACTTTTCTACTGGGGCAGCATCCAGATACTAGGGTACTCATTAACCCCCTGGGTGCCAGGAAAGGGCAGGAGGTAAGCACTGGGAGGCAGCTGAGGTCATCCTTCTTTGAACCTCCACGTGGTATTTACTCAGAGCAATTGTTGCCACAGGTCCAGGCCCTGGACTATAAAGCGGAATGTCTGCTCTCTGTGCCCAGAACTGAGCAGGTGAGCAGCCAGGGCAGAGGGATGTGGGTTGGAGTCCTAAGGGAGGGGACTGAGCAGAGAGCTGTGGGTGGGAACTAAGAACTAAGGACCTCCTCTTGGAGCACTTTGGCAGAGCAGCTTCTTCCCCCACCCCCAGGATACCTCAGTTTTCCCAGCCATGAAATGGGGGCAGGAATAGGTGAGCAGGGGAGTGGTGGCAAAAGTGGCCGAGGGAGCTGCTCCTGGGGTCTCCTGGGCGGGGCGGGGTGGGGGGAAACCTTTACAAAGCAGTTTGAGCTCCACAAACTCCATATGATGTGATGAGGTGAAAAAGGAGCCCCCCCAACCCATCCCAGGAAGACACTCTTTCCCTCCCAGCCACATTCAACTAGGTCAGTCCTCTTAAGCCCTGATAGCTCTGTGCTCCCTACACCCAGGGGAGGGTTAACAGATTTGGGGCAGGGTCCCCTGGGGCAAGTCCCCTGGGAGGTGTCCCTTCTTTGCTTCTTCACACTCACCAGGCCTCCATTCGCCTTTCTTCTCAGAGAACATCATGGCAAGTGTGGCTGCAGTTCTGACCTGGGCTCTGGCCCTCCTCTCAGGTGGGTCTCCAACCCTGACTTCACTGTGGAGGTGTGGGTGGAGGCTGGACTGAGGGGTCCGTCCACCCTGGGGGAGGAAACCCAGCCCCTGTTCACCCGCTCCCTCTCCACAGTGCTTTCAATCACCCAGGCACGGAAAGGCTTCTGGGACTACTTCAGCCAGAGCAGCAGGGACAAAGGCAGGGTGGAGCAGATCCAGCAGCAGAAGCTGGCACGGGAGCCCGCGTGAGTGGCCAGGGCAAGGGGTGTGGGCAAAGGGAGAAGACACCCAGAGGGTGGGATGACGCACTGCCTGATTCCTCAACCTTGTGGTCCTCCCTGGGAAGAGAACAGAGCGGCGCTAGTTCTGCCCTCTATCCTGGTCTTCCTGGGCTGTTCAGCAACCCCTGCCGGCAGCCTCCGCCTTTGATCTCTCTTTAGCTGCTGCCTCCATGCCCGCTGAGGCGTGGGACCAGAGAGCAGGGGAGAGGACCCCCCATTGCAGCCTCCAGAACGAAAGGATTATGTGAGAGTCCAGGTGCCTCCGTGCACAAGGAATTGGAAGTGTTGACCTGGATATGCGTGTGCCATGTGTTTGCACTTCCTGTGGGAGGAGTCATGGTTGGCTTGGGTTAGTACTAGAGACCCGGCTCTGGGGCCACCGCCCTGCATCCTTGGTTTCTCCATAGGATCAGTGAGTGATGTCTTTGGGGCAAAGGAGATGATGGGGCTAGCAGTCTGATGGCCTGATTGTCTCCTTCCCCAGGAGCCTGAAAGACAGACTTGAGCCAGACCTCAGCAATATGGACAACTTCCTGGAAAAGCTGGGCCCTCTGAATGGGCAAGGGAGGGAGCCTCCTGGGCTCCCACGCGACCCGGTGGGCATGCGGCAGCAGCTGCAGGAGGAGCTGGAGGAAGTGAGGGAGCGTCTGGAGCCCTACATGGCGGAGGTGCACGAGCGCGTGGGCTGGAACCTGGAGGGGTTACGGCGGCAGCTGCAGCCCTACACGGTGGAGCTGATGGAGCAGGTGGCCCTGCGCGTGCAGGAGCTGCAGGAGCAGTTGCGCGTGGTCGGAGAGGGCACCAAGGCCCAGCTGCTGGGGGGCGTGGAAGAGGCGCGCAGCCTGCTGCAGGAGCTGCAGAACCGCGTGGCACACCACACTGGCCGCGTCAAGGCGCTCTTCCACCCGTACGCGGAGCGCCTGGTGACCGGCATCGGGCACCACGTGCAGGAGCTGCACCGCAGCGTGGCGCCGCACGCGGCCGCCAGCCCGGCGCGCCTCAGCCGCTGCGTGCAGGTGCTCTCGCGCAAGCTCACGCTCAAGGCCAAGGCCCTGCACACGCGCATCCAGCAGAACCTCGACCAGCTGCGCGAAGAGCTCAGCGCCTTTGCTGGCGCCGGCGCTGACGGTGCGGAGGAAGAGGCCCAGCCGGATCCCCAGGTGCTGTCTCAGGAGGTGCGCCAACGACTCCAGGCTTTCCGCCACGACACCTTCCTGCAGATTGCCGCCTTCACCCGCGCCATTGACCAAGAGACCAAGCAGATCCAGCAGCAGCTGGCACCGCCTCCGCCAGGCCACAGCGCCTTCGCTCCAGAATTCCTACAAGGGGACGGAGGCAAGGCCCGGAGCGAGCTGCAGGCCCGCCTCGACGACCTGTGGGAAGACATCAACTACAGCCTTCGCGACCATAGTCCCGGCCATCTGGGGGAGCCCTGAGGGTCTACTTGTCCACGTCCCAGATTCTTGTCTGGGGAGCCCACGATCTGAGCCTCTAACATAGCTATGTCCTTGACAGTGGCCTGTTGGGCAGAGGGTGGAGGGCCCTGCACAGGATAGCTGAGGTCACCCAAAGGGCTGTTGTCCTAGGCCATCCAGCCTCCTGCAATTCCCCCATCCGGATGCATTACATTCACCAGGCTTTGCAAACCCGGCTTCCCGTGCTCATTTGGGAATCCTCCTGAGTTGCTCCATTCTGGGGTGGTGGGAGAGGGCGGGACGGAGGCACTGTATGTGCAGGGTCATTATGTGCAAGCCTGTTGCCATGGCGCTGGAAGCCTGTGCCTCTTCGTCCCAGGGCCAGGCTCTGATCACTTCTGGCCACCTGGTGGCCACTGCTAGAGCTGGTCCATAGAGAGGAGCGCTTTTCTCCCCAGGGCTGCCATGACAGCTTCTGTTGGGGGAAGAGAAGGGAGAAAGAGCAGAAAATATGATGAAGAGAACATGTGATGGTGTGTGTGTATATATCCCTGCTGGCTGATGCTGGTGGGGACAAATGGTGTGGGTCGTGATGGGAGGGAGCAGAGCCTGGATTTCCTTACATAACACTACATCTAAACAGCTGACCGAGCCCTCCAATCTGTGAGGGCTACTTAAACTCTCTGGGGAGCCTACTGTGTGCCCTCCCCATCTCTGGCCCCTCCCTCCCGACTCCCAGGCGGAAGTCTAGATTTCTGACACAAATGAAATAGATGCTTATGATGGAAGCTTATTTGCCTGGTGTGACTCTCATTTGGACTATGTCTGAAATCAGTGGCCTCACCACTATCCCCAAAGCACACCCATCACCCCCCTTCAGTCCCTCGCTACTCTTTCTCATTGACCTCCTCCTAGTCCAGGTGTATCGGAGGGGTGTTGCTCTGACTGGGCTGACAGCTGTTTGTCACACCTGTGGTGTGCCTGGGTTAGAGACCCTTCCTCTGCACTTGCACTGTTCACCAGCCTGCTTACCACAGGACGGTGTGCACGAGGTATAGGCCCCTGAGGTGGCCTGTCTTCTTTGTCCCGGCTGGTCCAGATTTTGAATGGCCTCTTTTTTGACTGTCCCTCTTTTTATGACTGACCCTCTTCTTGGACCCTCAAACTCATACTCCCACCCCCACCCCCATTCCCCATGTACAGATTCACTTGGGGGCAACCAAGCTCCTCATAGCTCCCTGGGAAGTCTGAAATTGGGGGTGGGTGAAGTGGAGGGAAGAGGAGAGAGGAAAGGGTAAACACACCCAGTCCAGTACCCTTAGAACGTCCCAGGCAGCACCCTTTCCTCCCGGCTCAGCCCACCCTGCACAGAGTTCTCACTGCCACACTCCCTCATAGCACAGACCCCATCTGAATCTGGCCTCATCATGCCTGCAGATTGGATCTCTTCCATGACACCCTAGATTTAGCACCAGAACTGGGAGAAAGGTGCCCAGGGAGAGGAGGTGCTGGAAAGGAAAGTTTACCCCCCAAAGAGGTGTTTTTGTTGTTGGTGGTTAGGAGATCAGGAGGGGTGAGTCAGCTGGGGTTGGATGTGGTGGGGATGAGCCAGTAGGGGTAAAAGTGAGGGCCGTGTATTTGAGGCTGGAATTTGGGCAGGTGTTTATGAGGACAGAAATAGGGAGTGAGAAGAACAGAAAGGGAGAGAGATTGAGGGACTAAGGGAGGGTGATCTAGAGCCGAGGCAGCATCTGGCCCAACGGCGGATCCATGCAAACCCAGGGCGGAGTGCACCTCCTCGGGGATACCGATGGACGGCCAGGCCCCTTGCCGTCAAGCCTCTCGTAGTTAGACTTGTGGACTAATAGAACCCAGTACAGCGGAGCTATTGCAAAGGAGCAAAAAACTGCCCTGGGTCTGAGAGGACGCCCTGGGGTCAGTGACGCCTGAATTGAGGTGGAGGCAAAGCCTGGATCCGGCTGGTTTTCCTGGATCCGGCTGGCTTTGTAAGTCTGGACCGAATAATCCCGGCAACTGGGAAACCGTGTCACGTACTGTTCCCCGAGGGTAGTCCTCGGCCTCTTTAAGGATGGGCGGGGCGGTAGCTGGCGGAAGTGCCGGAGGAAGGGGTGGGACCTAGAGAGACGCAGAAGACCGAAGTTGGGGCCTGAGCTGCGCGTGGTCATGTTGGCCAGTGGGGCTGTGGATCCCGGGCTCCCGGGGGTTGCTGCCGCCCCCTCGCCCGTCCCGGCCCGACAGCCCGGGCCGGGGCACTTGTTCCGGCCTATTAGCGCTGATGACGAGGAGCAGCAGCCTACCGAGATCGAGTCGCTGTGCATGAACTGCTACCGCAATGTGAGGCGGGGGCGCGGCCGCGGGCGGCTGGAGGGTTGGGCTGAGGAGGGGAGGAGCGGGGGTCGGCGACCTGGCCAGGCTGGTCCAGTTGGGGACCCGGAGGCGAGGCACGCCCGGGGGTCAGTAGATGGGGGATGGGGGTTTCATTGGTTCTTTCCCTGTCTTCTGCTTCCCTAGGGCATGACGCGCCTCCTCCTCACCGAGATCCCCTTCTTTAGAGAAATAATCGTGAGCTCCTTTTCCTGCGAGCACTGTGGCTGGAACAACACGGAGATCCAGTCGGCAGGCAGGATACAGGACCAGGGAGTGCGCTATACTTTGACCGTCAGGGCCCAGGAGGTGAGAGGAGCCCACAGCAGTTACCCTAGTGTCCTAGAGAAAGCTTGGGGACTGGAGTCACAGCTCTGGTCCAGGTGGTCGGACCTCAAATAAATCCACTTAAGTGTTCAAGCCTCAGTTTCCTCCTTTGTAAAATGGCGTTGGTGCTGTCATCTGCTCAGGTGAGGTAAGACTTGTGAAAGTGCTTTGTAAGCTTTGTCAGAAAGTATCAAATGAGCAGTAGTTGTTATGGATAGTACTCATCGTTTGGGTAGCTGGTTTTCACATCAAGGTACTATTCCGCAGGAGTAGTCCGGACTCCCCCTAGTGGAGAGAGGAAGAGACAGCTGGGCTGGGGCCCCTGATGGCGGGGCGGGGTGGGGCAGGCACGCACTCTTGTTATTTCCTGAGAAGAACCTGAATTGTTGAGACGTCTGTGGACTGAAGGTTTTTCTTTCTGCCCAGGACATGAACAGAGAAGTAGTGAAGACTGACTCTGCCACCACAAGGATCCCAGAGCTGGATTTTGAAATTCCTGCCTTCAGCCAGAAAGGAGGTAAGTTTAAGGTCAGAGTGTTTGCACTGTTCATGCCTAGCTCAAATCTTACTTTCTTGCAAAACTCCTGGTGCCAGGTCTAGTGGCTTGTGTGTGGGTTTGGCCACATCATTGTGATCTTCATTGGTTTAACATAAGCAGAAAGCTTAGGTAAAGCAGCTTAAGATAGTATTGGGTTGGCCAAAAGCTTCGTACGGGTTTTTCCACAACATCTTACAGAAAAACCAGGATGAACTTTTTGGCCAACCCAATATATAGTGATGTCCTGTGTAAGACTGTGATGTACTTATTACAGAATTTTCTGTAATAATCACTCTTATTAGAGGTGAATGGAACCTTGTTCCCTGCCTCCTTATTTTACAGGTGAAATCAAGGCCCAGAGAGTTCAAGTGAACTGCCCAGGGTCATACAGGCACTTGATAGCAAAGTGAAGACTGACCAGTCTTTTGTTTTTACTCACCAGCTCTGACTACTGTTGAAGGATTGATCAGCCGTGCTGTCTCTGGCCTGGAGCAGGATCAGCCCACACGAAGGGTGAGCTGGGGTTTTCTGATTGCAGCAGCTCAAGGAAAAATTATTTATGTACACTTGTTCACCTTCCCATGTGGCGGAACTGTCTCTGATTGAATGTTGGAGAACTGTGGGGGGAAGCACACAGTGATGTTATAGCTTCCTGGATGTTGCATACGCTGTACCACTATCCTTTCCACTTCCCCTCCCCCACTGTACATTGAGGCCTCTTCTCAGACAGACACTGTAACATTACCTCCGAAGAGCCTTTCCTGATACTCTTGGGCTTATCTGTGCTTCCTGAGTGTTCCATTGTATCTTATATTTATTATGACATTTTATATATACATATATATATATTTATGAAATAATATAATTGCAAATTTAGTCACCTGTCTTCTTAACTGGCTGTGGAGCCCCATGAGAGGGCTCTGGTTTATTTACTGTTGTCTATAACCTGGCACAAGTGCCTGGACTAAATGGCTGAATGAGTGAGAAAATGAGGCTCATCTGGCACCACCCATAAACTTCAAACTTATTTGCTACTTCTTATTGTGAAGCCTGAGTCTCTGTTCCCAGTCACACTAAGACAGGTGGTGACTTCCTGTTGGAAGTGATGGGGGCATAAGTTCTATCACCAGGGCTGATCTTTTACTCTTTGTTCCTGTCAGGCGAATAAAGAAGCCATGGCTGAAAGAATTGATGAGTTCATTGTCAAACTGAAGGAGCTAAAGCAAGTGGCCTCTCCTTTCACCCTGGTGAGTACTGAGGGATTCCAGGTGCCCTAGATTTAGGGCAGGAGAGACCATTAAGACTGTCTGAGATTTTTCTGTGGTGCCTCAGTGGTCTGTTGGTAGGTGGAGGATCGTACATGATTTCTTGTTGTAACTGCTCTCTCTTTACCCATCTGTTAGATCATTGATGATCCCTCAGGGAACAGCTTTGTGGAAAACCCATATGCTCCCCGGAAAGATGATGCCCTGGTGATCACACACTATAATCGGACTCTACAGCAGGAAGAGAAGCTGGGGCTCCAGGTAAGTGCATTGAAGAAGCCAGAAGAATGCTCTGAAATTATCTTGTACTCCGATTGCTTGGAGTCAGTGGGAACTTATTTTGCTGCTGCCGCCCTGTGTACGCTATCTCAGCATGTGTGTGCCTCCCCTCTAGCTCACTTAAGGACTTTGGGTAAACTTTACAACACAGGACATCAGTGGCTGTGATCCTATCCTAAACTCTGTTCTGCCCTTGCCTGGGGCTTTGCTCTCCAACTTCTCTGTTAAACCCACGAGGTGGCAGCTGATGTAAGCAAACCAGAGCATTTTCTCTCACTCTGGGGCAGGGTGTTGGGGAGGCTGAGGTCTGCGTGCCAACGTATGATTTGCATCTCTGCTACTTTAGGCAGAGGAACCAGAAGAGAAACCAGAAGAGGAAGATCTCAGAAACGAAGTGAGTCACATTGGCAACTGTGGAGGAAGGAGCAGAGTGGTGGGCTGAGACTGACGGTGTTCACGGGTGGCCGCCAGTGTGCCAGCTGAATGTCTTTAGCCTGAGCAGGTTTCACCCACCTGGGAGGGCTCAGTCTACGTCCCCCTGTTGTGTTCCAGGTGCTCCAGTTCAACACCAACTGCCCGGAATGCAATGCTCCGGCCCAGACCAACATGAAGCTAGTTCGTATCTTTTGTCGGGCAGTTGGGTTGCTCTTCATCTGACTCAGGCATGAAGATGATATTGAAGCTGGAGAGTACTCCCTTCAGGGAAAGCACAAGGCTTTATTCTGAGTGATGAGAGGGATGCTGCCTTTGATGAGACCGTGCACCTTGGCTTTTGGGTTCAAAGAGAGAATTAGGCCATGGTCTCTAGGCTCCTGCGTGTGGCCTGAGCCATGTCATCAAAAACTGATGAACAGCGATCGCCGTGGGTGGTGACCTTGCCCTCTTCTGGGGGGCTGTCTGAGTTAGGTTGCTTCTTATGATCTGTTTCCTGCAGTCCTGAGACTAGCAACTGTGTGTTTGTGGGGTTTGGATTTGTTCTTCCCCAGAGAGTGGTCTTGCTATCCTGGAAGCAGATTTCCTTAATTCCATCTTCCAGAAATTCCCCACTTTAAGGAGGTTATCATCATGGCTACCAACTGCGAGAACTGCGGCCATCGGACCAATGAGGTGGGTGGGCTTCACTGTTTGGGAAGAGTAGCTTTCATCCTTTCTGAAGCTGCTTAGGGTGAGGAGCTCTTGAACTAGAAATTAGCTTAGAGAAGAAAAGTTAGAGATAGCGTAACTTGTTGAAGACATTCAAAGTTGGTTATACGGAAGAGAGAGACCCACTTTTTGACCTACAGCTCAGAGGGATGGAAGAGCAGGGAGGCAGATTTTGACTCAATAATAAAAAACTTTCTAGGTCTATCTGAATATAGAGTGGGCTGCCTTGGAGGGTTGTAAATTCCCTTTCCCTGAGTGTATTCAAGCATAAGCTGTTTAAATTCTTAAACCAGAAAATTATAAAGGGAGTCTACACACTAGTTGCAGTTGGAAGTCCCTTTCAGCCCCAAGAGTCATTTTTTTAACTGTGAATTCAGTTTCTTGGCAATCGGGGGTAAATCTTTGGCAGGCCGCTGGTGCTGGGCACTCTGCTTCTGGCCAGCTTTCAGTGATTTTGGTTTGGATGACTGCTGCCACTGTTGGTTTAGAAGGCACTGTCCTTGGTAGCCATTAGTGGGCCTGATTGGAGGTCCAAGCCTACTCCCCCAACTTGCCCGGGTCTCCCCGCACCAGGTGAGGATGGGCGTCTCCTCTGCTGCTGCTCCTGACACTGTTGTCTGTTGCAGGTGAAATCTGGAGGAGCAGTAGAGCCCTTGGGCACCAGGATCACCTTCTACATCACCGATCCCTCAGATATGACTAGAGACCTGCTCAAGGTAACAACCTGCTTGGGGAAGTGACTCTCCTCTGCACATGGCTGTCTCTGTCGAGGGGGAATCCGTGTTTTCTCAATCATGTCCTGGCGTTGTGAGGTACCTCCTTACTTCCTTGGGTTTGAGGATCCCTGAGCAGAGTTAATCCATGGTAGGAAGTGCAGATTCAGAAGGTGACCCATAAGCTCTTTCTGATGACTTGGCAGCCTTTTGCCTCTAGTGTCTGTGAGGGCCCTTGTTTCTGATCTCTAATGACAGGATGCCTGCCAGCTTGGAGCCATGACTCAGAATGCCCCCTTTTAAGGTTGGTTCCAGGAGTGAGTCTAGCTTTAATTGGAGATTCAGAGAAAACTGGGACAGCTGACTTTGTCCCCAGATTATCACTGGTGGTACTAATTTGGCAGGAGGACTCTGGTTAGCTTTCTCTAGCAGCTCCTGATTTAAAGCCTAATTTGCTCTCTCATCTCACAGTCCGAGACATGTAGTTTGGAAATCCCAGAGCTGGAATTTGAACTGGGAATGGCTGTCCTCGGGGGCAAGTTCACCACACTGGAGGGGATACTGAAAGACATCCGGGAACTGGTGAGTCCCCTGAGTATAGTGCATGGCATCTTCCGCAGTGCAGCTGTGGGGAAGGGGCTAGAAGGCTGCAAAGGTCCTAGTTTTTGGAGCTGATAACTGAGGTTTCTTTGCTTTAAAGCTGATTCGAGAGACTTAAATATTATTTTGGATTGTGATGATACGTTTGTTGGAAATTCAGAATGGAAATTCTCAGGCCTAATTCTGGGCTGATGTAGATATTTTGCGGTTTTGGATAAGTCATTTATTTCACTGTAAAATGGGGTCATGAGGGTCCTTCCAGCGTCTAAAAAAATCCCGAACATACATATATGTGTGTGTGTTGACTTAACCCATATGTTTATCCTCTTAATGAATCATTTCGCTTAACTGATGATCAGTCGTCGGGCATTTTGTCTTTGTAAATTATACTTTATTTTGCACTTCTTCCAATGAGGACTAGAGATCATATTTAAGAACATTTCTATAGTTTTTGTTTCACGTTGCCCGTTATCATCTTGGCAGATTAATTCACACTGTTTTAGGGGTGGCCGCCTAGGTCAGAAAGGCGGTGCGGCATAAATGGAGACCAAGCTTCCCTGACAGGCACCCCTGTCACCCTGCACCAGGTTTATGGTTAAGCCTATCAAACATGGAGCCAGTATTCTAGCAATTTGGATGCCATTTATTGCAGGTGACCAAGAACCCTTTCACACTGGGCGACAGTTCCAGTCCTGGCCAGACAGAGAAACTGCAGGAGTTTAGCCAGAAGTTGGACCAGGTGAGAGGACTCTGGCTGGTCACTGCTTGTGGTCCTGGGGCTCCAGTGAACAAGAAGCTGCATACCCTTTCTTGCCACATGTAAACATCTAACCGACATGTTGGGGATTCTCTTGGTTTCTGATATCCCATGCCACCTCCTTTCTTGGTTTTCTCCCTTTTTTTTGTTGGAGCATCTTCTCCAGTAGCTTCTTAAGAAAATGCATGGGAAGTAAAATTTCTGAGACTTTGCATGTCTGAGAATTTTTTTATTCCACTTTTAAAAAATAATTAATTAATTAATTAATATTTTAATTTTGGCTGCACTGAGTCTTCGTTGCTGCACACGGGCTTTCTAAAGTTGCGGCGAGCGGGGGCTACTCTTCCTTGTGGTGCGCGGGCTTCTCCTTGCGGTGGCTTCTCTCGTGGAACACGGGGTCCAGGCGCGCGGGCTTCAGTAGTTGTGGCACGTGGGCTCAGTAGTTGTGGTTCGCGGGCTCTAGAGTGCAGACTCAGTAGTTGTGGTGCTGCACAGGCTTAGTTGCTCCGTGGCATGTAGGATCTTCCCAGACCAGGGCTCGAACCCGTGTCCCTTGCATTGGCAGGCGGATTCTTAACCACTGCACCACCAGGGAAGTCCTTATTCTACTCTTATATTAGATTAATGGCTGGGAATAGAATTCTAGGATGGAAATAATTTTTTATCAGAATTTCTAAGGTCTTCCAGTTTCCCACTAATGTCTTTCAGTTTCCCAGTTTGGCTGTTGAGAAGTTTGAAGGCATTCTGATTCCCTGTCTTTTGTTTGTGACTTATTCTTGTGATACTTTTGTGTCCCCTGTGATGTAAAATTTCAGGATGTGACTTGGTGTATGTGGGTCAATTTTCAACCATTGTTGCTAAGCACTTGGTGGGTTCTTTGAATCTGGAAACTCATGTGGCTCAGTTCTAGGACGTAAAAAGTATTCTATTGCTTCCCCTCTGTTCTCTCTTTCTGAAATCCCTATGTTTTGGATGTTAGACTGACTTGTCTGGTCTTCTGTAAATTACTTATTTTTTTGTCCTGTTTTCAGTTTCTTTGTGTTTGCACTACTCTTGGAGATTATCTTAATTTTCCAACCCTTCAATTGAGTTTTTCATTTCCACTGACATTTTTATTTTCCAAGTGGCTTTTGGTCTTTCAATACTTTCTCCTCCTTTTAAAAAAATAGCATCCTGTTGTTTTAAGGATGTAGTATTTTTTTCTGTTTGAGAATATTAATGTTGGGTTGTGTGTTTTTTTGACATTTTATTTTCCTCACATAGTTTCCATTTCCTCTTAAGTTTTTTATTTTTATTTTTTCCATTTGATGTCTGTCTTTCAATGTTAGGGGCTTTGCTCACATGTCTGGTAATCATTGGTTGTCTATTTAAAAGTAGAGGACTAAAACACCTGAGTGGGGTGAGTCTTATTGACGTTGGGCTCGTTAGAGGGGGATCTAGCTTAGCCATTTTGTTGAGGTAACTCCAGTGCCAGAGTTGTTAGGTGTTTCCTCTTGGGCTGGTCAGATTCCCATCAGTGGGTGTTCCATTTCCTGTCTTGAGGGTGAAGGCTTGGCTGGCTGTGTTCTGAGAGCTGAGTGTGGGAAGAGGGCTGGGGTGTGTGTATGTCTGTTTCCAATAAGGGTACATTCACTTAACCTTCTGTTCTTGATTCCTTTCCCTCTACCCTCAACTGGGCCAGTGTCCTGCAGTCCGTAGTGTGCTGTGGTAACTTCTCCACAGAATTCTGTCTTTTATTGGTGTGGGGGAAGGGCAATCGTTGGTCTGTTTGGAATGGGAGAGGAGATTAGGGATGCCGGATTGCTTCTTAAATAGCTGTCAAAAGTCCTTATTTTAGATTCTCCACTCCACCTCTAGAGGTACCTTCATTTCACCAATTCTTAAAACTTTGGGGGATTCTGCAATGTAAATTGGGTTGGTTTCTGTGTGGCAGACATAGTCCCTTCCTGCCAGCAGCTATGTAAGATTTACATGCTCATGCTGTATTCTGTCTCCTTCAGATCCTTGAGGGTAACATGAAGGCCCACTTTGTTATGGATGATCCAGCAGGAAACAGCTACTTGCAGGTACTGTAGACCTTCCCTGGTATTTCACAGAGATATCTTTTCTGACCTTCCTTAAATATGTATCATTTCTCCAGAAACTGAGAGACTTAATTCTAAATGAACTGCTTTTTATCAAGGAACCATTTAGCAGAAATTGGAACATAAGAAAGGAAGGGGAAGGTGTATGGGACTGTAAGTGTGTGTCAAGAGGGGGAAAAAGGAGACTCCCAGGTTCCTTCTTCCTCTAGTCTAGCTCGAGTCCCAGCTCTAAGTCCAGCAGTGGCATTTTCATTTTGCAAATCTGACCGTGGATTGAGGAGAAATGGTGCCTTGTCCAGAGGCCAAGATGGGAAAAGGCTTTAAGCTGACTAGGGAGATATTCTGGTGATTAACAGTAACTTTAACATTTATTGAGCAGTTATTATGGGTCAGGCAAAACTCTTCTAAAGTCTCTCCACTGTTAAGACTATGCTACTCTCTTCGTAAGAAGGTGCAGATAGAAAGTTTTTCTCCCCGCAGTCCCACTTCTAGCCCATGTGGGTTCTGTTGCTGCCCACGAGTTGAGCCTAGCCATGGGGTGTTGGAGGCCCTTAAAAAGAGAATAAAGGGACTTCCCTGGTGGTCCAGTGGTTAGGACTCTGTGCTTCCACTGCAGGGGGCGCACGTTCAATCCCCGGTCAGGGAATTAAGATCCTGCATGGTGTGCAGCCAAAACCAAAACAAAACAAAAGGAATAAACGCCTCATTAAGGTCTTGGGAAAGTGGGAATTGGAAGCTGCCTGGGGGAGGGGGGATGGCAGGATGGCACAGGCACTGATGGTCTGTCCTTGGCCTTGCAGAACGTGTATGCACCTGAAGACGATCCTGAGATGAAGGTGGAGCATTATAAGCGCACATTTGACCAAAACGAGGAACTGGGGCTCAACGACATGAAGACGGAGGGCTATGAGACAGGTCTGGCTTCCCAGCGGTAGCAGTGGGAGGTTCCCGGCCAGCCTCCAGCGCTGCTCAGACCACGGGGCTATTTATTGCTATTGGAAAAGGCTGGAGTGGCCTCCCCACCAGGCCTTGCCCATGTGGGGAGGACACCTGGTCTGCGTCGGAGATCTGAGCATACTTTCTGAACAGTTTGTGACGGAAATGCAAGCCTCTTGGGTTACTTGACCTTGTTTTGGAGGATTTGAATTGGCCTGGGAAGAAACCCAGAAATGAACCATCGGGCATGTCATTGTTACTTTTTTCCTATCAAGTCTTTACCCTCCCTCCACACAATGCTCTCTCATGTCGAGCTGGAACTCTGAAGAGCTGGAGAAGGTGGAAGACAGCTACGTCTGGAGTTTGGAAGTTGGGTTGGGTATATAAAATACTGACTCTCAACAGGAAGAGAGTCTTCTGAGGGGAGGGAGTCTAGGACAGGTGAAGAAGTTCTCATTAAAATGGTGGCTTTCAAACAGCACTGGCCTCTGAAATCACTCTGTCCTTGTTTTTTTATTATTATTATTTATTATTATTTTATTTTTATTTTTAGTTTTTGCACTCTGTCCTTGTTTGTTATGCTGGTAGAATTCAACCTCCTGAAGAACATTTTCTCCAGTGTGGCTACTGTAATTTGGGGACTGGAGCTGGCATTTCATTCATTCCTTCAATAGATGTTTGAGTGCTTGCTTTGTGCCCGGCACATCATAGAACTGAACAAAATAAAGCTCTGCTTTCATGGAGCTTCAAGTGTAGTGGGGAAAATTGGCAAACAGAGTGGGTGGGGGGTTGACAAGAAACCAACAAGTAGAACAGTGTCAGATTAATCACCATGTTATGGAGGAATGTCAAGCAGGGAAGGGGTCTGGGTAGTGCCAGGGAAGGCGGGGGCATTAGCTTTATTAGATGGAACTGCAGAGACAGGGCAAAGCTTAGACCATGCCACTGGTCGTGAATGCATTTGATCCTGCTTAACTGCCCTGTGAGGTAGGGTTAAGACCTGAGCTTAGTCTTGTCAGGCTAAGGTTTGGTACCGAGTAGAACGGGTAGAGGTGGAACTGAAGACAGAAATGGGCAGGAGGCGATGGGGTGGAGAGGACTATACTGGTAGTGTTCACTGGAGCAGAAATATGAGACTTTCCCAACGTCTGCTGACACCAGGGTGGAGGCAGGGCTGTGGAGTTCAGCTTGAGGTACACTGAAGCCAAGGCAGGGCTGTGGATGGGAGACCTGTGGGGCCCTGCAGCTAGTGAAGCCCTATCAGTCCAGTGCCCCCTTCTCACAGGCCCTGAGACACCCAGCCTGCTCTTACTCCTGGGCCTGTGCTGTGACCACGCAGTGTAGCCCAGTGGTTAAAAGTTCATGCTTCAGGGCAGTGATCTCCAAACCTGTTTTGTTATGTATATTTTCTGAACATGTGTTCCAAAATAGGCGTATTTATTTATAAAGTATAACAATACTTTGACTAATAAACCTTAAAACAGTGACAAAAATTTAACGTATGGTGAGGTAAGTAAAATACGCAATCTAATGCTTTTTCAAGAAATTTGGATTACCTCTTGCACCCCACTTTGGTAGCCTCTGCTCCCAAGGGTCATATGTTCTGGCTGTGTGAAGTTGGGCGACTTAACCTCTCCAAGCTTCAGTTTTCTCATCTGTAAGGTAAGGATAATAAAAGCATCTGAGAAATGTGAGGGTTAAATGAGATAATTCAAGTAAAGTTCTTAATGCCCACAAGAAGAAAAGTCTTCTCCCTAAACTTGAGCATTAGAATTCAGTCTCTCTAGGGACTTCCCTGGCGGTCCAGTGGTTAAGACTCCGCTTCCACTGCAGGGGGCGCAGGTTCCATCTCTGGTCGGTGAACTAAATCCCGCATGCTGCCTGGCCAAAAAATAAATTACCTGAGTTTTAAAAAATAAAAGACTGAATGACAAAAAAAAAAAATTCAATCTCTCTAGCTTCTCTCTTGCCATGCTGAAAGTAGATCCAGGTCATTTTCATTGGAAATATTCTACGCAAGAGATAGCTAGGGGCAACCAATATCAAATGTGGGTGAGATACATAGGTTAGAAACCTCCATATTTCTCATAGTAATTATATTGGGTTTGGAATTCCTGACTTCCTCTGTTGAATAGTTCTTGAAAGCCTATTAAAGCAGATTTCTCTCCACCTAAACATACTAATAAAAATAACTGACACACTATGCCAGATGCTGTTCAAAGCACTTTACACAGTAATATTATCCTAGTCCTTGCAACCACTGAGTTCGGTGTCATTATTATCCCCATTTTGTTAAGTATGTTGCCCAAGGTCGTACAGTTAGGAAGTTATGGAAGCAGAACTCAAACTGAGATGCACTGCAGCTCCAGAGCCCACGTTCCTAACTACTGCTCTCTGGTGCTTCTGAAGCTGCTGGGGGCAGAGATCTTGTTGGGGTCGTGGCTGTAGCCTCGCGGCTACAACAGCGCTTGCTGCACGGTCTGTTTAATGACAGAGTGGACAAAGATAAGAAACACGATTGCCCCGTCAGAGGGATGTAGAGTGGGCCCCCAAGGTGCGCGTGTCCCTCGTAAGCCCGCAAAAGCTCACACGAGACACCCTGGCCGGTCCAAACACCCTCCGCCACTTCCGGTCTTGGCCCCGCCTCCCAGAGTTCTCGCTGTCCGTTTCGCGTTTAAGAATTTTGTCCTCAGCGTCGATCCGTCTCCCGGCCTTCGCCGCTGCCATGGCGGCAGCTCCGCCGCTCTCCAAGGCCGAATACCTGAAGCGTTACTTGTCTGGGGCAGATGCCGGCGTCGACGGGGGCCCTGAGTCCGGCCGCAAGCGTCGCAAAAAGCGGCCGAAGACTGGCGGGGCCGGCGGCAAGGGGTGAGTTGGCCCTGGCGGGGCGGGGTCCGCGCGGCTCGCCGCCCCTAATCTTCCCAGCTCCGCCCTCGGCCCGGCTCTTCCTGGGCTCCTCGCCGGCGGCCCCGAGGGGCCCAGCGCCCTTGACTGCTCGCCCGGCGCTGCCTGAGCCCGGAGTCCGCTCAGGCCGCTCCTCGCGCCCCTGGGCAGTGTCTTCGACGTATTCAGGCCCGGCTGTAACTTTCATTACTCTTTTCCCGCCTTTGTAGCATTCCGTCCTCTTCCGCAGAGAATGAATATTGTGCCCTGAGACTAAAGTGGTGAAGCGAATTCAGAGGTTCTGTGCGTGGATATTAAGGGCCCAGAACATGTCGGTGGGGATTCTCCAATGCCAAGGACTCCGGTCCTGAGTCGGAGACCTATGCTCACTTCCGGTTACTCTTTCTACTACTACTAACAATAACAACTAACGCTTATACAGTTCTTGTCATGTGCTGGGCACCGTTCTAAGTACTTTAGACCTAAACGATTTATTTAAGCTTCATAACAGTACCATGAAGTAGATATTTTTGTTACCCCCACTTTTCAAACGAGAAAACTTATGTGGCCCAGTGTACTGGGTTGAATAGTGCCCCTTCCCTCCAAGGCATGTCCACCCAGAACCTCAGAATGTGACATTGTTTAGAAATAGGGTCTTTGCTGTTGTAATTAGTTAAGATGAGGTCATAGTGGGTTAGGATGGGCGCTAAATCCAATATGACTGGTGTCCTTTTAAGAAAAGGGAAATTTGGATACAGAAACAGACTTACAGGGAAAACTACCACGTGAAGATGGAGGCTGAGACTGGACTGGTTTTATGCTGACAGTAGGGACTACCAGAAGTTCGAAGAGTCAAGGAAAGGTCTTTCCCTAGAGCCTTACTGGCGGGCATTGCCTTGCAGACACCTGATTCCAGACTTGAAGCCTCCAGAACTGTGAGAGAATACATTTCTGTTGTTTTAAGCCACCCAGTTTGTGGTACTTTGTTAGGCAGCCCTAGGAAACTAATAATATACCCAATAAAGTCAAGTAGTTCCGAAGAACTAATCCATTTCCTCTCCTGGTTTGGTTGTTGTGTTATTCTTGTTTTCTGTCCCCTCTGACTTGTGTGGATTCCTTGGAGGCAGTGCCATGTAGTGAAATTAACTTGAGCTTTGGAGTAACACTGACAAGTCCTAGCTGTGCCACTTTATGGGCTGTGTGGCCTTGGGCAAGATATTTCATCTGTCTAAGCCTCAGTTTTTTCATCTTTAAAAATGAGAGTAATTCTGAATGATATCACTTATATTAAATGGTTGTTGTGATAAGTGATCTTGCCTTTTCAAATAGTAACTGTTAATAATAACTGTTTACATCATGGCATTGTTATTATTTGGACTCATCCGTAGTTTATCCATGTAACAAACATTTATTGAGTACTTCCTATGCCAGTTTTTGCAGGGTGTTGAGGATATCACTGTGAGTGAGAGAGGCATAGTCCCTACTCTGATGGAGCTTATAGTTTAATGGGGATACAGCCTTTAAACAACTAATTACACAACTGGTTGATTTATTTCCTTTGTGATAAAGTATTCCAAGAATGAGTTAACAGGGGTTCTTAGTTGGGGGAGGTAAGTGAAATAGTATTGGAAGGTCTGTGAAGGAAGTTATATATATGCTAGGATTTTAAGAATGCGTAAGAGTTTCCCAGTAAAGAATGAGAAGAGTAGGTCAGGCAGAGGGAAGGAACTGAGACATGAAACTGATACGGAAAGGAATTTGGCTCATTCTAGGCACCAAAAGAAGACTAGTGAGTAGTGAACTGAGGAGGCAGTGGTACAAGATGAAGTTGGCTGTATTGGCAAAGAATGGACCATAGATCTTGTAGGATTTTGAGTTTTAGCCTAAAACCAAAGATAAGTGTTTGTAGGCTGTTATCCAAAAATGTTTCTTCTCTTTTGATCTTTTTATTTTTCACATTTAGAATGCGGATTGTGGATGATGACGTGAGCTGGACATCTATGTCAACCACTAAAACAGAAAAGGAGGAAGAGGAAGATGATGGAGATTTGCCTGTGGTGTGTATCTTTTGAGGCTGTGAGGACTTTGAAATGCAAGCCTCTCAATCTCGACTCCCAGTGCAGGGTAGATTAGTAAGGGGGAAAGTTGAGGGCAGAGAAGAGGTGACACTTTCCAGGAGCTATTTTAAAGTAGTCTTCTTTGCTGATGCCTATACACAGTCTTTGTATATGGAGGGCTCCATCTGCCTGGAAATGGGAACTGATCACAGAGAGGCAGGATTCCTCAGTGTCAGTGATAGAGCCATGATTAGAATTCGCCATGGTTCAATTTGTTGGAACGTACCTTAAAAATAACGTTCAGGTTCAATCAA
This sequence comes from Balaenoptera ricei, assembly GCF_028023285.1. Classification (NCBI taxonomy): domain Eukaryota; kingdom Metazoa; phylum Chordata; class Mammalia; order Artiodactyla; family Balaenopteridae; genus Balaenoptera; species Balaenoptera ricei. The sequence continues at coordinate 15,536,032 of NC_082646.1, forward strand.
AGGAAACTTTTTAATTGCTCATTTTATTCCCTGATTCAACTAAGCTTTAAATTATATGCTCTTGCCTGAGTACAGGAGATATGTAGATTAAGAGAACATAGTGTCTGTACTTTACAGGTCATACTCTACAATGGGAGACTGAATTTCAAATGACAATATGATGAATGTTGGAGATAGAGTTCACATATGTACCCAGTGCTATTAGAACACAAGGGAGATAGCACACTTTTTATCCCACTGGGAAATTCCATGAAGGATGGAAATATCTGAATTGAATTTTAAAGGATGAGTAAGAGCCAGGTGGGTAAAAGCATAGGCAAATAAGTTAGCATCGGTATGGTCATGGAAACTTTGCTCAGAATTGCTGAGAAACGAGGTGAAAAGGAGAGCTGTTGATAGGCTGTATTATACTAAAAGGTTGTAAAGGTGAATTCCAGATGAGTGTGTTTAATGTTAATCCCCAGCATATTCTATAATATTGATAGATTATTTAAAAGATGGTTTGTTAGTAATTAGAAGGGAAATAGTGATCATAAGGAGCCAATTTAGTTTCAGTCAGAATGAATTACTGAAACCTAGTTAATGTTTATAACATTTGTTGTTATTTTTAAATTTTATTTATTTATTTATAAATTAATTAATTAATTTTATTTATTCATTTTTTTTTTGGCCGTGTTGGGTCTTCGTTGCTGCGCACAGGCTTTCTCTAGTTGAGGCGAGCAGGGGCTACTCTTCATTGCGGTGCGCAGGTTTCTCATCGCGGTGGCTTCTCTTGTTGCAGAGCACGGGCTCTAGGCGCACAGGCTTCAGTAGTTGTGGCACGTGGGCTCAGTAGTTGTGGCTCGCGGGCTCTAGAGCACAGGCTCAGTAGCTGTGGCGCACAGGCTCAGTTGCTCCATGGCCTGTGGGATCCTCCCGGACCGGGGCTCAAACCCGTGTCCCCTGCATTGGCAGGCGGACTCTCAACCACTGTGCCACCCAGGGAGCCCTATTTTTTAATTTTATGAAAGCAATACATGTTTATTATAGAATATTTTGTAATTGTAAGAACGTTTAAGTTTTAAAAAGAATATAATAATCACTTTTACTGTGACCATCCAGAGATAACAACTGCTAACGTTTAGATGCTTTAATTCATAGATTGTAATACTTGTATTTTATTTATTTTTTCAAGTATAATTGGGATTATACTATACATATGGTTTTGGAGCCTGCTCTTTCACTTAATAGTATGTTGTCAGTACTTCAGTAAGACTTTAAAATATTCTTTGAGAATGTGACTTTTAATGGTTGCATAGTAGTTCAATATACATATTAATTTAATCTGTCTTATTATTGGCTGTATGGGGGGTTGTTCCTGTTTTAAAATATCATAATGATTTAATAAACATTTTGGACATAAATCATTGTAAGAATCCATTTATTTCTTTATTCCTATGAAGTGAAATCAATAGGTTAGAGAGTATGGTCATTTTGAGGTGTTTCCCATATTGCTTTCCAAAAGGTGGTAAGAATTTACACTCCCACTAGAGGTGTATGGGAATGTCAGTTTCCCCATTTCTTCATCAATATTGGAACATTATTCACATCAACAAAAACAACTGCAAACCTATGTCAATTTGGCAGGTGAACAGTGGTATCCAGATTCTTTGAAAAATAGTAAAATGAATGATTTTTCATATGTTTATTGGGCTTTTGTATTTTATGAATTTCCTGTATTTGTCCATTTTTTTAGAAAATTGGAGTTTTAATTTTTTTCATTGATTTATTTGATATTTGTATAATAGGAATATATTATCTGTTTTACACGCCATAGGTATATTTTGTCATTGGCCTCTTCATTTATGATAGTTTTTGACATTTAAAAATTTTGATTTTTTCTAGTCAGGTCTTTTAATTTTGCTTCATAATATTGTCTTTTGCTCTTATGATTGCCCCAAAACCTAAAGAAGGGAAGCTTTAGCCCCACTGCTAGACTCTATGCTTGTTACAACAGACCTTGATTATTGAATTCATTTTTGTTACTCCAAGATTATCACAACCAATAATTAGGACAACCACAGTAATAGAGGCAGCACAAGATTAATAGGTGTAATTTACCATGTACCAAGCACTGCTAAGCTTACATGAATTATCTGTTGAATCCTCATAGCAATCCTTTGATCCTGCTTTTACAAATGAGGAAATTGAGGCTTAGAATAATTTGCCAAAGGTTATACAAATATTAAGGGGCAAAGCTGGGAATTTAGATCTCAATTCATCATGTTTTTTTAAAATAAATTTATTTATTTATTTATTTGGGGCTGCATTGGGTCTTTGTTGCTGCATGCAGGCTTTTCTCTAGTTGCGGCGAGCGGGGGCTACTCTTTGTTGTGGTGCGCGGGCTTCTCATTGAGGTGGCTTCTCTTGTTGTGGAGCACGGGCTCTAGGCACACGGGCTTCAGTAGTTGTGGCATGCGGGCTCAGTAGTTGTGGTTCGTGGGCTCTAGAGTGCAGACTCAGTAGTTGTGGTGCACGGGCTTAGTTGCTCCGCAGCATGTGGGATGTTCCCAGACCAGGTCTCGAACCCGTGTCTCCTGCATTGGCAGGCGGATCCTTAACCACTGTGCCACCAGGGAAACCCCATCTTGTTTGAAAGCCTGTGTTTTTAATGCCCAGTGAGAGATCTCAAAACTAGGTTATATGAAGAATGATGGTAGGATCTTGGGAGAAGAGAAGAAGTAGAGGGGAATTCAAACCTGGGTTTGAGTTTCAGTTCTGCCACTTGCTAGGTTGAGAAAGTTACTTAACTTCTCTGAGCCATAGTTTGCTCTTAGTAGTGTGGAGCCTTTCTTTCCAGGACTTTTGTGAGGATTAAGTGAGATAATATAAGTAAAGCACAAAACACAGTGCCTTGCTCATAGTTGCTACTGTGTAATTAGAATTTATTATGCCAGCCATCTTGGAAGGTCTATCATGTGGAAAGGGGATCAGTTGCATCAGAGGTGGGTCTAGGGTGGATGGAAAGAAGTTATAAGAAGGTAGATATGGGTCCAATGAAACTAAGAACTTTCTAGCCCCAAAATGCAGGGGACTGCCTTGTAACATGAGTTCCATGTCAGTGAATTAGTTCCCTGTCAGGGAGGGACTACATGAGTGATCATTTATCAAGGATACCGTAGAGAAGTTTCCAGATTTGTTTGGGAATTTGGATGATATGAAATATGGTCTTATCCCTTAAAGATTCTATGAGTCTGTGAACATTTTAGTGACTTCTTTTGGTTGGATACTAGAAAAACTGTCATTGTGACTACCTACAAGAAGAAAGTTTTCATAAGGAGTCCAAAGCCCTTAATGAATGATAGGATGACAGGAAACCTGCCTGTGTTTTCACTCTGAATGTAAAAGTAAAAGGGTAAAAGGAGTTTAGCTTTTAGCTTACAAGTGGCAGTTGTATACCTGGCACATTAATAAGGTTTGTAATGAAAGAAATTAACCTCTGGAGGGAAATTGATTAGTCAGAGAAAGATCTATAATTAAACCATCCAGTGACAATCACAGGTTTATGGAGCAAATGTAACTGAGGACCAGTACCGGTTTCTTCATGGCCGTTTTGGGTCTTCATGTGCCGTGTATTAATAGGAATGGAATAGTCATAGCTTCAGGTTCTTGAGACAACAACAGTGCTACTTGGCTGGATCCTGTGGATTTCCTTAACGTATTGTTCTGACTCCCACAGGTGGCTGAGTTTGTGGATGAGCGGCCAGAAGAGGTAAAGCAGATGGAAGCCTTTCGTTCCAGTGCCAAATGGAAGCTTCTGGGAGGTGAGTTCCAACAATCGGTAAATCTGAATTTCCCATTTATAGGAGAAGCCTTTTTTTTTTTTTTCTTTTTTAATTGAAGTATAGTTTACAAGACTGTGTTAGTTCTAGGTGTACAGCAAGGTGATTCAGATATATATATATATATTTTTTTCAGATTATTTTCCATTATAGGTTATTACAAGATATTGAATATAGTTCCCTGTGCTATACAGTAAATCCTTGTTGCTTATCTGTTTTAGGTACAGTTGTTTGTATCTGTTAATCCCATACTCCTAAGTTACCCCTTCCCCCCTTCCCCTTTGGTAACCATAAGTTTGTTTTCTATGTCTGAGTCTGTTTCTGTTTTGTATATAGATTCATTTGTATTATTTTTTAGATACCACATATAAATTATATCATATAATATTTGTCTTTTTCTGTCTGACTTACTTAGTATGATATTCTCTGGGTCAATCCATGTTGCTGCAAGTGGCAATATTTCATTCTTTTTTATGGCTGAGTAATATTTAGGTGTGTGTATGTGTGTCTCTGTGTGTGTGTGTATGTGTGTGTGTGTGTGTGTGTGTGTGTCCCGCAGCTTCTTAAACCAATAGTCTCTTGATGGACACTTGGGTTGTTTCCATGTCTTGGCTATAGAAATAGTGCTGCTGTGAACATTGGGGTGCATGTATCTTTTTGAATTAGTGTTTTTATTGTTTCCAGATATACACCCAGGAGTGTAATTGCTGGATCATATGGTAGTTCTATTTTTAGTTTTTTTTTTTTTTTTTTTTGATTAAAAATAATGTAGTGTCCTGGATGGGATACTGCAACAGAAATCTGGCATTAGGTTTTAAAAAATAAGGACTTTAGTAATCATAATGTGAAAAAATACAGTTCCTGAAATAGGTATGATCAAAAGAAAATATTGATAAAACTCTCCAAAATTAGGGCAAATATCACTCAATTGAAAACATGAAAAGATAACATTCATAGATAATACATTCCAGGAATTACATCATATACCTAATAACAATTTTTGAAAACAAAATAAAGCAAAGTGGAAATTGAAAAATACATCAACAAGGAAATGACAGATGAGAATAAATCAGAAGATCCCAAGTCTTCATATATAATAGTGTCCCCAAGTGTCCATAAAAAAGTATAAAAAAAAAAGACAAATAGACACAATTCAATGAAATTTCAGAAAACCACTGGATAAAACCAACAACAACAAAATCACATAATTTTTTTTTTTTTCACAGACACACACACACACACTGTATTTTATTTTTACAAGAGATAAATAGACTGACACCAAGCATTGTACATGGATGACCACAACAAAAGCAACAATGATTGCAATTACCAAACATGAAACACACTCATACTATGTCATAATATTGACATTTTATTGTTTCCAGATATACACCCAGGAGTGTAATTGCTGGATCATATGGTAGTTCTATTTTTAGTTTTTTAAGGAGCCTCCATACTGTTTTCCACAGTGGCTGTACCAATTTACATTCCCACCAACAGTGGAGGAGGGTTCCCTTTTTTCCACATCCTCTCTAACATTTGTTATTGGTAGACTTTTTGATGATAGCCATTCTGACAGGTGTGAGGTGATACGTCATTGTGGTTTTGATTTGTATTTCTCTAATAATTAGCGATGTTGAGCATCTTTTCATGTGCCTTTTAGCCATCTGTATGTCTTCTTTGGAAAAATGTCTATTCAGGTCTTCTTCCCATTTTTTGATTGGGTCTTTTTTTGATATTGAGTTGTATGAGCTGGTTGTGTATTTTGGATATTAACGCCTTATTGGTTGTGTCATTTGCAAATATTTTCTCCCATTCCATAGGTTGTCTTTTCGTTTTGTTGATGGTTTCCTTTGTTGTGCAAAACCTTTTAAGTGTAATTAGGTCCCATTTGTTTATTTTTGCTTTTATTTCTTTTGCCTAAGGAGACTGAGCTGAGAAAATATTGCTACGATTTATGTCAAAGAATGTTTCACCTATGTTCTCTTCTAGGAGTTTTGTGGTTTTAGGCCTTACATTTAGGTCTTTACCATTTGAGTTTATCTTTGTATATGGTGTGAGGGAATGTTCTAATTTCATTGTTTTACATTTGGCTGTCTGGTTTTCCCAGCACCGCTTGTTGAAGAGACTGTCTTTTCTCCATTATATGTTCTTGCCTCCTTTGTCATAGGTTAATGGACCATAGGTGTGTGGGTTTATTTCTAGCTCTCTATTCTGTTCCAGTGATCTATGTGTCTGTTTTTGTGCCAGTACCATGCTGTTTTTATTACTGTAGCTTTGTAGCATAGTCTGAAGTCTGGGAGGGTTATACCTCCAGCTTGATTCTTCTTTTCTCATGATTGCTTTCACAATTCTGGGTCTTTTGTGGTTCAATATAAATTTTAAGATTATTTGTTCTACTTCTACGAAAAATGTCATGGGTACTTCAATAGGGTTTGCATTAAATCTGTAGATTGCTTTGGGTAGTATGGCCATTTTAACAATATTAATTCTTCCAATCTAAGAGCACAGAATATCTTTCCATTTCTTGGAATCATCTTCAGTTTCCTTTGTCAGTGATTTATAGTTTTCAGCATATAGGTCTTTCACCTCCTTGGTTAAGTTTATTGCCAGGTAATTTTTTTTTAACGCTATTTTAAACAGGATTTTTTTTTTTAATCTTCTCTTTCTGATGTTTCATTGTTAGTGTAAAGAAATGCAACAGATATCTGTATATTAATCTTATATCCTGCTACCTTGCTGAATTCATTTATTAGTTCTAATCATTTTTGTGTGGTGGCTTTAGGGTTGTCTATGTAGAGTATCATGTCATCTGCAAATAGTGACAGTTTTACCTCTTTCTTTCCAATTTGGATAGGTTTTATTTCTTTTTCTTGTCTGATTACTGTGGCTAGGACTTATAATACTATGTTGAATAGAAGTGGTGAGAGTGAGCATCCTTGTCTTATTCCTGAATTTAGTGGGAAAGCTTTCAGTTTTTCATTGTTGAGTATTATAGCTCCACTGACCATGAAGTAAGTGCCAGTTGTCAAAGGTAATCACATCACCTAGACAAAAGATTTTTTTCAATATGAGTATAATCCTGTGTGTAAATGATTTGCTGAGCTAGAAAGTGTGAACTGCAAAATAGCATTGCTGCTTTGTTCACATCAAGACACAATATGTTTATTTCTTTACATAAAACTGCACATTTGCTTTTTCATACAAATCAGGCCCACTGAATGGAGATGGCTTTAGACCTTTTGACATTTGAACTACATAGCCTGGGGGGCCTTTGTAGACACTTATAATTCTTCCTTAAAGTATTATCTCTGTGTAAAACTTTTGAATTGTTCTTCCTGGTGGTTACTTATCTCTTACTCAGAAGTGTCTCTTTTTTTTTAAAATTGAAGTATAGTTGATTTACAGTGTTGTGTTAATTTCTGCTGTACACCAGAGTGATTCAGTTATATATACATTCTTTTTTATATTCTTTTCCATTGTGATTTATTACAGGATATTGAATGTAGTTCCCTGTGATATATAGTAGGAAAAAAAAGTGTTATACTTTGTGCCTTTAGGTTAATTATCCTAAAATTCTGATTAGAAAAAAATGCATAACAAAAGTGACAATTGGCCGTGGGTTTGTCATAAATGGCTTTTATTATGTTGAGATATGTCCCCTCTCTACCCACTTTGGTGAGAGTTTTTGTCATGAATGAGTGTTGGATTTTGTCAAATGCATTTTCTTTGTCTACTGAAATGATCATGTGTTTTTGTCTTTCCTTTTGTTAATGTGGTGTATCACACTGATTGATTTGATTTGTGTATGTTGAACCATCCTTTGTGACCTTGGATTGCATCCAACTTGATCATGCTTGACCATGGCGTATGATCCTTTTTATGTATTGTTGGATTTGAGGGAAGCCTTTTTTTTCTGTCCTACACTTTTCTTTTTAGAGGAATGCATAGTTTATTTTAGTGTGTCACTGATCCTGAAAAATATAGTGAAGAAGAATTTGGAACTTTTTCAGAGGTAGTAAGATATGAGAACTGAGAGACCAAGTATTCCACTTTTTCTTATATTTTGGTGTTAGGGTTACTGAGGTCAGGAAGTGACTCATTTGGGTGTCTTTCAGCACCCACTCCTTTCTGGCCCAGAATAGGAGAGCACTTAGTATATATTTGGAGGAGTTTACGAGAATCTGAGGAACAGAATTTGGAGACTAAAGCAACCTCTGTCCTCTCCCAGGTTGAAGTGACACGTGTATGGGCCAAGGATCAATGTTTTCTATCCTCTTTTTTGTATTAATAAATCTTTCTTTGTTCTTCCCTTAATTATTGGTATTTTGCAGCACATTATCCTCCATTTGCCACTCTACAGCCTCTCCCTGGGCTAGTAATTTAACTCTCTATTTAAAACATTTTTTGAGTTCTTGAGAGTTTGATAAAGGACATTTGTTATGTCTGAGCAGAAATGAGACCTAGTCTTATTTGCCCTAGTACTCCCTCTGCCCAGCACAAAGAGTTGCCATTAAGACATATTTCTTGAATTGCTAATAGGTATTTGATTCTTACAGCTTACTGCTCTTTGGTAAATCATCACTTGGGGCTTAGCAGTCATTTCCCCTTTTCCAAAAACTTGGTGGTAGGTCTGCTTACTAAGGGACACAGACTAAGAAATACTTGGTCCCATTGAGTCACAGCCCTGGTCCCAGCAGTCATTTGGGCTCTGTGTGGCCAGTGGAAGAGTGCTGATTTTTACCCTCTCTGTTCCATTCTTACATAAGCAAGGATCTTGCTTCTTGATAGTTAACTCCTGTTTACCCTTGATGCTTGTTCCCTTTCACATATGGAGGGTAGAAGAATTAACTCCTAAACAGGATTTATTCTTTCTGTGTTATACTTTGTGCCTTTAGGTTAATTATCCTAAAATTCTGATTAGAAAAAAATGCATAACAAAAGTGACAATTGGCTATTGGTTAGTGATCACCTTTGCCTCAATTTTTAGTACATTATTATTATGTTTTATGAATGAAAACTTTATCAGTATTATTTTATCAGAATCCTGTTCACTCATATCTATTATTTTCTGCCTTATCCTGTGGTTGTGTTTCCAGTCTTCTTCACAATCTTTTTTTCAGAGAGAATCTTCTGATTTCCATATCTGTAGGTCTAGGAAGTGACACACAGACACACACACACACACAAACATAAACGTGCATAGTTGTTTTTCATTTGCCTCGTCCTCACTGGCCCATTTGTTACTGGAAATATCCTGACTGATCTCTGACCCTTACTTCCTTTTTATAAATATCATGGAATTTATCAACCTCGTGGATTAGATTTACTGTCAGGTACCCCACAGATATCAATACTTTTCTCTGAGGGGTGGATTCCAGTCAGAGGATCCTATTCTCCAAAGTAAAGGAGTTGACTTCGTTTCATTCATCCATTTAACAAGTATTCATTGGGTCCTACCCAACTTTTATTTGTGTTTGTATTTTATTTGTTTAGGGAGATCAGTGATAAGAAATAGAGGGAGAAGAGAAACTGGATTTTGGAACTGTCCTGATTTGCTATAAACATTTCATTCTGTTATGCCTTTGAATATTGAAATTCTCAAATGCTTTCCTTTTCAAAGATTGCACATGGACTCTGGAGTCAAAAACAAATCTGGATTTGGATATTCATTCCACCACTTACTAGCAGGATGACTTTGGCAAACTACTTAATCTTGCTGAGTATCAACTTCTTCATCTATAAAATAGGGATGACAGTGTTTATCTCCTAGGCTTGTTATGAGAATTAAATGAGATAATCTATATAAATAATGGGCATGCAGTAGGTGATCAGTAAATGCTGATCCTTTCTTTCTGATGCTCTCCCCAACTCTAATAAAGAGCACAATGGCATGGATTAAATAGTTAACAGCATTTCATTTTGATGCGGCACAGATTTAGTCAATTTGCCTTTTGAAAGAAGAGTGGATACAAACTATGAATTATCTAGGCTAAATATCAGTAGGAGCTTCTGATGGGGAACTCTGTACAAATAAGGTTTTGGGAAGAACATTGGATTGGGGGTTAGAAGGCTGGAGTTCTAGCCTATCTCTTCATCTTAGTAGCTATGACCCCTAGGTAAGAAATCACTTAGTTCCTTGGAGTCTGTGTTTTCGTGTCTGTAAAGCAAGGATACCTGCCCTGCTTACCTAACAAGATGTAACATGAAAAATACATTTAAAATGCTTTGCAGATTTATGACTTGTTAGGCAAACATGAGAGATTATTCTTAGGATATACATGAGTGCTGGTTTACTACCCCTAAGTAAGAGTTGTGCATACCTTTTGGGCTTTCTGAAGAGTTTTGAGATGTATCCTGCCGGGGGCATCTTTTGAAACTTTGGTTACAAGGGTGAACAGAGCACTTGTAGGAATCTGACTCTTTGCTGTTTGTGTTTAGGCCACAATGAAGATCTACCCTCACACAGACATTTCCGTCATGGTACCCCGGATTCATCTCCTCCTAGGCGGGTCCATCATGATACCCTGGATTCGTTTCCTCCTAGGAGGGTCCGTCATGACACCCTGGATTCATCTCCTCCTAGAAGGGTCTGTTATGACACCCCGGATTCATCTCCTCCCAGGAGGGTCCGTCATGACCCCCTGGATTCATCTCCTCCTAGGACAGTCTGTCATGACACCCCGGATTCATTGCATCCTAGGAGGGTCCGTCATGATACCCCGGATTCATCTCCTAGGAGGGTCCGTCATGATACCCCGGATTCATCTCCTCCTAGGAGGGTCTGTCATGATTCCCCAGATCCATCTCCCCGCAGGAGGGCCTATCATGACTCAGACCCATCTCCCCCAAGGAGGGCCCGTCATGATTCACCGGATCCTTCTCCCATCAGGAAGCCTCATCGTCATTCTTCAGGTGTATCTCCTAGGAGGGCCCGTCATGACACACCAGATCCATCTCCACCTAGGAGAGCCCACCACAATTCCTCAGATATCTCTCCTCGCAGAAGGGCCCATAACAGCTCCCCTGACACAGCTCAGCCTAGAAGGACTCTTGACTCCGTGGACACACCACAGCTCAGGAGGGCCCATCATAATTCCCCTGACTTGGCTTCTAATGTCCCTCATTCACTGCCCAGAACCAAAAGCAGTAAAGTCCCAGAAAGCTCTAGCAAAACTTCTCCACATCGGAAGGGGCCAGGACCTTCTCATCTATCACTCCCAAAGAACAGCAAGTATGAATATGACGCAGAACTCTCTCCTCCACGGAAAAAGCAAGCAAAATCCCATTTTGGAAGTAAGCAGCATGATTCTAAAGGTGAGCATTTGATTGTCCGTGAGAGAGACTTGTTCCCGAGGCACTTTCTTTTGGACATTTTAGTTGCTTTATTAGGTATTTGTGATCTTTAGAAATGAGAATGGAGCTTTGGAGAAGTTTTAAAAACTGGAGGGAAGTGGTGACAGGTTGGGCTGAGGAGAGTTAAAAATTTACAGTAGCAGGGAGGAAATTTTTATATATCCTTTTGTATATTCTCCCCACCTCATATAAAGATATTGTATACATGTTTGTTGCATGTATAGAATGCATAGAAATGTAGAAAAAGGTCATAGAAAATTCTGTCATTCAGAGGCAGCCACTGCTAGTGTTGTAACCAATGTCCTTTTAGTCTTTTTTTTTTCTATTCATTTCTGATGTAGTTGAGACTTGTCTAGGCAGTAAGTACATATTGCATGTGTAATCTTGCCTGTTTTTTTACACTTAACATTATCTTCCCCATGTCATAGAACATCTCTTTGTTAATATAATTTTTGTTGGTGTTTACTTAACCATTTCCCTAATATTGCGTATTTTAGGTTATTTCTAAACCTTTTCTTCTATAATTCCATAATGAACATCCTTATACGTAAACGGTTGCCCTGTTCTGAATTATTTCCTTATCTACTTCTAGATAGATTTCTGGGGAATTGAAGTACTTCTAGATCTGTTTCCTAGGAAACTAAGTACAATAGAAATTGATTTATTGGGTCAGAGGGTTCTGTGCTTTTAGGACTGTTGATATGTATTGCAGATTGCTTTTGGGGAAGGTGATTTGTGATGCTTATGTCTACGATTCACACCTGTGTGGTGAAATTTGTTTACTCCATCTTTTGTCCCTAGGTACTATTTTAATTTTTAAATTCAAATACATTTTTATACTTGAGTCTGAGGACATGAGAATATAATCCAGGTAGTTTTAAGTTTCACCACACCACTGAGACCTGAGCGCAGTTTGTTTTTTGCCCACTCTTTATGTGTGGATAAATATGACACAGATGGTAGCCTTATCCACCAGAGGGCAGACAGCAGAAGCAAGAAGAACTACAGTTCTGCAGCCTGTGGAATGAAAAGCACATTCACAGAAAGACAGACAAAATGAAAAGGCAGAGGACTATGTACCAGATGAAGCAACAAGATAAAACCCCAGAAAAACAACTAAGTGAAGTGGAGATAGGCAACCTTCCAGAAAAAGAATTCAGAATAATGATAGTGAAGATGATCCAGGACCTTGGAAAAAGAATGGAGGCAAAGATCGAGGAGATGGAAGAAATGTTTAACAAAGACCTAGAAGAATTAAGGAACAAACACCTAGAAGAATTAAAGAACACACAAACAGAGATGAACAATACAATAACTGAAATGAAAAATACACTAGAGGGAATCAATAGCAGAATAACTGAGGCAGAAGAATGGATAAGTGACCTGGAAGACAGAATGGTGGAATTCACTGCCACAGAACAGAATAAAGAAAAAAGAATGAAAAGAAATGAAGACAGCTTAAGAGACCTCTGGGACAACATTAAAGGCAACAACACTCGCATTATAGGGGTCCCAGAAGGAGAAGAGAGAGAGAAAGGACGCAAGAAAATATTTGAAGAGATTATAGTTGAAAACTTCCCTAACATGGGAAAGGAAATAGCCACCCAAGTCCAGGAAGTGCAGAGAGTCCCAGGCAGGATAAACCTAAGGAGAAACATGCCAAAACACTAATCAAATTGACAAAAAAGCCAAAGAAAAATTATTAAAAGCAACAAGGGAAAAAACGACAAATAACATACAGGGGAACTCCCGTAAGGTTAACAGCTGATTTCTCAGCAGAAACTCTACAAGCCAGAAGGGAGTGGCAAAATATATTTGAAGTGATGAAAGGGAAGAACCTACAACCAAGATTACTCTACCCAGCAAGGATCTCATTCAGTAAGTGGGAAACACAAGAGAAGAAAAGGACCTACAAAAACTAACCCAAAACAATTAAGAAAATGGTAATAGGAACATACATATCGATAATTACCTTAAATGTGAATGGACTAAATACTCCAACCAAAAGACACAGGCTCACTGAATAGATACAAAAACAAGACCCATATATATGCTGTCTACAAGAGACCCACTTCAGACCTAGGGACACATACAGACTGAAAGTGAGGGGATGGAAAAAGATATTCCATGCAAATGGAAATCAAAAGAAAGCTGGAGTAGCAATACTCATATCAGATAAAATAGACTTTAAAATAAATGTTACAAGAGACAAGGAAGGACACTACATAATGATCAAGGGATCAATCCAAGAAAAGGATATAACAATTATATATGCAGCCAGCATAGGAGCACCTCAATACATTAGGCAAATGCTAACAGTTATAAAAGAGGAAATCGACAGTAACACAGTAATAGTGGGGGACTTTAACACCTCACTTAAACCAATGGACAGATCATCCAGACAGAAAATTAATAAGGAAATAACAAGCTTTAAATAACACAATAGACCAGAGAGATTTAATTGATATTTTTAGGACATTCCATCCGAAAACAGCAGATTACACTTTCTTCTCAGGTGCACACGGAACAGTCTCCAGGATAGATCACATCTTGGGTCACAAATCAAGCCTCAGTAAATTTAAGAAAATTGAAATCGTATCAAGCATCTTTTCCGACTACAACGCTATGAGATTAGAAAGAAATATCAGGGAAGAGGCTGTAAAAAACACAAACACATGGAGGCTAAACAATACATTACTAAATAACCAAGAAATCACTGAAGAAATCAAAAAATACCTACAGAAAAGTGACAACAAAAACACGATGATCCAAAACCTATGGGATGCAGCAAAAGCAGTTCTAGAGGAAAGTTTATAGCAATACAATCCTACCTCAGGAAACAAGGAAAATCTCAAATACACAATCTAACCTTACACCTAAAGGAACTAGAGAAAGAAGAACAAACAAAACCCAAAGTTAGTAGAAGGAAAGAAATCATAAAGATCAGAACAGAAATAAATGAAATAGAAACAAAGAAAACAGTAGCAAAGATCAATAAAACTAAAAGCTGGTTCTTTGAGAAGATAAAATTGATAAACCTTCAGCCAGACTCATCAAGAAAAAGAGGGAGAGGACTCAAATCAATAAAATTAGAAATGAAAAGTTACAACAGACACCGCAGTAATACAGAGCATCATGAGAGACTACTACAAGCAACTCTATGCCAATAAAATGGACAACCTGGAAGAAGTGGACAAATTCTTAGAAAGGTATATAACCTTCCAATACTGAACCAGGAAGAAATAGAAAATATGAACAGACCAATCACAAGTAATGAAATTGAAACTGTGATTTAAAATCTTCCAACAAACAAAAGTCCAGGACCTGATGGCTTCACAGGTGAATTCTATCAAACATTTAGAGAAGAGCTAACACCCATCCTTCTCAAACTCTTCCAAAATATTGCAGAGGAGGGAACACTCCCAAACTCATTCTGTGAGGCCACCATCACCCTGATACCAAAACCAGACAAAGATGTCACAAAAAAAGAAAACTACAGGCCAGTATCACTGATGAACATAGATGCAAAAATCCTCAACAGAATACTAGCAAACAGAATCCAACAGCACATTAAAAGGATCATACACCATAATCAAGTGGGATTTATCCCAGGGATGCAAGATTATTCAATTTATGCAAATCAATCAATGTGATACACCATATTAACAAATTGAAGGAGAAAAACCATATGATCATCTCAATAGATGAAGGAAAAGCTTTCGACAAAATTCAACACCATTTATGATAAAAACTCTCCAGAAAGTGGGCATAGAGGGAACCTACCTCAACATAATAAAGGCCATATACGACAGACCTACAGCAAACATCATTCTCAATGGTGAAAAACTGAAAGCATTTCCTCTAAGATCAGGAAGAAGACAAGGATGTCCACTCTCACTGCTATTATTCAACATAGTTTTGGAAGTCCTAGCCATGGCAATCAGAGAAGAAAAAGAAATAAAAGGAATACAAATTGGAAAAGAAGAGGTAAAACTGTCACTGTTTGCAGATGACTTGATACTCTACAGAGAGAATCCTAAATGTGCCACCAGAAAACTACTAGAGCTAATCAATGAATTTGGTAAAGTTGCATGATACAAAATTAATGCACAGAAATCTCTTGCACTCCTATACACTAACAATGAAAGATCAGAAAGAGAAATTAAAGATACAATCCCATTCACCATTGCAACAAAAAGAATAAAATACCTAGGAATAAACCTACCTAAGTGTAATTAATGCACAGAAATCTCTTGCACTCCTATACACTAACAATGAAAGATCAGAAAGAGAAATTAAAGATACAATCCCATTCACCATTGCAACAAAAAGAATAAAATACCTAGGAATAAACCTACCTAAGTAGGTCAAAGACCTGTACTCAGAAAACTGTAAGACACTAATGAAAGAAGTCAAAGGTGACACAAACAGATGGAGAGATATACCATGTTCTTGGGTTGGTAGAATCAATATTGTGAAAATGACTATACTACCCAAAGCAATCTACAGATTCAGTGCAATCCCTATAAAATTACCAATGGCAGTTTTTACAGAACTAGAACAAAAAATCTTAAAATTTGTATGGAGACACAAAAGACCCTGAATAGCCAAAGCAATCTTGAGGGAAAAAAACGGAGCTGGAGGAATCAGACTCCCTGACTTCAGACTATACTACAAAGCTACAGTAATCAAGACAATATGGTACTGGCACAAAAACAGAAATATAGATCAATGGTACAGGATAGAAAGCCCAGAGATAAACCCGCACACCTGTGGTCAACTAATCTATGACAAAGGAGGCGAGGATACACAGTGGAGAAAAAGACAGTCTTCAGTAAGTGGTGCTGGGAAAACTGGACAGCTACATGTAAAAGAAAGAAATTAGAACACTCCCTAATACCATACACAAAAATAAACTCAAAACAGATTAATAACCTAAAATATATATATATATACACACATATATATATGTATGTATGTATATATATATATATATATATATATATATATGGCACAGATGAGTATGTTGAGATCTCACATGCTAGTCAGTCACTAATAACTTGGGAATAGAACCCCACATCCTGCCTATTGGTTTTAAAAGTTGTTTCTCACTTTGCTCTTCTCCCATGTCATTCGTACTTGTATTTAGGTTAGTGATAGTTCCTCACAAGAGGACTAAATGAATGTTGAACATTAGCCCGACAAATTCTTTTTTTAGATTCTGCCAAGGGGATTAAAGACTTTACTGTTTAATTTCCAGGCTCTTCCCCCAGCCATAGGAAATATCATAAAAGCTCTTCACCCAGGAGACATCAGAGTCACATGTTGGACTCTTCTTCCTACCCAAGTGACAGTAGGAAAGCCTCTGACTCAGATCTTTCTCCTCCACGGCATAAACAAAGTTCAGGGCCCCGGGATTCTGATTCAGATCTGTCACCTCCACGGAATAGACCTAGGCACGGGAACTCTGATTCTGACCTCTCTCCACCAAGGAGGAAACAGAGGGCCAAATCTTCTGATTCTGACCTGTCTCCACCTCGAAGGAGTCAGCCTCTGGGAAAGAAGGTAAGAATTTTCAGGAGCCATATCTTCTCTTAGAGTAACTCCTGTCTTTTAGCTCTGTACAAGTCCCAGAGATCCAAGCCAAAGCAGGAAGAGGTAGCTCTTAGTAGCATAGTAAATCTAGCTCACAGGACCTCTAGGGCTCTTTTCTTCTCTCTGAAGTCAGGACTGCCTAACCCAGCCCAGGTGAACTTGCAAATAGCAGATTTCCTAAAGAGCTTCTGCCTTTATATCCTCTCAGTTCCATGAATCTCATTTTAATAGGTCCACAGAAACTTCCTATTTTCTTATGAATAAACTGAGAACGTAGTTTACAGAATGGAGTTAGGAGCATGAACCTTGTGTCAAACATCACATATTGGGATCATACTTCTTATATGTACTATCTGTGAGATTTGAGCAAGATACATAATATCTCTAAGCCTCAGCTTCTTCATCTTTAAAATGTGGATAATAGTAGTATGTACTTCATAAGGTTCTTGTGGGAATTAAATGAGTCAGTAAGTAAAGCTCTTAGCACAGTGCCTGGGACAAAGTAAGCATTTAGTGTAAGCAGTTTACTATTATAAATTGGACTGTAGGTCTCCAGAGCTTAAAGAGAGGCACTTAAAATATAAAACGACTTTTAGAAATCATATCACCTGGGAAATAAGTGTTTTGTATTATTTTAAATCTGTGATGAAGCCTGAATTAGCAAAACAAATCTGCATGAACCCTGAGTAATTGTGTTGTAAAGAACACCAGTACTAGTAAAGAAGTGTTATTCCAGAGCTTCCCTGGTGGCGCAGTGGTTAAGAATCCGCCTGCCAATGCAGGGGACACGGGTTCAAGCCCTGGTCCGGGAAGATCCCACATGCTGCGGAGCAACTAAGCCCATGTGCCACAACTCCTGAGCCCACGTGCTGCAACTACTGAAGCCCGTGTGCCTAGAGCCCATGCTCCGCAACAAGAGAAGCCACCGCAATGAGAAGCCCGTGCACTGCAACGAAGAGTAGCCACCACTGGCCGCAACTAGAGAAAGCGTGCGCGCAGCAACAAAGACCCAACGCAGCCAAAAATAAATAAATTAATTAAAAAAAAAAAGTGTTATTCCAGTGAGTTGGTTAAGAAAGAGAACGATAGAGCCTGTGGTGTGCACGTTTCCTCTAATGCAGACTTTTCAGGTAAGTTTCTCTGTAGCCCATGTGGTCCTGGTAGGGTAGACCAGCCTGTCCCTAGCCCAGGAAGTAGGGTTCTTCTCTTTTGGGGAACAGAGTGAGGTCTGTGTTTCAGCTGGACTCCTTGACATTTTTATGTATCTGCTTAGTCCATGGGCAATTTAATATTAATCAAATTTAATTTAGTACGTTGTTTAAGGATATCGGGATATAAGTATATACATTGATTGTGGGTTGGTTTGTTATCTTGATACAGAGTGGAGTTTAGTAAGACGTTTCAATTTGGTTATATCTTGTCATTATCCTGAAATATAGCCACAATTTCAGGATCTTAGGTTTGCTTGACTTTGTGATTTAAATGAAATATTTTATCAGTGTTGATCTCTACCAGAGGGCTTAGAGCTTTATAGAGGTTTCTCGTCAGGTGACCTGAGAGTCTTCATGTGTGCAGTTTATATGCTGAAAAGTCAGAAATACGATGCTTAGCCTTCCCTTTAGCATATTGTTGGTTTGTGTTTCTGTTTACTCTTAAACTTGATAGTACTGTTAATTTTCCATGAAATTCAGTTTTATTTCTTCTTTTGTATTTTGTGAAACCTGTGGTTGATAATAAGAATATAAAGCTAGAGTTTTTGGTTTGGTTATTGCTGATTATCAGACAAAAATACACCTGTGTATACCCATGGAGTCTATTGCTGCATTGTCTTAATGTTGGATGCTCCCTTTTCCATTGCATAGGCTGCACACATGTATTCTGGGGCTAAAACTGGGTTGGTGTTAACTGACATACAGCGAGAGCAGCAGGAGCTCAAGAGACGGGACCAAGAGACCATGGCATTTGAAGGTAAAAATGTGAAAGTGCAGAGACCAGTTGAGGCTCTTGTAGCTTTTATTTTTTTTAATGTAGTTTATTATACCTGATATTTAAAAGTTTTAATTGCTGTCAAATTTCAGCTCTGGTTTTGTGCATTATTTTAACTTCTCATTGGGTTCAAGTGGTTCTTTTCCTTCTTGAAAAATGTTAATTTTCAGGATCATCGCCAATATGCACTTAGATGTTGGTAGGGACTACTAGTAGTCTGGCTGTGAAGGTTCTTATCCAGCATCAGAACCCCACGTGGTTGATTTCAGCTGTTAGAATATTATTTCTGATTTTGATACCTGGTGTTTATCTTTAAAAGTATAATTTTCCTTTGCAGCTGAATTCCAGTATGCTGAAACCGTATTTCGAGATAAGTTTGGTCGTAAGAGGAATTTGAAACTGGAACGTTTAGAGCAGAGGAGAAAAGCGGAGAAGGACTCGGAGAGAGATGAGCTGTATGCTCAGTGGGGAAAAGGGTAAGAGAACCACTGAAAGGAAAAACAAGACTGCAGTGACCGGAGGAAGTCATTTCTCTATTCTTCTGCCTTCAAAGCTGTTTTTTGTTTTTTTTTTTTATAAATTTATTTATTTTATTTATTTAGTTTTGGCTGTGTTGGGTCTTTGTTGCTGTGCACAGGCTTTCTCCTGTTGCGGCGAGCGGGGGCTACTCTTCCTTGTGGTGTGCGGGCTTCTCACTGTGGTGGCCTCTCTTGTTGCGGAGCATGGGCTCTAGGCACACGGGCTTTAGTAGTTGCAGCACGCGGTCTCAGTAGTTGTGGCTCGCGGGCTCTAGAGCACAGGCTCAGTAGTTGTGGCACATGGGCTTAGTTGCTCCGCGGCATGTGGGATCTTCCCGGACCAGGGCTTGAACCCATGTCCCCTGCATTGGCAGGTGGATTCTCAACCACTGCGCTACCAGGGAAGCCCCAAAGCTGTTTTTGGGAATGGGAAATTCAGTGTGCTCAGTCTCCTTCCTAAGATACTGATATATTCCACACTTCCAGTTGGTATTCTAAGAATTTTACCTTTTTCAGTATTTGGCCTAGGCTGCTGGAAAGAGGAGGTTCTCCAAATGTAGCAGTACATCTCAGTGTAAGAGTGGAAATGTTAAACAGGATAGCAGACACTCCTGGTTCTTTTTGTCCAGGCTTGCACAGCGCCGGCAGCAGCAACAAAATGTGGAGGATGCAATGAAGGAAATGCAAAAGCCTCTGGCCCGCTATATTGATGATGAAGATCTAGATCGGATGCTGAGGGAAAAAGAAAGAGAGGGGGACCCCATGGCCAACTTGATCAAGAAGAATAAGGCCAAGGAGAGCAAGAATAAGAAAGGTGAGCCTTCTGGGAATCTTCAGAGAATGAGGTGACTTACGTGAAGAGAGAAAATCAATAGGGTGATGATACATAGCTATGTGCAAAGAAGGCTTTCCCATACAATTTCACATTTCTTGTATTGGGGAATTTAGATTTAACTCAATAGAGACTTCTGTGCAAAGAAATTTTTTCCCACTGCCATCGAGCTCTGATTTGAATTACGTAGGTAACTAACTTTTCTCCCTCTCCTGTCATTAGTGAGACCTCGCTACAGTGGCCCAGCACCTCCTCCCAACAGGTTCAATATCTGGCCTGGATATCGCTGGGATGGAGTAGACAGGTAAACCTGAATATTTCCTACAGTTTTGTTTTCTCTTCCATCTAACCCGAACCTTCCCTGACTGTTCTCAAATCATTCTACACTCTGCCTCATTTTCTGCCTTAATCACAAGGTTAATAATATGCAGTTTGGTTGCTTCTATTTCTCAAATC
Organism: Balaenoptera ricei; assembly: GCF_028023285.1. Taxonomy (NCBI): domain Eukaryota; kingdom Metazoa; phylum Chordata; class Mammalia; order Artiodactyla; family Balaenopteridae; genus Balaenoptera; species Balaenoptera ricei. The sequence goes on from NC_082646.1 coordinate 15,556,596, forward strand.
TCATTTCCCATGCTTAGAATACTCCTTCCTTTTTTCCTTTTCAAAGCTCTGGGCAAATAACTCAGGTGGTCCAGCTAGGATACCCTTTGTTTTTGACACTGATCACTTCTAATGATATTTTCTAAGGTTTGGAGGGGGTGAATGATAGGTGCTAGTCTGAAGCCTTTTGTATGTTGTATCTTTAAAATGTAGCCCTTGAATCTTTTCTTCACTGCCTTATGAGTGAGTTACTTGTCATGTTGCACTGCCCCTACCACCTTGTCTTTTCACCTACCCATATCTGTACCCACATGCACTAACTTCCTTTCTGCTATCATGGATGAACTATATATGCTCCTATCCAAAGTTAGTCCCTCTACTTCATGTTAGATCCCATCTCTTGCCTGCTAAAGGACATTGTTATATCATCTAGCACAGTGACTCTCAAAATTTGTCATCTCGAGACCCCTTTACACTCTTAATAATTATTGAGGACTCTAAAAAGTTTTGTTTATGTGGGTTATAGCTGTTAATATTTACCATATTAGAAATTAAACTAAGAAGTTTAAAAAGTATTTATTAATTCTTTAAAAAAAGCCATTACATTAACATAGTTACCCTGTTTTTAAAGAGAAATAACTATATTTTTCAAACAAAAAAAAGTGAGATTCAGGATAGCTTTGATTTACATTCTTGCAAATCTCATTAATGTCTGGGCTGATAGAAAACATCAGGACTTTTTTTTTTTTTTGTATTTTATTTTATTTTTATTTTTTAACTTTTTTTATATTGGTATATAAACAATGATTAACAATGTTGTGTTAGTTTCAGGTGTACAACAAAGTGATTCAGTTATAAATATACATGTATCTATTCTTTTTCCAATTCTTTTCCCAATTAGGTTGTTACAGAATATTGAGCAGGGTTCCCTGTGCTATACAGTAGGCCCTTGTTGGTTATCCATTTTAAATATAGCAATGTGTTACAAGAAGACATCAGGATTTAGTCTGTTGCAGTATGTTTAGCTGAAATATAGGAAGAAAATTCAACCTTATAATAGGTAGTTAGAAAAGGAAGGTGTATTAGATTTTTTTTAATACTACACAAAAACTCAATAAGTGGTAGTTTCTTAAAGGTTATTTGTAATATGGAATCAGAAACCATATCAAAAAGCTTTTCATACTGTTAGATTAAAATCCATTGGTCTTTTTCCTATTTTGGATGAATCTTTTACTCATGCATGATTTTATAACATCATGTACTGTTCATTGGTTTGCTGAGTTTTTCAGACCTTCCAAATGTTGACATATTTCATATACAATATCAGATAATGATATATACATATTAATATTAACTTTGATCTCATCACAAAAATCTTTAAATAACTAGAAGCTAAAGGAGTTCATGGTAGTGGGTACAAGTTTTTCAAAATTCTAATTTACGCTTGAAAGCTCCTATTTTATCATTGGCAACAAATATCAGCCACTTTCCTTGATGTAAAGGTCACTTCGTACAATGGCTTTTTTTGTAGGATCCGTCAGATTTTGAACCTAGAGGATCATGTCCTCTGTGAATATAAACAGTGTTACTTCTTCCTTTCTAATCCAGATGCCTTTTGTTTCTTTTTCTTGCCTTATTGCACTAGCTGCAACTTCCAGTGCAAATGTTGAGTAGAAGCAGTAAGAGCAGACATATTTTACCTTGTTGCTAACCTTAGGAGGAAAACATTCAGCCTTTTCACCATGAAATATCTTGTAAACTATAGAATTTTTTTTGTAGATTTCCTTTATTGAGTTGAGAGATTTCTATTCCTAGTTTGCTAAGGAATGTCTTTTTTCAGGAATGTATGTTGGATTTTGTTCAAAATATTTTCTAATTTTCCTTTTGGTTCATTCTTTGATCCATGATTTACTTATGAGTGTATTTTAGAATTCCAAACATTTAGACCTTTCTAGATATCTCATTGTTATTGATTTCCAGTTTAATTCCATTGAGGTCAGAGAATACACTATGTAATATTTTGATCTTTTGAAATTTATTAAGCATGTTTTATGGCCCAGTATATGGTTTACCTTGGTGAATAGCCCATTTGCACTTGAAGATAATGTGTATTTTGCAGTTGCTTGGGGTAGTGTTTTGAAAATTTTTTTTTGTATTCTTTTTTTAAGTAAACTTTTTGTTTTGGAATAATTTTAGATTTATAGAAAATTTGCAGAGATACTATAAAGAATTCTTGTAAACTCCTTATCCAGTTTTGTTACCATTCGTTATATTATCGTGGTACGTTAATCAAATCTAAGAAACCAACATTAGTATGTTATTATTAATGCACCAGATTTTATTTGGATTTCACCAGTTTTCTATTAATGTTCTTTTTCTGTTCAGGGATGCAATTCAGGATACCACATTGTACTTAGTTGTCATGTCTCCTCAGTCTCTTCTGATCTGTGTCAGTTTCTCAGTCTTTCTTTGTTCTTTGTAACCTTAACACTTTTGTGCGGGGGCGGTATGGTCAGGTATTTTTGTTGAATGTTCCTCAAACTGAGTTTGTTTGATGTTTTTCTCATGATTAGCCTGAGGTTATGGGTTTTTGGAAAGAATTCCACAGTGGTGGAGTGTCCTTCTCATCACATCCTTTTAGGGGTTACATGATATCCACATGACATCACTAGTAATGTTAACCTGGATCACTGGGTTAAGGTAATGAGTGTTTGCCGGGTTTCTCTGCTTTAAAATTACTGTTTTTCTTCTTTCATACTCTCTTCTCTGGAAGTGAGTCGACTGAGTTCAGCTTACACTCAAAAGGAGACCTACAGAAGGATATCTACATATATTATTTAGACTTTTTCTGTAAGGAAGATCTGTTTCATCTCCCCATTTATTTGCTCAATCATTTGTTTATATCAGTATGGACTCATGTATATTTTATACTTTGTATAGTAATCTAATAGTATGTTATTTATTTTGTTGCTTAAATTGTTCTGTTCTTTGGCCATTGGGAGTTCTCTCAGGTGTCCCTTTTATATGCCCATCCTTCTATTTTTTGAGCATTCTTTGACTTTCTGTTACTATAAGGTGCTTCAGGCTCATATTGTATTTTCTCTGCCCCAGCCCTAAAATAGCCATTTCTCTAAGAAATCCTGACTGCTTTTAATGGAGAAAGATATTTAGAAACCAAGATCCGACTGCTAGAGTGCTTGTTGTTACTGAGGTGTCATTGTTTCTAGACCCTCTCAGCAGACAGAGCTACTTAATGCGTGTATAGTAGTCTGTGTATACACACATATCTATAATTGTTTCTGTGTCTATCCACCTGCAAGTATGTTATATATACACATATATTTACATATATATATAAATATGAGTTCATGTTGATGTAACTGACTCTAACCAAGTATTACCTTTCCTTTTTGCTTACCTCCCCAACATTGAGAAACCTGGCACCCACCATCCACCATCCATTTTGCTCATCCCAGGACACATGTAAAATAGTTTCAAAATTGAGAAATTCAGAAATGAGAAACTAATTTACCATCTAGAGTGTAGCATTTATGTGCAGTTCATTTTGTTCTTACCCTTATAATTTCTAATCAAAATACCATTTTCCAACATAACTTAAAGAGTCAGCCCCCATACCTCTCCCCTGCCAAACATCCTGGGTAATTTTTTTCTTTTATAGTTTACTTATATTAGTGTTTACTCATTATGGTGTATAGTTCTATGGGATTTAACGAATGAGTAGAGTCATTCATTCACCACCCTAGTACTGTATGGAATAGTTCCATCATTCTAAAATTTCCTGTGTAAGTCTCCTTTTAGTCATTTATACCTCCTCCACCAACCCCTTGTAATTACTGCTGTTGTTTTCTGTCCCTGTAGTTTTGTCTTTTCCAGAGTGTTACATGAATGGAATCATACAATGTGTAACCTTTTGAGTCTGACCTTTTGCACTTAGCAAAATGCATTTTAAGATTCATCCATGTTCTTGCATGAATCAGTACTGTATTCCATGTTTATCACTGAGTAGTATTGCATTGGATGGGTATACCACAGTCTGTTTATTCCCCAGTTGAAGGACATCTTGGTTGCTCCCAGTTTTTAGCAGTTGTGAATAAAGCTACAATAAACATTGGTGTATGGGTTTTTATGTGGATATAGTTTTCAGTTTACTTGGGTAAATACCAGGGTAAATGATTGCTATATTGTATTGTTGAGATTATGTTTAATTTTATAAGAAACTGCCAATTGTCTTCCAAAGAGGCTGTATCATTTTACATTACTGCAAAGAGTGAGGATTTCTGTTGCTCCATATCCTTGCCAGCATTTGGTATTGTCAGTGGTTTGGATTTTAGGTGTGTGAATTTAGTATTGAATTTTAATTGCTCTGTTTTCTTTTTAGTTATACCTCTCTGCAATTTTTTTTTCAGTGTTATGAGGATCACAGTACGTATCTTTAATTTATCACAGCCTACTGAGAGTTATAATTGTACTATTTCACATAAAATATAAGAACCTTGCAACACTACAGTTCTACTTAACCTCTGTTTTTAGTGCTATTGTTTTCATACATATTACATAAAAAATGGTATAGATCCCACAATACAGTGTTAAAATTTTTACTCTGCAGTTTTATATATATATATATATATTTTTTTAAATTATTTATTTGTTTATTTATGGCTGTGTTGGGTCTTCGTTTCTGTGCGAGGGCTTTTCTCTAGTTGCGGCAAGCGGGGGCCACTCTTCATCGCGGTGCGCGGGCCTCTCACTGTCGCGGCCTCTCTTGTTGTGGAGCACAGGCTCCAGACGCGCAGGCTCAGTAGTTGTGGCTCACGGGCCCAGTTGCTCCGCGGCACGTGGGATCTTCCCAGACCAGGGCTCGAACCCGTGTCCCCTGCATTGGCAGGCAGATTCTCAACCACTGCGCCACCAGGGAAGCCCAGTTATATATTTTTTTAAGAAGCTAAGAAAACAAAAGAAAAAAATATGTAGTTGTTAGTACTTACTCACATAGTTACAATTTCTGGTATTCTTCCTTCTTTCCTAAAGAAATTAGGAAATTTTAATATTCCTTCAGTGCAGGTCTGTTGGCAAAAAATTCAGTTTTTGTTGATATGAAAACATCTTTATTTCACCTTTGTTTCTTAACAGCTTTAATTTTGAAGTAATGTTAGGCTCACAAGAACTTGAAAAAATAGTACAGTGTATTAGTGTACCATTCACCCAACTTCCCCCAATGATAATATCTTATATAACCATAGTACATTATCAAAGCCAGGAGTTGGCATTGGCACAGTTCTATTAATTAAATTAGAGAATTTTTTCTCACCTTCGTTTTTGAAGGATTGTTTCACTGGCATAGTGTTGGGGGAGGTTATCGAGGGGATGTGACCACTGGTTGATCTATGAGCTGGACCCAGGCAACTGGAGGCCCTTACCTCTCCCCTGTCCTTGGAATGTACATCCTGCCTACTCTTCTCATACTGGCAGCCATTTCAAGGACATAGCCTTGAGAGAGTAGGGTGCTGTTGACCATCTGGACTGAATATGTGACTGAACCCTTATATATAAGGCCTCTATATAAACTTTTAAGGTTCTGGCAGGCAGGTGTGGAGAACCACTTGTCCTGCGCCCAAGACAAACCTTGTATGTAAGTTCCCTTGCTTATTAAACCTGCCACCTGCCAATCTGGAGTGATCTGCCTCTTTCTCTTTCTGTCTCTCGTTGTCCTCTGAGTATGGGGGCCAATTTCAGATTTTACCCAGGGAACTCCTGAGGTTTCAAACCAACACAGAGAACTCAGGATTGACAGTATGAGACTTCTATGACAGCTCTGTCAGCCCTTTAAAGACTTTTCATCACTTTCTGGCCTCCATTGTTTCCAATTAGAAGTCAGCCCTCAGATTTCATTTGTTTCATCGTCTCATCTCCTAACCCCAACATATACACATTATAATATATTCTCTGGCTCAGCAGCTTTCATGATTTCCTTCTGGTCTTTGGTTTTCAGCAGTTTGACTATGATGTACCTAGGTGTGGTTTTCTTTGTATTTATCCTTTTTTGAGTTTGTTGAGCTTTTTAGATTTATGAGTTCATGTTTTTCACATTTGGGAGGTTATTTGGCTATTTTTTGTTCAATTCCTCTTCTTTTTTTTTTAAACCACTTTTCCTTCTCCAATTACACTATTTCCACTACTTGATATTATCCCACAGATCTCTGAAGTCCTGTTCATTTTTCTATCATTATTTTTCTCTCTGTTCTTAAGGTGGGATAATTTTTTTGATCTGATTTCAAGTTCATTGACTCTTCTGCCATCTCTAGCCTATTAGGCTCATACACTGAATTTTTTGTTTCAGCTAGTTTAAATTTATTTATTAGTTATTTTTAGCTGCGTTGGGTCTTCATTGCTGCACGTGGGCTTTCTCTAGTTGTGGCGAGCAGGGGCTACTCTTCATTGCAGTGCATGGGCTTCTCGTTGCGGTGGCTTCTCTTATAGTGGAACATGGGCTCTAGGCACGTGGGCTTCAGTAGTTGTGGCACGTGGGCTCAGTAGTTGTGGCTCACGGGTTCTAGAGTGCAAGCTCAGTAGTTGTGGGACATGGGCTTGGTTGCTCTGCGGCACGTGGGATCCTCCCGGACCAGGGCTCGAACCCATGTCCCCTGCATTGGCAGGCGCCACTGTGCCATCAGTGAAGTCCCTCAGCTAGTTTATTATATTTTTATAATATAACCACTGTGCCACCAAGGAAGTCCCTCAGCTAGTTTATTATATTTTTCAACTCTAGAATTTCCATTTGACATATTTCTCTGCTGAGATTTCCTACCTATTCATTCATTATGAATCATTTTTTTTTTTTCCTTGAGAATATTTATAATTGGTGCTTCGAAGTACTGTCTGCTCATTGCAACATTTGGGTTATCTCAGGATTGGTTTCTATTCATAGTTTTTTCTTGAGTTTCATCACATTTTACTATTTCTTTACATGTCTGGTCACTTAAAAATGTTATACTGGACATTATGAATGATACATTGCAGAGACTTTGAATTCTCTTATATTTCTTTGAAGTGTGTTGTTTTTTTTTTATAAGATGGTGTAACCATCTTATTTTTATTTTAGTTATTAATTGATTTATTTTAATTATTTATTTAATTTATTTTGGGCTGCGTTGGGTCTTCGTTGCCTCGCATGGGCTTTCTCTAGTTGCGGTGAGCGGGACTACTCTTCGTTGTGGTGTGCGGGCTTCTCATTGCAGTGGCTTCTCTCGTTGCGGAGCACGGGCTCTAGGCGCGCGGGCTTCAGTAGTGGCATGCAGGCTCAGTAGTTGTGGCTTGCGGGCTCTAGAGTGCAGGCTCAGTAGTTGTGGCACACGGGCTCAGTTGCTCCACGGCATGTGGGATCTTCCTGGACCAGGGCTCGAAACCTGTGTCCCCTGCATCGGCAGGCAGATTCTTAACCACTGTGCCACCAGGGAAGTCCTTGAAGTGTGTTGATTTTTATTCCAGCAGACAGTTAACTTGGCTGTATTTTAACTCCAAACTCTAACTCCTTTGCAGGAGTTTCTGCTCAGTTCTTTCAGTTTCTAGCTGCTGCTTTTTCATGGGGCCCAAGGGGGTTTCCCCTGCACAAGCACAGTTTAGCAGTTAGCCAAAGATTTGGGTGCAGTTTGTATGTAGATTTTGGGGTTCATCCCTTTTGAAGCTACCTCCCTTTCAGTATTTCTTCCCTGATTTTCCAGCTGCTCTGCTCACTCTGCACTGACACCTCAAGCCAGTAGGCCTGTGCCTTTCTGCCTCCATGAGCTGTGCAGTTTGGGAAGTGCCCTCTGGCAAAAAGCCTCACAAATCTCTTCTCACACCTAGACTCCCACCCAAGTTTTGTCTGCTTTTGGTCACTCTCTCATGCCTTCAAATACTTTCAGATACTTGTATCTTTATATTTTGTCCAGACTTTATAATTGTTTTCTGAGTGTAGATTAGTTTGCATGAGTTCTCTGCCATGACTGGAATCTACCACTCTGCTTTATATGGGCCTAAGGCATTATCTTCTGTCCTTTAAGCTGCCATCTAAATCCAGAGCTCTAGTTCCTGATATTGGCAGGTATCCTCAGGGTGGCTGTGGTTTCAGGCTCCTTTCCTGCTTTCGTTTGCAGCGCACTGTATATCGGCTTTTTGGTAACAGGAGGATTTTTCAGAATACTAATTTGCTGTATAGCCAGAAGTAGATCTTTTTATAGCCACAACCCTAAAGATACTCCTGCTACACTGAGTTCATTCTTTTTTTCTTTTTTCTATTTTTTTCAAATTTCTGGACCCAAAACAGAACTCTCCCTGACCTGGTTTTTAACTGGTATAATTTGTCTCCATCTCTCCCTGTAGTTTTCCTACACTTCTCATTCTTATTTTCTCCTAGAGTTTTCCTTTTAGTTCCCTTTCTCATCCTTGCTTTCTTTCTGATTATTTATTCTTTCATTGCCTTTTCTGCTTTTGTCTGTTTTTGGCAAGTAAATATTTCTAAAACAGATCTATAGTATGTTACAGTTAGAAAAACCCGTAAGGTCAATTAAACTAACTTACATTATTTAAAAGAGAAACGGAGGCCCCGATAAATTTAACAACTTAGAGTCTTTCAGCTCACCTGATAAAGCTGGAATTAGACCTTGGGCATCTCATTCTTCGGTCTAAAGCTGTTTCCACTGTGTGTTCTCTTGCAGTTTGTTTTTTTGATTCTGTTTAGGGTTTGGTTTGTTATTCATAGGACCTTTTGTCTGTTTGATCATATTAGTGTTGATTCTCTTAAGTACTTATTCCCCAAGACAAGAAGCAGTGGTTTCCTTGTGCTCTAGAACACCATGCATGCTTCTGAGGTTGGAGATGGTGCCATTCATAATAAGCTTCCCTTCTTCCTCACCCTTTCACTACTCACCCAACTGATCCCTTAGGGAAGGCCTTAGGAAAGAGGGAAGCCTGTCATCCCAATCAGTTCAGTAGCACTTAGCATACGTATTATAACTTTAAGCAGCTATGTACTAGGTGCTAGGGTCTCACAATTAGTGAGAGACGGTCCTTGAGCACAGCAACTCACTTTCTATCTAGAGGAGAAGACAGACAAGTAAATAATTTCAATGCTACTTGCTAAGTATTACTATAGAGGATTTTCAAGGTGCCTTGGGAGCACAAAGGAAGAGTAGTTAGATTCAGCCTTGGGAGACTATGGTCAGGGAATGCATGCTTCCTAGAGGAGGTGATACATGAGCTAAGTCTTTAGGGATGTCAGTCATTAACCAAGATAAGAAGGAAAGGAAGGATATTTAAGGAAGAGCATCCTGTATTGCAAGGTCATAAGGATATGGAACATCCCAGTGTTTGGTGGGGTGGGGGCCTGTTATAAGCAGTTTGATGTTGGATAGCAGTAAGTGTGAAATGGAGTTGTGTGAGATGGGCTGGAAAGGTAAGCAGGGGCCTGGTCACTGAAGGACTTGGAAACATTTCTGAGGAGCTTGGTGTTCACCTTAGAGGCAGAGGGGAGCCACTGGTGGATTAACAGTAGCTCTACATTCTAGATAGGTGACGCATTGTAGCGGTCGTACGAAGCATTTGCAAGGCACCAATTTGGAAGTAGACAAGATACAAGGTTGTTGCAGTAGATTAGGCTAAAGATGATGGAAGTCTGAACCATGACAGTGGTAGTATGAATGGAGAGAGGAGGAGGTGGGAAATTGGTTAAGTGATAAGATGGCAGAACCAAGTGACTGATTAGGTGAGAGGGAGAAATCACTGGGTTTGGCAATAAGGAAGGTCATTAATGACTTGAGAGAGCATTAACTCCATAGCATAGTGAAACAAAAGCCAAGTTCTGTTGTGTGAAGGAATGAATGAAAAATAAGGAAGTAGACAGTGAGTAAAGGCTCTTTCAAGAAGTTTATGTAAGAAGACGAAGTACATGGTATTAGAAGGGAGTTGAGGGCCACTCCTTGAAATTCACCCCTGTAGTGACTTCCATGACACCCTACTTCTGGTTATTTTCTCTTATCATTTCATCTTGGCCACCTTTATGAACTTCTGTTCCTCTGTGCCCCCTGCTTAAATGTTTCTCTGGGCTCCATCTGTAACCCTTAGCTGTTCTCACTCCGTGTGCTCTCTTGGCTGAATCTTGTCTAGTACACCTTCACTTACCAGCTGTATGTACATGATTCCCAAATCTGTATTTGCACCTCAGTTTGGAGTATCTGGCTGTGCATTGGATTTCTCTGTTGATATGTACTTGAGGCACCTTAAATGCAAACATATTCAAAACTGAACTCATCAGCTTTCCCTACTCTAAGCGTGCTCCTCCTCTTGTGTTCTGTCCTGGTTAATGGCAGCCTCATTCATCTAGTCACTAAAATTATTAACCCATGAATCAAACTTACCTCTTCCTCCTTTGCTCTTATATAACTGATCAATCACTAAGTCCTACTATGTTTTCTCTCTTTCTGTCCCTCTTCTTTATCATTACTTTCATCATCTGTTGCCTGGACCATTGCAGTAACTTTCCTGCCTTCAGTCTCCTCCAGAGTGATCTCTTTGAAATGCAGTTTATGCTCCCACTTTAAATTTATCCTTCACAGGGAACTCTACTCAGTACTCTGTAATGGCCTACATGGGAAAAGAATAAAAAAAAAAGTGGATATATGTATATGTATAACTGATTCACTTTGCTGTACACCTGAAAGTAACACAACATTGTAAATCAACTGTACTCCAATAAAAATAAAAAACAATAAATTTATCCTTACTAGGTGAAATCTAAGCTTTATACTGTGGCTTACAGAGCTCATTATGATTTGCCCTCTACCTACCTTTCTAGCTTTGTCTCGTGCTGCTCTCTTTTCATATTTGAGGCTCCAGCCATACCAGTTTGCCTTTGGTTCCCTGCATGTGCCATACGATTTCTTACTTTGTGCCCTTGCTGTTGTTGCTCGTGCTATGCTCTGTGCTGAAATGCCCTCCTGACCCTTCTGGCCCTCTGGTTAACTCCGTCTTTTCAGACTTAGCGTAGTGGCCCCCTTCACGAAGCCTTTGCTGACCATTCTTGTCTGTCCCCCTCCCAAGCTGAGTAAGGTCCCCACTCTGCTTCCATGATACCCAGTGCGTATTTCTACCATAATCCATGCTTTTTGTTTTAATTTTTCGTTTAAATGTCAATCTCCTCCACTAGTCTGTGAGTTTATCAGGATAGGTGCTATGTTATACTCATTTTCATGACACAGTGCCTAGTACATAATAAGAATTCACTAATTTTTTGTGTAACGAATGGATAAAGTATAATACATAGACATCAGTTGAGAGTGAGTTGGGCCTTTAGAGAGTGGTAAATGTTTGAAACAGTTGTCAAAGAGTTTGAGAAGGAACTGAACAAGGACTAATAAGAGGTTGGATTATGTATTCTGTCTTTCTGATTCTGTTGCTTATGTCTTAAATATTTTCACATGATTGCCTTTACTTTCCTTTTTGCTCATTAGATTGTGAACTCTTTTTTCAGAAATAAATGTTCAGTTCAGGATTCCGGCTGATTAGTATTTCTTGATTGCAGATCCAATGGATTTGAACAGAAGCGCTTTGCCAGGCTTACCAGCAAGAAGGCGGTGGAGGAACTTGCCTACAAGTGGAGTGTTGAGGATATGTAACTTTTCTGAGGCAGTGGGGGTGGCTGTGGGTTGTGGTGGTGGACACAGGGTGGACAGACGTCCAGCTGCAACAGTCATCTGTGCTCATAATCAGGGCCCACACAGACCAGCGACTTGTTGGATGCCAGTTTTGACTGCAGAAGAATATTTGAGACGTAATGTTTGGACTGAAAGACCTGTACTTCTCAGGTGTGCTGACACTGCCTGTTGCTGGCTTTCAGAGGAAGCGTTGATTTCTCTGTGTCCCAGGGTTTGTTCTTGGTTAGGGTTTTCCCTTTTTAATAAACACACATTTATTTTTTTAAAATAATTTTCTTAAATGGATATTCTGTTTTGGGGAAGAATACAAGCTAATATTGAACCTCCAGGGATCTTGGAGGGTGATAGTTGGATTTTTCATTCATCTAGGAAGCAGGATGAGTAAAAACTTTCACAGTGATAGCTCCTTCCTCTTAGAAAATAAGAATTATTGCTAAACTAGATTTAGGAATAGACATGGCTGTTTGGAGACTTGGTGTCTGGTAAAGGTAGTGTCACAAATTAGTGGGGAAGAGATAGATAATGGTGCTCAGAAAATTGGCTTATTATATGGACAAAAATAAAGTTGGATCCCTGCCTTAAACCACATAAAGCAAAGACAAATCCCAAAGTGATTTTACCTAAATGAAAGGTAAAATGCTACAGCCAATAAGAAAAAATGGGGAATGTCTTTGTGACCTTGGGGTGAGGATAAATTTGTTAAATTAGATCTCCAAATCACAATCCGTAAGGTTTGATAGCTTTGCCTACATCATAATTAAAGATTTCTAGTCAACAAAGCACCCCATAGTCAAAGTTAAAAATGGGTATAGATGAGGAGAAAATATTTCCAATGTCTAAAAGTGACAAAGGATTACATTTATAAGAGATTGAACTACTGCAAATTGGAAAGAAATACAAAACACAAAATAAAAATAGGCAAAGAATATGAATATGTAAAATCTAAAGGGAGAACCAGAATGGCTAATAAGTATATTACTACTAGTAAATTAGAGAAATAGAGATCAAAACATTAATGAGTTTCTACTTTGTATCTATTAGCAAAAATAAGCAAGAGACTGAATTCTCATGGGGAATGAAAACTCATGGGAAGTTTCAACTGGTGCATCCATTCTGGAGAACAAATGGGCAAAACTTAATTGAAAATAAGTAATATCTGGGATGCAGTATTGCAGAATTTTTGAGAGAATATTGTCTGAGTTTGAATCTCAGGTATGTCTTTTACTGTGTGACCTTGATAAGCCACTTAACTTCTCTGTGTTTTAGTTTCTTCATCTTTGAAATGGATATAATATTACCCACCTCATAGGTTTATTGTGAGCCTAGAACAGTGCCAGGCACATAGTACATGTCACAAAATTATTAGCTGTTGTTATCATTGTCTTCCGAATCATCAAGTGTTGATAGCCAGCTTCCAGTATGGCCCCAATGATCCCTGACTCCTGGTATTTAAGCCCTCGTGTAGTCCCCTCCTACAGTGAATAGGGCTGACCTGTGTAACCGGTAGGATGTACTGGAAATGTGTGACTTCTGAGGCTGAGTCATAAAAGACATTGAAGCATCTGCCTTGTATTCTCTTGAATCACTAGCTGTGGAAGAAGCCTGCTACTATGTCATGAGGACACTCAAGTGGTCCTCTGGAGAGGCCCATGCGGAGAGGGACTGAGGCCTCTCACCAGTAGACACACCAATTTATCAGCCCTGTGAATGAGCCACCTTGGAAGTGGATCCTTTTAGCTCCATTCAAGCCTTTAGATGGGTTCAGCCCTGATCAACAACATGGCTGCAACCTCATGAGAGATCCTGAGCCAGAACCACCCAGCTCCAAATTCTTGACACAAAGAAATTGAGATAAGAGGAGGTGTTTATTACTTTTTAACAGCTTGAGATATAATTCACATACTATACTGTTTACCCATTTAACGTGTACAGTTCAGTAGTTTTTAGCATATCACAGAGTTGTATAACCTTCACTGTAATTCATTTAAAAACATTTTGGATACAGGGAGCTTTGTATCCATCAGCAGCCACTCTTCACTTGTCCCCAGCTCCCCTAGCCCTAGGCAACCGCTAATCCTTCTGTTGCTATAGATTTGCATGTTCTAGACATTTCATATAGTATGTGAATGGGACTATCATACAATACGTGGCGTTTTGTATCTAGCTCTTTTCACTTAGCGTAGTGTTTTCAAGGTTCATCCGTGTTGTAGTATGTATCAGTACCACATTCCCTTTAATGGCTGAATAATATTCCCTTGTATGGATATACCACATTTTATCTATCCATGCATCTGTTGATATTTGAGTTGTTTCCCCTTTTTGGCTATTGTGACTAATGCTGCTATGAACATTCACGTACAAGTTTTTGTATGGACTTAGGTTTTCATTTTTCTTGGAGTAGAATTGCTGACTCATATGGTAACTCCATGTTTTGCTTTTTGAGGAACTACCAAACTTCCAAAGCAGTGTATGAGAGTTCCAGTTTCTCCACATCCTTGCCGATACTTGTTTTTGTTGTTGTTTTTGGCCGTGCCATGCGGCTTGTGGGATCTTAGTTCCTCGACCAGGGATTGAACCCTGGCCACGGCAGTGAAAGCGCTGAGTCCTAACCACTGGACCACCAGGGAACTCCCGCTAATACTTGTTATTATCTGTCTTCTTGATTATGGCTATCCTAGTGGTGTGAAGTGGTATGTCATTGTGGTTTTGATTTGCATTTCTCTAATGCCTAATGTTGAATATCTTTATCTTCTTTGGAGAAATGTTTATTCAAATCCTTTGCTCATTTTTCAGTTGGGTTATTTGTCATACACATACAAACATATACACACATACACACTGTTATGTAGAATTCTTTATATATTCTGGTAACAACTCTCTTATCAGATATATGATTTGCAAGTATTTCCTTTCATTCTGTGGGTGTTATTGTTTTAAGCTGCTAAGTTTTTAAGTAATTTGTTATGCAGCAATAGATAACTGATATATTAAGTTTGTACATACCCTACCTCAAAGCAGTTCCACTCCTGGCTTTATCCTTCAGAGAAACTTGCACAGATCCACAAGGAGTTACATATATGGATGTTTATCTATATGTATCTTGGGTAGCAAGAATCTGAAAACAGCTTAGAAGCCTGTTTCTAAAGGAATTGACAAGTAAAATGTGGTATATGCATATGATGGAATATTATAAAAAAGTCAGATGCAAGCTGTTAGGACATGATAGACTCCAGGTGAGAAAAATAAGGAATAATGAAATTTATAGCAAAAATTAGCTAAGTAAATTGAACACAGAAAACAACAGAAACACAGAAAGCATTTTTTAAGGAGAATTTACACCTTACTAGAACTTACTAGAATAGTGTCTGAGGGAGGGAACAGAATGGGACTAGAATGCGGAATGAAGGAGGGAAAGGGAAACAAAAGAGGGGCCTTGCATGGATGAGTGAGATAGTGTGTCCTGACCTCAGGCATGTGATCCACTCAATTCTTTGCGCCTGGGGCTCTAAGCACACATCCAGAGGCAAGGTCTTGCTCTAATGGAATTGACATTTAGTACCTGTATTAGTTGGGGTAGGCTAAACTGCTATGACAGTCTCCAAATGGACTGGCTTACCACAATAGAAGTTTTTTTCCTCCCTCCTCACTCATGTCCAGGATAGTTTCAGACTGGGTGAGAGGGAGGGGGATTCTCTACTCCACGCAGTCATTTAGGGACCAGGCTGATGCCAACATTAACGTGGCTTCCAGGGTTGCTTTGGGCATTGCCATTTTGGTGAGCTGAGCAGAGCTTGGAGGGTTGCTTGGTAGGTATCGTGGGCCAGCTCTAGAAGTGGCACACAGCCATTCACATTCTGTTATCCAGAAGTTAGTTGCATGGCTGCTGCTTAACGCAAAGGAGCTTGAGAAATGTGATGCACGCCCAGGAAGAGGGGAAAAGTGGATGTTGTTGGGATAGCGATCCTCTCTGCTGCAATCCTGAAGAAAGGCTGTCTGCCCCCCAGCCATTTGAGACTTTTGTGGATTTTAAAATAATTTTGAGATCTGAAAATCCCTGAGGGACTCCATTCTCTACCTGGAGAGTCTCAGCTGAAGTCACTACCAAGTTAGGAATATCTCTTTCCTAATTGGTCAGTGGCTGTCAGAGGAGAGCTTAGGCAGAGAGATGAAGGGTAAACTTAAATTGTGTCTAGAATCAGTATTTGTGAGAGGAAGGTAGTTTTAGAGAGGAAACAGCTCAAAATAAACTCGAAGGTTCTATAGTTACCATGTGGCAGAGTTGGGACTAGAACCCAGTGTTCTGCTGGGCTCTACAGTGCCTATATGGTCCTTTGGTGCCTTGCTGTAAACAGTTTTTTAAAAAAATATTTATTTATTTGGTTGTGCCGGGTCTTAGTTGCAGCTTGCCAGCTCCTTAGTTGTGGCATGCGAACCCTTAGTTGCGGCATGTGTGATCTAGTTCCCTGACTAGGGATCGCACCTGGGCCCCCTGCATTGGGAGCGTGGAGTCTTAACCAGTGAGTCATCAGGGAAGTTCCAAACGTTTTTTTAAAAGGCCCAACGTTAGAATGTTGTGGTGAAACTGGTAAAATCCAAATAAAGTCTGGAATTTAGTTCATAGAATTATGCCATTGTTAATCTCTCAGTTTTGAAAAATGAACGTAGTTAGGTAAGTTAACAGTCAAGAAATTTGGGTGAAGAGTAATGAGACTCTCTGTATTGTCTTTACAACTTTCTGTAAGTCTAACATTTTTCCAAAATAGAAAGCTTATTTTTAAAAAAGTCCCCAGGGAATATAGGCTCTGGACACTGGATCCTACTCTAAGTTACTACTTTTGAGTTT
Source organism: Balaenoptera ricei (assembly GCF_028023285.1). Taxonomy (NCBI): domain Eukaryota; kingdom Metazoa; phylum Chordata; class Mammalia; order Artiodactyla; family Balaenopteridae; genus Balaenoptera; species Balaenoptera ricei. Next base: position 15,573,126 of record NC_082646.1, read on the forward strand.
ATACTTTTGTAAGTTATGTTAAAGCCAGTCCCTTTCCTGTGAGTGGCAGTGAGTACGTTAAACTTCTAGCCTATTGTCACATCTCTTGTACACAGCTGGCTTTTATTTCCGTATGGGTTCAGGTTTTAACTTCATTTTTGTGGGGCCCTACACTGTTTCTTAGGAAGAACTCACCTTTAGAGGCCGTTATGGACTGAACGTTGTATCCCCTCAAAATTTATTTGTTGAAATACTAGCTCCCAAGTTGATGGTATTAGGAGGTGAGGCCTTTGGGAGGGGATTAGGTCATGAAGGTAAAGCCCTCATGAATGGGATTAGTGCCCTTATAAAAGAGACCCCAGAGAGATCTCTTGCTTTTTTGGTCATGTGAGAGCACAGCCAGAAGCTGGCTGTCTGTGAACCAGGAAGCTGGCCCTCACCAGACACCAAGTCTGTTGGTACCTTGATCTTGGACTTCCTAGCTTCTAGAACTATAAGAAATAAATATTTGTTATTTAAGCCATCCTGTCTATGGTATTTTTGTTATAGCAGCCTGAATGGACTAAGAGGCTCAGATACTTTGAAAATCTTAAACCACCAATTATTTTTTTCTTAACAAAAGAATTTATCACCTGTATTCAAGCAGAGACTGAGGTGGAGGGGATGCAGATAGAGTCTATTCCGGGCAAGCTTTGTGTTTGGTGGGCATTGGTGAAAATTTATAAATTCCTCCTCCCTCTGATTTCTCTGCCTTTACATGTATGAGCACAGCACACCTTTAGGGCAGAGACCTCCACACCTGTTCAGCTGGAAGCTGACTGTCATTTCCTAGGCTGGCTACTAGAGGGCAGTGTGATACATCTTTTCTGGACTGGGGAAGCAGGGCGCTGGGTCCATGCACATTTTTCAAAATAATAAGCCCTAGAATCTTTCAAAGATATAGGTGGCTAAATTCAGTTGCATATTCTTCCACTTCTTATCCCTACCTTAGATCCAGAAACATAATCCTATTTTCAATATGGTAAAGATTTTCAAGAGAGAAACCTAGTATTTAGGTTTTGACCAGAATCTCCCTTACTTGGGCTTTGGAAACCTTTCTCTACGTGGAAGACTTTTTTTTTTTTTTTTTTTAATTTTTAAATCATATTCAGACTCTCTTCTCCTTCCTTTCCTTTGCCTTCTTCAGTCTGAAGTTTAGACTTAAGGAGCAGTGAGCAATACTAAAAACTACTGAATTGTACACTTTAAAAGAGAACATTTTATGGTATGTGAATTATATCTCAAAAAATACAAAGGGCAAAAAACAGCAGTGAGCAGACGCTGTAGCTCAGATAGAATGTGATTAATTGATTTTACTGATTGAGATGGCTTAATGCTTTGCCATTGGTTCATTAGCAAGAGGGCAATACTCTGATCTCTTTTTTCCTCAGGTTTCTTGGAACACACTGACCTAGGACACAGAGAACGTCATTCCTTTCTAAAGAGGTTACTCACCCTAGTCAAAGAGCTGGACTAGGGTTAGGGTGTGCCTGGGGAATCCCAGTGAGAAGGCGGAGTCTAGGCTGTGAGGTAGCTATCTTGAGGCCTGAGTTTTAAGTTTGAGTTTGTTAAGAAATGTGTGTCCTGAACTGTGCATTTTTGCATAGGTTATTTGGACAGTTTCTTTCTCCCGGTTTCGTTTATTTTTTTAGTTTTGAGTCCTGTTTTTGGCATAAATACTTCTGGAACCGGCTTTCAGGCAGCTGGACTGGCCTGTAAAAGTAGGTAGAGAGATTATGGGGCCAGGCTGGAGCTGAGTCATGTCTCCTCCGTGATGCTGGCCTTTTTTGCCATATGCAGACAACATTACTGTATCTGATAATGACTCAGTCTCTCCTTTGTACCTGAATATTTTCCTCTGCTCAGTAGAGAAAGTGTGTTTGCCTCACATTTGATGCTGTTGACCTTGGGCTTACACAGGTTCACCCTTTCAGAAAACAAGGGCATGTAGGAGGTCCTGGTGGTAGTTTGATTCTCAGTTGGTGCCTGTGAACCCTTACCCTTGGGAGGGGGCAGAGAGCAGTCAGTTGAAAAAGGAATCAGTTTTCCTCTTCCTGCATATTATGTTCAGCACCCTCTGTCAGCTAAGGAATTACAAGGAGTCACAGGTAAAAAAGCAATGTCTAATGCTTAGTAAGCAGGGCCTGTTTTCTTTTTCTTTTGGCAAGAGAGGGTAAGTTGCTCAGAATCGCTCTGTACAAGAGAGAAGAGCCAGGATTTAAACATCAGACTCCTCTCTCTGCAGTTCTCCCCCCATCCATCCTCAGCCTAATAGCCAGGTAAGAGGCGAAGGGAGAGTCCAGGGGGTGGTCCCCTACCCACAGGAAGGAGTTCTTACCAGGGCCTTCTCATAGCCTCTGTCTGAGGGTCTCCACGGCATACTCGGGGCTGAGTTCCACAGTCCTGGAAGAATTGCTTGCTGGCAGTTTCAGCTTGGAGCTTGGCTTTGAAGACCCTGAATGTACTAGAGGGGTACTTAGCCTTGACCCTTTCTTCCAGGGATTGGGGAGGTAGTAGATAAGACATCTGGGAAGAGAGGAATGCATGTCTGGGGAAATAATAATAATGATAATAAAATAATGATGATTATTTTAATGGCTATCTTTTTTTAAGTACTTACCATGTGTCAAGCATGTGTTAACTGCATACATACCTCACCTCTGTGGTCAGGGAGAGATCAGAGTCTGTAAGTGGCTGCAGATTTGGGAGGGCCAAATTTCTGGATTTCCCAAGAAAAGTGGCATTGGGGTATCCTGGCCGGGTAAACTCTTTTTCTTGTTCTCTGCGCCCCCTCTTGGGATGAGGGGTAGCTAGGATCTTTATGTGACCCCCTTTGACAGAGAGCTCAGGCACTTCACCCTGGTCACTGTGTCTCTATCAGACTTGGCAGCACTCTTCCCGCCCAGGATGGCATCTCCTGCTTTGGCCAGCTCGGCTTCTGATGTTGATGCGTAGTGGTCTGCCAGCCAGGAGCGGTGACCTTCCACACGGTCTGGATATAGTTGCTGCGTGGGGTAAAAGCATTTCTATAGGTCAGAATCCGTATCTATGAACCAGTCCAGGGATGCCAAATAGAAGGGCACCGGGCCTCTGCATGCTTTCTTTGCCTGTCATTTGTGTGCCTGCCTAAACTGTACAGTGTATTTTCAGGTAATTTCAAATGAAAATTTATTTCTTCTCTGAAAACAAAAATTTAATTTATTTTATCTCTGTTTCTTTTCACACTCCCCGGTTATCACACTAAGACCCGGCAGAGAGGATGTGACACCTGCAGCCGAAGGATTGGGCAATGGAGACACTTTCTAAATCACCCTGTTAGGCAGCTTGAGGCTACAGCTTAGAAAATGTGGTCTTGGGAAACAGGAGCTTGGACGTGTGTTTGCTGAGGGGGCAGGGAGGGGAACTGTTTTATTGCTAGGTTAGTGTTCCTGGTCACTTCGGGGTGAAGATTATCTTTTCATCTACCACCTTGGAATAGGATGGCTGTTTCTGTAACACTTGTGTAACATTGTGCACATATTACTGACTTTGGGTTGGAGCTGGGCCTTCTAACGTTCACGGATGAGTCAGAGGTATGTAGAGGGCCATTCCGAGCCCCAAGGGAAGCAGGCTTTAATAGGGGAGAAGCTAAGAAAAGGTTGGGCAAGTGGGAGGTCTGATTCTCTATAGTTTCATGGGTACTGGATAAGCCTGGCTACTCTACCTCCTGGCTTGTGGGTAGAGTTCACGTCTCCCAGGATGCGTAGGGCAAGAGCTGACCCCCCGTTATGAACAGCATGCAGTTTGTCCTTGCTCAAAACTTATGTGAGGTGAGAGGACTAAGTTAGTCTGAACTAGATGGAGATCCAAGATTGTCAAACAATTAGTCCTTTGCTCTATTGCCTTCTCCAGCTTTGTCTCTCAGTTGGACAGAAGACAGTTCTGAAGTTATTACCTTTGTCTTGGGAAATAGAGCCCTCCTCTGGCCCCTCCCCCCACAGCAAACTTACAGTAGGTTGCCCACGGTTCTGGTTACTCTCTTGATCCCCTGGCTGCTCTTGTCTGGGTCAGGTTTGAGGACTTGATTCCACCCTGGGGCTTGGAAGTCACTCTGATACTGGTTGATAATACTCCATGTAGTCTGGATGCATTATTAGCGCAATTTTTCTGCCCTGAATGTGAACCGGGAACATCGACTGACCAAGAGGAGGGTTCTGGAAGGAAATCTGATGAGTAGTGGTCATGTAGTAGTCACCTAAGAGGAGTGAGAAAGTGTGCAGAGGGCGTCCTCTGTGTGGGAAAGGCATGAGATTAAAGGTGGGAATCTGGACCCCAGCAGCCTGGACCTCTTGCGCAGCCGGCTCGACTCGACTAAGCCTTTTATAACGGGAATAGCAGATCCCAAATATATCCGCATTGCCTCCTCTACACCTCTGACCTTCAGAGTTGTCTCTCCAAGACCAGAAATAGAGAGTCATTAGTGCGGAATCCCAGAGTGGCCTCCCAGCCCCTTTTGGATCACCTGAGCTTTGAAAGCCTGGACTGCAGGGCTGCCTGCTTGTCCAGCCCAAACAGGAAGGAGGAGCATAGGCTGGGACGGGGTAGTGGGTATGGTGCCCTCCCAGAGGGGTCCTGGCTAACCATGGAGCCAAATATTGCCTGCAGGGCTCTTGAAGGGAGAGGGCTGGGGCACTTGCTGCTTATTGTATTCTCCTGGGTTGGTGGTTCCCAAGCCTGGGATCCGCCTGGGGGACAGGAGTGCCCTTGGGTAGGGGGCATTGGGTAGGTTGGGAACAGAGGGGTAAGTTTCTGCTTTATGCAGAGTGCCACTCCTCTGTTCCCTATTACCCTGCACCCCTCCAGGCTAAGTCTCACCTGAATGGGAGGGTTTCTCGCCATGGTAAGTCCAGGGCTTGTAACATTCTTCATAGGTTGTGCTGAAGTGAATCCATGGAGACTTGCTGGGCTGGCCGAAGTAGCCTAGATGTTGTATCTGGAGTGGAGCCTTGGGAAGGGGCTCCAGGCGGTATTTACCATCTCCTGGGGCTATTTCCTCCTGGGCTTCTGACTCCTGCAAAGCAACCTCCTGCTGCTGCTTGCCCATCACAGGAAGTTCACTTCCACCTCTTTGTTCAGAGGGGTCCTTCTTATCTTCCCCTCATTAATAGTGGAAGTTGGTGGGAACCAGCCTCCTAGAGAGGTCAACAAACTAGGCAGGTGCTACCATCTAGCAAGTTACTTAAATTCTCTGAGCCATAATTTCCTTATTTGAGAGGATTTGAAATAAGGTATCTAGCATAGTGCCTGGCATGTAGTAGGTGCTTAATAAAATATTAGTATCTTCTTTCTTTTTTTTTTTTTTTTTTTTAGTATCTTCTCTTAAAATGGTATTATTAAGATATTTCGAGAGGTGCCTGCTGTATCAGTGGCACGTGCCCCGTTGACTGCACTCTCACCGCACTCTTGACTCTACCTGAACAGCAGGATGGCTTTTCCTTGGCTGGGTTTGGTGAGCCAGCATCTCTTGCTGGGTGGGATTGAGGGCTGTGCCATTTGAAGAAGGGTATTGGAGTGGGTGGGGTCTTCTGTCCCCAGGAGAGGGGGTGTCTAGAGCAGGGGGAGGAGTCGTGACTGGCCTAGTCCAGTGATTCTTCCCCATCTACCTCCAGGCGGCCTTCCCTCACCCATTACCCGACTAAGGGGAGATGGGGGCCACTGCTGCTGATGGTATGTCCAGACAGGACCCAGATTTAGGTTATTTGTGGTTGGATCAGTAAGAACTGGTGGGGGGCTTTCTCTGTAGGTAAGGCCATATGGCATTTCAAAAGCAGTTCTTCTCAATGAGTATTTCAGCTCTCTTTTGTTTTTGTTTTTTGGGTATTTTTTGGCTCTGAGAGTAGTGCTGGCTGGCGGAGGGGTGGCTCACAAGGAGGATGGGTAGTGGTGGGCTCACTGCAAGGTGGGCGGAGCTCCAGATAGGCGGCTACGCTGCTCCAGGGCTTGGTGCATTTGCCGTGGTGTCTGTGTTTCCTAAGGGGCAGGGGAAAGAGTAGTCTAGGAGCGCAGGAGGATTAGAGTCAGGGATTTTGTTCCCTCCCTACTTCTGAAGCTGCGAGGAAGGATACACCCCTCGAGACCTGTGGAAGCCCCTCCAGTTCCTCAGAGAGAGGGAGGAAGGTGGTCTCTGCTTCGGCCACACAGACGCAGCATTTGAGTTTCAAGGGTGGCAGATTGGGAGAGGGGGTGCTGCTGCCCTTTTAGAAGCACCTTTTTGACTGGTGAATAAAGAACAATTTTGACCGGCCAGTGTAAGATGGACAAGGCAGGGTGGGGTATGTGGTGTCCTTAGGATGGAGAAAGGGGCTGCCAAAGGGCCGTTTAACCTTTGGTTTATACTGAGAGGCTGCAGTTACAGTGGGGAGCAGGTAATGGGAACTCTGTGGGAGGACCGCCCGTGAACCATCGAGGTCCGGGTGAGCCCTGAGCCAGAGTAGTACCCAAGACAGGAAGTGTCCTGTGTCCTCTTCCTGTCAACCCTGCATGGGAGGACAGAGCAGAGAGCAGGAGCTTTGAGGACAGGTAGGGGAGTGGGTGGCAGTCATGGGAGAGGGGTGACTGGATACTCACCCACAGTCACAGAGCCCAAAGAGAGGCTGCAGGTGGGCACTTTGGCGCATTGGCTTTCAGGGCCACGTTGGCACTAGCTTCTCTGCCCGGCCCTGTCCTCTGTCCCCCGCTCCTGACTGCCTGTGCTTTGGCATATTGGCGTTGGTTCTGAGCTCTGATGGCTTAGAGTGCTGTGACTTAGAGGAGGCAGAGGCCGCTGTGTCCCTAACAACAGACGCTGCGGCTGCAGCTCGGGAGGGGCTGGGCATGGGCTTGCTCAGGCCTTGTGTCTGCCGCCGGCCTCGAGTCCAGCTCTGGATCTCCACTGTGTGTGTGAGCTGTGTGAGCCCAGGCTCTGGCCCTTCAGATGCCTGTCCTTTCCTGCCTCCATCTCCACCCAGTGCGCGCGTGCACACACACCCCCACATACCAGCTGTCGTCTTGAGACAGAAGGTTGACTGGCATCTTGTCAGCTGTATAGATTTGCCAGTGGCTGACACTCTTTCAAAACCTGTAATCACAAAATAGGAATCTGAGTTGGAAGATACCTTAAAGGACTTCTCTACACTACACTTTCCCCACACCAATTAATTTAAAAGTATTTTCCATCAACTTATTAGCTCAACTGCTGTCCCAACTTCTGGTCCCATGGAGATGCAGTGCTAATTATCTTAATCCTAGAATCAGAGTTAGAAAGTGTCATAAAGAAGTCTATTCCTCTCACCCATTCCAGTGCTGGAGTTCAAAGGCAAATCGTATTTCTGGGAAGAGCCACTCATACCCATGTTTAAACACTTGCTGTCCTGTCACCACCTCCTGGGACAGAATGTATTCCATTCTTGGGCAACTCCAGCTCCTTTCGGTTGTGTTTCCTGTGGCTTCACCATTTGAGTTATTCATCTTGGGGCTTACAAAAACAGACTAATAACCCCTTCTCTACCTGACAACACTTTAGATGTGTTGGGACACATTTTTCTTCCCATGCCCTACCTGCTTCCCTCCCAGGAGCCATAAGGTTAAGGTAATAGGAGGAGAGCTATGTATTGAAACTTGTATAAGAAAGGAAGCAAGACGATCTGTGCATAATAAGGTAGTAGGAAATTAATCTTCATACATAGAGGGTTTAATTGTATTTATAGATACTTCACATAGGGCCTCTTCCCTCCCCTCCACACCCAATCCAGCAGCAGACCCAAGCATGACAACCCAGCTAGAGGCTGACAGGAGAGGAAGAGGTGGGAGGAAAAGGATGAAGGACTGTAGGAGAGGATCAAGGGGGTCAGCTGAAGGGGTCTGGAGGCCTGTTCAAGTTAACCTTGAAGGGTGGTCTCAAGGTGGGTCCCAGAGTCATAAATAAAGATCAGGGGAAACCGAATGGGTTAGAGGAACTATTCCTGAACGCTGTCATCCTGCAGGCACTGTGTGGGTTGGGCTGTACCACCTGAACGTGAGGCAGGGACCCAGGGAACAATCTCTGGGATTCATCCTGCTGGAGTGGCTGACAGTAAGACTCTTTCCCCCTTAATTGCGGCACCTCCTGTGTGATTAGGAAGTAATGTCACAGTTATGTTGACATTAGAAGAAAGCTGTTGGGCCTATCTGACTCTTTTCCAGTTCCTTCGACCATCCTTATAATGGATGATTTTGAGCCCCATATTTTCTTCTCTGAACTCACTCTGGTTTGTTGCCGTCTGTTTTAAAGTACAGCAGCTGGTGTGAGTCCTGAGGCTCAGGGTATTCTGGTCAGAGTACGGTAGGACTGTCACTTCCCTCCATGTAGATCGGGTTATATTGTAGTCAGTGTTATTTGATAGTCAATGTCATCAGTGTTACATTGCAATCAGTGTGTTTAAGACTGAATTAGCTTTCACGGTGACCACATCCCACCATTGATTACCACTGAGCTCACTACTGTCAGAAGTCCCCACAGCTCCTTTACACATATTATGAGAGAGGGGATGGGGCCGTGTTGCCCCCATCTCCACGTATGCCGTTGGTGTTTGCACTCAATGTGATTACCTTCAGTCTCCAAGAGAAATTCCACTTTCTTGTTCTGCTACGCTTTCTCAGCATGCAAAGTGGTAGGATGGTGGGCCTGGTCCTGGTTTTTTAAAAAAATTTATTTATTTTTGGCTGTTTTGGGTCTTCGTTGCTGCACGCAGGCTTTCTCTAGTTGCGGCGAGTGGGGGCTACTCTTCCTTGCGGTGCACGGGCTTCTCATTGCGGTGGCCTCTCTCATTGTGGAGCACGGGCTCTAGGCGCGTGGGCTTCAGTAGTTGTGGCACGTGGGCTCAGTAGTTGTGGCTCGCGGGCTCTAGCGCACAGGCTCAGTAGTTGTGGCGCTCGGGCTTAGTTGCTCTGTGGCATGTGGGATCTTCCCGGACCAGGGCTCGAACCCGTATCCCCTGCATTGGCAGGCGGGTTCTTAACCACTGCGCCACCAGGGAAGCCCCCTTGTCCTGGTTTTTCTTGGTGCAGGAGAGGAGGCTGGAATGAGGGTTATTGGGGCCCATTACTTCTCCTGACGCTCAGACTAGCCCAGCCAACATGGCCTCATGCTGGAGAGGAGTTAACTTCTGAGTCTTTTGGGGAGTCTTTTGATGTGGACTAAAGAGAAAGTGTTGACAAAGGCAAACTCAAGCAACCACCTGAGGTGCTGGGGGACCCCCAGGTTATGGGGCAGGGACTGGAAGGGCCTGTCTTCCCAGTTCTGCTTCGGAACTCAGAATGCAGACTCGTTCTACTTCTCCCAGGGTAGGGTCTGCTCGCCTATTCAGCCTTTCTCTGAGTTTCCATGGCACTTTGTACCCAACATTCATCATGCTGTTTTGTGGGTTGTAAGCTCCTATGGCCAGGACTCTTACTCATTTTCTGATTATTATTTATTATTTTCTTATTCAGGTCTCTTATTCACTTTCAAATCTCCAGCTTGTAGGCCGAGGCGTTACACCTCAGAACTAATAGCTTTCATTTATTTAGGCTACTATGGGCCAGGCCTCTCCATACATTAATCTCATAAAAACCCAACAGATTTGATGCTAATATTTCCACTTCGCAGATGAGGAAACTAAGGCTAAAGACCACAGAGCTACCAAAGCCTATGCTCTCTGTCCAAATGAATGAATGAATGAATGAGTCTTGAGGGGCTGCTCTGGGTAAGAACAGGCCAAAGTGGGTGCTCTGGGCTGGGCTAACTGATTGTCATGTCTGCAGCATGAGGTAAATGCCTAATTAGCACATGGACATCCTGTCAGATATTCATGGAGTGGTTCTGCCAGCCAACCCAGGCCCAGCGACAGAGGGTCTGTGGCTTTTGTGGGAACAGGGTGTGGGAAGCATGATTATCCCAGTGTCAGCAGGGGAGACCGAGGACAGGAACGCCCTCCAGGGCCACGTGGGAGGCCGACAGGATGAAACCCTTGCCTGCAGGATGTGTCCAGTATCCTCAGCGTTCTGTCAAGGTCCCTTGCGACCTGACCTGTGGGCCCCTTCCCTGTACTCTCTGGACTTCTCACTCCCCTTGGTCAGACGCCACTGGTTCAGGCCTCTGTGCTTTTCCAAGCTGCTGCTTCTGCCCTGTTCTTCCTTCCCCTAGCAGAACCTTCAGGGCCCAGCTCAGATGTCATTTCCTTTGTGGAGTTTTCCCTGGCTTCCTCGCTACGGGCAGATTGGCAGAATGAAATGCCTCCTCTTTGGGCTCGCTCCCATAATACTTGTTCATACCTGACTGTAGTATAAATCTCTTTATATTACAGTCAATGCGGTTTTGCTCCCCTGGCCTGACTTAGAGCTTACTAAAGGTGGAGACCACAGTCTCCAGCATCCAACACGAAGCCTGGCCTATAGGAGACACAGTAAATATTTGCTGAATTCAACTAAATGCTAGGTTGAGGTTCCATTGCAGGTAAGACCCAGGCAAATGTGAACTTCCAGAACTCAACAAGCGATGTGCAAGTGGAGGTAGGGCATTTTTTGAAATCTTTGTAAGGATTTTGTGATTCTTATTTTTTCTTTTCACAGTAATCCTCTCCTGCATGGGGAAAAGGGGCATAAAAATCCCAGTTTGGCCTCAGCTACATGCTGGGAGAGTCTTAGGCTGGAGGGGAAATGGTGGAGGTGTGGGACTGAGGCCCAAGCGCCAACCAACCAGACCATGAGCCACTTCAGTGCAGGACACACCTTCCTCTGCCTCCACCAGGGTCTGGCCATGTGCTTCATGGCGGGGGGCGGGGAATGGCAGGGGGTGCCCAGGAGTGGGAAGGCAGTGCAGGAAAACCCCTGTGCACCAGCCGGTTTCTCTTCCCACTAGTGTCACAAGGCTCTGTGGAGTAGTTACTGCTGAGTCCCGATAATGCCACCACTGTTGGTTCTGGATGTAGATCCTGTGCATTTATGTATTACTTTGCAGCCAATTTGCATTGACTTCTCCAAATGACAGAACGTATAGAAATTCCCCGATTTCTATGACTCCATTCCCATCCCACAAAGAAACACAGTGGTCTCTATACCTCTGTTCTCAGGTATCTCTACCCATTTGGTGGAAGGGGTCCCCTAAGAGCCTTGCATCAACCAGGCAGCAGCATGAGACGAAGGGATCCAGGAGTCCCGCAGCCCCTAGTTTGGGCTCTGAATTCTCTTCTTCCTCTCTTAGGTTAAGGGTGGGGTGTGTGTGTGTGCGCACGTGTGTGTGTGCGTGTGCACGTAGTGTGTTAATTTGTTGATTTTTGCAGTTCAGGCTAGGGAGTCAGCTGGGGAAAAGCGGGTGTAGAATCTAGTAAAGGGGGGAGAGAGGCTTTGCAGAAGGGCAGAGGCCACACCCCAGAGCCAGACAAGGCAACCAGCTGGATAGGGCTGCCCTGCTGCCACGGGGATGGGCGGATGCAGACTGCTCTGTGTTGCCACCTGCTGGACACATGTAGAGATAGCACTTTACTCCCTCCGGCTTCCTACCCTTTTGCTGAGTTTTCTTCTATCTTCTTTGGGTTCCTTTGGGTTCCTGTCTAGTATTTCCTCCAGTGGGAAAGAGCTACTTTCCCTCTCTCCCCAGGCAGGACTGTCAAGACACGTCTGCTCTGGCCCAGGACAGAGGCTCTGAGCTTCCTCCTGTGTTGCCTAGAAGAGAGTAACTCTGGGTGGGGGTGGAGAGAAGATTGCTTGTCTCCGTGCTTGGAGTTTTTCCACCTTCCCCCCGGGCTCTCTGGGACCCTGAACTTGGCTGTGATTAGTTTATCCTCCAAACCAGGACACTTTGAGAGTGAATGGTGTGTGCTCTTGATAATTATGCCGAGACAGCCGGGGTAAACCAGGTCGCTCCCAGGTCCATGATTGCAACGCACAGTGGGCCTGGATCCGAGGGGCTGCTGCCTTCTTTTCATCCCGAGGTCGGGTGTGGGAGGCGAGGGTGGCCAGCAGAGGCTGCTGTGGCACTGGCTATATGTGCAGGCCTCACTGTCTTCGGGGCTCCCTTGGCCGCTCAGGGGCTGTGGGGAAGCAGAGAGCTGGCTGTGGTGGGTAAAGCTGGGTGTGGTAAGGGCTGGGGTCCCCTGAGTGACAGTGTAGCAGAGTGTCAAGTCTGGCTCGTCAGAGCCTGCTTTACAACATGCTAAGAGGGCTGTATGCACCCTCTAGCTGGGGTTGAGGACACAGCCCAAAGGCCTGAGGCCCGGTTTCTCCCTGTAATTCCTGGGTTGGACTGCACCTCCCCTGAATCCTGGCAACTTTTATCCTGCCCCTTCAGGCAAAGACTAGGCAAGTGGTTCCTGGTACTACCAGCCCCGGAGGCTGGTGCCTTCCTAGGTGGATTAGCACTTGACTGGAGGGCCCACAGATACCCTGTGCCAGAGGAGGCCCCAGGGATGCCGGGAACTTCTCCGCCGGACCGTGCTGACTGACCTGCAGGTGGGGAACGCAGACGAGCCGTGGAGTCCTGTGAAGGAGAAGGGCTGCCCTGGACACTGGTAGCCCTCCCTCCTCTCACCCAGCTCTAAATCTGGCAGCAAGACCCCACTTCCCTCTTTCCCATCCAGGGGACTTCCCTCCCTTGGCCCCTAAGGGCAGAGTTGGGAGGCCCTGCTCCTTGTGGGAGGAAGGGATTTCCGTGGTAGGACGGGGCCCTTCCTCCTATTCTGGCCTAGGGGAGGCCTCGGTTGCTGTGTGAAGTTTGCCGCCCCCCACCCCCCACCCCGTCTTCTCTCCCTACTCACCTGGAGGGAGAGGCCAGGGTCTGACTTTGCAGACCATGTGTAGGTGATCATGCCCTGGCTCCTCGCCCTTTGTCCGCAGCGATGGCAAAGGGGAGGTGTTCTTAGCAGGCTGCGGGGTGCGCTGCCTGCCTAAGCAGAGAATTCTGGAGCAGCAGTGGGTATCCAGGGCAGCCTCGGGATTACCATGGCAACAAGCCAATAGTGGTGGGGAGGCGGGGGTGGAGCTGAATTCCTGGGGTGGTCAGAGAGGGGCTAGAGGGTAAGAAGGAGAGAAAGAAACCCACCAAAGCCTCCTGACAGAGGACAGTGTGCCCCTGCTTGTTGCCTCTGGTCAGTCAAAGCCCAACACTCCCTGGCACAGTCTGCAAAGTGCCCCGCTGAGCCTGGGCAGAGGGTCTGCCGGCGTGTGGAGCAGCAGTGGCTCTAGAGGGGAGTCAGGGGACCAAACTCAGCTGCAGAGATGTGTTTTCTCCATCCATCTGAAGAATGGCAATGGGTTTTAGACTGCTGCAGCCTGCTTCTCTACCTGGGGGACCCTGAGCCATCAAAGTTAACCTAGACTAGTAACCGGGGATCAATTACTGGCCTGTGATGTGCTTTCTGACTTCCCCTTGCAAAAAGCAGCCTGTTTGGAAAAAAAAAAAAAAAAAATGAAAGCTCTTTTTTGATCTCTGGCGCCTCTGGGCCAGTATGACCCCTCCCTCTGCAGTGCCTTTGCCCACTCCTCACTCATTACCTCTACTGGTTAGGCAAGCCTGGGTTAACCCTTCAAGTGCCGTGTTTGGGGTGAGGGGTGGTTGCCATTGCCTCCTCCAGACAGGCCCTCCTCCGAGAGACAGCTCTCAGGAGCGCAGAGTGGGCCAAGTCCAGCGCCTGCCAGCCTACTCCCCACCCTCCCTCTGGCTGCCAAATCTGACTTTGATTAGCGTGTGGAGGGGGAAGAAAGCAGGAAAATAGAATATTAAAATCTTAATTCAATTTAAAACACTGTCATTCGCAGGCATGCCAAACAGTGAGATGACTAATTATTATGCAAATTAGGCAGATAGAAAAGTGATTAATAATTGCACAAATTAAAAATTATTGTAAACATCCTGTGACGAGCGATAAGTCCAATGGAGAGGCGAGGGCGGTGGGCCGGGGAGGCCATGGTGGAGCTAGCTCCTGCATCCTTATTTCCTCATTAGGGGGATTTAATTGGTGCCTGATGATGGGGCTCAGTGCTGCCAGGGGTGGGGGAGTGGGTGGCCAGGCCTGGGGCTGGCTGTGCCGACCCTCAGCCCCTCTCCTGTTTCTCCTCGTTGTCCGGTGGCCAGGCTGGAGCGGGCTGAGCAGGGGTGGGGGGGGTGGGGAGGCAGGCCAGTCACCCTGAAGGGGTGGGTGCTGACAGCGTCTCTGCTGCTTTCCACTGGCCTACACCAGCTGCTAGCTCACACCAGGCCAGGAGTGATGGAGAGGAGGCCTCTGGGTGGTGGACTTGTGGGCATATCCTGGTTCAGCCACGCAGGTCCTCAGGCCTAGTGAACAGATGCACAGAGCAGTCCTGGAAGTTCAGGTGAGGGTGGACAGGTGCGTGATGTTGCTTGGGGCCTCGTGGGTGCCTTGGATCCAAGGTTCCTTGATGCTGGGGCGGCAGGGCGTAGAGGAACTAAGTCAGTGTCCTGAGCCGAGTGACTCACTCTTCTCCAAGTCCATACTTCCCCGGACAGGCATGCATAGGAGCTGCTTTGGTGTGGGTTGCCTTGGTTGTCCAAGGCTGGGGGCAGAGGTGGCCAAGCTCCTCTGGCCCAGCAGCAGCACTGGTCCTTTCCAGGGCATGCAGCTATCTTGGGTCCCATCCGCTGAAGTAGAGCAGCAGCTGTATTCTCTTTAACAAAACATGCCTGCTAGTTGGAGCACAGCCGCCTCCCACCAGGCCCTGGAGCCCTGAGCCCTGAGCAGGTGTGGACGGGGCTGGGGCCAGGCCTAGGGTAGGTGGCGGGTCCGTCCCACTGCTCTCCCCCAGTCACCATGGCCCTTAGGGAGATGGTCTTCCATGTCCGGAGAAGACCACAGAACAAGCCGGGAGGTCAGGGGCCTGGTGAGGAGCTCTTGTTATTCGAAGGGGCAATGCATGCTGGAAACAGGGAAGGTTTCTAAGAAGGGCTAGGGTGGGGAGGACGCAGAAAAGAGGATAGGAGTTGGGGAATAGGGACAATAGGGTTATCCAAGTCTTTATCTTTCCCCAAGGGTCCCAGATTCCCTAGCAGCCATTACCACCCAGGGCCAAGAAGCTGAGGTTTGTTTTGCACAGGCCAGAGGCCCAGCCTGTGTGCCCCCAAGTTTCTCTTCCCGAGACTGGGATACATATCCCCACCCCGCCCCATGGGGCTTTGGGAATGGGGAAGAGTTACTTCTATGTCAAGACTCCCACCAGTAGTCCAGGCTTAGTAACCTGCACACAGCCTTGTCACCATGGCCAGCACTAGCTAATGTCCCCCACCCTGGTGTCCTGTCTTCACTCTAGCCCCATTCTTTTTTTTTTTTTAAATTATTTATTTATTTATTTATTTATTTTTGGCTGTGTTGGGTCTTCGTTTCTGTGCGAGGGCTTTTCTTTCTAGTTGCGGCAAGCGGGGGCCACTCTTCATCGCGGTGCGCGGGCCTCTCACTATCGCGGCCTCTCTTGTTGCGGAGCACAGGCTCCAGACGCGCAGGCTCGGTAGTTGTGGCTCACGGGCCTAGTTGCTCCGGGCATGTGGGATCCTCCCAGACCAGGGCTCGAACCCGTGTCCCCTGCATTGGCAGGCAGATTCTCAACCACTGCGCCACCAAGGAAGCCCCTCTAGCCCCATTCTGATTCCTGGAGGAGGACACTATTTTCCTACTGGGACCCCAGTGGTATCTGCCTGAAACCTCCTTCCTTCACTGTGAGCTGTATGGCCACCAGGCGCCGACCTTCTACCAGCCTCGCTCCCCGTCTCCTCTCCCTGACCTCTGCTGACTCCTGCCCGTGCTGCTCCTGACCCATCCTTGGTTCTTACTCTGTTCTTTCCTTTGTGTGGGGCCTTCCAGGGCTCTTCTGATGAGGTACTGACTCTTTGTGACCTCGGGCAAGTTGCTTCACTTCTCTGAATCTGTTTCCTCGTTGTTATGATGTGGAAAATACTACAACCTCATGAGAGATTAATTTATCCTTTCATGAGATTTTTAATATATCCTTTCCCATGGGCATCCACCCATTCATTCAATCACTTCCATGTTCCACGTGCTGGGGATACAAAACTGCAGGCAGTCTCAAGGATTCACGGGAGACAGACAAGGGAAGAGCACATGCAGAGGCCCAGAGGAGCGAGAGGAATAAAAGTTTAGAGACTGACAAGGAGCTTAGGGTGACTGGAGGATAGATTGTGTTGGGGACCGAAGGGCATCGGGCTGAAGGGCATTTTATTCCTTGGAATTTTGATACTACTTTATGGGCTCTGAGGTGGCAAGAGAGGACTTTGTGCGGGAGGCAGGGATGACTGGAATGGTGTTTTACAAAGACCATTTGGCAACTGCGTGGAGATGGGCAAGGCCAGAGGCAGGGTCCCAACCCAGTGGCTATCTGCCGGAGAGGTGCTGCCGCGGTGCGGGGCCCAAGGAGGAGGAGAGAGATACGTCTTGAGGCAGAAAAGGCAGGATCTGGCCCCTGAGTGGCCGTGAGGGGCAGAGTGGGGTCCAGGTTTTTGGCGCGGAGGGGTGCTATTCTCCGAGGAGAAGAGGCATATGGGGAAGAAGGAGAGATGACGATGTTGCCTGGGGACACCTTGGGGGCGAGGACCACGTTTGATGGAGTCACTTGGGACGTAGGAGGTGTTGAATACCTGCTAGTTGATAATGAATATGCTCAAGTTTGGGGTTTTGTCTGTCTTGCCTTTTTTTTTTCTTTCTTCCTCTGACCATATCTAGATCTTCAAAAGGAGCCGGGCCCTTTCCTGGAAACTGACCTCGACCTTCCCCTTTCGGCTTTTTGGTTCGTGGGCGTCTGCACTGTGTGCCTGCCTGTAGCAGGACTCTGTGAGGTTAGCCCTCTGCCGCTCTGCGGTGTCTGCATTCCCGTCGCCTCCACCGCAGGCCCCTGTGAGATCGCAGCTACCCACACATGACCCTGGAGCATGGCTTGGGTTGTTGTTGCCTCCCTCCAGGGCCACGACCGTGGGGAGGAAGGCTGTTCTCTGCTGACTACCTTCTAGATCCCTGTGCTCGAGCTCCGGGAACACAGAGGAAGCTTTGTTGTTGATGAGGCCCCTGCCAGCCCCACTGGGTCTCCCTGCTTCAGCCCTGAGAGGGTCCTGGCGGCCAGCGGTCCTGCCTCCCGGAGCCCTGGGTATTCTCTCACCTGGGGATGGATGTAGGGCCTAGGGCCCGAGTTTGGGGGCACTGACGCCAGGCAGGGCTCCCAGCAGTCAGGCAGAGCTAACCCCCTCTTCAGGGCCGGTTTTCCAGACCGGGCTGCACGTTCCCCGAGCCTGCCGCCACACCGCGGAAGCACAGACTGGTGGTTGCTGCCCGGTCCCAGGTCCAGATGCTGACTCCCTCTTCTGGGGCAGCGCGGCCCTGCGTCTGGCTCCCAGGCAGGCTACCCTCCCGGCCATCAGGAGAAGAGCAGCTGCGAGTGAGCCCTTAGCGGAAGCCCTGAGTGCCCTGCGGGGAGCCCCTGGTGGTCCCCAGAGGGCCCCAGTGGGTATCGCGTCCCAGAGTACCCTCGGATGCCCAGGTGTGTGCTTCTGCTCCCAGTGACACCCCAGAGAGTTTCCCAGTAACTTTCCAGCGTGTCCCCAGCCGCTCCTATTGTATTCTTACTGTGCTCTGGTATCTCTCCAATGGAGACCCTGTAAGGCCCCCAGCCCTCAGGGTGGGGAATGCCAGGAACACCCTAGTAACTGTCAGGAAGGTCCCAGTGTGCCCACGTTGCTCCAGACACCCCACAGTGGACCTCTCGTGATACCACAGCCTGTGCCCAGGAGTATGTGGTGTTTCCCCCCAAGAGGTTCCAGCGTGTGCCCAAGAACACGCCAGCACGTGGCCCCAACATCCCACTGTCCCTGCAGGATCCCCGGTAGATTCCAATTCCCAAAGTGCCAGTGCTAGCTCGGGATGGTGCCCCGAGGAGGCTCTGCTGTCCCTCCACTCCCCGGGCCTGCCCACCAGCGGGGAGAGAGCTTCTCCAGTGGGAAGGGGTGGGGAGGGAGAGGGGGTGGAAAATAACATTTGCTGAGTGCCAGCTGTGTCTTAGGCACTTTGTCTGTGCAGTAAGCCGCAAGGTGGGTGGTTTCCCCATGTTATAGAAACTGTTACCCAGAGAAGTGAAGTGATTTTTCCCAGAGTCAGTAAGTTGCAGGGAGAGGTCTGAAGGCAGCTCTGTGGGCTCCCACTACACCCCTGCCTGTCCAGAGCCTCAGAGGACCAGGGAGAAGGCGAATCCCAGGGGCCAGAGATGCATGGGGCAGGGCCGCAGGGTGGAGTGGAAGGCCCTGGGCCGCTGCCTTCCCTCCCTACTTTGTTTCCTCTGTTCCCGGGAAAGAAAGGACAGGGCTTAAGGTTTCTTTGGAGTGAAGCTCTGGTTCCTGGGAGCTTCGTGGCTCTCAGGTGTCAGATCCACCCCCTCCAGTTTCACAAGCCCATTCAGGTTCCAGATGTTACAGTCAGTGGCCCACCAGACTGAGAGGCCAGTCCAGGTGAACCGGGTTCCAGGGTCAGCCTAGGGTTCTGGGCTCACCCCTGGGCCTGCCCTGAGCCCTGGGAGCCCCGAGTCCAGGTTCCAGGTTGTGCAGCAGCCTCTCCATGCCCTCGCCCGTGCTAGCTGTAGATGCTCTTTCCATGCTGCCCCTGTCAGCGGCCCATCTGCTTCTCTCCCACTGGCTGCCTTCCCTGGCACGGGAGGCACTCACGAGGTGACTTTGAACGGTGCAATCTCAGTGCGGGGCGGTGGGGGGTGGTGTATGGAGAAGCCCTACAGGTGAGGAAACGGGAACCAGACTGGGCCTTTTCCTCCCTGACCCAGCTGGGTCCCTCTGCCCTTAGGAGCGTGGATGGAAGGGCAGGGAGGGCAGGGAGCCAGAGGTTGAGGGCATGACTGGGGGAGTCTGTGATGGTGGGTTGGTTTCCCCCTGGCCAAGGACCCTGACCCCGTGCTCCTGCCTGGGGTGGGGAAGAGAGGAGGAAGGACTCTGGTCCTCTGTTGAGCAGTAACCTCCCCATGTGGACTGGGGAGAGGAACATTTTAATACACCTTGGCTCCCTAACCATCTCCTCCCTACCCCACCCCTACCAAGCGTGTAATGGAGGATTTGGGGTTTAGGCAGTTTAGAGACAGACTGCCTGGGTTCATATCTCTCTCCATCACCTTGGACATATTAGAATCTCTGAACCCTAATTTCTACATTCATAAAATGCAGCTAGTAATGTCACTTACCTGTCACATAGTAAATGCTCAATTAAAAAAAACTAATGCTCTGTGTGTTTTTCTGCATGTATGTTACACTTCCTACACTCATACTTGCACATGTATGTGGTTGTGTGGGCTTTCCACATGCTGTGCCCTTCCCCGCTTTGCACTTTGTTGTTGCCTCTAGAAGGTTGGGTGGGGGTGAGGCGTCTACTCCTGACCACTCTGGCTCCTCGGGGGCTGAATGCTGCTCAGGAGAGTCAGGTACAGAGGCGAAGGGGCTTAGCCTAGGGCAGGGGACCCAGGGTATTGCTGGAGTGGGGGGTAGCGGGGGAAGGAAGGAGGACAGGGAGGGCGGCCAGGGGTGGTAGCAGGCGTCTCAGGGCAGCAGAGGCTCGAAGCGGTTGGACGGCTGCCTTCCCGCTTGGGCTCCCTTGTCCATCCTGCCGGCACCCACCCCCTGCTCTCCTCACAGGAGACCCAGCAGTGCCTCTGTCAGGGCCCTGGCCCGGGAGCGCGGGCATTTGCACCTGCCACTTGCCTCTGCGGGAGAGTTTTTGGACTGGTAGGGGGGTTTTTGGTTCTCTCAGCTTAGCTCCTCCTGCTGGTTTATCCTAAACAGGGAACAGTTTGGTGGGAACGGGAGACAGTTGTGATGGTTGCATCTCCCCCAGGCAGGCATTGATGGAGACTGCGGGTCTCGGCTCCCCCTGTGCGGTGTCAGGGACCAGGGACGGGATGGCCTCTGGTGAGCTTCTGCAGGAGAGGCCTCTCTGCTAAGAAGCTGTGGGGTGTGGCATCCTCGTCTCAGGGTCTCATTAGCAGGAGCTGGGGTTAGGTGGCCAGCCTGAGGGAGGGGTGCCTCCTTCTGTGTCCTCTCCAGGCCCTACCCCTCCCTGCGGTCTTTAGCCCTGGCAGGGGCAGGAGGAGTCGGGGAGGAGGGGGATGATCCCTGACCATAAGTGGTATCTCTGGTGGCAGTGAATTCAGGACCAAAAATCAATAATTCCAGCGTATGCCAGCCGTGCTTAATTGTAGAATAACTAAGGACAATCCGAGATAAAAATCACTAAAAATATTCACTGGAGGCCTCAGCTATGTGCCTCCTTTCCACACCCCTAATATGAAATAAATCTCCCTTCATCTTTATAGCTGCTGCTGAGCATTTCTCTGAAGTGTCTGTGGGGCAGGCAGCGTACTCTTCCTGCGTCTGGTTCCCCCACGCCTGCGTATCTCTGGACAATGGGTGGGAGCACGTGCAGAAACACTGAGAGAAAGAAAAGCCAGTGGTCTGAGCAGGGCCCGTGTCAGGGAGGGGGCCCTCTTCACCCTTCCCCTCCTCATCCTCCCCTCAGTGATAGTGAAGAGAACGGGGCCTGGGAATGTTTATGAGCCTCTTTCCTCTCTTTTTCTTTTCAATTACAGGGATACCTCAGGTAATTAACTGCTAATAACCTTGTTAATTTAAAATGGATCCTCTCCCTTCTGGCCATCTCTGGAAGACTTAAGTCACGAGGAGTCAGCAGTTTTGGAGGAAAGGGGACGGGGGGCGGGCAGAAGAGAGGGTAAGAGGACCTGGGTGGGCATGTAGAGCTGCGGCTGTTTGGTCCTACCTGGTTCCTGCCTGGAGCTCCAGGTCTGCAGGAGAGGCTCCTGATGGGTAGAGCCCTCCCTGACAGGCCCCATGGCCGCGGGATTCCAGAGGCACTGGAACAACTTCCGCCCCACCGCATTCCCAGACGACATTCCACGTCACCCAGCAGCACTCAGCTCCGGAAGAGAGCGCAGGGGACTCTGGCCCAGCACGCTGGGTTTTATTATGGTCTGGCACTCAGCCTAAGGCATTGACCTCTTAGGAACTGTTGCTCATAATCCTGGAGACCTGACCTGCTAAGTGAGGCTCACTTCTCCCACCTCCGCCTTTTCCCAGTCTCAGGGATCTGAGATCTATTCAGGAAGAGAATAAACTTCTCATTCTGAATGGTTTAAACATTCGTCACGAGTCAGGCATCTGGATGAGGGATCTGCGATCTTTTTCAGTTCGAAAGATTTATTCATTTGATAAACTTACAGAGTGCAGCCCAAGTCTTAGTGATACAAAGATGAAGAAAGATCTGGTCCCTGTCCTCAAGGAGCTTGTGGTTTCATGGCCAGAGTCTGTCAAGTAAACAAATAATTACAACACAAATTACGCTGAGCACAGTGAGGAAGATACCTGACCTTGTAGGGTATGGAACTCAGGAAGGCTCTACAGAGGAAGGGGTATTTGAACTGTGACTTGACAGATAAGGAAGAGTTTGCTAGGTAGGGAACACAGAGAATAGGAAGGCCATTCCAGCAGAAGGAATAGCATGGAATGTGAGAGGCCATAGCTGCTGGGGGAATGGAACTTGCTTTGATATGGATGGAGCACAGAGCGAATAGAGGGATGAGAAAGTGGCTGGAAAGAGAATCAGAGCCAGATCATGAAGAGTTGGAAGGATTTCTTCTGAGAGGTGATCTCCCTGGCCCATGGGAACTTAGCCAGGGCAACTGGGGGCCACACCCCACAGCTGGGTGCCTAGGGAGACTCCAGCCTTGTGGCATCAGCTCCCAGAAGGCCTGGCAAGGAGCTCTCATTCCCCTGCTTTCCTCTCTTCATTTTAGAGTAAAAGAAGAGGTGCTGGGCATGGGGTGAGGGGACAGCTGGAGATTTAGGGATAAATAGGTCCCCTGGTTTGGTTTCTGCAATTTGCTCTTCTCTGTCCCACAGTGCTTTGCGATCATTTTAGGGAACTTGAGCACCAAGTCCCAGGGTGTATGAGGGCATCTGCTCCCTCGCTGGGGAACCCCCTGCTCAGAAGCTGGGACTCTCTGTTTCTAGAGGGTCTGCTGTTCCGGGATGGGTCTCTGAGCTCCGTCTGGCGATGCCCACCTTCCTCCCCCTAACCTTTGCTCTTGTAAGAGGCCTGGGTTCAGGTGGCTGGCGTGGTTCTTAGTGGGCTGACAGCTGAGGGGCACCATCCCTGTCCAGGAGGGATAAAATGACCTCTTGGGAGCCCAAGCCTGATATCTGGGGGCTAAAGCCGTCCTGGGCGTGGTTCTTAGTGGGCTGACAGCTGAGGGGCACCATCCCTGTCCAGGAGGGATAAAATGACCTCTTGGGAGCCCAAGCCTAATATCTGGGGGCTAAAGCCGTCCTGGGCGCCATTAGCCTCCTCTCCCAACAGATCTTGTCACCATCTGCAGACCCCTTGGCCCCCAGCGGGCAGAAACATTAGCCTCTGAATAGGGCCTTAACAGTCTGAGCCTCCCTTCTCCTGTCCCCTTCCTGCTGTTTCAGTTTTTTTTTTTCCAAGACAAACAGCCGCAAAGCTCCATCTCTTAATGAAACTGTTTGATGTTGATTAATTATGCAGCTGCCTTATTTGCGTGCACAGGCTGTGGCTTCCCAGCTTCTCTCCCACCCTCCTCTGCCAGGAGCCCTCTGTGAGTCTCAGGCAAAAGAGAGACCTGGTAGCTCCAGTGTCTGCCCCCTCTCAGGCAGTCCTCCCATCATTCCCACATCTAGAGCAGGAAGCGGAGGCTGGCCTGCGGGGTCACATTTGGGGCCGCTGGATGGGGGTATGTGCTGTGAACTCTTGAACCTAAGAAGACAGGGAGCTTGGGTCTTACCTAGCTCCTCTCCTTTACTTACCAACTGTTTGGCCTTAGACAAGCCATCAACCCCTTGGGTGTTAGTTGCCTTTTCTGTGAAATGGGAATCACACTAACACCATCCCAGTGGGCCGTATCTCGCATGTCTATCTATCTCCAGTGTTGGGTACAGTGAAGGTGCTACTGGAGTGGGTTTTTGAATAATTGGCTAGATCAGATGGTCTGTTGGTATCTTTTAAGATGTTACTCCGGGGATCTATGGGATCTGCACTTTTGCCAGATTTCCCAGTTCCACCTGCTGTAATCAAAGACCCTTTAACTTCTAATGGTCACAGCATCGATGCAGCGTCCACTGTGTATAGAATCCTGTCCTCACCAAGGAGACCCTCCAGGGCCTTGCACCCACACACCAGAAGGCTCTGTTTTGGAGGAGATATGGTGGGAAGGATGGTGGCTGCTTGTGGCTCGTGCACTAAACCCCTGGTGGAGCAATGAGGCCATGCCTTGTGCTGAGGCCAAGGCTAGGGAGAAGGGACCAAAAGTCTGTGGTGTCCCTGAAATTCATGTAGATGTCGGGCCAGGCAGGAGGAATCTTGTCAACTGGGCTTTGAAAGGGCAAAATTCACACTGAATTACAAAGGACTGAATCTGAGCTGTCTGTCATGGGTGGGATGGAAGGGGGTCTGGAGCCTCCAGGCAGTGAATCTCAGGCTTTCTGGGATCAGGGAACTCTGCAGCTATGGACTCTTTTCCTACAAAACGTGCATGTGTTCCTATAAATCCAAAAATATATTGAGGGCCTTCTTGGGGCTCCTGGACCTGGTGAAGGACCCCTGTCTGGTCTAGGCAAAAAAAAATCTGGAGGTTTTAGAAAACCAGAGGGGACAACAGGGACAGTGGGAGTCAGATGGCCTGCCTAGGGTCTCTGTGGGGAATCTGAGGTGGCCTCCTGGGAAGAGACAGAACTCACCGTGGAGAGAGAGAAGTTTTATCTGGCGACTAAGGAGTGACTGTGGGAGCAGAGGGCAGGCTGCTGCAGCAGAAACATAGGAGCTGAAGGAGAAAGGGCCCTGACATGGCCCTTGGGGGCAGAGGCGGAGATGGAATCAAGATGAAGGAAGAATGGCCGGCCCTTGGGATAGTGGGCGAGGCCTGAAGCAGAGCAGTGAGGCTGTGGTGAGAAGGCCTGCAGAGTGGGGCATGGAAGGCCTGGAAAGGGGTCTGTGTTGACGCCTGGGCTTCAGGATTTGGAGGAGTGAGGAGGCTGGGAATCTAGAGAGAGCCAGGGAACTGAGGCAAAGCCGTGACTTCATCTCATCACTGATTCATGCTCCAGAAAAAACATGTGTGATAAGTATGGACAGGGAGACAGACTTGGAGAGGTTAGGAGCCAGGTTCATTGAGATGGAGAGGAGACGCTTGTGGAGGGGAAGGAGCTGGGATTTTAAGCTGAGTCTATGTGACTCCAAGCCCTGCTTTATTCACCCTATACCGTCTGTACTCACTTTTTCCATGGGGGCTCATGCTCTGGATGCCACTGCTACCTTTCCTCCACAGTCAGCAGTCAGGTGTTTTCAGAACGATGGTCAGAGGGCCTCCCTGTCTCTAGTCCATGGTCACTGGGCTTTGGGGATCCTGCTCTTTTTATGGGAGACCAGTTGGCAGTAACTTGGTTTCTGAAAAACTGCCAGAGGAAGGATTAGAATCAGAGCTTCAGAAGGATGGCATTTCTTGGCTGAGCACGTTCAAGAAACCGAAAGAAGAGAGACAGTTCTGGGTGCTGGGAAGTGTGCCAGATGGGGAGCTGGTGAACTGGGGCTTGGTGCTGGTTTGCTGCTAGCTGTCTGGTTGGTCTTGGGTAAGTTACTTTTTCTTTCTAAGGCCTCAGTTTCTTAAACTGTAAATGGGATAATTCGTCCATCCATCCATCCATCCATGCATCTGCCTGTCCATCCATTATCCCTTCCATCCATCCATCCATCCGTCCATCCATCCATCCACCCACCTGTCCATCCATTATCCCATCCATCCATCCATCCATCCATCCATCCATCCATCCAGGCAGCAACATTTATTGAATGCCAGCTCTACAATGGGTGCTGTACGTAGCAGTGAGGATACATAGCAATAACAAGGCTGACATGGTCCCTTCCCTTGTGGATCTTAGAGTGGACCAAAGAAGAAAGATATTAAAAAAAATATCTGTCTCCCAGGGATGTTTGGAGACTAAACTAATGAGGCTCTGTGGGAAAGGGCTTTGTATTGTGAAGCACTTTCTTGGTAGGAGTTCTTATTATCACAGAGGCTCAGTCCAAGCAGGAGCTTAGAGAGGCCTTCAGCCCACTGAGCCTATGATTCAAAGTTTAGTCCCAAATGCCTCCAATCCCTCCCTATTATCCACCTCACCCAACCCCTGGAGCCACTCCTCCCTCCCTTTTGCCCCCTGCCTCTGCCTCCAGCTGTGTTGTCCCTGCAGGAGGGAAAGGAAGCCTTGGTGATCAGCTGTGTCCCAGCCCTGGCAGGAGTTGGGGGAGAGCTGAGCTGACGGATGCTCATTAGCAGCACTGAACCTTGGCAAAGCTGGAGAGGCAGATAAAGGGAGGTATGCGTGTGTGTGGGGACTGTTCGCGGGTGGTTCTGCTGAGGGTGTCATAGATTCTTTAGGGACTGGTCCTGAGGTAACTCCTCTCCCATGCCACCCTTGGCTGTGTCCAGCCAATGTCACCTGTGAATGCATGGTGGAGAGAGTAGAGCTATGGTAGAAGAGAAAGAGGATGGTCCAGAAGGGAAGACCCTTCCAACAGTGACCTTCTCCAGATTCAGGGCAGGAAGCCTACTCACTTCTAGGATTTTTTAGAATTGAATTACAGTTGATTTACAATATTGTGTTAGTTTCACTTGTACAGCATAGTGATTCAGTATTTTTGCAGTTTATACTCCATTATAGGTTATTACAAAATAATGGGTATAATTCCCTGTGCTATACAGTATATCCTTGTTGCTTATCTATTTTTTATTTTATTTTATTTATTTATTTATTTATTTATGGCTGTGTTGGGTCTTCGTTTCTGTGCGAGGGCTTTCTCTAGTCACGGCAGGTGGGGGCCACTCTTCATCGCGGTGCGTGGGCCTCTCACTATCGCGGCCTCTCTTGTTGCGGAGCACAGGCTTCAGACGCGCAGGCTCAGTAATTGTGGCTCACGGGCCTAGTTGTTCCGCGGCATGTGGGATCTTCCCAGACCAGGGCTCGAACCCGTGTCCCCTGCATTGGCAGGCAGATTCTCAACCACTGCGCCACCAGGGAAGCCAGCTTATCTATTTTATATATAGTAGTTTGTATGTGTTAATCCCATACCCCTAATTTGTCCCTTTCCTTTTCCCCCTTTCCTTTGGTAACCACAAGTTTGTTTTCCATATCTGTGAGTCTATTTCTGTTTTGCATATACATTCATTTGTATTATTTTTTAGATCCCACATAGAAGTGATAGCATACAGTATTTGTCTTTCTCTGACTTATTTCACTGAGCATAATATTCTATAGGTCTATCCATGTTGCTGCAAATGGCGGCATTTTGTTCTTTTTTATGGCTGAGTAATACTCTGTTATATATATATATATATATATATATATATATATATATATATACACCACATCTTCTTAATCCAGTTGTCTGTTGAGGGGTACTTTGGTTGCTTGCATGTCTTGGCTATAGAAATAGTGCTGCTGTGAACATTGGGGTGCATGTATCTTTTTGAATTAGTGTTTTTATTTTTTTCTGGATATATACCCAGGAGTGGAATTGCTGGATCATATGGTAGCTCTATTTTTAGTTTTTTAAGGAACCTCCGTACTGTTTTCCACAATGGCTGCACCAATTTACATTCCCACCAACAGTGTAGGAAGGTTCCCTTTTTCCACATCCTCTCCAACATTTGTTATTGGTAGACTTTTTGATGATAGCCATTCTGACAGGTGTGAGGTGATACGTCATTGTGGTTTTGATTTGTATTTCTCTAATAATTAGGGATGTTGAGCATCTTTTCATGTGCCTTTTAGCCATCTGTATGTCTTCTTTGGAAAAATGTCTATTCAGGTCTTCTGCCCATTTTTTGATTGGGTTTTTTTTTTTGATATTGTGTTGTATGAGCTGTTTGTATACTTTGGATATTAACCCCTTGTTGGTCTCATCATTTGCAAATATTTTCTCCCATTCTGTAGGTTGTCTTTTTGTTTTGTTGATAGTTTCCTTTGCTGTGCAAAAGCTTTTAAGTGTAATTAGGTCCCATTTGTTTATTTTTGCTTTCATTTCTTTTGCCTAAAGAGACTGAGGCAAGAAAATATCACTATGATTTATGTCAAAGAATGTTCTGCCTATGCTCTTGTCTAGGAGTTTTGTGGTTTTAGGGCTTACATTTAGGTTTTTAAACCATTTGAGTTTATTTTTGTATATGGTGTGAGGGAGTGTTCTAATTTCGTTGTTTTATACATGTGGTTGTCCAGTTTTCTCAGCACCACTTGTTGACAAGACTGTCTTTTCTCCATTACATATTCTTGCCTCCTTCGTCATAGATTAATTGACCATAGGTGCGTGGGTTTATTTCTGGGCTGTCTACTCTGTTCCATTGATCTATGTGTCTGTTTTTGTGCCAATACCATGTTGTTTTGATTACTGTAGCTTTGTATCATATTCTGAAGTCCGGGAGGGTTATACCTCCAGCTTTGTTCTCCTTTTCTCAGGATTGCTTTTGCAATTCTGGTCTTTTGTGGTTCCATATAAATTTTAGGATTACTTGTTCTAGTTCTATGAAAAATATCATGGGTATTTTGATAGGGATTGCATTAAATCTGTAGATTGCTTTGAGTAATATGGCCATTTTAACAATATTAATTCTTCCAATCTAAGAGCACAGAATATCTTTCCATTTCTTTGAATCATCTTTAGTTTCCTTTGTCAGTGTTTTATAGTTTTCAGCATATAGGTCTTTCACCTCCTTGGTTAAGTTTATTCTTAGGTATTTTATTCTTTTTGATGTGATTTAAAATGTGATTTTATTTTTTACTTTCTCTTTCTTTAATATTTCTTTAATAGTGTAAAGAAACACAACAGATTTCTGTATATTAATCTTGTATCTTGCTACCTTGATGAATTCATTGATTAGTTCTAATAATTTTTGTATGAAGACTTTTGGGTTCTCTATATAGACTATCATGTCATCTGCAAATAGTGACAGTTTTACCTCTTTCCTTCCAACTTGGATACATTTTATTTCTTTTTCTTGTCTGATTGCTGTGGCTAAGACTTCCAACACTATGTTAAATAGAAGTGGTGAGAGTGGGCATTCTTGTTCCTGAATTTAGTGGGAAGGCTTTCAGCTTTTCACCATTGAATATTATGTTGGCTGTGGGTTTGTCATAAATGGCCCTTATTATGTTGAAATATGTTCCGTCTATACTCACTTTGATGAGAGTTATTTTTTTAACATGAATGGATGTTGAATTTTGTTAAATGCTTTTTCTGCATCTATTGAGATAATCATTGATTTTTGTCTTTCCTTTTGTTAATGTGGTGTATCACATTGATTGATTTGTGAATGTTGAACCATCCTTGTGACCCTGGAATAAATCCAACTTGAACATGGTGTATGCTTCTTTTTATGTATTGTTGGATTCAGTTTGCTAGTATTTTGTTCAGGATTTCTGCATCTATATTCATCAAAGATATTGGCTTGTAATTTTGGTTTTTTTGTAGTGTCTTTGTCTGGTTTTGGTATCAGGATAATGGTGGACTTATAGAATGAATTTGGGCATGTTCCCTCCTATTCAATTTTTTGGAATAGTCTGAGAAGGATAGGTATTAGTTCTTCTTTATATGTTTGGTGGAATTCCCTTGTGAAGCCATCCAATCCTGGGACTTTTGTTTGCTGGGAGATTTTTTGTTACAAATTCAATTTCACTTTTAGTGATTGGTCTGTTCAAATTGTCTGTTTCTTCTTGACTTAGTCTTGGCAGCCTGTATGTTTCTAGAAGTTTGTCCATTTCTTCTAGGTTGTTTGAGTTATTTGAGTCCTCTCTCTTTTCTTCTCGGTGAGCCTGGCTAAAGGTTTATCAATTTTGTTTATCTTTTAAAAAAACAGCTCTTGGTTTCACTGATCTTTCCTATTTTTTGATCTCTATTTTATTTATTTCCTCCCTGATATTATTTATTTACTTCCTTCTGCTGGCTTTGGGTTTTATTTTTTCTTCTTTTTCTAATTCTTTTAGGTGGTAGGTCAGGTTTTTTGAGATTTTTGTTTATTTCTTGAAGAAGGCCTGTATTGCTATGAACTTCCCTCTTAGAACTGCTTTTGTTGCATCCTAGAGATTTTGGAAAGTTGTATTTCCATTTTCATTTCTCTCAAGGTATTTTCTGATTTCCTCTTTGATTTCATCAAGGACCCATTGGTTTTTTAGTAGCATATTGTTTAGTCTCCATGTGTTTGTTCTTTTCCCATTTTTCTTTCTGTAGTTGATTTCTAGTTTCATAGTGTTGTGGTTGGAAAAAATGCTTGATATAATTTCTTTCCATCCTCTTAAATTTGTTGAGGCTTGTTTTGTGACCTAGTATGTGATCTATCCTGGAGAACATTCCATGTGCCCTTGAAAAGAATGTGTATTCTGTTGTTGGGGGATGTAATGTCCTGTAGTTGTCAGTTAAGTCCAACTGGTCTATTGTGTTATTTTCACTCTTAGTATTCTTGTCTCCAGACCTCTGCTTGGGCCATCCTCCCTGCAGGAAGTGCCCTACCTTTTCATCACTACGTTCCATCTATCCTTCCAAACCAGAGCAGAAGTCTTCTCCTTCACCACATCTGCCCTTCCCCCTAGTTGGAAGTAGTACCTTCTTCCTCTCAGTGCCCACTGTACTTGGTTCATACTTCTCTTATGACACATGTCCCATTCTCCTTTGGGTCACACATGTTGGGTGTGTGTCTTCTATCCCCAGCATTCTTAGGAAGACCCCCTTCATCCACAGCACATCACCACAGTGCCTGACACTTAGTAAGTGCTTGACAGAGTTCACCAAAAGATGCAAGAATGTCTTTGAAGGTGCATTTTACAGATGAAGAAACTGGGGATCAGAGAGGTCAAAGAGTTTTGTTCAAAGTCAAACAACCAGTGAGAAGTAGAGATAGACTTCAAAGTCAGGTCTGTTTTAGGGCTGTTTATTATTTTGGGGGACTTCTGCAGACAACAGGTTCAAACATTTAAATAATAAATGATAAAAAATAGCCAAACCAGCATCAGTTAAGGGAGGATGTCTTGACCATACTTCTGATCCATTACTTGGACAAGCCATAGGTGTGCTGATACTGGGAGGCTAAGGGAGAGCCATTTTGCTCAGGGGCCTGACATTCTGGAAATGAGTCCAAGCTGACTTCAGTGGGTTTCCATGAGGTCTTTGGGCCCCTGGGGAGTTTCCTCTGTAGAAAAATTTCTGCTTGCTGACCTTACTGTCATAGCAGTATGGCTCTGAGGACCTTTTAGGCTTACAGTGCAGAATATCTGGAATGGTTGGAGGAGTCCACCATCTGTTCTGATGTTACATACAGGCCCTCTGATATTCTGAAACAGTTTACTTTACCAGTGAGGTTGCTGAGTCTACATTAACACCTCATTGCTGTAACTTTCTTCTGTGTAAATCCTGGGAGATTTACACGGCAGAATGGTCTTTGGCATTTTTTGGTGGCTCAGTCTGACTTAGTAGTTCCCAAGACTTTCAGAAAGAAACTTTTGCAATAGGGGTGGAGGACTGACATCTTATTTTTATTTTGCCAGGTATAGTGGTGTCCATTGTCTTTGTCTGTGTGGCCCCCTTCTTCCCTCTTTTTCAGTTACCTTATCTGTATTCCTTTAGGGCATCAACTCTTCCTCTGTTTCTAGTGGGGCAGCAGGCTACAGTTACCTGGGCCTCAGGAGTAATCCCATAGCTCAGGCCTGGTGTCCCTGGCCACAGTGATTGGTCTAAGAATACATATAGAGTGCCCAAAGTGGGACAGTAAGAGTCCTGCCTTGGATTTCACATGGGGGTGCTGAGGGAGAACCAAGATCTCTTTCCTCTGAGATCCTAAGCATGGATAACATAAGCCCAGAGCAGCCTTTGGCCATGCCAACCCAGGAGTCATCCCTCCCATGATCTCAGCTTGGGGAGGAAGCTCAAATTTAGTGAGAGAGAACAAGAGCAATGAAAGAGAGATGGAGAAAGGGAGAGGGACCAACAATACCATCTGACTTCTGGTTTTACCCCTGTTCTTCCTAGTTACATCAGCCAGTACGTCTCCAATTGTGCACTATCAGTTTAAATCCGTCCCTTGCTACTGAAAGTAATTACCAAGTAAGGTTATATATGTAACTTTTACACACACACACGCACACGCATAGGCACACATACACGTATGTGTGTAAAACCACAAAGAAAATAGGAAGGACAGTTTCAGAATTAAGAACATCTTTCAAATTGAGTCCATTTAGCTTTATGAAAACATCACCCTTCTTTTTACTAGTGGAAACCTCATCAAGAGTCAGCACCTGACTGCATACCTGTGTTTCAGAACCACAGATGTAGCCAACCCTCTCTAGAGAACAGGTTCTGAATGGCGAAGGGCTCAAGAGAGAACTGGGATGACTTGGACCCCAGAGACAAACTTGCCTTTATGCTTCATTTCATGAGGGCTGTCCCTGCCCTAGCAATTGCACTGGAGGGTGTGTGTGTGTGTGTGTGTGTGTGTGTGTAAAGTCCAAGGTCCCCCCACTCCAGGCCCAGCACCGCCCCACCCCACCAGTATTTGGCTCCTTCTTGTGGTCAGACTTCCTGATTCCTGTGGCTGCTCTTGGCGGGGGGCTGCCCTCTCTGGACAGTGGGTATGTGGCAGTGGGAGCAGGAGCCAGCAGCCAGTTCCTCGGGCTCGGCCTGGTGTGACCCATGGGGGCTTTATCTTGCCATTAATGGTTTTCTAAATTGGTGGCAGTGGAGCAAAAAACCCAATTTGTGCCTGGAGCATGCATGATTACTATTGTAATAACCTCAGCTAATAAAAATATGATGTGGGGCTAGGCTGGGAGAGAAAACACATTTCTCATTAGCTTTTGATTAATTACTCTACGTAATTTCTTAGTTGTGGTGACCAAGGAGGGTGGGGTATTGCCATTTCCTCACCTCATCTTAACCCTGTGGGCTCCAGGTAGTCTAGGGACCATGGTATTTCCACAGTGGCCATGGAGGGAGAAGTCCTCGTCTCTCCTCCCACTTCCCCTCTTTCTGCTCCTCGCATCCTTTCTCTGTCTTCTCTCCCGCTCCCCTCTCCAGCCCTCCTTTCTCCAGCCCTCCCTCTCCCTGACTTCTTAATCTCTTCTTTTCTCTTTTCCCTCCCTCAGCCTTTTGCTGGTCTTCATGGGTGTCTGACTGGCACTTGGTGACAGCCCATGCTGTCCCCTTGCAATGCCAGGCAGGTAGGTAATGGCTAATTTGCAGGTCCTGGCCAGTCTACCCTGATCCCTGAGCTCAGATTGGATATTTCCTCCTGCTTCCCTCTGGACCTCCCCGGTCTGACCTGGGGACCTCTTCTTGGCTCACCTGCTCCTGACACAGGATCGTTTCTGGCCTGGCTCTGTGTGATTTGGAATTGTTTTTGTCCCCTTACCACCTTACCACAAGCAGAGTGGCCTCCTGGCCTGAGGGCTTCTGTCCCTCTCTCCTGGTCCCTGGCAGCTAGGTCCAGGCTGGATAGTCCCTCAGATCCTCACATCTGGGATCTAGTGCTCAATAGGGCGGTAGCTGGAAATATTTCCATTTTATTTGTAACTCAATGGGTTTCTGTTGATCCCTACTCTATACCCAGAACTGTGCTAGGCACAGTGGGGCCCTTAGAGAAAAGACAGGTGTGGGTCTTGCCATCGGGTTGGGAAGGGTGTCGAGGAGGGACAGACACTGACACAAGGCAGAGTGTACTGAGCGCCCAGTGGGTGAGGCTGAGAGCAGGGTAGTGAGGCTTCTCACGCTGGAGGTTCGGGAGGCTTCATGGAGGAGGGGGGCTCAGATTTGGATGGCAGAGGGGAGGGGACAGGAGAGGGAACTCCTGATGAGGGCATACCGTGAGCAAAGACCCAGAGGTAGGGATGCTTGAGGCAATTTTGGAGGGTGTGAATGTGGCTAGTGTATTTTTAGTGGGAGTTAGTGGGGTAGATGAACTACAAATAAAAGTTGGAGGCTGACTGTCGAACATCAGGCTGAGGATTTGGGACACATGTGATATCTGGTTGGGAGTCCTGAAAGGTAATGCAGTGCGAGGGTGAGCTTATAGCAGTGGTTTGCTAAATGGATAATGGTGGGTGGTATTAGTTTCACATTGCTGCTGTAACAAAGTAAATACCACAACATTAGCGGCTTAAAATAACACAAACTTATTATCTCACAGTTCTTCGGGCCAGAAGTCCAGGTTGGCTTGAACGGTTTCTCTGCTCTGGGTTGTACAAGAAATCAAGATGTTGGCTGGCTGGGCTCCTGTGGGGAGGTTCCGGGAAGAATCCATTTCTAGCATCATTCAGGTGGTGGGCAGAATCCTGTTCTTTGTGGTTGTAGGGCTGAAGGCCCCCATTCCCTTGCTGTCTGTAAGTTGGGGCCACCATTGTCTCCTAGAAGCCCTCCCAGTTCTTGCACATGGGCCCCTGTATTTCAGAGTCAGCAGCAGTGTATCAAATCCTTCTGCTTGGAAGCTCTCAGACTTCCCCTTCTGCTGCAGCTCTTCCACCACTTTCCTACTTTCTCTTTTGTTGCATCTCTCTGACCTCAGCTGGGTAAAGTTCACTGCTTTTAAGGGATCATATGACTAGATGGGGCTCACCCAGGTAATCCAGGATAATCTCTATTTTAAGGTCCAAAACCCTAATTTTAAGCATCTGCAAAGTCCCTTTTGTCATGTAATGTAACATAGTCCCAGGTTCCAGGGACCAGGGCATGGACATTTTTTGAGAGAGGCATTATTCTACCTACCCCACGGGGCAAGACAGATTAGGTGGTTCCTGAAATAGTCCTGGTGAATGGAAATGAGGGCTAGAACCTGGGTGTAATGAGAATGGAAAGGCTGGGCGGGCGACACTAGAGGCTGCTCCATGATTGGCTGCATGCGTGTGGGTGGGCGGGAGGGAGTGAAGGGGAAAGGAGGAGTTATCCTTGGATCCAGCTTAGGAAACAGGAGGAAGATGGTAACTCGTCAGTCACTCTAGGTGGAGGTCCTGGTCATGGAGGGCAGATGATGCATTTGTTTCAGGCAGGGTGACTTAGGGGTGACAGCATCTGCCAACCTGGAACTGTCCTATGAGCAGGTGGGAACACTCATCAGAAATGTCAGACCAGGCGATACTCATTTGTGACCTATTCACATGAAAGCAATGATTGAAGGCTTGGGGGGTGCGGGGGTAGATCGTCGTCATGTCCAAGGGAGACAGGGTAGAAAGGAAATTGGGCTAGAACACTGGGGGACCACCAAAGAAGAGATGGGAGGAGAAGGAAGAAGAGCTAGAGAGAGTGAAAGAGCAGGCACAGCTGGGCAGCTGGAAGGGAAGGAGGCAAGCTAGGAGAGGTCCCATCTGTGAGGCCAGGCAGCGCTGGTGCTCGGGGTTAGGAAGGGCAGAGGTCTGGCAGGAGAGTGGGACAAAGGCCAGGAGTCGGTGATGGGATGGCTGTGGGTGATGGGGACAGGTATTTCTTTTCTTTTTTTTTTAAAAATTTATTTTATTGAAGTATAGTTTATTTCCAATGTTGTGTTAATTTCTACTGTACAGCAAAGTAATTCAGTTATACATATATATCGAATACATTCTTTTTCATATTCTTTGCCATTATGGTTTATCACAGGACACTGAATATAGTTCTCTGTGCTATACAGTAGGACCCTGTTGTTTGTCCATTCTATATATACTAGTTTGCATCTGCTAATCCCAAACTCCCAATTCATCCCTCCCTCCCCCCTCCCCCTTTGCAACCACAAGTCTGTTCTCTGTGGGGGACAGGTATTTCTGAGTGAGACTAAGTGGTGTGGAGGGAGAGAGTGGGGACACACACCAGCCTCAGTAGGGTCCACAGGCACTGCGTGTCAGCATGTGGGCAGGGATGGGGCAAGGCCGGGGCCGACTGAAAACAGAGCAGAGGAAGAGACTGGCACTGCTGGAAGGAGAGGGAGGGGTATGATTCAGGAACAAGGTCCCCAAAGCAGCAGGGGCTGAAGTCCAGAGCCAGGACCTGCAGAGGGGAGAGGCAGGACCTTTGGGTAGGACAGTGGGCTTCTTAGAACAG
The DNA here is from genome assembly GCF_028023285.1 of Balaenoptera ricei. Taxonomy (NCBI): domain Eukaryota; kingdom Metazoa; phylum Chordata; class Mammalia; order Artiodactyla; family Balaenopteridae; genus Balaenoptera; species Balaenoptera ricei. Next base: position 15,608,306 of record NC_082646.1, read on the forward strand.
AATTTGGGAGCAGAGGCCTGGACTATGGGGAGGAGGCAGAGGACAGGGCCAAGTAGGGCAGCAGATACAGCCACAGTGGGGTCATTCCTAGTTTTGGAACTATCTCCTCTCCCCTGATTATCCTGGGGGGGGCCTGGGTCTCCACAGCACAAAAGCTCCTGGGGTGAAAGGAGTTAACTTATTCAAGGGGGTTTGGGGAAAGGAGGCATACGGTGTCTCTCCTGCCAAAGGGTCCTATGGGATCAGGAGAGCACTGTCCCCCCGGCTCTTGGCTCCATCAGCGCGTGGTCAACCCCAGGGCCCTCCACATGCCCAAGGCCCCTGCCAACCCCAGCCTCCCCGCTACTTCTGACGTTTCACGGGCCATTGTTTGAGGCCTAACTGCCTGCCACAGCGCACTGCTCAGAGCCCCCGCCAGCCATTCCACCCGCTGGTCCGCGGGGCTGCCCAGAGCCGGCTCCCGCTGTTCGCGGTGGCCGGGTGCCAACAGGCAGGCCCGGAATTAAACCGGCAGCGAAGGGCGGGCGCAGCCCATCTCAGTGGGCGGCCGATGGGGGTCCTCGTTGTGTGCCTGTCCGCGCGCGTCTGCGCAGACTTGTGGGCCTGGGGGGTGTCCACAGCTCAGTCCTCAGCGGACTTCAGGGTTGAGGGGGTCATGGAGGTGGCCGGGGCTTTGGCTGGGCGGAGAGGGCGCAGGGGGGCAGGCGCCGTGATGGAGACTCTGGGAGGCCGGGCCGTGTCCCGAGAAGGGCCGGGGCAGGATGCGGGCGGAGGGCTGGAGGTAGGCTCAGAAGGCCCAGGGCTCGGCACCGCTTCCCTCTTCCCGAGCCGCAGCGTCCTGGAGCCAGACCCTGGGCCTGCCCTGCCCCGAGGCCCCGCCCCCACCCCGTGCCCGGCTCCCAGCGCAGCTTCCCACCCCACGAGGGAAGAGGGAATCTCGCCAGAGATCCATGTAAAAATAGATGTATTTCTGGATAAGCAGCGAGCCTGAAAAACGGCTGAGCCGGAGTCTGCTCCGCTGACAGAAGATCTATGTACCAAATTCCTCTTCAAAATCTATTATTTCTCCGGAGATTTATTCTTGCTGGGCTCTGCCGAGCTGGGGGAAGTTCTCGGCATCGAGAGTCCCCTGCTCCACCCTTTCCCCCGAGTGACTGTTTCTCAGCGTGAGCTGTGGTCACATTAGGCAGCAGCGGCAGCTCCGGCTCCGGCCAGAGCAGAAAAGTCAAGAGGGATTTGAATGGCAAAAAGGTCATTCTCATGCATTACCCTGGCTGGGTGGGAAGCCGGCGTGATGCAACGTGACACCCATCCTGGCGGCTGAGAATAAGTGATGGCTATATTTATGTTTCCATCTAAATGCATGGATCAAAGCAGACACTTTAATCTATTCAACAACGGCCCAAGGATTAAAAAGTTCCAGGCAAATCACACTCTTAAATTGGTAATATATTTTTGCTTGTTACTTGACAAATCATTTTAGAGAGTGACTTCAGGCCGGGTGGGGGACCTGGAGATTTGAACCTGGCTCCCTCCTGGAGAGAGCCCCAGCACCATAGGATGTGACATGAATCTGGTCACTTGCTGTAGTCCCTGAGAATCCTCACACAGGACTCCTGGAGGGGGAGGGGGAGCTAGTGGGGAGTATCAGGCCTATGGTCACATCTCAAAATGTGTTTTAATCTCCAAAAAGCCTAGCAGGTGGACATTATAACGACCCCCATTTTACAGACCAGGAGAACCAGATGTGCGGCTTGCCCGGGTCACACAATAATAAGTGGGAGAGTGGGAAGCAAAGCTCACCCAACCCCAAGCCCAGTGCTCTTGTTCTGCTGGAGCTGCAACGACAGCAGAGGGCAGCAGAGACTGCTCCGTCAATTGCTCTGTAACTTTTGGCAAGTTCCTTCACTTCCCAGTTTCCTCATCTGCAAAACAGGGATAATGATGGCATCCACCTCCTGGGGTTGTCGTCAGGAGTAAATGAGATGACTCAGGGAGGGCACTTATAGCACGGTGTCTGACACATGGTGAGAACACATGTTTGTGCTGAGCTCTGAAGGATAGGACCAGACAGGAGTGTGTCTGGAGGCTGAGAAAGGAACTCACAAGCATGACTTCTAAGGAATGGTTGAAGGAACTGGGGGCCGCTGAGTCTGGAAGAGAGAAGGCGGCCTCCCAATGTAGGCTGGATTGTGAAAAGAAAGGGAGATTTGATTTGTTCCATGTGGCCCCAAGAGGGACAACTGGACCCTTAAGGAGACTGATGGATTTCAGCTAAAGGGAAGCAAGAACTTTCTGAACACCAGCGTTGGGCAAAGAGGAAACGATGAGCTCAGGATTCTGGGAGGTGTGCCGGTTAAGGCTGGATGAGCCCTTGGTGGTGATGCTATACCTATATATATATATATATATATATATTTTTTTTTTTTTTTTTTTTTTTAAGGAGTTCTTTGTGTGTATTTCATCATTTAATTCTACTGATTTACGCTTGGCTCAGATCCCCGCTAATCTTCAGGTATGCGCTGGACGGAGGCAAAGCCAGCTTTGGGTGCAGGAAGAATTCCTGTCCCCACTAGATATTGGCCAAAGAGGTCTGAGGAGCCGGGGTAGTGCCAACCAACGAAAGAACTGTGCGCTTGGAGTTCGGCAGACTTGGGTTTCCATCTGGCTCCATCTTTTAATATCTGTGTGTCCAGCTGAAAGTCTCCTAATCTCTCTGAGCCTCAGTTTCTCCACATGGGAAACTCTGAAAACTTCCTTCCCTGTTCACCTTTCAGAGGCGGTGTGAGAATTGGAGAGAAGCTGGCCTTGCTGCTGCCTTGGCCTTGGGAAAGGGGCGCTGTTCCAGCAAGGGAAGGGGCGCCGTAGGCACCCCGCCCTCTGGCTGAGCCAGGTCCTTTCCGGGTGCGCGCCGGGTCCGTAAAGCCACCTCCCAGCGGCGTCCCGCCGGTTGCAGGGCGCGTGCGCGAGCGTCCGGGGCGGGGCCTACGCGCTGGCGCGCGGCCAAATCGCGCCATCTGCCTAAGCGGAAATGCAGCGCAGGTGTGAGTTTGGGAGGCAGGTAATTGTTGACGGCCGAGCCAGCTCTCCCCGCATATGGTCCCGGGGAGGCAGCAGCGGCCCGCGTGGTCCCCCGCCAGGGCCGGCGCTCTGCGCCCTCCAGCGTCTTCAGCCGGTTCCCGCGTGTGAGCCTCAGAGCAGCTAAGCCAGGGAGGTCAGGGCATTATCGGATTCGCTTTACCAGCGTGGAAACTGAGAACCAGAGGTTAAGTCGCCGGTCCAGACTCCCGGAGCCAGTCAATAGTGGGCCTGAACCGGCCCTCCAGGTCACTCGACTCTTAATTCCATTTTCCTCGCGTGACCCGCGGCGCCGTGCAGTTCAGCAAACATTTATGGAGAGCCTTGTGTGAGTCAGGCGCGGAGCTGGGTGAGCTGACTGCCGGGGGTGCCGACCTGCGCTCTGGCTCTGTTAATGGGAGGGTGCAATTTTAACCCTCTGGTCTGGCCCCGAGGTTCCCAGTCATACCCCACAACCCAGTGTCAGACACCCAGGTACCTGAGGTGTTTCTCTGGACCACAGGTCTGGCCGATTCACACCTGATGATTTGCTGGGCCAGACTCCTTGGCTTGACGTGCAAGGCCTTTCTGAATCTGGCCTCAGTCTACCTTTGTGGCTCCATTCTTCCCTGTACCCTCCTGGACCCCTGGGTCTAGCTGCCCAGGTCGACCACCCACTGTTCTACAGCTGTGCTTGGGACCTCAATGCTCCTTTCCAGCCAGGAACTTGGCTTGTCTAAACCTACTGGTGAGTTCAGGCCCAGCTCAAGTGTGACCTCCTCCCTGCAGCTCTCTTTGATTCTCCACCCCTTCCTGATTCTTCCCCATCTACAAATGATTCCTTTCCCTATGCTTCCTGCCCTTTGCACTGGCCTTTGTGATGACACGAGGCTGCATGGTACACAGTTCCAGTGTGGCTCCCCCGTCCCTTACCTGCTGGATTGTGGGCTCCTCAAGGCCTGGGCCTGGGTCTTATTAATCTATGACACCCCCCAACCCCAGCTTGATGCCTGGCCAACAGAAGATGCTCAGGGACACAAAGGAGACGGTGTATGTGAAGCTGTTTGTAAAGTACCACACAGTGCTAATCCTGCTGCTGCTAAAACTGAAAAGTGTTTAAAAGCCTATGAAATAAGGAGGTTCATCTCAACAACCCCCAATTTTTAAGTTATAGATGATTTTCATTATCAACTTAAAATCACAGTAATAGCAATAGCTTAACATTTAAAAAAAAATTTTATTTATTTATTTTTAGCTGCATTGGGTCTTCGTTGCTGTGCGCGGGCTTTCTCTCTAGTTGCGGTGAGCGGGGGCTACTCTTCCTTGTGGCGCGCGGGCTTCTCGTTGCAGTGGCTTCTCTTGTTGCAGAGCACGTACTCTAGGTGCGCGGGCTTCAGTAGCTGTGGCGTGTGGGCTCTAGAGCACAGGCTCAGTAGTTGTGGCACACGCGCTTAGTTGCTCCGCGGCATGTGGGATCTTCCCGGACCAGGGCTTGAACCCGTGTCCCCTTCATTGGCAGGCGGATTCTTAACCACTGTGCCACCAGGGAAGCCCTTCAATAGCTTAACACTTAGTGACCTTTTTGTGCCTGTGAGTATTAGCTATTATTATTATTGCAATAGGAATATATACACATGTACATAATCTTTCCATTTCTCCATATTAATTAAATGATCATTAGGACAATATTGAAATAAATGTCACAAATATTCAAATGTGCTTCAAGAAATTCTCAACAAAATGTTCCCCCGCCAAGTGCTTCTGTGACCCCTGGCTCTCAAGGGCCTCGGTGGATGGAGCCTGTGGTTGTCAGGTTTCCCTGCTAGGTCAGGAGCTAACCCCTGGCTTAGCAAGATACTCCACGTGCTGTGAATTTGTCCCTTTTTCCTAGGAGCGGAACCAGCAGGCCTCTTTTGCTTGCCTTTTGGGACCAGAAGGCGGTGAACCAGGATGGGACATGCCTCTTCATAGAGTCAGACACACACAGGTGTCTTAAAGAGGAACGTGCATCTCTGAGGCTGTCATCAAAATTTTTATTTCAAGTCTGCATGACATGAGGATAGTTGGATTTCTGTCCTGTTGGATTTCTGTCCTTTTGATGTTTATGGAGGACACAAAAAGAATTACTCTGAGTAAACAGAGAAGATTAAAGGCCTTCCTCTATGGGGCACACCGTTCATGAGGCAGCAAGCCAGGAGAGTTGTTTCTGGGATTTTGTGATGCAGCTGCAGCCCTGAACCACATCTCATTTCTGAGTTGTTGCCGTTGGGGCTCCTCAGCTTCTGAGTCTTAGCATCCAGAGGCTCTGATCTCAATCCATGTGTGTATGCTGGGAGTGTCCCTGCCAGCACACAGGTGAGTGTGGACGTGCGTTTCTCCCTGTAAATGTGGGTCTGTGTGTCTAAGGTGAGTGTGTGCACCATCTGTGCATGTGGGTGTGTACAGAGAATGTGTATTGGGGTGACTGTGACTCTTTCTAGGGGTACAGATTATATATTACGGATGAATGTGCATTTGTATGCAGGGGTCTGTGTTTTTGAGTGTGAAAATGGGGCAAGGTGTAAAACCTTGGGTGTATTTGGTGTGAACAGGTGTCTGAGTTTGGGAGCATGGGTCTCTGTGTTCACAATGGAGTGTGGATGTGCATTTCTCAGCACGTGCCTCTGCCTGAGTGGGTGGGCGAGAGAGGGTCGTGGGTGAGGGGACACATGTGCACTGCTCATGTGTAGCTCTGCAGACAGGTTCCTGCAGACTCCATATGCCCAGCTCCTGTGGCTCCTCCTGGCTTGGTTGCTGCCTCCGGTCCCTTGTGGGTCTGCCTTGCTGGTCCACAGAGAGATCAACACCCTTCAAACCAGCTGCCTCGCTGGCTGTGGCTCACTCGGTTGGTCTCCCAATGCGTGCAGTTGCCATGGAAACCAAAGTAGATCTGTTTCTGTCTGCCACCAGGTCCCTGGGCTAGGGCAGCTGTGGGCCAAAGCCACCGTGGTGAGGGCTGGCTGGGAGGAAGCAAGGAGGGGTCTGGGGGACCCTCTGAACCAGCTTCTCTTCACATCCTCTTGGAGCCTCTTTTCTGCCTCCAAACACAAGGACAGGTCCCTGCTGTCAGACAACTGGGATCAAAACAGCCCTGTAAGACAAGGGCCTGAGCAGTTGACTTTTTCACACACATACAAAATCCTTTCCTGAAAAAAAAAATTCCACATTACTATGCATGTCGTTTGTATACCATTAATTCAGTGCCTAAAATAAAGCTCTCTCTTTTAGGAGAGAGCTGGTGCTATCTGATAGGAGAACTCTGTACATGCTTTTGTGGCCTGACTTTATAATAGGCATCTGCTCAGGGTTCACTGCATTGGGAGAACTTGAACATAACAGTGTTAAGCATTGAAGAGATCACAGATCCTGTTTAGTTTTGAAAAACTGAGTAGCAAGCACAAACCTAGCTGTGTAAGCAAAGGGCAATACATTGTTAGGGAGACGCATAAAAGTGGCACAGCCATAACGCAAAGCTAGGGGATGATTAATAGGAGAGTTAGGATAGTGGTTAACTCCAGTGGTTAATGGGGAGGGTCACAGGAGAGGGGGCTGGGGAAATGGGGGCTTCTAAGGCACTAATAACATTGTATGTCTTAACCCAGGTAGTGGAGACTCAGGTGATTGTTACTGTTTTCACAACGCATACATATTTATACTCTTCTGTATGTGCGATGCCTGCAATAACAAATCATCCATGCTGAGCCTGTGGCCCTGGCTTGATTCGAGTAGGTGGTAAGAGGCAGTATGGGGTCAGGGGAGGAGGACAGGGTGGGAATCACGCTTTTATGGATGGGTTCTCGAGCTGCCTCTAGCACTGACCTCAAGGAAGCCTCTCAACTTCTCCCAGCTGCAGTTTCCTTGTCTGTAACATAATGATGAATGCATTGGACTTTTTCAAGTAAAAATTAGTTTTGAGCTTTCTTTGTGTGGGGCACTGTGCTAGGAAACAAAGTCATGTACAGATGTCACGGGAGCACATGATGGAGTGAGGTGAGCGCACTGGAAGGGGCTCGATGATGACGATTATGATGACGGGAGAGGCTCTGGGGGGACAGAGCTGGGAGAGAGACGGCAGTGGAGGAGGTGAGTTTTGAATTGGGTCTTAAATGATGGGCCAGATTTCAAGTGGCTGAGACAGGGAAGGAGGAAATGAGGAAGGGGAGGCTCAGTGCTATCAAGGGGGAGAGGTACTTGGAGAAAAGCTCAGACCTGTGCGGCTGGAGTGCCAGAACTTGGAGGATGGCTGTGGCGTGGTATTTACAATGAGAAACTCCCCTGATTGGGCTGGAGAGGAAGACAACTGGCCCAGCTGTGGGAAGCGGTAGGGGAGAGGGAGAGGGAAGGTCAAATGCTATTGGCAGTCCCCCTGTCCTGGGTGCAGGTGACCACTTGGTCCCCAGAACCCTGATGCTCAAGACTGTGGGCCCCTGGAGACAATCTGGGCGCCCTCACCCCTGGGCCTCTGCATTGGCCCGGCTGTGAGAAAAGACCCTTCCCTCAGATGAAAGCCTTTGGCCCCTGGGCACATGAGGCCTCCACACCCCATACACATCCAGACAAGCCTCATGCAAGCCAGCTGCCGGGATGGGTGTGTGTGGCAGCAACACTCTCTAGAAAGTTCCCAGGGACAGGACAGCACCGGCCAGGATGTCTTGGACAGCCGTCAGGTTGGCCTCACCCTGCGCTGCCCAGCACCCACACTGGCCTGTTCCCTGTAACTTTGAGTGCGTGGTAATAAGGGAAGGAGGCCTGGCTTAGGGACCAGAGAAGCTGGGTCCACATCCTGGCTCCATCTCTTCGGCGGAGGGACAAGTCTCCAGGCTTCTCTGACGGGTCTGAGGTGTCCTTGTCCCCAAAGTGAGGAGTGGACCGGTAATCACACAGGAAGTTTCCATGTAGGACAGTTTGCCCCTCCCAGGGGGGGAATGACTCGCTCATCTCCGACCCTCACTTGCTGGGCATCGTTTTCAGGAAACCATGCTGCTTTGTCTTGGTGAAGATGGTATCTTTCATTGTTGAAGTGAGCAAAGTGTTTTTGATGTTGCAAGAGTATAGCGTCAGGGGTCCAGAACACCTTCTCCCTGGGGGTTGCCTGAATGGTGACTTATTGGAGTGCCCCCTGCAGAAGCAAGGTCACTCGTGTTTGATTGTTCTGGGTGCACAGCACCTGTTGGGCAGATGAGCTTTGTGAGCAAGCTGGGAACTGCAGGCCGCGGGAGGTGGGGGCCAGGAAAACCAAATAAGAGGGTTTTCTCCTGACTGTTTGCTGCTGAGAATCCAGCGTTGGAGATGGGAGGTCCCCATTCAGGGACCACTCACCCCAGGCAAGGTGGTGTCCACTTCATGGACCACGACAACTCCTAGGGAGTCTGATGCCTGTCATTTTTGTATCCACTGAACACGTGGTAAGTGCTCAGTATTTATTGAACGAATGTCTTTGGGGCAAATTCAGTGTCACTGATATTCTTGAATTTGATGATTGGTGAAGATATGAGGAGGTAGCCTGGTGGTATCAGGGGTCCACCATCACTACTCTTAGTGGCAGAGAGCATGAGCATGGGATTTGGAAACAGTTAAGGGTCTGAGTCCTGGCTCTTATATTTACTTGCTGTTTGACCTTGGGCTTCTGTAATCCTCAGTTTCTTCATCTCCAAACTGGGTGCCTTTAGTACCTGTGCACAGCACATGAGGATCAGATGAGATGAGTCACGTAGAGGGCTCAGCAAATGCCAGTTACTGCTCAGTCCACAGTAGATGGTGGCATGTGCGGTGTGGTCACTGGGGTGAGAGGGCCGCAGTGCAGAGTGGAAGTGGTGGAGGGAGGAGTCTGGCAGGAAGGCAGGTGGGTTCTTGGCGAGGCTTGTTTGTCAGGTGGAGGGCAGCGGGGGGTCATCAGGTCAGTGCTGTGTGGAGCTGAGAGTGAGAAAAACAAGCTTGGGTGAAGGGGAGAGCCAGGCTTAGCATGAGGCAGGATGTTCACTTGGCCCGCTCGTCCCTTCATGCACTCATTCACTCAGCGAAGGTGCGCTAATCATCTAATCATCCACGTTGTTCCGAGCACAATTCTAGGCACCAGGGATACAGCAGTAGCGTAGCGTAGGGACTTACTCTGGTGATATCCCGTGGAATACTTTTATCGTTCAACAAATGTGTTTGGGGCATTTGTCCATTGCATGATTTTGTATTTATCTGCCTTGTGCTTTCTAGTCAGTCTTTTTCAGAATGTTCTAACTTCACCTGGGCAGACTATGAAGAAAAGGGAAAAATCTGTCCATGTTTAGATCAGAAGAGATGGGGGTGTGGGGACAGGTCACATCATGAGACTAGCGGGGAGTGGTATCGCAGGTGGCCCAGCCCCACTGGAAGGCCTGGAGGGAGGGGGTTTCCTAGCTTGATGCTGATGGGAAATTCCGGCCAGGAACTCAGCCGAGCCGCAGATCCCTCTCCTTCCTGCTCCTGCTGCATCTGTCTGGGACCCTGCATCTCATGGCTGACGTGGCTGTGCCTGGCTGACTCCAGATTTTACCCAGTTCTTGACCATCACTGGCCTTCCCCCCAGCCTATGGCCCCTGAGCCTTCCCCCTAAACTTACCTTGCCCCGAAAATAGCAGTAGCATCAGGACCAGAAAGAACCACACACAGCCCCTTGGAAATAGCCCCTCTCTCAAGGATCAAGATTAATCAAGGCGAGTAGAATTGGCAGTTATGACGATATGGTCCAGTGTGGTGTTCTGGTAAATTCTTGGTTCCTGTCTACAAGGATGCTTTGCTGTGTGGCTTAGGAGATCCCCCCAAGTTGTGGCACATCCACAGGGCATTGTCAGTAACCCTGAGAGCAACACCCTGTCCTGGAGATGCTGTATGAGTCAGGGTTCTCCAGAGAAACAGACCAATAGGATATGGAGATTTGTCTATTCATTTATTATATTTATTGGCTCGTGCAGTTATAGAGGCCAAGAAGTCCCACGATCTGCCGTAAGCAAGCTGGAGAACCAGGAGGGCCAGTGCTGTAATTCAGTCCAAGTCAGGAGGTCAGAGAACTAGGAAGCTGATGGTGTAAATCCCAGTCTGAGTCTGAAGGCCCTAGAACCAGGAGCACTGGTGGATGTCCCAGCTCAAGAGGAGAGCAAATTCACCCTTCCTCTACCTCTTTGTTCTGTTCAGGCCCACCCACATTGGTGGGGGCGATCTTCTTTACTTAGTCTACTGATTCAAACACTAATCTCTTCCGGAGACACCCTAATAGACACACCGGAAACAATGTTTTGCCATTTGGGCATCCCTTAGCCCCATCAAGTTGATGTATGAAATTAACCATCACGCATGCTCAGCCCCTCTTCCAACCTGGCCGACAGCCTAGTTGCTAGAACTCACTTTATTCACTCTTCCATCTCGGCCTTTGCTCCAATACCTTCCCCTGTTCTCAGTTTAGCAGAGTCCTACCTGCTTAAGCACTGTGTCAGAAAGAACACAGCCGCTGGAGTGGATGAATTCACGTACAAATCTCAGCTCTGCCCTTTTCTGTATGAGCTTGGGCGAGTCACGTAAGCCCTGGCCTCTGCTTCTTCCTAGGTGAGAGGAATCTTGCAGGAGGATGTAAGGATCATAGGTGATGTGGGTAGTGCCCCTGGCACCTGGCAAAGCCCTCAGCAGATGGCTGGATTCAGAGGCTTTTTTTCCTTTTTGGAAAAAGACTGGGTGTGCCAACCTTATTTTAAATGTAGCTACTAAAAAGTCCACCTCCTCCATGAAGTCTCCCAGGTGACCAGATTGCCCGCCACCCCCCAAACATCGTCTTTAGCCCTGTGCTGCTCCTAGGCCCCAGGCCCTTGGTGATGTCATCTGGGAGGCCAACTCTATTGTATGTTTTAGGGCAGGAGGGAGGGGAGTGTCTTGTCACCTTTACTCCAAGTCATGGAGCACTTACAGTACATGGAGAATGTTTGCTGACTTGTGGAGGGTGGGCAGGAGCTGCCTGGGGGAAAAAGAGCTGAGGGCTGGTCCCATGGCCTTGGCAGCCAGAACCTATGCAGGCTGGCTGCTGGATAGGGGATGGGGAGGGGCCGGCAGCCCCCTTCCTCACTTGCCCCCCGCCCCATCTCCATGTGGGGGTCCCACTCCCTCCTCCCTGACCTTGTTTCTTGTTGGCTCAGCCCTGTCCTGCTAACGAGCTGAGCCAGCCTCTCTTATGTGCTGACTCAGTCCTGTGGCTCCCGCTTCCTCTGCCCTTGTTTGAAAATGCCAAGTTAATTGCTCTGTAGCTTCAGGCTGCACTGGCAGGGGCATGGCCCCCCTCTCTTCTCCCCTTCCACATGCCCCAGCGGTCTCCAGCCCTGGGCCTGCCCTCTGTGGACAGGGCAGTGGGGCGGGTTGGGGAGAGGGCCAGAGGAGCAGAGAAGGGGATGGGCTATCACTGGCCATTAGGGAGAAATGGAGAGGGGGAGAGGCTGGCACTCTTGGAGCCTGGTCCCCATATTTCCTGGCCCTTGGGATCTGGGAGATGCCAGCCACTGCCAGGGTGGCCCTGTGAGGGAGAGTGAGAGGGGGGCTGTAAGCAGTGGTGGGTGGCCTCTCAGATCTGTGTCAGAGATGAGGGCCAGGAGGGCGTGCTTGGGGGGAGAACTTAGACCTCAAACAGGGAGGAAGGAAGGAGTAGAAGGAAGGAAGGAGGAAAGGAATGAAGGAGTGGGGAGAGGAGGAAGGAGGAGAGGGAGGGAGGGAGGAAGGAGGCCAGTGGTGATTCTTGCACAGAGAAACTCTCTGTAATTCCCACAGGATGAAGCTACAGCCGCACCATCCAAGGTGGGAATCACAATATTTAACAACCGTGTGGCACCAGCCCTTACTAACCAGATGGGTGCGGGGCCAGGTGCTGGGCAGGGTCCTGGAGGCCCCTGAGCTGTGCCAGAAGTTAACCCTTTGGTTGCTGGGTCTTGGGGAGGTGGGCGAGGGGGAAGAGCAGGGTGTTGGTAGTGAGGGGTTTCAGTATTTTCACATGATGAGCTCCACAGCCTCTTGGTCTGTTTACTCTAGTCTTTGTTTAGTGAGTAGGTACAAGTGGAGGGTGAATGCCAGCTTGGAGCTGACAGGGGAGGGAGCTGACCTTAGTGGAAGTGGCAGAACGCAGACCTGGGTGACGGTGAGTCAGGCGCCCCGTGACAGTCTGAGGGGCAGCGGGGGAAGATGCCCCACGAGGGCCTGCGGGACAGAGGATGGGTGAGGGTAGGGGCTGGGCAGACCTCCAGAGGCCCTGGGGGAGGCCTGGGATGATGCAAGCTAATTCATTTTTTAAAATTATTATGACAAAGACAGAGGAGGAAGAAAGAGAGGGGATTAGAGAGGAAGCTCTAACCACCCCCCGCCGGGGGATCGTGAAGGTGTAGATGGATGAAAGACCTCTCTGGTGGGGAGGTAGCTGCCTCCTGGGGGTGCGCACCGTGTTTCCAGGTGGGTTTTCTGGCATCGGCGTCCTTGAAATGACCTGGCTAAGGGGAATAGGCCCTCCTTCCTTTCCTTCCTTCTGCGGGAGCTTAGGGAGGTTGGGGGCTGTGGGGGGGTGTTGGGCCGGGAGGGGCAGGAGGAGAGCGGTGAGGAGAGCAAGGAGAGCCACGTAGGGCCTGCCCTCTCAGCTTTGCTCTCCCCAAGAACTGTTTCTGTTTGTCGTCTCCTCTCCAAAAGCGGAGACGTTTTCTGATCATCTTCCAACTTCTCGAACCAGAGGCTTTCTGCAGACTGCACAGCAGGGAGAAAGAAAGGAGGGGAGGAGAGAAGGAGCACGTGAGAAACAGTGGGCTTCCCAAGTAGGGGGACATCTGCTCTGGATTCCAGATCCAAAATGTACCTGGGCGTTAGCGTTAGGGACCCGGGAGACCCATGGACAGGCCAGTTTCAGTGCTTCTTAGGGCCCTGGCGGGAGTCCAGCTGGGGCAGGCCACTTCCCCTCCCCACCACCAGGCACTTTGGGGCCTGCTGGTCACGTGCTTCTCTTCTCTTCCCTCCGTGGGTCTCCAGCCAGTCCGCCGGCTTGATGAATTAGCCCCATAGATATTCCGTAGGGAAAGCAAGCACATATCATATATATCTTTGACAAGTTATTATTCTCCCTTATCAGGATTCGGGTGCATCCTGCACCCGCCATTACTCACACCGCACCCCCGCCCGCCTGGGCCCCGGCGCCAAGCCTGCTACTCGGCAGCGCCCGGCCGTGCGCCCTGCCTGGCGTCTGGGTTGTGGTGTGTGCCTGTGTGTGCGAGTGTGTGTCTGCGAGTGTGTGTGGAGAGCTCCGACCCGTCCTCCAGGCCGGAACCTGAGCAGGAGCCATCCTGGCCCCCTTTAGGCCCAGTTGACTGGACATCCTTCCCCAGGCAGGGGCTGGGCCCAAGACGGACCTGGCGGCATTCTTTGGTTCTCTCGCAGGAGCCAGGAGCAGGGGTTTTGGCCCAAGGAATGTTCTGGTTTGGGCCTCATCCATGTCTGCGTGGTAGGGCTGCGGGGGTTGGGTCTCCACCCTGCCCCCCACCCCCCGTTTCCCTCTGCTGCTGGGCCTGCCCCTGGCTGCGGGCAGGACTGACTGCTCGGCCACCTCCCATCATTCCAAGGCTTCTTGGAGGCCAAAGGGGCCCCTGAGGGCCGACTCCCTCACCCGCCCCCCGCAGGTGGCTGAGGCCGAGTGGCTGGAGGCCTGGAGGGGCAGCCCTGATGAATGAGATGTAAGTGAATATTATGCTCTTAGCCTGGCCGTTGGGCCCCCGATTTGTCATCTTTCACCCCAAGCATTCCCATTTCTCCAGAGGCAGGCTCCATCTTAACAAGTCCTTTACTTAGGAATCGAAATGGGGCCTTTGGAATTGCCGCTGATGCACTCAGGCCTTGGGGTGGGGTGGGAGGTACCCTCGGGCTGGCTGGTGGGGGCTGGCACCCTGGGAGTCTGCCTGCTTCTGAGGTGGGCGGGTCCCTGCTGGGCTGGGGGTGACTCTGGGACTCCCAGCCCACCCTCCCCTCAGCTGCCGGGAGCTGTAAGGCCCAGCCCTCCACCGGCTCAGTAGGGAGTGGAGACCTGAGAGCCAGCCCTTCCCCCGCAGGGGTCTTCTGTGCCGTCGGTGTCTGCCCCTCCAGCTCACACTGTGCACTCCTGGGAACCTCCCCTTGCCTCCTTTGGGTCCACTGCCCAGCCCCTCAGTGCGCACTGGGTCATGGAGCCGGTGGGAGTGGAGCCTCCCGTGCGGGTGCCCACGGCTGTGTCCTCCCGTGGGCTCGGTGTAGCCGACTGAGCAGGCTTCTGTGCCCAGGCTGTGGCCCAGGGGTCTCTGTACCAGAGACATACATGGCTCAAGCCTGCCCTCAGGGGCTCCCAGTCTAGTGGAGGAGGGCTGGGGGAAGGGAAGACTGATGTCCTGATAAGTATTCTGGGCCTACTGCTGAGAGGTACTGTGTACCCCTCTGGAGATAACTGCCAGCTAGGGGGAGGGTGGGGGGAGGGAGGGCTCAGAGCAGGCTTCCCGGAGCGGGGAGCACTGGGTCGGGCAGGATTTAGGTGAGCAAGGAGAGGAGTGGGTGAGAGCATTGGAGAGAGGGCACAGGCCATGTTTGGGAGAGTGCTGTGGGTCCCTGTCATTGCCCCGGGGCCAGAATCCTCCTTCCAGGGGTGCCCCCTCCTGACTTCTAATGCCCCCATCAGCTGGGGAGGGATGGGAGGCGGATGAGGGGAAGAGGGTGAGTGGGAGTCTGACGTGGTTTGGCCTCTTGGGGCTGCATCGTCTAGGCCTCCAAGCTTCAGTACCTGGTAGAGTCTCAGGGGTCTAGTGCTGCCACACTGGGTGTGCAGGTTCCCCTTTTCACTGGGGCTCAGCGCTCTGCACCCAGCCTGGGAAAGTGTGGATGTGTTGGTTGCAGTTAGTCTCAGAGCCACTAGAGGGAAGTCCCAGCCCATGTTTCCCTCTTTCCGGAAAGCGAAGGGCCCAGGTAGGGATGGGAATTGGGGGTGGGGGGGGTGCCAACGCTTGTGTCCAGGCTGGGGCTCCTCGTGCTGGGAATGAGGGTGCCTGTTCTGCCGCCTCTCTGGGTTAGGGTCTACTAATGCCTGAGCTCCTCAGTGCTGAGTTAGGGAATAAAAAAATCTCTGGAAATTTTGAAGAAATGGGAAAAAGGTATTTTGTTTAAATATTTTAATATGCTCCTTATTTTAGTACCTTTTACAAAAATGCGTTATGAACATTAGAAGACTGTAGAATACCGTGCAGCTGGTGGTCAATGGCACAGTCCTTGATGCCAGCCTTCCTGGTTGGACTCCCAGCCCCACCACCTAATTGCTGAGTGACCTTGGGCAGGTTAAATAACATCTCCAAGCCTCAGTTACGCCTTCTGTAAAATGGGGATTATAGTACCTACCTCGTAGGATTATTGGAAAGACAAACACTGTAAAGGTCACTTAGCACATGCCCATTATATAGTAAGTGTTCAAGCAAGCGCAGCTCTTTCATTTTCATAACAAGCAATTACATTTGATTTAGATGGAAGAGTAAAGGCCCCAAATTTAAAGCAAAAGCACTATTTTTCTTTCCGTTGATATTTAAAGAACTCCCCACTACCCAGTAAAGTAAAAGAGTTGGAAGAACCTCTCCCAGCCCTGACAATTTCTAGGCTTTGCACGGAATGAGTGAGTGCTGATTCGCACCTTAATTTATATCTCACATTTCCTGAGGTGTGATTGCCTGCTGGGCACCCCCAGGCCCCCTCTGGGACGGAGTGCGAACACTTGGGCCCCCATTCCCCTTGCCACATAATTGGTTGCTGGCTCTGTGAGCCAGTGGTCCCTGGTCAAGGACCCACCTTGGAACCCTCTAGCTGGTGCTTCTCCACCCCAGTCACACATGGAATCACATTAGTTTGCTATAAAAGCTACCACTGCCTGAGCCCCACCCCTGAGGTTCTGATTCACTTGGTCTGGGGTGGGGCCCAGGCATCAGGGTGATCAAAGGCTACCTGGGCGATGCCACAGAGAATGCAGGTAGGAGGACCAGGTGAAAAAGGTGCCGCTAGCCCCCCAGCCCTATGGCCTCACAGAATTTGGTACAAATTTAGGAAGAGACGTTTGGCTTGATGTAGGAAAGTCCTTTGGGATGTTAGTGAGGGGGCCTGGGTTCTAGTCCTGGCTTGGTGGTTAACTCTGTGCAGGCTTTTTGGTAAGCGCCCTGCCTCCGGGCCTCAGGTTCCTCATCTGTCAGATGGGCTGAGTAGCACCTGTTGGGCCTAAGGAGTCATGTGATGTGAGGATTAGATACGGACATGAGAGTGAGCACGCTTGGAAGTAGTGAAACCAAGATGCAGTTTCTCTCACTTCACTTTCAGAGAAAGGGACTGTATTAGCTTCCTAGGGCTGCGGGAACACAGACCGGGTGGCTTAAACAACAGAAATGTGCTGTCTCACAGTTTTGGAGGCTGGAAGTCCAAGATCAAGGTGTCAGTGGGGTTGGCTCCTCTGAGGGCTGTGAGGGGGGTACCTGTTCCAGGCCTACTGGCTTCGATGCCCTCTCATCCTGTCTTCACATCGTCTTCAATCAGTGTGTGCCTGTCTCTCTGTCCCAATGTCCCCTTTTTATATGGATACATGTGCTATTGGGTTAGGGCCCATCCTAATGTCCTCATTTTAACTCACCTCTTATCTCCAAATACTGTCACCTTCTGAGGTACTGGGGGCTGGAACTTCGATGTAGCATTTTTAGGGGACACAGTTCAACCCATAACAGGGAGTGAGCAAGTGCCCGAGGGCTTGATTCAGAAAATAGCAGCAAGAACAACACCCCCAAAACCCTGGAAGGGGACAGAGAGGGGGCAGAGACCAGGCTCAGCCTCCACCCCCAGGCAGCCCTCTGCACGGCTCCCTCCCTTTGCCGCTTCACCTGGGGCTGGTTTGCCTTCTAGGTTATGGGTGTGTGGAACAACACATGAGGGGGACAAAGTGTATGTGTTCCAGCTCTGGGGCCACCAGGCACACTGCAGTCCGTGCAGGAGCTGCTTCCCGAGCAAGGCCCTTACCCAGTGTGGACGTCCTGAGTGGGTGGTGGTGGGGGGACAGGGGTCTGTTTGGTGGTACCTTTCAGTTACTGAGCAGGCAGGATGCTGCAGGCTTAGCCAGCTCCCCTCCTACCTTGACACTGGCTGGGGAGATGGGGAGACCAAGAATAGCGGGGAGAAAGGGCCTCGTGTAATACTCAGGCCAGGCGGGGCCCAGAGCTTGCAATTGACAAACACAGGGCTGCCTCCCTTCCTCCCTCCCCTCGCTGTCTGCACCCAGGAATCCACCAGGCAGAGGGTGGGGCGGGGGGGGGGGTGGTGGTCTGCGGGGAGTGAGCCTGCTGCCGCCAGGTGTGCATCCGTATTTATCAGGGGGGAGTCCCTGGGAAGCAGCCGGATGCTGAGCACGCCGCTGGGCAAGGTGTCTGGGCCAGCTGCTCCGTTCGTGGCCAGCCATTGGAAGGAGGGGATTCTGGAATGTCAGCCTGAACAGTGGTACCCTGATTTGAAGTGTTTGCCAATTTCTGTGGTGTAAAGACTCCCACCATGGCTGATTTCGTGCCACCAAAATGAAGTCAAAATGGGCTCACAAATCTGAAAATTTAACATTATGGCCCAACCCCCTTAGTATGAAGGAGGAACCGAGGCCCAGAAGTGGAATAGCCCAAGGTCACATAGCACGTTGATCAGGGGCTCAGCTGGACTATATTGACAGATTGTGTTGGAGTGTGTCTGTCTTCCTGGTGTCACCATTGAGAATGGGTCCTCTGTGACAGTGGGGCAGGGAGATGAGGGATGGGCTGGCCATCCAGAGGGGTAGCAGTGGGAGCTCTGCTTCCCAGCCTGTCCCAGTAATAACACCTAACATCACAGGGCCCCTTGTAGTTTACCAAGTGCTTTCTCACCTGCTATCTTTAAATTTAATTTCCACAGCAATCCAGGCGTGGCATATATTGTTATTACATTTTACAGATGAGGAAACTGAGGCTGAGAATGATTGTATGATTTCTAGGTCACGTGACTACTAAGTGGCCATGCATTCACCCAAACCTAGGTCTTCTGAGACCAGCCCTAGTTCTTCCTACTCCCTAAGGTGCTGAGGCCATGACGCCTCTCCAGCGGTCTGACGACCCTCCACCTACAGGAGGCCTAGAGCCCCTGTGCTGTCCACCCTGATATCAGCCTAGCACAGAGGACCCTTGATTAGTGCCTGCTGTTGGGTGAGCTGACCCTTGGGCAATGGCCAGGGGGCTTACCTTTACCCTCTGCTGCTCCCTAAGGGTGGTGCCCTTGATGCCTGGGTGCTGGCCACTCTCATCCCCCCTGGTTTCTTTTCACCCAGGACTGGGACCCCCAGCTCACCTCACCTCAGGTCTTCTCAGGGCTGTCCCCACCCCCTCAGCCTCTCCACCCCACACAGCCTCCCCAGGCCTTTCTTCCAAGACCTTGCCTGGCACAGGTGAGGAAGGTGTTGATGTATGTGGTTTCACCATAGTTCCTTTCCTGGAATGAGTTCCCTTCTTGATCCAGGAAGTCTCAGCCCCATGCCCATCTATATCCCTCAGGTTGGGCCCAGCATGTTTAAGGGAACTGCAGCTTGTTTGGGAGATAGGAAGACAGGCAGACAGACCAGCAGAGGGAGGAAAAGAAAGAAAGGTACCAGAAAGACATGAAGATACCACGTGTTAGGGAAACAGTAAAAAGCAGATAACCAGAGCAGATATGTGCTAGGCACTGTGCTAAGTCCTTACAATAACCCTCTGAGGTAAATACTATTTGATCCCCATCTGAGAGTTGAGGAAACTGAAGCTCAGGGAAATTAAGTATCTCGCCCAAGGTCACATAGCCAATGACTGTGACTCAAACCCCGTATGTCTATTCTTACCCATCAGACTACCAGGCATTCTGGTTAAGAAGAGGGAGGCCAGAGTGAGTGAGACAAGGAGAGTGAGAAGTGAGAGAGTGAGTGACAGAGGCTGAGTGTCCATCCCAGCACCCTTATATACCTTGAGGTGGGGGGCAGCTTGGGGTGCCACAGTCAAGAGGTAGTGCAATGTACCAAGGAGAAAGAGAACCTGATGAGGAGTCAGGATAGCCTTTGTGGCCTTGGATGAGTCACCTCACCTCTCTCAGCCGCTCGACAGGCAGCTGTGCACACGTTCCTGGAGCAGCCTGCACACAGCTTGCAGGAGCCAGGGTGGGCAAGAAGGACCCTGTCCTCCAAATACTGAGGATCTGTGCTATGATTGCTGCTTGTGATCACAGAGGTGCAGACAAAAAGACAGGTGGCCATATTTGTTGCACCTCTCCTATTGTTGCAAGCCCTCTGGCTGAAGTGACTTACAGGGTATTTAAGGGGCTGCCACCTTTTTTCCCTTTAATTTTACTCTTTTTCCCCTTTTGGGAGCCAGATATTAAAAACTAGAACATTCAAAAACAACTCCATATGTGGGGAAAATTAGAAAGTGATAGTGCCTGCCTATGTAAAGGCTCAGAAAAGACCTGAGAAGACTTTAAGTTTACGTCTTAGGTGATCCTTGACACAGAGACAACCTACAACAATCTAACAAAACAATAACAAAAGCAGCAAACCCTGGGGTAAGGGGAGAATGTGGTTTCCAGAGTTACAACATTATTAGATCTAAATGTCCAGTGTTTTAACAACAAAAAAATTCACAAGATATACAAAGAAACAAGAAAGTATGGCCCATCCAAAGGAAAAAAATAAATCAGAATAAGCTTCCCTGAAAAAGACCTGATGGCAGATATACTAGACAGAGTTTAAAACAACTGTCTGAAAGATGTTCAAGGAACTAAAGGAAGATGTGGAGAAAGTCAAGAAAACAATGTATGAACAAAATGGAAATACCAATAAAGAGGTAAAAAACCTAAAAAGGAACCAAAAATAAATTCTTGATTTGAAAAGTACAATAATTGAAATGAAAAATTCACTAGAGGGATTCAAAGGCAGATTTGAGCAGGAAGAAGAAGGAATCAGTGGACTTGAAGAGAGGACTATAGAAATTATCAAATTTGAGGAACAGAAAGAAAAAAGAGTAGAGAAAAGTGAACAGAGCCTAAGGGACCTGTGGGACATCATTAGGTGGACCAATGTAAGCACTGTGGCAGGCCCAGAAGGAGAAAAGAGAACGAAAGGGACAGAGAGAATGAAGAAATGATGGCTGAAAAGTCCCCAAATTTGATAAAATACATCAATATAAACACCCAAGAAGCTCAACAAATCCCAAATAAGACCCACACTGAGACATATTATAATATTATTTTTAGACATATTTAGACATATTTGAAAGCCAAGCTTTCAAAAGCCAAAGACAGGGAATCTAGAAAGCAGCAAGAGAGAAGCAGATTGTTTCATACAAGGGATCCTTAATAAGAATATCAGCAGATTTCTCATAAGAAACTTTGGAGGCTAGAAACATGGGCCAAAACTAGATAACCACATGCAGAAGAATAAAATTGGACTCCTATCTTACATCATTCACAAAAATTAACTCTAAATGGATTAAAGACTTAAACATAAGACCTGAAATCATAAAACTCCTATAAGAAAATGAAAAAAGCTCCTTGACATTAGTCTTGACAATGATTTTTTTGGATATGACACCAAAGGCACAAGCAATAATAGCAAAAATTAATGTGGGACTGCATCAAACTAAAAAGTTTCTGCACAGCAAAATAAACGGTCAACAAAATGAAAAGGCAATCTATGGAATAAGAGAGAATATTTGCAAATCATATATCAGATAAGAGGGTTAATATCCAAAATACATAAAGAACCGATACAACTCAATAGCAAAAGCACAAACAATCCAATTTAAAAAATGGATGGAGGAACTGAACAAACATTTTTCCAAAGAAGATGTATAAATGGCCAATAGGTGCATGAAAAGATGCTCAACAATCATCAGGGAATGCAAATCAAAACCACAATGTGATAACACCTTGCACCTGTTAGAATAGGTATCATCAAAAAGACCAGATATGACAAGTGTTGGCGAGGATATGGAGTAAAGGGAATCCTTGTGCACTGTTGGTGGAAATGTAAATTGGTACAGCTACTATAGAAAACAGTACAGAAGTTCCTCAATAAATTAAAAATAGAACTACTGTATGATCTAGCATTTCCACTTCTGGGTGTATACCCAGAAGAATTGAAAGCAGAGTCTTGAAGAAATAACTGCACTCGCATGTTCATTGCAGCAGCATTCGAAATACCAAGGTATAGAAACAATGTGTTTATCAATGGGTGAATGGATAAGAAAAATGTGAGATATATACATATGTGTGCGTATATACATATATATATATATGTATATACGCACACATATGTATATATTGGAGATGGATGGTGCTGATGGTTGCACAACATTATGAATGTATTTAATATCACTAAATTATACACTTAAAATGGTTAAGATGGTAAGTTTTAGGTTATGTGTATTTTATCACAATAAAACATTGGAAAAAAAGGATACGATCACACAGTTGTTCATCCAATAAAATATAGTGAGCATCTACTATCTTTCAGCTACTGAGAATAAAAGTAAGCAAGACAAACACCATCTGAGTTCCTTTAGGGGCTTCCAATCTAGAGGGTGATACAGGTCAATACAATAGAGAGGGGTAAGTGCTAAGTCCAGGAAGTGATGGTAATCAAAGGAGGAGTACTTGACCCAGTTTAGGGTGTCAGGGAAGGCTTCCTGGAGGAAGTGGCACTAAAGCTGAGACAGGACAATAAGTAAGAGTTGGTTATGCTAAAATTTGGATTATGGAAGAGGGAGGGTATTACAGGAGACAGCATGGAGGGACTGAAAGTAGTTGGATTCATCTGTATAAAGAAGTTCTTTTATTTGCCTAAAACATGCCTTGATCTAATTTTAAAGGTGTCCTCGAGCTCTAGGAGTTAGATTTTGTGTCCTAAGAACTCTTTGCCTAACCCAAGGTAATAAATATATTTTTCTAGAACTTTATATTTTTAGGTCTACATTTAGGTCCGTGATTCATTTCAAGTTAACTTTTGTTTAAGGTATAAGATATGTGTTGAGACTCTCACAGTCTCTCTCAACAATCAATCTAACATGGCACTGTCTAACACAAAGCCTATTTTATGATAAAGTGTTGAATATCTCTTGTAATTTATTGAATTCTGTACCAAAAGTGAGAAACAGACTAGTTGTATGGGTACAGAATGGTTGTAAGTGTATTTTTTTTATTTTTAAATTATTATTTATTTATTTACTTTTTGGCTGTGTTGGGTCTTCATCTCTGTGCGAGGGCTTTCTCTAGTTGTGGCGAGCGGGGGCCACTCTTCATCGCGGTGCATGGGCCTCTCACTGTTGCGGCCTCTCTTGTTGAGGAGCACAGGCTCCAGACGCGCAGGCTCAGTAGTTGTGGCTCACAGGCCCAGTTGCTCCGCGGAATGTGGGATCTTCCCAGACCAGGGCTCGAACCTGTGTCCCCCGCATTGGCAGGCAGATTCTCAACCACTGCGCCACCAGGGAAGCCCGGGTTTTACTTTTTAATCCAGCTTGATGATCTCTGTATTTTAATTTGGGTGTTTAGATGATTTACGTTTAATGTTATTATTAACACAGCTGGGTTTAAATCTACCTCCTTGCTATTTGTTTTGTTTTTCATATCTGTTATTTGTTACTACCTTCCTATCTTCTTTTGGATTGAGTTTTAAAACGTATAATTCATTTAATCTGCACTATTGAAAACCACTGCTTTAAATAACTGTACTATCTCCTCTCTCATGAAACCATTCAAACAGAGCTCCAGGGGATGGAGTAGGTTGCCTGGGGATATGATAAGGGAAACAATGCCTTAAAAATAGGTCTCACATCTTGAGATAAATAACTACTTTCTAGATCCAAAATCCTGGTACAATTTATAAGGGTCTTTCATGCGGCTTCCTCTTTTCTCAGGCATCTCACCACCTCAGCTTCTAGAAATTTTCAGGATAGCATAAGCTGTGCCATCAATCAAAGTCAGAGAAAGAGACCTAAATGTAAAATTCCTAGAACTCCTGGACCCTTCCCTCCATTCGGACAGACAGATCTCTTACACAGTGATTGCCAAGGCAATGGGCCCTAGCACAATGAAAATCCCCATCCTCTTGAATAATCACTCACTGCTGGAGAATTGAGAGACACTGGTTACTTTTCTAACTAGTTTAACCCCTGGAAGTGGACTGGGCCAGTACAGTCTTGTAGGATCTCTGTATTTTTACCATACAATATCCATAACTGATATATTATAAAAATTAGGTCTGTAAAGCAGTACAGGTACAATTTTATATAGTGAGTTTTTTATTGTGGAGATATTCAAATCAGAGTTGGACAACTATAATACTTAGCAGGGAATGTTGCATAGTTTTCAATAATCGATGGGACAGTAGGCTGCTCTAGTGCTTCCTAAATTTGCCTGTGCATCAGAATTACCTAGAGGTGTGGGATTCTTTTTTCGCTTTAATTTTAATTTTCTTGAAGGCAATATATGCCTATAGTTTACAAAGTCAAATTATACCAGAAGGTTTATAATAAAATATAGTGGTTTCCTGTTCCATCCCTCTCTACTCTCTCCAGTCTTCCTCCCCAGAGGCAACCTCCATTTTAATTCTTTCCCCTCTTTCTCCTAGTGTGTGTGTGTGTGCGTGTGTATGTGATGTGTGTATATAGATATATATTGACTTTTATTTATTTATTTATTTATTTATTTATTTATTTATTTATTTTTATAAATTTATTTATTTATTTATTTATTTTTTTGGCTGTGTTGGGTCTTCGCCTCCGTGCAAGGGCCTTCTCTAGTTGCGGCGAGCGGGGGCCACTCTTCATCGCGGTGCGCAGGCCTCTCACCATCGCGGCCTCTCCCGTTGCGGAGCACAGGCTCCAGACGCGCAGGCCCAGCAGTTGTGGCCCACGGGCCCAGTCGCTCCGCGGCATGTGGGATCCTCCCAGACCAGGGCTCGAACCCGCGTCCCCCGCATTAGCAGGCAGATTCCCAACCACTGTGCCACCAGGGAAGCCCTTGACTTTTATTTATGATAGATAAGGGTTTACTTAACTCCCCAATATCACTATATTGCAATTTAAAATATACCAACATTTAATATTTACATTGTTATACCTATGCAACTATTCACAACTGAATATATATCGTGGTATACTTTGTTTCCTTTCTTTTCATTTCTCCTGAAGTTGCCTTGATTTTTAATTTGCTTAGTTTTATGTTTACTCATTGCTAATTCTTCTACCCCTCCTTATAGCCTCTCAGTATGATTACCACAAAGCCAGTCTCATCAGGCAATCTACTACTTCCATTTAAAAAAATTAGAAACATCCCTTCAGAAGACCTTTATTTTCCTTCTTCTTGGTTTGATGACTCTCCAGGCTTGCTACACTCCAGTCATCCTGGGTGTTTCTTTTGCTGCCATTCTTGGTTTTACTTGCCTCTTTCCTGGGTTGGATTCATTGTTTCCAAATCTCATGTCTTTTTCGGTCTTGCTTTTCTTCTTTGTTTTGATAAAGTACATCCTCCGGTAATTACATCACATTGATGGTGCAAATGCAAAGGTATGGTGAGGACATTCCTATCTCTTGATTCATACTGATCCAATCTGGACTGGTTATCCTCTGTGTGTAGTGAATACTTGTTATTCTAGGATCTCTTTTTGTCTTCACCCAGGAGATTCCCTTTGCTTTGTCTATGCCTTCCCCTTTTTTGGCTTACTCTATTTGTTTTGCTTTGTAGCCTTATGAAAAAGTATAGCAGAGAGATCAACTTTTTGAGATTTTACAAAATTGAACGTTCTAATTATTCTATTTCATATCAGATGGCAGCTTAGCTGGGTATGGAATTTATAATAGCCTTTAATGTCATTTGCCAATATTTCTAGTTCTTCCTTTTCTGGGCTCATGACAGGATTGCATACCCTCGTCTTCTTGAAGTTAGGCATTGCAATGTGATTTGCTTTTGATAACAAAATGTGAATAGAAGTAGAAGGTAGTCTTTGGACAGAAGACTTTAAGAGATGGTATGTACTTCACTATGTTTCGTCTCTGCTACTGTGACTGATACATTTGAGATGCTGGGGGCGCTGTCAGCCTGGGTCCCTGAGTGAGAAAGACTTGGGATATATATGTCCCCACCATATAGTGGGGCAAGAAATAAAGCTTTCATTGTTTTAAGCCATTGAGATTTAGGGGTTGTTTGTTGCCACATCATAATCTAGCTCATCTTGACTGAGATCAAGATAGATTCTTAGAAATGGAGTACTTATAAAACAAAAAAGCCTCTATGTAATAGGTAGCCTGGCCTAGGGGCTGTGCAGTGAGCTATAAGAAAACTTTATTAGAGGGTATAAAGATGACACTTTACATTATGCAGTGGGAAATATTTAATAAAATTATCTGGGAGTCAGGTCACGTTCTCAGGGAAATTTAAACTCAAGATGAAGATATGGGAAAACAGTATGTTAGCATATGTTTGGTTATTATTGACTGTGTTTGGCAAAGTTGTGTGAAAGTGTGTACTCAGAAAAGAACTGGCCAATATACAAGCAGAAATAAAAGTGAATAGAGAGCTTCCAAAAATTCAGAGCCTTGAAATATTTGGAAAAGCCACTTAACTTTGGACTCCAAATAGTAGGAGATAAAATTGATAAAAGTTTTGAATAAGAAAGTCTGCTTAAAATTGATTGTTGTGGAAAGGGCCAAAATAAGGGCACGGTCCTCACTCCCACTGTTAGCAAGTGAGTAGGTTAAGATGTTTAAGATAAAGCTCCTTCAAGGATGTGGCACCCAGTTATTACTTTAACAGGACAAATGTCTCAAGGAAAAGAGAGTGAAGTGAAGCCTCGGATCGCCCACGTAATCCTGATAGGCTCAAGACACACTGATCTTTAGGAAAAGAGAGAAGATATGGAGATGAGAAATCAAAGACATATAGCTCTGGGAACTATGTCTCTAAAAGAAATGTGGGCACCATTGCTGGATTCTATTGCTGACAGAATCAAATAGACAAAAAGACAAGATATTGAAAGAGTTGTATTGCCAAAAGAATCACCAGTGTGGCCTGAGAAAGACTATTTTTAAAAAATTTTATTGAAACATAGTTGATTTACAGTGCTGTGTCAGTTTCTTCTGTACAGCAAAGTGACTCAGTTTTACATATATATATATGTATCTATCTATATTTTCATATTCTTTTCCATTATGGTTCATCACAGGATATTGAATACAGTTCCCTGTGCTATATAGTAGGACCTTGTTGTCCATCCATCCTATGTATAATAGTTTGCCTCTGCTAATCCCAAACTACCGTTCCTTCCCTACCCTGTCCCCCCACCCACTTGGCAACCACAAGTCTTTTCTCTACATCTGTGAGTCTGTTTTTGTTTCATAGATATGTTGATTTGTATTGTATTTTAGATTCCACATACAAGTGATATATGGTATTTTCTTTCTGAGAAAGACTGTTTAAGAACCTAAATTAACCCTATCAGTAGGAAGTGATCTGAGAAAGAGGCTTAGCTCTCAAAGAGACCATATTCTCCTACATTCACTTCAGCTATGGCCAAGGAAAATAATGGAAAAGAAAGAATTTCCTAGAGGAAAGAGCCAGGAACAATGGAGTATAATGGACAAAGGAGTTACTCCCAGGGAGCATAGTGGGAGCCTAATCCAGCAACATCCCTGCTCCCAGGAATGAGGCCCTCAAAGTATCTGCCCAGCAGGATTTCAGAATTGCTTATGGACCATTGTCTTCTGGCTATTTCCATTCTTCCCCTTTCTGAATGGGACTGGCTATTGTGGTTATCCTATCCGTGTTCCACCACTGTATATTGGGTATGTGGAGCATAAAACTTATTTTTAGCTCATGGGCCTACAGATTAAGAGAAGAGGATCTTGTATATATCTTGTATCCTCCATGACACAGCACCCAGGGATCTTGAGCTTTGTGTTTGTTGCTATGACTACCTGGAACTTTTGGGTTGTTGCCCTTTGGGGAGAAGGTCAGTGTATGTTCCTTGGTGAGGAGAGTGAGCCAAATATTTAGTGACCAGAGAGTAGACTGGTAATTATATGTAACTAGTTCTCTCTCTGGGTACATAGTAGGGTTGCACTTCTCTGACTCTTTTTGAAATTAGGCAAATCCATGTAACTAACTGTGGCCAAGGAAATGTGAGCAGTGTGATGTGTACCACTTCCTGACAGAATTTTTTAAAGAGCTGTGACCCATTTGTCATGTTTTCTTTTCTGCCATGGAAGTAGGGAGAGACTACAACAGCCTGGGTTCTGCTGAACTGAGATGGACATTGCAGCATCTGAGATTTTGGAGTTTTCGATTACAACAGCGTAACCAAGCCCATCCCAACTGATGCAGAATTCGAAGTTGTAAATTGTTTTCTTTTAGAATGTTAAACACGTTGCTCCATTGCCTTCTTGAGTTTAGTATTGCTGTTGAAGTCTAAAACCATTCTAATTCCTGATACATTTATTGTGACCTCCCCCCTTTTTGGATTTTCTCTTCAACCTCCTTAGTATTCTGAAATTTCAGTGATGTGTCTTAGTGTGAATTTATTTTCATCAATTGTGCTCAGCATATGGTGCCCCCTTTCAACCTGAAAATTCATGCTCTTTGTTTGGGGGAAATTTTCATGAAGTACTTTATTGATAATTTCTGTCTCTGTCTCTTCTTTTTCCTTGTTCTCTTATTATTTGATGTTGAATCTCCTGAATCGCTGTTCTAATTTTTAAAAATTTTTTCTCCTGTTTTTCATCCTTTTTGCTCTACTTTCTGGGATATTTCCTCAAACTTATCTTCCATATTTCTGTTGAATTTTTCATTTTTGCCATCAGAAATTTCCAAAAGCCCTTTCTTTTCCCTTTCAATATTCTTTCTTATAGCATCCTATTCGTATTTCGTGGATGCAGTATCTTCTCTTTTCTCTGAGGATATTAATGCTTAAAAATTTTTTTTTTCCTCCTTTGCGTAGTTTCCTCCAACTTACCTTTTCCTGTTTCTTTACTTTGGCTTCTGTCTTTCATATTAGAGGCTTTTTCCTCTCTCAAGTATCTGATAATCCTTTACTGTGTCTGCTCAGGCTCCAGTAGCAAACCAAAGAGCTGATTGGAAGCTTTGAGCTTGAGGGGATCGCTTGTCAACTTCATTGGATTGTTTGTTGGAGAACAATTTCAGCGTCTTAGTCCGTCCTCTGGCTGGTCCCCAGACAGTCTCTACCAAACTCCTGCCTGAAGGATGAAGGTTTGGTTGCCAGCATTCTGGAACCACATGGATGACCAGGCCTGGAAGTCTCAGGACCCTATATTTAGTATTACACCGTAAGTGATTTTCATTGTTTATGGTCTGGTACTCATCCCCTCAGTTGTGCTGGTCGACCCCTAGTCCAGAGATCTTCTATTTTCACCCCCTTTCTAGAGAATAAACCTTCAGTCTTTTGCCGCAGGTGAGGGAGGGGCAGCAGCACAGCAGCATGGGGTGGGGGAGGGAAGAATCAGAAAAGGAGACTTCTGAGAAGGAGCGACCAGTGAAGTTGAAGGACAACCAGGAGAGAGTGGTATCCCTGAAGCAAGTGAAGAAGAGGTTTTAGGGAAGAGGGAGTGATCACTTCTGTCAAATAGTCTGACGAGTAAGATGTGCACAGAGAACTAACCATTGGGCCTGGCAATGCAGAAGTCCTTGGTGACCTTGATGAGAGATGTCTCCTGGACTTGTGGGGACAAAGGCCTGGTTGGAATGAGTTCTAGAGAGAATGGTAGGAGAGCAAGTGGTGACCTTGAGTGTGGACAATTCTTTCCATTTGATTTCATTCCTTCTCAAAACAACCCTGTGAGATAGATAGTCATCCCCATTTTGCAGATTTGGAGTGGAGGAAGCAAAGTCTCAGAGAGGTTTAAGTGAATGTGCTCATGGCTTCACAGCTAGGTGCTTCTCAAAACAGTGTTCATCTAATCTTTCTTATACTAGGTATCCCCCCAAACCCCACCTTCTGGTTCCAGAGATATCTGGTCCTTTTGGTTCCTGAGGCTTTGTAGTGTAAATCACATTGATTCTCATCTTCCCCAGTTGCTAGCTGGGGATTCAGCATTCTTGGGCCCACTAAGTTAGTCATCACTTATCTTGTCCTTCAGCTTTCAGCTTCTAAAATGTTGAGATTGTTGTCTGAGCTGCCAAGAGGGATTTCAGGCCCCAGTGAACCTCTTCTGGACTTCTGGTGCCCCTCTTCATCTCCTTTGCTGATTCTTCCTCATCTCCCCAAATTCTAGGACTCAGTCCTTGGACTTCTCTTTCTTCCTGGGTGATTTCATTCAATTTCCTGGTTTTAAATACCTTCTTCATGCCGATGACTCCCACGTTATATTTCCAACCTGAACCTCTCCTTTGATCTCCAGGTTCCTGTATCTACTTGCCTACTCAACATCTCCACTTAGTTACTTAATAGGCATTGCGAATGTGACATGTCCAATACTCAGCTTCTAATTTTCTCCCCCAAACCTTCTCATCCCACAGTCTTCTTCCTTGCCTAAACGTAGCTCCCAGGAAAAACCCTTGATGTCATCCTTGACTCCTTTCTTTTTCTCACACTACTCATCCTATACATCAGCAGTTCTTGTTAACTCATTCCAACTTGGGTTTGGATCCTGCTTCCCCCATATACTGAGTGACTGTATTAGTCTTCTGTGGCTGCTGTAACAAATTACTACAAACTCAGCAGCCCATATAACAAAGTTATTATCTTACAATTCTGTACGTCAGAAATCTGACAAGTCTCTTTGGGCTAAAATCAAGGTGTTGGCAGGGCTGCATTCCTTTCTGTTGGCTCTGGATAGGATCTGTTTCCTTGCATTTTCCAGCTTCTAGAGGCCACCCATATTCCTTGTCTTGTGGCCCTTTCCTCTGTCTTCAAAGCCAGCAAAAGAAAGTTGAGTTCTTCTCACATTGCATCACTCTGACCTTTTCTCCTGTTTGCCTATTCCATTTTTTTCTTGTGTGGGACTTTTAGTTTTTATCTTATATACTATTATACCACTTGAATTAAAATTTTAAAAAATTTATTGGGGTAACATTGGTTTAGAACAATATATTAGTTTTATATGTACATTATATTTCAACTTCTGTGTACACTACAGTGTGCTCAATACCAAAGTTTAGTTTCCATCCGTCACCACACAGTTGATCCCCTTGACCCATTTCGCCCTCCCCACCACTTCCCCTTAGGTAACCACTACTCTGTTCTATGTATCTCTGTGTTTGTTTTCGTATGGTTTGGTTTGTTCATTTTTTTGGTTTATTTTTTGTTGATTTTTGTATTCCACATATGAGTGAATTCGTATGGTGATTGTCTTTCTCCGTCTGATTTGTTTCACTTGGCACAATGCCCTCAAGGTCTGTCCATGTTGGTGCAAATGGGAGGATTTCATCCTTTTATGGCCTAGTAGTATTCCATCGTATTGTACTACATGGACAATATCCATTGTCCATTCATCCATCGATGGACACTTAGGTGTTTCCATATCTTGGCTATTGTAAATAGTGCTGTGATGAACATAGGAGTTCAGATATCTTTTCAAATTAGTGCTTTTGTATTCCGCAGATAAATACCCAGAACTGGAATAGCTGGATCATATGATAGTTTTATTCTTAATTTTTTGAGGGCTCTCCATTCTGTTTTTCATATTTGCCTATTCTGTTTTTTTTTTTTTTTAATATTTCAGCTTACTATTTTTTTTTTTTTAAACGTTGGGTTTATTTATTTTATTTATTTATTTATTTATGGCTGAGTTGGGTCTTCGTTTCTCTGCGAGGGCCTTCTCTAGTTGCGGCAAGCGGGGGCCACTCTTCATCGCGGTGCGTGGGCCTCTCACTGTCGTGGCCTCTCTTGTTGTGGAGCACTGGCTTCAGACGCGCAGGCTCAGTAGTTGTGGCTCACGGGCCTAGTTGCTCCGCGGCATGTGGGATCTTCCCAGACCAAGGCTCGAACCCGTGTCCCCTGCATTGGCAGGCAGATTCTCAACCACTGCACCACCAGGGAAGCCCCTGCCTATTCTATTTTTAAAGATCCTTATTATTATCTTGTTTTTCATATTTGCCTATTCTATTTATAAAGATCCTTTATTACTATTATTTTCATATTTGCCTATTCTATTTTTAAAGATCCTTACTATTATTATTATTATCTGGGCCCACTTGAATAATCCAGAATGATCTCCCCATCTCAAGGTCCTTAACTTAAATGTGCAAAGTTCCTTTTGCCATGTAAGGTAACATATTCACAGATTTGGAGATTAGGATGTGGACATCTCTGGGGGGCCATTATTCTGTCTCCACGATGACCTTAGGCTCTTTTTAACCTTTCTCCCTTGTTCCTCTAGGCACCCATTATGTTTGTCAAGGTGCCTGCGCTGGGTTCCTGTCCTCTCCCCTAACTTACCCCTGCCAGCGACCAGAGTTAGGTGGGGAACTGAGAAGAGGAAGTTTCTTAACTTTCATTTCCTAAATATCTTTTATTACTGAGTCAAGGGAGGTATGATTACCCCCACTTTTTAGGTAAAGAAACTGAGGATCAGAAAGGCTTTTGTTCTAGATGAGTGGGCAGATGGCAGTCCCTCCTGGGTGTGTATCTGCCTCTGACATGCTGCCTATACATGAGGCAGTATGTGCCCATATCTGGCACAAGGAGTGTGTGTGTGTGTGTGTGTGTGTGATGTTGTGCACCTATTCGTCTCTGTGGCTTCACCCTGGTGGATCCCTAAGCCTCCCCGCCCCCAGGTTGGGAAAGGGGTACCTCTACTTCTCCATCCCCCAGCTGAGTGCAGGTCCTGGACCCCCTGGGCAGGGAATGCAGCCTGGCAACCCCACAGTGGGTGGTGGGTCTGGCTTCCCAGTGCAGGCTGCCACACTATACACAGGGAGCGATAGTCCTGGAAATTGGTGGCTCAGTGATCTTTGCAAGATGCCGATGAGCAGTTCCCAGAGAGGGCAGGAGATGAAGGGAAGGATTTCTTTTGTTTGTTGCCATCCCCTCGTGCTGTCTCCTCCCAGGAGGAGGAGGGGAGTGTGTAGGCCGCCTGCCCCTCCTGCCCCTTGGCTGCCTCATCAACCTGCAGGGCCTGCTGCTGCAGAGAGGGTCCTTGCTGGCTTTGTGCCTTCAAGGTTACGGCCAAGGTGCCTTTGGCAGAGAAGTAGAGAGGGGTGTTAGCTAGGCCTCACCAGGCCCCGCTGGGGAACAGGGTCCAGGCAGAAATCCAGGCTTCCCTAAGCCTCCCACTATGTGTATGGCTCTTAGCAGCGCCCTGGCCTCAGGAAGGCACCTAGTTTCCTTTGAAAGCCTCATGTGCCCTTTCAAGCGCCAGCCCCTGTGCTAAGCCCCCAGGGACTCGCTGTCGAGTAGTAGAATTAGACCAGAAATGGTCAAGTGTAACAAGATGTGATGACAGTGGCTGCAAGGAAGAAAACAGTATTGGGGGACCACAGGGCTGGGAGTACTTGCCCTTGTTTATTAGGGTGTTGGAGGGGGAGTTTGCTCGGGGAAGTTGTGTAGAATTTTTCCAGGTGGAAAGGAGACAGTTTCACATGCAAAGCCCCAGAGGTGTGAGGCTCAGGACTAAAAAGGTCTTGGTATGGTGAGCCTGGGAGAGGATGTGGTGGAGGATGCAGTTAGAGGAGGGGGAGGAGCCGACAGAGGTGGGCTGGAGTGGGAAGCGGGGAGGGCGTCCAGATGGTGACCGTGTTTCCTACTAAACTATAGAGTTTGGCCTTTCCCGGAGGTCCCCACGTCTTGCGTGTTTGGAGGGAGTGGCATGGTGAAATCTGTGCTTTGGCTTCTTTGAGGAAGGTGGGTTGGAGGGGGAAGACTGGTGGGGAGGAGACCAGACGAGAGTCTCTTGGGTACTCTGGGTCAGATTGGAGGTCGAGGTACTGAAGAAAACAGTGCCCAGAGGCAGCTGGAGCCAGACGTGGCAGGCTCATTGCCACCTGGCTCTGGGGCCAGACAGAGCTGGACTCTGGGGGGCTCCCAGGATTCTCCCCGGATGCCAGGGTCCATGGTGGACTCCTTAAGCAAGAGAAGAAGGACAGGAGACTTCAAGAAGATGACAGTGAGCCCACCTTTGGACAGGTCACTGTTGGAACACAGAGGAGCATGTGACCAGCAGGCAGTTAGAAATGCAGGTCCAGATTTTAGGAGAGAGATCCAGGCCAGAAATGAGGGCTTGGTGAAAGGCAGTGCCTGAGGTGGGGTGCAGGTGAGTCCACCAGGGAAGGAGAGCGGAAAGAGGAGAAAGAAGGGAGGGAGGGTAGAAGTTGCTGCCTGGGAAACACTGTCATTTAAGGAGTAAGCAAAGGAGCCCTGACAGGAGACAGAGGAGGTGAAGTCAGAGGAACAGAGGAAAACCAGGGGAACACAAGGTTTTGCAGCCAAGAGAGGAGGACAGGCTCAGAGAAAGACTAAAGCAAAGTCATTGTTTCTGGCGATTTTGTGGTCCTTGGAGACCTACAATTTCTAAGGATTTGGGTTGGGAGGGACTGAGGGGGACATTTTATTCAATTCTCAACAGGTGGTTTGGAGAGCCCACTGTGTTCTCAGTGTTATGCTGCATCCTTGGTCTCTCCTTCCCACTGGGACATGTGTCTGGGTCCCAGGGAATTGAAGAGGGTGGTGGAAAGAGCTGCTTCTGAGAAACTCCACCTGGCACTGGAGTGTGAGACTGCCCTGCTGGGATGCCCCCAAGAGGGTCACTCAGAAAGTGGGGACAGAGGAGGGGCAGAAGCTGCTATTGCTCACCAGAGTCCATGGCCACTCCTTTCTGGGCTGCACATGGCTGGACTACATTTCCCAGCCTCCCTTGCGATTAGATGTGGCCATGTGACTGAGTCCTGGCCAATGGTATATGATCAGGGATGATGTGGGCACTTTGAGCCATGGCCCCTTAGAACCCCCCTTGTGTAATCCTTGCTCTCTTCTTCCATTTGCTGTAAAGCAGAGAGGGCTCTGGGCTCCTAGAGGAGGGTGGAGCCACAAGATAGACGGACACTGAGTTTATGAATGACTGCGTGGAGCAGACATCCCATTGGGCTGTGCTGTGAGCAACAGATAAACTTTTATTGTGTTCAGTCCATGAGATTTAGTTATATATCCGTATAGCAGCTAATGTCAACCTAACAAATACAGAGATTTTCTCCCCTTGCTGGCCAGCTGCATGCAGATGTGGCACCTCAAGGCTTGAGAGCCTGGAGTGGGTGGAGGGGACCAGTGCAGACCCTAAGGCTGGCCAGTGGGGAGGTATCCAGGAGAACGGTTGGCGCCACCTAGCAGAGGTGGTGGTGCTGGGCAGAGGCCCATGGGTGGCCGACTGGACCTGTACTTTGTACTCGAGCACACGTGACACATTTCTTGGGGATGGCCAGAAATACTTCTGTTGTCTAGGGGCGGTCCTGCAATTACAGTGGGCAGAAATGGAGGTTATCACTCTAGTACTATGAAGTGTGTAATAGAATAGTGCCTGGCACATAGCGAATGCCTCTTCAGTATAGATATTTATGGCTCTGAGGTTGGGCCAATGGAGTGCCAGAGATGGGCCTAGGAGACAAGGTGGATGAGGGTGGAGCAAAGGTGGACACCACTAGTCGTTGGCTCCAGGAGCTGTAACAGAAGCAAATATTTGGACGCAGGGATTGCTTAGCTTTCTCCTTGGAATCAGCAGACTCACAGAGGCTTGGATTAATTTGAAGAAATTTACTAGCAGAGTTTGTGGCAGATAAAACAGTTTGCTTATTTCACACTTGTATGGCCACCTGCTAGGAACTGTTTGTTCAGTTTCGGATTCTTTAATTAAAATCAACATAAAACAGATTGAAAACATCCCAAGAAGGGGATGCTTGATTTGCTGGAGGATATTGCAGAAAGATGGAGCAAAGTGGTTCAAAAAGCGCTTCGTCACCAAGTAAGCGCAGGGGTAGAAACATGTAGCCTGAGTACGTGTGGGGTTCGAGTATGCATGTGCATGTATGCAAGTGGCCGTCAGGAGGTGTGGAGACCTCACGTGAGTCTTTCCATGATGATGGTGGGGTGGGGTGGAAAAGTGAGAAGTGCTCTTTGCTTCCACCACTCGGAAAAGGCCAACTCCATGTTTTTTCTTTGAACAAATAGTCATTGAATTCCTCTGTGTCAGAAATTGTGAATAACATGCAATCCCTGTCTTCAGGAAAAGAGACAGGAGAGTGAAGTAGAAATGGTAATCCAGTGTGTGCTACAGTGCTGGAAGAAGGGTAAATGCAGGGTGCCAGGGGAGCCCAGAGGGGGATCACCTGACCCTAAACTGTGGAAGTGGTGAGGGGCTCAGGTCAGACTTCTGAGAAGAAATGGCATTTACCTCAGCTGAGGTCTGATGAATGGCTAGAAATGATTCAGGTTCAAATGATGTATCGATTAGCTATTACTACCATCTGCTGTGTAACAAGCATCTATAATATCTCAGTGGCATATAACAATTACCGTTTATTTAGTTTATGCTTCTGTGAATTGGCTGAGGGTCAGTTAATCTGGGCTGGGCCTGATCAGGCAACACTGCTCCCTGAGTCTCTTATCTTCCTCCTGAGACCAGCAGGCTAGCTTGGGCGTGATGGAAAAAGCACAAAAGAGTCAGCCCAATCACACAAGCACTTTTTAAACCTTTAGTCATGTCACTCCTGTTAACCTTTCATGGGCCAAAGCAAGTCATATGTCTGGACCCAAGGTCAAGTGGAAAAGAAATATATTCTACCTCTTTAGTGGGGTAATATTATACTCCACCTCTTTAGAATGGTGGCAGTTAATACAATCTGTCACACATGGGTGGATGCAGGGTGATGGTGGCGGTGCGATATTACAGGGTAAGGGAAGAGCATGCACAGGCTTGGGCTTGGCACATGGGGAACTGCCTGGTAGGGGCATTGAATATGAGGAGGGGCTTGCAAACTGGAGGCTCCTGGAAAGGTCTGAAGGAGGAGATGAGGAAGGGTCTTATCTGTCAGCAAAGCTTGGGGATGTTATCTCCTGGGCAGGAGGAAGCACTGATGGGTTTTAAGCTGGGGAGTGACAGGGCCAGAGTTCTCTGCTCTGGCTTCAGAGTAGAGAACAGAATGAAGGGGACACAGGGAGAGGGTCAGAAGACCAGTTAGGAGACTTTGAGTCACTCAGCTTCCTTGGGAGTTGATCTCATGATCAGGGGACCCAGGTCGTGAGCCCTCCTCTGCTTTTATAAGGGCTTTTCTAATTGCTTACTGATCTTTAACTCTCGGCATGTCAAGCACATAAGCAAAAAGTCCCACTGCTGCCAAGGCAAATGGATCGGCTGAGTTGGTTAAACATAAGGAGGTTTGTGTGTCCTGAGGCATCCCACCCACCTTGGCCTTGACTCAGTGCAGTTGGTCCACTGAACCTCCATCATCTTTCTACAGGCCCCACCAGCAATTGGACAGCCAGAAGCTAGAGGCTGCTACCCTTGTAAGAATCACTCAACTCACCCTGAGACGGTCTACCCCACCCCATTCCTTCCCTTTTGGGGCCACCACACTCTGTAGACACAGCTGGGCACAGGTCTGCCTGCTGGAGATTTTGGGTCCCAGGGCGCTGTGGGGAAGGCTGAGCCCAGTGCCTGTTTCTGGACACCTGGTTTTAACTCCTGATTTTGAGCTAGCCACATTACATTTTGCACCCTGCACCTAGTGGCCTTGGTACAGGGTCCAAAGACATGGATTTGGGACTTAATTCAGCTCCTTGCAAGCCCTGTGATCTTGAACAAGTCACCGGAGCTCTCTGGGCCTTGGTTCTCTCATGGTTGGTTTATCCCAGCAGGTAAAGTTATCAAATAAAGTCATGGGTGTAGAGGTTCCCGGTAAACCTCTCACCTCGCAATTCGCTGCCCGGAACATCTATACGCATCCCTGAAATGGCAGCTGAGAACGACGTCTTCTTCCTGAGGGCCCAGGGGGACCTCTGCTAAACTCTCATGGCTTCAAACATGGCTCCCACTAGAGTGGATACTGCTCATCAATGTCTTTTCGTCTCTGAGCCCCCAGCCCCTGGCAGGTCCTAGGTAAACAGTGTTGAAGAAATAAATGTTAACTCTTGTTCACCTAATCTGGCCTGGAAAATTCATCCAGTCCCCTCCTCCTTCCTCTTCTGAAGACACTTCCACCTTGTTGCCCCCCAGACTGCCTCTCCCGTCTCTCTCACCCTCTCTCCTCCCCGGGACCACTGCCTCTGTGTCTTGGGCCTGAGCATGGCTGTAGGACTCTAGTGTGCCTCCTGCCCTACTCCAGCCCCTGAGGCCCCCTGAGGATGAGGACATCCATCACTTCTGTCCCGTCCATACCCCTGACTCCTCTGTCACACCCCTGTCACACCCCAAGTGCATGAGTTGTGATGTTGACAGCCCCATGTCTTAGCTTGGGCTGCCATACAAAATACCATAGATGGGGTGGCTTAAACAACAGACATTTGTTTCTCACAGTTTTGGAGACTGGAAGTCCAAGATCAAGGTGCCCACAGATTTCGGTGTTCCTTATAAGGGCGCTAATTCCATCAAGAAAGTCCCACCCTCACAACCTCATCTGAACCTAATCACCTCCTGAAGGCCCCACCTCCAAATACCATCACACTGGGCACTAGGGCTTCAACATATGAATTTGGTGGGGGGGACACGATTCAGTCCATAGCACCCAGGCAGCTCCATGTCTGGATTTCTCCCTCCTCCCTCCCACCTCAGCCCTTATCAGCGGTGGCCTTGTAAAGCACTGGACCACAGGGGCACAGTGGACTGGTCATGGGCTTGTGACTGAAGTCTGAGGTTCAAGACATCCCAGTGCTGCCACTCACTGGCTGTGTGGCCTGGAAAACTCACTGACATCCTGTGAGCTCAGTTTCTGCATGTAGAAAATGAGGATGATTTAACTACTACTGCTAACTCTGCCTTGTGTGGAAGGTACGGTGTGTGCTTGGTTACCAGGTGTGAAAATCAGCATGGCCCCCATCATCATTACATCATCACAGTGCTGGGGCTGCGAGTCCTTGAGAGCTTGTCATGGTCCAGATGAAGCTGACTCTTTATGAGTATGACCTCATCAACCCGCACACATTTCTGCAAGACTCATCTTCTTGTTTCCAGGTACCTCCTGCCTGCTTTGGAGGTTGCTGTGAGGAACAAGGGAAATGATGCATGTGTCTGTGTGGATGTTAATCATTACTGGAGTTAGGGGAGGGCAGGTGGGGCAGATAGGGAGGAAGGGCTGGACGGGCCCTCCCACCTCATTTTAGAAGAAGCAGCTCAGATAAGAGGAAGCTGCTTGGATTCTAGAGGCAAAGACAGCAGGTTTGAATCCCAACTATGCCACTTTCTACTGTGAGGTTTTGGGCAAGACACTTAGCTGCTCTGAGCCTCAGTTTCCTTATCTGCAAAATAGGGTAAGATTCCCCACCTTGAAGATTTAATGAGATAAGGAATAAATACAGAGCAATCAGCAGTGAGCATAGCGTGTACTGTGTACCCTATAGATTGTGCAGTGAGCATAGCGTGTACTGTGTACCCTATAGATTGTAAGGTGGTGGTTAGCTGGCTCACAGGACGTCCTCAAAAATGAAACTTCCTTTTCTGGATTTTATTTTTATTTGATCATCATCAAATGGGTTTTCAGGACAGGTAAAGAGGGTTCTGGTCATCCAGAGGAGAAACGGGGGCTCAGAAAGGTCAAGTGACTTGCCCAAGGCCACAAGTGAGCAATCGTGAGGTGCCTCCTCACCCCGGGCCCCAGCTCACCTCCGGCTTCAGTGACCTTCCTGACCCCGCCACTTGCCTCCTGGTGTCGTTGTGCTGGTTCTGGGCCTGGGGCAATAGCTGGGGCCCTGTGGTGTCCGGTGACCGGCCTGGGCCCTCTGTCCTCTCCCCTGCCCGCTGTCGCCGGCTCCCTGGAGTCCGGTCCGCGGCTGGCCGAGGGGCCCACTGCAGTGAATCAGCCTCCTTTGTGGCGTTGATTAGAGGCCTTCTCCTACAAACATCAAAGCTTCAATTAACATGGGCTGCTTGCAACCCTCTTGCAAAACTCTGATAAGAATAGAATTTTCTCTTGGAAAATGGATTTTTATTTAGTTGTGTGTACTGTTGGTTAAATGACCTACTCTATACACTGGTGCTGAGATTCTGGGGACAATTAGGGGGTTCGTCAGGAGCTGGTTATCTGAAGGAAACAGGCGCCAGGCTGTTTAGCTGTCTAATATCCTGACAGGGGCGGGGGGCAGAGGCAAATTTAAAAAAAGGTTTCTCTCCTTCTCCAGACACGGGGTGCTGAGGGCGTTTGCTGAGTTGGGGCTTTGTGGAGGGAGGTGGGGTAGACCCAGCTTATGCTCTCCCGGGGGTGTGGCTGTGTTGGGGGGTCCCAGCCTCGTATCTACACTGCTGCGTGCGTGCGTGTGCACGTGCGTGCGCCTGCGTGTTCGTGCCAGTTTCTAGGTGCTGCTGAGAGCAGAGCCTGGCCTCTTTCAGGGAGGCCTGGGGGAAGCTGGCCACTGGGTAGGGATGGGCAAGACGTCAGGAACACAGCAGAGCTGGGGACCCCTGAGTCGGGGAGAATGGGAGGCTAAGGTTGGTGGGCCTCTTACTTTTTTGACGACCACTTCTCCTATTAAACTTGGCCTCTTCCGCGGGATGGGGGTGGGATAACTTTTGGGAAATGCTGTCTCCTCAACCTCATTGCCTCTGGGGAAGGAGAAGAAACACTCTTCCCCCAGCGCAGGGTATAAACGCCTTTCCTCTGAGTAGCAGAGACACAGGTCACTGAGGGGTCATTGGGTCCATACCCCTGACTTAGGCCACCATTGTGCTTGCATGTTTTTGGTTCTGAAGATCCTTTGGAAAAGGGGAGTGCTCTATTCCTGCCAACTCTTCTTGGGTTTGAAAAGTTCTGCCTGTTGTCTAACCGCATCCCTCCAGCTGTACTCGATAAGTCTATCAGGAATCTGATGGAGTGGGGGACTTAGGGTTCAGGGAGTGGCCTGCTTGGGAGAGGGAGTGTTTAGTGGGGGCACGGGTGTGAGGGGATGGCTGGGGAGAGCAGAGGGCAGGAATACGAGGAAGAGCAGCTCACTGACCAGCATCTCTTCCTCAAGTCAGGGAAGCCTGGCATAGCATGACTGTATTGATTCAATTATTCCCTACAATGTAGTACTCTGCATTTTTGTGATAGCAACAAACAGAGTTGAAAGACATACAAAAATAAATGACCTGAAAGTTAATATGGATGAATGGGCATCTATGAATTCGAGGAGAGAGGTTTTGTTTTACATTGTAAAATCAATAGTGTGCAGAACAATGTCCTAACTTCCCCCGGGGACCCCAGCGAACCCTCCCTTATCGATCGCCATGCAAATTAATTGAATTCATGAAATCCACATTTCTGGGTAATTGATGCTTCTTATAATTACCT
The DNA here is from genome assembly GCF_028023285.1 of Balaenoptera ricei. NCBI lineage: Eukaryota > Metazoa > Chordata > Mammalia > Artiodactyla > Balaenopteridae > Balaenoptera > Balaenoptera ricei. Next base: position 15,648,920 of record NC_082646.1, read on the forward strand.
CCGAGTTATGCGCTTTTAGGGGATTGCATTGATTCCTGGGCAGCAGGGAGGGCAAGGCAAGGGAGGGACAAGGCTGGGTTCCTGGAACTGCTGGCAGCAGCTGCCGAGGTGGGCATTGGACAAGCGGGGGATGGTCAAGGCTTGGCGGGGGGCTGGGGCATTTGCCTGGTGGTGGAGGGATCCTCATCCCACAGAGTTTACTGACCCAGCCTGCGTGACGCTGGGAGTTGGGGCAGACCTGAGCAGCTACACTTGGACATTTGAAGGACCCCCAGGAGGATGGCTGCTCCTGGGAAGCCGAGACTGTTCAGGGAGTAATAACAGCAAACACTCATTTAGCATTTATTATGAGCCAGGCATTGTTCCAAGTACTTGACACGTATAGGACTCATTAAATCCTCAAAACAACCTGTGAAGCATGTACTATTACTGTCCCCCTTTGATTATTGAAAAATGAAAAAATGAGGCACAGAGAGGTTAAGTAAATTTCCCAAGGTCACACAGTGGCAGGGCTAGAATCCTCAACCACCAGCTAATCCATGAATGGGCTTCAGGAGCAAATCTCCTTAGGTCACATGAGCAGTATGAGTATTTTTCAGAGGAAGGGTCTGTAACTTGCATCAGATGACCACTGAGGCAAATATCTGTTATAGAAACATTGTTTCTGTTATTTGTACAGTGGCGAGCGTTTGGATCCACATTCTAGCACAATGAACTGTGTGACCTTGGAGAAGTCACCTAAATTATCTGAGCCTCTTCTACAACTGCAAAACCAGGAGAGGCGGGTGTTCCCCTGGCTTGTTTGCAGCTCTGGCAGTCTCTGACTGACACAGAGTGTTTATCTCCCAGGAAGCCCCGAGCGGAGGGGAATGTGGGGCAGAAATTATGCCCGTTTTACAGATGAGGAATCTTAGACACAGAGGGGCTAGTTCACTTGGGGAAGATCACGTGGCAGGTTTGTGGCAGGGACACGAGGACAGGTGGAGCCAGTCTCCCAGCCAGACACAGCTCAAGCCACCGTCTCTTGTCTGCCTAGGGACCCTCCCACGTGGATCAGCAAAACCCAAGGCGAGTCTGATACTAGGCCCTGCAGCCTGCACCTCGGCCCCTCTGCCTGAGGGCCACACCCCAGGTTGGCCCTGCAGAGCTCCCTGCTCCCCACTGTGGCTGCTTAGGAAAGCCATTGCTCCTCCCTGAGCTCAGCCCTTTCTCTGTGTGATGACCAGGCTTTGGGAGCTGTGACTGGGGCCGGCAAGGGGTGCTCGTGGCCACAGGGTGGGAGCCCAGAAGGAGGCAAAGTATCCTAACAGATACTATCTCCATGCTTCCCAGAAAGTACCTGGGTGATGCTGGCCTCCTCTCGTCCTTTCCTGAGCTTGGCGGAAGGTGAGGACTGGCCATTTGTGTTGCCCCTCCCACCTCCCTGGCTCTGTTTTGGAGCTGTTGAGGCCGAGGTTCAGAGAGATTCACCCCCTGATCGGTGGAGTCTGGCCTGGTAGAGCTGGAGCACCATGAGTCGCTATCCGTGCTGGGGACTTGGCCGGGCTCCACGTCCCTGCCGGGGCTGTCTGGGCTGGCCAGGTGGCGCTCACAGCAGGGAGAATGGGGCTCAGAGTTCAAGGTGGTGACTGGGGTAGATTGGCAGCTCGGCCCTCCCTCCCTGTGGCTGGAGCTTCTGCCTGGCTCTTGAGGACTTGGTGGGGGAGGATGTGAGCAGGAGCTCCTCGTTGGCACTAGGCGGTAGCCTGGCTGTCCATCTCCCAGAAGGTTTGGGGCTAGGAGGGTACCTGCTCCCTCTAGGGCAGCCACCTCTGCAGAGAAAACAGGGTCTGTGGCATGCTCAGAGGCTCCAGTCACTGTCACAGCCTCCTTGGCTACCCCCACCCCCTCCCCCTCCCCACTGGTCTGAGGCTCAGGCTCTGCTAGGGTGTCCTTCCCAACACCAGGCACAGATCTGGAGAAGGGACTTAGAAGGCTGAGTCATCGAGGCCCCCAGGCGGCCAGCCAGGGGGTGGAACTTTCCTGACTGCATCCTGGTGTCCAGATCATGAGCTCCTGAATGACCTTGAAGTCTGTCTTCTGGACTCATGAGTCTTGAGAGATGGGAGGGATCTTACGAGATCATCCAATCCAACTTCCTCCCCAAAATGAGGCTCCAAGAGGTCCTATGACTTGCCCACAGCCGGGACATGTATGGTTGAGTCTTCAGGCCAAGACCTCCGACTCAAGTTCGGGTTCTTTCCATGACACCAAAGGCCACTAGCCAGCCCCATCTCTTCTCTGGATGACTTCTGGGCATCTCTGGGCGGGGGGCATCCGGTGAGGAGTCTTTGCTCCCCTTCCTCTCTCCCTCCCTTCACCCCAGAGAATCCTAAGACTTCATGGAGATTGAGGACATGGTGGAAGTCTCCCGCCTTGCTGCCTGGGCTTTCCCCTCAGGCTGCTGGGCCCCCTGGACCGTGAAGAGCACAGGCTTCTAGATCTAACTAGAGTCCTTCCTCCCTCCCTTCTGAGGGAGAAGCCCAGATGCCTTCAACACACCCTAAGGCAGAGATGGCTCTAGGACAGACTAATTAGGTGAAGTTGATGAACTCATCAAAAATGTGTTTAATTAAGATTGAGAACAAATTGTGGGATGCTTGATGTTCCTCTGTCTTTTCTCTCTCCCTGCAGGAGAGGAATTCTCTCTGCCCACACTGAGCCCCAAGAAGGGACTAGGGTGAGGTCTGGCATGAGGCCTAGAGTGAAGGACACCCTCAAATCATCCTTACATCTATCTTTTCGTCCATCCATCCATCCACCTACTCATTCATCCACTCATCTATTCATCCATTTTTCATCCATCCATCCATCCACCTGTTCATCCATCTAACTGCCCACACATCCATCTGACATGTCCTTATCCTACTGTGTGCAGGCACTGTGGTGGGAGGTATACTCATGGTTACAGAGATGAATGAATGCTGGATGGATGGGGGGCCGTAGGTGTACAGGAGGAGGACAGATTATCACCCCATGTCAGAATTTCTTGGGGTTCCCAACAATTGTTACTTGAGGAGAAGGCCTCAGAAGAATGGACCTTCCTCTGTAAATGAAATCGGGCTCCCTGAGCTGTTTAAATTCTGTGCTACAAGAACATGGCCTTATTTGGTATCACAGGTGCCATTGTCTCAATCATCCCGCACATTTGAGGAGGACTCACCAGGCCTGTTCCACTGTGATTTCATTTAACTCTCGTATCAACACTGTGGATCTGATGCTGTTATTACCCCCATTTCACAGAGGAGGAGACTGAGGCTTAGAGAGGTTAGCAGAGCAAAGGTGGCTAGTGAGTAACCCAGGGTTGTGATGAGAATGAATGTGGTCAAGGCCAAGATTTGCTCTGTAAACAAGCCCTCAACTACTTAGAAATGTTATGGGACAGGAATGACCAGTGTCCTCTTTTTTTTTTTTTAAACCTTTCCTTTTAAGCTCCCCCTGCAAATTATTTCAGGCCCTAAAGGAAATGGGCAACTTGGGAGTCAGAAGGTAAATAAAAGATGGGAAATCCCCAGCCAGACCTGCTCTCCTGGCTTCAAGGGGTGAGTATTCCAAGACTTCAACTTTGAACTTGATGTTGTATATTTATTTCTCATTTGATTCTCCTGTAATGAGACTCTTTGCCGTGCCATGAGAATAATAGCCGAGGAAGCCAGGCTTATCATCATCATTTTACAGATGAGAAACGGAGGCAGAATCAAGGTCACTTGTGCGAGATAACCCAGGTAGTAAGTGGTAGACTGAGGTTTAAGGCCAGGTGAGGCAAATGTCATTTTGTTCTCACTTCTACCCTGGCCTGCCCGCTAGCCTAGGCAAGCTACACAGCTGTGTCAATGTGGGAAGAGCTGGGGATGATGGGGACCTGCTTTTCCTGGGAATTCTGAACAACCCAGACCCCGCCCATGCCCTCCATATCCAGGCCTGCTGTGGGCGTCATTCAGAACTCTGTCTGCTGCAGTACTTGTTGACGTCCTGCCTCGGTGCCTCTGCATCTTCTCCTCACCTTCCCTGCTGTGGGCACTGTGTTTACAACACAGGTCCCCAGGGGCCATTGCTGGGGGTGTGGCTCTAGACCCGACTGCAAGCCCCTGTATTAGCTACCCATTGCCTTGTAACACATTATCATACACTTCAGGATCTTAAAATACAGGTTTATTATCTCACACCCTTTCTGTGGGTTAGGAACTCGGGAATGGCTTAGCAGGGTGGTTTTGGTTCCAGGTCTCTCATGAGGCTGCAGCCAAGATTGGCATTCGAGCCAGGGCTGCATCATCTGAAGGCCTGACTGTGGCCAGAGAAGCCACTTCCAAGATGGCACACTCACATGCCTCGGTTCCTTGCTGTGTGGGCCTCTCCGTAGGACTGCTTGAGTGTCTTCACAGTATGGCTGCTGCCAGAGTGAGTGATCCAAGAGAGAGCAAGGAGGAAGCTGAAGTGTTCTTTATGGCCTAGTATCAGAAGTCACACTGTCACTTCTGCCACATTTTTTTTAAAAATCAATTTATTATTTATTTTTGGCTGCGTTGGGTCCTCATTGCTATGTGCGGGCTTTCTCTAGTTGCTGTGAGCGGGGGCTACTCTTCGTTGCAGTGCAAAGGCTTCTCATTGCGGTGGCTTCTCTTGTTGCAGAGCATGGGCTCTAGGCACGCGGGCTTCAGTAGTTGTGGCACGCGGGCTCAGTAGTTGTGGCTTGCGGACTCTAGAGCGCAGGCTCAGTAGTTGTGGTACACAGGCTTAGTTGCTCCACGGCATGTGGGATCTTCCCGGACCAGGGATCGAACCTGTGTCCCCTGCATTGGCAGGCGGATTCTTAACCACTGCGCCACCAGGGAAGTCCCTAATGGCTGACATTTATAGAGCACCTACTACGTGTCAGGCTCTATACAGATATTGTCCATAATCCTTAAACAATTCTGCAAGATGGGGAAAGAGAGGTTCAGAGAAGTTAGGTTACTTGCTGAAGAACACACAGCTAGTCAGCAGCTGTGGATTCAAATCAGGCTCTCCTTTTCTGCCTCCTGCTGGGCCTCTTGCCTCTCCTCCACCTGACAAGCCCTTCTCCTCCATCTCTGCCCTTCCCAGCCTTCGAAGTCTGGCTCAGTAACAACCAGGGGGAGGCTTTCTCTGATGTGCCCCAAGCTGGCATTAACTGATCCAAGAGAGCTCTCCACCCTGCCTATTAGTGTATGAGTGGCTTGAGGGCATATGTTTGTCTAATGGTCCCTGTGTCCCCAGAGTGCCCCCGCACACACCTGGTACATAGTGGGAGCTCAGCAAGAATTTAGGACACAGTGAGTGGAATGGTCCCCCAGCCAACCATCTGGGATTCAGAGACCCTGCATCCCCAGCTGGCGGTGGATGCTGCAGGGATGCCCCCAGTGAGTCTCAGGGAAAGGGTCAGAAATCGGAGCCCCTCCTGGCCAGTCAGCTGTGACTGTTTTCTGCCTGCTCTCCTCTGCGCAGCCCCGATGTCCTGGCCTCTCCGTGCTCCAGCGCAGTCATCTGGGCTGGCTCCTGCCGGCCTCATCTCCACCCGGTTCCCCGCCCCAGCCCCCTTCCTGTTATCACAGCTCCCGAACTCCTTGCACTTTCTTCCCTAAATTGGTTCTCAGTAAAATCTCTCTCTTTATTGACTCCTCAGTCCTCGTTAGGTTTGTTTCTGGAATCTTTTGTTCCCCCTTCCCCCAGCTCATCCAAGTCTCACGCCTCGGCCTCTATGCCCCGCCCCCACCCCCCTCCGGCGGCCGGACCTGTTGCGGGTCTTCTGCGGAGCCGCCCTCCCTCCTTCTCGCTGCGCCCCTCCCTACGCCCGGCTGCCTGGCTCTCGTCTCCAAGGTTACCCAGCGACTTCACCGGGCTCTGCTTCCTCTTCCCGCCTCCCCGTTTCTTAGCTGTGCCTGCGGGGAGGGTGGAAGAGGGTTGGGGCCGCCTGGAGAGATTGTGCCTCCCGCCTCCCTGGTCCTTTCACTGTTGGTTCATCCCTTTGTCTCCTTCGCTTGCCTTCCTTTCCCCTGCCCTGTAAGCTTCCCTTTCTCTCCTGCTTTGTAAGCTTCTCTCCTTGTTTCTGTCTCTTTGTCTCTCTCCTTTTTTCCCTACTTTATTTCTCCATCTTTCTTTTTCTCCCTGTCTCTCACTTTCCATCCCCCTCTGGGTATCTTTCTCTGAGTCCCTCTCTATCATTTGGCCTTTGCTCTCTCTTCTGAGTTCGGTTTTGAATCAGAAACAATAAAGAGTTATCCCTGCTCCCATCCCTGGAGGGGCCCTTAACCAGCACCCCGTCTCTTTAGGTTTTGGTGTTAAAGGCTTTGCAGGAGGAGGTGTAAAGTCAGAAGCCCAAAGCAGGCCCAGGTGCAGAGGGGCGTGCACAGCAGCACGGGCATTCATGCCAGGCCCCAGGCCAGACCAGTGCACCTACGCCCCTCACCTGGCCTAAGCAGAGGCTGACAGGCCCTGCCTCCCCTGTGTGCGGGTGATGCTGTCCCTTGGCTGAGGTTTGCTGCATGTGCCTGTGATCTACAGGTGTCGCCGTTTAGTCACACCAGGCTGTGCACAGGACGAGCCTGGCACCGAGCCGGGCACACAGCAGGTGCCCAGTACGTGTGTGTCTCCTGAGGAGGGACTTGCGTGGAGCCTCCTGCCTCCTCGTCACATAGGTGTTATGTAACATTCTAGGGGCAATAAAGCTTTTCCCAAGAACCTTTTGAGGGACTTTTCCAGAAATATTAAGAGAATAATTTTTTTCCTTTAGGAAGTGTCCATTTCCTTCTGCTGAAAATTTTCCATTTTTCTCTGACTTTCATATCTGTACACAGTAAATGGCCTCTATATTTCAACTTGATCATTATATCTTAATGCATCTATGTTCCTAAACTAATAGTGCTATTGTGAAGGGCCCTAAAAACAAGACATTGCATAAATTTGGACCCCCTCACATTTTCCCCTTAGCCTCAGCGTTTCTGGACTTTCCCCCCTATATGTCTCTAAACTAGAGCCCTGGGAGATTAGACTGAGATGACGGTGCTCGGCGCTCCTAAATATGGGAGCAAGGAGGAAGCTGCCAGCTCAGCCAGGCTCAGCCAGCCCACCCACCCAGACCTGGTCAGACCCCATCCAGTACAGTCAACCAGGCCCAGCCAGATCCCAACAGACCCAGCTAGGCTGCCCTGAGGCTTTGGTTCTTAGTGAGTTCTTCCTGGTGCCAGAGAGGAGCTCTTTCTAGCTTCTGTCCCAGATTCCCAGGATGAGCAAAACCATCCTAGCTCACCTATATGTGTGGGAGGACAATCCATGCCATTCCACCGTTTCCCCCTCCCCCACAAGTATTTGGGAATACATAGTTACTGTGTGCCAGCTCTAGGCTATCCTCCACCTCCTGGCATGCTTCCTGTCTTCTATTGATCTACGACCATTGCCTTTTCAAAAATGGATGTATAATCACCTCCTCCTGGAAGCCTTCCCTGATTAACTCCATTCACTCACTCAACATGGACACTGGGAATACCTTAGTGAACAATGCAAGTGAGGTTCTTGTCTCCACAAAGCTTACATGAGAGGGACAGACAGTAAACAGAAAAATGGGTGCTGTGGGACTGATAGGGGATCATACCCTGGCTGGAGGGTCAGGGAAGGCCCAGCCCACTCTCAAAGAAGAAAGATCCTGTCCTGAGAGGGAAGTTCCAGTCCGTCTCTCCACTGACTAGTGGTGTGACCTTGGGCAAGTCACCTATCTTGGACCTCATTTTCCTTGTCTGTGAAAGAAAGGGGTTTGGAAAAAGGTCGCTTTTTGCTCTAAAATTATTGTGTCTTTACTTAAAGCAGATTTACTTTCAGGTAAGTTTATAAACATATCACGTTATTTCTTGAAGCTTACTTGGTCACTGCAGAAAAATGTAAAATTCCAATTAAGCATAAAGAAAAAAAGAAAGAAAAAATAAGAAACACAACAAAACAAAAAGGCAAACTAACAAAAACATACACACTGATTACCCACAATCCCTCCTCTAGGGATAAGGGCTCCTGGCTCTCTGGGAATCTCACAGAAGCTGGCAGTGAATCTCCCCCCAGGTCTCTGGAGCTGCTCTCTCTCACACTCACCCCCTTCCTTTCCCTGCTCTGCGGTCCCAGGTCCCAGCGCAAGCCCAGGCATGGGGCGGGGCAGGAGGCAACCTCAGGGAGCCCTGGACCGCTTGGGGCCTGAGCACACTGTCTTTCTCCACGGGCAGAGGGCCCCGTTGTGGCTGCCTGGGCTGGTTTGGAGTCTTGGGTCATGGCTGATGCTGAGAAGCCGTCCTTCCAGGGCTCACGGAGGAGGACCCCCCGACTGCAGGCACAGACTCTGCAGGACAGGCTGGCGGCCGGTGCCCCTGGGGGCAGCTGCTCGGGCTGGGCTCACCGCCGAGGGCGGGTGGGGCTGCAATGCCGCGTGGGGCCGAAAGATGGCAGCACTGCACTGCCTCAGGCCAGCGCTGTAGCGGGGCGGCCGGAGAGGCCCGTCCAGCGGGGGTGTGTTTGTGTGTGTGTGTGCGCGTGCGCGCGCCCTCCAAGGCTTTCGGTGGGGACCACCGCTTTGACTGGGCCTCATGGAAGGTGTGGCTCATGTGGCCTTGACCCAGAGTGACAGGAGGATCATTGCGTTCTGGAGGCCTCTGCCCTGGCCTCCATCCTGGAACTGCTCCCCACACCTCTGGGGTCATTTGCTGTTCCAGTGCAGAACAGTCTAGGGGTAGGACCTCAAGACCCTGGATAACTGTAGCCTGGCCCACCTGCAATCCTCTCCCTCCCCCAGCCCCACATCACGGCAGGTCTTCCCTTGTAGATATCAGGACTGGGAGGGGAGGGGAGAGGGAGGATGGCAAGGATGGCTAAAATCTCAGTTGCAGTCTCACTGCCTGGCCTCCAAGCCCAGTTCTACCACTTGCTTGCTGGATTACCTTGGGTAAGTAAATCAACCTCTCTGAACTTTCACTCTAAAAGGGGGACAGGGCTTCCCTGGTGGCGCAGTGGTTGAGAATCTGCCTGCCAATGCAGGGGACACGGGTTCGAGCCCTGGTCTGGGGAGATCCCACATGCCACGGAGCAACTAGGCCCGTGAGCCACAATTACTGAGCCTGCGCGTCTGGAGCCTGTGCTCCGCAACAAGAGAGGCCGTGATAATGAGAGGCCTGCGCACCGCGATGAAGAGTGGCCCCCACTTGCCACAACTAGAGAAAGCCCTCACACAGAAACGAAGACCCAACACAGCCATAAATAAATAAATAAATAAAAATTAAACTTTAAAAAGAATATCACCAAACATTCTGAGAAGCAACTGGCCCTGAATCTGATCAGGGACCACTTCTAATCTCTTAAAAAATAAAAAATAAAAAATAAAAAATAAAAGGGGGACAATAAGAATAATGTTAGGTTTTATCATTGCTGACTATTTTAATCGCAGCTCTAAAAGACCTTCCCTCAGTGTGTTACGCCAATTCAGAAACATTTCCTAGTGGTCGTATTTCCTGTTAATCCCTGTGCTTGTCCTTGTTCCCCGGCTCAGGACCCCCAGCCTCTGCATCTTTCTGCTCAACAAGAGCTCGGCGATACCTGCCATGTATTGGGTGTGGAAGCCATCCTGGGCACTATGCATACATTTCAATGAACCCTTATAAGAAAGCTTTGAGGCACCACCTTATACAAATGGGGCAACGGGGGCTCAGAAAGATGAAGTAACTTACTTGAGGTCACACAGCAGAGCCAGGATACCACTGCAGGGGTCCTAGTCCTGGACACTCTTCCTCCAGACCCCTGGACCCCAGTCTGCCAAGCCAGTTTGCTTCTTCCTGTTCAGATACCAGTCAGGGCCCAGACCCCCCTTCTCTGGGGTTCTGGCCCTGCTCCAAACCCTGGATGCCATTGGTATAGCTGCTAAGCTCCTGAGCACTGTCGGGTGGGGGGAGAGGGCAGGAATGAGCCTCAGGCTGGCCTTGGGTGAGTGTCCTCTGCGTGAGGCAGGAAGGGGACAGAGTAACTCCTGGAGGCTGGTGCCCAGCCCCATCTGTGCCCCCCTCTAGTGCTGACCTGTTAGGCTGAGGGAGCTGACACCCTAACAGCGCCTCTCAGACTCCAATGAGTTGATGATGTGTAAACTGGTTATTAAGTGTAATAACAGTGCTTTGGTTTTTCCACGGTTATGCCTGTAAGTGCCTAAGTGACAGCTGGCTTGTGCCACGGTGCTGCATTCTAAGTGGCCTGAGGATGGTGCATTGTGAAGAGGGTGGGGGGACCTCCCAAGGTGTTGGATGGAAGGAGATCAGGAGGTGCTACCTCCATCCGTTGCCCATCTTCTGTGGGTGAGGCCTTCCAGGTCAGGCGGGAGGATGGACCCTGACTTCTGGGCCAGGGTCTGGGCTGGATGGAATGTGTGGATGTAGGACATCAAACCATGTAGTGATGTGTCTCCAAACCTACTGGATTCTCAGATGCCTGATCCCTGGGTCCACAGTTTAAGAATTGGATTAGAAATCTGGAGCAATTAGGCTTTGCCCCTAATGGCTTGTGATCTCAGGACCATAGCTTAACTCTTGGAGTTGCCCCCTCTGCACAATGAAGGGGTTGAACAGAGTTGAGTTATCCACTTAACTACAAGTGTCAATGGTTGGAAACTTGCTGTTAGACATACTTTGCTTGGCTCACACAGTGCTTTACATTTACATGCCAGCATTTAAAATTCTAGACTTTCTAATAGAGATCTTCATCTCTGGCGTTTCTTCAGAAATTTTAAGAATTGGTATAACACTGAGCCTGCACGCCTCCATGGCAACAATTGGCTGCAGTAATACCCCCCTCACACAGGTTTATATTCTCCAACTTGCCACAGTCCTCACCACTCCCTATTGGACCCCAACACTGCGGCCGAGTGGCGACCACGGTTTGACTTGTTACCCTTGATCTGCCTTACTTGTCTGCTTTCAGTGCTTGACCCTGCATCAGATATTCATTGGGCCTACTTTGTGCATGGCATCTTGCATTTCATTTCAGAAATTATGATGATAAGTCAAAGAGCTTAGAACTGGGAACTGAGCCCTATATATAATCTTAGTATAAAGAGATAGGAGATATCTCCATCATCCTTTTCAGCTTAAAAATTCTAGGAGTCTGTAATACCATGGTTCTCTGATGCTGTCTCCCTGAACTAGAATAATGAAATATTTCATTTGGGCTAATCTCCATCTCCATGCTGCAGTCTGAAAGGGAGATTGTTCCCTTCCCCCTATTCTCATCAGGCCTCACCCTGGCCCTGCAAGTAGTTTAGTCCCCCTGGGTATATGTGGAGGGGACTGTCATAATCTCACCAGGTACCCTCTGCCTCAGTTTCCTCATCTGGAAAGCAGGCTACTGGGTTGTAGACAATTTTTGAGTTTTGTGTTTGAGTTTTTCAGGCTACCTATTCCATGAGTGACTTTGGACAAGTCACTTCATCTCCCTGAGTCTTCTCCTCTGCAAAATGGGGAATGTACTAGCCTTCTTGTATAGGAAAGTGTGTTCTGGAAACCGGAAAGTACTATACAAATGGATAATTTTGGCGTTATTAATTTTATAAGTGTTATAAATGACAGAAGATATTTCCCCATCCCCTGTATCAAGGGGATAACAAGAGAATAACGTGAAGTGATATGCATGGTGGTGCCTTGGAAGGGAAACTGTCCCTGTCCACAAGGGATTCTTGTATTGTGATTATTAATATAGTTTCACCAAATGGTCTTGGCTGGAAGCCCAAAGGGGTAGCAGCTGCTGAGACTCGGAGCTCTCCACCATTGTGGCTCATGTCTGACTTCTGCTCAAGGCAGCACCCATCTTTTCCTCCCCTCCAGGCTGGCTTTGCTCCATCCCTTAGGACTTGTCCCAATCATCCTTCCCCCACCAGTCTTCCTGGCTAACCCAGCTCTGTCTGCACCCAATTCTGCCCGTGCTTTCTGGGCCCAGATGTCAAGGGCCATTGAATGCCCATCTTGAAGGGGTTTTAGTGATCACCTAGTGATTCATTCAGTGGTTGAGCCCCTGCCATGTGCCAGATACATGTGCCATGTACAGAATAGGTACTGATCCGGGAATTGGTGTTACAGTGTTGAATAAGACAGATGAAGTCCTTGGTTTGTGGAGTTTGTAGTGGGAGGAGACAGAGATAATATACAGGCAAACAAATGAGTACAAATGCCGAGATAATTTAGATAGTGACAGGTCCCATGAAGAAAATAAAGCAGAGAGAATATGCTCCAGAATGATGGGGTGGTGGGGAGTAAGTGGTTAGGAGACTTCCTGGACGAGCTGATGTGAGCTGAGACCTGAAAGATGGAATGAAGCAGCCAGGGGAAACTGAAGGAGATGCATTCCAGATAGAGGGAATGGACTTGGCTTGTCCAGACTCCTTAATTAACCGATGAAGAACAGAGAGGGAGTGTCTTATACGAGGTTGCACAGCCAGTCAGCAGCAGTAGAGCAGGGCTAAAACCCCGTTCTGCAGACTCCCACCCAGGGTAGCGCTCTGCCAATGCAGCCCTTATTTCTTCTTAATGAAATGTCAGCTTCTCAAGGGCAAGGCTGGGCCTCTAGTGAACTCCCCACCTGTCAATCATCTATCTGCACCCCAGCCAGGGTCCTCCTGTGCACCGCTGTCCATCCCAGGGCAGCCGTGACTCTGCTCCAGCTCTGACCTCTGGAGGTAAAAGGGACGAGGCAAGAGCAGAGAGAAAGCGGAGTGGCCAAGTGGTTCCTGCCATTAAACGCTAAGCGCAGTAAACCCAGTGGAATCCCAGCCTTAAAATGGCCTTGTTTAATTAATACTAAATGACTGTGGGACCCGTATGGATTTATACATTAGATCCACATTAACACCAAATCGTTTGATCACGAATAACTGTTAAGATAATGAACACAGGCACTTGACAACTAGACGAGAAGGGTGGGACTCAGCTTCCTGCCCAGTCTTGGGGGGAGTAAAGCTCTCTTCTCAAGGTTCTGCCTCCTTGCTTCCTTTCTCTCCCTCTTGCTCTATAAGTTGTTATTTCTGAAAGGCATATATTGAGCTGTCCATGTGCCAGGCATTGTGCTGGCACTGTGTGTGTGTGTGTGTGTGTGTGTGTGTGTGTGTGTGTGTTACAGAACTTCCCTCCTGGAGCTTGCAGTCTAGATGAGGTGTGTGCTTGAAAATGAAGCATGTTACAAGAGAAATACATTTATCAAGCATCTACTAAGTTCTGGGGCTTTACAAATATCTTATGTAATCCTCTCAATATTGAGAGATGTACGTATTATGGTCACTTCTCAACTGGCAGATGAGAAAATTGTCCTTGTTAAGGACGAGTACGCTGCCCAAGGTCACCCATCTAGTTGAGGCGGAATTGGAAATAAAACCCAGATTGAGCCTCCTGAGCCCTTGTTAATTTCACTGCAGGGTCCTGCTTCCTAAGACAACTGTCTAGAGGGAGTGGTTCTCAACCTTGGTTGTGCTTCTGGCCCTTCTGGCTGGGGCACTCAGGGAAGGCTCGATGGAGGAGGAGGGCTTTGAAGGGTGCCTGTAGTTGTGTCTTGGGAATGGGGAGTCGGTGGATAAGAGCTCTTGGACGGTGGGAAGGGAACTTTCTGCCTCTCCCCCTCCCTCATCCCTCCCTGCTGCCCCTCTTGCCCTCTGTGCTCACACATTGCTGCCACACAGTATCCGAGTTCTTCTCCTTCCAGATGACTTCACTGAAATCCCTTCCTGAGAATCAGGTTGATTCACTCATTGGGATGGCGATGGGCCACCACCCACCAGTCTCATGACCTCAGGAGGGGATCACCCTTCTTCCCCATTGCTTACTCCATCACACATCCATCCCCTGGGCTCAGTCAATGAGCAGACAGGAGCTGGCCCATGAATGGATGGGCAGTGATGAGCTCAGCAGGAAACAGGACAGGACCACTTGCTGGGCATTGCCAGGGGAAAGGGATGCAGAGGTGCCCCGCTCATTCTCTTCTGGGACCTCCGATCTCTAGAATGTTATCTCCCTACTGTTTCACCCACTGTGCTGTACTTAATGGGTCCATCCTCGATAGGGATGTTAGGAATGTCCCCGAGACCCCCAAGCAGGTGAAATGAGGTCCTGGGCTGGAGACACACAGGTCCTGTCCTGGGGTTTTGAGCTCCCACAGCTGCTGGATAATATGTTGAGTTCATTCCTACTTACATCCTTGACACAAGCCTTCCCTTCCCTTTCTGCTCTTCTAGGCCAACTATTACTTATCCTGTAAGACCCACCTCAGTCACCTCCTCTGAGAAGCCATCCATACATCACTGTGGAGCATTAACCACTACTGTCTTTTTTTTTTTTTTTTAAAGGATATTTATTTTACTTTTTTTTTTTAAAAGGAATTCCTTTATTTTTATTTTTTTTAATTAATTTATTTATTTTTGGCTGTGTTGGGTCTTCGTTTCTGTGCAAGGGCTTTCTCTAGTTGCGGCAAGCGGGGGCCACTCTTCATCGCGGTGCGCGGGGCTCTCATTATCGCGGCCTCTCTTGTTGCGGAGCACAGGCTCCAGACGCGCAGGCTCAGTAGTTGTGGCTCACGGGCCTAGTTGCTCCGCGGCATGTGGGATCTTCCCAGACCAGGGCTCGAACCCGTGTCCCCTGCATTGGCAGGCAGATTCTCAACCACTGCGCCACCAGGGAAGCCCTAACCACTACTGTTTTGCATTTGCCTGGTATTCGGCCTAAGCAGAGCACAAATCTTGCTGTATTACATGTGTGTACATGTACCTGCCTTCTGGGTAGCTGCATGTAGGTGTCCACCCAGAGGAGATGAGGAGTTGGAGGGGGGCTGGGTTCTCTCTGACCAGAGAGTCCTGGATGTGCCAGCTCAGGCAGAGCCCAGCCATCTCCATTTTGGGTGGAAAGATGTTGGGAAAGAGGGAAAAAAAGAAAAATAAGGACTGGGGAGATTTCCCCATTCAATGAATCATGCACTTTGGGCTGTGTGTGTTTGTGTGTCTGTGTGTGTGTGTCTGTGTGTGTGTGCACCCGGGATTCAGAAAGCCCCATGAGCAAGTCCCTGGGGGCACCTCTAAGAGGCCCTGTGTTGGCATTTCTCTGGGCTCATCGGCTGGGCTTTGTCTTCTGGGCTGAGCTGTCAAATCCAGCAGGTACCAGAGGAGCCGAGAGGACCAGGCTGGTCGGCAGGTGAGACATGACCCTGTTTAACCATCCATGGCTCAAACAAATGGGCACAATATTTTGGGTTCCTTTTCTCTTAACCAGGACATAAATCAGCTCTCCAGAGGGAGTTCAGAACAGTATTTTGGAATTAGGTTCTGGAAATGGAGATGAGCCCAGTGGGAACCCAAGGATTGACCAATGGGAGCTCTGCCCAAGTGGACCTGAGAGTGATGTTACAACCACAGGTAACCATGCTGCAACTCAGCACGGTGCAGCTGTCCCAGGGCACTTCACCTTACTGTATTTTGAAATTAGGCTGAACATTTTCCACTTGATTCTCTAGGAAACAGGACCACTGTATGATGAGACTAGATTATGGAGTGTCTAGAATGCCAGGATAAAGAATTTGTTCTTAGTCACTTAAGGCAAACGCCTGATATGTGTTTCAAGGCTGTACTCTTTCTCGCTCGTGCCAAATATCAGGACTTGATCACAGTACCTTTCTCCAAGTGAATCTGTACTTGTCCTCAGAATCTTTCTTAACCCAATGCTCCAGATAGCTGTTATAGCCAATTAGATTTGCTATACTCAAAAAGGAAATCTATATGCCATCTCTAAGTCCAGGCTCCTCACTGTATGTATAAAGAAACTGAGGCTAAAGGAGATGGTATGACCTATCCAGGATCATCCTTAATTTAGTAGGCAGATGGGACAATGGTAAATCTTTCGGCAGGGGAGGGACGTGATGAAAACAAGATTAATCCAGCATGACAGAGCAGGGACTAGTGTGAGGCAAGCTAGGTGCCTGGGTGCAGAATTTAAAGAAACATCACTTTCTGCTGTCAACTCCATGCTTGCAGCACCCTGAGAATGATGCCTCCTTAAATTTTAGCCCCCTGGGTGCCTTGCTGGCCTCCCTAGTCCCTGACCTGGCTGGGAGGCTAGTTAGAAGCCAGCTTCTGCTGAGCCTAGGCATCTGATGGAGCAGTGACAGCAGGAACACACAAAAAACAGGTCAAAACCGAGAGATATTGTGAAGAAATGACCAGCAGGACTTGGTGGCAGACTGGCCATCAAGGGGTAAAGAAAGGGACATATTCGAGTCTTGAAGTGACCGTGAGGATGGTGGAACCCTGACAGGAACAGGGGACAGGGTTAGAGCTTATCAGTTGGCTTGTGATTTTGTCGTTCTGGTGAGTGTTGTTCAACATTGACCTGATCTTCTATTTTTCGTTAATATTTTAAAATTGCAGTATAATGTACATAGGAAAAAATGCACATATTGTAAGTGCGGAATTTCCAAAAAATGAATCAAGCCACTTAACTACTATCCAGATCAAGAAGCAAAACATCCCCAGCACCCCAAATCCCTGTTACTCCTCTTTCTAGTCTTCACCCCCAGCCCCCAGAGGTAAGCACTGTCCTGATTTCTAACACCATGCATTAGTTTTGCTTGGTTTTGTACTTTATATAAATGGAATCTCACAGTCTGTACTCTTTTGCATTGGCTTCCTTTACTCAATATTCTGTTTGTGAGATCCATCCATGTGGTGAGTAATCGTAGATTATCCATTCTCCTTGCTGTATAATGTCCTATTGTGTGAATATACCATGATTTATTTACCCATTTGACTGTTGATAGGCATTTGGGTAGTTTCCAGTTTTGAGCTATTATGAATAGAGCTGCTGTGAACATTATTGTGCATGTCTTTTGGTGACAGTATGTATGCATTTCTTTTGAGTATATATATGGGAAGGGAATTGCCGGGTCATGGGGGGTATGTATGTCCAGCTATAGTAGGTACTATGCTTATATTAGATCAGGACCTCCAAAGAGCAGAAGCCAAGATGGGCTCTGGGGTGCAAGAGATTCACTGGCAAAAACCCTGTGAAAGACAAAGGGGAGGGAGCAGGAGTAGGCAGTGTGACTCTGTGAAAAGAGAGGGGGAAGGAAGGAAGATTGGATAGGAAGAATCTGAGACCTAGCACAGCTCTAAAAAGGCATTGGCCAGGCTGATGGAGAGTCCCCAGCCAAAGCTGCCATTAGAAGAGGGCAGCACTAGTACCAGTTGTGCTTGGTCATTGCCTGAGAGCAGCCCAGGGGAGGCGGGCCCTCGGCAGTAATGTGGTTTTGGATCTAGAGGAATGACAGCTGTGTTCCCTACAGCAGGAGAACTGAGCCATGAACATTCATGTCCACCATGTGAAAATTATGAACCCTGTGGGTGATTGACAGAAGTATAATGAAGTGTTTAAGAGCCTGGGTTTTGGAATCAACCAGGCTGGGCTCAAGTCCCAGCTCAATCATCTGCTGTCTGTGTGACCTCCCATAGATTGGTTAAACCCTCTAAGCCTCAGTCTCCAATTCAGTAAAATGGAAGTAATAATGACTAATATGGTTGTTGTAAGGATTAAATGAAGGCATTCAATATCCAGTAATCGCTTAATAAATATTAGTAGTTCCTTGTTCTTTCAACACATTTATCAAGCACCTATATTATGCCAGGCACTGTTCTAGGCTCAGGGGATGCAGCAGTGAGCAAAGCAGAGTGAACATTCTAGTAGAGGGAGATAGACAATAAACAGACAAACAAGCAAAATATAAAGTGTGTCAGAGAGTTGTAACTGTGATGGAGAGAAATACACCAAGCAAAGAGGGAGCCTCTGTCCTCCGTTACCAGAGTGGTCAAGGAAGCCTCCCCCCAAAAGTGACATTTGAGCAGAAACCTCAAGGAAATCAGGAACCATGCCATGAATGGGGTAAGTGTATTCCAGGCACATGAAACAAGTGCCAAGACCCTGGCGTCAAAGTGTGCTTGGCACACTTTAAACAGAATGGAGGCTGGTGGGCTGCAGCAGAGAGAGGGGGGCAGAAGGTGGTTGGAGATGAGGCTGGAGAAGTAGTTGGACCAGGAAATGCAGGGCTCTGTGGACTTTACTCTGAGCAAGATGGAAAGTCAATATAAATTATGTAGGGTCCCATTCCTCCACATTCTTGCCAATACTTGGTATTAGCAAACTTAATTTTTCTACCCAAAATTATGGACATAAAGTAGAGTTTCCTTGTTTCCCTCTCCCCCATTTACTTACTTATTTATTTATTTATTTATTATTTATTTTTGGCCGTGTTGGGTCTTCGTTTCTGTGCGATGGCTTCCTCTAGTTGCGGCAAGCGGGGGCCACTCTTCATCGCGGTGCGCGGGCCTCTCACTATCGCGGCCTCTCTTGTTGTGGAGCACAGGCTCCAGACACGCAGGCTCAGCAGCTGTGGCTCACAGGCCCAGTTGCTCCGCGGCATGTGGGATCCTCCCAGACCAGGGCCTGAACCCGTGTCTCCTGCATTGGCAGGCAGATTCTCAACCATTGCGCCACCAGGGAAGCCCCGAGTTTCCTTGTATTAATTTGGATTTCTCCTATTATTAATGAGACTGAATAGCTCTTTATAAAAGTTTTATTCATTTGAGTTTCTGCCTATTCATATCCTTTGCCTCTTTCTCTATAGGACTTTCCATTTTGTTGATTCACAGTTCTCTTGCATGTTGGAGATAGTAATCTTTAATGATTTTAGGCTTTCAAAATATTTTCTATCAGTTGTCACTTGTTTATTAATTTTGTCCATAGCATCTGTAGTAGGTTGAATTGTGTCTTCCAAGAAGTCATGTCCACCAGGAACCTCAGAATGTGACCTTATTTGGAAATAAGGTCTTTGCAGATGTAACTAGTTAAGGATCTCAAGATGAAATCTAATGACTGGTGTCCTTATAGGAAGAGGAGAGGACACAGAAAGACATGTAAAGAAGGCCATGTGAAGACAGAGATAGAGATTGGAGTTATGCTGCCATAAGCCAAGGAATGCCTGGGGCCCTCAGAAGCTGAAAGAGGCAAGAAAGGATTCTTTTCTAGAACCTTCGGAGAGAGCATGGTCCTGCTGACACTTTGACTTCGGACTTCTGGTCTCCAGAACTATGAGAGGATAAACATCTGTTGCTTTAAGTCACCTGGTTTATGGAACTATGTTATGACAACCCTAGGAAACTAGTGCAGATTTTGGTACTGGGTAGTGAGGTATTGCTGTAACAAAAGCCTAAAAATGTGGAGGTGGCTTTAGAATTAGGTAATGGGCAGAGGCTGGAAGAATTTTGAGGCTCATTATAAAAAAAAATCGTATATTAAACTGAAGAGATTGTTGGCAGAAATATGACTATTGAAGGCTATTCTAGTGAGGGCTCAGATAGAAGTGAGGAGCACAGCTGAGAAAGCTTCTATCATCTTTGAGAATACAATAATCATCATGAACAGAATGCTGCTAGAAATATGAACATTAGAGGTTCTTCTGTTGAGGCCTCAGGAGGAAATGAGGAACATGTTATTGGAAACTGGAAAAAAGGCAATTCTTATTAAAAAATAAAATAAAAAATTTGGCTGATTTATGTTCCGTTGTTGGGTAAAAATCAGAACTCAGCTTGGATATTTAGCTGAGGAGATGTCCAAGCAAAGTGTAGAAGATGTGGCCTGGATTCTCTTTACTGCTTATAGCAAATTCCAAGAGGAAAGATCAACTGAAGAAGAAATTGTTAAAAATAAAGGAACCAGAGCTTGATGGTTTGGGAGTTTCTTGGCTTATGCTGATTGTCAAAATTAGAAAATTCACTGTTGAGAAAGCACACTCTGGAGAGAGCACCAAAGGTGTGGCTGGACAATATTTTGCTGAAGAGATTTACGTATGTGACCAATGGGTCAAATCAAATCTCAGCAGAAGCCAGAAACAGGCAGAGTTATGAGGAAAGTATCTGTGGGGAACATTTGTCTAATGGCATAGATGTCTTTGACATACACAGGAGACCCACAAGGTTTGTGAGAATGTTATGCCAGTTAAAACACTGCCAGCTTGGACAGAAGCTGGTTAAGAAAAGGAAAGCTGTCAGACTTCTGGGATTCTATAGGCAGGAAAGTAGGTGATAGAGCTACTCAACTACAAACATGTACTTCCCTTGAAGAAAAAGATGAATGACTCCGAGGGCAGATCCACAGATACAGAGACAGAGGCCAGAGAGGCAGCGGCTATCACTACAGGCCCAGAGGACAAAGCATCGAGCTACAGAGGATTGTTCTCAGGCCTTGAAATCCATAGGAATTTGTCATTCTGGGATTCAGACTTGCTTGAAAATGGTGACCTTTTTATTCCTTTAAATTCCTCCCTTTTGGAATGGGAATGTCTATTCTGTGTCTGTCCCATCATTGTATTTTGGAAGCAGATTACTTGTTTTCTAGTTTCACAGGTTCACAGATGGAGAGGAATTTTGTCCCCAAAAGGATCATACTCAGGATCTCATCTATACCTTATTTAGATGATGAGATTTGGGGCTTTGTGAGTTGATAATGTTTAGATAGGATTTTAGACTTAAAATTGTTGCTGGAATGAGTTAAGACTTTTGTGAATGTTCAGATGGGGTGAATGTATTTTGCATGTGGGTAGGATGTAAATTTGGGTTGAGGGCATAGGGCAGACTGTAGTGGGTTGAATAGTATTCCCCAAGAAGACATGTTGAAGTCATTACCCCTAGTATCTGTGAATGTGACCTTATTTGGAAATAGGGTCTTTGTGATTGTAATCAAGTTAAAATGAAGTCTCTAGGGTGGACACTAATCCAGTATGACTGCTGTCCTTATAAGAAGAGGAAAATACCATGCGAAGACAGAGACACACAGGGAGAAGATAGCCATATGGTGATAAAGGCAGAGATTGGAGTGATACACCTATGAACCAAGGAATGCCAAGGATTGCTGGCAAAAACTAGAAGCTAGAAGAACCAAGGAAGGATTCTCCCCTATAGGTTTCAGAGGGAACAAGGGCTGGCTGACACCTTGCCTTCAGACTTATTTTGTCTAGAATGATGACACAATAAATTTCTGTTTTGAGCTGCTCAGTTTGTGGTACTGTGTTATGGCAGCCCTAGGAAATAAACACAGCATCCTTTCAATTAATATAAATCTTTAAGTTTTTTATAGTCAAGTTCATCAATTTTTGCCTTATGGTTTTTGTTATTTGGGTTTTGGTTATGAGGTTCATCCCTGACAAAGATCACAAAAAGAGTTTCATTTGTTTTTATTCTATTAGATCTATTATTTTACCTTTCAATTTGAGATCTTTAATCTTCCTGGAATTCACCTTTGTGTATGGTATGATGGCAAACCATCAACTAAATAAATCATCCTTTTCCCACTTATTTGTGGTGTTACCTTTATCATATATCAAGTTCCTATATGTATAGGTATTTTCTCTTCTGCTCCATTGGATTTATATGTCTGTTCTTGAGTTAGAACCAAACTTTTATAAAATTATATAGCTCTGTATTATGTCCTAATATCTGATATAGCAAGTCACCATGCTTTGCTCTTTTAAAAAAATTGATTTAGCTATTTGTGGACTTTGAGCCTTCATTTTTCCATATATTAATTTTGGAATCAATTTGTCAACTGTCTAAGAAAATCTACTAGAATTTTGATTGAACTTTCATTGAATTTAGAGTTGATTGAACTTTCATGAAATTTCCTGCAAATCTGCAGTTGGATCTAAAGGGTTGATCAAATTTGATCTATATATCTATACCTATATCTATATCTAAATCTATCTATGTCATATTTACCTGTCTATCTATACTGATATCTACATATATATGCATTTTTTACATGACTATCTCATAAGTAGGTTATGTTCTTCCTTCAAGAGGAACATAGTGACAGTGTCTGGTTGACTCTTTTTTTTTTATTTTAGTAGCAATTGGTGATCAATGGCTAGATCAGTTAATTCATTAGGAGTTGCAATAAGGTGATATTTTAACTGAAGGCATTTTAATTGATTTCTACCCCTTTTTTCTTTTATTATTTTCTTCTTTGAGTTTATTCTGTAATCTTTTTTCTAAATTCCCGAGTTAAATACTTAGCTCATATTTTCCATCTTTTTTGTTTTCTGGTAAATATAGTTAAAGCCATTAATTTTCCTTAGGTCTCACTTTAATCTTACAAATTTTAACACGTAGGGTTTTTATTGTCATTCAGTTCTAAGTATTTTGTAATTTCCCCTATGATTTCCTATTTAATACAAGTATTATTAAGTAGCTTGGGTTTTCAGTTTCTATACCTTTGAGATTAATATAAACCTGTCTTTTTGTATCGATTCCTATTTTTATTACGGTCTTTGGAAATGGTTGAATCATCATCCTTTGTAGCCTTAGTTCATGGTGTATTTATTTTTTAAAATTTATTTATTTTATTTATTTATGGCTGTGTTGGGTCTTCGTTGCTGTGCGCGGGGTTTGTCTAGTTGCGGTGAGCAGGGGCTACTCTTCATTGCGGTGCTTGGGCTTCTTGTTGTGGTGGCTTCTCTTGTTGCCGAGCACAGGCTCTAGGCGCAGGGGCTTCAGTAGTTGTGGCTCACGGGCTCTAGAGCACAGGCTCAGTAGTTGTGGCACACGCGCTTAGTTGCTCCGCGGCATGTGGGATCTTCCCGGACCAGGGCTCGAACCCGTGTCCCCTGCATTGGCAGGCAGGTTCCTAACCACTGCGCCACCAGGGAAGCCCCATGGTGTATTTTTCTGAATGTTCTATGTGAGCTAAAAAATAACATACACTCATGTCTTGGGTGTAAAATTCTTCATTATATCTCAGTTCAAGGTTATCAATTCTGTTATTCAAATCTATCTGCTCATTTTTGTCTTCTTGATCTGTTGGCTTCTGAGAGGAGTATATTAAATTCCTTAACTGCGGTTTTTGATGTGTCTCTTTTCCCCCGTAGTACTTGTCAGCTGTTGCTTTACAGTCTTTGAGACTGTATTATTAAACACACATATATTCATTATCCTTATATTGTCCTGATCTATTGTTCTTTTACAGTTTTTAACTTCCTTCTTTTTTTTTTTTCCTTAGAACACAGTTTAATGACCATATTTTGGCATATTGGTATGATTTAGGGGCTCGCATCCCCCATGGAAAGACTAACAAGGAATTCTCCAACAAAGATGAGTCTCCCCTTACTAAAAACCCCTATAATGGCTGAAAAAGGAATTAACTTCCTTCTTTGTCTCTTACAGTTGGCCTGGAATTCCACCTGGTCTGAAAATAAAACTGATTTATTTTTCCATGGAGTATCTTTTATTTGTATTAGTTAGGTCCAGATTCAACTGTAGTCAGAGAAAACCTAAAATACCAGTGTTCCAAATAAGGTAGAAGTTTATTTCATAAAGCCAGAAGAAGCCTAGGGTGGTGTTGCTTAAACACGATAGAAGTTTATTTCTTCTTAATTAAGCATAGGCAGACAAGAGCTGTTATGGCAGCCACATAAAGTCCTTAGGGACCCGGGGTCCTTCCACAATCCCTAGGTTATGTCCCTTGTGCTCATGATTTAGTAAGAAGGAAAGAAGAAGGGGAAGGAGAAGGGCATGTCTCCTTTCTTTAAGAATACTTCCTGGAAGTCGAATATATCATTACTGCTTACATACCAAGATTAGAATTTAGTCTTAGGCCACTCCTAGTTGCAAGGGAAGTTGGGAAATGTAGTCTTTACTCCTGGAAGCCCTGTGTCCAGTTGAAAATTGTGTTGTATTATATAGAAGAAGGGAAGAATGAGTATAATTGACAATCATCCATCTCTGCCATACCATATCTTTATTTTTCAACTATTCTGTAGATTTTGTTTTTTTAATTTCAGTTTTTGAGATAATTGTAGATTCACATGCATTATAAGAAATATGGAGAGATCCATTCTGTGTACACTTTAACCAGTTTCCTGTAATGGTAACATTATGTAAAACTGTAGTATAATTTCACAACCAAGATATTGACATTGATACAATCCACCAGTCTTATTCCTTATTCAGATGTTCTCACTTTTACTTATACTCATTTGTGTGTGTGTGTGTGTGTGTGTGTGTGTGTGTGTGTGTGTGATGGTTAGATCTTTGTGTGTACACATTTAGTTCTTTACAGTTTTATCACACGTGTAGGTTTGTGTATCTAGCACCACAGTCAAGATACTGAACAGTTCCATTACCACAAGGATCCTTATTGCCCTTCTGTAACCACATCCACCTCCATCCTCTCTCCCCTACTATCCCTAATCCCTGGCAACCACTAATCTTGTTGAAAAAAATGTTATTTAAATGGAATCATGTAATATGTAACATTTTGAGTTTGACTTTTTTCACTCGGCATAATTCTCTGGAGATTTATCCAAGTTGTGTGTATCAATAGTTTATTCTTTTTAACTGCTGAGTAGTGTTCTATGGTATGTCAGCACTGCAGTTTGTTTAACCATTCATCTATTGAAGGACATATGAAATGTCCATTGTTTGGCTATTACAAACTAAGCTGCTATGAACATTTGTGTACAGTTTTTTTTTGTTTTTTTTTTTTGGTGAACATAATTTTTTTTTTTCTCTGAGATAAATGCCCAGGAGTGGAATTTCTGGGTTGTATGGTAATTGCATGTTTAGTTTTATAAGAAACTGTTTTCTAGAGCGGCGGTACCATTTTACATTCCCACCAGCAATGTATGAGTGACCCAGTTTTTCCACATCTTCACCAGCATTTGGTGTTGTTCCTGTTTTTTATTTTAGTCATCATGAGAGGTGTATAGTGACATCTCACTGTGGTTTTAATTTGCATTTCTGTAATGGCTAATGATGTTAAACATCTTTTCCTCTGCCTATTTACCATCTGTCCTCTTTGGTGAAATGTTTGTTTATGTCATTTGCTCATTTTCTAATTATATATTTGCTTATGGGCTTCCAATTGCTCCAGCATTAGTTGTTTCTAATTGTGTGTGTATTTTTTTTTTTTTACAGTTTTGAGAGTTCTTTATGTTTTCTAGATACTAGTCCTTTATTGGAGATGTGGTTTGCAAATATTCTTTCCATTGTGTAATTTGTCATATAGACTTCCATGGAGCAAAAGTTTTTAATGTTTATGAAGTTTAATTTATCAAGTTTTCCTTTTACAGATCTTGCTTTTGATATCAAATCTAAGAATGCTTTACCCAGCTCTAGAACCAGAAGATTTTTCTCATACTTTTATTTTTTCCTAAAAGTTTTATAGTTTTACACTATACACTTAAATTCATGACCCATTTTAAGTAAATTTTGTATAAGGTGTCAGGTTTAGGTGTTCATTTTTTGCTTATGGATGTCCAGTTGTTCCAGCATCATTTGTTGGGAACACTATTCTTCCTCCATTGAACTGCTTTTGTATTTTTGTCAAAAATCAGTTAAGCAGGGACTTCCCTGGTGGCGCAGTGGTGAAGGCTCCATGCTCCCAATGCAGGGGGCCTGGATTTGATCCCTGGTCAGGGAACTAGATCCCACATGCATGCCTCAGCTAAGAGTTTGCATGCCTCAACTAAGGAGCCCGTGGCCGCAACTAAGGAGCCCTCCTACTGCAACTAAGACCTGGTGCCACCAAATAAACAAATAATTTTTAAAAAATCAGTTAAGCATATTTGTGTAGGTCTGTTTCTGGGTTCTCTCTTCTGTTCCATTTATCTATGTGTTTATCTCTTTACCAGTACCACATTGTCCTGATTACTATGGCTGTAAAGTAAATTTTAATATCCGGGAGAGTGATTTCTCTCACTTTATTCTTCTTTGTCAAAATTGTTTTAGCAATTCAAGAGCCTGTGCCTTTTCGCATACAGTCATCCCTCATTATCTACAGGGTGCTGGTTCCAGGCCACCGCCCGCCCCCCACCCTGCGCCAACAGATACCAAAATCCTCAGATGCTCAAGTCTCTTATATCAAATGGCATAACACAGTCAGCCCTCCATTATCTGTGGGTTCCACATCTGTGGATATGGAGGGCCAACTATAAATTTTAGAATAAGCTTGTCTACTGTGGTGGTTAATTTTTTAAAATTTATTTTTATTTTTGTCTTTTTTTGGTCTTTTTAAAGTTTCTTTTGTGTGATGGTTAATTTTATACACCAACTTGCCCAGATATTTGGTTAACTGCTATTCTGGGTGTGTCTGTGAGGCTCTGTGGATGTTTCAGATGAGATTAACATTTGAATCCGTAGAATGAGTAAAGCAGATTGCCCTCCCCTAACGTGGGTTGGCCACATCCAAACCATTGAAGGCTTGAATAGAACAAAAAAGACTGAGTAAGAGAGAACTTGCTCTCTCTCTGCCTGCCTCTCTTCAAGCTGAGACATCAATTTTCCCCTGTCTTCAGACTTGGATTCAGACAGGAATTATACACTTGGCTCTCCTGAGTCTCCAGCTTGCCAACTGCGGATCTTGGGACTTATCAGCCTCGATAATCACCTGAGCCAATTCCTTATAATAAATCAGTCTCTCTCTTTCTCTCTCTTATCTTACTGGTCCTGTGTTTACAAAAAACCTCAGTGATAGGAATTGCATTAAACCTATAGATCAATTTCAGGAGGATTGACATCTTTACTATGTTAAGTCTTCCAATCCATGAACGTGGTATGTCTCTCCAGTTATTTAGATCTTCTTTGGTTTATTTCGTCAGTATTTTGTGTTTTTCAGGATACAGATCCTGCACATACTTTGTTAAACTTATACCTAAATATTTCATTTTCTTTGGAGTGATTGTAAATGGTATTGTGCTTTTAAATTTGTTTCTGTATGCTCATTGATAGTATATAGAAATGTCATTGATTTTTGTGTGTTTTATCTTTTATCCTGAAACCTTGCTGGACTCATTATTAGTTCTAGGAATCTTCTGTAGATTCCTTGGGATTTTCTACATAGACAATCATGTCATCTGTAAATAGAGACAAAAATTTTATTTCTTTCTTTTAAATCTGTATGCCCTTTGTTTCTTTATTTCTCTTGCCTAATTGCAGTGGCTAGAACATGCAGCATTACATTGAATAAGAGTGATGGTTGTAGACATCTTTGTCTCATTCCTTCTCTTAGGGAGATTGTGTTCAGTCATTTTCCATTAAGTATGATGCTAGCTGAAAGTTCTTTGTAAACGCTCATTATCAAGTTAAGGTAATTGCCCTCTAATCCGAATTTGCTGAGAGTTTTTAAAAAAATAATGAATAGGTGTTGAATTTCATTAAATGCTTTTTTTTGGCATCAATTGATATGATCACATGATTTTCCTTCAGCTTATTGATATGGTGGGCTACATTGATTGATTTTTGAATACTGAACTAGCCTTGCGTGACTGGAGTAAGTCCCACTGAGTCATATGTATAATTCTTTTTATATGTTGTTGGATTCAGTTTGCTGCTTTATTGAGGATTTTTCCATCTAAGTTGTGAGAGGTACTGGTCTGTAGTTTTCCTTTTTTGTACTTTCTTTGTCTAGTTTTGTTATCAGGGTAACACTGGCCTCATAAATTTGGGAAAATTTTCCTCCTTTTCTGTTTTTGGTAGAGCTGTGTAAAAGTGGTGTTAATTACTCTTTAAATTTTTGGATGAATTCTCCAAATTTCAGGAGCTTGAGTATCAGGTGGTGTTGTAATGTTTGTTTCAGTCATCAAATATGAGGCATAGGACAGTCTTTTATATGCACCAATGTTTCTGTTCTTTCCATTGTTCTTCCTTCCTTCCTAATGCTCCAAGATTCTACTTCTTTTTTAAAAAAATCATTTCCTTTCTGTTTGAAAAAATTTCTTTTGTCAATCTCTAAGTAGTCTGGGGTCTGGTAGCAAAACATTCCTTTTGTTTTCCTTTGTCTGAGAATATCTTTATTATCCCTTCATTTCTGAAGGATACTTTCACTGGACATAGAATTTGTAGTTATAGTAAATTTCTTTGAGAAATTGAAAAATGTTGTGCCACATCCTTCTGACCTCCATGGTTTCAGATGAAAATCCACTGTCATTTGGTGGATTTGAATTGGTGTTCCCCTATCGGTCATGCGTCGTTTCTCTCTGGCTGCTTTCAAAAATTTGATGAGTCTTTGGTTTTCAGAAGTTTAATTATGATGTTCCTTGGCATGGATTTCTTTGAGTTTATTCTGTTTGCTCAGCTTCTTGAGTCTGTAGGTTTGTTTCTTTGGCCACATTTGAAGCGTTTTCAGCCACTATTTCTTTAGATAATCTTTCAGCCTCACTCTCTTCCTCTTTTATTCTGGGACTCTGATGATGCGAACGTTGGATCTTTTGTTATTATCCCCCACATCCTGGAGGCTGTGCTCATTCTTTTTTCTATTTTCTCTCCATTGTTCTGACTGGGTGAAATCTATTTATCTGTCCTCAAGTTCACTGATTTTATCCTCTATCATCTTCACTCTAACTATTGAGCTCAGCCAGTGAGGTTTTCTTTAAAAAACATTTCTGTTATTGTATTTTAAAATTCTACAATGTCCATTGGTTCTTTCGAAAAACAACTTAATCTTTAAGATTGTCTATTTTTTTCTTTGTTTCAAGAGAATTTGTAATTGATTGTTGAAGCATTTTTATGATAGCTTCTTTAAAAAAATTATCTTGTCAGATAAATCCAACGTCTGATTCATCTCAGTGTTGGCGTAGTTGATTGCCTTTTAAAATTCAAATTGTGATTTTTCTTGATTCTTGGTATGACAGGTGATTTTTAAATTGGTTCCTGGACGTTTTATATATTATGTTATGAGTCTCAGGGTCCTATGTAAACTCTTAGCCTTTCAGCACACAGGTCCTGGCCTACATCTGTAGGTGGTTATTCTAACGACAGTAAGGTTTTCAGAGCCTTTCTGGTGTTGTTTTGGTCTGCTTGGCTTATCCGACGCCACTGAGGATTTCACTGGTCTAGGCTTGTGCTGCCTGAGGGGTAGCAGTGGAAACCCAGGCTGGGCCCAGGGGGTCTCTCAGTGGGGGAGGGTGTCTCAGGCCCAGTAGGGCAGGAGGGTACTTTCCGTGGCTGCTTGTTGGTTTGGCTCCCCATCAACCACCCTCTCCAGTGGTGTTGGGCTTACCTGATGTTGCCAGACGAACTTCTGCTTAATTTGGGAGAATGAACTAGCCTACTGGGCTGCCTTCTCTTGCTAGGTTGCGGTTTAGGAAATGGTGGGTCTGGTTGCCCTCTTCTGTTGGATGGGGACACAAGATGCCTTGCTGTTGGTTGTGCCTCCGGTTCTAGGGTCACAAACCAGTGTGCTTTCTTACCACATTTCAGAGTTCTCCTTCGGTTGCTTCTGGCATGATTTCCAGGGTTTATAGTTGCACTTTGTGGGGGAGGAGCAGGGAGATGGATCTACACCATCTTATCCAGACTGGAAAGCTAAATTTTGTTTTTAAATACATCTCTTATAGGTAATGTATTACTGGATTTTGCTTTTTTAAGAAAATTCGACACATATATGATTCCCTATCTTTGTTATAATTTTTATATATTTTAGTACTCCTTTCTGCTATCTTGTGTCATGTCTTATGTAAGTTTCTATCCCCTCTCCCGTTTTATGCCTTACATTAATCAGAGTGAATTTTCTTTTCCTGTTTTCAAAGATGTTACCATCCTCCCCACAGTAGGGTTATACATCCCTGCCTTTTGTGATGTGACTTGCAGCATTTCCCTGTGAGTTGATTATACTTTCCTATCCCATTAACACCAGGCATAACTTGAGATTTGCTTGACAAATGGAATATGAGTCAAAAAGATCTGACCACAATTTCTGAGCGGAAGCTTTAAGTATCATCATATGGTTCCCCTACTGTACTTTTTTCTCTCCCATGAGGCTGAGATAAGACCTGTTCCTTCAGCCAGGTTCTGAATTGGGAAGATAATATCAAACACACCTGCAGTAGCTGGCCTGCAGCCAACACCTGAATGAGAAACAAACCTATGTTGTTGCAAGCCACTGAGATGGAGTTGCTTGTTACTGTAGCATAACCTTGCAAAAGCTGACTGGTCAAAAGTAATTCATTCTATTTTTTATTTTTCTGATGGTTGCCCTTTTAAGACTTCTGATGACATTTTTTTCTTAAGTTCTGAAGTATATCCATGTTTTTCTCTTCCCCTGAATATGGTCCTCAACATGTATCTCTCACTTTCATGATGATTCTCACCTTGTCCCACCATGTTAGGTTTGCTTAAAATCTTACTTCTAGATTCTGATGGGCGCACTGTTGTTTCAGTTCTTTCCTTTTTCTTTTTTACCCATATATTTCCCAACATACTCCTTAATTTCTTTTCCTTTTTGCCAGAGTACCTCCTCCAAGAGTTTTCCAAAGAGAATATTCTGAGGTCTCACCTGCCTGTTACTATCCTTTATTTTGATCTTATTTTTAAATAGGGGTTAGTTGGATATGAAAATCTAGGTTTAAAGATTTTTTTTCCTGCAACACTGAAAATATTACTGTATTGCTCTTTTTTTTTTTTTTTTTGTATTTAGGATCACTGTTGAGAAGGCTGATGTTGATTTGATCATTTTTCATATGTAGTTTATCTGCTCTTTTCTTCTTGGATAGTTTAAAATTTTTACTCTTTACTTTTGATCTTAAGTTACTCTATAAAATGTCCAGAGTATTTTTTTCCCCAAATCCATCCTATATGAGGCACTATATAAGCCTTTCAACTTTCTTTACTTCTGAGAAGTTCTCAATCATTATTCCTTGAAATATTTCTCCCCTCTGTTCATTTTTCTCTCTTTTGAGCACTCCTATTAAACATATATTGGCATTTCTACTTTTGTGCATCGTATCTCTTTACTTTTCTTTTATAGCTTACAACTCTTTATCCCTTTATGGTGCTGTTTAGCATCAATCTAATCTTCCAGTTCTTTAGCTGAATCTATTCTGCTTTTCAACTCATATACTGACTTCTTTATTTCAACTATGATGTTTTTCCTACTGGAATTTCCAATTGCCTCTTCTTTAAAACTCTGTGTTCCTACTTCATTCACTGGTACCTTCCCCTATCTCTTAGAAGATCATTATTATAAAGTTATTTTAAATTCTTGTTCTGTTTAGTCTTTTAATTCCATTTTTGTCTGCTATAGTTTCTTGTCTTTTTTTTTTTTTTAAAGAAATAAGGGTTGCATTCCTCAGATATTTTATTATTTTCCTCTGTGAACTGATTTCCTCTAGAGGTGTCAGCCATCTTGGCTGTTACACATACTGAGGGGGGAGCAGATGAATTCTGGGCCCCACCTGGTGCCCCTCCAGGTGAGTTTAGGATATTTGAGGTGAGAGGATGAATAAGTGCACATTAATATGCAGAACCCTGGTAGTACAGCCAGTGTCCAATCACTGCCCATGGACCACCACCATCCCCTTCTCTATTAGGTGACCCTGACCCCCAGGGAACTGCCTTAAGTTTTAATCCTAGTCTTTATGGTGTGTGTGTGTGGTGGGGGGTGGCTCTCAAGCTCCACCTGGATGAAACTCTACTGACAGCCCACCCTGGGCTTGTTCTGCTGTTTTCTGCCCCATGGTGATGACAGGGTGGGCAGAGGTCTCCTTCCCAAGGCAACGTGGAGCTCTCTCCATCCGTCTCATGTTCACTCTTACTTTCTTGCCTGTGTTTCTCCCTCTTGCTTCTCTAATGTCCCCAGGGTTGGGGTTGGAGGAGGAAGCCATTGGTCCCTGATCGTTCACTACATTTCCGCAAATGGGAAGTTGGAACTCTGACTTTCCTTTCTATCCCCTTGCAGTTGTGATTTTCAAGGGACTCTTTGCCTCAAGTGGTACTTCCTTTCACAGGTGTGGGCAAAATCTGGGGGTGGACACACTTTCTGAGCCCAGAGTGCCCAAGCTGAAGAAGGTGGGAAGCTGGAGCAGGAACAGGGCTGTGCAGGGTCGGCCAGGCTAGGGTGACTCTGAGGACCGGAGCAAATGCTGGGAGTAGGATCATCTTCCTTTCACACTCCTGGTGACTCAGCCTTGAGTGAGGGGGGCCTGGGGAGCACTGGTGGGTGAGGCATGGGAGAAAATGGTCCTGGGGAGGGCTGGGCTCAGGAGAAGGATGCACCTTCAGGGCTGGACCTGCTAGGCTCCGGCCCACCCTAGCTCAGCACTCAGTATTGAGAGGGTCATGTGGGCAGCCTCAGAGAGACCAAGGAGATGAGAGGGGAGCAAGGAGCCTCTAAGGCCCCAAAGACAGATGACATGCAAAGTGAGGTGGTTCTGGACCTTCATTTCATTCATCCAGTCATCTGCTTATTCAATAAATATTTATTGGGCACCTAGTAGGCACTGTTTTGGATGCCGGGGATAATGTATGAATAGGACACTTCAAGACCCTGCCTGATGGAGCTGACAGCCTAGTGGTGGGGGGTGCAGAACCGTGCATTGTTTGCGGGCCCCAGGAGCAGAATCCTATTTGTCAGGGAGGGGCTGGCCAGAGTCCTGGTGGGAAACCCTCTGAACTGTAGGCCCAAGGCCCCTTGAGCTGCAGGCAGGCCGTCCATATGGCCTGTTTGTCAGCACCTCGCAGTATGACAGGTGTTCACACTTGTGCACAGACCCACTGACTGACCAAACCCTAAGGCAGGAGCTCCTTGGCCTAAACTGAGAGAGCGGCAGCCATCGACTCGGTGGGCACATGAGGCTTATGAGGCCAAGACTGCTTCTAGATCCCAATCCCTCCCTGCCCTGCTCTGCATCTGTCCAGAAACTAGAGCCTTTGGGAAGAGGGTATCAGGGCTTCTGATCTGGAGGGAAGGGGTCCCCAAGAAGGCAGAGCCTGACTCCCAGCCCTTACTCCCCATGAGAGAGAAGGTCAGCCCTGGGCTACAGCCCTACCCAAATGGTCCACATGCTGGCAGTCACTGTGAGGCTGCCATAGACTTAATATTTGGGTCGCTCCCCAATTCTAAATGCTCAACATGTTAAATACTAATGCCCTATGTGATGGTATTAGAAGGTGTGGCCTTTGGTGGGGGGGGAGGTGACTAGGTCATGAAGGTGGAGCCCTCATGAATGGGATTAGTGCCCTTATAAAAGAGACCCCAGAGAGCTCCCTTGCTCCTTCAGCCATGCAAGGACACAAAGAAAAAATGGCCATCTGTGAACCAGGAATAGGCCCTCACCAGACACCAAATCTGCTGAAACTTTGATCTTGGAATTCCCAGCCTCCAGAGCTGTGAGAAATAAATGTCACTTGTTTCTCAGGCACCTGTTTTTGGTAGTTTGTTAGAGTAACCGCAGGGGACTGAGGCAGTGATCTTGGGCAAGTCCCTTTGCCTCTTTAGCCCTGGTTTTCTTCTTGAGCCTCAAACTAGATGACCCCCGTGGTTGACCTCTCAGGCCCTGAGATTCCCAAGTAGAGCAGGGACCCCCATCTTCACCCTTCCCCGCCGCCCCTCCCCATCCTAGGAGCCCTGGACGGAGCCCTCATCACACCTCTGCCACGTGATTGAAAAGTGCAACCTGCAGCCTCAGCTTCCCCATGCACCCTTCCTGCTGTTGATTCGCAGCTCGGAGCGGGTTGACTGCCAAGTCAAGTAATCAGGAGGTAATAGCCTGGTATCGGATGAGTCCCCAGAGCTGGCAGCCACATTTGGAAAACTGCATCCCCATGCTTCTTGCGCCATTCACGACCAGGAAAATAATTGTGTAAAGCAGGCTGGCTTCGATCAAACCCAGCCTGACATGGTGTAGTGTAAGAATTGCCGGTGCCCTGGTCTGATGTGGTTATTAGTGCCTTGCCTGGGGGCAAGGCTTCCCAGAGCACCAGGAGTGCTGTGATTCATTTGCCCATGCAGATCGGACACTGTTCCTGAACCTGCGAGGATATCTCTATCGCCGCCTCCTTGCCCAGCTCCCCCTGGTTTTTCCCTCATTCTCTCCCATCGCCTGCTCTGGCTGCCTCTTGCCTTCCCTCCCATCCATCCATCGTTACTGAAATTCTCGCAAAGTGCTGATTTTATTGAGTGCGACAAGTGGCAGTTCATTAAAAAGTGGGAGCAGATGGGGAACGGATTGTGGAAGAAGATTAATGATGCACACAGACCACTAAATAGGGCCAGGTTTGGGAGTAAACACAATCAGTCGGCTCCCTCCGAGTGGGTAATCCTGCTCTGTCAGATCTGTTCTCGTTAGCTGGCTAACGTCGGAGGGCTCAGGAGAGTTTAGGCAGAGCGCGCCAGCCTGCCTGGTGGAGCGAGAGGCTGCGCTCTGCCTGGACAGGGGTAGGGGAGTGTGGGGTGATGGGGATGGGGGTGCAGAGACGCTCCGTAAAGCTGGGGAACAGCACCCTGCCAGCTGAGAGGCCTGTCTGGGTAGCTGCTAGGAGAGGATTGGGGGAAAAAATGGTGCCCTCTTCTAATAGCCCTGCCAGGTGGATCTAGGCATGGGAACTGGATCACCCTAGTTGGGGTTTCTTCGTAAACCCTCAAGATTTGGGCTCCTGGGAGTTGCCTTACTCCACTTAGAGTCTCAGGGAACAGAGGCCTGGCTGCCCTTCCTGTAACAACCATTCCTGCCCTCAGGACTCTGCTAGACTGCCATGGAATTCTGGGCCATGGTATCAGGGCCCTTGTTGCAGGAAGAAAATCTCTCAGAGAGACACAGGTGAGCTGCCTATCAAGAACCCTGCACTTAGGGCTTCCCTGGTGGCGCAGTGGTTGAGAATCCACCTGCCAATGCAGGGGACACGGGTTCGAGCCCTGGTCTGGGAAGATCCCACATGCCGCGCGCGGAGCGACTGAGCCCGTGAGCCACAACTACTGAGCCTGTGTGTCTGGAGCCTGTGCTCCGCAACGGGAGAGGCCGCGAAGGTGAGAGGCCCGCGCACCGCGATGAAGAGTGGCCCCCGCTCGCCACAACTGGAGAAAGCCCTCGCACAGAAATGAAGACCCAACACAGCCAAAAATAAATATAAATAAATTAATTAATTAAAAAAAAAGAGAAAGGTTTAAAAAAAAAAGAAAAAAAAAAAGAGAACCCTGCACTTAATAGTCCAAAAAAGTCCTTCTGCCTAGACACCTGACTATGGTTTGGGATGACACAATAGGTGGTCATTCCAGAGCCCGGTTGGGGGAGGCAGTTAGAGAGAGAAGGGACGACTGTCCCTTTGACTGACTCACTGTACCTCATGCATTAATTTACTAAACACCTATTAAGTGCTACACCAGGATGGCAGTTAGCTGGAGTTTGCTTCACTATCTTTCGTCGCTTTCCCGTGGCAGACATCAAACTAGATTATAGCACTTTTTCCCACGGAGTCAAGAAGGGTCCTCAGAGTCCTTCTCAACACCGCATTTCAGATAGCGACTAAGAATTTATAGGCACTGGATGGTGAAATGAAATCTGTTTCTCATCCGTATGTTAGACATTTTGGGAAACCCAGAGATTTATGTTGTGAGACAAACTGTTGGGGTGAACAGAAATATTTCAAGGTGAGAGCTCATCTGGAAAAAGAAGTAGCCGATCCTAATGGGAGCGGAAGAAAGGGCAATGCTCATTGCACTCATTTGTACACAAAGGACACACGCTTGCCAGAAGGCATTCAACCTGTGGGCCCCACGTGCTTTGCTGGAGTGAGGGAGGGGAGAGGAGATTGAAAACAGCTATCCAGGCCTCCCCTTCCCCATGTCTCCAGCTCTCCCACAGAGATGTCATGTGGGGTGTGGCTGAGTCCAGAAGCCAAGCCCTGGCGGGCCGACCCGGCGTCCTGAGACAGGCGAATTTGTTCAGCTTGCTTGGTGGCCTCATTGCCAGGCAGGGGAGCACCCCGTGTGGCACTTTCCTCTAGGGAAGGCTTGCTGGAGTTAGCCTCCCAGCACCGTGCACTGTATTCGCCTCCATCCGTGACTCTCTCCTGAGGCCTTTTTACCTGGTTTCCTCTTGCAGCCACGTGGTATCAGCCTGTGCCAGGTGCCCACCCCCATTTGATGAGGCAGAGTCTACGCTTCTCCCCTGTCATCTCTGGACAAGGGATTCTGGTCCTCCCAAGCCTTCGTTTCCATCCCCTCATCTCCACTCACCCTCTGTAGCTGAGGGTTTTCTCCAAGGCTTGACCCCAAGAAAGGTGGGAGGCCAGTGGGAGCCCCTGGCTGCTGGTAGAGCAGGGAGCCCACAGCAGATGTCTTTCCCCTAGCATCAGAACCAGGCTCTGTCTTCACCCCCAAACCTCCTCTTTCTTTGGATTCCCCTATTTTGCCCCTGGGCTCATTATCTTCCCAGGCCCCTGCTCTAACAGTCTCAGAGGTATTGCTGTTGCCAGATTCCCAGTGCCAGAGACTACTGCTCGGCCTCCAATAGCCATCTCCCCTTTCTCCCTAGCGATAAATCCTGAATGTATTCAGGGCACAGCGGGTCCAACTAAAAGACTCCATTTCCCACCCTCCTTTGCGTTCTGGTCAATGAGATGTAAGAGGAAATCATGTAAGAGAAAGTGTGAGGGTTCTTTAAAGGGAGCTGGCTCAGAGGGAGATTTTTGCCTTCTCCTGTTTCCCTCCTCTGGTTGCGTAAAATGTAGAAACAACGGCAGAATCTTCAGCAGCTATTTTGGTCCGTGAAGTGACTTTGGGAATGGAAGCCATATGCTAGGATGTTAGAACAGGAACAGAAGGAACCTGGGTCCACAGTGTATCTGGAGCTGCCATGTCAACTCTGGACTGGCCTCCTCTAGACTTCTTTTAGGGACAAACACTTTATCTTGGGTTTCTGCTATATTCGGCCATACCTAATCGTAGGTGATATACTCCTCTTTCTGTTTTCTGCTCCCTGCCTAGGGAGTAGTAAAGTCCAGTAGCTCTTTCTCCAATAATCCTCTCTCTTGCAGTCTCCTGGTCAATCCCCCAGTTTTGACCATGTCATTACCCAAATCAAATCACTTAATAGATTCTCATTATCTCCTAAAAAAGAACAATTACTTCCCCTGGCATCCAAGACTTCCCATCACCAGGTCCCAACTTACCTTTCTAGTTATACTTCCTGCGTCCTATGGTTTAGCCAAGTTGGTTTCCTGGAATCCCCAGACAACCCCTTGCTTTCCTGCTTCTCTTCTTTGGCTCCAGTGGTTCTCTCTCCTGTCAAAACCCTACCCATTGTTCAACGGTTATCTCAGAGTTGCTTCCTCCATGAAGACTTCCCAATGCCTCTGAGCTAGGAGTGATGGCTCTCTCTGTACTCCCATGGTAGATTGTTTGTAGCTATCAGGGTCTGCCTTTTGACCAGCCTGGAGCCCTTATAGGACTGGATTGAGTCTTGTTTACTCTCAAATCCCCGAAACAGACTGGCCAGGGCCTGCACACAGTAGGTCCTTGGTAATGTTGGCTTATCAGGGGGGCCTCCACTCCCCATCTCTGGCCTCTGCCATGTCCAAGGCCCATGCAACTGTGCAGAAGTGCCCTTCTGAGATGGGGGGCTGGCTCAACCCCCAATTTTGCTCTCCTTAGCTCTCCATCTCACTGTCACACAGCCACTTCTTTGGCACTGGCTACCAGGGTGGGGGACGGGCAGGGGTAGGGCCCGGCCTGGCAGATGGACAGGTGCTGCTGCCTGGGGAAACAGAGATGTCAGGGTTGATGCGGGGGAGCTGGGCTGCTCATTAGATCTGCTAAACTGCTGTCACAGGCTCGCTCCCCTGCGGTGACAGGGTTCACCTCTCCCCACCTGGGCTCCCCACGCACACACCGTCCCACCCTCCCTCCTGACAGCACTGACCTATCTGGGCGCTGTGCTCACTCACTAACCCAAAGGCCACTGAGCGTCAGGGCTGTCTCCACGGAATACAAAGCCATTTGTCTTTCTGGAGGTATGGTCCCCCCGCCTCGGGGGACGGCTTGCAGCTTTCTGTTACTCTCTGGCTATAGTCAGAAGAGCCAGGGAGAGAGAGCTGGCTTGGGCCAACCTTGGCCTTGGACTTGGGGGGCTTGGAACCCCTTGTGCTTGTGGCAATGAGTTCTACTTAAGTGAAGTCTCAATTAAAACAATAAATTATTACCGAGATAAAGTGTAGCGGGACCACAGAGGACCAAATCCAAATTTGAACATGATAGGCTTATAAATTATAGTGATGGTATGTGATGTTCATTAGGGCCCCGGAGACAAATGACCAGGCACACTGTCAGCTTAGGGGGCAAGTGGTTTGCACGGCCGCGTTTGGGAGGGTATACGTTCTTTGGAACTTTTTCACACTAATAAAATGCAGTAATAAAACAGGTAAAAGTACAGTCTTTGAGGTTAAACTGCCAGGGTTCAAATCCCAAGTAGTTTAAACTCAGAAGTAACTGAACTTGGGCACGTTTCTTCACTTTTCTGGATCTCAAATCTCATTATCTGTAAAATGAGCATTCACAGACCTCTTGTGCAAATTATACAAGATACTGTAGGTAAAGCACTTAGAAGAGTTTCCAGCATGTAGTAAATGCTTAATAAGCTATGATTATCCACCAGAATATAAGCTCCCAGAGGACAGGGATCTTATCTATGTTGACCATCTTAACATCCCTAGTGGGATCTCAGTGAATGTTTATGGAATGAATAAATGTGCATCGATAGAGTATATTTCATGAGGACTGGACAATGTCTTTTTCTTTTCCCCTGTCTCCCATAATACCTGCTATATAGCACCCTGCATGCAATACATGCTTAATAATTAACAAATAAATTTAAGTACAAAGGGTCCTTGCAATTTTGGAAGATATTTTATTTTATATAATTAAAGTGTACTTAAAAGAACTTAACAAATAATATCCACATTTAGAAGATTTCTCAGTCTTCCGGAGTCTCTCCTAGGTCCTGGCTAAGTCACCTCCCCCAGAGCTCAGCAGTTTGACCCAACGTAAGATGCTGTGGGAAGGATTCAGGACTGGATGTTGGGAGACCTGGGTGCTGTTCCAAGGCCTTTAATAGTTTTATCATTTGACCCTGGACAAGTCACTTCCCAGCTCTGAGGCTCAGTTTCCACATAGGTACTGAATTGTTATCTATTCTGTGTCAGCCATCTGCTTCCAAGGGACCATTTTCTGTGCAGAAGTCTCATCAGAGAAGACCTAGGTGGAGCTCATGGAAACACCGTCCTCCATAGCAACATCACCTACTGCAGCTTTATCTCCTGTACCATCCTTCGCTGGCTATGGCCCTACCCTAGTATTGGAACCTGGAAAACCAAGGATGTTCTCTCTGTGGAGTCTAGGGCCTTGCTGCCTTCGAATTCTACAGAAAAGATCTCTTGTTTTCTCAAGTCTCACGGAGTTACCTGCCCAAACTTTCAGTTATGCACATCCAAGGATGCCTCTGCCCTGGGCTGTCTGCCTTCCCAGCTCCCTGGGGACTTTGTGGCCTGTGTGATGGGGCAGCTGGGAGCCTGGACAGGGCAGGGAATGATGGGAGCACCCTGACTGTCCAGGATCAAGCTCTGCTGTGTGACTTTAGGTCAACTACTTTCTAAGCTTCCTTTATCATTGATAAAATAGGGATTGTGATAGATACTTTGTAGTGTCCTGTTAAGAGCAAATGAGATAATGAGGATGAAAAGGAGACTGCAGGCCGTAAAGTGCTGGGCATAATAAGAGATCCATGTGGTGCTGGCACTGAGGGAAGCACTCTGGCCTCCTAGGGGTAGGGCAGCCCCCTTGGAGCCATCAGCTTGTTCTGGCAGGACGTAGAGCCTCCCCCAAGCAGCTCCTCCCGCTCCCCCATAACCCTCCCTTACAGTTAATTCACCTAATTTAAAGACTGCTGGATCAGGCAAGGAATTTATCAGGCAAGGAAGGAGAGGAAAGCCTGGTGCCATTTGGCTCCCTGTACATTTGTCCTTTCAAATCCTTGTAGATAATTCCATTTCTGCATTAGGAGCAAGACTGGGATTTTGCATAAGAAGGAAGGACAGGGGGAGGAAAGGGGGAGAGAAAGAGGGAGACGAAGGGATGAGGCCAGGGGCTGAGAGAGCGCTGAGGCTGTCCGGGCCTAGGGTGGAGCTGTTAACGGCTCTCTTGGGCAGGAGAGGCCATGGCAGTGGCAAGAAGCAGCCGAGGCGGAGGGGGAGAGGCTGGAGGGGGGCACTTCCTGGCTGAGTGGGTGGCTTGCTGAGAAGGTCAGGGGATGTGATGCCAGGCAAGTTCAGCTCCTCTGCCTCCCGGAGTCCAGGAGGCTCAGGCTGCCCTAGAGCCAGCTTCGACACGCCACTCCCTGCACAGAAGTCACTGTAAACCTCGGCACCCCTTCTCAGGAGACTCTGCCCCGTTGCAGGGGAAGTGGAGGGGATGGTGGCAGAGGCCTGACCAGGAATTTTTCTAGGAGGATCCAGCTCATCCTGACAGGGAAGGCATAATGTCCAGGGCAAGGGAGTGGGGACTGGGGGCATTAGGAGAGGAAAAGGATCGAGGAGAAATGCACAGAGTGCAAAGGGTGGGGTGACACCTACTGTATGGTGGATGCCATTTATGAACTGAAAATTATAACTCCAAGAGGTTCTATCCGAGGTTATTATCAATTGCACCTTATGATGGAAGAAACTGTGTCTTGGAGAAATTTATTGTGAGCGAGTGGGGTAGGCTGAGGCTCCGAGGGTGGGAGGTGAGTGGGCTCAGCACAGACAGGCTGGAGCAGGCAGGGGCAGGGCAAGCTGAGTGGGGCAGATGGGGGGCATGGATGAGAAGTTCTACACAAAGAAAAAACACTGTCCTCTGTGTGGCTGGACTCATGTGTTCATGTACCTAGCGGCATGGGCATGCCAAGGAATAAGGCACCCTTGGGGACCAGTTCAAAGGGGAAGGCAGATGAGCACAAGAGCACGTGGATAAATATAATGCAACGTAGTGAGTCAGCGCTGGGAGGGGAGGTGTGTGCATTGCACTGTGGGAATCCCAGGGGAAAGCTATTGATTAGTTTCCTGCTGATGGGACAGGTGCCAGGAAAAGCTTCACAGAGGAGGTGGAATTGCTCCCACAGAGAGTTGAGAGATTGATTTCTAGGGTGTTGATACAGGTCAGTTATCTTCCGGAAGAAAGGAGTGTCTGCCCTGTGCGTCAATATGTTATCAGATACAATTCTCATAATGGCTCTTGTGAGTCATTATTCTTACCCCCATTTCACAGAGGGAAATACTGAAGCTAACAAGAAAATATGGACTGTGACTTTCCCACCTCTATCCACTGTCTGAGAAGGTTCATGTTAATGGGTCTTCTTGCCCAAGGGGGCATTGTTTTCCCACAGAGGGACTGTAGCAACCAAGAAAAATATCAGCACCTTGGACAGGGCCAAGGGCCCAGTCATGGTCCAAGACTCAGTCATCAGCTGATGTAATCCAGGGCCGTGGCCAGTACTTTCCAAAACCCAGGAACCATGGAGCGGACACTGTCATTTCTAAGATGATGTGATTTACTGTACCAATGAATCTGAACTCACAGACCGCTGGGCTGGTCTGTGACTACTGTGTTTGGATACAGGTCTGCTCAAGCAGAGGGGATTAAAAATGTGTTTCTGGGAATTCCCTGTCGGTTCAGTGGTTAGGACTCAGCGCTTTCACTGCCGGGGGCCCAGGTTCAATCCCTGGTCGGGGAGTGAGATCCTGCAAGCCACGCGGCGTGGCCAAAAAAAAAAAAAAGTGTTTCTGGGGGGCTCTAGGCCATTTTGTCCCCATTCTCCCAAAGACATACTACCTTTGAGAGTCTGAGACAGCTTAAAAGACCCCGTAAAATGCAAATATATTAGCTGAGAGGAGAGTACCATAGGTTAGGTACATCTTGGAAGGGGAATTGGAAAGGTCTGGAGCAAGGCCACCGATCAGGGAGGGTGGGCTGGGGGTACGCCAGAGTAACGGGACCTGTGGCATCTGAGGAGCAGCATGGGAAGGCAGGAGCAGGTGGGGAGGACCCACTGAAGACAACATCATAATTTTGCCTCTGGAAAAATTTGCTGGAGTCAGGGTGGGATGGAAATCTTGGTCAGTGAATTCCCCATTCCTGGGAAATCTGTACATGGGAAGGGTCACAGACATACAGATACATGCAAGGAGACACCAGGACAGAGGAAGACACAGGTACCTATACACATCACTAATATGCACAGAAACATATGGAGGGCCTATTTGCACTTTTATCCACATATGTGGTGTTGGCTGATCATCACAGGATGGTCTCTGAAGGCCAAGAATAATGATGATTTTCAGCTTTCTAGGTATTATGTACTATCTCTTTTGATCCCTCCTAAAAATTCTGTGAAGTAGAAAATATTCC
Source organism: Balaenoptera ricei (assembly GCF_028023285.1). Taxonomy (NCBI): domain Eukaryota; kingdom Metazoa; phylum Chordata; class Mammalia; order Artiodactyla; family Balaenopteridae; genus Balaenoptera; species Balaenoptera ricei. Next base: position 15,691,201 of record NC_082646.1, read on the forward strand.
TTCCATTTCTCAAATGAGAAAACTGAGGCACGAGTAGGGTTGAACAACTTGCCCAAGGTTGTACTGTTAATAGGAGCACAACTGGGACTTGGGGGCCCCAGGTCTTTTAATTCCACATCAAGAGTCTCTTCTGTTGCACCTCAGATGAGGCCAGTAGTCCCAGCAGCCCGGCCTCTATGGCCCAGAACAATTTCTCAGGGCACGTGGAGAGTCAGGCCAATGGGAATCTGGTCAATGCATTTGGGAGGATTTCTCTAAAAAGGACAGGTCTTGGGGAAGGTAGACTTGTGTTTGAATGTTGGTACTTCCTCTTGTAGCTGTGTGATCTTGGACAAATTCATCAGCTTCTCTGAGCCAACATTTCCTCAACTGCAAAATGGGAATAACAAAATCTACCCCACAAATTGTATGAAATAAGAGGAAACATATGCATGACCTAACACAGTGCACAGAGTTACAGAGGACTGTTTACACTGTATGTCCAGGACCTGTCCTATTCCCCAAGGGATGAGGTCTACCAGGCAGGTGGTGATGAGGGGTAGTGTGAGTACCTTCCCTTGGAGTAGTGTCAGTGGAGAAGAGGTGGCAAGGGGACTTTGGAGGGGCTTTCCTGACGTGGGAGCTTCACTTCTTTCAGACCTCGGGGACCTCAGTCCCTTGAGACGCAGAGCAGGACCTCATGGAGATACATGATCTGGGCTGAGGCCATCTCTCGCAGGCAGTGACCAGAGCTTGCAGGGGGTGGTCTGATGGGGTTTTGTGCCTGGAACCCCAGGGTAGGCAAAGAGACCCCCCCAGATTCTGCTTGGGGCTCTGCCTGCAGCTTCCTACTGTCAGCAGGCAAGACACAGGACGGCTGCATAGGCACTGGTGCGTGTGAGGTGATTACCCCCTTAATGTTTAATGTGCTGAAAAACCATTAGACCCAGAAATGGACAAGTTCTCAGTTGGTAACTTTAATTATTGTTAAGACTCGGTCACGCCTGCTTATTAACAATTATGCATGGCATCTCCCAGGGTGCTGCGGGCCTTCCCCTCTTTCTTCCTTTTCCCGGGGAGGGCAGGTCCATGGACTGCTGCCTTCAGGTGCCTGGAAAAGCAGCACCAACCACACGGGTGGTTCCTGTTGCTCCCCTCTGTAGCCTGGACTTGCTTAGGACCAAAAAGGGCCAACTGCTTCTTCTCAGAGGGGAAGAGAGGGAAGGGCCTTCCAGCACAAATTGAGAGAGCCCGAGGGGTGCTAAGTGCACAGCACGATGCCTGTTACAAAGTACTTTTGCTTCTATTACCTCTTCCCTTCTATCACCATCTCCATTTTACAGATAAGGAAAGTGAGCCTTAGAAAGGTTAAGTAATAGCAGTCACCTCTTAGCGTGTCTACCTGGCGTACATCCCCTTCTTAGAGAACGGCCCACTGAAACCTTGGGCCTGACTGCCATGAAACTACCACATGCCCTCCTCCCACCCCTCCCCTCACTCTGCCTCCATAGTTGCCCGGACCAGGCTGGAGTCCTGACTCAAGCTGGGCCACTCAGAGGCTCTTTCCTGGAAATGGAGAGGTGGGACACGGTTGGATGCTCGACATGGGAAATGATGGAGAACCAGGAACCTGGATGGACCAGTTAGAATCATAAACAAAGAAAGGCATTGTCTAGGGAGAGACGCTAGAAATAGATTCACAGAGGCAGAGAGAGAGGGAGAGAGGGAGAGAGAATATGAATATGAAGCCACAGAAAAGAAAATGTGAAGCGACAGAAAGAAACAAAAATCATCCCTGGTTCGTTACTCTCTGCTTCCTTGCAAGGCCTGGCTGTACTTCCTCCCCTCTGGTTCCCTCTGTATCCTTCCGATAAAATCCCCTCACTTGCTTGAGGTAGTTTCCTATCCCATGTCCCTTAGTAAGCTCAGACAGAGCCATTTGAGGCCAGCCCTGGTGGTCAGCTGGAGATTAGAGGGCTTCAGTGTCCATTCAGACTACAGGGGCCAGCTGGGTTCGTGGAGAACTGTGGGCGCAGCTCTGATTCCAGGCTAGAAAAAGGGGGCAGAGATGAGGTAGCATCTCACCACAGACCACCAGCAATGTCCTTCATCCCCTGGAGAATCTTCCTGAAGTTCCCCCTCTCTCTCCTACCATACTTTGTCCAATCCAGGAGTCCCTAACACTAGGCTACGCTCAGGCGAATGGCTGAGTGATGCCAAGTGCTGGCAGCCCTGCCTTCCCTGATTTTTAAGAAGGGAAGGGGGAAGAAGCAGAAGGGAAAAAGTGAACATGAGTAATGGGCCTAGAAGGAGGCATACAAGATAACACTGAATAATAACGTGTCAAAAACTACAAGATGTATTTTTTTTATTTTCCAGTGGAGCTTCCATTGCGCTAATCCATCACTGTAGAGCAGGAAAGATTATGCTTCCCCCAAAAAACTCTGGGAGATAAATGTGAGTAAATTAGGGTTTATTATATTATTTGGGGTGATATAATTTCCAAGTGGGCCCTTATTAAATTACTTCCTTTGGTGCTGACACCTCCTGCCTGGGTCTGTGTACTTTCGCTCCACTTCCCTGTCTGAAGCTGCTTTGTATTTTAATGTCTCTTGTCATTTTTTGGTGGCGGTGGGGTGCCATTGGAGAGAGCTGAAAGGGAGTGCTGAGTCACTGCTGCTGGTCTGAGTTTCTTCCTTGTTGGCCTTCCTATGATCACAGAACCATAGCTTCATAAAACATCTATGCTGGAAAAAATGTAGGAATACCCAGCCTATGCCCTCATTTCACAGATGGGGAAACTGGGGCCCAAGGAAGAAAAGTGAGTTGCTTCAGGTCACACAGTGGGTAGGGACAGAGTTGAGACTGGCATCTCATGTGCTCACTCCCAGGCCACTGCTCATTCTTTGCCTGGCGTCCTTCTTGTGCCTATGAGTCTTTTTGGCTAAGGGTAGCTTCAAGTCCAACAGCAGAACTCCCATGGAATTTAGGAGTCTTGGTTGTCTACTACAAGATCTTCCCAGTGACCCAAAAGGAGATGTGAGAGAAGACCTGTGGTCTAGTTTTGGTTTGACCACAGAAAGGCTGTGTGAGCTTAGGCAAGTGACTTCACCTCTCTGAGCCTTTATAGTTAAATATAACATCTTTATAGTAAAACGGCTTGGAACAGTTTAGTGGTTTTCAGCTTATGTTTTTTAGTAATGGAACTGCATTTTAGAACCTTATTTGGAACTCTAACATGTGAAAGAGTTAAAAGAGGACTTACTCTGATTGAAGAAGAGAATTGGAGGTTTGGTGGCCCTACCCTCTGTTTCCCTCCATCTTCCCCCACCTGGTTTGAAACTACTGGTCCTGTTACTGAACTCAGGTCTGGCTGTTCACCACTCAAAAGTCAATACTAGAGAGGCAAGTGTTGGTAGAAAGGAAAGGTTGCTTTATTTTGGAAGCTGGCAACTGGGGGAGAAGGCATTCTTGTGTCCAAAGGCCAACTCCCCCTGCTGATCATGGGGCAGGAGCTTTTAAAGGGGAGTTTCAGGGGTGTATATGCAGAGGGAGGGGGCACTCTGTGCAGAGCAGCACAGTGAACTCCGACAATCATCTTGAAGTTAGTCATGCAGTGGGTCTGATCAGCATGATCTTGACTATTTATTTATTTTAGCATTTAAAAAAATATCTTTATTGGAGTATAATTGCTTTACAATGTTGTGTTAGGTTCTGCTGTACAACAAAGTGAATCAGCTATATGTATACGTATATCCCCATATCCCCTCCCTCCTGCCTCCCTCCCACCCTCCCTATCCCACCCCTCTAGGCCGTCACAAAGCATCGAGCTGATCGCCCTGTGCTATGCAGCAGCTTCCCACTTGATTGTTTAAAGTACGTTTAATCTTCAGCTCCAGGGTCAGTTTGTCCCCATTTCTCTGCGGCCAGTTCTTGGAATTGTGGCAGCTTATGTCATGGCTACAGTCTGGTCATCATGTAGTTAACTTCTTTCACTCAGTGGGGTTTTCAGCATCTACAGAACAGCTCAAAGTCTATGGCTCAGAGTATTATCTATAGCTCTTGAGGAGGAACTAAAGGTCCTTGACTTTGCTTCATGACTAAACTATTATTATTTGGTCTTGTTTGACTGCTTTCCTTTGCTTCTGCATTTTCTCACTTCTCTGACTAAACTTATTGTTTGGTTAAAGTTTTTCTACAGACAAGAGGCAGGCAGAAGACGTGGGTTGGGGGAGGGGTGGCTCTGTCCTGGGAAGGCCCCAGAGGTCCTGCTTTGTTTTAGGCCCAGCTTCAGCATCTGACCCTGATTTCGCCCTGCAAGTCCCTCCTGGCATTCTCACCAGGTCTCGCCCAGTCTCCAAAGATGAATGCCAAGGTCTCTTCCAGCCCTGAGAGTCTCTGATCACGCTCACAAGATCCATCCACACAGCCTTGTTCTCTTGGTCCCAGCAGGTGTAATTCCATGGAGCGCAGCCTGCTGGTCACTACCTGGTTTTGCCATTTACCAGCTATGTGATCTTGGGCGAGTTATTATCGTCATTTTTAATCTCTCTGAGTCTTTCCCATCGTCTCTACAATGGGATAATAATAATTTTGATCTCATAAGGCAGTGAGATTTAAATGACAAAATATATATATAAAGCATTTTACCTAGCATGCTGTAAATTAGTGATTATTATTTTCATTATGAATACTACCACCTCGGTGTTTTTTTTAGTGAGGCTTAAATAAGGGCTTATTAACGTACACAATAGATGCTTAACAAATGGGAAAATGGTAGCTGTCATTTTTGTTAGCTATTATGGTAATAGACAACTTGGGGAGCCAACGGTGAATACATTCTCGTCCTCACTCTCAAGGACTCCTGAGCTCTGTTCCCCACCTGGACATGGGCACAAACGCTGCCCCGACTCGGGTCTGGATTGTGGGCGAGCCTGGAGGAGAAAGTCGGGGATCAGCACGGCTTCAGAGAGGAGGTGGGTTGCTCTTCTCTGGCTGCAGAATAAATCACACAAGCCGAGCCATTTAAAGCAACACCCATAAATTCATAGAGACAGAAAGTGGAAAGGTGGTTGTCAGGGACTGCGGGGAGGGGGAATCGGGAGTTACTGTGTAATGGGCACAGAGTTTCTGTTTGCAAGATGGAAAGTGATTTGGAGATGGGCAGCACAACAGTGTAAATGCACTTAACACCACTGAACTGTACATCAGAAAGTGGCTAAGATGACACATTTTATGTTATGTGTATCTTACCGCAATTAAAAGAACGATGAAAAACCCCCCACCATAATTCCCTTCCCCCACCCACCTATTTATTTATTTTTGGCTGTGTTGGGTCTTTGTTTCTGTGCGAGGGCTTTCTCTAGTTGCGGCAAGCGGGGGCCACTCTTCATCGCGATGCGCGGGCCTCTCATCATCGCGGCCCCTCCCGTTGCGGAGCACAGGCTCCAGACGCGCAGGCTCAGTAGTTGTGGCTCACGGGCCTAGTTGTTCCACGGCATGTGGGATCCTCCCAGACCAGGGCTCGAACCCGCGTCCCCTGCACTGGCAGGCAGACTCCCAACCACTGCGCCACCAGGGAAGCCCCCACCCACCTATTTATGATTCCCCTGATCTGGACGTCAGAAGCCCAGCCTGGCTCAGAGTATCCACAAGGCCGAACTCACGGTGCTGGCCGGGCTGAGTTCTCATCCGCAGGCTTTAGGAGAAAATCCACTTCTCAGCTCATTCAGGTTATTGGCAGTTGTAGGACCGAGGCCCCCGCTTCCTTGCTGCTGATTGGCTGGCCGTCACTTTCAGCTCCCAGGGGCTGCTCTTTGGTCCAGTCCATGTGGCCTCTTCCACCGTCAAGCCAGCAGCTCATGCTTCCCACCTCTCTGACTTCCCTCCTGGGATGAACTGGAGATGCTCTACTTTTACAGGGCTTGCTGATTAGGTTAGGCCACCCGGATAATCTCTGTATTTTAAGGTCACTGCTTTGGAAATTGAAATACCTCCGCAAAATTCCTTATAGCAATACCTAGACTAGGGTTTGATTGAAATATCAAAGGGTGGGGAATCTTGGGGGTTATTTTAGAACTCCGTGTACCATGGGAGGTATCCTTAGAACGGGGATTGAAGGATAAACAGGATTTCCAAGGGTGAAGAAGGGCACTGCAGGTAGAGAGCCCAGAATGAGGAGTGTGAGTGTTTATGGGGTGGAGGTGCTGTGACGAGAGGTGAGGTGGGGTTGGGGGGTGCGGTGACATGCTGAAGCTCCCCACTGAGCTGAGGGGAGGGGGAAGGCTCTGAGGGTGTTTAAGGATGGGAGGGACCACCTGGGATGGTTTAGGTAGAGAGAGTGACTGAGCGCACCACGGGGGCCCCATTGCACCAGAGCAGTCCGGGAAAAAGCAAAAATGTTCTTCTCCTTTGCCCTGTGTAAGAGGAACTCGATTCCTTTCTTCCTTCATTCCGTGATTCTTCACCCATTTAGTAAATATTATGGAGCCCCTATGATGTGCCAGACCTGTGCTAGATTCCGAGGACACAGTGATGAACAAGATGGGCACTATCCCTCTCCTCTAAGTGCAGCTTAGAGTCTGGAGAGGAGAGAGGAAGCAAAGGAGTGGTTCTTGTACCGAGGGGACTGTAGTGATAGGGGAGGTGTGGGGCTGTGAGAGCCCGAAGGAGAGCATCTCATCCCATGTCCTGGGTTAAAGTGGGTGGAGCTGGAGCCCCTTGCCCCCCCCCCAGGGGTCCGAAGGTGGAGGAGTGACAGAGGCCCCATGACAGGCCATCCAGGGGGCATCCTTCTGCCTTCTCCAGGTGGAGGCCTGGTGCAGCACTGGGAGGAGCCAAGATTGGCTAGAGATGCACAGCTCTGGGGAAAAGGGGAGGCAGGAGGAAGTACAACTGTTTGATCAGAGTCTGGCCCCTGGGAAAGAGCTAAGTGTCTTTTTGCTGGCGGCCACAGCAAAAGGTGCAATCATTAGAATGTGGCATTTTGCATTAAAATTGTTCCCATCAGCCAGTGACATTTTCTTGTTCCTTCTGGTCAGGAGACCTTTCGTTGCCACAGATTCAGATGACTCAGGCGTCAGGATTTCTTTCCCTCTGGAGGAGAAACCCAGTCCAGTCACCCTGGGGTGGGCATTCACGTTAGTGGAGGTTAACAAAGCCGATGAACGAGTGAGCGCGGCGAGGCCGAAGGGGCGTGCGTGAGGCTGAGGAAGAGGACAAAGGTGTGCGTCCGTGTTCTGGGCATCTGAGTCATCTGGCGTCCACGAGGATGGCCAGCCCTGGGAGTCGGGCCCTGCACGTGTGCCCTGCAAGTGCGTTCCTTACTGCAGAGAGGAAGACCCACGCTTGGGTCCGTGTGTGAGTGTGGGCACAGAGCAAAGAAGTGATCAGGTGTGTGTGGGAGTGTGTGAACGCGTGTGCGCAGGCAGGCACCCATCAGTGCCTGGGTGTGTGTGGGCTGCAGGTTGGTAGGTGGTCTGTCTGAGGTGTGGGTGGTGGTCGACCCATCCCTCTGCTTATCCCCACCTACCCACTGTCTTCCCATCTCGTTACTGGGTACCACCCCACGCCCAGCTGTCAAGCCCCAAACCCAGTAGTCCTTTCCTTCCCTTTCACCTCAGGTTCAAATTTCTCCTCTTCAGATAGACATTTTATGACCACGAAAGCCAGAATTGCTCCCTCGCCCCCTCCACAAGCATTCTCCACTGCAGCACAAACTTCCTTACTTTTACAGCATTATCTCTGATGGAAATTATCTTGCTGTGTGTTTGTTTATAAGGATGGTCTCCTTCTGCCCCTTCCAGAATTCAGCTCCCTGAGAGCAGGGCGGGTCTTTCTTGTTCACTTCTGTATACCCGGTGCAGTATGCAGCAGGCAGTCGCTAAGGGCTCGGTAGAACGAGTGAGGACTTGCTTCCTTGTGCTGCCCAAAGGCTGACTTAGGTCTTGGTGGGGGGTGGGTATTGCTTCAAAGCAAAAACACAGACTCAGAACAAATTGGTGTGTGAGGGGATGAGTTCCTTGTCATGGAAAACATTCAAATAGAGACTGAACGAATGCTGTTAGCTTTGCTCACTTATGGGTTACCATACTGTGGGACACAAGGGTCGTCGAGGACTGGTCCCATTTTACCTCCCCAGCCTCAATGTTCTCCGTGTCGTGCTCTCTCATGCCTCCTGTCTGCACATGCTGCTGTTGTGACCTGGGGGACCTTTCTTCTCTCCTTGACTGGAAACTCATTCTCATCCTTCCAGCTCTATGAAGTCGTCTTCAATTCCCTATGCAGAACCAAGTGCCCCTTTATCCCTGCGCCCTGGGCCCTTCCTGTGGGCCTCATAGCCCTGATCACTTGGCATGTTTGCTTGTGTACCTCCGTAACAGACCCAAACCTCTCGCAGACAGGGGTGTAGCTTGCCCAGGGCCTAGCATGGGGGTGCCCTGGTGCTCAACAGATGCTTGGTAACTGTTTGTAGCAGGCACGTGATGTGAGGTCCAGCAGGAAGGTGAAAAGTGCAGTTCCAATAACAGGACCTTCTGCTCCCTGCCCACTCCCCTCAGCCCCCCCTGATTTTGCAGCCACCAGGGGTTAGTCCTTTGTGGTGAGTCTGGGGCTCAGCTTGAGAGCTTCTGATACCCCCAGGGGAAGACATTAAATAGGCATCTGTGATGTTAAAGAGGTGTTTGGGGCACCTCCCCCAGGCCTGGGCCACTGGGCAGAGGGACTCGGGACGCAGGCCACTCGGGAAGCTGACAAAGCTCCTGCCTCATAGTGCCCAGACAGATTGTTCTGGGGAAACTCCAAGAAGAGACAACACTTTGTGAGAGGACAGGGCTGGGTGAGGATGAAAGGTGAGCCCCAGAGATCCCCATTCTCAGTTAATGTTCTACCAGAGATACAGAGAATGGGGGCAAGAGCAGGGGCCGGGGCTCTCAGGGTAGGTCAGCTTGTGCTGGTCCACGCTGAGCGCTCAGGGCAACTCTGGCCACCCGAGGTGGGATGCGGTCTTGGGGCTGGGCTCGTGGGGTACACGTTGACAGCAGAGAGCCCGGGGAACATGCCCAGGGACAGCATTCGGAATGCTGAATGCGGAAGCCGTGGCCTCCAGGCTGGCTCTGCCACTTCCTAAGCACACAACCTTGGGCGAGTCTCAAATTCATTCAAGCCTCAGTTTTCTCATCTGCAAAAGGGGATTCTGGGGATTGAGCACTGTGCTGTGCTCTATCTCACTTAATCTTCATGGCAACTCTGTGAGGTAAGCACTGTCGCATTTCCCATTTTACAGATGAAGAAACTGAGGCCTAGGACAAATAATTCGCACCTAGCCGCACGTTAGTCATGCCATTAGCCAGTGCTGGGATTTGTGCTGTGCTGTCTCTCTGTAAAGCCCGTGTCCTCTGCCACTACTCCAATTGCAATTCCTGCCAGGCCTGGTTCCCAGGATCAATGTGAAGATCCAAGGATATCACAGCTGACCACAAGGTGTGAGGGGCTCAGCAGGGTTCACGTGTGAGACCATGGCTGTGTGGCTCACGGCCACTTCTCCCCGGCCCACTTCTCTCCCCAACCCAGCTCCTGTAGGGCATCCCTGGGGGCAGGCGCAGGCCACTGCCCTCTCTGCCTGCTTCTGCCACCGCTAAACTTTACACTGGGCTCTGTCATTAGCCCAAACAACAAGCTCCCTGTTTGACTAGCCCTGTCCAAATTTGCTCGGCGTGAGCAGGAGCCCCATGGTAAGTAAACGGTTTTCTGTTGATATTTGAGCACAAATGAAGAGGCAGTGAGCAAGCCCATTAATAACCGAGGAGATGATTGTGTTTGCACAAGGCCTGTTTACAGCGCATCAACTGCCCAGGCAGGGCCCGCCTCCTTATTGATTTCCCGATAAGCCGCCAGGCGCTCTTGTTCTCAGCCCTGGCGGGGGGCATCCTCTGCACAGTCCCAGGGTTGGATCTCCTTTCCCTGCAGAGGCTCTCAGCCTGGCTCTTGGGTGAGGGTAGGGTTTCATTCATTCTTCATTCGTTTATTCAACATGCATGAATCCAGCACCTTTTTTTTTTTTTTAATTATTTACTTATTTTTGGCTGTGTTGGGTCTTCGTTTGTGTGCTAGGGCTTTCTCTAGTTGCGGCGAGCGGGAGCCACTCTTCATCGCGGTGCACGGGCCTCTCACTATCGCGGCCTCTCTTGTTGTGGAGCACAGGCTCCAGATGCGCAGGCTCAGTAATTGTGGCTCACGGGCCCAGTTGCTCCACAGTATGTGGGATCTTCCCGGACCAGGGCTCGAACCTGTGTCCCCTGCATTAGCAGGCAGACTCTCAACCACTGCACCACCAGGGAAGCCCCAGCATCTTTTATACATGGGCCACTCTGCCAATAGCTGAGTCCCTATCTTCATCTAGAAACAGAGTCTGCTCTTGAACTTACGGAGGGCGGGCGGTGGGGGGGGAGGGGTGGAGCTCAGTCCTTGATAACCTCTGGGTGGACATGTGGGCAAAAGTTGAGTCTTTGTGGACCTCTGCCCATGCACCACATGGTACCCCATCACCGTAACACGCCCATCAGGATCCTCTACCCTCATTTCATCTTGAATTGACCAGCTACCTCATCTCTGATGGGAGATGGCCCTCTGGCTGGCCCTGGTGGGGTGGCATCTCCCTTTACCATGTTGTCTTTTAACCCTGAGATCCAACAGGCTCAACTTGGGGATGTCTGGCTTTGGATGGGATAGTTACTGATGGAGAGGGCTTCAGGGTAGAGCTGGAGACTCGATCATCCTCCAACTGGAACCTTCCAGATCCTGAGATTTCCAGGGATATGGCAAAGCAGATCCAGGGCCAGGGTTCTAGGAGGGCTGTCAGGACCCCCAGGCTAAGTGTGTTTGGGAATAATTTCTGGCCTGTTTTGCAGTGGACATCAGGATGACTAAGGCAGTATCCTATCTGATGAGCTCACGGTCTGGTAGAGGAGGTCAACCTGTAAACAAATAACCAAAGAGAAAAAATCATAAAATGTTGAGAAGCATGAATCCAGGGCTGAGGGAGCAGAGAGGAAGGTGCTAGAAGGCATAGAGGACTTCCCAGAGGAGGTGACATTTGAGCAGTTTCCTTAAGACTGAGTAGATGTTTGTAGAAGCCACAGTGACTGCTCCCACCGGTGGGGAAGGAAAAAAAACAGAGTCTGCCACTGACTGCAGTCTTGCAAAGAGACCAAGACTTGTGTCTCTTGACCAGGTTTTTGGGGGAAGATTTTTGTCAGGCAGATCCTTGAGTTAGAATTGGGGGGCTGGGGTTGGGAGTGGGGAGAGATGCCCCTGGAAAAACATCCTCCTGGACTGGGTGTTGGTGTCCACAGCTTTTCCCCCAATAGAGTATTCCTGGGAAAAGATGAAGGAGGGTATGGGGATGGGAGTCAGGAGGCTCAGACTGTCATCCTAGCCCTGCCATTAGCTGGGAGAAGGGCCTCGCTTCCTGGAGTCTCCATTTCCTGATCTGTAGAATGGAGCTGATCACACCTGCCTCTCCACAAGTGGAGAGGCAGCTGGGGAAGTAGAATAAAAGGCACTATAGAGAAAAGCAGCACAGCGCCGAGAGCGTCAGTACAGCAAGGAACACAACCTGAGCATCTGTATTTAACCTTGGTCCCTAGATAGAGACACACATCTCACACACTGTGGTCCCTTCTGCATCACACTGATCTCTTCTTGCTGCAGCCCAGGCAGCAGAGCCCATCAGCAGATAACTGAGAAGAAACTGTATTTGCAGGAGCCCAGGGCCAGATGATGATGCTGGGGACCAAGCAATTGAGTGAGAAGGATTGAGGAGGATGCCTGAGCTGGTCCTGAGGAAGCCAGCCTTGCCTTCAATCTTCTCTCCCAGGACACAGCGGTCCCTGGCAGGGCTGCTGGCTTGAGTACCATGTTTCAGAGGACCCTGAGCTCCTGGGATGAAGGGGGAAATCCAGAGTTTCTCTGGGGACCTGGAAGAGTTCTGAGGAGTGAGAGTCTAGCCTGCTCCCTCAGCCTTTTATTCTGGCCCCAAACTACCTCCCTTTCCCTCTTCCATCTTCCAGTTCAGCAGAGGCGCAGCACTTCTTCTGGGGTGAAACCCCCAGATCAGTGGGTGTCTTCAACCAGATTCTGATGGGGGGGAGAAGAGGAGGTACTGGCAACAGCGATCTCCTTTTTACTATCCTCATTGCACACTGCCTTGTACTACTTATTGTCTGTCATTGAGAGCTGGAAAGAACCAACCCCATCAACTCTTGTCCTCTAGCTCCAGGTTAGTACAGCTGTATGAAATGGAAGGCTGTTTGATTATGTATCCGGACCTCTTTCCTGGGATGGAGACCTGTCTCTGTACTGGGCACTTGGCCTATATCCAGCAGAAGAAGAGGGCTTTGGTAAGAGAGAGGAAAACAACAGAGACTCTGTTAGCAATAATCATGCATTTCAGTTACACCATGAATGATGATCAGTATCAGTGCAGTGGTTCTCAACCCTGGCTGCACTTCAGAATTACCTGGAGATTGAAGGTAGTGCCTGGACCTCACCCCAGACCACCCAGGCATTTTTGTTCTGAGAAAGCTGCCCGAGTCGTTTTGATTCATAGTGAAGGCTAAGTAAGACCTGTGGAGCTAGAGAAGCTTTCTCTTCTTGCGTATTGTTTCTGGGGGGCTGATTCCTTCATCCTACATGCGAGACTTGCAGAATCTGAAGCCCCTTTTGATTTCCATCAAGGGGAAAACTGGATGGAAACTATTGCCTGAGTTTCTCAGCCAGAGGTCAGAGGAAGAGGCAGCTGGACCCTGGGAGGGAAGAAGAGAGGCCTGAAGCCTGAGAGGGGCAGGGGAGCAGAAGGGCAGAACCCCAGATGTCAGTCAAGGGGGACTTGGCACGGAGCAAAGGAGAGAACTACTTTGTACTCTCCTCTAGCTTGTGTGCTTGATTGCCTGATGAGAAAATTTCTTTCTTTTTTAAAAAAATTTATTTTATTGTATAGTTATATACCATGTTGTGTTAATTTCTGCTGTACAGCAAAGTGATTCAATTATATATATATATACATTCTTTTGCATATTCTTTTCCATTATGGCTTATCACAGATATAGAATATAGTTCCCTCTGCTATATGGTAGGACCTTGTTGTTTATCCATTCTATATATAATAGTTTGCATCTGCTAATCCCGAACTCCCAATCCATCCCTCCCCCATTCCCCTCCCTCTTGGCAACCACAAGTCTGTTCTCTATGTCTGTGAGTCTGTTTCTGTTTCATAGATATGTTCATTTGTGTCATATTTTAGATTCCACATATAAGTGATATCATATGGTATTTGTCTATCTCTGTCTGACTTACTTCACTTAGTCTGATAATCTCTAGTTGCATCCATGTTGCTGCAAATGGCATTATTTCATTCTTTTTTATGGCTGAGTAGTATTCCACTGTATATATGTACCACATCGTCTTTGTCCATTCATCTGTCGATGGACGTTTAGGTTGTTTCCATGTAGAAGATTTATTTCTGATAATGGGTTGACCTTCCTGTGCTTCCAGGAAGAGTGCAGGTAATGATAACAACTGGGGAGCTACCTTTTGGGGTAGCTGCACTGCAGATGGACGCCATTTGGCTGAGCTGCTGTTTCCTAAATGCTGGACTTGAGGTGAAGAGGTGGAGATAGAGTCAGCATGAGCCATGAAATATCACTAGAAAGCCGTAGGGACATGGACACCCACACTGAGACTGGAATTGCAATTTGGGAAGAAAGAATTGGATGATCCAGGTGAAGAGCCAACTTCTCACTTAGGTGAGAGCACTAGAAAGAAAAGGCCTAAAAAATTCTTTCATGAAATTATTAGCTGGAAATTTTTAAAAAGAGTAGCTTCAGAGGACACCTAATTGAAGTTCTTTTTTTTAAAAATATATTTATTTATTTATTTATTTTTGGCTGTGTTGGGTCTTCGTTTCTGTGCGAGGGCTTTCTCTAGTTGTGGCGAGTGGGGGCCACTCTTCATCGCGGTGCGCGGGCCTCTCACTATCGCGGCCTCTCTTGTTGCGGAGCACAGGCTCCAGACGCGCAGGCTCAGTAATTGTGGCTCATGGGCCCAGTTGCTCCACGGCATGTGGTATCTTCCCAGAGCAGGGCTCGAACCCGTGTCCCCTGCATTGGCAGGCAGACAGACCCTTAGGTCTTGGCTGCTGATACAGGACTGGATATTGAGAAACAGCCAGCTCTGGAATCACTGGTACTAGCCCACTTTCTTCTGGAAACTGGAATATGAGAGATAATGAGAGGAAAAGATCTGAGTCATAGTTAGAACCTTTACAGAAATAGCACAGGGAGGCCAAGCTTGCATGTAGACGAAGCTGCTGTTTATGACACACAAAGAACTGATGAATGTGCCCCTCGCAAGGGAGATGTTCGTGGACAGAGCCATACAGACTGACGTGTCTTGCAGCTCTGGCTCACTGCCCTGATATGAGCATATGGCAGTGTGGGAGGAATCGCTTTCTGTCTCACTCAGCATTTTACCGGGGCCTGCAATATGGGAACTGCAGCTCTTTCAGCGACAGTGGTAAGAGTCGCTTCTGCTCTCCCTTCTGTGCTCTCAGTCGCTCCCTCTCTCCAGATGAGTGGATGAGATGGGAAGAGGGGCCTGGACACCCTCCCTTCTCTCCTGTCAGGGCTGTCCTGTCTGCAAGGAGCCTGCATTCCTCTCTTCCCCAGTGGGACAAAGGGAAAAGACCTGAGGTTCAGAGGGTAAAGTTCAATTCCAAGCAAAAGTATTAAGAGCCCAACTGTGGTGTAGATCCAAGCTATGCCTCCAACCCAGGCTTTTCAGCACTAAAGCTGGTGGTTCTTTCTGCTCCCATACAGGGAACTGATATTTGAGACAGGAAGCAAAGGATGGACACATCAGGTTGGGGAGAGAAAGCATTGCAGGAAGAGAAGGCAGCAGGAGCAAAGTGGGGAGGTACCCAGAGTGCTAGCAAACAAAGCTGAAAGGAGAGGCCGGGGCAGACTACAGAGGGCCTTGGATGCCAAGCTGGGGAGTTTGAGCTTCATTGGACAGATATATGTGTAACCACTAATGTTTATGTCAAGACATGACAAATATCAGAATTGTGAGACTCTAAAAGCTTGGCTACTGATAGGATGGGAAGAACAAGGGAGAGTAAGGCACATGAAGAACTCCAGGGTTTCAAATTTGGCTGCTTGGGAGACGCGGCGGCATTCTGAGAAGCTGGGAAGTGAAGAGGAGGAACTGGGTGGGGTGGGGAAAAGACGATGGCTTTGGCGCCAGACATTGGGGTTTGAGCTGTTATAAGGATAACCAGAGAGAAGGATCCAGAAGAACCCTCAAGAAGGGAGACTGGTTATTTGTAGTGAGGTGGATGGACCTAGAGTCTGTCATACAGAGTGCAGTAAGTCAGAAAGAGAAAAACAAATACCGTATGCTAACACATATATATGGAATCTAAAAAAAAAATGGTTCTGAAGAACCTAGGGGCAGGACAGGAATAAAGGTGTAGATGTAGAGAATGGACTGAGGACATGGGGAGGGGGAAGGGTAAGCTGGGACAAAGTGAGAGAGTGGCATGGACATATATACACTACCAAATGTAAAATAGATAGCTAGTGGGAAGCAGCCGCCTAGCACAGGGAGATCAGCTCGGTGCTTTGTGACCACCTAGAGGGGTGGGATAGGGAGGGTGGGAGGGAGATGCAAGAGGGAGGGGATATGGGGATATATGTATACGTATAACTGATTCACTTTGTTATAAAGCAGAAACTAACACATCACTGTAAAGCAATTATACTCCAATAAAGATGTTAAAAATAAAATTAAAAAAATAAATAAATAAAAAAGAAGGGAGACTGGGGCTTTCTCAGGAGGTGAGGGGGCCTGGAGATTTAGACATAAGTCATCTTTACACACAAACAGGCCACCAGGAGAAAGGGGGAGGTGAGAAAGCATGTCTGGAGGTAGAGCCAGTGGGAGCACACACGTGGGCTTGGTGGGGGAGGAGTTGTGAGGGGAGCCTGTAGGAGATGGCCAGAGGGGAGGAAACCGGCCAGCAGCAGTGCAGGACTGCTGAAATCAAGGGCTGGCAAGTTAAAGGTTGCGTACCCGGAACTGAGCTTAAGCAGAAGGGGGTTGTCCAGAGTGAGAAATGCCACTCAGAGGTCATGGAAGATGAGGACTGAGAAGAGCTCACTGGATGTGGTCATTGGGAGGCGATTAGTGGCCTCAGCCCTATTATAGCCTGGTTGGGGTGGGAGACAGACTATGGGAGTTTGAGGGGGCAAAGAGGTGGTGAGGAAGAGGAGGAGCTGGGGCAGACCCTGCCGTGGGGCTGGTGAGGGAAGGGGAGAGAGGAGCAGAGCTCAGTAACTCAAGGGAGAAGCAGTGCGGGGCAGAGTTTGGCGTGTCTGTAGGCTAATCTAGGGGCTGGCGTGGGGTCAGTAGCTTGTGGTTTCCTCACTGGAATCCCTCACGGGAGTCTTGATGCGTCCTTTCTCCCAGCAGGAGGTGGGCAGCAGGCCACATGGCAGCAGTGGTGGGGACAGCAGCTACCTTAGCAAAGCCGGCTGGCTGCCTGGGTGGCTGATTGCATGATGGGTGTGAGGACGAGTCTCACTGGGGAGCAGCTGGGCTGGAGAAACAGACCTGTTTCTCTGTGTCCATGAGTGGTGGCTTCATTCAGGGCTACCGGGAGGGCACTGTGTTCATTCCCTTTTATCCATGCACCCGTGTCCTTGCTACACACCCACAGTGAGGCAGTGATCGCAGCTGCTCGCCTGCTGTCAGCGCCTGCCCCACCTTTCATTCCCAAATTGTAGAGAAGATACCATGGACAGCTCCGAGGATGCTGGGAAAACCTGGTGGGGGGGCGGGGTTAGCATGAGAGGGATGCAGCCGTGTTCCTAATTCAAGGGCTCCGGCTCCCTCCCAGTTATACTGGGACATTCTCACATTGCCTTCAGAGTTATCCCTCAGACTCCTCTGGTTCCCACTGGCTGAAGTTCAGGTTCCTCACACTGCCTGTGAGGGCCTTCCCTGTGTTACCCCTGACCGTCTTTGCAACCTGATTTGGATTTGCCGTCTCACTCATGTCCCCCAGCGCTCCAGTCCTGCCAGGCATCTCCTTGTTCTTTGAACATCTAGTTATGCTTTTGCAAATGCTGAGCCGAGTGCCTGGGATAACCTTCTCTCATCTCACCGATAACTCCTGCCCGTTGTTAAAGACCCAGCTCATAGGTCAACTCCTCTAGAAGCTTTCCTGGCTTACCCATGCCTTCCTTGGGTATCCTATCGTGGACACTGTTGGTAGTTTACCCATTACTCATCTCTAAGTTTTAAAATTTATGACAGACCCTGATTTCAGTTGGGTACTCACCACTCTTCCACACAGTCCGTGGCTTTAGGGGAAGCTGACTCCTCATGACTCCCAAGCCTCAGAGGAGAGTCTGGTCTAAAATACACCCAGTCCCCTTGCCAGTGACTGGTTCAGGAATTGAGAAGGTACCCCACATTTGGACCAGTAAGACACAAAAAGAGATAGACCAAGGACCTTCTGGAAAAGGTCTTGTTGCTTCTAGAAGACAGCTACAAAAGAGAAAAATCTACCCTCTTTGTGTGCTGCGTGGCACCAAGTCTAGAAGAGATGGCTTGAACTGCCCCAGCTGATCTTGTCACCAGACTAAAGATGAAACCCAAACCGGGGAAAGCAAGGAGGAGAGGCAGAAAGGAGCTGGGCTCCCAGTCACATCACTGAGCCATTGAGGAAGCCAACTCTTGATCCTGCCTTAGTCCTGGACATCCTGCTGCATAAGAGAATACATTTTCCTTTTTATTTAAGTCACCTTGAATGAGGATTTTTGTGACTTGCAGCCAAAAACATGCTAACTGACACAGTTCCAATAGTACTTTTGCACCCCCGTGAGATCATATCATATTCCAGGCTGGGAGAGTCTCAGAAGCAGACTGTCATATACATAGCTCCGTCCCTGGTTCCCAGCACTGTGCCTTGGAATACCAGTCCCCACGTGGATTGAATGAGTGAATGCATGAACTTGAGCCTTACTTGGACTTACTCCTTAGGGCAGTGGTCCCCAACCTTTTTGGCACCAGGGACCGGTTTCGTGGAAGACAGTTTTTCCATGGACGGAATGGGGCAATGGTTCAGGCGGTAATGCCAGCGATGGGGAGCGATGGGTAGTGGCAGATGAAGCTTCGCTCGCTCGCCCGCCGCTCACCTCCTGCTGTGTGGCCCGGTTCCTAACAGGCCGAGGATCGGTACCAGTCTGTGGCCGGGGGGTTGGGGACCCCTGCCTTAGGGTGTTCTGCCTTAGAGTCTGCTTTATTATCAATTCTCTCCCTCTCCCAAAAGTTTCAGGTCCTTCACAAGCATGCTGTCCCTGCTCCCTTCTTGGCATGGGTGACACAGGACAGAGAAAATCCAGGCTCCGGGGATTTGCTTGATGCCACACAGTGTGGCGGTATCAGAACAGGGCCCATGGATTGGGACTCCTGGCTTCCAGATTGGCACCTACCATGTGCCAGGACCTATGTTGAGGCTGTAGAGACAAATGACATGCAGTCCCTGCCTTCACAGGCCTTACTCTCCAGTCGGACAGATACATGAGGAAACACAGGCATAGGGTCTGTACGGTTGCAACTGGTGTGAACCACTGCTTAAACGTGGGGCACATTTTAAAATCCGGTTGCCCGAGAGTACACCTTCCTGATTAGCAGTTAGTCTGAGACCTCTCTCTTGAAGTCCCCCCCCAAACCCCTTGAATTGTCCAGTAATCCTGGTGGTATACTCAGTCCAAATAGGATTGCTCAGTCCAGATAGGATTGCATAGCCCACAGGCTCTTGTCCTTTGATCCTAAGGCCCCTGCCAGACTGCAGTGGGGCCCCAAACTTGGTCTTCAAACCTTCAGCACTCATGGATCAAACTCACATGCTCAGCCATTGTTATCAATACCAGAAGTAGAAACTGCCCGAGGATCTCTGGGTCTGGAGGAAGTTTTGCACCACCCACATGGTTTCCCCAAACCAGCCCTCTCCCAGGCACTTCTGTGTCCTTAACTTGGGCTTAGGTTACCCACCTGGACACCTGCTTATGGTAATCCTAAGATAATTCTAGTTTAGGGGACTGGATTTTACAGGCCATTAGTCCAGCCACAGATCTCCCTGATTCCTGAGTCTTGGGGAGCAGACATTAGGCAGTTCATCTATCTCTTTCCTCCCAAGAGGCACTGCTTTGTTACATAAATTGAGCATCTGCCCCAGCAATCAAAGGGTAAGGCAAATTTTGCTAAACTACTAAAACAAAACAAAACCCCCCAAAATACAGGTTTTGTTATATTCTGATCCTTTAAACGATGAACTCCTTCAGGCTTCATCTTTGCAAAAGTAACAGGATTCCTCAAGTGACCCTGGGCAGAACAAAGATCAGCTTCTCAAGGACAGAGCCTCATAAGGGAAACAAGGTTAGTAACAAGGGTGAGTGATGAGTCCTTTCCAGGGTGGGTGTGTGGAGCGAAGGGAGACAAAGGAGAAACACTTCAGAAAAGTGAGACCTTAGCAAGGACTGCTCTCCCCCAACATTGTATCATGGAAAATGTTAAGCATACAGAGAAGCTGAAAGAAGGCTCAGTGAACACTCCACCCACCACCTAGATTCTACTCTCACCATGTATTATACTTGTTTCATTACAAATTCATCCATTCATCTCTACATCCATCCATCAATTAGCTTTACTGATTAACAGCTTTGCTGTTAATTTTATTTATACCATAAAGCTCACCCATTGTAAGTGTGGAATTTCAATGATTTTTGAAGGTTAGGCAGTTGTGCAACTATCACCACAAGCCCATTTTAGAACATTTCCACCAGCCCCAGAGTCCCTGCATGCCTGTGTGCTGTCAATTACTGCTCCTTCCCTCGGGACAAGGCAAGAACCAGTCTGCTTTCTGCCTCTGTGGGTTTGCCTTTTCTGGAAATTTCAGGTAAATAGAATCATACAATACATAGTCTTCTGTGTCTGGCTTCCTTCACTTAGCATAATATTGTTGAGGTTCACTCTTGTTGTTACATGTGACAGTAGTTTGTTTCTTCTGATCGCTGAGTTGTATTCCATTGGATGGATGTACCACAGTTTGTTTATACATTGTCTGGTTGATGGACATTTGGATTGTTTCCAGTTTGGGGCTATTATGAATCATGCCGCTGTGACCCTTCCTGTGCAAGCCTTTGTGTGGACATATGTTTTCTTTGCAAGGTTTTAAAGGCTAAGTAGGAGCTGACTAGGTTGTTAAAGCCAGAGGAAAACATCCTGGGCAGGATGCACAATATGTGCAAAAGCTCAGAAAATGAAAGTGCCTGGTATACGCAGGGGATGATAGTAGTTCAGTATGGTGGGGAAAGAAAACTCTCTTTGCCTCTGCCCATCTTGGGTTCATTGCCTGGGGCCCTGAAAATTAGACTGACGGAAGACAGATTAAGGAGAAAAAAACCAGAGTTTATTAGGTCATGCATCGACATGTGGGAGAACTCAGTGGTGAGTAACTCAAAGAGGTGGTCAGAACTGGGGCTTTTTTTTTTTTTTTTTTTTGGGTGAAGTAGAAAAGAATAGCTTTATTGCTTTGCCAGGCAAAGGGGGCCACAGCAGGCTCATGCCCTCAAAACTGTGTCCCAACCTGGAGGGGGTAGTGAGGAGTTTTACAGTAATGGTTCAAAGAGGAGGGCGTGATCAGCTGGTGGACATTCTTCTGATTGGTCGGTGGGGAGGTAAGCGGGAGTCGGCATCGTCAACCTTCTGGTTCCAACCATTCTGGGGTCCACCTGCTTGTGGGCAGCAGACAGTTAACTTCTCCCACCTGGTGGGGTTCAGTATCTGGTTTCAGGACTTAATGAAGCGCAGGTTCTTGATGTCTCGTCACAGAAAGAGTTCAGTGAGAGACAGAGTGATAGGTAAGAAGTGGATTTATTTAGAGAGACACACGCTCCACAAAGTGTGGGCCCTCTCAGAAGGTGAGAGAGGCCAGAACTGGGGCTTATACAGCATCCTGACAAGGAAGAATAAATTTGTAGAGACGTGATAAGCAAAGAAACAAGGGTTTAGGCCTTTAAAGGTGGTAAAACGTGGCAAGGTAAATATGTGGAGGAAACTAAAAGAAGATAAAAGTTGTTTTAGCGAGATTTTTTATGTAGATTCCTCTAGTGCCATCTCCGGGCTGATAAGAGTCTAGAGTTGTTTACAGTGATGAAGAATCATCCTGCTCTTCCTGGTAGAGAAGAGGAGGCCAGAGAGTTCGCCTTGTGTCTGCTTTTTAAAAATTGCCTTCAGCTCAAAATAATCCTTATGCCAGAGTAGCATGTTTTGGGGTGGCATGCCCTGAACTCCTTCAGTGTCATGGGGGAGTGGGATAGAGAGGTAGGCAGGGGCTAGACCACAAAGCCTAAGTAAGGCACTGTGCTGGGGAGAGAGGGGTGTTGCATCGTGTCTTGAAGGCTCCGAGAAACCTCGGAGGAGTTTTAAAGGCAAGCCCATGGTTAGATGTGCTTGGTAGAAAGATCATAGGCTTGCAGCACAGAGAATAGGCCGGCTAGAAAGGTATTATAATTGATAGGTGAGAGATTCAAGGTCCTAAACCTGGTCCTGGTTCGGGGTGGCGGTGAGTGAGGGTGAACTGGATTGAGACTGTACGTGTGTCCTTGGTGGGGGGAGGACTCGGGGTGTTGCGGGGGCAGCTGAGGTATTCAACCTTGCCCACAGCCCCACGAACACCCCTTCTCCGGTGAGGAGGCCGGAGCAGCCTCCAGCTCTCCTAACCTACCTGTGTGTGGCTCTCAAGGTTAGCGCCATGGGGGTCAGCGCTGTTTCAATGTTGATTACAGAGACGGTGGGAGCCGCTCAGATTTCTAATTAAGATTAAAGAATGTACCCGGCTTATAAATGGTTCTCAGGAATGTATAATTTGATTAGCCTGTTTTCTCCGGGCGCTTTAATTTCTGGATTAGGGAACGTGGCCTCTGACTACAGGTGGGGCCGCTTGCTCACCACCCACAGAGTCTGGGACCTTGCAGGGTATTAGGATGGCGGGGAGGTAAGGCAAGAGGAGGAGAGGGAGCCTTGGCCAGAGTGGTCCTTCTCTTTTTGTTTCTTCTCCCTCTTCCTCTTCACTTCTGGACGAGAATGAAGATCCCAGCTCGGGATCAAAAAGTGCCCAAATATTAGCTATAAAATAAATGCACTCACCTGGATCTCATTTACATTAATTTATTTCTATCCAAAGGCACAGGAGGTGGGTCCTCTTCCCTGTTCCCATTTTGAGCCCAGCCAGCTAATCCCCGGCAGGGCCCAGCCTGTGGGGCTCCGTCTCTTTAGGGAGCATTGCCCCAGTGTCGATTATAATCACTTTGGTAACTCTAGGGCAGATTCAGAGGCTGCCTCTTCCCACAGAGCCCTGGGCGCTGCCAGGGAGGGGCCAGGCCGACTGCAGGCTCTGGCTGCCAATTAAGTCATATCTCCCGGTGGGAAGCATCCTAGGCTCCAGGCCACTCACCTTCCTCCCTCCTCACATCCCTCAACCTCCTGCCCAGGCTGCATTCCGACTTCTGTGACCCCTGGCACTCTTGCTTTCATGGGTCCCTTCCTCCATTAAAAATAAAAAAAAATAAAAATAAATAATTCTGTTTTACAACTGTATTGGTATAAAGATGAAAAATTTGATATTACATGTTAAAACACTTTATCCTATCTGAAAGTTCATTTGTTTTCTTCTGATTTTAAAAGAAATTCAAACATTTCCTCAGGCCCCTAAAAGTATGATGGGCCCTGTGTGCCCTGTGACTAATGGGTAAGGCAGCCCTGTCCTACCCCCCAAAGCTCTTGACCAGCAGCACACCTACTCGCCCACTGACCTAGTGACAAGTGGCAGGGCTTGGGCGTCCAGTGGACTAAATGCTGCTCCTCTCTGCAGAAGTCCTCAGAGGAAGCCTGTATTAGCTCTGCCCCCAGGCTGTCCCTAACCTCTCCCTAGCCCCTCTTCACCGCTGCTGCTGAAACCCAAGCCACTCCCAGAGAGGGGGCCGAAGCTTTCCTACCGCCCCACAACCAGGCCCAATGCCCTGCTTCCCTGGGCATCACCTGTCTTCTGTTTGAATGAGCGTTCTCCCTTCCCCCGCACTCCCCAGGCTGACCGCAGGGGGTCTGCTCAATGCTCAGCTCCTGGTAGGCAGGGCTTCTCAGAGAGGGGTTGGAGGAACGCCTGGGGGAGGGGCTGTGCAGTGAGTGTTTAAAGAAGATTCCAGGGGCTCTAACTTAGACTTCTACATTGGAATCTCTGGCTGGATCTGGGAATCTGCCCTTTAAGGGGCTCCCAGGTGACTCCCTATATGCACGTGAAAGCTGGAGAAGCCTGGTGTCCGGAAAGGGCTGAACTTGGTCGCCTTGCCCCTCCTTCCTTCTCCCAGGCCTCAGGCCATTTGCTTCTCAGTTTCACACCTGCTGGGCATTCAACCAACATCCCTAAACACCGGGTTAGGAATGATGGAGAAGAAAGGGATAGTGCCGTCCAATCCCTGCCCTGAGGAGTTTAGAGTCTTCTTTCTCAGAGGGTGGGGTACCCTCCATCCAACCCCGCCCCACACCCCTTGTTCAAGAGACTCGTCTTTTCATGCTTCTGAGGAAGAGGGCTAGGGGCTCAGCCGCATCCACCAGCTTCTGAAGATAATAGGAAACATCTCTGGGCAAAGATGCTTGTTGACAGAAAAATGCTTAATTTTAGGAAAGCAGCGTGAGCTACAGTATAGGCAAGAATTGCATGCATTTAAAGAAATACGATTCCAGGCACTCTAAGAAGGTGAGCTGGAAGGTACTGCACAGGATCTGTAGATGGCACCCAGGGCTCCTGCCCCAGCATTGTCACTAACCAGGGTGTGACCCAGGGCAAATCCCCTGACACCTCTGCGCTTCGGTGGTTCATTAGGACCTACTGAGATAGTGCATATGGCGGCATAGGGTTAGGGTTAGGGTTAGGGTTTGTAACCTTTGTAAAAGGTAAAAGGTAATGAACTTTGTAAAAGGTAATGAACTCTGCACATTATTCATTATTATTTTTCTAAGTACTGCTGTGGTTATTCCAAGGGAACAGTAAGGTGAGCTTGCAGAGCACTGGAGGAGAAGTCTGGAGACTGGGGCTCAGCTCTGCTTCCACCTGGCTCTGTGTATGGAGACCCTTCACTGATCTGGGTCTTATAATCATCATCCCAATAAAGGTGGGAAAAGGGACTAGATAATATTGTCTCGGTTTTACCACTTCCAGGTGAGTCTAACTCTGAGTGCAAGGCCAGGTTCTGCTAGGATTACTGCCTGGTACACCCAGAACCCGCTTGAGCTGGGGGTCGTGCCCCCATGGTCCCTCAGCGCTGGTCCAGGCCTTACAGCACGCGGGGACTGGAGAACAGGGTCTCTGGTCAATGGGGGGCGTGGTTCTGGGGGCAAATTCTGCAAGATTTCGGAAGACACGTTGGTTAGGGTCGTCCAGGTCAGTACCAGGAGGTATTCCCCCCGTCCTCTCGGCCAGCTCCTACACCTCCAAAATATGGGGCGCTTCCTCAGTGAGGCCTTCCTGGACACCCCCTAGCTCTTCCCCGGAGCGGGATGGATACATCTGCAGATTGTTGTGTCTTGTAACCCGCTCCTTTTCCTCCCCCCGTCTTTATTCTTGCGTTGGGATCTCCGGAGGGCCTGGGAAAGGGATTAGAGCTCGGAAGGGTGGCGGGTAGCGGACCTGCGGCGGTCCCCGCGCTTGGGGTCTCTGTACCTGCCCAGCAGCTGCAGCGCAGGCTGGCAAGGGGCCTCTCCCGGCTTCCCGCGCTGCTCAGGAAGCGTGTTGGGACGGGGCTAACGATAATTAACACTTGGGGCGCGTTTTGTCTTCGAAGTGCTTTACAAACACGATCTAATTAGCCCGCGGGGAGGAGCGGCGCCACCGAAGCGCTTGCTTTATTATTCATTTCTATACCGTCTGGAGCGCGCAGCCCCGGGCGCACGAGCGTTGGCGGGGAGATTACCCCGGCTGGGGTGCCTTCTCCCAGCGCCTCCGGGCTGTCGGTGGGGAGGGCCCCGCAGCAAGGCCAAGTGTGACTCCGCACAGGTCAGCCCCTTCTCACGCATCTCATTTAATCTCCGCGGCAATCTAGAGAAATGGGTAGGCTCTGGGGCTCAGAGAGGTTAAGTGACACGTCCAACACCACACAGCCCATACGGGGACGCTGAAACTCAAACCAGGCCCCCGAACCGCAAAGCGCCAGGTCTTCGTCCCCTCCCCGGTCGCCTCGCGGGCCCCGCTCAGCGAGGCTCTGGGAATCCCGCCCGGCTCGCAGCATCCCGGCGCAGCGGCGAAGGCGGGCGGCGGCTGGCGAAGGCGGGCGGCTGGCTGCAGTGCGCGCGCTCCCGGGCCGGCCGAAACTGTTGCCATCGCAAAGCTCCCCGCTACACCTGAGCCGGGGACAGATGTGCATCAATATTTATTCGGAACTCCCAGGAAACCTGGATGAAGTGTAATTATCTCAGCTCAATCAGCTCGGATTAGCATAACATCAAGTCACCCATCAGACGGAGGGTTTGATTTCGGGGATCAAAGCGCCGCGCTGTAGCCGCTGATTAATCGGGGAGAAGAGAGCGGAGAGAAGAAAGCCGCGCGGGCTCAGCGAGCCGCAGCTGCACCGCTTTGATGCGCCGATTGTGCCAAGTTCCCCTTCCGGGCTGGTTCGGCGCCCGCCCCCGCCGCTCCCCGGACCCGCTGCACCCACCGGGTCCCTGGGTTTTAGCGCCGCTTCCCCGGTAGCAAGTCGCTAGCTCTAACGTAACGCGCCACCCCTGCCCACCCCGAGGCTGTGCTGTGAAGCGGGGTGCTTGCCCGTGGAGTTTCTGCTCGGGCGCTGCGGGGCTCGCCCGCATGGGGCCGGACACCGGGGAGGACCACCCTTCTCCTGGTAGCTCTGCTATGAGAGCGAGCGGTGTGCGTCCTTCCGAGGTTGCCCGGAGGCTGAGCGGAGGGGTGAAATGCCGGCGTTCAAGGCCTTCCCCAGGCCGGCTCCAGCCAATTTTCTTCTTTTAAAAACATCTTTATTGGAGTATAATTGCCTTACAGTGGTGTGTTAGTTTGTGCTGTATAACAAAGTGAATCAGCTATACATATACATATATCCCCATATCTCCTCCCTCTTGCATCTCCCTCCCACCCTCCCTATGCCACCCCTCTAGGTGGTCACAAAGCACCGAGCTGATCTCCCTGTGCCATGTGGCTGCTTCCCACTAGCTATCTATTTTACATTTGGTAGTGTATATATGTCCATGCCACTCTCTTACTTCGTCCCAGCTTACCCTTCCCCCTCCCCGTGTTCTCAAGTCCATTCTCTACATCTGCATCTTTAGTCCTGTCCTGCCCCTAGGTTCTTCAGAACAATTTTTTTTTTTTAGATTCCATATATATGTGTTAGCATATGGTTTCTGTTTCTGACTTACTTCACTCTGTATGACAGACTCTAGGTCCATCCACCTCACTACAGATAACTCAATTTCGTTCCTTTTTATGGCTGAGTAATATTCCATTGTATATATGTGCCACATCTTCTTTATCCATTCATCTGTCGGTGGACACTTAGGGTGCTTCCATGTCCTGGCTATTGTAAATAGCACTGCAATGAACATTGTGGTACATGACTCTTTTTGAATGATGGTTTTCTCAGGGTATATGCCCAGGAGTGGGATTGCGGCTCCAGCCAATCTTTTCCACCTCACCTATCCCATCCCCTCCCACCACACAAAAATCGCTGAGGTTTTCTTAACTCGCCCTGCTTCCTTGATTCTGTACCTTTGTGCAATCCATTTTCCCGACTGGGATGCCCTTCTGTCCCATTTCTTTTCGTAACTAACTCTGACATCTTTAGCACAGCCCACAGCCTCTTGCCCTGGCAGAAGGCAGTCCTCATGCTTCTAGTGGGTTCAGCAAGTGAGGGGAGCCTCTGTCCTGGCATACTGGCATTGTGCTGTCATGATCTGGTTTACCACCCCCCCCCCCCCAATCCCAGCAGGCTTCTACTGTGCCCAGTCAGCCCTGGAGAAAAACATTTTCTGGGGGATGAAGATGGGCAGATTTTATTGATAATCCACATGGTTGCCTTGCCGACTTCAAGCCTCCCCCTCCCAATTTGCACTGGCTCCCTCCTCCCTCAGCAGATGAGCTGAGGGCAGGAACCCTGGCTTACCCATGCTCGTGTCCCCTTGGATACAGTCCTTGGCACAAAGCAGATGTGGATTCTAGCTCTTGCCCTTTGTTAACTCTCTGTTTTCTTGAACAAGTCACTTGACCTCCCAGGAACTCAGATTGCCAAGCTGCACAGGTTTTTGTGGCTGTAACATCCTGTGTTCTGTGATCTTCCTTCATAAACCCTGTTCAGTGAAGCCACTCCCCGGACCCAGTGCCCCACTTGGTGTTGGGGAATCCTAGAATCTTAGGGTCAAAGGGAAGCTCATAACCCCTTCCTCATCCTTCTGACAAGTCTTCATCCTTTGCTAGAGGGGACAGCAGAGTAGAATTCGGTACTGAGGGTCTGCCCTGCCACTGGTCCACATGGGAGCTTGGTCAGCATGGTGGGGGCAGGGGACTGGAGGACCCACATGGCCACTCTTCAAGGCTCTCTCTGGCTGATAGGATGAAGGCATCAGCGGTGGCATCACCTAGGGTGTCCAGACACCAGGATTCTCCTGGCTGGAAAGGCCTGGAGAGCAATGGAGACCCAGGGAGGTTTCAAAGCTGAGACATGTATGTATCCATTGGCATTCTCTGGAGTGCAAGTCGTTGAGGGCAGGGACCATCTCTAATTTATTCCCTACTGTGCCCCATAATCAAAGCTCAGTGCCTGACACATAGTAGGTGCTCAATAATTTGATGTAGAATAAATAAAAGAATAAAGGAATGAAAGAGAAAGGAAGGAAAGATGGAAGGAGGGAAGGAAAGAAGGAAGGATTAAAGGATTGCACCCGCAGTAGGGGGCTGAGTTTTGAGAGTGGGTGGGCATGTGTCCAGTATACCGGCAGAAAGATGATTTATCTCCATTTCAGATCTCTGCTATGCAACATCGTGGATTTTTCTCTCCCCTTTAATTAAGAACTAAATATAGACCTTAATTAAGACACTGATGAATTTAATTTAGAGTGGCATTAGGGCCTTAACTTGCACAACTCAATGCTGTGTTTGTATAATGTGGGATATAAGCTAAATGAGTGCTTGCTTGTTACTACCATAAATAATTCACTTGCAAATCCCTTTTGAAACATCGCTAACACTAACCTGCCTCAATCTAGAGGGTGCTTTTGGATGCCCACTGCCTAGCCCCTCTTCATTTGTCTATATCACAAGAAGGTCCTATCTTGTTCCTACCAAACTGGAATCCTCTTTTGCCCACTTCAGCTGCCTTGCCCACCTCTGCCTTTGTTCACCCAAGTCCCTCTGCTGGGAATGCCTTTTTCCTCACTTCTCACCCTGAGTTTGTCAGGAGAACTCCTCCCCTTCCTTTAAGTTCCAGGGCAAGTGCGTGGATTTGATGAAGCCCTCTCTGTTCTCTCTCCCTGCTTCCTGATCTCCAAGCACTTAAGGTGAGAGCTCCAAACTCCCACAGAGTTTTGTTAATTTCAGCACCTATGCTGCCATGTACTGTTATTGTTTCATTACCTGTTATCTCCCTGGCCCTAATTGGGTTATGAGTGTCAGGCATGGGTCCTGTGCACAGTGGGGAGAAGCTGTGACTTTGGCTTTTATCCATGGAGCCCAAGGAGCCAACCTCCCATCTCAATCCTGGATGCCAGGTGCTGTGCTGGGACCTGGGAGACGCTTACAATTTCTGCAGTGGGTCAGGGCATGGCAAGGGATGGTGGTCCAGTTGTGTTGTGTGGAGGGGCAGAGCGTGAAATGGACCCATCATTGTTCAGACTCCAGTCTGATGCCAAGAGAGGATGTATAGCATGGAGATTAAGAGCTGTTGCTCTAGGGTCTGGTAGTCTGGGGCTGGACTCAGTTATTTCATTTGTAAAATTGGGTTGTTCTAAGGTTAAGTGAGATTTTGCTCTCCGTGCGATACATGACACATAGTAAGTGCTCAGTAAATGGTACTGATGTTGATGATGGTGTTTGGTTGACATGCTAACCTGGTTGGAGATTGGGCAACTTGCAGTCAAATGGAGGAGCAGAATGTATCATTCCTACTTTGTACGTAAAAAATTGGGGTACAGAGGGTGATTGGCCTCTTCAGGAGCTCCACGCTTTTCGTCCATAGTGTCTGTGGCTCAGGGCCCTTTCTCTACCCTCTATGCTCCTCACCTGTGAAATGAGGGAGTGGGCTGGAGTGATTTCACCCCCTCCCTTTGTAGTCTTGAATGACTCAGCCCCCTGATTCCTCCTCCTCTATTTCCTAACCTTGTGTTGGTACAATTTCATCACAAGTGTCTAGAGAGTGGGGATCCTGTTTTTTAAGCACAAGCCCCTGCAGTGCCAGGCACATTGCTCTGTCATCTGGCAAGTGATAACCCTCTGTGATTTGAAGAATGAAACCAATTCCCTGAACCTACTGCCCTGCTACAGCACTGCTGTTCCAGACTCTGAACAAAATGTGCACCTTTTGAAATTTGTAGATTCAGTTGCCTTCTTTCTCTCATTGCCAACACAGTATTGAATACTGTCAGTGAGGCTCTGGACCAGTGTTTCTCAACTTTGACACTACTGACATTTTGGGTCAGATAATCCTTTGTTGTAAAGGCTGCCTGTGCTTGTAGGAAGTTTAGCAGCAACCCTGGGCTCTACCCACTAGATGCCAGTAACAACACCTACCCACGCCCCGCCCCCAGTTGTGACAACCCCAAACACCTCCAGACACTGCCAGCTGTTCCCTGGGGGGCAAATTGCCCCCAGATGGGAACGATTGCTTTATACTAAGCACAGGCCATGTGCATACTCTTATTTATCTACCTGCCAAAGTTGTGATATAGACACTGGTCTAAGACTCAGTCTATGGATGAGGAAACAGACTGAGTAGAGATTGTGGAAACAGGCATATTGTCAGTTGGAATCTGGACACTCAACCTCCTTTAGCCTCAGTTTCTCACGTTTAATATGTTGACAATCATACCTCACTCTTAGGGCGATTGTCAAGTTCTTAGCACAGTGCTTGACACTTGGTAGGTGATCAATAAACATTAGCAAATATTCTTTGGTAGATGCACATTCAGACTCAATAAACTTTTAAAAAATTGAAGTATAGTTGATTTACAATGTTGTGTTAGTTTTTGGTGTACAGCAAAGTGATTCAGTTATACACATATATATTCTTCTTCATATTATTTTCCTTTATAGATTATTATAAGATATTGAGTATAGTTCCTTGTGCTATACAGTAGGTCCTTGTTGTTTAGTTTATATATATATATATATATATATATATATATATATATCTTCAACAAACATTTTTAATGCCAGTAATAGCAACAGTTCATATATGTGGAGTACTCATTATAATATTCAAGACACTGTTTAAATGTATTAACTCATTGGACCCTCACAGGAATCCTATGTGGTAAATGTTATTCTTGTTATTCAGATTAGGAACAGAAGCACAGAGAGTTAAATAACTTGCTAGTAACTTGAAAACAGGGATTTGAACCCTAGACCATGCTCTTTATTACACACCATGCTGTGGCACCAAGTTCTTAATAGGAGCTTTTACATTCATTTCATTTATGAGCCCATCTCCAGAATCACCTTTTTCTAGGATTGCACTGTCCAGTTTGTGGCTATTTAAATTAGAATTAATTAACATGTAAAATCTAACTCCTCAGTCACACTAGCCACATTTCAAGTGCTCAATAGCCCCAGGTAGTTGGTGGCTAGACATTGGGGCAACTCAGATACAGAGCACGCCCATCATTGCAGAGATTTCTGCTGGAAATCACTGTTCTAGGACTGTGGGAAATGGATTTCTTTCCCTTAAGAGTTTTTGGATATCTGTTTGTTTGTCTATTTATTTATTTAGGCCATGCCACACAGCATTCGGGGTCTTAGTTCGACTTGCGTCCCCTGCAGTGGAAGTGCGGAGTCTTAACCACTGGACGGCCAGGGAAGTCCCTGGATGTCTCTTTAGATAATTGATGTCATTCAGTCAACACTGTGTCCAGAACTGTACAACCACTAGAGTATTCTGTTCATTTTACGTTTATTAAGATCCTACTGTGTATCTGGAACCACATTTGGGACTGAAGATATAAAGATAAATAAATAAATATGGTCCCTGCTCATAAGTGTAGTTGATAATAGCATTAGATTGTTAATGTACAGAGCCCAATGTTGTGCTTGTAGTATGTGATCCAGGAGCTAAATGAATGTGACAGGCACTAAATTTGTTCAAGAGCCAAATGTCAGGATAGCCAGGGCCGGGGCGAGGGTCAAGTGATTCTCTGAGAGCTGGGTTAGAGGAGGGACCCGGGGGACCTTCCTTGAAGGATACTTGTAGGCCTTGTGCAGGCGGGGACTGGGCAATGTGCTCCGGGATCTGGAGTTGTTCAAACGCTTTTTGGCTGGACTTCTGCTGTAAAAACTTGCAGCAAGGAGAGTCGAGCAATTAGAGCAGGTGGGCACAATTTAAAGATTTTTGTCAGTTGGTGAAGAAGTTACATTCCAGGTGAACCCATAGTTGGGCACAGTGAGTGGGGTTGGAAGTGCAGAGATGGCAAATGTTAGCGTGTCACCTCTGCTTCCACCTCCGGAGACCCCAGCGTCCTTCATCCCACATTCCAAGCTGAGCCCTTCCTCTCACCTCCCTTGAGCTCTCAACCCCCGCTCGGCACCATGTCAGCTGACCTTGCCCAATTGCCCATCTTCCGGCTCCAATTCAACACTTCCCTAGCTCAGAAATTGCTTGGTGATATTGGGAACAATGAGGCCTGGCTCTGTTAGTTCAGAGTAGAATGGTTTTTTTTAAAGGGTATTGCATTCCTGGTGATGTATGGACAAGTCAGGAGAGCAGAGGGAGAGTCGGGATGGGAGGGAGGGGTGAGTTGGGACTCCAGAGTAGCTGGAGCCTTGGGGCTGGCGGGGGGTGAGGCGTGTGCTGCTACTGCTGATACCTGGCCTGTGGTCCTTCCAAGCAGGATCCTGGCTGAGCCGGATTAGAGGAAAACCCTGGGTGCTTGGCTGGGAGAGGGTGAAGCTGTCAGGGCTGCCAAGGGGCCAGGGGCCGTGGAGAGCTTATTCCTTCTTGGGGGCAAGAGAGGGATCAAATGTAGCTTCATCTCATCCTTCATCTGCTGACAAGAGTGAGGCAGTGAGGTGGGCCAGAGTGGGAAGGTTTGCATGGGACCTCAATGAGACCCAGAAACTGCAAATGACTTGCCTAGGGCCACACAGCACGTTAGTGTCACTGTCACTAGAACCCAGGGCTGTGTGTGTATGTGTGTACGTACGTGTGTGTGTGTGTACGTACGTGTGTGTGTGTGTGTGTGTGTGAACAGTTCATTCCTTATCTCGGTGGGCAGTGTTTCATGGTATGCATGTTCCATAGGTTGTTTAACCATCCACTTGTTAATGAACAATTGGGTCGTTTCCAGATTTGGCTATTATTGTTATTTTTAAATTAATAGATATAATAATTTAGAGCAGTTTTAGGTTTACAGAAAAATTGAGTTGCAAGTACAGACAGTTCCCATACACCCCTCCCCGCCCAGTTTCCTATATTATTAGCATCTTGCATTAGTGTGGGCCGTTTGTTAAAACTGATGAACCAATATGGATACATTATTATTATTAACTAAAGTTCACAGTTTACATTAAGGTTCACTCTTGGCCTTGTACCTTCTACGGGTTTTGACAAATGCATGTCGGTATCATACAGAATATTTTCACTGCCCTAAAAATCCCCTATGCTCTACCTATTCATCCCTCCCTCCCTCCCTCCTAACCTCTGCCAACCACTGATCTTTTAACTGTCTCCATAGTTTTTCCAGAGCTCTTTTATTTGCTTCTCTCTAGAATTTTCTAAAGGTCTCCCCTCTTGGCTCGCTAGACCCAGCCACACCTAGCCATAGAGCCTTCTTGGAACCCAGGCCTCATGGGGAGGTAGTTTGGGGTGTGTGTGAGCAGCCTGCACGCGAGTTTGAGTTGCTTTCTTTTAAAGACCAACTAATGCTGGAACTGGCTGATCTAGCCCCATTCCGCTGGTTGAGCTGTGGCCTGAAGCGGGCTTGGTGCTCCAGGCCCTGTTTGGGGCTGAGGGAAAGCGGAGGAGGGGAGGGGTGGCCCTGTCAACTGAGAGCTCAGCTCTGCGGGCTTTTCCAACCCTGAGGCCCTCAGAGACCCCCAAACACTCAGCTCCTTTACAACTGAGCTTAGAAGCCAGCTGCCCGGGCCCTCTCCCTCCCAGAGCCTCTGGCTCAGCCTGGGGCTGCCTCCTGGCCTGCAGGCTTCCCCTCTAAGTCCCACTTTGATTTCTAAACAGACAGGAAAACAAGCAATTGATTTTTGGATATTATCTAAGCTGGGTAAGGGAAACTTTAATAAGGAAAAGAGCAGAGGGAGGGGTCTGAAGACCTTAAAACTACAAAAAGCCCACCATTTCCAACCCAAATGGAGACAGCTACAGAGCTGCTATGATCAGAGAGATAGTGCAGGTGGCCCCAGGCCCTTGGGAGAAGACTGACTCAGCCACCCAGGGCTCTGTGATGTCCCACTGGAGGCTGTGCCTAGGCAAGTCTGTTCTCTCCCTCCTATTGGGGCTCCCAAGCTTATCTCTTCTGTTCCCGGGCCATCCTGCACCTCCATGGTCACACTTCATTTGGTTCTCAAACCACCCTTGGAGGCAGGCTGGGACTTCAGAGAGTCAGGGACACACAGGACGTGAGGGTGGGAGGGGACCGCAGGGACTAAAGTCAGCGCTTCTCATCATACAGGTAAAGGGGCCTGGGGTGAGACGGTGCTGTTAGCGCATAACAGGGGCTGCGGCGCACGTGTCCCAGGGCCTGGCAGCGCCCACTCCATTGTCGTCAGCTAAGCTGGTGAATGCACAGTCTTTGCAGCATATTTTTAAACTCTGGGTGTCTGGAGCTTGGAGGCCGGGGTCGCTGGGAAGGCCCAGGTGAGGATTTCCAGCCCCTGCTCCTTGGAAGGCTCTAGATCTCTAGCCCTGCAGGCCAGGACCTCCACAAAGTCTTGGACAGGCTGGTCTTATCTCTTCTGGCCAGCCTAGAACTCTCATCCCATCTTCCACATGGAGGCTGATTCCTTCCATGGGAACCACGGCAGAGAGCACAGGGAAGGACTGCAGGCCTGGGAGTCAGGCTTTACAAAAGCCACGTGGGTTGTTGGAGTCGCTGAAAAAGTCATACTTTGACATCTTGTCTCGTCCCCGTAGCAGGTCCTAGGTTTCCTGGGTGCCGAACCGGGAAACTCAGATTTCTGCGGGGAAGCCTGCGCTTTGAAACCCATGGGGAGCTGCTGTCCCTGGCATCCTGCTTCCTTTCCTCTCTGCCTTTGGTGGTCTCACCGGAGACTTCTCCCTTGATGTCCCCTTTGGTTGTTTCTCAAATAGGACTTTGTGGAGGGGAAGACCAAGACTCATGTCACTGCCGGGCTCCAGGCTTGATCCTGCAGTGCCAGGCACGGGGGCAGCAGAGATGGAAACCATCCCTGCCGGGTGCCAGCTCCCCTGCCACCTTCCTCCATCTGAGGCAATGCGGGGGCCTTCCTGTTAGCACTCCACTTGCCAGTGGGGGGCCAGGCCTGCTCCGTCTCCTTTGGCCTGGCCTGGGAATCCAACACTCGGCTCGGGTGGCTGCAGACGTGTAGAGAGGGTTCCAGTTTTCATCTACGGGGAGAGTGAAGCCTGTGGGGGAGATGGACCCAGGAGAGCAAAGAGATAAGAAATACTGAGGACCAGGATTTTTGACCCTATTTGACTCTATAAGCTCTCCTCTTCCCCCAACTCTTGCGTTTATTCAAGTAACTGAAGGCTAAGTTGCTAGGCCATGCATCTTGGGAGGGGTACTTGAGTGACTAGGGCAGAACCTGCGGTCGGAGAGGGGGGAGCAGAGCAATGTCAACCTCCCGCATCACATCACATGGTAAATGGTACCGTGAGAGAGGCCTCTGCCCTCCACCCCACCCCCAACGCAGCCCACCAAGCGGGGGTCGGGGACAACTGCAGGAGCTGGTCCTCGTGTGGGATTTGATTTAGTGTGTATCTAAATCACACCACTTCAGGAGGGGTCTTTCCCCACCTGCCCAGGGGTTTGCTAAGGCTTTTTATACAGCCTTCAGCCCAAAGCTCATTCTCAGGTGAGTCGCGTGCTATTTACAGAACAGGCAAGTCTCGCCACTTGAAAAGAGCTGGCGCTTGGACTCACCTGCTGGCATCAAATCCCAGCTCTGTACTTAGAGGCAGGGCTGGGGGCTGGGGGTCCAGTTGTGGCTCCCCAGGGAAGGGAGTAAAAGCCCCTGTGGGGTAATCCCAGAGGTTGGCCCTATGGGGGGTGGGTGCCAGGGCATAAAAGTATGAGGGCTCCCCCAGACCCAGGACTGAGAGCCTCTGATCTGCATCCTGGACACCAGCCCAGCGTTTCTGCATTCCCTGTGCAACCTGGGAGATGAAAGAGCACACAGACTGCCAACCCTCTGCCCCCTGGGCCTCTGAACTGAGGAAATGGCTGAATAATGAATGAGGCCAGAGTACTTCAGAGAGGTGGGCCCAGGGACAGTGCGGGCAGGGGGAGGGGCATGGACAGATTTGGGGGAGGGGCAGCTCGTGGAGAGATGCCAGGAGCCCTGATGAGGTCTGTGGTAGTGGCTTCTGCTGCAGGCCACAGCTGCGATTCACACAGAGGAAAGTGGCCACGAGCGCTCGCATACGGATTGTGTCTCAAACCTGCAGCCTATCACACATCTAACCTTGAGATGTGCCGTCCCGGTTGTCCCCCCACCTTGAGCCTCCTCCCAAGAAAACTACCTGTGGGGCTGGATATAGGCTGGATCCAGGGAGCCCTTCCTAAGCTGAGGGCTGATGGACAGGAGACTTTTTCTGGGCATCTAGAGGAGGGCCAGATTAGCCACGAGGGTGGCTGTGGTACCCGCGACTTCTGGCAGGTACTGGACAAGGGCGGCTTGCATGGCAGTCCCCAGAGGGGATGGAGGGTCCTCTGGGGCATCCCTGCCAGATACTTGATTGTTGCTGGTGACAAGACGCTCTCTTCTCTTGAGGCGGCAGTTCAATTATGTGGCACCCATGTGTATGACTTGGGGACTTCCCACCCCCTGTTTCCTCTGTCACCTTAACATTGTCCTCACACTTTCTAAAAGGGGCAGCAGCTCCCGAAACCCAGCCGGCAGAAATGAGGGGACACAGGTTTGCTGAATGCTTGGCATGTGTCTGGTTCTTTCCTTATTGAGTCCACATGGCAGTTCGCATATGTGATCAGGAGTATCTCTGCTTTAAAGAGAAATAAACGGAAGCACAGAGAGACTGGGTGACTGGGCTCAGATCACACTGCTAATAAGAAGCGGGTGAGTTGGGATCGGAACTGGAGGCTTTCATTCTTCTCTTGGGCATTTTGAGGGCCTTTGAGTTCAGCTTACTGCTGGGGCAGTTTGTCAGGGACTGCCAGCTGCCCCGGTGCCCAGCTCTCTCAAGCCCTTGTTAGCAGAAAGTAACTACTAGGGCAGGTTTTAGGCCAGGGAGCCGGCCGTGTCCTGGATTTCCTTCCCGGGAATTCCTTTTTCCCCTTCTTTGCAAAGCCTGTTGAAGCAGATGGATGTCCTGTATTTGCCAGGTGGGTGGGACCACCTGTTAGCCCTTCTCCTTGGTCTTGCTGCAGGGGGCACCTTCCCAGCAGGCTTTCTCTGTCTGCCAACACCAAGCATGCCACCAAAGCAAGTAGGGGACCCCTCCTCTTAGATCAAATGTGGCCTGTGTCTACCCTCTCCCCCCATCCTTCAGGCACGAGGCAGCATCCCTGGGCTCTGATTGGCTGAGGGCTTTCCTGTGTACCTCTCTTCCGGGTGGCAACCAACCTCGCCACTCTGTGCTGCACCCTCCCAGGCCTGTCCTGGCTGCTTGCAATGAATATTGGCCCGATCAGAGCCCAGCCAAAGCCCCTTTGCCTAGGGAAGAGGCTGGGCATCGGGTCTCCCACTCCCCAGGACCTGCAAACCTGCTGTGAAGACCTGGATTCAGGAGCCCACAGTCTGGCTGTGGGAAAGATGGTTTGGCAAAATGGGTTTCAGCTTTGGTGTGAGCCAGCCTAGATCACCGGGGCACTGGGAATGTTTAGAAAGTTCTTGCCTACACACAGGGGTCGGGAGG
Organism: Balaenoptera ricei; assembly: GCF_028023285.1. Classification (NCBI taxonomy): domain Eukaryota; kingdom Metazoa; phylum Chordata; class Mammalia; order Artiodactyla; family Balaenopteridae; genus Balaenoptera; species Balaenoptera ricei. Next base: position 15,728,598 of record NC_082646.1, read on the forward strand.
TGGGGAGGCAGGGGGCAGACCCCTCCTCAAGGGAGCACGCAGAAAGTTTGAAGCCATCCTGCCCGCCACTCCCTGGGGGTTTTGCAGAAGCCTCACCCACCCTGCTGCCCGGCCAGGCCCTACCCCCTCCACTGCTCCTCCCCGGCCTGACCCCGGGACTGTGCTTCTGTCCACCACCCTGCCTCCCTTGGGTGGGGTGGGTCTCCGAGCTGGCCTGCATAGACCAGAGGCACCTGTGGGCAAGGTCGTGTTAGAGCAACCCTCCACGCTTGGAGATTCCCGTCAACCCAAGTGCATGCGTCACCACATCTCACAACAACTTTCACTGTCTTCATGTTTTATTAGTATAAGTGCCTTAAAAGCAGATCAGAGATTCAACTAATTTGCTCATTAGTAAAAGGAAATTAGCCATTTGAGATCTGTTCTAATAAAATTAGCTTGGTGACAAACGCTTTGTTGCCATGTTTATTAGATTACCATACTCCCTGCATTTTAAAGGCCAGAGCAGGCCTTCAGCAACTCTTCAGGGTATGCTCAGAGCTCCTCTCTTCCTTGTTTTTGTTCTTCCTTTCAGGCCTTGGAGAATATTTTTTCCCTTTCAAGGCTAATTGGGAAGACTTGACCCAAATCTCTGTCCATTCACACCTCCCACAAGCCCTAAGGTCTCTCTCCCCTCCCCTCTGCTCCCTCTTCCCCAGGCTCCTGGCTTGGCCCTGTCCCCAGCCCCATCCCCTCAGGTTTCTCTGTTGCTGGTCCTTTAGAGGGGCCAGTATCTCCCTACCGAGAACCCCTTGGGCACGGAAGCCCCTGATCGTCAGGTGGGCCCTTTCACTGTTCCTTGCTTGGAGCCTTCTGCCTTATTCTCCAGCTTAAGACCAGCCTGGCTTCACCCAGTCACTTGTTCCTATTGCCCTGGAAGTGACCCGCCCGCCCCCATTCGTGTGGTCAGCTGACCCATTTGCTTCTGCCTGTGCTTGGCTGTCTAGTGCGCGGCTGGTGTGGACAGAAAATTCCATGAAGCATCCCATTATACACAAAGCTGCCTGGAGGGTTCCACATGTGTCTGAGGCCAGGCAAGGGGTGTGTGGACTGTGGGGGGCTCCTAGCTGCCCGGGACTGTCTGATGTAGGAGCAGGTGCTCCCCAACATTGCCACAGCACTCTGCGGGCCCCCCTCTTTGGGCAGCATTGCCTCCTACCTGAGGTGTCCCTTTCACAGCCGCTGTAAACGCTTTGCTCTGCGCTGGGGTCCGTCAGTGCTTTTTTTGCCTTCTTTCTTTACTCTTCTGGATGACATGAGGGGACAGGCCACATGGCTATTCTCATTCTGAAGATGCAGAGACTGATGGTTGGAAAGTTTCCCGAGGTTACGGGGCTTGTAAGCTGCAGAGTTAAGGGTATGAACCCCGTCTTGTGTGTCTCCAAAGCACCTGTCTCTAACCCCTGGGCTCTGCTGTGGGCTTGGGAAATTGCTGCGTGCCCATACTGGCTTGGGGGTATGAGCTTCCTGACGGATGGGCTCTGTGACCCCGCACAGTGCCTGGCACAGACTGCCCTGTAGTGAGTGCTCCAAAACATTATCGAGTGAGCTGGTAGATAGGGGAGGGGCGATGAGATGGTCCCAGGTACTCCAGGGCCGGAGGCCTGGGCTGGTCCAGCTTCTCTCCTTTGCCAACAGCAGCCCCAGGCCAGCCTCTCCCGGCCCCTCCCGGCTCCCTCCTCTCCTGGTACAAATCATCAGCTTAGACAACAGCGATGGGTTTATCCCACAGGATGTGACTCTGAATATTAGAATGTCAGAAGCGGCTGCCTTTGCAGTAAGTTGCTGTCAGAGAGGAAATAAAAGGGGAGTTGCAGTTATTTAATTTGGAGCGTGCAGGCGACGGGCTGAGCCTGTGGACTCGCTGCTCATTCACCCCGGCTGCTGGGGCACCAGACCCCGCAGGCCGCTGCCCTTGGTTTTTTTTTTAAGCCAGCATTTTATTTATTTATTTATTTTTGGCCGTGTTGGGTCTTCGTTTCTGTGCGAGGGCTTTCTCTAGTTGCGGCAAGCGGGGCCACTCCTCATCGTGGTGCGCGGGCCTTTCACCGTCGTGGCCTCTCTTGTTGCGGGGCACAGGCTCCAGACGCGCAGGCTCAGTAGTTGTGGCTCACGGGCCCAGTTGCTCCGCGGCATGTGGGATCTTCCCAGACCAGGGCGCGAACCCGCGTCCCCTGCATTGGCAGGCAGACTCTCAACCACTGCGCCACCAGGGAAGCCCTGCCCTTGGTTTTTATCCTCCTGCTGGTCCTGCCTTTCTCCAGCCCTTCTGTCCCACCGGGGTGCCCAGCACCCACCCAGCCTTTGCTCACGCCTCCTGTTCCTCCAGTGCTCTCCTGCCTCCTTCCACCTCTCAAACCCCAGCCCTCCTCGTCTTCAGGTCCTTCCCAACCTTTCTGTCCTCAGCCAGTCCCGAGGTTTCACCCCGTCCTCTCCCCTACTGTCCTGCCCTTCCTTCTCCTGACATCTTCACGCTATCATTTATAATATAAATGATATTTATCCTATTATCAACAGTAATGATCTTATTGCTATTAATCAATATTATTGTTGATATTATTAATAGGAATTAATATTATTAATATTACTATTATCCTTATTATATCCTTTTCCTCACTTATACTACCACTCCAGTGAGGTAGACATGATTTGTCCTTTTTTCAAGAATGAGGAAATTGAGGCTCAGAAAGGCTAAACATCAGATCTGATTCACACAAAAGAAGGCACCAAAGGAGGCCAGTAATTGTGGTTCCACAGTCAATCACCAGGCGCCTTCCATGAGCTCCACTCTGGGAACTCGGAGACGAATGAGCCGCAGCAGTGGCACCCTCGCAGCGCTGGGGGTGTGCCCGCTGAGCCCTTGTCCACAGGGGAGGGGCGCCCTGGGAGGGGTGAGGATGTCAAGAGGAGGCCGTGGGTGGCGCCTAGCCCAGCGGTCACTATGCGAACCTGAATGGCTCTGCCTCCAACGGCAATTACATCTTCTTCCTCCGGTTTGGCCCCAGGTGAGGGGTGCAGGGTGGGCAAAGGGCACCGGGGAGGGAGAGGGCGTCCCGGCTGACTTGGGAGCTGGTTTTGTGATGGAGACATTGTTCCTCTTTCCAGTGCTGAGCTTTGGGTATGAAGCACATGCCCTGCTGGTCCCAGGCCCTCAGGAGGGGGAGTTGGGGGGTGACAGTTTGGAGCAAGATCCCCAGAGAGAGGTAGAGGGGAGAGCAGGGCTTTGGAGTCAGTGCGCTAGGACACGAATCCTGGCGCATCAGCTGTGTGACTTCACGCAAAGTGTCTACCCTGCGGGGCCGCACACTCCTTACCTGGCCTCCTCTTTTCAGGAGAGCCGTGAGGATGAATGGAAACATGAGTGGAGCTGAGAGGGAAGGACTCGGGGAGTGATGCTGACCCTCTAGAGGCCAGGCCCAGCCCGACTTCAGGCCGGGCTCGGGAAGGAGGCTGCTGGGCCTGACCCTCGAGGGTGGGAATCAAGGGAGGCTGTAGGTCTTGGGAATCCTGTCCAGCCCCTGCTCTGCCTGGTGAGTCAGCACCTGGAGGGAGGGCCTGGGTCCCTGGCAGTGGGACAGCCCGTCCTGGCAAGCGGCCCACCTCCCTGTGGGAAGAGGAGAGGCTCCTGTAGGCTCTGAGACACGTCTGTGCTCACCCCCGTCTCTGGTCTGCCCCTCCCCGAGCCCCAGGGCCGCACTCAGCGCTGCTCTCTGCCTGCAGTCACACCGGTCCTTCCCCCACGGCTGAGTCTCTAGGGCATGAGGGTGTGAGCCGAGAGGCACCAGGTGCAGTGGGAAAGGCAAGCAGAAGAGGGAACTGGATTCTAGTCCCAGCTTTGTGAGCTGGGCAGTTGCTTTACCTCTCTGAGCTTTTTCTGTATCCTGAGACCGTGGCTATCGAACTGCTCACAGACTTGTGTCGGCCAATGGACTGAAGTATGTGAGAGTATGGCGCCCAGCACACTGTGAGTACAATTTCCCCTCCTTGAGAGGCAGCTCAGAGCTGAGGCTTACAGGGGCTCATACCACTCCCCTGCACCCTCTGACCTTCCACATCCAAAGCAGAGTGGTGAAAGGGACTTCAAAATCGGAGCCACTCTTGATTCTTCTGCCCCTTTCTCTTCCTCCCCTTCTCTGGGCCTCCCATTATAGGTATGTTGGTACAATTCTTCTTGTCCCACAGGCCTCTGAAGCTCTGTTCATTCTTCTTCGATAATTTTTCTATTTGTTCTTCAGATTGGATAATTTCTATTGACTTCAAGTTCAATAATTCTCCTAACATCTCAAATCTGCTGTTGAGACCATAGCGTGTAATTTTTATTTCTGTTACTATATTTTTCAATTCTACAATTTCCGTTAGGTTCTTTTTCATAGTTTCTATTTCTTTACTGAGTTGCCCCATTTCTTAAGTCATTGTCATCGTGTATTCCTTTAATTCTTTAAACATGGCTTCTCTGAATTCTTTAAACACATTTATAATAGTTGCTTTGACGTCTTCGTCTACCAAATCCAACATCTGTGCCTGCTCAGAGTTGGTTTCTCTTGACTTCTTTTTCCTTTCCTGATTATGGGTTACTTTCCTGTTTCTTTCCATGTGGTAATTTTTCGTTGAAAACTGGACACTTTAGATAATATGTTGTACAAACTTTGGCTTCTGATTTTTCACTCTTGAGGGTTGTTGTTGCTGGATTTTTTTTTTTTAAGTAACTTATTTGGACTTAATCTGGGGAACTTTTCTCCCCAGTGGTACATGCTGCTGCTATCTCTACTCAGTTTTTTTTTTTTTTTAATTTATTTATTTTATTTTATTTATTTATTTATTTATTTTATTTATGGCTGTGTTGGGTCTTCGTTTCTGTGCAAGGGCTTTCTCTAGTTGCGGCAAGCGGGGGCCACTCTTCATCGCGGTGTGCGGGCCTCTCACTATCGCGGCCTCTCTTGTTGCGGAGCACAGGCTCCAGACGCGCAGGCTCAGTAATTGTGGCTCACGGGCCTAGTTGCTCCGCGGCATGTGGGATCTTCCCAGACCAGGGCTCGAACCCGTGTCCCCTGCATTGGCAGGCAGATTCTCAACCACTGCGCCAACAGGGAAGCCCTCTACTCAGTTTTTTAAAAATTCTTTTTCTTTTTAGCCTGGCTTCCTGAGGGTTTTCTCCATGTCTGCGTAGCTTAGTTGTCAGCCAGCGATCAGCCAGAGGTGTATGCAAACACCTTGAGCCAGAAGGCTCCACCTCTGTGCGTGGATTCTGGGGAGGGGGTGTACATTCCAAGTCCAGGCAGTTTTCAGGTCTTCCCTGCTTTTACTTTCTGAGGCCATCTGGTCTTCCCTTCAAGTATGCAGCCTCCAAGGATACCAGACAGGGATGCTTTTCCAGCCCTTCTGTGGCTCTCTAACTTCCAGGGGCTCCCTGTTAAGTTTCTGGCGAGTTTGCTGCTCTGCTGCCTGCCCCAGCTGGGACGGCACCCTCAGTCTGGCAGAGCTGTGGGCCTCGCCCATTTGCTTCCCCACTGATCAAGCATTTTACTGCCAACTGCTGGACATGGACTTCCCGTCTTCTGCTCTAAATCAAGTCAGCCCTCTCCTGCAGTGCAACTTATTATTTTTTATGGTCAGCCCCACCCAAGAAGAACCACAGCTGGGGGTGGGAATGGGGGCAGTCCCAGGTAGAACCTTGCAGACTCCCAATTTTCTTACCCACAGTTTGGTTTTTGGTGAACAAATCCTTCTCAATTTGTTGTTTTGCCTTTGGTTGATTGATTTCCAGAGCCCCAAAATGGTTGTTTTTGTTTTTGACCATTTTGTCCCAGATTTTGGGAAGAGAATTTACTGGCCTCTGCACTCCACCATCACTGGAAATCTGCCTTGATTCTTGAGACCTGGATTTATCAAAGTGTAACTTGAGTTATACAAGCACTCTCTACCTTTTCTATGTCTCATGGGCTTTTGGACCTGAACTTTTCCCAAAACAAAACCGATTTGGAGGTTTGCATGCTAATCTTGGGCTCTGGCTCCTTTCCCTGAGGACTTCTCCACTACTGTCCAGTCTGTACGGGAGGACCAGGCCCTGTGCCAGCCAAGCTATTCCAGGACCTAGAAACCCTCCCCACTGAGGGTCTGTTTACCCATCAGCCCTACCTGGTGCACACCACTGATGACAATGGAATGGGGTGGTTCCATCCAGGAGCCCTGAAATCATGACCCCACTTCCTATGGGGCTTGTCTCATGAGTGCTCCCCTTAGAAGGGCATCAACTCCTCCCCAGTGGAAGGAGGATTCCTTGGTCCTCACTGCCTCCAGGATCCCATGGTCATTGCTCTCCCCATATATCTTTTGAAAACATGGCTCTAATTTATCATGTTCTTGTTTAAAGCCTTACTGGCTCGACACTTGCTACTGAATAAGTTCTACACCTTCTAGCCTGGCACTCAAAGTCCTTCATGATCTGGCCCCAACTCACCGTTGTAGCCTTCACTCCTGTCAGTGTCCCTCACACTCTATGCTTCAGCCCAAGGAATTACTTGCTGCTCTTTGAACGCGCCACGCTCGTTCCCACCTCTGCACCTTTGCATATGCTGTTCCCTCTGCTTAGAATGCCTTCATCCCTTCTCCATCTGGTCAACCCTTCCCATTATGACCCATCTCAGTTGTCACCTCGTCTATTGACCCCTCTCTGATTCTTCCAGGCAGAGGTGCTGTCCCTCCTCTGTCCCTCCACAGCATGCTGCCTTTGCCTGGGCGGGCCCATCGTACTGTTACCACCCGTTTCCATGTCTGCTTCTCTCTTTAGCTTGTGAGTAAATAAGGCCAGGGTGACCTTCAGCTCCTCTTGGTGTCCCAGTGTCTGACATAGTGCTGGGCCCATGGTGGGTTCCTAATAAATGTCTGTTGAATGTGAGAATGACCTTCCTATAACCTTTTCTGCCAGAAGTGAGTTCTCTTGATGGCATGTTGTATCAACATGTAGGTTTTGAAGTCTTTGGAGTGTGATTTATAATCTGGTTATATTCAAATGTAGGATCTACATGACAACATCCAATTTTTTATCATTTCGGGTAGCTTTTAACTTATTTAATATGTATTGTCAGTAGTACTGGGTGGCCCTCCCCAAACTCTATATCCAGGCTCTAGATAGCTCAATTGAGTTTTGTCTGTCTGTTGTAAATAGCTGTCTTTGGAGCCTAAAGACACATCCTCTGCCCAACCACCTGTCACAACCTCACTTTCAGCCTTTGAGATCAGGGGTCCTGGTGCTCATTGCTGCCATCATGGGATTTTCTGGGACCTCTGGTGTGTGTGCATGTATGTGTATGTGAATGCAAGTGCATATGTATGCGTGTATGTGCGTGCAAGTGCATGTGTGTGCATATGTATGTGTGTGTGCGCAAGTGCATGTGTGTGCATATGTATGCGTGTATGTGTGTGCATATGTATGTGTGTGCATGTGTATGTGTATGCATGTGTGTGTGTGTAGGAACATTGTGTTTGGTAGGAGGGAACCTCGTCAAATGGTACGGGATCAGCTTGTTATTTTATTATTTCTTCTTTTAATAACCAAATACTGATGCTGACAAGTATTAAAGATTAATTCTGTAAATTCCTCTCTGAGCCGCAGTGATCATTTAACAGGCCCCTTCCTTGACAGAATATATTCTAGCAGGGAGAACCCTGTGAGGGGAATCTGCGACTTTGGACTCCTGGGCTGACACCTGCCCCATCTGGTGTCTGGAGGGCGACAGTCTGGGAGGGAGTGGTGGGATATTGGTTGGGACCCTGCTCCCACCCCATCCTCCAAGCTGCCAATTACCACACACATTCAAAGGGGAGAAAGCCAAGGGCAAGGTCAAGCTCTTTGGTCAAGGTTGGTGAATTGGACAAGGGAATCCTGGGGTTAGGGCTGTGTGAGGGCTCAGATATGTCCTCCAGGTCATTCACCAACTTCCAGAGAGGTCCAAATCCAAACAGCCCCTAACAGAGAAAATTCATCTCTGGATGCATTGATGGATTGAACAAAAGACACCCCATCTGGTTTTCAGGTTTCAGAGAGGGATGGACGATGCCCACGGTGCCCTCGACGACTGTTCTCACAGCACCTCCAGGACTCTGCTTCCCTAGTTCTATGCACGTCCAACTCCCACCAGACTGAGTTCCTTGGGGCAGGAACTGTGTCTAATTATTTTTATGTTTCGGTACCTAGCACTGTGCCTGGAATAGAGATTGGGCTCACTAAAGATTTATTGAATGAGAGAAAGAATGGGTGGGTTGGGGGATACAGTTCTGGTTGGAGGAAGGGACCAGACAAAAGAACCTTGACTCTGTGATGTAAGTGGGCGTGGGCTCCCATGTCTGCACGGTGATGCTCTTACACCAGGTGTCCTCTGTAAGGCACCACATATACTGCGCTCCCCACTGTGCTCTTGTCACGGCATCCTCACGGCAGCTTAGGGCTGAGGACAGGGTCCCTGACTGGTCTGGACCAAGGAGCAGGCCAGGTCATGGTCTCTGCTTCAGAGCGGTAATTAAAGAGAGGGGAGCTAATGCAGGGGCTATTGACAGAGTGTAGGCAGAGTTAAGGAAAACCAACCAGGATGGTAAAGCACCTGGAGGGCATAGCAGTGGTGGTACAGTGTTACTACCGAGGCTGAGAGGCAGCTGCAGCTGTAGGAGTCATGGCCTTAGGTAGAGCCTGCGGGGGAGGGAGCTGGGAATAAATACTGCTCTTTCCTCCACCCTTCAGTCCCTGCCAGTGCTTCCTCTGATGAACTCAAATGGAAACCAGAGAGCAAGGGGGTTTGGGTAATGCAATCCGTGGAGGTGGGCCACCTGCGTCACACTGCAGGGTGGAGAAGGGTGCAGCCGGGATTAGGGGAGGGAATGGATGAGAGCCAGTGCACAGATATGGGGGAGCTGAGAGCATCAGCTCAGAGACATGTGTGAATCCACAGGCCTCCCCTCTTACACTGGCTGGGCTAGGCTGGAGGTGGGCAGATGTGGCCCTTGAGCCCCTGTCCCAGAAATGCAGAACTATACCCCACCCCATCCAGCTGCCCAGCCCGCCCCTCGCCTCGTCATCCTGGCCTCTGACTCCATGACCCAACAGAGTTCTTCTCTTTCTCTCTATCTTATTAAAGACCATCTACCCCAGGCAAGAGAGCCAGCTGGCTGTCGATGCAATACCAATAGACTTGTACTCTCCTAATCAATATTGGAGTACAGAGGGAAACAATTAGTGGCTTTTTGTTTTCCAAGGTGTGGGCTGTCTTTTGTGGAGGGCAGAAGTGGAGGGCACCTGGCTAGGGACACTGAAGTGCTTCATGAATCAAAAGTTAGTGATTTCTGGGTCTTGTAAGATTGATGGGCATTTGCAGAGTTGGCATCTGGGTTTGATTGGGGGTGAGGAGTGGGAGGGGAGGTGACCTGGGGACCTTTATCTTGAGGGGGTGAATTTGGAGTTGAGGAAGGGAGAGAGGTCAGGTTTCAGGGACTGGTGGCTTTTTGTGGCTGCACGTTCCCAAATCATAGAATGCAGGACCTTAGGGCCTGAGGAACCTTAGCGATCTATGGACAAACCCCTCATTTTACAGAGCGAGACACTGGGGCTTCGTGAACACAATGACCTTCCCAAGGTCACACAGAGTGTCCATGGCAATGCCACACACTAGCTCATGAAATCCTTTAACAAGCCTGTGAGGTGGACTCTATCCAACCTGCTTTACAGCTGAGGAGGTGGAGGCTCAGAGAGGCCAAGTAACCGGCTCAAGTTCACACAGCCAGTAAGTGGAGAAGCCCAGGTCTGTCTGGCTCTGCAGTCCATGCCTCTCCAACCAGACATGCTGGGACAGTCTCACTGGGACAACCTGGAGCCATCCCGTCATCTCACACTCTGTGAGCAGAGCACGGATCTTTATTTTGACAACATCAAAGTCCCACTTCACTAACTGCTATTGTCTGTCTACAGTGGCACTGCGCTGTGTTTAGGGTGATGCATGAGGGTCAGCCTAGGGATGATGAATGGGATCCACCCTCCTTTCTTCTGCTCAATTGAACTCAATTTGGGTGATTTTCATTCGTTCATCTGGAGGCCTTATCCCACACAGGGGTGGGGCGGCTAATGGGGTAGTCGTACCCCAGGGTCACCTGTGTCTCCTACAGCATGCAAGTGGGCTGACCTGGGCCGTCACCGTGAGGGGCTGGCTAATGTAGAAAGCCTCTGCTCTGAGGAGCAGCAGGGGGACCGGGGTCTGAGCATGCGTGTGGAGCCCCCACGCCTCCACCTGTCAGTCCTCCTGGGATGCCTAGAAGGTTGGAAGCTCTGAGCTGAAAGGGACCAACTCGCTTTCTCGTATGGGAACCCTTTCTGCAGCAGCCCTTCTCCCCCAAACCCTCATCCAGTCTTTCCTTGCACACCTCTAGTGATCGGAAGCAGAGTGTCTCCAGTGTACTCCTGTCGGGCATGTTTTGTGAATTCTCTTCAGCCACAGGGCTGCCGCTTGGGTGGTCACACTGCCATCACTGGCCACCTGTGGCTTTGGGCATCCTCATACATTCCTTTCTCCCCAGTGAGTGGTACATATGTGATCAGTTTCTGTGTGAGCCATGCTGTGAACAAGGTCAGGAAGCACTGCTATATGACATGATTCAGAGCCATCACTTCTGGGTCCTCACATGGGGCCTAAATCATCTTTTTTTTTTTTTCCCTGCTGTTTCCAACAATTGTCTGAATTCCACACTTTATGTGCCAAATGTTCCAGTCCATTCTCTAACAGCTCTTTAGATATTGGATAGTTTGTCCCTGCAAGTGTTCTCTTGGCTAAACATGCCCGATTTCTTTACTATCTCTCCTGTGCCATCATTTGAAGTCTGTCTGCATTCTGGTCACCCTTCTCTGTCTGAATCTCTCTAAAGCACTTAGCACTAAACTCTGTTCCCAGGTGAGGGCTTAGTCCGCAGAGACAAACAAGGCTATGGCCTTCTTCATATTGGACCTCTGTCTCCGTGAAAGCAGCCCATGCCCGCCCACTTGGCTGGAACCCCCTTCTCAATGCTGACTTTCTACTGCTTGGAGCCCCTAAGTCCTTTTCACAAGGACCTTACCCCAGGACCATCCTCCACTGCCCTGGAGATGCCCGTTAGAGGCTGTTACCATCTCCACTCCATTGCCCTTAGTGAAGAAAACCTAACCAGCAAGCATCTTCTGTGAGGTCGTTCCGTGCTCAGCCTTTGGCTAGTTCAAAAGAAGGAGGAGACATGCCTTCTGCTTCCAAGAAGAGGGAGACCCACAAGGGCAAGTTTGGTCACGGGAGCGTCCTGTGAGGGCAGAGCTCTCCCTGCCTTTGGTTCCAGGTCTCTTATTCTGTCCTTCCTTCCTCGTGCTCTCCCTGGTGCCCTACCCCTCAGTTCCTGCAGTTCCACACTCTCTCTCCTCCTTCAGAGTTGCCGAATGGAGCCTTGCTTAGCCCGAGTGGTGATGCAGGGTGAAGAGTAGGGAGAGTGCAAAGATGTACCAAGTCTCCTCTGACATCCTCAAGGCAGGTCAAGTTCATCCTCCCCCTCACCCAGGTGGGTTGAATTAGTTCATCCCAAGCCAGTGGTCAGAGGCTAGGGGGAGGGATCCATCCTTTATTGGCCTTCAGAGGATATCCACAGCCTCAGTCAGTGGCCCAAGCTGGATTCTGATTGCTGCATGCCGGATGCCCTCTGCCAGCTCATTATGTCATGGTGCCCTGGGCTTGAGTCAGACAGACTCAGTTCCTAACCCATTCTCCATGCTTATTAGCTGTGCGTCCTCAGGAAAGCTACTTAACATCTCCGAGCCTTTGTGTTAAAATCTGTACTGTGGGGATGAAATTTCCATCTGCCAGAACTGATGTGTAACTTTAAAAAGACACCATGTGACCTACTGCTGCCTAGTGGCTTGACTCACTTGTTTATTTATTTATTTATTTTTATCAGAATTTTTCTACTGATGGTGAAATAGACGCTTTCGAGGGTGAGGAGTTTGAGCAAAGTGGGATGACTAGGGGCTGGGGTGGCTCTGGCGTGGTATGCGGGCAGCAGCCTGTCCCCAGGGGCTGCCCGTCTCAAAGCTTGTCCCAGGCTGGGGGGCTGGAGATGTTTCCAAGAGAGGCTGCTGGCGCCGCTGGCACTCCAGGTCCTGCAGGAGCTGTCAACTCTGCCCCTGGCTCTAGGCTCTAGTGACACTGCCAGTAACCAGCAGTTGTCAGAGTCGATTTAACGTTGATATTTTTATCACATACCAGGGCCTGGCGCCATGGCGAAGAATGACAGAAGCAGAATGCTAAATAATTTCTCTAAATAATGTATGCTCCCCGGGCTGCCTTCAGGAAGGAGGGCCCTAGGGAGAGACGGGACTCTGGCTTGGTTTTCTGCTTATGTGTGAGGGACACGCTTAGTCTCTCATCCCCCGGGTCCAGCCCCTGACAGCCTCATGCGGCCTGGCTCCGGGGTGCGTGGCGCTGACCACAGGGCAGCAGAGCCGGCTGGGAGTAGAGGTAAAGGGAAGACAGAGTCAGGGAACAGGAGAGAGAGGAGGGAGGGCTCAGACTCAATACATACTTGTTGATTAGATTTGAAAGGAGAGAAAGAGGAAAGAGAGGGGGGACAGAAAGGGAGAGCAGAGCCTGAGTGAGAGACTGAGGGAGGAGAGAGAAGGGGAGGGGCAGATGGAGTGAGGTGGGGAAGCCAGGGAATAGAGAGTGAGAGAGGGCGGAAGTGGGGAAGATAGAGACGACGATGCGAGGGAGGATGACCCGAGATAGGGTTGCCGTGGGAGAGCAGGAAAAGGGGGTTTGCAGGGGGCCCAGGGAGGGAGGAGGAGGGCTGGGAGAGAGAAGGCATGGGGGCAGGTCGGGGACTTCTGAGGGTGACAGTAACAACACCAGACAGGCCAGAGCCCCAAAGGTGAAAAGGTCATCACTTGCAAACCTCCATCACCCCACTCCTCCTCTCCATGGTCCCCAGCTTCCTTCTGGGCACAGAGTTATTCCTCTGGGCTTTGGGGGAGACAGGAAGGTCGAAGCTGTTCAGGCTCAAAGCCTTCCCACACTGACCATCTCTGGGGGAAGCCATGTGTCCATGCAGCCCTGGAGCTGGGTGGGGAAGTCCTGTCTTTTCTCACTTGCCCAGCAGGGACCAGAGAAGAGGGATCTTTCCTGGGATGCGCCCTGCCCGCTGTGCTTCCCCTGGCTGCGGACGACTCCTGGAAGGATTTCCAAGGGCCCTGCATTTTACCACAATGCTTTCCATATACACTTTCCCTCCGGAGAGAGATGTAGGTCTCTGGACACGGAGCATGTCTTACTCATCTCTCTAATTCCAGCACCCAGCAAAGTGCTGGATTATATTGGGTGGTCGATGCATATTTATGGAATGAATAAAGGAGCAGATACACCATATCAGGGTGAAGGAGACATCAGAGATGTAAAGACTGTCGCCCAGCACATTTGTGACACATCCCAGGAGCCCGGGAGAATCTTGTTTACAAATGAGGTAGGCGAGGGTGGAGCCCTGATCCATCTAGGCTGTGGCTGAGTCCTTCTGGAAAAGTCTGATTCTTCCTACCTTCCCACTTCCTCTTTCTTCCCGCAACCATCTTCCCACATCTGTCTCCTCTGCCAGTCCAATCTGCCAGGGAAATATTGTGATGAATTCTCATGGAAACCTTGTGGCTGGCTAAATCCCACCATAGCTCTTGTTCATGCCACCCTTGGTCACCACATAGGAACGGTCATACTGCAGTAGCAATAAACCCCCCAAACCCAACGGCTTATCACAATAAAAGTAACTCTCCCTCGTTCACTGAACACGTGGCATCTGCCTCTGTCATCGTCCTCATGCCAAGGCCTCCCAAGGTCCTGGGAACTTTATCCACATTGGAGACTCATCCAAAGTCCTGGCCTCGCTGCTCTCACATCTCTTCATGTATATTTTGGTCTTTATCTTTGCTGTACTTTCAGCAACCACTCCCATAACGACATGTGGATCTTATTGTCCAGAACTGTGCCCCTTCGGAAATCGTACATCTGTGCTTGGACCACAACTTCTCATCAGCCGAATTCTCTTGCTCAGTTTCTTTTTTCGTCTATGTGTGTTTTTCACTCTCATGGAGTGTCCCTTGATTTCTTTACCTTCCCCGCCTTCATTTCCTTTCCCATCCAGCTTAAATCCTCTGGCCCATCTTTTAACCACTGTATTAATCAGGGTTCTCCAGAGAAACAGAACCAATAGGAGATATATCTATATCTCTACTTCTAACTCTACCTCTGTCTGAGGTTTATTATAGGGAATTGTTTCATGCGATTATGGAGGTTGAGAAGTCCTCAGATCTGCAGCGGGCAAGCTGCAGATCCAGGGGAGGTGATGGTGTAGTTCCAGCCTAAAAGCCAGCAGGATCAAGACCAAGGAAGAGGCGATGTTTCGGCACATGTCTGAAAGCAGGAAAGAACTGTTGTCCCAGCTTGAAGGCCATCAGGCAGGAGGACTTTTCCTCTACTCATGGGAGATCAGGTCTTCAACTGATTGCATGAGGCCCACTCACATTGGGGAGGGCAATCTGCTTTATTAGTCTGTATTCAAATGTTAATCTCATCCAAAAAATCTTCATAGACACACCCAGAATAATGTTTACCAAATATCTGGGCACCCCATGGCGTTAAAATGAACCATCTCAGCCACCCTTGTGCAATATCCTCAGATCCTTTGCTCCATTGTTTCTGGCTCATGACCTGGAAAAACTCTAAACCCTGGATCAATCCAATGGTCTGCTTTCTCCACTTCTCAGTCTGGGGTGATGAGAGCTGCTGGACACACACAAGCACACACATGGTGCTGAGCAGATTGGCACCACCTAAATTCAACAATCCTTCTCTGATTCCCTATGTAGCCCTCTTTCCATTTCTTGAAGAGGCTACCTCAAACTTTGTTCTCCTTGAACTTCCTCAACACTCCATCCTCTTCCTCCTCTCTTCCCACTTCGGGCACCACTGAGACCAGAATGCTGGCAACACACTTCCCCTCCCCCACACCAGTTTCCCTGCATGTGTATCTGGCCTTTTCCTGGATCTTTCCTGTCCTGGTGGACAGTGACACCAAGTGTCCTGTCTCCTGTTCAGGGACTTTTTTTTTTTTAAAGATTGATTGACTGATTGATTGATTGCTATGTTGGGTCTTCGTTTCTGTGCGAGGGCTTTCTCTAGTTGCGGCAAGCGGGGGCCACTCTTCATCGCGGTGTGCGGGCCTCTCACTATCGCGGCCTCTCTTGTTGCGGAGCACAGGCTCCAAATGCGCAGGCTCAGTAGTTGTGGCTCACGGGCCCAGTTGCTCTGCGGCATGTGGGATCTTCCCAGACCAGGGCTCGAACCCGTGTCCCCTGCATTGGCAGGCAGATTCTCAACCACTGCGCCACCAGGGAAGCCCTGTTCAGGGACTTTATCTCACCCATCAATGAACTCTTTTCTCTGCTAAAACTGCAAACACCCACTCCCTTTCAGGATCCATCCATGCATCATTTAGACATAAATGTCTCCCATTACATAAGCAAACATACCCCCTCTTTGACTTCACACACCTCCCTGGTTATTGCCCCAGCTGTCTTTTCCTCTTTACAGCCAGACTTCTTGAAACATTGTCATAATTTCCTATTTTCATTTCATTCACTCCATTAGAATCACTGGGCTTTCACCCCACCACTCTGCTGAGGTGACCTGTGACCTGCCTTTTACTAAATGCAATGGCAGGCTTTGCTCTTGTCTTGCTTGTCTTCTCCAGATCATTAGATCTAGTTGACCACTCCTGGAAATGTTCTCTTTTCCTGGATTTCTGTGCTACATCAGGGTGAAATACTTGCTGTCCCAAGCATGCCACGCTTTCCCCTCTGCCTGGAGTGTCCCGCCTCCTCCTCTTTGCCTGACAAACCTCTTACCTGGTTCAGGTAACAGCCCCTTTCTCAAGAAGACTTTCATCTTCCAAGACCAGCCCTGGTATTCCTACCTAAGCACTCCAAAGCACCCTATGCTTGCTTTGTCATGGAAAGCAGCACAATGTGATTTCACAGCTGCTTTACTCACTGTTCCCCACCCCCTCCACGAAACTCCTGGTAGGAAGGGGTTGTATGTTGCTCATCATTTGTATTCCCGGCACGTCACATAGTGCCTGGTACATAGTAGGTGTTCAATATACGTATGTTAAGTGAAAGTGCGTAGGGCAAGGAGAGAGGTGATGCCTTAAATGACCCAGAGCCCAGTGGGACCACAGTAGACAAGGACCTCTAGGGACAAGGAAGGGCTCTAGGCTCTGGCACGCAGTGAGGCCATCTCCACCAGGAGACAGCTGCCTGGTGCTTGTTTGGCAGCACTGGTGATGGTGGAAGCAGGAGTGAACTCCGGGTCAGAGAATCTGGATTCAAGTTATGTTTCAGCCATTTCTTAGCTACCGATAACTCATGACAATTCCTCCAACCTGCCCAAGCCCTTGGTTTTCTCACTGTTAAATGGGGACATTAATGCCAATCTCATACTATGGGGGTCAGAATTAGATGAGCGTTGTGCAAAGTGCTAGGTATTTTGCAAGTGTAGAGGTCTCTTGAGCATCTGTTAGGGACTTGGGTGAGGGGCGACTTTAGACAGCCCTGCTTGGTGAGACGCAGGCAGGAAAGCAGCTGCTCCCCAGGGTCTGGGGATGGGTCTCAGTGGGACAAAAGCACCAGCTGCTCCAAAGCTCCTGGGAGCACCCCAGCAGGGAGACGGGCAGCTTGGACTCAGCTCCTGCCTGGGAGCGGACCCCAGCCTGCGTCCCCCGGGAGGAGGCCACAGCCTGAGGTGACTGGGACGGAGGAGAGCCAGGTGCCGGTGGGAGGCCCCAGCCCTCTGAGCCCGCAAGGCTCTCAGTGCTGTTTCTTCCTGGAGCCGCACCTGTCCTCCCTTGATCCAGGGCCCAGGGTCCCCAGGAGAACACCTCTGAGTGTAAAGAGGCAGCCGAGTGTGAAGTGAGAGGCAGCTCTATGTGGTGGGAAGGCTTTGAAGAAGAGAGACTTGGCCTCGTGTCTCAGCTCTGGCATCTGCCAACTCTATGGCCTGGGCAGTTGCTTCTGGACCTTTTCTGCATCTCATGAAGGGAGCTACAAACCCACCACACTGTTGTGAGGGCCAATGGGATAAAAGATGTGGAGCTACTCTGTGGATCATAGATGCTATGCAAATGGGAAGAAAGATCAGAGAGGCCAGGCTTTGTGATGGCCTGCGTGGAATTAGTGCACTGGTAAAAGAGGAGTCCTGGGCAGACCTGTTCAATCCTCAGCCCTGTAGCCGGATGTGTGTGCTGGGAGTTTGGAGAGAGAGGATTCCAAAAAAGGGAACATCCCCCCTTGGTGCCCTCCAGCGTTGGGACTTCCTGGGGTGTGCCTGTAGGGGAAGAAGGGCTACTGCCCAGTTTCAGGAGGAAGGGAAGGGAGGGGAGGCCAGGAGAGGGTGGCTGTGATCAGGAGGGCCACAGGGGGCCTGAGCATGGGGGACCCTGCTGGGCTGATGCCAGGACTCAGCGGAGCCAGAGTTTTAAACTGGTTGCTTATAGTTGAGTGTTTAAAGCAGTTTACCCGTGGTGCCAACTGTTCTTGGATGATTTTCCCTAAATGTTTTATGTTTTGTACTTGTGCCCAGAGGCAATTTTATCTGGTGGGGGCACTTCTGTCAATCTGTCACCATAATGATTAGAGGACGGAGGGAGGAGGGGGGAGGGGACGGAATGTGGGGAGGAGGAGCCCTATTCTTCTGCGGGGGCGGGGTTGGTCTGCGCCCTGTCGGGCAGGCAGGCGTATTGTGCGGTGGTCAGTCCCCCTGCCGGACTGAGGGCCCTTGAACCCCTGGATGTGGCTGGGTGGGCGTGGCTGAGTAACAGAGGCTGGCGCCTCTGCCTTCAGGGAGCTTAGGACTGGGTGATGGGTGTCTGCCTGTCTCTCACACACACACACACACACACACACAGAGGAGGCTTGGGTACAAGCTAACCTAAACCGTGAGTGCTTTCCTACGGGGCACGATTTAGGGCCTTCTGGGAAGATTCTCCATCGTGAAACCTCTCCTCTATCCTAGTACCTGGAGTTGCTCTCCCGTGAGCAGCGCTCTGACTCTCTTCAAATCTCAGGTCAGCCACTTAGGGGCCAGGCCAAGCCCAAGAGAGCAGGGGGCCTAATCGGGAGGTGGGCAAATCGGGTGGTTCCCGATTTGAGGGCTTAGGTGCCGAGGGATGGCTTCTCTGGGGTCAGAACTGGGCCCAGGGCAGCTTCCGGATCACCTGGAGGGTGGAGCTCAAAGGCTGGAACGTCAGCTCTTGGAAGCACAGGCTTGTGTCGTGTTGTTTTGTGGCCAGAACTGTGCCTGGAACACCATCCGTGCAGAGTTAATATTGGTTAGATGAATGAATGAATGAATGAATGAATGAAGGCCTTTGAGGATTCCCAGAGTCAAGGTTTTATTTTGTGAGCAGGAGCTTTTACAATGCAAATGCCTGGGTGAGAGGCAGGACAGGAGGTTGAGTCAGACAGATCCTAATCAGAGTCTCAAGTCTGCAGTGACGGCCTCAGTTTCCTCATCTGTAAAATGGCTTTGCAGAGACTGAATGTGTAGGCTGGGAGTGAGAGGAGAAGGCAGGCAGGAAACCTGAACAGGAATGGGTCTGGAAAGAGGGAAGCAAAATCTCTGAGAACTCTGCGGCCGGCCAGCCTCTCACCTCCTGCTGGCCTGGGGAGCCGGGTCCAGCTCTGCCGGCTCAGTCCTGCAAATGTGATGGATCTAGTGTTCACCAGGCGGGGGTCAGAGTGGAGAAGCAGCTCCTTCAGTGGGACTGTTTATTCCTTCTCATTCTCGGTCAATTCCACTTTACTGTGGATGGGTTTGCAAGAGCCCTCCTTGCCTTTCTAACGAAAGGGATTGAAGTTTGGTAAAGTATCGAGGAAGAAGGGGGATTATTTAGGGGGTGGGGTAGGGGTGACGTGTAAGGAGGCTCACACAGGGCACCACAAGCCTGGGAAAGAGCGTAGAAAGCAGATCACTGAGGATCTATTTTACCCTAGACACACTGGCCCGAGAACTAGAAATCAAACATAATAACTCTCCACATGGTGCTTGAAAACCTTCACTATTTCACCTATTTTCTGCAAAAGCGCTGACAGGTTTTCATGGCAGATGTTATTCTCCATTTTGCAGATCGTAAAACTGAAGACCAGAGAATGGAAGGGGATGTGTGTGTAAGATTGCTTTGTAGATGTCCACCAGTCCCTGGAAATGTGTTTCTGGGCTGAATGGACCATAAAGCTAAGAGAACCCAATGGCCATTTGGGAGCTTTGGTCACCAAGAGGCTGGCCCTTCCAAGACTAGTTAGACCTGAACAGCAGGGACAAGGGACAGGGGGACAGTGGGGACAGACTCACCTCTAACTCAGCCACAATGGAGTAGCCACAGATGGATGCGGGGCAGGTGCTGGATCCTAGGAGACACCGAGCAGGGCTGGAGCTAGATGCTGTTAGGGCTGTCACCTGGTCCAACTGTCCCCGCACCCAGGATGGCCTCGTGACTGTGTCACCAGCCATGCAATGTCAGGGAGTCATCCCAACTCTGGGGTCCAGGATTTGGGATCCAGTCAGCATTCTCTACTTGCTGGACGCATGGCCTTAGGCACAAACCTCTGGGTCCTCATCAGCACCATGGAGAGCTCTCCAGGAGAAGGTTTGTGTCAGGAAGGGTGGAAAGGCAAGACCAGAAAGGCCTCTTCTGACCACAAAGATTTGGCTGCTAGATTGCAGGGAAGCACCCCAGAGGGTGCAGCATGTCGAGAAGTGGAATTGAAATGTATCCTGGACAGGACCAGCGATATCATCTGTGGGATCCTTCCGTGAAAAATGAAAATGAGAGGCCCTATGTTCAAAAATGATTAAGGATTGCAGAACAGGGATGGCAGACCACTAAGCAAAGCGCGAGGCCCTCTGAGGGTGGGGCTCTGTGTGACTGCACAGGTCATCCGTCCATGAAGTTAGCCTAGATCTTGGTCCACGGCCAGAGGGGTGGGGCAGAGGGCTCTTAGAATTGAGGAGGGGTTTCTGCTTTTCTTCTTGAAGGGCTTGCATTTGCCCTGCAGGTCCTCAGTTTGTCTGGGGCTGGGAAACACTTTCTTTGCAGATCTACCACCCTGAAGCGGAGTGCTGGAGTGCGGGCAGAGGAATGGGTGGGAGGGGGCTGCTTTTCACTGAGCAGACACAGAGATAAGTCTCCCCACCTCCCACTCAGCACTGCTCCTTCCCCACCCCAAAGGCAGCACAAGGTAATAGTTTTCGACACGTTTCATTGAAATGTAATAAAATGTTTGCATGGCATTATTAGATAAATAAGGGTTGACTTGAGGCAGTACTTACTGGGAAGTGTGACATGAAAATTCATTTAATATGAAAGAACGTGGAAGCTTAAGTTTATGGTAATGGATTGATTGCAGATAGTATCTAATAACTCCATATAAATATATTTCAATCACAATACCCGTCAGGGTGGTCCTCAGCTCCCTAGGCTGTGAGGCGATTGTAGTATGCCCGACCTCCTCATTTCCAGGCCAGATTAGAATTAATTAATTGCTAGTATTGTGACATTACTTTTGTAATTAAGACCTCCATAATTTTCAGTGGCAGTGAGAATGAGAAGTGTTTATTATTGTCTCAGCTGAGACTGGGGAAGTAGAGAAGCAGAAAAATAATAGAGAAATCTAGAGAGGGAGAATGTATGATTTCATTCTCTGTGTCTGGAGTTTTCCGTCTTGCCTGCAGAGTGGGGAGCCCCAGACAAGAGGCAGGGTCTCAGGGCTGCACAGGGGCAGAGGTTCTGGCACCTGCATGGAAGGTCAAGGGCGACGTCTGTCTCAGAATTGCTGATCCCAGGAGGCAGGGCCCAGGGAGCCGGCCGAGTGAGGGGGCTCCAGCGTGGAGCTGTGGCTGAGACCAGGCCAGAAAAGCAGGGACCAAAGGTGGGTCATGGTTGATGCATCTGTGACACTCCCCTTCCTCCCTTGATAAACTGTGAAATCCATTTGTCCTTGGCTGAGATAAACTCAGTGAGGCTGTCACTTCTGGGCATCTGTGGAGGGGCTGGGGGAGGGCGAAGGGATGGGCCGTGCATGTCTAAGGCCCATATGCTGGCCTGTCTCCCACTACACGACCCTGGGAGTTTGCGTTTCTTTCTGCCTTTTACTTTCCTGGGAAGAAAATGGAAATAATTTCCTTTGAAACGTGACATTTCCTAATCCGTCGCCCGGCCTGGCTGACAGCAGGATTAGTGTGCTCGGGCTGCCAGGTCTGGCTGGCCATGTGCCCGTGCCTCCTGAGGGGCCGAGGTGGCCGGTGCCGGCCCCCTCCCCCGGCTCTTCTCCCACCCCAGTCTGGTCTCAGCTGCCCCTGCCCTTGCACATCAGAAACTGGTGCGCTGGAAGCCCACGCCCTTTCCTGACGTGTGTGTGTGTGTGTGTGTGTGTGTGTGTGTGTGTGTGTGTGTATTGAGGGCATGGGAAGTTTCACCCACCAGAAGCTATTAGTCTTGTCATCGGAAAGGATGAGGATTCCAGGACCTGGAGAAGTGGGTTCAGGTCTGGGCTCTGCATGACCAGCTCTGTCCCCTCTCTGGGCTGTAGACTGCTTGTCTTGGAAATGAGAGAATGACGGAGCATTGCTTTTGATTGTGTCTACCCCTCTGTTTCTGGCAGTCTCTGATTATCTAGTCTTTGTCAAAGCTCTTTTGTTGAAAACAAGGGCCGAGAAAACAACGGGACATCGGTAGTAGTTAACTCGTGGGGCGTCCTCCAGGGGGAGGGGCTGATTCTGCTGTCGTCCCTCTGCTCCTGTCCTGTAAGCTGCCCGCGGTTGGTGGCTTTGCACACGTAGCCTCTCCGTTGGGGTGCCTGGCAGACAGCCCCTCGGCCCCTCCCACCACCAGGGCCATGCGAACTAGGATGCAGGATGTCAAACCTCGTGACGACCTGACAAGTAGATAGTCTTCCTCCTGTGTAAGATGAAGAACTGGAGGATCAGAGAGGTTAAGTGACCTGCTCAAGTCATTAATTCAAGCAAATTTGAATCCAGGCAACCCAACTCCAAGTCCCCTGCCCCCCTCCGGCTGCCTGTCACATGTCACATATGAGCTATTTTCCCCACCCTGTACCCCGTGCCGTGCTAAGTCCGTGAACTCTGAGAATTGAGCTGCCAGCCCTAGGCTATCTTGGCCAAGTGTGTAATTTTTATGTTTTTTGCGGGAGGCATTGGGGCACTTTCTGGGGGGTGTCTAGCCCCTCTGCTTCACATTCTGTGTCAGGTAGTGTGAACTCTAAGACTGGGACCTTTGGAGGTGTCTCCAGACGCAGAATGCCTGGTCCCCAGGCTGCGTCCACAGATCAAGTTGAGCGCTAAACATTCAACTTAGACAACCGCCAGAGAAAACTGCACAAGGAGATCTAAATCATTTTGCTGAGGTGGAATTTTCTGGAGCAAGTTACTGGAAATCTCTTCTCCGGCCTTTGAGACCAAGAGAGGAAGCAGAGGGAACCCAGGGGTGGATTAGCAAGGGAAGGAGGGAGACGGTGAAGCGTGGCCAGGAGAGCTCTCACCTGGGAGCCCTGGATGCCTCTGGGGTAGAGTTTTTCCCTCCTCTAGAGCCCAGTTTCTACATCAGTGAATCAGACACTTGGCTTGGGTCTGAGATTCTGGGGTTTCCCTGAAGCGCTTTCAGGCCAGTGGGGGGAGGAGAGGGATTCTGCAGGTAGAGTCTCTCCTTCCTCTCACTCCTTATCTACTCTGTGTGCTGACACTGCAACATGTGGTTTGAAAATCGAAGAGTTTTTCATTTAGGAGGCTGGGGTGTTTGTGGTGGAAACTCGGGATGGAAGGTGATGGGTAATTGTTGCTGTAATGGCAGGAGGAAAGAAGTGTACACAGCCGTGTTCAGCCCGGTCCTCCCTTGCCCATCTCCAAGGCAAACAGCCCACAGTCAAGCTCCTTCAGAATTACAGATGGAGAAAAGGCTTCCAGTGCGGGACCCAGGGGTGGAAGGAAGACAGCTTGGTCTTAGAGTACGTTTCTTGGAAACGGTATTTGTTGGAGATTAGAGTAGCGATCCTCAAAACAAAATCCAAACGCCACGTGCTGGGAGAGCTGGGCCCACCTGCACGAGTGAGGTGTGGTCCACTGGGAAAGTCCATCCCCATTCCCGTTGTGGATGGTTACCTGACCTGCTTCTTTTGAGTCCAGGGGGCCTTGTCCCACTCCACATTCTGTCTCTTTCTCCCTTTGTTTTCCTGCTCGTCCTTTCTACTCTGCGTCTTCAGTGTCTCTTTCTTGGTGTCGCTGCCCCTCCCGTTTTTCTCTCCCTCGCTCGCTCTCCCCATCGATCTCCCGACCTCTGCATTAGCATTCGCAACCTCCGGCACCAGCCACTTAGGCCAGAAAGACAGCTCCTTGGAAACACAATTGAAATATTTTTATAAATGACCAGCGGAGTTTGAGTGACATGCCCTTCTTAGGCTAAATAAAATTAAAGTTAAACCTTCTAAAAAATACATGAGCCAAACATCCTCTGCACACTTCATTATGCAAATGAAGCTGTCCGGCGCTGCACAAATTAGCCCTCCTTCTGAAATTCGCTGCTGCCTCTTCCCTTTCCTTTGCTTTCCTCTCTTTTTTTTTTTCCCTCTGGGTTTTGAGAGAAATGGCTTTGTGATTTTAGGCCGACAGCTGGAGTCTGGGGGGAGAAGCAGGAGGCTGGAGGGTGGGAGGGTCAACGTATTCCTTTTGCTTTCCTCTTTGTCCCCTTTCTCCCCTCTCTTTGGCGGGTAGGCGGTGAGAAAACAATGAGCCCACGATGACTCCTCACCCTCTCTTTCAAATTGCTTTGCGGGGTCTGGCCAGGAGAGGTCAGCCTGGGGTTGGGAATGGGGCTCCCCAGAGTGGGGTGCTCAGCCATCTCTCAGTCTGGGGGCTGTGGGAGCCTGCAGCCCCAGGGATGGACTGGCTGATGGACGACAGACCCACTGCCACACCAGGTCCGGGCACTCCTTCCCCAGGGCCTCAGGCATAATAAGGGTTCCCATCGCCCGAATCCTGGATGACAACTGGAAAATTTGAGCAGAGGCTAGATGTGGCATCTCCTCTGTGTCCAGCCCGCAGTGATTCATGCAGGTGGGAGAGGGTCACACTGAATTGGGTAGATTGGCCTCCCAAGGCCCGATGACCAAGTCAGGTAGGGAAGACTGTGGTCCTTAGTCTCTTCCCTCCACATGTACTGCTGCACCATTGGAATAACTTATTTGCTGGCGTCCCCTTAAAGGGAAAAACACCAGAGAAGGGGAACAGAATAAATCACAGCATTTAGATGTGTCTTAGGGGGTTTCATGTTTCATGCCACAGGTATGGGGACGGAGAGCAGAGTAGGCGTGGTGACTTGGCCCTAGAGCAGGCCCCGCTTCAATGCTCTTCTCCAGGCAGCAGCACCAAGGGCAGGGCACCGAAAGAAGGGGAAAAGCGATGCGGGGGCAGAAAGAGCCACTGAGACAAATGTAACCTGATGCTCCTGCATCCCCAGATATGGTCCTGCCCTGACCCTATGGATGTGAGGTAGCACGTGGCCTTACATCCAGCCAGCTTGCTGTTCATCCCTACGTGGTTAATCCACTCTGGACTTGTAGGAAGGAGTCTGAATTCCAGATGCCCGTCTCCCAGCGATTTCGGATTAGTACATGGGATGGTAGGTGATCTCGCCCCACCTGTGCTCTTTCTGAATTTAGCTGGAGAAGGAGGTGAGGGTGGCAGAGGGAGAGGGAGAGACGAGAGTAACTCAGATGAGTAGGCTGTTGAGGATATGCAGGCAGATGGCAGCCTTCCTTTCCATTCCAGCCTCCCTAGTCTAGACCCTCCTCCCCTTAAACTTAATTTACTCCCACTCTGAGCCACTCTTCCCCGGTTGCTGGTGAGATTCCTATTCTGACTCCCTAGTTCTCATCAGTCACTTTCTTGCTCAAAAACTTTAAATGTCCAGCCTGGCACCATCAAACATTTATTGAGTGTCTGCCATGTGCCTGGCATTGGGAAGTTGGGGGAAGGAGGCACAGGGAGGCATGCCCCTGCCCTTGTGGAGTTTAGAATCTAGTAGGGAAGCCACCTGGGTGAGTGGAAGGAGCTGGAGAGAAGTGCAGATGCTGCAGAGGCCTATGGTTATCTTGACTTGCTGTTCAAGGTTGTTCCTTAGCAGTATCAGTACCACCTGGCGAGGAACGCAAATTCTCAGGCCCCACTGAAACCGTGCCCCATGGGGTTAAAAAACCCATCCTGAAACCATGCCCCATAGGGTTAACAGAAACTGGGGACAAACAGAAATTCTTGAGCTTGTCCTACAGAACAGCAGGTAAGGGAACAGATTGTTAAAACCCCCTCCACTTGTAAACTGCCTTCACTGCCCAGGCTCATCTTGGTTATTTTTTGACTCCTTGACCACCCATATAGATAACGCCTCTGATGTTATTGGTCACTATAGTAACTGGGGGGCTTAAGTTGTTTTCCAAGAACTTGGAGTCGGCTTCTGTCCAACTCAAGCCAGTGTTGGGACCACCACCCCTAAAACTGGGCCTGCGCAGGTGTTTGATGAATGACCTTTTGACATCAGAGGGCTGAAAATTCCATCCGCAGGTATAAGTGCCTCCATTTTTGAACATGCACCCCATGAAGGAGCATGTAACTCATACACCTGTGCAGAACCCCGATTACCTCACCTTCCCCCCACCCCCAATCCCCCTTCTCACACCTAAGACCACCCTGCTTCTTTGTCCCATAAATATCTCAAGCCCCTCGCCTTTGGGGAAGCAGATCTGAGCTTCGTTCTCCCGTCTCCTCACCTGGCTGCCTTGTGAATAAACCTTTCTCTGCTGCCAACCTCTGGGTTTGCAGCATCTGGCTTGCTGCACCTCAGGCAAACGAACCTGGTTTGGTAACACCACATCAGACCTACTGAATCCCAGTCTCTGGGGGCCAAACCCAGGAGCCTGCAGGTTAAGGTGTGAGAAGCTGTTGTAACCAATGGGACAGTAGTGGAAGTGCCACTCTCGGGGAGCCCAGTGATTCCGAGTGGTTGGTTTCTTTTTCCTTCTGTTGATATTTATCAGGTGGCAGATGCATGGAATTGAGTTAATCATACCATGCAGTATGAGGTAATTGTCATCATTCATCTGTGGAAGGCCCCTATTTTGTTTTGTTTCATAATTTCTTTCCATCTCACCCCATCTTTACCTCCGTATCTCCAATAGATATCATATATACATATACATATATACATATATATGTGTATACACACACGTGTATACAGATCTCAACACACACACACACACATATACATTTTGGTCTGTTTCGTTTTCCTCTGTTTTTCGTATTAGTTCATGCTGCCGTACATACATCTGTTTCGCTACTTCTGAATGGTGCATAGTTGTTCACACTATTGCACCCAATAAATGTTGTTTTTGATTCCCTAGTGATGGACACCCAGGCGGCCTCAGTTCCTTGCTGTGATGAACGATTTCAAGCATGTCCTCTTACGGGTGTCTCGGTACCTACCCAGGGGAGAGCTTGCTGGCCATGTTCAGTTTCACTTAGAACTGCCAGATGACTCCCGAGATCAGCTCCATCACCGCACTCTCCCACCAGCAGTGCCTGTGGGCTCCTGTTTCCCCACATCTTTTCCGACACTTGGTGTTATCTGGCTTTCTAATTGTTGCCAGGCTGACGGGTTTACAGGGGACTTCACTGGTTTTTGCATTTCTCTGATTACTGTGCAGATGTACATCTCTTCATGTACCTGTTATAGGGAAGGACTTTGCAGATTTCACCTTATGTGAATTGCCTAGTCATCTTTTTTTGCCCTTTTTCAGTTGTTTCTGCTTTTTTCCTTGATGATTTGAAGGAATTCAACTATATAAGATATATACTAGATATACACATATTCTCTATTTTAGTTGTTGCAATATTGTCTCCTGGCTGGTCATCTCACTGTTAACTTGTCTTTCTGTTCTGTCAGTGAACAGACAGTTTTAATTTTATTCTAGTCAAATGCATCATTTCTCTGTTGCCTTATGGTTTGAGTCTTTTGGGGTCTTATTAAAGAAATCTTCCCACACCAAGGTCACAAAGATACTCTTTTTATATTTTCTCCATTAATTTTGTAGTTTTACAGATCACATTTAGGGTCCTAATCCTCTGGAATGCAAGTTTTTGTATAGTAGAAGGAGAGATTTAAAGTTGTTTTTCATTTAAATGGTAAACCCATCTTCCCAGCACTACCCACTAAGCAAACCATCTTTCTCCCCAGTGGTTTGTGATTTCACCATATCATATGCCCATTCTAATACACACAGAAACACATAACATATATATATATATTTTTTTCTTTTTTTCCCTGAGTTCTCTCTTCTGTTTCATTGGTATGTTAGTTCCTGTGCCAGTGCTACAGTTTTCTTTTTAAAAAATGATTACTGTAGTCATTAGGACTGTTCACAAATAGTGAAGTTCTCTTCTCTTTCAGGAAAGTGGTAGGATTGCATTTCCTTGTCCACCTGGAGTTTGATGTGGCTGTATGACTAGATTTGGACAATGAAATGTGAGCGTGACATGTGTCACTTTTGTGAGGCAGCTTTCAGAGCCAGTGTGTAAGTCATCATGTTCCCTTCCCCCTACTATGACAAACTGCAATGTTCCAGCCAGGTAGGTGCTGTCAGCTTGGATCTTCCAGGCAACCCTCGATGGACATGCAACATGATGGCACTTGGAGGTTTTTGTTTCTGCAGCAAAATATAGCCTGTCCTGACAAAAACAATGACCACGGCTGTACCGTTTCCAAAAGCTGGTAGAACATGTCCCTCCTTTCTGTTCTTCTTTTAAATTTTACTTAGTTCTCTGTGGCTTTTGGTTCTTCCATTTTATAATTTGTTTGTCAATCTTCTAAGAAATTCCAGCTGGAAAAAATTCACCAATACAAGAAGTTTTGAGCAAGAGTATGACAAAAGAGGGAGGGGTTTATGCTGCTGAAATGCAAAGAGATTTAGTTTTCACAACAAGCATCATCTTCTGAAGCACAAGTATTTGTACCCCATCTCCAACATACTCCACTGACCTTGACTCATTCCAACCTCTTGTCATCTTTCTGGCTCATTTTGTCACCATCTTCCCTTCTTTTTTTCATTCTCTCTCGCCCTCTCTTTTATGTGAATAACTACATTCCTTTTAAATCTCATTCAGAATGGCTTTATCTAAAATTTTGGTGCCACTGTCACTTGGGCCTTCGGGGGGTTCACCTTTTATTCCACGTTTATCAAGAGAATCTTCTAAACAGTGACAGTTTTTCCCTAAGAGGAATTCTGATGCCAGCTGTTAAGCTAATACAAAGTGATCCACTTTGTTACAAATAAAAGATGCTGGGAAAAATTAGATAGCTGTTGGAGGTGGGAAGAGACATACATCTAAATATATGTCTGAATGTATACAGACATACATTCAGATACATATATTATAAAAGAAGAATAAATTTCATATGGATTAAGAAGTTAACTACAGAAGTTAACTGTAGGGGGAGCAAAATGAGCAAAGAGGGTCAAAAGGTACGAACTTCCAGTTATAAAATAAATATGTCCTGGGGACGGAATTACAGCATGGTGACTATAGTTCATAATCCTGTATTGCGTATTTGAAATTTGCTGAGAGTAGATCTTAAAAGTTCTCATAACAAGAAAAAAATTGTATAAGGGAACCCTCTTGCAGTGTTGGTGGGAATGTAAATTGGCACAGCCACTATGGAGAACAATATGGAGGTTCCTTAAAAAACTAAAAATAGAACTACCATATGACCCAGCAATCCCACTACAGGGTATATACCCTGAGAAAACCATAATTCAAAAAGAGTCATGTACCACAATGTTCATTGCAGCTCTATTTACAATAGCCAGGACATGGAAGCAACCCAAGTGTCCATTGACAGATGAATGGATAAAGAAGATGTGGCACATATATACAATGGAATATTACTCAGCCATAAAAAGAAACAAAATTGAGTTATCTGTAGTGAGGTGGATGGACCTAGAGACTGTCATACAGAGTGAAGTAAGGCAGAAAGAGAAAAACAAATACCGTATGCTAACACATATATATGGAATCTAAAAAAACCCCAAAAAACAGAAAAAAAACAACTGGTTCTGAAGAACCTAGGGACAGGACAGGAGTAAAGACGCAAACATAGAGAATGGACTTGAGGACATGGGGAGGGGGAAGGGTAAGCTGGGATAAAGTGAGAGAGTGGCATGGACATATATACACTACCAAATGTAAAATAGATAGCTAGTGGGAAGCAGCCGCATAGGACAGGGAGATCAGATCGGTGCTTTGTGTCCACCTAGAGGGGTGGGATAGGGAGGGTGGGAGGGAGATGCAAGAGGGAGGGGATATGGGGATATATGTATATGTATGGCTCACTTTGTTATACAGCAGAAACTAACACACCACTGTAAGGCAATTATACTCCAATAAAGATGTTAAAAAAAAGAAAAAAATTGTATAACTATGTATGGTGATGGATGTTAACTAAACTTGTGGTGACCATTTAGCAATATATACAAATATCGAATCATTATGTTGTACACCTGAAACTAATGTAATGTTACATGTCAATTATACCTCAATAAAAAAGAAGTTAACTGTAAAAATTAAATCATAGAAAAATAGAATAAATATCTGATTTCTGTTTCTAACCTTAAAACTAATGGAAGAAGTCATACACACACAAACTGACAGACTTAACTCTAGTACATAAAAGCATAAAACTCCTAAATACCCAGACACTATAAGCAGAATTTAAGGTCAATCAACAAATTTAGAGACATTTCTTATAAACATGACAGGAAAAAATTTGTAACTTTCTTTCTTTTTTTTTTTTGGCTGCGTTGGGTCTCCGTTGCTGCGTGCTGGCTTTCTGTAGTTGCGGCGAGCAGGGGCTACTCTTCGTTGTGGTGCGCGAGCTTCTCTCATTGCGGTGACTTCTTTTGTTGTGGAGCACGGGCTCTAGGTATGTGAGCTTCAGTTGTTGTGGCACGTAGGCTCAGTAGTTGTGACTCACGGGCTCTAGAGCGCAGGCTCAGTAGTTGTGGCGCACGGGCTTGGTTGCTTTGCGGCATGTGGGATCTTCCCGGAACAGGGATCGAACCCTTGTCTCCTGCGTTGGCAGGCGGATTCTTAACCACTGCGCCACCAGGGAAGTCCCTGTAACTGTTTTTTGAAAAAAATTTTTAATTGAAGTATAGTTGATTTACAATGTTTCAGGTGTACAGCAAAGTGATTCAGTTATATATGTACATATATATTTTTTAATATATATACATAATGTATATATTCTTTTTCAGATTCTCTTCCTTTATAAGTTATTACAAGATATTGAATATAGTTCCCTGTGCTATACAGTAGTAGTATATTTTGTATATAGTAGTGTGTATCTGTTAATCCCAAACTCCTAATTTATCCCTTCCCCACCCTTTCCTTTGGTAACCATAAGTTTGTTTTCTATGTCTATGAGTCTGTTTCTGTTTTTTAAATAAGTTCATTTGTATCATTTTTAAGGATTCCACCTATAAATGATATCATCTGATAAAAATTTGGAACTTTAATAAAGTGTTCATCAAGTCAAGAAACCCCAGTAACCTTGGGGTTTTCATTGTCATTTATATGGTAAGCCAACTTTCCCAGCACTACTCACTAAGCAAACCACCTTTGTCCCCAGTGCTTTATGATTTCACCATATCATATGCCCAGTCTAATTCACATATAACACATATATATGTATATGTATATGTATATTTCTGGGTTCTCTCTTCTGTTTCATTGGTATGTTAGTTTCTGTGCCAGTGCTACAGTTTTCTTTTTTAAAAATGATTATTGTAGTCATTAGGACTGTTCACAAATAGTGAAGTTCTCTTCTCTTTCAAGAAAATGGTAGAATTGTGTTTCCCTGTCCACCTGGAGTTCAATGTGCCTATATGACTACATTCGGACAATGAAATGTGAACCTAAGTGACACGTCACTTCTGGGAGGCAACCTTCAGAAAGAAGGCAATCATAGAATTAGGCAGTTCCCTAAGGAGGAAGAAAAATAACGAAATAACTAAATATACAGAAAAGATACTGAGCTTCATTCATAATAATCTAAAAACGAATGTTTAACAATCCTGCTGGAATTTTATTTAAGATTGTATTGAGTTTATAGATTGATTTGGGGAAATTTTTCTCCATTGATTTAGGTCTTCTGTTTTACCCCTATTCATTTATAATTTTCCTTTGTTCTTTTTTTTTTTAAATATTTATTTATTTATTTGGTTGCGTCAGGTCTTAGTTGCAGCATGAGGAATCTTTAGTTACGGCATGTGGGATCTAGTTCCCTGACCAGGGATTGAACCCAGGCCCCCTGCATTGGGAGCGTGGAGTCTTAACCGCTGGACCACCAGGGAAGTCCCTATAATTTTTCTTTGTAAAAGTACTTTGAATTTTTAGGTAGGTTAATTGCCAGATGCTTTATGGTGTGGATTGATTCGATGACTAACAACTGATTTCTATTTGCTTACTGAGGGAGGTGGGTCCTGCCACCTGCCCTGGAGCAAAAGATGGGTCAGCCTCCTTTCCTTTTCCAGTTTGGTCCCCACTGCCGGCTGCTGAGCCCTGAGCTGCTGGAGTGCAGGGAGGGAGGCTGAGGACGGGAGAAGAGCTTACCTGAATGATGCTGTCAGAAGGTGGCTGCGGTGATTTTGTACTACATCAATGTAGCTCAGCTAGAATTCAGTTTCCCAGAATTTCCTTCCCTGAGTGGTTCTGGATTAGGCTTGACCACAAGAGAAATTTGGGCAAGATTTGGAAGACAAAAGGAAAGCAGCAGCCGTTGTGCTGGGAAGGCTGGTGCAGGGACGCAGGTGCCACATAGCTCCCACGTATTGTCAGTGATCTACTGGTGGCCACATTAGGGTCAGGTTGCAGCTCCCCCGGCGTCTCCCGCTCAGCTTCTCTGAGTCCTGGGCCAGGCGTGCGTGTGGCTGTGTGACCGGAGGCTCCAGCTCCTCCTGCAGCTGGTCAAGGTTGGAGGCGCAGAGAGACAGGTCTGCCCTTGCCCTCCCTTGCTTCATGACCTATAGTGACCTCAGGCTCAACATCAGATAGCAGACCCCTTCACCAGCTAACACAATTGTGTGGAGTCTAATCCCTATAATAAGTCCCTTTTTCGTCTTACTCAGAGCAGCTCCACTTTCCTGAGGAAACCTAACTGGCACAATGGCCCTGTGCTCTCTGGGCCGAACAGATGTTTGAAGCAGACTCATTCTCTTGTGGATTCCTCAGAGGCTCCTCTCTGACTGCAGTGCCCTTACACGGGCCATCCTCCAGCTTTCATCCCCTCGCTAGAGCTCCCCGTTTTTAATCTAGGGGGTGTCTACTCGATATTGGAGTTCTGTTGCCCTCCCAGGTGCCCCTTGTGTAGGACACAAAATGGCTCCAGAATAGCTCTCACGGGAGCCACTTCTGGTCCAGGGAAATGCAGAAGCACCGTTTGTTTCTGACAGATCCTAGGGGCGCAGGCCTTCCCACCCCAGAAGCAGACCTCCTCTGCCATCAAAGCAACTCATGGGCCTGGCTCTCTTGCTCCTTAATATCCTGGCAGGAGCTAAACACCAGTCCCCTGGGCCCCTCAAGCCACAGGGCACCCTTATCAAGCTCCTTTGCAAGTCCCTCTGGTTGGGTCCCTCTTTCCACTGCTCCTGCCTGGGTAAGGGGGGCGAACACTTATAGCAATTCTTCCCGAGAAAACTGCTTCTCAAACTCATCCCCCCAGGCCCATGTGCTACACCGTTTGCATCCTCTTTGTGGACTGAAGAGGCTTCTAACTGGTTTTTGAACATCTACTCTGCCATTTCTACTGGTATGTTGGCATTTATTGTGTCATGGTGCCTCAGCCAAAATTTCCATGGACTACCCTGTCGAGAATGGAGGAAGTTCTTCTTCCAGATGGAGATTCTTGCAGAGGAAGGGGTCCATCCCACTATCCAGGCCTGCAGGGTTAGTTTATAAGGCCCCCTTCCCTTTTCTTTCCCTGGGGAACTTACCAGAAAGAGCAGCCTTGCTGGTCTCCAGGGCTGGCTCTTGGGGGGAATCCTAGAGCCCCAGAATGTCATAGCTGGAAGGTGCCACAGAGGTTATTAGTCCTACTCCTTCATTTTATGGGCTCAGGGAGGGGAGGCAACCTGCTCATAGAGATGCAGTGAGTTCCAGCCATGGCTGGATCCAGATCCAGACCTCCTTTGTCTGAAGTAGCCACGTTCTGGACCCAGCAGGCTCTTAAAATCAAGTACATACCAGCTCACCTACCCCCTAACGAGAACCGAGTGTGTGCTGGGGTTGGTCAGGAGGTGCATGGGGAGGCTGGCCTCCAGCAGGTGGTTGCCATGGCATCCAACAGAGCTTCAATGCATTCTCCTGGCTGGGATGAGGCCAGAGGGTTCAGTCAGCCCCTGGTTCATGGGGATGGGGGTGGGACTGGAGCCAAGCCGTTGGGGATCTGGGCTAGTGAGAAGACATCAGCAACCTCAAAGTACAGTCCAAAGGCTGCACCACACCTGGTTTTGTGTGCCTGCCCATTGCTTATGGCTGCCAGACTGGGCTGACGATTACTCAGGAGGCAAATCCTGGGCTCCCCTGTGAGGGCTGGGCCTCTGCTCCTCTTCAGGCATGGTTGGACATCCAAGATACACCAGTTCCCTCCTCCAGCTCTAGGAGGAGGACAGTCCCTTCCCCAGAGAACGGAGGCTCTGAACAGCCTTGGCTGTGGACCGAACATTCTCTTGGAGTCAACAAGGGCAGAGGTGGTACTTGACAAAGCTGTGAGGAGAGCAGTATTGCTGCTCTGAGCACTGGGATTGTTTACGTGTACAGGTCATTTTAATTCTGAAAATGATTCTAAGAGAGTGTGCTACTGAGACTCAGAGTAAGACACTAGCCCAGGGTCAAACATCCAGCTAGTAAGTAACAACCCCATAGAGGTGATATCGAATTATTCCTCTACCAGCAAAACAAACAAACAGAGAAACAAAACTGTGTCCCTACACTTTTTCCTACACAGGGATTTAGAACCTTTTGGTCTTTGATCAGCTGTTAGGTGAAAAATGGTGTCATAATGTTAACATTTCTCTTATTACAGGTGAGGGCCACTGTCTCTTCTGTGTTTGAGAAGCATCTCCTTTGCCCAATTTCTCATTGATTTATAGATGTTCTCTCTCCTTCCAGAAAATTAACTGCTTGTGATATGGTTTAAAAATTGTTTTTTCCAGTTTGTCATTTGTTGTTTGGCTTCGTTTATAATGTTTCCCACCCCACCAGCCTCAAACTAGGTAAATTTGATTTTTATGTGGTCAAATTAGTCAACTTTTTGAAAGTTTTGGGTCTTATTTAGAAAGGTCTATCCTACTTCAAATTGTATTTGTAAAATTCTCCCACTTTTTCTAGAACGTTATAGTTTTATTTTGTAAAAGTGTAAATATTTGATTATTCTTGAGTTGCTTTTGGTGTGAGGTGTGAGATGGGGATCCAGTGATCCAATTTTACTTTTTTTCTTTCTCAAATGGCTGCCCAGTTGCCTAAATGACATTTATTTTAAAATTCTATCCTCTACCCTTTGAAAGGGTGTCTTTGGGTCTCTTCGGTTCCATTGATTTGTCCATCTGTTCACACCATGTCCTATGGTGTTTTAACTATTACAGCTTTGTCATTTCACAATGTGTTTTAATATCTGGTAAGGCTGGTCCTGCTTCTACCACTCATTACTCTTCTTCAAAAAACACGTTTTCTAGTAGTTCTTGCTTATTTAATTCTAGAGGTTATTATTTATTTCAGAATCCTCTTTTAAGTCCTCCCCCTTCAAACACCCAAGCAAACATAAACAAACAAACAAAATTTAAAAAGCAAATTCCAACTCTGTTGGTATTTGGGGGCAACATTATATTGAATCTATACATTAACATAAGGGGAGTTTTCATATTTTTTGACACTGATCTTCATATACCAGTCTTCTACTGGTGCTTCATACTGTTTTCAGGGTTTTTTCCTCCTAGATTGTCTGCATTCCTTGGTTTAATTCTCTGTATCTGATCGTCTTCCATTGCTATTATGAATGGATTTTTCTTCCATTATCTCTTCTCTGTTGTTTGTACATATATTTTGGTATGTTAATTTTATAACCAGCCAACTTAATCAACTTTCTTATTGTTTGTAACATTTTTAGTCGATTATTTTGAATTTTCCAAATAATCAAATAATCACATCAACTGAAAATGATGCTAATTTTACCTTCTCCTTTCTAATTCTTACACCACTGGAACACTGTAAAGTAGTGGTAGCAATGTTGTATGTCTTTGTCTTGTTCTTGACCTTTATGAGAATGCTTGCAGTGTTTCCACACTAAACATTTTTGTGGTTATTGCCCAAGCATATCTTTTATCATATTAAGGAAGTATCCATCCATTGTTATTTTATAAGACAGTTTACAAAAATCAAGCATGGGTACGAGCTTCTCAAATGTCTTTTCAGCTTCTATGAGAATGATCTATGAGATTTTTTTTTCTTTTGATCTATTAATATACTGAATTACAAAATGATTTTTTGATAATCAGTCATTTTTGAATTCCTGGAGTAAACTCTACTTTATTATTTTTTTAATGTGCTGCTGACTTCTGTTTTCTAATATAGCTTTTATTGTGATATTCACAAGTTATGTGGGCAATAGTTTCTTTATGTGCTCTTTGTCAGGTTTTGATTTTGCTGTTATACTACTTTTATAAATGTAACCAAGCAGGACCCTATGGGGCCTTCCCAGAATAGACCCCCACTATGTCCTCTGTCTGCCTTCTGTCTGTAAAAAAAAAACTTTAGTCAAAGAATAAATTTAATCAGAGAAGTAAAAAAATGTAGAAAGAAAGGAAAACAGTCAAGCAAGACAAAGGAATAATACTTTAGCCATTAAACAAAGTCAAGGACCTTTAGTTCTTCCTCAAGGACTATAGATAATATTCTGAGCCATGTCCCTTGAGCTGTTTTGCAGATACTGAACCCCACCAGGTAGAAGAAGTTAACTGTATGCTGCCCACAAGCACGTAGACCCCAGATAGGTTGGAACCAGAAGGTTGATGATGCTGACTCCCACTTACCTCACCACCAACCAGTCAGAAGAATGTCCACCAGCTGATCACGCACTGCTCCTTAAACACTATAAGACTCCTCACTGCCCCCTCCACGGTGGGTCACACAGTCTTGAGGGCCCTAGCCCCCGTGGCCTCCTTTGCCTGGCAAAGCAGTAAAAGCTACTCTTTTCTACTTTACCCAAGACTCTGTCTCTGCATTTCTTTTTTTTAAAGAACACAGTTTTTTTTTTTAATTAATTAATTTTTATTTTTGGCTGCCTTGGGTCTTCTTTGCTGCGCGCCGGGGGGCTACTCTTCGTTGCGGTGCATGGGTTCTAGGCGCACGGACTTCAGTAGTTATGGTGCATGGACTCAGTAGTTGTGGCTCTCGGGCTCTAGAGCGCAGGCTCAGTAGTTGTGGCGCACGGTCTTAGTTGCTCCGCGGCATGTGGGATCTTCCCGGACCAGGGCTCAAACCCGTGTCCCCTGCATTGGCAGGCAGATTCTTAACCACTGCACCATCAGGGAAGTCCCTGTCTCCACATTTCTATTTGGTACTGGTGAACAGAGGCCAAGTTTTGGCAACATAAAGAATAATTGTAAGTTTTCTTCTTTTTGTATACTCCAAAGGAGTTTATAAAGCATCAGAATTACCCGTTTCTTAAAGATTTGTTAAAATTCTTCTGTGACACTACCTGGGCTTGGTGCTCTTTTGACTTTAGTTTAACTTTAGTCTTTAGCTTCCTATGGCAATTGATCCATTAGATTGTCTAATTTTACTATGGTTAGTTTTGGCAATTTATATTTTCCTGTAAATTTATCCTTTCATTCATGTTCTCAAATTATTTTGCATAACAAAGAGCAAAATAGTGTCATATTATGTTTTAAATTTTATCAGTTTCTATGTTTTTTTCCCATTGAAATTATTTATTTTGGATATTTCAGTTTTCTCCCTTTGGCTTGATAATGTTAGCTAATGGTTTATCTCTTTTATTGGCTTTTTATTTATTTTTTTTACAAATAGAATCAGTTCCTGGATATAATATATATTAATTCTCCAGTTCTTTAATTTAATTCATTGTAGTCTGCTTTCCTATAACTACTGTCTTCTTTCTGCTTTCCTTAACTTGAATTTGTTATCTTTTTTCTAACTTCCTTAGTTGGATGCTTGTTCAATTTTTATTTTTAACTATGAACACTCTTTAGCACAGGTTTTGACATATAATATTTTCATTAGGATTATTTACAGGTAATTTCCAGTTTCAGTTTTGATTTCCTCTTTGTCCCAAAAGTGCTGTTTGAGAGAAAGAATGAAAATTTCTGAGTGATAAGGATTTTATTTCAAAATTCTAATTTTATTACATTATACATCCGGAACATTGTTTGTATGGTTTCTTTTTTGGGGAGGAGTAAATTGAGGTGGTCTTTGTAACATAAAATTTTCAGGTTTTAAAATTTTCTGATTTCAGGGTATTAAAGTATTATTTCAGGGTATGAGCTAGAATAGCTTCATTAATTTGATTGTTTTCTCCTTTATATCCTTAATTATTTTTTTGTTTAGTTCTTCTGTCATGAGCTGGGTGTCAACTATAGTCTCTACTACGATGTTTCTATTTCATCTTGTATATCATGTAGTTTTATTTAAAGACGTTGATGTAATGATATAAAGACATAAAGATATTCGTGACTGTTAGGTCATCACTGGGGATGGTGCACTCTGTCATCATAATGTTTCCTTTTTTCTAGTTAAATGCTCCTCTGCAACCTACTCCCTGCTCCCAATTTAAATCTTATCAGCTACTAAAGTTGTGCTTCTTCCTTTCTTTTTGTTTGTGCTGCATATTCTGTCTTTGCCCAGTCTTTTGTTTTCAACCTCTCTTAATATTGTGTTTTAAAATATATGAGAAATTTGGGCCTTATTTTGTGATCCATCTGAGAGTAAGAATGTTTTAGTAGGTAAAATGATCCCATTAACATAAATTAGTATGACAGACATGTTTGTTCTTAGTTTCTTTTTCTTTTAAATCACGTTTTATGTTATACTTTCTGGTTTTATTGCTGCTTCATTTATTTTTTCCATCTTTTATTCCATATTCTGTTTTATTTGCTTGGTTTTTATGTATATTTCTTCTAAAAATTTGAAAGGCTTTTATCCTCCCCCCAGTAGTTACTTTTTACACACATATTTTTTCCTTAATATCTGTTAGCTATTGATACTTTCTCTAAGAATGACAAAATTGCTACCTTTCCACTGAATCCAAACTCCCTACTCCACCACTTTATTTTTTTATTATTATTATTTTTTAATGGATTATTATTATTTTTTAAAATTTATTTATTTTATTATTTTTGGCTGCGTTGGGTTTTCATTGCTGCGTGCTGGCTTTCTCTAGTGTGGCGAGCGGGGGCTACTCTTCGTTGAGGTGCACGGGCTTCTCATTGTAGTGGCTTCTCTTGTTGCAGAGCATGGGCTCTAGGCGCTCGGGCTTCAGTAGTTGTGGCACACGGGCTTCAGTAGCTGTGGCTCGTGGGCTCTAGAGCACAGGCTCAGCAGTTGTGGTGCACGGGCTTAGTTGCTACGCGGCATGTGGGATCTTCCCAGACCAGGGCTCAAACCCGTGTCCCCTGCATTGGCAGGCGGATTCTTAACCACTGTGCCACGGGGGAAGCCCCTCCACCACTTTATTTTAGTTGATTGCATTATTACTATGTTTCTTAATGTTTCCCTTTTATATGTTTCAATATTCATGTATGTCCATCACTTTATTGGCTTTAAATGATGTCCTTGACAAATAGCTATAAACAAAAAAGTTGTCAGCATACTTATACTATTTTCTACCTTCTCTTCCCTTCCCTGAGCCAGATTTTGTTAGTTATAAAATTTCTACATTACTAAGGTTTATAACCTTTACATTTGTTCCTGTAAGCACAATCACCATGTTGCTTTAGTGTTGGTCATAGTCTCAGGCACATGGATTTAGTGTCACCCAGTTCTGCTGTATGTTCTTCCACTCATTTTAAATGGCTTGAAATTATCCTCTTGTAGATTCTTCAAGCTCATGAGATTGATGTTCTCATGTTCTTGCATGTTCCTAAATGTTGCCTTTATACTTAACTGATAGTTTACCTGGATATAGCATGTTAATTTATTTATTTCTTTGTATTGATAATGTTGTGGTGATATCTGCGGTTACCCTGATTTTTCTTCTCCCTCTTCAAGGCAACTTGACTTTTGGGGCTGGGTGTTTTGAAGGATTCTTTGTCTTTGAGGGCCAGAATCTTTCCCAGATTTGATCATTCTTTGCCAGTATTTTCCTGGGACACAGTAGGCCTTTTTAATCTATAAATTTTGTTCTTTTTTATTTTGGAAAGTTCTTATAAATCATATCTT
This sequence comes from Balaenoptera ricei, assembly GCF_028023285.1. Taxonomy (NCBI): domain Eukaryota; kingdom Metazoa; phylum Chordata; class Mammalia; order Artiodactyla; family Balaenopteridae; genus Balaenoptera; species Balaenoptera ricei. The sequence continues at coordinate 15,768,290 of NC_082646.1, forward strand.
TAAGTATCTGTTCTCTTTGTAGAAACATGAATTGCATGTATGTTTGTCTTTCATACCTGCTATTTTCTGTCTCATCTTTGTTTTTAAACCTCTGATTACTTTTTTAAAAATTAATTAATTAATTAATTTATTTATTTATTTTTGGCTGCATTGGGTCTTTGTTGCTGTGTGCAGGCTTTCTCTAGTTGCAGCGAGAGGGGGCTACTCTTTGATGTGGTGAGCGGGCTTCTCATTGTGGTGGCTTCTCTTGTTGAGGAGCATGGGCTCTAGGTGCACGGGCTTCAGTAGTTGTGGCACGCGGGCTTCAGTAGTTGTGGCTCGCGGGCTCTAGAGTGCAGACTCAGTAGTTGTGGCGCACGGACTTAGTTGCTCCATGGCATGTGGGATCTTCCCGGACCAGGGTTGAACCCATGTACCCTGCACTGGCAGGTGGATTCTTAACCACGGCACCACCAGGGAAGTCCTCTGATTACTTTCTACCAATTTGTCTCACATTTTTCAGTCCTGTCCTCTATACCCTTCTTATGGGTTCTGCAGTGTCTGTGGTTGGTTTTACATTTTCTTCCACTTATTTTCTAAGCTCTGCCCTCTCATGACTTATATCCTTTGCGTGTCTTGCCACATTTTTTCTGAATATTTGTATGTCTTCTTTGTACTTTGATTTATAGAAGTAATTGCTTCACTGAGTTTAAAAAATATTCATGATAATGTATTTGTTCATTTTCTCCATGGCAATATTTTTGTGGTGAGTGGGTTTTTTTTTTTTTTTTAATTTATTTTTGGCTGTGTTGGGTCTTCGTTTCTGTGCGTGGGCTTTCTCTAGTTGCGGCGAGCGGGGCCCACTCTTCATTGCGGAGCGCGGGCCTCTCACTGTCGCGGCCTCTCTTGTTGCGGAGCACAAGCTCCAGATGCGCAGGCTCAGTAGTTGTGGCTCACGGGCCTAGTTGCTCCGCGGCATATGGGATCTTCCCAGACCAGGGTTCAAACCCGTGTCCCCTGCATTGGCAGGCAGATTCTCAACCACTGCTCCACCAGGGAAGCCCTGGTGAGTGGTTTTTATCTTCTATTTATTTTTCCTCTCTCTTTCTCCCCTTTCTAAACTGTAGTATCTTCATTGTATAGATTCCATGGTAGTTCCTTTTTGATTATTAATTCATCTTTGAATGAAGTGACTTCTTGGACCAGCTGTTTGCATGAGCTTCTGGAGTGAAGGAGGGAGAGCATGACCATGAACTAGGCTACCAGAAACTTTCCTATAGGGACATGAGGGTAAGATCTTTTAAGCTTTACTTCTCTCTAGCTAACTGGCAGTGACAGCTGCAGATATGCTCATAACATGGAACCTTCTCCTCTATTCCACCTCACGGAGAGACTGCTTCCTGCAAATATGACTTTTCTGTATGATTCGTCACTGGCCCTACCTTTGCTCTTTCTATTTCATGTCAAAATAGATTCAGGAAAGCTCCCCCTGACAGCCCACATACCTGCCTTTATTATTCCTGATAAAAGAGAGTTATTTTTTTGCTCCTGGGGTATAGCACTTAACCTTGGAGAGCTGACTTTGGCCAGCAATACCTGAGCTCTGTGCCATGGCTGTTTTTTCTTTGTCTTTCCACACCCCAGTTATGTGTCGTGTCTGAGTTTATAGATCTTTGTTAGCTTTGTCAAAGATAGGGTTTGTTTTTTATTCTCCTTCTTGCTTTTAGGTGATTTTCAAGGGAACTATTTATCTTTTAGAGGGAGAAACACCAACCAGAAATTCCATTAGTATTTCTTTGTTTTGTGTGGTCTGTTAATTTATAATTTCTATTTACTCATAATTTCTGCTTGCTCAAAGCACACTAATAATCCTATTACCTCAACACCTATTTCTACGTGTCTTTTTTGTTTTTACTTCTGCTACCAGTTGACTCATGCTCTCCCCATGTTTTCCTATTCAAACTTTTTGAGACAATTTGGTTGGTCCAGCTAATAACCGTTATCATTATTTGGATAGAATTTTTGTTCTCATAGATCCTGGGAAGACGCTTGGATCAAGTTCCTTTCACTGGTCAAGTAGCTGTGGATCAGGGATCTTCAACAACACAGTAGAGGATATGCAGTCTTGGATTGTCTTCCTAACAGAGGGCTATGAGCATGAGGGTTTCTGTGGGCAAGCATGGCTCAGGCAATGACTTGGGGTTAGGACTGAGCCTGGAGAGTTTGGGGTGGAGCCCTCAAACCAATCCTGGATGGAGTAAAACAAGCTGGGAAGTAGAACAAGATGAGATTGAATATGTAGAGGGGGTGGCAGGCTATGGAAGGTCTTGAATTCAATGCTGAGCAGTTTGGACTTAAACTCATAGGCTGCAGGGAGTCACTGGAAACTGGAGAAAAGTGATGTGACAAAAATGAGGGTTTTAAGAAGAGTTGTTATGCCTCGCCATGCTGAAAGGAGGAAGAGAAGTAACCAAGATAGAAGGGGTTATCCTCCGCAGGGGTTGGGGCCAGGCAGCAGTCTAGATCACCAAGTCCAGGTGGTCACAAAGAGTTTATGTCTTCTCTGGGCAATGTTGATATTCAGGAGGTTCAATCTGAGCAGTGGGGCTACAGGAGAGGCTTCTGGGAAGCTGTGCTTCAGCAAGTCTGCTGAGCACCAGTACAGGACTAGGGTAACCCATACAAATTGATGCAAAGATCTGCAGAAGATGTCTCTGGCCCTCGGGGAAAGGGCTGAGGGCAATTAGGTAGTTCCAGGGCTCATGGTTGACTGAGCCAAGGTTCAAGTCTAAGACTTTGCCCAGCTGAGACTCAGAGGAGAATCCAGAGATCCAGGCTGGAGGCCCCTGGACCTGGCTCTGCACACTTCTTGGGGAATAGATGGGAAGGCTGATTGATGCCTGATACTCATGCAGTTGCTCTTGGGCCTCAACCCTTCTTCCTCCCCTCTCCTCCCTGTCCTGAGAACTCCCCCGGAGAGCAGCAACTCTCACAGGCTCAGGACCTGGGTGGCACCCACTGAGTCAACAGTTGGGCAGTGCCTAGGAAGGATGGGACTTAGGAATAGAAATATGCAAGGAAGCACCAAAGGAAGTGAAGCTGGAGAAAGAATCCAGTTAGGAGGCTGTTGCCCCACAACATGAGGGTACAAGTCCCTGAAACCAAGAAGAACAAGCTGCAACAGTTGTGAGGTTGGAAAATTCTAAGACTGAGGTAGTATGTGAAGGAAAGACAGAGGACGGATGGAGGCAAGATCCTCTGCTAAATCAGAGCCACAGAACTCAGGTGCTAATTGGTAATGTGGGCAAAATGGAGGTCGGTCAAAGATGGTACCATTGACCCAAACCAGGAAGTGGAAGGGATGAACTGGAGCAGGAGGAAGATACAGGGCCTGGGTTCAGGGCAGGGGAGAGCTTTTAGGATCATCAGCATTGAAGTAGTTAAGGTTGTAAGATAAATTGGTTTGTTGTACCAGTTTTTACTTATTAAATATTTTCTCTTAAGTGACTGGTTGAAACACTTATGCCAGATGAGGGTGGCACTGATTGGGCGTGGCCTCTGGATCTGAGCATATGAAGACGGTCCCTGGAGTGTGGTCAGTGTGATGAATAAGGGACTTGCTTCTCTCTCACTTCAACCCAGTCTCCTTCTGGCTTCTCTTTATTCGCACTAGTCTTGTTCCCACTCTGCTCATGATGCAATAATAGGATTACAAGGTGTCAAAGATGAAAGGTACCCTAAAGACAGTCTAGTTCAACCGTTTCCTTTTACAGAAGAGAAAGCTGAGGCCCAAAGAGAAGTGACCTTCCTAATGTCACAGAGAAGGGGCTGCAGAACCCAGGCCTCTGACTTCTGATCTGGTGTCCTTTCCACGATGTTTGACTACCTCTCTAATCAGTATGGAAGATTTTCTCAGCATCAGTGATATGCACTGCATGTGTGTTAGCTTTGTGGATTTGCACATCATATTGTCCCAGGGAATCTGAAAAAGCAGCATTTTAGACAGGCTTCTCTAGAGCTGCTGGCCCAGCCTCTGATCCTACAGCATCTGCAACTTTAAGAAAATCCTTCTATCCAGCTACTCACACATCCTGTTTACTCTCTCTCTACACCAGCTCCCCAAGCAGCCCCTTCCTGGGAGGGTGATTATAGTCATTGCTGATTCAGGCCTCCCCCTCGTTGCCCAGATTACAGCAGTGGCCTCCTGTTGGTCTTCTTTTCTGCAGTCTGGATACCTGTTGCCTCTCTGTTATGAGCCACATTGTGTCCCCGCAAAATCCGTATGTTGAAGTCCTAACCTCCTGTACCTCAGAATGATAGGATCTTTAAAGAGGCAATTAAGTTAAAACGAGGTCGTAATGAGTGAGCCGTAATCCAATATGACTAGTGTCCTTATAAGCAGAGGAGATTAGGACAGATGCAAAGAGGGAAGACCATGTGAAGACACGGGGAGAACATGTCTGTCTAAAGGCAAGGAGAGAGGCCTCAGAAGAAACCACCCCTGCCGACACTTTGATCACAGACCTCGGACTTCTAGCCTCCAGAATGGTGAGAAAATAAATTTTTGTTGTTTAAGTCACCCAGTCTGTGGTGTTTTGTTATGGAAGCCCTAGCAAACCAATACACCCTTTTTCCCCTCCAGCCAGAGAGAGCTTTCTGCAACGCAGAGCTGTCTCCTTGCTCTTCAGCACTTGCAAGATAAAGTCTAGCGTGGTCTGCAGCCCTTTCATCATCTGGCCCCTGCCCCCTTCTCTGCCTCATCTCTCCCTGATACCCCAAACCCAACCTCAGGCTTAAGCTCCAGAGATATCAAACAGATCCTACTTCCCCCAACAGGCCACGCCCCTTCACACCTCCATGTCTCTGCTTAGAGGGCCGTCTGGCTCTCTCGTCTGCCTGGCTAACTCGTGACAAGCTGCTAAGCCTGCTCAGACATCATCTCCCTTGGGCAGCCTTTTCTGATTGCTCCCTCTCCTGTGCACTTGTTCATCTGTTCTGTGCGACTCACACCGATATGATTGTCCCTTTTATGTCCCTCTGCTGGAGAGTAAGTGTTTGGAAGGTCTCACTCTTCTGTCTTTGGGCTCAGGGCAGACAAGATGGTCCTCAATAAACTTTTGTTGACTCTTGGATCTACAGGGGTCATGGGCCTGTACTCTAAGGATAAGATAAAAGAGAAGGGCCTGGTTACAATCTGGCTCCGACTACGCCTGGCCTTAGCAAGGACATCTGCTGGGGAGTCTGATGGACTGCTCGGGGGGCGGGGGGGGGGGGCGGCGTGCGGCTGGGGCGTGTTTCTTGGCTGTGTGCACAGCACAGCTCATTGGACGAGGGTCTGTCTCCATTTCTACAGGTTGAGTGACTTGGGACAAGGACAGTTCTTGATTTTTAGCCGTGTCTGCCCTGGGGCCCAGCATAGTCTAGTGAAAGCACCAAACAGATTTAAAGGATGCCTCAGGGGCAGAGATTAGAGATGAAGAAAGAGTATTGTCTCTTACCTTAAAGTGGTATGGGCTTGAATCTCAGCTCCACCACTCAGTAGGTATGTGACTTTAGAGGAAGTTACTTAATCTTGCTAAGTCCTATTTTTCTCATTCATCAAATGGGGATAATAATACCTACCCCCTAGTGGTGTTGAGAGGATTAAATGCAATAATCTCTCTCTCTGTCATCTACATACCTACATCTATCTATCCATCTGTTAATCCACTGATCCCTCGATCCATCTTTCTATTGCTTTGCCTGGTTCCTGGCACATACCAGTGCTCAGTAGTTGTTAGTTTTGTAAGGTGAGAGGGAGTAATATTTTCCTCATTTCCCGCAGAGAGAGAGCGGTCTTTTCCAAGGCTGTTTAGATTTTTGACTTGTGCCCCTACATCAACCATAGGCCCAAAGAAGAATAATAATAGTAGTAATAGTAATAGTAATAATTAGCAATAGCAATTGCACACTCTGTGGAGCACCTGGTAGCTCAAAAAATGCTCCCCCGTCCACCATTCCGTGACATGCATCCAGAAATCCACTCGACTCCATGGCAGGAAGACCCCGGCATCTGAATGAGAGACGGTGAGAGCAGGTGTGGTGGCAGCTCTCGCATCCTGGGGACCAGCTGTGGCTCCTCTTATCCATTGCATTCGACTCTTTCTCTTGCCAGGAGTCCCGAATAGAGAAAGCTCTTCCAGAGGCCAAGTGAGCTTTTAAGGGGGGTTGACCTTAAGGTCCTTTGCCAGGGCTTGGAGAGAATGTGGAGGTGGCTGGGACCCAGGCATCTTCTCCCCACCTGCCTGTGACAGTAGCTGCCTGCCTTGCAGAGGCCCCTCCCTCGGCCCATCCCAGAGGGCATGTCCTCATTCACAGACCATTGGGTGCAGGCTGCTGCTCTCTCCTGCCTAATTGCCGACGTCCTTGTTAACACCCTCCCCCTGCCTTAGTGCCTCGTGCCCGCCCTCCGCTCCTGGACACCCCTCCCCCCACCCACGAGTGCCTCCTATTTGATGAATAAGAAGTAAGTATACAAGTTATTAATCTTTCTACCAAGGCAATTACATCCCCACAAAGTTCCTCCTTGGCCACGTTGGCTCTTCTATGACAACCTTATCAGGTTAGCAATTTCAGATCTGCATTAATGCTCAGAAATCAATTTTCAGCTTATTTTGTGTTGCAAAGTTTGCCATGCCTGAAACCGCACTGCTAATTGAACAAGAGCAATTGATGTTTTAGCAGTAATTAAAGATGGTAATTATGACCAAATCTCCCCCATGGCCCTGCCGTGTTTGTTTTTGGACCTGTCAGAATGGCGGGCAGGCCAAATCAATCTTAATAAAGTTGGTGCTTCAGAAGTCTCCCCAGAAATGGTATCCTCCAAATGATGGAGCTGCGGAGAGCAAGGGGGACATCCTGTTTGGGGCCATGGGGTGACTAGTTAGCTGGACAGCCAGGCAGTCATCAGGTATGACCAGTTTGGTCCTCTGAGTGCCCAGCCAGCAACTGGGCTGGGGGTGGGGGATGGATGGGAGGAGCATTCCAAAGACGTAGAGGAGCAGACTATATACCCTTGCCATTGAGATACTTACAACATATTTGGGAAAATATAATGTATGTGCATGCACAAAATAATTTCAGAACACTTATTTTCATTGATAAACATTACAGAGTACCTACAATGTGCTAGATGCTAGGGGAACAGAAATAAAAGCCATCATCCCAAATGAACCTACATATAAGCATGAAGGACAATGACTTTTGCATCTTTCATCCAGGACTTGCGGTCAATCCATGTTGTTGGGTGGTATTGGTCTGGTGGTGAAGGAGTGGCTTCATCCCCTTTCCCTTCCCTCATCTCTTCTGGAGGCTCCTAATCCTCAGAGAGGCAGCTGGAAATACAGACAGAGCTCTGGACTGAGGTCAGAGGGCTCCAGTCCTGGTGTGGCTCTTCCTGTACTGGTATCCTTGGACCCATTTAGCATTTTATAGACTAGTCTGAAGTGAGATGAGGAAGGTGTGATCAGCAGTAGGGGGTCTCACCCACCTTGTTCAGAATGTCAGTATCAGATTTGTACTGACCCCTCAAGTTACTGTACCATGAGGATGCTCCTAGGTCATTATTCATTCTATGTACCAGGCATTGTGCCTTGTGCCTGGGGATACAAAGATGGCTTTTGAGTGAAAGTCTTGGACAAATCCCAGCAACTATTGTACTTGTGGGCAGAGGGTTAACATATACAGGACATGTGATCTCCAATCTCTCAGTATCCCATGGAGAGTTGTGCTTTGTCTTAAAATGTAAGTTTTATTATTATTCAGGTATGATGAGACCAACAGATCAGGAGATGATTGTCATTGAAAAGATAGCTGGCTGCAGTTCCCAAGAAAAGGGGGAGTGCCACATCACACAGTGCCACAAGGGGAAGCACCAGGATCAGTCAGGAGGCAGAGGGAGTCGGGGGTAAACTGGGCAAGAGCCTTTACTGTGGTTTCCAAGGGAAAGGATGGACAAGGCAGGGTAAGCAGGCTTAGCATTGGCTAATCTGAATAATTTCAGTGGGCTCCTGGGCATAGCGGCTTTCCCTAGTTGTTTGGTACCTAGCCTTGGGGTGATTGGGGCAGGTAGATAGTGGCCCAGAGTGTAAGAGTCCTATGAGAACCCAATAAAGGTGGTAGTTGGGGTATGGGCTCTGGATTGGTTCGTCTGTATATGAAAGGTATACGCTAGGTGAGTGATTGCTATCTCTAGGAGTTAGCTAGCCCTGGGAGGGGAAGTCTCTCCAGTGTTAGCAAGACAATAATAAATAATTAGATGTCAAAGCATCAGAAGAAAAAGACATGTTTAATACATGTTTGGGCTGGGCATGTGGGATGCATCATGGGTTGTGCTCCAGGAGAGGAATGCCACAACTATGGTTGTTCCTGTTTTAGAGGGAGAACTTGAGAGCAACTTTGCAAAACAATCTAAGCATCGGTGCCAACTGCTTGGGGGAATACCTACCACAGCTGGGCGTGCCAACTGCCCAGCGTTAGAGCTTCTGGAGACCATGGGGAACCACCAACCTCAACCAGCTCATTGCGAGGCCATCTAGAGAGAGCCATCAGGTCATTCTGTGGGCATTCCTGTCTGCTTCGCTGCAGTGACTAGGACGTGGTTCCTGACCATGGCAGCTTTATAGTTCAGTAGGGGAGGAAGGCTAGTAAGCAGATAAGAAAGTACAGTACAACATCACAACTGTGCTGAGCATTGAAGAAGGACCTGGGTGGGTGAGAGAGGGATTCCTGGAAACCGGTCTTTAAGTAGAAGCTGGACGATTTGAGGTCGGAGGGGGTCCCACTCAGGCAGAGGAGCACAGCAGGGCCAACAGCATGGAGGTGTGAAGCCTTCTGACACGTTGCAGGGGCTGCTAGAGCATAGAGGATGAGGCAGGAGGTGCCACAGAAGAGTCTGGAGACGGGGCACATAGCACATCAGGGCATTTGGGTTATACAAAGCCTTCTGGAGATGGGCAACGGGAAGCCGCCAAAGGGTAACGCAGAAGGTGTCAGGATTGCTTTTGAGATATTGGGTTAGCCAGAAAGTTTGGGTTTTTCCGTAACATCTTACAGAAAAACCCAAATGAACTTTTTGGCCAACTCAGTAGTTCATCTTAACAGTTGTGTGAGGGTGGCAAGGCGGGGACAGAGGTAGCAGCGAGGGCTCAGGGACATGCCACCTGGCCTCTCTCTTAGGAGGATTTCTGGATCTTTCTAGAGAGGTTAGAGGGATTCCTTGGACAAATGCTCCCCCCACTCTTGTGCCTGGTCCCATGTAGTGGGTCAGGGCAATTGAGGAGAGAGCTGGCCCCTGGCCAAATGAGCCCCCAGCTCCATGCTCAGAACTGCCCTCTTCAAGCCTCTGCTTCAATGGGGTTAGGAAGAAGCAGACACAGGTTGATGGCAGCCAGCCCAGCAGTGGTCTTGGGCAACGCTGTGAAATAGATGCTCCCAGGGAAGAGAGCAAGATAAGCAAGATCTCTGGCCACAGAAATGTCCCCCAGCCCCTGCCTGGCATGCAGGATGTGTTGACCACAGGTGTGTTTCAAAGCATGGCTACTTAGGCACCATTCACATACACAGACTTGCTGAAACATACATGCATACGTGCATGTCACAAACATGTATGTAACATACATAGGAGCCTGATTGTGAACACGCTGAGCAAGAGGTCTGCACATTTCTAGGCACACAGCAGTACATGCAGATATGCCTGAAGTCACGCATTTATGTGCTCACTGAAACACCAACCATGTGTCCTCCATTTGTGTACCCACCCAGGCACCCAGGGTGGACATGTGTGCATGCTTTCAGCCCTGATGGGAACATTTGCCCTCTGGTCCTGGTGGCATCAGTTTTAAAAAACGAGGTAATTTGGGCACCAGACAGGTCTTCAATCAGAGGGCTTAACTCTTCCAGGGGAGGCAGTGGGGATGGGGTGGGAGGGAGTGCAGAGGAAGGGGAGGGAGAGAAGCTGAGGGCTGGTCCTTTGGCTTCCTCTGTGGGTATACATCCGTCTTCCCACGTCCTGGTCTCTTGTGGGAGGCATTTAGACCCCTCGGACGGGTCCACCCTGGTCTTCAGCCTCCAAATGGTCAGTCCCTTCCCTGTCAAGGTCAGGCCAACTTTGCTGATGATGACAAAGGCTGGCAGCTGTAATGGGAAGATACTGGTTCCATCTCCACAAGGATGGGGAAAACGAGTCATCGAGTTTTTGAGTCTAGAGTTCCTCTTGCTCAGTTCCTGCATTGTCAAGATGAGTAGACAGAGGCCCAGAGGGGACAAGTAACTTTCCCAAGGTCACACTGAAGCCATGTGAGGATGCACCCTCGTTAGCAAACTGTACACACCATGGGCTAGAAGAGACTCTGTAGAGTCTGTCTAGCCAAGCCTTGGAGATGCGTGCCAGCTCAAGCTCAGATTTTATTGGCCAGAATGATGCCACTTATAACGCACCTTGGTACAAACGAAGGATCTATGACCCTGTGGCCAGCCCCTTGCCACCAGACACTCCCACCTTGCTCATTGGCCACAGTGTGTATTTGGGCTCCTGTTTCAAAAGCTCTTCACTGGTAGACCTCTTCTCTGTCCCCTCAATACTCTCCCCTGAGTCGTATTTACTTTCCCTAGTCAGGACCCTCTCCCAGCGGACAGCAACTCTTCCTCTCCCCAGCTACTCAAGCTGCCTGTGACAGCTTAAGCTCCTCTCCTTTGGTGCCATCTCAGGGAAAGAGAGAACAGCTAGTCATTTCTTCCTGACGTTTCCTGATGCTAATCCTCCAGGCTGGTCCAACTTACCCACATAACCCTTGCAGGCACTTTTCAGTCTCTGAGTTCTCTAGGAAACAGCATCAGTGGAGAAAATACTGGGGGTGGTGGGAGTTTCAGCCAGAAGGCTGGTTTCTCCGTCGCAGCCCTGGAGCTGATTTTGTCTGTACATTGATGGGGCTCTGTACCCTTTCCTGGCTGGAGCTGCTGTGGCAAGACCCTGCGTGGGGGGCCCATTTAGGAGGAGCCAGGAGACGGGAGGCCAGGCCAGGGCCCCAGGACCAGACGTGCTCATAACCTCCGGGGTCAGTGCCCACTGAGCATCCTTCACCTGCTTGGACCCCACATTCCCTCCAGCTCCTCTCTCTCAGCCAGCCTGTCTGTGTTCCCGAAGCTCCTTCCCTGGATGGGTGATTGATTAATTGATTTACATATTTATTAAAATGTATTTTAGTAGCGTCTTTACCTTTGATGCCAAATCTCATTTCCTATTGTGGGGCTGCTGACAGCCGGCATTGTAAATGCAAAGACACTTTACAGAACAATTTAAATAGCAATTGCCACCAGCTTAAAAATGAGCAAAACAGACAAATAAAATACTGATGAGATTGGCAGCTTCAGGACACGGAGGGCCAGGGGTTTCTAAACAGATAGCAGCGCCGGGTGCCGGGATGGTAAAGGCTGTGTAATTGTGTCTTTAGAATGGCCCAGATTTTAGGTATGGCTGAAAGGAGGTTAACAGTCGCTGCTTGGGGAGCAAAAGTGCCTTGCCCTGAAAGGCGGCTGGTCTTCAGCTTTCTGAGCAGAGGGGCTGCAGATGAAGGGAGCAGCCTGGGCTTGAGCCCTAGATCTTTGCCCGGCAGCGTCAACTTGCAAGGCTGTGTCTGCTTGCTCTGGGGAGCACTATGGGCACCAAGGCTGGCCTGAAGATCTGGGAGACCAGCAGGCAGCTTGTTCTTGTCCGGGCAGTGGATTGGGAAGAGTGTGGACAGGAAAGTGGTCTCTGGATTCTGGTCCCAGCCTGGCCCAGCTGTGAATCGTGGGCAAGCGACGTTCTCCTCTGGGTCTCTGCTTCTCTGTCAGATGCACTGTGGGAGACATCCAAGAGCACTAGCCTGGCATCTAGTCCTGCTCACCACTCCCTAGCTGTGTGACTTCCAGTAGGTTGCATTCCCTCTCTGTGCCTCCTCTGTTGCATGAGAGCAAAGGATGCGATGCTTTGTGAACCCTTTTTATTTTCTTAACCTGTGATGTGCTAGTGGCCCATGATACACTGTGGTCCCATGACTGATGGTCTGATTGTAGAGAGGGAGACAGGGGAAGACGAGTGGGTGTGTGGTGGGAGGGGCAACCTGCAGAACAGGAGGCCAGGAACAAGACAGAATTTGGAGCAGGACATGATTGCACTGTTCCGAGAAAGGGCAGAGATGAAAGCTGTCAGAAAAGAGGGCACACATCTCCAAAGGTGAGTAAGATTTCGCTCATCCTCTTTGTCCTTTTATCCATACTGTCCTCTGGTCGCTTCCTATCTCCCTGGCTGTGCCTCCTCTCTCTCCATCGTTTCACTTCCTCTCGCATCCTTAGGGCTGTCCCCCCAGGCCCCTCCTGATGCTGCCTAGTCCTGCTGCTAGATTTACTTCCTGCATGAGCTCATTTTGCAGTTATTCTATTTCCAAGATGCTCAAATTTTCATTTCCAGCCTTGACCTCTTACCAGAACTCTAGTCTCATAAATCCAGCAGCCTGTAGGACATCTTTCCTTAAATGTCTTCTGTCACCGTAAAACGTCTCAAACCACATTCGGCATCTTCTCTCGCAAGTCACTGGTTCCCCCCTGAGACGCCCAGCACTCTTTCTTTTTAATGCATTCTTCTCTCTTTAATTTCTTATATCCAGGCAGTTATCAAAAGAAACCTTTATATAGTGTTTACAGTTTTCAAGGTACCTTTCTGTGCATGATCATATTTCTTTCAGCAAGTGTGTACTGAGCAGCCAGGTGCAGGATACGGCAGTGAACAAAGCCGATGCGGCTCCCTGCCCTCATGGGGCTTAGGTTTTGGTGGTCTCTCTTTGCTGCAGGTCTCCGACTGGGCTTCCTTGTCCATGGACACAGAAACTGTGCTTTGCTCTTCTTGGGAATCTTCCCAAGACTTCAAGCAAGGGATTTGGTTCAAAGTACAAGATCCAGATTTTTTTTGTTTTTTGGCTTTTTTTGTCAAAAACGTGGGAAACACGTTGTGTGAGCGCAGCACTGTACTAAATGCTGAGGGTCCCCGCCCCTGGGAAACTTGCATACTGGAGGAACAACCCACAGGGAGTTAAGTAGCAAACCAAAACACCCATGCAGGAAATTCACAAGGCAGTATTCATTCATTCATTTGTCCATTCATTTAACGGATATTCATGGGAGACCCCAAACATGCCAGACACTGTGCTGATTGCAGTGAATGAAAAGATAAAAGAAACAGCCCCTACTCTCAAGGAGCCCATCCTCTGATGGAGGAGAAACATGCATGGGCGACGGAGGCAGGAAGCACGGTTGCTGTGGAGGCAAAGATGAGGGGCTGAGGGCGAGGAACGCTTCCTGGAGAAGGAACTGGCCGAGCTGACCCCTGAGGATGAGCAGGCGTTAGTCAGCAGGAGGAAGATGGGTGGTTGGTAGGGGAGGGGGTGCTTCACAGGGAACAGCACACAGGCAACGCACGGGGGAGTGTGAGCTGGAGGCGTTGGTGACCAACCGGTTCTGCCAGGCTGGTGTATAGAAAGGCTGAAATGTCCAGTGAGTGGTGGTGACTGGAAGGGCAGAGGAATTCAGCAGAGAGAGCCTTTCTGGAGAGATCAGTGAAGGCTTCCTGGAAGAGGTGGGCTTTCAACTGCACCCTGAAGGCGAGGAGGATTTGGACTGCTGGGGATGGAGGAGGAAGGCACTAAGCTCTCAGGGTCTCCCCTGGCACCATGGTAGCCAAGCCGTCCACATTCTGGCCTCAGCCCACCCTTGGCTTTCTCTCCTGCTGCCCTGCTTTGCTTCGCATAATCTGCCCCCAGCAAACGGGACAGCTTGAAGCTTTCCAGCATCCATGGATCACTCAGGTGGACCTTTTGCTTGGAAGAGCCTTTTCTATGTTTCTAAATGTCAAAATCATAACTATTCTTCAAGATTAGGGAGTCACAGGCTTCTTCCTCTGTGAAGCCTTTCCCCTCCCTCCCACCCTGCAGTCTCTTCCTCGGCTGAGTGTCCACAGCACTTTTCTCTAATGGCTGTGGCTCTTCTCTGTAGCTCCCACGTATCATATTATCTAGAGCATAGCTTGCCTCTCCTGCTGGATTGCAGGGCAGGACCTTGGCCAGTCATCCCAGTGACTCCCTGGGTCTGGCATGAAGTCTGTGTGCAGCCAGTGGTGGCTGAAAGAGAGAACCCCAGATGCTGGGGGCCAGATTGAGCCGAGGTGCAGAGATGGGAGCTGAGGCTGGTGGGAGGGGACTTGGTGGATCTGGATCTCTTGGCTCGGATCCAGAGAGGGAAGTAACCAGGGGTGAATTGATACAAAAGTGCATAAGCTCTTCTTATCAGCATGGTATGGTTGATGCACGGGTAAGATATTATACTGGGCAGCTCCAGTGTGGGGCAATGAGGTCTCTCTCGCCTGATAGGTGAGGACTTTCCTTGTATGCAAGTCAGCACCTGCCATTCTACCTGTCTGAGAGGTAGACAGGAGCTGTCCATGGAGTGGGCAGCTCTAGCCGTGTAGGAAAACTTTGCCCGTGCCTCTTTTGATTTTGTTCAGTCAGCGAGCAAGCTCTTCATTCATTCATTCATTCAACAATTAATTACTCATGATACAGGCACTGAGGTGCAGTGGGAAATCAGTTGGTGTCTGTCGTTTATATTTGCTGTCTTTATTTACTTTTTGTTTTCCCTGAATATTTATGAAAGTCTTTTTAAAAAAATGCCAGTCTGCCTCAGCTGCACCACCACTGGAAGGGGATCCGGCTGGAGTTTTAGGGGCGTGGATACAGGGGGATGGCAGTGAACCAGGGAACTGTGAAGGGGGGTGGCCTTTAGGAGGACAGAGGTGAACTCTTCATCAGCACATCCTTTAGTCAGAGACCCCGCTTCCTGAGTTCTTCTCTGCCAAGCTCCCGGGCACTCTGGGTTTATCTTTAACGAGGGTCCTCTCTTTTCATGAGACAGCATCGTGGAGTGGTTCAAACACAGGCTGGGAGGGGCATGCCCAGGTTTGCCTCTCCCCGTGAACGAATTACTCAAGCTGTCAGAGACGGCATCTCCCTCAGGGGGTGGGGATACGAATGACCAGGAACGAGTGTGTCCTGCACTGACTGCCTGCACACCATAGTGAGTCTGTAATAAGTGACAGCTGTCATTGTCATTATTCAGAGGTGGAAAAGACAAGGGCTTCTCTCGTCAGTAAGGAGAGAGAAATAAAAATGCAAAAGGCAGAGAAGGAGCTGTGGTCTTCTCTTCCTTGAGGGCAGTGGGCTCACGTACCCTCTTCTGCACGTTCTTGGCTCCTCGTCCTATGGCCTTAGTCACACACAGTTTGGTCAGTGTGATGGGTTTGCACTGGGGCCCTGAACACAAGGAAGGAGCTACGTGGCCAAAGGGAAGATTGAACCCACGACGTTGGCTCTGTTAGAACCTTGGCCTGCAGAGCTGGTGGGCAGCCCTGGGTACCATCCAGTCACACGGGCCTCCCTGAGTATGCAGCCCTTCCTAAGTGGTGCCGGGGAAATAGCTGGAATCTCACAGATGACCCCCCTCCCTGCAGTGTCCAGGGCGGGATCTCCCTCCTGTTCCCTTCCCAGGGAGCACCATCCATGGCCATCCCCATGGAAACTGTGACAGGGACCCAGTGGGGGGATAACAGAGGGGTGAGGAGGGAAAATAATCAACAATTACGTGTTTGGGGAAAGGAAAAAGGAAAAAGAAGTGGAGGGAGAGAGTGGAAGGAGAAAAGAAGAGAAGGCAAAGAGAGACAGAGGCGGCGGGGGGAGAGAGAAAGAGAGGAGAGAGCCTTTTCTTTGGGGAAAAATGGAAATTTAATCAGATCAGTTTTTATAGTTCAAATAGAAAATCAGTTTTAATAAAGCCAAAAGGAAATGCAAAACAGCCGCTTGAGATGGAGATTGTGTTAAACAGACAGCTCTTTAGGAATAGCCGAGTCTGGGATGTTTATTGTGCACAGACAGAGCAAGGAGGGGGGTTTCTGGCTGAATTTCAAACAGGCGTTTGCTTTGGCTTTGGGGATGGGTGATAAGCCCCTCCTTGGCCATCTTCCCCACCCCTGGGCCCATCTGTCTAGGGAAGGAATTCTCCCAAATGAGAGGAAAAAAGGAAGGAGAGGGTGGGGACAACAGGGGCAGGGCAGGAGAAGACACCTGCCTTCCTACGGGGTGTTGGCTCCCAGGACTCTCAGCCTGCCCGGCCCACTCCCTCCGGCCCTAAGACTGGACTCTGCCCTCCATTGACTCACCCACTGCTTTCAGTTCCTGATTCTTAATTATAGTTCTGGCCCAGCTCTTGCTTTTATTGCTTTCGTTTATTATGAGAAGACCAGTGTCTGTTTTTTGAAATGGCTATCTGGTCAAATCACGGTTGGTAAGCAACACTGAACTGTCTTTTTAAGACAGGCCAAATTTATCACACTTAAAAAAAAATAAAGCAAGCCCTCAATGGCCTATTAGAAAATTACCCCCCCCACCCCACCGCCACTTTCTCCCAGAGTGACATTTTAGTAAAAGGCTTTATTTTTCCCCTCAGCTTTCACAAAGCCATCGCCTTGAAAAAGAGAGAGGGAAGGAGGGAGGGAGAGCAAGACGCAGAGCACTTCTGAGGCTGTTCCATGAAATATATGGAGGGCACTGACGATAACAGGATGTGTCCTAATGGGCCTGTTAGCTCAGGAGGAAAAGAGGGGCCCCTGGCACGTGTTTGTCAGCTGTTATTTTTGTAATTAGAAGAGAAACTGCACTTCACGTTTCGGAAAGGCGGCTATTTGAGACTGCAGAGATGTGGGGTCTGGGCCGGAAGGATGGGCTGGGAAGAGTGGGATGGGCCAGATGGGGGCGGGGCCTGGCCTGGAGGCTCCTGGGGTTAAGGAGCTCATCCATCACCTTTGAAGCTGACTCACAGCTGGAGAGGAGCCCGCAGGCCCTGGCAGTGGGATCCCCTGTCCTTGCTGAGCAGCTGCCACTGCAGTATTCACCAAAATTGGGGGAGGTCAAGCGGTGGACCCACCAGGTTGCAGGGGCTGGGGGCAGGGCAGGGTCCAGGCAGCAATCTTCTGGTGGCTGCAGAAGCCTCTGACCATCTGCAGGGACCAGGTCAGGAGCTGGGGTGAAGCCGTTCTACAGGGTCAGCTAGAAGGAAATGTTCATCCCTTGCTGCTTCCAGAGTTGGCTGTAGAAGGATTAGAAGTCCAGGGATGAGGGTGGGTGCCTGTTCCTCCTGAGTGAGTGGGGACATCACTGGGGCAGGGCCTGCGTCTCTTTCACCTACAGGCTGCAGCATCCAGGGTAACTGTTGAAGGCAGTCAGAGGCTCACTTGGACACCCTTGACCTTCGTGCCCGTCCTTGTCTCCATCAACCCTCCATGAAGGCTGTTCCATCCCTCCTTTGCCTCCTTCTTTTACGCTTTCCTCCCCAGCAGTATTTCTCTATGTGTCATTCTGTTATTTTTTTACATTATTATTATTTTTTTGATTCTTTTCCATTAGGGGTTATTACAAGGTATTGAATATAGTTCCCTGTGCTATACAGTAAATCCTTGTTGTTTATCTACTTTATATATAGTAGTGTGTATCTATTAATACCAAGCTCATAATTTATCCCTCTCCCGCTTTCCCCTTTGGTAACCATAAGTTTGTTTTCTATGTCTGTGAATCTGTTTCTGTTTTGTAAATAAGTTCATTTGTATCATTTTTTTAGATTCCATGTATAAGGGATATCATATATTTGTCTTCTCTGTCTGACTTACTTAGTGTGATAATCTCTAGGTCCATCCATGTTGCTGCAAATGACATCACTTCATGCTTCTTTATGGCTGTGTAATATTTCATTATATATACCACGTCTTCTTTATCCATTCATCTGTTGATGGATGCTTAGGTTGCTTCCATGTCTTGGCTACTGTAAATAGTGCTGCTATAAACATTGGGGTGCGTGAATCTTTTTGAATTAGTTTTCTCTGGAAAATCCAAAAGCATGGGATATTTTTCCATTTCTACGTGTCATTCTGAACAAGAAAAATTTAATTGTTAAACAGCTATCTGCCTTTGCTCTGCCCCTGAGATCCAGAGGTGTGCCAAAGAAGGCAGCCTCCTCCCCTCTGCTCACTCCCCCTCTCTTTCCTAAGGTGGATGCCCTCAGCTGTGCAGCACTCAGGGTCTCCTTTCTTCTTCCTGACGGTGAGCACCTGACTCGGCAGCAATGGCGCCCCTGACCTCTGCTACCTTGAGATGCAAAACAAAGCTAGGTTTGGAGCAACCTGGACTGCAGTGATGAGGGGCCTGGTGGTGGAGTGGAAGGGCTTGGGCTTTGGAGCCAGAGAGCTGTGTTTGAAACCCAGCACTTCCATCATGGGTGAACTTGGAAATTCTTTGACTTCTCCAAGCCACAGTTTTCTCATCTGTAGAATGACCCAGGCTTGTTGGGAGGAGTAAATAAATAATCCCCAGAGCCTGGGACTCAGTAAGTGGTGGTCTCCCTGTCCCTGCCTGGGTTGGAGGCAGCAGAAAATGTCCGCCTGGCATGTTCTGTGTCTCGTGGGTAAAAGCATGGACTCAGCAGGGCAGCCCGTGGAAGGTCCAGGACGAGAAGGCTTCGGACTGCCAGTCCAGGCTCCCTTCTGTCCCCCTTAGTGTCTCTCAGTCTTCTGGGGCCACCTTGGGTGGGCCACTCCATTTCTCCTCATCCTAGATGATCTCCAAGGTGGTCCAGTTCTAAAAAGCCCAAATTGTATGGCTCCATCTGGGACTCTGTGGATCCTTAGACCTATATATGGTGGAGACCACGCCTGGTGGCCGGACAGCTGAGCTGTTTCACCCTCCCTTTCAGATATTATGGACTGGACAACCCAGCCTTGCAAACATGCCTCACATTAGCGGAGACTGCGACCCTCAGTTCCCAGTGAGGACACACAGAGCAGGGCCACCAACCACCCTGCTTTGTCAGGGACTGGTGAGTTTCCCAGGATACACAACTTTCAGTGCTACAACTGGGCACCCTACGACAAAGCTTAAATTCAGCTCTATAAATGTTAGTTGAAGCCCTGCTATGGGCAAGGCACAAGTAATGACACAGTAATGACAGAAGCCAGCCTTACCTTGAAGGTGCTCAGAGCACAGGAGAGGAGCAGTTACAGCACTTGATAAGGGGGCAGACTGAAGCCTATGCAAGATTTAGGATGCCTGGAGGAGGGGAGTAAACTCTGGGTTAGTGGTGATGAGGGGGGACAGCCAGGAAGGCTTCCCAGAGGAGGTGGTAGTTGAGGTTTTGAAGGCTGAAGAGATGTTTGCAAGGCAGACAGAGTGGAGGGAGGGTTGGGATGGAGCTAAAGCTGCAGGGCTTGGAGAGGTATAAAAGGACACAGGTATAAAACTTGGGAGCAAAATGGTGTGTCATGGTGGTGGGAGGCCAAGAGGCTGCAGAACCTGAAAGGTAAACTTTCCCTTTCCTGCAGCATGAAGATGGCAGTGGGATGTGATTGGGAAGAAGGAAGTCCTTGGGACCAGGGAGAGGTTGGGATGCCCTCCCCACCTAAGGATGGAGATGTAATTTCCACAGTTCCATCTCAGCCTTCCAAGGCCTATGAAAATGTTACAGGGTCACTTCATGCCAGTGCTGCTGGCTCTCTGGCATGGCTGGGTGCCTGGCCCATGGCTGGAGGCCAGTGGCCCAGAGCCCAGGGAAGCCAGCTGGTGACAGGATAGAGTTGTCCTGGCTTTGGCCAGGCAGACCGGTGGGCTCTGACCCAGGCTGTGATCCCTGCAGAACCTCCTCTGGGAGATATTTAGCTCTGCTAAGAGGCAAGGACGGTGGTCTGGCTCTGCCCAGAGGGTCCCCTTGCTCTGTCTCCCTTGCCATGGGGAATCTGAGGACCCAGCCTCTCTGCAGGGGGAGTCTGAGCTAAGCGACCTGGCCAAGGTTAATTCCACCTGCCTCAGATCCTACAGTCAGTGGGCCTGGGGCGATTAAGAAGCCATGGACCAGAGTCAGCCCGTGAGCATCGGACCTCCGTCCTCGGAGTAAACCTGGCGGTGGGACTGTAGATGAATAAAGGAGTGATTAGTGGGCAGGCCAAGCTTATTCCTTTCACCCCTGTAGGAGAGAATTCACTGCCTTGGTCCACCTAATTCTTTTTGGAATAAAACAGGGTATTATAACAACCAACTAGTCAGTCAACCCATAAATCAACCAGGAAAACTTGACCAGAAGCTTCAATACAGCATCTCATCGGAAGGAGCCCTAGGTGCCAGGCGCGCAGTGAGGACAGGACCCAGGCATCTGGCTTCCATTCACAGCCCTCATCTCTCTTTATGGGGTAGCAGGATACTTGGCCTTGAGAGACTGGGTGTCAGAGGCTCCCACAGTCTTTTCTTCTGACCTACAGCTGTTTACCAATGAGGATAATTTTTTGGACCCAAGGCTAGAAATGAATTCTATGGGCACTTAAAAAATAGATCAGATAAAGACAATGATGACAGTATAACAATATGGGGGGGTGGGAAGGTTGAGGGGTCGGGGAGCACATACTCGGAGCCCAGTGCAGCAGGTTTGGGGTCCATCCTGGCTCTGTCACTCAACTGTAGGTTGCTTAGCCTCTCTGAACCCTGGTTCCTCCCCTGTGAAGTGGAATTCTTCATCTCCTTGGCCTTTTCCTTTTCTGTTCACTTAGTAGGTTTCCCCAGTAGACTGAATTTTTAGGGGAAGGAGTGCTCTCCTCTTTTTTTTTTTTTTTTCTTGCCTTTGTATCCCCAGGGCCAGGCACAAAGTAGAAACTCAATAAATGTTAGTCAAATGAATGAATAAAAGTTTGAATAACAAAAATACCTGCTCTCTGGACCTCTCTCAGGATTATTGGGAGGATCCAATGAGATAATGCACATGAAAGCACTTTGTAAATTGCAGAGCTCTATACAAATGCAAATCATTCACAGCTTTGGTGGAAATTATTATTCAAATTATTATTATTTTTTTCACTGTGAAGGAAGACAGGGAAGGAGAGGGCAATGGAATCAGTCCCTAGTGGTGGAAGCCTGGGCTCCAGCAGCCAGCCGTGGGCAGCGCTCTCAAGCCTGCCTGGGAGCCTCTTTAAATCCTCAGGCAGGCAGGCTGCCTCCTGCTAAGGTGGGCCCGGCAGCAGGTGCTGGGGTAGGGGCAGAAGTTGCTGTTGGAATCCTGCCCAGTGTGGGGAAGGAAGCTCCAAGCACATCTTACCCTGAACAAAATGAATTATAATACCAAGCTCTAAATGAAAAAGGTTTTCTTTTCTCTGCTGCTTCCAAAAAAAAAAAAAAAAACATTAAGTGGAAAGGGTGGTGTGCTAGAAAAGGGGTGATGGCAGAGAGAGAGACAGACAGACGCCCAGGGTACTCCCAAACTTGGAGTTCACCCCACCTCCCCAGGCTGAGCTCATATTTCCAAAGCTATTATTCCACTTCTTCCACCCCTGGCCTGTGAGAGGGAGGGCGAGCGGGCTGGGTAGCCAAGAGACTCGGAGCAAAGGCGTGATTGATAATTGGTGACTGTAATTCTATAATTCATCTCCCTGCACTGCAGTGAAATTAAAAGAGTTTAGGTTCCCAAGCATAATGATCATCAATTAAACGCCGGGGAGATTTAGTGTCCTCATTTGAATTTTGTTTTATTTATTTAAATGTGTCTCCTTTCGGGGGAGGGTGTATCGGGAGTGGGAGGCGGTGAGTGAGGGGCTGGGGCGGGCGGGCGGCTGATGCCGGGCAGGAGGGTCTCCGAGGAGCCGGGTCGCGCAGGGCTGCCGGGGCGGCGGAGGGTGGAGCGCGGCCCGCGGAGTGGCGGGCTGAGCGAGACAGGGGATCCATCATCCCCGGGCCTAATCAGTTAATACTGATAAACTGCCAGCAATAACTGCCAATTGCGCCGCCGTTTTGGAGCTGCCAGTTCATTCATTTAGGGAGTGTGGCGGCACATCGGGGAAGCGCTCCCGGCCCGCGCATCCTTTCTGTCTGTTCTCCGGAAGGAGATGATGCATCTGGTGGAGGCCAAGGGCCACCGCTGACTTCTGCGGGAAGGGAAGGGAACACTGGCCAGCTTAAGGGTGGCCGAGGGGGCTGCGGGGATGGATCTGGCCTGGGCTGGCCCGCCGGAGACCCGGCTGGCTGGCTGGCGTGAAGATGGCACCTGCTTGGAGGCTGAATGTCCGAGGGAAAGGTTTCAGCATCAAGCCCCTGATCTCCTGGTGCAGGGCCAGAGGAGGAAGCCTCAGGAATCAGGGTGTTTCTCTAGGCACTGTCACGCCCAACGGTGTGACTCGGTTTCCAACTCTGGAAAGAAGGGGGCTGGGCTAGGTGTCCTCTAGGGGTCCTTCTAGCTCTATGGCTTTACTGAAGCCTCTTTGCTGTGCTGGCGGGTGGATACCACACACTCTGCCCTGCTTTCCACCCCGGGAAGCTTGGGATTCCTACTCTCCGAGTGCCACCTCTCCCCTCCCATTGAGCCCTTCCCCTCCCCTCGCCACTTTCTGTCCATTTTTCTGGGTTGGTTTCTGCTGCAGTTTCCTGGCATACTCTGATTCCGACTTCTCACTTGCAATCAAGAAACTAAAAATAGAGCATAAAGGAGCTCTCCAAGGGGGGTGGGCAGAGGACGAGGAAAGTGCTTGGTTCCTCCTGGGAATGAGATCTCATCAGCTCCACACAGGGAGTTAGAAATCCAATCCAGACCACTGGCAAGGGGCGGGGTGCGGGGTGAGGAGCCTTCCTGAGCACCCAGTGGGAAGCTTGAGAGAAAACCACGTGGGTGTGCTTGTCTGGGAAGAGGGGGTTAGGGAGGAAGGGGGTGGGCGTTCAGGTCCTCCGGGGTGTGGCCCATAGCTTGTCCTGCACAGTGTTCCCGACCCCTGGGCTGATCCAGAGCTGAAATCCATAGGCCCCAGGGATGGGGGCCTGGTGGGCACCAGAAGAGCCTTGTGTTCTAATTCATCTGCCAGGAGGGGGCACCCTATTCTAATTTTTTTTTAATTAATTAATTTATTTATTTATTTTTGGCTATGTTGGGTCTTCGTTTCTGTGCGAGGGCTTTCTCTAGTTGCGGCAAGTGAGGGCCACTCTTCATCGCGGTGCGCGGGCCTCTCACTATCGCGGCCTCTCTTGTTGCGGAGCACAGGCTCCAGACGCGCAGGCTCAGTAGTTGTGGCTCAGGGGCCTAGTTGCTCCGCGGCATGTGGGATCTTCCCAGACCAGGGCTTGAACCCGTGTCCCCTGCATTGGCAGGCAGATTCTCAACCACTGCGCCACCAGGGAAGCCCCCTATTCTAATTTTAACAAAGGCAGCTGGTGCCAGCTGAGACCCTTGAAGCTTGTGGGGACTGGTCTTGTAGTTGTCCTACTGGGCTTGTAGACAACAGGACCCTTGCCAGGGATTTCTTCTTCAGGACCCCAGAAACGGTGTCTTTCTGATTGTGAGGAATGGCTGTGGTCAAGCTTGATGTGACAGGATGGGCAACTTGAAGGCATTGGGGCTCTGCTGGGAGAGAAGGCTGAGAGGGAGTCTGGACTCTCAGAGAGCAGGTCCCAGAGCACAAGTGAGACCCTCCTGTTGGTGGGGGTGGGGTGGGAAGGCTGATTGTGGAGTCTGGAGCCCTGGGCCGCATCACTCCATGCCTTGGGCCTGTCGCTTGTCCCTCTGAGCCTCAAAGTTTCTCCTCCTGTCTAACAGGATGTGCGGTACAAAAGCTCTGGGGGTGGGGAGGCGCTCTACCAGCACCAAGGATCGTAGTTATAACTTTCATCTCTCGCGCACGTGAAAACAGGCAGCAGCCCAACCTTGTCTTCTAAGAGGGAGCGCCGAGGGAGAACTTTATCTCCACCCTTGTCTGGTGCCTCCTCACAGTCCTGTCTCACACCGGGCTATCTTTAGGACCCACAGGGGAGGAAGGGAAATGGCTGATATTAGAATCCAGAGATTTGCCATGTTTTCGTACCACTGATTCAAATCAAGATACTGTCTTTCAGTCTCCTCTCCGTCTGGCTGAACTCATTCCAGTTTCCTTACCGAGCCCATCTACATCCAGAGAGAGTTGGTCCTTGAGAGTGTGATGATTTCTCCTGAGCTGCGGGGAGCCAGGCATCCCTGTTTTTTTCCAGTCTCATCTGCAAGGCAGTCTCCTCCTAGCTTCTAAAAGAACCCTTCTCATCGCCCCTTCCTCCAGGGAGGTGTTCTGGGTTGATCTGAGGAGAGATGAAGGCGACCCCAGTTCCCAGGGAAGCCCACCTCTCTTTACGGATCCATCATGTTTCGTGCCTGGGCCATCCTCCTCTTCCCTGACTGGTCTGGTATCAAGGACTGTTCTGTGGCTCCCCGGGAATGTCTTTGGCCCCTTGGGCAGATCAGCAGGTGTATTTGGGATGAGGTGCTCCAGGGGTCAAGGACTCGACAGTTTTCTGTGTGGAATCTGTAAGAGCACCAAGCCCAAGTGGGCATGAAGCCCAACAAAGGCTTTTAAAAATTACCATGTGCTGTCCTTTTCTCTGATTACAAAAGTAATACATATTCATGGTCAAAATTTTGGAAAATACAGAAAAGCACAAAGAATAAAATTCATCCATATTCCACTACCTGGAAGCAGCCACTATTAATATGGGAGGTGTGTGACCTCATGGGCCTTCCCTTTCTCTCTGCTCTTTATCTCTGTCTTTCAATAGGAATCTCATGCAGTAATACTTTTTTTTTGTCACCTGCTTCATCACAGTGTATTGGGAGCATTTCCCCAGGTAGCAAATGCTACATACAAAGTGTAGCTAGGTGTTTGGTCTGGGAACTGTGGGAGGACAGGCTCTTGGGGGTCTCAGCGCTGACAGACCCGGCTTCTCTCTTGCTCCCTGTGAAGACAGAGGACCTTAAAATCTATCGGCTGACCTCCAGGCTGTGTGGGTCCTGGGGGCATAGGAGGGAGACCGGGGAGATCAGGAGAGGCAGGTGGGAGGGGGCCTCCGGGACCTGAGGAGTGGGAGAGGAGCCGAGGTCATTGGCCACGTCCACTCGACCGCCGGGAAACCTACTGAGCTCCCAGGCTGGGTACCCTGCCCTCCAAGGCAATCGCCCCCACACCCACCACGTTGGTCCTGGGGGCATAGGAGGGAGGCTGGGGGAGAGCAGGGGCAGGCAGGAGGGGCCCTCCAGGACTGGAGGAGCAGAGGGCATTAGCCCCATCCACTGGGGCCTGGGAATCCTGCTGAGCTCCCAGGTGGGGTCCCCCACCCTCTGAGACCAGAGGCAGGAGGAGCACCTGGGCCCCTTCTGTTATGTTGAGCCTAAGCCCCACCCCCCACACCTCCCAGGGCCTTTTCCAGCCCTGTGGGTCCTAAGCATAGGCCCCACCCACCACCCAAACCCCGCCCCTGCTTAGGCCCGGCCCTCCACAGCCAAGGCCTTTTCCACCTTTTATTTTTTTCTCCTCTTTTTTACTATTGTGGTTCTGTTTTACCTTCTGGTTGTTGTTTCATCTATATTTTTATTTTTATATTCTTTCTAACATATCTGTCAGTTTCCTAGTCTAATTTGTTCTCCTTATTTTTTTTTTGCTGCCCTGTGCGGCTTGTGGGATCTTGGTTTATGAGCTGGGGGTTGGGCCGTAGCTCCTGCAGTGGGAGCTCTGAGTCTGAACCACTGGACTAACAGAGAACCTCAGACCCCAGGGAATATTCATCAGAGTGAGGTCTTCCAGAGGTCCTCGTCTCGGCACCAAGAACCAGCTCTACCAAACAGCCCACAAGCTCCAGTGTTGGAAGGCTCAGGCCAAACAACCAGTAAGACAGGAACACAATCCCACTCATAAAAGAAAAAAAAAAATAATGAGATGGCAAAAAAATATGTCATGGACGAAGGAGCAAGGTAAAATCCTATAAGACCAAATAAATGAAGAGGAAATAGGCAATCTACCTGAAAAAGAATTCAGAGTAATGATAGTAAAGATGATCCAGAATCTTGGAAATAGAATGGAGGCACGGATTGAGAAAATGTAAGAAATGTTTAACAAAGATCTAGAAGAACTAAAGAACAAACAAACAGAGATGAACAACGCAATAACTGAAATGAAAAATACACTAGAAGGAATCAATAACAGAGTAACCGAGGCAGAAGAACAAATAAGTGAGCTGGAAGACAAAATGGTGGAAATAACTGTCGAGGAGCAGAATAAAGAAAAAAGAATGAAAAGAATTGAAGACAATCTCAGAGACCTCTGGGACAACATCAAACGCACCAACATTCGAATTATAGGGGGCCCAGAAGAAGAAGAGAAAAAGACAGGGTCTGAGAAAATATTTGAAGAGATTACAGTGGAAAACTTCCCTAACATGAGAAAGGAAATAGTCACCCAAGTCCAGGAAACACAGAGAGTCCTATATAGGATAAACCCTAGGAGAAACACACCAAGACACATATTAATCAAACTAACAAAAATTAAATTTAAAGAAAAAATATTAAAAGCAGCAAGAGAAAAACAAAAAATAACATACAAAGGAATCCCCATAAGGTTATCAGCTGATTTTTCACGGAAACTCTGCAGGCCAGAAGGGAGTGGCAGGATATACTTCAAGTGATGAAAGAGAAAAACCTACAACCAAGATTACTCTACCCAGCAAGGATCTCATTCAGATTCAACAGAGAAATCAAAAGCTTTTCAGACAAGCAAAAGCTAAGAGAATTCAGCACCACCAAACCAGCTTTACAACAAATGCTAAAGAAACTTCTCTAGGCCGGTACTCAAGAGAAGAACAAAACCCACAAAAACAATCCCAGAACAATTAAGAAAATGGTAATAGGAGCATACATTTCGATAATAACCTTGAATGTAAATGGATTAAATGCCCCAACCAAAAGACACAGACTGGCTGAATGGATACAAAAACAAGACGCATATATGTATATATGCTGTCTACAAGAGACCCACTTCAGACCTAGGGACACATACAGACTGAAAGTGAAGGGATGGAAAAAGATATTCCATGCAAATGGAAATCAAAAGGAAGCTGGAGTAGCAATACTCGTATCAGATAAAATAGACTTTAAAATAAAGACTGTTACAAGAGATAAGGAAGGACACTACATAATGATCAAGGGATCAATCCAAGAAGAAGATATAACAATTATAAATGTTTATGCACCCAACATAGGAGCACCTCAATACATAAGGCAAATGCTAACAACCATGAAAGGGGAAATTGACAGTAACACAATAATAGTAGGGGACTTTAACACCCCACTTACACCA
Source organism: Balaenoptera ricei (assembly GCF_028023285.1). Lineage (NCBI taxonomy): Eukaryota > Metazoa > Chordata > Mammalia > Artiodactyla > Balaenopteridae > Balaenoptera > Balaenoptera ricei. Next base: position 15,795,546 of record NC_082646.1, read on the forward strand.
ATGGACAGGTCATCCAGACAGAAAATAAATAAGGAAACACAAGCTTTAAATGACACAGTGGACCAGATAGATTTAATTGATATTTATAGAACATTCCACCTGAAAGTGGCAGAATACACTTTCTTCTCAAGTGCACATGGAACATTCTCCAGGATAGGCCACATCTTGGGTCACAAATCAAGCCTCAGAAAATTTAAGAAAATTGAAATCGTATCAAGCATCTTTTCTGACCACAACACTATGAGATTGGAAATTAATTACAGGAAAAAAACACAAATACATGGACACTAAACAGTGCACTACTAAATAATCAAGAGATCACTGAAGAAATCAAAGAAGAAATAAAAAGAAATACATAGAAACAAATGGCAGTGAAAACACGGTGCCCCAAAATCTATGGGACACAGCAAAAGTAGTTCTAAGAGGGAATTTTATAGCAATTCAATCTCACCTCAAGAAACAAGAAAAATCTCAAATAAACAATCAACCCTGGGACTTCCCTGGTGGCACAGTGGTTAAGAATCTGCCTGCCAATGTAGGGGACACGGGTTTGAGCCCTGGTCCAGGAAGATCCCACATGCCGCGGGGCAACTAAGCCCGTGTGCCACAACTACTGAGCCTGCACTCTAGAGCCTGCGAGCCACAACTACTGAGCCCACATGCCACAACTACTGAAGCCCACATGCCACAACTACTGAAGCCCATGCACCTAGATCCTGTGCTCCACAACAAGAGGAGCCACTGCAAAGAGAAACCCACGCACTGCAATGACACTTGCCGCAACTAGAGAAAAGCCCGCACACAGCAACGAACACCCAATGCAACCAAATAAATAAATTATTTAAAAAAATCTAACTCTACACCTAAAGCAACTGGAGAAAGAAGAACAAAGAAAACCCAACGTCAGTAGAAGGAAAGATATCATAAAGATCAGAGCAGAAATAAATGAAATAGAAATGAAGAAAACAATAGCAAAGATTAATAAAATGAAAAGCTGGTTCTTTGAGAAGATAAACAAAATTGATAAACCCTTAGCCAGACTCATCAAGAAAAAAAGGGAGAGGATGCAAATCAATAAAATTAGAAATGAAAAAGGAAATCACAACTGACACTGCAGAAACACAAAGGATTATAAGAGACTACTACAAACAACTATGTTCCAATAAAATGGACAACCACGAAGAAATGGACAAATTCTTGGAAAGGTACAATTTTCCAAGACTGAACCAGGAAGAATTAGAAAATATAAACAGACCTATCACAAGTAATGAAATTGAAACTGTAATTAAAACTCTTCCAACAAACAAAAGTCCAGGACCATATGGCTTCACAGGCAAATTCTATCTAAGATTCAGAGAAGAGCTAACACCGATCCTTCTCAAACTCTTCCAAAAAATTGCCGAGGGAGGAACACTCCCAAATTCATTCCACGAAGCCACCATCACCCTGATAACAAAACCAGAAAAAGATATCACAAAAAAAGAAAATTATAGACCAATGTCTCTGATGAACACAGATGCAAAAATCCTGAACAAAATACTAGCAAAGAGAATCCAACAACATATTAAAAGGATCATCATACACCATGATCCAGTGGGATTTATCCCACGGATGCAAGTATTCTTCAATATATGCAAATCAATCAATGTGATATACCGTATTAACAAATTAAGGAATAAAACCATATGATCATCTCAATAGATGCAGAAAAAGCTTTTGACAAAATTCAACACCCATTTATGATAAAAACTGTCCAGAAAATGGACATAGAGGGAACCTACCTCAACATAATGAAGGCCACATATGACAAACCCACAGCAAACATTATACTCAATGGTGAAAAACTGAAATCATTTCCACTAAGATCAGGACCAAGACAAGGATGTCCACTCTCGCCACTGTTATTCAATATAGCTTTGGAAGTTCTAGCCATGGCAATCAGAGAAGAAAAAGAAATAAAAAGAATACAAATTGGAAAAGAAGAAATAAAACAGTCACTGTTTGCAGATGACATGATACTATACATAGAAAATCCTAAAGATGCCACCAGAAAACTACTAGAACTAATCAATGAATTTGTTAGGGTTGCAGGATACAAAATTAATGCACAGAAATCTCTGGTATTCCTATAGAGTAAAAACGAAAAATCAGAAAGAGAATTAAGGAAACAATCCCATTTACCACTGCAACAAAAAGAATAAAATATCTAATAATAAACCTACCTAAGGAGGCCAAAGACCTGTACTCAGAAAACTATAAAACACTGATGAAAGAAATCAAAGATAACATAAGCAGATGGAGAGATATACCATGCTCCTGGATTGGAAGAATCAATATTGTGAAAATGACTATACTACCCAAAGCAATCTACAGGTTCGATGCAATCCCTATCAAACTACCAATGGCATTCTTCACAGAATTAGAACAAAAAATTTTACAATTTGTATGGAAACACAAAAGAGCCCAAATAGCCAAAGCAATCTTGAGAAAGAAAAACGGAGGAATCAGGCTCCCTGACTTCAAACTATACTACAAAGCTACAGTAATCAAGACAGTATGGTACTGGCACAAAAATAGAAATATAGATCAATGGTACAGGATAGAAAACCCAGAGATAGACCCACACACATGGTCACCTAATTTATGGCAAAAGAGGCCAGACGTACAATGGAGAAAAGACAGCCTCTTCAATAAGTGGTGCTGGGAAAACTGGACAGCTACATATAAAAGAATGAAATTAAAACACTCCCTAACACCATACACAAAAATAGATTCCAAATGGATTAAAGACCTAAATGTAAGACCAGACACTATAAAACTCTTAGAGGAAAACATAGGAAAAACACTCTTTTTTTTTATTTTATTTATTTATTATTTATTTATTTATTTTTTTAATTATTTTATTTTTGGCTGTGTTGGGTCTTTGTTTCTGTGCGAGGGCTTTCTCTAGTTGCGGCGAGCGGGGTCCACTCTTCATCGCGGTGCGCGGGCCTCTCACTATTGCGGCCTCTCTTGTTGCGGAGCACAGGCTCCAGATGCGCAGGCTCAGTAGTTGTGGCTCACGGGCCTAGTTGCTCCGCGGCATGTGGGATCTTCCCAGACCAGGGTTCGAACCCATGTCCCCTGCATCGGCAGGCAGATTCTCAACCACCGCGCCACTGGGGAAGCCCGGAAAAACACTCTTTGACATAAACCATAGCAAGATCTTTTTTGACCCACCTCCTAGAGTAATGAAAATAAAAACAAAAATAAACAAATGGGACCTAATGAAACTTAAAAGCTTTTGCACAGCAAAGGAAACCATAAACAAGACGAAAAGACAACTCTCAGAATGGGAGAAAATATTTGCAAATGAAACAACAGACAAAGGATTAATCTCCAAAATATACAAACAGCTCATGGGGCTCAATATCAAAAAAACAAACAATCCAATTAAAAAATGGGCAGAAGACCTAAATAGACATTTCACCAAAGGAGACATACAGGTGGCCAAGAGGAACATGAAAAGATACTCAACATCACTAATTATTTGAGAAATGCAAATCAGAACTACAATGAGTTGTCACCTCACACCAGTCAGAATGGCCATTATCAAAAAATCTAGAAACAGTAAGTGCTGGAAAGGGTGTGGTGAAAAGGGAAACATCCTGCACTGTTGGTGGGAATGTAAATTGATACAACCACTATGGAGAACAGTATGGAGGTTCCTTAAAAAAACTAAAAATAGAACTACCATATGACCCAGCAATCCCACTACTGGGCATATACCCTGAGAAAACCATAATTCAAAAAGAAACATGTACCACAGTGTTCATTGCAGCACTATTTACAATGGCCAGGACATGGAAGCAACCTAAGTGTCCATCAACAGACAGATCGATAAAGAAGATGTGGCACATATATACAATGGACTATTACTCAGCCATAGAAAGAAACGAAACAGTTATTTGTAGTGAGGTGGATGGACCTAGAGTCTGTCATACAGAGTGAAGTAAGTCAGAAAGAGAAAAACGAATACCGTATGCTAACGCATATATATGGAATCTAAAAAAAAAAAAAAAGAAATGGTACGCATGAACCTAGTAACAGGGCAGGAGTAAAGACATAGACACAGAGAATGGACTTGAGGACACGGTGGGGTGAGGGGGAAGCTGGGGCGAAGTGAGAATAGCATCGACATATATACACTACCGAATGTAAAATAGCTAGTGGGAAGCAGCAACGTAGCACAGGGAGATCAGCTCAGTGCTTTGCGATGACCTAGAGGGGTGAGATAGGGAGGGTGGGAGGGAAGCTCAAGAGGGAGGAGATATGGGGATATGTGTATTCATATGGCTGATTCACTTTGCTGTACAACAGAAACTAACACAGTATTGTGAAGCAATTGTACTCCAATAAAGATCTATAAAAAAAAAGAAAACTCTATTGGCTGGAGGAGTGGCCCAAGAGGCAGGGTAGTGTGCAACCCACAGTGTCCCCATGATGTCTCTGGAGTGTGTAGGCTGATTCTGCAGCCTCACCTGAGAACCCTTCATGGCATCAGCTTTCTTCCTGCCTGGGTTCTTGCCTCAGACACAGCAGGCAAGTGGGAGGCAGGGAGACAGTCGAGGTACCAATCACTTGGAAGCTCAAAATAAGGCTAGACATGTAAAGGGCGGCACCAGCAGTCACTTGGAGTGAGGATGGAGCCCAGAGCCCTTTCCCCCAAAAGGAATGTGCCTGAGAGATGGTGGTAACAGGAAGCTGGTCCTGTTTAACTGCAGAGCTTCAGTTGAGCTAAGTAGGGTGTGCATCTGGGGCCTGCAACCTCTCCAAATTCTGGACAAAGGGTTACAGGATCTTGGTCGGGAGAACCTGCCCACACCCATTGTTCATCTGGTGAGCACAGCCCACCCGATTCACCTTCCTTAAGTCACTCATGATTTGACAAAAGCCAGTCTCCTTTCCACCTGGACTGTCTCCTTTTCTGCCTGGACTTTTTTCTCTCTTCAAGCTCTGCTCAAGATGCTCATCCTTCAACCACAACACCCCCCATCTATAACCCAATTAAAAATGGGAAAAGGACTTGAACAGATGATATACAAATGGCCAGCAAGCACATGAAAAGATGCTCAACATTACTGCCACCTACAAATTGGCACTTGCCATCTACCTCTACAAGGATCAAATTATGAGCCGCTGCAGCTGCTGACCTTCAGCACGCCCTGAAAGGAGTTGGGGGTGGAGATCAGGAACGAGGTACTCTGTGCTCCGGGAAAAACTGGCAGAACAGGTCTTCAGATAGTTAGATATTTTCAGGAGATGATTTTATGAGCCCAATTCTTGCATCTCCTAGTATCTAGAAAAGCACTAAAATCCTTCATGGCGATGTCTGCTCCTCGTGACTAGCAGAAACCTTCTACAAAAAATATGTGCTTGATTGCACCTACTCCCCCTTCACCAAAATCACATGTATACTGACCTTCCCCCCTACCTCTTTGGAGCAGTTTTTCAGAGCTATCTGAAATGCTGTCTCCCGGGCTATAGTCCTCATTTTGCCCCAAATAAAACTTAACTCACAACTCTCAAATTATGCATTTTTTTTCAGTCGGCAGTACTAATCATTAGAGAAAAGCAAACCAAAAGCACAATGAGATATCACCTCATACCCATTAGGATGGCCGCTATCAACCCCCCACACCAAAAAAACCCCAAAACAAAAAGACAAGTGTTGAGGTGGTTGTAGAGAAATTGGTACCCTCGTGCATTTTTGTGGGATTGTAAAATGGTCCAGCCGCTATGAAAAACCGTATGGTGTTTCTCAAAATAAAAAATTAAATTAAAATAAACTAACATATGCTCCAGCAGTTTCACTTTTCTACTTCTGGGTATACATCCAAAAGAATTGAAAGCTGGATTTCAAAGAGGTATTTGCACACCCGTGTTCACAGCAGCATTATTCACAATATCTAAGAGGGAAGTAACCCACATATCCACTGATGGATGAATAAACAAAATGTGGTATAAACATACAATTAATATTATTCAGCCTTAAAAAGGAAGGAAATTCTGATACACGCTACAACCTGGATGAGCTTTGAGGACATCATGCTAAGTGACATAAGCCAGTCACAAGAAGACATACTGTATGATTCTACTTACGTGAGGTATCTCACATAGTTAAATTCATAGAAACAGAAAGTAGAATAGTGGTTGCCGGGGGCTAGGAGGTAAGGGAAACAGAGAGTTATTTTTTAATGTGAATGAAAAAATGTGCATGAACTTACTACCGAACTGTACACTTAAAAATGGTTATTATGGTAAATTTTATGTTATTATTATTATTATTTTTTACCACCATTGAAGGCTCTTCCTGCCTCCTCTGGCCAGCCCAGCAAGAAAGGAGCTCTCCTTTTACAGAATTCCCTACTGTGCTTGCATTTTCTAAGCTAGGCCCCCAAACTGACCTGTTACCTTTTTATATGTTCACATTCGAGCTTCCTTTCAGACATGTTCTTTGAAGGCAGGGATACAGTCTTTACCTCTTCATTTTCCCCAGGGCACCTAACACAGTGCCTCAAACCCAACCCGATTAATATTTGCAGATTGATTCGTCACTTTCCTTCATAGAATTTTTGGACTGTGGGCTGGAGAGTGATGGGTAGAGTTGAGTGCAAATACAGAGGAGAAAAGTGGAAGAGAGTGCCTGGTGTGAGCATGGCCTATGGATTATTTAGGCAACGGCATCCACTCGTGGGTCCCCTTATGTGACTCACACTAGTTTTACGTGCACACACTTATGAGATGGGGGAGGGGAGAGACCATGGATTCCTAATCCTGAGCTAGAATTAGACCTGAGGAAATGGTGTTTTGAACCCTTTCAGAGGTTCCAAACTAAAAAATGTTGGAAGGCATTAACCCGAACCACCTGGGACATCTACCTAATTTTACTTTTCTTTAGAATTCCTAGAGAATCAGATTCTCGACTCTCCTCGGGAACACGGATCAGTGTCCTACAGCTCTTCTGCCGGGAAAGTTTCTCCTGACCCCTCACCTCTCTCCCTCCGGCCCGCAATGTAAACTGCTCTGCTGCAGTGGAGAACGCTTCCCTGCACCATATCCCTTGTAGGCGCTGTAGTTTTCTCTTTGTAGGGTGGCTCCTCTGCTAAATTAATTATATGGTTCTCTTGAAAAGCAATCTTTTCCCCTAGTTCATGTTCGTTCTTGACCTAACATGGCCATTCTTGGCCTTTTGAACGGGATTTGCTTCTAGTGGGGAATTAAACTTCCATAGCAACGCCGGCAGCCGTCTTGAAGGGCCCTCCAGGCCCTGTTGCCGTCCTCTGCCACCTCCAACACAGGCCGGGGGTTTGCTTGCTTATAAGTCATGTGTATCTTTATTCTCATTTCAGTCAGGGCAGACAACAGCGGCGGCAACTCAAAACAACTAACGGAATGAACAGAAAAATACATGAAGGAGGCTGCCTGCTTTTAGTTCCTGAGGAAACATTGGTGTTTATTTTTTAGCTTCACAGCATTTAAAAAAAAAACAGTGGGGTTGGAGATTTTCATCTTATTTCTGAATCACCTGGACCTTTTTCTCTAAGCAGGGCACCCTGCTAAGCTCGAAGCAGGAGGGAGGCCTGAATCCTAGCTTTGCGGACGTGGCCTTTTGTTTAAAGTTTATTATTTATGGCTGTTTTTAAGTAGACCGTAAGACGTGGGAGGATTTTTTTCCCTCAAGCACACCACTCAGCTCCCTATCAGTAACTCCGAAAGGATCTTAGTTGACTGTGGAATCAATTCCGTATTCTGTAACACGGCGCTCAAGGCCCCCAATTCTCTGGTGTCAACCTGCCTTCTCAGTCATAATTCCCTGATTCCCCCTTGGGTTCCTACCCTCCTGCCAAACAGGATATCAGCATGTTGTCAGAATACACCGGACACTTAGACCTCTCTGCCCCGTGCCCCTGAACTTGCAACATTTCTTTTTCCCAACTCACCTGCTGAAGTTGCTCCTTCTTCAAGGCAGGGCTTCCCAACTAGTGCGTAGTGGAATGCTCATTCCCCTTGGCCCTGAGCGCAGCCCGATGGGGCCTGGGCCCCTGGAATCCTTCCCGGCCTATGCTGCCATCCAAAGGCAGCATTATCCATTTGTCCCAGCGAGCCAGCCAGCTGATACCATTTTCTGTGAGTGCCACATGGTGAAAAGGTTGGGAAGCACTGTTTAAGGCCCAGCCCAGTGCAGTCTCCTCCACAAATCCCCTCCCAGACCCTCCAGCCAGAAGGCTCCACCCCTCCCCCAGATACCACACCCAATGCTTATGGTCTGCTTTGTATCTTGGATTACAATCCTTATGGTCTGCTTTGTATCTTGGATTACAATCCTTATGGTCTGCTTTGTATCTTGGATTACAATCCTTATGGTCTGCTTTGTATCTTGGATTACAATCCTTATGGTCTGCTTTGTATCATGGATATTTAGTGCTTTTTATAGACATCCTCCCTGCTTCCCTCCCCCCAAAAGATTGGAAGAACTTTGCAAATTTTGTTCTTGTTTAACCACACACAGTGTCTACGTGATATTGTGAGTTGTAATAAGAAATAGATATTTGGTCTTCATTCCCATTTCTGGCACAGAGCTCCTAAAACCCTAGGAATTTCCTAAGTGGTGAGAGTGGTATTGGTGTCTTTTATGTTAATGAGGTTACCTTTAGAATGCCCCTGTGTCACCTCAGGGTGCAGGCTGCTTGCCAGAGGCACCAACCTGTGATTAGAGGGTTGGAACTTTCAGTTCTCCACCCCACCTCCTGTGGGAAAAGGGGCTGGAGGTTGAATCAATCGCCAATGGCCAATAATTTAATCAATCATACCCATGTAATAAAACCTCCATAAAACCCAAATGGATGGGGTTTGGACAACTTCCAGGTTGGTGAACATGCGGAGATTTTGGGAGAGTGGCTCAGCTGGAGAGGGCGTGGAAGCCCCTCGCCCTTTCCCGGTACCTTGCCCTCTGCATCTCTTCCATCTGGCTGTTCCTGAGTTCTATCCTTTTATAATAAACTGGTGATCTAGTAAGTCAAATGGGAGCCACTCTAGCAAACTAATCAGACTCAAGGAGAAGGTTGTGGGAAACTCTGATTTATAGCGAGTCAGAAGTACAGGTGACAACCTAGACTTTCAGTTGGCTTCTGAACGGGGTGGGGGCAGTCTTGTGGGACGGAGCCCTTAACCTGTGATCTGATGCTCTCTCTGGGTAGATGGTGTCAGACTTGTGTTGAACTGTAGGACACCCAGCTAGTGTCTGGAGAGTTGCTTGTTGGATATGTGTTGGGGGACCCCACTCCCACATTGGAATTTGGTGGGCAGAACACAGGAGAGTCTAGACCTTGTCTAGCATATACTTGGGACTCCTTAAATGTCTGTTGATTTGAAATCTAGAGCTTCTGTAACCATAGCTTGTCCTCCTTGATATGCTGCTCTTATTCCAATGACCCTACCGGTGTTCAGAATATTTCGGGAATTTCTTCTCTGGAATTACTCTCAGAGAAAGTTTATGAGCCAAAGAATAAAACTAGTCTCTTTTCTTTAGAATCAAACAACATGTGCTTAATTTTCATTTTGTTGTCATTGTTAGTCAACAAATATTTATTGAGCCCCAGGCACCTAGTCGTTTTTTTTTTTAATTGAGAACATCTTTTAAAAATTAATTAATTTATTTATTTTTGGCTGCATTGGGTCTTTGTTGCTGGGTGCGGGCTTCCTCTAGTTGGGGTGAGCTGGGACTGCTCTTTGTTGAGGTGTGCGGGCTTCTCATTGCGGTGGCTTCTCTTGTTGCGGAGCACGGGCTCTAGATGCACAGACTTCAGTAGTTGTGGCACACGGACTCAGTAGTTGTGGCGCACGGGCTTAGTTGCTCCATGGCATGTGGGATCTTCCCGGACCAGGGCTCGAACCCATGTCCCCTGCATTGGTAGGCGGATTCTTAACCACTGCACCACCAGGGAAGTCCCCTAGTTGTTTTTAAAAATTTAATATAAATGACTTTACCTTATTGGCAAGATTTGTCTCCAAATGTTTGGTCTTTTTCCAGAAATTGAATCTACCCTCAAAACATTAAAGATTTACTATCTTGGAGCAGATTCACAACACTGAAAGCGAGGAATACAAAACTGCAAAAAAACCAGAACTTAAACCAAAACACAGTGAGTGGTAACATCACTGGAATAAATGCAGAGACTCCCAAAGTATCAGCTTGCGAAGGACAACATTAACTTGGATACATAAGCTCCGGAGTGTTTGTTAAAAGTACTCAGTCTCCCTGGCTTATGTCATACCTTGTACGGGTGTGTGTCATTCAGGGACTAATGATCAGTCAATACAGTGTGGTTAGATTATGGCATTTGAAGCCAAAGGATGCAGTTTATGTCCTTGCTCTGTCGCCTACAAGCGGGGCCGCCTTGGGTAGTCATTTAAAGCGTCTGGTAATTTCTCGCCTGTATAATGGGGGATGATGTCTACTTTACAGGGCTGTTGTAAAGCTGAATGTTGACTCGGGCACCCAGGTATACTGATTTCAAAGAAAACATCTGTACACATTTTGGATTATTATTTTCTCCCAGAGAATAAAAGGGCTAAGGAATAAATTGTTGCCTTCAAACTTTTGGAGACTTAGATTACAGAATGGGCTTTAAGGTTTTCTCTGATTCCTCTGAAGAGGATAGGAGAAGCCCTGGCATTTGGGTGCTATAGAAATGAGATAGGCTGGATCTCATGAAGAACTTCCCTTGGAGATGGTTAGGCTGAGGGATGGGTGAATAAAGGAAATGGGGTGGGGGGGGATCATTTATTGAGAAGCAACATCCTCATTTGGCTGAGTGCATGAAGGTGATGCCTGACTTCTTCCTGCACAGTAGCTATTTGGATGACAGTTGGGACCTTCTTCTGAGCTGTGAGCTGTTCTGCCTACACCCAGCTTCACTCCTCCTGGCATTGGGCACTGGAGTCTGCTGGTAAAGCTCAACTTCTCCAGGAAGCTTTCCCAGAGAAACATGATTATGACATAATAGATATGGTCATGTCACACAAACCCACTCACTTAACCCTAGGGGTGGGTACCACAATGGCCCCTGTTTTATGAATGAGGAAATAAAGGCCCAGAGAGGGAAGCAAATTGATCAAAGTTGCAGAGCTAGTCAGTGGCAGAGCCAGGGTTCAAGCCCTCCTAACTTCCCAGCAGCCTCATCACTCCTTGACTCTGCTCACTTTAAGAATTTGCAGATCAGTACAAATGAATTACTTACTTACTTATCGCATTCATTGTCCTCTTTCCACCAGTGTCCAGGCTCCATGAGGTCAAGAATTTTTGTCTTTCTTATCAACTGCTGAATCCCTTGTACCTAGAACAGTGGAAGTGCACATGAGATGCTTAATAAATGTTTGTTGAATAAATGGGCTTGCTAATATATTGTAATACATTAATGCATTTAAAACTTTTTAATTGAAGTATAGTTGATTTACAATATTGTGTTAGTTTCTGGTGTATAGCAAAGTGATTCTCTTATCCATATACACATATTCTTTTTCATAGTCTTTTCCAATATGGTCTTTTACGGGTGCATTATTTTTTTTAAACCTTCCCTTTTTTTTTTAAAGCACATTGCTCTTTAGGAGTTCTGACCTGCATGCTCCTGAGCTTCTGACAGCCCTGCATTGCACAGGGCTGGATTTTAATCAGTGTTATTAATCAAGATACCAGCTCTATTCTAGGGAGAGCGTATTCCTGGTCCAAAGCTCATTTTCTGTGGGTACTTTTCCTAGTTAGAGGCAATCGTAAACCCCCAGAAATCACTTGTCTCAGAGTTGTCATGATACATAAGCCCCACAGACATGATTTTCTGGTGTTTGTTTAAATTTTTTTTTAAGTCGAGTGACTTTCGGTGGGAATGTACTCCCCTCTCAGCCGCAGTCCGTTACTGCCGTGGTTGAACAGGCATCCACTTTCCCTCCTGGTACCTAAATGGGGTCACATGCTTCTAGTCTAACCACATGGTTCTACAGTTGAGGAAACTGAGGCCCAGAGAAGGGGTGACTTGCCCATGCTTATATAGCTGGCAGAGCCTGGGATCGAGTGCTGAGGCCCCTCCCAGCCGGAGTGCTTCCTCTACCACCAAGGTGTGTGCCCTGGGCAGGAACGCCTTGTCTGAACAGGGATGAAAACCAGATGTCATTAGTCCCGGGGATGGTGAGTTTGGGGACAAGGGACGACCGAGAGGAGTTGCATGGTGACAGGCACCTCTCCTTGCCCTCCAGCCCCACGTGGCCCCTGTGCTCACTGGCAACCCCTTCAAATGATGGTATTTTCAGCAAATGGGAGGGAAGTAGGTCTTTCACTCTCCCTCCCCCCAAGCCCCGTTGTAATTAGTTGTCAAAAATTTTTAGATGGAAGGGAGAATGTTCAGGTCCTGATGAGATGATACAGCCAAGATTTCATTTCATCTTGAATTTGACATTAAACTTTAATAGTCTCAAGGACGAGAAGCCAAGAGATATCAGATGTAATGAGATAAAGCAAAGTTTCTCTGACAGCAAATTTGATCACAAATGGGCTCCAAGATTGCTTCTTTGATATAAATGAAACATAATTCATCTTCTAGCGCCCCGAATGGGCTTTCAGGCTGGGGATGAGGCTGGCATCTCTCTTGCCTGGTGTGACACGTGGCAGCACAGGGAGGAGGTGGAGGCTTCGCCGGACCCTACTGGGCAGTTCAGCGGGTCCATCTGGGAGGAGACGGGCCAGGCTGCCGTGGGAGCTGGAGGGCATCGGGGGTTCCAGCTGGGGGCTGTGGACACCTGCTCTGAGCTGAGTTTTGACTTGGGAGGTTCTCCTCAAACTCAGAATGGCACAGGGGGGATCAAACAGGACAGGGCCCCCTCATAGATGTGGATTTCATGGGAAACTGCTCTTTTGATAATTTCCCAGTTTGGGCATGAGAAGACCCCAACAGTATTTATTTATTTTTTTTAAATTTATTTATGGCTGTGTTGGGTCTTCGTTTCTGTGCGAGGGCTTTCTCCAGTTGCGGCAAGCGGGGGCCACTCTTCATCGCGGTGCGCGGGCCTCTCACTGTCGCGGCCTCTCTTGTTGCGGAGCACAGGCTCCAGACGCGCAGGCTCAGTAGTTGTGGCTCATGGGCCTAGTTGCTCCGCGGCATGTGGGATCTTCCCGGACCAGGGCTCGAACCCGTGTCCCCTGCATTGGCAGGCAGATTCTCAACCACTGCGCCACCAGGGAAGCCCCCCAACAGTATTTTTGAACATCCCCGCCATGCTCCTCTGAAATGTCTTCCTGACACAGTCCCTTCCTTTCCGCACCTCCTGCGGCTGCCCAAGTTCAGACGGTGTGGTGCTAAGGTGGGGGTGAGTGGAGGGGTCTAGCCTCCCAGTCTCCATCAACTCCCCGCTGGTTTTCTTAATCTTGCATAAATTATCACGTTAATGCCTTCAGGGCCTGCTCCCCACCTTTCCACAAGATAACTGCCCTCAGCCAGCTTTGTATAGAGACACTGCCGGTGCTGCTGGGTCAGCTTCCCGGGGTCTGGTGGGGTAGGGGCCACTGCCGCAGCCTCCTGCCTCCAGTCTTTGCCCCTTCTGACCCCTCTTCCTCTGGTCACAAACCTGTGCATATTTTAGGACAGATGCCTTAACCCGATGTCCCAAGCGTCTTTTTAGCCCATCCTCCACGCCTGCCCTGAGCACCTGCTTCGTATCTGGGGTGGGTGTGGGGGAGTGGAGGACCACACCCTCCTCCTGCTCATGCTCCTGCTGGCCCCTCAGGGAGCCCCTCTCCTGCTCAAACATTGCTTCAATCTTGACGTCACATCATCTGAGAAGCCTTCCCTCCCCAGCTCTGCTGGAAGAGAACTCCCCTCCTCTGCGTTCCTGGGCCCCCACAGGACTCAGGGTCCATCTTCCCTGTCTTACTCTGCTCCTGCACATATCTGTCTCCTTTTCCAGCCCCTGAGCTCCTCAGGCCATGTCTCATTGATCTTTCTGTATCCCTGGGTATGTCATGGTGCCTGGCGTGGAGGAGGTACCCAGTGAAGATGTATTAGGTGAAACTGAACCCTGGCTCAGTGTGGCCGATAGCCCTCCCCTGGGCTTAAGAGAATCGGAATGCATGCACATTTATCTATCTGCCCAAATGGAACACATACCAAATACAGTAGTTCAAACTAAATAATATCTCCTTGATTGAGATATTGGGATTGCAAAGTTGAGGCTAGATTGAAGACAGAAGGTCTACTGACATCCTCTCCTCTTTCCTGGATGCCCAGAGTGAGGGCTCCGTTTAAGGCATCTTCACCTTTCTCAGCTGAAGACAGCCTGAACACCTGGGGAGGGGGCTCTCCTTGGAGAGGGCGTGTTGAGTTTGGAATTACTTGGGCTATATAAACATGCAGGCAGGAGGGCTGTGCTAGACTTAGGCATGCATGGGAGCTGGCCAGGCCAACCTGGGAGGCAGACTCAGGGCCAGGAAGCTAGGACTGGTGTGTTAATTCAAAGGGAAGGTGGTTTTGAGAGTTCTGGGTCCAACCAGAACTGTAGATTTAGCCCAAATATTTATCAACAGATGAATGGATAAGCAAATTGTAGTATATCCATACAATGGAATATTATTCAGCCATAAAAAGGAATCAAGTAGTGATACATGCTACAATGTGATGAACCTCAAAAACATTCTAAGTGAAAGAAGCCAGTCACAGAAGTCATATATGATTCCATTTCTATGAAATGTCCAGAACAGGTGAATCTATAGAGATAGAAAGCAGACTGGTGGGCACCAGGGGCCGGGAGGAGGGAGTATGTGTATGGAGTTTCCTCTGGGGGTGATGGAAATGTTTTGGAACTGGACAAAGGTAGTGGTTGCCCAATACTGTGAATGTACTAAATCGTTCATTTTATTTTGTGTGTGTGTGTGGTGTTTTTTATTTAAAAATTTTTTATTTTATATTGGAGTATAGTTGGTTAACAATGTTGTGTTAGTTTCGGGTGTACAGCAAAGTGATTCAGTTATACATATACATGTATCTATTCTTTTTCAAATTCTTTTCCCATTTAGGTTATTACAGAATATTGAGCAGAGTTCCCTGTGCTATACAGTAGGTTTTTGTTGGTTAGCTATTTTAAATATAGTAGTATGTGTATGTCAATCCCAAACTCCCAATTTATCCCTCCCCCCACCTTTCCCCAATTGTTCATTTTAAAATGATTAATTTTGTTACATGAATTTCATATAGATAAAACATTACGGACAAACAAAAAAGAGATTGTAGGCTTATTTCTAGGGGATCTGGGTAAATTCTGCTGGTTGTCTTTCTCATCATCCTGTCCTGTCTTATGAAACTGCCCACATATATGTGTAGGTGTCTCCCTGGGCTGTCATTCTGCGCAAATCCAGGGTTCACCATTGACGTGATGGTCCGTGCAGATGGAGCATGGTGGGCCTGTGTCCACGCTGGGGAACCTTGGGACCTGTGGCCAAGAGAGGGGCATGGCAGAAGCTCCAGACCGTCCATGTCTCCTGCTCCCATAGTCAGGATGGGATTCATTTTCCTCCCTGCAGCTGCCAACCAAGGGGACTGACCGCTGATTACCAAGACCTAGTGGGTGTAAAGATGGTCTCCCCGTCTGTGGCATCAATCTCCATCCTTGCTCTCCTTCCTGTCTTCCAACACCGTGGTCACTGCCAGCACTCTTGAGATATAGTGGGCAAGGGGAGAAGACCCTAGGTGATGACAGAAGAGACCTAGAGTCATAATTTTAATGGAGTCATTGGCTGTGCTTCCAAATCTCCTTGTCAATGTCATTAGGATTAATTTGATTGCATGTTCTCCCTCTTCTTTCTCTCTCCTTTCTCATCACAAATGACTTTCCTCATGGATCTGTTACCCTGGCGTGAGGACCCTTGAGATGGTGGTAGCAATGTAGGGGAGCGTCTGCTTACCCAGAGCTGGCTGCAGAGATCTCCTCCTTCTGGATGCCGCCTCCCTTGTTCTCAGGGCACTAACCTTCTATCTGGTGGTGTCTCCCTAGAGAACTAAGAAATCCCGTGTCCTGATCCCATCAGCCACAACAAAAATTAGGGACCATAGTTCTGAAGAACATTGCTTTGCTCCTTGTCGCAGAATTCTTAAGCCACATGAAATTCTCCACCCTGGTCCTAGACGCCCCTCCCACCCAATCCAGTCCTCGTAGACCAGAAGCTTGTGATACAATCTCATAAGGGCTGTGGGGTAACCTGTATGCCGTGGAGGGGGAGGGCAAGGAATCATGGAAAAGGATCTGTAAGTGAGGGTGAGGGTCCTTTTGCAGGAACAGTATCGTCTACCGGGTGAGGCCCCCAGTGTTTCTTGTCACTGCCTCTTCAGAGCTGGCCTCCCTGAGGCTGCAAGGTAGGAGGGGGGCTTTCTGGGTTCTGGGCAGACTCCTACTTTCTACCACCGACTTCCTTGGGCAGCCTGAGAAGCCAGTCAGGTGTTGTCCTTCTGAGAAGACCCCATGGGAAGGTCCTTGGTGTGTTTGCTAACTGCCAGTTCGGGTTTCAACAGGGTTGGAAATAGGAGCACGTGGCAGCTGGAATGGCACCCACAGCCCTTTGCCTACTGCGCCGTGGGCACTTGCCTGGCCTGATGGTCTTTGCAAGATCAGATTGATTCTGGGATCTGTGGGTTGGACATGGAGTGACTGTACCAGTCTAGCAGGCTGGCTCTGGTTTCTGTGTCTGGAAGAATGCCTGGGAGAGGCCACCTGCTCTCTGGCTCTCTAGAGGGCTTGGGGTCATGCCTCGTAGGGGTGGGAGGGGCGAGTTAGACTCTGTGGCAGTGTGATGGAGTGAAAGGAGCCCAGGAGGGGGTCCAAAACCTCTTGGAGCCCTGCCTTGGCCACTATCTAGCCATCTGACCCTGGGCACATCATTTTCCCCTTATGGACTATATTAGTTGGCTCTAGCTGCTATAACAAAGTACCACAAACTGGGTGGCTTAGGAAAACAGAAGTGTGTTGTTTCACAGTGCTGGGGACTAGGGGTCTGAAATCAGGGCGTTGGCAGGGCTATGTTCCCTCTGGAACCTGTAGGGGAGGATCCTTCCTTGCTTCCTCTAGCTTCTGGTAGCTCTGGACATTCGTTGGTTTGTAACAGCATAGCTCCAACCTTCATATGGTATTCTCAGGACTTCCCTGGTGGTCCAGTGGTTAAGAATTCGCCTTCCAATGCAGGCTACGCGGGTTTGAGCCCTGGCCAGGGAACTAAGATCCCACATGCCGCGGGGCAACTAAGCCCGCGTGCTCTAGAGCCTGTGCGCCACACTATAGAGAAGCCTGCGCGGCAATGAAGATCCCACGTGCTGCAACTAAAGACCTGGCGCAGCCAAATAAATAAATAAAAATTTAAACACCCAAAAAACCATATGGCATTCTCTCTATGTCTCTTCACATCATCTTCCCTCTGTGCATGTGTCTCTGTGTCCAGATTTCACCCTTTTGTAAGGACACCTGTCATATCGGATGAGGACCGACCCTAATGACCTCATTTTAACTTGAATACCTCTGTAAAAGCTCAATTTCCAAATGAGGTCGCAAGATGAGAGGGACACAGTTCAACCTGGAACACGGGCCTTGGTCTGCATATCTACATAATGAAAGTTGAACTAGGGCCCCCTCCATCGTGGACCTTCTATGATCCTCCTGTACCACTTGCCAGAAACTTTCCCCCGTTTTTGCCAATGTAAACTAAAGAAAGTCTAGATTTCCAAGCAGAGGGAAAGAAAGGTTTTGTATCAGTAGTTGCCAAACTATAAGACTCTCCTGGGGAGCAGGTTAAAATGGCAACATTCTGGTCCCACCCCTAGAGATTCTGATCCAGAGGGATTGGGTGAGGCCTGAGGAGCTGCGTTTTTACAAGCTCCCTATGATTCCGATGTCAATGGTCCTTGGACCTCAGTTTAAGAAATTTCACAGTGTACGTGTATACCAAAACAACAAGTCATACACCTTAAATATATACAATGATATATATTGTATATATTTAAGGTGTATATACACTGATATACACAGTGTATGTGTATATCAAAACAGCAAGTCATACACCTTAAATATATACAGTTTTGTCCATTACACCTCAATAAAGATGGGGGAAAAAGAGAAATACTTTGCCTCTTGGTCCAGATTTGGGTACTGTCCTCGCCTACAAGGTGGAATGTAGATGCTGGGCTAGAAGGCTGGAGGAAGAACTCATCTGAACTTGACTCTCAGCACTTTGGACCCACTGCGCAGGGCTTAGTTAGGGTCCCACACAGAGACACCTGAGGCAGGGGAAACTCCCCAGTATGGACGCCTCCCAGGGTCTTGTGTCAGGTCGCAGGGAGAGAGTCACAGCTGTGTGAAGGAGGCAGGGGCCGGGGGGAGCGGTGGGCAGCCGCTATCACCTCCAGGCCTGTGACAAACACCTTTCATTCTCACCGAGAGGAATAAGGCACGTTTTGCGGTCCCAGATATATTTTCTTAATTGGTGAGACGGGGCTGATTTATTTGTTAATTAAGAGATGGAGGCACATGCAATAATGTGGTTTGCTTTATTTATAATTGACAATGGTGGGTTTCTGGAGGAGCGCCTGGGGATGCAAGGACTGCCTGAAGAAGGGGCTGGGATAATGGATGTGATGAGAAGATTAGTCATCCTGGATGGGAACCCTCAAGGCTACACCTGTTCCCCCAGGTGTATGCCACATTCCTCTCCTGATCAGGAAATCAGTGTCTCTTCCGGTTGGAAAATTTGTTTGGTCAGGTGAAAAACCAAAGGTATTGTTTATTAAAAAGCTCAAAATTTCCTCCTTTCTTCCATTATTTCTTAGTCTCTTCTTCCACAAATATTGAATGTCTACTATTACATATGCTAGGCACTGCTCTAGGTGCTGGGGAGAGAGAACACCCCAGACACAGCCCTTGCTTTCACAGATCAGTGGCCCTCTTCTATGGAGTGGAGTAACCCTAGAAGGGCTTCTTTTTTTAATTGAGGTATAATTGACATATAACACTTGTGTAGTTTAAAGTGAACAAACAATGTGATGGTTTAATACATTTATGTATGCAATATGATTACTACTATAGCATTAGCTAATATCTTTATCAAGTCACATATTCATCATTTCTTTTTTGTGTTAAGAATAGTTGAGTCTCTTAACATCTTTGAAGTTTCTTATACAGTATTATAGACTGTAATCACTATGCTCTGCATTAGATCCCCAGAACTAATTTATCTACTAGTTGTCAGTTTGTACCCATTAACAGCATCTCCCCCATTTCCCCACCTGCAGCGCCTGGTAAGCACCATTCTACTCTCTGTTTTTATAAGTTCAGATTTTCTAGATTCTACGTATAAGTGATATCATACAGTTTTTGTCTTTCTCCATCTGACTTGTCTCACTTAGCATAATGCCTTCAAGATCCATCTATTTTGTTGCAAATGGCAGGATTTCTTTTTTTCTTGTGGCTGAATAATATTCTATTGTATGTATGTATATACATACATACATATATGTGATTGTATATATATATCACCTTCTTTATCCATTCATCCACTGACAGACACTTAAGTTGTTTCTGTATCTTGGCTGTTGTAAATAATGCTGCAGTGAACATGCGTGTTTCTTTGGGATACTGATTTCAATTCCTTTGGATATATATCCAGGAGTGGCATTGCCGGATCGTATAGTAGTTCTATTTTTAATTTTTTGAGGGAACTACATATTGTTTTCCATAGTGGTTGCACCTATTTCATCCCACCAACAATGAACAAGCATTCCCTTTTCTCCACGTCCTTGCCAACACTTGTTACCTCTTGTGGGGTTTTTAAAATATTATTCTTTTATTTATTTTTTAAATTTTTGGCTGCGTTGGGTCTTCGTTGCTGCGCGTGGACTTTCTCTAGTTGAGGAGAGCGGGGGCTACTCTTCGTTGTGGTGTGCGGGCTTCTCATTGTGGTGGCTTCTCTTGTTGTGGAGTACGGGCTCTAGGCATGCAGGCTTCAGTAGTTGTGGCACATGGGCTCAGTAGTTGTGGCTCACAGGCTCTAGAGCGCAGGCTCAGTAGTTGTGGCGCAGGGGCTTAGTTGCTCCACGGCATGTGGGATCTTCCCGGACCAGGGCTCGAACCTGTGTCCCCTGCCTTGGTAGGCAGATTCTTAAACACTGCACCACCAGGGAAGTCCCGTCTCTGTGTTTTTGATAATAGCCATCCTAACAGGTATGAAGTGATATCTTATTGTGGTTTTGATTTGTGTTTCCCTGATGATTTGTGATGTTGAGCACCTTTCATATACTTGTTGGCCATTTGTATGTATTTGAAAAAAATGTCCATTCTGGTCCTTTGCTAGAATGGCTGCTCTGTTTACCCTGTTCCTTCATGCTTAGTGTGAAGAAAACAGGGAACCATGACTGCAGGATGCACTCGGCTCTATGGCAGACCCAGCTACACTGAACACTTGGTAGATGCCTTCTCTGGCTGGACTGACCTATTGGGGAGAGTGAGTCATCCCCAATTCAATTCCAGTATAATTGGAAGTCTTTCCCTTGAGGAGCTCACACAGGGGCAGAAGCCTGGGCTTTCCTTCACTGAAGGGAATTTGCAAGTCCCTAACCTGGGATGCGGGCATCCTGGACATGCCTCACACACAGGTCTATGCCTTTTAATTTCAAAGGTTGGGACCAGGTTTCCAAGGGATCCTTTGCCTTTGATCCATAGCTCAAATTCTCTTTAAGACTCTGGCTAGTAGATGGCCATGTCTAGACTGAAAATCAGAAGTTAGGCAATGTCTACACATTTTGTAATTTGAAGTGCTTAGTGGTTTTCCTATTACATTGTGCCTTAACACATTTAATCCTCATAGCAAGCTTATGAGATAAGTACTATTATCACCTTCATTTTACAGATGAGAAAACAGAGGTGGGAAGAGGTGAAGTTTTCCTGGGAGATGAAGGTCTCCAGGCAGGTGAAGGGCAGTGCTAGGCTCTGGTTCTAGAGCTGGTGTTCTTAACCACCTCACTACCCCTCTCCCAGGGTAGTGTAAGCCTTGTTCATGGCCAGATCCATAGCTACACCCAAACCCAGTCGACCTCCTCTCGCTCCCTTTCTGCACATGCTCACACCTAGATGAGTGTCAGGACACAGGTGGTCTTGAAGTCATATACACTGCAGTGGGATGCCGATTGGCCTTTGCATGGCTGTTTGTCCTTTCCACTCTACATTGCCATTCCCCCTTCTCTACGTATGGAGGAGAATGTGGACAGCATTTTCAAATAGGCTGAAAGAAGAACAATAGCCTCCAGTCAAAAGCAGTTGCAGGCAGGTAAGCATAATGGCTGTGAGCTTAGGCTCTGGAGCCAATCTTTCTGTATCATAGGCCTGCTCGGCCATGGACCAGCTGTGGGACCTCGGGCAACTCACCTCTCCAGGCCTCAGTTTCTTCCTGGGTTAAATGGAGGTAACAGTAGTACCTGTATCATATAGTTATTGTGGCAGTTAAGTTAGGTAATGCATATAAAGTGCTCATAACAGCCGCGGGCAGAATAAGCAATGAATGAATAGTGGTGATGATGATGCCGATGAAGATAATGATAATGGACTTAATGAAGATGATGTCGATGAAGGAGGAGGAGGAGGAGGAAGGGAAGGAGGAGGAGGAGAAGGGGCCAGGTCTCATGTGAAGGACTTGATAAATGTCCTCGCCACCAACTCTGGGGAGACTATGCTCATCTCTCTGGGCCAGAGGAGGCTGCCCGACAGCTAGAGAGGAAGCATCCCTTAGCAGACGTACAAGGAGAGGAGCAATTTCAAATTGTTCCCCTCGTGGGGGTCAACCACATGTCCACATACATGCGCATTCACCCTCTGCTCTGGGAGCACTTGACAGTGAGCCATGCAGAGTTGCAGTGCTGGCTTCCAACTCCTTCTATTCAACTCTGCAGATCTCTTTGCTTCAGTCTATGAAAACAGATGGTATAAGTAATTAGAAGGCCAAACACCTTTGCTAAGACCCAAGAAGTTAACTGTTTCTGCCAAGCATTTGTAATACCTACCATTGTGTCCCAATTAGGTGTCAGGTCCTCCACAAAACAGTCAAAGTGAAATCAGACCATGTCCGTCTGCTGCTCCAGAGGGATCCCCATTTCACTAAAAAAGAAGAAAAAAAGCCAATGTCTTTTTGGCCACTATGGTCCTATGGCATCTGACCTCCCGTTCCCTCTTCAACCTCATCTCTTCCTACTCTTCCCCTGTCTCTCTCTGCTCCAGCCATACCGACCTTCTCTGTACTGCAGACATATGAGGCACACGCCCACCTCAGGGCCTTTGCGCTGTCTGTTTCCTCTGCCTGGAGTGCTCTCCTCCACCTATCCCCATGGCTCAGTCCCTCACTCCTTTCGGTCATTGTTCAAAGATCCCCATCTCTGTCAGGACCACCCTGACCACTTTAATTTGAATTGCAAACCCTTCACCACCCCCTTACTCTGTTGTTTTTTCTTAAAAAACACTTACTTTCTACCATACTTGATAATTGTCTAATTTGTTATATTTTATCTGATTGCCCTATTAGAATGTAAAATCTATGAAGTCAGGGATTTTTATCTGTTTTTTTTTAATAGATCTTTATTGGAGTATAATTGTTTCACAATACTATGTTAGTTTCTGTTGTACACCAGAGTGAATCAGCCATATGCATATATATGTCCCCATATCCCCTCCCTCTTGAGCCTGCCTCCCATCCTCCCTATCCCACCCCTCTAGGTCATCTCAAAGCACCGAGCTGATCTCCCTGTGCTATGCTGCTGCTTCCCACTAGCTAACTATTTTACATTCTGTATTGTATATATGTCGATGCTTTGTTTAACGAGGTAGTCTCGATGCTTGGACCAGCATCCAAGCAGGAGCTCAATAAATGTGTGTTGATGGATAGGTGAGTGCTTTATATGTATTCTCTTACTTAATACTTACAACAAACCTACAAAGTAGTAGTATTATCCCCATATTATCCTTCAGTTAAGGAAATAGAGGTCCAGAGAGATTAAGAAACTTTCAAGGCCACACAGCCAAAAAATGGTGGAGCTGATTTTGGAACCCAATATTACTTTAGAGCTGATGCTAGGGTCACTTATACCATGCTGCTTCTTCCATCCATCTTTCCAGTCTGTCTCTCTCTCTTTCTCTCTCTCTCTCTCTCTCTGGCAAAATCTAGTTTGTACCAGGCACCATGATAGGCTTATGGATCCAGAGAAGAAATGACACATAACTGAATGATCATTGCCTTCAAGGGGTACACAGTACAGCAGCACAGGCCTCCAGGGGCTACATTCAGATCTGTAGGAAAGGAAGTTGGTTCTAAGCATGACTAAGCTGGAAAATTTGGGATGATTTTCTTTGTGATCTGGCTTCAAGTATTATAATCTTGTCTGTGTATGACAATATCCACAAACTCTGCATACAAATCTCTACATAGGAAGGCAGAAGTCTCATCTGAATATTTTATTTGGTGCCCGACACGATGTTGGTCCCCTGAAAGCTCTTGGTAGAAATTATAGGAGGTGGGGGATGCCCGAAGCAGGAGTTTGTCATTATGTTGCTGCTTTAATTAAAGATCACCCTGGCTGAAAGTCACAATGGAGAAAAAGAATCTTCTATTTATGTGAAATCCGAAAAGGTTGGTTTCTTAAAGTCTGGATCAGGGAAGTGTCCATATAAGAAAGTAATTGAACCTGGTTTCTTGGTATGAGAAGCAAGTTTTGTGAAATTCTTTCCTACTCATGAAATGTCCACACAATTTCATTTGTTATTATTATTCTTTGTAGGAATAATAGTGAACACTTGCTGTGCATTAATACTGTGGGAAGCCTGTGCTAAGGGCTTTTACATATATTATTTTATTTAATGATCACAAGACCTCCCCCCACATAGGCATGTAACATTAGCTCCATTTTACATAAAAGGGAATACACTTGGAGAGATTAGTAATAGAACATGTTCAATCTAGCCCAGTGCCTGGGATATAGTGGGTGCTTAAATAATGTTAGTGGTCTCCTTGGCTACCCTTCTTAATAGAACACTATGGTTGTAGAAGCCTTGAACTTTCCGAGACGCACCTGGAGTCCATTAGTGTTTGCTGCCTAAACCACCTCTTGGGTTAATGAGTTTTACAAGCTGACAGCCAGCTGTGCCAAGCAGTAGGTCTTCCTTTCATTTGTTTAAACTACCTATTTCAGGCTTCAAGTGGTTCCTCTGTAGATCCAGTGATTCAAGAGTTGATGAGCCCATTCATGCTCGTCTCTGATAGCCTTTAATCTTGCAGCCATTTAATCAATGCACCTGCTAAGTGCCAGGCATTGTGCTACTCTCTGTGCATCCAAAGACGAAATCATCCCTGACCTTAAGGAGCTCTGACTTAAAAGACTTTGATTACTGGATGCTATAAGATAGAGGAAACGGACTTCGAAACCAAGTGAGCAGAGGCCCTATATTGAGGGCGTGGGTTGTGCACTGCACAACTCTATGTGGTGCCATCCCCATCAAGTACAGTTGGACACTGGATTTGTGCAGTGCACGACCTGTGCAACGGCATTCAGGGACCTTGTTGCTGCTGGGGGTCGGGGTGGGGTGGTGGGGTGGGGCAGGGGTGGGGTCACAAGCAACTTACTAGTATTTTCTTTAAAATTCTATTTCCTTATCTGAGATATGATAATCCCACTCCCTTCCTCACAGAGTCACCTTGAGGATTAAACAAGATCATGCACACCGAGTGAAGATTACAGGGTCTGGCACACAGGGGCTGCTGAGTAAATAGTAGCCTCTATCATCTTGTCTTTTCAGGGTCAAGAGTGTGCTTTGCTGTGAAGTGAGCTCTAAATGCAGCTGATCTCATCTGGGAAGGCTCAGGCCGATGGTCCTACCTGAGAACAGACACGTGTTTTATTGAGACCTTGGCTCTAATCGATAGGAACAGCGTTCTCAACTGCTGCTGAAAGGTCAGAAACCTCATCTGAGAGTCAAAGGGTGACGTGGCCGCACAGAATCTGCCCCAGCTCTTTCTTGCAAAGCTTAGGCAAACAAACAGTAAAATTAGGATTGTTGTTTCTATTCAATAAATATTTGACATTGGTGGTTTGCTAAATTCTTTGAACAGCCTCTTTAGATCTGGGTGATTCACACAGATTTTCGTAATTCTTCCTAAGGTGGAGGTCAGGAGACTTGCATCATCAGCCTCTCTTGCAGCTGAGGCCTGGGTCATGACTGAGGTTGGGTCAACCAGACTGGTCCACCGAGAATGAACAGCAAGCAGAGGTGGCCGGCGGGGCGGGCGGCGGTGGTGATGATGAGGAATTAGTTTTCGGGCCAGCGCAATGGTTGACTGTTTGGGTCTCTGAGGGTGGTAGTGGCAGAGCTTCTAGTATTTAGTCCTGAGCTGATGGGGGCATCAACAGACCACCCACAGTGAGCTTAAACCTTGAACCTGACTGCATGGCCTTAGATGCTGGGTCTGCGTTGCTGGGAGCTACGGATATCTTTTAATAAATATCTTTTCTTTTTTTTATTTTTTTATTTTGCGAGAACTAGCCAGAGTGAGTTGAGTTCTTTACACCTGAGAAGTCTGACTGATATTGTAGGAATGGAAACGATAATGTTTATGTTAGGATAACTACAAGCCCCTCCTCATCCATCACCTTTGGCAGGAGTGACTGAGGATTCCGGAGTACCTGGAGCTCCCAGGAAGCACTCCCACCAGCACTGCTCACCCTTCTCTCCTCTCCACGCCCCGGCCTCACTACCCCTCGCTGGCTTAGTCTCTGGACCCTTCCTGTGCCTTTCATCCTCCTTTATGTCAATCACGGGAGAAGCCCTCTCACCCCCTGGCCCTGTGCTCTATTAGGCTCTGCACATCTCCTTTTCTGACCGAATTTTTCGGTCCCTCCCAGCCCTTGCTCTTGCCCTCTGGAACTCATGGCCAGCCATCAGCAAGCCCCCTCTTTTCTCAGTCTCTTCTCTCAACAGTCCCTGGTTTGTCTTTGCTGCTTTCACAGTCTTCTCAGTCGCCTCTGGAAGCACCCCCAGCTTTGGAACTCATGTCATCAGGAGTTGCTGTAGGTGCCTAACGACTCTGGGAGACTTGCTCTCGTTCCTTCAGGATTTCAGCTCCTGGCTCACTGTCACTCTCTCCAATACTACCTTCTCAAAATTCTTGGTGGTTTCAATATCCATGATCTTTCTAGTACTTTGGCCTCTTAGTTCTTTGACTACTTCCAATGTTCTCCATCCTGCCCCCCGCCACCCTGCCCCATGGCCATACCCTAAACTTTGTCATTGCCGATCACTGCTACCCTTCCAAGATATACATGTTAAGGACCTCCACTCCTCATTCTTCTAGCTCCAGGCTCTGGTATCCCAACTCTAACAATCCTTCCCCTTATTGGAACCCACAATCCCTTTATCCAAATGCCCTTCTCAGGTCCTCCCTATTATCCGTATCCAGCTTAAATTCTCCAGTTCATCATGACTGTTCCTCCTTTGCTCCCCTTGTCTTTGCATTCCAGGAGCAAAACCCCACCTCAGATGAACTGCAACTCTCTGTTGACTCTGAGCTTACACGTGGGCAGCTGAACATGGCTGGAGAAAAGTGCATGCACATCGTACGGGCCTTACTGCACATTCAGGAGCACGTGCCCTGAGTTCTGCCCGACAACGCTATTGTGTTTCCCCACCTCTCTCTCTCCCCCATGCCTATCTCCTCCCTCTCCTCCTCCTCAGAGCTGCAGCACTTCCTCCCCTCTCTTCACTCTCAGCGGATGACTTTACCTCCCAAGTCGCCACCACATCTACCCACCTGGGTACCTTGTCTACCTGTCTCTCTCCTGTGACCGTGGGTGCACCGCCCATGCTCCTGGGCAAGTGTGTGCTCTGTCCTGCCCACCCCCCACCCCCCAGATTCTCAAGGACATCACTCTGCAGTTCTTCCTGCTCTCCTCAGCTCATCAGTTTCCTCCAAACTGCTGCATCATTTATCTTAGCATAAAACGTACTGTTATCTCTCTTATCTTTAGAAAGGCTCTCTCTTGACCCCAGGTCTCCCTTTAGCAAACTCCTCCGAAGAGATGTCTGTGCCTGTGCCTCCAATTTCTCCTCTCCTTCTCTCTCCAACCCATTCCAATTAAACGTCACTCCCACCTCTGAAACTGCCATTGTCAAGGTCACAAATGAGCTCTGAGTTGCTAAGTCCAATGGTCAATTCTTCATCTTCATCCAACTTGACTCCTCGCTGTCAAATGTCAGCGATTTGATGTTTGACCCTTTCAAAACATTGTCTTCATTTGTCTTTCAGAACGTCTTTCCTGTTTTCCTCTTTACTCACCAACTGCTTTTTAACTCCCTGTCTTCTTAATGATGGAGCGTCCCAGAGCTCAGTCCTTGGACCTCTTGTCTATCTACCCTAAGTGACCTCAGCTGGTCCCATAGCTGTTAAGTTCACAGCAGATAAGACTCTCAGATGTGTGTGTGCGGTTCAGTTATCCCCCCTGAACTCCAGACTCAGCTGCTTATTGACATCTCCACCTGGATGTCTAGAAATGAACCACTGACTCTTCACGCCAAACCTGCCATGACCAAGTGCCACAAACGAAGTGGCTTAAACAACAGAAATTTGTTGTCTCATGGTTCTGGAGGTGAGAAGTCCAAATCAAGGTGTTGGCAGGGCCCTGCTGCCTCTGAAGGCACCAGGAAAGAATCTGTTTTAGGCCTCTCTCCTAGCTTCTGAATTCCTTGACTTGTGGCAGCATAACTCCAATTTTCACATGACGTTTTCCCTGCTGTGTGAATCTGTGTCCAAATTTCCTGTTATTATAAGGACACGAGTCATATTGGATTAGGGCCCACCCTAATGACCTCACCTTAACTTGACTACATCTGCAAAGACCGTCTTTCCAAATAAGGTCACATTCTCGATTCTGGGGTTTAAGACTTCAACATATCATTTTTGAGGGACACAGTTCTATCCATAACACCTGCTCCTCCTACTATATCTCATTTTAGTAAATGGCAACTCCATTCTTTCTGCTGCTCAGGTCAAAAACCTTGGTGTCATCAGTGACTCCTTGCTTTCTTACACACTGACATCCAATCCATCAGCATATCTGGTTGGTTCTACCTTCAAAATATATCCAGAATCCAAATACACCTCATTACCTCTGTTGCTAGCTCCCTGGTCCGAGCCACTATCTTCTGTCATCTGGATTAGTGGCAAGAGCCTACTAACTCGTCTCCTTGCTTCTGCTTCTGCCCTCCTGTAGTAGCCAGAGTGACTCTTTAAAAACGTTAAGACTTTGTCACTGCTTTGCCCAAAACCCCTCCCCGCTACGGCATGTAGAGTAAAAGCCAATGACCTGCAAGGCCTTACAAGGCCCACCACCTGCTTTAGCCCTCTGGACTCACCCCTTGCTACTCCCTCCTCCCTCCCTCTGCTGCATCCACTCTGGCCTCCTTGCTGGTTCTGCATCAGGATCTTTGTACTTGCTGTTCCACTGCTCAGAACACTCTTTCCCTGCATAACTGTTCTGCTTGCTCCCCTCATTCCCTTAGAGCCTTGTCCAAATATCACCTTCTCTGTGTGGTCAGCCCTGAGCAGCCCGCCCACCCTCACTCCTTATACTCCCCTCCCCACTTTATTTTCTCTCTGGCATTAAGCTTCATCTGATAAACTATGTATTTTACTTGTTTCTTGTCCGTCTGTCTCCCTCGCTTGAATGCATGCTCCTTGGAGACAGGGATATTATCTGTTTCAGTCACTGCTGTATCTCTAGACCTAGGACAGGGCTGGCACATAGTAGGTGATCAGGAAATATTTGTACCAGTAATTCATTAATTGAATTAATAGTCATTGTTATAATGGTGAACAGACAGTGATTCGTAGCTTTCAAAGGATGGTCACCATTTAATTGAGCCTCCAGGAGCCTGATGAGGTCGGTCTTATTATACTCCTGTTGCAGATGAGGAAACTGAAGCTAAATGTGATTATGTGATAGGTTCCAGGTCACACTGCTAATAACAAAACAAGAACTTGACTTTGGAATCAGACCATCCAGGTTTAAATGTTCACTCTGCCTCCTTCTGTATGAGCGTCCTTAAGCATTTTCCATAATCTCTTAAAACCTCAATTTCTTTTTCCATATAATGGGGATAATAATAGTTCTCATTTCATAGAGCTGTTGAGAAAATAAAAATGAGATAATCTTTGGGAAATGACTGGCAAGCAGGAAGCACTTGCTAAATGTTACTTTTTATTGTTATTATTCTCCCTATTTATGATTGTGATTGTACCTCACTGATGAAGCAAGAGATAAAATTGTGGAGGAAGGATTCTCTTTTGGAAACTTTATTTTCTTTTGGCATCAGCTCAGGATCCAGCTCTAGCATTCTTCTATGAAATCTAGTATTTTTAAAAAAACAGGCCCAATCTAGCCCCGTCTCAACAAGCGTATGTTAGTGTGTATGTGGGTGAGTGTGTGTTGCTTGTGCCTGTGTGTCTTTATTTTCCATTTACTTAGAAAATTGATAGATTTCCAATTTAGAGTAAGGGGGGACCGGGAGCGAGAAGGGAAATGGAGCTGCCCATCAAAATTAGCAGGGACGTGAGTAAAGGTCATTTGATCACAGCTTGGCTGCCTCTGAATTAACCTGCATAAGAGAGACTTGTTGAGTTTGCAGCTCTTTAAGGGGCATATTAACACCAGGAGTGAGGAAAGGAGATGCCCAGAGAGAAGGTCAATTTGTGGCTGCTCAGATCACCAGGGGTCCTGAAGAAACTTGTCTGGAGAAGCCAGCCCTGGGCCATTAGGGTGAGGAGCAAGGGAGGAAAGTCTGGTCCATGGAGGAGGCCTGGGTGCTTCTTCGAGGGCTGCCTCTGAAGTCTGGCTGGCCCTGTGAGATCCCTGCCGTTGAAGCTGGGAGGGGCGTCCCCAGTGCTGGAGCTACAGCAGAAAGAGAATTAAGGAGATGTGAGCACAGCATCCAGTATGGCAATTGCAGCTTCATTAATCGTCTGTGGGGAAAAGAATAGGAGGCATTTATATGATAAAGATGCTGGGAAATTAGAGGGAGCAGCAGTGCCGTTTACTGTTTTTATTTTATTTTTATTATCATTAAATTGCTTCAAGTCACCTGTAATTTTCCAAGGCTGTCACAATTACAAGTCTTTGAGGATTACACAAGACACACACAGTCAGAAAGGTATAGAATTTAAACTTTCAAAGGTCTCAGAGCCTCAGCTCTTTTTCGTTACCTCCCTGGCAGCTGGTTCTGTTGGGTTGACTTAGGTGAGCCCCCCGACCCTCACCCCCAAACCCAAGGCTGGTCCCAGCCCCTGAGCTTTGTGATTTTACCACCATCTTGGGGGTATAGTGGACCATGAGGCAGCTGTACCCTGGAGGGAAGAGGCATGACCTGGGGCCAAGGACCTAACTTCATATTCCTGCTTTTCTCCAGAATGGCTCCCTGCCTATGGGGGAGTCACTTACCCTCCCTGTCTCTCAGTCTCCTCATCTGTAACATGGGATGTTGATATGTAACTTATAAGATTGTGGTTTGACTTATATAGGGCTATGGTTCCTGTGTTCTGACAATTCTCTGACACCCACTGAGTGTCCTGCAGTCCAATTCAATTCTGACACTACCCGGAGTTAGCGTCAGATCCCAGAGTTAAAGACCAAGGTCCCCAACAAGACTGCTCTTAGCTCAGATGCCAGCCACAAATGGGGCCCTATTTTACCTGCACTTCTGTCTGACTTGGCTACAAATTCAGGGGTTCCCATAACCTCCCTTTAGGTTGGTTAATTTGCTAACTCCCTGAAAGTGCTATACTTATAATTACAGTTTTATTGCAAAGGATACAACTCAGGAACTTCCAAATGGTCTCAGGGTGGGGGGTGGCCAGAGCTTCCATGGAATCAGGTCTAGTCACCTCCCAACACATAATATGTTCACCAACCAGGAAGGTCCACTGAGCTTCAGTGTCCAGAGTTTTTATATGAGTTTTATTATATAGGCACATTTGATTAAATCAATAGCTACATGATGGACCTCAATCTCCAGTCCCTCTCTCCTCCCCAGAGGTTAGGGGGTGGGACTGGTCATTCTGGCATGGCCATCTCCTCCCTTGGAACTATCTAAGGGCTCACAATTAGCATAAACTCAGGAATGATCAAAAGAGGCTCATTATGGATGAGACACTCCTATCAGGAAACTCTAAGAATTTTTGAAGCTCTGTACCAGGAATTAGGGACAGAGACCAGATTATAAATTGCCAATTTATAGTTTTCTTTAGAATCACCCCAGAGCATATTACAGGTTCAGTTTCCAGGGTCCTGGCTCTCCAGATGATTGATACATCAGGTCTTGGCTGAGACCTACAAATGTGTGTGCCTATCATACTCCCAAGTGATATTGATGCTGGTGGTCTTTGGCTCATACTTGGAGGAATGCTGATGTAATATCATGTACAGTAATGTGCATGAAATTGCTCTGAACACTGTGACATTTATCAAAAACATTAGGCACTATCATGAGGATTGTCTCCTCCTTTGAACAGATCTGATCATTGGGTATGTGTTAAGTGTAACTGTAATTAAATTTCAGAGTTGAAGGAAGCCTAGAAGCCTTAGGAGTCTAGTTCTCTGGAGCTCCTAGAAGGGTTTTTAGGGGTTGGGAAAAGTTGGAAGATGAAGTCAGAATTGTGGGGTGTGCAAAGCCTAATGGAGATTAGAGTCGGGCCACTTGCAGTGTTTTCCTAGTGATTCCTGCAATCATCCCCCTTCCCTTCACCTGCTATTTCCTTGTTCATACCAACGATGGGTGAGCCCCACTTACTGCCTCACGCCCACACTCCTAGGATGACTGTGAAGGACGTAGCCTGGGTCCTCTGCAAATCTGGGACCTCAGCTGTGACCCCAAAACTCTTGCAAGCTTCTAATTCAGTTTCTCCAGCTGTGGTCTTGGGATATCTCCCAAAGAACCACCTGGAGACTGATCCTGAATTGGTATCTTTGTGGGGGAGGGAGTGGGCCAAGGAATTGGCTTTCTAAATAAGTTCCCAAGGACCCTAACCCCTTCTCCCTGAGCAGATGGCCTTGCCTCCAAGTTGCTGCAAGTCTGATGCAGGGTAACAAGGGTAAGCTTCCTGTCTGGCAGGTAATAGGTACTCAGTGGATGTTTATGGAATGAAAGAGAGTATGACAAAGAAATTCAGTTTTCCATCTCTCCACCTTAAAGTTCTTCCTTTGTCTGTCTACTCCCAGCCCATGTCCTTACTGAGGCCCCGTAAGGCTTCTGGCCTCATGCAGGGTCTTGCTTTCTTGGTTATTCTCTTTCCTGTACCTTCAGCATCTTTCTTTCCACCATCTCTTTCTGCATAACGAGGTCTCCCCAGCCCTCCTTGCAAGGGACCTCCTGTTCTTTCTCCTTGTCTCTGATCAACATTTGCTACTTCCCCACTGAGATTAATGGCATCACCCTTCTCTCAGCTCCCTTCCACCCCAGCCATCTTTGACTCCTCCCTCTCCCTCACTCCACATCCAATCTGTGGCTCAGTCCTCTTTACTTTACCTCTGATCTTTGTCTTATATCCCTTTATTTTCGCTCCCCATGTTATTCCTTCTGTCAGGCGTTCATTTGCTCAAGTTGGGTCTCTTGCAGTAGCTTCTAGTTTCTGATGTCTGCCTTCCAAATTATACTGAACCCTTGGCCAAATTCATCACTTTAAGTCTTAGGTATTTTCATACCATTACTCTATTCAAAATGTTTCTCTGAGTCCCCACTGCTAGTAGAATAAGGTCCTCAGTCTTTAGCCTCCACAATTTGATCCTACCTATTTTTCCAGATTCATCTTCACTACTCTCCTAAACCTCCAGTCTTCCAAAAATTCTAAATTTCTACCTTCTTGGAACTAAATACTTGCTGTATTCTCTTGCCTCCTCATCCTTACCCTTGCTCTTTTCCCAGCATCATTGCCCCCGCCATCTGTTCAACTCCTTCAACTATAGTGACACCTGTTCTAGGAATCCTTCCATCATCCCCAGACATAAGGGCATTCCTGGAACCTCTATAGCCCTCCACTGGTCTCTGCCCTGCTTTGCTTTGTGGTTATGTGTATACGTGTCTTCTGAGATTATCAACTCCTTGAAGGCATGTAACAATATCAATAACAGCACACTGAATGATAGAGATGACTATAATTGAGTACTTATTATGAGTAATAGGTCCTTCACATGCAATAACTTATCACCATACTCCAATTTCATTGTTATCTCCATTTTAGAGATATTGAAACTGAGGCTTAGAGAGGTAAAAGCCAAAAAGCTGACAAGTGGTAGGGATGAGATTCAAACCCAGACTGACTCCAAACCCACTCTCTTCCTACTCCCAACACAGCTCCCAAGGCAAAGAAGAAAACTCACATTCATTGCGCAACTACTATGTGCCAGTCAGTGCTGGCAGGGGTCCAAAACTGGGCAAGATAATCCCATGAAATAATATACATGAAAGTGACTAGCACAGTGTTTGGCACATAGTAGGTGCTCAATATAATATAAATGCTAACTGAGAAATGGATAGACGTTGTGTCTACTCCACGCCCGAACTTGCTTCCAGAGTAGCGTCTGTGTCCTACTGTGGGGAGCTGTGGGCTGTGGAAGGAACCCTGGGGCTGAGATCTCATTTGGGCTCAGCCAAATGCATTTCCAATGACCCTGAGCAAGTCTCACAGCCTCTCCAACCTCATTTCCTCACAGAGAAATGAAAAAGTCAGATGACCTTTTTTCTAAGGTCTTTCCAGCTCTAAGAAGTGAGGTGATATAGGGGTCAATGAGTTGTAAACAGCAGAGCAAATACAAATGGAAGTGATTATTTTAATACTTTAGATCCTTCCTGCAGCAAGTACATTTCTCTGGTTTTCAGGAAGATAGGATAATTCTCTTCTGCGAAGCCGAGTTTCTGAGGCTAAAGTCCCCAGCTCTCCTGGGCTGGCCAGGACAGAGGACAAATGGCCACCCCTCCCTGGTGCGTGCAGGGGAGAGGAGGTACCACTTGGGTCCCCTTCTGTCTTATGCGGCACTGACTTCTGTGGGATCTGGCCATGCCTTGCAGAGAATTAATTAATGTCTGTAGGGAAAGTTGGCAGAAATAACAGTTCCTTTGACTAAGAGGGGGAGGTGGCAATGAGCTTTGCTTTAAGCAAAATGTACAAAGAAGGAATAGGAAATCATCAACTTGGCCTCCTTTGCTGGGCCCACTATCCTTCCTCTGTGCCGGCTACCAACCCCTCCAGTTTCCCCCAGGAAATGAGGCCCCCCACCAGTCATACATATATGTGGGACCCTGGTTTTTGTTTTTGAAGGTAAGCGGATCAGTACTGCTGTGGGTTTGTGAATGTGAATTTGGACAGGAGCCCAAGATGACCGGGAAGAGGCAAAGATGACAGAGCTGATGGAGCTGGGTGCCATCAGGGGCAAAACACATGGCGCCGACAGGGCTTACCCTCAACAGGGCTGCCGCAAGCGGGCGCTTTTCTAGGCGCTTTCCCTGCATTTTCTCATTTAATCTGAACCCTCTGGGTCAGGTCACTGGGCTTCTGAATAATGGAGCCAAGATTCCTATGCAGGTCTGTCTATCTTGGGTGACAACATGATTACTCATTATAATATACCTCCTCCTGGGCAAATGGAATGCAAGGAGACGGAAACTATTGAGAAAAGAAGAAGAAAGTGGAACCAGGAACAGTGGGTTTACGAGGGGAGAGAACTGAGCCTGACAGTCCTCAAACTTGCCAGGGTTGGCTGCTGGAAGCTTCTAGTGCTAACATAAGTTGAGCCCTACTAAGTGAGAGGCTAAGGGACATTGCACGTACCTGCTCACTGAATCATCACAGTAACTGCACTGCTTTTATTTCTCATAGGAGGAGATGAAGCCTGGAGAGGACAAACGTTTTGCTCAAGTTACGCCACCAGTGAGAACGGCTAGAATTTGAACCCAGTTCTGTCTTACACCTAAAGTCCATGCTGGTTCCACCCTGTGGCACTGCCTCGCACTTTACGGAGCATCTCAGGATGCTGGTAAGTCCAGCCTTGGCAGGAAGCACACTTCTCACCCCCAAGGGCGGGAGAAGTGAGAAGAAGTGGGCGAGGGAACGAGGGACAGAGCTCTTGTTGAGTCCTTCCAAACCCTGCCACTTGGCTAGGCACTCCACCTGTGTTTAATCTCATTTTGTTCTCCTAGCACCGGGTGGGAAAGGCATAATTGCCCTCATTTTGCAGATGAGTGTATTGAGGCTCAGAAAAGGCAATTGATTTGCCGAAGGTCACAGAGCTGGTAAGTGGTAGACCAAGGATTCCCATCCAGATGGGCCCAACTTCAAAACCCAGGCAAATTAAAAATATAATTTTGTACTTAATCAAGTAGCATCTCATGCTAGATTCTATTAAAGGCAAGCTGTAACAGAGGCCAACATTTAACAATAATTTTGTAGTTGAAAAATTTATAATTAAGGCAATCATCAATTAACTTATTTTTCTGGGAATAGAGAAAGGTTTGCCGTTATTGAGTTTTCGCTGCAGAAGAATCTGGAGCCTCATTGAAGAACCATGGAGCGTGTTCAGTAAAGCAGGAGTTAGAGCAGCTTAGGGAAGCTGACCTCGGCCGCGTGCCCAGAAAGGGGACGCATTCAAAAGCTTTCTGGGCACGGAGAGCAGGCGGGAAGCACGGCCAGGTTCGCCGCTGCCTGGGAGAGTACTTTTGGCTTTAGTCTAGGCTATGGGTAGTGTCTGCCAGAGAGGTTCATATGTTCTCAAAAAAATAGGGACTGGGAACAAACTAATTTGATCATTTGTCTTCCCTGCTCAATAACCTTCAATGTCTCCCCATTGTATCCCAAATAAATCCCGTAAGCCCTACCTTGACATTCACAGCTTAGCACAATCTGGTCCCAGTTTACATTCCCAATCCTATGCCACACTCATCACCCCACATAAATTTCATGCTCAGGTTAAACTGGTCCACTTTTTTATTCCATTAACCCAATGTTGAGTCTTTCTCCTTTCCTCCCCTTTCTTTCCAAATCTACTTAGTAAAAATCCTGCTCTCAATTCTTCAAATTCCTTTCCTAGGTGACTCCTCCACGAAGTCTCCTCTGATTGCTCACCTGGAAGCAAACGCTCCCTCTCTTTACTTACACGTGGCACTGATCACACAGTGCCTTGAACTGAGATTATTCATGTACGTGCCTCCTCTTTCCTACTAGGCACAAGCTCCTTGTGGGCAGAGGTGATTCCTCACACCTGTGAGTGTAGGAATAAACCAGTAACTAAAGAGCTAAGAGATTAATGTCTTATCTATGACGTCATTATAGTTAAATAATGGTCAGCATTTACGTTCAATAATTTGAAAGGACTTAGCTTGAACTTGCTTAAAAGTGTGTTAGAGACCTGAACCATTTTGAGAATTAGGTTTTTTTTTGGAGTTCATAAATGATTAATATTCACTCACTCATTCAATATCCTCAGTGTGGAATAATATTTTTTTTCTGAAAACCTTGTTTGAGAGAGCTTGAGGGTACAAGTCTCCCCCCGACACCGAGACTGGGTCTACCAGGAAGCACAATGCCACAGGTCCTCAGTGCTATTAGGACTGCCAGGCTGTGTGTCTGCACGTGCACACGTGCCCCATTTGCTGCATCCTCTCATTTGCTAGCCACTGTACTAGGGTCTTGAGTCTCACGGTTCCCTCCACGGCTGCAGAGCGCGGCTTTCCAAGCAAGCTCCAAGTCTTGCCAGGTGTCCGTCTTGTCCGTAGTTAGGTCAAGCCAAGGGAGAGAAATTGAAGGACGCTGCTATTAAAAATACTTGGTAACCAGCCAAGTAATTTCGCCAGCATTCAGCTCCGACATTGTCCTCTGTTTATGACTGGGAGGGAGAGACATTCCCAGACAAGGAATACCTCTGGCCAGTTTGCACAGCAGCGCTGGCCCTTGTCTCTAGTTCACTTGTTAAGTTTGCAAAATTAAGTCAGCAAGGCCCCATCTTGGATCAGTCATAGCCAGTAGAAAGACGACCACTCTGACTCTGGCCAAAAAGCCAAGTGCGGCTCCGCTCCATCCGTCTCCCCACAAATCTGGACTTACCTGAATGAGAAAAGCATCATTGTTCTCTTTGGCTCTCTCCTTTTTTGGAAAGTTGGAGAACGATCTCATTTTGAGTGGAAACCAAGATGACTTGCTCTGCTTGCTGCATCCAGAGGCAGTTTACTCAGTGGTCCAGAATTCAGGGCTCTGGGGTCAGTGGGAACTCAGCTCACCCTTGAGCTGTGGGTTTTGTTTTGTGGGTGTGGTCAGGTTTCTTGACCTTTCTGTGCTTTGCTTCCTCATCTGCAAAGCAGGACTACTCACTGGACTTCACAGTTGTCGAGCGAATTAGATGAGCTGAACATAGCAATGGACAAAGGAAGCTCTCCATGGGTGTCATCTATTATTAGAATCACACCTGCCCATGTGATGTGACAGGTTCAGCTGACCTGCTGTAACCACCTCGCTCCAAGGATGGCACACTCCTTCTTTTGCTTTTTCTCCCCTGATCGATTCCTTAATCAAAATTCAAACCTAACTGTGACGTTTATAGCATTTCCTGTCGAACGTGACCCTTGACTGGGGGTATGGGATGCTTCCTGTGTTATTCCGGTCTGTGCAATAGACATTCCCGCACTGTTCCCTTCCAGAGAGGACCTGTGCTAGGCGGTGGGAGGTTTAGGGATGAAAAGGTAGTGAAGACACTATTCTTGCCTTCGGGAGATTGTCGTCTGTTTGGACTGAAAGAAAGGTGCCTGATTCCTATAAAACACCACCAAGTGTGAAAACTGTTGAAAATGAGACGCAAACCCAATGACCAGGCTGTTGGCGCTAAGCCGTGTCACTATCCTGCCTTATTTTAATTATGGTTTCCCTCCTCTGCTATCATCAAATTAAAAAATCCTTCACATGGTAGTCTAGCAACATTGCTATGTTGTCATACTGCAAATCATGTGGAAAGAGCTAATTGTTTTCAGGGAAAGTTTCAAGTAAATTTATGAGCTTATGGACAAATTGCCTGTTATTGCTTTTGAAAAAAAGCACTGTCAATGGACTAATTTCAATCTTCAAAAAAAAAAAAAAAAAAAAAGAATGCCATCTCACATGTTTCTGGAGCTTTAAGGTTTATAAATCTCACTGTTGTGCATTTTCCCTCTGAGTCCTGATGGTGACTCTGTGATGGTGGGAGGGATTCTCAGTCTCAGGTTGGAAAACCAGGCAGAGGCTTGGAAAGGTCGTGTCTTGCTTGCTCTGTTCACGTGCTGAGGGGGCTTGTGGGGTTTTGGAACCCAGGACCCCTGACTTCAAATCCAGAGTTCTTTTTGCTGCGTTACTCTGCAGTCAAGTAGTTCTGCACCATTTCACTAACATTTAATTAGCTAAAAGTGGAAACAGATAACCTTGAAATTAATTCGAGTTAATGTTAAATGTTGCTAACTTTTTATTAGTTGAATGTTTCCATTAACTTTTCCAATGGCTGCTTTTTTGTACCCACTCACAGCAGTGAACAAAATTGAGTAAGTGCTCCATAAGTCTTTACTGAATAAACAAATAGCTTAGCTGGCTGGGTTTGGCTGCAGGGTGGGGTTAGAAAGTTGAGTCACGGGAAGACAAAATTGAGTATTTAATTCACTCTTTGGTTTGTCAAGTATTTATTAAGTCTCTGTTCTATGTACAGTGCTCCATGGAGGAGAGCATGGCACACGTGTGGTCCTTGGCAAGTTATTTAACCTCTCTGAGCCTCAGTTGCCTTGGCTTTAAAAATGAGGAATAATAATAGCACCCAATTCATGGGATTGTTATTAGCATCAAATAAATTAATGTATATAAAGAGCTTGGTTCAGAGGCTATCACAGATTGTTGGTGCTCAGTAAGTGGTAAAGATAGTAATTATCAGTCTCCGTGCTATGTATTTATACACGGTTCGTACCCCGAGGTTCCACAGATTCAATGAAGTGGTCTGTTGCACTCAATAGCAGCACAGAATGCCCCAGTCGATTTGTTTTGGAGCAGAGGAGGGAAACAGAGGCCAGCTATGGAAGCAGAGCTGCGTTCCCGTGGTCGTGATGGAGAAAGAAAGGGTATTCCTTCTTAATTTTCGGTGACAGTCAGGGAAGGGACCCCGACAACTCACGTGCTGGACACACGCCACACTCCACGTGGGGCCTCCACTCAGCATCCTTTGGGAATTCTGGGCCCCTGGGCCCTTCAGCCGATTGCCTGGATCAGGTGTGTGTGTGGGGATGCAGGGATGGGGCCTGTGATACAGTGACCACTCTGGGTTCGAGCGACAGAATGACAAAGCTGGCAAAGCAGGGTGCAGGTGGATTGCTTCCCCTTCTGCAGTTCTGTGTCCTCTCTCTACAGTGGAAGGAAAGAGTCCTCCCTGGGGCCCTGGAGTGCTCCTGCCTCAGTCCTCCCCTTGAGCAGGGCTCTTCTGAGGCTGAGCCCTGGGGAGGGGAGGGGGCAGGGGAAAGGACTGGAGTGCTGGCCTCGTCCCCAGGGACCCTTCCTGGGAGTGAATGTGGGCACAGAGACCTCCACTTTGACTCGCTCCAGACTGGGCTGCAGTCTGGGCCTGATGCACAGCACTGAGTTGCTCTAATGAATGGAGCTGCTGGCCAGCTTGTTTACGACCTGACATTTTTGCTGGCCCTGCCAGCGGCTGCCTCCTACTCTAAGTGGGGAGAAGCCACTTAGGAAGACAGCAAAGCAACCTGCCACCAATCTGTCAGCAATTGGCTTCCATTAGGGATAGGACGGCCCGTGAGGTCGGGGAGGGGCAGGCTGGGAGGGAGAATGAAAGAGAAAGACAGATCTGTCTGTTTCATCTCATCCGGTTTCCAAATCCCAAAGGGATGTTCGGGGGAGACTTGGTAAACTGGGCAATGGCTGATTGTCTCTCTTTCAAGGTGACAGCTGGGTTCAAAGGTGTCTTCACCTCTCTCTCTCATGGAAAGAAAAGAACCAAATGCCAATTTTGCTGATTGTATCAGTTTGTAGAAGTGCATCAGGTTTATCATAAACTGTCCTGGCTGCCCCCCAGGATGGTTTATCTGTCCC
The DNA here is from genome assembly GCF_028023285.1 of Balaenoptera ricei. Lineage (NCBI taxonomy): Eukaryota > Metazoa > Chordata > Mammalia > Artiodactyla > Balaenopteridae > Balaenoptera > Balaenoptera ricei. The sequence goes on from NC_082646.1 coordinate 15,835,780, forward strand.
CATTTCTGTCTGATCTGTTGTATCTGTCTATTCTCATGTCTGTGTCTCCCAAATGGCCATGGCTTTCCCCAAGTTTTTCTTCCCTAGTTGTATATATATTTTTAAAAACATCTTTATTGGAGTATAATTGCTTTACAATGTTGTGTTAGTTTCTGCTGTATAACAAAGCGAATCAGCTATACATATACATATATCCCCATATCCCCTCCCTCTTGCATCTCCCTCCCACCCTCCCTATCCCACCCCTCTAGGTGGACACAAAGCACCGAGCTGATCTCCCTGTGCTATGCGGCTGCTTCCCACTAGCTGTTTTACATTTGATAGTGTATATATGTCCATGTCAGTCTCTCACTTCGTCCCAGCTTCCCCTTCTCCCTCCCCGTGTCCTCAAGTCCATTCCCTACTTTGAGCAGTGGTTCCCAAGTAGAGAGGCAGTATTGCACATGGGAGAGGCCGTGCGTAGAACCATGTGGGACTTTGGTTGTCTCCATGACTAAGGACTGCTCCTGGCTCTCAATAATCACTGGGTCTGGACCAGGGATCATCTAAACATCCTGCAATGAGCAGGGACAGTCCTACACAAAAAGACTCATCCCACCCAAATGCCAGTACTTGTCCTGTTAAAAGTCTAAGGCAGAAGTCTAGGGCCATGTACCCCAATGTTCACTGCAGCACTATTTACAATAGCCAGGACATGAAAGCAACCTAAATGTCCATGGACAGATGAATGGATAAAGAAGATGTGGCACTTATATACAATGGAATATTACTCAGCCATAAAAAAGAATGAAATAACACCATTGCAGCAACATGGATGGACCTAGAGATTGTCATACTGAGTGAAATAAGTCAGACAGAGAAAGACAAATACCATATGATATCGCTTATATGTGGAATCTAAAAAAATGGTGCAGGTGAACCCACTTACAAAACAGAATAGAGTCACAGATGTAGAAAACAAACTTACGGTTACCAAGGGGAAAAGGGAGGGTGGGAGGGATAAACTGGGAGATTGGGATTGACATATACACACTACTATATATAAAATAGATAACTCATAAGAACGTACTGTATAGCACAGGGAACTCTAATCAATACTCTGTAATGACCTATATGGGAAAAGAATCTAAAAACGAGTGGATATATGTATAACTGATTCACTTTGCTGTACAGCAGAAACTAACACAACATTGTAAATCAACTATACTCCAATAAAAATTAATTTTAAAAGTCTAGGGTAAGAGGGACAAAGGTACCCAGGGGTAACTGGGCTCAAGGGGGGGGGGGGCTGACTCATGCTAACTCACCCGAGACTGATAAAAAAGAATTGCCCTGGAACAATTTACAGAGGGGCTGTTACTTTTTGGTGGACAGAGACTTCCCTCTGCTCTTTGGAGCTCCTCCTTGTTCCAGGACGATAGGGAAAATGACGCATCGGTCCAAAGGTGAGCATGGCCTGGGGGCTAGTGGAAGCCAGTGCACAGTGGGGCCCTATGAACCAATCATCACTTGTCATTGTCGCAAATGCCTCTCTCAAGTCGGGAATACTTGTGGCATCTGTGTCTCTCCCTTTCAGCCAGTGCTGGATAAAACCCCAACAAACACTTGCTCCTGGGGCCCCTGCCACCTATAGACGTTGCGCTGAGCTTGTGCTTCAGAGGGCCTTACTCTGGCCCTTCCCCTACCTGGGACTTTGGATTTCCTGACCCAACAGCCCCAAGCCGGCTCCCAGGGCCTCTACCCCAGATCCATTGGCGGGGTGCACATCCTGAGGCTGAGGATGGCCAAGGAACAGCTGTTTTGCAGGGGGCAGGGAGACAGAGCTTGGACAGTTGGCTTGAGCTCTAGGACAGAGCCGAGGCGGGAAGAAAATGGGTGGGGCTTGCTTTGGGCTTTCTCTTCCAGGATCCAGGCCTGGCATCTCCTATTAGTACAGCCTTTCTCCCCTGGGATTCCCAGACCTTAACTACGATCATATCCAGTCTTCCTGGGAAAAATGCCTGTGTTACCTTGACTGGATTTCAGACCATTGATTCTTCACTCACTCAGATCTGGGGTTTCTCTCCAGTGATTTCTTAGAAGGTTGATCACATGTATTTTGTTGGCTCTTATAAGTATTCACATCCCTCTGAGGTCCTTTGTGAGGGAATAGGGTGGGATTGGGTCACTGTAACTTCCCACAGTAACAACGATGTCGTGATGTCAGCTGTTTTATTCCAGATCTCTTCTTATTATGTCTGTTCCTATGTCTATTTGGCCCAGGGTTTTGTTTATTCTGTTTTCTTAAAAGTTTTACCTTTTGGGGCCTTGGGCACAGGACCATAAACTTATCCCATCAAACAGTAAATTTGCGGGGTTGGTATCACTTCCATACAAACATTAGAGGTTTTGATATTTCAGGCTGCAGTTCTAGCCGTTTCTTTGATCTTTTACTGACCAGTAAATTATTTATTGGGTCTGTCATAAAGATAAACCAAAGTCTATAAACTATATTTATGGTATCACAAAAATCTCCGTCCTACCTGGCATCTTCAGAGGTAGATGGTGGTCCTGATGATAATGAAGCATCCAGGGCTGGAGCGACACTAGGGCCTGGCCACTTTGTCCCCTTTTTTTTTTTTTTTTTTTAATTTATTTATTTATTTTTGGCTGTGTCGGGTCTTCGTTTCTGTGCGAGGGCTTTCTCTAGTTGTGGCAAGCGGGGGCCACTCTTCATCGCGGTGCGCGGGCCTCTCACTGTCGTGGCCTCTCTTGTTGCGGAGCACAGGCTCCAGACGCGCAGGCTCAGTAGTTGTGGCTCACGGGCCTAGTCGCTCCGCGGCATGTGGGATCTTCCCAGAGCAGGGCTCGAACCCGTGTCCCCTGCATTGGCAGGCAGATTCTCAACCACTGCGCCACCAGGGAAGCCCTGTCCCCTTTTTAAATACCTTTTCTTCTTTCCTTTCCTTTGAGCTGTTTGCCTTCCTTCCACGATTTTGCTTCATTTTCCCTTCCCTCTACTATTTCTTTGGCTCCAGAGCTGAGATTTTTGCGAGGGTTGTTGTGAAGATCCCATTGCCCCTCCCTGGCCTCTGGGAGGCCACATCCCCCTTCTGCTTGAACCCCAGGCCAATCTCAGCTCTTCCCTCCAGAAACCTACATCCCCAGCCCCCAGTGCCAGGCCCAAAGCTATTTCCTTCCCGTGCAATCCTTCTGCCTTGAAGCCCAGACACCTGTCAACCCCTGGGAAAATGAACTGTGCTCAATCACTGGCCAGTTTCAACGGACACTTTGGGTTGTTGGGAGAATTCATTACAGAGTGTGTGTGGTGCATACGTGTGATTGGATGTGCTCGGGAGCAGATGACTGCCAGCCTTTAAGCACCCTCTTTCATTTTATTTTTCCTTTGACTTTTAACTAGCACCTTCCTCAATTAAAGTGGCAAGGGCAGACAAGGAAATCAGTGGATCTCTTCCCGAACATCAATAAAACACATTTCTCTCCAGGATACCTATTTGTTATTTGGATATCAGACTGACTGTAATCTGTTTCCATTTTCCTTCTTCCTGTCCCCCGCCAGAAGCTGGAGGCTCAGCCATGGATATCCTGCTGTTTCCATTTGGCTGAATGAAGGGATAGATTAGATTCCTGTTTGCTTTGCGGACGTTTCCATCAGATATTCATTAGATGTGTCAGGGAGAGCCTGGAATATGTGTCTCCCCTATTTATTTTGGGTGTGGCGGGGTGGGATACTGGTGGAGGGGGCTCTTGGAAGATGTTACCACCTGCCTCAAAGATACCACCATGATTTTCTTTCTTCCTCTGCTTGATGATAAATCACGGCCCGAGTTATTTCTGTTCTGAGAGATATGGATGTCACGGACTGCTCCCTGCTGCTACAGAAGAAAAGAAACTGGACCTTGGTGGAAAGGTAGGAAGAGTGTCTTTGATGCAGCATTCTACAGTGCAAGGTGTTCCATTGTACAGATGAAGAAACTGAGGTCCAGAGAAATTAAGTAGATTGTTTCCATGGGACCACCCAGTTCTCCCCTCTGTCTTCTTTCCTGCTGCCAGTTCTCCTGAGGGGTGCCTCCAGCCTAGCCACTCCCTGCCCACCTACTTGCCACGAGCTCTGGGCCCTCAGGAATGGATGTGTCATTGATATGTACTTGCAGCCAATCAGGAAGGCAGGGACATGCCTAATATTTGCTGTGTCTGATAAGTTGCCTAGCATGTCACCAGGCACAAGGTGAGCTCACAACACATCCTGGTCAATTGATTGAGCCCTGGGACTCACCTCTGAGGTTGCCCATCCTCTATGGCAATTGTTCATTGAACCCTTACTATATGCAGGTCTAGCCAAACCTTCTGGCTCCAGAATACCCACGTCTTGGGAGCCTCATTCCCACCCTTCTGGAGGATCCATTCCTTCTGCCTTGGCCAACAGACCGGCCTCTCCCTTCCCTCCTTCTTTGTCTGTTTCCTGTCCTGCCTGCATCAGTGCTGTGTTACCAGGACAGCCCACCGCCGTTTGTTTGGTCCTGCACCCACCCCCAGCCCCACTGCCAGCTGCTACTTTCCAGGTGTCCCCACTTCAGAGGGACGGCTCCGTTTTACTTTTTTATTTTTTTTAACATCTTTATTGGAGTATAATTGCTTTACAATGGTGTGTTAGTTTCTGCTTTATAACAAAGTGAATCAGCTATACATATACATATATCCCCATATCCCCTCCCTCTTGCATCTCCCTCCCACCCTCCATATCCCACCCCTCTAGGTGGTCACAAAGCAACGAGCTGATCTCCCTGTGCTATGCGGCTGCTTTCCACTAGCTATCTATTTTACACTTGGTAGTATATATAAGTAAGTCCATGCCACTCTCTCACTTCGTCCCAGCTTACCTTTCCCCCTCCCCGTGTCCGCAAGTCCATTCTCTACATCTACGTCTTTATTCCTGTCCTGCCTCTAGGTTCTTCAGAACAATTTTTTTTTTCAGATTCCATATATATGTGTTAGCGTATGGTTTCTCTTTCTGACTTACTTCACTCTGTATGACAGACTCTAGGTCCATCCACCTCACTACAAATAACTCAATTTCGTTTCTTTTTATGGCTGAGTAATATTCCATTGTATATATGTGCCACATCTTCTTTATCCATTCATCTGTCAATGGACACTTGGGTTGCTTCCATGTCCTGGCTATTGTAAATAGAATTGCAATGAACATTGTGGTATATGACTCTTTTTCAATTATGGTTTTCTCAGGGTATATGCCCAGTAGTGGAATTGCTGGGTCGTATGGTAGTTCTATTTTTAGTTTTTTGAGGAACCTCCATACTGTTCTTCATAGTGGCTGTATCAATTTACATTCCCACCAACAGTGCAAGAGGGTTCGCTTTTCTCCACACCCTCTCCAGCATTTGTTTATAGATTTTCTGATGATGCCCATTCTAACCGGTGTGAGGTGATACCTCATTGTAGTTTTGATTTGCATTTCTCTAATAATTAGTGATGTTGAGCAGCTTTTCATGTGCTTCTTGGCCATCTGTATGTCTTCTTTGGAGAAATGTCTATTTAGGTCTTCTGCCCATTTTTGGATTGGGTTGTTTGTTTTTTTGATATTGAGCTGCATGAGCTGCTTGTAAATTTTGGAGATCAATCCTTCATCAGTTGCTTCATTTGCAAATATTTTCTCCCATTCTGAGGTTGTCTTTTCGTCTTGTTTATGGTTTCCTTTGTTGTGCAAAAGCTTTTAAGTTTCATTAGGTCCCATTTGTTTATTTTTGTTTTAATTTCCATTTCTCTAGGAGGTGGGTCAAAAAGGATCTTGCTGTGATTTATGTCATAGAGTGTTCTGCCTATGTTTTCCTCTAAGAGTTTTACAGTGTCTGGCCTTACATTTAGGTCTTTAATCCATTTTGAGTTTATTTTTGTGTATGGTGTTAGGGAGTGTTCTAATTTCATTCTTTTACATGTAGCTGTCCAGTTTTCCCAGCACCACTTATTGAAGAGGCTGTCTTTTCTCCATTGTATATTCTTGCCTCCTTTATCAAAAATAAGGTGACCATATGTGCATGGATTTATCTCTGGGCTTTCTATCCTGTTCCATTGATTTATATTTCTGTTTTTGTGCCAGTACCATACTGTCTTGATTACTGTAGCTTGGTAGTATAGTCTGAAGTCCAGGAGCCTGATTCCTCCAGCTCCGTTTTTCTTTCTCAAGATGGCTTTGGCTATTCGGGGTCTTTTGTGTTTCCATACAAATTGTGAAATTTTTTGTTCTAGTTCTGTGAAAAATGCCAGTGGTAGTTTGATAGGGATTGCATCGAATCTGTAGATTGCTTTGGGTAGTATAGTCATTTTCACAATGTTGATTCTTCTAATCCAAGAACATGGTATATCTCTCCATCTGTTTGTATCATCTTTAATTTCTTTCATCAGTGTCTTATAGTTTTCTGCATACAGGTCTTTTGTCTCCTTAGGTAGGTTTATTCCTAGGCTCCTTTTTAAAGAGAGTGTTGTTTCCTGTGACACTGGCAATCCTTCAGAATTGACAAGGCCTGTCTCTGCATCTCACACTCTGCCACCGGCTCTCAACATGGGGCCTAAGTGACTTGTCATCTTCTCTTGTCAGTTGCCGCCTCCGGCTGGCACTCCTGCTCCTCTCTCCCCACTGGAGCCATAATCCTCCCCTTTGATATCACAGTTGTCTCCATGATACTGAGTAGCCCTCACAGCTCTGCAGGGGCTCTCAGCCTTCGAGAAAGATGGAAACAACAGCAACAAAGACCTTCTTAAGAAAAGGGTAATGTCCATCTCCACCCCCCATCCCTTCACCCTCCCGGGAAAAACATCTCTAGTAGAGAAGGTACCCAGGAACTGGGAGAACGGCAGAAAGACCCTCAGACAGAAGGCTCTGTTTGCCACTGCTGTTCCAAATGGTACTTTTAATTTTCCTGTTTAAGCAGCATGCCCAAGAGAGCTGGCTTTTGCCCCTGGTGTGACACAGGAAGCAGGGTGTCCAACAGCAGGATGGGCTCAGCTTCCATAAGGGAGGCCCTGGAGTGAACCCCCTTAGGTCACTGGAGAACTCAGGTCTGGGAGGCAGGGAGTGGGAAGGGATGGGAAAACAGTGCAGGTTTTGGAATTCCCAGCGATCTCTATGTGTTGCTAACAGCTTGGCATGTGCTATGCCCCCACCTACACATGTCAGACCCAGTTTTTTTGGTTTGTTTTTTTAAAATAAATACAAGATCAGCTTTATTTATTTATTTATTTATTTGGGTGCACCGTGCGGCATGTGGGATCATAGTTCCGAGACCGGGGATCAAACCTGCAGTGGAAGCACAGACACTTAACCACTGGACCGCCAGGGTTTTATGTGTTATGGGGGTTCTTCTTGATTCCCCCAGACTCTGGAGGGTGGTTTCTGGGGTCTCTCTCTCGGGCTGTGGGGTCTGCCAAGCCAAGGGCACTGGGCCATCTCTCAGAGCCTTGGGGTCCACTCCTGGTTTGGCCATTTGCTCTTTCTGTGCAGAGGGGGAGATGTGGTGAAAAGATGCTCAGATCTGTGCTGGTGCACACTGGCCATGTTTCCTAACCTTAGATTGTCACATAGGTTATGTAAAAACTTAGTGTTAGGAAAATAGAAAGTTCTTGATGCAACTGTATTTATTATTGCAGTTTTAGGTAAGTTGTTTTACCTCCCGCATCTCAGTTTCCTCATCTGTAAAGTGGAATAAAATGATCTTACTTGCCACCTTATTATAGAATCACGCGAGGAGATGGATGTGAAAATCCTTTCTGAAGTGTGACGTATGAAGAATTATTTGTAACCTTCTTTTATACCCAAGTGTGTCTATCACTTAGGGGAGAAGGAATAGGATAGAATTTGCCTTAGATGCTCAGAAAAGGTTTCCAGGCTGCCAAAATCCCTTATTGTCCCTTCCTTGCCAATCCCTTCATCCCTAGCTTGCTTTGGCTTCACAAATTCCCCCAAACCGTGTTGCTGCTCCCTGCAGACACCCCACCCCCAGGACAATTGCAGACACCATGCCTGGTAAACAAGGAAGTCTCTTGGGGATCTGGCTCCCCCATCCTCCTCTCCTGTAATTATTCTTCCATTTGCAGGTCTCACCAATCTGAATTTTGACTTGTTAGGGAGTCAAGTAGAGTAGGATGGAGCCCTCTGCACCTGAAGCCTGACCCTGGGGTCCCCCAGCCTTTCTCCCTAAGGCCAGCGAGCTGATTGTTCCAGGGCCACTCTGCCCTTGGCAATTCCCAGCAGGAGTTTCTTGGCCCCAGCCCAGACTTTCACCTAGTTTCTATTTCTGCCTTATCTGTGGATTTCTCGTGCAGAGCATGGGCAGTGTGGGAGGAGAGAGGCAGGGCCACACCCAGCCAAACCAGCCGGGGCTCCAGCCTGGCTCTGGGAATTTCTGTTGGAATATTAACACTGGAGGAAGCCAGTGATTACCTCTCAGACTTGCAAGTGAGTTGGGCAGATCGGCTTTGCCGAGAGCTGGACAGACCGCTGGACAGAGTGAGCTATAGCAGCGAGGGCAGCACATGGTGATGAAGGAGGAGATTTGCTCCCCCAGAAAGCGGGCTCTCCAGGGGCTGCCTCCTGGTGAGGGGGGGTCTCTTAAGTGAATTCATTTTGACAGTTTCTGCCTTCCTTCAGAGAGGTCCCTGGATATTGCTTTTGTTGTCTCTCTCTGAGGACTCAAGGGAGAGAATGCACCCGGTGATAGAGAAGCACGCACTCACCCAGGTACCCCACAGGTGGCTGGGAAGATTTCTTTCATTCATTCATTCATTCCCTCAACTAACTGGTACTGTGCACTCTTTCTGAGTCAGGCACTAGGCTGGGTTCTGGGGACATAGCAGTGAGAAAGACATTCATTCCGTACCCTTTACTCCACACCAGATGTGGTCAGGGACCAGGATGGAGGTTAGACTCCCCTCAGCTGCTCAGTTTGCCTTCCTCAGACCCAGGTCACTTTTCTATCCCCAACGGAGGACATGTCACATGGACACAGGTGGGGATGGTTTAGCCCTCTGCCCAGCTTTGTACTCCCAGCACCGTTTCTCTAAAGAAGAGAACCTAAGGTCACATAGGTGAACCAGACATTCTGGGTATCGCAGCACTGCCCTCAGCTCCTATAAACAAGGGCTCCTTCCTCAAGACACGTCACTGCCATCTGCTGGAAAACTGTCACAGTGAATGTACAACTCTGCATGATGACAGTGTGAATGGTGCCCCCCCTAGATTTGTTCAGTACTCCACCTGCCTGCCCATGTGGTCGTGGTCTATTGTTTATTGTATGAACGCTGCTGTAGGTCCACAGGGCAGCAGCTACTGTCAAAACATCTCAGGAGAAAGATGCTGTGGAGTCCCAAACCCTTGAGGTGGGAAAAGACATCTTTGTTTGCTATTAACGTATATTTCTAAAGTTCTATTAGGTGGAGGGTGAGTGAGGGTGGAAATTTACAGTATTCCAACCTACATGTGCGAATCTGACTAATGAAGAGGTGGAAGGTTATCTAAGAGCGTCTCCCCTCTTTCTCATCCATTTCTCTTCTCTACTCCATCCTGGGGACACAAAGCGTCACCACTTAGGCAAGTGCCAACCACTTGGCCAGAACAATTCCCAACTCCTCGGCTCCCCATACTCACACATTCTTTGGAGGAACTCTGGAGTATTTCTGTTTTAAGAGTCATTGCCTTATAGTTTAAGTTAAAGGGTAAATCTCTGGCCTCAAACCCTTTTGTCCCCAGAGGAGGTAGATAAGCAAAGAAATGGATTTAATCAACCAGAAATGGAAATGCAGGGCTGCCTTGAAGACTATTGAGCACCTCTCTTTCCAATCCCGTAGGGGCTGCAGCACACACACACACACACACACACACACACACGTCTGCACCTGTGTGTGCAGGGATTGGAGTAGATGAACCAGTATCTAACTCAGTGCCTTTTGCCCACTGTGTCAAAAAATGTTGGTTGATGAAATTGTTGGTGGTACCTCTAATGCCTGGGGCCTTCCCTTCCTTGAGCTTTGGCGCCCTCGTAGGTAAAATAAAGGTGTTAGCTCTGTGTGGTGTGGTGAGCTCTGTTTGCTATGCTATAACAAAAATACCATAGAGGGCTTCCCTGGTGGCGCAGTGGTTAGGAATCCGCCTGCCAATGCAGGGAACACGGGTTCGTGCCCCGGTCCGGGAAGATCCCACATGCCACGGAGCGGCTAGGCCCGTGAGCCACAACTACTGAGCCTGTGTGTCTGGAGCCTGTGCTCCGCAACGGGAGAGGCCGCGACAGTGAGAGGCCCGTGCACCGCGATGAAGAGTGGCCCCCGCTCGCCGCAACTGGAGAAAGCCCTTGCACAGAAACGAAGACCCAACACAGCCAAAAATAAATAAATAAATTTATTAAAAAAAAAAAAACAAACCATAGACTGGGTGGCTTAAACAACAAACATTTATTTCTCAGAGTTCTGGAGGCTGGGAAGTCCAAGGTGAAGATGCTGGAAGATTTGGTGTCTGGCGATGTTACCGAGTCCAATCTCACTCTGCTCGCCGCAGGACAGGCCACTAAATCGGAGACGAGGTGTTGAGGCAAGGAAGACGACTTTATTCGGAAAGCCGGCAGACGGAGAAGATGGCGGACTAGAGTCTCAAAATAACCATCTTATCGGGGTTTGGATGCCAGTTTCTTTTATAGCACAGAGAGGGGGAGGAGATGAGGAAGTAAAGTAAAAAGGCCATAAGTTTTGCAAATATCTCCTGGCATGGCTAGACTCGGGAAGGGGATGTGTTAATTTCTTCTTTCTTATAGCCACCCACAGGTGGACAGGGTCCGGATGTTTGCCTGAACAAAGGCACTTTGGTTTAACATTCAGGCAGAGGGGCAGTGTTCCCCAAGGCAGGCCATTATGTATAGATAGTATCGTTTTAGTGAACAAGAGCAGCGGAAAGCAAAGGTTAAAGTAAAAGAAACAGATGCAACATGTAGTCAGATTTGGCTCTTCCCTGTTACAGCGAGAGCCTACTTCCTGGTTCATAGACGGCTGTTTTCTTGCTGTGTTCTCATGTGGCAGAAGGGGTCAGGGAGCTCTCTGGGGTCTCTTTTATAAGGACACTAATCCCATTCATGAGGACTTCACCCTCATGACCTAATTCGCTCCCACCTCCAAATGCTATAACCTTGGGGGTTAGGATTTCGACATACCCTTAGAGTGGTATGAGCCCTCAGGACTGCACTACAGAGTAAACACAACCTCTATATGGTGGCAAATGTATGTGTCTTTGTTTCATTTGTGGTTGGAGACAAAGTTGATGCTTTTGTCTCATCCCTCCATTGAGCCACTCAGGTGCTGAATAAATACGAAGTCTCCCTGTGTGCAGGGCTCCGTGTTGTGGGCTATAGGGGCTACGCAGATGAAAGAGACATGATTCCATCCTGAAAAGCTTACACAAACCCAGCATAGGGCTGAACATGGTACCCAAATGCCACAAGCTTCCAGGTTGTGAGCTCTGGCTGCAGTGCCCGCTGTGGGGAGGGAGTGAGAGAAGGTGGGATGGGGAAGGGGGACTGGGGACTGGTCAGCAAGGGCCTTCCCTCTTGATCGAGGGAGTCATATCAACCAGGTTGGTGTGGTAGACAGACAATGCTCCCAAAGATGTCTGTGTCCTAATCCCTAGAACCCGTGACTATCTTACCACACATGGTAAAAGGGACTTTGCAACTGTGATTAAATCAAGCCTTTGAGGTGGGGAGATTACCCTGGATTATCCAGGTGGGCTCTGTTAAAAAAATAAAATTTAAGGGGCTTCCCTGGTGGGCCAGTGGTTAAGAATCCGCCTTCCAATGCAGGGGACTCAGGTTCGATCCCTGATCAGGAAACCAAGATTCCACATGCCGCAGGGCAACTAAGCCCGCATGCCACAACTACTGAGCCCGTGCGCCTCAACTACAGAGCCCAAGTGCCACAAACTGCAGAGCCTACATGCTCTGGAGCCCGCATGCCACAACTAGAGAGAAGCCCACACGCCGCAATGAAGAGTCTGCATGCCGCATCAAAGATCCTGTGTGCTGCAACTAAGACCCAACGCAGCCAAAAATTAATTAATTAATTAATTAAATAAAACAAAATTCAACAGAGTATTTATGAATGAGGTAGCATCTAATCTAGCAAATAGTAGGGTGATACTCCGAGGATGTGTACAAAATGGAAGGTTTTTATAGGCAGAAGGAGGGTGGGGCAAGGAAGTTTTTAGCAAGAGAAAAGAAAGAATTCTTTCCAGCCAGGTCATCTTCTTTTGAGGTGAAGGGAATGACAGGGGTCTTATTACGCAGATTGCTTTGCTAGTGCTGATCAGGAAATTTCAGGTTGTCTGTTTAAAGACCACATTCCTAGGAGAGGTTGAAACTGCAATTAAGTCTTGGTTTGCTGTCATGGGGGCCAATGACTTTATTTTGTGCCTGTTGTTTCTTGCTTTTAAGAGCTCAATGTAGTCACAAGGGTCCTCATAAGAGGGAGGTAGGTCCTCATAACAGGGAGTCAAAGGGAGGAGAAGGCCGTGCATGAAGAAAGCAGAAATTGGAGTGATGCAGCCACAAGCCAAGGAATGATGGCAGCCTTAAGAAGCTTAAAGAGACAAGGAAGAGATTCTCCCCTGGAACCTCCACAAAGAACATAGTCTCCACCTTGATTTTAGCCCCATAAGACTCATTTTGAACTTCTGACCTCTAGAACTGTGAAAGAATAAATTTGTTTTGTTTTAAGCCACTAAATTGGTACAGGCACCAAGCAACATTAGGAAACTAATACAGCTGGAAACTCCTCCAGCTGTTATGGTTTCTAACCTAAGGCAAGTTATTCAAATTTTCTACCAGATGCCAGTCTCCTCACCTTTTAAGGAGTTTAACAGTAGTACTTAACTTGTAGGATTTTAAGGATGAACTGAGATAACAAGTGAAGCACCTGCACATAGACAGATTGTTAGGATTGGTATGCCTACAGTCTTATGTGGCGCTCAATAACCCACTCTTGCCTTCCCTTCCTCTCCCCATCCTGGCCTTTCTCAGTACAATTTTTCTTCTTTATCACTCTCCCCTCCTGTAGCTGTGTTACCAGAAGAGGGACCCCTTCCAGGGCCCAAGAGTGGACTCTTGTCTAACTAAATGAATTGTCCTAAGAGACACATGTGTTGACAATGCAAAAGGCTGCTGGGTGTGTGACTTTTTTCTGATTGGTTGGTAGTGAGGTAACAGGGTGAATCTGCCCTTTGGTATTCAGGAAGGTCTCGGAGGCTGAAGCCTTTTTCCTACAAACAAGAAATGGAAGAAGTGGAAAGGATTCGTACCCAGGAGGGCCCCGCAGGGTCCTGCTTGGTTTCAGTTATTGATAAGCTATTAACATTAAAAAATTAGGGACTTCCCTGGTGATGCAGTGGTTAAGAATCTGCCTGCCAATGCAGGGGACAGGGTTTCGAACCCTGGTCCGGGAAGATCCCACATGCCGCGGAGCAACTAAGCTCGTGTGCCACAACTACTGAGCCTGTGTTCTAGACCCCGTGAGCCACAATTACTGAGCCCTCGCACCACAACTACTGAAGCCCACGTGCCTAGAGCCCGTGCTCTGCAACAAGAGAAGCCACCGCAATGAGAAGCCCATGCACCACAACAAAGAGTAGCCCCAGCTCCTTACAAGTAGAGAAAGCCCTCGTGCAGCAACGAAGGCCCAACGCAGCCAACAATAAAATAAATAAATAAATTAATTAATTAAAATAAAATAAAAATTAGTTATCTATTTTATTGTAAGCACGTGTAAAAAATGTTCATTTTGTGTACAACATTTAATGAGGTTAACAAGGGAATCTTTGAGATCCATATGTAGCTGGATGTGACTAAGTTTAGGTTTTAGAAGGTATGCATGAATTTTCTTAGAAGTCTGTCCCTGATTGTTGGAAGTCTGTCATTTCTAACAATGACAGACCCAGAAACACACGTTGTTTTTATACACATATATTTTTCACAGCTTTATTGAGGTATAACGACGTGTAAGAAACTGCACGTATTTAAAATGTCCAATTTGGTAAGTTTTGACATATCTAGCTACCTGTGAAATCATCACCATAATTAGGATGATAAACATATCCATCACCCCCACCCCGATTTCCTTATGCCCCTTTGTGATCCATTCCTCCTGCCCCTGTCTGTCCTCCTCTATCCCTTCTTGCCCATTCTCCCTACAGGCAAGCCACGGATCTGCTTTCTATCACTAGAGATCAGTCTGCATTTTTATAATTGTATATAAATGGAATCATGCAGTATGTATTCTTTTTTGTCTAGTGTCTCTCACTCAATATAAGATTCATCCAGGGTGTCAATAGTTCATTCCTTTTTATTACTGAGTAATATTCCATTGTATGGATATACACAGTTTGTTTATTCATTCCCCAGATGATGAACATTTGGGTTGTTTCCAGTTTGAGGCTAGTACAAATAAACTGCTCTGGACATTCATGTAAGAGTCTTTGTATGGAATCTGCTTTCATTTCTCTTGGGCAAATACCTAAAAGAGAAATGGCTGGGCCATATGGTAGGTATATGTATAACTTTTTAAGAAACTGTCAAACTATTTTCCCAAGTGGTTGTACCATTTTACATTCCCAACAGCAATGTATGAGAGTTCCCTACCAATACTTTATCAGGTCAGCCTTTTTCATGTTACTCATTCTGTTAGCGGTATCTCATTGTGGTTTTAATTTAAATTTCCATAATGACTAAAGATGTTGAGCATCTTCTCATGTGCTCATCCATACATCTCCTTTGGTGAAATGTCTTCAAATCTTTTGCTCATTTGGAAAAATTGTGTTGTTTGTATTATTATTGAATTTTTATAGCTCCTTATTCACCGTGGATCCAAGTCCTTTATAAGACATATTCTAAGATTTTCTCCCTGTCCTTGGCTTCTCTTTTCATTCAACAGTATCTTTTGAAGAGCAGAAATTTTTAATTTTGATGAAGTTCAAATTATCAATTTTTTTTTATGAATGGTGTTTTTGATGTCGTGTCAAAAAAAGTCTTTGCCTACTCTAAGTTCACAAAGATTTACTCTTATATTTTCTTCCAGAAGTTTTGTTGTTTTAGGTTTTACATTTAGGACTATGATTCATTTTGAGTAAATTTTTGTAAATGGTGGATATATGAATAGAAGTTAATATTTTAAAATATGAATAGCCAATTGTCCCAGCACCATTTGTTGAAAAGACCACCCTTTTTCCACTGGAGTGCCTTTGCACCTTTGTCAAAAATTAGTTGACCATATATGTGTGGATTCTTATAAATATTTTAATGTACTCTTTCAAGTATAAAATAAGTGATGTATTTAAAATTGCACATTGTATAAATTCTAAGATTATTTTCAAACAGTTCGTTAACAAACGCTCATAAACGAACACAATAAATTCACCTGTCAACGATTTGTGTAATATTTATAAAGGCACTATTTCTTGCTTTTATTAGTACTTTTGCTGGAATGAGTCATGAAAACCACACCTAGCTAAGCCTTGGGGAAACACACCTCAGCATTTTATAAATGCCTCACAGTAAAAATTTGATATTAAACTGGTGCCTTTCCAATTCTTTAACCCCCTCACTTCTCTGCCTCACTGTTCCAGTGGCAGCAAGCGCCTTCTCTGCATTGCTCTTAGGGTAGGGACCATACGGAGAGAACAAAGAGTCCCTTTCCTGGCTTTTGAGCTCTTAAGTAGCCTTTTGTAAATCTATTGTAGAGGCGATGGTATTGAGAGCCACGGATTTCAATTCTAAGGGCAAGGTGCTTGAGAGAAAAAAGGGTATTTTTGAATTTCAAAAGCTTGGCTTTAAATATCAAAAGCCAAAGCCAGAGGGCTCAGAGCACAGATTTTATATCATAAACCAGACTGTGGAGAATAACAGTCTCTTTCTCAGCCCAAAAAAGAGATAAGATTTCAACCAGGGGGTGAGGTGGAGTGGAGGAGGGAGAATTGGAAGGAACTCGATTAAAGTTTAAACTGAAACTGGTGGGTCCCTGGGAAGGGGCTCAGCACTCCATCCACTGAGCCGAGGCTGCGATGTTGACTGGAGCCCAGACAGGCCTGAGGGGCCTCAGGGAGAGGGGTGATTGCCTGACCACCCTGCGTGAAGCTTGCATTCTCCAGAGCCACACCTCAGCAGTGTGGGAACAGAGGTTGAAGATGTTTAGGCCTGAAGGGCCCCCAGCCTCCCAGAATCCTTATGCTCCAGTATCAGCTGGGCACTCCTAAGAAGGGCCCGTCGGTGGCCATCAGGGCCATCAGCCTGGAAGAAGCGTTCTGATTAGGATGAGAAGGATGTGGAGTCAGGGTCACTGACAAGGGGATGCCATTGCTGGACCACAGGAGAGAATCTTGCTTCCCTCTTCCAATGTAAGCATTCCAGAGGCAGCAGGATACTGCTGGAGTGGGAGAAAAATGTGACACTCTTACCGAACATAACTTGGGTCTACTTGCTGCACAGCAAACTAGTCTACTGATACCAGGTTGTGGTAAAGGAAAGTACAGTGTTTATTGCAGGCACCAAGCAGGGAGATTGAGTAGCTCAGGCTCAGAAGACCCAAGCTCCACAATGGCTTTTAGGGGAGGGTTTAAAAGGGGAGGCTTTAAAAGGCAACGGTTGGGGTGAAGGTTGCAGTTTGTGGACTTTCTTCTAACTGGCTGGTGGAGAGGTAACAGGGTGGTGTTTCAGGAATCTTAATCATCAACATTCTGGTTCCAATTAGTCTGGGGTTTGGTGCTTGTGGTCAGCGTCCTCCACCTGGGTGGGGATCTTTGTTTCTGCAGAACAACTCAAAAGATATGCATTAGATTGTTACGTATATTCCTTGAGGAGGAACTAGGATTCTGTTTTATTGCTGAACTGTTAACATTACTTTTCTTGCTTAATTGCTTTTCCTTTGTTTCTGCATTCCCTCACTTCCCTAATTAGTAACTGCTTGAGTCTGCTCTTTGGAACTGAGGGAAGGCCTTGGAGACTAAAGCTTTTTTCTACAAGACAAGAGACAGGGGACACAGGGGGCCTTTTGTACCCAGGAGGGCCCCCCACAGGGTCCTGCTTGATTTCAACACCAAATCAAATTATTATTGCCAAATGTTCAAACTGAAACCGTGCATCTCAGGTTGGGACTTGAATCCATGCTCTAGGACTCAAACCCAGCCAAAACCTAGATTGGGACTTGAACCCATGGTCTTTTAATTGACATCGCACACCTGGTCTCAGGATTTAATGAAGCTCAGATTCTTGATGTCTCATTGTGGAAAGAATTCAGTGAGAGACAAAGTGATGGGTAAGAAGTGGATTTATTTAGAGAGAAACACTCTCCACAGACAGAGTGTGGGCCATCTCAGAAGGTGAGAGCGGCACCAGGGTATGGGGTTGTCAGTTTTTATAAGGGTGGGTAATTTCATAGGCTAATGAGTGGGAGGAGTATTCCATCTATTTTGGGGAAGGGGTGGGGATTTCCAGAAATTGGGCCACCACCTACTTTTTGACCTTTATGGTCGGCCTTGGAACTGTCATGGCACCTGTGGGTGTGTCATTTAGTGTGCTGATGTGTTACAATGAACGTATACTGAGGCTTAAGGTCTAGTGGAAGTCCACCATCTTGGAACTATTTGGTTCTAATCAGTTTATGTTGTGTCCTCGGGCTATGTCATTCTTCTAAAGGCTGTGCCCTGCCCCCTTCCCTCCTGTTTCAAAACATGTGAATGGAGATTGTATTCACAGCTCAAACTGCAAGTGGGACCTTCTATTTCAGAGCTTCTTGACAGGTGGGAGTAGACATGGAGCCCCTCATCTTTCAGAGTGACTGACTGGGGCCTGGGGCATGTTCGAGCCCCAGGGCAGTGCCCCCAGCTTTGGGTACCTTTGCCCGTTTATCTCACTGTACTATATAAATACTATTTTCTCTTCATGCTTTGATAGAATGCTAGGAAGTTACTTTATTAGTTTTCTACTGCTGTGTAATGCATTACCACAGACTTAGTGGCTTAAAACAATATGCATTTATTATCTCACAGTTTCCATAGGTGAGGAGCCTGGGCACGGGTTCTCTGCTCAGGGTCTCACAAGGCTGAAATTAAGGTGTCTGCTGTTGTGTTCTCATCTAAAGCTTGGGAGCCTCTTCCAAACTGTTGGCAGAATTCAGTTCCTTGTGGTTGTAGGACTGAGATCCCCATTTTCTTGCTGACAGTCAGCCTGGGTCCTTAGCTCCTAGCAGGAGAGTCTCCATTCAGTCTGCTATGAAGGAACCTTATGTAGTGTGACATACTCACAGGAGTAACTATCCCAGCATATTCACATGTCCTGCCCACACTCAAGGGGAGGGAATTTTACAGAATGTGTGTACCAGCGGGCTACAGTCTTGGAGGTCATCTTAGGACTCTGCCCACCATGGCCACCCAGCTATGGAACATGCCCAGAACCAAGATTATCATCACAGGCAAAGGGAAAACTGCCCCCTTGGAATGAATCATACAGGGACAGTGGGAAATAAAAATTTTATGAGTATATCCATGAATTGTTCTTGTTCATAATCCAGTTACATATTTGGGGAAGGGGAAAATTTCCTTTCCCCCTTCCCTTCTTTGGTTCTTTTGGCTGGTCAAATAATTAAAATGACATAAGACAGATTAGCATGAGGAAATTAATATTAATTTGTATGTACAGGAACCCCACATACATGAGAGGTTCAGAGACACAAAGGTAAAATGAGGTATATATGCCATCCTGAGCTAAGGAATGGGAGAGGGGCCTGGGGACCTCAAAGACAGGAGGGTCGTTCACAGGGTACAAGAAGAAGAGCAGATGTTGGGTAATTAGATGTTTGCCGTAAGATGGACCCACCTAGATAAAATTTATCTGTGGGAGTAACTCTTTTTCTGGGAAAAATCCCCAATTCAAATTCTTCTAGGTAGTAGAAGGGCAGTAATTTCTTTTGAGTGCACAAGGTCTTGATTGTCTTTAGCTCAAAATAACACACTTGCCAAAATGGCTTACTGTGGGGAAGCCTGTTCTGAACCCCTATACATGCGACGTAAACATCTTTACTTGGGCTTGGTTTTCATGAGATGGCTCAAGCCTGTCAATCGCAAGTAACCAATGATCCTGTGTAAATAGTGAGGGCTCCAGAATTTCTGCATTGGATGGACTTCAGGGAGGTAACTTGGTTGAAGAGAATGGACAAGGAACTTTTCTTAAGTCACAAACTGTTTTTTTTGTTTTTTGTTTTTTTTTAAATTAATTAATTATTTATTTATTTTTGGCTGTGTTGGGTCTTCGTTTCCGTGCGAGGGCTTTCTCTAGTTGCGGCAAGCAGGGGCCACTCTTCATCGCTGTGCGCGGGCCTCTCACTATCGCGGCCTCTCTTGTTGCAGAGAACAGGCTCCAGACGCACAGGCTCAGTAATTGTGGCTCACGGGCCTAGTTGCTCCGCGGCATGTGGGATCTTCCCAGACCAGGGCTCGAACCTGTGTCCCCTGCACTGGCAGGCAGACTCTCAACCACTGCGCCACCAGGGAAGCTCAAGTCACAAACTGTTTTTATTTAGAATGAATGATTAGGGCTTCCCTGGTGGCGCAGTGGTTAAGAATCTGCCTGCCAATGCAGGGGACACGGGTTCAAGCCCTCCCGTGCGACACAACTACTGAGCCTGTGCTCTAGAGCCCGTGCTCCGCAACAAGGGAAGCCACCGCAATGAGAAGCCTTCACACTGCAACGAAGAGTAGCCCCCGCTCGCCGCAACCAGAGAAAAGCCCGCGTGCAGCAACAAAGACCCCAATGCAGCCAAAAATGAAATAAATAAAAAATAAAATAAATTTATAAAAAAAAAAAGAATGAATGATTATTGAACTTGCTTTCGGAAATCATTGAAGGGGAAGATGGTAAAGCCATCTCTAAGTAAATTTTTGTATATTCCACCAGTGAATGTATCAGTGAACTTTGGAGAAATATGCCTAACCCTTCTAGATGCATAGATTGAGTTCTGGCTATCCTGGTACATAATATCACTGAGGTTGACACGACGGCATAGTGAGAAGTGAAAAGTGCATCAGAATCACAAGCCCGGGTTCTAGTTCCAGGTCTGTCTGCCTGTGGCTGGCTGTGTGACTTTGAGCAAATCACTGTCCCTCTCTGAGTTTCTATAAAACAAGGGGTTAAGACAAAATGTTTTCCAAGGGCCAGCCCATCATGCTCTTCTCTATGTCCTTGATGCCAAACGCATCCTGGATTTCCCAAAAATCTGAACACTCAGGGACGAGAGACTCCCAGGCTGTCAGGCCATTCTGAAGTCACTTGTCTCTAGATAAGTCAATATTCATTCTGATGCAGCCAGACTGGGCTCTTTTCTGCTTGTGAATGTCTCTACAAAGAGATGCCATGGCCTCTTCCTCTACTCGTATTTCACCATCACCCACACCAGTTCCACTCCTAGGATGATTCCCCATTATCCCACCAAGGCCACTTGGTCGCATATGACACTGTATTACACCAACATCTGAATTAGTAGCTGGAAATGCAGTAAAATTTGTAGCTGCCATAGTGGGCTCGCAGGTTAGGAACTGGGGAGAATACATTTATTCAACAGAGATAAAATTCTTCCAACCAGCATTGCCTAAGTATCTCCTATACAAGGAGCACTAGCTTAGGTCCTGCTAGATATAGATATATAAACACAAAACCCTGGCCTTCGTTCTTAGAAGCTTCTAATCTCTGGGAACAGTGGAGCAGAAAAGCAGAATGGGCTTCTAGGGCTCCCCAGGCCCATTTAACTCCATAGAGAGGACCATCCTCAGGACCGAGCATCCGTTCCAGGTTTATAGGAGCTTGTGGTAAACAGGCTGAGGCAGAGGACTGGGTCCTTAGGGAGCCACCTCCATCTGTGTGATGCTCTCTTTCATGTGCCAACTTGGATAGGCTACAGTCTCCAGTGATTCAGTCAAACACTAATCTAGGTGTTGCTGTGAAGGTCTAATGTAGATGTGATTAAAATACATAATCAGGTGACTTTAAGTAGGGGAGGTTATCTTAGATAATCTGGACAGGCCTGATGCAATCCACTGAACTTAAAGGCAGAACTGAGGATTCCCTTAGAGAAGAAGACATTCCACCCATGGGCAGCAGCTTCAGGCCATGCTCCAGAGCTCCAGCCTGCCCTACACATTTCAGACTTGCCTAGCCAGCCGCTACAATCTTGTAAGCCAATTCCTTGCAATAAATCTCTTAATATACACCTCCTACTGGTTCTGCTTCTCTGGTTAAACCCTGACTAATGTAGAGTTTGGTACCAGAAGTGGGGTGAATGCATTTGTGTTTTGCTTGTAGGATGGACATGTATCTTTGGGCATCAGGAGGCAGACTAGTAGGCAGAATAATGTCCCCCAACCTCCACTGAAGACGTCCACACTCTAATCCCTGGAACCTGTGAATATACCATTTAATATGGCAAACGGGAATTAAAATTGCACGTGGAATTAAGGCTTCTAATTAGCTGACCTGAGAATAGGGAGATTATTCTGGATTATTCAAGTGGGTCCAATGTAATCATCAGGGCTCTCAAAGGTAGAAGAAAGAGCAAAAGGGGACAAACCAGAGAGATGGCAACTTGAGAAAAACTTGGCCCAATGTTACTGGTTTTGAGGGTGGAGGAGCTAAGGAAAGTGGGCAGCTTCTAGAAGCTGCAAAAAGCCAGGGAATGGATTCTCTCCTAGACCTTCCAGGAGGGAATGCAGCTCTGCTGACACCTTGGTTTTAACCCAGTGAAACCCATTTTGAACTTCTGACCTCCAGAACTGTAAGAGAACAAATCTGTGCTGTTTTAAGCCACTAAACTTGTGGTAATTTGTTATAGCAGCGATAGGAAACTAATACAATTCCCCTCTCTCTCAGCAGTGAACCATCAACTGCCCCACCGCCATTGCCAGCGGGGTAGGGAATTGTTCTTCCCCTGCCACCCACAGAGCAGCCAGCCCCCCATCCAGCCTCTGCCTTCCCCCTGCCTCAGCAGCTCCCCCCACAGGGCACTCAGTGCAGTGCTCAGCTCTTTGACACAGCCTTACCCACCCCACAGTCTGGACAAATCTGGAAAGGTCCAGAGCCTGTAGCTGTAGTATCAGAGTTGGAACTTTATCAATATTTGTGGAAAAAAGGGAGGAAGGAAAGGAGTGCAGTGAACACCACCCTATTCTTTACCCTCCCCACCAAGACAGTTCCCACACCAGATGCACTGTCTATTTGTAGGCTATTGACACCAGAAGACACTTAAGAGAAATTATACAAGGCTGCCTCTTATAATTTTTTTTTTAAAAAAGTGTTTCACTCTCTCTCCAAGCTTATGAGGCCATTGGGATACTCTAGCTTTATAGCCTCATGTTATTTTGTTATTGGAAGGAAACATTTCTTCACCTTCACTCACTTTCTGTTTCAGGAGAATGCATCAAGTGCATGTTTATAACACTCTATGGAAGGAATCTTCTCTTCCCATATGCAGAGCCTAAAAACCCATGACAACTGTCTAGAAGGAGAGCAAGGGGTAAAAGGCAGTTTCATTTTTTTCCTTTTCCCCTTTCCTCCTTTCCTTCTTTCCACAAATATTGATAAAGTTCCAGCTCTGGTTCTGACACTGTTGTAAAATGTGTACTTGTATTCGTTTCCCAAGGCTTCTGGAAAGCATTCATCTCACGTGGAGAGCAGCAGGGCATCAGGGAGTGTCCAGGCTTGGCTCAGTGGACAGCTCCATCCTGCCGTTGAGAACCCAGGTCCTTCCCATCTTCCTGCTCTGTGGTCCCCAGCATGTTGGCCGTGACCCCTCACAGTGGGAGGTGCCCTCCTGCACAGACAGCACAGCCTTCGGTGGAAGACGAGGACACGTCTCTTCCTGTATGTCTCTCTCTATCAGCAAGGAAACCCTTCCTTGAAGACCCCAGCAGATGTCCTCTTATTCCTCACTGGCCAGGTTTGGGTCCCCTGCCCCTTCCTAAATGAATCACTGACAAGGGGAATGAATTTACCATGATTGGCTCTGATGAATCCAGACTTACCTTTGCGCCACGTGGGAGAGAGTTGGACGCCTGAGAGGCAACTCTGGGTAGGCAACAAACAGCATCTGCTACAGAAGATCTTGTAGTGGCTCTTGCGGGAATTCAGCCTAGAAAGCCTGGTGGCCTGAGTTAAGAGATTACCAGCAAGACAACAGGGAGAAAGAGATTATAAACTATTAAGGAGACAGCATGACCAGAACTTGGTGACTAATCAGGTGAGGAGGTTAGAGAGCAGAAGAGGGTGACCAGGTTTTCGCATGAGCAACTGGAAAGGCAGCCAACTGGGGCAGCTTCTCTCTTGCCTCTTCATTCGCATACTCAGCGAATATTACTAATCGTGTTTCATGAGCCAGGCACTTCCACTGGAGTATTTTTTTTTTAAAATAAATTTATTTATTTATTTATTTTTATTTTTATTTATTTTTGGCTATGTTGGGTCTTCGTTGCTGCGTGCAGGCTTTCTCTAGTTGTGGCAAGTGGGGGCTACTCTTCCTTGCGGTGCACGGGTTTCTCATTGTGGTGGCTTTTCTTGTTGCGGAGCACCAGCTCTAGGTGCCTGGGCTTCAGTAGTTGTAGCACCTGGGCTCAGTAGTTGTGGCTCGTGGGCTCTAGAGCCCAGGCTCAGTAGTTGTGGCACACGGGCTTCATTGCTCCGCGGCATGTGGGATCTGCCCGCACCAGGGATCGAACCCGTGTCCCCTGAATTGGCAGGCGGATTCTTAACCACTGTGCCACCAGGGAAGTCCCTGGAGTATTTTTAGAGATGACATTTTTAGATGAGGTAATGGAGGCTTAACAAAATGAAGCAATTTATCCAAGGTCACTCCACTGGTGAGTAAGCAGTGGGCCTGGATTTGAATCTAGGTCTTCCTGTCTGACTCTAAAACCCATTTTATTGCCACAATTCCATCCTGCCTCTGCTAAATGAGCATAAATCACCGTCCTTGCACCATAAAGAACAAGAGAGATAAGTACACAAGTAAATATACTAAATGGCAGAATGTGATAAGCACTGAGAAGGAATTAGAAGGAACTAATGTTTTTGAAATCCTACTATACGAATACATTACATCAGTTATCTCTTAATCCTTGTGACAGCCCTAGGAGGTGGTTTTACTCTCCGCTCCACAGGTAAAGAACCACTCTGGGCAGACTATAATAATGATCGGGTACTGGGTGACATGCTTTGCGTGTAAGCCTCATGACCACCCATGAAGGATGTGCCTACCCAATTTGAGAGGCCAAGAAATGCTCCCCGGGGCACACAGCTCAGGTCCATCTTGGATCTTTTCATGCCCCGTCACTGGGGTTCAGAGCTTACAAGACATGTCCCTGCTCCTCAACTCACTCGATCCTCTCTAAAACCTCTTGCAGTGAGAATTATTATTATCCTATTTCATAAATTTTGACACTGACATTTTTTCTCACTTTAATATCTCTGACATCGGGATGGGTCTTACAATTGATGGCATGTCATAGTTTAATTGGTAGCATTTACTTTTTTTTCTCAGTGGTAAATAAAACAATGATGGGTCTTAAAATCAACGGTATCTTAGAGTTAAGAAAATACAGAATCATGCCTGTTTTGCAGATAATGAGGCTGAAGTTCAGAGAGATTTGGTGGCTTTTCACGGTCACATGGCTCTGTTGTTGTTGTCAACGCAGGCTGGAGGAGCCATGGGAAAGTCAGGGCCATGCAAAAAGCCACAGTACCCCTGGCCAGAACATCTTCTCTGCTCTCAGGGGATTTGATTTCCAAGCACATCACAGCTTGCCGCTCTCATTTTTCTACAGGGAAAGGAAGCTCTGCCCTGTCCCAGGATGAGCTTCAAAGGGACTCTGTTCCCTCCTCATTCCTCCCCACCACGGGGAGAGCGGGAGTGTGGCTAGGACCAGAGTTACACGCATCTGGGATCAAAAGAGTCCCCATCTCTCCGGAGCACCCAGGGGTCTTGACTGAACTCCAGGTCCGGTCTGCTGAGTGATCAGTTGACAAAATACATCTGGGCAACGAGGAGGTCTCAGTGATCAGCTGTCATCTCCCCTAAACACCCCTGATACATTTTCTCTCTTCATTACCCATGAGGTGTCAACCCTTCCGTGGTGATCCACAAGCTGACACACCCGCTTCCCTGTGGCTGGAAGGAAGTCACGCTGCTGGGGAAGGAGGTGGAAGTAGGGAAGGCATCCTGTCTGGAGACCAAGAGAGAGGGAAGAGGAGGGAAAGGAGAAGAAACCTGCTGGAGGGAAAGGTGTGAACTGGCAGCTGGTGTTGCCTTGTCTTTATACCAAGTCTAATTCCAAAGCTGAGCCCTGGACCCAAAGCCAGGTGTGGGGTGAACGCAGAGAGCACAACGTAGGCATGGCTATGCTTGTCCAGCACCTAGTCCTACACACACACACACACACAGACACACACACACACACTCACTTGCACGCACGCACTGCCTGAGTCAGTCTCTTTCCTTGCTTCCTACCTGGAACTCTCCCCCTGGTTACGAGCAACATGTGAGAGTATTTGCTATTCTCTTTTAGGATTTTCCACAGATAATGTGAGATCCCAAGGGTCACCTTACCTAGATGCAATCCTCTACCTCCACTGTATCTATATCTCTTCAGCTC
Organism: Balaenoptera ricei; assembly: GCF_028023285.1. NCBI lineage: Eukaryota > Metazoa > Chordata > Mammalia > Artiodactyla > Balaenopteridae > Balaenoptera > Balaenoptera ricei. The sequence goes on from NC_082646.1 coordinate 15,861,503, forward strand.
TAGAATTCCTCTAGAAAAATTCCCAAACTCCTTTGTCTGATATTCAACTCCCCCCTACAATCTAGCCCCTATCCGTATTCCCCAATGTAATAAGCAATACTCTTTAATCTTAATATTGCGCTCCGGTAGAACATATTTCCCAACTGGACCAGAAGCATGCTATACAAAAATTCTACCTCTGTGTCTTTTGTAACTCCATGCTTCTGCCAATAACGCCCTTCTCTTTTGCTGCATCCTGTAGAGCTCAAGTCCTACTTGTTCTAGGGAGACCCTGCCTGGGCCCAGCCTCTAGCTGATCCTGCCCACAGCTGGAGTGCTGGTCCTTCCTATGAAGGGGAGCCTCAACCTGTGTCCAGGCCAGAGGGAATCAATGAGTGAGGAGGGCTACTCCAAAGGGACCCAGGGGAGAACCCTCCGCAATCCTCTTTCCTGGCCCCACCTTGATGCCATGTACCAGTTCTGATGACATTGTTTATGCACCTGAATTCTAGTTTTGGCAGGAGAGAGCTCTGTCCTGTGTGTCCACCGAGCCTCATTCCATGGTTCAGTTGAATCCCGGTCCTTAAACGTGAGCCTCTACATCTTCTTGGAACTCTCACCCTGGACCAAGATGGAGACAGCTCTGTCCCTTGGTACCTGCTTGTTCACCAGACTGGGCCTCAAATGTCATTATCCTCAGCTGGGTCAGCTTCCGCAGCACCTAGCCCACCCGAGGGGCACGTAAGTGCTGGCTCCCTGCCCCATCCTGCCTTCCCCATCCTGCTCTCAGGGACTGACTCTGCTCTGCTCTGGCAAATCCCAACAGCCCATGAGGCCCTCTGACTGCTGTGGTCACCAGGGCTTTCTCCATGCCATTCTCTTGCTTCTTAAGTGATGAGTATAGGAAGCAATGCTATCTTTGTACAGACATGTCCTGTTCCCTCGACTTCCTTGTACATTCCTTGAGATCAGAGACCCTCTGCCAACCCCCCGCCTCATACGCAGTGGGTGCAGTGAATGCACATTGATGATGCAAATGTTGAAATCCTCAGCAAGTCCTTGCTGATACATCGCCTAAACTCTTCCTTCTCTGATGATTCAGTCCACTCTCTGCCTTCAGCTCCCACTTGTCTTCTTTTTCCTTCTTGAGGATCCCTCTTCCCTTTCTGCCGTCATTCATAATTAACTCTTAGTGGGTTAGATGAGAATTTTCTAGGGCAGGAACTGTGGGTTGCTCATGTCTGTCTCCCAGTGTCTGGCATGGTACCTGTCATAGCAGATAACCGGAGAACAGCTGACTAGAATTGTGAAATTGAGCTCAAGAAACATGTCTTGAGCCCCTAACGTGTACAAAGCATGTGCTAAGTATCTTAGGTTCCAGAAAGATAATAAAACCAAGGTTAGGGTATCTAACCTTCAGGAAACTGGGCAAGGCCAAGGCAATAATAGTTCCCAATTAATTGCAAAAATGTGCCACATGGGTTGAAGTTGCCTTTTAGATAAGGATTATCAACTGGTGAGATAGAGATGGTAGTCTCAGAAGGACGTGGGACTCCTTCATGGTTATTAGGACATGAACAGAATTCTCCATGAGCACTTAGTTGCCCTTTTGGGGACACACAAACCCTTTGCTTCTCTCCTGGTGAAGTTCAAGGTCTTCAATACTGTGACTGGCAGGTCATGGTTAGGGAAAGGCCAAGAGCCACGCACCTTGGAGGACCCCAGCCCCCACTGGCCCCAGCTTTTCCTCTTCCTTCAGGTAAAGAGTGAGGAGTCTGATGGGAGGAGACAGCCTGCCAGTGGCCGCCTGAGTGGCAGCAGGCAGTCTTGTCAGCCATTACCCTGCTGGAGTAATCCTCGAACCCGCGCGCCTCTTCATTTGATCTGCCCGAGTCTGCAGGAGACCGTCAAATGCTTTTGGCTAATATCATATGCATGCATAATTAGATGGCAGCAGTTACCATCTGGGTTCCTAGCTCTTGTTCCAACATCCAGGCCCTGGGCAAGGAGCTGGTGGGAGTGAGGAAGGGAGGTCTCCCCGAGCCCTGCTCATCCTCTGTCAGCCTCCCAGAGAGCAGATTGGAAGCCTGGAGCCTGGGACTGCAGCCCCGTGCAAGGACAGCGATGATCAATGAAGAGTGACAACGGGCAGGTGGCAGAGGGGATCTCGCCACGGTAGTGTCTCTGCCAGCTCGTGGGTTGGCATGGCACCGCGGGCCGGTGGGTTGCCATGGGCGTGGGGGATGAAGGTTCGTGGGCAGCCCTTGTATCAGAGAGGAAGCCAAGAGTAGGTTGGAGGGTTCTCAGAGCAGTGGCGGGGCCGATGAGATGCCACCTGCCCCGCCCCTGGCACCGGGTTCTTCCACTTCCCGACTGCTGGAGCTCCCTGTGGTGCCAATGACACAGGCATATGCTTGGCCAGGCCTGGCTGACATTTTCCTGAGGCTGGTGCTCAGGCTTCCCGGATGCGCAGGACAGGTGGAGATGAAGGGAATCAAGGCAGCCTTGGGGGGAGGCTCTTCGGTGCCGAAGAGGCTGAAAAGCGTGGACAAGCATGGCCCCAAGCCCTCAGACATTTCCTTATTTTGTATCCCTTGATGTGGGGAGGGTCCAGCAAGAGCAGGTTGGTACAGTCCCATGCAGCACATGCCACCTGCTGTGCCCACATTTAATCAACCAGTCGATTCAAGTGGGCATCCAGCAGCTTCTGCCCAGAGGTGGTGAGACAACACCTAGTGGAAAGATCATTCATGGCCTTTGGAGTAGGTGGGGCTGGGTCTGAAGCCCAGCTCTGCCTTTTCCAGCTGAACACCTGGGTTAAGTTATTTAACTACCCTGTGATTCTTGCAGCAAAATGAAGCTGTGAGGACTGAAGGGGTACCTGGCACATAGATACTCAGAAAATGTTGGCTTGATTTTTCCTTTCCTTCAGCGTAGGATTGCATCTGTTAAGGCTTCTGCATTTTCTGTTCTTTCCTGATTGGCAAAGGAATAAAGTGAAAAAAAAAGTCATAGCCCCTAGAGAGCTCTAGGCTCAGCTGTTTGGCTTCAGGAGACTGTGTGTGGTCCATTCTGGCCAAAGAACCACCCAGCACTTCCAATGACCTGTTCTCCACTACTTGCCCCAAGGCAGAACACGGGCTCCCCTTGTGCTGTCCCATAGTACCATAGGTACGTATCCATCACGGCACCGAGCACTTGACCGAGCACTGGTCATTGTTTGTGTTGTACTTGTGTTGGAATCCTTAGTCTCTTGCACAAGTCCTGGCAAATGGTAAGAGTTTGAGAAATGTTTGTAAAGTGGCTGACTGTGGTCTAACTGAGCTGATCTCACCATAGACTCAAGCTGGGCTGTCAGGAGCAGACTGAAGGAAAATGGGAAGAAACCAAGCTGAAGATGGAAGGGAACCAGGAGACTTCTGAAGTCCAACACATCATAGTGGGAAGAGCATGGATTTTAGACTCAGCTGCCCAAAAGGTAGGCTCTGACAAAATAGTTGTATGATCTTGGGGAAGTTATTTTTTTTTTATTGAAATTAATTAATTAATTAATTAATTTGGCTGCATTGGGTCTTCGTTGCTGTGCGCGGGCTTTCTCTAGTTGCGGCGAGCGGGGGCTACTCTTCGTTGCGGTGCGCGGGCTTCTCATTGCGGTGGCTTCTCTTGTTGTGGAGCATGGGCTCTAGGTGCGCGGGCTTCAGTAGCTGTGGCACGCAGGCTCAGTAGTTGTGGCTCTTGGGCTCTAGAGCACAGGCTCAGTAGTTGTGGCACATGGGCTTAATTGCTCCGCAGCATGTGGGATCTTCCCAGACCAGGGCTCAAAGCCACGTCCCCTGCATTGACAGGTGGCTTCTTAACCACTGCACCACCAGGGAAGTCCCTTGGGGAAGTTATTTAACCACTCTGAACCTCGGTTTCCTCATCACTACAATGGATATAGTACCTGACTCACAGGGTTATATAGGTTTAAAAAAACAAATTATGCAAAATTTGCCACATAGTAGGTACTCAGTAAAATGGTGGTTAAAACGATTATACTTTAAGCTATGAGCTGGCATCTCCTGACCCGTAGAGGTCTGTTAAAGTTGACCAGAACTTCAAATCTGTGGCCTGTGAGATGAACCTGTGATTTCTTGATCTCGTTCACTTAGTGTTTCATGCCTCAGATGCTCCACTCCCAGGCCTATCTGCATCCTCTCCTTGGCTGGTGTCCATATACCATCTAATCACTTGCGGGATTTGCTGAGTTTTTGATGTAGACTTGATGAAGTTTAGAGGAGGCAGGGATTGAAGAAATGGTTCACTCTCAACATTTGGCCATCTTGCCAGCTCTTTCTCTTTCTTTTCTTTTTTTCTCTTCCCTCTTCAGAGTATCAAGCAAATTCCTGCCTCAAGTGGAACAGTTCTGTTCATTTCCAGACCTCTTGGGGGCACTCATCTTCTCTTGAGAATTCTGGAGAATGAAGAGTTCTCCATCTGTTGCCCTGATGGTTATCACCTCACTCAGCAGTGTGGATGGTTCTTGGTAAAAGGACCACTAGACCCTCCATTCCTAAGTTCTAGGAAGTCTTGGGATGATTTTCGCCTTTATTCAAGTTTGTGTCAGAGAGTAGGGTTAGCTATAGGGTGGGGTAAGGAGTTGTCAGGGCTGGAAGTCAGGTTTTATTGTGGATACAAATGATGCGTCTGGTCGATGTAGGGACCCAGCCGGCAAATAGGAGTTCTAGGGAATTGCATCCAGAACCATGCATAGGGCAGGGAGTTGGCAAGAGCTAGGCAGGGGTGCATTAGGACTCCAGCCAAGCAGGGCATGGCTTTACTGCCATAGGGAACTGAAAGAATGAGCAGGAAACCTAGGCTGAAGACCAAGTCTTCAAGTAGGCTAGGCCCACCTAGACTAGGAAAACAGCCCTTTGCTTTTAAATTCTGTGTTTCTTGCTCATGTGAGAGGCTATGGGATTACATTTCTCTATGCTCTTGATGCTGAGGTGTGAGATGTGCTTCTTCCTAGAGATACTTGCTGGATATTCCCTGCCTTAATTACCCAGGCAAGAGGTCGGTTCTGGGACAGAACCTAGAAATCAGAAGGCAGGTCTTAGATAGGTTGGAGGGTAAATCCCATCTCACTTACTTGGACATGGACCTCCAGGATCCCGGAAGAGAGGGGGAAAGGCAGTTTCTGGCAAGGGTCCAAGCCAGGATCCATCCTGGTGAGGGGCAACTGTGTGAGGGCTCCACAATGAACATAAGCCAATGTAGGTCTTGAACCAGATGATTTGGTTTTGTATTACTTTGGGTTTATTACCTTTTATTCCTCCTGAGCTTTTGGTAAAGTTTTCTGTAACATTCCAGCTTGATCTCACTATACTGTAGAGAGTAAAGAAAATGTTCCTCCCTACACTTGGGGTTGCAAGGTAAAGTGGGGAATCACCCTGAGCTCCAGGTTCCATCTTCTCCAGAGGCCTAGGTGGTCCAGGGTACCGTGAGATCCCAGTTCCCTTTCACCCCAGCAGTTCTCCCATCACAAACCGTGGCAGATTGGAGTTTCAGTTTGCTAGGGAAGATGGTCGTTTCTTGATCGTTGGCAGTGGCGAGGCTGTGACTCAGAGTATGCGGGCTTCTTGAGCACAATATTTATTGCGTCTGCAGCAGCTCAATCCATCCCTTTGGCGACTGAGGCCCTGAAGCTCTCTGCACCCTGATGAGGCTCATCTTCAGAACATGGGTTGGGGGTTGGGTCTACCGTGGAAGGACCTCGGGCTGCGGCTGGGCAGGGTTGCAGTTGGCAGGGGGCATGGAATCAACCTCCCATCCCCTCCCTGGCTACCCAAGCTCAGTTCCCAGCCTGGCAGCTGGGAACTGGCAGCCTGCCCTTCTCTGAGTTCTGGGTCTGTGCTCTCTGCCTGCACTGAGGGGTCTCAGAAAGGTCCTTCTCTTACCTCCCTGCCAGCAATGTGCCCCAGAGGCCTGTGCCAGCCCAACCCGAGCTGACCTTGAGTGTCAAGGGCCAGAGGAGGACCTCTAAACACAGAGCCCTTTTCAGGAGAACTCATCACAAGTCCACATCCAATTAGGGAGAGCAGGCTGGATGAGACAATGGTCCATACCCCCTGTTAAGTAACATCCCTAATTGATGACAGGGATGGTGTAGCAGCTTGGAAGCCAGCTCAGATTGTGTTTTTAAAATTCTCCTTTCTCCTGGGCTGCCTGCCAGAACTCCATGGCACGGCTCTTCAGAACAAAGGAGGCTTTGAAAATCTTTCTCCCCCCTCCTTCAAATGCTTATCTGAAAGGACATCTTTTCCCCTTAGTTGCCGCAATCATAAAAGCACAGGTGATAAACTGCTTCTTTGTAATCATCAATTGTGAGGGTTTCCCCCCTCCCCCCAAAAAAGCAGGAATTGCTGCAGCAGCCGCAAGAGAGAGAGGGCCATCTTGGCGCGCACACTGATGCCTATCAAGCCTCCGGAAAGGAGAGGGAGGGGGAAATGAACTTTGTTCAGTGACAACTTTTATCTCCAGGTCTTGGGCTGTTGAAATGTCAAGCCAGGGCTGGATAGGATTTCCTGACAGTGGCTGTGCTGCCGCCTGACTCAGGGGGATAGAGGGCTGGCGGTTGGTGGCAGGGCGCCTGAAGTGATCAGAACGCATCTTGAATTCTTGAAGCTAGAGTTGGGTCTTGGTGGGACTATGTTCCCAGGGAGGAAGGCTGCAGGGAGAGGCCGTCAGATCCCGTGTGTGCAATAACCTTGAGAAATGATCTCTGAAAGAACAGTGTCTAAACCATTTGAGAGGAGAATCTGTCCGGTTTTTAAACTCCCCAGAAGTGTAATTGTAAGAAGTGAGAGGTAGTTAGGCCTGGGGTTTGGATTGGTTCTAGACTCCTGGTCCCCAAGTCAGCTTGTGCCCTGGCTCCTCTGCTTAGTTCACAGTTCATCTGCTGACCTCCACTCTCTGCCCTGTCATACACAGGCCACCCTGGGCAGTGTGGAGGGGAGCCCAAGGATAGGATCATTTACAGCTAAGAGCAGTGCGCAAGCTCAGCTTAATTCAGTAACATATCAGATTTTCCAGATGACATCTGAGCTGGCCATTTTATTCTTAAAAAATTCATAGAGCACCTACTAAGTAGTGGATACTGGTCTAAGTGCATCATGCATGTTTTACCCTCATAATAATCCTGTGAAACAGGGGAGGATATTGAAGCACAGAGAAGTTAAGTGATTTATCTAAGATCACAGAGCAATTGGCAGAATCAGAATTCAAATCCAGGAACACTGGGTCAAAAACCTTGTACTTGTTTAACTACTACTTTTTGCTGGCTTTCATGCTGCTGTGCTGGGCACTGAAGGATGAATAGGAGTTTTCCAGGTAGACAATGGGAAGGAGAGAATATTTGGCAGGGGTAAAGGTCAAATATTATTTTCTTTAGAAATAAAAGAAAAGAGGATTAGTGTTTGTTGAGTACCTATCTTGTGCCAGACACTGTGGAGACAATTTCACACATTTATTACCTAATTTTATTTTCAGATTAAACCTGTAAAGTAGTTATCACTCTCCTTTTACAAGTGAGGAAACTGAGGCTCAGAGAGGTTATATGAATTGCTCAAAGTCACATAGCTCCTGAGTGGTCACCTTCCACGCTGGATTGATTTGAACCAATCAAGACTGCCTTAGAAAAGGCTTGGCTTTTGCATTTCCTTACACTCAGGCATTCTTGTTGTCAGACAGAACAGCCATTGGAAACGACCTAAAACACTCTAGAGAGCCTGGGGGCAGAAAGCCCCTGCCTCTTCCTCAAGAGGGTTTGCGTCCCCCTGAAGGGCTTCCCAGAGAGAGGGCTGTGAGTTGTCTGGCTCATCTGTGACCTAGAGGTTTTCGGGAGCACGGGAAGTTAGATCTGGAAGGGCCAGAGCTCCTGAGCTGGCCACCAGCCCTGCCTGGGGGATGCCCTGCATCCTGGGGTTGGGGCGGACTACAGGGAAGGGCTGGGCCAGGAGCGCGGAGGGCAGGAAGGTGGGCTCCAAAGCCTGCCAAGGGCTGAGGGACGTGAGTGGGGGGCTGACTCTTCCTCTGGGCACCTGGCGCTTCATTGTCTGGGGAGCCCCTTCCCAGGAACAGGCTGTAGATTCTGGTTGACTCTCCCCCCAACCCCGGCCTGCCTCTCCTCCTCCCGGCTGCCTGTCTTCTCAGGGGGCTCAGCCAGCTCCCCTTTGCCCTCTGGAGGTCGTTTCTGACATCTCAAGGCCCTAAAAGCTCTGGCAAAGGCTGTTTCAGTTTGTACGAGTGATACTCTTCTCTGCCATTGGCCTACTTTCTTCCTTCTGGCATTCCCAGACCCCATGTGTGGACCACTGGGGGGCCCCAAGAGTGGAGGCTCGGGTCTAGGAATGTCCGTGCAGGGTCTGGCTTGGGAAAGGATGGGGAAAGCAGGGAGGTTGTTGGTGGGGGGGTCCATGGAGATCAGAGAAGCTTCAAGAACTGCATGGAGTCCTTGGGGAAGTGTCAACCCACTTCCTCTGAACCGGACTCTGGAGTTGGGACAAGAATCTGGCTGAAGTTCCAGACATGAGACACAGGTGCCGTTTCTCTCGGGTGCTGTCTGGCCCTCTTTCCTATGAGCAGTTCCCCACCTCACTGGACTTAGAAGGGAGGTTCCGCTCGCAGGGTGAGATGGTGAACTGGAGCAGGGGGTCAGTGGGTCTTGGGGTCCTGAGTTCCAAGCCCGGCTCTGCCACAGACTGCTGTGTGGCCTCGGTCAGGCCCCCTCACGTGTGAAATGGGGGAAGCAAAGATAGCGGGGTCCCTCCCTTCACTGGACTTCTGTGGTGCTGGGAGTTCTAGATCTGGGGGTGCTCCTTCACCCCTTGCCCTTTAGCTTGTGGAAAACAAAGAAAGCAGAGTCGCTGGCGGCCCTAGTGGGGCAGGGACTGCTTTGCGGAGCTCAGGCAGCTCCTAAATGCAGTAGAGAGTCCCCCGGAGACGAGGGGTCACTCTGGATGTCTCTGGCGGGCTGAGAGATTAACTGGTATTCTCTTAGCCAAGCTTTGATGCCTCTTTTCAAAAGTACGAGAGGCTCATTTGCATGTCATTTGCATCTCATTTAAACACCAGCTCATTTAATGTTCAGAAACCACTGAGTTTTCTTCCAAGCTCCTGCTTCCTGCTCTCCCCAGGTTGTTTCTCTCCCTCTCCCTCCCTTTCTTGCATCCTGCCGCTGGTCTAGCTGGACAGGCTGGCCGGCTCCGGCTCGGTCTCATTGGGTGCAGCCCGGCCTGAGGAGCCCACCCATTGGCTGTGGGAGGGAGAGGAGCCAATGGGGAGAGGGCAGCGGACAGATCTCCGGGCTGGCGAGGGTCGGCTGCTCGCCTCCCCTCCAGGCCCTGACCCTTCCCGGGCCTCGGGCTCTCCAGAGCATCCCTCGGTTGTCTGGGCTTCTCAGGCTGCCGGCAGCAACAGCGAGAGTGCGAGGCGGGAAGCAGGCAGACTGTTAACTGAGAATGGGTTTACTACACCCCGGGGAGGAAAAAGAAAACAAAGAATTGATAGTTTGTTTTATTTTGCCACCTGCGGGCTCCTGGGGAGGTCTGCTGGGGAAACCCTGCGTGGGAGCTGGCGACAGCTTCTCTTCTAGGGGACGCAAAGGCTGTAGATTTCACATTGTAGTAATGCAGCAGGGAAGTTCACCTGCCTCTCCTGCCTCCTTCCTCACCCTTGACTGGGCTCAAACCCAGCCCCACGGCAGATAAGGCTGTAAGGCAGGGTCTTAGGAAGGGCGAAAGGAGAGAAGCTGAGTGGCTCGCCCAATGCCACGCCCTGGTGAGAAGCCGAGCTGGGACTGGAAGCCGCCTCTCCTGACCCCCCCACTAGGCTTTTAGAAAAGCTTCGGGTCTCCAAGAACTCAGACACCTGATTCCAAGTCGGATTTGCTCGCTCACTTTGCCTGTCCTAAGTGACGGAGGAGCTTATTAAGGAGAGATGACGTTAGTGACCTAGGCTGGCCCTCTCCCAGCCAGAGGGGGAGCCCACCGTCCCTTTACTCCCCCCTGCCCTTCTGACATCATCTAACACCTGTCACCTGTCCTGTCTCTCCTCCAGAGCTTAGTGTAACTCTCATCTCCTCCCTGAAGCCTCCACGCAGGTCTTGGTCCTTCCTGACAATTTGACCCTTCAAGGTACACTTTCTAAAATCCTGTGTATTGTTCATCAGGGGCTTCAAGATCAGGGAGCTTTATTACCCCCCCACCCCCGACCCAGTGTAAACTCAGAGAGCGATGTTCTACAGCCCCCTCTCTTTCTTTCTCTGTCTGCCTGTCTCTCTTTCTCTCTTTCTCTCTCTCTCTCTCTCTCTCTCTCTCTCTCACACACACACACACACACACACACACAGGGCTCAAGCCAGGTCCTTTACAGCCCCTGTCTGACTGGCCAAGGTGCCGCAGTTTTTATGCATCCGAAATGAGGGGATGTGAGAACATTAGGCTCTTGTGATCTGTCCATTTCCGCAGGGAGCTGAGCCTCTGCCCTGAGGATGGTTCGGTTTCCTGCCTGCTCAGCGAGCTGGGATTGGGGGAGGGGAGGCTGGGGCCGGAGGGAGCTGGCAGAGCCCCAGACTTGCGGGGGGGCGGAGAAGCCTCCTCTGGGTTCCCTGGCACCGTGGGGCAGCGAGTGAGCGCCGTACCTGTGGAGCCGTGTGAGCAGCTGTCTGTCGGGCAGAGCTCATTACGGGCGATAATGTGAGCTGAGTGACATGGAGGATCTGTTCTCTCCCCCTGTTACACTTGTCGTTCTCTCTCTTGCTCTGGCAGGTGAGCTAAGGGGTTTGATTGCCTCTGTGTCAGATCCCTCCATAATAACCAGGCCAACGAGACAATCGCGGCTCCGAGCACTTTGGCAGCAAGTCGCTTCCCAGCACCCCGGCAACAGGAAGGGGGCTGGTCCTGGGGCGGGGGGCTGGCTCCAGTGGAATTGCCCCTGCCCCTCCCCATCAAGGCTGCAGGAAAGGAATAATGCCCTAATAATACAGAGCCTGGGCCCCACCCCAGAGCTTCAACTCACCTCTTGGGAGTGGGACCCAGAAATCTGTATTTTACCAATTCCACAGGTGATTTTGCTACACAGCCAAAATTAAACTGCTGATCTAGCCTTGTCCCTGTCTCCCTGTTACAGATGTAGAGTAAGGTGGAGTGTGACAGAGCAGGTCATTTCCAAGTGCTGGGGCACCTGCAGAATGGCTTCTAGGAAGGTGACTGATTGCTGTGCAGGTGACACTGACCACACAGAGAGCACCGGCCTGGGGGGACCGTGGAGAGTCGGAGCGCCATCCAGAGGTCCCCGCGTGGAAGGCTTAATGGAGGGCTGTGGGGACATGCCAGATGTAGCTGGGCACACAGGGTGCAGGTGGGTTGGAAGCATCTGTTGGGGACAGAAGGCCCTAGAACAGGATCGACTGGCCAAAGATGGGGTCTTGGATCCACTACGGGTTACTGCGATGCTTACTCCACAGGTTAAGGGAACAGAAGGAACTCTCCTAAGACAGGGCTGGGGCCATGGCAGCAGAGGAGTCACAGGGTTTTGAACGGAAGCCAGCAGAGGAGAGGAAAAAGGTGGTTGAATAACAAAAGGCCTTCCTTCTCCAGGTGAGAAGAGGAACAGTGGCCCAGCCTGAGCTGGGGGTGTGGCGTGGGAAAAGGAAAGGAAGGGAATGAAGCCAGTAGGCGAATTGCATCTGCTTTCAGAGTATGCAGTTCCGGGTGACACATACACAAATCAGCCCTGCTCCCCAAAACCCTGGGCTCCCGACAGTTGCTGGGGGAAACTGGGGCAGGTTGGTCCTCACCTGTATTAATAATATTCCTTCATGATGACTATGCCGCCCTTGAATTGAAAGAAATACACAATCTCCTATGGGGCAAACAGGGCCTTACCGAGCCCTCAGTGCCTTATCCTAAGCCAGCTGCCCCCTGTCTGGCGTCCTGTGTGAGACAGGCAGAATTCTAAGAATGACCCCCCAAGACCCCCAGTGACCCTCACCCTCACCTGTGAATGTGCTATCACTCCTGTGATTATGTTACAACACAGTTGACCTTAAGATAGGGAGATGATTGGGGTGGACCTGATCTAATCAAACAATTCCTTTAAAACCAGAGCTCTTTCTGGATGGTGGTGGAAGGGAAAGTCAAGAGAAGCACAGGAAGGATTGATGAGTCATGCTGGCTTGAAGATGGAGGGGCCCGTGGAGGAGGGATGTGGGCCCCTGTAGGAACAGAGAGCAGCCCTGGCTGATGGCCAGCAAGGGAGTTGGGACCTCAGTCCTACAACCACAGGAACTGAAGTTGGCCAACCACCCGAAGGAACTTGCAAGTGAATTCTTCCCCAGAGCCTCTAGATAAAGGACAGGGCTGGTCAACACCTCGATTTCAGCTCTGTGAGATTCTGACCAGAGAACCCAGTTGAGCCTGCCCAGACTTTTGACCTATAGGCTGTGAGATACTAGTAAATGGGTGTGCGTTTAAGCTGCTAAATGTGTGGCAATTTGTTATCCAACGATAGAAAATAATACACTGTCACCTGTCCTGGACTCCATTCTTCCTAATTTCTGGCCTCACATGGCAGATAAAACCTGATTCCCCCACCCAGGTCAACTGGGTGCCCATCTTCTTCTTCAAATCTTTTAATCCCCCAGAGACTACCTACACCCAGAGTGAGTTCTGACCTGTGGGCTGAGGGTCAATTTCCTCTAGTTCTCACCTCATTGTGGGAGCAGTGATGACAGATGTGTCTTGGATCTCAAGAATAATCTAGCCTAGTGGTTCCCAACTTTTTCATCCCTACTAATGGTAAGAGTAGTAATACCTACTGATTACAAGAAAAAGACCTGATATTTAATGCATACTTCCCTGTGCCAGACAAGGAGCTAAGTGCTTTCTCTATATTATCTCATTTAATCCTCACACTAATCCTAGGAGATGGATATTATTATGACTCCCATTTTGTAGATGAAGAAACTGAGGCTTAGAGAATTAAAAGACTAGTACCACTTACTGTTATAGGTGGTTGAGCCAGGATTTGAATCTGAGCGTCTGGCTCCAGAGCCTGTGTTCTTAACAGTCACGTAATCTCTCCCTCCCTCTGCACCACACACCCCGTATTTTTAAAGATTTTTGTCTACCAAACAAACTGCATTTATCAAGTAGTAATTTGTTTTCCCATTTTTTATTAATCAAAGCCATGTATGACTGCCAATCAGGGGTTCAGATTAGCGTGAGATTAGCAGTGTTATCACACTGAGTTGATATAATTCCAGCCAAAAGCAAAGAAATGATGTCTCAGTTAGCAGTCTGTGCAGTCTTATCTTTGGTATGTCGTTTCTGCTAGGCATACAGAAATATTAAAAATAGCTCCTGAGCCCCCATTACTACCTGTGGGAACCTGTAAGTGTCTGAGGACTGCAGATTGGGGCCACTGGTCTGGATCTTGCAGACCCTCCTTATCTGTTCTGCTCAGGCCTCTGTGTCTCTGCGACCTAGCTTTCCTACACAGAGGGGGCTGCAGACACCACTCTGCCCCCAAGCGCCACTGCTGCCAGGGACAGAGTGAACAGCATGGCACCCCCTCTGGTCCTCCAGGGCACACGTGCACACACATGAAGTCACGTACACATTCGCGCACGCACACACACACACACACACACACACATTCATCATGACCACTGTACCACCACCACCATCAGGCATGTGGTCTTGTAAATAGCCTCCTTCCCTAAGTCTTTCCCTGATCCCTACTCACTCCCTCAGATGGACAGACAGACAAACAGACACACACACACACACACACCACCACCACCATCATCTTCTCTTCCAACAGAGGAAAGTTCAATCTTAGTCTAAAACATGCAATGTTCCAGTCTCACATCACTGTAAACGTACAGGAGCATTAACATATGTAAGTAATTCTTTCCATCCTGACTATATGGAGTCTGAATTCGGTTTTTCATACCATGAATGTAGTACAATGAGCCCCTAAGTGTCGTTCATTCACTCAAAATATATTTCTTTAATACCCAGCATTTGCCAGGCTTTGTTAGATACTAAGAATTTATTGTAAACAAGGGCCAGGTCAGCACAGGCAAAAAAGATGCCTCCTGGCAACCCAGAAGCCAAGCTGAGTCGCAGGAACCTAGCGCTGAGGGCAGGAGAGACTGGGACCACCCAGGAATGAAGGAGGGACAACTGCGGTTCTAGGTGAGGGTCGGTATCTGCAGAGGCAGGGGAGCAGTACCTCTTAGAAAGACCTTTCAGACTGATGCTCTAATTTCCTACCCTTTGTTGCCCTCTGAGCCTCCCCAGTTAGCCAGAATTCCAGTGGTCTCTTTGGCAATAGTTTTTACCTTGGATTGTAACTGGTGGCTAAGTGTCTATGCACTGGGCTGTGGTTGCCTGGGGCCATTGGTGGAAGGGCCACGCCAGGGATGCCAACAGGACAGTAGGGGCCGGAGGCTGTGAGCCAGGAGCCGGGTTTGGATGGGAGAAGTCCTCCACCTGCTCTAAACTGTGGGTGGGGGTCTTGACCTGTAGGCATGAGGGACATGGGAAACACAAGTTCTTCTGTGTCGTCACAGAAACATAAACGTAATTGGCTGCATGTACAGCCTACTTTAGAGCTGATAAAACATTTCATAGAAGGGATCAAATGCAAATCTCTAACAATCCTGCAAAGCAGGCGGGACAGGCATCAATGTCCCCATTTCATAGATGTGGCTCAGAGAGGGTAAGCAATCCACTTCCGTCACACAGCTAGTGTGTGACCTGGGAAAGCTACCTGAACAGGTCGCAGAGACACAGAGGCCTGAGCAGAATAGATAAGGAGGGTCTGCAAGATCCAGACCAGTGTGACCTGGGAAACTGGGACCAAGCTCTATTCTCTTTCTAGTACAACCAGTGATGCCAGTTCTTGATGGAGCTGTTCCTGACGGCTGAGGGGACACACATGGGCCAGTAAATTAGCCAGAGTCTGGGGGCTTGTATTAGTTTCCAAAGGCTGCCGTAACAAATACGACAAACTGGGTGGCTTAAAACAATAAAAGTGTATTCATTCATAGTTTTGGAGGCCGGAAGTTGGAAATCCACATGTCAGCAACGTCGCTTCCTTCTGGGGGCTCTGAGGGAGACAGTTTAATGCCTGTCTCCGGCTCTGGTGGTTGCTGGCAATTCTCGTTCTTGGGCTTCTGGCAGCATCACTCCAGCCTCTGCCTCTTGTCACGTCAAATTCTCCCTGGTGTGCCTGTGTCCAAACTTCCCTCTTCTTATAAGGACACCAGTCACTGGATTAGGGCAGGTCTCCTCTAATCCTGTATGACCTCATCTTAATCTGCAAAGACCCTACTTTTATTTATTTTATTTATTTATTTTTTTAGGCTGCACCGCGCAGCATGTGGGATCTTAGTTCCCCGACCAGGGATTGAACTTGTGCCCCCTGCATTGGGAGCACAGAGTCTTAACCACTGGACCGCCAGGGAAGTGCCAAGACCCTACTTTTATATAAGGTCCTGTTTGCAGAGTGGACACGGATTATGGGGGGACACTATTCAACCCGGTACAGGGCTCACTCATTAGGGCTGACCTTGTGAGAAGGATCTGTTCGTTAGGAGCAGGGTGATGGCCTGCTGAGACTGGCCTGAGGGGGTCCAGGTTTGATTTGGCCACTGGGGCTCCTGCTACTCCTCTGTCCAGGTAAGAGAAGAAAATTGTCTTCCCCGCCCCCCAACACCTGTCCACCCTCAGCTCTGTCCTCCTGCCCTTTGTTGCCCTCTTGACAGTCCCAACGTCTATCCGCAAACATGGATATGCTAGGATGGTTGATAACGTAATTGCTATAGAACAGCTATGATTTATTGAGCACTTACTATGTGCCAAGTGCCATACAAAGAGCTTTACATGCGTTATTTCATTTAACTCTCTCAATAACCGTGTGAATATAAGACCCATTTTTACCCTCGTTTGACACTTGAAGAACCAGAGGCTTTGGAAGGCCAAGTACTGTGTCTGAGGTCACAGATGTAATAAGTGGTGTGAATAGGATTCTAGCCCAGCCTATGTTGGAACTGGGGGCCTAAGTCACTAGATACTCCTGACTCCTTTCCTCCATCCTTGGCTATTCCATGGAGGGCAACCTGGGAGAACTATGGGGACCCCAGAATGGAAAGGCTGGGGAACAGGAAAGTTCTAAAAGGGGCATAAAAGGGGAATGGGGTTGCGGGGGAGGGTGGAGATTTTTCCATGCCAAATGCTTTGAGATGCTTTGGGCTATTTCCAGCCAACCAAGGTGGCATCTTCTTTTTCCCCTTCCTCTGGGACTGATGGGAAACAGTGAGAAGAGGAAATGAGGCCTCTAGCTCCCTGCTGTTTCTGTGAGGCCTAGAGTGGTTCCCCACCCTGTTTGCAAGGCCATAAATAATCGAGATGTATTACTCAGGGATTGCCATGGTAACATCTTCAGGTTACCAGGGATGCAAGATCCAAACAAAAGTATTCGATTAAATATTGCCGGCCACTAGAGGAATCCAGCCATGTAGCCGTGGGAAGTGGGGAAGGGGAGGGGCAAGGAAGTCTCATTGCTTCTTTCTCTTTTTGTCCTCAGCTTCCTCCTCAGAGAATGATGGCTCTGCTGGGAGGACCCTCTCCCCCTTCTCTTGTTCCTGGGCTTTTTCCCTGCTCTTAAGATAGAGGGTTCCCACCTACAACCCATATCTCTAACATACAACCAGCATCCTGAAGTCAGCTCTGAAACAGATGCCCCGGCTCTCCCAATGAACACACCCTCTTCTAATTGGTTTAGAATTGAGTTGGATACCCAACTAAAAATCATTCCCACACGCATCATCCTTTTAAATGGAATCAGCAGGCCTGTAAGTTGGGTTTCCCCAGACACCAGGTGCATGATACAGGCATGGAATTATGGCAGCTGCAGAGAGCAGAAATCAGGGCTGGGAAGAGAGAGTCCTGTTCTGGGGGCTGGAGAGAGCTGCTCAGTGGGGACATCCTTCCTGAAAGCCTGGCCTGGGTAGGACTCTCCATTCCTGGAGCTGCACAACCACTATAAATATGTTTCTGTTAACCAAGTGGTGTTTGTTCAACATAAACTCGCTCTGCCCTCCAGGGTAGTCCCGGAAAGTGCCGAGTTAAGCAGAGTTTAAGGAGGTGTAATTTAAAGTCGTGTTGGTGGGCCTCCCAGGCTGAGGATGAATCTCTCTCACAGCCTTGTTGCCTTCTCTGTGGCTCCACCTCTAAGAGGTAGAGCTGGAAAGACCTCAGAGATTGTCTAGTTCAAGGCCTGCATTTCAGACAAGGGAACTGAGATGGGAGGTGAGATGTTTTACCCCAAACCACCCAGCTAGGAAGTGGCTCCACTCTTTCTATAACCCAGTTTCCTGACCGAATGCCTCTACCCCTAGCTAAGGCCCCAGCCCTGGATGGGACTCCTGGGGTCTGCACACAATCTGAGAATCTGGAGAGGAGAGAGGGGGTGGCAGGGAAGCCGAGACACGGAGGCAGCCTCCGGGCTTATTGGTGACCCACCCAGTCTGGGGGATACCCTGAGCCTTGACCTAGCCCCACGGGCCTTGTAAACAAAGCCCTCCTGCTCTCAGATACCTCCAGCTGATCAATATGTCTTCCTTGGGCAGGCTGGGCCTTGTAGACAACTAATGAGCTATCCCACTAAAAGAGCAAGTGTTCTCTCATCTGGGGCCACTGTCTCACCCAAGTATAAGCAACTTTGCCAGGGGGTGGACGTGGGGTCAGGGAGCTTGGTTTCGGGCCGGATCATGGCCACCTCCTCAAGCACCTGTGCGCTCCCACCCAACCTCGAGTTGGCATCTCATACATTGTTTATGAAGCATTTGTCTGAGCTCAAGGGGAGCCGGGGAAATCAGTGAGACTAATAAATAAAAATTCCAGGCGGCAGGAATGCAGGGGCCTGGAGGGAGCGTAGCAGGGGTTGTTTACCTTGGGGGCATATTTTATCACAGTGCCATCTCCTCTCTCACCCCTGTTCCCTCCTCTCCCCTCTCTCCTGATGTGGCTGCGATGAGAGTTTATATTATCCAGCATACCCGTTTGTAAGTCTATGTACAACCCTGGTGTCGTTGGTTTGCGTGAGAGAGAGATGGCCCATCCCCATATTAGTTAAATTGGAAATAAATTGGTTGTTAAATAAAAGCCCTCTGTGGGATGTGACACTGATGAATGAGGGATGGCTGCACCTGGGGAAGGGAGGGGTGGCTTTCTGGATTGAGACCGTAGAGCTGAATTGCCCAAGTTAATTGCCCCAGGAAACTTGGGCGGGAGCCTGGGATGGTCCAGGGACAGAGAACGGCTGAGCAGGGTTGGAGCGTAAGGCGGGTGGGCGCTGTAGGACATGCTTGGCAGGAAATCCAGGGTGGAGGACTTGAGTATCCCCTAGACCTGTATTTTCTTTTCTCATGGCATACAAAGTACTTTTATATAACTTATGCCTCTGATTTTATAGCTTTGTGACTTTTTTTTTTTTTTTTTGCTTGACAGATACAGAAACTCTAGTGAAATGATTTGCCCATGGTCATTGTCAAATGAAAACAAATCCGGACTTGGTAAGGAGAGATATGAGTCTTTCGAAAGGATGATTATGAGGCAGGGAAAGGAACTACTGCAGTAGGGAGGATGATCTGTCCTTGAGATCTGCAAGCGCCACAAAAGTGGGGCAAACGGGGGTTCTTTTATAGAGAGCAGTAAACAAGCTAAGAAGAGCCAGGTGTGGGGAGGGGGATGACAGGGGATGTGAGGGGACAGTAGACCAGGGAGCGGCTCACCCTGAGGCCAGCTGGTCCTCAGGAGGGGCTGTCTCAGGAAGACAGGGCCCAAGTTCAGGGCCTGGTGGAAAGAGAGAGGCAGAACCAAAACTTGGTTAAGCAGCATTTAGTTCTGATTGATCAGTGGCAATGAGCAGTTCAGCTAATCAATTATGGATCAAAGAAAGGGAATTTGGAGGGTCTGTGTCTGGCCTTGTCATAGGGAAACAAAGGGGGACGTCTGTGAATCTTTTCTAAGTCATGTGGGTAAGGGGGAGTTTTTGCAGCATGCTGTTTTCTGGAACACAGAGGATGGGGGATTTTTTAGCCCGCACTGTTTTCCAGGCTCACAGGCTCAGGTAAAATCCAACATTGTCATCACACAGTTACACATTGTAGGGTTAGGACTGGAATCCAGGACCCTGGACTCCCAGACCACTGATGTCACTCCATTTCTCCATCCTCTTCCTTCTTTCTTAGCTGATCAGTCTGATATTTTTCTCTTCATCTTCCTCTTATTAAAACCTGCTGTGAAGAATAAAGAAGCTCGTGACAGCTTAACCCTTCCCAGGGATGTTTCTGTTCGACTACGGATCAGAGCTTTAATTCTGGAAGCTGAAGAGGAGAGTCCTTTCCAGGATTAAACTGTTTTGACATCTATTTTCTTTTTTTAAAAAATTATTTATTTATTTATTTTTGGCTGTGTTGGGTCTTCGTTTCTGTGCGAGGGCTTTCTCCAGTTGCGGTGAGTGGGGGCCGTGCTCTTCATCGCGGTGCACGGGCCTCTCACTGTCGCGGCCTCTCCCGTTGCGGAGCACAGGCTCCAGATGCGCAGGCACAGTAGTTGTGGCTCACGGGCTTAGTTGCTCCGCGGCATGTGGGATCTTCCCAGACCAGGGCTCGAACCCGTGTCCCCTGCATTGGCAGGCAGATTCTCAACCACTGCGCCACCAGGGAAGCCCTGACATCTATTTTCTTTCATCGGAATCATAGGGTCACTTCTGCCTGCACCTGGGAGGGATAATAGATCAGAGTAGATGGTAGATCATAAGGAGTTGGTTGATAACAGGTCATTGAATCAAAGAACCTCAGAGCTGGAAGGAAACTTAGAATATCTGGCACAATCCCCCATTATACAGATGAGAAAAGTGAGGACCAAGTAGGAGAAGGGACAGTAGCTAGACCTGATCATAAATGAGGATCTCCCTAACTGTTCATGTTATAAGAGAGAATGGGCGGGCGGGCACACAACTCTTCCTGGGCTCTTCTCCATCAGCATCAAGTCCTCCTCTTCCTGGCACCCTGCCTCACTCCCCGGGTTGCGAATGGACCAGTGGTTATCAAACTATTGTATGAATAACTATCGCTAGGTTATGCTCAGTGTAGAAAGCTGCAACTCCACTAATCTCCTGGGTTTATGTAGGACCGGAGCCCAGGACTCTGCATTTGACAAAGATTCTGAGAACCACATTTGGGGAACATGGGTAGGGGCCATGGGAGTGGTCTAGGTCTAGAAGGTGGATGGATAGAATGACCCCCAGGAGGCTCTGCCAGCCCGAGCCATCAGTGATCCCAGTTTGCAGGTAGGGTGGGGTTGGGAGTGACCTTTATTTCTCACCTCCAGGAGTTGTTGATGGGAAGGGTAGCCTCCTTCCCTCTCTCCTTATTTCTTCCTCAGCCATCATAAAGGCAGAGCCTGGGGGAGGGGAGGTGTTCTTTAGGGGGATTAAAGACTCTTCCTTGAAAGGAAACAAATTCCTTACTAATTATGCAATTATTTTATTATGCAGCCTTGATGAAAAAAATGCATACACCACTCAAAGCCTAAAAAGAAGGCTGTAGCCAGGACTTATCCAATTTAATAAATCCTCTCTAGCCTGTAATTATTTTCCGTATTCTTTTTAATACAGGTCTGTAGGAGGGTGGGGGACCGTCTCCGCTTGGCTGTGGGACTTGGGGGGACAGGTCTTCCCCTTCCCACCCGCCACCCCACCTCAGCTGCCCTCTCCAAGCGGCTTCCGGGGCACATACACCAGTGTTCTACACCCACCTCACCCTCCTCCTTCAACCTGTCTTATTCCCAGGAGAAGGGGTGTGAGAAGGAGAAGCTGGGGGCCAGAGGAAAGGAGAAGGACAGGCTTTAAAGACAGGCTTCTAGAATCTGTCTCTTTTAGTTGAATTTTGGCTTTGGAGCTCCCCCCGTAGCAATGCCTCATCTTCCAGCTGTGAACCTGACCTGCCCTGAATTTTATTCTATTCCCTCAGCCTTCCTTCCAACCAGCAGTCATAGCCCCATTCCCCAAACAGTTGGATGATAAAACGTGGACGTCTTGCCCCTTCAAAGTTACAGACTTTGAGTCAGATGCGTTTGGGCTCAAAGTTTGGCTGAGCTAAGTACTGGCTTGTGCTTAAGCTGAGTCTCAGTTTCTTTATCTGTAACGTGGAGATATTAATACCTTCCTCATCAGGGATGTTGTGAAATC
Source organism: Balaenoptera ricei (assembly GCF_028023285.1). Taxonomy (NCBI): domain Eukaryota; kingdom Metazoa; phylum Chordata; class Mammalia; order Artiodactyla; family Balaenopteridae; genus Balaenoptera; species Balaenoptera ricei. The sequence continues at coordinate 15,882,791 of NC_082646.1, forward strand.
AAAAGGGCTCATGGACCTCAAGGATGTAGCACAGTGCTTGACACAGCTGGTGTCTATCGAAGCAAGTTTCTTTCCGCACCCCTGCCCCATCCCACCTCCTTCAAGCCTTACAATGAACATTTGCAGGTGGCATTCATAATGGTGGGGGAGACACTGGGGCAGCAGAGACTTTCTTGGCTCCCCTGAATTTTTCTCACTTACTTTGTCCCCCGCCCCATAGTCTTGTGATGATGGGGCTCTAAGGAGGGCTTGGACTCCAGTGGGTGGGGTGGGTTGAAGTCTGGGGATCAAGAAGTTCCTGGAGAATCTTGTTTCTCTGTCCCTAAAAGAAGGGCTGGGCCAGGAGGAGCTCTCCGCTTGATGCCTTCTCCCCCACCATCGCCATGGCGACTGCCTACAGCCTGAATTTCACAGCATCCTGACGGAGGCAAAGCCAACCAGGCAGAATGCTGTCATGCCTGGATCCTGCTGGCCCTGTACCTTCCTGTCACAGGGTGATGGGTCAGGGTGAGAAACTGCTGGAGCCCCACCATAGCCCCTGGATCTCTGCCTGCCTCTCCATATCCGTTCTTTCGCTGCACGCTGGCCTGAGTCTGCATGCTAACTGGCATCACCTCTAGGTGCCACCTTGCCACGGGGTCCCAGCCAGGCCGCCTGGACTTTAAAGTCAGATGGACTCTATTAGAAGCCTATTTCTAGTGTTCACTAGTGGTGTCACCTGGGGTTAGAGTTACATAAACTTCCTAGACCTCAGTTTCTTCATCTGTAAGACATGCATACCATCAATAATAGAATCCACCTCCTGGGATTCTATTAGCCTCTATTGTTGTGAAGCTCATGTAAGGTGATGTATAGGAAAGGGTTTTGTTAAATTAAAAGCACTGAACACACATGGGGGGTTGGTGGCACCAGGCAAGCCCTGTTCGAGCATCTATTACAGGTCCATTTTTGTTTTTAAACCCTGAACACACATTATTTCATTGGATTCAAAACACTGTGAGGTAGGGCTTAATTCCTTCATTATCCCCATGAGGAAATGGAGGCTTAGAGAAGCTGAATCAATTGCCTGAGCTCACCTAGCAAGAAAGAGCCCGAACTTGAACTGTTATCAACTTGTTCTCTGTAACAACCTGTAAGAGATCACTGTTCTTATTGATATAGATTCAAAAGGAAGTTTTTATTGAGCATCTCCTTATCGGGGGCTGTAGGGAACGCTAGAGCAGTACATGACAGGGTCTTCCTTGACCTCAAGGAGCTTACATTCCATGACAAGTGAACCCCCATGACAAAAGCCTTGTACGGAGACATGCAGCCTGAGTTCAAAGTGGGCCTGTTCTTCCTGGGTTGGAGTCTTTAAAGAAGCCTTCATGGAGGGTGGGGAGCTTGGGCTCGGCTTGAAAAGAATGGGTAGGGTTTGAAGAAGCAGAGAATGTGGGTGGGCAATCCTAGTGGGGACTTGGACCATCTGGCGAGAGCCCTAGAAATGTGCTGAATGGTGGGGGAGGGGAGGAGGGGTTAAAAATTGGCCATGAATTATTTTCCACACGGATCTGTAGAGAGTTGGCTATTACTTGCATGAATCAGTTCAGTAGCAGGTGCAAATGTGTACCCCAGTGTACTCAGACGTGCACCCCAATGGCCCCAGGTTGCCTCAGAGTCGTCTTGTTTTCTTTGGAAGCCTGCAGCAGAGTAGGAACGAAATCGCCTGCTGCTGTGTCTCTGCTTCTTCTCTTTGGAGCAGCCCACCCAGTGGCTCGCTCTTCAAACGTCAGGCTCAGCTTGATCAAATTTGACATCCTCCACCGCTGGTGTCAGAGGAGGTGACATGTGTTCTGCTGGGTCCTGGCCCACGAAGCTGGAGTCCCCAGGGCTCTCAGAGCAGGCTTCGGGCCTGGCTTCTTCCCCGCCATCGGAAGCCCCGTGGTGGGGGGAGCAGAGTCAGGCTCGGATGTTGCTGGTGAAACAACAATGGATTTGGATAATTTCAGGACCAGGCTGGGGGTGAGGGTGAAGATAATATGGGCAAGCTGCGGGTAGCCAGGAGCGGGGCATGGGGGGGGGGTGGTGCGTGTCCTGCACACGTGCGTGCACAGGGTACATGCTGGAGGAGACTGGGCGGTCTGAAAGCAGATCTCCAGACCCTCTGCTCCTTCCTTTGCACCCATGTCTATGCCAGGCCAAGGATCCTCAGGAGGGGAATTCTGCCTCTTCACTTGAATACTTTGTGTCATCTCCTAACAGGGCATCAATGCATCCTGAGCTAGGTCTATCAGCTGTGTGTAAGGAAGTCCTGAGTGTAGAGTAGGTACTGTTTGGCAAGTTCCATAATCACAACCTGGTCACTTAATTTGGTGTGGCTCAGATGACCACATTAATCAGGTTGGCCGACTTATTCCTTATGCCTTGAACTTCGGGCTACCTGGTCCCCATGCCCTTCTAGGCTCCTGGACGAGTGCCCTTTCAGATCACTCTCCTTTCTTTGGCCATCTCCTTGAAGCCTTGGCTTTTGATGGTCCCTGATTTCCATTCTAGGCTCTCCGATCAAGTGTCCTTGCCCACTGTGGCCCCTGCACACAAGCACACTCTAGGATTACTGCCTCTCTCCTTCCTTTCCCACTCCTGCATTTAGAGCCTTTGTCTTGGTTGAGGGGTTTTTCTCTCTTTCCCCTCCCTCTACCGCCTTCTTGAACGTGTCCCCCTTTCTTTTCTCCCACTGGCCATTTGTCCAGTCCTTCTCCCTCATTTTGGTGGCTCAGCAAGGCCTTTCTGCCTTCTCTAGACTCTGAAACTTTGTCTAGGCTATCTTACTCCCCAAGGCCCCCCCCCCCCTTTAAGTTTTCTTTATCTGGGGTCTCCATAAGAGAGCTCCTCTTGGAGACAGCTAGATTGATAAGCTAATCCCTTCCAGAATGTGAATATGTTACGCCAGTGGTAACATACTTATAATTTGGCATGGCCCTTCTAAAGCTGAGACTTAAACCGTGAATTGGTGAGCACTCCAGCCAAAATTTTAAAGCCATAAATTGCGACTCTTGGGAAGGACATGTCTCTGAAACAACTCATATTTCAGGTGGTCTTAACCTCAGAGAAGTTTCTAGATTAGGTCTACCATCTTGGTGGCTCTGTTTCTCCTTTTGTCACTGAACTTTGGACTAGAACTAGGGTGCAGCCTCTAGGAACCAAGGGGTGTGGCCTGCATTGTTCACACCCACCTTCCCAAGGAGTAGCCAGAACTCCTGGCACATCCAGTTGTCCTTCAGTTTCCTTTCTCTTTACCAATCACCATCTTGGATGCTCCTGGCAGGGAGAAGGGATGGCTCATCAAACACCTAGGGTTGGATTCATAGACCTCTCTAAACCTCCAAGGGTACAGGGGTCCTCCACCTTTTCTTTCTATGCTCCCATCCATCCATCTTTCTGTGAGCCCCACCATGGTAGAAACCAAAGCCCCACCCCTCCTTTTCCGAGAAGACCATTTGTGTGTTTACAGGTATTCTGTTATTACAGTTATCACTTCCAGTAAATTTTAAAGACATTATAAAATGCAAGAGTATTGTTGGGAGCCTATTTTATGGCTATGGCTTTAAAACAAACAAAAATAGTAATTCCATTAGTAGTTGAAAAATCATAGGAGTACTGTATTTGTTTTTAAATTTTATTTTTATTTATTTTTTATTTTTGGCTGCTTTTGGGTCTTCATTGCTGCACGCGGGCTTTTCTCTGGTTGCGACGAGCAGGGGCTACTCTTCGTTGTAGTGTGCAGGCTTCTCATTGCAGTGGCTTCTCTTGTTGTGGAGCACAGGCTCTAGGCGTGTGGGCTTCAGTAGTTGTGGCATGCGGGCTCAGTAGTTGTGGCTCGTGGGCTCTAGAGCGCAGGCTCAATAGTTGTGGCGCACGGGCTTAGTTGTTCCGCGGCATGTGGGATCTTCCCGGACCAGGGCTCGAACCCGTGTCTCCTGCATTGGCAGGTGGATTCTTAACCACTGTGCCACCAGGGAAGCCCAGGAGTACTGTAGTGTTGAGGATAAATTTGCTGCTACGGTAACTGTGTGCCACAAAGATAATAAACCCAATTGAAGAGTGGTTGTTGGCAGGTGGGATAGACAGGAGACAACACGTTACACTTGCAGGGCCACCTGGGAACCGAGGTGGAGGATGTTTCAGTGTTCTAAGGACTGTGTGTGCTTCCCTGTACACGGGGAGTGCTGCGGGGGGAGGGACTGAAACCAGACAGATCTGGGTTGAAATCCCTGCTCTGCCCATTTCTAGCTGTGGAAAGTGAAGCAGTTCATGCAGCCTCACCAATAAAATGGGGATAATTCTAACAGGTTGCAAAGGTTCAACGTGACACAAGATGTACAGGTTCTCGTAAATTGCTCAACTATAAATTCCATGAAGATGTCCATCTTTTTCTCCACTTTATCCCTTGTGCTGCCTCTGTGCCTCGCTTGTAATAGGTTTCTGATTGTAGCTATTGTTGTTCCATCACTGGTAGGTAATCAAAAGCCTTTGATCTAGTTAATCCCCCTGCCTCCTCCTCTGCCTCAACCAGCAACCCATCCCTCCCAATCCAGTGCCCTAGAGTCTACAGGATAGCCAGTAGAGATCTACAGGGTAACCAGTTAGGAAATCAAAAGAAGGCTTGAATAACAAAACCTAAAGGGCTTTCCTACCAACCCATGAGATTGATGAGCTATGAGTATGTATATTTTAACCTTTTGGCAAAACATTTCTGAAGCAAATTACAATACTTGATTTAATAGCGAGACTCCCAGACACAAGGTATGTCTCCGATAGACCAGAGATTTGTTGCTTGATTTATAGGAAATAGTTTTGGTATAAATGTTTATTACAGTCAAGTTCTCTTTAAAGGTGATATATGGCATTATTCCACATTAGCATGAAAAGTGGTGTCTCCGGATCTCCCAGATTGCTCCGGGTCACAGCTTCACATCTTCTATGCCTGGGAACCCTGCCCTCCACCATCTAGGTCTGCAGTACCTAGGGTGCTTTATCAACTTTATGTCTCAATTGTCACATCTGCACAGCTCCCGTCAAGCATTAAAAGTTCTCGGTTTGCACTTTTTGGCATTGTAGATGACCTTCTGCTTTTTGGATTGTTAATTCTATTTCTCGGAGAGAGCTGAGCACGTGTAGCCAACCAGGGAACCTCAGTTTCTCCACCTGTAAAATGAGAAACGAAGGTAGCATGATCTCTGCCTCTACTTGGCCTCTTAAAAACAGGTTTCCTGCTCTATCTTCCTCTCTATCTCCAGGGCTGTGCATAATATCTGACTTTTGGCCATGTTCCCTCATCAACTTTGGATGGAAGGAATGAGTGAATGGGAGATTGGGGGTAATAAAGATCTGTATAACATGTTTTCTAGACATTCAGAGAAGAGGATTCTATTAAATCTCAATGAAATCTCTTTTCCTCTTCCTTTCCCTTACTGGGCCCCCTTGCCTTCAGATATGCCCAACTGATTTAGCTTCTAAACCCTGACGCTGCTGTGAGCTTCCAGCTCCTGCCCCACACCTCCCCAGGCCGTCCCTCATTGTCTGCTTTTGAACCCCATCCCTTGTGCATGGAATTGGCAAACACTATATAATTATATTGGAAATCACAGGTTCCCAGAGACTGGGGAATAATTATGCTTAATAGGAATAAAATGAATTCCCAGTTGCCCTCTTTGGGGTGGATGGCAGTCCGACCCTATATTTACCTTGTAATGATATTGCAATTACCATCTAATAATTACCCTACTGGCTGGCACTTGCCCAGCCATTAATTGGTTAATGGTCATCATGCCATGCAGGGAATTGAAGAATATGCTTGTTCCTTAATTTCCATAACTTAAAAATCTTCAGCAGGATGGGGGAGGCTCTTAGGAGACAGTCACGTGGGGAAGTGGATGGAACAGTGCCGCCTGCCAAAGGATCAGGGTTCTTAGCTGAGGGTCTTTTCCCCGGGAAGGCAAATCCAGCCCTCCTGGGAGTGCTGGCAAGGTGGAAAATACACAGGAGAGAAGTCCACTGAGGTCAGGATGACTCTCCTCATGCCCATCCTTATGGCAGTGAAAGGACCAGAGATGTTGGGGTGAGTAATAATTACAGACCAAATTAATCCAATCGCGCCCCTTAAACCTTAATTAAATCATTTATTCATCCAGTCTGTTTATTGAGCACACGCACAGAGCAGTGCACCTCCAGCTCCCTTGGTGCACATCGATCTTGCTCTTCTCTGAACCTCTCCCTCGAGACTTTACTTGCTAACTCTGTCTTGTGTGGTCTCCTCATGGTTCCCAGAGTCTGTCTTGCCTCGAGAAGCAGATCAGGAGCTTTCTTAGGGCAACATTTGTATAAACAACCCTTTATATTCTATTTATGACAAGTCCAGAGCAGGCACTTAAGATACATGTTAAATGCATAATAGATGATTATGGAGAGGAAAAATGCCTGAGTTCTGGGGTCAGCGAGACCTGGGTTCAAGTCCCAGCTTTGTTTTTAATTAGTTGTAAGACCTGGGACAAATCCCTTGCCTTCTCTAAGACCCCCAAAATGGGAATAATAATGATTAGTACACAGTGCTTGTCACACAGTACATAGTTGACACGAAAATGGTTCTTAATATTATAATATGTACTATTTATTATATTTGCTTATTGATGTGTATCATTGTATATACATATGAAGGTATATATTTGGAAATTATATGCATGGATATATATGTGTATATGTATATGTATATATATATATCCATCCATATATGTATAGATGGATATATATATACACACACACATATACATACGTATATATGTATATGTGTATATATATATGTATATAAACAGGGTTGGCATTTTGCTCTCTTCTTTTTCATGGGAGCAGAGGTAATGGGCATTGGAGTCCTGAGTAACTGTGAATATGCTTTGTGGTTAGTTTTTCTCTGACCTGTGAATGGATCAATACTCAGCCTCAATCTAGAGAATGTTGGAGATCCTTCAAATCCCACTGAGGGAAAATTATACTGAAGGTGCTGTGCAATACAACTTTCACACGTTATTCCGTTTAATCCTCATATTAACTCTGCAAGGGGAAGAAATATTGTGAAAGACAGAATGCACTGGATAATTAAGGAGATGATTTTATTATGACAGTTTGCAATGGGGAAAATGCTCATTAATGAGGAGTGTCTCAAAGAAATGGAAGGAGGGCTAAGGTTTTATGCGGGCAGGTAAACAAGGAGCCATCAGCAAATCTTATGCGAGTCATGAGGAAGGATGTAAGTGGGTCTTATCTCAGAATTAGAAGAGCAGGGTGGTCCTTTGAGGCTAGTCATGTCTAGGAACACAAAAGGGTGGTGGGATTTCTCAACCTTAGGGAGCACAGGGCTCAGATCAAGTTCAACGTTGTCAATATCATCTTGATGTTTGTAGTTGAGTAAACTAAAGATAATAGGAGAGGTTAAGAAACTTGTCCAACATTTCATCACAAGTTTGAAGTAGAGCAGTCTCAGAATCCCAGCCTGTCTGGCCCCAAATTTGCCATCTTGTTGCGGTTGCAATGGCCTTTTCTTCATTCCCTGATTCATTCAATAAATACTCGTTAATACACTACTATGTGCCAGGAACTGTTCTAGGTGCTGGGAAACTTCAATGAAGAGATACCAAGGGCCTCAACTTTTTGGAAGTTACATTTCAATGGGGTAGAGAGACATTGAACAACTTAATGAGTAAATAAAGAAGCTGATGGGGATTTAATGTGAGATGGGGATTAAGTGCTACAGAGGAAATAAAATGGGGTGATGTGATGGAGAGTGACTTGAAGTGGAAAGTCTTCTCTGAGGGGTAGCACCTGAGAAGGAACCTACCGTGCCCACAGCTCAGGGACGTGGCTGTGAGAGGAGAACATTCCAGGAAGCGAGAACACCAAGTGCAAAGGCCTCGTGGGAATGAGCTTGGTTTCTCTGGGGAGCAAGCAGAAGCCCTTGAGCAAAGGTGAATGATGGGGGAGAAGTGTAGACTGAGGTCAGAAGTTTAGGAAAGAACCAGATCAGAAGGGACCTTGGAGGTCCTGATGAAGTGTTTGGATTTTATTTGAAGTACAATGGAGGAAGCCATCAGCAAGTGACAGAAACCACTGGACAGTATCAGGAGGACGTTCAGATTGTGCACATCAGTGAAAGGCCAGGAAAGGGTACCCCTGGCCCTCCTACAGTTGGGCTAGCCTGTCAATCATGTGCCATCCCTGCCCCTGGGCATGAACCTACTCACTGTGAGGATGGAAAACACAGTTATCTGCTGGCCCACAAACCTGTGATTGGCCTCCTGCAGCCGAGCCTTTGCCAGCTTTGCGGACCATCTGACTCTGTATCTCATTATGAAATGTCGAAGTGTGCTTACCTCTATCATTTACCCTCATTTTGCCCTCTGCGGTGGATAGGTCAGGAATATGACCCACCTCCTCCTTTACACATGTGGAATCATAGGGGTTACATGGTGGGCCCAAGATCCTGCAGCTAGTTAATGAAGGAACTTAAACTGGAAACCAGTTTGGTGACTAACTGGGTTGAGTATCCCCGCCCACCCCACCCCCACCTTGGTTACAGAGACTTCAGAACAGGCTTACTTACCCAAGAGTGTCCAAGTGAGTCCTAAAGTCATTTAAAATAATAAATGGAACTCCCCGCTGGCTGTTTGGTATTTAGTGGTCTTTCAGGCCACTACCTGTGAGCTATCAGCTGTGATCTACAGCCAGCATTATCTGCTATTAGCACTGCCCTCTATTAGCAACTATTATCACTTACCAACTATTAGCCACCATTAGCTACTATTATCACCTAGCTCCTATTATCCGTTATTAGCTACTCTTATCAACTACCCACTATTATCCACCATCAGCTTCTATTATCTTCAGCCATTATCCAGTATCTTCCATTTGTTATCTGTGATCTACTATCAGCTACTATCTATTATCTGCTATGTGCTACAATCTATCAGCTACTTTTTATTCTCTACTGTCTATAGTTACCTACCATCTAATAGCTACTATCTATTATTTCACAGCCATCAACTGTCACCTAGCTATCATTCTCTATCTGTGCTTGATATCTAAGCTCATACACAGTAATTAATAGCCATTAGCAATCTCAAACCAGAACTTTGCTCATAGATGTCCCTCTGGGGTGAGAGACCCATGTCTGCCATGTAAGTTTTGAGTGGCAGTATCCATGGTGGTTTCCTGTGTACTCACAGCCAGGATGCCATAGACCTTCTCTACCTCTCCCAGCATCCCCAGCTGTGCCTCTGTGAGACTCCTGGATACCACATCACAGACGGGGTCGGGGAGGTCTTTGATAGGAGGAGTCAAAGGTCTACTCGGGGGACTGGAAGAGAGACACAACTTCAATGACACATATTTGGTCTGACCAATTAAAACCTGCATGAGCTAGAATGTCTGCTCCCGTGGGACTAAGAATTCAGAAATATCCCCATGGATTAGATGGATCCAAATGGACTGACTTGCCTGTCCCTCATCCCCAAATGCACACATGACCCAGGTGTACCCAGACAGACATCAGAGACAGGCTGGGGAGCTGAGAGGCAGCAAAAAGGTGAGGATGCTGGTTGCAGAAGGTCAAGAAGAGCCAGGAGAAGGGCAAGGGGGCTGACGGCATGCAAGTAGATGGGGGGAGGACTTCTTCCTGGGAGGCCTGGGTGCTGCCTGACCACAGGGTGCCGTCTCAGGAGGCGGGTGGTTGTGTGGAAGGCCTGGATATGCAGTCCCGTTGTGCAAGTTAAAGTCCTTGCTCCAGCTACTAGTGGCGTGAGTGACCTTGAACGAGTCGTTTTAGTTTGGGGTATTCATGAAGGTAGCGTGCGCATATGAAACAGGTTGCCAGAAGAAACATTCCCAGGGACAGGGAGGGGGCAGAGTCCTGGCAGGCTCCCCAGGAGCTCATCAGCTCAGAGGGACCCCCCTCTGGAGGAGGGGAAGGCTGGGTAAAGATTCATCAAGTGTCACAGCTGGAATGGTCATTAGAGAGCGTCTAGAATGGGATCTTCCAAACTGTGGGTCTTGACCCTTTAGGGGAGTGAAATCAAACCAATTAATGGGCTGTGACCAGCATTAAAAAAAAATAGAAACAGAGTAAAATAGGAAAATAGTAGAGTGCATATACATATGCATGTATAGCATGGATAAGCTTTGCTTTGTGGAAAGAAAAATATTTACACGTGAACTGGGTTGTCAGAGAAAATGTTACTGTGAGTTGTGGTGACATAAGTTTGAAATTCATCAACCTGGTCCAATCGTTCAATGGGGAGATCAAGGCTCAGAGAGGTTGAGTGCTGAGCCAGGGCAAACATATACCATCACTAAAAAAAAGATGATGGCTAAGCCGGGGACAGGAACTTCCCCACCTGCGTCCCACCTCTCCAGGGGAAGGGGCTAACTGAGTGCTTTGAGTTCAGGACTCGCTCACTGAAACAGAGAAAGAAGAGGTCAAAGGAATGTCTAAACGACAAGTCAGAGATATCAGGACTGCTGTTCTAGTGACATGGAGGGTATTCTTGCATCCCGGGCAGCGCAGTGGTTTACCCGAGGCTCCAGACAAGAGTCCAGGCCCAGCCATGGCCCCAAGGGTATTTTTAGTCTAATAGAAGCCATGACCGGCCTTCGGGACCAGTTGTGGATTTGAGTCCGACAGACCTGGGGTTCAAATCCTGTACTGCCAATTATATAGCCTGGGTCAGACATGCCATGTTAAATTTGTAAGCCTCAGTTTCTCCATATGTAAGTGGAAATGGCTACCTCATGAGTGTTTTTCTTTTTTTTTAACAAGTATTTAAGAAAATAACCAAAAAGAAAGAGCTTGGCACTTGAATGTATTCAATAAATCCTTGCCCCTGCCACCTCCCCTGCACCTCTCCTCCCCCTACGAGTCCTTCTTGGTTCACAAAAGCTTCCATATTCATGATCTCATTGACTGTTTCAGCCAGCAAAGATAGTTCTTACACAAATAGGTCAGTAAAGTAAATACATTTAGTATTTACATTTATGCAGGCAAAGAGACCAATGTCCCTCACCAAGGCAGTGATGGCATACAGAGATCCCAGCAACAGACAGACTTAGAAGCCATACCTTCTTCCAGAAATTTCCAGTGTCCCTGAGGTCACTAGCAGTGTATGCCCTTGGGCCACCCTCTGAGACACTTTGAGGATGGGCAAAATGGAGGCCTGGTTTGGGGTAGCTGGGTCCCTCTTCCGTCTCCCCTGAACTTGGCTTAGATTAAAACCCCTGGCCAAGGCAGATCCACTTCCTTTCTTGTCCCATGAACCTAAGATGAATCTGGCTTGGAGGCCCATTGATGAGAGACATGATCCAAACCTGGAAGGACTTGATTGCTCTGGGGAAAAATATTGTTTTCTCCACAGTTTAAAAAAGTGCTTCTGTTATCTCCCTCAAGATAAATTTCAGCTATTTACTCACTATTTCCTCTATGAAAAAAGCATATGCATTCCCTGGGGGCGTCTTTCTTGCTTGATAACCTCATAACCAGATTGTAGACGCGTATACATCAAGATGCTTGTTATTGCACTTTCTTTCTCTCAGGTGTGAAGATAGATGGATGGGAATGGGCTTCATGTACTCAGAAGGCAGCCCAGGTCCTGCTTTTAGAACAGGCTAATTCCCACCCGAGTTCCCTGCCTGTTTGGAGGATGCTATTCATTACGCCGGCTGCAACCCCACATCCTGGCCCAGGAGCCCAGCCCTGGCCTTTCCTCCCTCTGCCCCCAGGGAACAGGCTGCAGACAGAGGTTCATATGGCTGTACCCAGAGGCTGGGGACCCTCTGGGTTGGCGTGGTTTTGTATAATTTGTCTTGTGCCTTCTGAATATGTTTGCACATGTCCTATTTTCTGGTTGGAAATCATGGGTACTGTAGCCAAACTTCCCTCTTGCCAAATTCACTCCCCAGTCTCACATCTCTCAGCGAGCACTCCCCAGAAAAGATGCCTTTCTCTCTCTGGGAAGATGATCTGACCAATCTTTCCAATGTTATAGGCTCCTGAAATAAAATCAAATTCTATATTTAGTCGGTACAACGAGGAGCCCAGCTAGTTCTCCATGGATGTGAGTTCTCAAAGCGCGCCCTGCCTTCAGGAAGCCCTCACTTGGCGGGGTTCAACAACTCTGCCATGCAGAGCTTTACTCCTTCTTCTCTTTCTCCTTAGCTTTATTGACTTATAATTTACATGCCATAAACTTCACTCGTTTTGAGTGTACAATTCAATGATTTTTAGTATATTTACAGAGTTGTGCTACTATCATCACAATCTAATTTTAGAACATTTTAATTACCCCATAAAAGAAAACCTATACTTTTAGCCATCACCTCCCAACCCCCAACCCCACTCCTCCCACCTCTAGGCAACCACTAATCTGCTTTCTGTTGTTATAGATTTGCTTACTCTGGATATTTCATTTAAATAGGATCATACAATATGTAGTCCTTTGTGACTGCCTTCTTTCATTTAGCATAATATTGTTGAGGTTCATCCATGTTGTAACATGTATAAGTTCTTTTTTCCTTAGTATTTATTATTATTATCCTTACTTATTTTGTTTATCCCTTCATCTGTTGATGAACATTTGGGTTATTTCCACTTTTTGGCTATTAAGGATAATGGGAGGGAGTAGAGAGAAGGGAACCCTCCTACACTGTTGGTGGGAATGTAAATTGGTGCAGCCACTATGCAGAACAGTATGAAGGTTCCCTAAAAAACTAAAAATAGAGTTACCATATGATTCAGCAATCCCACTCCTAGGCATATATCCAGAAAAGATGAAAACTCTAATTTGAAAAGATACATGCACCCCAGTGTTCATAGCAGCACTATTTACAATAGCCAAGACATGGAAACAACCTAAGTGTCCATCAACAGGTGAATGGATAAAGAAGATGTGGTATATATACATAGCAGAATATTACTCAGCCATAAAAAAGAATGAAATAATGCCATTTGCAGCAACATGGATGGACCTAGAGATTATCATACTAAGTGAAGTAAGTCAGAGAAAGATAAATATCATATGATATCACTTACATGTGGAATCTAAAAGAATGATACAAATGAACTTATTTACAAAACAGAAACAGACTCCCAGACATAGAAAACAAATTTAGGGTTACCAAAGGGGAAGGAGGGGTTAGGGATAAATTAGGAGCTGGGGATTAAAGATACACACTACTATATATAAAATAGATAAACAACCAGGACCTACTGTACAGCACAGGGAACTATATTCAATATCTTGTAATAACCTATAATGGAAAAGAATCTGAAAAAGAATATCTATATGTATATATATACACATATATATATCTGAATCACCTTGCTGTATACCTGAAACTAACACAACATTGTAAATCAACTATACTTCAATAAAAAAAAGAATAATGCTGTCACAGATATTCACATACAATCTTTGTGTGAGCATATGCCTTCATTTCACATGGGTAGATACTTAGGAGTGGGATTGCCATATATTTATATGCTGTATATTTACATTTATCATATACTCTATATAAAACATTTTAAGAAAATGCCAAGCTATTTCACACTGTTTTACATTCCCACCAGCAATGTATGGCTTTCCAGTTTCTCCACATCCTCTCCAAAACTTGTTATTGTATGTCTTTCTAATTATAGCCATCCTAGTGGGTGTAAAGTAGTATCTTACTATGGTACAGTTGGCCCTGTGTATCTGCTGGTTCCATATCTGTGGATACAGAAGGCTGACTGTACTATGCCATTTTATATAAGGGACTTGAGCATCCTCGGATTTTGGTATCCACAGGGGTTCTGGAACCAATCCCCCATGCGTACAGAGGGATGACTGTATTGATTTGCATTTCCCTAATTGCTAATGATGTTGAGCATTCTTTCTCGTACTTACTGACCATTCATGTATCTTTGGTGAAATGTCTATTTAAATCTTTTACCCATTTTTATATTGGATTATTAGTCTTAGTATTGAGCTGGAGTAATTCTTTGTGTATTCCGGTGTATTAGTTTTATTTTGCTGCTGTAAAAATTACCACAAATTTAGTGACTTAAAACAACAGAAATTTATCATTTAATACTTCCATAGGTCAGAAGTTTGACACAGCTTTCACTGAGCTAAAATCAATGTGTTGGCAGGCTCTAAGGGATAATCTATTTCCTTGTCTTTCTGGCTTCTAGAGGTTATCTGCATTTCTTGGCTTGTGGCCCCCTTCCTCTGCCTTCAAAGCCAGCAACATGTCATCTCTTTGGCCATTCTTCCATTATCACATCTTTTTCTGACCACAACCTAGAAATAGTCTCTGATGTTAAGGAATCATGTGATTAGATTGAGGTCACCTGAATAATCCAGGATAATCTCACCATCTAAAGTCCTTAACCTTAATCACATCTGCCAAGTTTCCTTTGTCATGTAAGGTTACATATACACAAGTTCTAGGGTTCAGGACGTGAACATCTTTGGCTGGTCATAATTCTGCTTACCACGTAGGGACACAATCCCTTGTCAGATATATGATTTGTAAATATATTTACATATTTTCTCCCAATCAGTGGTTTGTCTTTTCATTTTCTTGGTGTTTTTTGAAGAGAAAAAGTTTTTAATTTTGATGAAGTCCAACTTATCAATTTGTTTTTTCATCATTTGTGCTTTTGATGTTATATCTAAGAAATCATTGCCTAACTCAAGGTCAGAAAGATTTACTCCCGTGATCTCTTCTAAGAGTTTTATAGTTTTAGTTCTTACATTTATATCTATGATGGCTTTTGATTTAATTTTTGGGTTTCGGTATGAGTTAATGGTACAGATTTATCCTTTTATACCTGCATATCCAATTGTCTCAACGTCATTTGTTGAAGAAACTATTCTTTCCCCCATTGAATTATCTTGGCACCTTTGCCAAAATCAATTGACCATGACTGTAGAGGTTTATTTCTGAACTCTCAGTTCTATTCCAAAGATCTATGTCTATCTTTATGCCTGTACCACACTGTCTTGATTACTGTAATCATGTATTAAGTTTTGAAATTGGTAAATGTAAATCCTCTTTGTTCTTTTTCAAGATTGGTTTGGTTATTTTGAGCCTTTGTATTTTCATATGAATTCAGTACATCGTATCCCTGGTTCCTTTGTCTGTTACACATAGAGAATGACTTTGGATGTATCCATCTTATCCATCACCCAACACATGAAAGGTTCCTAGGAAATAGGACTCTACTGTAGTCTTTAGTGTAGACCCCCAGGGAAGACCCTGTGAATTCTCAGCAGTAGTGTTTGTGACCTGGCAAAATGGAGATCCCTCTGAGAGATGAAGAAGAGGCCAGCTCAGGTCTGCAGGATTAAGTGTCAAATCTTTCATCCTGGGTCCCTTTTTCACAACCTAACATGAGGAACTGTACTCCCACTGTCTATCCCTTTGCTTCATTTTGAGCTATATTTGCTGTATACCATTGGTAGTGCTTGGAGCCAGATTCATTCACTCATCCATTCATCATATGTCAAACATTTGCTCAATGCCTGGGATGCATCTTTTATTTCAGGGGATGATAGGAAAAGTAAACATAAATTGTGGTGAAGCCAATAGTCAGTCTTTTGTAGAGGCAACTAAATTCAATCTTAATAGGTCCTGTTGCTTTGGGCCATGGATTTATGAAAGCTAGAGAAACTGTCTTTGAGCCTAGAACAGGGTCTGTAAACTTCTATCCCCAGTCAACCAGTCCTGGCTTCAATGCTGTACTTTTCATGTACTCTGGGGCAGTTGGAAACCTCAGATTGGGGTGAGAAAGGCCCTCTAAGTATTCTGGCTTACAGCTACATTTTAACCAGGGAAGTGATAAATCCTTTCCTTAGGCAGACAATACTTAACAGGAGTATTTGAGAGACACCTGGGGGATTAGGCTTCTTCTGGGTCCTAATCTGTCTTCTGCTGAGTAGTTTCTTACTTCCTGCCTCAACCTGTAGGAAATTGAGCTTGAAGTAGAGAATGTGGCTTTTCCAGCTCTGCAAGGATAATTATTAATTGCCAGACTCCTGGGGAATGTATATTGCAGACCACAAGCTAAAAAGGGCCTCTCTTAGCAAATCCATATTTTCTTCTCTAGAGCTGTTTTCACATGAGCCTGTTGTAAGCCTTTGTGAAGGCTTCAAAAGTCAGCCTTCACTCTATAATATTTTGAATTTTTGCTAACAAATTCTGGGGTGCTGAAAACTTGGCAAATCGATGGTATGAGTCTTAAGACAAAAAATACGTCATCACTTAATCAGCTATTTGCAACCTCAGAACAAGGATTACCAACATCTTGGCCCAGGATAGTAGAACTCTCATTGCCCAGCACTTTACTTCCTCAGCCCAGTCAGTTGCAGTTAACATACCCCTGCTGGTACCTCATTCTATGTGTGCTGCAAGACATACATAGAAGTTGAACCAGCTTGAACAATTCAGAAGATCTATTGCTTACCAAACTGTGAAGTCTAGAGGTGATGGAAGACTTCAGGCATGGCTCAACTCAGGAGCTCAACACTATTTATTCCTAAAACTTTCCATTTCTCTGATCGACCAGCCATGGTCTAGGCTTCCCCACAAGCCTGGATTCTTATACAGCTACAAGAGAGCTGTAGTTATCTTAAGGTGTCATAGGCCCTGTGCCTGCAGAGCTTTAAAAACTAATACTGTCTGAATCCTTCCCCCAGAGATTCTGATTTAATTCATCTGGTATGTGCATCCAAAGTTAAGAATCAAACTGGTACTGAAAATCAGAACAGTTTGGGATTTACTGTGTTTCATTGAATCCAAGATGCCATTGATAGAAAGATTACTTTATGTACCACTAAGAAAGAAAAAAATGCTGCCATTTAAACTATGACCCTCCACCAATTGTCATCTGTATCCTGATTTCAGAGATAAAATGTGAGATAAAATGTGAGAATAAAACTACCTTATTTCATGAATCCATGAAATAAGGTATGTATCTAGAGGAGAATTGCCTTTTAAATTAGTCATCTTGGGAGGAGTAATTTTATACAGATTCCTTTGAAGTTACTTCATTCAGGACACCTGTGGAATGTTTTCCTTTGCCTTCAGAATCCATTTTCTATCTATACAAGAAAATCATAGTGTGTTGGACCTGGAGGAGACCTTAGAGGCCATTCAGACCAACCCCCGGATCTATTTAATTATAGTTACACCTTGTTTTAGACTAAAAATGGTATTTCGCAGCCTTAATCTCTCACTCTATTCACCATTCTTGGCTCTGGATACCTTTGGGCTGTTTCAAACAAGCAAGTCCACACTCCTAGGATGAGGATTTGCCACCAATGAGGCTATTTAAAGTAACGTGCAATAGGTCCTTCTGACAGTTCCCAGAATGGGAACTGAATGATGGGGTAAGTAATGGAACCACCTTTGGAAGAAGGTCTTATTTTCACTTTGATGTTTGTGTTGTCAAGATCAGTCACATGGCCAAGCTTCGTTCCACAGAGCGAAGGTGCTAGGAATGCGACTTCTGGGCACTCCAAACAATGTCTGCTTCATACTTCTGGTTCTTCCTCAAATACAGGAAACCCAGTAGTGACTGAAGAGGAAGACCTCAAACAAAGGGGAATCTGGTGTATGGGAGGTAGCTTGCAACCCCATCAGAAGGAAACCAGCAAGGATGCCTTTTTCTATTTTGCTGAGAGTGAAATTAAGACCTGGAGAGAGTAGGCTGGGTCAGGGTCACAGTAGATTGGAGTTAAGCTCAAGGCAGCACAAGGGCTCTTGTCTCCCCAGCCAGGGCTCTCCCAACCAGCCGGTGCTACTTCTCTTCTTAACACCTCACAGCACTTACGCAGCTCACGGTTTGGGGAGGGGCTGTAGCTAGAAATCAGGCAGCAGCCCAAGGAAGGGGGTTGGTCAGAGCATGCTCAGCCTGCCAGTTGGTCCATGCTGATCGAGAGTATCTATAGCTCCAGCACAGAGCACCCATCCAGCATCGAAGGTGAATTAAAGCCTTGCCCTGGGGTATCCAGGCAGCCATTCAAATCAATTATTTTTTCCCATCTGTAATGTGGGCAAGATGATGAACTGGGATATAATGGTTGATGATGGGGCTGAGGGCTGAGCCATGATTTATGCAGATCCACACCTGAGGAAAATGGGCTAGGGGCAGCGCTTATGAAAACTTTTCACAATAGTGTGGGAAGGCAAGAGGAGAGAAGAAGAGAGCTCTGAGAGGGGCAACCGTCTCTCCATCCAACACCAACACAGGGCTGGCTTGGGCCAGCTGCTCCCTTCTCTTACCCAGGCTCCCCTCTCCTTGACTTCTCTGCAGCTCCTTTATCAGCATCATTATCATCACGATCCTTTTCTTTATCCTAGAAGGGCATATTGCCTTAACGTTTGTAATTAGGCACCTTAATCTGCATTCCCAATAAACTTCCAGGTAATGATGTTGCTGCCACTCTGGGGACCACACTTTGAGTGGCATTGGTCCAGGACAGCGGTTCTCAAAGTGTGGTCCCCAGGCCAGCATCATTGGCATCAACTGGGAACTTGTTAGAAATGTTAATTCTCAGGGCAAGGCCCTGGAATCTGTGTTTTAATAAGCCCTCCAGTCGGCCCAATACAAGCTATGTGGTGCTCTAGTGTTTTTTCAGGCTTAGCTAAGCTTTAGAATCATCTGGTGCATTTTAAAAACTACTGGTGACCCCCATACCACTAATGAACTCCAGAACTCCGGGCTTGCTTGGGCAAGTATACTTTTAAAATGCTTTCCAAGTGATTCTTTTTTAAAAAAAATTTATTTAATTTGTTTATTTTTGGCTGCATTGTGTCTTCGTTGCTGCACGCGGGCTTTCTCTAGTTGCGGCGAGCAGGGGCTGCTCTTCGTTGCGGTGCACAGGCTTCTCATTGCAGTGGCTTCTCTTGTTGCGGAGAACGGGCTCTAGGCGCGTGGGCTTCAGTAGTTGTGGCATGCAGGCTCAGTAGTTGTGGCACACGGGCTCTAGAGTGCAGGCTCAGTACTTGTGGTGCATGGGCTATTTTGCTCCGCGGCATGTGGGCTCTTCCTGGACCAGGGATTGAATCCGTGTCCCCTGTATTGGCAGGTGGATTCTTAACCACTGTGCCACCAGGGGAAATCCCCCAAGTGATTCTGATGCACTGTAAAGGTTGAAACTTCAGGGAACGAGTTTGACAGCTTACAGATCAGAAACATGTTCAGAGAAGGAAAGAGGCTTGTCAGGGTCACACAGCTGATGCAAGCCTTCCCAGAGCCCCTAACTCCCTCCCCGTGAAGTTGCTAGTGTTTCTGGACACATGGAGGGCTCAGCGGCTCCTAGCATGCACCCACGTGTGCGTACACCCCAGTGAGCCCATGTCCACCTTTAACTACTTCCTTCAGGGCAGCGAGCCACTCCTGTGTGTCCTGTCAGGCAGCGCCTGCCCTTGCTGTCAATACAAGGACCGGTTTTCCTGGACTATGTGCTCTTCAGCCCTGCCTTCCTATGTGTGGGTAAAACACCATGAAGAAGGGGGTCGTGCCTGCTGGAACAGCATTCTGCTTACTGGCTTCCCTGAGCCCCAGGTGAGGTCCTGGGAAGTGGGGCTGGCAGGGGACATGCCCTGGCAATTCATTCTTCAGTTCCCCAAAGCCAGTTCTTCCTCTTAGTGTCAGGCTGGGATATCCTCCCCATTTGTCTGATGGAGGCACTGAGGCTGGGAGTGGCCCACTCTTCTAAGCTCTCACTGCCCTCACCTGATGCTCCAGGAGGTCGTGGCTTCACTCTTGCCCAACATCACCTGTCTCAGCAGACTTCCCACAGGGACTGAAGCAGCACAGTGGGGAAGGGGGGCAGAACTGGGAGTTCAGGCATATGGGTTCCTGAAAAGGCAACTCTCAGTTGACTGAAGTTAATCTCCAAAACCAAAGTGCTCCCAAATTGTTTCTGTTCAGATTTAAAATGAGTCATAGTGTTGTTGGTCATTTTCCCCCAAACAATAGCTGATTAGGCTTCTTAATTATGTTGAATTTAGTCTCATTAAAATGAGCTCCCTGGGCTTCCCTGGTGGCGCAGTGGTTAAGAATCCGCCTGCCAATGCAGGGGACACGGGTTCGAGCCCTGGTCCGGGAAGATCCCACATGCCGCGGAGCAACTAAGCCCATGCACCACAGCTACTGAGCCTGCACTCTAGAGCCCGCGAGCCACAACTACTGAGCCCGTGTGCCACAACTACTGAAGCCCTCGTGCCTAGAACCTGTGCTCTGCAACAAGAGAAGCCACTGCAATGAGAAGCCTGTGCACCGCAAGGAAGGGTAGCCCCCGCTCGCCGCAACTAGAGAAAGCCCGCGCACAGCAGCAAAGACCCTAAATTTAAAAAAATAAAAAATAAAATGGGCTCCCTGAGCTTGCCCAGGGAGCAGGGATGGTGGCTTGTGGGCATTTTAAATGACAGGAAGAAGCCAGTGGAGGTCTCAGCATTTGCCATGAGTCATGCAGCAATGCGTTACCCATGGCTTACCCAGTCAATTCTGGGCCTGAAGTGTGCGTGTGTGTGTGTGTATGTGTGTGTGTAGCAGTTACTCGGTCTGTCCACCTGCCCCTCACTAATGTTTGGTGCCCATGCCATGAAGGCAGCTGGTTTCCTGGCACCCGCTGCCTGGCAGATGGGCCTTGACCTTTGTAGCAACTAGCACGGTGTTAGGTAAACAAGAACCCCTGCCCCTTCCACTCCCCTGCTCCTGCTGCCAGTGAGTTCTATTTTTGACAGGTTTGGGCCAGGGAGACTGGGAGAGTTGATAGTGGGGGCAGAAGAGAGGGCACCTGCTGAATTGGGGGTGGGAGGCTAATGGTGCCTAGAAGTGTGGCCTCTCACCCCAGCCAGATTGGGACCGTCCGCAGGAAGCAAGGGACCCCCTCCCCAGGCCCCACCAAGCAGCTCTGAGGATGCAGTGGGGTGGCCAAGGTGGGCAGGAGGAAGGGGCAAGGCAGGCAGATCAGTTCCACAGCCACATTCTTTATCTTGTGACTGTGAAGAAGGAGCCAGATGTCTCCTGATGGCAAGGCCCAGCTCTTGCAGGAGGGCCAGGCCCAACCCCAGGCCCCCGGTTAGTCTGATGGATGGCTCTAGTGCTGCTAATGTGGTTAGGGCAGGCAGTGGCCTGGGGGGCTGGGAGCTGAGACAGGCCACTGCAGGCCCTGCTATAATCACATTTGCCTGTACACAGAAGGGGCTCAGATTACCCACCCAGAACCCCAGAGGACATTAGTTAAAGTCATTTAGAAGTATTTTCTGTATCAAACTTTTCTTACCTCATTATTATTTTAAACGATCAGTTACTGCCCAAGGCACACACAGAAAGAAGCAGCTCTAAGAATGGATTATGGAAGAATGTCCAAGGCACGCTATCTCCCTGGAGCCCCAAGTCTCTAGGGAAGGGCTAGTTCTGCGCATGGAATGGGGGCACTCCACGCTTCCTGGCTAATAAACCACTGAGACTCTTCCTTCCGTTTCCCAGGCCTGAATGGCCACTCATTTTTTTTTTAATTAATTAATTTTATTTATTTATTTTTGGCTGCGTTGGGTCTTCATTGCTGCACGCAGCTTTCTCTTGCTGCGCACGGGCTTTCTCTAGTTGTGGCGAGCAGGGGCTACTCTTCATTGTGGTGCTTGGGCTTCTCATTGCGGTGGCTTCTCTTGCTGCGGAGCACGGGCTCTAGGTGCGCGGGCTTCAGTAGTTGTGGCACGCGGGCTCTAGAGCGCAGGCTCAGTAGCTGTGGTGCATGGGCTTAGTTGCTGCGCGACATGTGGGATCTTCCCGGACCAGGGTTCAAATGTGTGTCCCCTGCATTGGCAGGCAGATTCTTAACCACTGCACCACCAGGGAAGCCCTGGCCACTCATTTTTTAAAAATTAAGCTTTTGATTTTAGACACCTTTAGTTTTATAAAAAATGATTAAAATAGTACGGAGAGCTCCCATAAATCCCCACATCCAGTTTCTCCTATTATTAACCTTGTGCATTAGTCTAGTACACTTGTCACAGTTAATGAACCAATACTGATACATTGTTATTAACTAAAGTCTATACTTTATTCACGTTTCCTTTGTTTTTGCCTATTGTCCTTTTTCTGTCCAGGATCCCCTTTCCCCAGCCCCTGGCAACCACTAATCTACTTTCTGTCTTTATGGATTTGCTTATTCTGGACATTTCAGGTAAATGGAATCATATAAGGTGTGGTTTCTTTTGTCTGGCTGGGCTGGCTACTCTTACACATGCTTTAATAGCTTTAATTCTTATCCTTGGACTGAAGACAGGATTCTAGGGAAAATAATTCAAGGGACATAAGCAAGGCTTAACTGGAATTCTGAGCCCAAATCCAGTTGTTTTGATTCCAGAACCAAAGCATTTTCCGTCTCTCGTCTGTCCAATCATTCATTTATTTATTCAGCATCCTCTAGATGCAAGGTGCTAGGATACAGAGAAGAATAAACTCCGCCCTGGGCCAGACTATCATCATCTGACCAGATTACTGCCAGATCCTTCTAAGTGACCTGCATCTGCCCTTGTTTGTCTACAGTCTAGACCCACCCTACCAGTCAGGTGAATCAAGTCATGTCTCAATGCTCTGTTCAAAATCACTCAATAGTTTTTGATTTTCCTGAGTGAGAACCAAGGTCCTTACAAGGGCTACGAGGCTCCCTGTGGCCCTTGTGACTTCATCTCATGCTGTTCTCTCCCTTGCTACCCTGGCCTCCGTACCTTTTTCATATTCTGCCACGCATGCTTCTTACTCAGGACCTTTCCCACTGGCTGTTCTTTTCTGCCTGGAACCTTCTTACTGCGAATATCTGCATGGCTCACTTTCTCACCAACTTCAGATCTATTGTGCAAATAGCTTCTCAAAAAGACCTCCCCTGACCATCTCATTTAAAACAGCAATCTTCCCTTGGGTTCCATCTTCTCCTTCTCTGCTTTATTTTTCTCCATTGCACTTATCACCATCTGGTACGCTATGCGTTTTACTTTTTGATTTGTTTATTATCTCTCTCCTCCCATTAGGGCATAAAATTATGAAGGAAGGGATTTTTTTTTTTGGTCTGTTATACTTCCTGCTGTATCTCCAATACCTGTAAGTATGTTCGGCATCTAATGTATGCTCTATAAATATTTGTTACATGAAGTGTAAATTCTTCACTCTCAATCCTTTATCTCTTCTAATCAGAAATCTCCCAGGATTCAGCTCTACTATCATGAAATATGAGGGGATGATCCAGGGAGGAAACTTGTTCTGTTGGACCCTCAAAAGATAGAATTTATACTATTTGCAGGGGAGGAAGTTCAGGAAGATACTGTCTTTTGTTCATTCATTATTGAGTTGATCCTTGTTAAGTAAGTACTATATAAGATTATTAATTAAGATTAAAAAACTTTTTAATATATCTAGTGAATAAATATTTATTGAATGCTTATTAATTTACTGTTATCATGCTAGATACTGAAGATACAGCAGTGAACAAAGAAGATCCAGTCTTTGCCCTTATGAAGTTTACTGTGCTGTGTGGGAGATAGACATTGAACAAATTTTTACACAAGTAACTTTTAAATTATAATCTTTAATAAATGCTCTGAAGGAATAGAGTGCTATGAGAAGCTTATACTAGGGAAATTGACCTAGTCTGGGGGTTAGGGAAGATAAGGAAAAGCTTTCTTATAGATATAGCTGTCCAAAGTTGAAATAGGTGCTTTGTAGTTGAGTTTCCTTTGACTGAAACATTTAAGTGGAGGCTGGAAAACTCTGGTTGGGGGTATTGTAAAGTGCATTAAGCACTGGGTAGGGTAGAATAGGAGTTTCCTATTTCAAAAGTCTAGAATTCAGTTGAATTTCCTGGTTGAACTTTAAAGAGGCAGTCTCAAGTTCCCTCTTGGAAGAGAATTAATTTTACCAATACTTTGGTGGACCCAAATACTCATCTTTAGCCATCTGGTGTCCCATTTCAGTTAAGTATACAGGATCCAGGGCTAGAGATTATGGTTGTACCAGGATGTTAAAGAAACTTATGAATACTAGCCCCTAATGATAATACTCCTTTATTTGTATTCTGTTGGTTAACTCACTGCTGTGCCGTCCTACCCATAATCATTTGAAACCATGACCATGTGAGCTAGGTTGATCAGAAATTGTTATCCAAACTTTATAGAAGAAGATTTAAGGCTCAGAGAAGGTGAGATGCTGAACTTCATCAGCCATGATCGTCTGTTTTTTAAAAAAAAAAAGTCCATTGTGTGTTTTCTCTATGTATTGTGAGCTATTGTCCAAATGATGCTATGTAACAAATTAATCCTCAGACTTAGTGGCTTAAAACTATAATCATTACCACTTATGCTTCGGAAGGTCAGCTAAGATGTGGCTCATCTACAATGGGCTTGGCTGGATGGTTTCACTTCAGATCTTCAGATTGATAAGTGGCTGAGGCAGCTCTGCTTTGGGTTGTGGCAGCTGTGGTGGGTCTGCTCCATGTGGCTCGTATCCTCCTCCTGGTACCATGGGCTATCCAGGGCATTTTTTTAAAATTTTTTATAATGAAGCCAGAGGTGCAAGTCCTTTTAAAGCTTAGGCTTAGAACTGTCCCACTGTTACTTTTGCTTCATCATATACCCAAAGAAACTCACATATGTAAACTCAAAGTCAAGGGGAGGGAAAATATAGTTTACTTCTTCAGTGGGAAGAATTGCAAAGACACATGGAAAAGGGTGTGTGGATATAGGGAGGAGAGGAAGCTTGGGGCAAAAATGCAGCCCACCACATTCCCTTTGTTCTTTTGTTTATTTGGTTATTAATACATTTTTTTTCATTCAGGTCCAAACAATGTACCTGGCATTCTGCAAGTTGTTGAGGATAAAATGGCGAATAACATAGTCTTTATAATATTTACTTATTTATTTTGGCTGTGCTGGGTCTTAGTTGCAGCACTCGGGATCTTCACTGCGGCATGTGGGATCTTTTAGTTGTGGCAGGCGGACTTCTTAGTTGTGGCATGTGAACTCTTAGTTGCTGCATACATGCGGGATCTAGTTCCCCGACCAGGGATCGAACCCGGGCCACCTGCATTGGGAGCACGTAGTCTTACCCACTGGACCACCAGGGAAGTCCCAACATAGTCTTTATAAAGAGGCAGTTTCAGCAGAGCATGAGATGTACTATGAGAGAGGCAAGCACAGGGAATCTTGGGAACACACGCTTTCAAGAACAACAACAGCAAAAAAGGAGCATTTGAGTGGGTTTTATTCCCAAGTGAGGAGTCAGGAGATGAATCAATGAAGGAACAAAATCAAAGCTGAAAAAATCCCAGAGTTAACTCCACTCATGTTTCAACCAGTGAGACCAGTTATTTGTTTTGTTAACTTCTGTTTCTCTTTCACTGTTAAAGCAAAAAATCTTGGAAAACCTGTGTTCATTCTAAAGCAAAGTGTGGGAAGAAAAATGAAGGTGGAATCACTTATCCAAATTGAGTTTTGGAGGGAGGAATATATCTGGGAAGTGGCAGTGAATGAATAGGAGCCTGCAGGATAATAGCATAATAATAACAATAAGAAATACTACCATTTATTGAGCTCTTTGTGTCAGGTAGGATGCTAAATGCTTTGCATATGGTGAGTGCTGTTAATAATCCCGTTTCAGACACGAGTTGGGTGAGGCTCAGAGCAGACAGCAAGACCATCCAATTCCCTGACTGAATGATGTGTAGAAAAATGATGATTAGCCTTAGCCTCCCAGGTCAGCACCACGGACAGCAAACTCACTTGCAGGCAAAGCCCTGGATCAGATTCTGCAGGGTGAAATTCCACAAGCAGGATATCAGAAATGTTTTCAGTGGGTTATTTGTAACATGCCTGCCTCTCCCCCTAGAATGTGTTCTGATAACTAGAAGATACTTGTTAGCTAAAGACCTGATAAAGTTTGAAGGCATGATCTGGGAAAGGGTCACATTCCTCTGCATAATATAGCAGCAGTGAGAGATTTGGAAACTAAATTGGATTAAGGAGTGAGAAAATATGTGGAGAGTCAGAAAGGAGAGGTCCCAAGTGAAGGCAAGGAAGAGAGGGGATTTGGGGTAAGGAGAGAGAAAAACTAGGAAAACGTTTAAAAAAGTTTCAGTGAAGCATGTGAAATACTCAGTAAGTTCCATACCACTGACTTACGTGCAGCTGGATTTATTTGAGAGTTTGAAGAGAAGGCTGAAAGGGACAGAGGTCAGTGTTCCATATGTGAACACGTGCAAATTAACATTAACTGGCTGGAGAGTTTTCTAGAGTTTGTCTCCTTGTGTTTCAGCTCGGTCTCCCTAATCAGCTTATCATCCTTTGGAGGGCAGGCATGGTGCCTGCCATTCCATGGACTGATACATTGGTGGGCACACATCATACACTCAGGATATACTGTAGAGCTGATTTGTTTCCTCTGGCTGAGCCCCATTCAGAAAAGAAGCGTGAGTTTTCCTCTGCCTACAGCAATCAGAGTTCTCCGGGTTTCAAGGTCACTTACAATTTAAAATATTCCTTCCCCTTGTCACTGTAAATGTACCTCAGCTGGTCAGACCAGGCATTTGGATTTCAGGCTCAGAAAAAATGGTTCTAGGATCCATGCTTCTAGGATCAATATAGGAATATACTAAGAACCAGAACTGACCTGCTTGTCCTAGGTCATAAGCAAACTCCCCATCTACCAACAAATTGACTCAGCAAGGGTTACATGGAATACACGGGGAAGTTTGAGTGTGGGCCCTTCATTCTCATGGAAACAAATGCTCTTGTACTCTGATTCGGAGTCTTTAGGGAACAACTGACTGAGAAACCTCATCTACAGAAGCATCTTATTTTACTCAGGCCTGGAAGTGTGGTCCAAAATTATTGGGGGTGAGGTGATGGTGATAGGACGTGTTCTCAGAGTCAGGTTTGGAAACTCAATCAACATCCCACAGAAACTGCTATGGGCAATGGCTAAGGGTAGTTGAAACATGCATTGGGTATTTTGTTGGTTAAATAGACTTTTGTGACCGGCCTAGGATCCTGGCCACCTATTGTGGCAGGTAGCATGGAAAATTACTGGCTTTGGAGTCTGACGTACCTGGGTTCTAAACTTGGCTCTACAGATTATTTGCTATGTAGCATTGGGCATGTCACGCTACCTCTCTGAGCCTCTGTTTCCTCATTTGTAAAATGGAGGCTGTTGATATAGTCTGATACTGAATTAGTTTGGGTGGGTGAGAAAACCCACCAAATCTCGGTAGCTTAACACAGTAAAGTTTTATTTCTCACTCGTGTCACAGTCCAGCGTAGGTCAGTAGTGGGGTTTGGCTCCATGCAGTCATTCAGGGACCCAGGATCATTCCATTTAGTGGATGACATAATTCCCTAGAGCTTGGGAGCCTTTCACTGGATCCATGCATCCAGCAGATAGATGAAGGAGGAGAGCACACAAAGGGTTGGGCAGGAGGCATTTTTATGGGCCAGATTAGGAGGTGGTGCATATGATTTCCATCTACTTTCCATTGTCCCATGGCTGCCCCTAATATAAGGAAGGCTGAGGAAGGACTGTGTGCCTAAGAGGAAAGGGTTACTGATACGGTGAACAAGCCAGTGTCTGCCACTCTTACCTTGTAAAGTTGTAATGAGGTGAGGATGTAATAGAAAAAAGAAAGCAGATAGAATGCTTTGATACCATGTAGCACATACAGGACTCAATAAATGTTAGTTCTAGTAACACTGTTTACACAGCAAAGTGAATTTTGAACTCCAAACAAGCAACTTAGAAAGGACTTTCAAGCCTCCATTCATTTGTTAGATGTGGGCTGCCTTGGCTGTTTGTCCTTGGCTTCCCAGGAATTCTGATTACCTGGCCACCAGGGGTTAAACTACCCCAGCCTCCACTGATACTTAACAGCTGGGTCTCTTTCCAAGGGCCTTCAGTACTCTCTTTCAGTGCAGGAAATACATCTGGCATTCCCTATTCTGGAAATACAAGCAACTAGTCAATTGAAAAAGGCATCTGCTGATGGTAGCATGACAAGCAATATCCATAACTGCTTGTAATCTCCTTCAGACATCCACTTGCTCCCATCCAGCCCCATGGAGGACAAAGGGGCTCCTATTATCTCGGCAGCCTTCTGTCGCCAAAAATGCAGATGAACTTTGACCTGATGTTCTGCTCAACATGCCCTCTGAGCAAAGGGCCTTCTTCAAGTGTTTACCCTGCCAGAATAGCAGATGAGTGGGCCACAGGGAGCAGCTTTCAGGAGGCAGGCAGCTGCACAGAGAAAGAGAGTGCAGGTTTTGCATTTGGGAATTAGAAGTCTCAGATCTGCAGCTTGCTAGCTCCATGGTCTTGGAAATGTCACTTCGCCTCTCTTGCCTCAGTTTCCTCATTGACATAAGGAGGATAAGCATAGTGTTTTCTTTATCTGTGTCATAGGAGGTGTTGGGGATCAAGGGACGTATCTGAAATGTGCCTGCACCTACATTCCTGATCAAAAATTACCTGGTGGGAACATGTTCCCAGGCAGCTGGAATTGGGACTCACAGGTGAAAAGACTATTATCACATCTTAAGCTAAGAGGATGCCGTTGTCGCTCATCTATGGGTAAGTGGTGATAGGAGGGATTCTGTCTCTACGTTCTCTACCTACAATCACCTATCCTGGACCAACCTGGGGGGAGAAGGCAAGAATACATAGGGTCACAGCCTGAGAGGGACTTGTGATCCCTCCTCTCCCAAAACAGTCTCCACGAGGGGAGAAACAGAAAGATCACCCATCCAAGGCCAAGAGAACTATAGTCCCATATCACTGTCATGGTAATGTTAGTTCCTTACATTTGTACCGCATCTCATCATTGACAAAGCCTTTTTCCAGGCTATATCACATTCACGCCTCACAGTAACCTTCCAAGGCAGGCATTATGATCTCCATGAATCCTAGACTTAGAGACGTTGAAGAATTTGCCCAAGTTTCCATAACAAGATCTGTGTGATTCCAAAGTCATGTCTCGTCCCCCCACACCACAGCTGTTCTTCCTCTCTGTTCCCAGATACAATCAAGAGAAAAGCTTTATCTTCTACAGACTAGATATGGACAGATGCATGCCCTCTAATCCTTTTTGGATTAGAAAATTGGAACTTCTCAGGCTCTTCGTGTCCCTAACTGTGCCCAGGACATGGCAAAGTGCCCCCTAAATGGTTCTAAGATGGACGGTTGACAGAGTGAATTGGCAGGCAGCAGGGAAAGCCTTAGGTGTTGACTGGAGTTCGGAAATGGATGGTTGATCACAGCTGTGTGTGCTGAACGAGGAGAAGTTATGAAAGGGGCAGACAGAAAGAGGGCAGAACAGACAGAGCTTTCTCACCTTCTGTTTAACATTAAGAAAAATCCAGTGTCCAACCATGGATTTCCCAGGGGGAGAGGACCAAAACGGACCATAGAAAAACTTGGAGGGACTCCCAGCAAAGGAGTCTCTCTGTGGGCCACAGGGTAGGATTAAAAGCTCTGCTCAAATGGACCTGGGGCAGCTGGGCCAAGGAAAGAGGCTACAATGAATCCCATCCTTTGTAGGACTGATCTGGCTCTGGCCCTGGCTGGGGTAGACTATGACCCTGGGAGTCTTCTGCTGCAACAAGTGGAAAATAGGTTAGAAGTTCCATGTGGGGCAGGTAGGGCATAAGCATAGCAGTGTGTCGGGAGGGAAAGCTGAAACCCACCTCTCCTGGGATGGGGAAGGAGTCTGGCTCTGAGAAGACAATTCAGAGGGCAGAGCTGAAGGAACTGATGTCACTGGCAAATGTGGGCAGCTGCAGAGCCAACCCTCACCCTGGCAACAGAGAGATCATGGAGTCACAGAAGGAAGGCCCAGCCCGTGTGGGGCAGCGGCACTGAGGGGAAGGGGAAGAGGGAGTCTTGAAGAATGAAGAGAGCAGAGGCTTTATTTTTCTGAGGGTGGCTAGATGGGAAGACACATTTGCGGGCAGGAAGTGTGTATGTATGTGCATGTGTGTGCATGTTTGTATGATGGGGAGATCTCACCCCAGAGCTCAAGGCAGGATTGGGGTTTTGAGGGTACCCCAACTAAGCAGGGAATGATCCATCTGCTGAGGAAATGGAATAGCAGTCTCAAGGTTCCACCAAGGAAGAGACACAGGACCAGGCTCTGGGCAGTGGTCTTCCTGTCTCTCCTTTTCCCTCAGATCCCCTCCTGGTTGGGTTGGGGTGGGGATGCTACAGGCAGAGGCCCCTGCACAGCCATTTTGCCCTGCGGGATTCACAGCCCCGCCCATCCTCTCTGATGAATGTGACCCACCACCGCAACCCCATCAGCCGCCAGGCGGAGGAGGTCAGGCCCAGCGGCTGCAGACAGTGGCCTTATCGGCTGCTACTAGTGAGGATATAAGCAGGGGATTGGATGGTATCATTCTAATTTACACGGGATTTTGTTTCTTTCCAGGTACTTAGCATGTGGATCTAGGTGATATCAAAGGCAGAGCATTATACAATAAGTAGGCTTAACCTCTATCTCACCCCCTCTCATCCTTCTGTCTCTTCATTGAGGCCACGAGGAGCTGCAGCTGGGGTTGCCATAGTGACCAATTAGGATTACTGAGATGTTCTTGCAGAGAAAAAAGGGAGTATTGATTTAGCTTTGACAGTGGGGCATCAGGGGACCAGGGGAGCCCAAGGGTGCTCAGCATTAACAGGGGCAGAATGTGTCACCCTCTAGACTGTCTGGGGTTGTGCTGTTTGGGGCCGGACCTCATATGTGGTGGAGACCATTGGCAGGCCCCTGCCTGCTCAGTGCTTAGTGTCTGCATGACACTGCTGAGGGGTGTGTGAGGGTTTCAGGTGAGGGGGGAGTGATGGAGTGAGGCCACCATCCACAGGATGACTCTCAAGAGAAATGGAGTTGTTTGGCTCAGATCGTGGGAGGCTCAGGTGCCCACACACCTTCCCCCCAGGCAAAGGCTTCCCGTTGTCACTTAACAAGTCTTCCCAGGTGGGCTGATACCCCGTTCTGCGCAGGAGCACAAAACATGGCCCCGGACTTTTAGGGGCTTCGAATGGGCAAAACATTTGGTATCATTATGTGCAAAATCAGCTCCCTCTGATGTGACTACGTTAGGAACTCTGAAACCAAGAGGAAAATGGGGGCCCGAGAAGCCTTCTGGGTGGGGTGGGGCTCAGGACTGACCTAATGCAGCTGTGTGTCTGTGGACAAGCCACCTAACAAAACAAGCCGCAGTTTACCCCTCTGCAAACAACGGGTAGTAATAATCTACTGAATAGGAGGGTTATAAAGATTAGAACTTGTGTTGGTGATGTGCTTGGTATACTGGAAGTGTAGGAGGCTGAAGTGAGAGGAATTAGGGGCAGAGAACAGGCAACTGGACAAGCAAGAGAGACGGGGTAGAAGGTGGAAGTCTGGAGACATAGAGGCGGAATTCAGGTGGCTTCTGGATGGAGGAGGGAAAGGACTAAGAGCCCACAGCGGGAGCGAGCTGAGAGGCAAAGGAGAAAGGGCATCAGAGCCCACGGAGGGGCAGCTGGTGTGGCGGGAGGTTGCCGAGAGGCAGGAAGCTAGTTTTCAGCAAGGGGGGAAGACGAGCCGCTGGTTTCACTACAGGAGACATTTTTTCCTTTTCCTCATTCCTAGATTCAGAGAACTAGATTCTTCTAAAATTCCTTGGATGTGAAAAGGGGGAGTGAGAGGGATTCAGGGAGAAAGACGGCCCTGTCCTGGGCCTGAGCAAGTATGTCCAGTTCTGCAGTTGACTGTGGCCAGGCCGTGGGGGAACCTCTGGAACAGGACTCCCCTGTACCCCGCCTTGGCCTTGGGCTGCGAGAAACCAGGGCTTAGCCGGTCAACTTCCTGCCCTGCAGGTGCCGTTCCAGACCTGCCTCTGCTCCCCATCCCATGCCACCCCACCAGGGGCCCCCAGGGCTCCTGGTTAGAGCACAGCAGGAGAGAGGACCCAGGAAAAGCAGCTTCTTCCCCTGCCTGGCCCCATCCCTTGCCTCTGCAGGATTTAATAACTGCCCTCCTCAAAGATCAGGAGACGTGATTAATTCTGACTCGAGGATTATTAAAATGCTTCCACCAAGCATCTGGCATTGAAAGTTTTAAATCAATTAATCTGTTGTTTGGGGAAGAGCGTTCTCATTAGCACAGCTACAGAGGCAGCTCAAGTTGCCATTGGGTTGGGGGAGTGGGGACAGCCTCCCTTGGGAACTGAGGAGACACCCACTGGGCTCCAGGAACCTCTCCTGGCTCCCAGGCCCAGCATCTCTCACTATCTCTCACCCAGGTCCCTGTGTATCCAATTTCCAAGTGGTGCTCTCTCCCATCCCCAAAGGGTTACCAGGTAAAATACAGGATGCCCAGTTAAAGTGGAATTTTAGATAACAATGAATACTTTTTTTTTTAGTGTAAGTATGTCTCATGGAGTATTTGGGACACACATATTACAAAATTATTTTAACCATTGTTTACCTGAAATTCAAATGTAATCGGGTCTCGTGTATTTTCATTTGCTAAATGTGGCAACCCTCCCCCCGCCCTCTGTTTTAGTAGCCTGACACCATAGCTGAAGTGGGACTCCTGGGTTTGAGCCCTGGGCCTGCTATCTACATGCCAAATGTCCTAAGGAGCATTGCTTCTTCTTTCTAGATCAAGCAAGAAATAAGCAACTGTGAACTTAGGGGCACTTAAGCATTTATGGGACTCACACAGTGGTTTGCAAAATCTCCATTTGACCGATAAAGCGTATGGAAAAATTATACTCTCAACCAAGAGCACACACCTGGCATTGTTTTTAGCTTTTAACCCTGTTAGAGTTATCTAACCATGAGGTCCTTGATAGCACAGCTGTGTCTGGTCCACATCTGCATCCCCAGCACCCAGCCCAGGGCTAACACATAGCAGACCCTCAGTATAATTTGATAAAATGAATTCATGAGTAAATGAACCTTCCCAGTGTTCTCACCCAGGCTCCTGAGTAACTACAGTTGTCATTTATAAATTACAAAGGGTTAAGTGTATAGAACTCTGTAGCCCAGCTTTGAGTGCATCAAGTTGAATGCTGAATACTGGGTCTAATCTGAGTCCCAGAGCTTGGTAAGGTCATGTCTGGTAACGCCCCATCATAGAAGTCTAGGGAAGGCCGGGTTGCGTGATGTGCCCTGGCCCCTGTTACTGGTGTCTGTTATGGGTTTCAGTTGCTTTTCTTCAAAGAGGGACCAGGCTTTGGCTTTCTTATCCACTAAGCAGGAGAGGAGAGGGAGGAGACCCCGCCTTTCCGGACTCTGCATCCCATCCAAGGCTTCTTTGACCCTTGTCTGCACCTCAGATATTTCTTTTCAGCCTCTGCAGTCAGCCCAGATTTATCCTGCCTCGTGTCTCTCATGTAAAATGCATATTCCGACACTTTGCTAGGTTAAATGATTTAACAGCCGAGGCAGAGAGAATTAGGGGTCCGGGAGCAGGAGGCAATGCCTGCTTTTCAAATGAGATTGGAAAGGAGATGGAGATCGGTGGTGATGATAATCTCTTATTTTAATAATATAAAATAACTGTCCCACTGAATCAGAGTGAGCGATGAATTCTGTGGCCTGGGGTTAGAGACAGCCAAGCCTGGAGAAGAGAGCCGGGGGGTGCAGGGGTGCCCCTCTTCCTCTCTGTCGCTCCCTCTCTCGTCTTTCCCTTTCGAAGCAGATTTGTGCCAGCACCATCCTGTGGCCTCCTGGATCTGGCATCACTAAGAATGTGGGTAGCCAGGGAGACTGGAAGGGAGAGTGGTGGATTTGGGGAGGGTGTGTGTGTGTGTGAGAGAGAGAGAGATAGAAAGAGAAACAGAAAAAAGAAAGAGAAAGAAAGAAAGAAAATGAATGAATGAATAAATGAAAATAAATCTGGGGAAACTGATGACCATTTTTCCTCTGTGATCGTTGATAGGAGATACCCTGGTCTGTGACCCTAGAAAAGGAGAACAGACTGCCCAAAGGCAGGGGCCTGGACAAGCTGACCTCTAGGAGGTATGGGAACTGCTAACTGGAGCACAGAATCATAGGATGCTTGGTCCTGTCCCAGTGAACCCCGGGGGGAATGACTCACTCTTCAATCAGTTCCTTAATTGGTAGATACGTATCAAACACCTATCATGTGTCAGTCTCTCTGAAGTTGGCTGGGTTGGACCAGGGAGGTTCCAACGGGAGCCAGGTAGTGGGGAACAATCTCCATGTCACATATTGGCTCAGCAGGGCTCCCCTTCACAGTGGGCCATTAATAGCTAAGGAGCTGCAGACCTGTCTTCTTCCCTGGGATTAATTCATTACTCCAGCCCTACTTGGATTCCGTCAGGTTCAAATGTCAGAATGGAATATGCAGCTAATGAGTCAAATGCTCTCTCTCTCTCTCTCTCTCTCTCTCCCTGTCCCGGGCTGGTTCTTCCCCTTCTCTCTCTGCAGACAACTGCAGGTGTCAGGGGGTTGTATGGGGTGGCCCAGGGGCTGTGGCTGTCTGAGCCGGTGAATGGGAAGTCTGCTCTGTTTACTGTACTTGTTTACGGTGGAGAGTAAGTCCACGGTCACTGGGGCTCCTGAGTCAGGACTCATCACCATGCGTGGAGCGGAGGGAGAACTGATCACAGGGAAAGGCTTCACTCCCTGCCTTGTAATCTCTGCTCCTCATTAGTCAACAGCCACTTATGAGAACTCAGATGTGTTGGGTCTATGATTGGCACTAAGGATACAAAGCTGAACAGACTGATTGGTTCAGTTTTAAAAATAAATGTTTAGTGACTATCTAAAGAGCCACTGGGTGTAGTCCTTAGGGTGGAGGGCTCTGGAGCCAGACTTCCTGGGTTCGAATCTGCTGCTGCCTGGGTGTGTTCACTTAGGCACGTAAGTTAGCCTCTTTGCTTCTTTTCTTCATCTGCAAAATGGGGATAACAAAAATACCACCTTCATGCAGTTATGAGGGTTAAGTGCATCGATACAAGTACAACTAGCAAATGCTAAATAAATGTAGTTACTGTTCCTATGTGGTAAGAACTTAGGGTCTCAGAGTCTAAAACAGAATAAATCAGCATCGAATGGCTGCTTACTGTATACCAGGCAATGTGATTTAGATCATTAACTCATTTAATCCTCACAACAGCCTCTTACAAGGTAGGTCTCATGATCATTACTACCATTTTATACAGGAGGAAACTGAGATTGAGGTCTGTTCTTGCATGAGGTCACCTCGCTAGTAAATGATGGAGCTGGAATTTGATCTCTGCTCTGTTAGACTCTGAGTCTGAGCTCTTGGCCACAATTTATGTCTAGGAGAGACCGAACATATAAAATTATAGAAATGGCATCATCTTGCGATACAGGTCCAAATGCAGCACGTGGGATCCTCAGAGAATAGCGATGCTGCCTCTGTCAAGGGAGGTCAAGGAAGGTTCCTGGAGGAGGTAATGCTTGAGCTGGAGGTTGAATAGGCATTTCCAAGGTGTACCAGGTGGGCTGGGCAGGAGGCAAAGGGATGGGCGAAGAGCCAGGCATATTAGGTAACCTCCAACCCAAATGGCTAGAGGGAAGGTGTGCTATGGGGAGTGCCAGGGTAGGCAGGTGATAGATGCACTGTGCAGGGCACTGTCAGCTGTGCCAAGGACGCGGGTTTTATGTGAAGACAATGCAAATCACTGTGAGTCTGAAGCCAGGGAACGGCAGAAATGTGCACCGTAGGAAGCTCTTTTCTCTACTGCGCCGTGGAATAACAGACCAGGAAGGGGAAGGCTTGAGGCACGGAGGATGCCTAGGGTGCTATTGCAATTGTCAACTAGTTGCTGGAGACAGGCTGCCTCTTCTGCTCACCCAAAGAGACGGGAGAGTGGGGGTAAAGGAGTGACCTTTATAGGCAGAAAGGGACATGGTGTTTGTTTCTGGTCCTTGGATGGTGGCAGTTGGCGGAAGATGGTGTCAGCTCTGAAGGCTGCCTGGAAGCTGATGAGGGCACGGTGTGGACAAACAAGGCTGCAGAAGTTGTTCTGGGAACAAAATTGGTTTTAACTGGCCCTTAGTGACCAGCAAACCGAGCCCACACAGCCAAGAGGGTGGGTGGGCAAGAAGGCTATTCCAGACCAAGTCAGAAGATTCTTGAGTGGAAGCAAAGAAAGATCTGCTTCCACTCTGCTTAGTGTAGGGAGGCCCAGGCTGGGGCGGGGTAGCTAGCCTTTGTCTGGGATAGTTCTCAACAGGCCATGTTGAGAAGAACTAAGGTGTCAGAGCAGCAGCTCTGGCTCAATGGGAACAACTAGGGACCCTAAATCAGAGACAAAGTAGGTTTAGGAAGTCACTGAAGATCCTACAGGACCTGGGAGCAGGGCCAGCTCTAACCTGCTTGGAGAGAGATCCAAGCATTTCTTAAGCATTTAGCGAAAAAAAAAAAAAAAAAGGTGAAATGACAAGAAGAGACCAGGGCCTGGGGGGCCTCACTGGGCTGTGCCCGCCAAGTCAATATTTTGCTACATGTTCAATTTGCAATGGGAAAAAAGCACTCTGAAAACATGTTTCTTTTTATAGGCCTTGGTATTTTTCTTTTGTTTTCCTTGAAAGGTTCCCCCCACCCCAATCCCACTGTGGGTGTGCTTGCAGACCTAAGCGGGGAGACAGACTTCAATGGCTGGATGGAGTATCAGCCATAACCTCAAAGCCAGGAAGAACCAAAGCAGGGATCCGGAGCATGAAGAGAGATGGAAACAGTTGGCACAGAGCAGGTCAGGAAGGGATGTTGCCCACTTCCCGTGGCAGTTGTTTCCTCACACATGGGTGGCATAAAGCTCTGATGGGAATGATCACATTGGCCAAATAAATGGAGACCTATGATGGCTTTCTGGGTCATTTGTTTTTAGAACAGCCATAGCTGTTTATCCAGAGCTGTTCTAAAAAGCTCTTTGAGTCATACTTGACCTTATATCATAGTCTTTTTTATATATGGCTTACCCTCTGTACTAGATGGCAAGCTTACTGAAAGCTGTGAACTTGTTGGACCCAATTCTGCACCCTCCACAGCACTCAGCACAGCACCTTGTCTCTTGCAGGCTATGGGTTGAACACCCCTGTGAGTGATTTGAGACCACAGGAAAGCCACTGTCATACTGCTATTTTCAACACGGTGAGTTATAGCAGAGGTGGGTGGGTCCCAAGGATAAGGGTCCAGTTCCCAGGAAGGCAACAGTGAAGAACTATCCCATAAGTTTGTTTCCTGTGTCTGGAGTTTGGGATTAACATATACACACTACAGTATATAAAATAGATAACCAACAGAGACCTACTGTATAGCACAGGGAACTACACTAAATAATTTGTAATAACCTACAGGAAAAAATCTGAGAAAGAATGTATCTCTATCTCTATCTCTATCTATCTGTCATCTATCTATCGATTATCTATCTCTATCTATCTATCTATCTATCTATCTATCTATCTATCTATCTATCTATCTATCATCTATCCGAATCACTGTGCTGTATACCTGAAACTAACACAACGTTGTAAATCAACTATACTTCAATTTAAAAAACCCCCAAAAAGCAAAAAACGATCCCAGACAAAGGCTAGAACTGTGCTATGAATCAGGCCACTAGAATGGGAATCCTGGAATGGGGCCCACTGCAAAGGCCCAGTCATTCTACCTGGGAACTCAGGGTAAGGATGGGAGGGGGACCTGGAGATTGGGAACAAGGCAGGGCAAGTTGCTAGAGTCAAACAAGATGTAAAAAATGGGCTTACATCTCTATCACCCAGGCCACTGCAATAACCCCCCCAGTTGTCTGTTCTCTAGTCTCTCCTGCTTCCATCTGCTTCTAGCCATCAGTCAACTGACTAAGCATCGTCCTTTATCACTCTCTAGTTCAAAACCTTCAGTGACTCTCCTTGGCCTCAAAAAGAAGTCCAAACTCCAAAGCCCCAATGGACCGTATTTTCCACTCTCTGCTCCCTCCACCCAGAATGTTTACTGCCCAAGACTGAAGCTTATTTATAATGCCCCTCCCTCCTCCACCCCAATGCACTTTGCAATTTCCTCCCTAGACACCTCTTCACAGGTCTCATTCTGTCTTCCTATACCTACAACCCACTTCCTGAGCCCAATTTAAATCTTACCTCTCCCAGGAAGAACTTTCTGGCTTCCCCAGCCCACATTCCTTTTCAGTCTGACATCGGTTGAGTGTGTGCCATGTGCCACGCCCTGTATGTGTGTTATCTCATTTAGTCCTCCCAGTAGCTCTGTGGCTTCAGTTCTGTTAATTCCAAGAGTCTGAAGTGCCTTGCACAAAGTTACAGAGCTACAAGTTCAATAGTGGTATTGAACCTGATATTTTAAAATCCAAAGCATTGTTCTGAACCCTGTTGTATACAAAATAATCAGTTGGTCTTTGTACTTGTTACGCAAAGAATAAATAGCCTCCCCTCTCCTCTGTGACACCAAGGGCTATGGGTGCTATAAGAAAACATAGGATTTAGGGTTTATAATTTGGAGGCAACATGATAACTTATAAGAACTAGGACTCAGGAAACCTGTCTTGTGGCTCTGTTGCTGGGTACGTCACTCAACTTTCTGAACTTGTTTTTCCCTTTGTTAAAAGCAAAACATAACTCTTATGACTCAGACCTTGGCGAAGGTCAAGTTAAATAAAGTCATGCCACCACTCTGTAAACTGCAAAAGCAAGGTGGAATTATTATTGTTATCATTTTTATCATTACCCTCCAAAGATGAATTATGTCCGGAATAGAGTAATAGGCAGTGGATAGCAAGGGTGGTGTCCTGAATAGTAAAGGGCACAAAACAAAGGCACACGGTGGATGTTTGGAAAATTCCCTACAGTCTATTGGGGTTGGTTGGATTTTGCCAACACCCACAATCAGATCAAGATGCCTCTACTAGGAAGTCACAGACGGGGCTGATGGACAGTCTTGAAGGCATTTGTGAAGCTTTCAATTCTGGACAATTCTGGGAAGAGGACCCACTGGTTTCATTAGATTCTCAGAGGTGTCCATGGTCCCCAGGAGTGTGAGGAGGCAGTGGCCGAAGGAAAGGGGCTTGGCCGTGGAACCAGGCACAAACTAGTAGCTGGAAAGAAGGTCTCTGACTCAGAAATGGAAGTTAGGGATGGGGAAGTACTAGGAGGTTAGCAGGAGTGGAGCCCCCAGTCCAGCTAATTTGGAGCCCACCTGGCAGGGTCCTAGACAAGTTCACCTCCAGGCCAGTGAGGGGTCTCACAGGGAAGTGGCCTTATAGCTACATATGAAGTCAGATCTGTCCTGAGACAAGACGGACTTCCAGGAAGTGGTGAGTTCCCTGTCCTGAGAAGTGCTTTGCTTGGAATGGACCGGCATAGCTTTTGTGGAAGGGATTCTAGCGTTAGGTGGGCTGTCGGGTTAAAAGGTCCCTACACGTTCTTACGCCTTTGAATTGTTTGTTTCTCTGATTCAAGTGTTAAGCAGTGTGTTGCAGACATGACCACTTAGAGGGATACCAGTACTGTATCTACCTTGGGTCCCTAAAATCCTCAGCCTGTTGTGAATTCAATTTTGTATTTCTCAGCTGGCTGTGTATGTGATTGTTTCACAGCTCCCAGTGAAGAGATCAATGTGGAAGAGGACAGACAGTTTGGGCTGGGTCTCCAAGGCCATGTCTAAGGAGGAGAAAGCAGTCCTAGTGGGGCTGCCAGAGCCCAAAGCAAACTGTTCTGAGGAGCAGTGGATAGACCCTAACGTTAGGTGTTTTGACAAAAAGGGCTTCACTGTCGAATATATTTGGGAATTCTGGATGAAGTAAAATTAAACAGCTTTTCGTTTGTTTTACTTCCTTGAACCTTGTGACTTTCCAAGAAGGGAGCATGATAGGCGGCATCTCCCTGACTTTTTTGAGCACGGAACCTTCTTTTCCCCAAGGAGCAATTCTCAAGGCTGGCGTTCCAAAGAATACACTAACATCGCCCAAGACAAGTTTGTCAGACGCTCTCTGTCTTTTCCACCTCCTGTCTTGTCCCACCTTCATTTTCACAACCCTTCTCTGCAGCCAGGGTGCTGTAGGGAGACATCTGGAGCCTCAAGAAGACCCCTCCTCAGCCCAGCAGGATTTTTGCAAGTAGTATAGGTTTAGGCATGTAATGAATTTAGATTTAATTTGCAAGTGAAAAAGCTTGCATTCTTTTGTAGCTTACACCAAAGCTCAAATGTCTAAGCTTCCAGGGTTTAAGTCTAATTAACTGTATTTCACAGCTTATTTAAAGAAAAGAATGGAAGCATTAAAATTGTAAAATCTAATTTTTGAGTAAATCTTTCAGTGCAAAATTAATGTCGCAGTATTAGAGCCGCCTTGGCAATATATCTCTTGTCTTCAAATTTCAAAATGAGCTTTTGCAAACATGAAATTATTCATTAGACTGTCTGGTAAAGAGATAAATAAGTGTCTCTTCAAATCCTTGATCTCCTCTTCTCTATTTAGCCAAAGACGGGAGTTATTTGGCTTGAGGGCAAGTGGGTTGATCAGATTTGTGAATTTTGACAGGTAAGGAGAGCAGGAGTGTAACCAAGCAGGACCCTGTGGGGCCTTCCCGGGACAGACCCTTCCCCTACATCTTCTGCTGTAGCTCCTCTCTGAAGTACCCAGATAATAGTAACTGATGCACACTTTCTTTTTTCTTTTTTTTTTTTAAATTTATTTATTTATTTTATTTATGGCTGTGTTGGGTCTTCGTTTCTGTGCGAGGGCTTTCTCTACTTGTGGCAAGCGGGGGCCACTCTTCATCGCGGTGCGCGGGCCTCTCACTATCGCGGCCTCTCTTGCTGCGGAGCACAGGCTCCAGACGCGCAGGCTCAGCAATTGTGGCTCACGGGCTCAGTTGCTCCGCGGCATGTGGGATCCTCCCAGACCAGGGCTCGAACCCGTGTCTCCTGCATTAGCAGGCAGATTCTCAACCACTGCGCCACCAGGGAAGCCCCTGCACACTTTCTGAGTTGTTTCACAGATGCTGAAACCACCACCAAATGGAAGAAATTAACTACTTGATGATCATGAGCACACAGACCTACTGGCATCTATGGATTGATAATGTAAACCCCTGTTATCTCAACATCAACCAATCAGAGAATTGTGTAAGAGCTGATCACATACTCCACAGACCCTCCTCCCTCACCTGGCCTTTAAAAATGCTTTGCTGAAACCCTTAGGGGAGTTCGGGGGTTTTTGGGGTGTGAGCCACCCATTCTCCTGGCTTGGCCCTGCAGTAAACCTTTCTCGGCTCCAAACTCTGACATTTCGGTTTGTTTGGCCTCACTGTGCACCAGGCACAAATGCATTTGGTAACAGGAGCTGTGCTTGCAGAGGGAGTTGGGCAGAGATTGAGTCCCTTCTCTGTTCCTGAGACATTGGCCCTGGGGGACAATAAAATGTCTTAGCAGCTGCCCTGGGACAGGGGGAGGAGCTGGTGGCCGCTCTGACTGAAATACCAAGATTCTCAGTAGCTCCAGGGGGGTGGGCAGTCCATTCATGCTCCTAACCCAGCATCACCATCCTGTCTGGACCATC
This sequence comes from Balaenoptera ricei, assembly GCF_028023285.1. NCBI lineage: Eukaryota > Metazoa > Chordata > Mammalia > Artiodactyla > Balaenopteridae > Balaenoptera > Balaenoptera ricei. Next base: position 15,924,452 of record NC_082646.1, read on the forward strand.
ACTGAAGCAGCTTTTACTTCTGTCCCTTCTCTTAGTCCCCGTTGTTGTTGCCTTAATTCAGGTGCTTGTCCACCATCTTTCCATTCTCCTCCACCACCTCTTTCCCTTGAGGGTCCCACACTCCAGTCTCAACACATTCACCTCTCTGAGCCTTCTTCACACATGCTCTCAGGAAACCCGTTACTCAATTACTCCTCACTCACTCGCCCTCCTCATCAGATGCTGGATGATTTCCTCCAGGACAGGGAATGAATCCACTTCTCCTCCATAGCCCTGTTGTCTAGGACAGTAGCTGGTGTATACAGTAGCGCTGGCTAAGTGTTGGTGATGATGAAGATGACTAGTGGGAAAGCAGAACTAAATGTTCAGGAACTTGGGGTTCATGTTTTCCAACCTTCCATTTCACTTGGTAGCTGTTCCCTTTTACCTATAATACAAAGTTGGGGGAGAGCAGAGTGGGGGAGCTGAGCATCGTGTCCTCAGCCTGGAAGGGGCCATTCTGAGAATCTGTGAGGTGTGGAAAGAATATCCCTGGGTGGAAATTTAGCTCTGCTTCCTATTCCTCGGGTAGATGTGAGCAAGCTACTTTTTTATTTCCTGAGCCACAAGATGGGAATGATAACACCTAAAGGCAGGAGTTTTGTGAGGCTTAGAGATTGTGTAGAGATGATGTGTATGCATTAACTAACACCGCTGCCTGGAACACAGTAGGCCTTCAGAAATAGTAGCCATTTTTTTTGAGCATCGTGCAATGGAGGGATGCACATTCATCTTAACATTCATCCTTAACATCTTAACATTCATCCTTAACATTCATCTACCAGTATTTGCTTACTAATGTATTAGGTCTTTGGTTCATTTATCCATTCATTCATTCATTCAATACATTCATCCATTCATCCATTCCTTCAATACATCCATTCATCCATTCATTCAATACATATTCATTTCATTTGTACTGAGTGTCAGGCAGCATGCTAGGTGCTAGGGACGTGGTGTTGAATTAGCCCATCACTCTCCTCCATCTCCTACATGTCATTAGAATCAAGCCCTGTTTCCCACTTTCTTTGCCAGCAACCCAGCCCAAACCGCCATCATCTCTTTCCTGATTTATTGCAATAGCCTCCTGGTCTGCCTACCACTGCTTTGCCTCATTCCAATCCATTTTCGCAGAACAGACAGAGGAGTATCTTAAAGCCACTGATTACCGCCCTCAGTGGCTCCTGATTGCCCACTGGATATGGTCCATGAGCTGTCATGGAGCTCAGAAGGCCTGGCAGGGTCCTTGCCCACCCCTTCAGCCCCATCTCTCCTTCCATCTCTACCTCAGGCCAACTGTCCTCCCATCTCGAACCACCCACAGATCCTGGAGTCTGCCCTCTGAGCCTTCCCAGAGCTATCCCCACTGCTTGGAAGATTCCTTGCCTTTCCTTATCTCATCACCTTCCTCTTGTGTCATGCAACATCTACTCATCCACGGTTTAGTTTAAAGAACTTCTCCCTGGGGGCCTTTCTTGACTCCCAGATCAGTAGGGTTGCTCCTCTCAGGAGCCCCTAGTTCCTGATCACACACTCACTATGCTTTATTGATTATTCTCCTCACACCCATCCCGCAGAGTTACGTTCAAAAGTAGCAGAAGACGGGCGTCCCAAAAGCACTGAAAAATAATTTAAAATTTTTGTGAAGCTGCTTGAAAAATGCCAAAGGGACATTCATCCCTAACATACAGCAAACCTTTAAAAAAAACCCCTTCCTCCATCTCTATCCATCTGACGCCGGCCCACCCAGTGTGGTAGCATCCCTACAATCTCTTTCCCCTCCCCCTACGCTTTCCCAAAGGCACCCCAAGCACAGCCCTTGCTGGCTTTAATTTGTTTCACCCCTTCCTTCACCTTTCTAGATTCTCACTCACAAGTAACTCTCTTCACTTTCATTCTTATTTTTAAATTAAAAAAAAGTTCAAATATTCATACAAACGCAGAACACAGTATGACAAACACTCCTGCACCCACCACAGATTAAAGAGAGGTTAGCATTTGGTCCAGTTTGCTTCAGCTTTCTGCACTTCTAATCAGCCAGTCTGGTGAGGAGGGCATGAACTCAGTGACCAAGCAGAGCTCACAAATGGGAAGGGTGGTCCAGGGAATGGTGGAGACTCTGGCGAAGTAGAGTGGACATGCCTCACAGACGGGCCAGCGCCAGCTGACCGTGGCCCCTTGAAGAGATTCTTCTCAAGAGCAGTGACTTGGATGGCCCTGTTCACCTCCGTATTCCCAGCACTTGGGATGGGACCAGGCACTTGGTCGAATGAAAGAATGAATGAAGGAAGGAATGTGGGCGGGGCATTACCAGACCTCCTGAGTTTATCAAGAGAAGCCAGGAATCTGAAAGTTAGTGAGAAATCTGAGTTATAATTGTGGATTCTATTTCAAAATTTAAAAAAATTCACCACGGCCAGGTGCTTACGTTGGGTCAAGACCTCTGGCCGAGCTTGCGTGCTCTAGTGTTGGTTTCAAAGGTGCAGAAGGGCGAGGCCAGAGGCTGCCCAGACTTCCACGGATCCTTCCTTCTTAGAAGGCCTGGTGGGGCTGGGGGAGGTGCGGAGAGGAGTACTCGCAAGCGAGTTTGTCACGGCCACTGCTGCAGGCTTCTGGAGGGCAGGTCCTGCTTACCGTAGAACCCAGGCCTAGAACACAGTAGGTCACCGCACGTGCTGAAGGAACAGCGCGCGCCCGAGGGTGGGAATCTCTTGAGTACTCTGGCCCGCCCCCTCGGCTCCCTGCTCCCCACAGAGAATCCTTCCACCTGTCCTTTACCTGTGGACAGGTGGCATCCTGCCTGGTTCAGGCCCCATGCTGTGAGAGCGAGTTTCTGGCAGCGCGGGGTGGTGTGGGGTCGGGCGTTAGTCTAGTGGGTTCTAGCTCAGCTCTGCTAATGACTGACTGAGAGACTCTGAGAGGACACGTCCCATCTCTGGCCGCACTTGGACGTGGGGCTGGCCTCACACTGCTCAGTGCCTTCCGGCCCAATTGCCTCTGCTTCCACGTCGGGATGGGAGGGGGCCCAGGTGGGAGAGGAGGAAGCGGGGCGAGGCCAGGCCGGGGCGTGCTGGTCCCGCCCCCAGCCCGGCTCAGCAGCCCCGCCCACCAGCCCCGCCCACTGGCCGGCAGAAATCCAGCTCTGGGGCCACCTTCCTCTAGGCAGCGGGGAGCCAGAGGGCTTGCTGTTTATTTTTTCAGAGAAATCTTGGTCCGATGGGAACTTCTTTGAAGTAATCACTTCTCAGAGCCAGTTAGGGTCTGGCCGCGCTCTGTGGAATGATCCGGCGGGAGGCAGGGCGGGCTGATGGTCTTACTGTGACACAGGTGGTGGGCGGCGGCGGGGGTGGGGAGTGTGGTCTGGCCGTCCTGGGAAGGGGGGCAATAGTGCGTGGGGTTCATGGGTACTTCCCATGCATTCAGAGCCCCAGCTTTGCTCCTTATTAGCTGTGATCTTGGCAAGCGGCTTCACCTTTCCCAGCCTCTATTTCCTTTTTGCTAAAATGGGAATATCTGGCTGCTGACCCGGCAGACGTGTCGTGAGGATGAGATGGGTGCCAAAGCCCTTGTGAAGGCAGCAGGAGGGCAAATTACTTAAATCTTTTTAAGCTTTGGTTTTTCTCTCATCTGTAGAAAGGTTTGTATCAAGTAGGAGAAGGCATACAAAGTGCCTGACACGGTAGCGAGCACTACAGAAATAGTAGTAGTACTATTACCGATGGGTGGGGCACACGGGTGTGTAGCCTGTGGCCCCAGGGGGACAAGTACCAAGTTTCCATAGTGAGAGGAAATGCCTCAAGGTACCACAGTCAGGTTTCCAGTCGGATGGGTGGTCTCGGATTGGGGATGTGATGACAGCTGAGAGGGAGCAAGGCCCTTGCAGAATGGGGTCCAGATGGGTCTGGTGTGAGCTGGGGAGGAGAGGGGTCAGGAAGGAGCTGGGGAACCCCATGGAGCCACCTGCTTAGGGAGTGAAGGAATCAAGGCAGGGCCCAGAGAGAAAAGACTTGGCACCAGGCATGTGAGGGGCAGATCCAGGCCCAAACTCTGAGCTCCAGACTCTTAATCCCCGATTCTGTCCTCCACTCCCCTGTGGGACGAGCCCACACTGGCTCCGCCGGCTGGATCTCACAGCCACCTGTACCTTGTGATTCCCCCTTAGCTGGAGCTCCCCTACTCCCTCACTTCTTCTGCGCACTCCCGCGGGAGGACTAAATCTGGACTCCCCCCCAGACAACCCCTGCTCCCCTGCCCAACCCCCCACCCCCCCACCACTTCCAGGCAGCCAGAGTGGCTGTGCCTCTTCTGTACTGGTTTGGGACTTGGCCCAGGGCAGACAGGTGCCTTTGGGCCTGTAGGAGAAACATATTGGGCAATTTAAAACCATCACACTTGTAGGCTCTGGCTTCTGAGAAGCAGGATAAACAAACCTGGGCCCAAGAGGAAACTCATTCTTCTTTTTTTCCTCAAACTCATCAAAGTCCAGTTCTCAAAGCTCTACTGTCTCACAAGTGCCTTCAAATGGGTCTCATTGTTTTATTTATTGTGCTTATCACAAGTGCAGGCAGCCCGGAGATTTCTAGGCCAGTTGAGACCTCTTTCAGGGAGTGTTGACATTTCCAGGGGATCTGAATGGTCCTCAGGGTCTTTCTGTGCCTGGACCAGCCTGATTGAGAGAAGGGGTTGCTAATGGGGGTTTCCCAGGTGGGTCATCCCTGCAAGGGCTGGGCACACTTTGCCATCCATATTCCACTGCCCTATAGCTGGGTCTGCATCCAGCCAGGTTAACTTCCGGCAGCCTGGGTCTCCCCCTGGACCACCCTGGTGTGACCCTGTCCTGCTATGTAAGGCTCAGCAGCAGCACTAAGTGTCACTGTGACCTTTGGATGAAACAACATGCAATGAATTTAAACCAAGTGCCTACTGTGTGTGCGTGTGCGTGTGCGTGTGTGTCAGGGACTGGGGAGGTGAAGAAATAAAGGAGGCCCGCCGTGTGGTTCCCTGTGGCCCACAGTCCACTGGAGGGAGACAGAGGCATCCATCAATCACCCTGCTGCCTGGCAGGCTGGGTTAAGTGCATCACTGAGGTAGAAAGTGCTGGTGGAGGGAGAGATGGATTCTGATGGGAATGGGAGGAGGAGACCTTTTGAAGGTCAGCAGGGAAGCAGAGGGGGATGTGTTAGGTGGAGGGACTGAAAGAGCAAAAGACGCAGAGACAGGGAGCATAAGTGAGTTTGGGGCTGAATGGTATCGCAGAAGAAATGTTACCGAGTCCAAGCTCGCTCTGCTTACCGCATGACAGGCCAATAAATCGGGAGACGAGGTGTTGAGGCAGGGAATACAGCTTTATTCGGAAAGCCGGCAGACCGAGAAGATGGCAGACTAGGGTCCCCAGAAAACCATCTTATTGGGGTCTGGATGCCAGTTTCTCTTATAAAATCAGAGAGGGAAGTAAAGAGGCAGAATAGAGAGGGAGAGGTGGGGAGGAAGTAAAAAGGGGCCATCAGTCTTGCAAAACATCTCCTGGAATGTCTAGCCTCAGGGAGGGGATGTGTTAATTTCTTCTTTCTTGCAACCAGCCATTCACAGGTAGGTAGGGTTCCCTGAGGCAGGCCATTATGTATGATTATAATAACAAAAGCAACCAAAAGCAAAGGCTAAAGTCAAAGAAACAGATCCAACAGTGGAGTCAAAATTGGCTCTTCCCTGTTAGAGAAAAAGATGTCCAGGGATGAGCAGTGGGAGGCTGGATTGGGGCAGATCACAGAAGGCTCGGTTTTGCTTTGGAGGAGACTGGAGTCCTCTGCCGGTTTTTGAAGAGCATCCCTGGGGTGGCTGTGTCCCCAGTGCATGCACAGCTTGACACCATGCTAGAGCCACATTCTCAGCAGTTCCTGGAGGGTTTGCTGAAAGAGGGGTGGGTCTCCAGTTGGAATTAAACAGTGTCTGGGCATGGAGCAAGGGTTCTCTGGCCATGGGCTTTGTTGGACATCTGACTCCTCCCATCCTTCTGGACAGCCGGGAGAAAGGCCCGCTGTGGAGAGATTAATCTTCAGAGCATACACCTGCTTCCTCTTGAATGGGCTCAAAGTGGGTCCACATGTGTCCTTCCAGGCACTGTGGAGTGGCAGCAGATAGAGCCAAGGCCAGCTATGCAATCTTGGCTAACCCCCCACCTCTTTGAGTCTGGTTGTCATCTTTGCGATGTGGTCGATATCACCTTTTTTGCCAACATGAGATAATATATATAGAAGTGCTTTGAAAGCTGTATTATCCAGATGCAAAGTATTATATATTTTTTCCTTTCCTTTTGTAATCCTCTCACGTATTCTCAGCCTGCCCTGTGATTGAGCCAGGACCAAAGCTCTATCTCTTTCTATCTGTTATGGAGCGCAGATTGGATCACCTCTATGTTTCAGCAATTCCAGGAAGCAGAGGCTGGAGAGGTGATGAGGCTTGGCCTTGGTCAGGCAGTAATGAGCAGAGTGGCTGGGTTTGGACTCAGGAGAACATGCTAGAAAGTAACAAGGAGATTTTTGATGTCATCCTTGATATTGTTTGACATCATCAAAGTCATCATCATCATCTTCTTCATCTTCAAAACTTCCTGGCCACCAAATGCCCTTGTGCTCTTCTTCTCCCTTTGGAATCCTTTATTTCTCTATTCTGGATGGTTCAGTTGATATTTTCTCTCTCAGGAAGCTTGCCCAATCTCCCTAGGTGCCAGGGGGCTCTCATCTCCCATGGCACTTGTTCACCTCTCTCTCCTGGTACTTTACACTGAGCTCTGCATTACAGTCATTTGTGGAGATTTCCTTTCCTTCCTACTGGGTTTAGGTTCCTCAAGGGAAGGTATCATGTCTTTTGGACCTTCGTGTCCCCTTGTCAACATTCCTTGTACCCCAGAAACCTCCGTGAATACCGGAGGGATTAAGAACCACCTGTCTTCAGGGAGCGTCTGTGAGACCCAGCGCTCGGCTGGATGCTGAGGCATGTCCTCCAGAAGCTGGTTTTCTAAGGCAGCTCTGCACCTGCTCAGTCCTGCAAAACGCATGTTCTGCTGATACAGGGGCCAAGGACTGGCCAACCCAGGTCTCCCCGTCAGTCATTCCTGCACTCCTGCCCTGAGCCGCGGGCTGGGCCAGGCTTCCTTTGTGCCTGAACCATTTCATTCCCTTTGTGAGGATGGAAGTAAGGCCTGCCTGGGCACTCAGGGGCGAGGGAGAGAAAAAGGGCTGGAGAGGATGGAGGGGGGATGTGGGGAGTCGGGGAGGAGACCGAGGGGAGTCAGTGTGGGGTCCCCGCTTTCCCCTGAGGAGTCCCAAACTCCTGCCCAATCCAGAGACATGAAGGAGCCATTTCTCCATCCTTCTTGTTCCTGGCCCTCATCAGCCCCCGAGCACCTTCTTTGTCCTGGAGAAATAATGGCTTGTCAGAGAGACACGATTATTACTAATTGCTAGATTGCTTTGCGCCTGTTGTTCCCAGACAGGCAAGGCGGGGCCTGTCTCTGGAGGGGCCTCTGGATGACCTCTTCCTGGAGAGGGGGAAGCCAGCGCAAGGAGATTGAAGGAGCGAGAAAGACAGGCCACCGTCCTCTTGTCTCTCCTGGTTTACAGCTGTGGCCCTTTCAGGATGATGGGTGGGGAATCTGGGTCTGGGATTATGATTCACGTTCACACATGAAGACGGCAAATACTGACAAATAAAGCACCCATGAAATCATTCACACCCACATAAAAATACCTGTACCTGCAGCCGTTACATGCTCAGTGAGCCACACGTATAAACGCAGTTCCTCAGCCATCAGTGGACACGTCAGTAACCACAGATGGGCAGGCTCCTCGGTCCGGCTATAATCGTTGCCCACACACAGATACTTTGTGTCCAGGAGGAACAAGTGTCTAGAGATTTCAGGGCGATAATTAACTGCATCCCTCTTCCTACCAATTTCTGAATCAAGTAAAAAATAGGCAGAGAGTGACCAAAATATTCCTGTATTTCATCTCTTTTTTTAAGACACATGTTTTCACATTTCTGAATTTGGGGTGTGTTTTACAATTGATAGCATATTAGATGTGTTGAAATACCAGCTCTATTGCTAGCAAAGTTGATTTAAAGAAATGAGGCCCCCACGGGCTTCCTACCCCTCCCTCCTGTGTTGAGGTGGTCCAGAGTCACAAGCCAAGTGCCCAGACAGCAGCAGGCCTCCCTGCTTCCGGGCAGAGCCTGGCCAGCTTACCCTGCCGAGGAGGGGAGGGTGTATGCAGTCCATGCTGACCCCGCCACGCAGGCGCCATGCCCTGGTCTTGCCGCAGTCTTGCCAATTAAGTCTAGAGAGGAGTGGGTCGGGGAAGGGAGGCAGGTGGAGAGGAGGGCAGATTTCTTCCCACTGTTTCCTGGAGGGCAGAACTTCCCGTTGTGTGAGTAGGGCAGGAAAACAGGAAATGGTTTTCCCTTTGAGATGGATACATCCAGGTACCATGAATGGGGTGAGTGGGCAAAAACAGATACAGACACCCTCAGATACAATGATTTGCGTGTTCAAGTGCGTATTACACAGCAGGTTCGGGTGGGCGAGGAAGACTTGTAAGCAGTTACACCTGTGTGGTATCCACTGTCAGACACACATGCGCAAACACGGGGCCTCAAGTGCCCACGCCCACATGCGTGTACACAGGTCTTCACGTGTGGGCACGTTTGGATGCAGGTACCCGTACTACGTAGCCTTATATCCTGGATCTTGGCCAGCATCGTCCTGCAGGGACCCATAAGCCATTTGACGGTGGAAGACAGAGTGTGCAGATCTGCTCAGAGGCCACTTGATAGAGTTCCTTTAGCCAGAGGGCTGCTGTGGGCTGAGTATGGGCAGAATGACTTGTCATCCAGCCTGTCACTATGGTCGTTTCTTCCCTCTCACTGTAGGTCACCTGAGTCTGGTCCTCTTGGTGTGGGCTCTCAGCCTCGCAGGGGGACTCCTGGGCAGATGTGCCTGCCCCCACGGTCCTGACACCTGGGAGTAAGTATCCCCTGCCCCCCTCAACCCTCCTTGAACCTGCGCTCTGCAGGCTGCCCTGGCATGCCTCCACGGGAAGGCCTGGAGACTGTCTAGTTCACCTCGGTATTGTCCAGTGGAGGAAACCAAGTCTTCTTTAAAGGAAATTGTGGTGCCACCTTTATTTTAGCTCCTCAAACCCTGCCTCTCTGTACAGATTCCATCATTAGTCACAAGCTGGCAGCTCTCCACGCCTCCCTGTCATTTCTAGGCTGCGCTTGCCCGCTTCTCCTTAGACTGGAAGCAGCCCGTGAAGAGGGGCCATGCCTTCTAACTTAATTATGAATGTCTCTCAGCCAGTTTAGAACTGGCATTTGGAGATCGCCTAGTCCAGCCCCCGTATCGTACTGATGAGTTTACTGAAGCCCAAAGAGAGGCAATGATTTGCCTAGAAGGTCAACACACCTACCCAGGGTCTAAGACAAACTCCCAGCCTCCTCTGTGTGCAGCTCTGAGGTTAGACAGTTAACTGTGAGATGTTCATCTGTGTGGACTCTATGTATATGTGTGTGTATATGTGTGTGTTAGTCGTACATGGGTGGCTGTCTTTGTGTGCTCCTGTGTTTGGGCTCCTGTGTATTCCCATATGTGGGAAGCTATGCAGATTTTCATGGGAATGCTCTGAATGTATTGATGTGAATTCTGTGTATAAACGAGCTTATGCATCCATCTACATACACCTAATTATGTATCTACCATGGGTCCTGGTATAATATCCAAACGCGCCTCTGTGTGTATCTAAGTGTGTCTGCCCGTTCATGGATAGCCGTACATGTGTGTACCAGTTCATCCTTATCTACCCTGGGCAAGTATGCGCTGGCCGTGTATCCATTTATATGTACCTCCGTGTTTGCACATCCATGTTCTTGCATCTCTGATGTGTACCTGACCTCGGTATCCAGCCATGTAAATGCTACACGTGTTTGTGTAACAGATGGGTTGTGCGTTTGTCTCCATGGAGCTCCGGCATTTCCTGCCTGCACTCGGCATGCTCACCTTTGTGAGTCAGGCAGCGTGAGCCATTCTGCTCAATCGTGGTTCCTGGGGGCAGCCCAGCTCCTGGCGCCGTCTGCCTCATTGGTCACTGGACCAGCAGCCTGTGTCTTTCCACTCAAGGAAAGGTCACTTGGACCCCTGTGTAGGCTCAAATCATGTAACCTTTAATGTTTCCTCTCCTGTGGGGACTGTTCAATTTCCAGCCTCTCTGGGGTCCCGTTTGCGTGATGTCAGGTTGAGAGTGAGACTGTGGCCTGGTACAGTCTTCCCAAAGCAGTGTGACTCGCGCTGCCCAGGAGGGCAGCTCGCTGGGCAGAACTTTCCATGAGCTCGGAGAACAGCTCCTTTCCCACAGGACAGCCTCAACTTCAGCATTACGGTCCAAGCCTGCTGGAGACCATGAAGTCCAACGCTCCCATTTTAGGGATGAAGACACTGAGGCCAAGGGAGGAGAGGGGACTTATTGTGGCCTACACATTTACTCCTGGACTCCTGGTCCAGTGCTCTTTCCCCTGTTTACACCAGGCTTCCTGGGGCAGATGGCTAGTGGCCCAGCAAAGATTCATGTTTCCTTTCTACAGTGTAGAGTTGTCATGGAAAAAGTCCCTGTTCATACAGGGACCACATTTCCATCACCCCTTGCATCTGCATGGGCCATGTGACTGAGTTCTGAGCCTGGAATATGAGTGGAAGTGATTGACATATGCCAGCTCCAGGTCTCATTCGCAATTACCTCCCAGGCACATATTCTCTTGGTCTCCCCCATTTGCTGGCTAGACGTGACTGCCCAGGGTGACCAGGGAGTAGCCACGTGTTGATGGTGGAAAAGATTCTGTTGGTCTGGGTCCTTGAAGCAGAGCGCTTCCCCAGGAGAGGAAGAAATACAACTTCTGTCACGTTAAACCACTGAGATTTTTACGTTTATTTGTTACAGCAGCTAGCGTTACCTTAATACACTGCCTCTTCTTTTTCAGGAAGTGACCCTTACGAAAAACCTCCCAAGTCCCTTCTCACTGTCATTGTCTTTAAATCACAGGATACCAAAATGAGGTTCCTTGTGATCACCCGGAGCAGCCCAGCCCCAGAGAGAAGGCCCCAGTCTCCATGGCGACTCTTCCTGTGGTGTATAATAAAATTAATGGATGTACTCATTACAGTAATTCTGGCTGTCCTTTGAGCAAATTTCACTCTTCAGAGGGATCACCGGCTTTTACTCATGATGCCTGAGAATTATCCTTTAAAACTGCAGATAGAATCAGATCTCCTTGCAACCTCAGCCCACGGGGCCAATGGCTTTGCCCTTTGGAGGATGGATCAATATGACCTCAGTGACCAGGAGCTCACACTTGATTTTCCCTCTTCAAATCCTCTCCCAGTTCAGGACTTCTTCCTCTTCCCAAATGGTCCTGATGAGTGTTCTTCCCCACCCCAGCCTCGTGCGTTGCAGGGAGTAGGTTCTGTTGCTGCAACCTGGATCAGTGCTAACGATCTCATTAAACGCTTCTGAGGATTTCCCCCAAGCTAAGTCCTCTGAGCTGGCCTCTATGCCATCCTTGGAATTTCAGCTCTGCTAGAGTCAGAGGCAGGGACAGAGCCTATGAAACCATATGGTAGTGTGAGAAGGCCAGAGGTCAGATGATCACCGAGACCTGCTCGTTTAGCAGAAGTCCTTAGCCAGTGAGTGTGCTGCAAGCATGCACAGAAGGCATGCCACACTCCACCTTCCGTGACTCCTTATTGCTAAGGCCACAGGCTTAACTCTTTAGCCTGCCGTTCAGGATTTTCACAACCAGGTTCCACTTTACCCCTTCTCTGGCCATGCATCCCCTCACAGCTGCTCACCTGGGACACAGCACGTCCTCAGGCATGCTTTGAGTTTTTATATCTGGAGTCTTAGTTCATGCCTTTTCCTCTGCCTGGAATACCTTTTCCCTCTTATTGGCTTGTTAATTTCCTTCTTATTCTTGTGGACCTGGCTCTTTGTCACTTCCTCCGTGAAGCCTGCCTTGACTTTTACCCTCCCATTTGGATCACACCTCACCAGAGAGGACTGGCAGCTGTTGAGACTGAGATGAGATACTTGAGGTCAGGGAACAAGTCTCCATTATCCTCGAGGGCAACAATCACCTCCCATGTCTCTTGTCAGTCTCCCAAATTCTAGGCCTCTTTGTCCCCTTACACATCTCTTTCCACAGACCCACTTTGGATGAGGGAGACGAGGAAGGAAGGTGGGCAGGAAAGTAGGTGGAGGAGGGGAGTTTACTCCTGGACCAAGGGGATAGATAGGTGTAGAAACGTAAAAGTCAAGTACAAATCATTGGCTCTCAAATCTGGCTGCCAATTTCCATTACTGGGAAGCTTCTCAAAAATACTTTGCTTGAGTTTTAACCTGGAGCAATGAAACCACTATTTTTCATCTAGGATTGAGAATCACTGGCCAAAAGTATTTCTTAAATATTTAATGCTAATCATTGAGGATTGCCTTCAGAATGCAAATTATATTGTGAATCCCTGAATTGGAGAAGTAAAACAATTTACATTTAAGTAGCCCTTTCAGTTTACAAAGCACTTACGCAGTGTGTGATTATATTTGCTCCTCTGAGGTAGGTAGGCACAATTGCTATTATCACGCTCATTTTACAGATGAGAATCTAGGGAAGGAGGTCGAGAAACCTTGTAAAGAGAGATGATGTTCCAGCCGAGTGATGGAGAAGATCCTGCATCCCCTTGGCCAGTCGTCCAGGGGATTAAAGGAACACAGCTGAGAAAAGCTAGTGGTTGGTATTTGGTAAAAGAGAGAGAGAAAGCAAAGAATACTGAGTACAAGTGGGTAGGAACAGAGACAGAGGCAGGAGGATAAAAGATGACAATCGATATGTGTGGATGGAGACAGAGCTGGCTAGAACAGATAGCTCAATAAATAAAATAGAAAATGCACAAAGTGGTTTTAGTGGATGGAGAGCTATCTTTAGAATCAGCTGAGGAACCCCGGCTTCTATCAAGGGCCAGAAAGGTGGGACAGAGAAAAGTCAAAGTTTTCCTAGACAATCTACGTTGGTGAGGAAGATGGAGTTAAGACCAGAAGCCAAAAGGAATATACCAGGATCCCGAAGAGAAAGGACCTGGCTTTTCCAGGGACATAAAGGAGTGAGAAGGTGGCAGCATGGTGAGAGTCAGAAGAAAGGAGGGGCCTCAGAACACAGGCAGGGGGTGTGTTGAGAGCAGGGTCTGAGGGAGGCTTAGCAAAGTTCTCCGAGGGGTGGGAAACTGGACTAGGGCGGCACATCACTGGGCATCCTTGGTACCCTGAAGCCCCTGTGCTTGCCCCAGATTCAGCTGCGCAACCTCACTGCAGGGGTGAGAGAGACAGGGGGGCACAACAGAGGGATGCCTGGGCTCCCTTAACTGGGAGGTGGGGTCATGCCCACAGGTCTGAGCCCCTCGGTAGGGTACACAGACTGAAGTTCCCGGGGAAGTGACAGGTAAATCACTAGTTCCTCCATAACGCAATAGGCATGGTCCTCTTGGGCAACATCTCCGCCCCACCCCGTCTGCCCTGCCAGACTCGGGTCTCTAACAATAAATAGGCAGCCGGGCTGACGTGTCCTCCCTCACCGCCTTCCGGTCTTATCTTCTTTTTAACGAATTCTGAATCATAATGAAAATTTTCCTTGGATGTACTGTATGCCTGACAATCAAATCACTACTAAATCAATTCTTTGCAATCAATGTTTTTCTAATGAATTTTGCATTTCTAATGGCAGGACCTGACAGTATCTGTTTATTTTCTCTCTTGCCCTTGGCTCCCTCTCCTGCCTCCTTGTTTGAAGCAAATGGCAGAAGAGGTTGCAGGAGCCAAATGGCGGTTCTGCTGCAGTTTTTCTTTCTCAGTCCCCCCTCTGTCTCTCCTGGTCCTTTTCCACAGTGTCCCTTACTGGGAAACCTAATGGGGTGTTTCTGGAGTGATCACAATGATTTAAATAGCCCTGCTAACAAAGTTTGTCAGGAGAAACACCACAGCCCATCAGGGCTTCTTCTACACCTACTACATCCTGGACAAGGAAGGCGTGGAGAAGACATGCTGGGGACATGGAGGGGGGTCTCACCCCTCCACCCCCATACCACTCCCCCAACTCTCCTGAGCCCCCCCTGCCTCCCCAGACCCCCACAGTGAGCACAGAGGTGGTGTTGGATTAGGCACAAAGTAACGTTTCATTTCAGACTTTCTGTGGGATTTCCTCGCAAAAGAACATACCTATTAATAACATAAACATTGCGGAGGAGTCAGGACAATGACTCCCAGACCGGGACTGGTTCCTAAAGCCCAGATTCCTAAATCGATAAATGAATGAATGAATGAATGAATGAGGACAATAAGGACATAGAGGCTAGTGTTCCAGAATTTACCCATTGTAGTAGACCCAATAATACTCCACCCCCTCTAAGCCCTGGAACCTGTGAATATGGAATTAATCAGCTGACCTCAAGGTAAGGGGAGTAGCCTGAATCATCCAGGCAGGCCCAGTGTAGTTACAGGAGCCTTAAAAGTGGAAGAGGGAGGCAGAAGAGGAGGTCAGAGTGATTCCATGTGAAAAGGACTCAGCCTGCATTCCTGGCTCTGAAGATGGAGGAAGCCAAGGAATGCAGGTGGCCTCCAGGAGCTGGAAAAGGCAAAGAAATGGATTCTTCCCTAGAGTCTCCAGAAGGGAACACAGTCTGGCCAACATTTTGGTCTTAACTAGTGAGATCTCTTTTGGACTTCTGACCTCCAGAACTGTAAGATAATAAAAGTGTGTTGTTTCAAGCTACTGAGTTTGTAGTAACTTGTTACAGCAGAAATAGGAAACTAATACAGAAGTATGTGTGCTTCTCAGGTGTCCTGAATCTGGCTGATGTGATGGAGGGAAGGCTGAGGTACACTATAATGGATTTTAATAGAGCATGAAAGTGCTGTCTTTAATAAATGTATGTGCAAAACACAGTATGAGCTCAGGAAAGGGGCATGGCAGGTGTGGGGAGCATCTGAGCAACTCATTGATAAACTCAGTTCATTCACTGATGGGTCTTGAGGCAGCCAAGCCATTCCTCTCTTCTGGGCCCATCACTGTCCTAAGGAAGGGAGAGTGTCCTTCTCCCCACTGTAGAGCATCCTCTGCTTCTGCCTTCCACTCCCACCCTGGTTAAGAGCAAAGTCTTTGCAGCGAGTCAGGCTGCAGTTTGAATCCTGGCTCTGGCACTTACCAGCTGGGTGACCACGGGTAATTTGCTTAATCGTCCTGAGCCTCATTTCTCCGTCTTTAGAGGGTATGTAATGACTAACCTCTGAGGGTTGTTGTGAAGATGCCACATGTCAAGAGCTTAGTACACGGCGCAAAGCAAAAGCTCAATAATTTTATGTCATAACACCATATCATCATGACAGCCTGCCCTAAGGTTTCTCATGTGACACCTCCTCCATCCTTGTTCCCAGCTGATGACTTTGCTTCCTACTTCATTGAGAAAATTGAAGCAATCAAAAGAGGTCTTCCACAGACTTCTACCACCGCATCTACCCACCTACAAGCATCTGCCCACTCCTTCTCTGCCCTTCCCATATGCTACATGGATGAACAGTCCATACTCCTAGCTAAAGCCAGCTCTTATACTTGTGTGTGCATGAGAGCCCTTTCCTTCTCCCCTCCAACAATTCTTCCCTCTCTTATACTTCGTCAAGTTTTACCTCTGTACTGGACCATTCCCATCTGCACATAAATATACTCTTCTCCAAGATGAAGAAAATCCTCTCTTGATCCCACCTCTTTTTTACTGCCTATACCTTTGTTTCTTATTGCATCAAAACTCCTAAGAAGAGTTGGTGCCACCCAGGAAGGCCTTTCACCCACTAGTGCACTGAAACTGCTCTTGTCACGGCAAATGATGACTTCTTATTGCTAAGTCCAGTGGACAGGTCAAGCAAGATGCAGACTGAACACTACTGCTGACACTCTGATTCAGGTGCTCACACCTTCTGCCTTGAATTCCCACATATGACAGTCTCTGGGTTTTTCCTCCTATGTCGCTGCTGATTCTTCCTCACTCCCTTTGCTTTCTCATCTCTTCTCCTAGGTCTCTTAATGTTGGGCTTATTGTGAACCCAGGGCTCACTCCTTGGTCCTCTTCTCAATATACTCATTTCCTTGGTGATCTCACCTTGTCTTGTGACTTGAAATATTGGCTATATACTGATAACACCAAAGTTTACCTCTCTCCCAACCTTGAGACTTGCATATCCAATGAGCCTACTCTGACCTATTTAGAAGTATAAAATCTCCCCACATTTGCTTAAATTCCGATAGACTTCGCAGATTCAACGTGCCCCAAATAGAACTCCTGACCTCTCCTCCCTTCCGGTTCCAAATCTGCTCTATCTACAGCCTTCTCTATCTCAGCTGATGATGACTACACTCTTCCAGTTGCTTAGGTCAAAACACCTGCCAGGAAATACTCTACTTTTGGCTTTTCTTTTTTTCAAAAAAATTTATTTATTTATTTATTTTTGGCTGCGTTGGGTCTTCGTTGCCGTGCGCAGGCTTTCTCTCTAGTTGCGGCGAGCGGGGGCTACTCTTCATTGCGGTGCACGGGCTTCTCATTGCAGTGGCTTCTCTTGTTGCGGAGCACGGGCTCTAGAGCGCAGGCTCAGTAGTTGTGGCGCACGGGCTTAGTTGCTCCACGGCATGTGGGATCTTCCCAGACCAGGGCCCGAACCCGTGTCCCCTGCATTGGCAGGCGGATTCTTAACCACTGCGCCACCAGGGAAGTCTCTACTTTTGGCTTTTCTTTTAAAAAATATATGGAATCTGACCAGTTCTCATATCTCCACTGCTCCTACTCATCTCACACCTTGAATCACTCCAGTAGCCTCAACAGGTTTCTCTGATTCTGCTCTTCCCCCTGTGCCCCATATGGAAACCAGAATGATCCTTTTAGAGGCGACGAAAGATCATGGCGTCCCTCTGCTCAAAAGCCGGCAGCGGCTCCCTATTCCTCTCAGAATTAAAGCTGAAATCACTACAATGACCCCACCCAACCCCCTTTCCTTATATTCTGTTACCCTTACTGTACCTTACGCTGATCTAGCAACACCGACCACTTTGCTGCTCCCCAAGTCCTGCCCTGTGGTCTTTGCTCTAGTTATTCCCTCATCTGAAAAAACTCTTTTTCTAGGTATTTGCTTGGCTAACTCTTCCATTTCCTCCAAGTCTTTGTTTCAACCTTCTCAATGAGACCAGAATCACCACTTACTTGAAAATTGCAAAACCTCACTACACCTGCAGTCCCCATTGCCTTCTAACATATTGATTTATTAAAAAAAACATGTCTGTTGTTTGTTTGCCTCTGTCTGCTAGAACGTAAACCCTATCAAAGGAGAATTAACATCTGTCCTCTGATGTATGCCCAGCATCTAGAACACACACATCAGGCACATGTAGTCTCTTTGTACTTGTTGAATGAATTTGCCAGGATGGCTCTCTGAATATTCTATACAAATCTTTCCTTTTTATTTCTTATTATCTTTTGCCAGGGCTGGGAGTGGTTGGAGACAGTGAGTGTTCACACACAGTGTTTCTCTCAATGTTTTTTTCCCCACCGACCATCATCCTTTTTGGATCAGCTGATACACCCGATTCAGGTATTTTATCTCCATTCAGTGTATGCTCTTCCTCTAACTGGGTGTTCACTGCCTTAAAATTAGGGGCAGCCTTGGTAATAGAACTGCTTGAAAATCTTACAAGTGCGCATCTGATGTCCACCCCATGGAATAAATAGTCAGTGTCTTTCCTTTGATGCTCACAACCAAATAGGTTTATGGAACTTCAATCCAAGGCTGGGGCCCTGATGGAAATCTTATTGTCACCACCTGTTTGCAACCCAAACACACTGGGAACTCCTTAAATGCAAGGATGCTGTCTTATTTCCAGTCCCACACATGGCTGGTACACAGTAAGTGCTTGTTATTGGATGAATGCATGCTTGGCTGACTGTCAATGACAACTGACCTGGTGAGTGGAGGTTGGAAACTTGGTAGGACCTTTTCACTTTCAGGAGGTCAAATCCATTAATCTAATCTTGAGTGGTTTTTTTTTTTTTTTTTTCCTTCATGTGATGGGTTATGTCTTGATCCCACTTAGCTCATCTTAATCCCAAGGTACACAAGGACAGTCCTGAAAGAAAGTGAGAAAAGGCAAGCAAAAGAACAGAAGTGAGGCTCTAGGCCTCCTTATTCTAGAAGATCAGGCCCACCTAAGAGAATCTCCCTTTTGATGAACCTCCTGCGTTGGGGTGGGGGTGTTTTCTGTTGCTTCCCAGAAGAGCCCTGGGAAAGGGAAAGGAGAATCAATCTGAATATTCAGCTCCATAAACACTGCCATAAAAATCACATCCATTTGCAGAGGAAGGCTCAGCGCTAAGGTGCCAGAACAATGATGTGCATTTACAGCATCAGACCCCGATCAATCTCCTCGCGGGGCCAGGAAGCTGCCTCCTTGGTAGGATCAGTTCCCAGCTTCTGTCTGGGAGGAGCTGGCCCTGACCCTCAGGAGCCTCTGTCCCCTTCCTTGTCCCCACCCAGCTCACTGCATCCCTGTAACCCCCTCACCAGAGGGGAGACCCTACAGGACATGGGTTAGGAACATGTGGTGGGGGGCTGATGTGATATAGAGAGAAAACTGGGTGCAGAAAGAAAAATGCACCTTGGGGTCCAGTGGACTTGGACTTTTTCTGCTTCCTAGCTCTGTGACCTTGGGTAAGTCACTTACCCCTCTTAAGCTTTCCTCTTTTGTAAACTATAGAATTTGGCTGGCCGGCCAACCTCAATGGGTTATTGAGAGAGTTAAATAACCCAAGACTGTGAGGTTTCTTGGCAAACTGTGTTTGAACAGGAAGAGGCATTTGAGGTCAACCAGCACAGCCCCTTATCTTGTAGATCCGGAAACTGAGGCTTAAAGAGATGGAACCTCTTGGTTCAAGGCCACCCTGGGAGAAAGTGGTAAAGTCATTATTATTACTAATTCTGAGCCAAGGCCCAAAGTAAAGTGGCATCTGAGATAGCATTTCCTTAGCACAAAACCTCTGCTGTAGCCACCAGGACAGCTGACCCCTCCCACCCATCTCCCATATTCTGGTTTAGTAATTCAACTGATGCCTCCCTCCAGTGCATTCTCGCTGGGGCCTGGGCCAGGCCAAGGCCGCCTTCCTGCTGAAATAATGCTGGCAGCTGTCTGCGAGGCAGAGGTATGAGGGGAAAGGGAGCCATTTTCCTTGGACCTCCCGAAATGTCACCCTTGGACCCAGGTGTGAAGCTTCTGTTCCCAGGAGAGCTTGGTGCCTCTGGTAATGAAATCTCATTTCTGATCTCCCTCTGAGTCTCCCTGGCACCTGGCCTTTCCTGGTGCTCGCTCATGGCTTGGGGGCCAAGACCTAAGCCTGCTCTGTGAGGCTCAGTGCTCATTGGGAAGGGACCTCCTCCTTCCTTGGGGAGCTCAGCACTGCGGGCCTCTGGGGTGAGGCTTTGTCTGTCTGTCCCAGTGGGGTGGGGCTCAAAGGCTCTGTGGACCAAGGAGGGTTGGAAGGGCCCTCTACAGAGTATGAAATCCTCTTGATGCACCATTTCTTATACTCCTTACATAAAAGGGGAAAAATTGATCAGCTCCCCAGAGGGTAAGGAAGGAGGAAGACTTCCTGGAAATTCCAAGAATCTTAGAGTTGAAAAGGGACCTTAAATCGAATCTTGGACAGTCTTTTACCAGGTACAGAGGGTCCCATCCACAGCGCCCAGCCTGCTTGACAGTCCAATGATCAGGGACACTCACATCTCACAGTCCTCCCATACCACGTGGGCAGCAGTTCTGGTTGTTAGAAGTTCTTGCACCATTGAAATAAGCCTTCTGGTAACTTCCACACTTCCCTCCTGGTGTGTCTTGTGGAGTCAGCATAGTAATATGTCATCATTTGTGGAGACTTGACTTTGTGCCTTTCTCTGAAGATCTGTGTTAGCTTTTGGGTTAAATGAGTTAAGAACCATTATACCTATTTTATAGATGAGATAACTGGGTACAGAGAACTCAAGAAACTTGCCCTAGCTCGCTCACCTGGTAAATGGCAGAGCCCATGTTAATTTGAACCCAGAGAGCTCTGGCTCCTGAGCTGGCCTTTTTAACCTCTACACTGTCAGGCAAATCTTGACTCCTCTCTCCTCAGCCTGTCTCATGTTTGAAACTAGCTGTCATTTGTTCTGGGTGAAACACTCCCAAAGTTTCTGTCGCTGCTTCTAGGCTCCTTGGTATCCTAGTCGCTCTCCACTGCCCCTTTTAAAATGAGCTAGTAAGAGCATAGCCCGATGATCCAGATGGGTTCCATCAGGGTAAACTACTCAGGGGCTTTCGTTTCTCCCATTTAATTGTGCACTTTTTAGATTTCTTTCCCTTCCTAGCAGCTGTATCACCATATTGAGCTTGTGGTCAGCTCAGACCCCAAGATCTTTTTCTCATGGCTCTCTGCCAAGCCAGAGCTCCTTTATCTTAGACTTGTGCAATTGATTCTTTGAACCTAAATGTAAGACTTAACACTCCTGGATTTCATCTGTGTGGTTTTGGCTTGTGTTCTAGCCTACTTAGTCAGATTCTAGGTCTGCCTTGCCATTAATTTCCCTAAATTTTGCCATATACAAATTAGGTAATCATCTTTTCTCAAACTTCATGTATGCCATTGATAAAAACATTGAATGAGACAGAAGATGGGTCTTGGACTTCTTCTCTGGAGAGAGATCTTCTACTCAGGAACCTTGAAATGGCGACATTGTAATTTTTGGCTTCACGATTCCATATTAATCCTACATTGAATGCTTACGATATTTCAGGCAAAGTACTAGGCACTAAAGAAACAGTGGTCGAGTCAAAAATCCTTGCTTTCACAAAGCACCTTGTGGCATTGGGGTGATGATCACATAGACAAATAATAATAACATCTAAGTAGTCCATCTAGAAGCACACAGGTGGGAAGCCAGCCTAGGGGCACCTCACTCAGCTTGGTATACTTGAGTTAGGACTTAAAGAAGGAGATGGACTTACCAGGATTGGAGTGCTGGGAGGGGGGTGGAGATGAGCCCCAAGGGGGTACTTTTTATTGCATAATGTAGCCACTGGGGTGACATCAACCTTTTTACTCAGTCATCCTTTCTATGTGGTGACTCATTCTTCAACTTCATTTCCTCTAAATTTAGAATGATAGCCCCCAGTTCAGTAGTACCTGCGGGAGTGTGTGTGTGTGTGTGTGTGTAGGTGTGGAGAGTGATGGAGATGAGAGCTGGAGGGGGAGAGAAGAAAAGGAAAGGGGTCAAAGTTTCCTCTTCTGAATGGAGGGAAGGGGGAGTCAGATGCAGAAGAGGTTAGAGAGGGCAGTGTGGTCTGGGCCTGTACTTTGGGAGAATTTGCTCGGTGATGCTGCACTTCCCCCCAAAGTGGAGAGATGGAGAAACTGAGCTGGGGTAGAGGGGTGGGTGGAGTATGGCGGAGGCTGGATATTTTCACACTCAGCCCAAATGAGCTTTTATCCATGGCTTCCTTGCTGAATTTGAGTGTTTCAAGTCCCAGGTCATCAGACACACTTTTATTTCTAAAAGACACTGAAGTCACTCCAAAGACAACTGAAGATGACTTTTGGATTGCCTGGGCCACAGCTCCTTTGACTTCTTCTGGCACTCGTGCCTCCGTTTCCTGTGGGGCGATTGTTACTCCAGGCTACCACAGATCGCGTCTGGACCAAGAAGGAAACTGGATGGGAAGGCAAGGCAGCAGTTTTTACCCCCTAGCTCTGAAACCTCAGCTGGGTGTTAGAGCTCTCTAATTCATGCCAAAGGTTGCTCCTTGCAATTTCTCTTTTCCTCCCCTTTCCTCTGCTTTCCTCCCCTACTGGGAGAGGAAAAGCAGCTATGCTTATAGAAAGATTGATTAGTTAAGCAAGTCAATTATATCTCTTGCCGAGAGCAACTGTATATTAAGTAATGCAGCAAAACTGATTCTCTGTACAGATCCATTTTGTTGAACAGCTGTTCCAGAGGCCCAGAAAGAGAAGACGAAGGTTAAAATCCAGTAATAGTCTTCACTCCCCATCTCACCCCACCCTATCATGCCTGGCCCTCCAGGGCCTTCATTTATTATGAAATGGAATAAGGCTGGGTAATGAGCATGCTGGTGGCCTGCTCCATTTTGCGGGAAAACTCTCCCATCATGCCATGGGCTCCTGGGCCTCCATCAGCTCTGGCCCTTCTGCCCTCCTGCCACGGGGGAGTTGACTGATGCCTGCTCAGAAGCTTGCCTCCTCCCAGCCCAGTCCAGCAGCTCTGACAAGGTGGAAAGACTTCTAGTTGTAGACTCTGGAGACCTGGGTTCAAGTACAATTATTGAATGTCTGATCTTGGCTAAGTATTTTAACCTTTATGAGCCTTAATTTTCTCATTAGTAAAATGTAACAAAATCTAAATGAGATAATGCATATGGATGAAATTTGGGGTCTATACCCATTAGGGTGGATATTATTACACTGAGCAAAGAGGAGAGGGTGAGGGGAAAGCAGCTGGGCAGGACCACCAGCTGGTTCAGCCAGAAGCACTGAAAAAGACCTTTGCACCTTTGCATGCCACTTGTAATCAGTCTATACTTCTTTTTTCTTTTTCTTTTTTCTTCTTAACTGAAGTATAGTTGATTTACAATGTTGTGTTAGTTTCTGGTGTACAGCAAAGTGATTCGGTTTTTTATATATATGTATATTCTTTTTCATATTCTTTTCTATTCTGATTTATTACAGTATATTGAATATAGTTCCCTGTGCTATACAGTAGGAACTTGTTGTTTATTTTATGTACAGTAGTGTGTATCTGCTAATCCCAAACTCCTAATTTATCCCTCCCCCACCCCCTTTCCCCTTTGGAAGCCATATGTTTGTTTTCTATGTCTGTGAGTCTGTGTTTTTTGTAAATAAGTTCATTTGTGTCATGTTTTAGATTCCACATATAAGTGATATCAGATGATATTTGTCTTTGTCTGACTTACTTCACTTAGTATGATCATCTCTAGTCCATCTATGTTGTTGCAAATAGCATTATTTCATTCTTTTTAATGGCTAAATAGTATTCCATTGTGTGTGTGTATGTGTGTGTGTGTGTGTGTGTGTGTGTATGTATATATATATATATATATATATATATATATATATATACCACATCTTCTTTATCCATTCACCTGTTGATGGACATTTAGGTTGCTTCCATGTCTTAGCCATTGTAAATAGTGCTGCTATGAACATTGGGGTCCATGTATCTTTTCCAGATATATGCCCAGAAGTGGGATTGCTGGATCATATGGCAACTCTATTTTTAGTTTTTTAAGGAACCTCTATACTGTTCTCCAGAATGGCTACACTAATTTACATTCCCACTGACAGTGTAGGAGGATTCCCTTTTTTCCACACCCTCTCCAGCACTTATTATTTGTAGATTTTTAATGATGGTCACTCTGACTGGTATGAGATGATACCTCATTATAGTTTTGATTTGCATTTCTCTAATAATTAGCGACGTTGAGCATCTTTTCATGTGCCTATTGGCCATCTTTATGTTTTCTTTGGAGAAATGTTTATTTAGATCTTCTGCCCATTTTTGATTGGGTTGTTCATTTGTTTGTTATTGAGCTGTATGAGTTGCAGTTCTTTTTTCTTAATCACTGAAGCAAATGGGTAGGTTTTATTCCTACCCAGTTATGCCAACTGGGTGGGCGTGTACTGGTTTCTAAACCTCCATCTTGTAAGACTACCCTTAGTGTTTATTTTAACCTAGTACCCTTTGTATACAAAATGTGATGTGCAGGAATCCCTCTCCCACCCCACTGCCAAAGGCCGTGGCCCTGGCTGGAAGCAGCTAGCTCTTTTGCCCCAGTAGTTGCTCAGACAACAAGGCAGATCCTGGGTGAGCAGCAGAAAGGCATCTGGTGGTACTTGCTTTGTCCAGTCCTGGAGTTGCCCACAAGCGGGTGGGGGCTTGGGCTAATGACCACCTCCTTCCTTCTGCTTATTTTTGTGAGGGACTCAGCCAAATAATGAGGTTCAAGTTTATACACTGGGTCAAATCTTTTGTTCTTGTCAGAGGACATCTTTTACCTGTCTTCTGCCTCTAGAGGGTACACTGACTGGCTTGTTCTCGTACCTGAAATTCTATCGTGGTTTCTTCATCCTTCCGATAGAGGTTTTTCTCGTAAGTAAGGAGAGGAGATGCTTATACGTTATCATTTACACACACCTCACTGTGAGTGAGTCTACCAGACCTCCTCTTAGAGGGGTACCGTGTTGGAAGAGCTTTTGGGGTCATATAGACCCTTATGGGACAACTGAGACTCAGAGAAGGGGATAACCTAGGTGATCAGGTCCACAGCTGCCAGAACTCAATCTCCTGAGTCCTGGTCGTGCTTCTTCCATTGGGCAGCCCTGCCTGCTCCCAGACAGTTGGTTTGGAAAGAAGGGGGCAAGGGCAGGCTGGCTGAGTGCAGCCCTGGCTGTGCTGAGGGGATCATGTGTTCACCCCGCTCTTGGGCACAGCAATGTTCTAAGTGGCGTCATAGTGGTCACTGGTTTCCAGGGCCAGCGGCTTTTCCTGCAGCCTGATGGGCCCTTGGTGTCCAGGGCCAGGGCTCAAATCCAGGTCAGACCCAGGTAGCTGGGCTCCTCTCAGCCTTCAGGGTGCAGGGACTCCAGCTCCTCTGATTTCTGAGCAGTTTTACAGTTTCATTTTCTAACCCTCAGGTCGCATGTAGGCAGTTAGCGTAGCAATGGCTGTTTCCCCAGCCTGCTTGCCTCTGCCACATTTATAAATAGGGATCTGGGAGGGTGTGCACAGAGGGGTGGGTCGTGATGCTGATGGTGACCTGCATGGGCATCCAGCCTTGGAAACTGGGTCCTCGGCTGGCAGGGGGCTCTGAGCAGGGACAGGCAAGGTGGACACCACAGACATTTCAGGGACCTCTGATGGCCCAGTCTGGGTACCACTTCTCATAGAATGCCAGAACCAGAAGGGGTCTTACAGGTCAGTGAGTCCAGCAGCCTGTCTGAAGCTTTAATCCCTTTGCCAACCCTCCTGCCAAGCCATCTCCAGTCTTCAGTAGAAACTATTTTGCTGCAGCCCAGTCTGGAGAGGAAGGAGAGCATGATCCTGGCCTCTCCTTGTCCATGTGTCTTGCCCTGGAGTAGACTCAGGACTGGACGCTTGTTCAAATTAGGACCTGATTGGGTAAGGGTATTGGGTTCAACCTCTGGTACTTCTTTTCCCTTCCCTTTTATCATAGCCCAGGAGAAAAATACCCAAGTGACCTATTAGATTTTCTTCCTACTTCCCAGTTTCTTGTCCCTCCAGGCATCTCCTGAGTGCCTGCAAGGAAAGAGATAGAAAAAAAAGAGGGTTCTTTAAGCACATACCTTCTACATCTTCTTTCCTTCATGAGGGTGGGGATGCAGGTCACCAGAGAGAGAGGGTGAGGGGGAAGATGGGGACAACCTTTCCTACAGCTGCAGCCCAGAGACCCAGCTGACAAGAATGTCAGTGAAGAAGTGGGTTAGGAGCCATCTAGTTCAAGCCCCTTGTTTTACAGGTGAGAAAACAAGGCCAAGGAGGGGAAGAGACCTTCCCAAGAGACACAGTGAACGCGTGGTGTGGCAGGGATGGGATCTGCCAGGGGTATCTATGGCTGAGTATGGGCACTGCCCACAAATCACCCTGGGAGTGGGGGAAAGGAGGACACAGTTCTCTCCTTTTGCTATTATTCAGTGAGATTCCCAGCTCCAGGAGGTAGCAACAGCCTCTTAGCAATCACAGGAAGCTGTCACCTACAGTGCAACCGTGGAATCTTGGAAGCATCTCCTCCCGCTTTCTGAACCAGAAATACATCCCCTACCCACGTCCTGATGCCCAAGATTCCACCATTTGAATGTTATTCCTTTAGTTTAATGTGTTTGTTCTTTAAAAGGCACCCCATAGGTGTGAATGACTTAACAGAGCCTTTCCTGAGTGCTTTTAGCTGGGGAATGAATAGAGGGCACTTGGAACCAGGTAGAGTAAGAGGGAAACCTGGGACTGAAGAAAGAGAGAGAAAGGGAGATAGCAAGGGAAGAGGGCTGGCCCCCACTTTACAGTGTTCTCTGGGCCACTGAGCCTAGACCTGGGATGTGCTGGCTGGAGTGGTGGTGTGAGGGAGGTGGTGCGTGGACCTGAGGGGACCATCCAGGGGAGTGTTTGCCATTACAGCCCAATCTGGGCCATCATAACAGGAATTACTAGAGCAAATGTATTGGCCCCAGTGATTGATTAGACCTCCCACATGTGTCCTCCTTGAAGACTCCACTTTCTCTGCAGGATCTCTCCTCCAGCCTTTACTATGTGATTAACTCCCTGGCTAGCCTGTGCCCCACCCTCTGCTGCTTGAAGTGTGAGCGAACGTTCTATCACCAGGTATGACGTGTCCCCTAACTGACTGTAAGATCTTGGGGACAAGGACAGGTCTAAGGTAGCATATAAAACAAGTAGGGCGGGCAGTGGTTCCAGGGCCTCTCCTGCCCATTGAGATTCCCCTGGTGCGCCCTGCGTGCTTCCTCGCCTCGGCAAAGTTAGCCAGAACTGGGGTGATGTCACAGGCAGGCTATGGGAGGGATGACGTTTGCTCTTTCTTGTACCTCTCCAGCCACGCATGCAGTTATGCAGGCTGCCTGTGTAACCGTGGGGAGCGATACACACGTGTGGGTTTAGGCTGGACTTCACGATTCACCCTCTGTGTCTGAGGGACCTTCCCAAAGGGTGTGGGGGATGGAGTGCCCGCTATCCCCTCAACTCTGAGCAAAGGACAGCCTCCCTGGGGGTCCTCAGATGACTTTGTCATGCGTCTCAGCATCCCAGGTGGTAATCCAGGGTATCTTCTCAATATCTAGCCCAAGTCTCTGCTGCTTCACTTACGATCCCCCATTCATAGTGTCCCAAGAAAGAGAAGGAGTTCTGTGGCAGGGAGTTTCAGGAATGTCTTTGAAAATAGTGTCCCCTCCCAGCTCTAAGGGCTTTGGCATGCAAGTTCTGACTTGCCCTGGATTGTCCCCTAGTATTTGGATATTGGAATATCCAGTTGGATTGAAGAGGCAGATTGTCCCATAACCAGTTCCAAAGAGTTGTGGAGGTTTTCTGAGTTCCTGCCAAGTCCTGGCAAATGAACGTTTCTGCTTGTGTGTGCCCATCTCCTCCAGCACTGGCAGGTAGCAGTAGTCTCTGTGAGATAGTGGTGGGGGGCTGGAGGGAGAGGCCCCAGGTATGCCCCAGATCCAGATGCTAGTAAATTGGCTGCCAGAGCCCCACAGGGATGTGGGGGATGAGACCCCATGACCTGATCTGATCTTTTTTTTCATGATGAACCTGGGAGAAAGAGAAACAGGGAGAAAGACAGAGAGGGGAGAGGAGAGAACTGCAGCAAATAATGACCCCTTTTTATAGCATACTCTCAGAGACCTGTCAGCTGGAGCACATTCAGTGGAGGCTGATGGAGATGGGGTGAAGGTAAAAGCCGAGACTCGTGAGAAATGGTTGAAGGAAATGAAGATGTCTGGTCTGTAGACCCAAGGACTCGCAGCAGCATTATGACTGTCTCCCAGGGGCTACTGTGAGCAAGAGGGGACACCTTGTTCTCTGCATCCCTAAGGGTAAAAATAGGACATGTGTAGATGCTTCAGGAAGATAGCCTGGGGCCCAACGGAAGGAAAAGGTTTCTCCAGCTGGCACTGACCAAGGGAAACGTTGGTTCCCTAGGGAAGTGGTGAGTTCCTGGTCGCTGGAGGAAGGCCATCAAGCAGAGGCCGGGGAATCTCTTTTTTTTTTAAAAATTATTTTTTATTTATTTTATTTTTGGCTGCATTTGGTCTTCGTTGCTGCGCACGGGCTTTCTCTTTCTCTAGCTGAGGCAAGCGCGGGCTACTCTTTGTTGTGGTGCACAGGCTTCTCGTTGCAGTGGCTTCTCTTGTTGCGGAGCACAGGCTCTAGGTGCGTGGGCTTCAGTAGTTGTGGCGCATGGGCTCAGTAGTTGTGGCGCACGGGCTTAGTTGCTCCACCTCATGTGGGATCTTCCCAGACCAGCGCTTGAACCTCTGTCCCCTGCATTGGCAGGCAGATTCTTAACCACTGAGCCACCAGGGAAGCCCTGGGGAATCTCTTACAAGAGGAGAGAGGGAGAGTGAGAGACAGGTGGAGTCCCTGTGGGGAAGACTCCAACTTGAGTTGAGGAGTTGGGTTAGATGACTTTGGAGGTTCCTTACAACTATAAACTTCTCTGTTTTGAGGAGACTTGGGTCACAGAGGGTTTAGCTTTCAGGTTGGGCTGGGGCTCCTCCAGCCACTCGGGCCCTGCTCTGTAGTACGAGGGAGCTAGCGGATTCCCAGAGGCTCCCGGACAGAAGCAGGGGGAAAGTCTCAGGCAGATGAATGTTCCTTGTGTGAGAGGCAGAGCACCGTGGGGCAGAATCACCATGGTTGAGGGCTTTAACCGAGTGGGGTTTGGGACTAGGAGAATTCCACCAGACCTGCCCTTGCAATGCACAACCTATTGAATTATTCAGGTGCATTCACTTGCTGGGGTCTGGGAAGCAAGCAGGTGTCCATGGAAAGTTTAGAAACAATTTGTAGTGAAAAAATTAGTCAAGTCAGAGAGATCTAGTTTCTAATATTGGCTCTGCCAAATTCTGGAGGGATGACTTTGGACAAATTACTTTCACTCTGGGAGTTGCTGATTTTTCTCATCTGTGAAATGGGGATAATGATTTTTAGCTCACAGAGTTGGACCGAAGGCTAAATTAAGCCATGCATGTCAGACACAGTGTTGAGGCCTGATTGGACTCAATGAAAGGTAGTTCTACCTCCGCAGGATTGGGGCTTTCTCATCAGCTCCCTTGACTGTCCCCTCGTAGGTCTCATTTGCACTGATGTCCC
This sequence comes from Balaenoptera ricei, assembly GCF_028023285.1. NCBI lineage: Eukaryota > Metazoa > Chordata > Mammalia > Artiodactyla > Balaenopteridae > Balaenoptera > Balaenoptera ricei. The sequence continues at coordinate 15,953,575 of NC_082646.1, forward strand.
TGGTGTCAGTGGCCTGGTCACAGGTACCCAGTTTGTGTGAGACGCAGGGCCCTGGGAGCAGTTGCTGACCTATGGCTAGTTGGAGATGGACAGGCCTAGAGAAGCTCAGGACAGGGCCTGCTCTCTGCAGATGTGCTGCAGAAAAGCACGGGTGATCAGTGGAGGGAGAATCCACATGCTGGGCTAGGGCAGGAAGTGGGAGTGAATGGAGGCTCTCACTGCAGTGCCACGTGGGTTGGAACAAGGACAAAACAAAAGGCTGTGCACGTTAGCAACCGTTACTAGGCACCACCATTACTAGGTAGCACCATTACCAGCCACCTGCATTACTAGGCACCACCATTACCAGGCAGCACCATTACTAGGCAGCACCATTACCAGGCAGAACCATTAACAGGCAGCACCATTACTAGTCATCTCCGTTACTAGGTACCACCATTACCAGGCAGCGCCATTACTAGCCATCTCCATTACTAGGCACCACCATTACCAGGAAGCACCATTACTAGCCATCTCCATTACTAGGTACCACCATTACCAGGCAGCACCATTACTGGGCACCTCCATTACCAGGCACTGCCATTTACTAGGCAGCGCTGGAGTCCTCATGACACTAATGGGCACGTACCTGCAGCCTAAAAACATGCTCCCCTGCTCTAGACCTAAACTTTGTTGATGCAGCAGGTGATATGCTGCTTAGCTACAGCTCTCCAGAAATTACTGGCTCATCATGGCACTGTGTCCCCTGCTCAACATTGGGCAGCTTGGAAAGAGACGGGTACTCCAAAGCAGTGGCAGGGGAAGATGATTGAAATAGAGGTGATCCGGAAAGTCACAAAGAAGATTTTTGGTAGCTGTCTTGCTATAGCCATCATTTCACTTCTATAATTGAGCTTCCTTGGATTCTATACCTTTGGGTGATTGGTATACATGCCCACATCTGCTCTGTAGGCCCTCAAGAAACTTTCCCATCCTCTCCTCGAGTATCATGTCTGTCAAAATCCAGAATAATGGTGAACAGATTGGATAAGGCGGAACTCCTGAGGCCAATGTGTTGCTCTAGAGATTTCATAAATGAGCAGGACACAAGCAACAAATGCAAAGGCTTGGGCCACAGAGCTGGGTAGAAGCCTTTTTGAGAAAGGATGAACCCTCTCAGTGGTACTCACTGCCCTACATTCACTTCTCCCTCTTTGTAGGCTTTGGTTTTTTCAGCATCGGCTGTATATGGGCTGTTGAACAAATATTTGTTGATTACAAAAATGAAATAATGTGTTTTTTCCATCTACTCTGGGTAAGGCACTTGCTTGGTACCGTGTTTTCTGTCATTTAGTCCTTACAGAAGCTGAGAAGCAGATATTATTATCCCATGTTACAGAGGAGGCATTGAGACTGGAGACATCTCAGAGTCAAATAGTGTGGCTCCAAGTTCATGCCTCTTCATCACCTCATCCCGACTCTTGCTTCCTGTCTCCAATACCTTACTCCTAAGCTGAAAGGGCAAGACTTCTTCGAAGTTTCTGGTAGGTCCTGAATTCCCATGAAAGAAGTCACCTCATTGCCTCCTTTTAGGGAAGCCCTGGATTAAGGGTCAGCTGTGGGTGCTCCATCTTCTAAGTCACTGTGTGCTCTGTTGGGCGTGGTTCTCTCTAGGCTGGTGGAAGATTGGCCTCCCTGAGTGGTCTCCTTCCTTTGGAGCAGTGGTTCTTTGAGCTGGACTCTTGACCAACATGTAGAACCTGGTGGACCTTCAACGTGGCATGAATGCAGTCCCCATACCAAACTCTTCTTGGAGTCTTGCTGAGACTCCATCAAAATATTGAGAACATCTTCTTTAATAATTCACCCTCTCTGGCTAAATATAGATTATGCATAGCTTTTCCTATGGGTAATATCTGCCATGTACAAATTCTATGTTTATGAAAGAATGTTTGTTTGTTTTTCAACTTTTTATTATTTAAACACACATAGGTGGAAAAAAGAGTATAATGAAACTTTGTGGACCATAATTCAGCCTTAACAATTACCAATATATGGCCATTAAGAAACTTTACTCCCCACTTCTCCCTGCACCCTGCTAGACATTGTATTATTTCATATGTAAATGCTTCAGTTATGTATTTGTAAGAGTTTAGGAGTCTTTTCTTCTCTAAATATAGCCACATGCCATTTTACCACTTGAAAATTAGGACTTTATTTAAAGCTTTATTATTTTTAGTTTTTATGAAAGTAATATATTCTCATCAAAAATATTCAGACAGTACAAAAATGTATAAAGGAGAAAATGAAAATTACTCATAAACCAACACCCAGACATAATTACTGTTAGCATTTTGGCATATATAGTTATATATGTTTAGCACATATTCTTTATACAGGTCTACACATATAAAATCATGCTACAGATGACGTTTATCATCTTGTTTTATTTTATTTTTTTTGGTAAGCACTAAGAAAATTGAAGCTGAAAATATATACAGAGAAGTGCACACATTATACGTATAGTTCAATGAATTTTCACTGGTATGTAACCAACTGATGTTCAGATCAAGAAATAGACTATCGCCTGCACCTCAAAACCTCTCCATGCCTCTTTTAGTCACTAACCGTACCAAACACAGCTACTATTCTGACTTTCATCACTAGATAGGAGTTTTGCCTGCTTTTGAATTTTTTACAAATAGAATCATACAGTATATGCTTTTTCGTGTGACTTTTGTTCCACATTATATTTGTAAGGTACATTCATGCTGTTGTATGTAGTATTAGTTCATCCATTTTCTTTGTTGCCTAGCATTCCACTGTGTGACTATATTACAAATTATTTACACATTTCACTATCGCTAGGTACTCCCCCCCAACACCCCCGACACCAGTGTGTTGTTATCAGTAATGTCTTTTGATACATTTATGTATGCATTTCTATTAGGGAACAGACTTGTGGGTAAACCAATTTATACCTGCACCAACAGTCTGCGAGAATTTCATTTGCTCCATATCCTTGCTGACACTTCATTATTATCAATGCTTTAAAATGTTCTATTCTGTTGCGTGTGTAGTAGTAACTCATTGTGGTTTTATTTTGTTTTTCCTTAATGACTAATGAAATCGAGTGCTTTTTGATATGCTTCTTGGACACATAGATATCCTTTTTTGGTGAAATACCTGTTCATTTGTTTCCCATTTATCTATTGGATTTTCTGTGTTTTTTAAAACTGATTGTAGGAGTCATTTGTATATTCTGGATATGAGGGGCTTTTTTGACAAGTATTTATTGAAAAAATCTTCTCCCACTATGTGAGTTGCCTTTTCACTCTTTTAAGGTATCATTTGATAAACAGAAGCTTTAAATTTTAACTTGGTCCCATTATCAATATTTTCCTTTATGGTTAGTATATTTTGTGCCCAATTTAAGAAACATTTACCTACTTCAAGATCATTAATATATTTTCCTATGTTCTAGAAGTTTTATTGTTTAACCTTTCACTTTTTAATTTATAATACATCTGGAACTGATTTTTGTGTATGGTGTGAGGTAGGGGTCAATATTTTTTTCCCCATATAAATATCCAATAATTGAGCTCCACTTATTGAAAAGACTGTTCATTTCCCGCTATTCCATTTATCACCTTTGCTAGAAGTGAAGCATGTATCAGACTGTTTTTGTATTCTCTATTCTGTTCTATTGTACATTTGATCACCTTGTGCCAACTCAACAGTTTCTTAATTACTGGTTCTTAATAATATACTTAATATCTGGTAGTGTAGGTCCTCCAAATTTGTTACTCTTCTTCAATATTGTCTTTGCTCTTTTTATGCTTTGCATTTTCATGTAAGTTTTAGAATCAGTTTATCCATCTCTACAAAATAAAATACATGCTGAGATTTTGATTAGGGTGGCATTGAATTTAACATCATTTTGGGGAGGATTGACTTTTTGTTACAGTATTTTATGTACAATATTGAATCTTCCAATCCATAAATATGTAATATCTCCTACTCATTTAAGTTTTCTTTAATTTATCTTAATAAAGTGTGTAGGTTTTTTTTTTTTCTAGAAGTCTTGCACATCTTTTGTTGGATTTATTTCTAGGTATTTTATGTGTTTGATGCTATTGAAAATATTATTTTGAAAACGCTATCTTTAAAAAATATTTCCTAATAGTAGGGTTGTATATAAAAATTCAATTCATTTTTGCATGTTGAACTGTAACCTTGCTTGACTTGGCTAAATTAATTTTTTAACTCTGTCAGTTTATCGGCATATTCTTTTGGATTTTCAAATACGCAATCACATCCCTTGCAAAATGACTTTATTTTCAAACATTATATACTTTTTTTCCTTTTCCTTATTGCATTGGGTAGGACCTATGATATAATGTTGTATTGGAGGGTGACAGTGGACATCATTGCCTCATTCCTGATATCAGGGGTAAGTCTTTCAATATTTATCATTAAGAATGGTGTTTGTTCCAAGTTTTTTATAGTTATCCTTAATCCTTTATAAAATTAAGGAATTTTCCTTCTGTGGCTAATTTGTTAAGCTTTCTTTTTCTAATTTTGAAAATGAATGAGTGTTGAATTTTATTAAATGACTTTTCTACATCTATTGAGGAGATCATGTAATTTTTTCTCCTTTATTCTGTTAATTGGTGAATTACTATCAATTGCATTGATTGCTTTTCAAATAGTAAACAAACTTTACTTTCCTGGAATAAGCCCAGGTTGATTGTGATATATTGTTCTCTTTATATATCATTGGATCCCATTTGCTGATAATTTGTTTAGAATTTTTGAATTTACATTCATGAGAAAGATTGATCTGAAGTTTTTCTTATTGTAATGTTATTATCAGGTTTTGGTATCAAGATTATACTGGTCGAGGCCTTTGGCTCTATCATGCAATATTTAATGAGATTTCTATTCTCAGCTGAATTCTGATAGCTGATTCACAGACAATACGATTAAAAAAAAAAAAAGATTATACTGGTCTCATAATATAAGTTGGGAGTTGTAAAGTTTTTCTATTCTCTGGAAAAAATTGTGTAGATTTCTCTCTTAAATGTATGATAAAATCCACTGGAGAAATCATCTGTACCTGAAGTTTTCTTTAAGTGTGATATCTGCGGGTTTTTGTAGGTGATCTTTATCAGGTTGAGGAAGTTCTCTTTAATTCTTAGTTTTCTGAGAGTTTTTATAAGAAATGACATTGAATTTTGTCAAACGCTTTTCTGCATCTATTGAGATGGTTATATCGTTTGTCTTTTTTGGTCTGTTTATTCAACGAATAACATTGATTTTAAAATGTTAGATCAATTTTGCATTCCTGGTCATGATATATTATCTTTTTATATATTGTTGTATTAGATTTGCCTAAGATGTCTGCTATTATTTGTATTAATTGAGTCCTTGTTACAATCCCATTTTATCACGTGTTGGGTTTAGCTGTAACTATCTGCTTTGCCATTTTTGTGGTATCTTAAGGGCTTATAGTATGTATTTTAAACTTATTGTAATCTAACTTTAGAAGAGGAAGGAGAGAGGGGAGAGAGAGAGAGGGAGAGAGAGAAAGGGAGAGAGAAAACTGATTTGAGGAAACTACCTGAGGCCAGGGAGAGAAACACCTGAAAAAATTCTATGGAACAATCAATCTCTGGCATTCACATAGGATTGAGAATAGTGCCCATTCCGACTATCCAGAATGGAAACCATAATTCATGGAGCCTCAGGGACAGAAACTAGAAGGATTTTGCCTCAGTAGTGGTGAAAATTAACCCTAGATTAAATGTTTCTCTGGTCCTACATAATTAATCCTAAAGCCAAACTTCAGAAAGGTCAATCTGCTTCCAAATAACTTGACTGTATCCCAGGACAAAGCTAAGGAATATTTATAGGAAGACAAATATTTCAGCACATAATGGGATAAAATTATAATGCTTGGCATCCAATAAAAAATCATCAGATCTGTGAAGAAGCAGGAGAAGTATACCTATAATAAGGAGAATTTTCAACCAATCAAAACTGATCCAAATGGTAGAGTTAGTAGACAAGGGCATGAAAACAGTTATTATAATTGTATTCCATAGGCTCAAAAAGCTAGAGGAAAATTTAGCTCTACTGTGCATAAGTAGAGACATAAAAGAAAGAAAAAGACCCAATTTGAATTTCTAAAGATGAAAAAACTGCCATGTTTCAGATGAAAAAGATACTAAATGGGATCATGGTAATCTAGACATTGTACAGGAAAAAATTAGTACATTTGAAGACAAAGCAGTGGAAAGTATTCAAAAAGAAACATAAAAATAAAGACTGAAAAATAATAAGAGAGAATTATTGAGCTGTGGTATGAGTGAACTCTGGTCACCTTGGACTCCCCGGACTCTTGAATTTATTTCCTCAATTCAAGGAGACCACTGAGTTCCACTTGGGTTTCTCCTCCTTGTACCAGAGCTTGAAAACTTTCTGCAGGCAGTAAGTTGGAGCAATAACAGGGCTCACTCCTCCCTTACTTCCCATCTCTCAAGGATCATTCTTCTTTGTATCCTGATGTCCAAAGCCTTAAGAATCATTGTTTTATAAATTTTGTTCAAGTTTTTTGGTTATTTTAGGTGTGAAGGTATATCTGTTACCTGTTACTCCAAAAGGATATTGAGTGTATTGTTTTTGTGTATTTTTAATTAGCTTAATACAGTTTTAATTAGTTTAGGTTTATTAAGTGTGTATTTCAAATCATATCCTTTATATTTTTGTGTACTCATTCTACTAGTTATTGAGAAAAATGTAAGAAATTCTTTATTTCTCCTTTCTCCAAATTTTGCTTTTTACATTTTGAAGTCATGTTATGAGGTACATACATATAAAGAATTTTTATGTCTTCCTGGTAGATTGATCTTTTTGCCATGAGGAAATGTCTTTCTTTATCTCTGGTAATTCTTCTTGCCTTAAAAGTCTACTTTGTCTGATATAAATATAGCCATACTAGCTTTCCTTTGGTTAGTGTTAGCATGGTATATCTTTTTCTATTCTTTTACCCTTTCTTTGGTCTTATACTTAAGATGCATTGCTTATAAGCAGCATATAGTTGTTTTCCTTCATCATAGTTGTTGGAAAGCAATATGAATATTTTCATGTTTCTGCCTGGTTAAAGTTTTTTAAGTCTTTCTAAGCAAAGAAAGAATGTCTCTTTCCCCCAGTCACATTTGCTCCTCACATTCTAAGGGTGATAAACCTGGAGCTGCTTTTATTCTTTATAATGGAGCCATCTGTTCCCATTCAAAGGGTAAGTAAATATATCAACCCCAGAGCCAAGTACTTGAATTCCAGAGTAGAGACTTTGTCATTTCTCTTCCCTGAGAAAATAGTTTGCATTAGAAAGGTTCCTCTCCCTCTCTCAGGACGAAGGCGGGAGGGGAGCCTTATGGCTGTTCCTATATAAACTCTCAGATTCATAATTTTTGAATTCCTCTCCTCTGTGTACCCTTTGCATGTACAGTCCTAACCATCTGGCTCTCATTATACCACCCTTAAGGGGGAAAATTGGCCATGGGGAACCAATGCAGTTATTACTGTAAGTAGTAATAGTCTGCCCCAATCTAGAAACCTTATATTTGTCTTCTGAATAACATAAATAAATAATTGGTATTAAAAACTTATCTGACAAATTAAAAACTTGTCTGACAAATTTTGTTTTCAATAGAAGAATTTAGTGTATTTATCCTTTTATGTAATTACTGATATATTTGGGCTTAAACACATTATAGTGTATATTTTCTTATTGTAATGCTTTATTTTGTCCTCCTTTATTTTCTTCTTTGAGTTAATTCAGTATGTTTTATTATTTCTATTATCGTGTTAGTTGTATAGTCTTTTGCCATTTTTTTTAATTGGCTACTCCTGATATTATAATATGCATCTTTGGTTTATTACAATAAATTGAAATCATTACTTTTACTACTTTTATCATTTCTATTAAGAAGTTATCTATGTTTTATTGTTACTCATTTGAAAGTAATGTGGGTTTTTTCTCCGGTTGCTTTAAATGTTTCTCTTGGTGTTGGGTTTTCAATAATTTTGCCATGATATGCCTACACATTTATCCCACTTGAGGTTCTCTGAAAATCTGTGGCTTAATGTCTTTCTTCAGTTTAGAAGAATGTGAATTTCAGAAAATTCACAGTCACTATTTTTCAAATATTGTTTATGCTAAATTTTTTCTCTTTTTTTTTTTCTGGTACTCCAGTTTCACATGTTAGATCTTTTCACCATGTCCCATATGTCTTGTATTCTTTACTGCATTTCCATCTTTTAAAAATATTTTCTCTTTTTATCAGTCTGGTTATTGTCTTCCAACCTGCCATTCCAACCTATTCTTTCCTTCAGCAGTGTCTAATCTCTTATTAAACCCAAATTATTGATTCTAGGTGTTATATATTTTTAGTTCTTGAATTTTGGTTCTTTTTAAAGATTCCAGAGTGTTTTTTTTTCTTTTTTACTGAAATTTCCCATTTTGATCTATTTTCTTGAAGATATTCGTCATAGTGACATTAAAGTCTGTGTCTGAAAATACTAATATTTGGTTCAGCTGTGAAGCTATGATCTGACCTTTATTTTCATTCTTAGTTATTTCATTCTGTGTCCTTGCATGCCTAGTCAGTTTTTATTGAATGCCAGACATTTTTATAAAATTTGTAATCTCTAGATGATATCTTCTTCCAGTTAAGCTTTGCTTAGTCAACTATAGTAGAGGAAGAGCACCTGTATTTGAAGCTGGGTTCCAGTCTCTGTGAAGGTTGGTATATTCCCTCTTCACATTTATTCTTTTGGTTTAGCGCTTCATGGACCCCAAATGAAATCCTGGAATGTGTACCAGGCTTTCTCCTCCTTGGTTGTGGCCTTTCATTTTTGTCTTCCTAGGACTGTGAGACTATTAAAGTCTCTTTTTTAAAAGCATAACTTCCAGTCGGTTTTTTTTCCAGAGGACAAGTTTTTCTTCAGTCCTTAAGGACCCAGCTCCTTACATGGGCTTTGGCAGAGGTCACGGGGCAGCACAATTAGGTCTAAATTAGGTGAAGGTGTGTGGATTTTCTGGGCTTTGTGAGAATGATTCCTGACTACCTTGCTGTGAATGGCATGACTCATGCAGTAATGTAGTTTCACATAGAGAAAGCACAAGTGTGTCAAAGACACTCGCTCTGGAAATGTCCATGATGACTGTGGCCTGTACTATATTTTGAATGATGAACTTCTTAATGGCCTTGTCCTTGGGCACACGCTGGGTGCAGTTAGTGCAGCATATAGGCTACATGTGGCCATAGCCTTTTTGGCATGACCATTATTACTTCTTCTCTTGGTCTATACACCAGGATGAAGATCCTCTTAGGAAGGGGGCACAACACACCCAGCCCTTCTGGCATCTTGGCAGCAAGGACCCAGACCTAACAGCCTTTTAAAATTTCCCAGCCTTGTAGCCAGTTTTTAGTTAGGTTTTTCATCCCCTGGGTTGCTGCTTATGGATCACACATGCCTTGAGGGAAAGTGCCATTAAATATTGGGCTCACTTCTTTGGTCTTCTCTTGTCTCCAGGATCTCAGCCTTTATATCCTAAATGCCTTGGTTGGTAGCTCTGAGCTCCAGTATATGTCTCCTCAGCTTCATGAGACTGCTTGGCTTCATTGTGTCTTAGTTACTACTTTATGTTCATCTTCTTAGTCTCTGCTTGTCTTTTCAGCCTCTGAGATACTAAATATGAATCAGGGAAAAGCAATCATGAATGTAGGGTGCCTCTCAGTTCATTTCCCTTCTTTTTTAAATTTTGGCTCGTAAGTCCTGGATGCCTTGGCAGCTCTCTGTCGATTTTTAAAGAGTTGTTTTTTGATTTTGATTTTTAAAGTTTTTATTAGCAGGAGAGTTTGTTTGATACAAGCCAGTCTGCCCCAGACAAGAGCAGAAATTGTGTAACCTGCTTTTATGAAGGAGTTTTGTGACTGCCACTTTGCAGTAGACCTGGAGATTAAGTAGAAAAGGAATCAAATAAACGTGAGGGAGAAAAGCTATGAAAAGATTAAGTTATTTGACATCCAAAAGATTTAGCACTGCCACAGCCCACCTGGTTCCTCAGATTATAATTAGATTTTGGTCATACTGCTGACTTGGAAGAAGCCTGGAGATGTTTTCAGATACCTGAAGGATGCTACTGTAGCTTTGGCAATGTTGGGGAGGGTGGGGGGTAGGGAATGGGTCAGGGGAACAAGGGCCAAGGGTATAAATAAAAGCTGAAGGGGTACAGATTTTGGTTTGAATAAAGGGAATTATTCCTAATAAAGATTGCTGGAATGAGGATCAGTAGGAAATAACTCATTCCCCATCCATGAAGTCATTCTAGTATTGGCCAATTTGGGATGGGGTGCTATAAAGGGGATTAAAATATTGAATGTGGGATGGGTGAAGGGCATGGTATATACTATACTTGATCATAGTAGGTAAGTAGCTCAATAACTGTTGAATGAACATGTGATCTGCTAAGTCCCATCTAAGGCTGAGATTCCATGATTTTAGCAGTGAGGAAGTCAGGATAGTATAATACAAAGTACATAGGACTAGAGTACTCTGTTCCCAGAGTAGTTTAGGAAGGAAGAACGTGGAAAATGCCATCTTTTCTATTCTTACCTCTCCAACCCCACCCTTCAGCTAGCCCTCTAAGTCCCGGTTAAACTTTCTACGAAAAGCTCAGCTCCAGAGCAGAGCATCGGCACCTAGAAGAGGTGCGGAGATACGCAGACAATGGGAGCTCTCTCCTTGGTGATAAGCACCCCTGTTTCATGCCCTCTGGGGGCTGCAGGTGCAGGTTTGGCAGAGCAACCTGCCCTCCTAAGTGGTTCCAGCCTGCCCTGGGAACAGAGCCAGCTGGGAGGTCATGTCCGGGCTGGTCTTCTCCTCCCTCCTCTCTGCAGCATTTTCTCAGCCTAATCTGGTGCTGCTCCCTGCTCCCTCACTGCGGGCTGGAACAGGCTAATCTGCACCCCTAGCTTGGGGAGCCCATGTTGGGCACCCTCCCCACCCCCCCCTTCCCCAAGCAGGGCTGAAGTACTGTTCCCGACCAGCCGAATCCTGCCAGCGGTGCTACTAAATATTTCATTCGGGCTTAACAACCCAATCTGCTTGCCATTATCCTGAGGCAACCCCCCCCACCCCAGCCCCCAGCCACTTTTTTTTTTTCTTTTTTTAAATTTATTTATTTATGACTGACTGACTGACTGACTGATTGACTGTGTTGGGTCTTTGTTTCTGCGTGAGGGCTTTCTCTAGTTGCGGCGAGCGGGGGCCACTCTTCATCGCGGTGCGCGGGCCTCTTCACTATCGTGGCCTCTCTTGTTGCGGAGCACAGGCTCCAGACGCACAGGCTCAGGAGTTGTGGCTCATGGGCTTAGTTGCTCTGCGGCATGTGGGATCTTCCCGGACCAGGGCTCGAACCCGTGTCCCCTGCATTGGCAGGCAGACTCTCAAGCACTGCGCCACCAGGGAAGCCCCCCCCCAGCCACTTTCTGATGAACAGAGTAGCCGGCCGGGAAGATCTGCTGAAGCTGTCATTGAAGGCTGTGTGGTGAGCCAGCCGCTGCTCAGGGCAGGTGGGCGGAGGCACAGCATCAAGCAGGAAGCATCGATTTCGGCATTAGCTAGCTTTTTACATTCCCAGGCAGACAATGCAAGTACCTTAAATTATCTTCAAAGCAACCGAAGGGAAGGAAATTGGTCTTAGATGTGGTAAATAGACTCCACAAAGTCCGCTGAAGCATGCAAAGATGTGCACACCGGGGACCCGGAGGCCTAGCCGCCAAGCCTGCTCCATGGCTGATCAGAATTCAGACAGTCATTGCAGGGGTTCCATTCCTCTGCCCTCTGAACCCTGGGAGAGCATGAGGGGTCTCGAAGCTGGGATCTCAAATGCCAAGGCAGCTGCAGGGAGCAAGCTCAACACTGAGCTTCGAGTCACTTTTGGTTCTGCTGATGTGTGACTTTGGTCAGGTAGCCTAAACTCTCTGAGACTCATTTTCCCAACTAGTGAAATGGGACTTGGAATATCTACCTTAGAAGGGAGTGATGCTGATTTCAGGGCTCTGTCCTCTGCAGGTTGGACCCTCTTCTGTGCCCTCATACCATCTTGTGCTCATCTTGGTCCCAGGCTTATCACACTGTTGTGATTGTTGGTTTTCATGTCTGTCCTTCCCGCGGACAGGCAGTGGTTAACATTTTTTTTAGGGAGGGGTCAGGACCCCATGAAGAAGCTGGTGAAAACCATGGGCCCTCTCCCTACAGAAAAACGTATGAGCATATAATTTGCTTATAATTTCAAGGAACTCGTAGCAGCAAGGTTAAAATCCCTATGCCAGCGTTCACACAGTGCCTGGCAGATGAGTCATAATCAGAATATGTCTGTTGACTGCTTGAATCATTTTGAAGATGTTTTCCCAGCCCTGTGATTTTGGAATTCAATTCTATCCGGGAAACATTCATTTGGTGAGTACTTATTGTGTTGCAGGCCCTAGAATGGGTTTTATGGAGAGTTCAGGGACATAAGTCCTGCACACAGATGGGGAATTAGACATAAATGCATATGTCAGTGACTCAAGGTGGTAAGATTCGGCCCATTTGAAAGCTCCTTTACCTACCCTTAGCTCAAGCAACTCCTGGGAAAGGGCTTTGTTCCCTTTCCTCTCGGCCCTGACATTGGAGATCCCACAGGGTAGGCCGTTAGGGACAGACTGAGGGAGAAGAGGTAAGAGTGCGCACGTGATAGAGGCCCGGTGGCAGGTGGGGAAGGTAGTGTAGTGAGGCCATCAGCAGCCTGGTCTAGAAGCACTGTCACCATGCTTGGGGCTGGGGCAGAGAGCTAAGGGCCTGGCAGCCAGTACCTGCTAGCTCCTGTCTGGTACCCTACTCTGGGTTAATCTACTCAGTGAGGACATTATTATGCACAGGCAATTTGCATAATCTGCCAAGCCCTGATTGCAGGGCACTCAAGTGCCTGTTGGGGAAAGCTGGCAAGAGAGCATCCCTTTGTCCTTTGCGGACCATGGGTGAGGGTATGGGCTGGGCGGCTGGGCCCCAGATCCAGGAGCGCTGGATCCTAGACTGAGTCTAAGAGAGTGAGTTGGGGCTCCCACGGCCTTGTTTCTGGGGAGTAAGCTCATTCCCACCCTAAAGCCTGTTGCATCTTCTCTGCTCTTAACAACTTAATTGTAAAAGGATAAAACCCCTCGTGGATGTTTTTAAGGAGTTAAATAAGTGCCAGTGATGGCTCCTGTTGGGGCTGTTTGGATTTGAAAAGAAGATACTGAGATGTAAAGATATAAATATTTAATTGTCTCTTGAAGCCTGGGTTTTCAAGCAAGCAGCAGGGAGCCAAGAGTCTCCTCTGAATGTGACGTGTGTGCGTGCATGAATATGCACATATGTGCATGTGTGTATATGAGCATGAGCGTGTGTGTGTGTGTTTAATAGAGGAGAATTCTTCAGGAGCATTGTGTGTGTTCACTGTTCTACTCCTATTTACCTTTGCTCTCTACCACCTAAAGAGATAATAAAAAACAGGGCATGAACTCTGCTTTAATTTAATTTAATTCAACAAACAAATGCAGAACATGTCTGGACCCCTCTTGCCCTTAAGGCATCTGTGGTCCACTAGGGGAGTAGATCCTTTACCCAAATCGCCATGATACCCATTAGACAGACTGGGATAAACTCCATAAAGATAGGCAAACATTGTGGAACTGACCTGCAGGATGGTTGCCCTGTCCTTGGAAGCTGGCTTCCTGGAGGGGCTCACCCAGCCAGAGTCCATCTCTTTGTGTGACTTGCATCATTCTTGTAACATGACAGATGCTCAATAAATCGTGTTGGATGGTTGTTGGACTCTTTAAACATTCCCTCTAGCACTGCGGTCATTTCTGTCCACACTACCTCCCCCAAATACTTGGCAGTTTCCCAGAAAAAAATAAATAAAACTCAGAGGAAGAAAAGAGACCCAAAGTAGTTTATGGGGCTCTGAGACTTGCAGAAAGTTGGAGTGGAAGAGACTGAGTCTAGATGTGGGGTCACTTGCTTTACTTCACATGGCACCATCCAAGGGACTCAGATGAGACACCAGGAGAAGCTTCTGGTCTTCTGAGGAGGGGAGCTTGTGAGGTGTCCACCCTGGGGCCCTTTCAGGGAAGGAAGCTATGGGCAAGGACAAGATAACCTCTTTATTTCCTTCCAGTGTGGGTCATCCTCTATGCCCCCATCTTATAAACACTGGAGAACATATAAGTAAGGGGCCTCCAGGATTTTCAAGTGCCATCAGTGGGGAATAAAATTATGTGAACAATAAAAACAAAAACCTAACAGTTGGCCAATCATGCCTTCAGTGAGCTGGGGCCCTGATTAACTTTTCCCCTGGAGGATTCCAGGGACTCCAGGGGAGATTTTAGACACCCTGGGTTAGAAGAAGGGAGTGGGGGACCATCCTGTACCTGAGTCTTGGTTCCAAACACAAGATACTGTAAAGTAAGATGCAATCTAGATGCTCCCTTCCCTCCCCCCAGCAAGGAATCTCCCAGCATGCCCGGGGGAGAAGGAAGCAACTGGGGTTTCAGGAAGGGCAAAGGAGAGCAAGAGGCTACCATAGAATTTGTGATTCCTTTTGCTGTGAGGATTGAGATTGGAAAGAGGGCAGAGGGAAGTAATGGAGGCAAGCCCCCCTCTCTGCCAAACTCCAGGGATCACCTCCAAAGGGCTCCAGTCACATACAGCTGAACAGAGCCCCCTGGGGTTGGACACCATGGAGATTTGAAGAACTGTTAAGGAGCTGTTAATACCATTCCACCTGCTTCAGGGCAAGTCAGCACCCAGGCCATTCGCATGGCTGACCACCAAGATTCTACAACTTTCCTCAATGGCTTTGATGCTTCATCTTGCAGTGATTCCTGCTAAGGTAAGGTCTCTCTTGCTGTGATGCATAAAAGACTCTGGTCCCATCTGCACAGAGATGCGGCACTTCTGTCAGTCTCCTTCTATCAGGGGTTCTTAATTCATAATGGCTGCTGGTCACAAACTTCTTAGAGAATCTCTTAAAAGCCATGGTCCTCTTCCCCCTCAAAATGCGCATACATACATACATACATACATACATAGACAATTTGGCATACAATTTCAGGGCATTTATGAACCTCATGGAACCATAGACAGATTCCATTAACAAGATGCCTGCTTCAGAAGAACACCTCTAAGCTTTTAGGACAATAAAATTTTTTGAATAGCATTTCGCAGTGCGTAAAGCACTTTCACCATGCATTGTGTTAATTAATCTTTGTAGTAATCCTGCTGAGGGAGGAGTTATTATATTATTATCCTTATTCTGCAGACAAAGAAACTGAGACTCAAAGAATTCTGTCATTTTCCCACAGCTACTAAGAGGTGAAGTCAAAACTGGAATCCAGTCCTTCTGCCTGAGCTCTGCAAACGTTCACCAGGCCAAGTTTGTACTTTCCCTTTGACCTTTCTCCACTTTTCACAGCTGTGTTAGACTAAGACTTGTGAATCTGTATCTATTCTTATTTTGTGAGTTGTGTGGTGAATAGAGACGGGGGGGGGGGGGGGTCTGGCTCAGAGAATGACCAGAGGCTCCCTGGGACAGGACAGGGGACCTCCTAGGGAGCCTGGTCTTCAGGAGTCAAGGCTGTTTTCTAAGTTAATGATTGCACTTGACATTCCTGAAGCTCATCTGTGACTCCTCATGACATCAGGGAGGAATACAGGAGTTACAAGATTCTAGGATTGGAGGCGACCCACGAGTTCATTTGTTTCTTAGATCTCCAAGGAAGATCAGGGAGGAAAACATCTCTTCCCTCTCCTTACCCTCTACATCCAACTGGCCAATATAGCTATGCCCCTAAATGACCTTTGGAGCTTCCTTTGAATATTAACAGGAGCTTCAGTTGCCTGATTTCTTAAACCTGTAGCTTGGCAGACAGTAGTGACATTAGAATAATTTTCTCTTTAATTCCCTTCCATAGATTTCCAAGGGAGTTTTTATAATATCATTTTCTCAAATCAATTCTAATGAATATGGATTAATTTTCTGCATTATAGCCATTGATCTTCGCCCATTGATCTGAGAAGGGAGTGCTATTGCTCATAAATCCCTCCATTCTGACTGAGGGTTCCCTGGGGGCAGGGATGGGGAGATGGAAGTAGCAAGAGATGGATGAGTTAGAGGGGTAGCTGAGCTCCAGCAGGGGTGAAGCTGGGGGAATGACTGTGGGGTATGGAGATGAAGGGGTGACTATCCCACTGAAGACTCACCTAATGCTCCATCCAAATAATCTGATTTACTCTTCTCCACCCACAACCCACGATTTTCCATTTCCGGGCCTTTCCTTATGCCATGCTTCCTGCCCATCATGCCCTCCCTTCGTTCTCCCCTACCTGTACAAATTCTACCTAAGTTTCCAAATCCAGATCCAATGCCATATTTTTCATGAAGCTTTTCCTGGTTCCCTCACCACCTACTGCTAATTGGAATATCTCAGTCTTTTATAGTCCCACACTGCTTTATCTCTTAGGGCACTTAACATTTTGTGTTATGTACACATCTTTTTTTTTTAAAATTTATTTATTTATGGCTGTGTTGGGTCTTCGTTTCTGTGCGAGAGCTTTCTCTAGTTGTGGCAAGCGGGGCCCACTCTTCATCGCGGTGCGCGGGCCTCTCACTATCGCGGCCTCTCTTGTTGCGGAGCGCAGGCTCAGTAATTATGGCTCACGGGCCCAGTTGCTCCGCGGCATGTGGGATCTTCCTAGACTAGGGCTCTAACCCGTGTCTCCTGCATTAGCAGGCAGACTCTCAACCACTGCGCCACCAGGGAAGCCCCTACACATCTTAATTTTAGTCTTTGGTCCAAAGAGATGGTCTTGTCATGATTCCAAAATAGGTAGATAACCCAGAAGCAGAAACCACATTATGGATGGGGAGCTACAGGCAGTTCTGATATTGCTAGAGCACAGAGTGGTCGAGGCCAGATTCGAAGGAGGCGCTTCCATCTTTGTCTGCCACGTCATTGTAGAGATCCCCCTTGAAAGGTTTATTAGTCAGGGTCTAATCAGGAGACAAAAGCCATACCAGGTATTTTGAAAATTGTAAACATAGAGAATTAATGTAAAGAACAGTAAGTAGCTCAGAAGAATTGCTCACTCACTGAAAAGAGAACACTAGAGTGTCATGCAAGTAGCAACTGCAGGAAGCAGCCGCCACCCCTAGAACTGGGGCAACAAAGAGAAGAGGTTGGAGTTATTAAAACCTAGAATCTTGAAAGAGAGGACCCACAGAGCTGAAAGTCAAACTTCTAAGGAAAAGTAACTGCTTGGCTGGGACTGGTATTGCTGAGTTTGAAGGAAGGGCTCATGGGGTTGGGACTCAATCCTTCTAAGGGTGAGGGGCGGGGGACCTGTATTGGAGAAACTTCAAACTGTATTCAACTGCTGCCTTGAAACAAATTGCCAGGACCAGATAGACAAGCCTGACCGGAACATGAAGCGAACAGGGCACCAACAGGAAGGGCCAAGTTTCTCTGTTCCTCCTGCAGCCCTGCAGTGTTCCTCCAGTGGCTCCAATGGACAGAGCTGGGCAGGGAGCCAGTGCACAGCAGAAGTCCCAGTATCACAAAGTGGAGTTTGGAAGGAAGGGTTCAAATTAGAAAGACAGCTGGGCTGTTCCAGGGTATTCCTTTGGGTCCTCAGCATCTATACATTCCTTTCTACACAGATTTGAACTTCCCACAACCATAAAATGAATTGTTCTTTCACCTAACAAGATGCAACCATCTTTTGTACAAAGACATTCCCATCCTCTTCTCAAGATGAGGAGATGCAAACTTTCAATAGTCATTGTATCCATCTCTGGGGGACAGTCACCTGTCCATTACCAGGTTGTGTTGACTACTCTCTTCAAAAGAGAGCTTCATCATCTGAGTATTTTCTTTTTCTTTTTTGTAAAGATGCAGTTTATTAGAACAAAAGGCCACAAAAGATGAAGACTTAGCATGGAAGAAGTAAATGAAGTCAAATGCCCTTTGACCACTTACGGAATGCATTTCATGAAAGTATAAGATGTGTGATTATTCAGTCCTTGCCACCTCTTCACTTTTAAAGAGAGTGTAAGGGGTCAGAAGATTGCCCCAAGTGGGCCTCAGGGTCAGACTGAAGTCAGTTTGTGGTGGGCGGACTTCATCCTCCTGTGTCTGCTGAGGTGAGACTTCTGGCTAAAGCCCTGTCCACACGTCTTGCACACGTAAGGCTTCTTGCCCTGGTGTGTCATCTGATGTAAGACGAGGTGTGACTTTTGGGGAAAGCCTTGGCAACGCTCTCTGCATAAACAGGGCTTCTTTTCTGAGTGTACCCATTTGTGCGTGATTAAAGCTGACTTACTGCTAAAGCCGAGTCCATACTGCCTGCACGGGTAAGGCTTTTCCCTTGAGTCTTTCTGCCTGTGCCAGATGAGACCTGCCTGGTGACTGAAGCCTCGCCCACCCTCCCTGCACACTACAGCTTTTCCCCTGAGTGTGTCCTCTGGTGTCTGATGAGATTGGACTGGTTGGTTGAAACCTCGCCTACAGTCCTTACACACAATGGGCTTATCCCCTGCGTGTATGTTCTGGTGTCTGTTGAGGTGTGACTTGAGTCTAAAGCCTCACCCACACAGCCCACGCACGTAAGGTTTCTCCCCAGTGTGTGTCCGCCTGTGTGAGATGAGGGTTGAATTCTGGCTGAAGCTGTGTCCACACACGCCACACACAAAACGCTTCTCCTCTAACTGTGTCCTCTGGTGTCTGACGACAGCTGACTTTTGGCTGAAGCCTTTCCCACACTCCTGGCACACGTAGGGCTTCTCCCCGGGG